>NC_051259.2:5700000-8447500 GCF_015237465.2 Chelonia mydas
CTGCCCCCCCCCTTCCCGCCCCCACAACTTCTGCAGCAGAAAGGCAGCAAGAGGAGAGCGCCACCTGGTGGCTGCACGTGCAGGGGCCCAAGCGGCATCCGCCGCCCACCGGAGGAGCAAGCGTGTGATGTGGTCCGGCGGCGTTGGCTGGGCTCACGCCACAGAGCGCCCTCCATCACGGAGCCATGGACCAAAGGGTGGCAGGGTCCCCCTGCAAAGCCAGGCGGGGGAGGAGGCGCTAATGGCCTGGACATCTGCCCGGCTTCCCTCCTGCCATAACCGAGGAGCCGGTGCGCCCCAGCCTTGCTGTCCCAGCCCGCGGGACTGTGCACAAGCCGGACACGCCCGCGGTGCTGTGCTGTGCAGCGCACGGGGACTGTGTGGACTGAGGGGTCAGTGCTGGCCCTTCCCTTGGAAGGTGCTGGGTTAAAGCCCCGGCTGAGCGCACAGCCGGCTGCGATCACAACAGGAGCTGGCCCATGTGTCCTGAGTCTCACACATCCCCACACCCCAGCCCTAGACTAGAATGAGTTACGGAGCCGGTGCGAGTCCTGCGAGTGGCATATTCCTGGAGTGCAGCAGGGCAGACTTCGGGCGTTGCACTGGCCGGGGGAGAAGGCAGGCAGGAGGGCCCCGTGGGGAGGGGCTGGCTGGCCCTCTGGAGCTCTGGCTTTAAGGCCTGGCGGCCCCCTCCAATTCCATGTGCAGCTGTGAGCAAACCCCTGAGCTCAGAGCCTGACAGGTGTTTAGGCCCCTCACTGCTTTTGCAAGCGGGGGCCTCACTGCCCCACCTGCGAACTGCCGCCCATCGCATGGGCCTGCCTGAGGCATGGGGGTGAGGAGCAATCTGTCAGACGGTGAGGGGGCTGCATACTGCAGTAAGGGGGGGGGCCAGAGAAGGAGCTAAGGTAGCAGGACACAGGTGCTATGGGGAAGGCCTGATGTGCCCCCCCCAACCCCCGAAAACCAGGGAGTGCTGCTGATTAGCCTGGGGTGCAATGGGGGTTGCGCAGCACCTGCCACTAACCAGAGCCTGCCCTTCTTCACCCCAGCCGCTGAAAAGCCGGGTGTGAAGGACAGCGGGCACGGCCTCGTGCTGCGTCCACCAGGTGGTGCTACAGGCGTGCAAATGGATGTCCACGAGCGGCTTCCCAGGGCGGCTGCTGGGTTTGGGCTGTTGGTTCATCGCAGTCAACTCACGCTTCACTGAAAAAAATCCTGGGGATTAAAAAAAACCAGCCATGATTAATTGCAGTTTCAAATTGCACGGCTGAACTCCAGCTGGAATGTATTAAATATTTTTGGGGGGATGGTTTTTCCACCTTTTCAGATATCGCGATTTCATTTACAACACCGACTACAAAGGGTGCAGGGCTCACTTGATATTATCTTTTATTACAAATAGTTGCACTGTAAAAATGAACAAAAGAAACAGGATTGGTCAAGTACTGTCGTGCAATCTCTTTATCGAGAAAGTGACAAAACAGCGTGAAACTTTAGAGCCTCCAAGTCCAGTCAGTCCTATTTCCCGTTCAGCCAATCGCTCAGCCAAACCCGGCTGTTTACATGTACAGGAGAGAATGCTGCCCGCTTCTGATTTACAGTGTCACCAGAAAGTGAGAACAGGCGTTCGCACGGCACTTTTGTAGCCGCCATTGCAAGGTATTTACGTGCCAGATACGCTAAACATTCATCTGCCCCTTCATGCTTTAGCCGCCATTTTAGAGGACGTGCTTCCACGCTGATGACGCTCGTTAAAAAAAGAATGCGTTCATTAAATTTGTGACTGAACTCCTTGGGGGAGAATTGTATGTCTCTGGCTCTATTTCACCCCCATTCTGCCATATATTTCATGCTCTAGTACTCTTGGATGATGACGGAGCACGTTGTTCGTTTTAAGGACACGTTCACTGCAGCTGTACCAGGCTCTGCCAGATCAGTGGCTCGGGGCGAGCTGGGAACGGGGGCGGGAGGAAGGGTCTTGCAAACGAGGCTGGGCTGGCAAAGAAACGGAGTAACAGGCTCAGCTGCTGTAAGGCAGCAGACACTGGCCACCGGGGTTCCCGCTAACAGCAGGCGTGGGGCCCAGCGCTGGAACGGCCCTGCAGCTCCAGCAAGGAGCTCAGACTGCTGCACCGAGGCAGCCTATGGAGCTAAGAACGCAGTCCTGCTCGCTCGGCCAGGCCAGAGCAAGCACCTAACAGGTGCTGGTGAGTTGATGAGCGGTCACAGAACGGCCTGGCTACCTGGATTTCTGGTTCCTATGCCTGACATGAGGAATTACTTGAAACAATGTGCCTGAGCAATCTTGTGCCTCGGTTTCCCCATTTGTAAAATAGCAATAGTAGCACTGATCTCTCTCATATGGGGACAGGCCTTGACAACGAATTGCTTGCAAGCTAATTTGGCAGGGTCTGGGGCACCCACCGGTAACTTGAAATGGACAATCCATGAAAGATGAGCCCCCTCGATTTTGAAGGAATGCTGCTGCTGATGGATGATCAAGCTTGGGTCATTCATTGCTCCCCTTCAAATCTAACGCTTCCCTGAGCCCCGGCCGTGGTCTGACTTCGGCAGAGATAAATTGCCTTTTATTTGCTAGTCACAATAACAAAACAAAAAAAAATCCCAGCTAGGCCAAGGCTGTTCGAGAACTAATCCAGCAAGGAGACAAGAGATGCCGGTGTCTGTGCATTCAACTGAGCAGCTGGCAAAAGCCCCGAGAGGGAAGCATGCAGTCTGTAGCATGGAGATAGTAATCCAGCCTTTGGCTGTTTAGCAAGGAACTGGCTCTTGCTACGTGTACATGGGGGGACGGGTTTTCAGAAGAGTGCTGCTCATTTAGGCACCCAGTTAAGAGCTAGATTTCCCAGTGCTACCCTTATGGCACGTGCGGTGAAAATCTGGCCCATGGCCCCCCACACAAACGAGGCCTGATCACGGGCAGAGCCTCCAACCGCTCCTGCAATACACAGAGCAGAGTTTTCTTTTTAGCTTTGTTTTCTCATGCTCAGAACACTGCAAAACCAGCATCTTTGGGGGCTGACATTTTCCATGCTTGGTCTCTGCCCAAAGGTGAATAGGGGTGGAAAGGCTGAGCTAAATTCCTCCAGCTGCTTTTCAATTATGGGAGAGTGTGTGAAGGTGGAGGTGGGGTGGAAATACACTTTTCCTACTGTAAAAAAATATTTTAAGCACACCCTGTTTAACAAACAGTTACAGCAAACCCCCATATTAGACACTGGCAACTCAGCACGGGCCCTATCCAGGTTGAAGTCTTGCGCTGACATGACATGGAATCAAAGATCTGCTGGAAAGGAAGCAGTTATTAAAGACGACACTGAGAGACCCAGATACAAGCTCCCACACAGATTAAGCTCCAGCTCTGTCTCCTGTGTTTACCACGTCTGGAATGCCATTGAGCATACAGCAAGATCTACTGGCTGATTTATATACAGCAAGGAAACCTAGCAACACAATCCCCTTTCATTAACTGGGAGTGGGGAGGAAAATATTCAACAAAAGAAGCCACTGAAAAATCCTCCCGGAGGAGCTTTAACTCCCGGAGACAGGTTCCACTGTGATCAGCAGGCAGACGGTTTCAAAAAAGAAATTCTTACCACTAGACAAGAAAGATGGTGGCCACCTGGGCTACTGTACCTGTAAAAGAAAAGCAAAGAGCAGGTAAAAGCCAATCACCCCGTGCAGGGGATCCCCAGAAGAATGGCTGTCAGTTACTTCTACTGCAGGTTGCCTTGTACTAGATTCGGGAAAATATGAATGACTGTCCGCAAGTGACAATGAACTGCGGGGGGGGGTCTATCCACTAGAAGGTAGTGGTGTAATCAGCGCTACTCAGCTGTGTGCCACAGACCCTATACAGCCACACCTAGTGGAGAGTCTCCTGCAGCCCACGTAGTAGGGTGCTATGCTTTCTGGAGCTGGACGATCAGATTTCTACCCCCCTCCCGTGGCTGGGAAGTTCCAGACCAGCACTGCGCACCGTCACATCCACAGCGTCCTAGTGACCCCAGACTTGTGACAATGCCAAATGCACATCTGCATTACAATCTCGATTGCCTCAGAGCCCAGCCCTCCCCCACCACCCGGCACTCCCTCCCCCCCCTCCCCACACACACACCCCAGCACTCCCCCCCACACACACACACCCCGGCACTCCCCCGACAGGTGTCATTTCTACAAACAGAAGTAAAAGGTTAAAAATGCATCATTCTTGGACGCTGCCAAGTAACCAATTGCTGGGATCCTTTGTGGGGGACACAAAGTCCCCCCTGCCCCCCACTGCCATTAGCAGCTCCCAGCCCTGTGGGTGACGGTGTGCGCAGCACCCGGCCGCTCTGCTGGAGGGGACCCCATTGCTGGCCTTGCTGAAAAGCTTTCACAGCAGGGCTTTGATGCGCTGCCTGCCCAGGGCCCGTGGGCCGCGCCTGCAGCCTCTTGTGAGCCATGCCTTCGAGGCAACTCTGGGCCCACCCGTGGTCTGGTCATGCAGCGCCCCCTGCTGGGTCCCCTAGCTGCTTTGGCCAGGGGCATGAAGGCCGGTTGCCAGGCCCCGAGGGTTGAGCAGGAGAGGGGAGCAGGAAGCCCGGGACACCTCCTCCCATCACGAGCAGCAGGAGGAATGCGGGTGGGTGAAGCCACGAACAGCAGCAAACGCGCCTGAGAGCGGCGTGACTGTCACGTGCAGCCAGTGTCCCCAGCGGGTCTGACATTCCCGCTGCCAGGCAATTAGCTCTCCTGCGTGCGGGGCAATTGCCCTCCAGCGAGGGGGGGAACGGGCCAGCGGTGACAGCTCTTGCTGACGGACTGAGGCTGTGCATGGAGAGCGTCACGTCCCCTCCTCTGTGCCTTACAAGGCTGCAAAGACCACGCAGCACTAAGCGGAGGGATAAAGGGCCCCGAGTGCACAGTAGACTGGGAGTGAGCAACTCCTTCCACAGCCAGTTTACACACACTGGCCTAGGCTCTGCGTTGCACGGGTGTGAAACCGGAGTGACTCCACTGACCTTCCTGGATTGGCATCGGGCGGTAACGAAGATCCAGAGCTCCCAGCTCAGATCTGCCCTCAGCCTCGTTCCCGGGGGCACGATGCACCCGCGTCCCTGGCTGGCATGGCTTGCAAGGTGCCGGAGACTGGAGGAGCAAGGGCTGCTGGGGGTTGGAACCGAGGGGTGTTGGCCGATCTGTGGGGTGAGGTCCCAGGGCTGGAATAACAGGGTGTGTGGGGGCCAGTAGGTCAGTTCCAGTGGCTCCTCAAGAGAGAAGCTACAGGGCAATCTGCGGAGCTGGAGATAGCCGGGCGGGGCTGCGGTAGCCGGGCAGGGGCGCATCAGAGCCGAGAGAACTCCTTCGGTGGGAAAGCCGGGGCAGCCGTCTGCCCTTCTGGCGGGGTGAGCGTGTGAGAAGCAACTTTGCTCCTTCATTCAGCCCTTCACAGCCTGTCTGCACTACTGGTACGGGCCCACCCGCCAGCTCCTCTGGGAGCACAGTGGGGATCCGCCCTTGCAGCAGGGCGCTGGTCCAGGAGGACGTTTGAAGAGGGCCGAAGCCCACGGGGAGTCTGTGGGAGCTGGTGGCTTTTGCAACTCCCCCCATAAAGGGTCGAAGCAAGGGTGGCCACTGAGAGTACGTTTTTATACAGTGCCCATCACCCTGGTATCTGAGGGCCATCCCACAGGTTCCTTTACACTACCCAGACATGGGGCCATGGTCCTACATCTCTGGTGCCTAATCCGACCGCAGAAACATCACAGGAAGGAGCACGAAAAGAAGCAATGTTGCCTTTCTGTTAGCCCAGGGAACTAGGGAATCCAGAGTCATACGTTCTAGGCCCAGTCCTGCCCTAACTCACCACGTGACCAAGTCATTTGGTATCTCAGTTTGTTCCTCTAAAATGGGAATCACCACCTGGCAGGGACAGCATGAGGCTTAAATGTACTTTGGGCTACGCTGATGCAAGGTGATGTGATCATCCTTGTTATCAACAAAGAACTCCACAGCTGAACGGGAGCAACGTCTTATCACCAGGCCCATGACCTGCTAAGCATGCAGGATGCAGTCATTACAGCAGGGGCCACCCTGCTGCAGGATAGGATGGGATCTCGCCCATTTCGGCTGTCGTCTTTCTCTGGGGCAGCTGCCTGCGTGTGACCACTCCTCCGTCTGCGTGGTATCAGACGGAGCCTCCCCCGCAGCGAGCTTAGCAAATAATAATACAACTAAATTGCAGCTACATTTCCAGCTCCATTTTGCAGCAACAGAGGGATAAAGCATCAGTTTCTATTTTTCCAGCAAGCCGAATGCTTCGATAGAAGTGCTGAGATCTGGAACTAGCGAACTGAGGTGGAAGAAGGCTGCTGTGGCATGTGAATGGAGGGAGGTAAATGTCAGGGGAGCTTCTGACCAAAAATAAGGGCCAATTACCACTGTAAAAATGCAACAGCACTTCAGCCTCAGCAGCAGTCTCTTCTCCAGATGGCAACCGATCGGCTCAGCACAGTGCTAACGAAGCACAAATAAATCATCCAACCTCACGGAAAGAGCAGCAGCAAAGAGCCAGTTACAATCCAAAACGCATTAGAAACACTGGACAAAAATCTATTTGTAAAACACCACAGCAGCCTTGCAAGGAGCTTCCAGACGAGCTCGTCAGTGATGGACAGAAACGTGACTGTGGAGAACACGGCGCTTTCTGAGGGCTTGGCTGGACTGGAGAAGTTTTCTCCCAGTGTCCTGACATTAGTGGAGTGACACTCGTGCAACTCTGATTTAGACACTGCACTGGTGCCAAATGGGGCTTGCACTAGAGAGTGACTTGCCCTGATATGCACCAGTGCAAGGCCCGTCTTACCGCAGCCTTGCTCGCCTACACGTCAGTGCAGCTACATTGGTGCTAAAATACTCCAGCATGGGCAGGGCCTGGCTTTATGCAGCCACTCAACAGATCTAGGTCGCTGCTGATCCACTGCCCGACGTCACGGCTGTTTCCAATCAAAGGGAAGAGGTTCCCCAGCAGCACCCCTTTCAGTCTGACAAACAGCCTACACGCACCGGATGGCAACAACTCAGGCCAGAAATGCCAGAGCCGGAGTTTTTTCCATCCCATGTCACTGTCTCAGTGTTTTCTTAGACGTTTTGGATATTGGTGTAGGATCTTCCTTTAGCGTAGGATCTTCCTTTAGCGTGCAATTCACCCCAGCTGAGGGCAAGCAGCACAAACCCGCTCCACTGCCTAAGTCCTCGCCCAGAACACAGGGCTTACGTGGGACTTCCATCGTGCATTGGGCTTAGGGTGCCTGTGTTTGCAGATGCGACAGCTGCCTTCTTGGCCAACACCTGGAGGATTGAACCAGGGCCTCCCAGAGCTAGAAGCATGAGCTGAGGAGTCAAGTGCAAGGCACAGCAATTGGCTAGTAGCCCTTTAAATAGTTTGAGATCCAGCTCATGGGCCACCAGGGCAGCTGTGGGTATGTCTACACTGCAGCAAATGCCCTGAATTTCAGAGCCTGGGACAGCTGACTCAGCTCCCGGCGCTCAGATTGTGGGGTGATAAAATTGCAGGGTAGATGTTCCTGTGTGGGGGGAGGGTCCCAGAGCCTGGACTCCAACCTGAGCCCAATACTATAGCCCTGAGCCCATCAGCTGACCAGGCCACCCACCGCCATGCTGCGGTTTTTTTTATCACAGCAGAGACGTACCCAGTGTGTCTATGTAGCTAGGCCTTGACTGCTTGTATGTAGCTAGTAAACATGGTTATTTGGAACCCAGCTGCACCCGGGTGGTTTCCCCATATTCGTAATGTCACAGAGGAAAAGATGCAATAGCAAGATTCCCGGGCTGGGGCTGTAACAGCCTCTGGGGATCGGGCACAGAGCCGGACCCGTAACACACGCTCCCCGGCAGCTGAGACCTCGCCCCCTACACAGGAGCGAATTGCTCTCATGCTGAAGCTGGAGGGGCAGCATGTTCGCTAAGCCAGAGAGCCCCCCGGGGATTGCTCAGGGTGACCCACATACAGCTGGCAGAGATCATTAAAGGCAATAAAATGGAAGAAGAAGAAAATGACTTCTGAAGAGTTTTCTGCCAGCTGGACAGTTTTGATGGATTGCCCCAGGCTTTGCCTTCCGAATCTCACTTCGCTCCAGGCTCCCTGGTCAGCCGGGGGTGGGGGGGAAGAGGGGGGATTAATTGCTTTGTGTTAAAGTCAGATGCAATTAATAGAATCAGCAGAGGGGCCCAGGACTGCAGAGAGATTTTGAAGATGCTGAATGGCCCAGTACACTGGTTTATTCTCATCCCGCTGCAAGAGGCAGATCTTTCAACAGGAGAGAAGCCACATCTCACAGCAAGACCCAGTGAGTCGGCAGTTCTGTCGCTCCCAGGAACAGCTGGACAATGTTCTCTGGCCTGTGCTATGCAGGGCAAATGGCACGATCATAAGGGTCCAGTGTGGCCTTAGGAGGGGGCAGACCCCGAGCTGCTGTAAAATTGGCCTAGCGAGATTGAAATGGAGCAACACCATTCACACCAGCTGAAGATCTGGCCCCACGGTTTGGCTCGTGCATTGCCAGGAAGATATTGGGTGGCCTCGTCATATTGGCACAGGTGAGGGCAAACGCTGCAGAAACTTTCTGTCCCACACACCGAACCGCAGCGTATCCGAGCCTGTGATGTGTGGGCTCTGCCATAGCGGTCAGTGGTGTATTAGGGGGCTCGTTACCTTGCAAGCCTGGGTCTGGTTTGGGACGTACCCATTGAACAGTTGCAATAGCAGGACCCTGGCTCATATGGTCAATTATCCTGCCCGCCCCTCCCCAAGCACACCTGACTGGACAATGATCTTCCATTGCAGTGCAGAGACCAAACCTTCTCAAACCCCAGCTAATGACCAGCTTGCGCCCTGATGCACTGGGCTAGACAGCTCTCACTCATACCCTGGCCAGGGGCCCGGCAGAGGCTGACCTCATTCCTAGCAATATCTGATCCTTCGTCTGCAAAAAGGCAATGCCCGGGAGGGGCAAGAAGGGTCATGTGCCCCTCCCCAGACGCTGGGAGTGGGGGCACGCTCCGCAGGGAACCGCAGCCGTGACAGGAGCAGGATGCGGGGCCACCGAACGTGAGACTCGGGCCCCTTGGCGGGATCGCAGGTCTCACAGCGTTGAAGGAGGATCCGTGTTAGCTCGTCTAGGCTGACTTCCTGCACACCGCAGGCCATTGAATCTTACCCAAATACCCCTACGTTGAGCCCAGTGACTTCAGTTCAACTAAAGCATTTCGGGAGACTAAAGTGCGGCGTGCCACAGACAGAGGAGGGGACTGGCCCTTGGCAGGGAATTGATCAGGTGAGACATGCCCATAGGATCCCAGCAGGTGATCCACACCCCAATTCAGAAGAGGAAGGTGGAAAACTCCCAAAGTTCCAGCCAATCGGATGTGGGGGGAAAAAATTCCTTCCTGACTCCAACCCTGGCAACCAATTTGGCCCTGAGCAAGACACACAGCCAGGCAGCTAAGAAAGAGGATTCTCTGCATCAGCTCTCCCTGGGCCCCACACGCCAGCTCCAGAAGATAAAGGGCAGAGCCTTTCAGCTAGGTACATCAAGAGCAGATCAGGGAGAGCCTGCCTGTGTAGTTTATACCCAAACAGCGAGCAGGGAGAGGACAGGAAGGTTTGTTTCTTTGCTAATGTTTTACATGTTCTTCCCTTCGCTGATCATTGGAATCAGGCGTCGGCTTGTTATCCATGTGGATCCCCATCTCCAGGCAGTAAACTGGTAGCAAACTGAAAATGGAACCAGCTTGGGCTCAGGGAATTACTCTGAGACAAGTTCATTGCAAAGGCATTTATGGGGAACTGTCCCAGTCAGCCAAGCCCTGGTTTCTTGCATGGTTGATGCTCACTTTGATTTGTAGCACAGGCTGCAGGCTCAGAAATCCCAGCCCGGCAGAGGAAGGTAACAGTCTCTTTGCAAAATGAGGAGGAACTTGGTATCAAACTGCTCTGAGAGTCACACCTGGAGTCGGCTTTTGTTATTTTATCAGCCGTGTACATCAATGACAACCTTTAGCTCAGCCCCAGCCAGGCACAGAGCGATAGAGTGGAGACTAATGGCACCAGAAACCATTCTCGCTGTGAGTAACCCAAACAGACTGAATTAGGGCTCCTTTCTCTGCTACTTTAAACAGAACCTAACTGAGCACAGGACAGGAGTGATGAATGATGCAAATCCTAGAACAGGTCCTGGAACTCCGTGGATGCTGAAAATATTTGCTGGAGTTTTTAAACAGATGTGTTTCCACTGTGTTTTCAGGTGGGCTCTCCCCAGATGTTCTAGAAAATGGATCAGCCAGCAGGAATGGTCACTAAGACCCCTATTCAGCAAAACATTCGTACACATGCCCATCTCTAAGCATGTGAGCAGTTCCATGCACCAGATCATCAACAAATTGAAATCCGTGTAGCTTCCCCGGCTTCACATGAGCTAGGCCGACATCGGGTCCGCTGACTGCAACGAGACGGGTCACCTGCTCAACGTTACTCACTCACTTTGCTGGAGCAGTGCCTTTTAAGCATAAGTTTGTACTGGAGTTACCACAGTAAATATTAAAACAAACAAGAGCTTAAACCCACATGCTCCAGGGCGCAAGCCAACCTTTCATGAACAGGGTCAGGAAGAAATTCCCCCTGTGGACAGGTTGCCCCAGAACTACCCACTGCAGGGTTTTTTGCACCTTCCTCTGCAGCTGGTTCTAGTTACTGTCAGAGACACACTACCAGTCTAGAGGGAGCCCTGATTTGATCTGGTAGGGCAATTCCTATAGACTGACATCATTTAAATAGCTGAAATCATATAATTTACCATTTTTAAAATCCTATGACTGAAATTGACCAAAATGGACCAGGAATTTGGTAGGGCCCTACTGATGGAGAATCCACCGTGATCCTTGGTAAATTGTTCCAATGGTTAATTATGTTCAGCATTAAAAATTTACACCTTATTGCCAATCTGAATTTGTCTAGCTTCAACGTCTAGCCATTGGATGGTGTTATATTTTCCTCTGCTAGTTTGAAAAGCCCATTTTTAAATATCTGTTCCCCACGTAGGTGCTTTGATCAAGTCACCTCTCAACCTTCTCTTTGTCAAACTAAATAGATTGAGTCTGTCACTATAAGGCAGGTTTTCTAATCCTTTAATCATTCTTAGGGCTCTTCTCTGAACCCACCTTAATGAATCAACATCCTTCTATGGGCATCAAAACCAGATACAATATTTCAGCAGTGCTAACACAGAGCCAAATATAGACGTAAAATAACCGCTCTACTCCTACTAGAGAGTCCCCTGTGTATGCCTCCCAGGATCACATTAGCTCTTTTGGGAGCTCACGTTCCGCTGATTATCCATCAGTGGTATATAAATAAGCTTCATTCTTAATGCCACAGGGAGGGAAACAAATCATGACTGAAGAAGTCTCCTCCCTCAGCTGCGTGGGCGTAGAAGGTCTTTTCCTTCCTTCAACATCCATCTGTAGGACCCTCTGTGACTACGTGACGCAGCAGGGAGGGGGGAGCGTTGACCTGGGAATGTGCCCTGGGGATGGGAGACCTGAGAGCCTGTAACCTGAGCCAGGAGGGGGAGGGGGCGAAAGCTTATGCTCAGATAAATTGGTTAGTCTCTAAGGTGCCACAAGTACTCCTTTTCTTTTTGCCCGCTCACAGGCATTCTCAAAGGCCTTCAGGAAGCTATCTATGTCCTCCCCCTCCTTACGCTGGGCCAGGAAGCACTTATCAAAGCTCCTTGCAGTCTTGGGTCCAGTTTCTCACCCCCTTACTGGACCCCAAAGCCGTGGAGGTGTACAGCCGAATGACAGGGGCGGAGGCAGGGGACCATGAACTGTTCAAACTGGCCCTGCTCCGTGAGTTTGGGCTGACCCCCGAGACGTACCGGAGAAGGTTCTGGAGTCAGCGTAAAACGCCTGAGGTCACCTACCTACAACGGGTCAACCGGATGCAGGGATATGCCCGCAAGTGGGCAGCTGGGGCCCAAGCTAAAGAGGACCTGCTTGACCTAATCGTACTGGAGCAACTGTATGAACAGTGCCCATCCGACCTGAGGCTGTGGTTGGTGGACAAAAAGCTCGAGAACCCCCAGCACGCAGGGCAGCTGGCCGACGAGTTTGTGAACAGTCGGTCAGGGGGTAGCCGGGAGGAGTCCCAAAAGAACAGGCCCTCCCCAATGCAGAGAGAGAGTCACCAGGGGACCTCCCAGCGGGGAAATAGGGAGAACCCCCTCCCCAGGGGAATGCCTGGCGTCGGGCCCCTCCGACCCGCTCAAGGGGACTAACGTGACCTGAGCTGCTATCACTGGGGCCAGAGAGGCCACGTACGGGCCCAGTGCCCCAGGCTCAGGGACAGACTGAGCAGACCCAACCTACCCAGGGTTAACTGGGTAGGGACCCAGCTGGACGAGGGGAAGACGGCCCAGGCAAGGGGGGCTGCCAGCTTACCATCTGCTCGGGAGGGAAGAGTACCCCAGGCCAGCTCCGCCAGAGGGCTGGAGGCTCTGGACTCAGGGTGCTCGATTTACAGGGTGGGTGCGGGGCTGTCCCTCCGGAGAGAGTACCTTGTTCCCCTGGAGGTGGATGGGAGGAAGGTCAATGGATACTGGGATACGGGCGCGGAGGTGACGCTGGCCCGGCCCGAGGTGGTGGCCCCAGATCGGGTGGTGCCCAACACCTACCTGACCCTGAGGGGGGTGGGCGGGACCCATTTAAGGTGCCCGTGGCAAGGGTACACCTGAAATGGGGGGCCAAGGAGGGCCCCAAGGATGTGGGGGTACACCACCATTTGCCCACTGAGGTTTTGATGGGGGGAGACCTAGAGGACTGGCCAAGCAAGCCCCAGACGCCCTGGTTGTGACCCGTAGCCAGAGCCAGCGAGGGGCACTGCACCCTGACCTTGGGGAGGGTACCACACCGGAGGCGCAGGACCCTACCCTGGTGGGGAGGGAGCGCCGAGGGGCACGGCTCAGAGAGGCTGTGGCCTCAGACCCGGCCAATGAGAGGGAACCAGGCCCCATCCCTTCCCCAGCCGCTGAGTTCCAGGCCGAGTTGAGGAAAGATCCCTCCTTGCGGAAGCTCAGGGACCTGGCCGACCTCAGGGTGGTACAGACCATGAGGAGAGGTTGCCAGGAGAGGTTCCTGTGGGAGAAGGGGTTCCTGTACCGAGAATGGGCTCCCACAAGGGAAGTAGCGTCCTGTGGGATCAGGAGGCAGCTGGGGGTCCCCCGGAAGTATCGCCGCAAGCTACTGTACCAGGCCCATGACATCCCCCTCGCAGGGCACCAGGGAATCCGGCGCACCCGGCAGAGGTTGCTACAGAACTTTTACTGGCCCGGGGTCTTTACCACCGTCTGGCAGTATTGCTGATCCTGTGACCCCTGTCAGAGGGTGGGGAAGGCCCGGGACAAGGGGAAAGCGGCTTTGAGACCTTTGCCCATCATAGAGGAGCCTTTCCAGAAGGTGGCCATGGACATCGTGGGGCCTCTCAGCAAGACGACCCGGTCGGGGAAGAAATACATTCTGGTGGTGGTAGATTTCACCACCCGCTACCCCGAGGCAGTGCCCTTAGCTTCCATTGAAGCAGACACCGTGGCGGATGCGCTCCTGACCATTTTCAGCTGAGTGGGGTTCCCCAAGGAAGTCTTGACAGGCCAAGGGTCCAACTTCATGTCGGCCCTGCTCCGGTGCTTGTGGGAGAAATGTGGGGTCCGGCACGACTGGGCCTCAGCGTATCACCCCCAGTCCAATGGGCTGGTGGAGAGGTTCAATGGGATGCTAAAGATGAAAACCTTTATGAACCAGCACCCGCAGGTTTGGGACAAGAACTTACCTCACCTGCTGTTCGCGTACAGGGAGGTGCCCCAGGAGTCTACCGGATTTTCGCCTTTCGAACCGTTATATGGAAGGAGGGTGAGGGGCCCCCTGGACCTGACGAGAGACGAGTGGGAGGGGAAGGCCACTCCCGATGGAGAGTCAGTGGTGGAGTATGTCCTGATCTTCCGAGAGAGACTGGCTGAACTCATGGGCCTGGCCAGGGAGAATCTGGCCAGAGCCCAGAAGAAGCAGAAGGTCTGGTATGACCGCACGGCGCGGGCCCGTGCCTGCGCCACTGGGGATCAGGTGATGGTTCTCATCCCCGTGAGAAAGAACAAACTACAGGCCGCCTGGGAGGGCCCTTTCAAGGTCATCAAGCAGCTAAACGAAGTAAACTATGTGGTGGAGCTGTCGAACTGGGCGCACCACCGCCGGGTGTACCATGTGAATATGATGAAGCCATATTATGCCAGGGGGAATGTGGTGTTGGCCGTGTGTGGACAGTGGGAGGAGCAGGGAGATGACCCTTTAGTAGACCTATTCCCTGGGACCAGAGCTGGTTCCCCCCTGGAAACAATTCCCCTCTCGGATCAGCTAACCCCTGCCCAGCAAGCTGAGGTCATGGGGGTGCTGCATCCGTACCGACAGCTGTTTTCCAACCAGCCTGGACGCACTAATCTGACTGTCCACCGGGTGCAGACAGGGTCGCACCCGCCGGTAAGATGCTCCCCCTTCCGAGTCATAGGGAAAACTGCTCAGGACCTGGAAAGAGAGGTCCGGGACATGCTGGCTTTGGGGGTGATCCAGCCATCTGCCAGCCCTTGGGCCTCGCCGGTGGTGCTGGTCCCCAAAAAGGACGGGTCGGTCCGGTTCTGTGTGGACTATCGGAAGCTCAGTGCCATCACTGTATCTGATGCCTACCCCATGCCCAGGCCTGACGAGCTCCTAGACAAGCTGGGAGGAGCTCGGTACCTTACCACCATGGACCTTACAAAGGGCTACTGGCAAGTGCCGCTGGATGCAGATGCCTGGCTGAAATCAGCCTTTATCACCCCTCTGGGGCTCTATGAGTTCCTGACCCTGCCTTTCGGCCTCAAGGGAGCGCCGGCCACCTTCCAGCGCCTAGTGGACCAGCTCCTGAGGGGGATGGAGAGTTTTGCCGGGGCGTATATTGATGACATCTGTGTCTTTAGCCAGACCTGGGAGGACCATGTGTCCCAGGTTAGACAAGTGCTGGACTGACTCCAGGGGGCTGGGCTGACTGTAAAAGCAGAGAAGTGCAAGGTGGGGATGGCTGAAGTATCTTACCTGGGCCATCGGGTGGGGAGCGGCCGCCTAAAGCCAGAACCAGCCAAGGTGGAGGTGATCAGAGATTGGCCCGCTCCCCACACCAAAAAGCAGGTCCAAGCCTTTATTAGGCTGGCAGGATACTACCGAAGATTTGTGCCCCACTTTAGGGCCATAGCCACCCCCATCACTGAGCTATGCAAGAAGGGGAAGCCAGACAAGGTGGTCTGGACCGAGCAGTGCCAGGAGGCTTTCTGGGCCCTGAAGAAGGCTCTGGTCAGTGGCCCAGTTCTGGCAAACCCAGACTTTGACAAGCCCTTTGTGGTGTTCACTGATGCCTCAGACACGGGACTGGGGGCGGTGTTAATGCAGGAGGATGAAAAGGAGGAGAGACACTGTCAAACTGGACAGTCTCTACGTAAAAGAATAAATGGACACAAATCAGATGTCAAGAATTATAACATTCATAAACCAGTCGGAGAACACTTCAATCTCTCTGGTCAGGCGATTACAGACATGAAAGTTGCGATATTACAACAGAAAAACTTCAAATCCAGACTCCAGCAAGAGACTGCTGAATTGGAATTCATTTGCATATTGGATACAATTAACTTAGGCTTGAATAGAGACTGGGAGTGGCTAAGTCATTATGCAAGGTAACCTATTTCCCCTTGTTTTTTCCTACCCCCCCCACCCCCCAGACGTTCTTGTTAAACCCTGGATTTGTGCTGGAAATAGCCCACCTTGATTATCATACACATTGTAAGGAGAGTCATCACTTTACATAAGCTATTACCAGCAGGAGAGTGGGGTGGGGGGAGAGAAAACCTTTTGTAGTGATAATCACCCATTTTTTCATGCTTTGTGTGTATATAAAAAGATCTTCTACACTTTCCACAGTATGCATCCGATGAAGCGAGCTGTAGCTCACGAAAGCTTATGCTCAAATAAATTGGTTAGTCTCTAAGGTGCCACAAGTCCTCCTTTTCTTTTTGCAAAGAGTGATATGCAAATTCACCTTTGAACTGTGGCAAACGCAGCGTCGGGAGAGATTACACCAGTTACAAAGGTAGCACCAGGCACAAGCACCCTGCGGTATATTCCGATTGGTTACACCTATTTAAATCCAGAGGGACTCCCGGGTCTTGAACAGATGTAACTGAGATTAGAACCAGAACCTGAGATCCTCTTGTACCCGGCATTAGCTGGGAAATCTCCTTTGAATCTAAGGGTTTGTCTTCCCCTACAGTGCTGCACCCCTGTTGTGCTCCAATGAAGACGCTACTACGCCGACGGGAGAGATTCTCCCATCAGCATAGTTAATCCACCTCCCTGAGACGCTTTCCCATCGACTTAGTTCTGTCTACACAGGGAGTTAGGTTGGCATAATGATGTCACTCAGGGGTGTGTATCTTTCACACCCCAAGTGACACAGTTGTACTGACATAGGTCTGTTGTGTGGACCTGGCCTTAGCATGATGCAGACCATTAAGAGCATCAGCATGCTCTGCTCCGATCACACAACAGTGTGAATCAGGCGTGACTGTAGTCACACCGGTGTGAAAGTGGAGTTAGGCCCAATACCCTTTCAGGTCGTTTACCTGATTCCAGCAGAGAGTTTATTATTCCTTCTGTTAAATATAAAAAGGTGTTAAGCAATTGGATTTTAATTTAAACCAGTAAGACAAGGAGCCTGACAGGGTTGGGGGGTCTGTTTTCCTGACTGTGGCTCGCCTCATTACTAGATGCTTTGAATTGATCTTACAAAATGTTTCTGAAGAAAATAAAGTGTTGGGTTTTTGTTTTTTTTGACCTTGCATCACCTCCACTAGTTCTCTGGAGACTATAAAATGTTAACATCATGGATATACTGTATATTAAAGGGAACTTTTTATAAGCTACTTATAAATGTTAATAGATTCCATAAGAATGTGACATTCAGGAGTTAAATGCGGCACAGATGGCTATTAGAACGTCAGCAGATGTTGTTCTGGATGGTTATAAGCAACCTGTTGGACTCTCGCAGTTGACTAGCTATGCATGAAGACAGCTGTCAATCATTTGTTAACCCTTTAGAAATGCAGCTTCCCTATAAAAGGTGACCGGTATTGTTTGGCACTCAAACTGCTTTGCACCCAAGGTCACACAGCAACAAATAGCACCCAGGAATCCTGACTAACCAGGACAGCTCTTTAGCGTCACTGCTGACAATAAAATGGTACGATTTCAATCTCCAGGCAGAGACAAAACATTAGATGAATAAACTCTCCCCAAAGACTTTTTTTTTTTTTTTTAATTATGCTCAATAATAAGACAACCCAGGCTGTTGGGATGGACGGGAAGCCCCATAGCAACAGCGCTGGCTGGGACAAGAGACCCATTTGAGAGCTGGTTACAAACATGGTGTTCTGGGTAGACTTAAAAACCCTCTGGTGTAGTGTTTGACAGCGTGAGGCCCCCTTTGCAGTCAATGGCAGAAATCCCGCTGCCTCATTTTACAGAGAGCTAGAACCATCTGTGCCCCTCGGAAGGAAACTGCTACGGAATTATCCACCTTCCCTCGAATACCTGGGGACCAACGACACTGCACCCGACCGAGAGCAGACAGTCATGTCCTGGGGCTTTCCAAACTTCGTGCTCTCACAGTTTCAACAGGCGCAGAAGGCGCTTCCATTGCGAACTCTCTCTGCTCAGGGAGTGGGCAGGTAGACCGGTCCCTTTGCCTTCATTATTACTGGGGGTCTTGTCTATTTTCATCGTAAGCTCTTGCAAAGATTTGGGAAAGGAGTGGACATTTCTACAGCTAGCAAGAATATCCAGAGTTGGAATAATTGATGCTAACAAACATTTTGGATGGGATTTTAAACCTTGTGCTTCAGAGCTTAAGTGGATTGCTAACGGTTATAGGCCAGGATGAGAGCTGTGGGTGGGGGGAATAGAACATATGAACAGCCATATTGGGTTCAGACCAAAAGTCCATCCAGTCCCGTCTCCTGTCTTCTGACAGTGGCCAATGCCAGGTGCCCCAGAGTGAATGAACAGAACAGGGAATCATCAGGTGACCCATCCCGTCGCCCATTCCCAGCTTCTGGCAAACACCCCTATCTAGTTCTTCTTTGAACCCTGTCATAGTCTTGGCCTTCACAACATACTCTGACAAGGAGTTCCACAGGTTGACTGTGCATTGTGTGAAGAAATACTTCCTTTTGTTTGCTTTAAACCTGCTGCCTATTAATTTCATTTGGTGACCTTCAGTGGTAGGTTACATACCAGAGTTAGTACTTCTGCAGTTTCATATCTGAGTTCCTTCAGAACTCTTAGGTGAATCCCATCTGGTCCTGGTGACTTATTACTGTTTAATTGATCAATGTGTTCCAAACCTTCATCTGCCGACACCTCAATAGGGGACAGTTCTGAGATTTGTCACCTAAAAAGAATGGCTCAGGTATTATCCTCCATCTGCTACTGCAGGGTTCTTGCGTTTGCCTCTCATGCATCTGCTGCTAGCTAGCGTCCGAGACAGGATACTGGATTAGATGGACCTCGGGTCTGGCCCAGTTTGGTATTTCCTATGTATGTACCGTGCCTGGTACAATCACGCTCCAATCTCATTCAGGGCCTCTTGGCAACACTGGCATATGAACTATCAGTAATTTGTATTTCTAGACCCCTCTTTCATCTCTGGATCTCCAGGCGTTTAGGGACCCAGTCTTATGATAGGGATCCTCAACTCACACTGACTTCAAAGGGAGCTAAGGATGCTCAGCACCACCCCCACCCTGGCAGTGCTCCACCAGGCCCTAAGTAATTAAACCCCGTCAGGTAGAAAGCGATATAGCAATAGGGCATATCCAGGATGCTCACCTTACCCACCACTAAAATGCAGCCATCTCTTGGTGGAACCCATCAGCTACAGCAGCACTATGGAACAATCTGCAAGAGCTGAAGAACATGGCAGAATACAGGTAGGCAGAGTGCAATGACCTATGATAGAATTTGCTTAGGGCATTGGGGTTAGCACCATTACCCACACCGATGGGGAACTCAGGTATTGAGGGCCCAATCCTGACAGGTGCAGGGAACTCTGCAAACTGCAACCTCAGCTGCTGGAATCAAGGGCGCTCAGCACTTTGGATCAAGATCTTATTAACCACAAGGGGTCAAGACCTCTGTGCACCCCAGTCAGCAGTCGGACCATCCAGCATCACAGCTCTCTACCACCATGCTAAGGGGTTGGAGGAGGGTTTGAGAGTGTGGGGAGGTTGGGTTGGAGAAAGTGACAAATGGATTAGCAGGATTGAGACATCCGCTCCCAAGATGCAGCAAAGGTGACAAAGATCAGGTGTCTGCAAGCAGCTGGGGCCAGCCACTGTTAAGTATTAGTGTCTTGCGTCTAAGCATTTGCTACAGTGCCCATCACCAGTATCTAAGCCCGCAATCCAGCAAAGCACATGCTTAAAGTGAAGTATGGGAGTAGTTCCCCCGAAGTCAATGGAACCACATTTGGGACTGATCCTCTGCCCAGTGAAGTCCATGAGAAGCCTGCCATTAATTTCATCTGTCTTTGGACCATGCACAATGCACCTAAAGCGGAGCGCATGCTTTGCTGGATCGGAGCCTAAGCAAAACATTAGGCCTTCAGATTCACAGCGTCAAATACAGGCTAGGTGATTTACCCAGCTTAGGAGCTAAATATTTTATTTCCAGGACCGGCTGTTTTCATAACCAAGAACAGCTATTTTTGAAAGATTAAATCAATTAGAGAGACTATTAGGCTAGGTTTAAATTAAAATCATATCTAGCCTAAATATCTCCATTGTGCATCATGTCCTACAGATGTCACCTGAATATTTTATACTCTGCTATGACACATTTGCACAATCGCAAAGCACGAGCCCCTCGATAAATATGCAATTCAGCCAGCGCTGTAAATGGAATATGGGCATGAAATTAATTGCAACAGATTGCATCAAAGTGAGCCACCTGCTGCTAACATCCTACCTGAAACAGGAGATAAGCAAAGCCGTTCCCTTCTCTCTGATGCAGCATTTGGCAGAGTGCCCCGTGCTGGGGAAAGTACAGATCCTCAGCGCAGCCTGGTTAAACATGACACAACCGCTAATCCGAAACAAAAATCTATACTCGTTTGGGTTGCATTGAGTCTTCCGTGCTGCATTCATCTTGACATGGCGATCGAATCAGTTGCCCGTTGACTCAGCAAGGACTCTGCTCAGTTGGGTCAGACAGGGTAGCCTCATTTAAAGTCATAATGGAGCTGTGTCCGTAGCCGGGAAGACATTTACCTCACCAAGATATTTACTGTACAGGGGAAAGGCATCTTGGGGATGGTAGGCCAAATTCAGCCAGGGTGTAAGCAGGGAAAATCATTTGCTTCATTCAGCTAAACTGGAACTCTATGGACCCAACCGGGCAAGGCAGTGAACTGGGACGTGGGAGAACTGGGTTCATTCCTGGCTTTGCCACTGGCCTGCTGGGGGACCTAGGGTTCCCCCTGCCTCAGTTTCCTCATCTGTACAATGGAGGGTTAATGATACTGACAGCCCCTTCCCCCCCTTTGTAAAGTGCTTTAAGATCGATGGATAAAAAGCAGTAGATGAGAGCTAGGGATTATCCGCACTAGACCGAGGCTGAATTCCGCTCTGTGTGGCTGCGTCTATATCACATGACACCCTGGGCGGGTTGTCAGCAACAGGGATCGACTCTCCTCCCAGTCAGGGTGATAGTCCGAGGCCAGGTCTGCATAAGAAACTGTTGCAAGTGTAGCAATGTCATTTGCGAGAGGGTGCGATTTTCTTTTTATGACATTTTTCTACTGGCAAAAGCCCTAGACCAGAAGCAGTGCAGCGGACTGCGTGCGGGGAAAGCAGTAGAAGCTAGAATGGCAAAAGCATTCATCAGATACGCTGGGTCTCCATTAGAGCTAGTGGGGAATTTTTCAACCACCTGCTTTTCCGCTGGAAAATGCCGATTCGTCGAAAATAAAACTCAAAATTCTTTTGAAAACCAGTCTGGACATTGCCAAGACTTTTCCCTGGTTTTGAAACCAGAAAAATGCCAGGTTTTCGGTTTTGAAAAACAGCTTTGCTTTTTGAAATTTAAAATAAAAATGATCAAAATGAAAATGCCACTTTTTTGATGGACCCGAACTGAAGTTTTGGAGGGGGGGGAGGATTTTTGGTTTGTGGACAGCTCTGGAGATTGCATCTTTTCATCCCAATTTAGGACAGGGAAAAATGTGTGTCCCCCCCCCGGGCCAATATCTCAAAAAATGGACTGGGAAAAGCATTTTCTGCACAGCTCTTTGCTCCACTAGGCCAGCTGCAGTCCAATATCGCTGGCGTAGCTCTCCCAGCAAACCTTCCCTAGGGTAAACTAGGCCGACCTACCAGAAACGATTCCAGCCTGGTTCTTAACTTGACCCCTCACCCTGCTTCTGGAGAAAGTGACTTTTGCAGCAGAGGCTGGGCTGAAGGATCACACACTGTTGTACTCAAAAACTTGGGAATAATTTAGAGTGGGAATTTAGAGTGGAAATAATTTAGACCGGGCGGATGCTGATGGAGCCCATCTGAGCACAGGCAGTCTGGGGCACCAGAGCACATTGCTTTGCTAGGAGGAGGCTAACTAAGAAGTGTTTTGATTCAGTAACCATTGGGTGTCTGCTCCACCCCATTCCACAGCAGCTACAATTCTTTAGTGCAAATCCACATTCACTTGCTTCTTTGCTTCAGCCAGGCCTTCCACACATGCTGGCATGCACTCTTCTGGACAGCCACAGAGCCACTTACCCACAAGACTATTCTTCCTCTAAGGGCCATGAACTGCCCAGAAACATTACCAACACCCAGTAGAAGTAATACGACCAGAACCCCGATAACCTGGCTTCCAGCACAGTGCACCTTCCCCTAGCTTAAAGGGTACTCTGTGGGGCTACGTATCTCCCCAGTCTACCCTTTAAACCTGGCCCAGGGATTTAATCAGATGGTGCGAGGTCAGTGTTCGCCATCAAGGACTCTCTAGAAGAATGAGGAAGCAACACAGATTCAAGCCAGCCAAAGAGTCATTGCAGATGTGCATGCTCCTGCTGTGTGTAAATCTGGAGTACCTCCGTTAAAGCCAAGGGAGTCACACGCGTGCCAGGGAGAGAAGCATGCGGCTCAGTGGTTTTAAGTGGGTTTACAGGTTTGGAACCAGGAGTTAATTTTTCCCCCCCTTTTTGCGGCGAGGAAAACTCTTTTTTTCCAAAACGGTCTCCAGGCGACAGCTGTCCGACACTCTTTATCAGGAATGACTCTTTCCCCTGGCAGAGACATCCAAATTACTTTTCTATCCATTATTAAACAGCCCAAGGCAAAAGCCGTGTGCGTGTGACAGAAATGTCGATAAATCTCCACTGATGACCCGGGTTGCTGCTGCCAATCCACTGGGCACGAAGGACATAAAGGAATGATTAGTTAGAGACCCTTTGGCTTCCTGGCTTGCTTTGCCATCAAGGCCAAGGCTGGGGAGGGGGAGGGGAATCGGAAAGCCCTCTGGCAGAAGTAGCTAATGCCTTTTCACTGAACCGTGTCTCCCCCCCAGATATAAATGCCCTCTGAATAGCGGGGGGGCGGGGGAGTTAACTAGTACCAAGGACTCTCCTTTGCTCACCTAAAGCCATCTTGTTAAAGGTTAAAAAAATATATATATCAAGGACATCCTCCATCAGCGCCTCCATTAAGCCTTGAGAATGATTCTGGGATCCCTGAATCCAAGCTCTGAACCCCATTAAAATTCATTCAAACCTGTAGCTGCTCCACATGCAAGGAGAGATGAACTGATTCTTTAACGTTACAGTAACTGGACTTGAGCCAGACAGTTCCACAGCCCACCACCAGCCCCACTTAGATCTAAGCCCAAATGTAAAGTACTTACCTGGACCTGGTTGTTTACAGGGTTAACCCTACCTTTGTTTCCAGTGACCTCGGTCTCTGAGTCCAGCTGTCTGAGATGCACAGGAGGATCTGGGATATAGGTGAGGTTTCAGTGGATCTCTCTGGGTCAAACAGCACCTGCTCAGTGCCAGAGAGCTATTCCTAATGCCAGCACCCCAGATCTGATGAGACAGCTGGCTCCGTCCATGGATTATGATGGCACACCCACAGGTGTGGAGGATGCTGTCGCACCCCCTGGCTTGAAGTGGTTTCCATTATATACAGGATTTAGTTTGGTTCAATGGCTCACAGCACCCCCACTATAAAAATTGTTCCAGCGCCCTTAGGCACACTCCTCCATGACCTCTGGACAGGCTCCTTGTACCCCAAGCTCTATCAATGAGTGATGATCGCTGGCTATGCCGTTGTGTTCATTGCAGCATTCACTGGGAACATGCCGCGTAGATTCACTCTGCGGCAGCCCACTCTCTGCAGCAATACACCCACTCCTAGTGCAATATACCACAGCCACCGGTGTCTCCACCCCACAGTCTCTCCTAGCAAGAGCAACATAAAACATGGCTCTTAAAACTAAGGGGTTTTTTGGGGGTCAAGTTTCCCACTCTTCCACCAGCAGGTCAGTGGGAGCTCTAGCGTAGACCGAGTGTCAGCAGCCACCAACATTTTGCTCACTGTGTCATCTAGTGGTTGAGTGTCTTGGTTGAGGCCACACAGCAAAGGAGTGGCAGAGCTGGGAATGGGACCCAGGGGTCCTGGCCCGCAGACCACCACTCCAAACAAAACACTGCTCTCAGCCCAAGAGGACCTCAACTCCTACAAGTGCTGACTCCTGTTTCCCTGCTCTAACCAACAACACTGCTGAGGGTGCTGTTCATGCCCCCCACCCCTCCTGCAGCACTCGCTTGGTTCCACCCGCTACATCCCGCATGATGTCAGCATCGGTGCTGAGTGGTTCACAGATCTCTCCCCCGACAACCCCAATTTCTTTCCAGTCTTTATAGAGTCTCAGCAGATCCCCAGACTGAAGATACAGTGGGCTCCTGCTACCTCCGATAACTTCAGAAGCCTAGTTGATCTCTCGTCCCTTGCTGAGCAGCATGCAGTCTCGCTCTTTCAGATGACGCCCACCCCAAAATATATCAGAGCTGCTTCCTTGGCATCTCCTACCTGGCTCCACTGTGCCTGATGGTCGTGGCCTGGCACAGACAGGTGAGGGCCAGCATTGGGGCGATGGGACAGGGCACCCTGTACAGGTGCCACCGGGGACTCGGCAATTTACAGCTAATTGTGGGGAAAAAAAGTTCTCCAAAATGAATGCAGATGTTAGAAGGGGGGAAAGAAACTGGGGGCAGAGCCTGACTAGAGCTGTCGCTCTGAGCAGTGAGCCAGGCATCAGGCGGGCTCTGGCTAAGCACTCCTCTCGACCTGCAGCCACTTCACCTGCTACTCCAGGGCAGGAAACCCCCCGCAGTTTGCCAATGCAGCTCAGTCCTGACCCACAGCTCCCCATGGAGCTCTTGTCCTGGACTTCCACACAGCTCCGCCAACAACTTTCAGAAGCCAAGGTGCTGCCAGTCCCAAGCCTATACAGGATTCTGCCACAACACCTCAATTCCTACCAGCAGCACCCTCCTCCAGCCCTCTGCCAAAGCTCCTCAGGCCTGCCCTGTGCCCGGATATGCCAGTCCTGCTGGGATAGGCACACAGCTCCACCAATACACCTGGGTCCTGTCCCACAGCCTCTTCTGCGGTCACCTCTCTCTCAAGCAGAGGCTACTAAGCTGAGCGGCCACCATTAAAGACTTCCCATGAGCTTCCAGCAGCTTCCCATGAGCACGGGACAAACTACATTGCACCAGATTTTACTCCTGTTTTTAACCTTTACAGGAACTGGGATATCGCCAAGGGTTCTGGGGACTGAGCAGCTTGAGATTTCAGGAGGACAGAATCCCAGAGACTGGGAATCAGGACTCCTGCGTTCTATTCCCATCTCTGCTACCAAATTCCCACAGCGAGAGGCACTTCACCTCCCCATGCGTCAGTTTCCCCATCTGTAAAACGTGCAACTCGAGTGCTACGGGAGAGGAGCTGTTCGTTATCTGGCTCCTGCTGCTGCTCTTCCTGCTACCGGCGGTTTGCCAAGGAAAAGGCGGAGAGGGAACGAGGCAGTGGCACAGATGACAAGAGTATCTCCAATATGCTGAGAGGGAAAGTGGAGATAAACAAGCCACAGCTGGCCAAACAAAATGTAAATACCCACAAGTTCGCCGAGAGAGGCTGGCAGGAGTGATTTACTCCTCCGCGTAGGCTGAGATTTTATGCTAAAAGCGCTCTCTGGAACGAGAGGCAAATCAAAAGCCAGCAGCCTCACGAGCCCGACTTTTGTTGCTGGAGTCATGCTCCATGTCTAATGGGGAAGCAGCTCATCTGGAGCAGCATTTCGCCAGGAGCAATGAGGGTAATTAACAGCCCATTTTCCTCCAAAGCTAAAAGTTCATCTCATAATTTGTGTGGCTTCCCCCACAGCCCCCGCTTTTGGAAGGTAAATGCCAGGGACAGTCAAAGGCCGCTTTCGCCTGATGCTTCCACGGGTTCAGAGCCTCCTTCAGGCACAGCAAGGAGACCCCAGTCAAAAGTATGCAACCCTGCAGAGCAAAGGCATCACATCCGAAGATCTCATAGCACGTGGTGCTACCTAGGGTCACCACGGCCTTGCTGTGAATACCAGAGGGGAGGAGAAGACTCCCTTTTTAAAAGGGATGGCCACTGCCCTCAGACTGCAGTGGTCAAACACCTCTCTGCTGCAAACCCTTGAACCTCTCTCCTCTGAGGTTGGAGACAGCAGAGTTTTCAGGATGTGGCTGGGCTGTTGTGCTAGAGGACTCCACACGTACAATGGAAGTGGACCAGTGTTCAGGTTTCCAAGGCTAAGAAGCCCTGACCCACACTCACTCCTGCAGCTGAAAGAGAGCTGGGGGCACTCCGCTTGGCATCCTTCAGCTGCTGTGCTGAGCAAGCACTTCATGGCCTGCATCAGACCCACCAGCTGGCACTAAAGAGTTTCATTAAGATTCTAAGTTTCCTGCTGGTGGCCATTAAAAAAAAAAAGAGCAACATTTGTGTTAAGGGCAGATGGGGGAAGGGTGGAGAATCTAAATTCAGACCATATGCTAGTCTCCATCATCCTCTGATACTGGCTAAACCCTCAGAAGCTCTTTACCTCAGTTAGACGTCAAGGCAGAGGGGACATCTCAGACAACGGTAAGTGGGAGAGACTTCCACCAACTCCTCACCCACTGCTGAACACGGACAGGGCTTGTGCGGACACCACAGAGTTCCGAGGCCAAAAGCAGGATAAACGGAGCTGGCTTACAGCCCCCCACAGTCTCTGTGTTAGATGCAAGCTATCAGCCACTTGCAAACTAGCTTTCCTTTGAACAGACTGGAGGGAAGTCATATCCATGCCCAAGCCTTGTTGGCTTGAATCAAATTGCAGCTTAAAACCGGGACTAAGCCTGCCTGGGACCTTTGGATCCCAGATGCTGTCTGCTCCTGCAGGCACATTGATCTGCTTGATGCCATCTCACAGGTGTGCCTAAGCCAGGGCCGCAGGAAGCGACCTGCGCAATGAAACTCTCTCTTTCAGATAGATGATCTGGTCTTTCGACTAACAGGGGATGCTAAGGAGAGCTCAAAGATCCAAGTGCAATTTCCCTCTTCCCCACCTCTTCAAGCGTTAACGTTCCTCTCCGCCCCACAGCAGACTAGCTATCCCCAGGAAGTGAGAGATGCTTTTCCCATCCACTCTCCTTAGGGTACTTTGGCAGCTCCTTCACACACCACATGTATCTTGTAAAACCCAAGCAGGTTTCACAGCAAGTCTAACAAGAGCCTCCCTCCCCCGGCATTGGCGGTGGGAACTCAGCTGTGCTATTTCTCAGCATCAGCTTATCCGCAGGCCCTATTTGTTTTAAGGCTGTCTTGGGAAGCCCAGTAAGATAGCCCCTCCCTCCATCCATTGCAATGCTCCTAGGACTCACCCCCCATCTCTAAACCTCAGGAAACTGCTAACCAACCGCAGCATGGCTGCTTCGGAAATGGTCATGCTTGTAAATTAGTGGAGCTGGTGTCATACACAGGCTACAGCCACTAGAGGGTGCCCTCATCCCACACTTGAGGAGGGGCGGTGGTATAAAACAAACACACATTGAGTATTCTCCTATAATTGGGACGTGTTGCTGTAGCCATGATGTCGAACACATGATGGTGGCTCAATCCAGATCCAACACAGCAGGCTGGGCCCTCTGCCACTCCATTGCAAGGCAGCTGTCATATGGCCAGCATAATACCCTTCACGCACATAGGCAGCCACCAGTGTGGAAGCGTGGCTGGCAGAAGGCCCCAGCTGAAGGACACTCAAAGGGAGCGGGGACGCAGGCAATGGGTACCCCTGCCTGCAATGCTCTACAGCGCAGTGTTGGTGCTTCAGAGAAGCAGCAGCATAAACGTGAAGACAGGACCCTCACAGTGCTGATCCCAGCACTGCTGCTGGCTCACTGTGCCACCTTGAGCACGTCCCGTCCCCTGCCTGTGCCTTAGTTTACCTCTCTGTGGAACAGGGATAATACCCACCTCAGATGATTGTTAGGACTCATTTCTTCGTTGAAGATGAAAAGCACTTTATAAATGGCAAGTATTTTTGTCCTCTGCCTTGCAGTCCTTCCCCCAACGCAGGAAATAAAGCAGACGCAGCCATTGGCAGTTCATTGGCCCATTAAGGCAGGGACTGTGTTATCGGTTTGGCTCAGCAACCCTACAGCACACATTTACAGCACCATATAAAAGCAATCAGACATCTGAGTGGCATGGAAAAAAGCTCCCTTTGCAGACACACAACCCAGTGTGAGCTCACTAGGTACATTACCAACTCTCGTCAATTTCATTTTAAATCAGTGCTGGGAGAGCATTTTAAGTAGCATCCTGGTAGCAGAACCACATGCAGGATGAGAGAATTGTGCTGGACTGCAAGGAGACCAGGGAGGAGGGAGGGAGGTTTTGGGCAGGGAGTAGCAGAGGTATAGAAAGTCTTTACAAAATCTAATGGTCTCTTCTCCCAGACATTTTTGCCCCTCCTCGCTATAATTTGTGCAATTTGGGGCATTCCTAAGGAAAAATAATTGCTCCTCCGAAGTATTTGTATGTTCCAGGGCTAAGAGGCAGGAAAGCCAGAGACAGCAACAGCATCCAGAGGAGAATAAATGGCACACACCAATCCCCATCAATTTGAACGCTGCCACCATATAGATCTCAAGGCCTATCTACACTTGAAAATTAAGCCGGATTAAGGTAGGGTGTAAAGCGCAATAACTCCCTGTGTATAGCTCCCTATGTGGGCATTTTTTATACCAATGTGAGAGCATCCAGACGTGGAGTTAATCAGAACAGTGAATCAGGAACAATTCCATGCATAGATAAGCCCTTAGTCTAGGGCCTAGTCTACACATCCAAGTTGGACCACTAATTGTACTGGTATAGTTAAAGGAGTACAGCCCCACGAGTGTGGTTGCATTTATAGTAAGAGACAGTCATACTGGTGCAAGCTATACCAGTATAAGAACCTTCATAGGACTCGGGAAGGGGAATAAGTGACACTGATATAAGGCACCTTTCCACCGGTATAACTGCACCCACACTAGGGGTTGTCCTGGTAAAACTGTATCCGTTAAAAAAAATAAAATCACACCCCTAAGAGACCTGGTAAGACCAGTACACAAATTGTGTAGAGCAGGCTCTCCCACTGGAAAAGGCAGTCCCAGTCCTGCAAGTTCTCTTGACATCTTTGGGAGGTGAAGGTACTCAGACTTTCACAGCTGGTGCTCAACACTTCTGCTCTGGGGGTAGTTCTGGGCCCCAGGAGCCGCCACACACAATAAATGGCAGGATTGGCGTTGAAAAGCTCTTTGTTCTGTGTTAGTACAGTGCCTGACACAACAGGTCCCGGCCTCTAGGCACTACTGCAACAAACAACAACGATAATGCACATGGTATTTTATTGCAGTGATCTTTCTAAGTATAAACTGTTTACTGAAGCTTAAAGCCCTTCATGATTTTGGCCCCTACAAATGAAAACAAAAACCTCAAATACACATTGGCAAGAAAAAGGGAGCTAATTATCCTCTGTCACTCAAGTCAAGAGGCCCCATTTCACACTGCGCAGGAACTGTGCACTGTGTATGACTCAGATGTCAAGCTACACGTCACAAAAGAAGAGGACCCCACAGCGAGAGAAAGGAAGTGTGAACAATGGTTTTGATAAATGCTTAATCTTTGGTAAGGGAGTCAGGTTTGAAACGCCAGTACTCGGGCACAGGAATCGGAACAGCTGTCAATACAAATGCTGCAATGCATGATCGCCCCTCCTTGGCATCACTTGCCACTTTGGATATTAAGGATCGTACGAGGGAAGATGTCGATGTTCCCCTAAATTACTGTGGGGAAACAAGGAAGCAAGCCCCATAAGGCCGGCTGAGGGGGAATAAACATTTTCAAATGCCTGACAACTAGGACAGCACCCTCCCAGGGTGGCAGGAGAGCAGAATTTGGGGACTGAAGTACAGTTTCACCTACCGGAGACAGGAGCTGCCCTAGCTCTTTTGCTGGCAAGGGCAGAAAACATTTTTGGGGCCTCCTGAGTGACAGAGGAAAAAAAGGTGGCCAATCAGAGCTGAACAGCGCAGCAGGGCAACCCCGCCACAAAAGTTGGTGCCTAGGTAACCGTTCTTGTCACCCACCCCTAGAACTGGCCCTGACCTTGGCAGGAGGTGGGGGGCAGAGGACACTTGAAACCTGTCATTACTAAACAGTGTAATTTACAATGCTGGCCTTCCTTTTATGTGGTGTGTGCCCCCTGGTGGCAATATAATGTAACCAATGTTTTTGGCAGGGACATCTAAATTGTTTTGCGGACTGGAGACTGAAATCAAAGCGGCTGACAGCTGGGCTTCTGCCACACATGTTCACAGCCTGATTCCACCTGTCCATGTCGCTCCCTCGTTCTCAGGCACTTCACTTTTGTTACACAGGTGGGAGAGGAAATGGAATGGATTTACCCTTCCTGTCAGAGGACATACATATCCAGGCGAGAGGGGCTGATCGATCGCGCCCGGTGACTCTACCCTCAGGCAAAGAAACGTCCCAAGGCGTCACAACATGCGAGTTGCAGCCATAGTGAGGAAGTCTTCATAGCTGAGCCGCACGCTGCCTACCCTGCCGGTATCCTTCTCTTGGAAAGCTTCGGTCGTGCTCTGGAGCTGGGTGCAGAGCTGAATGAAGCTATCCAGCTGGATGGTGGAGTTGGAAGCCCTCTGAGAGTAACGGGACAGCAGCAGCTGGGTGAACTGGGGGCTCAGGTTGTATCCCATCTGGGACAGAGCTGGGAGTAAAACAAAGATCGAATAAATCCCTTGGGCGAAAGACCCCTTCCCCTGGGGAGATCAGTCCATCTTCCTCTCTCAGAATATGCAGAGGCATTTCCCCGCTCTGATGCCAGAGTGCTATGTAAAAGCACAGCTGATCACAACCCAGGATGGAGCTGTAGGAACATAAATTGAGGTGCAAGTTCCCGATACTCCCCTTGCCTCCCATAGACAGTTAAATCTTAGCAGTTCATCAGATAAAGTAGGCCTTTAGCTATGTGCGATCCAGGCAGAGCTGAGTTATTTTGGGGAGGCGGAAGGGGGCAGAGTGTCTCCTGGAAAAAGAGAAGCTAGTTTGCTCTGACACCTACAGCCTTCGGACCAACGCACACACCCTACAGGTCAGAGTCACGGCAAAAGGTGACTGGCCGCACAGCATCAGCACACAGCTTCTGTAGCCACGACTTTAGAGTGGGAGCCTCTCCACGTATCAGAGGCAGGAGCACAGGGATCTGCTGTAACAACCCCATGCTTGGAAAGCAGGAGAAGCGTTAGCCACAGAAGGTTTAACTGCACCACTTCCATGGAGCCCGCTTAAAGCTCAACGAGCACAGTGCATTCATAACACAGCGGTTCCACGAGTTTAGAATGTAGCTGTTACACTGCAGGAGGGGACAGATGTAATTATTTAAAGTGGGAGGCAACCAAGCCAGCACCGAACTGTTGATTCGTCCACCTTTGCCTTGAACTGACGCCCCTGAAGCAGTTGTCATGCAGGTTTGGGGAGAGCCCCCAGACCAGAGAGCAACTAGTAGGGACAGGAACCACAATGGGTACTGTGCTGTCATGCCTGAGGATGCTGCCACCTGCTTGCTCTCTACAATCTGCCACATCCCCTCTCGTCTCACCTTGCTGCAGCTCGCTGAAGCTGATGGAGCCTGACCGGTCTCTGTCATACTGCTGAAAGAGGTTCTTCCACTGCTGGATGAAGCGCCACAAGGCCGAGAACGCAAAGATATCGATCCGTCCCGACTTCGTTTTATCGAACATGTCTGCCGAGGAACCAACAGCAAGAGCAGGGCCATGAGGGGTGATCCAAAAACAGCGCCATGCACGTCTACAGCGCCTCCCATCAGAATCTCTCAAAGAGCTTTGCAAACATGCTACATCCCAGGGAAGTGTGTCATTCCGCACTGTTCAGATGGTGTTTGGCAACTTGCCTACACTACGGGGCTTAATCGACTTAAGTTACGCAACTCCAGCTATGTGGATAACGTAGCTAGAGTTAATGTGGTTTAGGTCAACCTTTTGCGGCGTCTACACCACACTGGGTCAACAGAAGAAACTCTCCTGTCGACTTACCTTATACCTTCTCATTTTGGAGCAGTACCAGAGTCGACAGGAGAGTGATCTGTGGTCAATTTAGCAGGTCTTCACTAGACCCACGAAATCGATCCCCGGTAAGTGCAGACATGCCCTTAGATACAGAACCCAGGTATCCCGACTCCTAGTCCCTTGCTCTAGCCATGAGACCACGCTGCCACTTCAGAAAGCTCTCCCCCTTAGGAGCTGTGGAGCAAACCTAAACACAGGAACAGAATTCATAATGGGAAAGCACTATCCTGATCAAAACGTTGGCATTTATGTCACAGGGGCCTTCAGGCAATGGCATCAAAACCTTCACCCTCAGGGTATTGCAGCAAGCGTGGAACCTGTTAGGAATTCAAGGAGTTTGCCATAGCAAGTGGTTTGGATTTTTCTGTCTATCCGTTGCCCTCCTTAACAGTCAACCCGTCCTTAGAAAGATGAGCTAGACACACAGGGAAGTAGGCTGGGACTATCCTCGGCTGTCATGCAGCACTGAACTTGTATAAGTGCTAAACAATCAGCTAGCCAAGGGCACGACAAAAACCTGCTGGGGAAGTTCCAGCTTCCAAGACAGCACAAGTTGTTGCACTGTGAGCTTCGGCTCCAGCATCTTATTCCTCCTCTGCTCTTCCAGCCACTACCAAGTGGGGCATGAAGGTTTGCCCAGTCCCTCACAGCCGCCATCCCTAATCTGAAGGAATCAGCCAGCCTGCCATTCACATCCCTTTTGCGAAGTAAATGCTTTGCCAAGGGGGAAATACATGGCTGCTGTACACTTGACCTAGGATTCACCCTATTAGATCCAAATTCAACGCACAAAGAGCTGGATTTTTTCCAGTATTACAAAACAACCCCTGCAGAGTTCAGCCCAATACGCAATGTCTGTTCTAATACAGATTGCAGCTCATAAGCAGTTTAAAGGGAAAAAACATCTGGACTCACTTATCATCATGAGGCAGGTCTCATCATTAAATGCAGACCAGTTGGAGTTGACCAGGGCCTGCTTGAGTTCTTTGATGGAGATGTAGCCACTGCGATCAGCATCCACTGTCTGGAACCAAGAAAAGGCCTCCAGGTCCACGCCGGGTGGCATGTTACCTGTCAGGAGGAACAGGATAAAGGCTCACACAATCCACTAGAGAAATGAGAGTCTGCTAGTCACGAAGCAAAGCAGCCTTTGTTAGGACCTAGCTAGATCCTCTTCACCACTAACAGCTGGGAGTCAGCACAGGAACCCTGCAAAACACCAGACAGCAAGTGCCGAGGGACTGGTTACAGCTGATCAGCCACAAGGAGAGGCTGAGTCAGCTTTTCCAGTCTAAATGTGTTTTTATGGCTATGTGATCTAGCCTGCGGAAGCAGGTTCATAATGGCCGGAACTTGGCGCACACAAGGTCTTGTAAAAGTAGAGAGAAGCAAATTAGACCTCCTCAGATGGTTTGTAAGTGGAGTGCAAACAAGTGGAAGCTGGGTCCTTTCAGCAGACTAAACGCAACCAGTTCAGGGGAGACAGGTGTGCGACTATAAAGTTTTATTTCTACCATTTGGGGTTGCAGCTTCTTCAGCATTTTTCCTCCATGTTGGAGCCTTAAATAATGAACGGGAATGTTTTTCTGAACAGCAGTTTAATTGAAATGAACGATTCAATTAAATGCCACAGCTCCGATTCTTCTGGGTAAGGCATATTGTTCAAGTGGGCCCCAGACATATTCCCCAGACCTTTGAATGACAGTTAGCACAGGTCTAGGCCTTGTCGTCTGAAAGGTTCTTTACAAATAATAAAGAACAAGCCCTGGGAGTTTAGTCATTACCCTCATTTTAAAGGTGGGGAAACTGAGGTACATAGTGGTGAAAGGCTATTCCCTTGGCCACAGTGGATGCCAGGATCTGAGCCGGTATTTGGAGTCAGGAGTCTCTGGATCTCTGTCCTGTGCTCAGATCATAACGCTCAGCTAAAGGAAAGTGCCATGTCAGTGCAGGAGCCAATATCTTAATTTAAAAACGGCCTCGAGTGTTTGCTTAAAGACAATAGCACTGCAGCTAGCACTTGGGAATCCTGGCACCAGATTCAGCCAAGCAAACGGCCACCTGGCCAAAGGGAAAGGAATAGCCATCTTGGAAACCTCTCTAGAACCCAAAGGACGGCAGCTTGCTAGTTACGACTGCACCAAAGGCAGGGCTCTTCCCCGTGCCTCCCACGTGCACATGGCCTTCCTCTGGCACTGAGGGCAGCCAATTAGCAGGTGTCGTGAGAAGCTCCATAAGCAAGTTTGTGCAAAGGAACCAGCAATGGAGAACATGTGCAGGGAGGCGGGATCATTCCATCACACATTTTTCTACTCACCAGCAGGAGCCCCGGCTCCATAGGGTCCTGGCTGAGGGGCACCATAGGGATTGGTAGATGGCTGCCCATAAGGCCCTCCTGGGGCTGGGCCTCCTGAATAAGGTCCCCCAGGAGCTCCAGATGGTGCTCCCCCTGGGGTGGGCTGCCCATAAGCCCCTCCGCCAGTTGGTGGTCCATAGGGGCCTCCAGGTGCTGGGCCGCCATAGGAACCACCAGGAGGCAGCCCACCTCCATACTGGCCTCCGGAATAGTAACCGCCCTGCGGGGCGCCTGGGGCTGGCCCTGCTGATCCGGGATAACCCTGTGGGAGAAGGGGGGAAATAAAGGACACGTTGACAGCCCACAGAGAGCAAAACACACTAGAAAGCACAAAGCTGCTGCAGGGGCCAACACCCCGGAGTCTGCAGCACAGCTGCACAACCAACCAGCAGCCCTCCAGACTACTCGCAGTACCCCATCCTCGTGGCTACACAGTGTGCCAGTCATTCTGGATGACCAGAGTTTATAACTAAAACCCTCCAAGACGGACTCCCCTGACCCAGCTTCAGCTTAGCCCAAAGGGAAGTTTTTGAAACAAACCCTGTTCAGCAGGGTAGGGAGGGAGCGAGAGCGCTTGGCAAACAACAAGCAATCAGTTAAGCCAGCAGAAGGGACTCTGAAGACCCAGGGTACGGTAATTTAGGGTTAAATTGGATGATGAGCCTACGCTCCCACTGGGCATTATTTTAGGGCATTTGGGGAGCGTAAAGCATAGACTGAACCAGCCCAGCAGCTGTTCCTGCCCTGGCTTTACACCCAGAAATGCCAGATTTAATGTTCTGCACTGGCATGAAGTTCTCTGTAACAAACCGTAGCTGCTTGTCCCACTCAGAACAAGGCACTGCACTCCTGGGAACCCAGCTACCCATGAGTCCTGCCATCCTAGGTTCCCTGCACAACCCAGCAACAGGTAGCTACCAGGACTGTAAATCGGCCTTCTCAGAGCCTCATCTGACAAATACTCCGTACGACACCAACAGGGATGCAGTAGCATTAAGAACATCGCACAGTGGGTTATACTAGAACACTGCCGGAGGCCAGTTAGTAAGAGTACTGCACAGCGTGAGAGAGTTTACCTTTGGATTTTCAGAAGCTCCTAAAACAGCAAGATGCCATGCTCCCACTGATGTTCCCAACACCCTTCAGAGCCTTTTCAAATCCCAGCTTTCATGTTTGTGACAGTTGGTGGCCTGACAGCCATGGCCACCGAACCCACAGAACTGGTACAGCAAGCCTAACACACCCTTTTCTTCCACCAGCGGGCTGTAGCTGGGACCTGCAGGAGTCTCCTCTCGGGAGGAGAGCTGAATTTAGTCTCCACGGTCTAATTCAGTCTTTGGTTTCTCTGCCACCTGTGGAGCCAATCAGGGCTGTTTTTGTGATGCAGCCACCTCCCCATCAGGCACTGGGCAGAGACCACAACAGAAGGGTTTGTGCCTGTCATCCTATCTGAGAAAGTCACAGAACAAATGCCCTCGCAGTTATGTAAACAGCAAGGACCCTGCACCTTCATGGGAAAGGTGAATCCTTTTAAAGCAGCCAAAAGCAAACCCCCTTCCTTTCAGCAATGAGTCTTCACTGCAGAGTTAAACCAGACTCTTACCCGGTTTTGTCCACACAAAAAAACCCTTGACCCGGGCTTGGGGGTGCTTTGAATGTGGACTAGCTTGCCTGGCTGGGGGCATAGGTTAGAGCCCAGGTTCTGCTTTAACTCAGGCTGTAACCCACCCTCTACGGTTCTCCAATGCCTTCCCAGAATTCCCTCAGGGCCATCTTTTCCTGCCCTTCTACCTACTTCCTCCTGCATCAGAAGCCACCTATGAGTCTTTAAATACACCAGTTCAACATTTAAACGCCACATCCTCCACACCCTGCTACATTTCTACGTGGCACTTGGAGAAGTGCGATCCTGGAGAGCCTCATCTCAATGCGCTATTAGCCGGCCACAGGCCCACATCGCTGTGCTGACAAACAACATAGACTATCGCCCCTGGAAGTCCGAGCTCTTCACCTGAGTTAGAGCTTTGCCAGTGTGAATGCAGCTACGTGGGTACGACCCGAGTGTGGATGCTCACAGCCAGGCTAGTCTCCAGTGAAGACATACCCGTAAGTCAAGCACAGTCGCCTGACTCCCAGTTCAGAGCATTATTCCTCAGATCGCACTGCCTCCCCAGTGAAGGGCAGCTGAGACAACGGAAGGATACAAACCCTAGGCAGCCTGAGGTGGGTGCGTTCAGCCTATTCCCAAGAGAAGCAACCCTAGCCAATAAGGGAAGAGGAACAAGACACAACAGAGCCAAGCTTTATCCCCACCCCACCCACATCCTTGTGAATTCACTGGTTAGGGCTGTAAACTGCTGACATCAGAAAAGGCAACTCACAACTGAGATGACAGGAAACTTTGTACACTTTAGCGCTACACAGTTTCATGTCTTCTGAAAATCGTGGAAGGAGCCTGCTTTCAGAGGGCAGGTGGTCAGTTACTCTCTGAAAGGTGGGTCCCTTTAAAGTGTCTCAACCTGAGCCCCACAAAATTGAAGCAGCGAAAATCACTAGTCGCTTTTGAAAATCTTGCCCTTTTATACTCTGTTCCCTCCTGCTACTGCACTAGGCACCAACTAGGTGCTGTTGTCCATGCCAAAGGTGGTTGCATTTTAGTGGCTCTGCTGGAGTGTGTAAAGCCCTTGGGATCTTTTGGGGACAAACAGCAATTGAGAATTTCAGTGGAAGGCACCAGGGCTGCCAGCTGTCGCACCATTTACACTGAGAGGGACCTTTAACGGGGAAGCCCAATCAGTTTGGGGGCCTGTGAAACAACATTGTAGTGCTGTGTTGTGTCATTCTGACAGGGGACTGTCCAGGGCCACTTGGGGGCCTGTTGGGGTCCGGGACAGATCCAGTTGGGGGAGAGGCAGGGGAGCAGACATGTTAAACAGTGCTGACATCTGAATCATACCCCCTCCACCCGCCTCCCCAAGCGCCTTGGTGCCAACACACCCTGTGATGTCACCCCAGAGCCACCCGATCAGTCCCCACTCTGCCTCTGCTGATGGCACCCCCTTGACACCAGCCTGGAGCCACCCGGCCACCTGGGTGACACCCTGCCATTGGGGCTCCACTGTACCCCAGGCTGCCACCCCCCCTCCCCAGCACCAGCCCCCCCTTCTGCCTAGGCATCCACGACTGGCCCAATGCCACAGCCACCCCCCAGAACCACCCCACGTGCCATCAGCGCCCCACAGCCCCACCAATGGCACCTCTACCACCACCCCGCTCCTGCACTGCCCCCAGCCCCACTGCCCCCAGCCCCCTTCCACACAGCCCCACTCCTGCACTGCCCCCAGCCCCCTTCCACACCACCCACCCGCACCGCCCCCAGCCCCACCCCCTTCCTGCACTGCCCCCAGCCCCACCCCCACTCCACACCGCCCCTCCTGAACTGCCCCACCCCCTTCCACACCGCGCCACTCCTGCACTGCCCCCAGCCCCACTGCCCCACCCCCACTCCACACCGCCCCTCCTGAGCTCCCCCAGCCCCCTTCCACACCGCCCCACTCCTGCACTGCCCCCAGCCCCCTTCCACACCACCCCTCCTGCACTGCCCCAGCCCCACTGCCCCCAGCCCCCTTCCACACCACCCACCCGCACTGCCCCCAGCCCCCTTCCACACCACCCACCCGCACTGCCCCCAGCCCCCTTCCACACCACCCACCCTGCACTGCCCCCAGCCCCACCACCCCTCCTGCACTGACCCCAGCCCCACTGCCCCACCCCCCTTCCACACCGCCCCACTCCTGCACTGCCCCACCCCCCTTCCACACCGCCCCACTCCTGCACTGCCCCACCCCCCTTCCACACCGCCCCTCCTGAACTGCCCCACCCCCCTTCCACACCGCCCCTCCTGAACTGCCCCACCCCCCTTCCACACCGCCCCTCCTGAACTCCCCCAGCCCCACTGCCCCCAGCCCCCTTCCACACCGCCCCACTCCTGCACTGCCCCCAGCCCCCTTCCACACCGCTCCTCCTGCACCGCCCCCCGCACTCTCCCCAGCCCCACCCCCAGCTCTCCCAGAGGCCCCCGCGGCAGGGGGGGCTCGCAGGGGCCGGGCGGCCGGAAGCTCCCCCACCCCCAGGGCCGGGCCTAGCGGCAGAGGCCCCGGCGTTGGCCAGGCCGCCCCGCGCGCGCTCACCTGCCCGTACGGGTAGCCGGCCATGGCGCTTTGTGACCGGCGGAGCTCGCCGCCTCTGCCCCGCCCGCGCTGTGAGCGCAGCTTCCCGCCACGCCCCGCGGCTTCGCTGATTGGTTGCCGGTCTCTTAGGCGAGCGTTGACTGGCTTCTACTGGATTTCAGTCAGGTAGCTCCGCCCAGAGGGCGATCATGTGACGGGGGCGTGAGAGGGGCTCTTAAAGGGCCAGCAGAGAGTGCGCCCTTAGGCCTAGAGAGAGAGAGGGGGGCTCCCCTCCCCACCCCTGAACTGCCTGCCCCCTCTAACCCCGCCCCTGTGCTCCGCCCCCGTCTCTGGCCCCATGGCCCCGCCCCTGTGCCCCGCCCCCTGTCTCTGGCCCCATGGCCCTGACCCTGTGCCCCTCTGCCCCGTCCCCTGTCTCTGGCCCCATGGCCTTGACCCTGTGCCCCTCTGCCCCGTCCCCTGTCTCTGGCCCCATGGCCCACCCTGTGCCCCTCTGCCCCGTGGCTCTGCCCTTGTGCCCCCTGCCCCACCCCCTGCCCCTGTGCCCCTCTGCCCCTCCCCTGTCTCTGGCCCCATAGCCCTGCCCTTGTGCCCCCTGCCCCACCCCCTGCCCCTGTGCCCCTCTGCCCCGTCCCCCGTCTCTGGCCCCATGGCCCCGCCCCTGTGCCCCTCTGCCCCGTCCCCTGTCTCTGGCCCCATGGCCCTGCCCCGGTGCCCCTCTGCCCCGTCCCCTGTCTCTGGCCCCCTTGGCTCCACCCCCTGCCCCTGTGCCCCCTCCCCTGTCTCTGGCCCCATGGCCCTGACCCTGTGCCCCTGTGTCCCCTCCCCTGTCTCTGGCCCCATGGCCCCGCCCCTGTGCCCCTCTGCCCCGTCCCCTGTCTCTGGCCCCATGGCTCTGCCCTTGTGCTCCTGTGCCCCGTCCCCTGTCTCTGGCCCCATGGTCCTGCCCCTGTGCCCCTCTGACCCGTCCCCTGTCTCTGGCCCCCATGGCTCCGCCCCTGTGCCCCGTCCCCTGTCTCTGGCCCCATGGTCCTGCCCCTGTGCCCCTCTGACCCGTCCCCTGTCTCTGGCCCCCATGGCTCCACCCCCTGCCCCTGTGCCCCACCCCCTGTCTCTGGCCCCATGGCCCTGCCTCTGGGTGCCCCTCTGCCCCCCCCCCCCCCCCCCCGTCTTTGGCGCCATGGCCCTGACCCTGTGCCTGTCTGCCCCGCCCCCTGTCTCCTCTTCCCCAACCCCTGCCCCTTAGTGTTTGCCCCACGCTCTGTCCTGCCTGGCCCAGGCCCTTGCCCCCAAACCCATGGGTTACTGCAGGGATCCTCCCTCCTCTCTGAGTTAATGGGGGCAAGGGGCCTAGTGCTGGGTCAGAAGGGTGGGGGGCAAGGATGGCTCAAGCTGGGAGGGCATCTCCATTCCGTGTGTTCCCTCCTCTCCAGTTCCCCCCCGCCCCACTCCGGGCTCTGCTGCTCTTACACCCTCGCTCCCTCTGGCAGCAGCCGATCCCAGCTTCTCCTCCTCATTCTGGGACTGGCCTGCGGCTGGGCAGAGCTCCTTAGCGGGGTGCTAAATAATCCCAGTCGCAGGCTGAGGAGAGGACTAAGGCCCGAGAGCCAGTGTACTGCAGGGAACAAACCATCCCGTTAGCCTCAAGCAGAGACTGGAGGATCTGAGGGACCATCTCCATTTCTAACAGCTGTGATTTTGAGGGTTGGCCTTAAAGCCATTTCCCTCCTCCAGCGGGGAAGGATGAGCGTCTTTCAGCAGGCTGCCAGCCCTCGGCAGACTGCGATAGATACTGTTTTGATGAAATAAGTTGCTGGCACTCACTCCTAGCTCAGTGATAGGGCAATACCCCACGGGCTGTCACTCACTGCTCTGAGATACCTAGAGAGATGTGTAAGCTTCCGCACTAACCCCCCTCCCTGTTCCAGCCATGCCCGCTGACTTATGCCAAAGGGCACCACTGCTTCCAAGCTGGTTGCTTAGAAATGATGAATGCCTATTAGAACTAGATCAAACCCAGAAATCTACATTTGAGCTGAGGAGCTGAGCGCAGGCTGCAGCTTCAACTAAGGGAAACGCAAAGAGACCGTTATTTTGCAGCTCTGGCCTTCCCTATTTGAAGTGGTGCGAGGAGCCAATTTACGCGCTGTTTATCAAGCCCATTAGTGACACGAAGACACGGTTTCCCGGACACATAAGAAATGAGCAGTTGACATTTGGAAGGCAGCGGCTGAGAGAGACACGCTGGGTTCAATTTTAAATACTCTGCCTCAGGAAATTGCTCCTGTTCCTGCGAACGCGAGTGATGGGAATTCTGCTGGGCTCGAGGCTGCTCATTTACTCAAGCACATCAATACTTAACCTTGTTTTTTTCACCCCACCTTATGGAACAGTAAATATGCAGGCTCTGAGCTCTTTCCACTGGGGACAGCAGTCTGGCTAATGGAGTTCCTAAGACCCACTGTTCCGATGTGCTTGTTACCTGTTTGTATTCTGGTTTAGCAGCTCAATGAATGCTGCTGGGCAGAAGTTTGGGCTATTCTGGGGGATGGATACTAACAAATGACAGCAAGGACCAACTGTAACCGTGTATCCTTCATGAGGAGTTGGAGGAACTTCCCCTTACGGTCTTGCCCACACTATGGTTGCAAACTTATACACACAGCTGCTGCTGGGACCGGTTTGGCTCCCCCAGTCTTCCTGACCAGGGGGTCCTGGGACTCTTGTGTTCCCCATTGTTACTAGTTTATAAAACTATCCTCGACAACTCTGCTGGGGTTAGGTTATAGCCCGGTTCTTAGGGGAAAAGCCGTTGCTTCTTGAAACCATGGTATGTTGCTATATGAAACAGCATTTAGCTCTGTTGGTGAAATCAATGGCTGTTAGGAGCCTACGTACTTTTGAGGATCTGGGCCTGACTTCTTATTCATGACAGACAGAACAGCTGACGGATGGTACAAATGATTTTCTTACATCCTTAAGAGATGACAAATACTAAAAGGAAGGGAATATATCAGTACACGGGTTTCTGGTCCACATGCCAGATATTCCATTGAGAGTACAAACTGTTGGGCTGTCTTCCAACCTTTTGAGCTCCATCCATTTTTAGAACATACTCTGGGGCTCGTTTCATCTATGGCTGGGGGAAGGACAAACCGGTAGAAGTTCAGCTGTTACTGTCCCAAGGGTGATAGACAAAAGTGCTCAAGATTTATATATATATTTGCTTAAAAAGATGCAGACAGAGCTTGGGCAGGAATGTTTTATTATTTTCTGTTTGTTTGCTCACCAGATTCAACTGCTTCAGGGAGGAAAGCAGCCCTCCTTTTTGCATACAGAGCCGAAAAGTGGTAACTGAATGCTCAGACGTTGTATTTTAATATTTGGAAACCGGTCTAGCACTTAGCAACCCAGGCTTGATGTGTAGGTTAGACACTTGTTTTCCCACCAAACAAAAATGAAAAGGCCAGCACGAGTGCAGAGTGCTCTGCTTTATGTCTATGCGAAGATGCACACAGACCTGCTGCAGATGCTGAAAAACGTCTTGGTGATCCAGCTTGCTTGGTCTTGTTTTTCCCTATAATGGCTCTATGCTGAGGGCCAAGATTTTGTGCAGGAGCTCTCTCTAATTCAAGAGCTACATTGGCACCAGGACAAGGAGATGGCTGATGGCACATGTGATGCTGGCATGTTACAAATGAAAGGAGCAGCAGAGCATGCGCTGCAACACACACGAAAGGCACGTGGGGACGGAGAGAGAGTTGTCTCAGTCGTGTGAACGGGGATATGTATTTCACAAACGATGGAGGTGGGATCTGGAATCTTGCCTGAAGTTCCCACCCCGTAACACCTGAGGCTGCTCAGAAGTGTGATAGTTAAAAATACCCTTCCTTCCCTCGCCTTGCCGCCTTTTTCGGCCCCAGTGCCCAAAGTGCTGGCGATGACCAGGTATTGAAAGACTAATCATTAAAAAGACAGAAGAAGCTGGAGAAGACACAGGAAGGTGTGGACTTGGCCAAGGCAATGATAAGCGGAGACACCATCATGAAATGGATTTTGGCTGACCACAGCTGGCAGTGTCCAATTCCCTTTACAAACACAAGAAGAGACGCTCACACACACACACACACACACACACACAAATGCCGTCATGAGAGACTTAACCCCACTGGAAATTGAAAGAAAAAAATATTAACAGCAATAAAAACATCATTCACGACCAGTCGCGAGGGCTGAGCTTTGGTCATTCCCAATGGAGTCCTTTGTGAAAATGCCCTACAGGTCCGCTCAGCCTAAGGGTCCTTTCATGTTTTTGGGCTCGTACATAGGCTGCTCAAGGGGCATCATGCTGAAGCAATCTGAAGGGTTACAATGCCCGGTCTTTCCAGGCTGCCCTGTAGCTCCTGGTGGTCCAGGAACACCTGGGATGCCTTGCTGTCCCATAGGTCCAGGCGGACCCAACTTGCCATATCCTGGTGGCCCTTGTGGACCTGAAGAGGAGAAACAAGAAAGGGGAGGGAAGAGAGGAGCTGAGAAGACTGTTTGTGCAAAGCCAAACCCCGATGCTTGACCGGCTGGTTCTTGCTCACGTGCTCAGGGTCTAACTGATCGCTATATGCGAGGTCAGGAAGGACTTTTCTCCAGGTCAGACTGGCAGTGACCTTGGGGGTTTATTTTGCCCTCCTTTGCAGTATGTGGGTGTGGGTTACTGGCCAGGATTATCTGGGTCTATCTCACTTACTCATTTCCCTGCCATTGTGGGGGCCTCGGGCACCGGGGCACCTTGGTCCCTCCCATTCTCTGCCCGTGGCACATAACAGCTACGTCTCCTGTGGGCGGTGACACGTTGGTCTGATTTCAGTTGTTGGGTTCAGTGCTGGTGGCCTGTGAGATCCAGGTCAGACTAGAGGATCTGGTGATCCCTTCTGGCCCTAAACTCTATGACTCCGTTAAAGCTGACCCACCACAGTTCAGAGGGTTTGGATGGAAAGGCTTTGGTCTGAGACCCTCAGTCTGTCTCACATTGTTGGGAGAAGCTGAACCAGGAGGAGATTTCACCCTGAAGCACCAGGCACCTATCGCCCTCTGGGTCCCTGAAGCAGGAAGGGCTAACGAGTTGACCTTAAAAATGCAGAACAAATTGGGTCCTGGTTGTGACGAGTGCAGGGGTCTTACCAGGCGCCCCCGGTGGGCCGCTTTCTCCCGCAAGGCCAATGCCTTTCTCTCCCTTTTCTCCTTTGGTGCCTGGCTCACCTGGAATGCGAGAGCACAGTAAGAAACCCCACTCACGGAGCCCAATGCGCGTGAGCAACAGAGAGGGAGGAAAGGATGATTCCACGGGGCTGAGCAAGACAGTGAGCACTTGCAAGGCCACCAGTGGAAAGAGAAGGCGTGACTCACACCCATGGGCTGGCAGGAGCCCCCTTAGGCCAGTGGCTCTGGAGTTCCCTTAACCTGCTTTGCAGTCCCGCAGCAGTGAATTCCAGCTGCGGCCACCACGCCACTAAACATCTCCTGACCCTGGGGGCCATTTCTGAAACTCCGCAGAAACATCAGGGAAGAGGAGATGCAAATAAAGAGCTTCCAGAAGAATGACCTACCTCTCATGCCTGGCACACCTTGCCGCCCTTCTCTCCCGATCTGTCCCGGTAACCCAGGGGACCCAGGAGGCCCTGGCCGCCCTGGCGCTCCATCTTTACCAGGGTGACCTGGTCGTCCTGGGGAGGCAGCCATCTCCACTGGGAACTGCATCCTGGAGGCATAGTATGCCATCCTCTCTGCAGAGAGACACACGGGGAGCCAATGACTGTGCCAGTCAGGGGTTATCGACCCCAAACTCTTGCTACCAGGGGTGTAGGAAGCCCACCATGGTGGGGGCTTATCTGAAGACCCTGCGGGGTCTAGAAGTGCACAGGAAACGCCAGCTCAGGAAGTGACAACTGGCTCAGAGGACACAGCACGTTGCTGGAGGGATGTCCAGGAGCCCGGGCCAAACAGGGCTCTGCGATGTAATGCAAACACAGATCCTCGGCTCTTAACTTGGCACACCCTACACTAGGTAGTGGTACGTTGATCTCCTTGGATGAAGGACAGCGCTAACCCTTCCAGGATTTGGACACGTGGATCCAGAGACTGGTGTAGCTCTTTCAGACTGGATGCGCCAAGCACTAAGCCGTCACTTGCAGCTTGGTCCAGCCCTCCATCCTCCAGTTCCCACCACCCCGCTTACCGTCAAACATTTTGTTCAGCTCTTGCCGGATGAACCGCTTGATTTCATCGTAATTCACCATGTCTCCCTAGAGAGAGGGGATGGGAAAAACCACAAAGCAAAACTCAACCTGGGAAAAGGCAGCAGGATGACATGCCTTGCCCGTGGCCACACAGTGAGTCAGTAGCGGAGCTAGGAATAGAACCCAGGAGTCCTGATGCTCAGAGCCAGATTGTGAACCCTTGTTCAGGCTGCTTTGTTCTGGGAGAACCCCCCCCCCTCCCAAGCAGCAGGCACTTACCCCTTCTCCCCCCTTACCATTGTGCCTGGGAGTCCTGGCGTCCCCGGGCTGCCGGCAGGTCCTGGGGAGCCCGGGTGGCCTCTCTCTCCTGGAGAGCCACGTGGTCCCACAGGGCCCATGGAGCCACTTTTCCCTGGTCCTCCAGGCATGCCAGCTCTCCCTTTCTCACCAGGATGCCCTCTCTCCCCTGCAGTGCCAGCTTCACCCTGGAATACACAGAAAGAAGCCAGATACTGTCAGAGGCAGAAATCTCTCCAGTTCCTCGTCACCTTTCCCCACCCGGATAAGAGACGGCTTCTCTCTACAGCACAGCAGCTCTCCGGGCAATCTGAACATGGGCTGGCCCCTCTGGGGATCCCCGGTAGCAGGCCTGCAGCTGGGGGAACCTCCGCCTCCACAGCCCCCTCTGCTCAGGAACATGGCCCCAGCGTAGCAGCTGTCCAGAGCACTAGACTCAGCGTCACGGAGCAAAGCCGACCTGCTCTTACCTTCTGGCCAGCTGGTCCTGACGGTCCAGGATTTCCTGGTGGGCCCTAGGAGGAGGCAGAATGGAGCAGTGGTCACGGGAAGTTCTGCTCTGAAATGATTTCTAGACCTAGGGCTGGTGGCCCCTGGCCGTCTTGGTGCCAGGGTCTCAGCCTGTGGGAAGGTGGTATACCGGAGAGACAGCAATGGCTGGGGAGGGCTCTCTCTCTCACGGGCTCTGAGGATCAGGAAGCTTAAAGCTAAACAAAGAGGGTTCCGAATGGCTGCAGCCGATCTGGCCCATCCATTCGGGTCGGGAGCTTTGCCGCCTTTTGGGCAGCTGGATGCCATGTCTGAGTCCAAGATGTTAGGGCCAGAAGTGACCATTGTGATCCTCTAGTCTGACCTCCTGCATAGCACAGGCCACAGATCCCACCCAGTCACTCCAGCATCAAGCCCATATCTTGTGGTTGAGCTCGTGCTCAGCTTTCAGCTCTCTCCTCCTCTCATGCCAAAGAGCCTCCTTTCTGAAACTGGCTGAGGCCCTGTCTGGATCCCTGCCTCGTTAGAGCAACCCTGCCTCGGTGCAGGAAGCAGGAACGTGGAAGCAGGGAGTTTAGCCCCTGCCATCACCTTGTGGGATACGAACACATGCTTGTTCCTACATTGCCTGCTATCCTCCAGGCACTGGCCTCTAGTCTGGAGATTCTGCCAGAGCTCACGGAGTAAGACAGGCATGCTCAGGCCCCCGCTTACTTATGTCGCTGGTATACCCCTCCTAAGGTACCGCCGCGCGGGGTGACACTAGGGAACTGTCACTTCCTCCACTCTGAGTGCAAACCAGGAAGTCCCACCTTCCAGGAAACCTGGGATGGGATGCTGCCCTTGTGGCAGGGAGTGGGCAGGGTAGGAAGCTTTGTGGGTTGGGGAGCCACTTCCCGCTAGGGGTCCAGCTCTAGATCACAAAAGCAGCTCGAGATGTCGTGTTGGTGCAGTCCGGGGTTGAGGGAAAGCCGGGCCTGAGCATTGCCTCCTAGGCTGTAGTTATTTATCCTCAGCTGGGCATCTATGGCGCACTCAGCACTGCTGGGCAAGACGTCGCTGGTGCCCAGGGGAATTTTGCCGGAGTAAGTGCCGGCGGTCTTGGCTCAGCAGCGGCACTGACTGCAAACACGATCCTGTTGCAATAACGGGCCGGGAGAAGTACGGGGCAGAGAGCGCAGCGTGGACCTGCCGCACTCACTGCTGTGGGACAGAAAGCGCCCAAGGGGGGGAGCCATCGTGGCCAGCATCACAATACCTCTTTCCCAGCTGCTCCGTCCGCGCCCATCTCGCCCTGGCAAATCAAAGACGGAAACATGAAACGTCCCAGAGCCCTCCATGCTCCACCCCACGCGCACGCCCACGCTCCCAAGGAAAGGGAGGCTGAGAACGCATCTCGGGCTCAGACCCCGTCAGCACTCTCTGAGGGTTCGCACCACACCTCGGGAGTAAAGACTTCACAACACCCAAAAGGGAGGTCACCAGGGCAGCCCCTGCAGAGGCAGTGCCCAGCGTGTACCAAGCACACACGTGCTGTCGTATGGATGGATGGATTTTGCCGAATCCACACTGCACCCAGCGAAGGATGGATGGGCGAAGCCTGGCAGAGCCCAGACTGGCATGCCATAATTGGCAAACCTGGCACCATAGAGAGGAACTTGGCAACCTCAGAACCTGCTGGTGTGCTTTGTTCTCCGTCCCTGCCCACAGTGCAGTTCCAACGGGGGCTCTCCCCCGCCTCTCCCCTACCCCCACGGACATTGTGCGCTCCAGGCTCTGGCATTGCCCTATTCCGTGTCACATCTCCGCCGACATGCAGCACTCACGGGTGGTCCAGGGTGGCCTGGGGTCCCAGGTTGCCCGGGCATCCCTGCGAGACCTCTTTCCCCTGGAGATCCCCTCTCGCCCTTCAGTCCCTGGAGAATGGGGAAAAAGGAGAGAGCGCTGGTTTCAGACGTTATTTCGAGAGTGAGAACGAAGCCATCAATAGGTGCCCAGGTGTGGACCTGGGCACTCAAACTTGCATTCGTGATAAGAACGGGCAAGGTACGGGAGCTCGACCGCTGAGCCGGTTCTCAAATGTGGATGCCCTAATTGGAAACTGGGCCCTACATCACCTCGCCTGGCCCCTGATCCAACCAAGGCTGGAGAATTGGATCCTGAATCAGATCCCAGCCGACCTCCCAAGCCCCATCAGCCATGTTCACTTCCGAGCATGGCCCTGGCATGGCACGGCTTCGCGTGCCACCAGGCCGCCAACGTTGCTTGGCAAAGGCAGTTCAGCTGGTGCTGCAAGGCTGGACATGCACAGCCTCTGACTGGGTGACGGTGGCATTTGGGAACATTTCTTATGATGTTGGCAGAACGAAGCTACTAACAAGGCCAGGGCGAGAACCTCAGGGTGGGGTCTGCTCTCCCCGTCTGACCAACTCTGGGAAGAACGAGGCTGCAGGAGACTAAACATGCTGCTACAGATCTGTGCCAGTGGAGAGGCCCCTGGGGCAGCGCTTACCATTCCTGTGATTCCGGCTGGGCCCGGCTGGCCTGGGCTTCCTGGGGGACCCTAACGAGCGAGAAGAAATTTAGGACATTTAACAGAGTAGCAATTACCCTGGAGGCAGGAGCCGAAGCCAGCCCTAGGAAAAGGCCGATGGGCTCCTACCCGCCCAGGGAGCCAGGGGCAGTGCTGCCATGGCAGGGCCCCGTGCAGTGTCCACTACACCCGTCAGCTCGCTTCTTTAAACTGGAGAAAGCAATGGGCGATTGAACAGGACAGGGGGTAAGAGCGCCGGGGCCAGAACAGCCATGGCACCTCCCACCAGACTTCTGGACACTGTCCCATCGAGCAGCCTCGCCCGCTAGTCATTTCATTTAGGAGCAAGTAAAATAGCATCATCCCTTACAGCGCCTCCTGCTGGGAGAGGCTGGGGCTGCAGTAGCTGAGACTTCCCCCAGCCAACCCCCTTGAAGTGCTTGCTGCTGGGACTGGCATTGGTGAGAGTTCCCCTACAGCAGCCCCTACAGCGCCTCCTGCTGGGAAAGGCTGGGGCTGGAGTGAGCTCACACAGCGCTGTGTTTTCCCCCATCGGTGCCGGATTAAAACAGTACAATTGGGATGTTTTCACCTCTTCTCAACCAGAGCAAAAATTCAACTTACTAAATGGCCCGGAGGCCCCTGTCTGCCTTGGGGTCCCATCGGACCAGGTTCCCCCTGCAAAAGACAGAGCCATTATATCCTGATGCAGTCGCAGCCCGTACACCCTCCCCCCACAGCTGACCTGTACGCAAGAGCATGAGAACCGCCAGTGGGAACTGGGCCCCTTCCCGAGAATCTGGGAGTGTGTTTGCATGCGCTGTACTTCAGCGTTCCAGGCCAGATCCTCAGCGGCTGTAACCCAAGGTAGCGCCATTGATTTCACCAGAGCTGCACTCATTTGCCCCATTGAGAGCCTGGCCCTATGGCAACAGGGCTGCTGAAGTTCCCCTGTGAGTCGCTCAGGGTGTGTCTACTGCGGTTAAACCCCCGCGGCTGGCTCGTGTCAGCTAACTCGGGCTCTGGGGCTGCTGAATTGGGCTAGGGCTGGAGCTTGAGCTCTAGGACCCCACAAGGGGGAAGGGACTTGGGACAAGGGGTCAGGGAGCAGAAGCACACTCGTGGCTGGACCTCACATCCAGTGTTGCTGGTTGTGGGTCACTGCCGGGAGCCGCACACGGCGCACTGAGCATTAAACATCTCATCCTTCTGCGCTGCACTGACTCACCTCTGCCCCTGGCCGGCCCGTGCTTCCGGGGGGTCCGGGTTTGCCACAGTCACCCTGGAAAGAAGAACACACAGCATGGAGCGTGTAGGCAGAGAGCTAGGGAGCAGGGAGTCTGGGCTACATGGGGTTTGTCACACCAGATCCGGTCACTGGGCCAGCCAAGCTGGCATCCTGCCTCCCACTGTGCAGAGGAACGCGACAGCCTCCCGTTACACATGCCAGCCACACGGGCAGTGCCATGGTCAATGACCATCACATCCTCTTAGCTTGCGTCACTGCCAACAGTGACTTCAATGGATCTACACCAGCTTATTCCAGCTGGGGACGTGGCCCACTGGGATCATAACATTTTCCAGCCCCTTTAAAAACAGGCAGCCCAGGAGGTACCCAGCCTCTGCCGCCATCTGACTGAACAATCCCACGTAGGCACCCAGTGATGAAAAGGTTCCACCTTGGTGGGGAATGGCCTGGCTTGACCATAAGAGGAAGCCACTGCTACGACTGTATGTCACAAATACATCACTCCCAGCCCTGGCAGTGCTACAAGTCAGGCTGGTTCGTCTCTGTCCCTGGAACCGCCGGGCTGCCCTTAGGTTGGCTCGGTCCCTTTGGAGTGGGCTTGCAGCGGATGAATGCTGAGTGCTGGTGGGCGCTGTGGCCTGCTCTCTGAACCAGTCGGGGTGGGTGAGAGACTCCTGGGGTGCCCTAGCTCTGAATGACAGTGTCGGAGAATGATGGGGTGCTGAATATGCCGAGGGGCCCTGGGGGTGGAGCCATGGCAGCCAACCAGAGCAGGGAGTTTCAAACAGCAAAAACACTGCACGGCCCTCCCACAGCTCCTCAAGTCCCCCCAGATCCTAACCAGGCAGATAAAGCCTCTGGCTCTACACAGGGTGACATTCACCCCATGCGGTGGGGCCAGCACGAGGTGATGTACCACATCCCCCCTAAGGGGGAAAGCTGGCCCTAGTGAACTCAGTGAGAGTTGGCAACTGGCTCCAGTGGGGCTAGAATTTCCCCCAAAGGGTTTGCACAGGGCCTGGGCCTGGTGAATGTCACATCCAGCGAGCCCCCGCCCGCAGTGATCTCAAAGGGGAGGTTCCACAAAGCAGCAGCAGCCGGGTGCCCTCTGCAGATTCCCTGAGGCTGTAACAATGGCAGCAAACCAGCTCACCTTCTGGCCTGGGAGACCCGGGTGGCCAGGTTTCCCCTTGAAGCCCTGGCGGGGAAAAGAAGAGAAAAATTATTCTCTAGCATCAGGTGAGCAGGGCCTTCCCGGCAGGCTCTGTGCAGCCCCCCGGCCTCCCTCCCTCGGGCACGGCGACACCCACCCACGCCAGCAGCCAAGGAGCTCTCCATGCCACAACAAACCCACCGGGAGCCCCCAGAGCAGGCCAAGGGCAGGCAGCTCTCAAGCTCCTGACGAATTACCTCTGGCCGCCAGTGGAGATGGGGACACTTTCGCCAGCTCTGGAGTCCAGCGCTTCTCCTTCCTCTTCAACAATCATCTATCTCCCCTCCCTCTGAAATTCAATGCAACCCCCACTGACAAGGCCTGGCTCCCCCGCCCTCCCAGCAGTGGGGGTGCTGTCTCCCAGGGAGAGGGCCAGAGCTGCATTTTGGGAGGAACTCAAGGAAAGCCCAGCTACCAGTTAAGCACTCGCCGTCTGAATCTTTGTCAGGACTCTTAGCAGGCCCATTGCCCGGCAGTCAGCTGCGCGGGAGGTGGTGGTGGGATAGGGGCATGGGGTAAGGGTGAGAGTCTGGCAAAGAAAGACCCGAATATCCCCTGACTGGGGACGCCTGGTGCCATGCACCAGGGAGCTATTCAGGAATCCAGCCATGACTTACCGGAATCCCCATCATCCCTGGGGGCCCTGAAGGACCCGGGTCGCCCTAAGGAAGGAGGCAATGGACACAGAATTAGGGTCGCTGTGGCAAGAAGTTTCAGGTGTATTTGACGTCCTGCCTGGGAGAGGAACCCCAGGAATGGGACACAGCCCCCTCCTTTCTGAGAAGGGGGAGAATAGCCTCTACCTCTACTCCCCCTCCGAGCTGGCCAACAGTTTGGGATGCAGGCCAAGCTCACCCCGTTTGGGCTTCTGGTACGAGCCTCGGCCCATGCTCAGCAGAAGGTCAGCGAACCCTTCACGCCAGCCGGGGCCCAGTTCTGAGCAGAACTGTGAGAAAATAGGTACGAAACCCCGTCCCGTTTCTTACCCGCATCCCTGGCTTCCCGTCCTTCCCATCCAGTCCTTCCAAGCCGGCTGGGCCCTGGGGCATCACAGGGAAAGCAAGACCGAGAACGAGAGAAGTCATGAGAGGCCTGTTCACTCACACCACCCTCCTCCATGCCCTGACTGGCTGATCTCAGGTGTGGGACACTACTACTAAGACAATGCCGCTATATGGGAACACGTCAGCTCCCCGAGGGGCTGGGAATTGGTGCTCAGCATGGCAGCTGTATCCTTCCCTCGCCATCTGGACTGTAACCCTGGAACATCCAAGCAATGACCTTTCAGCTGTCAGAGTCCCATTGACCACCCAGGACTTCAGTCACTAGCTGTTCCACCCACCACGACCACATGGGCAGGGATGGAACTCACGACCGTCTGAGCCCTAACCAGACTTCCACCAACCTCCGGGAGCTGCAGTTGCGTTCGTGCTTATATCCAGATGCAAGAGGGCAGCACAGCCACCCCTGGAGTAGGCTGGACATCCCAGCCAGCAACGAGCAGCAGTACATGGGCCCGCTAATCGGTGCATTACACACAGCAAGTGTGGGAACAGGATGGGCAGTGAACAGGAAGGGGAACCATTGGGCAGATAGTGGTGATCCAATATCTATTCCACCCCCACCCAGGCACTTATCTCCCTGGTTCCAACCAAGGCCAATCCATTTTCAGATTCACAGATTTTAAGGCTAGAAGAGACTATTACACCCATCTCGTCTGATCGCCTGCATAGCACAAGGCAGAGAATTTCACCCAGCGGTCCTGCATCTAACCCAGTAACTTCTGCCTGCGCGAGCACGCATCCGTGTGTTTGAAATATAGGCTCCGGGGCTCCCGTGCCTTATTCAGACCCAGCACCAAGATTCTGGTCCCACGCTTTTGGATTCAACAGGAAGCTGCTGGCGCCTCTCCCAGTCTATGGCCCAGGACAACGCAGCAGGCCATGGGATGAAATAAAATGTGTTGAAGAGACTTTCCCCGATGATCATTTGGAACGAGACATTCAAGCAGCCACGCGGCATTGCCTGTGTGTGCCGTCACATAGCGTCGGTGATGCTACGTCATGGCGTCAGGTCAGGATCCCTCTGGCCCGAGGCACAAATGCAGAGAGGTGAGAAGCCCTCAGTTTGGGCCTAAGGGCGGCATCGTAGCTCAGTGGGGTCAGTCTTGGATCCTCGTCTCCCATGGAGGGGGAGGAAGTCCCATCTGCTGGTACCCACCAACATGCCAGGTTCTGTATGGAGCATCTTGTCCACACTCACAAAGGACTGTACTGACCAGCTCCTGCCACCATGATACTGGGGCCTCCTTTCCCGTGCAGTCCGTGTCCCCACGGCTTGGAACCCCCTGAGCTCTTGTTCCCACCCCTCCACACAGAGACCTCCCTGCTCCTTCCATGCAGTCAGGAATTGAGCTGGGAAACTCACCTGTATTCCAGGAGGCCCTGGGGGCCCCAGTGGCCCTGGCATCCCCGTGGGGCCACGCATCCCTTCACTGCCCTGCAAAAGTCATATGGGGAGCAATGAACCCACTGCCCTCTGCCATGCTAGTGCACTGGAACAGAGAGCCATGGAAGAGGACCCCATAGTCACCGCCAGGGGTACTCCAGAGACTTCCCTTAGCTCTCAGCTTCTCCACTTGCCCTCTCCACACGTTTCTGCCCCCTGTGATCCAAGGGGTGAAGGAAGCTGAGTGGCAAATCTCCTGGGAGTGGCACTAGCCGGCTGGGCGAGGCCAGTTCCCACGAGGAGGAACACTTGCCTCTTGCTAAGGAATGGGTGCATGAGCTAGGCGTGCCTGGAGTGTGCCAGCAGGGCACCAGCAGGGCACCAGCTGTGCCCCAGGCATGCTGCAGATGTGCCCCACCTTTGCACGCTCCATGCACTGCATTTTACCCGTGTGCTAAAAGGCTCCCATTTCTCCTTCCTCCCCTCCCTGGGCCCTATAGGGGAAGGAGCAGTGCTGCTGGGCAGGCAGCTCCTGATCTCCAGGTCGCTGGGACCTGTCAGCACTCACAGGACACTCAGTCATCACCCAGTCCCCAGGGGATGTTTCCATGATGGATCCACCACTGGCAATCAGCCAGAAAGGGGGTAGATTGCGTACGGAGAGCAGACCTAACATTCGCGGGGGGGTGGGGGAGGCCCGCTAACCAGTGTGGCCAAGCACTGCTTCTGGTCAGCACCACAGGGAGGAGTTGCCAGGCAGCCCTTTGGCAAGAGTGCATGGCCCAGATCACACAATGCAGGGCCCCAGTCTCCTCCCAGCACATGCCTGGCTGCCGAGCAGTGCTCGGCTCGGACTCCCTTTGCTCCAAACACCGTCCTTCCCCATCCCAAGCCCCCTGGCCCTGGAGGGGTTCGCAGTTCACACGAGCTTCTCGCCGAGCTGTTCCTGGGCTGTGCCAAAAATCACAATCCCATGACCTCAGCCACCTGGATCCAAACTGTGTATCTGAAACCAAGTGGCTCGCTGAAGATGGAATCTGGCCTATCCCCAGCTCCATCCTGGGCTCCTTGAGAGCCTGCCTTCCTCACGGTGGCCAGCAGGTGTCAACAGAGCCCTGAGAATGACAAAGGGGCTCTCTCCCCCCAGCCTAGGCTGCGGGGAGGGGGTGGGCGCTAGCTGCTTGTGCCTCTTTGGAAGTGGTGGGCTCATTACAGGGATCTAGAAACAGGCCCCTGGTGAGGGCCCAGCGCTGGCCCTGGATGGGATCCACTCGGTATAGGCCCTGGAGGACCAGCCCAGCCGTGGGAGCGCAGCCGGTTTGGAAACACTGGCCTGCACTCCTCAAAAGCTCCCGCGCTGACACAGCAATGCAGGGAAAGCTCCTCCGGTCTGAGAACATGCCCCGAGCGCCGCCCTGAGCAGAGCCCGGAGCCCCGAACCCTGCCAGCGGCAGGCACCTCTCTCCAGGCCTGCGATGCCCCCACTGGCAAGGATCTCCTTCAATCACGAGGCAAAGAGAAGCCCCTCGCTCTTGGGACGTCCAGCACCACAGCCTGCCCGCCTTGCAGCACTCACCTTCTCTGCTGCGGGCCCTGGCAGCCCGGCCGGTCCGGCTTTCCCTGGGAAACCAGGAGGGCCCTAAAACGACAAGAGTTTTGCACTCTTTGAAGGGCTAATCAAGTCGCCCTGCAGCAGGGTCTGTAATGAAATGAGCCAGGCGGGAGGCTGACTCAGAAAGAGCCTCCAGCCCCAGCTGTCTGTTACAGACCCCTCTGGTGCACTCAGGCGCTATTCCTACTACGGCCCTGTAAGTGGGTGTGGGGGAGGGGGCTGACACAGCTCCCAGAGCCCCAGGGTGGGGGCCACAGGGGGCTATTTTAGGAACAGGAGTCCTGCTCAGACAAGGCAGATTGCACCACTTCTGCAAGTGCAGACTACTGATGCCACGCAGGCGCGGTGTCTGCCGGCCGTGCTGAGCCCGGCTAGCCCCGGGCGCGGTCTGTGCTAACTCTGCTTGGCAGCTGTCACTGAACACGCTGGCAGCTAGTGCAGTTCTGCTCCTGCCGTGGACGGCGCTAGTGATGACTGAAATTTAAGACAGAAGAAAACTCCTTTGGCCCAAGAGCCTCTCTCCCTGGGCTTCCGCCCTGCCCGTTCTCAGCTCCGATAACAAGGCTCCATCCCATAGCAAATGTACAGACAAAGCTCCCCCCACCCCCGCTTGATTCCTGGCTGCAACCTGCAGATCCCTGCACTCGGGCAATCCCCCTGATAATCAGACAAAGAAAGTTTGGTGCCTTTATTGTCTCATAAAGTATGCCCAGGAAATAATCCCCATTGATCCCCCTGCTCGCTCGCTCGGCCTCTGCAAAGCCAGCGCTGCTCAGCGCACTCCGCTTTCCAACCCTTATGATTTGCATACCACTCCCCCATAATGCTCCATTCCGGCTCCCTGAGCTCGTCAGCACCTTTGCCCAGGTGGGTGGCAAGTGCACCCCCCTTAAGGGAACACCTCTCCTCTCCTCCGTCTCCTCTGCCAGGCTAAACATGTAGGAACTGTGTCCCCCAGTGCTTGAAACTTCCCTCAGGATGTACTTACGGCTGGCCCTGGGAAGCCTGGTTGCCCCTGAAATCCCTGTGAATACAGCAAAAGATCACAGTCATTGGTTTACAGCGCGCCTTTGCTCAAGGGACCAGCCAAGGGGCTAGCTAAAGTCAGCCCCCTGGCCGAGGCAGCTGCCGTGTGAGATCCTCCAGAGTAGAGGGGTTGATTCCCTGTGGGATCTGGGGTCCACAGGGCAGCGTTTGCAGCATCCATCTAACTCCCTCTTGGAATGGATCCTGCATTGCTGCACAGCAGAGCCCGCAGCACCGTGCATGCTGTTGGACAGGCAGGGTGGGCAGCCAAGCTGGTGCCTTGCAGCCTTCCCCCAAAGCAGAGATCTGCTAGTGCAGGGAGCCCTGGGAACAAGGCTCCGTGCAGCGGCATGGTCGCAAAGTCCCTGGTGGCTTAGCGAGGCTGCAGGCCTAGGAACCTAGCCGCCATTTGGGCACCTTGGGGTCATCTCATGGGGTTCCTCCACTTGCTTTGGTGCAGGGCTTCTTCAGCCACAGCCAGGTCACAGGGCAAGGAAACCAACTGGGCTGAGGAGGGGTGGGGAATGAGGAGCCCCGGTCTACTCCAAGGGGCAGTGCCCACAAGGCAGGGGCAGCTGTGCCACCATCTCCCTCCCAGAAGCTTTGGAGCGGACAGTGCCAACGATTCCTCTCTCCAGGGAGGGGAAGGGGCGGAAGAAGCCGGAGGGTCTCACCTGATCTCCTTTCTCCCCAGAGTTGCCCTGGGCTCCGCGCTCTCCTCTTGGACCCTGGTGCAGGGACAGAACAGAACAGAAGGGCTGTAATTTCTGTGCCGCTGGCACTCCCGAGACAGACAGGAGAGCTGGGATCAGCCCAACCAGACATCCAGTGCCTCTTCCTTCGCAACATGCCCGAGCACCCTCTTCCCTCCCTGCCCTTCAGCCAAGGGCCGATCCAGCATGGGCGCAATCCAGAGGCTCCAATGGGGGTGGGACAGGGCCCTTTAAAGCAGTTTTAACAGACAGATCTTAGCTGTGAACTCACCGCTGGCCCCGCAGGACCTGGGACGCCACTGGAACCAGGGGGGCCCTGGGGAGACACCAAGGGAACAGGAATCAGCTGTGCTGCCCGGGGGGAAGGGGGATACTTACTGCATCACCGGCGAGCCTGCTGGCAGCAGCCCTGGCTTTAGCTGAGGGTCCGGAGGGCGGCTCGGCTCAGCTCTGGCCCCTTTGACAGGTCTCAGTGACCCAGCATCCTGTGAGCTCCTGCAGGTGCAGCCATGAGGCTGCATGGTGAGATGTGGTGTCGGCGCCATTAACCTGGATTATTTCTATCGGGGTAGCACCCAGATGCCCCAGTCAGGATCCAGGCCCCAGTGCTCCCACCCCCTGCTGCTGCCTTGCTTCCCCCCAGGGAAAGCCGGGGACCCATCCCGGGAGGTATTTGCTGGAGATGAGCGATGAACTTACGTTGTGCAGGCCTGTGGCTCGACAGGGCCACATAGCCCATTGTGTCTTGGGCTGCCACCCACCCGCCCACCCCAATCCAAGGGGCTGTGTGTGCCCAGTCTCCCTGCTGCATGTTCTCAGACATAGCCTTATCGTGACGGGGTTAGATGCCCCATGGAAGCAAATACAACCCAGCAGCACCCCCAAGCCCAGCCACCAGGCTCCTCTCCTAGCTTGGGGGATGGATTCCCTTCACCCCCAGCGAATGGCGAGTGGCAAATGGCCCCGGGGCATCGAGCTGGCACAGGGTCAGGTCCGTGGCACTTACTGATTCCCCTTTCTCTCCGGGTGGTCCCAAGTAGCCTCGTTCTCCTTTGATGCCCTGGGTAAGAAGGGGGTGGGGGAAATGAGATGAGCTTTGCACAGCAACTGCTGGGGCGGGGGAAACCCACTGAGCTCGGCAGGGGCTGGGAACTGGTGGGGAGATAGCTGATGGTGGAAGATGGGAGCCATCTTGGAGGTGGCTAATGGGTGGGCCTGTGGGAACTTCCTCTGCTAACTGCACCTCACCCGTGCCTCTTTCTTGGCAAGGGTGTGGCAAGTTCTAATGACCCCCAGGGACCGTGACCCCCAGGCTCACCTTCCAGATCAGCACAGCAGAGTCCCTCCCCTCTGCACGTTTGATCCTACCCTCCTTCCCAACATGGCAGACCGGCTTGGCCTGGCAGGCCGTGCTTCGCCTGGCAGGCCGTGCTTGACTGTGCTCTGCTATCTTGCCACCCCGCCTGGGGTCTCCACTCCCAGCTGCATGTACCGCCCAGGCCCCCCCGCTCTCAGCATCATTGGGATCACTGGGCCTACGAATTTACCCTGTTGGTGAGCTCGGCTGGAGAAAGCCAGTGAAAGTGCGTCAAATGTCACAATCCCCAATAACAACAAATGCTGACAGGAAGAAAGTGCAAAAGCTAGACAGACTGAACTGGTCCAAACAAAGAGAACTCAAGGACTGTGTTATAATCACTCCTGGTAAACAAGACAAGTGTGGGTCTGGAAATCAATGGACTAAAATTGGTGTCAAAAGCAAGGTCTAACTGGTGGACAAAATAACGAAGGGACGGGCTATTCCAGCCACCCCTTCTGGGTCCTTACAGAGAGATTTTGGGAAGAAAAATTGGATCCGGGAGCAAGCTGCACCCGCCCCCCATCCTGGGACCCTGGACCTTGGGCACTGCAATCCTGACAGATGTCCTGACCAGACCGGGCCAGAGAGGGACCCAGCCGACATCGCCACCTCCACCGGCTCGCTCCTGAACACCACGTGGGGTGTGACACTTTGGGCTTGTCTACAGTGGAAACTTGCGTTGGCAAAGCTATGCCAGTGCAGTGTTTCTGAAGATGCTCCCAGCTGACAAGAGGAGCCTCCCGTCGACATAGCTCTGTCTGCGCCAGCGATCAGGACGGGAGAACTATGTTGCTCGGGGGGGTTCGGATTATTCACACCCTGAGCGACCGAAGTCATTCTGTAGTGTAGACCAGTGCTAAGTCACCCACCACCAGTGTGTCCTTTGCCTTCCCCACCTAAATCCCACCTTCTCTTTCCTATCCCTCTCCCTTTGCCTTCTGTCTAATCAGCGTCGGGCTTAGCTGGCCAAGACTGTATATTTTGCAACACGGCTATAAGCCTGCAGCCAGGAAGAGGCAGCTCAAAGCGACGCCCTAAACAGCCCGATGCTGGGACACGCTCGCCAGGGCTCGGCGTGGCTGATAGACCGTGTCACATGCCTGTGAGTTTCCAGCAGGGAGGTTGCAAGCGAGAGTCAACAGCGGAGCCCGAAGCTGGATTTTCTATCGGTGGTTTTCTCTCTCCCCTCGTGTGTGTCTTTTGTTTTGTCGTCTAGGAAACGGGCTCAGGCTTTAATAGGAGCAGCAACCCAACCACTCCAGCTTGTCGTCTCCCCCAGAGCAGAGTTCGTAGCTCCTACGCTATCTAAGAGACACAGGGGATTCTCCTTCTAAACACTCGCTCCAGCTAAAGGGAACAAGTAACTCGCCTTCCTCCTTTGCTGTATCTTTAAGGCAAGGTGCTCGCAGGCTAAGGACTCTGTGTACCAAACCCCGAGCCGTGTTCAACTCTGGTGGACAGTGAGTGGGCTACCTTAATCCCCGTGTATCTAAATACAACGGTACTCACGTGCAGCCCGGGGGGGCCCATTGCACCAGGGTATCCGGGTTGACCGGGAGGGCCCTGAAGAGAACAACATGGGATCAGGCATGCCAGGCTCAAGGGTTAAGCACCCGTGCTGACGGCTTCTCCCAGCTGCTGGGTTCCTGCACCCCATGGTATGCACCAGTGCCTCTTTCTGCTGGGCCAGCCTAGTGCGCACGGATGTAAACCACCTGCTAATGGGTTGGTCTGGCAAGTAAATGTGCCCGGCCCCCACTGCTGAGGGGCACCTGGCCCACCGAGCTGGGGACAGCCAGCCAAGGCAGGTCCCTCTGGGGCAGAGCTGGGATCATTAGTATGCCCAGAACCTGGGGCTGCAGGACTTGAGCTTCCACCTCTGTCCATGTCGCAGCCCCTCTGAACCGAGGCGTCATCTCCCCCTCACACAGTGACAGGGGGGCTTCTCCCGCAGGAAACTAGCATCCTGCTAGCCCCTCTCCCCCACGGGGCGGCAAAACCCACTGGGGAGGCAACAGCCAGGTCTATCACTCACCAGTTCCCCTTTCGCGCCAGTGAGCCCAGGTGATCCACGCTCGCCCTGGAGACCCTTTGGAGAGAAAACACGAGGTTCTACCCTGAGCCCTGTTCCCACCCTGCCGGCGGCAGGGCCGCTGCACGCAGCGGGGCAGGGCCGAAGAGGGTGGGATGGTGCCATCAGACACGAGCACAGCTCCCGCCCGCGGAGCCGGGCGCTTCAGTTCACGCTCCCTCCATTGCCACCGGAGGCTCGCAGGGCTATCGGCACTGTGAAAACTTGTCCTGCCACCTAGCCGCAGGCCTGGCTTTTCCAGAGCTGGCCCCTCTGCCAGGGAGCCTCGGAATATTGCCACCCCGCTACCTTGCTCCAGCACTTGGTAGGCCAAGGGGCGGCGCCTGCATTTGTCTGAAGGCACAAAGGCCAGAGGAGCCTAGAGAAAGCCGGGTTGAAGATGAGCCCCACCCTGCACCTCAGCAGGCATCTCGTCCGTGGGGCTCAAAGGGTCGGATCCCCAGTCGGGGTGGATCAGCCCAGCTCCGTCACCTTCAGGAGAACCCTGTCGATTTGCAGCAACTGGGGACCTGGTCCTAGCGACGTCCGCGCGCATGGCTGGGTAGACACACCCTGGCTGGGAGAGAGGGGCTTACCTGGCCCATCTCCAAAGGAAGAGAGGCAACCGTCTTGGATGCTGCGGTTCCTGAAACCCCCCGCTGGCCCCTCACCCCAAACGCTCCTCCCAAACGTGACCTCCCAGCACAGGCCGGCACTGACTGGCCGACACGCTGGAAGGCAGATCCTCAGCAGCCCTGCTTTCTGGAGAGGGTGCTTTGGACCATGATGGACGGGTGCTGCACATCCCTTCAGAAGGCAGGGACTTGGGGCTAGCAGGGGGCACTAAGCTGGGCAGGGAAAGTCTTGCCCCACGGATGGCTCATCGTTGCGTGTAGCCCAGGAGCGGAAGCTAAAGCTGCCCACTCCCTGGGACCTCGTTCACACCCAAGGGCTCCCAGTCTCCTTTCCCCTCCCGCCGCGTCCCCAAGTGAAGCACACGAGCGTGCGCACAGGACGGGATGCGCCACCCCCAGCGCGCGGGAAACAGACACGAAACACACATGAGTTCTCGCTGGGCGTGCCGAGGCATGACTGACAGGTGAAGCTACAGAGTGGGAGGGGCTAAGGAGGTAACACCCAGGCCCCGCCCCTGGTCCCTACAATTTCCAAATGAACCTGGGCGGGGATCGACATAGCAACAAGGAGCGACTAGGATGGGGGTTAGTTTCGGTTACATGGCACCTGCGTGGTGGAAAGTGATGCTGTTTCGTAGGACACACCGGTGAGGACGTGAACACTGCATAGCAATCACACAAACAGACCGTGGGGTTACTGTGACATTAGTGGAAGATGCCAGATATGAGATTAGGACATTAATGACGTGGGGATGAGTCCTGTGAGAAAAACCACAACGCAGGCACCATCTCCCTTGCCTGGTAACTGAATCTCTGCAGGGGTTTGGGGCGTGGGGCAGAGGGCAGGACTGGGGCTCTGCTGACAAAGACCCTGCGCGCTCAGCTGGGCGCTGAGGCGGGAGGAAGAGGAGACGAGAGAGAGAATGAAGAGAAAGGAGGGGAAAAGTGGAATTGATTCAATTTTTTTCTCGACTGAGTCTGACTTTAGCACAGTGGGGCCCTGGACCAGACTGGCCAGCGTGTGGCAGCAGGCTCCACCCAGCCACTTAGGCTGCACGTTCACACCCTGGCTTACCGTGCACCATCTCTGTGCGGACAAGCCCTGGGTCAGAGCAGCTCCGTTGGAGTGACGCCAGGTTTTCATGTGGATTGCAGAAGCAGCTCCAAGCCCCAGCAGAGCTCAAAGGCCCCATTGTACTGGGTGCTGCACAGACACACAGCGAGGGACAGTCCCAGCCCCAAGGAGCTCACAACTGAAGCAGCCAAAGGGGGGCGGGGGGACAGAAAGGAAGAATCACGCCCATTTTACAGATGGGGAACTGAGGCTCAGAGAGATTCCAAGGTCACCCAGGGGGTCTGGGGCAGAGCCAGGAAAGGAACACAGGGCTCCCAAGTCCCAAGCCAGTTGCCTTAGCCACAAGGCCAGATTTACACCGGCTGAGAAGCTGGCTCCACTGAGTTCAAAGGAGTTACTCCTGATTTACTCCCATGTAAACGGGAGGAGAATCAGGCCCACTGAGAGGGAGATGAGAGGCAAGGAAAGGAGAGATGGGGACAGGAAGGATGCAGAGGGGATAAGAGGCCACTGCGGCAGGGCAGGAGATTAACCAGTGTGAGGCTCTTCCTCCTGGGGTCTGGAGAAGTCTCAACCTCGGGGAACCGGTGTGCGTGGGGCCTGGCTGGGTGGTCAGGCATAGAGCCCGGAGGAGAGGAATGGAGGGGGACAAAGCCAAACAAGCGTCAGCGACAAAGGACCGCACAGAGCACGTGCAGTGCTGGATTCTTACAGGCAATCCGGGTGCGCCAGGCGTTCCAGGAAAACCTGGAGGGCCCTAAGGGAAGAAACAGTAAGATCACACCTTGGAAATCACATTCAGGAGGCTGACGGGGCTGGGCCTGGGGCTGGTGGGGACAGGACGCTCGGCAGGGAAGCTGAGGGGCTGGGTTTTCCGACACCGGCCTGTTTCAGACTCTGGTTCCGAGCAGGATCTCTCCTCTTCTGGTCTCCAGAACAGCTCTGCAGACTTACCCATCCTTCACCGCCAATGGCATCTTTGCTCCCATCTAGAGAAGGCAGCTCAGTCCAGAAGCACTTACCCGCCTCCATCCCTCACCGTGGCCTTACGGCTGGCCTGGGATTTGCCGCTGGGTTGGCAGAACGCATGGCCACTCTGCCGCGCTCAGCCATTCCCAGCCCAGGCTCTCGGGGGAAAATCTAGGCTTGCTCGGCCATTGACTGCCGTGGGGCCAGGATTTCAGCCTGGGATTTTCTGAGGGGCTGTAGCATGGTAGGGAGACCCCATTGCACAGCGATCTGTCATCCTAGGGCTCACCGCCCCAACACAGGCGATGGCAACCCCAAGGGAGCGACAGATAACACTTCCCTGGGGAGTGCTTACAGCACGTTCAGCAAACAACTGTCCCATCCAGAGCAGGACGGTGCCAGGAAGGGGCAGCACCCCGCCCTACATACAATGAGCAGGACAACTCCAAGTCTACAGAGTATTCTCTTTGCAAGGGTTACTTACAGACGGTCCGGGGGGCCCTGGAGATCCTCTCATCCCTGGTGGGCCCTGCAAAGAGACCGGCACAGAGTGTGATGCTTGAGACAGGAGCCGTAAAGCAGAGCATCACGCCTGGCCATTGCAATGGGTGCGTGAGGTCAAGACGGAGCCCACTGGGGAGCGTGTACGACAACTCCCTTCTGTGCCTGAGCCTCAGAGATTGGGAGTCTACTACAGCCACCAGCTCATGCTGGTAGGTCGGGAGCTTCCCCAGTTCAATCCCCGTCACAAATTCACAGAAGGAGCAGGTGGAGACCCCTGCGACTGCCGTCATGAGACGGGAAATACAGAACGGAGCAAAGAGGTAGGCTGAACGGAGCTGGTTCCCGCTGACTTCAGCACAGTTCGCCTCCAGGACCTGGAGTTCAGTGGGCTGGGGCTGGCTCTGGCCTGGGGGTTTTCAGGCCATGCTGCAAGACTTGCCCTGTGCCCCAGGCTCTCCCTGGGGGGAGGCGGCAAGGGGCGGGAGGGAGGCGATGCTGGTGGGGGAGGGTATCTAAGGGCCATGCCGTGGGGATGGAAATGTCAGTCAGTCGCTAGAAATGTCACCCATGAACTGCAGTTCTCAGGGGGCCAAAGACGGGGAGTTGGAAACCTGCCAGCCGGTGGGCCTGGCCCAAATGCTGAACGTACCTGTTCCCCCCTCTCTCCAGGTAAGCCCGGGATCCCCGGCAGCCCAGGGTCTCCAACACAGTCACCGTCGCTCTCCGCTTGGTCACCCTGGCGGGGAAGACGAGACCCATTTCAGGAGACGCTTCTGATCAATCCCCCCCTTCCCAGGCTGTGAAACTCAGCCAGCCACCCAGCAGAACCAAGCCAACATGTTCCTGCCTGTCACATGCAGAGAGTGGAGGCTGGCACCTAGAAAACCCTGTCTGCCCCAGCGGGCTGTAAAACTGCCCTGGAGCCCCGCCGTGCTCGGGGAACCGCTGTCTGAGGAACGTGGCTGCCCTGCGTGTGCTCTGGGCAGGTGAGTCCCCCATGCTGAGTGCCCACCAGTCCCAACGCCCTGTCGTTAGACAGCCCAGGTGTGGATTCATCCAGCGGGGCTCTCAGGTCACCGGGGAGCAGAGCAGAGTCTCCTGCCCAGGCCCCCTCACCCCTCCCATGACCAGCTCTGAGTTCGCGGGGCTCTACTCACCCGGGGCTCCTCTGCTCTCGGGAACTGAGCGAAGCACTGAAAGAGGAAGAGACGCAGAGAGTTTATCCCTGCTGGGTTTTGCTCCATGTTCCTGCCTCAGCTGGGGAAGAGGAGCTGTGGGGCTGGCCGTGTCCCCGGTGGAGGCGTGGAGAAAAGGGATCAGCATCTTCCAATCACCTGGGGGGGGGGGCCTTGCCAAGTGTTGGGGACTCCCAGCCTGCCCCACCTTGGAGGATTGGGCCCATACAGCACAGACCCAGTTTCCACAGTGCAGGGTAACCCCCACCCCCAACACCCACACTCCTTCAGAGACTCCATTGCCTTGTGCCCCCAGCAAGCCAAGGGTTGGCATCAGCGACCACCATTCGGATTGCGTGCCCGTGTTGCACTGAGGATGGCACAATGGGCAGCCCCAGGGAGAACGGGGTGTGCAAGGGGGCCTGAACCAGCAGCTGCACAAGGCAGGGAGTAGGCGAGGTGGTACTGGGTGCAGGCAGGGATTATGCACCCGGGCATGTCCCTGCGTTGGGCAGGTGTTTATCTGCGCAAGGGGGAGCTTAAGGACAGATGTGCCAGTGTGGCCAGGAGACACGTGTGCACACGTGTGAGTGGGGCCATGCTGCTGGATGTGCGGAGCTGGGCATCCACGGGGTAGGGCCATTATGCTAGTGGATGTGTGAGTGCTCGGGGGTGTACTGCACACCAGGACATGGCTGCCATCGAGGCATGGAGCTTCCCCTGTGTTTGAGTCCCCCCCGGACGGTGGCTAATTGCCAAGTACCTGCCGCAGGAGGTGGGGGTTGGGGACTCACCCGCGCGCAGTTGTCTACGCCGGGGGCGCCAGGCATGCCCTGGTCACCCTTCTCCCCTTTGACTCCGCTGGGCGTGTGGGAGCCAGTCTGCACCTGGGCACAATCCCCGCAGATGTTCTAGCAAGAGAGGGGGAGAGCAGGGATTGCACGAGGCGGGATCTGCTCAGCGGCCACCTGGGACACGCTGGCTCAGTGCATTGTCTATTGTTTGCAACACGATGGGGCCAACAGGGCCCAGCCGGAGATCGGGGCCCCACGGTGCTAGGCGCTGCACAGGCAGAGCGAACCAGCAGCCCCGCCCCGTGGAGCTTATGAAGATGGGATTGTGTCACCCTCTAGTGGCCAGCCCGTGTGACTACAACAGCCTCCTACTCAGCAGATGCAGTCTCTGGATCAGAGCAGGCTCCCTCGGGCTCCGAGAGGGCCCGGCGTCAGATGCCACAGGAGGAGGTCCAACCACCTGTCCAGGGGCCAATGGTGCGGTAACCTGCTGCCTAGCCCCTGTCAGCCAGAGGCTGGCTCAGGCCCAGACATGCCCCCCGCCCCCGCAGCTAGAGTTGCCTTTGCTCCTTAGCGCGCTTACCTTGAGCACCTCGATGTTCCTCTCGGCTACGACAGAGAGCGGCCCCTGCAACAGACACACACAGAAAGAGAGGGCAAACCCCTGGAAACCGGCCCCTTTATCACCGGAGGCTCGTCTTGCTCAGGGCGACCGCCAAAGCAATGGAAAGCATGATGGGTAACAGGCTGTACGTTAACATGTGCTTTGCCCGGGAGGACTTAGGCACTTGGGAAATAACTCGGCAAGAGCTACCGGCGGAAGAGAGCTAAGCACACACCTAGGGCAGGCGGCGACACGGACACATCAGCTCCTATACCTACCACATCTCCTGCTGGCCCAGGCAGTCCTGGCAAACCATTGTGTCCTGGGAAGCCCTAAAGCCAAGGAGAGAGCTTGAATATTCAAATCCTTCTGCACAGCCTTCTCCTGACACCCTGCTGCCTTCTCCCACTCGCATTCTCTCTTCTTTCCTCTCCACCTAGCGCTGCTCTTGTAAGGTTCTGGGGCCCAAACTTGGTTCCGCCTTAAAGGCGCTCTGATCTGATACCACTAACACTCAGCTCTTTGCATCTGTAGATCTCAAAAGCTTTACCAAGGAAGGGTGGTGTCATTCTCCTTGTTTTTACAGATGGGGAAGCTGAGGCACAGAAAAGGGACAGTGATGTGGCCAAGGTCACACAGCTGCTCAGCAGCAGGGCTGGGAATAGAACCCAGGTCTCCTAACTCCCCACCCAGGACTGTAGCCTCTAGACCTCACTGCGGAGGGGGGAGTTTTTCAGAAACTAACCATTCTGGGACAAATACTGTAGGGCTTTATTCTTATTACACACAGTTCTAAAAGGCCCATCCCTGAAGCCTCAGCGCCCTTCTGAGGCAAAACCCTCACTGACTTTAAAGGGATCGGTGCCTGAGTAGGGACTGAAAGCTGCAGGACTGGGGGCGGTTTTTAAAACGTACCATTTCACGGTCAAGAAATAATACTCTTTTTCTGTGGGACCTACAAAATTGTTTGGTGCTTCCCCCGCCCGCTGGCTAGGCCACAGCACTGCACTAAGATGCTGTTCCCTGAGCTGGACTCATGCCTGTAGCACCAAGAAAAACGTTTAGGCAAGACCACGGTGCTACATCCACGGCTGGGGATCCCTCGTCGATTGCAGCTCCAATCCAAGGGACAGGGAATAGTCTCTTTAACGCTGAAGATGTTTACACGGAAGAGGGCAAGGTCTCCCTTGGGCTGGGAGGCTGCGAAATACCAGTCGCCGGACGGTTACAGAGACTCAGCTCCCCTCTGAGTTGGGTGGAGGCTATCTTGGGCCTCTCGGGGTTGGCTCAGCCAGGCAGCCCAGCACACGGCATTACTTTTAACCGCTGACAATGAAACGTCCCGTAAAGGTGCGGCGAGCAGCTCTAGCTGGAGAGCGCTCAGCCAGATTGGCTAACGAGCCTCGGTGTGGGCAGGGGGTCGTTAGTGTTCCCTGGCACCTGCCAAGGCAAGGGTCCCAGAGAGAGACCCGGGGGTTAGGAATAGCCCAAAGGGGCTGGCGGGAGGGTTACGGGACGCCCTGCTGGCTGCTCATGCCCTGATCAGAGCAGCTGCTCGTGGGGTGATGAGTTGAAGCCTGGCAGTTCAGACCCAGAGCTGGGCTCCCCGAGAGTCTAGGGGTGACTGGAGATCATAGGCACACACACGTGCATAAGTGCACACACGGCCATGCCTGCTCCCGCCACAGGCAACTCAAGTTTCACCATCGGCCCCCAAGGGAGCAGGATCGGGGCCTCAACTTGCTCACGGCTGTGTCCTGCAATAGAGAGCCCACCCCAGTCCCTTCTCCCTCACTCACCTGTCTCCCCGGAGCTCCTGGGGGGCCTGGCGGTCCTGGGGCACCTGGTGGACCCTGCAACACCCCAAAACAAAGAGAGAGGGGCCATTAGGGCAGTGCTGGGCGAGCGGCCAGGGGTGGGCGCAGGAGGACGCAGGCTGCCGCGCAGACAGAGAGGGAAGCGCACACACCTGCGGGCCAGGCTGAGGCTGCCAGGAGGTCCCGATCCACAATCCTGGGGCTCCCTGCGGGTCCAAGAGAAGGGGAGAGCATTTAGCGAAGGCGAAGCAGTGCCCAGGGCGCAGGTGTCACGGCTCCACTGGCCCAGCCACCACGGCAGGAAAGCAGCTGGGCAGCAGGGGGAGGGCAGCGCAGGATGCGGGGGCAGGTGGCCTGCCCTAGACCATCGCCCAGCTGGAGAAGGAGACCAGGAATAGGCAGACTCAGGGCTTACCGGCATCCCTGAGTAGTTGGGGTCCACGCGGGGGCCAGGCTGGCAGGTGCATTCGCCGGGGTCCCCCTGAAAACACAAGAACAATCAGCACTGGGAGCCCTGGCTAGGGCCCAGCAGGGGGCGGGGCGGTCAGAGCTGGGAGCCCCCTGGGTAGGGCCCAGCAGGGGGCGGGGCGGTCAGAGCTGGGAGCCCCCGGCTAGGGCCCAGCGGGGGGCGGGGCGGTCAGAGCTGGGAGCCCCTGGCTAGGGCCCAGTGGGGGGTGGGGCGGTCAGAGCTGGGAGCCCCCGGCTAGGGCCCAGCAGGGGGCGGGGCGGTCAGAGCTGGGAGCCCCTGGCTAGGGCCCAGCGGGGGGCGGGGCGGTCAGAGCTGGGAGCCCCTGGCTAGGGCCCAGCGGGGGGCGGGGCGGTCAGAGCTGGGAGCCCCCTGGATAGGGCCCAGTGGGGGGCGGGGCGGTCAGAGCTGGGAGCCCCCGGCTAGGGCCCAGCAGGGGGCGGGGCGGTCAGAGCTGGGAGCCCCCTGGCTAGGGCCCAGCGGGGGGTGGGGCGGTCAGAGCTGGGAGCCCCCGGCTAGGGCCCAGCGGGGGGCGGGGCGGTCAGAGCTGGGAGCCCCTGGCTAGGGCCCAGCGGGGGGTGGGGCGGTCAGAGCTGGGAGCCCCCTGGGTAGGGCCCAGCGGGGGGCGGGGCGGTCAGAGCTGGGAGCCCCTGGCTAGGGCCCAGCGGGGGGCGGGGCGGTCAGAGCTGGGAGCCCCTGGCTAGGGCCCAGCGGGGGGCGGGGCGGTCAGAGCTTGGAGCCCCCGGCTAGGGCCCAGCAGGGGGCGGGGCGGTCAGAGCTGGGAGCCCCCTGGCTAGGGCCCAGCGGGGGGTGGGGCGGTCAGAGCTGGGAGCCCCCGGCTAGGGCCCAGCATGGGGTGGGGCGGTCAGAGCTGGGAGCCCCTGGCTAGGGCCCAGCGGGGGGCGGGGCGGTCAGAGCTGGGAGCCCCTGGCTAGGGCCCAGCGGGGGGTGGGGCGGTCAGAGCTGGGAGCCCCCGGCTAGGGCCCAGCATGGGGTGGGGCGGTGAGAGCTGGGAGCCCCTGGCTAGGGCCCAGTGGGGGGTGGGGCGGTCAGAGCTGGGAGCCCCCGGCTAGGGCCCAGCAGGGGGCGGGGCAGTCAGAGCTGGGAGCCCCTGGCTAGGGCCCAGCGGGGGGCGGGGCGGTCAGAGCTGGGAGCCCCTGGCTAGGGCCCAGCGGGGGGCGGGGCGGTCAGAGCTGGGAGCCCCCTGGGTAGGGCCCAGCAGGGGGCGGGGCGGTCAGAGCTGGGAGCCCCTGGCTAGGGCCCAGTGGGGGGCGGGGCGGTCAGAGCTGGGAGCCCCCTGGATAGGGCCCAGCAGGGGGCGGGGCGGTGAGAGCTGGGAGCCCCTGGCTAGGGCCCAGCGGGGGGCGGGGCGGTCAGAGCTGGGAGCCCCCTGGGTAGGGCCCAGCGGGGGGCGGGGCGGTCAGAGCTTGGAGCCCCCTGGGTAGGGCCCAGCAGGGGGTGGGGCGGTCAGAGCTGGGAGCCCCCTGGGTAGGGCCCAGCAGGGGGCGGGGCGGTCAGAGCTGGGAGCCCCCTGGCTAGGGCCCAGTGGGGGGTGGGGCGGTCAGAGCTGGGAGCCCCCGGCTAGGGCCCAGCATGGGGTGGGACGGTCAGAGCTGGGAGCCCCCTGGCTAGGGCCCAGCGGGGGGTGGGGCGGTCAGAGCTGGGAGCCCCCGGCTAGGGCCCAGCAGGGGGCGGGGCGGTCAGAGCTGGGAGCCCCCGGCTAGGGCCCAGACAGCAATCCACTGCAGGCTGTCGGCACAGGCTCAGCCACAAGGGAGGTGACGGGGCCCAGACAGCAATCAGGGATGGAAAGGAAACCAGCTCACCTTCTCACCCCGCGCCCCCTTCTCTCCCTGCAGGGAAGAAGCCGAGAGAAACATGTTAGAGGCCAACGTCAAATGGGTCAAGAGCAAGAGATTGTGTCGCAGGTTCTGTCTGGGTCCCGGAACCAGAACCGGAGAAGCGCTGGGCAGGGGCAGCATACGCCCATTCAGCCTGGGAACAGCTGTTCACTTCTGCCATGCTTGTGCCCCAACATCCACTGTTCACCAGCAATCGTGCAAACAAGTCTGTGTTGGTGTGAGCGGCTGCTCTTTGGACAAATACCCAAATTCACAAAAGCATCTGCTATTGGCCTGTCTCCTGTTCCAAAACTTCCAGTCATCCAATCAGAAACAACACCATGGGGCTTAGGCGACCATTCACACACCAGCCCTAACGCACCGCGAACAAGTGGCATGAGACAGTGACAAAGGAACCAACCACTGGGAATAGCCTTTGGTCCAGTCCAGCTCTGCTTGCGGGCCGGAGAAAGGCCTCCATTCATCTCCTAGATTACTCACAATGGATAGCTCACCCGGCTCTGAGCAGAACCCAGACAGCTGGAGGGAATGAGTGTAACAGCTGTTGGACTTCAATAGCGGAAAGGACCACAGCCAAGGCAGGAATCATCTCCCAAAAATTCCACCTCTGTTACTAACCACGCCGGAGAGGACTCAGAGGGAAAGCCTCTAACCCCCATATCCCCTTGGCGCTACTTCCAGCTTGTCTCCTTCTGGGCTTCAACCTAGGGCACCTGCCAGCCAAGTACCTCAAACCACTTTACAAGGGACAGTAACGTACTGTCATCCCCATCCTATAGGCAGGGAGGCAAAGATTGCATACCGTGGGCCTGAGCCAAAGCTCATGGACATCAATGGAAAGGTTCCCGTGGACAAGTGAAGAACAGAACCCCGGTCCCCCTGCCTCCCAGCCCCATGTCCCCTGCCCCCTCAATGGGCCGCGTCACTAACGCCCAAGCTGCAAAGCTAGTGCGGTCTGCTTCACTTTCTCCTGGTCAGTTTCCCTTCCTGGTTCCGCTACGTGTGGGATTCCAGCACCGCGGAGGAGGAGGGGTAAAACAAGAGGGAAAACACCTGGTTTCACCGGCTGAATGAACATTGCTATTCATATCCAAAGGTTATTTTTCTCCCCCTTCTACTTAAATCTAGATTTTGGGGGCCTAACAAGAATAAATCGACAGTGTCCCTTTCACAGCCCCCAAGGCAATGATGGATCAGTTCCCAGTGAAATCCAGAGATGCATGGCACCGGGGGTTGAGCTTTCCTGGGGACCCTCTTTTGTCACTTCCGCAGAGGGTGGGGGGTTGCTGAAGGGCAGTTCTCCGGACCAATCTTCTTTCTATCTGACTTAGGTCCTTATCTGATCCCCCAAGCGCAGCATCTGAGCACCTCACCATCTTTACCGTATTTACCCTCACAACAGCCCCATGAGGTAGGGAGTGCTGTTATCCCCTCTGCAAAGATGGGAAACTGAGGCACAGAGCCAGTAGAGGAGCAGGATTGCCAGGGCATCAGTTCCCAGGGAGGAGAGCTGGTCCAGCAGGGAAATGCAGGGATGGACCCATCCCTCCCCCGCATCAAAAAATCCTTCTCTTTCAGCAAATAAAGCCCCGGTGGGCTGTGGGCAAAGTGATGGGTGAGGGTGATGGACACCAAGGTGATGGAGGTGACATGGAGAGAGAATGGGCTAACGCCATTACCTCGTTTAACAAGGTATCCGTCCACTTCTCTGTCACCGGGGTCGAATCAGAGACAGGGAGCCCTCAGGGTGAGGGGAGGAGCTTGCTCCCGCCTCTCCCGACATGGAGGCCGCCTGCATCAAAGCGCAAAACACTGTCAAAGACGCGGCCCTTCCCAACGGGCCGGATCCTCGGCTGGCATGAATCGGCACATCTCCAGCACGGCCAGCGGAGCCTGGACCACTCGCGCCAGCCCAGGATCTGGCCCGGCGGCCCCTAGCGGCGTCACCAGGCCCGACGTTCCGGGGCGGCACCGTCGCGCCACGACATCACCGGGGCACGGGGGACGCCGTGTCGCAGCGTGGCCGGGGGGAAGGTCGCGTGGGGTGAGGCCTGTCCGCGGGGGAGCGGGAGCAGTGTCAGTCTGCTGTGGCTGCTGCACTGCCTGGTCTCAAGGGAGCGAACACCCGGCGCAGCCCGATTCTAGCCTGGTGGTTTCGGAGGGTCTCCCACCAGCTGGAGAACACCCTCCAGCAGACGCGGGGCTGTATCTTACGTACCATCAGCCCATTGGATCCGGGCGCCCCTGGCATTCCCTGCTGCCCTTCACGGCCCTAGGGGGAGAGCAAAACAGCAGAGATGTGAGGCAGGCGAAGCATCACCCCGGCTTTACAGATAGGGAAACCGAGGCATGGAGCAACTTGGCCACCTTCCCAGTATTGCTCGACCGATCGGGGAACAGAACCCAGGAGTCTGGCCTCCCTGCCCCTGCTCTGACTAACAGATGCATTCCGGTTAAGGAAGCTCCTTAATAGAAGGCACCGAGGGTCCATAACCAGGTGCAGAACTGAGTGGCATTGATCCTGCCTGTGTACGGGCACTGCACGGACTGCTCTGTAGGGTCAGCAGCTGCCCCAGCTGTGACTCTTCCATCCAGGCTAGGACTTAGGAAGCCCCCAGGCCGTGACACCAGCTCAGGCAGGGCCAGTTGGTTTGGGGTCTGGAGGCCCAGGGACAGCCATGGCATCTATCTGTGTCCAGCAGCCCCAAGAGTGGATCCCCTTTCTAATGCTTACAGCCAGGTCTGGTCTCTTCTCGCCCCGCACTGAGAGGCCTAAGGTGGTAGCACAGTCCAGCGGGAGGATCTCAGCCCCCCACTGAGCTAGGGGCCTGGAGTGGATTATGACAGGCTGCTCCCTTTCCTCTCCCACCCTCCACCCAAGCAGCCAGACTCAGTGGTCAGCAGGCACCACGACATCTGAGGCTCGCTGGCTGGTACCCAGCATCAGGGAATGTGCCAGAGCCCGGGGCGAGGCGGGGGGCTGTGTGCAAGGGGGTGATTGCTCCGGGTAACACGCTGAGGAGGGCGAGGTCCGGGCACCCCCAGGAAGCGACTGTAACATCCCTGAAGCTGCAGAGTTAACAGGGTCCAGTGCTGTGGCAGGTACGGGGTACTTACCGGTGGCCCAGTGATGCTCATCCCCAGAGGTCCGGGAGGACCCACCGCCCCTTTAAGGCCAGGGGATCCCTGCAGGGAAAAAAAAAGAGAGTCACATCTAGGCCAGCCCCAGGGTTGGGGGGAATCTGCTCCTACTGCAGGGGTGGGGTGGAGTCCTCATGGGCCCATGGCACAAGCGGACGTGGCTCAAGACCACAGAGTGAAGGCGTGGCTCAGCCCTCTGGGGTCTCCTGGCTTTGACCACTAAGCCAGACAGCCCCCTCCCCTTTCCCTGCAGGAACGTCTCCACTGCAGGGGAAGCACTCAGCCACCGCAGCTGACTTGGCACCTGGTGCAGTTGTTAAACCTGCCATGCTAGGAAGGCTTCCGGCCCATGGCGAGAGGAGGGATCATTCCTGGAACAGAGCGCAGGGCTGTAAAGGCGCAAGCTGGCCTGGACAGCCACCAGCAACAACCCTCACCGCCGGAGATGGCCCATGGTGCCGCAGGACGCCAGGGTCAGATGCCAAGTGCCTGGCTCAGGGGTCTGAGCGTGCCATGCACAGAGCTCTGGGGGACACGTCATGCCAGGGGATGCTTTCACCCCAGTAGGAGTTAGATTGTCCCCCTGCTTCTGTGTCACTGTTGCCCGCCCACTTCCATCCACACAACAGTCCCCGCTGGCTCCCTGCTGGGAAGGAGCTTCATTCCCTTGATCTGAGATCATTGTGTTCCTGAGTGCCTCGAGTGCCTAATACCGCGGGGGAATCCACAGGCAGCACGGCTGGCACTGCAGGGCATCGATGGCTGGCCAGCACTAGCCGGTGAGATGCACAATGCCCCGTGTCCTGCGCAGGCCCAGGGCTAGCCCAGCAGGGTGGTGCAGCAGGGCTGGACTGCAGAGCATTGGCCGAGCTGGTAGGGGGGCCGCAGCAGAGTTGTAGCACCAGGGCCTTCGGGCTGGGGGCAGCAGGGGGTGAATAATAAGGACACGGCCTCAGTCCCCCCCGCCCACACCCCATTCCCAACAGGGCCGGGAGCTGGACTCCAGCAGCCCTGGCTTATCCTGCATGCTAAACCCCGGCTACACCATTGTGTCTGGCCACGCTGCCGCCCGCTGGAGCCTCCTGCCCCATGGCTTTGCCCAGCGCCATTCAGTAGCCACCTGCCTGCGCATGCGTGGAGGATATTGGTGCTAACGGCTGGAACCTGCATGGCTAATAGCCTGAGCGGGGCTGGCTGGGGGCCAAATCACCATCAGGCAGCACTGCAGGCAGGATGGGCTCCACAGGCAGGGAACCCCTGGCCGGAGCCCCGTCACCCGGCCGGACAGACAACAGCTCCTGGCCGGGGATCTGTCACTGCCAGACTGTAGAACAAATCCAGGACAGCACCGCTGCCCCTCAGCCACCCACAGGCGCTAGGGGAGGGCTCAGTGCCAGGCTGGGGGCGCTCACCTTGGCGCCTTTCTCTCCCACGGCTCCTACTGGCCCTCGAGGTCCAGGGTGTCCCTGGGGGGGGGGCGAAAGACGAGAATCAGCAACTCCCTTTGCTTTCCCTGCTTGAGCCAGGCTCCAGAGCGCCTGACGCCACCCGCTTTAGGAGGAGGAGAGTCTTTGCCTCCCTCTAGTGGTTGGTCCGTGTCATAGGTTAAGGAGTCTACTACTGCTGCCCGCTAACAGGTATTTGCACAGACGACGACGGGAGTTCAGCTGCCAACTCCCGCTGGAATTTGATGAGACATGGACACCCACGCGCATCATCACAGGCAGCAGTGGTAGACTCGTTAACAGAGTACCTGGCCCAGACTCAGTTCTTACTTCGTGCAGGAGAGGCTCACGCTGTTAGATGTGAAGGGTCCTGGTTCAGACCTTGCTAATGGCCCAAGCAGGGTGAGTTTAAGCTTCCCCAGGCAGACGTCTGTCGGGGCTGAGGGAGGAGCTCAGGACTTGGCCCCGCACATGGGACCCTCAGGCCCGCTCCCCTCTCGAGCGGCAGCATGTTTCACAGCTCAGGGTTCCTCCAGCGACCCAGCATGTCTCCAAGCGAGCACGACTCTGAGAACATCGTGTCGTGTAGCGACTTGTGTGGCCCCATGTGCACCAGTGCAGCACAATGCTGGGAGACACTGTTGTGCATCGCACGCGTGGTCCAGACTGGCATTGTGCAGTGGAGTGGCATGCAGAGTAATACAGCACCGTGCGACGCTTCCACACCACTGCAGGTGTTGCGCAATGTAACCTGTAGCAGCGTTGTGACGTTACCCAGAGTAGGGTTATGTAACCTTGGCGACCACACCGTCCTATCTGACGGTACAACGTCAGGTCACACAGCCTGGCGTGACACTATGCAATGCAGGGCTGTGTCTGGCATCGTGGAACCTTGCACGGCACAACACTGCGTGCCAATGTTGTGTGACACCACGCAGCCTCACCGCCCATTGGCACACCGCGCCCCAGCGTGGCAGGGAGAAGGTTTGATAATATATGGGGCATACTGGGAAATTGGCCCCTTTTCAGGACATATAAACACTCAGCAGTGACAAAGCATATCTCAATTATATGACATGCCAGGCAGGATATACGGGGCCACTCCAGGGACCCGAAACAGCAGCAAAACTCTCAGCCTTGGTCATATTTTTAAGTGTCTGCACAATACGGTTTATGCTGCACGTAACAAATCCTCTTCCCAGCCACCCAACTGGCCCCGGACTCCTCTCCCTTTGCAACGGGGGCTGGTCCTTTGAAAGGGATACTTGATGGAAGAGAAGTCTCCACTCTCCATGCCCCCCACCCATGGAGGGACTGGCAGGGGCCTATTTGTCTTGTCAGGACATTGGAGGGGGAGGAATGAAGGCATACTCACAATAGTCCCGGGTGGGCCTGTCTCCCCGGGCTCCCCCTAAAAGACAGAGAGAATTGGTTGAGTCTCACTCTAGCAGTTGGTTCCAGTATGAAGATAGGGGTGCTGATGGGGGGGGCCCACCAGAAAATGGGGAGGGGGTGGTAGGATGCCACCCTCCCCTCTCCCTTCGCAGGGCAGACGTTATTCAGCACGTCAGGGATCAAGCCGAGCCTGATACTTGACTCTCAGCTCTTTTCCTTCCACTCAGGGTTATCCCTGATTCGGACCACTGGCCTCAGCTGTGTTGGCATCTCCTCTGCCCACCTCACCCCCAAATGCTTCCCCAGGTTCAATGATGTGGCGCAGCAGCAGAAGCAGAGGGAAACCCACAGCTCCAGGCGACCTTCCCAGAAAACACGTGGGACGGGATGAGGCTCTTCTGCAAGGGGGAGGGGGGCTGCAGAGAAGGGTCTTGTGCCCATAGATCGAGAGGGGGCAGCCGAGCAGGGACCTGCGCTGCCTATGTACTGCACTTCAGAAGGAGAGAGACACAGAGGAGCCCGGCCAGCATGAGCCGCAGGGAGGTGAGTGTGTTTCGAACCAAGCAGGCAGATTAGAAGCGGATCCTGCCATGCATGGGGAGACCGGGGCACTGCCCGAAGAGGAAAGTAATACCAGCCGAGCTTTGCTGGGCCATGGGAGATGAGCAGTCGCACTCGCTCGGGGGGTGCTGGAGCCCCGGGGCTCAGGGATGCTGCGGCAGCCGGCGTGAGAGGTGGCGTGGAAACAGTGGCACCGCCGGGCAATGCCAGAAATAAGGCGAAAGGCAGGGCTGGAGAGAACAGGGGCTGTGGGGGAAGGGGCGGTGACATGCTGTTCTTTGGGGGATGGTGCCGACCTGGGCTACCGGCGGTGCTGAGACTCACCTGCGGACCCTGGGCGCCGATCCCGGGGGGGCCTGGCTCGCCCTAGAGAGACCACAGACACCGGTGAATGGAACAGTCCCAGCCTTCGGCAATCCCCATATGACAAAGCCCGCTTCTGCCCTCACTCACCTGCAGCCCCTTCAGACCGGGGGGCCCCTGAATCCCAGGGAGTCCAGGTTTACCCTAAAAAACACCCGCCCCATAGAACTGTTAGACCAGGTCATTCAGCAGGCAGCGGACGTCTCTTTGATCAGGGACATCGCCGGTGTGGGGGGTGAACGAGGGGCACTCACGGGTTTCCCAGGCTGTCCAACACCCAGCGGGCCACGGTCCCCTTTGGCTCCGGGTTTTCCTGGCACCCCAACCACGTCCGAGAACTCCCCCTGGAGGGTGGGGCAGATGTCGCAGGCATCTCCCTGCGCCGGGGGGATGGAGAAAGGGGCCTGGGTCAGTACACAGGAAATGGATACCAGCGCGGCGGCTGGGGACCGAGGGAAGCAGAAACCCCGCACTTTCCCTCCTCCGCAAGTCACATCCAGGTTGAGCCCAAGGGGGATTTGAACTTGCCACCCTCTGCTTCTGAAAGCGCATGCCTTGCTAACTGGGATAGAGGCAATGGCTCCACAGGGGCAGGACTGCCAGGGACCACGAGAGGGTGGCACGCAGCACCCCCAGCAATGGCTGAGGAGGGCTAGGGAGACGCGTGTCTGGGGGGGATGGTAACCAGCTGTTTGATCCGCACAGTGGACGATTTGCGGAGAGCAAAGATGCCCCTGTATGGAAGGACACGGGGTGGGGGGAGGTTGGGAACAGGGGGAACAGGAAAGCTGCTCCCAACATGGGAGGGTCTCCCTGTTGGGGGTGGCCCAGAACAGAGGGTTACTTGACCAGCTCACAAAGGGGACTGCCGGGAGCAGAGACACTGGCTCCAAGTGGCAGTGTCAGCTTTTGAGAAGGCAAAAATTGGGAGCAGGGTGCAGGGGGGCGGGTGGATCTTGAGAGTGGGGGCCAATACTCGCCCGTAGCTTCATCCCAGGTCTGCCCCTTAGAGACCTGGGCCCTGGCTGCACTGACTGGCAGAGCTAGCTCTGCAGGAGGGGGGCACTCACCTTTTCACCTTTGGGCCCTGTCGGACCCCTGGTGCCGGGGTCACCCGAAAGCCCTGGCAGCCCCACTGAGCCCGGTGTGCCAGGGTCCCCTGGATTTCCTGCATCGCCCTAGACAGGAGAGCAGACAAAGAGGATGTGACCCAGAGGATCACAAGAATCCTGGCCCCCTGCCTCCCCTGGGTCTCTGCCCCACTCTCCTTGGAGAGCTGGGTGCCAGCAGCAACAGAGCAAGTGCTAACAGCCTGGCAGCGCCACTCGTGTGATGAGTTGGGGCAGGGCGACAGTGCTCGTCCGCACGTTCCCAGCAGGCAGGACTGAGTCGGACCCAGCAGCCCCAGGGACTCCGATTCCCCTAGGAGCAGCGTGCTCAGCCCAGCCCACGACAAGGGAAGCCCCCACAGAAGCAGCTCTGCTGCTATGGGGGCAGGGCGGGGGGATTCCCGCAGCTAGGGGCCGTGGAAAGCAGGAGGGGCAGGGAGCATTGCTCAGCGACACCCCTTCCCTCCCTCTCACCTTCTGTCCTTTCAGTCCAGGCTCCCCAGCTTTGCCCTGGGGGAACAAAACACACAAGGGAGGAAGAAACAAGACAATCAGACCGGAAGGAATGGAGCCAGGTTCCCCCCACCAGAGCCCCTCTGCCCCATTCCCAGGGCAGTGACAGCACCCCTTAACAGAGAGGCCCCAAGGATGAAGCCCAGGAGGGAGTCAGGGGTGGGAACATGCCCACAACCCCCAACGCCACTGCCAGCCCGTGCCCCCTGCGCACCGGCTGTAGGAGCAAAGAGCCAGGTGGACAGATGCTGGCGCTCGGTGGGGCCTGCCAGTTTGGATTAACCATTTCATTGCTGGTTCATTCAGCACCTTCACTGCCCCTCTCCGCCCCCCCGCCCCAGCACATCAGGCAGCATTGCAATCCCCTCCCCCCCCAGGCCATGCCCTCCCTTTCCTATCCCTCCTCTTCTCTCTTACCTTCACCCCTTCCCCGGCCCTCCCTGCTCTCCCCCCGGATACGCCCTACTGACTCACCTTTCTGCCGGGCGCCCCAGTGCCGGGCAGGCCTGGCTCACCCTTCTCCCCCGGAGCACCAGGCATGGACACCGCGATCGCCTCCCCTTCGAGTGCCTCTGGAGGAGCAAGGCACTGGCCACACGGCTCTCCCTGCGAGGGGCAGGCACCAGGGTCAGAGCGGGGGGCCAGCGTGACCTCCCTGGTCCCTTAGCTATGTTCCCTGGCTCCTTACTGACAGCGGGCACTTCAGCAAACTCCATATGGGCCATTTCAGCCCTGTGGGTCCTTGTGCAGCCCCTGGGAAGGGGGATGGGCACGGCGCCCGGCACCCTTCAGCCCGGAGGGGAACACTGCTTTGGGCCCTGATCAGCAGCAGCCATGCTATGGCTCTTCAGCAAGACAAGTTTAGAGGGTCTCAGGCCGGGTCCTAGTGGGACGGCTCGCAAGCGCCACCGTGGTAAGCGGCTGCCTCCGGAACAGTGCCCCGGAACCGGAGCTCCTGGCTCAGCCCTCCAGCTAAGGGGTCGTGGGGGACGCTCCTCCCTGCGGGCCCTGCTCTGTGGCTGGAGGGAGTCCAGGAGGTACCAGCTGGCTCAGAGCTCCACGGAGCTCACAGGGCAGAGGGATTTCATCCTCGCTTCACTGCTGTCACCCAGGAGCTGGGCCAGCCTGTGGGCTGGAGATCCCACCCTGCCTTATACAAAATGGGGCTACCCATGCCTGGGCGGGGGGTGCCTGGCCACCCAAGCAGAGCTGTCCGCTCACGCCGGTGACCACGCCGTGCACAGGTGGAGATGGGGGTGGGTGGCAGGGCCCTGGCCCCTGGAGGCCCCTGGTTTTGCTGGTGGGGAAGGTGAGCCAGGCCAGCCTGGCTTTATGTTCTGGCCAAGGCACCCGTCTCACGCACCAGCTGGGAGGTTTTTGAGCCACATCAAGTGACTGTAACGCCTGCGCTGGGGATGCACCACCATGGAGGAGCTGGGGGGGGGCACTCGGATGAGGAAGGGGACTCTTGGGAGTCCCAAAACAGCTGCTGGGAGGGAGTTTCCATAAGAGGCTCAACAAGGGCACAGCTCTAGGGGTGAGCTGGGTGGGAGAGCATCCCTGGCCTTCTCCTTCTGGAACAAGGGTTTCCAGGATCTCACCTTCTCTCCTTTCAGTCCTGCAGGCCCAGTGTTCCCTCTGTCACCTGGAATCCCCTGCAGAGGTGAGACAGGTGCCTATAAAGCTCTGCTCATACGCGTACACACACCTACATGCATACACAACAGGCCCCTGCAAACCCACACATGAACACACACCCCTACGTGCATACAGAACAGGCCCCTGCAAACCCACACATGTACACACACCCCTACGTGCATACAGAACAGGCCCCTGCAAACCCACACATGTACACACACACCTACACACACACACGAGAGGCTCTTGCAATCCCAAAAGTACACACACCTATGCGCACACACAACAGACGCTTGCAAACCCACACATGTAGACACACCCCTATACGCGCATGCGACAGGCCCCTGCAATCCCATACACACACATTCTCTGTGTATGCACTCGGGACCTCCTGGTGATCCGATCCATGTCTCTGTCAACCCGCGCTCTGCCCGGATTCGCTGCATTCACAACACGTTACTGACGCTGCTCTCAGGTGCCTCGGGAACCTCTGCTGTGGTTGCCAGTGGGGCAACGACTAGCTCCCCACAAGAGGAGGCCCCACCCAGCCCTAGTGCATCCAGCTCCTGTACTCACAGGTTTGCCGGCCGGTCCCGTCTTTCCGACCTCCCCCTAGGAAGCAAAGCAGAGAGCGCGGGTGGTCAGGCCCAGAGGAAGGGAGGGAGGAAGACAGTGACCACACAGACCCAGCGCTGCAAACGAGCGCAGGGCGAAGAGGTTCACAATGCCAGGAGTTTAGGTTCGGTGCGTCCTCAGCCTGGTTCAGGGCGCCACCAGAAAGCCGCCGGTTGCCAAAGCTAGGTCGGGGAGGCCCAGATGGCAGAGTCCCCTCCCCAGCAGGGAGATGTGGCCCCTCGGTGCTGCCCGCGTGGGGCAAAGGGAGCAGGGCAGGGAGCCAGGGTAGGGCCTGAGAAGTTTGGGGCAGCAGTGAAGGCAACATTGTTATCCCCAGTGCAGAGAGAGCTACGGGGTAGGGCCAGGCAGGGTTTGCTGTAATGGATCCAACCTCCCACCTCCAGGGTTTAACCCTTCGCATTCAGAAACCCTCCACCCCCAGGGGAAGCCGCAGGCAGAAGGATGAGGGGACTCACCTGCTGCCCCTTGGCTCCGGCCAGCCCAGGGGCCCCGGCTTTACCCTGCAATCCAAGCAAAGAAACCAAGTTACCCATCCAGCAGGAGGATCCCAAGGAGCCCAGCAGAGCCTTTTGCAAACCTGGAGAGTGGGGAGCCCCTAGGAATGAGCCAGGGAGGGAGCAAAGAGTTCATCCCCAGCTGGGCCAAGGCAACAGGGTGGGAAGGGGAGAAACGGGGCACCAGGTGCCAGGCTTCTTAAGGTGGTGGGGGGAAGAGGAAAGGCTAAAACACCCATGGGGATGGGGGCACAGGCCCTAGGGGGTTGGAGCAGAGATGAGGGTAGCAGCCAGGTTTGGATACGAGGCTCTCTGGGGTTGGATTTAGGCCCATCTTTGCAAGGGAGGAAGCTCAAGAGCTTTCCCCTGAGCTGAGACCCCTCATGGGCGTGACCCGCCCTGCAGGACCGGCCTGCGTCCCCCGCTCTAGTGACTGGTCCATGTTTTCTACAGCTGCTTGCCAGGGGACTCCCTCCTTTGGCTCCAGCAGTCAGAGGCCCGAGATCTGAGCACAGATGCTCGGCGGGATCTGACCCCACTGGGAGGCCAGCCAGGAGGCTGGCTACACATGGACCCCCAGGGACTCAGCTCCAGTGGGTTAGTGCAGGTAGGGAGAGCTGGGGAAGCTCTTGGCCTAGTATGCTGAATGTCCCTGGGGAGGACAGGAGATCTGGGCTGAGAGGAGCCTTCTAATAACCTCTGCAGAGCTGTGTGGGCAGGGCCCCTTTGGCTGTTTGAAGGCTGGGGCGCTGGGCCCATTTCCTCCCTCCGGGCAGGTGGGGTCTGGCAGCTTTTACCGTCTGGCTCCACTCCCTTTCTCCCCTCTCTCACTACACACCAGGGGCCTGCAGCCTCCTCTGCCTCCCACAGGATGGGGATCCAGATCCGCCTTCCATGCCCCACTCAGGCTGTCCCCAGCAGTGTCTCAGCCCCTCTTTGGCTGGGATCAGGCCTGTGTGGGGACATGCGCACACCCCGGGGAGTCTGCCCGGCACAGCCTCTAGCCTGCCCCGCCTCACACTCGAGACCCAAGGAGCAGGGTGCGTACTCACCGGCAGCCCGGGCAGCCCAATCCCTGGGAACCCTGGCTCCCCTTTGGGCCCCTCCTTCCCCGGGAGCTGGTCGGAGCTCTGCAGCATGGAGGCGAGAGCGACGGGATTGCATGACACGCAGGGGGCACCCTAGGGAAGGAACCAAACGGCGCCGGGTCAGACAGGCTCCCAGTGCCTCTGCGAGCCATAACAGGGTAACGGCTGCAGGCCAGACTCGGCGCTCCTCTTCGGAGGGGTGGTGACCATCGACAGGGCCTGCGATCCGAGAGGAGAAGGGGGCCAAGGACACTAAGGATGGGCAGGAGATTTGAGGGACCCGGGCACTCACCTTCTCTCCTTTTATTCCATTGATGCCAGGGTCTCCCTGAAAGAAGCAGACACACACAGGGTGTCAGAGGCAGGATGCAAAGCTCGACGCTTACTGCCTTCAAAACACTCTTCAGCCAGCGTTCCCAGCGGGACACTGGGAGAGAGGAAGCTGCTGCTGGAGGGTTGGGATGTGCAAACACTGCTCCCCTCTACTGGACAGAATACGAAGTGTTCAGCAGTGTGTGTCATAGGCCCTATAGTGCTAACAGATATGGGCGACTCTCCTGTAGCTCACACGGTAGGGAAGCAGGAAGATCTGCCTTTGCCAACGACAGCAGGGCAGCAGCTGCTGACTTGACAGCTGTCCTGCAGCTGGTGCGGAAGCCTGGGTCAGTCCCAGCATAACAGATCTCTGCCCTTCTCCCAGACCAGCACGGCCATGGACTCACCATCGACTATTACAGACAAATCGAAGGCTTCCCCAGACTAGGGAAATGTGCCCAGGGTAACTATAGTGACATGGCTAAGTTGCTGGGGCAGATGTGCTGCCCTGGTGCAAGAAGAGGGTTGGCATCAGAATGACTTTCCCCCGTAATTTGCCAGGGGTGCATTGGTGGAGCCACATCAGTGCAAAACCCCTCCAGTATAGAGGGAACATTAGTTTCAGACCCTCCCCTTCACTGTGGGAGGGGTGGAGAAAGACCATTCTGAATCCCGCTCCCCCATCCATTGCCCTCCTCTTGGGGGAAACCCAGCAGTGCCCCAGTTCCCTGCTCCTATCCTTCTGAGAATAGAGCCAGAGGGACGAAATGCTCAGGGTCCCGCTGACCGCCAGATCTGGGGTTGGGAAGGAATCTTCCCGCAGACCCTGGGGTTTTTTTTTTCCGCCCTCCTCTGCAGCATGGGGCATGGGTCACTCGGAGGGGCGGATTCTCCGTAACTTGAAGTCTTTAAATCCTGACTGGAGGATGACAGTGACTCAGCCAGAGGGTCTGGGTCTGTTACAGGAATGGGTGGAGGAGGTTCTGCGGCCTGCCACCTGCAGGAAGTCAGAGGAGATCATCACGAGGGTCCCTCTGGCCTTAAAGTCTCTGAGCGACAGACACCGCCCTGGGGGTCAGAGCCCTGCTGGGCCAGAGGGACCCCCAGCACGGCCCTCGCTGCTCTCCATGGGCAGACAGGAAATGGCTAGAACCGAGGCGTCAACTCTCTGAGGCACCCACCCTGTTGCCTTTGGGTCCGGGGAGCCGTGCCTTGTCCTGCAGGGGGAAAACAAACAGGTGAGACAAACAGAAACGCCCTGCGGCTGCACCTCGGCCAGGACTCCAGGCTCATGCCGGCTGCCCTACACTCCGAGCGGTCGCCGGGACGCGTGTACATTGCTCCACCTGGTACGGTGCTTCCCGCTCGAGGCTGCACTAAGACCCTCCCCCCCATCAGTGCTCTCTGCCCCCTGAATGTCCCACCGGCCCCTCACTCCCATTGCATCTGCTGGCCTCTCTCCTGGAGGGGAGCCAAGGGGACGCCCCAGGGGCCCATCGCAGGAGCTGGATGGCGACTCATGAGCAGGATCGGGAAGGACCCTTCGGACGGAACCTGGATGGATAATGGGATGGCTAGAGTTGGGGGATGGGAAGATTAAGAAGTGGGATCCCAGGTCCTCCCCCTGAGTCTGCCTTTGTGGTATCAGCTCTGGGCTGGGTTGCAAGCCAGGAGGGCTGATTCCCTGGCTCCTGCTGACTTGGGGGTCCAAGAGCTGAGAACAGGCAGGAAAGTTCGGGCCCGATCCTGCCTCTAACCCAGACCCCAGCACAACCTCCTCCTTGACCCCATTACCAGGGAGAGCAAGGTTGGGGGAAGGCTGGGCGCAAGGCCTATCCATAGTCCTAGGTGACAGTGTGGGGCGGGGAGACGGGTGTGCCCGGGGTCATCTGGGGGTCGTGCAGGGGACCCTGGTTTGCATGAGGCCGTGCTCTAGTTAGGCAGCCAAACAGGAGGAGGTAACGCCCCTGGCAACTCAGTGCATGAGCAAACACCACCTCCTTCCACCACCCCTCTCCTTGCCCCCGCCCTCGTTTCAACCCGCATGGATGTGGGGACGGCCACCCGGCTCCCGGCAGAGAGGGCGCGTGGGTTCTCCGCTCAGGGGCACGGCAGCGCGTTCAGACTCACCGAGAGCCCCGCTTTCCCCGGCACCCCAGGCTCTCCTTTGGGTCCCGGCTTTCCTGGGAGGCCGACAGCATGGGTCATCCCCTCAGGGATGGTGGGGCAAACTTCGCATGGATCCCCCTGTGGGAGAGAGGAGATGCTGAGACATGGGCCATGGCCCCGGGGGCCCTCGAGTTTTGTTTTTGGGAGCCGACATTGCGTCCACGCGGGGTGTTGACCCCGCGATCCCACAGCACAACTGATGTAACAGTGGACCTGGCCCAAACCACCCTGAGCTTTGGACCCAGATCCCAACCTTGGACCAGCACCAGGAGAGCCAATCAGGATCCCTCAATAGCCCCAGGGCAGGGGAAAACCGAACGTAGGCCAGAGCAGGGTCAGAGAATGGGGCAGGTTCTGGCCAGAGGTTCAGGCTCTGAGGGGTCTTTCTGGGCAGCATCCAAACACTCAGGACTGAATGGGATGGAGAACCCAGGTAGGGCTCAGAGAAGCTGGCTCTTGAGTTCCTGGTCCTTGGTGCTGCCTGGATCCACTTCATCTCACCCTCCTTTCCCCAGAAAGGGGCCTGGAGTAGGGAGGCAGCTCCGTGGAAGGTCTCCGGCTTCTAAGCTTCCCCTAGCAGGCAGATGGGGGAAGACCCCACCTTGACCCCAGAGGCAGCTGCCTCATCTGCAGAGCCCCATGGTGCACAGAACAGAAACCAGCCCCCCTGCCCAGCGCCAGGCCCCTGTGTGGTACCCACCTTGTCTCCCTTCAGGCCTGGGACCCCTGGCTTGCCCTGTGTGAAGGGAGGGAAGATGCTGGTTAGCTTAGGCCGAGCTGCTGAGCAAACCCAGTCCCAAGGCCTGGGCTGCAATGGGATAGAGGGCAGCAGCCGGACCCTGCCCCGGATCAGCCCGGCAGAGCTTTGGGCTGAGCGTCACCAAATCCAGTCTAGTGTTGTGCAACCAAAGGAACGACTAGGTGTGCAAAGCCTCCACACAACTCTGCCAGTGCCCCTCAGTCCTGACCCACAGCTCCCTGCTACCCCAGCCAATGCCCCTCAGTCCTGACCCACAGCCCTGGGCTCTCCCCAACCAGCTCTGCCAGTGCCCCTCGCTCCTGACCGGCAGCACTCTGTTGTTTCAGCCCCGGGCCCCCCAACCCACTCCCAATGCACTTCCCTCCTATGCCGCAGGCCTGCGTCCTGTCCACACGGCGCTGCTGATGCCCCTCACTCCTGACCTGCGCCCCCTCTCCTTGCCACGGCGGTGCTGGGCCAGCCCCGAGCAGAGCCCCCCCATGACACGCAGGAACGTGTGTGGAGCAGGTGGCCCCCCAACGGGGAGCGGGCTGGGCTCAGACGTTCTGGCCTTCCAGGCCCAAGAGCTAAACTTGAACCCAACTCTCCAGAGGAGAGGCCAGGGTGTGAGCAACAAGCCACGTGTCTCACGGCCAGGGAGGGTCACAGCCGGGGGGCCTCTGCACCGAGATACAGGCTGTCCCAGCCCCCGCCCTTGGGCTGGGCTCACGGCCCATTTCTGCCTTCCCCACCCAGCCCGGGCAGGCAGCCACACGCCGCCCCCGGCCCTCCAACGCCCGCCCCGCCTCCATGCTACTTACGGGCTTCCCCGTTGAGCCTCCGGGTCCAGGAGATCCAGAGTTACCCTAGAAACAGAGGCCAGAGAAACACAAACAAACTGAGCGGGGCCAGGGGCCTGGGCTCTGCCCAACAGCAGTGTCGATACCCCTGGATCCTACCCTGTCCCCTGCTCGTCCTGCCCCGGGCCCCTGCCCACCGCGCTGCCGATGCCCCTCAGTCCTGCCCCAGGCCCCCTGCCCACCGCCCTGCCGATGCCCCTCAGCCCTGCCCCGGGCCCCCTGCGCACCGCCCTGCCGATGCCCCTCAGCCCTGCCCCGGGCCCCTGCCCACCGCCCCGCCGATGCCCCTCAGCCCTGCCCCGGGCCCCTGCCCACCGCCCTGCCGATGCCCCTCAGTCCTGCCCCGGGCCCCCTGCCCACAGCCCCACCGATGCCCCTCAGTCCTGCCCCGGGCCCCCTGCCCACAGCCCCACCGATGCCCCTCAGCCCTGCCCCGGGCCCCTGCCCACCGCCCTGCCGATGCCCCTCAGTCCTGCCCCGGGCCCCCTACCCACAGTCCCGCTGATGTCCCTCAGTCCTGCCCCGGGCCCCCTGCCCACAGCCCCGCCGATGCCCCTCAGCCCTGTCCCGGGCCCCCTACCCACAGTCCCGCTGATGTCCCTCAGTCCTGCCCCCCTGCCCACAGCCCCGCCGATGCCCCTCAGTCCTGCCCCGGGCCCCCTGCCCACAGCCCCGCCGATGTCCCTCAGTCCTGCCCCAGGTCCCCTACCCACAGCCCTGCCGATGCCCCTCAGCCCTGCCCCAGGCCCCCTGCCCACAGCCCTGCCGATGCCCCTCAGCCCTGCCCCGGGCCCCCTGCCCACAGCCCCGCCGATGCCCCTCAGTCCTGCCCCAGGTCCCCTGCCACAGCCCCGCCGATGCCCCTCAGCCCTGTCCCGGGCCCCCTACCCATAGCCCTGCCGATGCCCCTCAGCCCTGCCCCGGGCCCCCTGCCCACAGCCCCGCCGATGCCCCTCAGTCCTGCCCCGGGCCCCCTGCCCACAGCCCCGCCGATGCCCCTCAGCCCTGCCCCAGGCCCCCTGCCCACCGCCCTGCCGATGCCCCTCAGTCCTGCCCCAGGTCCCCTACCCATAGCCCTGCCGATGCCCCTCAGTCCTGCCCCGGGCCCCCTGCCCACAGCCTTGCCAATGCTCCTCAGCCCTGTCCCGGGCCCCCTGCCCACAGCCTTGCCAATGCTCCTCAGCCCTGCCCTGGGCCTCCTGCCCACTGCCCTGCCGATGCCCCGGGCCCCCTGCCCACAGCCCTGCCGATGTCCTGGGCCCCCTGCCCACAGCCCTGCCGATGCCCCAGGCCCCCTGCCCACAGCCCTGCCCTGTGCACATTAGAAAGCCCTGGTTTTTGATCAAAGTGAAGAACGAGCTCATTACACTACATAAATCACCAAGCCCCCCACATGCCTTCTGGCGTCACCATGGAGACTTGCCAATCACAGCCTGGCGATGGAGCAGGGGCCTCAGGCTCATTTGGGGACAGGGAACAGCAATGGGCAGCAAGGTTCCCTGGAGAGGAGCCAGAATCCAATTTCCACCCCATCAGCAATCCCCCCAGGACCCCAGAAGCCCTGCCTAACCCCCAGGGGGGCATCCCAGAGCATCGGCCAGACCAGCCGCCCAGTTACTCCGGAAATGGCCCTTTCCCCCGTGGCAGGATGGGGATGGATGCAATGGGCAGCATCACACGCACTGCCAGGAGACTCCCCTCCTCCGAACGCAGGCAAAGGTCTGAGCCTCCAGCCCGCGGGGAACGTCCTGCCCAGCCAGGCCCGTGCACAGGGACAGCGAGAAGAGGCGCGGCTTGAGCGATAAACCTGCCTCTGCTGGGCCTCTCAGACAGACAAAAATCCCTGTAAGAAACAGCAGCCCGCCATCCCCCCATTGCCCTTCTGAGCTCCCTGCTCCAGCCTCCCGCACCTTTCACCCAAACATCGCACGGCAGCTGGGAACCTTTTCATCGCACAAGTGGGGGAAGCAACCGCCAGTGCAAATACCCAGCCCCCTTCCGCCGCGGCTCAGGCTCACGGTGCCCTGGCGGAGCGGCACGGGGCAGCGCTCGGCCCTCTGCTGTGCCGCCCGGCCAAGGGCACGAATGCCCAGTGGTGCTCGCTGCACCGCCCCGCAGGGAGGGTCCCGGAGTCGCGGTGACACTCCACCAGCTGGAGCAATTGGAGCCTGGGGCCCTGCTCCAGCTCGCTGCCCCGCACGCCAGGGAAGGGAGGGGCATGGTGCCACATCAGCACGTACGAAGCTCTCTCCAGCCTGGAGCGTGGGATGCTGCTCCTACCAGGTGGGGGCTGCTAGGTGTCTACCCTCTGTGAGTTCCCAGCCCATGGGGCAGGAGCAGGGGAGGGAGCTTACAGCCCATGGAAGTCAGGGGAGAGAGTCAGGCCCAGAGCTGGGCAAGCTCTTCCCAGGTCCTGGGCCCAGGCACATGACAGCCCACGGACTGGACAGAAGGGGCCAGTGCAACCCATGTGCACTACGGTGAGATGCGCCTAGAATTACCTGAGAGACTGATGCCAGCACATCTTAACCCTGGTCTGCAGCCCCCCTGCCCCTGCCATTCCAACCCTGGGCTCCACCGCCCGCTCTGCCAATGCACCTTAACCCTGGCCTGCAGCCCCCCTGCTCCTGGGCTCCAACCCTGGGCTCCACCGCCCGCTCTGCCAATGCACCTTAACCCTGGCCTGCAGCCCCCCTGCCCCTGCCATTCCAACCCTGGGCTCCACCGCCCGCTCTGCCAATGCACCTTAACCCTAGCCTGCAGCCCCCCTGCTCCTGGGCTCCAACCCTGGGCTCCACCCCCGGCTCTGCCAATGCACCCTAACCCTGGCCTGTAGCCCCCCTGCCCCTGCCATTCCAACCCTAGGCTCCTTCCCCTGCTCTGCCGACGCACCCGAGTCTCAGTAACGCCTCCTGGATTATTCCTTATTTCCCTCCGGGGTGCGAGGGGGCAGCGCGCAGTAGAGGAGACGCTTGGGGCGCAGGCTGGGCCGGAGAGCAAGGGAAGCAAAGCATCCAAGGTGGGGGCCACACAGCACTTTGCTGCGTCCCAGTAGTAAGTGGGTCCCTGCTCTAGCAGCGAACACGGGGGCATCCTCACGGGTCCCTTGTGCTCACTGCCGCCCTGACACGGGAGGGGTCGAATCTGGGCCGGTACAAGTCTGGCCACCGCGAGGTGAGGGAAGAAAAGTCCGACTGGCCTCCGCAGAGACACGAGACTGGGGGGGAAACAGGCAGCAAGGTCAAGGGTTTAAACCAGAGATGGGCCCCATTCAGGACAACTCTCCTGAGCTCGGGAGAAGGTCAGAGGTGGCTCCAGACTTAGCAGCTGTGGCTGTCTGAAGTTCAAGCTCATGCCCAGGTCAGACCTGACCCCACGGGCACGCTGGGTCACTAGATGCGGCTGCACTTACTTTTTCTCCTTTAGGACCTGGGGGGCCACCGGGGTCACCCTGAAATTAACGAGAGAGAGAGAGAGAGAGAGAGAGAGAGAGAGAGAGAGAGAGGTCAGCGGGTTCCCTTCCAGATGGAGCTGGCACACCCCAAAGGAGCAGCCAGGCCTCTCCGCAACCTGCTGAGCAGTGTGTCAGCAAGGCGGTGATATGCCCTCAGCTCGCCCATACAGCGACAGAACGGCCTGAAATTCCATGCGGCCCGTTGACCGACAGGATTGTTGAGGCCTAGCTCACTCTTGCAGAGGCCAGCAGCCGTGAACAGCAGACGCCCCAGGAGGGAAGCTTCTGCAGACCGGGCAATGTGGAGTTCAGGGGAGCGAGGAAGAGCAATGGAACCAAATCCTTACTGTTTTCCCTGGAAGTCCTCTCCCTGGAGGACCTGGTAACCCCGGGGGGCCTGGCTCACCGGCTAGCCCCTCAGGTCCAACGAACCCCGGATCGCCCTAAAACACAAACATAGCTGTGAGCCTGGCCTCTCCATCGGCACAGCCTTCAAATCCCCAGTCACAATTCCCCCCACCCCGAGCCCGCAGCACGGTACCTTCTGCCCCTTCGGCCCCACCACACAGATCTCTCCAGGCCGGCCCTAGCAGGAGAAGGAAAGCAGGGGTTAGAACATTGTAAGCGCTTTGGGCACCATCTTTCTCTGCTGTGTTTGTACAGCACCTTGCACAGTGGGGCTGTGACTGGGACTCCTAGGTGCTACCATAATACACCTCATCAATAATCACAACAACGAGCTCCCAGAAGGTGTCCCACAGGCACCGAGCAGTGCACGGCCCCTGGCACAGATCACAGCATGAAACTGTCTTTGTCCTTTGCCGTTAAAAAATACGGGTTGATCCGTTTTCTAGGGCTTCTGGGGCTCCCAGAGAAATGCATCAAACTGATCCTAAAAGGAAGGAGCCATTGTATCCTCTCACGTATACACAGCACCCTCTATCCTGAGGGATCTCAAACCTCTTTACCATATTTCATAAGGATCACTCGGCCACTCGTGGAATGCGGCCACCTCTGGGGTGGACTGTGGGAGCTGTTTTGCAGCACCCAGCAACACCACTCAGCAGTGTAGCACAGGATGTGAAGAATCCCTCCCCCAGCTGAGACAACAGGGAATTTAGGGAGGTGGAATATGACTAGGCAGCTGGGAATTTGTGGGATCTTGATTGAACACAGGCCCTCAGGGCTGCAGATTTACGTCTCCTCTGCAGGGAAAGCCCTCTTGTGCCTGAGCTCAGTAATGACTCAGCGACCCATTAGAGCCGCTGGGTGCTCTCAGAGCCCTGCGGCATCGCTGGGTTGGGACATCTTCACCAGCTAGAACAGGGAGTGGATGCAGCAGAGACGGTAGGAATCTGAACGTCTCTCCAAGGCTAGCAAGGAACTGGGAGACCACAAGGAAACTCCTGGGAAAGCGCCAGCATGTGCTGGATCTCGCAGCCCCAGGGCAGATTGAATAAAAGGGGAGAGGGGGCACACGGTGCAATGAACAACTTACGTCGCGCCCCGGCATCCCGGGATTCCCTTGGACGCCTCCATCTCCCTTCTCGCCTTTCTGCCCCTTGAGAAGCAATCCAGAAAACTGCCCATCAAAGGAGAATCCAGTGCCCTGGTTGTCCCCACTCCTCGGACCCCGGAGCTGCCTCTGCCCCACAACCTCCTGTATTGCCTCTTCTCATCCACACTGGGAGACGGCAGCCTCCATGCCCCCCAGCTCACGGCAAGCACCGTTAGCACATTGAGCATCCCTGTTCCCTCCCGCACGTCAGCCCCTGGCGCCCTCCCTGCCCCTCTCCCCCAGTTCCAGACCTTGCTTTTCCCAACCCCTTTTCGCCTCCTGGGCTCCTCTCCCAAGCAGGAGGAGATGCCTTCCTGCAGAAGAGCCACCCGCTGCAAAGCGGGGAGAAGCCTCCACCGGGACCTTCCCCTCCTGGGCCCTTGCCCTGCCGAGTGGGAGAGCGAGTTACCTTCTGCCCATCAGCTCCGGTCGCTCCTGCTAGGCCCTGTTTGCAATAGAAACAAGGTGGTTAACCGGGCCTCTGCCTCCGCTTGGCCATTAACGCCCAGCCCCGTTCAGGATTCACTTTGCAGCAACGCACTCAGTGATGCGCCCCCTGGATGCACAGAGAGTGTCACTACGCGCCCCCCCCCCCCCAGGATCTGGCTAATAAATATTTATCTCCCACAAGATAAACTTGGCCACCACAGAGCACAACATCTGAGCGGCATTTATTAGGATACGGGAGGATATTAAGCCTTGGCAGGGCTGAGAGACAGGGGGGAGAGGGGAGGCGGATCTCTCCTGCTGCAAAGAGAGGGAGAGTCACAAGGAACTGGGGGTCAGAGCTGAGCCCTTGGAGAAGGTAAAGGGGGCGCCAGACACCGCTGGTTGTGACGTTCAGGGCCAGATCCTGAGCTGGGGTAATGGCACAGCTCTGCACAAGTCAGTGGGAGTGGCGCTGGCTGTAACACCCTGGCTGGAGTTGGCTTATTGACTCCAATGAAGCTGCAAGCAGCATTTGGCCCAGTATATTCCAGAGCCGTTTCTAGGAGCAGGGCCAGATCCTCAGCTGGTGTAAACTGGTGTCACTCCTTTGACACTTTGCCCATTTACACCCGCTGGGTCTACCACTGGCTTTCAAGACCTCATCTAGGCCTAGGTGGCCCCAGTCAAGCCCCTGGTGGAAACAGGCTCCCCGAAACGGTGGCCAAGCCGGAGGCGCTGCACCCCTGGTAGGGCCAAGTGGTGGGTACTGCTGCAGGGAGCCCCTGGGCAGCACGGCAGAGAGAGGCCGACGGGGACAACGCTGATCCTCTGTCGCCAAGAGGGAGCAGAGATGGCACTGGGAGAAGAGGGGGGGGAGTTTAAGGGGCCAACCATGCAGATAAGCTTTACTCACCAGGTCTCCTTGCTCCCCCTTCTCTCCCTTCGGCCCCTCCATGCACTTTGAAGAGAAAAGAAACAAGGGGCGGGTTAGAAGAGGGTGGTGCAAGGCAGCGTGCGGTGCCAGGGGCGGCCAAGCCCCCCGGTGGGGGCAGCCAAGCCCCCCGGGAGATGCCTCCCCCAGGGGACTGCCCGGAAAGGAGAGAGGTGCCTCACCTGCAAGGGGCCGTCGGGGGAGCTCTGGACGCAGTCCAAGCCCTGCGGGAGGAAGGGAGATGCTCAGAGGGAGGAAGGAGACGGGGCTGCCTGGGGCCGGGCTCGGGAGGGGCGCGGAAGGCAGAAATGGGCCCTGCACGGCCAGGAAGTTCCTTCGCCACCAGCATGATAACGGGCCAAGCTCCCAGGCTTTGCGGCCTAGGCCCACCCCTGGCTGCAGCCCCTCTTGGCCGGTCATAGCTGGAGGCTAGGCTTTCCCTCCCCTGCACCGGGAGAGACCCCCAATCTCTGGAGCAGGCCCAGGCCCCGTGGAGGAGTCCGATACAGACCGGCCTCAGGCTGCTCATGTCACCATCCCCCTGGGCCACCCAGGGGGATTAGTGGGTAGAGAGATGGGAACCGGGGGCCACGGGAGTAAGGGCCGGGTGGGGCACAGGTTGGGGACCCAGAGCCATCCCGCCCGGCCGCCCTGCACAGGAGAGCGTCACAAGGCACTGGGCTCAGCCAGCCCGCACATGAGGCGCCCGGGGAAGCTCCCGGCGGGGCCATGACACAGCAGCTGCTAGAGGGGATTCCCAGTGTGCACATGGCAGCCGTCTCCCCAGATGGGCCTGTCGCCCCCCAAGCTGGGCGGCTGTGTCTCCTCGCGCCGGGCGCATCGACACCACTCACGCGCTCGCCTCTCTCCCCCTTCGAGCCGGATGTCCCAGGGAGTCCGCGTTCTCCTTTGCCCCCCTGCAGGAGAGAGGGGCAGTCCCATGAGAGGCATCTGTGTTGCACAGGGGAATACATGCCCCCTGCAAGTGCACACAGCCCCAGACGCACACGGACGAACACGGATGCAGCATGTATGGACACACACGGACAAACACACGTGAATACCTCTGCACGCTCGTGCACTCACTACCAACTGCAAGTGGGTCATGCACAAGGGGGACGGAGCTGGGCTCTGTCTGTCAGTCAGGGCGAGGACAAACTTACCTTGGGGCCGGGGGGACCAAGCGTGACCTGCACAAACCAAAATGAAACTCATCAGTGCAACCTAGTTGTCTCTCAGCTGAGCCACCCCAGTGAGGAGGAGGAGGGGGAGAGGAAGCGGGGTGGGAGCAAGGGATGGGTGGAAGGAGAGGGATAAGTCCCGTGTCCTTTTAAAATCATTCAGGGCGACAGTTCAGATGAAGCTCTGGCTCCAACCTCCTGTCCCGGAAGCACAGGTGACCCCAAGGTGCCCCACGCCACCCTGCCTGCCCACGGAAAGGCTTGTGGTATCTGTCAAATGCCCCCATCAGCCCCAGTTCAAATCCCCACTCCACTGGACTCCGGCTGCCACGCTGGGGGGAGCTGGGCACAGCAGATAAAGGGGACTAAGGAAAGACACAAAACTGCTCTGGGTTTTATCATCCCAGTGTCCTCCATAAATTCCTCCAGCTGGCTGACAGCGCCCACACTGGCCTGTCATACAGGCATGGAGGGTGAATAGCAAACAGCTGTGAGCTCTGATCCCTTCTTTCCCTCCATCAGAGCTCCTTGTGCCCACGCAGCTGCTACAGAAACCTTGCAGACGTCTGGAAGCCATCAGCGCTCTCCCCCGGCCATCCAGCTGTTCCAGGGGATATCGGCCAGAGAGAGGTGGGTGGGTTCTTTGGAGAAGGCAAAGGGGCCAGAGCAAGGTGAAGCTCCAGCCACCTGAGGAAGGTAAGGTCAGGTCCTGGGGGAGCTCTGGAAGGCTGGGTCCCAATGAAGCCAGATGCTGCCGGGAAGACTGAAATTCAGTCCGGTTTTGGGGCTGCATCTCCCAAAGTGAAGCTGTGACTCCGAAGGGGCTGGGAGCCAACGGGGAGGGAGGGATCTGAGGAGCTAGCCCTGCCTCGCCACAGCCCCGCTGGTGGGAGACGGGCCAGAGCCAGGATCAGTAACCCGCCTAGCCTGGGGCCTCCAACCTAGCCTGGGGCCTCCAACCCCACCCTCACTCCTTTGGCAGGCCGGCCTGAGCACGACGAACGAGACGGGCCTGCTCCAAGCCCTGCCTCCGTGCAAACCTCAGGTCACTCCTCGGAGGGTCCTTCCAGGGCCCTGTTCTCTGGCCGCTGTCCTAGAGACATAAACCCCTCGGAAGCAACGCCAGCCCTGCGGCTACCAGCCTGGGGATGAGCGGCTGGGGCTGGGCGTTCCCTTCCATGGAACTCCCACCCCACGCTGAGGGGGTCTGGGTGGGGCTGGATCGGCTACAATGCGCGGACTGTTTTTCTCTGCTGTGGAGGCCCGGCAGGCTGGGATGTCCCGTGGAAGGAGCTTTGCGCACACACGAATCCTGCTGGGTGCTGGGCGTGTGGCACCAGGGCTCTCACGCTGAGGAGCAGAGCTGTAACGCAGCCCAGAGCAGCGCTGTAGGGGGGTATCCGTCCCTTCGGCTCTCAGCATTCAGGGCAGCTCTGCCTTGGCTGGGGCAGATTTTCTGTGCTACTTGGAAATATACCGAATCCAGTGGCTGGCGCGCTGCCGTCTCACCAGTCCCTAGAGCGGCAAAACGCCACCAGAGTTGCAGCTCTGTGATCTCCACCACAAGGAGCACCTGGCACCGGGACAGACCCAGCCCTCAAGGCAGACTCTGCTTGGGATAGCTCTTGTGGCTTCCACAGGGCAGGAGAGCTGCAATATGCAGATGGGCACCTGAGGCATGGAGAGGCTACGTGACTTGCCCAAGGTCATACAGGGAGTCTGTGGCAGAACAGGGAACTGAACCGGGGTCTCTTAAGTCCTAGGCTTGTGTTCTACTCCCTGGGACATGCTTCCCATCTCCAAAACTATAGTGTGGGTGACAGCACGAGAGAGAGAGAGGGAGAGCGAGCACGCACTCCTCTTGCCACTAGACACTGTCATGAGACAGCTGCCACTGAAACGCCCCCACCCAAAGCCCACCGGAAGCTCCAAGAAGCAGCAGCCCCTTGACTTACGTTGGCGTGCGGGGCTCTCTGGGGACAGGGCGGGCACTGCAAGAGAAGAGGAGATGACACCGGCAGTCAGGAAGCAGGAGAAACCGTTCTGAACCGCGATGGGGATTTTTACGGGAGGGGGGTTGAGGTTGGCCGCCCTGGAAGGGCATCCTGCAAAACCGCCTCTCACCAAGGGCTCACGTCCCGCCCCCTTGCCGCACTTAGCTGCACTCTCCGTGGCATCAGCGGGTCTAAAACCTTCCCGCCCTGGATCTGTTTGGAGACTGGCATCCAGACCGCTCCCCACAGGGCTGTTGTGGGCGACCGGGCCAAACAGGCCCCCGGCCATGATCCCACGCGAGGCTGAGCAAGGGCCATCAGTGGGGCTTCGAGCCTCCAGGATTGAACCCTTTGCGTGGCTGACCCCACGCCAGTAAGGCAGGCTGGTGCATGTGCAAAACTGAGGCCCTGCAAATCCCGCAGGCTCCGTTGGAAACTGGGCCCCCAAAAGTAAGTCCCAGGTGATCTGCTGTGTGGCCTAGAAGGCAGAAATTGGCAGGAATTTGCTTTTGAATGGCATGGCACCAACCCTGCAAATCTCCAGGTGGGTGCTGCATGGCCCACCACCCCCCGCCCCCCACAGCCACCTCCCGGCTGCTGCCTGGCACTTATCCAGGAAGCGCATTATCTGCTGCTTCCTCCATGCTCAGGATGGTGGAATTAACCAGTCAGTGGCTCCCCCAGATAGAGGACAGGCAGGTTAGCTGTGGCCCGGTGCGTGAGGCGTTACCATAGCAATCAGCGAATTGGGGACCGCCCAAGGAGTCGACACTCAGCATGTAGCAGGGTGCGCCAAGCCAGCAGGGCAGGAGGAAACCTGGGGCACCATGGTAACTGCTCGCACCAAGCATTATGGGGCAGGATTTATCCTCAATGTGCAGGGCTGCTCTGAGAAGGGACTCGGAGCCAGGCTGCGCAGGTCCTGTGTCTCTGCAGCTGTGGTGTCAGATGTGAGCAGCTTGCAAATGAAAGGCCCCAAACCCAGCCAGGGATCTGAGAGTCAAGCTGGGTTATTCCTACCTCCTACACAGGACCCACTGGGAAAGATTCTGGAGCCTGAATTCTGCCCTGCGCTAACCTGAGCAACTCAGTGTGAACGCATCCACCCCCACGGATGCCATGCGTGTCCACACCTGCCTGTGTGACTGTGCCACAGATGCCCATGTTCCTGCCCCTGCCAGTTGGGCAGTATCAGGTATGTCTACCTGCCGGCTTGTGCTGGTGTGACAGCACCATGTATGTTAACACGCCTTCCCAGGCACATGCCCCCTGCATGGCAGAGATGTACAAACATCTCATTTCCTGAGCCTTTGCCTCCAGCCCTGCTGCTGGTTTATTTTTTAAGGGGGTGAGTTAAGACGAAGGGCTGGGGTTGGCAGAAACATGCTCTCTGCTTCCCTGGTAAAAGCACAGTTTGCAGTTCTCCCCCCCCCCCCCCCCACTTCCCCTGCTTTTCCATGAAAGCATGAACGCTCCCACTCCCCGAACGCGGCGCTGGGATCTTGCCATGGCTGCCCGCCATGGGGGCTCAGGAAAACCAGCACCGTGGAGCAGCAAGAGGACGGAGAATTCGGACGTTTCGACAGCCACGGCTTCCACCTCCTATCTCCTCTCCCGGCTGGCGAGGTTTCGGGAGCTGCCAGCCCAGGCCTCATGGGGGGATTGTACGTGTGGGTTTGTGGCTCCCCACATGTTCCTTCAGCCAAATCAGTGGCTGCGAAATGCTTCCTCTGGGCTGGCCAGCTCCTGCCGGGATGCAGCTGGTTCTGAGCCAGGCAGACACCAGCCACAGAGGTCCCTGGGCCCAGCCCGCTCAGAGCCCCATCCCTTGCTGGGCCCAGCCGGAGTCTCCTTCTCAGTTCTCACTCGGCCAGGCTCCGGTGGGCAGGCAGAGAGGAGAACGGGCCAGAGCTCACCACAGACGTCCCCTGCATCCTGCACCCAGCTGGAGCATTGCCCAGCCCTGAAAAGCCTCAACCTACCTCACTGGCTGGCTTGTGTGGCTGGCCCCGTGGGTCTCGGTAGCCCTGCAGAGGAGCAACCCAGAGAGCAAAGAGGTGTGACAATAAAGCAGGCTGCCTGTTCCCCTTCTCTCCAGCTGGGGGTGGGTGGGGGGACTAATGCCAGGCGGGGGGGGGGGAAGATGCACCAGTTCTGCCGGCTGCAGCCGTGTCTCTAGCACAGGTGTATTTGAGCTGCTTCTCCACCAGCGTGTCCAAGGCCTGAGGGGCTGGAGTAACACGCCTGGGGCCCACTCCTGGTCCCCCACGCTCCTCCCGCTCACCTCGGCGTGGCCCCAGGGCAGTTACTCCTGTCCTAAGCGAGAGAAGAATCGGCCGCAAGGAGACCAGGTCACGCTCTCCCCGTTACTAAAGCTCAGCTGGGAACGCCCAGCGAGGGGGACCCTTGGGACCACCTGCCTGGGACTCCCAGCCATTGGCCCCAGCAGCAGGAACGGCGAGACAGGGAGTTGGGCTGGCACACTGGGGATGGGCGCGTCGGACACCGGAGGGGCCAGTATCCCCTCTTGCCTGCCGTTTTGGATGCGCTTGCTAGTTCCAGCCAATGCCCAGGGAATGCTGGAACAAGGAGGCACTGAGATGCTGCTGGGCTCCCTCCAAGAGGAGCTTAGACCAAGCGCGCTGAATCCAGACAAACTGGGGGTTGATTCAGCCTGTAGCCTTGGCAGCGAGAGATGAGGCCAGAGGGCAGCGGGAGGGCAATGGAGCAAGACGCCTCCACCCCCCCGTCCAGAGCATTCAGGACTTCCCTCCGTCCAGGCCTGGCCGAGGAATCCAGCACGAGGAAACGAGCCCTTGGGTGCCAAGAAAAGGCAGGGAGGTGAGGCAGCCCCTGATGCCAGGCGGTGGCCCAGGCCTCATGGCTAGGAGGAGCCCTGCTTGGCAGTGATGCAGAGCCCCACTGTGGGGCTGGCAACCACCTGTCTAGCCTTGGAGATCAAGGTGTTCGGTGTGCAGGAGACCGTCTGGGAGGGTGACTATTAGGGAGCTGGATTTGTGCTGGAAATGGCCCAACTTGATTATCATACACATTGTAAGGAGAGTGATCACTTTAGATAAGCTATTACCAGCAGGAGAGTGGGGTGGGAGGAGGTATTTTTTCATGCTTTGTGTGTATATAATAAGATCATCTACACTTTACACAGTATGCATCCGATGAAGTGAGCTGTAGCTCACGAAAGCTTATGCTCAAATAAATTGGTTAGTCTCTAAGGTGCCACAAGTACTCCTTTTCTTTTTGCGAATACAGACTAACACGGCTGTTACTCTGAAACCTATTAGGGAGCTGGTGGGGGGTCAGTCTGGGAGCAGCTGCCCAAGGGCTGCAGAACTGGATGGATCCCAGCAGGGTTTCACCTCAGCCCGCCCCAGCCAGGCAGCAGGACCCGCCCAGCCCTGAGTGCCCCCAGCACCTCACCTTTCCTCCTGGCTGGCCCTCCACACCGACCTGCCCAGATGCCTTCGCTTCCTGGGGAGAGAGCAAAGCAATGGGCGCATTATAGAGCCTCCTTCCTCCCACACTCCCTGCCTCCCGCTGGTGGGGATCCAGGATCAAGCCCCGCACTCAGGGGCAGCTGCTGGGATTCGTGGCACAAGAGCGAGGCCCCGTCTGGCACAGAGGAAATGGCCAGCTTTGGCCACAACCTGAGGTCGGCCACCTAACAGACTTCAAGGTGGCAATTTTGCAACAGAAAAGTTTCAAAAACAGACTCCAATGAGAAACGACTGAGCTTGAATTAATATGCAAACTAGATCCCATTAACTTGGGTTTGAATAGAGACTGGGCGTGGCTGGGTCATTACCCGTATTGAGTCTATTTCCCCATGTTAAGTATCCTCCCACCTTCTTGTCAACTGTCTAAATGGGCCATCTTGATTAGCACTACAAAAGTTTTTTTTTCCTGCTGATAACAGCCCATCTTAATTAATTAGCCTCTTACAGTTGGTATGGCTACTTCCACCTTTTCATGTTCTCTGTATGTATATATAAATATCTTCTTACTATATGTTCCATTCTATACATCCGATGAAGTGGGCTGTAGCCCACGAAAGCTTATGCTCAAATAAATTTGTTCGTCTCTAAGGTGCCACAAGTACTCCTGTTCTTCTTGCCAGGTAACTCAACCTCCTGCTGGTCCTGCAGACATGGAAGGAGAATGGGGTGGGGGCAGGGGGGCTCCTTGCTCACATCTTGGAGGATGCTAACAAAACCTGGCCCCAGGCTGCTAGGGTATGGGGACAGGCCCTGAGCCCTGCTTCCATCCAGGAGGGGATGGAGGCTCAAGAGATGCAGCAAGAGAGAAGCTCCGGCAACGTCTGTTCGCTTTTGCAGTCCAAAGCCATGTCTCGGCAATGCAGATTCTTTGACTCTGCATCCCCGGCTCTGGCTGCCCCCCGCCTCCCCCCGCCCCAGCTCCAGCTGACACCTACCCCCACAACGAGGCACTGACAGGGAATTGCTCGCTTGCACACCATGCCCCAGTGTTTACCTGTGCAGACAGCAGGGGGTAGAGGAAAATACCAGCACCCCATGCCCTGCCTCCAGCCTCTGGACTGTAACCCCATCCCCGCAGCAGGGGTCCTCTCCAGGCAATGGCACTCCTGGAAATGGATGCCAGGCAACATGGCACGGGGGCCACGCGGGGTCAGTGCCGGATGGACCTGGGTATTATTTCATTTGCACCTTTGTACTGAGCGCAGGTTACGGTCAGCTCCATCCAGAGCCATACCCCAGCTGCTCCTCCCCTCACGTTGGGCTTTGCCACCAGAATTCAGCCATCCCCATGTCCGGCTGGAGAAAGCAGGGCCAGATGCTTGGACAGACCCTCGCGTGGGCAGACATCCCCTTTGTTTCCCTGCCAGTCCGTCTGTCTCCACCGGCTCCGCAGGAAACGGCCAAGGCCCAGAACATGCTCCTCGGCAGGAACAGACTCTCCACTTGTCTGCAGAGGGATGTTTTCCCCCCTCTGCCTTTCCATCGCTCCCTCCCTGGCTTTGGCCACTGCTCACCCTGCCAGCAGTTACGCTGCTCCGCCTGCACCAGCCCCCTCCTCTTCCCTCTGTCCGAGTCGCCCTCCCCGAAGCTGGTGGCCCCCTCGCTGCTAAGTCTTCTGGACGGTGGAAAATGCGATGTGGGGTTTTCAGGGGGCGAATCAATGCGGCTGTGTTTTGCTCAAGGGGAGCGTGGGCGCCGTCTGTGGAAAGCCAGGGAGGCCCCGGTGCGGGGAGAGGCGTGTCTCAAGCGATAGGGACGGCGGGGCTGGAATTTACTGCTCGGGCCGTTTGTATTTCGGAGCCCACAGCAGGCCGCAATGGGTGGGGGGGCATTTGGGTCCGTGTCAGGGGACATTTGTCAGGGTATTAATGGCTGAGGGGTGCAATATGCCCCATACCTGAACAGGCCAGTCACTCCGCCAGCCCTTTTCCCCACTCTCTGCCCATTCCTGCTTCACACCCAAATACCCCAGGCGCAGAGATTCATGCCCTATAGCCAAATCTCTGCCCCACGAGCGACATGCCAGAACCCCTGGCCAACTCCCCTGCTCCCACCCAGAGCAGGTGTATGTGGCACTCTGGAGCCCCCCAGCGGAGGCAGGGCCACATATGGAAGTTGGTCCTCCCTCAGGGGGACTTTTCGAGGCCCCGTCCAGCCCTACGTTCCCATGAGCCTGCTCCAGCCAGGGGCTCGTGTAAGCTCACACAACAGGGGCTCGTGCTTTAAGGCCTAGAGTTCTCAGGTTCAACCCTCGTTGGCAGCGACCCAGCCAGGGCCTGGTGCTCCGTGCACTGCGTGCCGCTCCGCCGTGGGACGGAGGTGCCCTGTCTGGGAGTGTCCCCAGGCCCAGACGTGTCCATTTGTATATCCTCCCTGCTGCTCAGCCTCCTGGCGCTAATTCCATAATTGCTTCCCTGAGCTGGGGCGGGGGGGAATACCCTTTTTCGGCTGTCTCGGTAAGTCAGGCCTTGAAGCCAGCGTTACAAAAAGCACCAAGTCAGACGCCTCTGTCCTTCCTCCGCCTAACAGGTGGGGCAGGGCGCCTTCCCAGAGCGCAGGGAGCAGTGGAGGCGGTTGGGAGCCATGGCCTGTGACGCCCGCACAGCTGTGGACAGGCTGGGCGCTTGGAGGCGATTCAAGGGGCTGCGGGAGGCTCTGGGGTCAGGGACAGGTTTGTTCCTGACACATACTGGCCGCACGGGCTGAAACTCAGGGCCGGCCCCTCACCTGGTGTAAATCAGCCCAGCTCCAGAGACTGCAAGGAAGTGACACCGATTTGCACCAGCTGGGGATTTGGCCAGTTAGACTTGCAGGAGTCGCGGCTCTGGATCAGGCGATTGGTCCACCCAGGCCGATGTCCTGCCTCCAGCCTGGCTGGGGTCTCAGGTTCGAACAGTGGAAATTTCCCCTGCAACGCGCACACACCCTTCCACAAAGCACGTCAGCTGTGGCCCATTCAGCCCTCTGCCTCCCAGCCCACACCAGTGCGATGGGGTGATGGTGGGGGGCGAGGCCGGGACCCGGGGTCTGAGATTCTCATTTCTTTTTATTTTCAGTCTCCGCAGCGCTAGCCCCTGGCTCCCCGAGCCATCCCGACTCCAAGCAGCACCCGGTCCTAACGCCCTCCGACACTGCTTTGCGCGGGTGCCAATCTGGATTCTGGGTGAAAAAAGGAGGAACCAGGCCTGCTTCTCCCTTGCCAAGGCAAGGCTGGGGGGCAGGGCAGGTGTGTTGCACTCAGATCCAGGCAAACCAGCAGCAGAGCTGGGCTGGAAAGCAGCTTGGCAAGATTTGACCAGAAAAGCCAAATGCTGGAAAAATGCACCTCGTTAGAGACCAGGCAACCAGAGCGAACTCCAGCCGTCCCAACCGCTCCAGCACAGCTGCCTGCCCAGCGAGCAGTTGTAACCCACACACCTTCTGGGTGTTGTGTTCTGTCCCATCTAGTGGCACCGAGACCACTTCAAGAGAGTTCAATGCTCTACAGCCTTAGCAATCAGCCAGTCGGCTTTTAGCTCATGCGGTAGAGGCTCATGCACTAAGCTCCTGAAGTCCCTGGTTCGATCCCAGTCGCCAACGACTGCGGGGGGGTCTGTCGGCGTTAGCCGGTGACCTACACAAAAGGCTCCTGCAGGGTTTCTGAGAGCTTCAAGCCCCCCGAGCACCTGCTCCCCCGGCCCACGCCATACAGCGCTGGCGCCAGGGAAGGATACGAACCCCGCAGCTGGCCACATCGCCCCTGGGGACAGAGCTCATGCTCCCGGCTGCGTGAGCTGGGCTCCACGCCCATCTTACATGGTGGCTGCAGTGCAGTTTCCTATTGCCCTTGGCAGCTGTTTGGGGCAGGAACTGTCTCTTTGTTCTCTTTGCACAGCGCCTGGCGCCGTGGGCGCCTGGGCCGTGGGGAGGGCTCCTAGTGCTACGGCAATGCAAAGAAATAAGAAGTGACTGGAGCAGCTAAGGATGCCCCCCCTCCCCACCCCAGTACTCTTACCCTGTTTCCTCCACTCACCCCCGCTGGGAATGGAGTAGCTCTGAGCTCCTCACACAGCCAGCGCTCCTGCCCCGCTCCCTGCAGCACCCCCTCACTGGAATAGGTGTGAGCTACCCCACAGCCAGGACTCCTGCCCTGCTCCCTACAGCGCCCCCTGCTGGGAGAGGCTGAGATGATTACAGCTCCACTGACAAGGGCAGGTTTTCTATTGGCGCCGGGGCTGCAGCTCCGTAAGTGGGTCAGGAGGCCGGCACGGTGAGCGCCAAGGCCATGTCCCGTGCCTGCCAATGTTCCCAACACATTTGCTACCAATTTAGGGATTGTTTCCGCCAACAGCTCTTCCTGAGACAGGACGTACACCACAAGGCCCCTCATCCAAGCCAGACCCCTTTCGTAGACGCGAGAACACTGGAGGAGCCCATCCCGCACGCGCCGCTGGGCCTGTCCCATCTCCCCCCTTCCACTGCTGGGCCAGGAGAAACTTTATCCCGTGCTGTGGTTTACATCAGCCCCAATCTGGTGACGCGCCCCTTGATTTCAACACCAAAACCATCCCTCGTTTCTCTCTGCCACACTGCTGGCAAGGCTCGGAGCAGCAGGAGCTTGGGAGCTCTTGGCAAACCAAGATCCTGGACCTGATTCTTCAGTTTTGTGCTGCTCTGGGATGTAGCCCTGAGCGAGACCCTCAGAACACTCCCTGCAGCACAGGAGGGTCCCTCAAGCCTGTCTAGAGCTGGCTGGCAGAGGGAGTGTATTGGGGGGTGTGGATGGAAGGGAGCAGGTGGGGTGGGGCTAGGGAGTGCCAGCATCTGCGGCAGACTGCTCTACAGCTAGTTTCCACTTCCCAGGCCCAGAGAACGAGTTACAGCAGCCCTGGGGTGGCTCTAATTGACACTGAGGGGCTGCATTGGCCCCCAAATGGGCCCATTTCTTAATACCACTTCCGTCTCCACCTCTACAAGTGCAGAGAGACTCGGGGCCAGCTGGGGCTGGGCAGACTCATGTCACCTAATGACACAGTGAACGCTACAGGGCAGGAGGGACGGGCCTCCACCCTGCACGTCAGGGGAGGCCCCTCTGGCGTGGGGAGGCAGAGCTGCTTTGCCACACGCCCGGTCCCAGCTGGTCATGGTTAAAGGCACAGAGACCCAGGCTGGCCTGTCTGCAAAGGAGGGTGGGAGGCACGGGCTCCCTGGTCTCACAGCCCCACGCTGGCCTAGGGAAGATGAAAAATAAATGGCTGGCCACAACCTCTGAGGATCCAGAGTGCAGAGCTTTCCAGGAGCAAAGTGGAGAGATACACACAGCAGGGCGTAGGGGGCGGTGGTTTTCAGGGTCGAGGAGGCAAGAGGGTGAGACAGAAGGGAGACCAGGAAAGAGATGGGGCAAAAAGTGACAAAGGAAAAAGGAAACTGGCCCTTTCTTGGATCCTGTCCAGTTGCCATTGAGATGTTTGGAGCGCAGCCCTCGCGCTCTGCCGGGGATGTAGCAGGGCCGGTGAGCGTGTGCCCCCGCACACCGCACTGTCTATCAGGGCAACATTAGCGAAAGCAACCAGCAGAGCTGCATTGTTTCACTGAGCCTTTTAACTCACACCCTGCTGGGTCTCTCCGGCTGCACCTGCTGCGTTAGCCATCAGAGAGTGCGCTGGCTGCTCTGCTCCGCTCCGGGGGATTAGAGGGAGGATGGAAAATGGTGGGATAAGGGATCAGACAGCGTTATGTGCCAGAATCAAGCTGGTAAGAGCATTATTGCACTTGGCGGAGGGAGGGGGGTGAAGAAAGGAAGGACAGAAAATCAAAGAGATTCACAGAAAGAAAGAAAGACCTCTAGGCTCCATTGCAGGGGGTAACTGACCATGCCCCTCCGTACCCAGTGCATCCCCACTCGGCCAACCCTGCTTGCTCACCTAAAACGTCTGTATCTGCCCCCCCACCCCAGCACATCCCTACTTGGGATGCTCAGCTCACGTCCCCATGTCTCCTGCAGGCAGAAGCAGGTTTGACCTGCTCGTGTTCCCCAGTAAGAGAAGCCAAAGACACCCGCTCCGGTTCCCTAATCTCATCTACACACACACCATCTGTTGTCACCGCTTAGCCTGGCTTCACACTCTTCTTACAGCTATTTCAACCCACCCTCATCATCCCTTCCTGCACCCTGATCCTTTTCCCGGCTCTTCTCCAGACTCCGTCCAGTTGGCCAGGAGCCGGTGACCATACATCCTGTTTTGGCAGGGGCAGTCCCCTTTTTAAGCCCTGTCCTGGCCGTCCCGACTTTTTTTTGGCAAAAGTGGGCGTTTGTCCTGTTTGTTCTTTCAACTTGAGTTGGCAGAAGCAAACGGGACAAATGCCCATTTGTGTCAAAAGAAAGTGCAGTGCGGAGGAATGTGCGGGGCAGGGGAGAGCAGCGATACCAGCCTCCTGCAGAGGGGAAGGCAGGACTCAGGTGGGGGGCAGGCAGGGCTTGAGCAAGTAGCAAGTGCAACACCAGCCCTACGCGGGGGGGAGAAGGGGGGGTAGGGCTCAGGCGAGCAGCTTGGGCCAGCCACATGCAGGGAGGGGGGCTCAAGCTAGCCCCACGTGGTGTCCCATTTTCCCTTTGGGAAATATGGTCACCCTATGGTGCCCAGAAATTAATGCAATATTCCAGGTAGGGCACCCCAGAGAGAGGGACCATCACCTCCCAGCTGCCTCCCTGCTCTGCGCCGGCTGCCCCAAGCGGCACTGGCTTTCCCTGCTGCCATGGGGCACAGCACACTCTTGTCTAGCTGGCTGTCAGCGCCTCTGATTCCTAGCTCCCCCTCTGCAGAGAGGATCAGGCATTCTGGGGCACTGACCGGCCCTGTCCAGGATGTGCCCCCCTGGGCGATGCCCTGGTCTCACCTGAGTCTCCTCCAGGCAGAAGCAACGGGTGTAGACCTTGCCCTCCGTCCGCGGGTTGATCTCAATCAGGTTGTTGCTCTGCGTGCCCTCTGCCTGCCGCCGGGTTTTGGAGGCTTCGGAAAGGCACTGCTCAAAGGAAAGCGGGGGCTGGTTTCACCCCGGGGCCTGGGCAGACACCATCCCTCCGAGGCGGGGAGCTGAAGACAGTCACAGGCACAGCCCCAGCTCCTGGCTAGCGCCAGACAAAGTGCTCAGGGCATTTCCGGCAGTGCGGCCGATTCAGGGCACCTGCCGGCTCTGCCCCCCTCCAGATCTTGGTGCCAGTGGCCGATCAAACCCATGGGCCACCTAGTGTGACAGCCGATGTCCGGCCAATGGATGCTTCAAAGGAGAGAGTAACCCCCCTCCTCTGCTGCAGCTTTTGTGGCAATTTGCCCCCTAGGCACTGCGGGGTTTCCCTGACTCAGCCAGCTGTGGCCCTTTCCCCACCACAGAGGGGTTTGCAGCCCTGCTGGGTTTCACCCTTCCTGGGTCACTGAGGAGGTGACGTCTGACCCCCGACATTAACCAGGCTGTTTGCTGCGTTTGTGAATGTCACTGGCACTGTGGCCAGCAGAGCTCCTCAATCTGCTCTCCCCACCCTGCACAGCCCCAGGAAGGCAGCTCTGGAGAACACGGCCTGGTTCCTGGGGCAAGAGGGATATTAGCCAGGGGCCTGCCCCGCTGTGTGTGGACAGAGTCAGGCTGCAGAGGAGCAGAGCAAATCCCCAAGATCCTGTGTATGCCTCCTGGGGCAGGTGCTCCCCGCCGTACTATGGAGAGCACGTGCCTAACTCACCCCACCAGCCGAGATCTCACAGCAGCCTTCCTGCATCACCATCTCCGGGTCGCAGTAGATGTGGGCCTGCTGGATGTCAAACTGCAGGGGGTGGGGGGGAAGGCAGACAGGCAGACACAATCAGATCACAAAGGGTCACCCTGGGCCTCCTGGGGTCAGGGGGGCAGCCAGTTAGCACGGCACCAGGACCCCTGGGGGCTTGGGAAAGAATCACCTTGCAGGTGCAGTGAACCTAGCCCCCGGGCCTGTACAGAAATCAGAGGGGGAGTGGGGGTAGGACAGGCTCTGGAGTCCCTTTTCTCGGCCAGGACGGCACAGCCCCCAGCCCAGGCAGGGGCTCCTGTCACCAGCGAGGGAGGAGTCTGGGTTTTTCCTGAGTGCTGGCTCAGGGAGGAGCAAGGAAGGGGCAGGGGTGGCCTCGCCCGCCCACACCCGCGCACCCACACCAGCGCACCCAGGCTATCCCTCTCCCTCTGCCATTCCGCCCTTCCCTTGCCATGCTGACCCACCCTTAATACTGTCCTGCCCGAGCCAGTTCTCAGAGATCCCACCTGCCCTCTCCTCATCCAGCCCCCTCCTAGAGCCTCACTTCTCCCACCGGCTCCTCAAGGCGGGAGCATTTATAACACTCCCACACCTGGGCCTCCTGTCCCATTCAGTCCTCGATGCTACTCCTCAACTGACCAGGAGAGGTCGCTGCTGAGCAATGCCAGGTGGCAGCTGCACCCACCTGCCAGGCGCCCGGGACCCAGAATTCCTCCCCGGGCCAGGCAGGGCAGGGCCCTTCAGCCGCGGGCTCAGCTCTCAGCACCTCCCTCCCTCCCCGTGCTGAAGGAAGCAAGCGGTGCCCCCCGCCCCCGCTGCAAACGGGCCCGGGCCCGCGCGCTCCACGTTGCCGGTGCGTGCGCGGAGAGGCCCGGGGCGGCTCACCGGGACAGGCGTGCCACGCACGGCGTCCAGGCCGATGAAGGTATTGCCCTCGCTCGCCACGCCCCGCCGGGGCTCCAGGGGCTTGGAGGAGATGTAGTTGCAGTCCACGTGGACGGAGACCAGCCGGCTCTGCACGCTCAGGGCCATCTTGTGCCACTTCTGGTCAAAGAGGGAGGAAACCCCCTTCCCGGTGAAGACGTTGCTCACAAACTCCTTCTCCTGGGCCCGGGCCTTGAACTCCAGGCTCCTCTCTTGGCCGTTGACCCCCAGGGAGAGCTAGGCACAAAGGAGACGCTCTGGCTTAGGACGCTTTCAGCGGAGAGCGAGGGAGGAGACAGACAGACGTACAGGCGGGCGCAGGGACTGGGCCGAGCTAATGCCAGCCGCTGTGGCCTCCAGGCAGAGCTGGATCCCGGGGGCTCCTTGCCCGTTGGGTTTGGAGAGACCCATCCTGGCAATAAGGGTACAGGGCTGCCCTCACACCCACTGGCTATCCGCTCGGCTAACCCCACCCCTGCCTGGGGCAATGCGGGTAGAGCCATCCCTCCTCCTCGGGGGCCCAGGCCCGCCCACGTCTTCTGGCACCAGCAGGGTGTCGGAAGCCTCCCAGGCTGCATTGGAGGCCGATGCGGGTGGCAGAGGGGGCGTGCGTCCCACCCCCGGCAATGCCAGAGCATGGGCGCAATTGGCTTCATCCGCCAGCTGCGAAGCACCAGAGGCAGCAGGGTGGACGGGGCGACGCGAGCCTCTTTGATCTGACTGAAGTGGCCTGGTGGGACCCCGGCGCCTCTAGGAGCCAGCAGTGCAAAGATCGCAGCCACACGCGTTAGCACCGCCTAGGGGACACCCGGGCTGGGGTATCTCCTGTACCACATGGCGCTTTACTTCCCTGTGTGTCCGGCTGCTCCAGGGAGCTCCTGTTCCTGGGGTGTAGCAACCGTGCTGGGGAAAACACGGCAGCAGGAGAGAGAAAGAAGGAGAGAAGGGAAGCAGAGGTACCTGGGGGTAGCCCTGCCGGTCGGTGACCTGGAAAAGGTACCAGTTCTCCTTGCTGCTCTGTTTCTTCAGGAGCAAAGTGATCACCAGGGTGAACTCATCAGGCAAGCCGTGGGGGAACACCTGTCTGGGGGGGTGGAGAGGAGGGAAAGAGACATAAGAGGAGGCAGAGAGGCAGCGCTGGGGGCCCCAGGGAATGGCCGGGGAGCTGGCTGCTCCTTTAGCATTGAAAAGGTCACTGCAGCCCAGCCCGGACCCTTACGAGAGGGTGAAGACGAGGGGGAAGCTCAGCTCTCCCCGAGAAGGCAGCCTGGTGGCTGCTGTTTACGTCTGTGCAGACGCCTTCTTCAGTCCGTACACGGCAGCCCGGGGCGTCGGGGGCCGCAGAGCCGGACGAAGCGCAAACAGAAGAGTTCAGAGCAAAACAGGAAGTGCCCGCGTGCTGGGGGAGCGGGAGCTGTTTGTGTCTCCAGCAGGGAAGTGTCAGGGCTCTGTGCTGCTCTGGAGGTGCCAGCGCTTATGAAACAGGAGCTCAGCGAGGGGCAGCCAGGCTCACGGAGTGTGGAAGGGTCTGTCTGTCCTCAAAGCCTGGGCCAGCGTTGGCTAATGCATGCCAAAACCACACAACGATTCCCAGTGCACCAAAACACACAGGAGAACAGACACCCAACACGCCCCCCCCAGACATCCCGACACGCACCCCCCCCCAGACCCCACCAAACAGATGCACAAACACCCCCAGCACATGCATCCCACACTCACCCCCAAACATCCCCCAACACACATACACTCCTCCTAGACAGGCAGCCAAATACCCTGACACCCCCTAGACACCCCAACAACCCCCCCCCACACACACACTCCCAAACAGCTGCATCCAACCCCCCCAAACATCTCCCAACACACACACTCCTAGACACCGAAACACCCACACCACCATGAACCCCCCAACCCAGTAGCACAACCCCCTCCCCCACACACACGCGCACACACACACACACACGGGCCTCAAGCCAAATTCTAAAGCAATGCCCAAAGCGGAGGAAGCTCTTTGTACCCAGGCCAGCCCTGACCCAGGGTGGATGATAAATGAATTCCCACTCCTTCCCGTGGATTCCTTCCCTGGCCAAAAGGCCAGGCACTTGCCATTTTCTGCTCCCCTTGACCCAGCTCCAACCAAAACAACAGAAAAATGGCCCAAAAGTTCCCTCTTTTTCCTAAGCAAAGAAAAATGAAAGCGAAGAGTGCAGAGGCCCCAAATCTGAAACCTCTTCCTCTTTCACTGCAGCAGCTGCCAACATCTGTCAGAGTCAGAGCAGACAGTGCACGTATGTGTGGAGCTTCCACCGGACGGACTAACTCGAGCGCTGGCCAGTTCCAGCTGCCGAATTGTTCCCACTGTCACAAGAACATTGCCCGGCAGTGAGTCACGTCTTTACAAAGGATATCGCCCAGGTTATTCTTGGTTTCCATGCTGTCCGGATCCTGCCAGTAGCTCTCTCAGAGGTGTGGATGGGACGGTCCCTGTTATCTATCCACGGGGGAAGGCCTGGGGATAAGGTCCCATCGCGCTGGGCGCCGCACATACCATCCCTGCCTAAACAGGCAAGGCCGACAAAGGAAGGATTCTCAACCCCACTTGACAGATTGGGAGCTGAGCCACAGAAAGGTGGAGGGACTTGCCCAGGGTCACAGAGGGAGTCAGTGGCAGTGCTGAGGCTCGGCCCCAGATCTCCAGAATCCCAGTCCAGCACCTTCACCACAGTGTCCTCTCTCAGCTCTCCCTACGACCCCTCTTTTCGGCAACTGGTGCCTGACCTCAGCCCAACATTTTCCCCTACCCGTTACCAACCACAAAGATGCAGCCACCTCTGCTGGGCAGCTGGGAAAGGCAGATGGTCGTCACCCACGTTTATAAAAGCGCCCATCACCATTGCCTCTGGTCTCTCTTTGTGTCACTTCAATCAGGAGAACAACATCCAGAGCAGAGCAAGCCCCCCAGAGCCCAGAAAGCACTCCCCGGGGGTGCCAGTTTGGAGTGGGCACTAGAAAGACCAAAGTCGGCTCATGCTGGGGAGGAGCCAGCCCCATTCAGCTCGCTTAGGGGGGCATGTTATTGAAAGGTACAAGGCTGAGCTGCCTGCCTCAAATGCTGCCTGGTGAGAATAACCCCCCTTCCACCATCCAGTGCGCTGCAGGAGCTGGGTGAAGGGCAGCAGGACGAGCCATGGATCCCTGCCCCACTCCCGTGGGAGGGGTGAGAGCAGCGGGCTCTGGCTGCTGTTAATGGGGCCGGGGAGTGAAACCAGCCTGCTGAGAACAGAGGGCATGACGCCACTTACAGCCCTGGCACGGCGGCATGGACTGAACCCAGTCACGGGAGGCAGAGAGATGAGCCTCAGCGTACTTGTCCTGGCAGACTCTAGTGTTCATTTATAACCATCAGGACGCCTCCAAGCCATCCCAGCACTGGGGGGTGGGCGTGGGGAGGGATGGCTTTCTGCCTTCTGAAGTTCCCCTGCAGTTTCACATTAGGTCACAGAATTCTTCACTGGCTGTCCTAAGCTGCTGCCACGTTCCACCCTAGAGGGGGCTGCCTTTTGACAGTGGGTGACACGATTCCTATCTGCACATGACAGAGGGTGCAGCAGATACGCAAGGGGTTGTGGGGAGGAGCCCGGGCAGGTGCTAACCCTGTTCAGATGGTTCTCTTGCCAATCCCTGTGCGGCTGGGTACAAAAGCCGGAGGTGAAGGGAGACACTTCCCGCCCAAGGAGTGAGAGACGCGAACATTTCCGGCATGGTGCAATCGCTCCTTAGGCATCAACTATCTGGCCTGCTCCCGTCCTCGCCACAGAGACAAGCTCCAGGTTGCCTGCCTGTCCGGGCTCCTCATTTGCTTTCCCACTGCATGTCTGGTGCGTGACCCAGCCCAGCAAGCGAGCACCAAGAGGAGGGGCTGGCGACGGTGCACCCCGAGATACAGATGAACTCAACACCCCCCACCCCAAACAGCCACTGCAGGCCCGGACCCACCCCCCCAGCTGTGATCACTTTAGCAGCCAGCTCAAGGCGTGACTGGAAAAAGAGAGAGGAGGGGAAACCAAGGGGACTGAAAGCAGCCACTGAAAGAGGAGATGGCGGGAGTGCTTTGTGAGCCAATCACCCTCCAGCAGCTCAGCCAGAGGCCGTGGCCTCAACACCTCCTGCCTTCCACACAGCACCGACCGCCAGGCCATGGCTGCTCGCGTGTAGCACCACAGATAGGAAACCCACAGCCAAACCAGGAAAGTCACCTACCCCCCTTCCCAGGGCTCAGCTTCATTAACAGAGAGAAACATCCACTCTACCCTTCTCCCCAGGCTGGGCTGCCTCTACAGCTCCTCCCTCGGGACAGTTCAGCCCACCCCCTAGGTCCTTTCTCTCCAGAACACCTCTCCCACGTCCATTACATCCAAGCAAAGTAACAACCTACTTAACCCTTTTGCAGCAGGACTGACACCTATTAACAGGCTGGGGAGTTCCAGGCAAACCCCACCAACCTAATGAGTGGCTTAGTCAAGGTCCCATCCAGCCCCAGATGGCTCTGGAGACAGACCAGGCAGCTAGGACGTTTTGACAATTTCAGAACAATTCCAAAGGACCATTGTGATCCTCCAGTCAAACCTCCTGTACAGCCCAGGTCAGAGAACATCCCCCCCAGAATCCCTAGAGCAGAGCTTTCCGAACACCCAATCCTGAGACAAACATCGCCAGTGACAGAGAATCCACCATCACCCTCGTCAGCTGCTCCAATGGTTCGGTACTCTCGCTGTTAACACGTACACCTTATTGCCACTCTGAATTTGTCCAGCTTCAGCTTCCGGCCACTAGATCGTGTTAGATTATTAGCTAGAGCGTATCATCAAATATTTGTGCCCCCTGTCAGTACTTACAGCCTATAACCGGGTCACCCCTGAACCTCCCCTTTGTGAAGCTAAATAAACTGAGAGCTCCCTGAGTCTATCCCTAGAAGACAGGTTTTGCCCATCGCCATGTGGATCCCTTTGTACCCAGCCACTGGCCCTTGCTGGGGCCCATTCCACAGCCTTGGGGAAGGCACTTTTTCAAAGGCATGAGGGAACTCAGCTGCAGCAGGAGACCTGAGCGAGGGCCAGTTAAAAGCAATTACAACTCGACTGACCCACCACAGCCTGGCAGAATCCAATTCCTCCTTGCACAACAGAGCATTGCCTCTCCGCTTGGCTGTGGCCCGGGGAGCCCAGGATTTCGTGGGAGCCATTCCGTGTCTTGTGACCATTTGGGATTGAGGGGGACAGGGATCCGTGTTGTTTGTATGACAGTAGCAGTGCTAGGCGCTGCTCATACACATGGTAAGAGATGGCCCCAGCTCTGAAGAGCTCACAAGACAGACAAGGCCGAAGTGTGACCTCACTTTACAGAATGGAGGCACAGAGAGGTTAAGTGACTGGCCCACGGTCACGCAGGCAGGGTGTGGCACAGCTGGGAACTGAATCCTGGTCTCCTGAGCCCCAGTCCAGTGCCTTAACCAAGCAAGACGATGAGGGACAAGCCAAGCAGCTCCACGCTCAGCTTGGAGAAGCAGCCACAAGTCTCCTGCTGCTCTCTGAACCCCCTGGGTCCAGGCTGGGATCACCTGGGAGCAGAGGTTTCCACTCTGAGACATTTCCACAAGCTAGCCTCTCTCTCTGTCTCTCATTCCAGCACCTCCACTTCTAGCTGGAAACCAGGCAAACACAAGCCATGGACAACACCACAGTCCTGATGTTCCAGCAGCTGAATGGGGCGGAGGGTGGAAAATTCAAGGGCAGAAAACTCCTATTTCACCTGACCCAGTTTGCTCGTCCCCAGCAGAAAGTCCCCTCCCGAATGCTGAGCTCCAGTGCACTCGAGAGCGAGCGAGCAAGCGAGCAGGGCTTCATTAAACATTCTGAAATATTTGTTTTGGATGCCAACCTTGCCAACAGGATCTAGGCAGCTCTTGGCTTCCTCTCTGCTGTGCCAACTCTTTACCCAGCTTCTGCTTGAGAGTGGGATTAATGCTTTGGACGGGCAGAGTCTCTGCCAGGGCTGAAGCTGTGAGGAAGCCCTGCTGAGTGCAGACAGGACCCCAAAGCTCTCCCCCGGGCAGGAGCAGGTGATTACTGGTGGCTGTCCAGGACCCTCCTCTATTCCCCACTGTTTTTTCGTGTGGGGTTCTTTATAGAGGGGTGCGAGAGAAATCAGCAGGAAAGGCTTGAAGTGATTAAGTAACTCATCCAAGGTCACACAGGGAGTCAGTGGCAAAGCCAGGAATTCAGCCCAGGTCTCCTGAGTCCCCAGCAGGGGCCCTAACGACCGGGTCATCTTTCCTCAGGGCCGGGTACCCTCTAACCTGCACTGTGAGCTGGAGCTTGCTAGAGCTGGGTCAGGGACAGGGTGAGCCAGCTGGACGTGGGAGCTGTTTATACCACATGCCCTTTGGGGTGCGGGGCCTAGCAACCGGCTTCCCAAGGCGACAGGTAGCTGGAAGGAGACGGACTCGCTCCTGGCTCCCCCCACGCACACCTGCACCTGGACTAGCCAAGCCGGTGGGAGCTTCCAGTCACTGAGAAAAGAGCTATGCCCGTCCCATCCACAGCTACCCACTGGGCAACTGATGCTGCAGCCCTGATCCTCACGCTCACACTCAGTCCTTCCCCGGCGCCATGCACGTTTACACGGGCCGTGGGGGAGCCACTGCGCAAAGGAGCGTGCGTGGGAAAGAAGCCCGGGTTGCACAGGATGACGGGAGAGGGCCCAGCGGGGCAGTCTCCAAGCGGCCAGCCCCTGCTGAAAGGAACAGCCTGGCTAGTCACTGCTAAGCATTTCAACCCGCCAGTCTAGACCCATCCCGCTGCTTGCCAAGACGGGGATAGAAAACACACGCACAGAGTGGCTATTGCATAAGGCCCTGGCCAGCGTCCCGGCTGAATTGCTTCACTACATGATTTACTTTCGAGGATTAAGACGGTCCTCGCTGCACACAGCCTGCAGCTGGGACACCCGCGCACCCCCTGCCCTGGGAGCCTCCGACCCACCTACCTGTGCTGGGTCAGCAGCCAGACCTGCTCTGCCACCCCAGCACGGCGCGCACAACTGACCCAGCTGCCAGCTCCCACACTGGAGAGGGGGCCCTCCACAGCCCGATCCTCAACATCCCACCCAGCCCCAGGAGGGTGCTGGGCTTGGCCCTGTGACCATAACCTTGCCCCGGCTCTCTGCCAACTCTGCTTTCCATAGCACAGAGCCAGCCTCTCTGGATTCAGATCAGGGCTCCTGCCCCGGGCGGCAGGCAGGAGAAGGAGCTGTGGGAGCCATGGTGCAGGGTGGGCTCCATGTCTGACCATTGGGCAGGGCAGCCGGAGATGGTGACAAGCCCATTAGATGGGAAGGAAAGAGGGGAGTCGATTTGGGTTCCAGACTGAGCAGCAGCCTCCCAAGGTGCTGAGGTCCGAGGGGTCCTCCCAGAGTCTTCTCCTCACTGGCTGCGCAGGGCTCCCCATGCAGCAGCTGGAGGCCCCAAGGACGAGATTTCCCCTCCTCTCACAAACACTCCCTTCCAGGCTCCCCCAGGCTCTGCAGCAGCCACATAATTCAGGTCTGAAATCACCATAGACGCAAAGGCTCAATGCCGGGCAGGGTCCCTTCCCTGCCTTGTGTGACCTAAAAGACCCCAGGACGCTTTTCATAAGAGCAGGGGTTTGCCCGGGTGCTGTTGGTGAGGATGTCCCCTCGCCACCTGCGCTATGAACCCGCCAGCTGCTACCCTCCACCCCAGAGGCAGCTGCGAGAGCTGTAATCTGCAAGGTGCCAGGCAATGCTCTGGGCAGAAGATGCATGCTCCAGACATGGGTGGTGTTATTATTCCTGAATAAGCAGCTCCCTGCTCAACACCGGGGGGCGAGGAGGGCAGCAAAGCTCCCAGCCCAGCATCATTTGCCAAGCAGTTGCTGAAAGCAGAGCGCAGCGAAGAGCCTGACCCTTCGTACCTGCACGGAGGAGCTGCTGCTGAGAGAAGTGATTTGCGGGGTCTAATGAGTCTGACCTTGCCCCTTTAAACAAAGCGAGTGGGGAAGAAATTCCGACTGCTGTGTCTTGCCAGCCTCGGAGACCCAGACGTTGCTTTCTCCTCCCTAACGCTTGGGGCTTAGAGCAAGGGGGGCAGTGAGCTGGGAAACCTACAGCTAAAATACTACAGCCGTATTCCAGAGCCGCACACCCTCAGACAGACCGGAGCAACACCCTGCCCAAGGATCAATGACAGTGGAGTGGGTCGTCAGGCCATAGCTAAGGCTGGTGCAGAGTTCTCACGAATGGTACAGTATTCTCCAGGAATGGAGCCATCCCACTGGACAACACTCTGGGCCCGTAATAAGACTGCGGTGCTCTGCATTAATGGTTCAGATACACTGGAGTGACACCTGGTAACCCCAAAACACACACAGCAACATTCCAGAGTAAGGGTTCAAGACAGCAGAGGAAGGCATCTCTTACCAGTACACAGCACTGTATAGTCATGCACTAAAATACCACGGCAGCAGCCGGGTGGCTGCCGTGGTTTGGACCGCGACTGCAGGAGAGGGCTGTAGCAGGGGCTAGGGTGTTGGCCTGCCAGAGCTGTTTTCCCAGCAGGGCTGAGACAAAGGAGACCAGAAACACAGGCGGATGGCAGAGGCAAGCCAAATCCACCTCCAGGGAAAGCCACCCACCTCAGCAACTGGGGAGAGAGGAGTGAAGTCAGGTGACTTCCCCAGGCTCTGCCCCTACCCCTAATCCATCCCGCAGCATCACGGCCCACTGAATCAGGGCTTCTCTCCCTGCACACGAGGTAGTGGCCCAGCTATCCCGGAGAGGCGCAGAGTGCCTTTCAGCTCCTGAGAGGGACAGTCAGCAGCTGCTGCCCTGGGATTTCCAGGCCTGGCTGCCTGCCAGCCAAGAGCTTGGTTGTGAGAGGAGGCAAGTCACAACACATCAGCATGCAGCAGGAAGAGCAGGGCACCGGGCCGGAGCGTTCTGCTAACCAAACAAGTGGAATCCGCAGTGCAGCCCTGGCTCACCTGGGCCCCGGTGACAGCACATGGCCCACAGAAGCAGCCCCGGCCCACAGAAGCCCTCCTTTAGTCTGCACTGCGCAGCCCGGGAGCAGGCTCAGACGCACAGGGTGGGAGCTTCTGCCTGGTCTCTTCAGGGCAGGGCTGTTTTGCACCGTGTGTCTGTACAGCCCCTAGCACTTAAAGGCCACGTTCTCAATTGGGACGTCCAGCCACTTCCTGCAATCAGTGGCTTCAAGTCTGGGGGTCTGGCAGCCCCCTGTTGGAAAGGAACTCCCCCCTGTGCCTTTCTCAGTTAACCCTTCACCACCCAACGGTAACAGGCGGATCAGCTGGGTACTTACTGCGTGGGTTGGACCAGGGGCGTGCTGCCCAGCCGGAGGATCAGGGGCCCTTTGGGATTGCGGATTTTCTTTACAGATGAGGTCTTCAGAAGAGCAAACCGCTTAATAAGATTAAAACCTGCAGGAGAGGGGCGGGGGCCGGGGGGGGGGGGAGCGGAACACAGGTGAGACTCAGGCCGCAAACCTCCCGGCCTGCTGCAGGATGGATGGTCCTGCCGAGCCAGGAGAGCGGCCAGCCCAGCCAGGCCTTTTGGCCCGCACACTCACCGGTTATATTGACATGCTTGTCACTGGCCTGGTCTAGCTTCAGCCCCTCCCGCTGCAGACGTGGACATCGCTCGCCTGGAAGAGAGACCGCTGTCAGCGACAACAGGCCCGCAGCGCTCAGACTGCCAGCGAGCCGTAAGAGGCGGAATGGAAACCCAGGGGTCGGGCGTGGCCCCAGGGCTTCCCCCACACTGGCACCATGCTCGCACGCAGACCCCAGTCAGCAGGCCCCTGAATGCGAGTGTCCCCAAGGTGTGGGTGCCAGGACTGACTAATAAAAACAAGCCCCCAGCTTCTCACTGAGCCGCGTGAAGGTGGCTTGGTCTGGGCGTCGGGGTGACAGGTTATGAAGCCCCATCCGCTGCTAGGTTGTTAGATCAGATTTGTACCAAAGGGCCCGATATTGTCCCCACCTGGCAGCTGCCGGGCAGCCTGGGTAAAACCAGTCTGGAGGGTCCACACACAGCTCAGAGCGGAGAGAGTCCTGCAGCATAGACATTAAGGATCGAGCAACCCACGGGACACTAATGCAGCCCCTGTCCTAGCAGGGGCCCCTTCTGCGTAGGGTGGAGGTGCATTGGCAGGGCAGTGCGGGGGACACTGCGCCCCAACTGTCTGTGCTGTCTCTGTTCTGGTGATAACCAGGAACCTCAAATCTCCAGGGCTCCTCCACTGGCACTTTTTGCTGGCGTGTTTTGAACAGGCTCTTTGCACCAGTTTACTGACTCATATTTTCCCCCTACTCTGCCATGCTGGGAAGGTGATTAATTTGCTCCAGCCTCAGTAGAGTAGGGTGAGATTCTCCCCACTCCACCGAATTATGCAACAGCATTGCAGGCCCCCACCGCATCTTCCCTCAGCCTCTCCGCTTCGGATCCAGCAGGGCCACTGGGGTCTGGGGACTGATCGTATTCCCCCTCATCAATCACGCTGGTGGCTGACAGGTCTGAGATCATTTCCCCCCTCAAACTATTGGAACGAACCCACGCCAAAGGGTCTTGTTCGGTTTCACATGCTCATCCTGCCAGGCCAGAGCGGATTTAATGCAAAAAAAAAACATCCAGCAAAGGGCAGATCCCAGCTCCCCTAGAAATCCCTTTGTCCCAGGGTCCCCCCGGCCCCGTTCCTGCTCTCGGAGTCGATGTTCTATCTCGCCCCACCGCGCACGCACCGTGCGCACTCGAGTGGCTGAAGAAAGCCACGAGCTGTGGGGCTGCAAGGGGCAGAACGCACACTTCTGGTGCCGCTGGTCACTCGTGTGGGGACCTCTGCTAACCAGCAGGGCTTGTGGTGTCCCCAGCCTGGAGAACCACAGAGCTGCTGGCTAAGGGCAGCCGAAGTCGCAAGCCTTTGCAAAGAGGTTTTCCCTGCTCCTGGGGGCTAACTCTCTCCCACACCACACCCTTTCTGCCCCTTTAAGCCTCTTGATGTCAGGAACCCAGAGATGGGTCTGAGCTGCGATTCTGAATTTCGAACACCCCCCAAAAGTCAGATTCCTTTAGGGCTCATGGGTTAATTACATTCCTTACCCCCAACCCACCTTCCCCTGTTGCCTGATGTCACTTCCTAGCATGCGTCTACCCCCAAACGCCCCCCTTTCTGCGACCTGGCCATGGCTGCTGCCAGGAAGCTGAGAGGCAAGTGGGAGGATGGGGATTAAGTCAGCTGGGAAATGCGAGTCGCCCGCTGTTTACGGCATCCTGGGCCAACTCCTGGGAAAAACAAACCATCTCCAAGTCAAGGCGCTGGAATGTGATCCCTGCTTGGCGGCAGGCAGGATCGCAGATAGCCAGAGACAGGGCAGCACACGCTGCATGGCGGGGGGGGGGGGGGTCTTTCTGCCATTCCCCAGGGGTTGTTGAGGGGCTCCGGCCCTTCAGCCCCTGAGCCAGTGCCTGAGCCTCTGGGGGATCCGCTCTGATGGGGAGTTGACCGTCTTCCTTGGTGGATTCAGAACTGCTCCCCATCCCAGTGGCTGCACCGGCACCATAACCAAAGAGAGAGTTGCTGGGGCAGAGCAGGGCAAGGGGGGTGTCTCACGGTGACCGACCGACCGAGGCAGGGCGGGCGTCCCAGGAGCTCTCCCAGCAAAAGGGAGAGATACCAGCCTACTGCCCAGGGCACAAACTGGGGAGCATTGCAGGGACCATGAGAGGTGGGCAGAGCCACGGTGCTACAAACTAGCCCCTTGGTGCTGCTCTGACCTTAATGGGGGGGAAACAGCCCCCTGGAAACCCACTGGGCAAGGGGCCTCCTTGGACGGGCAGAGCTGGCATCGGGGATCTACCCCCGCAGTCAGCGTTAGCAGTTGGATGCATGTGGTACCAGCCGTGCATTAGGATTCTTTGCTTCTCAGGGCCCACAGGGGACCTGGGGGAAGCAGTGTGTACATCAGAGCCACCCAGGGGCTGCTCTAATGCTCACTGGGGGCCAGGCAGACCCAGGGAGTACCAGGAGCAGAAAGGTAGCTCAGAGGCACCTTTCTGCCCTGCTCCCTTCCAGAGTCGAGTGCGGGGACAGAGTAACTGCCAAACGGGGCCAGAGAGAGACAGAGAAAGGGAATTGGAGAGGATGGGACCAAATGAAATTCAACGACGACAAATGTGAGGTGCTTCACTTAGGGAAGAAAAACCAAATGCACAAATACAGGGTGGGGGGGAAGTGGCTTGGCAGCAGCACTGCTGAGAAGGAGCTGGGCGTTGTGGTGGATCACAACCTCAACATGAGTCTGCTGTTGCAAAAAAGGCAGATGCAATTTTAGGTTGCATTAACAAAGCCGTGGCATGCAAGTCACAGGCTCTGCTCAGTGCTGGTTCAGCCTCAGCTGGAGGACCGTGTCCAGTTTTGGTCACCGATGTGTAGTAAGGACGCAGAGAAACTGGAAAGGATCCAGAGGCGAGTGACAAAGATGATCAGAGGGACGGAATACAAGCCGTAAGAGCAAAGGTGGAAGGAAATGGGTATGTTTAGTTGGGAAAAGAGGAGATTAAGGGGGACTTGATAGCGGGCTTCAAATACTTGAAAGGCTGCTGTAAGAAAGATGGAGGAAAGTTGTCCTCTCTTGACACAGAGGGCAGGACAAGAGGCAGTGGGTTCAAACTACAGCAGAGCAGATTTAGATTAAATCTCAGGAAAACTTCCTCATGGTAAGAACAGTAGGACAGTGGAACAGACACCTGGGGAGGTGGTGGAAACTCCTTCGCTGGAGATTTTCAAAAGGAGGCTGGAGCATCTGTCTTGGAGGGTTTAGACACAACACATCCTGCATCTTGGCAGGGGTTAGGCTAGATGACCCGACCCTCACTGTCCCTTCTAACCCTACGGTTCTATGATTCTGCGGAAGAGGAGACTGAGGGGAAGAGACACCTGCAGCAGGGAGTCCTCAGACAGGCCTGGGAGGATCCAGAGCTCCAGGTCCCCGAAGAGGGATGGGACAAGCATCTCCGCTCCCCTCCCTAGCCAGCCCAGACACCGTGAGGCTCGTTGCTTTCCAATGCCCGGTTCTGCTGGAAGCATTTCCCGAAGCTCCGGCAGCACCCCGGTGCGTTGAGCGGACCAGCCCCGGGGATACCAGGCCGCAGCCCGCATCTGAACATCCCTGCACAGAGCTCGCTGTCGCGGCCCCCGGGGCAGGGCTGCGCGGAGAAGGCAGCAGGGGAGCTGAGCAGAAGAAGACAAGGGGGAACTTGCTGGCCGGGAGGAAAGACTCTGCGCTAGCTGGAGCCAAACAGCGCTTTGCCCGAAGCCACAACCCAGAACATCGGCTTCTCCGCTGCCTCCTGCAGATCCCCCAGCGCTGCGGGAAGAAATTCACACAAGCCCCAGGGCAAAAAGCAGAAGTAACAGGAGCGCTGGCTGGGAGCGAACGGATCTGTCCCCAAGGCTGGGTTAGCACGGCGCCCCCCAGCCAGGACAGAGGGGTAACGGGTAGCTCAGGACTCCCCCGTGAGGGGCACGTGACAGCACAGGGCTCCTGGGTTCTGCCACTGACTCCCGGGCAGCCTGGGGCAAGGTGTGCAGGGAGCCTGATTCTCATCTCATGCTGCTCCGGGCACATGGGCCGTTTGCAGTCCCTGTAAGGCCCCGTGCCAGAGCGGGGCGGAGCGGCCGTAGTGTGAAGAAGAGTCAGACGCGGCCGTTCTGATCCAGAGTCCATTGAGGCCAAAGGAAAGAGTCTGACTGACTTCAGCGGCCTTTGGGTCAGGACTCCAGGGCCCGAGTTTCAGAAGCGTGGAGCGCTCACAATTCCAGCCAAAGTCCCTGGACGCAGGGAGCGCCCGGCGTCTCTAAAAACCAGGCCCTTTGCCTCCTGCTGCAAAGCACAGCCCTCTCCCCCTTGAGCTAAAGGACTAAGCTCCTCAGCTAGGATCAGTAGCAGGCAGCTACAGAGGGAGGCAAAGCTACACTTGGCCAGCGTGAACGCTACTCTGATCCTTTACCAGCTATGCAAACAGGGGATCATTAGATATGCAGCTTCTTCTGGGGTGGCAGCTGTTTAACAGCTCACAGCAATACCGCCCATCCGCTGAGGAGAGGAAGAGGAGAATACTGCATCCAGCTGAATCTGCTGTGTGGGGGATGGTATCACAAAAAACAGATTTGGGCAGGGCACATGAGCGAAGGCTGCAGAGAAATTGCTTGTGTGAGTTGAGGGAGAAGTTTCTGCCATGGTGCCATCTTCCTGGCTGCTTTCCTCTGCCTGCTCTCAGACGCAAGAGCAGAGTTGAATCTCAAAATATCCTTCCGGCCTGAGCCCGGAGAAAGCATGCGTGGGGGGAGAGGATATGCCAGGCCTGTCTTAGTCCAGAATGGAGAGTCTGTCCAAAGAAGAATCCTCCTTTATACGAACAGGCAGAGCCATGGAAAGCAGTCTGGCAAAGTTCAGTCCGCTTTGCCCACGTCTGTCTCTCTTCGGAGCTCCAGCAATTTGACTTGGCAGGATTGTTTGTGGTAACAGGGAGTGTTAAGTGAGACTGTCCCCCAGAGGCTGATTGGGAATTTGTAACCACAGGCGCACTTGAGGCAGGATGGCCCAGGGCCTAGGCCACTTACCTTGTGCCAGGACACCTGGATTCTATTCCAGCTCAGACGGTAAGCAGCTGGGTGACCTTTCTCCATGCCTCTGTTTCCTCACCCGTCCTGTTAAGAGTGTGAGCTCTTTCAGGCAGGGCCTGTCTCTCACCATGTGGTGTGATGGGGGCTTGTTGGCAGGGGACCTCAAGGTGTTACCATAGTTCAAATAATTATCCAGCCAGGGAACAGAAACAGTAACACATGGCCCTTGGGCTGGATTTTAAGAAGCGCCTCCGTACCAATCTGGGGCCCTTCGATGCCTCTGAGCGGTCCTGCAAACCGGCTGCACGGGTCCAATCAACGCAGCTCAGATATCAGGGAACGAATTCTCGCCAGCAGGAGAAAAGCTGTTCTACAAACGAACTGGCAACGATCACACCAGCTCCCAGGCAGTTGGCAAAGAGAGGAAGGGAAAGTTCATGGGCAAAACCCTTTGATCTGCTAAATGCCGTTCCCCTCCCAGGTACGGTGCGGATTGCTGACTAACAACGGAGAGAACAAACACTTCGAATGGGACGACCTGAAACAGCTTCTCCTGTTTCCACATTCCCCTGGGGTGCTGGTACCGACGGGAGGAGAAAAGGGGAGAACCCGGGGCGGGAAAAGGGGCATGCAAGACGGGCTGTAAACGGAAAGGAGTCTCGTGATCATTGTGTGTGACAGTGAGCAGCGGGGCCCCATGGGGGATGCTTTCCCGGTTCCTTCTATTTCAGAGCGAGAGCTGTTTGCTCTGGGGTTGCAGGTGTATTATTATTCCTGGAGCCCCTCTACTGAGCAGCCGCAGGTGGCGGGGCTGTGCCGGCTGGCTTCCCCGGGGAGTCGGGGAATATTCGAAGTGACTTGCCACTGCACGCGCCTCCTCCCAGCTGGCTGCCTCTGGCTGAGCCAGCTCGTCTACAAAGCGGCCAGTTTAATAGCGTGCGAGCCTGCCTGGTCAGAGCACCAGGGCTCCTGTTTTCAGATCCCAGCTCCCTGAGCAGCTCCCAGATCCCAGCTGGCCGACCAAGTGACGCCACTTGGCCTTCCCAGCTAGCTACCGAGTTTACTCCTGCAAGCCTCGTTCGGCTGGCCAGGCGCAGAGCCCACCACTGCTGCAAACGTTTCAATGGCTTTTGCGTGCATGGGGTTGCGTGCTTGTCCACGTGCCCAGCTTGGCACATGCACGCTGCAAGCCGGGGGCTGACGGAGAGGTGTGACCCGGCCGAAGGAGCCCAGCAAGTCCAGGGGTCAGATCCCCACTGGGACAGCAGCTCTCTCTGTGGCGTGGGCTGAGTCACCTCTCCACATTAGCCTCCCCATCTGCAAGGTGAAGGCATCGATTCCTCCAGCCCTCAGGTGTGTGCCAAGGCTAAATCAGTTGATATCTGCCGAGTGCTTAATAGGCGATAAATGCTGGGCTATTCCCTGGGGTCTCCCCACTGTATTTCCCCGTGTCTCCCTTTGATCCCAGGCCCGAGACCTGCAGTAACAGAGAACACAACTGAACGCAGCTGGTGCCAAGTCCTCACACACACCCATGGGGAGCAGCCTGACTTGGCCAGGGGCAGGCGCGCGATGATCTAATGAGCCTAAGATCCGAGCTCTGGCACGTGCTCATGGGTGAAGGAGGCTGCTGGTGTCCAGCTGGCAGCAAGAGCCCCGCTAATAGCAAGAGGGATCTGTGCCAAGCAGGAGGCCCTGTTAGTGACCTCAGTGCAGGCTGCGGCCCCGCCCAGCAGGGCAGCAAACTCCCCGGCCCTCGCTGCCTGTGACGATTCAAGGAGTCCCCACCCCAAGGGGGCTTTGGGAAAGCAGGGCCCCGGCTGCAGAGCCAGGCTCCTGAGCCTCACTCGGCTCAGCAGCCTGCTGGGCTCCGACTTCTCCTGGCATCCGTCAGCAGAGCCAGCTCCGAAGCAAGCCGGGGTCCGGGGTGGGAAAGGAGAAGGAGCAGGGAGGACAGTGTGGGAGCCCTACTGGGGTGGGGGGCTGCATCCTCGGCCTGTCCATGCTAGCAAGGACTTGGGGCCAGGTCAGCAGTTTATGGGATGCTCAACTGAGCCGCCCCGACCCCCAGGGGCCAGAGGAGAAGGGAATCCACGCAGAGGGGCTACAGCACTTTAACCTGCAGGCCTCCTCAGCTAGTTCACCTCCACGGCTCATCCCAGTCTCCAGAACCCCCAAGTCTCTCTCCAAATGGCTGATTCCAAGGTTCCCACATAGCCTGGCTTGGCCCCCTCCCTACCCTCCCCTGTATCCTGAATGCGAATCTCCTGGCTCTGCTGATTCGCAGGCAGGAACCTTGCCACTACTCCTGCCTGGCATCTGCCCTGTGGAGACCGAGGGCCTGAATCTCCATTGCCCGGCCTCTCTCCGTCACCCTTCTGATGGGCAGTGCTCCGCACTCACTCTGCACGTGGGCGAGCAGCAGCGCTGGGGCAGGCCATGGAGAGTCAGGCTTCGGGAGGGCATGAAGGTTGTGGGGAAGCGAGGAAACTCGGAGCCAGGACTCCTGGGTGCCATTTGCAGTTCGGACGCTGGCTCTCAGTGTGAACCTGATCAAACTGCTTCCCCCCCTCTGTGCCTCAGTTTCCCCGTCCACAACTCAGGGATGATGCCGCCCAGCCCGGAGGCTATATTAATTAACACTGGCAAAGTGCATTAGAGCCCATGGAGGGTCAAACTGTGTTGATGCCAAAGTGTGCACAGGTTTCACAGTATTGCTCACGGGTTGTATTATCCATCAGCCCCAGCCCCCTCTCCTCATGGACAGAGAGGCAGGAAAGGGAAGTGCCAGACTGGCACTCAGCGACGGCTCCAGGCAGGGAGAAGAATTTTCCAACTGCCCAGGCCCCGATGAGCCTTTGACCATCTACGGAGGAGGAAACCAGGCCCACCGGGATCATATGGCCAAGGCGTGGGCTGGACAGCCAGCCCGGGAGCCAGACCTTAAAGACAAACTCCACCACTGAATAGCAGCACGCGTGACCCCCAGCAGCCCTTCCTCAGTATCCTGCTACAGCCTGCCTCCATCCCCCCTCCGGAGCACTTGTGAGACACGGGGACCCACCGACGCTTTGTGAACTTGCCAGGGCCTGGCACACAGGCTTAAGCCCCATGGGATGGCCCAGCCAGCCCCCAGTGCTGGCCCGCTCCCGAAGCAGGAAAGCATCCCAGCTCTGCACAGAGATTGCCTGTGTGCGGGGAAGGAGAAGGGGTGGCCGGCGTGGGCAGCGAAGCACCAACGGCAAATCCCAGCTGTGACGAAGTGGGATTGTTCTTAATGTTTCCTCTGAATAGTGTGGGGGTGCCTCAGTTTCCCCTATGCAGTTCTTAAGTCTCTAGGTGGTGGGATAAGGGGGTGTAATTGTTGCAGAGCAAAGGGCCAGTGTACATAAATGGCCAACACTCTGTCTCCTGGCAACTGTTGGCCTGGGCCTTTCCCCCTGCAAGGTGAGAGCTAAAGGGTTGGAGAACAAAGGAATCTGGTGACCTCCTGGCCCGGGAAAGGGACAAAGCCCAGAGGAGGAGGGGCTGGAGGGTGAGTCAGTTTGGGGCTGGCTGGGTGTGACGATGTGACGCAGCAGGGCGGGGGGAGTGTTGACCTGGGAATGTGCCCTGGGGATGGGAGACCTGAGAGCCTGTTACCTGAGCCAGGAGGGGGAGGGGGAGGTAACACCTCTGCCCGGGAACGTGGACGGAGGCTGCAGCAGGGAACCGGCTGGGTGGGTTTAGTTTCAGTTTGGGGCTGGGTGGAGGAACGCAGGGAACCCCAGGGCTGGGGTCTAAGCTCCCTGCTCCCCCAGAAGGACTTGACTGAGGGGTCCTGGTTGTACCCACAAGCTCTGTTTTAGACTGTGTCCCTGATGTCCAATAAACCTTCTGTTTTACTGGCTGGCTGAGAGTCTCAGTGAATCCCAGGAAGAGGGGTGCAGGGCCTGGACTCCCCCACACTCCGTGACACTGGGGACATGGAGTGAAGGGCAGATGTGGTTGTCTGGCTCACTGCCCCCTCAAAATGGACCCGGCTGAGGGGTCCTGTTCTCTGCACCTACAAGCTGTTTTAGACCATGTTCCTGTCGTCTAATAAACCTCTGGACCCTCTGGCTTCCCCAGGACCCCGCCTGGGCGGACTCGCTGGGGGAAGCGCACGGAGGGGAAGAGGATGCTAAATGCTCCCAGGTCAGACCCAGGAAGGTGGCAGCCGTGTGAGCTGTTTGCCCTGCAGACAGGCTGCTCCCAGAGAGGAGGAGACCTCACCAGGGTCCTGCCTGGCTTTGTAGGGAGCAGTTCCAGAGCATCGCCCGGGGACTCTGTGACACCAGCGCAGACGGGTTTCACGGGTGAGTGGCATTTTGTTACTGCTTCACAGGCCACGTGGGGCTCGGAAGGAGCCTTCTGCTCTCCAACAGGTTAGACAGACTTGGGTCAGAGGCAGAAACAATCGATGAACAGCTTTGCGCTTTACTCACCATGTTGCACCAGGCTGAGCCGGCCAGACCCGGCTTTATTCCCGAGCCAACGCGGAAAGCACTGTCCTACCTTAACCAGCAGCCCCCGGGACCACTCTCCCTAGGTGTACATACAGACTGTCCCCATCACTGGAGCCCTACACATCTCAGGGAATTCCCCCCAGGAGGCAGGGTGGCCCAGGGGTTAGAGCACTGGTCTTGCCATCTCACTTAGCCCCAGATCCTCGGGGCTATTTGGGCACCGAGCGCCCATTGAGATCAGTTTGAGTCTCTCTGGGCCCCAGTTCCCCATCTGTGCAATGGGGATATAGCCCTGCCCTGGCTCTCGGGGCATTGCGAGGGTAAACGTGGGCAGGACTGGGAGGTGCTCGGATACTCTGCCGGCGGGAGAGCTGGGAGGTGTAGAGCATGTGCCTTCCAGGGGTTCTCGCAACAAATGGCCACTCTGACACAGCCGTATCTGTCCCTGCTTCCCGCGGCCCTCCAGCCAGAGCCCGCCCCGGGGAAGGTGGGGCGGGAGCTCACCAGCCGGGCAGGAGCTGCCCAGGGGAATGCCCCGCTGACCAAACAAGGCAGCCACCTCCGCTGACAAGAGCCGCCTCCAACGCCACGCACACCGGCCCCCGTGCGTCCAGAGGCGCTGCCCGGAGCCCCCGAGGAGGCTGCGCGGTGCAGGGCCCCAATCCCTGCTATCCCTGCCAGTGCAAACCCCAAGGCGGCGCATCTCACTGCCCCTGGTAACAGGTAGTCAGGAACAACAGCTGGGCACTGCAGGGAGGGGCCGCTGCTTTGCCCCGTCCCAATCCTCGCCCATGCTTTGGAGGCTGTCGTGGCCACAAAAAAATCCACCAGTGGCCGCACGTGGCCCCATTTGAGAAATGCTGCGTGATACCCAGGCCAGCGCTGATGTGCCAAGGACAGCACGCCCTGCAGGAACGAGCCGTCGGGCTGTGCTTGGCTCCCGCACTCTGCAGGGTTGGGTGCCAGCTCCGAGTATGAAACACCCCAAGTCTCTGACAGCTGCCCTACTGCAACACGCTGGCACTGGGATTTGAACCCATCACCCCCTGGCACAGGCACAGAGAGACCTGACCCCTCCCTTCCTACACATGGCTCTGCCAGTGCATCTCATTCCTGCCCTGCAGCCCCCCATGTTATCCCAGCCCTGGGCTCCCCAAACCCAATGCCCCTCAATGCCCCTCAATCCCAGCCCCCATTGCTAGTCCCGCCCTGGACTCCCTGCCAATCTCCCCTCCCCATCCCAGTGGTGAGTCCCCCAGACACAGCTCAGCCAGTGCCCTGCAGACCCAGCCCCCAGCTAGTCCGTTCTGAGTGCCACTCTCTTACCTGCTTTGGATGCAAGGAGCTTCCCTCCTGTACAGGTGCCAAGGAGGCCAGCTAGGCAGAGAGCAGAGAGCCAGGCTCCCAACATGGTGCCCCCAGGCGGGTCAGGGACCAACGCTGCTGCCTCTGGAAGTGGAAGAAACCAGTCATAAGTAATATGCCCAATGAAGATGGGCACAATCCTCTCCTTAGCGCCCGTGAGCCTGGCCTTACTGTCCCAGCAAGGATCCATTCAGGTCCAGAGCAGTGGGCAGGGGTGTCAGGGGACTTAACGGGCACAGTAGGTGGCCCACGCATGGTCTACAGAGCGGGTGCTATGGGTACGTTCAGGCCCAAGGCATAACGCACGGGAATGATCCCTTGCTAACAGGGCCATTCATAAAGACCCCAGCTCAGTAGGGATGGGCCCAAACCAAAACCCCAGATCTCTGGGATATCCAGATCCAGGATTTGCTGCTCTGACCCAGCCAGCCCCGTAGTGAAGGGGGGAATGGCAGAGATGTCTGTGCCCAAGCTCAGCATCAGAACCCGCTCTTTCACCCACCCCAGCTGTAAACACCTGGGTGTGTATCATATCCAGGGTATCAAGCATGCCTGTCGCCGTTTGCACATGGGTCTACGAATGGCTGCCCCAAAGAGCAGCCCAAGAGACAAGCACTGGCTAGAGAGAGACGGGGGAGTCAGCAGGGGCTTCAAGGAAACACCGAGACAAGACAGACACCAGGTGGGGCAAAGGGTAGAACACATCAGCTGAGCGATCAGTGTGAAGGCAGCAAATATCACTCTGATTCCACAATTTGGAGGGGGTTAATTTAGTTGGGGTGGGGGGCAGATCAGCTAACTGGAAAGGGCAGCAGGGCTGACAGGGACAGGGCGGGGAGAAGGGAAGGTGAAAAGGGACGATGAGGGTGGCACGGATGACTCTGTCTTGTAGCAGAACCGCGAGCAAAGCCAGTGCACAGGAAAGGAGAATTCAGTCCCCTTCTGCTGCAGCTGCTGCCCCAAAGCAACCCTGACGCAGCCTGACTAGACTAGTCCACGTGTGCTCTGAACACAGGGTGTTAAAGCAAATCCCTTCACAAGCACCGCCGCTGCCCCCACACCCACGAAACCACTCCAGGAACAAGATACGGGATGGAGAAAACTCAAAGGTCCCGAGCTTGGAGAAACCTTCAGAGAGGAGATGTTCATCGGAGCCCCTTTATCCGGAAGCCTCCTCAGACTTCGCTAAATCCACCAGGATTTGACCAGCTGATCCCAGCAAGACATGGTTTAGGTTAATTTTTTTAACATGCACTAAATAACCCCCATCTAGATTCTTTACGTTCCCCCAGTGAAACCGAGCAACAATGGCACTAAAACTGCCCTCTGAAAAGACCGACCATCTGGGTGGCTTTTTGCTGGGGTTTTCTGGGGCTGTTTTTAACTCCTCAGACAGTTGCACTGAACTTACTCTATTGCTTGCTTTGGCCACAGGGCCCTAACAAGGCAAAAATCTTGCCCCTAATAAGAAACCGATGTGTGGGAAAGGATTTTTTTGTTGCTCAACCTTTCCAAGAAGAAAGGGAAATGCTATTTTGATGACAATTTTCCTGCAGCGAATGCTGTAAAAGAGCGCGGTGGAAACTTACCAACAATTTGCAAAATAAAAAAAGGAGGGGAGAGAAACGTTACTGCCAAGTTTGGGGTTAACCTCCTAGCTTTCTCCCCGGCACCTCATGCCTGATTCTTGCCTCTGAAGTCATGCAAGAGCCCTGGTGCTGCCGCACTTCAAAGATGAAAATCTGGCAGCCCACGCTTTAAACTTCATCCCAGGTGGAATTTCCCTCCCCCACCCCCCCACCTTGACCTTCGTGGTGTGAAAACCGCCTGTCTTAACCCCACGCACTTCGAGAGGGTTCCACCAGGCGGCAGAGCACAGATAAAAAGAAAACCAGCCATTAACCCTAAGCCGGGTGATGTGTTCACATCGTGGCATTAAACCGTGGTTGACGCGGAAGGTAAAGGGGCAGGTAAAGAAGTCTTCTCCAGCCTGCGAACCCGGAATAAATCAGAGCTTGCCCCATAAACCACATGCCATAACGTCCTTTATTCACTCCATGCAGGGGTGGGGTGGGGGAAGCACCAGATCACCAAACTGACCTCCTGTGTAACACAGCCACCAACCCCCACCCAGCACCCGCAACGAACTTTGAAAGATCTCCCTGTTTCCCGAGCAATTTTGTTTGACCCTTAGGTTAAAAACTAACATCTACTAAGCAGCTGATTCTCCATGGTCCCTTCGGTAGCCGCTCAGCCAGGTTTCACTGTCTGTAAAACATGTAGGTGCAGGTTGGGAATTGAGAGTAAAGAGGCACGCAAGGCGAGACACATGCACACAGCGCGGCTCGCTGCACAGTGAGATCTTTGTTCCCTTGAATGTTTCCCATCTCCGGATAGTTTCCACTGTGGCACGCTGGGTCGACGCAGTCCAAGGGCTTGGACTGATCAGCTTCCAGGCCCCCCTGTGCAGGCTGGAAATCACAGGCATTGCTGGATGCTGGAGTAGGTAATCAAGAAAACAGAAGCCTCCACAGTGGGGAAACGCAACCCGTCCGGAGCTTTAGAGCGTACCCCAGCTACACACTGCCCTCTGGCCGTGGTGGCTCACTGCCCCTGCCTGTCGGGAACGGAGATACGTTCCCGTACCTGCCCCCCCCCCCCCCGCCCCCAAGCAAACCTCCCTGCCGGAGAAGGACTCACGCGGGACGAAAAGTCCTGGGGATTCCAAGCAGCTACGTCAGGCCCCGGCCCGAGCGAGGGGCTAGTTGCCAGCTTACCTGCCAAAGAACTGAGGTGCTCGTTAGTTGCAGTTCAGACGGGGCACCGGCTTCGGGACCATGTCTGCAAGTTGGGGAGCGGGAGGCCCCGGGCGGGGGATGCCGCGAGAGGACGCACGCGTCAGCAGGACACGCCAGCAGTCCCACGGAGCTGTTCCTGGCTGGCGTTCGCTCCAACTTCTCGATCGTCGGGGAAGATTTATTCCGGAGCAGGGGGAGGATTTCGAATCCTTGCGGCGGAGGGAGTGAAGCAGATCTCCTCAGAGCGCCACTGACATCTTCTGGCCCTGCTGGCTGCGCCCTGGCCTCCTCTCAGCCCTCTCTCCTGCTCTGCCTTTCCCTCCCGAGAGCGAGCACTGACTGTGTGCAGAGAACTTGCTGCGTTGCCAGGCCCCCGAGCTGGAAACGACAAGCCCTTCAACGTGTTGGAATGCCGGAGCAGCTTAATCAAGCCCAGCTGGGACAGGCACAGCGCCGCGAGGCAGGGAAAGCCGCTTCCAGCTCCGCGGACGCCCCGTTTGACACATGGCCCCGAGGCTCGCTGGGCCCATCTCGCGGCTGGCGGAATTCGAACACACTACTTGGGCCCGTTATCCCCTAGAACAGCTATCCCCCCCCCACACACACACCTCCCGGCCACTGAGGATAAGAACAATCCTGCCTTGGGGTGTTTAATGGGACACCTGGAGGCTCCTTGCTGGCCCTTTTAAGAATCTTGGGTGGGACAGTTATGCTCTAGCCTTCTCCCTACCTAGCCCCCTTGCTCCACCCTGTTCCCCCCCCCCGCCCCCTTGGACACAGGAGTCAGCCCAGGGCATCTGAAATGCTGGGCACTGTAATAATACCTGGCATGTCTCACAGTGCTTTGCACATGTGAATCCCCATTTTACAGAGAGGGAAACTGAGGCAGAGTGAGGGCCACAGCTCAGAGGAAGGATGGCCCAATGGGCAGGGAATTCAAGTCTGAATCCAAGGCTAGTGAAGTTCCTGCTCTGCCGCAAACTCGCTGTGACTTGGGCAAGTCACCTCCCCCCTGTGCCTCACTTTCCCATCTGTACAATGGTGATAAGGGCTCTGCCCTGCCTCCCAGGGGTGTGGTGAGGACAGATACATTACAAACCGGGAGGTCCTCTCAGATATTACACTAATGGGGGGGCAGATAAGTACTAGCCACCTAGACCTTAGCCACAGAAGCACGCTGTCTCTTCTACAACGCCAGAGGGGCCGTTTCCTTGGGCTTTTGCCCCCGGCCCCATGACCACCCTGCCAGAACGGCTGCAGTGCGGGGTCTGACATTTAGAACACGGCTGCCTTCCTTTCAGCACCATAATGCTGCATTTCCTCCTCTCTGTATGGGGCTCAGCCTCACTGATGGGGCTGGAAAGCGATCATGTCCAAACCTGGCGTTCGTTTCTCCATGTGCCGCGAGGCCGAGCTGCCGGCTTTCCGGACTAAAATAGCTTTTCTAAAACTCCTTGGTGCGGCCAGCCCCGCCAAGCCAACAGGGCTCCGAAGTGGGAGCTTGGTTTGATTCTGGCTCACACATCAGCAGCATGGCTTCCAGATGCAGCCTCAACTCCTAGGGGGCGGCAGGCATGAGCCAGGAAGATCGGGGCTCGGTTCCCAATGCCTAGGCGGGGTTTGTGGTGCCGGCACCAATAGGATCTCGCAGCTCCGACATCTGCACTGGGAAGGGAACAAACACAGAACCTCACACTCCAATTGCCGGAGTAAAACAACGCTTGGCAATGCAGTTATAATCAGGACAGCTGCATCCACGGGGCCTGATTCTCAGTTACACTAAGTCCCCTGTAGGAAACAGACCCTTGAGCATCACCCCAGCTCAGGTAGATGCTGGTGCAGGATCTACACCTGCCCTGCACCCAGTCCCTGGTGCAGGGGGCAGATTCGGGGCTTGGCTGGAGCACCCTGGATGACAGCTCTTCTCTGCCCCCCATGACCCAGACGGGTCCGTGGAGGTTAGCGTGTGAGTTAGAACAGCCTTGTGGCTGCTCTACCTGACACCAGGTTCCAAGCAGGCCCCTGCAAAGCTCTACAATACACACATGGAATGAGCCAGCCTTTCCCCTGCAGGATCCGGGGCAGCGTCGGGCCCCGGAAGGACACAAGAAGCTGGCAACAAGCAGAAAGCGGTTGTGGGGGTATGGGGGTAAATATGGCGAAATGCAAACAGCTGCAGGGAGCTGGCACCAAGGTCAGCAGAGCTCAGCCTCCATCTGTCCTTCCCCAACCACTGACCCGGGCACTAGGTCCTCCTCTGGATCGCCTCTCGCTGCCCATTGCCAAGGGCTGCCTCCCCTGCTGAGCACCCATCGCTGATGGAGCCAGCTCTCTCCGCCGCTCGCCCCCTCCACGGCTTCCCGTCGAGGATGGAAAAGAAGTGCGAGGTGCGGGGAGAGGCCTCCAGCCCCACATTAATGACACAAAACCACAGACAGCAAGCGCTTAGCGAGCCCCTGCCACGTTCTGCAAGGCCCGCTGAGTCAGGCAAAAATCGCAGCCTCGTTCCAATCACAAGGATTCCCAGTTGAAACCAAGGCCGCCACTTAGAACTTGCAGGAATTGATTTTCCACCACCAGCAGCAGCTATTATCCCTGGCGGGGCTGAGTGGGAAATCACTTAGCCAAGGCAGGGAAGGGAGCCGTCAGCGTGGTAGAGGCAGCTGTGTCAGCGGCCCTGTCACTGACGCCGCCGTCGCACAGGAGTGCGTTCACACACGATACCGGTTCCACGCGCCGAAGCAGCGAGGGCAGGATTCCGCTCCCAGGTCGCCCCGCTGGTGCTCGTAGCTGCTCCGCAGAGGGGTGCCGCGTGCGGCTTCCGCAGGCGGGTACCGAGCCGTCGCACCTGGGCAGCAGAAACCGGTTGAAAGAAATACCGGATTGGGGATTAAAACTTCAAAGGGAATTTCCCAAGGCTGGGAGATGGGACACTGACCCGACGGATACATCAGGCTGCTCCTTTGAAACGCGGGGCTGGGGAATCCACAAAGCAGCTCGCATCACCTGCGTCTGTTCACCTGCAGCACTTTTCAACCTCCCGATGCTCAACTAGTGTCAACTGGCCTCGCGCCACTGGGAATCCAGCCCACAGGTGCCATATCAGATCAGACCATTGACGAGCCAGTCCTGCATCCTGCCTCCAGCTACAGCTGAACCCTCAGAAGGTGACAGAAAACCCTATCATTGCCAACCGTGCAGTGCTGCATGGGGGTTGGGAAGTGGGAATAACCCTGCCTGACCCCTGCAGCGATCAGCCCTGAAGCATGACATTTCACGACCTCTGCAACGATAAGCAGTCCTACACTTGTTCAAACCTCTTAATATCCCACTATGGTACTTAACTCTTTGATCTCCTGGGGCAAGGAGTTCCACCAGGAAAAGCTGGGTCTACAAGGAAGGATAGTCTTGTGACCAGGGAACTGACATGGGATTCTGGAGATCTGTATTCGATTCCCTGTGTAACCTTGGGTTTATTACAATAAAAAAAAAAATGAGTGCCTCAGTTTCCCCATCAGTAAAATGGGGGTAATAATTCTTCCTTTTCTCCCACCTCTCATCTATTAGATCACAGGCTTTTGGGGCAGGGGTTTTCTCTCATTGTGTCCATACAGCACTTGGCACAGTGGGGCCCGGCTCTCAGTTGGAGTCTCCAAGCACGACCAAAATACAAATAATAATTTCCTTGTATTTGTTCTACCCAATAAGTACAGATCTGCCGGACCCCGATGCCCACAAACTTTGGGGGCTGAGAAATTCAGCTCCTAAATGAGCCCATCCCTCGCTTTTCCATCCTTTCCCCCCTCTGGCTCTCCCCTCCCCTAGGAGAACATGGTGAGAACTGACTGCATTCAACTGGTTTCCTCCCTAACGATGACAAATCTATTTACACCAAGGCTTTACAAATGAGCATTAGAGATGCATGAATCTCAATAAACATGCTCCTCGTTAACAACTGGTATTTATTCAGCCCACAGTAAATAAGCCGTCCTGAGTGAGCCAAACGGTGCAACCAGCGCTCAGTTCAAATCCTCCTCATTTATTCTGGTGACAGTCCCCAAGACAGGGTATTTATTCCTTAGCTAGTTACACACAGCGATAATTAAGGGGTAATTAAAGCAACTGGGTATGAAACATAACCAAACTTCTATCATTCTTTTTTATTGGACAATTATTTTCCCAAAGCTGCTCTTTGTTTAAACCAACCAAAGGCTATTAAATAACCGAGTTTAGGAATAAACGTGTAAAAACGATGGTGATTTGTGCAGCTAGCAAAATGGCTTCTATCGCAGCAGTGGGGAAATAACAGCAACAGAGACTGATCTGGTATCGTGCCGAGGTGAGAGCTAAGGCACGAACGGATTATATAATAAACTGTGCTTATTAGCTCGCCCCATTCCTCACTCTGACTTTCATTAATTGAGCCCCACGGCACCTATATGCAGTGGGAGGTACAGTTATGGCAGGTGCAGACAGGTGGCGCTGTTACACTTCATTTTACAAGTTCTTTTTCTGAGCGGGCGAGCGCTGTCCGGTCTTTGAAGCCTTGCCATGTTGTCGTCCATTCGACGCGTCCGTGTCTTGCTGGGGGAGCTGTTGCAAACAGCAAGACTCTGCTAGCGTGACCAGATGGCAAATGTGAAAAATCGGGACGGGGGATGCGGGGTAATCGGTGCCTATATAAGAAAAAGCCCCAAATATCGGGACTATCGCTATAAAATCGGGACATCTGGTCACCCTAGACTCTGCGCCCATCTGGCTAACTGGGGTCAATTCTTGGGGCAGAGCAGAGTTGCTCCTTGAAAACTAGGGCTCGGCGTTGGGCTGAGATTCCTGAAAGAGGAGTTTGCTTGCGTGCTGTTTGTGACCACCTCTGTCCCTGGGCTGGCACACTGAGGGACAAATAAACAAGCTACGCTGAGAAAGTACCCAGATCTCACTGATTTCCCCTCCAAGCAGAGCTGCAAGGCCCAGACACCTGCCACCATGCGCCCAAGGGGCAAGGCTGTTATATCCATTTGACAGATGCGGGAACCGAAGCACAGACAGGTCAAGTCACTTGCTCATGGTCCCAGAGGAAGGCTGTGTTACCATCAGGAACAAAACCCAGGAGTCCTGATTCCCAGTTCCCTGCTCTAACAACCATCAGCAAAGACCCCGGTGTGAACCACACAAACATCCTTCTCACAGGGGAGACGTGCAATAGCCCTGTCCACGTCCCAGTGGAGATGGGCTGAACTGGCAGGATGCAGCCTCCGCACCCAGCTGACCTGTTCTGGCCTAGGACTTATGTAACAAACGTCTACCACGTGAAAAAGGCACAGGAGGGAGATGGCCCCAGCTAGCGTTCTGACCTCAGCTGGGCTGTTTTGTTACAGAGGTAACAAACACCCAGGGAACTAGAACACTATTGCACCAACCACTTAGGTATATTTTGCTGTCTTGTACTAGGATCTGATGGTTAACACAGGGCATAGGTGGGAACTGGGAGCCAGGACTCCTGGGTTCTGTGGTGACAACTGAGTCCTGGTAGGCTTGGTTAGCCTCACTCGTGAAGAGCAGGTAAAGTTCATGAATTGTTACAGTGATCTGTTATATAAAACTGTTTAAGGACAGATGAGAGAAGGAGACAAAGGCTGAAGTAATTTAGACAGACAGGGCCCACTGGGACCACTCAAAGGCTGAGTTAAGATTCTGACTGGTGAACAAGAGGAGCAGAGGATTGGAAATCAATGAACGAAAATTGGTGTGTCAGAAATTAGGCCTAATTGGTGGACAGAACTATGCGGACGGATGCTCCGTTCTGGGGCTCTTAAAAAAGACTTTAGGAGAGAGAGAAAAAAGGAAAACATCTGCAGGGAAAGGATTGGTTGCTGGGACAGCAGACCTGGATGCTCCGGGGGGGACACCTGACGATCCCGGCTGCACCGACGAGGATCCCAACCCGATACATGTGAGATCCTGCTCTATCTTCCCCCCACCCACATGTGCTCCATTCTGCCCTCCTCCCACCCATCTTCCTCCTGTCCCCTCTCTCTTGGCTTGTCACCCGATCCGGAAATCCACTGCACTGCACGGCACAAGCACAGTGAGATGAGGTGGCCCATCCAGCTCTGCCCGGCTTGAGAAGGGCCAGTGAAGGGAGGGACCTGACCCCAACCAGGTGACATCCCTGGCCGAGGAGGTGAGCCGGGGCCAGAACAACAGCTGTTGAGGATGATCTGTCAACCCACAGAACCTGTCCATGACTGACCAGCCACCCTGTATCTTGAGAACACCAACAAGAGCCGTATTTTCTCCTTCTTCACGATCACATCTCTTCTCTCCCTCCTGCGTCTGACTGTCGGTCTAAAGCAGGGACGTGACAGTCATTCCCAACTCAGAATTGAACAGAACTAGTCCCTACCCTGCCCCCCCCAGCCCCGACCAGGAGGACTGTTTGACTGAATAAGAGACTTCTAACAATATTCACTGTCTCCAAAAAAGGGACTTTGATAGATTTTGATTAAGTTGGTTTTGCACAACCCGTCAATTTCCATTTCCGTGCTGCTGCTATCGTTTGGATTCTTCTCCTTTTGTGTGTTTCACTCAATAAGTTTCTAACCTTTGGCATGAACTGTATGGTGTGTTTCCCATGGCACTAAGCAGGCAGAGGTCTGTATACCAACCCCCGAGCCTGGTTTAATGCTGTTTAATGTTGGACGGCGATGGAGTGATCTAAACATCTTTAACTCTTTGGGTCCATATATTGCATCTAAATTAATTCAACATTTTTATCACCCAGCTCTGGCACTACTTGCTGTGTGGGAGGAGGCAGATCACTTGTGCCTCTGGCTGCCTTGGCTTCCCCACCAAGAAAACAGGAACACCACGTATTTCCATCACTGGGTTTGCCAAACCTAATTAATTAGCCTGGCACCCACTTTATTTAATGGATTCACCAATGACCTGCCAAACACCATCGCCAGGCGGCTCACGTACACCATCGACGGTCTGCTTGGCCTAAAGGGACTGGGACTTCCGAAAGACAGAAAAGAACCTGCACATACAGCTGCCACAAGTGACTATTGCAAGAAATGGAGCCTGAAACCAAGTGCATCAGAAACCGAGCCAGCGTGCTTCCTCTTACACCGCTCTCAGCTCCCCAACCTGAGCGTCACATCGCTTTGAATGGTCAGCAGCTGGCACGTGACCCAAAGCCAGTGTATCTACGGTCGCAGTCACGTAGAAATACCATCTCAATAAAGCAGCTCAAAAAATCAAGAGCAGAAACTGTCTCGTGAACAAACTGGGTAGGATCCACGTGGAGAGCCAATGTACAAATACTGCGTTGTTCAGGGCTCTCTCGCTGCTACTCACTTTGCGAATACGGTGCCCCAGTTTGGTTAAACTCTGTCCACACCAGACTAGTAACCACATAGCTTAATCCTACCAGGGGAATTATCATAGGCACATTAAAGCCAGCAAAACGTGTATGGTGACTGGTCATAGCCGATACTCCTTCACCTAGCAGCCGGAGTCAGCAAGCAGCCAACAAACGGATCAACAAGGCACAGCAAATGCCACACGTGCCCCTGGATTTGGGGATACACCCTGCCACTGACTGCACAGCAGAAATCCTGTCTGGACAGCGCCGCACGCTCTCCATCCGGCTGATAAGGTCACCCTCTGGGGCAGCCGGAATGGGAGAGAGATTATGCCACAACCAGGAGCTCCCCTCCCATCACGCTCCCTGATGCGTGCCTGCCGGGCTGTGGGCTCACACGCCGTCTCTGGCACCAACTGGACTGGGTCAGGTGTGGTGTGGTTTGCTGCCCCCTGCTCCACCAGGCCTGGGGTATCCAGGACAGCCCACGACACATCTGCAGTGCGGTGCACAACGCTGCACACATGCTGGATGGCTGCTGCTGAAGTATTGGGTTCCCCAGAGATCTGAATCCTGCTGGCTCCAAGGCCATTGGCTGGCTCAGGCCCGTTTAGCTGAGTTTGTGTTTGCCATCTGAACTCTTGCTTGTCTTGCCCACACACAAATACTAGATATATAAAACCCCAGAGTCCGTGGAGCTCTTTGCAGTTCCCAGAAGGCTGCTGGTCTGCGCCTGCACAAGATTATTAAACAGAAAGCCCCTGGCACACGTTACAGGGCCCCGGCACACGTGAGCAGCATCGTCAATCGCTGCTCTGGGCCTGAAAGATGGCTGATCAGCCATTTAACATGACTTCCGGGAGAGCTCGCTCAAGGCTTGTCCTCGGGAAAAGCAAATGGACAAGGCAGCTAACGCGCCATTTCTCCGAGGGCAGCTAATAATACATGGTCTGTCCAGGTGCAGCTCTTGGCGTTTAGGAGAACCGCAAGATCAGCTTCCACACTTGGAAATTCAGGCCTTGTCGGTGCCGAGGACTTGCCCCCGGCTCGGCCATCAGCAGGGCTGCACCGATGTCACCCCTGCTGTGGACGGGCCCTGAGAGAGCTTCCCCTCCTCCCTGAAACAGGGTGGATATCCCCAGTACAAACTGTGACCTATCGCAGCTCTGCCTGTCGATCCTCTAGACTGAGGCACGTTCTGTATCAATCTGAAAACTCACCATCTGTAAATTCAGCCTCGTAACACCCTGTCATAAATATAAAGGGAAGGGTAACCACCTTTCTGTATACAGTGCTATAAAATCTTTCCTGGCCAGAGGCAAAATCCTTTCACCTGTAAAGGGTTAAGAAGCTAAGGTAACTCCGCTGGCACCCGACCCAAAATGGCCAGTGAGGGGACAAGATTCTTTCAAATCTGGAGGGCGGGGGAACAAAAGGTTTGTCTGTCTGTATGATGCTTTTGCCAGGAACAGATCAGGAATGCAGCCTCACAACTCCGGTTAAGTTAGTAAGTAATCTAGCTAGAAATGCGTTAGATTTCCTTTTGTTTAATGGCTGGTAAAATAAGCTGTGCTGGATGGAATGTATATTCCTGTTTTTGTGTCTTTTTGTAACTTAAGGCTTTGCCTAGAGGGATTCTCTATGTTTTGAATAGGATTACCCTGTAAGGTATTTACCATCCTGATTTTACAGAGGTGATTCTTTTACCTTTTCTTCAATTAAAATTCTTCTTTTAAGAACCTGATTGATTTTCATTGTTCTTAAGATCCCAGGGTTTGGGTCTGTGTTCACCTGTACAATTTGGTGAGGATTCTTATCAAGCCCCCTCCAGGAAAGAGGGTGTAGGGCTTGGGGGGATATTTTGGGGGAAGACGTCTCCAAGTGGGCTCTTTCCCTGTTCTTTGTTTAACACGCTTGGTGGTGGCAGCATACGTTTCAAGGACAAGGCAAAGTTTGTACCTTGGGGAAGTTAAAAGGCTGGTAAGAATAAGTTTAGGGGGTCTTTCATGCAGGTCCCCACATCTGTACCCAAGAGTTCAGCGTGGGGAAGGAACCTTGACACATCTCTGTGAGGCGTTAGCCTCATTTTGCAGGTGGGGAACTGAGGCAGAGAGAGTACCTTCCTCAAGGTCACACAGGAAGTCTATGGCAGAGCAAGCCCAGGGCCAGGCTAGCGCCCTACCCACTAGGACACCTTTCCTAGGACCTTTACGCACATGCAGTTACCCAAGGGCCTGGCCACCAATGGATGAAATCAGCACAAATCCCCAGTGCAGATAAAACCGGTCCCTGGAAACCCGTCACTCAGAGACATTGATTCGCTCCTGCCTCGCTCCTTGGGCTGTCACATGCACCAGTGCAAAGGTCTTGCACAAAGTGGGCGAAAATGCTATTGCCAGGGCAATGGAGAATCCTGGTTCGACACCCACTGCCCACAGGTGCGAGTGCCTAAGTGCAGGGAGATCAGGCCCCAGACACCCATCGCTTGCGCTTGGCTGGGCAAAGCAGGATGTGGTTACGTAGAGTGGCACAGCAGGGGGAGGAGTTAATGAGACTTCGTTAAAATGCAAATAGAAGGGCAGGAGTCTACAGCGCTGGCAGGCAGCGCACGGGGCTGCTAGTGAAGAATCCTGGAGCATTTCCTCGTGCAAGGCTAGTAGAGGGCGATCTTCACCGAACACCAGGAGACAGGGCAGGGAGAGGCTTCGCTCCCTTTCTGATTTTTACACACTCACACCCCCACGCTGGCTCACTGTTATCTGTATTACCGTCGTGCCCAGCTGAGATCGGCGCTCCATTGCACTGGGCACAGAGAGTGAGAGACAGTCCGCCCCGCCCCGCCCACCCCCCCCGGCTTGCAATCTATATAGACCAATGTTGGTCGGGGAATCAGGCCCAGAGCGGGGCAGGGACATGACCAAGGGCACACAGCGGGGCAGAGGCAGAGCTAGGACTAGAAGCCAGGTCTCATGACCTCCAGCCGGAAGCACCTGCCCACCACTGCAGCACAAACTCACTATACCATACTATCTCGCTCACATCGAGCGCTTTTCATCCATAGAGCTCAAAGCGCTTTACAAAGGAGGGTCAACAGCATTCTCCCCCTTTCACAGATGGGGAAACTGAGGCACAGAGAGCCAGTGACTTGCCCAGGGTAACCCAGTAGCAGAAACAGAACCCAGGCCTCCAGAGTCCCAGTCTAGTGATCTCGCCGCTAGGCCACACTGCTCACTATAGAGCCCTGCACACAAACACCCCCAGAGCCCCCCTGCGCTCTCTCGCATACACATTCAGGCACTGTCAGCTCTGGGCACAGAACCCTTCTATCTTCCCTGCCAGGGGCACCTTCAGAGCGCGCTGGGTCCGGGCTGGCAATCGTTTCCATTATAAATCTCCCTTTGTGGCAGGCCCATAATCAGCTTCACATTTCTCAGGAGGAAACATAGTACAGCCCAGCTGGCAGCCCTGGAAAGAATCCTATATTATCACAGACAGAAAAACCCTCTGGCTTCCCTGAACATGGAGGCAGGTTGGTCACAGCCCTTCGCTGGACCAAGTTGCTCCTTGGGTACCTCTGAAACCCTCCCCAAAAGGCTCTGAACGAAACAAACCACAATCTGGCGAGCGAGTCCTCACTCCAACCACCCCAGAGCCTTTATGCCTTTGGGAGGTGTGACGAAGCCCAGCCAAATCACGGAGCCAGCGGCACTGGTTCTGCTGCACGCACAGTAAGAGACAAGTTTCGAACCCAGCGTTGGAGCCGGGTTAGTTCAAAGCCCACAGAAGGGGAAGAAAGCACCCCCGGGGGGATCCCCCTGGGAGAGACGACACACATCTCCTTGCAGATGTGACACCCTCCAGTGCAGTGGCTTTGGAGGGTCTCCAGCTGCCTGGTGAACAGCAGCATCCTAGTGGGCAAATACCACCAGGCGCAGAAGCAAAGCATAGACACGTGATACACGCTAATAATGTGCAAGGGCAACGGGTGCCCGTAAAACTCTCGCTGTCCTGCGGTATTTCCTTTTATCCTGGGGGCTGCATCGACCTCTAGAGCGCACAGGCCAGATCGGAGTCGCTTCAATAGCAGGAAATGGTTAATGTCGAGATTTGAATGGTGCCTGCTACGTACAGAACTTGTCATCTCACAGGGGTAAAAATCCGGGCCCTGCGGAAATTTTACTCTTTCAGTGGGGCCAGGATCTCACCCGCGGCGTCCTACACATGCTGATTACGGCAGGACCCACTGAACACAGGGCTAGAGCAGCGAAGCTGGGGAGAGGGCGGATTGTTATTGGTAAGCGTTCAGAAAGCTCCAGGGTGCTCCTCTCTCGGTGCCAGGGAAGTGGCACGCAGGCAGAGTAGCGTGAAGCTTCTCCCATTGACGCAATGGGGGACCGCCACAAACTCCGAATGAAGCAGATTCCTTAAGGGGCTTGAGGACTTCGGGGAGGACCCCGTTGGGGGTAAAGACAGATTCAGACGGAAGTGGCTTGGATCATTGCAGAGCTACTGGCTGTGCAAACCCTGCATCGGTTAGATGCAGGATTCACGTTGTCCGAACATCAGCGGGGAGCTGGGCTGTTCTGGTTTGGGCCTGGTTCGTTTCAGGTGAACATGGGGTCTTATTTACTATCATTTGTACTGTGCTAGTACCTAGGAGCCCCCCCAGTCATGGACCAGGCCCCATTGTGCCAGGTGCTGTCCAGAACAAAGAGACCATCTCTGACCCACACAAAAGTGACGGTTCCTCATAGGTATGTTTGGGCTGGTTGTGGTGGTGGCTGGTTCTCCCTGACGTCAAGCCGTGTGAAGCTAAGATTTTATAAGGCACTTCTGCTGACCTTTGGGGCTTTCCCAGACTCATGGAAACGTGGAGGTTGCGACCCAAACAAGGTAGCCCACGTCCACACCACTGAGGAGCCCCCCAGCTTTGGGGCCGTTGGGTTCTACGGGCAAGACCAGCCTTGTGGTTAAAGCACAATACGAGCAGCCAGGAGACCTGGGTGGCTTGGACCCCCTCGGGGCAGTCACATCCTCCCTCTGTGCCTGACCACAACAGCAGCGGCTTACCTGGCAAGAGAGGGGCGGGGAGTCTCTGGGAGATGCTCAGTGGAAGGTGCTGCTCCAATGCACAGGATTAGTGGGTGTGAATGAACATTGGCAAGAGAGGGAGTGGAGTGGGGATGGGAGCGGGAGGGTGGGGGTGGGTAAGAGGCGCAGGTCTCTCAAAACGCACTGTGGAGCAGGAACCCTTGGGCTCAGAGAGCCAGAGATAGCCCCTAATCCCACTGGGGAGCTGGATTGGGGCCCATGTGACTTGAGTTGTATTCCCAGCTCTGGCACAGATTTCCTGTGTGACCTTGGGCAAATTACTTCATCTCTTCGGGCCTCAGTCCCTGCAGCTGTAAAATGGGAATTCTAGGTGATTTCTCCCACTCATTGCCTGTCTTACTGAGAGTGTAAGCTCTCGGGGGAGGAACTGTTTTCAACTTCGTGCTGTACAGCGCCTCACAAAAGCCTAGGCACTGCTGTGATACAAATAATAAAGAACAGAACATAAAAAGGACAAGAAAATTACCCCTCCTGCCCTGCACCTAACAATTTAACATGGCATTTAAGAGGCAAGCTCCTCTTCCAAGAAACCGAAGCTCCGGCAGCCAAGAAACACAAATCAAAGCTGAGCCTTTCACTTGCTGGGCTTGTGACATTCAGGTTCTGAGACAAAATGTCGTTGAAAGGCAGTTTGCGGTGGGATATTTATCTCCCTGCTTCCCCCGCAAAAAGCTCTGTGCAGAGAATTGGATTCATTTCACTGGAACAAGGCAGAGGCCTGGTTTGGGGGTTAATGTTCCATCTGGTGCCTGCTGGAAGGGCTCCCAATAGACTGCGTTTGCTTACACATAATTAGATGCTGATGGAGAGAAGACACAAGGAGAGCTACAGAACTCGGGTGTCTTGGAGAGCAGCAAAAGCAAGGCACAGAAAGACGGGCACAATCCAGGTTAGAGGCTGAGCATGCCCTGGTGCTGCTGTCCAGCTGCTTTTACACCCCCCCCCCACACACACACAACCCCTTGCCTATACACACACACAAACACACACACACAGAGAACCCCTTACCCCACACACACCCTTACACCCCCCCACACACACCACCCCCTTACACCCCCACACACACATACACAGCACCTTGCCCACACACACCCACACACACACCCTTACCCCACCCCCACACAGCCCCTTGTCTATACACACACACAGACCCTTGCCTCCCCCCCACATCCTTACCCCCCAACACTCATATACAGACCCCCCTTACCCACACACACAGCCCCTTGCCTACACACACACACACAAACACTGAGCCCCTTGCCTAGCCACACACACACTTTACCCCCCCACACCCTTATCCCACCACACAGAGCCCCTTGTCTATACACATACACATCCTTACCCACACACACACCCTTACTCCCTTCCCCCACACACTTGCCTACACACATGCACACACTTACTCTCCCCACACACACAGTCCCTTGCCCACACACACACACACACACAAACAGTCTGTGATCCCTCACATACACAGGCATACAAACACTCATGCATACACACACATGCCATGATCACTGTCCCCTGCATGCACACACCTACACACACACCCCTCCCCACTGGCACACAACCTCAAATGAATTGAGGCTCTCACACTGCAGCTGTGGAGAGGACAGATATTCCATCTCCTGAAGGATTTCGAGATTTTTATGTTGGTCTTCGCTCCAGTTTGGAACAAGACCGGAGCTTTTCAAAGTTCTCTGCGTAAGACAATTCCAGAAAAAGACATTCGTTTCGGGCCCATCACAATGTGTGGTTTTTGACAAAACTGAACTGTCCGTTTCACCTTTCAGAAATCTAGGAGGATACGACACACTCGCAAATTTCAAAATGAAAAGTGGTTTCAAAACCGAAACGTTTACAGTTCAACGTTGCCGGAACCCATCCTCCCCCGCCCCCCTTCCCGTTTCTTCTCCAAAACCAAATTTCAGCAAAATCGATGTGGTTTCCTGAAGCATTTAGGCTTTGACAGACTTGCATTTTCCCATGGAAAACAGGCCCATCAGAGTTTTCCTGACACACTCTAACCCAGCGGCTGCTTGTCCCTTAGGGGCCGCAGGGCTGGGGCGACAGGAGGAGCCACACCTGGCCAAGATCAGGGTGACTGCCCCAGAAAGAGTAGCAGGAGGCTGCAATGAAGGGGGGACACTCAGGGAAGGGTGGAGAGACTGCAGAGAGTGTGACAGGCTGCAGGGACCCCCCGAGCCCAAGGGAGGCGTGACAGAGAGGAGCTGCAGTGAGCAGGAGTCTCCTGCTAGAGACCCTGACTGGGAGAAGGGCCTGGAAGCCAGAGGGCTGAGCTCCAGCCCGGTCCAGGCTGAAGCATCGCTCACAGGGGGGAACATCCACTCCCGAGCGGCACAGTGAAGCCAACCTAAATTCCCGTGTAGACAGCGTGAGGTCAGCGGCAGAATTCTTCCATCGAACTAGCTACCCCCTCTCCGGGAGCTAGCTTACCTACGCCGTGGGGGCGAATCCCCCCTGCTGGCGTACGTAGCGTCCACACTGACCCGCACGAGCTGTCGTTTTAAGTGTAGACAAGCCCTCAGAGACTTTGAATGGGGACCTAGCTGTGGGCTCCCTCCCTAAAGACAGCGAGTGAACGGGTTTGGGGCATGGAGGGCCAGCAGGAGAGGCCTCAATAAGTGGGACCCCAGCAGGGGAATGTTTTAATGACCTGTGAGTGTGAGATACAAAGGGCCCTGAGGAAGTGAGAACTTGGTAGCGGGGCACCAGAGTGACCTCTGGCCATCACGGGGCGCTCAGTTAGCAGCCACCCTGCACTCACGCTCTATGATCCCGCACACCCCCACGCCCCTCACACAGAAACGCCGACACACGCGTGTGCTAACACATCACCATTCCCTTTCTCATCAGCAAACAGCCCCAGCCACACGCAGCTCACTGATACCCTCCGCGCAGGAAGTCCCAGCCCGTCCCATGCGCACGAATTCGCCCGCCCACCGAAGTTCTTCGGTATCCTCCAGGACACGGTGCCACAACAGTGCCAGAGACCCGCTCGTGCCCAGGCTCGCTCTGCCAGCTGCCTGCGGAGCTCCTGGCAAAGCCGCTTTTCCTTCTGTCAGAGCAGGGGCAACGGGTGCTGACTGGCCAGCCGCCAGGGTCCCATCCGACGGGCGGGTTGCGTCAACCATTGCTACAGCGCTGGGGAGGAGCACTACAGGACTCTGGAGCAGCAGGACACGGGCAGGTGCCTGGCTGTCCTGGAGAACCCCCTGGGCCCGCATGATGACGCTTTGTGCCAGGCACACGGCTCGCACCTCCCCAGCACTGGTGCAGCTGGGACGCCGGGCCCTCCGGGCAGCAGTGAGGGATTTGGGATACTTGCCCCACTGGAAGAGCTCAGCGGAGCTGGTTGCTTCACATCCCTGCTGGGGAGAACTCTCCTGGGTTACCCCATTTCAGCTGGGCCTGATCTAAAGGCCCTGTCCTAGGCTTCGCAACCAAGCTGGGCTGGTCAGACGCCTGGCCTGACTGCGGGGTACGGACACGGGGTGCTGTATGGGCCAAGGTGTCCCGAGCAACACAGCGTAGCTGGGGCCTGGAGGAGCTTGTAGAAGAACCTGTGTGGATGGACAAAGCTCTCCCACTCGCCCCCCGGGGGCACTGTTATTGTCCACACACACACACTCCTATCACCCTGTCCAAGAACAGCCTCAATCTTTCTTCCCTAACCAGGCTTGGAGCCGCTGAGCCCAAGCCCTCCCTGGCTGCCCCCAGCCAGGCGCCTGCCCGCTGCGGCTCGCCGAACCGCCCGCCTCGTTTCCATCCCCTCCCCAGCACTGGGGAAATCGCTATAAATCCCCGGATCCCTCCTCCCCACGGGCGCCATCGCCTCACCGCATATGCAGTCTCTGGGAGGGAATAAAGGCTGTTAATTACCAACAGATGCCCTGGGAATTCTCCGAGCCACGGATTCCTTTTCCACTGAGCCTGCAGCGAGGGGACCGGGTGTGCGTGGAGGCCCAGGGACAGTGAACCCCGGCCCGACGACGGCCACCTCAGGGCGCAGAGTCCCAGGCGACCCCCAGCGCTCAATGGCCGGAAGCAGGGGGAGGTTCAGGGGTTATGGGGCACTGCCGTGGGGATGGGGACTAGGTGGGGGAAGCGATGGCCCAGGAGCGCCTGGCAGGGAAGGGCGGCAAGGGGGGCTTCCCTGTTCTCAGCTACAGCTGGGAGCCCCCAGCCCCAAACGCAGGTCTCAGGAGGTGTAAGTGGCTAGCGACCCCACTGCTCCCTGCTAACCTCGGCGGAATCCACCTGCCTGTGAGAGCCGGGGAGGGGCACTGGGCAGACGACGGGGAAGACCCCCCCACCCAGCACCCTGTGCTACTGGCAGTACTGGGCGAGGGTGGCCCAGCATCCTCCTGGAGTCTCCAGGAATTACATATTCACCTTCAGTTACAGATGACGTCATGCAGTGAAACCTCCAGGAATGTGTCCAACCAAACTTGGCCGCCCTCATGGGGCGGCAGGACTGGCGGGGGGCCTGGGGGGATAGAGGCCAGGCAGACAGGCAAAGCCACGGCCCCCCGCGCAGCGCATCAAAGAGAGGAGACGCGAACTGGAGCGAGACAGCGCAGGGACTGTTCTTCGAAAAATCAGCAACAGGCCCAGAAGAGCCCAAGGCTGCTTCTTTCTGGGCTGGAGAGAGACCAGCTGCACCCTGGGCCAGGGTCTGACCTGTCAGACAAGCGCTGCTCTCATCAGCGGCCGGGCTCCCCGAGATGTGCAGCACGTGGCCACGGACACGGGTGGCCTCCGCTTGCCACGGCACCGGGATGGGGAGCTGCTGCTACTGCCCCACGCACCCAGGGTTTAAGCTGTAATGAAAGAGGTGCTGGGCTCAAGCATGTTTTTTACTTTCATAACTGACATGGCAGGCCCAGGTGTGCCGGGGCCCTGAACTGCCAGGTCCAGAGATGCTGGGGCTCAAATTAAGCATTGCACACACCCCACTTTGCAATACACTGTGACGTTATTGACATAATCTGTAGCTGTATAGATCACTGTTGCGACCACTGTTATATATTTGCAGCAAATATTGTATAAAGGCTGTCGTGTAAGGGGTCTACGGAGAGGTTATGGTTTGCTGGTTATGATTATGCTGTCTATGTGTGTGTATCATTTTTGTAGTTGAAGTTATGAATATCGGCTCTATACTGTCTATTTCAAACTTGTGCTATGCTTCTGGGCGACACCCCAGACAAGTTGGTGTCAGCTCTGCCCAGCCTGCTGGATGGCCCATTAAGGACCATCAGCGATACAACTGACCCATTGAGAGAAGGCAGATAGGCCTTGTGACTCAGCAAAGTATGCCGGGACTTGCCCATATGACTCCAAACTCCGTTTTGCTGTAATTTTCCATAGTAAGAACAAAGAGGGGTTCTTGCACCTGGAAAAGATGATAAAAGGCTGATGCCTCATCTCCATCTGGTCTTCAATCCTGCTTCCTACCTCTGGAGGGACTTTGCTACAAACGGAAGCTCTGAACAAAGGACTGATTACCAATCCCAGCTGTGGGTGTTCTCCAGAGACTGGATTTGAACCTGCCGTTTATTCCATCACTGCTACAAGCCTGAACCAAGAACTTTGCCATGACTGTATGTCATTGATTCCACTTAACCAATTCTAGCTCTCATCTGTATCTTTTCCCTTTTATGAATGAACCTTTAGATTTTAGATTCTAAAGGATTGGCAACAGCGTGATTTGTGGGTAAGATCTGATTTGTATATTGACTGGGTCTGGGGCTTAGTCCTTTGGGATCGAGAGAACCCTTTTTCTTTTACTGGGGTGTTGGTTTTCATAACCATCTGTCCCCATAACGAGGGGCACTGGCGGTGATACTGGGAAACTGGAGTGCCTAAGGGAATTGCTTGTGTGACTTGTGGTTAGCCAGTGGGGTGAGACCAAAGTCTGCTCTGTCTGGCTGGTTTGGTTTGCCTTGGAGGTGGAAAAACCCCAGGCTTGCGCTGTGACTGCCCTGCTTGAAGCAATTTGTCCTGAATTGGCACTCTCCGTTGGGTCCCGCCAGAACCAGCCTCGTTACATACACAAACCAGCATGCACCACACTGCCACCCACACCCCCGGCGAGCCCCACACCTCCCTCTGGCCCCCACGGTGCTTCCTCACCCCCAGTACACTGCCTCCCTCTGGACCCCCATGCTCATGGTCCCCGCTGAGCCTCCTGCCAGACCCCCCTGAATATATACCATCATCCCTGCCACCCACCCGCCTGCACTGACCCCTCTCAGCCGCCTCCCTCCCCCATCTCAGACACCTTCCCCCATCCCCCAAAGTCCCCTCTGTGCCTACTTCTGTCAGAATGTGGGATCCCCAGCTGGGCTCTCCGCACCCCCAGCCCAGCCCCAGAAGATGGCACTCAAGGGGAACGTTGCTTAGTGCCCCCCCCCCCCCTTTGATGTCCCTTGGGGGGGAAGGAAGGGAGAGATTCTTTTAATTGCTACTGCCTGGTTTTTCCCCTGCCCGTGCCACGTATGCCAGCGGATTCAGTGACTTAGGGATGGAGCTCGGGCCCCAGCGTTTGCATCCCCAGCGTGCTGCTCCCCACAGAGTTCATGTCACAGGGTCAGCCAGTTACCCCTCTACTGAGCCCAAAGAGTGGGGTTAGACCAGCACGTTTCAGCCCTCAGGAGCCTAACCCATTGTGGGCCCCAGGGCTGACCGAGGTGCCCCCAGTGCCCGAGCTCCCTGCAATGGCAGGGAACATTTTGGGGGGCAACACGCCCAGGGGGTCCCAGCCAGCAATCCCTGCCCCATGCTGCAGAGGAAGGGAGTCCCTGCCAATCCCTGCTGGGGGCCAGTCTTTCCCAGCCTCAAATCTGGCCATCACTTTGACCCTAAGCATGCGAGCAAGACCCAGGGCCCCGTGCTGGCAGTTATCGACAGCCGAGCCAGCACCGGACTCTCCGCCGGTCCAAACCAGCACCGCTCCAGTGGCTCTGGCTGCAGCCCCCGGCATCGCCGAGATCCCAACCCAGAGGGGGTCTCGGCTCCCCGCAGGCCCCCGGAGACTTGCATCAGGAATGAGTCGATTCTCTCTCCACTCTGAGGCTTGACGTTTAACAAGCCGGTTATTTACACTCGCCTTGATTTGTGGCGGGCCCTAACCCAGCTGGTCCCCACGGCTGTCGAGCAGCTCTCCCGCAACTGTGAGAGCCATCCTTCCCCCCCTGCGGTGTCTCTGCCGGTGTCCTGCAGGCTGGGCCCAGTGCTGAGCCGAAGGGACGGGCTCCACCTCGTGCCCCTGCCCCTTCCAGCTATTGTCGCTCCCCTCGCTGCCCTGGTGCCCTGACACTTCTGTCCTGCCCAGCAAGCAGGTCAACGGGGCAGCCACAGCCCCAAGCCAGGGGGAAGGAGGGGAGAATGTGGAAGAGACGCAGGACCCTCTGCAAGGGCTCCTCTCACCACCCCGCTCCCTGCGTCCCTGTTAACAGTGCAAGCGCAGCGAGCAGCATCCACCAGCAGGGGGCGCTCTCCCCGTGTGAGGTTATAGGGTTAGGAATCTTCGCTCAGGAGCCGTTCGGGGGGGTTTGTCAGAAAAGCGACAGAAGAAATCCCCTCCCTGCTCCCAGCGCCCCAAAGCTTCCGCGTGGGCAGGGACGGGGGCGGATGTGACGCCCGCTCCCGGGGCCGGTCTGCAAAACCCATCCAGCCCCACCGAGCAGCGGAGAGAACTGGCGCATGGCTGCTCCCAGGACCCCCACACACCCCCTGGTTCCTTTCTTCCTCTCTCCCCATGTCTTTTCCTTTCCCGCTGGGCTGGCGGGATTCCTCGTCACGCAAACTGAGCCGGCGCTGGAGGGGTCCTGGCCCCAGGCCAGTAGCAGAGGACGGGACTGCGCCAGGCAGAGCACGTGTCTGAAGCTGGTGGAACAAGGGCACCGGGGATGGGTGCAGGTGACATGCCCTTGAGGCCATTCGGGGGAGCGCAGGAAAAGGGGCAGTGAGATGCTGGTCCATCCTGGGGCAGGGACTGGGACGAAGAGGCCAGCAATCGAGTCCAGCTGCCTGCGTGGTGGCCGGGCTGGAGACACGGCCTGGCCCAGCCTGGAAGGCCCCAGAGCCGCGCTCTCTGAGGAGCCGTTGTGCCCCTCCGTGGATGGATGCAGCGGGGGTTCTCCTCCTGGCAGGGGCTTCCCCCTTTCCGCTCCTTGTCCAGGGGAGCCCACGCGGGCGAGCGGGTTTCACTTGGAGCTGGGGTCGAGTGTGGAGGGACCTAATGCCAACCTCCTTTTGGCCAGGGAAGAGGAGTAAATGTCCCTCCCCACCACCAGCTCCGTAGGGCCTTGTCCAACCCGGCCACCCTCCTCACGGGATGGTCCCATTACAAGGACTGAAGCCTCCGTTCCAGCTATTTATCTTCGCCAAGTGGCTGCATGAGTCACTCTAAACCCAAACCAGATGATGCTGGGAATGGCTGGGTTGTGTAATTAGCACTTGGGTTTTAAAGGGGCGGCGTAGAGACGATGCAGGAGGACGTCAGCCTGGATGCATTGCCAGCCGCGAGGCCCCATCCTCCTCCGTGCTGACCCAGCCCATCTCCATGGGTGATGATCAGCTGGACTGCAAGGTCGGGCCCCTTTAATCCTGGCCCTGTCCTCACTGCAGGGCGAGCACATCTGCTGATCCTGCCAGCCCCCTGGCTCAGATATGCTCAGTCCCACGAGATCGGTACTGCATAGACAGGGCAAGCTAGTCACTCAGCCTGGCCTCCTTTCCGTCAGGAGATGGGGGAGCTGAAGCCTCCAGGAATCATTCAGCTCCTCGGTCGGTGGTGCCAGCGGCGGCCAGGTGGTTTGGGGCTAGAGACAAATGAGCAGGAAGGAATCGGAGAAAACCACTCTGCTCGCTTTGCCCGGACAGGCTTGGGCCTGTGGGAGCAGAGGGGAGAATCCCCGGCATCAGCCCCCTCTCCGGCTCTCCCCCCGGCTATGCCACGATGCACCGCGGGTGCAGGGACTCAGCCACCAGCAGCAGATCTGGGGAGCCAGGGAACTCGACGCCGAGGAAGGGGTGCAAGGCACCCGAAGCCCTGGCTCTGGGAATGGCTCTGGACAGCACAACTGAATTCACCACGCCGCCAAGCAGCAAGAAGGGCCGGGGGCTGAGCCGAGGGTGGGTGCTCAAACCCCAGTTGCTGGGGGGGGGGGGGTCACAGAGGAGGCAGTGTCAGCTAGGGGCGCACGAGAGAGATGCACGTCAGAGGGAGATGGGACAGCCAGGCCTCCGGCTGCATCCCGTCTCCCCAGTGATCTAGGGAGAAGACGGACTGAACCAGAGACCCATTTCATCTCCCCACCCGAGGAGCACCTCGAACCTCCCGGCGAACTGCAGGGGCTGGGGCTGCAGCAGAACTAGCCCTTCCCTGGGAGCTGCAGCACTCTCCCGGCCAGCCTCAGCCACGCCACGCTCCAGCCCTTGGGGGCTTCAGGAGGGGGCCAGCCAGCCATGAACCCAACCGGGCAAGGAGGATGGGGGGAGCTTCTAGAAACAAAGCCAAACCCAGCCAGTCTCCCAACAAGACAGCTTGCATCAGCACCAGGCGCAGCTCACCTTGTTCCCGGCTCCCTGTCGCCCTGCTGAGATCCCCCCAGCCCTCCAAGGCTGGAACGTGGCCCTAGCCGAGTGCTGAGCCCCCCCCAGTGCCTCCACACGGCGCGGCTCCTTCCTTCTCATGCACAAAACACCCCGTTCCACTCCCCATGGCAGCGTCTTTCTGGGACCAAAACCAGCCTGGCCCAAGAGGGGCAGAAAATAACAAGGACCCACCGCAGAAATTAGCACCCAGCTCATCAGCCCCCGGGCAGCTCATCACATTAATGCTGCTCCCTGTTCAAGGGGCGGGGGGGGTGTTGAGGGGGCGGGAACAAGGGCTTTCAATGGCCATTTAGCCAAGGGGGAATGGAGGCTCAGAGAGAGCATGTGATTCGCCCAGGGTTAGGGTTAGGCAGAGCAGGGGTTTGAACCCTGGCCTCCTGCATCCCAGCCCCATGCCTGGACCAGAAGGCGAATCATGGGCTGCTAAAGCAAACTCCCCTTCTCCCGCTTTCTGGTGCCCCGGTCGGCAGCTCGTCCCCGGAGGGGACACCCCCTTTCCTTCCCCAGAGCTTTACTGGCAGGGCCGAGTCTCCCACCAAATGGGGCCAGAAAAGCAGCACACCCCAGAACTTATTTACAGCCCTGCTGACCCCAGCAGCCTCCGTTCGCAGCTAGTGGGTACAATGGGGGACCCTGCCCAGGAGAAAGGAAATGGAGACTGCCCATTGCTGCTAGCCCTATGGCGGTGGAGGAGGGGAAGACAGCTGCCATGGGGCAGGAAGGAGGGGGACTCGCTAGCCGGACATCCTGGCTTCACCGAGCCAGCCGGCACCTAGGAGTAGCGCCCCACCTCCTCCTCAGCATGACGGGCCTTGGATGCTACAGCAGCAAAACTGGATTCTCTGCTCGTCACCGCCGGGCTCTGGGACACCGGCTGGGATTGTCTGTTGTGACGGGGGCATGTTCTCAACCGAGCGCCCCTGGGGGCTGGGATGCGGGAAGAGAGCTGTTTCCAGTCGCTCTGGTAACTGTCGTGCACTGTGTCCTGCCCACGTAGCAGACCACGGCGTCCCGTACACCCAGGGACACCACAGCAGCTCATACACTCACAGACATCACGGTCTCTAGCTGGGGGAGCGACTCCCTTTGACGGAGTAGCAGGTTGTTATCGTCACCAGGACTGGCCACTAGAGGGAGACAAAATCTCATGCACGAAACCAACGATTCGCACCTGGCTGGCGGGTGGGGCTGCCCCCGTCCCACAGCTCCCCCTGCAGGCAGACTCCAGCGTGCAGCAATCTCCTGCCAGCCCCAGGATTGCCGAGGGAAACCCGGCACGGGGGACAACAGCGGGGCCTTCCGAGAGGAGAGAACAAGGCGACAGCCCCATGTAATGAGCTGCAGACAAGTGAAGCGAGTGACAACATGGAACATGAAGACCCGGAGGCAGCCCAGGCCCACCCCAATCCAAGGCCCGTCACACCATGAGTGCGTCCTCCCATATCAACCAAAATAGCCTGCCTTGCGCACACAAGATCTGCCTGCCAGAAGAGGAGCTGGAAACAACAGAGACCGGACTCCTGAGTTCCATTCCTCGCTCTGCCACTGGCTCACTGGGCAACTGCCACGTGCCTCGGTTTCCCCAGCTGTATGGCAGAGACGGTAAATCCTTGCTGCCCTCAGGCAGGAGGGCACTTAATTCATTAGGGTCTGAACTCCTGAGATCCTTTGTTCCCTGTTCTCTCCCGTGGAGGGCGGATGCAAGCAGAGCTCCAGCAAGGGTGACATCGCTGCTGGTCCAGGACAGTGTGTGTCCCAGAGAGAGGAAGGTCTCACGAAACAGCCATTCGCAGGATGCATCTTGCAAACCTCATGGCAGAAGTGAGAACAGGAGGCAGCCAGGAAGCCAGGTCCCTTCCCCAGCAAGAGAGCGCACAAGCCAGAGGCTGGCGGGCGTGTTTGCACCCGTGTGCGTGCGCTGGTACACGTTACGGGGCTGCTAACAAAGACAGGAAGCTGCAAGCACCGGCAAAGGGGGAGTAAATTCAACCTCCCCGAGGGGCTGACTCCCTGCGGAGCGCAGAGCAGCGGGTTACACTAAGACGTCCTCCTCCAGTCCTTGCATCAGCCTGCCTGAGCCGCCCGCCCTGCCATCCAGAAGGCAAGAGACAGACCTGCCAGCGATGCAGCCAGTTCTTGTGGCACCATCTAGTGGAGATCTGTAACCCACATCGCAGGAAGGCAGGACAGCGCGGGGTCCAAGCCCAGCCTTGGCTGCCAGCGGCGTTCCATTGATGTCGGGGGGTGACAGGTGCTTGCCCCAGGGCTGAGTTTGGCCTGTGCCTCCCTACCCAGTAACCCCAGAGGGTTTAGCCAGAGGACGGGCTGTGCCCGCCTGGCTTACAGCGCAGCGAGTGGATCAGCAGAGTCTGCGCTGCCAGCTGGACCCAGGTCAGAGGGCAACTGCAGGGGTCTGCTGTGCATCAAGAAGGGACCACGTGGCTGCCTGGGTTCCAGGGGGAATGTGCGGGTTTCTGTTCCTCCCCAATTCTCCATTGCATAAGCTGCACGCACTCCATCGAAGCTGGGGCCTGGATGACGGGGAACATCCTGGGAGCTGCCCCCAAAATCCAGCCCCTTTCGCTCCCCTCTTTACTTGCAGGGTGGGGAAGCTGCAGGAAAAAACCCACACGCGGAAGGACGAAGCAAAGCCAGGCTGTGCAAACCTGCTTCCAAGCCACTAATCAGATGCAAAGGGGGAGGAGTGCATGTCCCCAAGCCACGTGGGCACAGGCTGTGGAGACCCTGCCTCCTCGGAGCCGACAGAGCAGTGACCTGGGGATCAGAGGAAAGGCCCAGCTGTCCCTTCCCATCTTCCGGGGCAGGGGGCACCATGGCCCAAAGGGGCAGCTCCCCTCCGGGTGCACATGGGGGGAAGCTCCATTTGCTTCAGTGTCAGCTCAATGGAGTGATGCTCGTTTACACCACTCGGCACCACAGCCTCGGCTCTCGCCTTCAGATTGACGGTCGCTGCACCAGAAGGGGAAGCGCTGAAGGGTAAAGGCAGGACCAGGCTGGGACCCCTACAGCCCCTGCCAGCCAGTGGGACGGAGACCGATGCACCCATACCTGCCCCCACAGCTCCGGCCAGTCAGCCTCCCGCTCCTCCTTGCCGTTCCCGGGGATCCTGTCTGATCTCACGTCTAACACAGGCCTGGTCCAGGATGCAGGGATGCCCCATGTGGAGACTGTCGCTCTGCAGGCTGCACCTGCTGTCAGGTGGGGTTGGATGGAGCCCGTGCCCCCTGCCGGGAGCTGGACACACGCCCATCACCGCACGTTCACCCCAAATCTGAGCGAGGATCTGCACTGAGCCATTGCACGAGTATCCCTGAGTCGGCGCCGGGGAGGCCGAGCGAGGGCAGTGCAGTCACCAAGACCACCCCGCAGGATGTAATCCAAGAGGATGCACAAGGCAGCCCAGACTGAGCCAGTCTGGGGCCTAGAACCCAAGGAGAACTACGGAAGGGGGGGGTAGGGGGTCCAGCAGCCTCCCCAGAGAACCCCCTGTACGTTCATCACAGCCAGGCCACATCTCCTGGGGCTGCGTCATCCCTGCTTGGATGACCGATGGCCTTGACGATGGGCCTCTGCCTCATCTGGCCATGCAGCGAACACCCTGATGCCAGCTCCGAGCCTGCCCTTCGCTCCTTGCTCCCATTCGCGTGAACCCCACTGGGCAGCCGCCAGCGCCCCTGAAAGAAAACAAATCACCCTCCCTTGGAAACATGTCTAGGGGTGGGGGGGGGAATTGTGCTGTCTGACTCGTCCCACGCAGGGCCACTAGGGGGCTCTAGCTGCTTGCTGTTGCTCTCCTGGGGAGGGGAGAAGAGATGGGATGGGGGGGGACACTGACAAGCCAGGACCCACTGCTGGAGAGTGGCTGTGGGGGAGAGAGGCCAAGAGGAAGCCGGCAGGGGAGTTGAGTAAGAGATGTGCCCAAACCACCGCCCCCGGTGTCCCGTTCCCAGGAGCACCAGCTTTGAGGAGGAGCGGCAGGACGGCACACGCAGGGGTGGGGGAGAGAACCGGCCTCAGGGCACCAGCAAGCTCCCCCCCACCCCTTCGCAGGAGCAGCACACCGGGCTGAGGGATGGAGACAGCAAGGCTGCTCTCGTTATGGGGAGGAGGCACCCGAGATCCTGCCCCCGCGCCCTCTGGCCGGACAGGAAGGGTGACCCAGCAATTACAGGGCTGGGCTGGGCCTCGGCAGACTCGTGTCCCAGTTCTGCCACAGACGCTCTGTGCGGCCCTGGTCACGTCACTTTGTGCCTCGGTTCCCAAGTGCGCAATGGGGAGCGTAGTGACCCCACTTCCTGCGTCTGCCCCACCCGTTTCCATCGTAAGCCCCTCGGCGCAGGGCCCATCTCACAGCACACGGCACAGTGGGGTGCTACTAACCCCACCAGACTGGATGGGCAGGCTTTAAAGGGAGCTCTGAGCAATGCCCGCTGAGCGAACAGGGCGGGTAGGACAAGCCAGTTAGCTAGATTAAAATGGTGGGGGCCGCCCTGGGACCCCTCATGAGAAGGTTCTTACCTGAGCAAGGAGCGAAACTCACATGAAGGACGCATCACCAGATCTCCCCGACTGTACCTCATCCTGCCTCTTCCCCCACCCCCGGGACTGAACTGGGGCGGCAGGTCGAGCGGGAGACGCTGCAGGGGGGGCTCTCACGGACTCCCGCCCCCTGCGGAGCGCAGAGCCGTGGGTTACACTAAGGCATCCTCCTCATTCCAAGCTGCAGTCACCTAGGGTTTCCGCATCCTGGAGAGGCCCCGGTCCACCCACCAACTCGAATCCCGAAGATGCTGTTTCTGGGCTGCTGGGTGTGACCCAGAGGGACCGACTGCAAATTCGCTCCAAACCCCATCAGCACTGCGCAGCCAGGGAGCAAAGCAAAGCAGGGAGGGAAATTTGAAAGAGCAGGAAGCACTTGTTCAGTGTCAGGCTTTTGTCTGGGCAGGAGCAGGCTGTGCTGTGGACACGCTGCAGAGCGAGCCCCACAGGGGTGACGTGAAGCTCATGAGCTAAAACAGGCCCTGTGGGGCGCGTGGATAATGCTCTGTGAGGGTCCCCACCTCTCCGGCGCCAGGAGCTGCAGAAATTGTCACTCCAAAAAATATTTTCAGAGCTCGAAGCAAAAACGTTTGACAAAGGGAACCAGTTAGATACGGTGCGTGCAAGAGAGAGAGAGAGAGAGAGAGACGCGCGCACACACGGTAATGCAAGTGGTCGGGCTGGGGCCAGATTTTTAGTAGGTCTTGGGGCAGGGGAACCAAGGGCTGGGAACCCAACGTGCTGAGTTAGGCGCCCGCTGAGCGTTTTGTGGATCACGCTCGTGCCTCAATCAGGGACCGATGCACCGAACTCAGGGGTTGAGACACCTACATTCCTTCGCGGACCTGGGCCTGAGCCTCTTTGGAAACTGGGGCCACGTCTGTTGGTGCCCGAATGGGAGGCTGAGCAAGTCTGCACATCAGGCCCCCCGTGTCTCTCCCAGACTGGCCAGCCAAAGGCCCCGGGGGGGCAAACCCAGTGAGCGGGCGAGTGGCTAAGAGCCGAGGGGGAGAGGGACAAGGCGGTGGAGCCAAGCGAGAGAAGAGGCCTTCAGGGGAGGTTTTAACAGGGCTGGGCAGCCATGTAGGGTTGCCCCAAACCGCTGTGGCGAGGCAGCACGGTGGTGTGAAGGCACCGGGACGAGGCCAGCGTTACACTCTGCGGGGAGCAGGGAAGGGAGAGACTATACAGGACCCCCCGCCCCGCCAGTCACTTTCTCTGGTGAGCTGCCAGCAAAGGAAGGGAGAGGCAGACCATGGCCCGACCTCCCCCCGGCCCCAGAACAACCGCTGCCCAGTTCCCGCAGTCTAGTCTATATGGACCTCCCCTTTGCTACAGCTCATTCCTCTGTGTCCTGCCCGCTCTGCAGCCCGGGACTGATTCCTTGCCAGCATCCTGAAGGCTGATCGCATCTCCCAAGGTTTCTCTTCCCCGATGGAAGCAGGGGGAGTGTGGGGTTGTGGTTTAGGCCCAGCATGTGGGGCTTGGCACTTGTGAAGTCGACCCCCGGCTCTGCCGCGGAGCAGCTGTGTGACGCTGCGCAAGTCACTGCCCCGCGCTGTGCCCCAGTTTCACCCATAAAACGGGGAGAACAAGCCTTACCCTTGGTTTTGTAAAGTCCCTTGAGAACCTCCGATGGAAATGGCTACAGGTGCAAAGTATTAATAGAAATTAGCACGGCCTGCGATACCCTGGCTTCTGCCTGGCAGAGGAGATGGCTGGCTCGGAGGGACCCTGGGCCTCCAGCCTTTAAACAGCATCAAGCAGGTGCTGCATGGGTTTGCCCCAGAGCTCTGGATGCGTGCGTGGCCCCAGCCAGGGCCGTCCCCAACCACAGGACTCCCTGTTCCCCCGGAAGCTGGGATTAGCCTCCTTGAGCCCTCGTCAGTGTCCGTGCAGGGCTTTGCACATGGCAAGTGCTACGCTTCGTTCTCATCTCATTCCACGGGTGAGCGAATGTCATGCTCAGGCCGTGACTGGCGCTGGGGAGAGCTGCAGCATGGGGAGGCAGGTCACTTCCCAGCCAACCTCCGCTCGGCCAACAGCACCGCCCAGTCCTGCCCCTGCAGCCCTGGGCCCACGGCACGGCTCAGGTCGGAGCCCCAGCCCTCCGTTACTCCAGCCCAGGGCTCCCCCTTCAACTCTCCCGATGCACCTCCACCCGCCCCTCCTCCAACACCCATTTGTCATTTCCAGCCTGATCCTCTCTCAAGCAGTAGCAGCCACCATCAGCCATGTGCCGTAGATCCAAACTGGGCACAAATGAAGGGTTCAAAGTAAGGCCACCAAGTCTGTATTGCTCTTCTGACCCGAGAGGGATTTTTAATAACCAGGTCCCCAGAGGCAATAGCCTAGCTGACCCAGCCACTGTGTTCTCCACCTCCCTGTGCTGGTTAGGGGGAAGGTCGGCTGCCATTGCTCTTAAGAACTTGCAGTCCCTTATTAAGCACACGCGCCCCATAAATTGTTAAAACAGTGTCAATATCTGATTATATGCTTTGTAGCAGCCTGCCAAGGCCTCATCAGTGAATAATTTACAGCCAATGCATTTCATAAGATGCACTATAATAAGTTATTAGAGAAAGTGGCTGCATTTCATAATCACTCCTTAAATATTAATAAAGCATTCGTCAGCAGAGCTGCCATCTCTAGCGTTGCCACCGACTCCATGCCCTCTCTCTCTCCTCTGCCCCACCAGGACTGCGCTCAAAAGGGGCCCAGGCCAGGCCATAGGGGCAGGTCCCTAAATATCAGACCTCAGAAGCAGTGTCCGGCCTTTGTCCTATTCGCAGCCAACTAGTTTTGGCTCCGCTCGTCTTCAATTCGAGAGCACGGCCAGTGGTGTCCCACAATGCATGCTGGGAGGAGGCGGGTAGTCTGCACTGGCCACACCCCCATATAAAAGAGAAGGGTTGGCGTGACTGGAGATTTCTACTTAGAACCCCCTGGACTGCAACTCGGACAGGGCATTCAGGTGATCCGCGAGCCAGGTGCCCCCCTGGGCGATGTCTTGCCTTTGTCTGGTTGCCGTTAGGTTGCCCTTTACGTCCCCTACCCGGATCCTGGCTTTTGGTTTCATTCGTGGTTTATTAATGCAGTTGGTTCCTGGACTGAGTGTTCATGGAAGTCATGGACAAATTACACTGGGCCAGAGCCAAGAGCAACACAAGCAAGTGCTGGGCGTCTTTCCCTGCACAGAGCTCTGCCAGCTCACCGCGCTCCTGCCCCACAGCCCCCCTCCGGTCCCAGCCCTAGACGCTCCACACAGCTCTGCTGGTGCCCCTTACTCCTGACCTGCTGCCCCCCCTACACCCTCAAACATATTCCAGGTCCTCGCCTCACTCGCATCCCTTCCAATGCCCCTTGCTCCTAGCTGCCCCCACCCCCGGTGCTCCAGGCCATGCTCTTTTGGGAGTCCCACGTCTACCAGGCTGGCAATGCTCAATTTCTCTCTCCAGGACAGGAGTTGTGAGAAAAGGCAAATCCCCCCCAACGTAGTCCCCCAGCTGGGAGCCTGGGATCCTCACAAAGAGCCAGGCTGGCCACCAGGAGCCCTGCAGCAGTCCAAGACCACTGGACCAGATCCCCAGCTGGCGTCCCGCAGCATCGCTCCGCTGGAGCCCTGGGGACAGAGCCGCAGCAGCTGTAAATTGGGGTAGCGCCTTGGAGTCAGTGGGCCAGATCCCAGCTGGCACAAACCCGCGCTGCTCCAGGGATGCTAACAGAACCATCCCCGTGTAGAGCCGCTGGGGATCTTGCCCCTTGACCCCAGCGTGACTCTCTCATGAAAACAGGGATGGAGGAGGGGGCATGTTTTCACTGCAAGGGCCTGATCCTGTGAGGGGCTGGGCCCCAGACACATCGGACGCCAGGTCACCCTGGGCTGGGCCAAACCGTGAAGGGCCTCCAGGTCTCCCAGCTGGATCGAAGACACCACCGCTCCCTCCCCTCACTGCTCTGGGCCAGTCTGTTGCTCTCTAGCGGGAAGGAGTCCTGCCTCCGGGGAGTAATTCCCCTGCTGGAAGCACTGGGCTCGGGAGGCTGAGGAGGGCAGCACAGTGTCTTCCTGGCTGTGCAGAGCTGTGAGAGCCTCAGACCGGCCACCTACAATCTGCAGCTCCTGCATGAGGAGAACAGGGGATGAGACGCAAGGAGCTGGTGGGGAAGAAAGGCGGCTCGTTGACTCCCCATCACACCCGCACACGTGCCCCCCTGGCCCCGCAGGAGAGGCCTGAGCGCTAAAGCTGATGGATCCGCGGCGCTCAGGAGAGGTTTAAGGCCAAGGGCGCTGGCCTTTCTCGCTGGGCTCCAGCGCTGGCTGAGATCCCAAAGGGAAGGAGTCAGACGGGATTCAGAACTGGAGCAGGACGAGCTGAGCGGTGGGGAAGGCAGGCTGGTATAGCCGGGGCTGCGGGAGAGCTGCTGGTTTGGATGTGGTGCACTGGAGTGGCAGGGGGTGCTGCGGATGAGGCCGGAGGCACACAGAGGAGAGAGCCCAGGACTGGAACAGCAGACGGGTCGTGGGGGAGGACTGAGTGGTCTCATCAGAGCCGTGTGCGCGTCAGCCTAGGACAGGCATAGCCGGGCGGCTGCAGGTTGGAACTGAGGTGCATCGGCAAGAGCTGGGCACACACAAAAATCTCCCCAGGACTTGCCCACGCCATGGGCAGCTCTCTCTGCTGGGAAACACAAGCCTCCAAATTCACCCCCATGCACCTGCTGCAGGAAGCAGCCACTGCAGCAGGGCTGGAGAGAAATGGGCCAAAGCAGCATCCATCAGCAAAACTTCCTTCATCTCCTGAACGGGGAGCTTCCACCATTAACCAGAGGCACGCCCGGCTCGGAGCCGGTCTGCAGGGGTTTGCTGTTCAGTGTGCGACTAAGCTTGCTCAAGACGTGGCTGCCATCCTCCAAGGGGCAAGGAGTAATTAAAAAGAAACCAAGGGAAAGGTCCAGCTGTCACGCGAAAGGCAGCGTGCCCGAGAACGCTGCGCTAATTGCAGCCAAATGCAAAAGGAGGGGTCGGAGAGCGGCAAGTGCAAATGCCACTTGTTGGCATTAAAGATTCCCCCGCACTCGTCTGTGAGCGGAGGAGATGAGACGATGGGGAGGTTTGCACCAGAGCCTGCGCAGCTAACGAGCAAAGAGCCAGTGAACATGTCCCCTGAAGGGACACACGTCCCCGTGCATTAGTAGCTTTAATTCACTTCCGTCATTTGTCAAGCCCTTGGCGAAGGCGAGAACGGCAAAAAACCTCCCTCCGGCACCCCGGTAATTCTGAAGGGGATTGTTTTTTAAATTTTGAGCCACAGGGGAAAGTCACGCTGGCCCATTAAATTCTCGATACTGTTCAGTGAGCTTCACCCAGCTGGAATGTTAACAGGCCAGGATCTCAAGCCCTCAGGACAACCTGCCATCCCTCGCACCTCGACCTGGAGCCACGGGCGGCAGGTAGCGAAGGCAAGGGGAGGTTAAGCCAGGTGTGGCCCCGCCCTTCTGCCTGCCCCTTTTCCCCCAGCCCAGGCTGCTCCTCTTCCCACCCTTGCTCTGCCTCTCCCCCGAAGCAGGCGGGAGCTGAGACGAGGGTGGGCCGGGACTTGAGGTGGCTGGGGCCAGTGCTTCAGGCTGGGGGCGAGCCAGCCTGGGCCAGTCAGGACTCAGGGCGGCTGGGGTAGGGCTCCTCTGGCTGCAGCAGGGGCCTCAGGGCTTCGCCGAGGGAGGGGGAACAAGGGGCGTGGCTTCAGGCAGAAGGGGTGGGGCTAGCCTCCCTGAATGGGGGTTCACCCGCCGCCCATGCCTGGAGCCAGGGTGTCACAATCCAGCAGGCATTTCGCAGCTCTCTGGGGAGCTGCTTTTGTTGGGAGAGACTTACGAAAAGGTGGCACATTGTGGGGCATCGGAGCCTAGTACTATGGTCTTTCCCCAGTCATGGGTTGGCGTTAATGACCATGCTGCTGCTAATGGGGCCATGACTTTGGGAGAAGTTACACGGCAGGAACCTACCCTCTGATCAAAAGCGGCTTGCAATGTGTGAGCCTGTCCCCAGATCAGAGGCTGCAGGGAAGAACGTATCCAGCTGGAGGTCTACATCCCCTAGTAGGAAGCTGACTAGCCAGAAGACAAGCTCCTTACCCTCCTCAAGAGGGGGGGAAACTGCCCAGAAGAAGGGAGAATCCAAAGGGATTCATTCAAACAGGAGCGGGGGATGGGAAATCGTGGTACCAAGTTTTCAATCTGCCTGGTGCACCAAACCACATATCTTGGTCTGACCTGCCCAAATGCTGCTTGAAGTGCCACCAGCACAATGATCTAGGCCCCATGGAAGATCCTATTGACACCCAGCTTGAAGGGTCAGAGTGGAGTCACTTCTTGTGTCAACGTCCCAACGTGCAGCATCTTCCAGAACTTCATCAGCCAGAACCCCCTGAGCTCCGGGTGTTTGCAAACTACCAGCCCCAATTGGGGGTTGGAGGCCAGAGTCTATGGTCTCCACAGGATGCTGCTGGTAAAACAGGCACCTCCAGAGCCCTGGGGCGCCAACATGGCGTCGTCGTGATGGAATCCTCCTTTCCACTCCGACAACCACGCCAGGGAAGAGCTGTCGGCGGCCAAAGGAGGATTTATCAGATTTGACACTTCACCTTTCTTAAGCACATCAAACGAGGACGGGAGAATGCAACAGCCCTTCACTAAAGCTGACCGGAGGCTAATTAATATGGGGAACAGCTGACAGCTGAGAAAGCTAGGATGGAAACAACCCCAGTTGGGTTCTGTTTGTCCAGCGCCAATCAGCACAACAGCGGGAGAGGCAGGTTCTCGTGGCCACAGAGCGCTCATTTATTTGGCGGGTGAGGCAGGATTCTGGGGAGGCGGGGGTTCCAGGAGGCAAGGAAGCTTTAAGCCAGGAAGCTTTAAGCATCAAATGGGGCAATAATAAAACCATCGGCAGCTGTGAAACGAGGCCCAGAGAGGCGAAAGGACTTGTCTAATCTCAGATTTTTAGTGACAGGAGTGGACTGGGGATCAGGCCGTGAGCATCTGGAGATCTGGAGCGTCTGGAGGTGGGCCCGAGCCACAGTGTAGTCATCCAGATATTTGTGCCATTCTCCCGCCCCTGCAGTGTTTGGGTCAAGGTCAGAACCATAAGGGGGCTGGGACCCGTCTCTGGGTTGGAACCTTCCCCCCAGCTGCTGCAGATGGAAGGTTCCTAAGGGCAGCCAGCCAGTCCGAGAAAGCCCTGACTTGCAGCTAAGCATGCCTTGATGTCTCTAGCGTGCGCATGATTAGCATGAGGCACGACCTGGGTGGCTGCTAGGAGGAGAAGTGGCTACTGCTAGTACTGGGGAATTTTAGCAGTCCATTCTCATTTGCTCCCAAATAAATCTTCATTCGTTTGTATTTGTATAACACCCTCCAGGCTGGCTGGAGAAAACCCACTCCAGAATGGCAGAGGCATCCGAGCTGCTTTCCTCTCCCACCTCCAGGGAGCTGTGTAAAATATTGGTACCCCCAGCAAAGCCAGCTGGGGGAGGCAGGGCGGGGAGGAAGAAATCACACTTTGACAGTTTCAAGAAAAATGAAACATGTCCCAGAGTTTCCCCTTGTGTTTGGCTCCTTCCACAAAAGGGGATTTTTTTCCCCCCGCAGGTGGAAAAAGAAAGAAAACCCAGCCCAAGGTGATGAATACGGTGTGGAAATATCACTCAGCAGGTGCGGGGAAGGCAGGATGCTTTGCCGGCCTGTTCCCAGGTGGCATGCCATTGGTGTGCCTGCAAAGTGCTGCTTGCAAACAGAAAAGGGGAGCTGTTGCCCATGGTGATGGCTGCGGTTTTGCACGGGGGTTCCTCTCAGGAGTAGAGGCTTGTTAAGCCCAGACAGAGTCTGGCACGCTCTGGGGATGTCTAACACTGCAGTAAGACACCCGTGGCTGGCTCGGGTCAGCTGACTCAGGCTCATGGGGCTAGAGCTGCGGGGCTATACCATTGCGGTGTCGTGGCTCAGACTGGAGCCCGGGCTCTGAGACTCTGCAAGGGGGAAAGGCTCCAGCCCAAGCCTGAATGTCTACACTGCAATGGTATAGCCCCACAGCCCGAGCCCTGCGAGCCCACTTCGGCAGCCGCGGGTGTTTTATTGCACAGTAGACCCACCCTGTGTGACCACAGAGGGCAAAACCTAAGCCAGGGTCTTCAGCAGCTTTCATCGACGTGGCAGTGTTGTCTAATGGAGAGAGCACCTGACAGGGAGCCAGGACACCTGAGTTCTAACCTTGGCTCTGTCACTAAATTGCTTTGTGACCTTGGACAAGGCACCTTTCCTGCTCTGTGCCTCAGTTTCCCCATCTGTAACAGAGCGATGGGGAACCTGTTCGGCCCTTGCAAGTGCTTTGAGATGCATGGATAAAATATGCTATAGTTTAACACTGATCACAAGCCCAGTGCAGGGTTTTCCCCTCACGCCCATCAGGGTTTGAGCAGAGCAATCCAGTCTGGCTAATTCCCCCTCTCTCAGGACCTGGGAATACCCTCCAGCGTCTGGTACAGCTGGGAGATTTCAGTGCCAATCTCCCCATTCCCACTGTCGGGGGCAGGCTGGGTAGCCCCCCTGGCACTGGGACGGGTAGAAACTCGCCTCTTTAGACAGGCCCCAGCAACAGCAACGGCCTGTAAATCCAACTTGCCTTAACAAGGACGTCTCCATCATTAGCACACAGAAGCGCTCCAGAGAGATCAATGGCATGCTCTGACAGCGGCTGCTTGCGACATCTCTCCAGCTCATTAGCTGCGTGACCCCCCCTCTTCTTTTAGCAGCCCGCTGCGCGGACCGGTTAACCCTTTCACGCCTCGAGTTTTCCTCGGCAGAGGGGAGCAGGTCAAGCTGAGAACTAGAAAGCACAGCCTAGTGTCCCCCAAAGATGACCCCCCCCTCCACTTCCACTCTGCACTGGGCACTAACTCCACCGCTGTGTCTTCTGCTTACCCCCCAGCCAGCCCTCCATCCTTCCACCAGCAAATGCCACGTTTCCCCCCACCTGCTGTCAGATCACAGGCCAGCAAGAGATCGATGCTATTTAATAAGCTGGCAGAAATTAAATATTGACTTGCTTTGTGTTGGGCTGGGGCTGAACTTTGCATTGATCTGCCCTGGAGCTCTGCTTCCCTCGCTGGCTGCCCACGGAGGGGCCCCACGCTAAGTCGGCGGGCTGGGGAGGGGGAGACATGCTGCCCCGCTCAGTCCCCCTCTAGGAAAGGAAAACACAGACAGGCCCTGCCCCATCCTTACTCCCCTGCCCATGCGTCCTTGGTCCATCCTGCCCAGGCCTCCTCTCCAATCCTAGGTCTCTCAGGCCATTTGCATTGTGCACCCGCGCTCTTCAGACTGCATCCCCCCGATCAGACCTGCCTGCCTGCACCATGGTCTCAATACACCATGTGCCTCTCGCTAGGTACCCCTTGCCCCAGGATCCACCTTCCCGGCTCAGCCCCACTGTGCTGAGCACACAGGAAGGGCAGTGCCTATTCCCCTGAGAAGTGCCCGCACTCAGGATAATGAGTGACCATGAACCAGTGTGTTGCACCTGGCACTCCGACACCCGGACTCCGCACAAGAGTTGGAGGTGGGAGATGGTTTTTCCATCCTGCAAACATTTCTCAGGGTTTCTTCCACATCGGGACAAAACTGAGACCGGTCCGAATTTTTCATGAAAGCTAGAAGAGGGGGGAGCACCCCAGGAACAGCCTGGTGGGGTCAGGGCATGCACCTGGGACGTGGGAGATGCAGGTGCAAGGCCCCGCTCTACCTATTCAGCCAGGTGAGTCCCTTGCCAGGGGGCTGTTGGTTATTTTGGGGGATCGTCTATCTGGTTTTGACCAGAAATCCCACCCTGCACCTGAGAAAACAGCCTAACATTGAGCAACCCCACCCCTCCCCCCACTCCGTTCATAAACTACTGGGTTTCTAGGGGGATCTCTTCACCCAGGTGGCTCTGGGGAGGAGCCTGGCAGCCGTTTAGCAGCTTGCAGCCACACAGCGGCCGCAGAGGACCAGGGCCTGCAGTGGAAGCGGTGGACTTTGGGAAGGTTGAACGTAACCCCGCCGACGGAGGTGGGTCAGGGTGCGTTGTCACTTCTCCCAAACCCCGGACTCGCAGACAGCGCCGTGGGTTGCTCAGCAACTGCAATTCCATCTGGTTCGACCGACGGCGAGTCCGGTGGCACAGAGCGACCCGACGGGCACGCTGGGGCAGCCAGCGAGGGCTGCACGGTGCCGGTTGGGAGAGTGGCTTATGGGCAGTGGCTGCAGCAGGCTCATTTCACGTAGGACAGTGACCGGCCATCAGCCATTTGTTCTGGCTGCAGTTAACTTGAGTCGGATTTTAACTAGCGTTGAGAGGACCCGCAGCCCCTTTACCAAGCCCCTCGGCCATCCCCAGCCGCAAACAAGACTGGAACGGAAAGGGGATTTGGACAGAATAAAGGGGCAATTGCCTTCACAAAAAGAGCCCAGGATGTAGAACAGCCAGCGGGGCCCCAGACTTTGGGCACCTCCCCTGATCTGTGGCACCGGCTACGCCACCACTGTATCATAGCACCACTTCCTCCAGCAGGTAGGCGCCGTGGTGGTCTCCCATGCAAGTACCAGACAGGTCTCAGCCTGCTTAGCTTGGAAGAGCTGACAAAGAGTCAGCAGCGCAAACACCCTCCTTGCGCTCAGTCCCCATTGCAGAGGCTCAGCCCAGACCGCCGAGGAGCTGGGCTATGGGGCGTTTGACCTCTGCATCCCGGTTCCCTGGGCTGGGCGCATCACTGCTCCAGGGTTGCCACACCCAGGCATTTCAAAGGGTGAGTCAGGCCCGCACAGTCAGGAGCGTCACTCAGAAAAAATGGTGAGATTTGGGAGCTTTTTCTTTCCAGTCGGGTTTTGACTCTGCGGGGCTGGGGAATCTCAGGTCACATTTTCCAGCTCGTCTCAGCACCCGTGAACTCAAGAAACTTACCTAAAGAAAACCATATAGGAAACTGAGAGTCCTCCATAACCCCATGACTCCAGGAGCTGGGACTTACACTAACTGCCAAATATCGCAAGAGTGGAGGCAGGTGGGAGGAGAAAGCGCGATCACAGAGCAAAGAGAGGCGGGACCGGCTCTCGGCGCTGGCGTCGGCGGAGCGAACACCGAGCCGGCGGGACTCGGGGCAGAGCCATTTGCTGTCTCCACAAACCCAAGTCAGCAGGAAACCTCAGCAGCGCTCGGGCGAGGCGCCCCGCCTTGCCTCCCGACCCAGGCAGCTGGAGCTGCCGCGCGCTGACGTGATTGGAAGTGGCAGGGCTGCTAAAAGGCAGCTGTTACCAGTTGGAAAGGACAAGTGTTAAGGGCCTGGCCTGCCACCCCCTGGCCTGCGCCGGCGCACGGCTGATGAGTCCATTACATGCCGGCCAGCGGATCTCAACAGGGAAAGCCACCACTGGGGTGGATGGGGATGGGGTGGCCTTCTCTATAACCCCAATGGCTGGGGACCCAGTGCTGCATTCTACCCCCTTTCTGCAGGGGGGAATTGGCAATGGGGTACCGGAGGCAGTTGCCTTCCCCTCCCCCCAGACTTTTCATAGGTCTCTAGGCTCCACTTCCTCCACCCCTGCCTTTGCACAGTGTAATCAAATCACATTTACTGTTCCATATGCTGGCACAACTTCGCCCTGCCCACCCGAATTTTTCCTGCCTTTCTGTATAACTCTCATGGCCCGGCTCATGAGACCAAGCCAGCCGCGATTCCTGCCGGCCTGGGAGAACGTCCCACCCCCCCCTCAGCCAGAGCGAGCTCCACAAGGGCCGGGGAGCTGCCAGGGGGCGGAGGGAGGGAGAGGGTGTTAGCGGCACGGCGCTGGCAGAATGAGGCCCGGTGGGGGTTACGGGGCAGGATCGACCTCCCAGCACAGGCTGGCGTTAGTCACAGCGCCCGCTGGCTTCTCCCTGCAAAAACACACGAGCGCCGGGGGGGCGCGTCTCGTCTTCAAAGGCCCCATGCGCTGCTCCGCAGCCTGTGGGGAGCAGAGGCCTGGTATCTGGGTGCAAACAGACACCGGGCCGACACTGCCTCCTCCTGCCTGAGTCACCCCTTGATCGCAGCCCCACGCGGTCTGCGTGCGACGCCATGGCTCGGCTCTGTGATCTCCTGTGAAACGCTCGCCTGTGCGATTAGCTCCTCCACCTCGCCGGGACAGAGAGCAGGGCTCTCCCGCATCCCCTGGAGAGAACATCACACCCCTCGGCCCAGCGCGTAATCTGCCTTCTTCGGAGCCCGCTTGGCTGGTGCACAAGTGGCCCACTGGGATTTCTTGTTCCCATTCCAACAATGCTGGGAGGAAACGCGCAATTAGGGGGTCCCGAGTCTCGCCCTAATTACCAGGGGATGTTCATGTTTGGGGAAGGGTTCCACAGTTTGCAGATCGATCCCCATAGCTACTGCTCAGGAGTGCAGAGGCTGGGAGAGGCGGAGGTTGGCGTGTGCACCCTTGAAGGAAGCTCAGCGCCCGAGAGAGCCCGGCGAGCAAAGCCGCACGTGAACTGGGCCTGCGCCCCAGCCTCCCCCATCCCTATCCGTGGGCAGCGGAGAAAGACGGGGGCCCTCGCTGCTGGAGCTGGCTGCTGCTGCTCTGGGCTCAGGCCCTGGGGCTGGGCATTCAGGAGATCAGAGGTCAATACTCAGACCTGCCTCCTTGCGGGAGCTGGGCCAAGTCACCGAGTGTCTCCGGGGCGGGACCACGTCTCCCCCTGCGCGTGGCTGCTGACTGGGGCTTTGGGCATGACACGATACAAACGATCACCAGGCCAGGCAGGAGGCTACAGGCACCGGTAGAGACATGCGGCAGAGGTCTGCCATGGGGCAGGTGTGGAATGAAGCCCGCCATAGCTCTGCCTAGGGGCAGCTGCCCAGGGCTAAAGGAAACTGACCCACACAGGGCTACAGCAAACTGACAGCAACTCGGGCTGCCTTCCTCAGCAGCGGGAGAAAGCCGCCTTCTCCACCTGAGGCCGTGCCTCGGCCTCTCGCAAATGATCCTCCTCCTCTTCACCCCTAATCTCCCCCCAGCCTCTTCCTTCCACTCCCACCCCCTGCCTGCAGCCATCACAGCGCGCCTGGCGTCTCTGCTCCTGCAGTGCAGAAACGGCCCAGGCTGGGTGGCTCCCCCCTGCCTCCAGCCACTGGCCCTGGCAGCGGAGGGAGATGGTAATGCAGAGGGCACGTCTGATGACTTGTAACGTGTAGGGCAGTAAACGGTGCAATGCCCCGAGGGAGGCGGTGCTGCTGGGCGCCTTGGCCCTGCCCTGCCACCAGGCGGCATTCAGAGCCTTCCCCAGAGGGCTGGGCAAGGGGGCTTCCCGGCCAGGCCGAGATGCTGCTGCATTGGCTGTGAGGGGCCCTCAGAGGGCTCTGCCCGGCCCTGGGCCCCCGAGAGGCAGCCTGCTGTCCCTCTGCATTGCAGGGTGGGGATTTCGCCCCGCTCCTAGGAGCGGATTCACAGTCTACTACTGCTGCCAGCTAATGGACTTCGCCACGTAGCTCCAGCTTGTAGCTCTGTGGGGGCCTGCGCTCAAAGCCCACCGCCAGCCCCTGCAGGGGCTTTTCCACGGGCATCCCCTCTGCATTACAATCACCCTGCCCGCACAGAGCCCTGCAGGGCGCCTGGCACCGCTGCGACCCACCTCACCCCGGGCACCCGCAAGTCTGAGACCCCCCAGCCCATCGAGAGAGCATGCCCCGGGAACCAAGCGACAACCCCGTTCATCCCGGCGGCTCCATTGTCTCTATGGCCCCAGGCACATCCACCGCCCCGCCCGACAGAGCTTTTCTTGCCAGCCTTGTTCGTGGCTGCCTCTCCCTCACTCTCAGGGAAGTTTGAAGTTAATAATGATCCGTTATCATCTCTTGTTTTGTGCCTATTCTTGTAATCCTTGTACATGTCCCCAGGCCCAGTGCCAGCTCCCCACTGAGTAGGACTAATTAACACCAAGGCAGGAGGAGCTGCAGCTGGCTGGGTCACCGGGCTGCTGGCATGCTCGTTAGAGAGGCAATCAAATGCACAGAGACTCCACCATTCTTAAAACCCACCCTCGCAGAGCAGCGAGGCGGGCGAGGGGGAATTATACCTCCGGCATGAAAAATCCTCTCTTTGCAGGAAGGAGGTGGAGTGCGGACAGGCCCTGAGATAACTGCTAGGAGCAGAGGGATCAAACGGAAGAGGCAGGGAACAAATCTGGTCCCCTGGGTTCTGTTCCCAGCTCTGGAAGGGGAGTTTTGTCCACTTATTGGAGCAGGGAGATAGGGTGTCAGGACACCTGGGTTCTATTCTCGACTCCAGGAGCCCACTGGTTTGAGCAGGGGGCTGGGAGTCCGAACTCCTGGGTTCTCCTGGAGGATCTGTTCAACTAAAATGAGTTATCTACCCTCTCTGTCCCCCAGTGAATGCAAACTCAGAGTCAGAAAGAAAGGGGACACCTATGGGGTTTAGACAGTGAGACCCATAGGTGCCCCTTTTCTGTCAGACTTTGAGCTGGTTTCACTGCGGGTAAATAACTCAAATGCGGTTGAGCAGACCATGAAACAGATCCCAGGAATCCAGACTCCCAGCACCTTGCTCTAACCACTAGACCACATTCCTTCCCAGAGTCAAGACTAGAGCCCAGAGGCCCTAACACCAGTCCGACGAGCGATCTATGACCAATGGAGGATTGGTGTGGATGACAGCCCAAGAATTCAGCACCCACTGCAGCCTTGCAAGGCTGACCTCTGTGCTCCCTGGAGTGGGGCTGGTCAGTGTAGGGAAGGGAAGACTTCCCCTTGTCCCCCCCCAAGACTACCACACACACACTCCTCCTGTATTTACGAGGCAGGGAAAAGCTGAGCCAAACTTCCTGTGACATTTTATACACAAAAATCCCCCCCCTCCATTTCCTTTGGGACAGGTTGGTTCCCCTTCCCCTCCCTTCCACTCCCAAAGGGAAACTTGCCAATGGCTGTTTTTCCAAAGGAGAACACGGCCCGGAGCCAAGCGCTGGGCTGGGAAGGCTGAGAAAAGGGCCCGTTTTAACTGGGAAACTGGTTCTTTTTCAGTGGCGAAAGGAGACCACTGTCTGGGGAAGGAACAGGGACTGAGAGATGCTGAGACGATCTGGGGGCAATAAAGGGCTGGTTTGCGATCCCAATGGATGGGGAAGGAGCTTGGATTTCGAGTCGTTTCACCACCATATTTCAGCAAGAGACTAAAGCAGCTCAATCTATTTGGTTTAACAAAGAGAAGGTTAAGAGGTGACAATCACCATTTCCGACTGAATTCCCTCCATGGGGAGATTTTGGAGAGCAAATAGAATGAGAGCCGCTGGCTAGAAGCGAAGCTAGGCCCACTCCAACAGGAAAGAAGGCTCACATTTTTAACAGGGAGGGGTGTTAACCACCGGAAAAACTCGCCGAGGGATGTGGTGGCGTCTCCCTCACCTGGAACCTTTAAATCAAGTCTGGGTGTCTCTTCCGAGCCTAGCTCAGCCAAGGTTATGGGCGTGAAGCTGGGAGCACTGGGGGAAATTCTCTGGTCTGTGTTACACAGGAGGTCAGGGTCATGTTCCCTTCCGGCCTCAAGCTGTGAATTTCAGCCTTCTTGGGAAAGGGTCTGAACAGCACAAGCTCGCGCAAACAAGCCACAGACATCCAGGGTCCACTGGAGCCAACGGCAAAGATTATCATCGCCTTCGGTGGGTTTGATCACACACACACACACACCCCCCTTTCTTCTCTCACTGCGTGTCTTTCGGCTGCTGCGCACCGAGCGTTTGCTTTCAGAAACGGCCCCCGGCTGGGATGCTCCTTGTGGGTCGGTACTGAAGGTATCAAGGAAGAGGAGCTCTCTGGGCTCTCATCCCATTTGTCCCCTCTTTGCCCTGCGCATCAGGCCAGCTGGGAAAGTCTCGTTTGTTCTGTGTTTGTACAGCACCTAGCGCAATGGAGGCCTGGCCCATGACGGGGGCTCCTCGGTGCCACAGCTATACAAATTACTCTCCTCTCAACGGGGGACGTGGTTCCTCACTCCCTGCCCCAAAGGGTTTGGCGCAGTTGCTCAGCACCTTTGAACAGAGGTGGCTGCACATCAGAGGTCAACGCAGGGCCTGGGTAGACTGGAGTGGAGCTGGGAGATGAAAAGGCGAAATTGTGTGTACGTGTCCTACACCATCACTGCTTATGGAGGGGTGGAACCGAGGCAAGGTTGGGAGCCAGAAAGGCTGGAGCGGCTGCGGTGGCCCCGGGCCGGGGAACAGGCTGGAATCCCTGGGACCCTCCTTCCTAGCCTGGAGCCGGCTGCTTCCCCCACAAATCTCAGTAGCTCCCCTCCTACCCCTCCACTCCCCCATTCACAGGGAGCTTCCACCTGCCTGGTTCTCCCCTCATTTTGTGTGGGGAGGGGTGTTTATCTGATCCCTGCACAGTGCACCCCACCCCCCCGCAATTGATGCAAGCCACACCCTCTTCTGAAATCCACCAATCAAATCAAGCGGTCACTGAAACAACTCCTCCCACTGCAGAAGCATGTCAGACTCGTCAATTTCACAGGCAGAACCAAGGACCAGGGTTTCAAAGACATTTGGGGGTCTCAAGAGGCCGATAGGCACCTCATGGGATGCTGAAAGCACCTAGAAACCTATGGGAGTTAGGTGCTTCTGACAATCCCATTGCCTATTGACATCAGCAGGCATAGGGGCCAAAAAGAAGCCTTGACAATCAGCTGCTCCCCCTCCCAGCGCTTCCCACCCACCACGATCAGCTGTTCAGCGACCTGCAGGAGGTGCTGGGGGGACGGGGAGGAGCGGGGGCAGGAAGAGGCGGGGGGAGGCTTGGGGGAAGGGGTGGAGTGAGGGCAGGTCCTGGGGCGGAGCGGGGGTCGAGCATCGCCTGGGAACTGAGGAAGTTGGCGCCGATGTCAGCAGGATTCTGTCTATTGGCTTCAGGGCACTTGGGATCAGGACCTGAAGCAGCAGCTGGAGGGTAACACAGAATAAAGGAGAAACAAAAATTAATTTCCTATTAAGTGAATTTTTAAAAAGTCACAAAAGGAAATTGTGCAAGAAAACACACAGCCAAGGAGCTTGACCCTAACACCTGATTGGCCAGGCGAGATGTGACCTTTAGCTTCAGCTGCTAGGAGACACAGGATAGCTGTCTAAGAACTGGGTTTTTTGCACGTTATCACTTTTGACTAGTGCAGATAAAGTGATCAGAGACAGGAAATCAGGAGATCTCTTCCTCTACAGAGACACAGTATAAATATTTATACTGACATAAGGAGGGGGTGGGGTGCAGGGAACAAGACTAGACTTTAATCAAAGATATTAAAAGTCTGGCCTTGACTGCTTTGAGAAGGGTGGATTTTAAATGTTGCTTTTAATAATGCTTTGCACTTCTAGTAAGCCTCTTATTGAGGATCTCATAATACCTCTCTCACACACAGAGCTTTTCGTTCATAGCTCACAAAACACTTTGCCATGGCGGGTCAGTAGAATTATCCCCATTTTACAGATGGTGAATCAGGAGCACAGTAATATCCCAGTTCTATTTAGTGACATAATATCTAGCTGTTGGGGGGAGGGCGAGGGAGTGGAGGTGGTGAGAGCTGTTGCCCCATTGGTTAGTTTTACTTGTTTGAATGTTAAGGACAATCGTTTATGGTTTTTCTGCTGTTGGTATGAGGCTAAGTTCCACGGTTAGATCTGGCCTAACTCAGGGCCCCATCTTGAAAAGCTGTTCTCACTGCTATTAATATTAAAAGAATCCACGTACCGTGCCCAGGCCTCCGGCTTTCACCACAGCTGCCCCAGCCTTTCTCAAGCGCTCAGCCAGCTGCCATGAAAACCCAAACAATCCTCAATCCAAACTTCGCTCAGACAGTCAGAGAGCAGCACCAGTAAAATACTGCCTGAAAGTTAAACCCGTTTGCTGCTGTGCACCATTGCCAGGAGTCAATGAAACAATCGAAGGAGCTGTTTGACTGACAGGAGGATCTCAGTGCTATTATCCTAGACCCTGGTCAATATTTGTACAAGAGACACTCATGCACCTGCAGAAAATTGAAATCCTGAACGCCGCTAACATCACTGGGGCTGGACTTTCGCTTACAACATACTTACACACTTCCCAGCTGAATAATTATTCCCACCAGGCACTTCCAGACAGCTAGTTTTATTTCCAAGTCTTCAGCAGATACTAGCCCTGCAGCATCAGAAGAATGCTGCTTTCAGAGGAAGAAGGGTGGGGGGAAGGGGGTGTCTGTTCACACAGGCACAGCTTGGCTAGATCTGAACTGCCTCGAGCTGGAACCAGTACCGCATATGCCCCACCGAACAGCAGAGATGCACAGACACACGGGAGGGGAAGGGAGATGAAGGTTAATTTACCGGAGGGATCCGAAGAGCTGCCATTGAGCCAACTTGCCTGGCCAATGAATCATGACTGCGATTTTTTTTTTTAAGTGTTCTGCTGGTTTAGAGTTGCCAGGAGTAAATTAAATCTGCCACTCTGTTGTTGTTGTTGCTCTTGATGTTAATTATAGGGAAGTCAAATTCTGTGCAGGCCACATGGCCAGACGGGTACAGATACATCTCTATGCTGCCAGGCATTTATTAAAGGATATTGACTGGCACAGAAACAAGCTGATGCGGCGAGGCACATATTAAAGGCCATTGATCGACACAGTTACTTAGCCAATCCCCTCCCTCACCAAACTGACATTTGCCACCATCCCATTGTTCACTCTGTTGGTGCGTTATATTCCCTCCCCCGTCCCGGGCATTTAGATTGTAAACTCTCAGGGCAGGGACCGTCTATTACTCTGGGTTTGTATAGCACCTAGCCCCATAGGGCCCTGTTCTCAGAAGGTCCCTGAGCAGCACCGTAATAAACATGATTATGAATAATAATCATACAAACTTGTGTTGGAAGGCACATGTTGAAGGATACTGACCAGCACAAACACACTGCCATGTTCCGTGGTTGCTCACACCACCTCAAGGGTTCGAATCCTGCGCGGTGGGGAAGCTCAGAGCCTGGAGAGCATTTTAAGTTCTTGGCTAGATTTTTAACAAGAGCAGGACAAGTTTGTGCCAGGGCCTCTCCCACACAACAGGCACCCACCTCCTGATGGAAGCCAGGGGCTTCTCTTCGGCCCCAGATGCTAAGGCAGCAGGGCACTCGATATCTCTGGGGAAGCCCAGAGTCTAGCCCCATTGATATTGCCTCCCTCAGTGCGTGAGAAGCATTGATGATCTTCAGAAGACACCACACCCTAGAAAGCAGGACAGGTGGTTTTCACTGGGGTGGAAGGGAGGGAATGGGGGAGTTCTCCAATTCCTGGCATTGCACCAAGGATAACTGAGGACAATGCAGGAAGAGGAGATAAAGTTTCCTGGTGGGGAGGGCACCTGTTTGAATCTAGCCTGGATCAACAGGACAGTGGCCGCTGTGAGGCTTATAAGGAATGAGCCAAGGGGCTCAGGAGAATCCATGAAGAGGCACGGAGGGCCCGGTGGACTCAGACTGACTCATCCCTGCTGGTCAGAGATGAGCCACTTGGGGGGGGGGCCGGGGGAGCTGGCCCTGCTGCTGTCAGTGCTTTGTCCGTTCTCACCCGGATCCTGCAAGCTGCTGAGTGCAGTCAATAGGAAATCGAGGTGCTCCACACCTCTTGCAGGACCAGAGCTCTCTGGGCAGGGATGGGGCACTTTGGTCTGCCTGGCTGTCCCGCTGGCAGGCTGTATCTGATTCTAGCGCCACTGCAGGGCAGGGGTTTCAGGCCCATTAACCAGCTCCCATTGCATGGGGCATGCCAAGATTAACCCCATGGTGGGGAAGTCAGCCTGGGTGGTCTCTCCGCTCCCCTGATTGGCACCCCTAGTGCTCACACCGCGAGGTCAGGACAGAGAGAAAGAGCACAGCTCCGTGTCAGCCTGACTCCCGGGATTGCCATCTGTACCAGGGTGGGCTGGCCCAAGGGCATTGGGCTTCAGGTCACTCCTGCGCCTTGTTAGCTGCTTCCCAGGGGATGAAGTTTGGGGCTGGCAGAAGTTCCCCAAATCCTCTAGTCAGGATTTAAAGTTCCAGAGACTCCCCAGAGCCATCCCAGCAGCAGAGTTGTCCACAGCCAAAGGGCCTGGGTGTCTGAACCAGACAGTTTTTAGCATCACCCTCAAGTCCATGCCAGGCTCAACCGGGATGCAGTTGCTATGGTGACAAGACACAGCTCACCACAGGTGCCTCCCTGTGATAACGAAAAGGCATCACAACCCGGAGGCAGCTCCAGGCAAGGGGCAGCAACGCCCATGGACTCAGCTCCCCATAGGTCTAGGGCTTGTTTTGTGCAAAGGGGGTTGGATTTTGGGGGGCGGGGGCAGGGAATAGCTCAGCACCACCTTGCGGACTCTGCGAGTCTCTCTCAGGACGTAGGTGAGAGCACGACACGGAGACAAACAAACTGCAGCACATTCTGCGTGTGCGTCTTTTGTGCAGAAACAACACAGGCTCGGTTAGGTCCCAAATGACCTTCTTTCCAAACTGTACATAAAGATGCCAGGGCTGGCTACGGACATGGCTAATCTGGCTGCTTCCAAAACCCAGAGAACAGGGAGTGCCGCTAGAGGGCTCACCGGCTACTTAGAGAGAGACCACGCTGTTCCTCTCATCTCTCACACACACTTTTCATCCATTTATGCTGCAGGTGCAATTCCTAAACAGAAGCACAAGGCCCCCTGCTTCCTGGAGGAGGCGACGGGGTGGGAGACCGTATTCAGCTTGGGTGGAAGGAGAACGGAACAAGAGAACAACACGTGAACAGGGCCCGGCTTGTAGCCGTTCCACACTTAATTCAGATTTAATACCGATTGGAACCGAATGCCTCAGCACGAGATACCGGAGTGACACACTGTAACTGCTGCTCTCTTTGGGTATAGCAAGTCAGTTTTGCTGACAGTTAAATACGTATTTAATAAGGCTCTTTTGAGAGCCAAATGGCAGGCGCTCTAGGGGTTGTGGTTCTGGGAGGGGAAGGCTGAGCATCTCGCCAGCTGCCCGAGAACATTCAAGGAAACTCCGACAGGGCCCCGAGGAAAGGTTACAGCGGGGAGGGAATAGCTAAGTACTTTTGGAAATGCTGACGGACCAGGAAAGTATTCAGAGATCAGCTTTAGGGTGAGGACAAGTGGGAATAGATTCAATTAGCTAATGTGGGCTGATACGCAGCAGCCATTAAGGGACTGGAGCTCGGAAAGGATGCACTTGGTTTCACCGCTGTGCTCAGTTCATTCAGCAAGGCACTTAAGCACAGAGCTAACTTTAAGCACTTGAGTAATCCTAGCAAGCCGCGGCCTCTCTCTTCACTTTGTTAAGGGACTGGGCTTGGCACCGATGAGCCATTGGGCTCGACTGCTGAGCTGCCATAAGGGAAAAGCGAGCGAGGACAGATGCTAAGAGCAGGCCCATGACTTTCCGCTAGATCAGAGTCGCTCAGTTGGCTGGGGGGGCGTGGGGGGGAAGGGGCGTTGAGAACGTTATTACAATCTAAAGCAAAGAAAACCTCTGTCCCCTGCCTCCCCACACACCCACCCTCCACTTCAGGCTCCCATGATCCCCGTCTCACACGCAAATACATGCTAGCCGCTTAGCAGGGTGCTCGGGCGGCTCCAGTAAATACAAGGGGGCCGTGAATATTTGTGGCTTTGAAGAAGGGGCCGGGGAGGTGAGGCGGTCACGAGGCGCTGCCCTATGGCACAGGTGTGATCTTGTCCCTGGGGTGAAATCCTTACTGTTTAAGTCCTGAAAGTATTAAGGCTGTGGGAGTGGGGAAAGTATGCTCCACTTCTCTCCTCCCTGCCTTTCTCCTCCCCTAGGTCTGGGAGATTCCGTCAGAGAAAAGTGTCAAGTGTTATTTGGTCAGTAATATTCCAGCAGCCGTGAAAAAAAAAAATCTCAGAATTCACTGCACCTGACCCCTCAGGGAAGCGTTGGCAAGCACACAGCACCTTGTCAGACATCATCTTTTGTGCCTCTAGCAGCAACCTCGATGTCAAACACCCGGCAATGTTAACACATTATACCATCAAATCCAGGGTAACGAAGGGGGGTCCACTAGAAGACAGCCACACGGGAAGGCAAGGCCACCAGCTGTGCACGCGGAAACCTGGCAACCCGCCCCGGAAGGATGCTAGGATCAAGGAGCAAAATGGATTTCCGTAAACGTCCTATGGGCTGGGCACAGATCTCCGTTGCGTGTGTGCACGTACGCACCTCCCTTTGCACGAAGCGAGCTGGAGCACAACAGTCAGCAAACCGACGGGGGGCGAGCCACCAGGGAACACCGGCGCGATGTCCCGGCATTGCGCTGGGATGACCCTGCCATAGTGCGTCATGTTGTACGTGTGCTGGGCAGAACTGGGAGGAGCCTGGGCCTGTTACTTCACTAGCCCTCTGAGGCAGGCGGGGCAGGAGTGCAAGACTGACCCCCCCCCCCAGCCTCTGAAAGCCTCATGTGCCCCCTTCTAGATGGCTGAGCGGCATTGTCCTGTGAGAACGGGACACTCCCCCATGCTGCCCATGCGATTTCTCCCCGCCCTGGCTGACCAGCCCCAAGGCCATTCCCAAAAGGGGAAATGAAGGCCCAGAGAGGTTAAGGTTCCCAGTCACTCGTGATGTTAGACGCCTCGATTTCGGGGTGCCCTCCTGAGGGGTGTGAATGAGGCCCAATTTTCAGGAAGTGCCAAGTGCCCACATGGGGGGAATTAATCCCCATTTCAAGTTGCTTAGGCCTGGGGCACCCCAAATCCCTTCTGGAAAGCTTGGCCTGCAGGACGTGCCCAAAGCCACCAAGAAGCCTCGGGCAGAGCCCGGAATAGAACCCAGGCATCCTGATCCCCGGTCCTCGGCTTTTGCTGCTACCCCAGCCTGCCTCACGGCAAGAAGGCAACGGAGAGTCATTTCCTGCTGCGACGTCTCTTCCTGGGTAGGGTGCTGTTACATGGCAGCCCCCTCGGAATAGCTTTGGCTCATGTAGAGGTTGTGAAGGGAAGAGCTGATGGGGTAGAACCCGTCTTCGCTAACAGGGAGCTGCAGGTTTTCCCTCTCCAGGGCTTCTCTCTTCCTTAGTACTTAACAGGTCCCCTCAGAGGCGCTGAGGGGCCAGGCCAGTTCCCACCCAGGAAGGACGGTCATTTAGCTAGGTGATAACGGGAATTTTGTGCTGCTTTGCAAGAATCAACTGAGCAGATGGAACCAAGCGGCTGGGGGTTATCCTGACCTCAGCCGCAGGGTACTTCTGATCAATACATTGCAAGCTGCCGAGTACTGGAGCGTACACCGCACAAGCTTAACGTTTAATGAACGGGCAGGAGGGAGGTTGCCCCAGCCCAGGTCCCAGGGAGCCATGCAGACTGGCTGAGGGAATTCGGCTAGAATGGCACTCAGAGGGCACAGGGTCAAGGAGACTTAACCCCAAATGCCAAGTGTTTTGGGAGGGTTAAGGGGGGATGATGTAATATTTGCATATATGAAGGCTCAGCACCATAGGCAGAGATGGGTAACTAGTCCTGGAGAATGGCAGGGCATTCAGCACCATGGACAGTGACAGCAGGGACTAGCCGGGGTCATGGGCACAGGCCAGGATTCAGCCCCAGGGCTGTTGGCCCAGAGCCATTCCAGCCCAGGCTGGAGGTATTTATGCCACGTTATGGGCAGGGATAAATCCGCCGATCCAAATCACTTCCCCATCTTTGCTGCTGTGGCCGCTGGTCAGAACGAACAGCGCAGGACTGGCAATGCGGGTGGGGATGTACTGCAAGCTGGCAGGTTCTCATGATGCTCTGAGCTGGATCAGGAACAGGATGGGCCAACGTCAGGACGGTCCGTTTCTGAAGAGACGTACATCCCAGGGTCCCAGCACCCAGCCCCACCCTCCCGAGCAAGCTGCCGTCCCTAGCAGAGACTCAAAGGTGCGTGCATTTCCCCAGCGCTACAGCTATGCACCGTTCAGAGGCACCCTCCTCTCTAGCAGCAATGCTGCCATGCAAACTCAGGCCCAGCGTCTCCCACACAGCTAAAGAATCACCCCTCGGCTAGCTAATCACAAAGCCTCGGCAACGAGCCAGCCGCTCGGGGGTTCAAGGCCCCAGCTCTGGGGAGGGCTGGATCAGGCCTTTCCGAACAGTGAAGATAAGAAGCTGCTCAGATGCACTCCAGCAGCAGCTGCTGAACCAGGCACATCCTGATTAATTAAACCATATACAGCTCTGCATCCTCCTGGAGAGAAATGCCTTTCATGGGTGAGCGCAGAGGGGCTCCCCTTCCCTGGCTTAGGCTGGAGAGGCTCTGCTTGATTCAACTCCCATCCCCAGCCCATCCCCGCACCGACTGCAGAGAGGATTCTGCGTCATGTCGGTGCCCAGGCTGCATCTGTCTTCATGAACATGTATTTATTTAAACAACCCATCGAAACCTGGGTAATGAAGACGGGGGCTGCGCGCCACCTGGCTCCCTGGTTATAAATGGCCCACAACGTTAAATCACACATGCTCCTTTCCTGTAATGGGCTCATTTGCCCAACCCAAATGAGCTCCCAGATACACAGGAACACCACGGCTCATTCAAGGAGACACACCTTGCAGCGCAGTCGCTTCTCCCAGATACGCAGATCCCCATCTTCCCCCGTGTAAGGGTGGAAATGCCCAGTTCCATTCACTTTCCATCCACAGCCGGTTCCCCCGCCCCGCAGAGAGTCTGGAGACAACAGAATCCCAGAAAATTCTCCAGCCAGTTGGCTACATTTGGGAGCTACATTTGCTCCTGGCCCTTATTTGCTGGAAGTTGGCTCAAACCCTAAAGCAGGAGGGGTTTCGATCTCTTCCCAAACACTTGGTTATTTGGCCCCCCCTCAATATTTACTGTCTAGATTCTTTTTATCCATAGAAATGTCTAGTCGTCTTTTGAACCCTGCAAAGCTCTAATTGCTACTATATATCACTGAGGCTGACTCCCACAGGCTCATTCGGCGTTATGCAGAAAAAGTATTTCCTTTGGACACACCGAGCTGTCCGCTCGGACTCATGTACCTCAGAAGGGTCAATCAGAATTTCAGGGGAAGGCTGGGGTCGGCTCCCAGCCCTAACCGAGTCCTGGCTCGTTGGCCATGCGAGGGCAGAGGTGCTGCTAACGCAGCCCAGCACAGCAGGGCTCTGGGATCACAAACAGCCCCCGAGCGTGCCGTCCCTCAGAGCCAGGAAACTTTCTGTTCCATTAGTGAATGGCTTCTTCTGCTCCGCACAAACTGCTCCCCGATCCCCCAGGCTGTACCTCCGAGTCTTATTTATAAATCAAACTTCAACCAAAAAGCCCTCACGATGTCAGGACCAATCAGTCCCTGGGAGCTGTGAATGGTACTTTACTGACCCAGAAATAATCATAACAGAAGGGAAATTTTCCATTAAGCTCTGAGTGCTTGTTTTTTAAACATATTTATGCACCTTGACTAGTTTAGGGGCCAGAAAGAAAAAAGAAGGGTTGTTGCTTTTCCCTTTTCTTTCTAAGTTTCTTCTTTCCATAGGGAGAGGCCAGGGAAACTCTGAACACACGTTGGTGAGAGACAGGTTGCTCCGTGGTGCTGACCCAGGAAATCCACCACCAAGACTTGCCAGGCCTTCCTGAATTCTGATGGCAACTGCCCAGCTGGACTCTTGAGTCCTCTGTGATACCGGGGGTCAGATTTAAGACACCTTAAAGGGACCTCCGAGATGCAGGCCGCTTTTAAGGCATCTCCGGTTGGGTGCCCAAAAATGGGGGCACCCATAATCTCTAAGGAAAAGCGTCGCCGTCTTGCCACCCAGACATCATGCCCACCACTCCTGGCAGGTGGCAGCTGTGCCCCTGGCTCCAGAAACGCCAGCCGATGGCGATGGTGGAATGAGGTCAGCTCGGCCATTGCGTCTTCCAAGTGGGGAATTTGTTTCAGGGTGAGAAGAAAACCTGGCAATGTGAGAGCCAGAGGGATGAGAGAGGACGGGGGGGGGATTACGCTTCTCCAAGCTTCGCTTCTTGGAGGCGACCCTCTTCACTTCTAGCGACTGACACTGAGAGGGGAGGGAGGAGCCGAGAAGGGAACAGGCCTGGAGATGGGACAAAGAAAGAGCCACAGGCAGCTGCAGCATGCCCACTCTACTGAGGGGGGAAACTGAGGCACGGAGCAGGGACATGCCTTGCCCAGGTCTCCTCATTCCGAGGCCTTGCCACCTGTTTAGCCCTTTCCACACTGAAGCCATCTGCAATGGCCGCTCCCACAGCCCCACTGACGGCCTGGGCACAGACCCCCTAGAGTGGAGGGCAGAGCTGGATGGAGCCTGGGAAAACGGCTGTGGTAACAAAGGAGAGCCTCAGTCCCAGCCCAGGAGATGCAGCTTGCTTTTTAAAGCTGCAGGGGACGGGAGGGGAGGGCTGACAAGCTCTCACTAGCTGTCTGTGCAGCGCCCAGCACCATGGGGCTCTGACCGCAGCTGGGGCCCCTAGCTGCTACCGTAATACACCTCAGAACAAAGCATTCCAAGTGGGATGCAAGCAGCAAGGGGATTCGGCTGCCTGCTGATATCCCTGGCACCGGTGTCAGACAGGATGGAGCTGGTGCCCGCTCTCCTGGGTCAGGGCCTATGGGTGTGTGTGAAGCCAGAGGAGAGAAGCAGCCGCTGGGATTCGGAGGAAAGTCAGGCAAGGCCTATCAGACCATCTGATTCCCCCCCGCACCCAGGCGCCAGTCCAGGATCCGGCCCTTCCGCTCAGCACAGCAAGGAGTGCAGCCCGAAGACTGACCCTGAAGTTAACCAGGCACAACAGGGGACAGGAGACCGACTGCCCACATCACCCCTCCAGAGCCAGCAGCCCGGCCTCCCTTCCTGGGCCAGACACCTGGGCAGAATCCTGCTCCCCAGGGACCATAAAGGTACAGCCCTACTAATTAAAGAGGAGTTAATGAGAAGACTCATTAAACCCTCCCCCTCCCACCACCATGAGTACTGTTCATGCTAATTCAGCCTGCCGTAACCCTCTGGCCCCCCAGAGTCCTACCCCATTCATTTTTGCTAGGAGTACAGAAAGGGGGGTGGGGTGGACGGGGAGTGTGCCAGCAATGGAAGGGTTAACTCTGGCTTCTCCCTCGGGCTATTTCTGGAAGCTTTTAAAAGCCTCTCGGGACCCCACTTTCACTTCCACTTTTGCAGCAGCCTCGGCTTCGCGTGGCTTGTCAGCGGGCGGCAAAGATTAAGGAGGGGTCTGTTTCCAGCTGGACGTCCTTGCTCAGGGCCTGACGGAGCCAGGCAAAGGCAGGGAAGCCGCCAACCTCCAGGAGTCCCAGCCCGGCGCTGGGCGGGCTCCGGCCGGGACTTGGCAAGAAGCTGCTGAGCTGTAGCTGGAAAAGATGTGGGGGCCACGGTGGAGAGTCAGTGGAACACGCGTCCCCAGTGCGGCGCTGGGGCCAGAAAAGCGAACGCGGCCCGGGGGTGCGTAGCCCGGGACTCTCCAGTCGGAGCAGAGGTTATTTTACCTCTGCACTGGTGCGACCGCTGCAGGAATCCCGTGGGCAGGCCTGGTGCCCGCGATTCAAGGACGTCGGTTCACTGGAGGGGGTTCAGAGAAGAGCCGCAAGAACGATTAGAGGGTTTGAAAAGAGGCTTTATACGGAGGAGCTCAGTCTATTTAGCTCAGCAAAGAGAAGCTTCAGGGCTGACTTGATCACAGTCTAGAAATACCGACGCGCAGTGGGGGATGAATGATTTTGCCACCCCTAGGCCCAGAAAGAATTGCCGCCCCCCAGCAGCGCCCCGCCCCAGCACGTCTCCGCCCCCTCCCCTGAGCACGCCGCCGGGTCCTGCTTCTCCCTGCTCCCTGCCAGGGCTTGCGCGGGAAACAGCTTCGCGAAGGAGGGGGGAAGGGGGGGAACGCGGAGCGCTCAGCAAAGGAGGCGGGGTGGGGATTTGGGGAAGGGGACCAAGAGGGGCAGGGAGGGGGCGGGAAAGGGGTGGAGTTGGGGCGGGGCCAGGGGCAGAGGGCGCGAACCGGCACCAGGGGAAGTAGCCTCTGGCTGCTATAATAAATTTGCTGCCCCTGCAAATTTGTCGGCCTAGGCATTAATACACCACTGCCTACATGGGGACCAGAGATGCAATAATCTTCAGACTAGCAGAGAAAGGTCCAACACAATCCAATGGCTGGCAGTTGAAGCCAGACAAATTCAGAGCGGAAATACAGCGTCAATTTTTAACAGAAAGGGCAATTAACCACTGGAACAATTTACCCCAGGGTCATGGAAGATTTTCCATCACTGGAAATTTAAAAATCAAGATTGGATGTTTTTCTGAAAGATCTGCTCTAGGAATTTGTGGGGCGAGGAGTTTCACTGGCCTGTGTTATACAGGAGCTCAGACAAGATGATCACAGCGGTCCCTTCCGGCCTTGGAATCTAGGAGTCTCCTTCCACCCACAAAACGGCCCCTTTCTTCAGCGCAGCCTCCAAGTTGACCCCACGCGCTGCCCAAGGAGCCAGCCTGCCCCGGTAGTTCCCTAAGGGACCAGCCGCAGGCCCAGCCAGGCCCTGCCTGCTCGGTTTTGAAGGGGTGGCATCCTCTTTCCCTGCTGCTGTGAACCAGCTCCGCAGTGCAGCCCCGGTGTGTGCCAGTTTCACCGCCTCGCTTTTTAGGAGCTTCCCAGCCTGAGCCAGGCCAGGCCACGCTTTCCTCCTCCAGCCGCGGGCGCAGAACCTCGCGGGTCCAGCACAGATTCCTTTGAGCCACTGGAATCGCTGGGCCGACAGAACCCATCGCTCCGTGCTCCAGGCTGACTGTCTCCCCTTTAAGCCCCGCAAACTCCCCCTCACCCCCCACTATCTTTCCAGTCCTGGGCTGAACACCTCATCTGCCCCTGCCGCTGGGGAGGCCTCTGGAGAGCAGAACGCTTGGGGAGGGGGGTCCTTGAACCAGCCAGCAGCTCCACCAAAAAGCACTTTCCGTCTGCGCTTTGGAGATGCTGCGTCAGGACGCAGCTCCGCGCTGGTGCTAGAGGCCACGCTGAGGGGAACACAGGCCCCTGAGGAATTAAAAAGCTTCCACCCCCCGCCCACCACCACCACCACGAGGCCGTGCTGCTTGCGACCTGTGTCAATGAAACAAGTCCCCAGTCCTGGCTAGGCTACAGACAGGGCCCCTGTTTAGCTTCAAAGCACTGCCCTGCAGGGTGGCTTTCCATCCCTCCTGGACACAAGGCCCACCTGGGCTTTGTCCGGGCTCACCAGGAGTCCCCAGGGTCCTCTCCCAGCAGGGAGCCTGCTCAGCTGACGGGTGAGCTGGTGTCCCCTGGGAGACTCACCCCCTGCCTCCCAGAAGATCCATTTCCTCCAGTGCCCCATAGACACAAGATTCATAGGGGCCTCCCCAGTGCATCCACCCCTTCCAGGGCCACCAGCCATCAAAAGCAAAACCAAACCCAGCTGAACGAACACCGGTCGGGGCAGGGTTCTCTTCCTTCAGAGAGCCACCGATGGGTGGTAGCCCAGCATGGTGCCCACAGGCAAGTCTCTGGTAGTAGCCCCAAAGCAACGGTCTGGCGTTGGGCCCCCCCCCTTTCTCTCAGAGGGGCCTCAGCAGGCAGCGATCACCCAAACAACCGCTGCCTTCAGCCGCTGAGGACTGAGGTTTGCTCTTCTCCTGGCCTGGCACTAGCTGAGCTGGGGCTCTCCCTTTTACATCTTCCCTCCAGGTCTGACTCCCCTGCTTGAGCCCAGAGCAGTTCATTCACCCTTAGGGGGCTAGTGTAGGTTATATACCCCATCACCAGGCTACATGGGGCTGCCTTACTCCTCACGCCTGGGGTGGGCCCTCGGTGACCATCTCCAGAGCAAAGAGCTGAGAACGGGGTCCCTCCCCCCACTGGGAATGACACAGGGGCACCAGCAGCCTAACTGCAATGAATGGAAATTAAATGGAACCAATAGAAACTCTGCCTCCCCCCTGCTCCTGCCTGTTACACAGCCTAACTGAAGAGTGCCCCAAGCTGACCCTTTAGAGCCAGACAGCCCTGCAACCAGGCTGGGGCATTTGAGAACCTCTTCTCCGATCCAGGGCCAAGTTTCCAAATGGACAAAAATAAAATCCAGATTTCCACCAAAGGTCTCCCATCCAAGGGCCAAACAGAGCCAACACTGTTTAGCTCAGGAAGGGTTGGCTAGAGACGAAGCTGGCTGGTACCCTCTGGGATGCCTAACCCTCTCACAATCTATAACCTATAACAATCGATAACATTGATTAACCATTAACACTGCACCCCATATTGTCCATCGTGACGGTTGTATGATATAATTATATCACAATTATGATGTATTTTATACAAGACAAGGCCTGTGAGGTGTCTTTGGAAAGGTTGATTTGCTGAATAGGATTATCCTATTTGCATGCCTGCATCATGTTTGTGTCTGACGTTAGGAATATTGGCTACGTATCAATTTCACATGTAGCTATTACTGGGCAATGCCCACTTGGCAAAATGCTCTCAGTGTAGATGGCTGGCTGGGAAGGGTCCATTCAGGTGAATGAGCCATCAGGAAGACACAATAGGCCTTAGGAGAAGCTCATCTCCCACCTGGTGAGCTTCCTGTGAACCCTCCAAACAGCCCGTGGGGGATGGCTGCTGTGACTCTACAGGGACACGTGACCAGGCCACCTGCTGTTGGACTCCATCTTGGGACGTCAGTATTTTTCCACTGACTGGCATGGGAACCAAGCTGTGAAACAAACGGTTCCCACCATAAGAAAAGCTACATAAGGCATGGGAGTGACATCATCATGGTTCTTCACCTACTCCCCACCCCAGGAAGAGTCCTGGAAACATCTGAGGAACAAAGACTGAACTGGGGGGGGGAGGGGGGGAGTGCTGGACCCAGGCTAGAGGGATTTTTAGCCTGTGAATGGAAGATCTGGGCATTCCAGGCTCTAAACAAGTGCAGCTTACCCTTTGAGAATCTGCAGCCTGTTTGTATCATCACTTTGGATATGAGTAGCAGATTTTCACCCTATCTATTTAGTATATTAAACGTAGTTTGCTTTTTTAAATTATTTGCTAGGTAATCTGCTTTGATCTGTTTGCTATCCCTTATAATCACTTTAAAAAAATCTATCTTTTGTTGTTCATAAACTTGGTTTTGCTTTTTCTAAAGCCAGTGTGTGGGAGTCATAACTTGGAGCAGAAAGCTGTTGCATATTCCTCTCCACATTGAAGGAGGGGGTGAATGTTATGAGCTTATGCTGTACAGGTCCCTGTGCAATGCAAGACAGTATAATTTTGGGTTTACACTCCAGAGGGGGTGTGTACCTGAGGAACTGGGAGGTGCCCTAGCTGAAGCCTTCCCATGTAGGGGCTGGTTAAAGAGTCTGCCTGCATGTAGCCGCAGCTGGGTGTCCCCCTACCTGTATGTATGCTGGTGAAAATGCAGGCTGAAGAGGGCTTTGCAGCTTGTCACAGCAGTACAGTATAAAAGGAGCCCAGGCTGGTGGGTCCAGGGGGCTCAGTGGTACCCCAATTCCAGGTGGCACCCTGGGGGGAACCTGCCACACGCTTATCAACTATTGATAAAGGCAACCTCAACAGAAAGTGGGACCCTCTCCTGCGCACTGGGATGCTCTCGGCTCTGGCCAGCCAGGCATGAGTGCTGGAAGCCACACAGGGAGCCAGGAGCTCACTAACAAGGATCCCACAAAAAAAGGGGGAATTAGGTTCATTATTTGATGATCTGTCTATTTTAGGTACTTCTTTGCTCCCCACAGCCATCAGATCTGCATGCTGCACAAGCATGTATATGTCAGGTTTCAGAGTAACAGCCGTGTTAGTCCGTATTCGCAAAAAGAAAAGGAGGACTTGTGGCACCTTAGAGACTAACCAATTTATTTGAGCATAAGCTTTCGTGAGCTACAGCTCACTTCATCGGATGCATACTGTGGAAAGTGTAGAAGATCTTTTTATACACACAAAGCATGAAAAAATACCTCCCCCCCACCCCACTCTTCTGCTGGTAATAGCTTATCTAAAGTGATCACTCTCCTTACAATGTGTATGATAATCAAGGTGGGCCATTTCCAGCACAAATCCAGGGTTTAACAAGAAGGTCTGAGGAATGGGGTGGGGGGGGGGGGTGGGGAGGAAAAAACAAGGGGAAATAGGTTACCTTGCATAATGACCTAGCCACTCCCAGTCTCTATTCAAGCCGAAGTTAATTGTATCCAATTTGCAAGTGAATTCCAATTCAACAGTCTCTCGCTGGAGTCTGGTTTTGAAGTTTTTCTGTTGTAATATCGCAGCTTTCATGTCTGTAATCGCGTGACCAGAGAGATTGAAGTATTCTCCAACTGGTTTATGAATGTTATAATTCTTGACGTCTGATTTGTGTCCATTTATTCTTTTACGTAGAGACTGTCCAGTTTGGCCAATGTACATGGCAGAGGGGCATTGCTGGCACATGATGGCATATATCACATTGGTGGATGTGCAGGTGAACGAGCCTCTGATAGTGTGGCTGATGTGATTAGGCCCTGTGATGGTGTCCCCTGAATAGATATGTGGGCACAGTTGGCAACGGGCTTTGTTGCAAGGATAGGTTCCTATATTACACTAGTACCTAGCGGCCGCAAACAATATTAGAGCTCCCCTGTTGTCTAGCCATGGAACTGACCTGGTCCCCGGGCCTAGAGTACCTGAGCGCCCCATAACCTGTGTTGTATTTAATGGCACCACGCCCCTGGGAGGTAAGGCTGGGCTAGGGGACTGGTACAGGAGCTTATGGAGAACAGAATCCCTACTGCACAGTGGGCACAGAAAGTCCAAGGGACTTGCCCCAGATCCCATGGCAGAGCCAGGAATAGTCCATCTGCCCAAGTCCCAGTCCCACTGGTAGCCAATGGTTGCCTATGCAATCAAGAGGCTCTTTTCACACCAAACTCCCTGTTTTGAGCAGATACACGCCAGGGCTTGGACCCCCCGCCCCAAGCACTGACTCTAAAATCTTGGCCAATGTTAGGATACCAACCCGCTCCAGTGTCTGCAGGTCAAGTGCGATGATCAATTATTTAACCTGTTAAACCCTAATTACCAGATTCTCTAGCTCCCTGCCACACCGGGGGCCAGGAGAGAGCTGAGTGGGTGGATCTCTCCCTGCTGTCACCCCCGAGCCCAGAAAAGGAAAGCGCGGGGCTGTGGGTGTGTTCAACACCTCCATTTATTCCCCCTTAGATTTTGCCCCCCCATCAACCCACTCACCCCGCTGCTTCTGACTGCATGTTTGGAGCAATAAGACCTGTGGATGGAAGGGGGAGCAGAGCAGGAAAGCACCCCACCCCCTTCTCCCCTCTTTCCATCAGCACCCCACCCCCCATTTCCATCTTCCCAGCCGTGCTCCAGGAGACCTGATAAACCAAACCCCACCCTGGTCTGAAAATACTTCTCAGCTACACCCACTGACCCCTCGGGGCGGGGGGACCCCAGCAAGGCGGGATGTGCTGGAGAGAACACGGAGCTTGCAGCCATAATGGACGTTCAGCCCTTTGATACACTCTGCTGATCAAGGGTCACCCCGATCTCCCCCGATACCACCCAGCTGCCCCTGCGTACCGTGGCAGGACACCAGCTCCACCCCCAGCACTATCATTTCCAATGGGTTTCCACTGCCAGGGGCTTGCACAGCTCGTGCTTCTCACTGCTGTCATCAGCTCGCTTATTGCCTATTTCCAGGGACTTTCTCTGCAGCATAAATCCAAAGGGAGGGGTGGCGGTGTCTGGCTTTTTTCATTCGCTCTGCAAGGCGTTACAGAGGAGAGCTGTCCCTGCTTCAAAGAGCCCTCTGGCAGGAGAGAATTAATACCCCGTGGGGCCCTGGCCTCGGCATGATCATTAAAGATCCTGTGGCCCTTTTCATAAGGCACGGGGGAATAGCTCCCGTGCCCTGGCCTAACACCAGCTCAGGTCATTGCCTTCCACCTCCTGCCACCACAGCATCCACCCCTTCCCAGAGCGCAGCACGGAGCTGCAGGCGTGGATAGACTTCCCAGCTCCACCCCAGAGGTGGCTGCATGTCAGCGAGCGGGGTGGGAGGTATCTTTCTCCCACAACGCCAGGGCTGGACCTCAGGGCATGGGCATAAATCTGGAGTTACCCCATTATTTCGGTGAGGGGGCTCCAGGTTTACACCGGGATAAGTGAGGGCAGAGGCTGGGATCTGGCAAAGGAGCATCAGTGAGAGAGGTGCCCAACTCCCACTGGGCTGGGAGCCCCAGGTGGTTTAGGATCTTTGCGTGTGAAAGGGAGCTATCTGCGCTACGGGCCAGGTGCTGGGCCGTGCTGAGCATCTGCCAAAGCCAGAGACCTCAAGGGGCCTTTGCACAAGTCCCAACCCCCCCGCACCACCATGGGCACGCAGAGTGGAAGCCTGGCTACACAGACCAGCAGCAGGGGAGGGAGGGGCAGCAGGGGGCCCTGCCCTTGCCAGCAGGGAAAGAGGGGGACAGGCCAGGGGAGCAGGGGCCCTGTGCCAGCTTGCAATCGAAGCAATTGTGTTCAGGGAGCGGGCAGGCTGCCAGCCCAATGAGGTATGTGAAGAAGCTGTAATAGGAGGGTAATGAGCCTGCGGAAGACGGAGGGGCCCTGGCGCATGTGTCTGTCGCACTCTCCCTGTGCCGCACATCTAGCGTGTACACAGTCCCCGCCACATCCCTCTCTGCACATGGCCTGTCACCAGCCCGGGGTGGGGGGTGTCGTGCCCCACTCTGCAGCCTAGCGTGTCTCAGTACCCAACCAAGAGCAGAAGATCCCCCTGCCCTGCTGTGAGAGAGGGAGGCACTAATCCCTATCACCGGTGAGGGGAAACTGAGGCACTGACAGTGAGAGGCTTGCACCACAGGTCATACAGTGCCCAAGGAATAGGTCCCCTGAGTCCTGACTCCCAGTCCCCTGCTCTAACCTAACAGATCCCACTTCCCTCCTAGAGCCAGACATAGAACCCAGGAGTCCTGATCCCCAGTTCTGTGCTCTAACCCTTGACCTCACTCCCCTCCCTTTATCCCAGCCCAGGAAGTTCTCACATGCCCAAGCCCCCCAGCTGTTGCTGCCCCCGTCCAGACAGATGGAGGCTGCTGGAAGGGAGGGGCAGGCCACGTTGCCCAGCCCACTGGACACTCCCCTGCAGCTCTGTTTCCTCACCAGAGGACAATGTCCTTGCATTAGAGACCTGCCTGCTCCTCATTCCATCTCCACTGCCCCTGCCTGCCCGCTGCCCCCAGAGTGCCCCGCGGGCTCCAGTCACTCTCCCCAGCTCCAGGATGGGACATCGACGCAAACAGCCCAGTGGGTGGAGCATGGAGCCACAGGGACATGCTGGGGGACGCGAATCCCCCAGCTACGGCTAGGATGCTGGCAGCACGGGGAGAGGATGCCAGAGCCACCTGGAGAATAGGGAAGGGAGGCTGGGGCCAGGATCAAGGCAGGATTGGAGGGGGCAGAGCTCCTTCAGTGCCAGGCGGTGGCAAGGCCTGGCTTCCCCTGGGCCATTTCTGCCCTCTCCAAGCCATCACAGGCTGCTCCATCCCCAGCCCCACGGAGGGTTAGAGGGCACCCTGCAAGTGGGAGGTTCTGTTTCTGCAGCAGCCACTGGGCCCAGACCTTGAGTGCCCGCCAGGCTGGCCCAGAGGCAGGAGGACTTCACGCCTCCGGCTGGCACTGGCACAGCCTGCTCTCTTCAGGCGTCTCCTCGCTAGTGCAAACTCTGGGCGCAGAAGGGGTTGGTCTCAGCCGGCAACACCCCTTCAAAACGCTCCATGGTTTTAACAGCCCTCCATGGACTCTCTCCGGCCAACCACAGAGACCCAGTCTGTCCCTGGACCCCAGCTCATCTCTCTGACCCCTGGTGGCGAGAGCTCCTTCTCCCCTGCAGCTCCCGCCATCTGGAACAGCCACATTCCAAAGCCCCCTCTTCCTTACCTCGCTTGTGTCTCAATTTCTGATCCCTACGGCTGAATATTTCCACGGGCGGGCCTCCAAGAGCAGCGGGCATTGGCTGCCCACAAACCACCTGAAATTCCCTGGGCAGAGAGGAAAGAATAACCGGCCTGTGTCCCAGCCAGCAGCTAGAGACACCCCAGGGGCTGCCAAGCCATGCACTGTACTCCTGCATGTGTCTGCAGATTATACGGAAACTGCATCTGATGTCACTAATTTGCTCATCGATTAATTACCACGTGATTTGCGGTGTTTAGCTCCTGTGACAAGGCGGAAATAACCAGTGAGCGTCTCCTTGCCATTTGCACAGCCTTGGCCTTGGGACCCTTTGCCCCAGCCTGGGAAGTGAAGGGGAGCCGTGCAGAGATGGCTGAGTCAAGGGCCAGTGTTAATTTAAATGCCGCTGTGACAGTGACGGGGCCAGACTCCCTGCTGGGGTCACTTTGCATTGCTCCGTGGAAGTCAGCGAAGCTGTGCCCTTTCCACCAGCAGAGAGTCGACCCGCTCCCAGGTTATCACCCTGGGCCGCGGAAGGGATAATGGAGTATTGATGTGGATCCTGTGACCTGTCTAAACTCCAGTCGGACCCAGAGCCAAACCCCAACCCAGCTCAGGGATTTCCCATCCCAGAAATCCAATGGGAGTCTCCCAAGACTTCCAAGGCCAGGACCCATTGGGAATCCACCCATCACACCCTGGAGGGACAGGCCAGGTTCTCTAATGGGCTACCCCACCGAGCCATCTCGAGATCCATCACCTGCACCCTCCCCTTCCTCTCACTACCTCAGGACCCCAAGCTCCCCCTCATCACCAGGAACCCCCCTCCAGCCAAGCCTCCGCTCCCTCCAACATCGTCTGGGGGAGGGTCCGGTTCCAACCACCCCCACAGCTCCTGTCTCCTGAGTCTCCCTGTTCCACCCGCCTTCCCCTCTCATCAGCTCTCATCTCAGCATCCTCTCCCCCTGCATTTCCCATTATTCTCCTTCAGTGCCAGCTTATTCATTGCAGCCCCATTATGGAGCTGAAAGCCAACGCGGCAGCACCACCTGCCTGCAAATTGGCTCTTTTTTTGAGTCTAGATGCTAATCTAATTGCTCTTCGGCAAAGAAACTTTAATGCAAAGGGGATGAATTTTGAATTCAGGAGATGGGAGCTGGGGGGGGGAGGGGGGTTCATGTCTTCTTAGAGCTCAAGCTCTGCTTTGTACAAGGGGGAAGAGCCAGACAGCCGCTCCCATAAGCCAGAGGCAAGTCTGTGCATTTGGGGAGGGATCCCACAATGCCTGGGGCTCTGAGCCACTCCCAGCTGCAGAGAGCCCTGCAGAGGCCAGATAAGCAGCATGCAGTGTCTGGGGGGAACATGGGAGGGGAAGAGAAATAACTGGTTGTTGCAGGAGAGCTGCTGGGGGCTACCATCAGAGATGAACTTCCATTGTCCAAGTCTGACCACATCTTGCAGGGACACTGAGGGGCAGCTATTCCCAGGGGGCACCAACCCGTAGTCACTAGTGTCTGCAGGGGCCACACACCCAGCAGAGGTGGGAAAGATGGGCTTGGGATCCAGGCACGGGAAGGAACTCAGGCAAACCTGGGCTCTGGGGCCAGCTTGGCCACAGATTTCCTGAGGCTCTGGGCCTCAGCTCCCCATCTGCGAGCTAGGGACGACCCTTCCTTCCACCCTTTAGACTGTAACCACGTTGCGGCAGGGCCCGTCTCTGGCTGTCTAGGCAGCACCAAGCAGGATAGAACCCCACTCCCAGCTGGGGCCTCCAGCCACGACTGCAATACAAACACCTAGTGCCCCAAGATACAATGGAGCTTACAACTAGGACTACGGGGGTGGGGGGCCGGAGGTGGGGGGGAGAGAACCTCGGCCCTATTTAAACTTAATTAGGCTCTTCCCCTACACTTCAGTGTCAAGGGAAATCCTGTGATGGGGGCTCTCTAAAGCCACATCTACACTCTCGGCACCATGTTGCCACAGCTGTGCCGTAGCAGACGCGCTTCCTACAGCACGGGAAAGGGGGGGGGGGTTCCCATCCCTGTAGGAACTCCGCCTCTCCAAGGATGGTAGCCACGGTGACAGGCATTCTTCCATCAGCCTAGCTGCATCTACACTGGGGTTGGGAGCAACATAGCGACGGCGCTCAGATCGTGGCGTTTTCACGCCCACGCCTGCCATAGCTAAGCTGACCTCACTGAGGGGTTCGGTCACAGAGACAGAGGCCAGCCCTCTGTAGAGATAGAGGTGGTTAGGGACTATTTAGAAAAGCTGGACGTGCACAAGTCCATGGGGCCGGACGAATTGCATCCGCGAGTGCTGAAGGAATTGGCGGCTGTGATTGCAGAGCCCTTGGCCATTATCTTTGAAAACTCGTGGCGAACGGGGGAAGTCCCGGATGACTGGAAAAAGGCTAATGTAGTGCCAATCTTTAAAAAAGGGAAGAAGGAGGATCCTGGGAACTACAGGCCAGTCAGCCTCACCTCAGTCCCTGGAAAAATCATGGAGCAGGTCCTCAAAGAATCAATCCTGAAGCACTTAGAGGAGAGGAAAGTGATCAGGAACAGTCAGCATGGATTCACCAAGGGAAGGTCATGCCTGACTAATCTAATCGCCTTTTATGATGAGATTACTGGTTCTGTGGATGAAGGGAAAGCAGTGGATGTATTGTTTCTTGACTTTAGCAAAGCTTTTGACACGGTCTCCCACAGCATTCTTGTCAGCAAGTTAAGGACGTATGGGCTGGATGAATGCACTATAAGGTGGGTAGAAAGCTGGCTAGATTGTCGGGCACAACGGGTAGTGATCAATGGCTCCATGTCTAGTTGGCAGCCGGTGTCAAGTGGAGTGCCCCAGGGGTCGGTCCTGGGGCCCGTTTTGTTCAATATCTTCATAAATGATCTGGAGGATGGTGTGGATTGCACTCTGAGCAAATTTGCGGATGATACTAAACTGGGAGGAGTGGTAGATACGCTGGAGGGGAGGGATAGGATACAGAAGGACCTAGACAAATTGGAGGATTGGGCCAAAAGAAATCTGATGAGGTTCAATAAGGATAAGTGCAGGGTCCTGCACTTAGGATGGAAGAATCCAATGCACCGCTACAGACTAGGGACCGAATGGCTAGGCAGCAGTTCTGCGGAAAAGGACCTAGGGGTGACAGTGGACGAGAAGCTGGATATGAGTCAGCAGTGTGCCCTTGTTGCCAAGAAGGCCAATGGCATTTTGGGATGTATAAGTAGGGGCATAGCGAGCAGATCGAGGGACGTGATCGTTCCCCTCTATTCGACACTGGTGAGGCCTCATCTGGAGTACTGTGTCCAGTTTTGGGCCCCACACTACAAGAAGGATGTGGATAAATTGGAAAGAGTCCAGCGAAGGGCAACAAAAATGATTAGGGGTCTAGAGCACATGACTTATGAGGAGAGGCTGAGGGAGCTGGGATTGTTTAGTCTGCAGAAGAGAAGAATGAGGGGGGATTTGATAGCTGCTTTCAACTACCTGAAAGGGGGTTCCAAAGAGGATGGCTCTAGACTGTTCTCAATGGTAGCAGATGACAGAACGAGGAGTAATGGTCTCAAGTTGCAATGGGGGAGGTTTAGATTGGATATTAGGAAAAACTTTTTCACTAAGAGGGTGGTGAAACACTGGAATGCGTTACCTAGGGAGGTGGTAGAATCTCCTTCCTTACAGGTTTTTAAGGTCAGGCTTGACAAAGCCCTGGCTGGGATGATTTAACTGGGACTTGGTCCTGCTTTGAGCAGGGGGTTGGACTAGATGACCTTCTGGGGTCCCTTCCAACCCTGATATTCTATGATTCTATGATTCTATGACTGTCACCCGATGTGTGGAGACTATCTCTGACCCCTTTTCTCTGCCAGTTTGGGACTCCAGAACCCTGCCTTGTTGAGCCAGACACACCAGCCTGCTGCAACCCAGATTCAGGGTCTGAACCATGTCCCCAAAGCTGCAGGCTTTAAGTGAAAACCGTTCAGCAAGTACTCTTGTCTCCAGCACCCAGATACCCAGCTCCCAATGGGATCCAAATGGCAAATAAATCCGTTTTACTCTGTATAAAGCTTATACAGGGTAAACCCATAAATTGTCTGCCCTCTATAACACAGAGATATGCACAGCTGTTTGCTCCCCCAGATAGTAATCACTTACTCTGGGTTAATTAATAAACAAAAGTGATTTATATTAAGTATAAAAAGTAGGATTTAAGTGGTTTCAATTAATAACAAACAAAACAAAGTAAGTTACCAAGCAAAATAAAACAAAACACGCAAGTCTAAGCTTAATACATTAAGAAACTGAATACAGGTAAATCTCACCCTTAGATGTTCCTATAAGCATCTTTCACAGACTAGACTCCTTCCTAGTCTGGGCCCAGTTCTTTTCCCTAGTACAATCCTTGTTAGTTCCAGCTCAGGTGGTAATTAGAGGATTTCCCTATGACTCAAAAAGAAAAGGAGTACTTGTGGCACCTTAGAGACTAACCAATTTATTTGAGCATAAGCTTTCGTGAGCTACAGCTCACTTCATCGGATGCATACAGCCTCTTTGTTCTGTTCCACCCCCTTTAATAGCTTTGACACAAGGTGGGAGTCCTTTGTCTCTCTCTGGGTTCCCACCCCTTCTAAATGGAAAAGCACCAGGTTAAGATGGATTCCAGTTCAGGTGACATGATCACATGTCCTGTGAGATTTCATTACCCATTGGCTGGCACACAGGTATACAGGAAGTCATACAAATAAACAGAGCCATTTACAACCAATCGTCCTGGTTAATGGGATCCATCAAGATTCCAAATAACCATTAATGGCCCACACTTTACATAATTAAAATAGGCCCTCAGAGTTATATTTCATATTCCTAGTTTCAGATACAAGAATGGCACATTCGTATAAATAGGATACACACACTCAGTAGATAAGCTTTGTAATGATACCTTACAAGAGACCTTTTGCATAAAGCATATTCCAGTTACATCGTATCCACACTTAGAAACATATTTTTATAAAAATATATGGAGTGCAACATCACACTCACTTCTAAGCGTAGAGCACCGGGGCGACTTGTGGGACAGCCATTAAAGCGGCAAACCAGATGGGCCTGGGGGACATCACAGGGACCTTCCATCAGCGGATGGGACAAAGTCCTAGAAAACAGGCTGGAGGGAAGGGCCTGGAGCTGACTAGGCAGAGCTCTGTCCTCTCTGGTTTCTGAGCTCAGATACCTGTGTGGAATAACTTGGTGCACAGCCTTGTACTGCCCACTAACCCGTCGGTGCTTTGGAAATGCTTGGTATTTCCCACAGCAATTAGAGTCTAAGCTATGACAGGGAATGTAACAGGGCAGCTTACTTTGTACCGATAAAGGGAGGTGCAGCTCTGTCCCCACAAGGTGCTCATGCAAATCTCAGCTCTTCCATTTCAGCCTGTCGCATATATTTAGCTATAAGCCGTGGCAGAAGTGTGTTGTGGGGGTGAGCGTGCAGGCTATGGATTCTGCATGCCAGCTCCAGGTAGTGCAGGACATGCTTCAAGGGAAGGACACCAGTTTACGACTTGAGAGACGTGGGTTCGATTCCTTGCTCCGCCACTTCCTGTGTGACCTTGGGCAAGTCACTTAGCCTCTGTTCCCATGCAGCGACGGGGGCCAGCTAGTGACATCTCTGCAGTAGCGGCAGCTGCTGTAGCACGAGTTTGTGCAGGCAGCCCTCAGACAGGTGCTCAGCGGGGCATTGTCCTGCGCCTGGCCCAAGCCCCACTGCAGTCAACGGGGGCAGGCAGCTCCAGGAGCTTTGGACCAGGTGGCAGAGGCTTGTACCTAGCACAGCTTGGCCTGCTGGGGCTCTGCATCCCGAGATGCAGCCATTATCCAGGCTGGAGCTGGCCTTGCAGCAGGCAGACCCCCCCCCTCCCCCAATGCCCACTCTCCTGCCCTGCAGCTCTGAAGTAAAATCCCTTCACTTTCTTTAAAAGAAACAGCCCAACAAAAGCCGCGTGGCTCTGGGCCTCTCGCCCCTTTCTCTCCGGGAACCCTCTGAAATATTCAACAAGGCAATTGTATCTCAAGGCGCCAAATGCACTTACGTTTCTTTAGACAACGAGCCGGGCCAAGCCCCCCCCGGAGCCCACCCGTCCATTAGGGCCGAGACGGAGCCGCTCGCTCCTCTGCCATTTGAGAGGGGTCAGCTCCTTCCGTGGGCAACGACCCGCAACTGCATTTCCCAGGCAAAATGCTCGGCCTGGCTCTGCGATTGGACAGAGACCTGCCAGCCCTGCAAGGGCCCCCGGAGCGAGGGGAGACGGGGGCCAGGGATGGAAAGTTAAAGTGCTGGGGAGAAAAAGGAAGACCGGGGTGGGGGGGTAATGGGGAGCTTGCTGAGGGGCTGACGCTGCAGAGAAGTTAGCCTGACTGTGCAACATGGATTGCGACCGCTGGCCTGAGCTCCTTCCCCATCTCTGCTGCTGTCTCCAGGCTAAACCCTGGGCAGGTCACGGGCCCAATCTGCATAGGGGCTACTGCAATTGATCTGGGGACCCTCCTGAGAGCTTTGCACCTGGATAAGAACCTTGGGGTGGGCTTGTCTATATGGCAGAGGGGAGCCCAGAGCTGAGCCCTGCAGAGGTAGGAACCAGGCGTGCTCTGGGGCTGAGAGCAGGTGAGGGAGAAATGTGGAGGGGGTCAGCACTTCAAATGCCTAGCCAGAAGCAGGCAAACTTCCCCAGACTGCTAGGGAGCTGCAAGCTACTCTGGAGACCTCCCGAGGGCAGGCTCCATTCAGGAGCTTGCCACAGCGCCCTGCTTGAGGGCAGGCCGCAAATGCCGCACAGGGTGGGCTGGTCGGTGCTTCAGCCCCTGCGCAGAGCTGGGGAGGCCCAGGGGAGAGGGAGGAAATGGAAAATGCTGATGTGCCCCAGCCCCCCAAAGTGATGAGCGGAGTTCAGGCCAAAGGCCCGGGTCAGTTCTTGGGACATCCAGGCCCATCGCCCTCCAGGCAAGATCCCAGGCAGCGCCCGTCGGCACCAGAGATGAAGATCAGAGCTAGACCTTCTCCGTCCAAACACCCCAAAATTTGGCTCTGCCTTTGGATATGGCCACCCCGCTCCGGCCGGGCATGGCGGGAGGTGGCAGCACCTACCAAGCACAGCCGGCCGATGGGGCCAACGTGAAATCCCATCAGTGGGTCTCAGCCCCCTTCCCAGTGGGGCAGATGTCCCCATAAAATGCCACGGCCACAGCTGGCACCATTTGGCAGCCTGAGCAGGAGGGCGAGAGGCTGTACGGGCCACGGAGACAGGCTGGCTGACACCTTGGTGAGGGGCCGGCCATGCTGGCGGGGCTGCCCGGGGGGAGGCTCGCGCTGGTGCTGAGCCCTGCTCTGAGGCTAGACAAGAGGCCTGCTGCCTCCAGAGGTGCCAGCCTGGCACGGAGACCCCCAGCTGGTGGCGTTGGCGACCAGAGGGTGCACGTCACCTGCTGTATCAGCCAGCGCTTCGGAACCAGGAGACTGGAGAATCAGGGGCCCCTTGCCTCTGCCCTGGCACCTAACAGGGCCCCCTGCACATTCCCCTCCTGAGCAGAGCAGAGGTCTCCCCGGCTGCCATAAGGTCTGTCCAGTGGCCCGTCCAGTGGCCCTACGCCCAGCAGCAGGGCCATGTCCAGAGCACACAGTGCTGGGGTTGTTCTTGGCCTCCCAGGGCTCGGGGAGCAGAGCGTAAGTGCTGGCCGACACCAGGAAATTAGATCAACCCAGCTACATCACCGTGGAGATAGTGCTAGGGCGATGGAAGAATTCTTCTGGCAGCCAAGCTACTGCCTCTGGGAGAGGGGGGTTAACTCCAGCAACGGGAGAACCCCTCCTGGCTCTGCAGGGAGTGTCTGCACTGAAGCACTAGTGTGGCACAGTTACTGTACTCCAGCTGGGCCACTGTACCGGTTTAAGTGTAGACCTAGCCTAAATTAGAGCAACCCTGAGGCTGCTCTAAGTGACACTGGGGGCTGTGCAGGGCAGTGCAATGTAGAGAGCTCAAAGGTGGCTTAAGCAATTTATTCCCCACTCTATCCCTGCCCTAAGTGCAGGGATAGAGTTTGCTGGCAAAGGACAGAGGGGCCACCCAGCAAACCCTGCTCACGTTGGGGGCTGCCTCCCACCCCCTTTCCCAAAGGCCCCTGATTGTGCAGCAGTATCACTGCCAGCTTCCTTTAAAGGAAATGTTCTCCTTCCATCTCCATGGTATTGTGGGCTATTTCCCCCGGGCTCACTGCCAGGATCACAGAGTTGGGAGCGAATTGGCCAAGGCCTTTTCATACACCTGACCTCTCGCTTCTGCCTCCATGTCCATCTCCATTCAGCCATCAGCAGCGGAGCCAGCCTTACCCCCAGTAGGCCCAGTCCTATTTAACAAATTCATAAGTGATCTGGAAAGGGGGGTAAACAGTGAGGTGGCAAAATTTGCAGATGATACAAAACTACTCAAGATAGTTAAGTCCCAGGCAGACTGCGAAGAGCTACAAAAGGATCTCACAAAACTGGGTGACTGGGCAACAAAATGGCAGTGAAATTCAGTGTTGGTAAATGCAAAGTAATGCACATCGGAAAACATAATCCCAACTATACATATAAAATGATGGGGTCTAAGTTGGTGGTTACCACTCAAGAAAGATCTTGGAGTCATGGTGGATAGTACTCTGAAAACATCCACTCAATGCGCAGCGACCGGCAAAAAAGCAACCAGAATGTTGGGAATCATTAAGAAAGGGACAGATAAGACAACAGAAAAGATCATGTTGCCTCTATATAAATCCATGGTACACCCACATCTTAAAGCTATTACCAGCAGGAGAGTGGGGTGGGAGGAGGTATTGTTTCATGGTGTCTGTGTATATAATGTCTTCTGCAGTTTCCACAGTATGCATCCGATGAAGTGAGCTGTAGCTCACGAAAGCTCATGCTCAAATAAATTGGTTAGTCTCTAAGGTGCCACAAGTACTCCTTTTCTTTTTGCGAATACAGACTAACACGGCTGTTACTCTGAAACCCATCTTAAATACTGTGTGCAGATGTGATCACCCCATTGCAAAAAAGATACATTGGAATTGGAAAAGGTACAGAAAAGGGCAACAAAAATTATTAGGGGGATGGAACAGCTTCCGCATGAGGAGACATTAATAAGACTGGGACTTTTCAGCTTGGAAAAGAGACGACTAAGGGGGGGTATGATAGAGGTCTATAAAATCATGACTGGTATGGAGAAAAATAAATCAGGAAGTGTTATTTACTCCTTCTCATAACACAGGAATGAGGGGCCACAAAATGAAATGAATAGGCAGCAGGTTTAAAACAAACAAAAGGAAGCATTTTTTCACACAATACACAGTCAACCTGTGGAACTCCTTGCCAGAGGATGTTGTGAAGGCCAAGACTATACCAGGGTTCAAAAAAGAACTAGATACATTCATGAAGGAGAGGTCCATCAATGGCTATTAGCCAGGATGGGCAGGGATTGTGTCCCTAGCCTCTGTTTGCCAGAAGCTGGGAAAGGGTGACAGAGGATGGATCACTTGATGATGACCTGTTCTGTTCATTCCCTCTGGGGCACCTGGCATTGGCCACTGTCAGAAAACAGGATACTGGGCTAGATGGACCTTTGGTGTGACCCAGTCTGGCTGTTTTTATGTTTTCACGGCTCACCGATCTGTGGGTGCAATGAGGCAGCTGGAGACACGCAGCCTCCCTGAACACCTGCAAGCGAAGGAAGGCTAGCAGGGCACCACGACATCCCAACAGAGGCTGGGGAATTGTAACCGCTGGCTTGGAGCCTGCATTGGGGCCTTTTCGGTCGGGGAGTTTCAACACCTTAATGTCTCCCCTGCCCTGATTTCCCCCACCACTAACACGGCAGCGCGGCAGTCAGGGGTGAGCGCGCCATCGGATTAGGAGCATGGGCTCTGTGGTTTGGAGGAGGAGCTGCTGGGCTTTGATGGGCTGCAGCTTGAGCTCTGTTCCTGCAGCTGCAGCTAGTAAGAGAGACACTAACAGGCGCTAAGAGCTGGGGTGGATCAGCATGGCTCCCGCTGAACCCCCCGATCTACACCAGCTGAGGTGGTACCATGTAAGAACGGCTCAGTGCCTTGGACCCAAACAGAGGAGGAGGGATTTGGACTGAACTCCGTGGCCGGGAGCTCTCTCTAGAGTGAGCCGAGACCAAATCCCAGCTGGGAATGCACCAGAACTTGGGGCCCATCTGTACCTCGGGTTGGTAACTGCTGCGGGATGCCGTGCTCTGTACCAGGGCTTGCTCCCCAGGGCCTCCCTCCCCATGGAGCTGAAGGGTTTGGACAAGCAAGCTGCTGCAAAGATTTGCTGTGTGTGAAATCAAACACCCAGCAATGGCTAGTCACAGATCAGGGCAGATCCCAGTGCAAGCTGGCAGACGGGGATGGGCACTGTCATGTGAAGTCGAGATGCCAATGCAGGCCAAGGCTGGGCATTCCCCTCCTCCCTGGTTTGTAGATGGTCTTGTACAGAAGGTGCCCAGATTTCTGCCTAAGGGAGGGCACTAGCTCTGCATTGCAGTGCTCAGATTGGCACCCAAGTACCCATTGAAAGTGCCAACCTGACAATCTGAAAAGGGACAAGGCAGGGCTCCATATCCCTTCGCCTACAGAGCCCACCTTGGGTACAGCGTTAAAAGACACAGTAACTGAGCACACACAGAGGGGCAGGGGACAGCCGCATACGAACAAAGGGGAAATTGTCCTAGGCGCTGCTTATGGCCCACTTCAGCCCCGCACGGTGGAGGGAGAGCGCTCCGTCTGCTCTGAAGCTCTCCGCTCCCAAGGGGATACGTGCGGGGCTCCCTCTCAAAAAGCATCACAGAGCAGAGGAAGCCGGGCAACCCAGGCTACGGCCTTGCGGGCACCTGGCCTGGTCCGTCTTTCGCCTCTCGGCTCAGACTGCCACCCAGGGGCACGCGAAGGGGGGGAAAATCTACAGGAAGGACCAGCTCATTACAAAAGCAACGGGGGCAGCTAACGGCCCTGTCACTAATTCAGAGCCATCCTAACGAGCTGGGACCTCTCCATCTCAGCCCAGTGCGGAGCCCCAAGCATTGTGTCACCCCCTGAACTGCACCCAGCTGCCCGCTGAGCTCCTGGCTCCTCTGCTGAGTAGCTGGAGTAAGATCTGGTTGGAGGCGCACCGGGGCTGATAGCAAACATGATGTCCTCTGACAAGCCCTAGTGTTTCCTTGGCAATTAGGACTTCCTTGGCTCTTCCTCTGGCTGGGTTACATCGCCCTGTGCTCCCGGCAGCCAGGCACGAAAAAAAAGCTTTTGTCAACACTTTAACGCACTGTTTAGCAAACCGAGGCTTATTAACTTGTCAGCACCGGGGTTGGAGTCATGCCCACCCCTGGCCCCCGCTCTTCTGCATGGGGGTAGGGATATTCGTTAGGCTCCTGTTGAGCTTGGAGGGGGGGAAAACGAGCCGAGAACAAGAGCAACGACAGGGCCGGCGGGAAGCTCCTGCATTTAGAGGAGGCGAGATTTGGCTGGCGGCGCCTGGAATTGGCGAGCGGGTTGTGCCGCACGCACAGAGCTCTGAGCGCGATCAGAATCAACCGCCCGAGCGGATGCTGGGCAAGCGCCAGGTTTACACCGGGGCCACCAGAGCGGAGCCCTGAGAGCTCACGAACGCGCCCTCCCGCTGCACAGACACCCTTGGAAAAATAATCCTCTCTTGCTCCGTCATCAAGATCCTAGCCCCTCCCTACTGCCCCATCAGCCGCCTTTAGAGAGTCCCTGGCTGGTGGCAGATGGCCTCCCTAGCACAGCCAGGCAGCCCCAGGGAGCCTTTGCACCCACGTGACTAAGAGCAGTTTTGCACCCAAGGGTGGTGGGAAGAGAAGGGAAGCCGGGGTGAAGTCAGTGAGCAGCTGGAGTCCCCAAGAGGTGAGGTCAGGAGCAAGCGTTCACTGGGGCTGGGTGTAGGCCGGGCTGCTATCACCCCGTCTCCATCCACATCCAGGCCTGTGCCGATCCGCCCGCACCCCCTGCTCCTGTGGAGGTTGCTGGGGAGAGACACACGCGGCTCGTGCTCAGCTCTGTGGGGCTGGGCGGCTGGACCGTGACTGATCTGTGTGTGCACTTCGGGCCCCTGAGATGTGGGTCTATGGCATGCAACGCCGTCTCTGCACCCTTCCCTGCTGCACTGAGGCTGCGTGGGTAGCACATGCCCCCTGGAAAGAGCGGGGACCCTGCACAGAGACCAGAAGGGACCCCATGGCTTTAGCAGGCCACCAGCTCACATTGTGCCTGGCAACCAGGGTGCCCGCCCCCTTGCACCCAGAAAGTAACTTCATGCACCAGCCAGCGCGTTCCGGGGGGTCACCTCGTCACGTGTGAATGACGGCACCCTGTAGGGGAGGATAAAAGGCCTACTACAGATAGCAGCTGGGGGGGGAATCTCCTCTAGCTCAAGGACTTCTGAGTTCTCTTGCCAGTTTTGCAGTTGACTCGCCTTGTAGTTTGGTTGGGCCACCAAACCCTCCCTTCATGCCTCAGTTTCCCCTTGTGCAAAAAGAGAACCTTACAGCTGGGTTTGTCCTGGAGGCACTGTGGGGCGGGGGAAGAGTGTTTGTAAGGGGGCCCAGGACACAAACACCATCTCATCTGGAGACAGCCACCTGTGGACAGATGGAAGACCTGCAGTTCGTCAGCCAGGCCCATGAGCGACGGCTTAGCAGGGCTGCAGGTGTCGGCTGCCTCCTGATCCAGCCAGCCAGAGGGAAACAGACTGTTTGGCCTAGCCGGGGTCTGAAAGACAAGCGCCAAGGAGCCGTTCATGCTGCCATCTGCAGCTAGCTTAACCTTGAGCTCCCGTGGCCATCTGCTTCATGGGAGAGCCGAGCAGAGAGCAGAGACACTGGCCCTCTTGGGAGCCTTCATTTCGCTGGTGACGGCTGTTGGGCCAGGGAGCTAGGGATCAAGGGTGAGGTTTGGGAAGAGGGGGTTCAGAGAGGGGAAATGATGATGCTAATTAAGTCATGCCAGGTGCATTGAGATCCCTGGATATAAAGCGCTAGAGACAATGGAAGGTTATTTAAGCACGGCCCCTGCAACTAATGATGGGGACACGGAGGCACAGACCAGTGAAGTGACTTCACCCAGGAAGTCCCTGACAGAGCTGAGATAGAACCCAGGAGTCCTGACTCCCGGCCCCCTGCTCTACCCATCCTCCGCCGTAACACCGAGGTGTCTCTCTGGGGCGGAGGTTCTGCAATCCCGGTCGCTCCAGCTGCCCTCGGGGAACTGTGCGTAAAGAGCGCTCGGCAGGCGGTGCAGGGGAAGGGTGATGGAAAGGAGGGTCCAACCCCTCAGCCAGAGCCGTGTCTCTGTCACACCCTTCCAGCAGGTCACGCAGACATTGCAGCTCGCTCCCACCCACGTAAAGGCAAGATGGGAACAACAAATGGCTTATTATGAATGCTCCATTTCTCGTTAGATCGGCGGGGGGCAGCAGCCGCCAACACCAACACCGCGCTCTTCTAGAACCTTCCATCTGTGAAGAGCTTGACTGAGCCGTTCTCCGCAGACACATGCGCCCCCCCTCCACGAGTTGGGGAAGCATTGCTCGCTTTTTGCAGATGGGGAAACTGAGGCAGGGGGCAGTGACTTGCCCAAGGGCACAGAAGATGTTGACACTGGACCAGGGAATAGCCCTAAGAGAGATTCTTGGCACCCAGATTGGTGCTCACAGCCTCAGGCCAAGCCTCCCACTCTTTGGCAGACCTTGTATTCCACAGTTTGTCTAGCGCGTGATCACTTTGGAGCACTGCATGTGACCAATTCCTAAATTCCAGGGGCCGCCCTTGGCATCGATGAGCCAAACCGTGTTGATCTGGGGGGCAATGAGAAAACCAAAGGGGGGCTACAGGGTCCCCTGCCATCAGTTTAGCACAGCCGGTGCTTCGTGCACCTCTGCAACAGTTTATAGAGCCAAAAACTGCTCGACAGCCCCATGAACACGCCCAGCAGAACCAGAGCCCTGCTCAGGCTCTCAAGAGTGGGCACCAGGAATGACTTATTTCCCAGGCAAAAATAACAACGGGGGAAACACAGGCACTGGGGTGCAGATGGCAGAAGGGGACGCTACTATGGGGAGAATGGAGGGGACACAAAACCTCTGACGGGGGAAGGAGGTGCACAGAGCCCCTGGTATCAGAGAGGAAGTGGGGCTATGGTGGTGGGGACACTCTGGTGTGGGGGAGATTTGGGGACATGGGTGTGAGGCTAGCAAGGCATGGGGGTGCACCAAAGCTCCAGCCATGGGGGACCCATGAATGGGGGCACAGCACACAGAACCCCTGGTATCAGAGAGGAAGGGGGGCTATGGTGGTGGGGACACTCTGGTGTGGGGGAGATTTGGGGACATGGGTGTGAGGCTAGCAAGGCATGGGGGTGCACCAAAGCTCCAGCCAGGGGGGACCCATGAACGGGGGCACAGCACACAGAACCCCGAAGAGGGAGAAATGGGGGAAACGGACAATAGGGGGAACTAGGGGAGCTGCAGGGAATAGAGGGAACCAGGAGGGTGAACACAGGGAGCTCATGGGAGGAACAGAGCGGGCAAGGAGCCCAGGCATGTTCAACCAGCTTAGCCAAGAGAAGCTACAAACCTTGCAGCCCTCGAGTGTCACTCCACTCTCCTCCTTGTAATTCATCACACGGGACATTTCACCTGCTTTTCCAGCCCAGCCCCTCGCTTACCTGCAGCTTCCGCCCAGGGCTGTCTGCTCTGCTGGGCCGGCTGCATTTCTCCCACAGTTCAGAGGTCAAGGCTCTTTCAAGAGACAATTCGCTCAGCACAGACAGGCAGGACTCTTAGGGACAGGGGGCGCCTTAAACGCTCTCCTTTTATACAGGCTGCCTAGCAAAAGCTCTGCCTATTAGGGTGGAGCTTGGAGCAGTGCATCCAATAGAAAATGAAAACAGGTGGATTCTTTGATCCTATTGGCTAGAAGAGGCAGGGACAGCTACCCACCATATTTAAAAGACACAGGTTGGGAGAGACTGGGGTATTGACCAACTGCAAGGTCATGGGAAGCCCATGGGAGGCCAGCATGGCTAGGAAAATTAGGCCCAGGATTCCCAGCTGCATACAGCGCTTGCCCACCAAGGCCTGCGTCTCCTCTCATGTGCCCCAGCTGGCTTTGAGGCAGTTCGTTCTGATTTACACCAGTGCTGGTAAGATCAGAATCAGGACCACAGTCTTTAAAAGGACAACAGAGTATCAATACTGCTGGGACCAGGGGTCTCCCTTGTGGATGTATCATGGGGGGGAGGGGTTAGTTATTTAGGGGTCTCTGTTCTATTTTGGGGGGGTTCTATATAAAAAGAGATCTCATCTCCATTTGGGGAGTGGGTTTCCCATTTCCTCCACTAAAACTATTGTTCTGCCCTGTGTCACTGCTAAGCATCTGTCTGTCCAGCCTAGATAGTGGGAGCAGGCCCATCACTATGGTATTAGACCAAGGCCTGTATAGTTTGTCAGGCCAACAGAATATCGTTGACTTGAGCTGATTCCTTAGGCATTTGTCTGTCTGAGATGCTTATACAGCCTTCATGCGCCGAGCCTCTCACATTTACCCTCACTACGCCCCTGGGAGGCAGGGCAGTGCTGTTATCCCCACTGTGCAGATGGGGCAACTGAGGCACGGAGAAGGGAAGTGATTTGGCCAAGATCACACAGGACATGTGGGGTAGCACAGGGACTTGAACCAGAGCCTTAACCACTGGGCCAGTCTTCCTCCACTCAACCTCTGCGTTGGGAGCCGGGGTCTGGGATGGCAAACAAGGGATGTGTTTTGTACACTTAGCCCCCAGCCCTTGGCCGAGTGCTCTCGCATTTGCATTCCTCTCCCATGTTGAGCAGCCTCCTCCTACCCCGTTTCCCGCCCCCCCCCCCCCCCCGCCCCTGCCCCACTGCAGCAAAGCCAGAACATCGGAAAGGGCACGTGCAGCTTCTCAGCTGATATGGGACGGGGTGGGAGAGGAGCCAGAGTCGTTCTTAACAAGTTAAACGGGAAGCGATAAGTCACAGGGCTGCCTGGCTGGGCCCAATGGGCCCCCATCCCTCAGCCCCACAGGTGGGCCAGGGACACCGAGCCGCCTTGGCCCCGCAGGCTGCAATGCCGAGACAAGCTTGGGGGCAGCACAGGCCCTTGCTGAGCCGCTCCCGGCTCCATGATGGTGCGCACCCCGACCCCTGTGTTCAGTGGGGCAGAGCTCCCCTGCACTAGCTAAGGATGGGCTGGGTTTGGCGAGCACGCATGGGACAGTCCCCTTGGGGTCAGAGTGCTCGGCGAGCCGGCAGACCCCCCCCACCCCCGGCTCTGCTGGGGGCGCTGGCAGGGTGTGGGCCTGGAGCAATCACAATGGAAAACTTGTCTTATGAAAGGAGACTCAGGAAGCTTGGCTTGTTTAGCCTAACTAAAAGAAGGTTGAGGGGAGATATGATTGCTCTCTATAAATATATCAGAGGGAAAAATACCAGAGAGGGAGAGGAATTATTTAAACTCAGTACCAATGTGGACACAAGAACAAATGGATATAAACTGGCCACTAGGAAATTTAGATTAGAAATTAGACGAAGGTTTCTAACCATCAGAGGAGTGAAGTTTTGGAATAGCCTTCCGAGGGAAGTAGTGGGGGCAAAAGATCTATCTTGCTTTAAGATTAAACTCGATAAGTTTATGGAGGAGATGGTATGATGGGATAACATGGCTTTGGTAATTAAATATTCATGGTAAATAGGCCCAATGGCCTGTGATGGGTTTTAGATGGGGTAAGATCCAAGTTACCCGGGAAAGAATTTTCTGTAGTATCTGGCTGATGAATCTTGCCCATATGCTCAGGGTTTAGCTGATCGCCATATTTGGGGTCGGGAAGGAATTTTCCTCCAGGGCAGATTGGAAGGCCCTGGAGGTTTTTCGCCTTCCTCTGTAGCATGGGGCACGGATCACTTGCTGGAGGATTCTCTGCTCCTTGAGGTCTTTAAACTACAATTTGAGGACTTCAATAGCACAGATATAGGTGTGAGGTTTTTTTTTGTGGGAGTGGTGGGTGAAATTCTGTGGCCTGCGTTGTGCAGGAGGTCAGACTAGATGATCATAATGGTCCCTTCTGACCTAAATATCTATGAATCTATGAATCTATGAACCACAAAGAACATAAATCCCTGGGTCCTAGTGCAAATATCCCACCAGCTGCAGGGAACCACGGAAAGGACCAAGTCGTTTTAAGGGGTCGTCCAGGGGCTTGGCTTGCAGATTTGCCCCCGTTCTGACAGCGGTGGTGCTGGAGGCGTGCAGCAAAGTGATCAGCTCACAGCTTGGGGCTTGCTGCTGGCCACAAATGAGCCCTCAGCCCTGCCAGGACCTAGGGACCACCACCCAGCCCCAGCCCTGCCAGCCCACACGTACCCCGGGGCATGGCCCTCACCTCTCTCTCAAATTACGCCTTCCTCCGCTTGCACCCCTCACACGTACCTACACTGCAGTGTTGAGCCCCTTGGCCTCAGCCCCAAATCCCGCGCCCTGGCTGAGCCCAGCCTCTTCCATTTCACACCCTGCCCCGCCTGCGGGCCTGTCCCCACCCGCCTGCACTCGGCGGGGTGAACGTGCCCCCAGCAGGGGCAGCGAGCCGCACAGCCCTGGGGACAGAGGGCTCACCCTGTGCTGGGACGGTGGCTTGAGGCAAGCAAGTGAATTGGACACAGCCGCAGCCTCCAGCCACGTTCCTCCGGCCGGTGACTGCAGAGGCCTTGCGGCAGAGCTGGGGCCCGGCGAGAAAAGCAACAGCAGGGCTCCAGGGTAGCTGCCCGCTTTCTACCTGCTCTGCCCCTGCCGAGCAAGCACTTTCCTGGGCCTCCAGCCACCGAACAAAATGCAAACTGTCCTGGAGACTCCCAGCTGTGGGGAGGGACCAAAAAAAGGGTCCAGCCAGTCCCGCTGCGAAGGAGCCAGGCAATTCTGTGGGCATGAAATTGCCAGAGGTAGCAGAGCGGGGCTCAGCGAGGCACGTGTGTGTGTCACTGTGAAGCTGGTTGCATCCCCCTGCTGTGGACGGGCGCTGGGCTCCTTGCGCAGGAACCCACGCGCCAGCTCCAGGGAGCAGGAACCCCGTTCAGCTTGTCAGGAGGTTGGCCATGTGGTTAAGGCACAGGTCAGGGCGCAGTGCCCCGCTAGGCCACTGACTCCATGTGACCCCAGGCCAGTCACTGCTTGCTGCCTCAGTTTCCCCACCTATAAAACGGCAGCCTGGCTTCCCGCGTGACCATGAGGGCTCGTTAACACACACCAAGGCTTTGAAGCTGAAATACACTAGTGAGGTGCTCCAGCTTGATTCCCCAGCTCCCAGGAGCAGGGAGGATCTGCAGCCCTAGATGTAGGGCAGACCATGGATCCCTGCTTTCAGCCACTGTATGATGGTCCATCTCTCCCCCACAATGCACAGGGGCACTTCACAGCAGGAGAGAGAGAAACAGGCTGCTCAGTGGGGTTTTAGGAACAGTTTTTTGGCTGCCCAGGGGCCTGTGCTGAATCCTGCCTTCCCCAGCCCCATGTATGCCATTGGCACCGGCTTCAGCTCCCTCTGAGAGCAGCCCCCCCCTGCTCCAGCTGCTGCGCCCTGCCTGGAAACCAGCAAAGGGGCGTATGGATGGTGCATAGCCTCCGGGTACCAGAGGGATGGAGGGAGCGGGGCAGGGAAGGTGCAGCCCCCTGATCCCGTCCCCGCACAGCAACAGCCCTGCAGGACGATGGCGATGCTCCTCGCATGATAATCCCGACACGTCAGCCCACCGGCCTTTGAGCATCTTCTCTGGGCTGCACCCACCTGCAGGCCCAGTGAGAGCTGGCGGCGGGAGTGAGCAGATTGGGGGAGCATTCACCCCACAACATGCACGTCTGTACCATGGGGAGAGCAGGTGGTGAGGACATGGGACAAGGTACCTTTGCCTGGGTTTGAACCCAAGGGCTCGGTGCTGCAGGGCGGGGCTCAGTGCAGGGGGCTCTTCCCCCACACGGTCAGGACTGACCCCAATTCCCCAGTGCTGGAGTGCTGGGGGAGGGGGCTCAGTGGGGGCGGGGCTGTCCCGTCAGTCAATCCTGACCCCAATTCCCCAGTGCAGTGCTAGCTGGCACAGTGGCGATGGCGTGACTGATGAGACAGCAGGGGGCGCCCTCCCCCAAGTCAGTACCAGACCCACTGCCCCAGCATGGCACCGGACATGCCAGCCTGCCGGAAGAGCCGCCTGTCCCGGGAGGCCCTGCCCGCTCATGGCTATCCTCGGGGCATGGGGCATTTCTCCAAAGGAAGCAAAGCGCCCACGGGGTGTGTTGGTGGAATGCTTGGCAGCTCACCAGTGGTGCAATGGGCATCCCCACGATCGGGCTCGGGGGGGGGCACTATCAGGGTGGCAGCACCACCAGGCGGGGGCCGATGACAGCATCTCTCTGACCCCCCGCACCCTGTGTCTCCGCTGCAACCTCGCCCGTCTCCCACCCATCACAGCTCCGTGCCCCAAGAAGCTGGGGGTTCCCTCGCTCTCCCCTTGGGCAAGATGCCCTTTGGCTCTGCAGGCAGGCAGGGTGTGTCCAGCGCGAGCCCTGCGCCCACCCTCACCAGCCGGGGGTGGAGCTGAATGAGCCTGAGCCCGTCTGCTCCTGGGCAGCCTGGAATTGGCCCCAGCAGAGGCAGGTGGAAATGGGCAATGGCTGCAAGGGGACACGTGGCAGGAGCTGTTTCCTGCCAGGCTAGGGCTGTAGAAAGCAGCCCCGTCCTCTCACGCGAGCACCAGGGGGCATCTCCTCTTCCCACCCCAGCCTTGTGCCTTTACAAGGGGAGAGCCGCGGGGGGGGGATGCCAAGCGGCCCGAGGAAGCAAAGGACGCAGATGGCAGGGACAGCAGCAGGGCACGTGCCCCATGAAGCACCCGCAGCTGGAGCGCAGGCCGGGAGCACATGCAGGTCACCCTCCTCCACCCATGCAGCGGGAGCCGGCTGGCAGGGGCTCCCTAAGCAGGCAACCAGGGCTCTGCTTCCCCCGCATCGCCGCCTGGCGCTGCATGAGGCTGGCGTGTTGCAGGAGGGAAACCAGCCCCGCCTCCAGCACCCGCTCCACCCCGGCGCAGTGCCCAAGGCAGCCGTGCCGGCGCCTGCCCCCTCCCCACCCCACCCCAGCGCACGACGCCCCACACCACGCAAAGGAGGCCAGCGCCCCCGGCCGCAGAGATCCACAGAGAGTGAACTTTTATTTTCAACAAAGACAGCGCCTGCCCCATGAGATAGAAAGGGGGGGTGCGGGGAGGGGCCCCTCCCAAGGTGGGCTCTGGGGTCGAGGGGATGGAGTGAGCCCCCTCCCGCCTGGGGGGAGCAGGCAGAGCGGAGGTGGGGAGAGGAAGAACAATGGCGGGAGCAGCGAGCGGCAGGGTGGGCGCCCCCCGCGGCGGGCAGGGGGCGGGGCTGCTTCCATGGGGCGTCGGTCCCAGGTGCACACGGTGCACTGCGTGAAGAGATGCCCAGGTACAAAAGAGTTCGGAGCCGGCTCCCCCGCCAGGACGCGCCGCACAGAAGTCGGGTCCTGCCAGCGCCCGCAGAGAGCGGGGCTGGCGGCGCTGGCGAGGCCGCAGCGGGCGGGAGGCCGGTTGGCGTGCGCGTGTCCGGGTGTGCGTGGCCCTGTGTGCGTGACCCTACAGCCGCGGGCGTGTGTCTCCAGGGGTGCGCGCGTCCCGTCGGTGACGACGTCAGAAGGGAAGAGAAGAAAAGAAAGCCCACAACAAAAGGCGAGAGGAGGATGGTGTGCCGGGGGGGGGGGAGGGGGGGGAGCACGGCCCCCCCCAGGCGTGGGGAGCAGAGTCCAATGGCCGAACGAGGAAAACAAAAACCCCCACAAAAGGGAAACAAAATCCGATTGTCCTTTTGTTTGCTTTTCCCTTCTGCAGCGCAGCGTGGGGCTGCCCGGGCTCCCCCCGGCTCACACCTCCGTCTGGAAATCCCCTTCTGACACGTCCAGGTTCATGCACGGGGGCTCCCAGCTGGCGCATTGCAGCTCCAGCTTCTCCCGCTGCTTGGGGGGCAGGGAGCTGAGCGTCATGGCCTTGAAGGTGCTCCAGCTCGTCTGCTGCTCCTCCGGACTGGTCACTTCCTGCGCAGGGCAGAGGAAAGAGATGCGTGGGGGATGTAACGGAGCAAGAGCACCGGTCCCCTCTGGGCCTGGGGAGAAAGAGAGCTCCGTTCTCCCACCCTTGGCCTGCTCTCCGCAGGCTGTGATCGCTGGGGCTGTCTGTCTCCCTGGGGCTGGGCAGCTGGGTCCCTGGGACTCGCTGTGATACGGTCATTATTGGGAACAGTTTGGCTACTCAGCCTGGCAGCGCCTGCAGTGGAGAACTAGGGGGCAGGCCCCTTATGCCAGCCTGGCAGGGTAAAGGGGCCTTAGACTGGCCAGGAGCCCAGAAAGCCACCCAGGGCAGGCCACGGCTGGCGTAAGGGCTCTGCAGTGGCCCAGGCCCCCGTGCAGGGTTGCCGTGAGAGTGCACCGCACCACGGCCAGAGGGGGCCCCGAGCAGCAGCACGGCCCTGGGCAGAGAGGGAGCAAAACGCGGCCAGCAGGATGTTTTGCACCCATTTTGCGCAGTTTCAAGAGGACACCTGAGGGACAGGGCAGCGGGGACCCAGGGCCCGGCAAGGGGAGGATGGAAAGTCCCCCGCTCCCCTCTGTGTTCCTGTTCCCTGCGCAGGGACCAGCTAGCAGGCAAAGGGCCAGAGAGCAGATGCTTTGGAAGCCACCTGGAGAGAAGGACAGGCCGGGGTGCACGGCCAGAGGACAGGTGGGTGGAAGGCCTGGGCGTAGCCAGAGGGCAGGAGGGTGGGAAACCGGGACACATAGAACAGCCAGAGACTGGGCAGGATGGATGGGGCGCGTGCCCGAGGGCAGGCGGGGAGGACAGGGTGCACGAGGGCATGCGGATGGGCAGGATGGATGGGGCGCGTGCCCGAGGGCGGGCGGGCAGGACAGGGTGCACGAGGGCGTGCGGATGGGCAGGATGGATGGGGCGCGTGCCTGAGGGCAGGCGGGCAGGACAGGGTGCACCAGGGCGTGTGGATGGGCAGGATAGATGGGGTGCGTGCCCGAGGGCGGGTGGCCAGCATGGGAGTGAAGCCTGGGACAATGTGCATCTGAGCCCCAGGTGCCTTTGCCTGAGATGAAGATGGAGCCTGGGGAGGGGCCCCTGGACGAGAGCCAGGAGGCTGTGGGGACAGTGTGCAGGGGGGAGGGAGGGGACACACGACACTTATGATGGGGTGGGGGGGGTGAGGAAGATGGACAGACAAGCTGGGAGGCTTTGTATGAACTACAGGGTCACGTCGGGCAGCACCATGGGAGGCCTTCGTCCTGCAAGGGACAGAGCGAGGATGAGGATGGGGTGAAGACACTGACGTGCCAGGATCCCTGCGAGCACATGTGATGAGGACTCGACGGGGGGGGGGGGGGGGGGGGAATCTGTGGGGGCACAGGGCTCCCGAGGGGCAGTAGCTCTACCCTGGGCCCCCGCCCAGGGAGCCCCCCCTCCCCAGGGGCTGGTGCTGCTGGACCCGCGGCTGGGGGTGTCCAGGCACTTACGCTGGATGTGCTCTTCTCCGCCCCGGCCGAAGAGACGCTCCACCGCTTCTCTCTCTGGGGGGAAGCACAGGAAAGGGCAGCTGGCGTCAGACACTAAGGCACAGGCCCCCCCTCACCGCGGCTGAGCCCTATGGCACCGGCTACTGGACGTCACCCACCTCAGGTGCCTTATGGGTGGTGTGGGCCCCCAGGCAGCCCCCCGGCTTGGGAGGAGGGGTGGGCTGTGACGCGCAACGATATCGACCTCTCGATTTGACCATCTGCCTAAGCAGGTGCCCAGGGGTCCCTCCCAGCAGGGGGAGATGAAGGGAACGGGGTGAGGCCCCCCCAGGCTCTGCGGTCCCAGCCTTCCCAGAAGGGAACGGCCTGGCAGTGCTGGCTGCAGCGAAGCGACTCAGGCCAGCAGGAGGCGCTGTGCAGCACAGCTAACCGTGCGCGAGCGAGGTACGGATGGTCACGGTGCTGTCCGTGCGAGACAACCGACGCCGGCCGGGGAGCGACAGCGAAGGGCTTCCACAAAGGCCAGCGACCGGCAGCTGCCTAGGTCAGTAACGCAGCCCGGCGCCCATCCCGCCCGCTGCTGCGCGGGGACGTAGGAACAGACCAGCCCTGCCCCATGCCGACAGCTTTACCTTGGCAGCATTGGTAGCAGGCGCCCGGTACCGATCCATCGTGTGGAATTTCTGGTTCAGCTCACGGTAGAGTTCGGAGTGGCGCTTCCTTGTGTGCATGACTTTCTGCAAAGGGATTGGGGGGGCCCAGAACGTACATAAGCCGAGTCAGTGCCGTTTCCACGGACACACAGCATCATCCCCCTCACCCCCCCACCCCTTCTCCTGGCCTATGGGAATAATGGTTGTTACTTTACTCGCTACAGCAGGGGGAGCTCACACACTGGATTTCTGTAGGACCCACGAGAAACAGTCGCTATCGTTGGTTTGTGTCTGACATTTCTTGGCAACAGAGTGGCAGGAGGGACTCCAGCCCCCCTTCAGGACTCCCCCCGTCACCCGCCCCAGCAGACTGAAACAGTCACACACGTGCAGCAGGTCAAAATTTAGGTGCTTAAATTCCTCGGCGGTTCCCCCTTCCCACCAGCTGAAATGACCCTGCCTGATTGGGAGCATCAGCTCCCTCCACGAACCTAGCGAAAATATTCCCAGCACCCCTCCGGCGTTTTCATCAACTGTGAGCGCTCTTTATTGCCTGGTATAAAACTCCCCGGAGCGCAGCTCCTATTTAACTGGATTCTGCTTCAATTGGGCCAGGGATGCGGTTGCAGGAGGGAAATAAATAAAGGAGATTTTATTTCCCAAACCCAGCCGAGCTCCTTGCAGGGCTCCTCCCCAGCCCCCACCTCTCCGCAGAGACCAAGCACCAGCCACCCTCGATCCCTCTCGGCTTCGGGCAGGACGGCGCTCACCGTGCCGCGGGTCCCCCGAAGCCCAGAAGGGAGCTCCCTCACCGCGCCGGTGCCAAGGCACCAGGAACCGCCACACCAGCAGCAGAAGTGGGGCGGGTCTCAGCGGCGCTTACCTCGAAATCCAGATCTGAGTATCGTAACCGCTTCCTCTGGGGGTGAAATATACGCGCCGGCCAAACCAAACCGAAAAGGGGGAGGGGGAAAAAAGAAAGATCTTTATTGGTCTATCCGGCAAAGGGGGGAAGAGCACGCGCTGGGGCGAGGGGCTGGGAGAAGGACGCCCGTTTACACCTGACTGAAGTGACTGCTATTCTCACTGACTTCAGCAGGAGACACCCCAGTCTGCAAAAACTCGGTCCCAGGACCGGAGGGGCAGCAAAGCTCCCCCTTTTGGCTGGATTTCCCATTGCGGCTCCCTCTGCCAGGATGGCCCCTCCCCACTGTGCTGTCTAGGCTCCTCCCCTGCTCTCATCTGCATATGTTAATTAGCCACAGACCCCTGATAGATTAGCAGCTGATACCTGGGCTGCCCAAAGTGTTAGAGGGGTGGGTACCACCGCTATGGCAACTGTTACTATAGCGTCTGCCCATCTTTTAATGCCGTTAGCCTCCCAGCCCCACTCTGATGTGGAATGTGGGTAACAGCTACGACCTCATTTTAGAGCTGGGGACTGAGTGACTCGCCCCACGTCACACACCCAGTCTGCGGCAGAGCCAGGAATTAAACCCGGGTCTCCCACGACCCAGCCTGGCGCCCGAAGCACTGGGCCATAGCAGCAGACGCTTGCTCCGTGCTGGGGTGAGGATCACTCCAGCCCTGGGGGCTTTGTGATTCCTTGTTACTACCTGGGAGGGACGCTAGGTACCTGGGCAGGCCCCAAATCGGACCTGCTTTAAAAGAGCATCCAGCAGGGAAATGTCCTCTAGCCGTGTGGCTTCTGTCTCTCTTTGGCAGCAGTCACTCTGTTACCAAGAAGTTGAAAGCGATACTAACCCGTTACTCACACAGTGCGGGCGCCTTTCATCGGAGGAGGTGAAAGCACCAGCCAGGTATTAATTTAACCTCCCCAGCCAGGCCAGTAGCATTATCCCCACTCGGCAGTTGGGTAAACAGCGCAGTGAAGTGGCTCGCACAGGAAAATTAGTGGCAGAGCCAGGACGAGAAGCCAGGAGCCCCGACTCCCGCAGACCCCACTTCCAACCGCAGACAATAGCCACCATTTTGACGTGTCACACAGAAAAGGGATGTGCAAGCGCCCCCTGGTGCTTTGCAGCCAGCAGTTAATTAACACACACTATTCCCAGAGCGGGCCTTTGCTCGAGGGGGGACACCGGCCATGGGGATGGGGCTCAGCCAGGCGAACGCACCGGCTCCTTCTCCTGTTCAGATGGACGTTGGGGAAAAGCAGTGAGCTAAAGGGAAGGTAAATGCAACAAGAGACAAGTGCTGCCTCCGGGCTCCTCCCAAGGGGTGAGACACACCCCAGAGCTGGCAAGGAACTGCTCAAAGCCGGGTCACCGCACGGATATGCGCTGGGCGGGACAGTCCTGGGTACAAACGAATCCCAGCAAGAGCAGGAACGAGAGCTCCCTGCGTGTCACAGCACTATCAGCCCCCGAGATGCAGCTTCGCACATCCTGCTGTGCATACGCTCGCTCTCGCACACACCTTTGCACGTGGTCTCACACACGCTCGTGCATGCGGTCGGTCACGCATGCTCAATAACGTTCACTGTCTCTCTCATATACTTGTTGCTGTTTTGCACATGCAGTTACCACTTGTGCACTCTTGCACACCCACACCTGTGCATTCTCTTGCACAAACACACGCACTCACACACACACACACTTTCTCAAACACACACACTTGTGCAGCCCCTTGCATGCACACACCTCACTACAGATGTGCACACTTTCGCCCGGTCCCGGGCCCACCCGCTCCCCCTCAGCCACCCGGGGAAGCGGGCTCTGGGCCCGGGAGCGGGCGAGCTCACCTCGAGCGACCCCACTTTCATGGCGGAGCCCGGCACCGTGCGCGGCATGGTGCGGCTGCGCTCCGTGAGCTCCGAGGCCAGGATCTGCCGGACCGTGGGGTGCTGCTTGAACTGAAGGCCGTATGGGTGCTTCACCGTCCCGTAGGGCTGGTTCAAGTTCACATTGATGTGGTCCACCGAGACAAAGCCGGGGTAGACCTCCGACTCGGCCGCACGGTGCCCCTTGCCCACGTGTGGCACCTCATCCACCTTGATGTTGAGCTTGCCCTCCTCCCTGCCGAAGGGCTTGAGGCTCACAGTCCGGCGGGGCAGCACCATGTAGTCGCTCTCTAGCGCCGGGTCCGGCGCCCGCATCCAGCCGTAGTCGGCCTGCCGCAGGTTGCTGTCCGCGCACAGGTAGACGGGCCCCCGGCTGTCCAGGTTGACGTCCTTCTTGGCGGGCAGGTCGCTGAGTTCGTTCAGGCCCTTGTGCGTCAGCTTGGGCACCTGCACCAGGATGCCGGTGGGCGGGATGTTCCCCGGGAGGCTGGAGAAGCCCAGGCTTCCCTCGGAGCTGGGGTGGAGCTTGGGATCCTCATCGCCGTCCAGGGAGATGCGCGACAAGGTGCCCGTGATGGTGGCGGGGTTACACGCGTTCACCTCCTTGAAGAGGACTGGCCGGGGCAGGGAGAAGAGGAGACGTGGGTCAGACGTGGACAGGCAACGTGAGGGTGTCTCCCAACCTCCAGGGACACTGGGATGGGGTCAGACTGGCCCTGACCTAAGTGGTGTTAATACCAGGCTGTTAGCCCCATACGGGGGGGTACCCACCCCCATGGCGCCTGGCTGGCGCTGCTCCTCTTAGCTCCTCCTCCTTGATGCTAAGCCCCTCCCCTTCTCTTTTAAAGGAATGGCATGGATCTGTGGCGATTCACGTCCCTGGCTTGGGGGTGGGGAGGGGACACAGCACTGACCTCCCTCCCAAAACACCCCGCGGGAGCAGGACCAGGCCTCACCTGTCTGACACGCCAGGTTAACGTCCTTTTCAAAGTCTGTCTATAAGAACAGAGAAAGAGGGGGAGAGAGACAGAGCGGGGAGAGAGAGGGAGACCCGGAGGGATGAATGCATCACAGGCGGCAAGCAGGGCCAAAGGAGCCTGGCAGCAGGGTCCCCGGGGGTCCGGCTACACTGCAGCCGGGAGGGGCGATGCCCAGCGTGGGCAGACAGACGCATGCGAGCTCAGTGCGAGTAGTGTGAATGTTACGGCCCTGGCGGTGGCACGGGCTAGCCACCGAGTCCAAGCCCTCCCGACCCGCTGGGTACGAGCTGGGGTGGCTAGTCTGAGCTACCGCCAGGGCCACAGGGTCCATGCTGCTCGCGCATAGCCCAATCTGCACGGGCCCCGTGCTGCCCAGTCACCTCTGACCAGGGCCGCATGCCATCTGCTTGCCCGGTCCTGCCCCAGCCCAGGCCCTGAGCTGTCTGCTTTCCCTGTGCTGCCCCAGCCCGAGCCCTGGGCCGTCTGCTCCCCTGTGCGCCGCAGCCCGGGCCCCGTGCCGTCTGCTTGTCCCCTTGCCGCCCCAGCTCGAGCCCCGTGCCCCCTGCTTGCCCCCTTTCCGCCCCAGCCCGTGTCCCCTGCTTGCCCTGTGCCGTCTGCTCGCCCGGTCCTGCCACAGCCCAGGCCCTGAGCTGTCCGCTCCCCTGTGCCACCCCAGCCTGGGCCCCGTGCCGTCTGCTTGTCCCCTTGCCGCCCCAGCCCGGGCCCCGTGCCGTCTGCTTGTCCCCTTTCCGCCCCAGCCCGGGCCCCGTGCCGTCTGCTTGTCCCCTTGCCGCCCCAGCTCGAGCCCCGTGCCCCCTGCTTGCCCCCTTTCCGCCCCAGCCTGTGTCCCCTGCTTGCCCCGTGCCGTCTGCTCGCCCGGTCCTGCCACAGCCCAGGCCCTGAGCTGTCCGCTCCCCTGTGCCACCCCAGCCTGGGCCCCGTGCCGTCTGCTCGCCCCCTTTCCGCCCCAGCCGGGGCCCCGTGCCGTCTGCTTGTCCCCTGGCCGCCTCAGCCCGGGCCCCGTGCCGTCTGCTTGTCCCCTGGCCGCCTCAGCCCGGGCCCCGTGCCGTCTGCTTGTCCCCTTGCCGCCCCAGCCCGGGCCCCGTGCCGTCTGCTCGCCCCCTTTCCGCCCCAGCCCGGGGCCCCGTGCCGTCTGCTTGTCCCCTCGCCGCCCCAGCCGGGGCCCCGTGCCGTCTGCTCGCCCGGTGCCGCTCCAGTCCAGGCCCTGAGCGGCCTGCTCGCCCGGCGCCGCCTGGCTGACGCTCACTCACCATGATCTGCACCTGTCCGTTCTTGCAGGAGTCGGGCGAGTTCTCGTTCTCGTCGCTCTTGCACACGCCGATCTGGCACTTCACTACGTCCTGCACCTGGGCGAAGCAGAGGCCGCGGTTACTGCCCTGGGGGTTGGCAGTGAAAGAGGGCCCCTGCTGCCCTGCCCCGCTCACAAATGATTAGTAGGGTCTGTAAGTCAACTGGCTCTACCCCAGCCAATCCTCACGCCCCGCCCAGATCTGCCCCTCTGATCCCCAGCCCCCCCCAGCATCCCCTAGCCTGCTGCTGGGCAGTAACCGGGGGCAAGGGGAGGTCAGTCTCCATCTGCTCTTTGAGGCCTTGGACCCTGGGCTGGGGCTGACAGCTGGAGATCCAGGGGCATGGATACTTGCCCGCTTAGAGCTGGACTGAGCCCCAACCCCTGCAGAGGAGCCAGGATGAGGGCAGGGCCCCCTTAGCCCCTCCATGCAGGGGGAATTTCACCACAGGCCACCGCGGTGCCCTCGCAGCCACCTCTCGCTCTCCTGCATCTTGTGGGACCTCTGCCCTGGCATTGCCATGAGCATCTTTCCTACGCCCTCCTGGCACCTGGGCAGTGACAGCCGCTGGGCCCCTGCCCTGATGGGAACCTTCCGCCAGCAGCCGGCCACAATCTCTCCCTCCCTGAGCTCCATGCCCATCTGTAACGCTCTGACCAGCTCCTGCTGCCGTTTGAGCTGTTACCTTGGAGATATTTATAGTCTCTCCAGAGACTCCTCTTTACTAGACTCTATAAATCCTACGGCCCTCGGCTCGTCCTCCTGACCCTCCGCTCCGGCCGCCCTGCTTGGCATTCCAAGGCGAGGCTGCTGTTGCTAACTTCCCCAGGTGGTTACAAGGACGGGACCATTAGGCGATCCCTGGTTTGCGACAGGACAGGCCAGACACACGTAACGATAGATCTTGCATGCGCACTCTCTCGCTGGCCACATTTTGTGTTTATAGAGCTGCCTTCACAGTGCATCATGCTAAGATAAATGGGCAACCCAAGGCAGCTCCGGAATGCAGAGGGATGGGCTCGGAAGGACGTGGTTCTCTCCAGGCGGATGATGGACAGAAATCCACCCCCTCCCACCCTCGGGAGCTGGGCGACTCCATTAAGATTTAGCGTTCCATTTGGAGCAGAAAGCCATATTTTGGTCTGGTCTGGTCTGGGATAGCTGCCTCCAGCCAGGACCGTGGGCTTCGATTACGCTTTGCCTACTGTCTCCACAACAGCGCGTCGTGCTCTGCACGCAAAGGGCCCCCTTTCCACAGTGGGACCCCGCCCCGCCCCTGCATTCCCACCCGCTGTTTTGCACAGTCAGCGAAGCGGGCGTGCAAACCCTCAATCGCTGGCAACGGGGTGTGCGCAGAGCGCCGCTACTTGTTCCGCCGGGGGTGTGGGGGCAGACTCACTGAGACCCCTTTTTCTGCAGAAGGAGTGGAAACCATTGTGCAGCCGCTGGCGTGTGCAAGGCCAGGGGTTTGCACGTGCAAATCTGCGTGTGCAAACCCAGGGGCAGGCCGAGCCACAGACAGCCGGAGGAAGGGAAGGACAGATGGAACCTCAGCCCCCGGATCAGACCAGCAGCGGAGTTAGAATGGCCCCTGCCAGGGCTGTGGGCGTGAGCGCTGATGGCGGGGCCGGGCAGGCAGCGCGGGGCCCCACCTCTCGGCGTAGGAAGCAGTGCACCGTGATGATGACGAAGCCCTGCACCGAGTTGAAGACGGCGAAGAGGACCTGGAAGAGGATGGAGCGCCGGTCGGTCATGGCGAGCACGGCCGACATCCAGGTGAGCGCGAGCAGGGGCAGGACCACGCAGGAGCTCCACAGCGACGCCCTGGGCGGGGAGAGGGAGGGACGAGGGTGAGACAGACGAGCCCCGGCGCCAATCTGGGGGGGAGGCTGCTGTTTAAGAGGAACGGCGGCCGTTCCCGAGGGAACTGCGGGAGCCCAGCAGCCAGCGCTGTGGGGGGGCTGAGCCAGTGTCCCAAGGGCTAGGAAAACCAGGGAGTGCTTTCCGCCTGCCCTCACTGCAGTCTCGCTGGTGAGAGCTGAGAGATCCCGCCTGTCACCCAGGCTGCAGGTTACAGTGCGGGCACTGTCCGACAAATCTCCCACTCGCAGCCCCCCTGGCACTGTCCCTCCAGGCACAGCCCCGCCGGTTCGTGGCCTCTCTGCCAAGTCTGCCAGACTGCGTGCCAACTTCTCTGATGGGGGCATGGAAGAGAGACCCAGCAAACGCATTTCAGGTAGGCCAACACCACCGTTCTCAGACTGATCTGGATTTGACCCAGGCTCTGAATCCCATTCCCCTGAGCTGTTCAACGCTGCCTTCCCAAACTGCATTAAGGCCCAGAGTTTTAAAGGTATTTAGGTCTAAATCCTATTGACCATCAAATGGATTCTGGCTCCTAAGTGCCTAAATCCCTTCTGAAAAGGAGCCGGAGGCTCCTAAATCAATTAGGCGTTGCAATGCTGAGTGCAGCAATGCTTAAATACCTTTAAAAATCTGGGCCTAAGAGCCCCATCACCTCCTGGGGTGAGAAAGACCTGCATCTGCTGAGGAAGCTTGTAGCTTTGCCTGCAACGCCCGAGCCCACGCCCCAGCTTGTGTGGATGAAGCATGCAAACTCCTGCAGAAGTGAGCCAGGCTCTGCATGCAGAGGACAGAGCGGCAGGGGGAACGGCTCATGCACTCAGCCCGTTAGATTTAACTATCTTCTCATTCTAACCTCTCCTCTTGCTGTTCTGTTCAGCTGTTGAAAGCTCATTAAGTGACAGGCAGAAGGCAAAGCCTCCTGGAGATTTAAGGGAGGGAAGTTGCAGAGTTGGGAACGGAGAGCCCGGCCTTCCTTGCCATGATACGGGTCTCAGCTAGCCCCGGGGCTGCATACGGCCCAAGGCACTCAGATCCTGGGCTTGGATTACAGCTAAAAGGTCCTTCCCCACGCAGCTTTAGGGGGAAGCTGAGATAGCAGGAGACAGGGATTTCCCTACAGCCCCGCATGGGGTGTTTACGCCCCCAAATTTCCCCAACACTCCCCCCGCGAGTTTAGTTACATGCAGTGTTGCCAAATTAGTGATTGTTTGGAAATTTGATTTGAAATTGAAACATTAATACACACTTTAAAAGCATATACAGTGTATGATAAAATACATGTATCTGAAAAAGTAAAATAGATGTGAAAAGTATGAACATAGACTAGCTTCCTTGTACAGCTGTTTATGACAATGTCAGTGCATTCATTTCGGTGATATTGGCCAACCTAATAATTTCAAATGATGATTTATAAGCAAAGTCTAAATGAGCTCTCCCTGACAGCCAGTGACGAGCTGGGGGGGAAAGGCTTCAGGACCGGATTGTATTTACATTCACACCTAATCTACCTAGGTATCCAGCAAACAGAGCGGTGTTGCCCAAGTGATAGATTTTGGCTGGGGTTGGGTTATAAATCACTTGAATGGGGGAGGGGGGAATGAAATGTTGTTATTCTTATTGTAGGAGTAAAGGGCAGTAGAACTGTCCTTAGCCTGTGCTGATTGAGGGCATCAAGAGAGAGGGTGGGGACAGGTGTTTTGCTTGATGGTCTGCCTGAGTCCCAAGTAGTGTTTGACCTGCCCCTCTCCACTGTTTAAAGACAGAGCTGATTAGGCTCCGTAGATAGTCTTTGTTTTGTTAAGTGACCACTACAGCTGAAATCACTGAGAATCAGGTCTAAGTGCTTAGGCCAGCTGTGGGACAGTGTTTCTGTGGAAGAGACGGCCCAGTCTGCACTCGCAGCGCTGAGAGCTCAGCTGAGATCACTGAAAGCTGGTGGAACCTCAAGAGACCAACTCGCAGAGGTCACAGCGGCAGGTGGCAGCCGAAGGTGACGGCGCAGGGCCATTGGCAACAGAGCGATGGAGTGAACGGTGGCACAATGAACAACAGTGGCCAGAGCGAAGAGTGAGCAGCTGGAGGAACGAGCGAGGTGCCTTCTTGCCCCCCACCTGGGAGGTGAACTCATGCGAAAGCACCTATGAACGCTGAGTCTCCACTGACCAAGGACAACACCGGTGAGTGTTAATGAGGCTGTTAAGAATGCTGGAGACACAACACAGTTCATGCAAACAAACATGGCCATGGCGTCCTACTTTCTATTTAAGCAAGAGACACCACACACTGCAAACTGGAGGCCAATGTTAAGTGCATTGTCACGTGTTCATCCTGAAGTTGAACGCTGGTTCTGAACACGACCAGCAAATGCTCACTGTCTTTCTGCAAGAAACTCAACTGACTGGCTAGATGCATGTGGTACAACAGTGAAAGACTCAACAGCTGAAAAAGTGAAGAACTCTCTCACCACATTCAAAAAATGCACCAGTGCAAATGGTCATCAAGTATTAAGTCATTGTGTATGTTGATGTCAGGGGTAGGCCAGGAGATGCATTTCTAGATGTTCAAGTGATAGAAGACAGATTGGCTGCATCTGTGACAATCCATATCTTAGAAGAGTTAAATGCTTGTCAATGGGACCCCAAACAGATGGCTGCTTGTGCATTTGATGGAGCTGCAAACTTCTCTGGAAGACATGGTGGAGCACAAGCTTTGCTCAGAGAAAAAATGGTCTCTCCTATACACACTGCAGAGGCCATTTACTCCAACTAGCGCTACTACGAGCTGCAGACTCTTCAAAAGACATTAAAAAAGCTATAAATTTAATGTCTTCATTATATTCTTTTTTCAGCAAGAATCCAAAAAGACTGAATATCTTGGAAGATATAGAAGATACACTGGGACTGAAGTTCAAATTAGTCCAACCTGGGAAAACCCTCTGGCTTTCTCATGAGCGATCCTTTTGACTGTTGTCTTAAAATTACTCCAGACATTATTACTGGCTTTGGAAAGTATCTAGATAGATGGGATGGAACTAAGTAGTGAGGCTGGTGGATTACTTTTGCTACTACGTTCAGAGAAGACTATTGCCATTCTCTCCCTTGTAAGTCTACTGTTGAAACCACTTGGGTCACTAAACAAGGCCATCCAGGCATCTGCTATAACAGTAGTAGATCTTTGTCCAGCAACAGAAGCTACATTTGGATCAATCAGCGAGCTATCCACTGAAAAAGTACTGGAAGAAGCAAAGACGTCAGTCCAGAAGTTGACTAATGAAGGCATTTACACTGAATCCTTAAGTGAAGAGGCAAGAAGTGTTTGTTAAGACAACTGAAAAAGTACACAGACTTGATTCTTAAAAATCTACAACGACTTCTAGATTCTACTCAACCTCTGCGTAGCTTTTACAGATCCCTGTCTTATAAAACACGACAGTTGAGTGGAGTGAGGCACTGCCAGCAATGGGGCTGCCATGTGCTCAGGACAGAACAGAGAATTTGAACACAGAGTGGAATATCATCCGACGAATGAATGAAGATTTGACTTCAACTTCTCTTTTATCATCACTAGTGGCTCGACCCGATCTTTACGCTCTGTTTCCTGGGCTGAAAGAAGTAGGAATTCATCTCTTGCTACTCCCAGTCACAACAGCTACAACGGAGCGTTCTTTTTCATCATTGAATAGAATTTTGTGTTTTGAAAGAAGTCGCCTTCTGCTTGATCATGTGAATGTACTGATGAGCATATCAATGGAAGGAATGGAAGTACCGGACACATGAGAAGCCACCAAAGATGAACGCATTCAATTCAAGAAGTTCATTAACAGAGTTGTGCAAAATTATAACAAGAAACCAAGAAGGATGTAGACGGAGTGCTCCATAGAAGGCTTGAGTAGCTAACTTTAATTTGTGTGATGATTTTAAAATCTAATAAAATGGTCATGAAACATTTTTTCAGTTTTTACTCTGGTGCCACACAGCCCACCTTCACCCTCACAGTCTCACCCCTCATCAGCCCTGACCCCCCTGCCCTGTAAATTTGAACCCCCCCCAATTTCAATTCCTGGGGAAAACACTTCCAGGAGGAGAATGAAACCTGAGGGCCGGGTCTGATCTCGAATGTGCTGGGCTCCAGTTCCAAACTGCTCCACACCTTGGGCCAGATGTGCAAGGAAGCCCTTGGTGCACTTCAGTGAGCTGAGTCATCATTTATACCAGTGCAAAATGGGCACAAAAAGGCCTTTTGGGCCGATGCAAAAACACGGACAAGGTGCAGGGCAGGGCTGGATGAGACCCACTGCATTTACACTGGTGTGACTACTGGCTGGAGTCACTCCTGATTTGCACCAGCATGCGAGAGAATCAGGCCTGCTGGGGAAACGAGCAGGAGGGCCTCCCTCCTCATTTCTGGTGGCTATTGGCCTTTCTTCCACTGAGCCCTGTATTCCTGAGACAACATTCCAGGCGGAAAGCTGATGCCAGATGCCATTAGCAGTGATGCAAGATAAGCCAGGGGACGGCACAGAGTGTGCGCGCACATGCCTCTCTCTCTCGCCATGAATAGCAGCAGAATAATGAGAAAGGATTCGGGGGAGGACGCGGGGGAACGAGATGATAGAGCACAGACAGATTAACCATGAGAGCAGCCTCTGACATGGAGATAGCCGGCTAGCAGCTCCCCTGCACCCCAGCCATGCACACGGACTGACGATGGCGGAGCACGCCCCCACGCGGGGAGTCTCCAGGGGTTCACTCCAGGCCTCTGGGGCTGGGCTGGGACCCCACAAGCATCGTGAGGATTTTGGATCAGGGGGTGCAGAGCAGAGCCCAATGTAGGAGGGTGACGCATGGGTTAGAACAACGTGTGTGTGCGGGGAGCGAGATCTGGGGGAGTGTGTGGGGGCTGCGGAGTGCATGATGCATGCGGGAGTGCGGGGGGGCTATGGGAGGTGTATGGGGGCGCATGTGGGTGCAATGTAGGTTTGAGAGCCTGAACCTCCCCATTCCTGCATTCTCTGCCCAAGCACAAGGACTTCGGTCTTTAAAAAAAGGATTTTTTAAATTGTGCTTTTGGGGAATTTCCCCAACAACGTAAGGCCCGTTCAGCGTGGCCGTGCCGCTCCCCAGGGTCTCTGGCTGCTGTCAGCAACACCACCACCAGCGTCCCAGTGTAAGGGGTTCTGGCATCGGCAGCCCTGCCCCGGGGCCTGGCTGGGAACATTCTCATCAGCTGCTGGGTTCGGCCTCTGGTCATGGGGAGCGAGGGTCCCCTCCCGCTGGGGTGGCCGGAACCAGCCTGCATCCCAGCACAGCCCAGACAGCACCAGAGACTGGACTCAGCTTCCCTGGTTTCCCCACATGCTGCCCTCCCTCAGAGGGCAGCCAGGCCCCCATGGGACATGTCCTCAGCCACCTCTCTGCTGTGATTGCCCTGGGGATTCTGGTGGCAGGAACCACTCGGCCTCTGGACTGTGACCCACCAACCCCCAGAAACGGACCGTCTTTTCATCACTGCTGCCATGGGCAGGATTCAAACCAGTGGTGGAGAGGGGAACGGCTCTGTAAGGCACTGCCAGTCCCCCTGAGCCATGGAAAAGGAACTTGACCTAGCCCCCCACTCCTGAGCCCCATGTCCCACCACCACATGGGGTACAGGCTCCCTGCAGCAAGGACGGGGGACGTATCAATCCCCCTGGAGCTTTTTAGCTCTTTGCTACCTTCCCACACTGGCTGCCCTCTTCCACTCGCCCCCAGCTGGTCCCGGCTCCCCTCCCCTGCTCATCTCCTCATCCCCTCTTCCCCCTCACTGATCCCCTTTCCCCCACAATCCGCGCCCACCCCCTTAGAAGCCCTGCAAGGTCCCAACATACAGAACACAAAACAACCCAGCCTGGAGATCTGGCTGGTCATGGCTGCAAAGCCCCCGTTCCCCCATTCCCACCCCTGCCCAGGGAGGGAGGGGGGGCGAGCCCCGCCCCACGAGGGACCTGCCCCAGGCGCTGTGTTATTTGATGAGCGGCAGCGAACGTGCAGGAGTGACGGGTCACACACACACACACACACACAGGGCCCCAGGCCCCGGAGCAGCCCCGAGCACACGGCATTCTCCAGCCCTGGGGCGGGAGTGGAACGGCTGAGCGCCCACCAGGCAACGCCCCCTCCCTGCCGTCCCCCCGCGCCCCGGCCGGCGGGAGAATGCTGCGCTCCCAGGTCACGGGCAGCGCGGCCATGCACACGGCAGCGCGAGCGAGCACAGAGAGGAGCCAGCGAGAGACTAACATGGCGCTGCTGGCCGTGGCGGAGGTCAGGGCGGTGCTGGACACCACGCCGCATTTGGTGCATTTCAGCAGCAGGCGGCCGCAGGCGGGCTGCTTCCAGCTGAGCGCCCCACCCCCCACGGGGGCCACGCGCCGGCCAGGGGGCGGGGAGGGGCGGGAAGCGAGGGCACGAGGCAGGCGGGAGGGGACGGACGGACACATACACCAAGCAAATGGGAAAAACAGAGAGAGAAAGAGAGAGAGAGAGAGAGAGAAATTGTTAGTTGCAGGCCGGCACGCTGGATGGTTAGCGACAAGCACGGGGCTGGCAGCGCTCGCTGGGGGGCTCTGCAGTAGGATCCCCCCTTTCCCTGTACGACGGGCATGCCCCCGCCCAAGTGCTCCCCGCCCCCCGTGGGGGAGAGGTTCGGCAGCCTGGCTACCCGCTGGTAACGGGTGCAGGGCCTGGGCAGGAACCATGGGCACGTCTGGGTAACAGACAACGGGGCAAACACTGCCCACTTGCTGCAGCAGTCAGCTCAGTGCCAGCCCCCCATTCTGTCTCCCCAGGCCTCCAGCTAAGCCTCCTGGGTGGGGCTGGGGGACAGGGTGCTGATGGGTGGCTTGCGTGTCTCTCTTAGATCAGAGGAGGGCTCATCTGTAGGGTGGGGATGGCATGTCGCTGGAGCTGGGGGTGAGGGGCAGCTCCTGGAAATCCACACTCCACCCACCCACCCCCGCTTAGCTATGTGAGCTGGGAGCCTGCTGAGGACTGGGCAGACTTCACTTCACTTGTGAATGGCTGGAGCCGAGCCCAGGTGCAGCCAGGGGGTGCACTGACACAGCCAAGGTGAGGAGGGAGGGCTCTTAACACCCTGAGCCTCCAGCCTCCTAGAGCAAACGGGACATGGACTGCCTGCCACTGCCCCCTCTCCTCCTACTGCACCTGGGCCTCCAAGGGGCAGAGGGTATTACCTGCCTGTGTGTGCCCTCCCGCTCGCCCGCCCCACCCGGGGGCAGCCCTGGGGGGCACTTACCCGGCCCGCTGCTTTTTGGACTTATCTGAAATGCCGTCCCGAGACATGAGCTTGTTGAAGACAATGATCCCAATGAGCATGTTCACCTTGATGCGGAGGGAGAGACAGAGACAGAGCCCAGGTGAGAGGCAGGGTGGTGACCCCACACAGGGGACCCAGCACTGGGCAGCGCCCTCCCCTCCTGCTCTGCCCCCACCCCAGGGGAAGGGAGGGACTGGGCTTTGTGGGGATCATGGGAGAGTTCAGAGAGATTGTGGGGAGAGCTCAGCGGCAGGGTCTGGGCTGGGAACAGGCTGGGGTCAGGGGAGGAGAAACAGGGTCGTGGGGTGCGAAGGGGAGGGGCTCCCTGGGGCTGGGGGGCGCCAGGGCCCGAGGGGGAGACGGCAAGAGACAGGGGTTGGCTCTTTTCTTCAGCCAAAGACGTGCTCCCAAAGGGCAAACACCTACCAGCACGATGACAGCAGCGGGGCCGACGAAGGCATAGAGCAACCCGCCTTCCAGGGAGAGCCAGCAGCTACAGTGGGAACACAGCGCCATTAGGGGAGATGGAATCCCCTCCCTATGCCGCCCCATCCACTCCCTGCCTCCCCACACTGACCATGGCCCGTCTCCTACCAGGGAGCCTGGCTCCTCGCCCCGCCCCGCAGCCCCCAGCTCCTGCCAAGTCTGGTGTCCCTCGCAGCGCAGAGCCGGGGAGCCCCTGCGGCCCCAGCCCGCCGTGCACCCCAGCCGGGCTCATTCCAACACTCACTAGCTTGCTGTTCCGTAGCCTTTGGTCCGAGTGAAGCCGACAGAGACTGCAACCACCAGGGCTGGCAAACCTGGGGAGGGAGAGGAGACAATGGCCAAGATCTGCAGAGGGGCTCAGCACCCACCTGCCCCACTGACACCACTCCCTCCATTTCCTCCCCACTGACACCAGTGCAGCATCCCGCCGCCGTGGCGAACAACTGCCCTACGGCCCCCCTGAACAGTAAGAGCTGCGGGGAGCGGAGCCGGGGGAAGATCTGCCCCTGCCTGTGTCTACAGACCCAGGGCACCAGCTGGACAGCAGACAGAGCATACAGTGACTGATGCACCAACAGGGGACCCCAAGCCACCCAGCAGTGATGGGGGGCTGGGATGTCCAGCACCAGCACATCTAGACGTGAAACAGCGCAGCGACCCACGGCGCCTCTGGGTTCAGTCTGCCCTGATGAGAGCGGGGCTCGTCGCACGGCTCAGGGGCTGGGGTGAGGGTCAGAGCAGGGACTCCTGGCTTCTATTCCCAGCTCTGCCACTGGATTTGCTGCGTAACCTTGGGCAAGTCACTGCCCTGCTCCGTGCCTCAGTTTCCCCACCTGTGAAATGGGAGTGATCATCCTTAGCTCACCCCAAGGCGGGGTCTGAGTGTGACCACCATTAACTCATGCGTGCAAGTTCTGACCACTAGACCCCGCCCCTTCCTTAAGCAGGACCCGCTGCTCGTGGGGAAAGCGAGCGAGGCCCCTTACCCCATCCCAGGCATAGGAAGCGCTTCCTGACCAGGCGTGTACGGATCCTGCCGATCACAGCCAGGTAGGACTGCCAGGCCTCGGTCAGCACCCAGCAGAAGGACGAGAGAAAGAAGAAATGCAGAAATGCAGCTGTCATGGTGCAGACACCCTGCAAGGAGAGAGAGATGGCAATCAACACAGGCGCACCGCATGGAGGTGTGGGGAGCTTGGCGCCTCTCAGGATCTGGCCCGAGTAGAGCGCTCGGGCTCCCCACACTCCCTGGCATTGTTAATAATGGGCCGGATTCCCCCAGAATTAGATGGCGTAAATCAGGAACAATTCCACTGAACCCAATGGGTAGGAGCGGTGTAAGCCAGAGGGGAGCCTAGCCCAGTGCTCTCATGGCTTGGATGCATCGCACACTCAAATCTCTGGTAACAGGTGTGACGCTGGCAGACCAGGTGCCAGCTCCTGGCAAGGTTCCCACGTCAAACACTGACAGCTACAGAGCTGGACTCCGTCTGGCTCACCTGTGTGTGTTAGCACGGCTCCAACAGGTCTGAGATTGTAAGAAAGCTTGTGAGTCGCTGCCTGAATTAACCCCACTTATAACATCCGTATCCCATACTGTACGGTAATATCTCAGCGGTTGTATTCTGAGACTCTGAGACTGTGTAAATCACCAGACAGGAGAGAGACATTAATTAGTGTGACATTAATTAGGCCGGTCTTCCCAAAAGGAGAGGTCCATGGATACCAGACGGACCACTGGGGGATGGTCCACCTGGAATTTCCCTGCCTACCCTCCACAAGAGAAAAAACGAGATTTCAGAGTAGCAGCCGTGTTAGTCTGTATCCACAAAAAGAACAGGAGGACTAGTGGCACCTTAGAGACTAACAAATTTATTTGAGCATAAGCTTTTGTGAGCTACAGCTCACTTCATCGGATGCATAGAATGGAACATATAGTAAGATATATATAGATATACATACAGATAAGTTAGAGGTTACCATACAAACTGTGAGAGGCTAATTAGTTAAGATGAGCTATTATCAGCAGGAGGCAAAAAAAAACCTTTTGTAGTGATAATCAAGATGGCCCATTTAGACAGTTGACAAGAAGGTGTGAGGATACTTAGCTTAAGGAAATAGACTCAATATGTGAAATGACCCATTTCAGAGTAGCAGCCGTGTTAGTCTGTATCCGTAAAAAGAAAAGGAGGACTTGTGGCACCTCAGAGACTAACAAATTTGTTAGTCACCTTATAGACTAACAGACGCATTGGAGCACGAGCTTTTGTGGGTGAATCCCCACTTGAAGTGGGGATTCACCCACGAAAGCTCATGCTCCAATACGTCTGTTAGTGTGTAAGGTGCCACAGGACTCTGCCGCTTTTACAGATCCAGACTAACACGGCGACCCCTCTGAAGCTTGAATAAATATGTGGACATATTGAATCTATTTCCTTAAGTAATGACAGGTTTCAGAGTAGCGGCCATGTTAGTCTGTATTCGCAAAAAGGAGGACTTGTGTAGAGACGAAGTGAGCTGTAGCTCACGAAAGCTTATGCTCAAATAAATCGGTTAGTCTCTAAGGTGCCACAAGTACTCCTGTTCTTATTGCCTTAAGCTAAGTATCCTCACACCTTCTTGTCAACTGTCTAAATGGGACATCTTGATTATCACTACAAAAGTTTTTTTTTCCTCCTGCTGATAATAGCTCATCTTAACTAATTAGCCTCTCACAGTTTGTATGGTAACTTCCAACTTATCTATATATCTTATTATATGTTCCATTCTATGCATCCGATGCAGTGGGCTGTAGCTCACGAAAGCTTATGCTCTAATAAATTTGTTCGTCTCTACGGTGCCACAAGTACTCCTGTTCTTTTCGCAAAAGAGATTGGTTGCCCTGCTCTCCTTTTCCTCCCCAGGAAGATGAGTCACGTGATTCCTCCCATCAGCTGAGTCTGCAGCTCAGGGCACATGGCAGGAGGGGGATAAAAACCCCAGACAAAAGGAACTTGGTCTCTCTGTGCTGCTTGGAATCTGGGGGCCAAATGTTTCTAGGCACACGCAAGAGATCCCCAGGGACTCAGCCTGGGTTAGCCCTAAGGGACGTGTAGAACATGCTCATGATAGAAGCTTTTATTGCCTTTTGAAACTTAAGATTGTAACTCATTTGTGTGTCTGTTTAACCTTGTCACTGCATCTTTGGTTTCCTTTTCCTAGCTCATAAATCTTTAGCTAGTTTATTACAGGACTGGCTACAAGCGTCTCTTTGGTGTGAGATCTGGGGTGCAACAAGGGTCCTGCTGCAGCTAGATCCCAGTCCTGGATGGGCATTGTGTTTACGGGGGGAGTGGATGGTGCATTCCTAATCCCTGTGGGCCACCTCTTTGGTGATATACCTGTAAACACACACCCGAGCATTCGGCAATAAGGGAGCACTGTGCCCCATCACTGTGGCAGTCCACCCTTTGAGTAGAGACCAGGGGCTGCTCTCTGGTCCCCATCGCTGCAGTGTCTGAGACCCTCATGGATTTATCCTCACACCCCTTGTGCAGGGAAGGATTATCCCCATTTGGGGAAACTGCGGCACAAAGAAGGGCAGAGATTCAGCCAAGATCCCACAGCAAACCAATGGCAGAACTGGGGACAAAAACCAGTTCCTCTGAGTCCCAAACCAGGGAATCATCCACAAGACCAGCAAATCCAACCCTCTCTGAGGGACAGCACAAGTTCAGCATTTGAGGGGTTAATCCCCTGGCACCTAGGCTGGGTTTGCCCAGTGTGAAATCCACTGGACGTGACAAAGCCACCATGAGATATCAATCCCACACTGACTTAATCCAAATCCCATCTGCCTCTCCAGCCAGCGAGGGAATCCGGGGAGAGAACGCGCGGTCCTGGGGCCCAAGCCACGCCACAGAGATGGTATCTTGCTGTGACCATCAGCACACAAATGTTTCAGCACAGTCCTTCCTTACTGCAGGCAGGGCCAACACACAGTGCTGGGACACACACTAGGATGCAGGTGCACGCTGCAAAGCAATTCAGAACAGGGGACTGTTCAGCAGGATGCATCGATTTAAAGGCCACATCCTGCCATTCCAGGCTGCTCTGCCCACAGCTCTCTGGCTGCAAGGCCACAGGGAAACGTCCACCAGGTGCCTGTCTCTCTCCCGCTCCCCTTGCCCTCTGCAAGGAACACGGCATGCCCTCACCAGGTGCCCAGCCGGGCAATGCCCCTTGGCAGCTGTAATGGGGCAGAAGCCAAGGAAGCCCTAGGCCAGACTCTCACCTTGCTGAGCATATGGGACTGGCCCACCAGGATCAGCACATTGGAAGCCAGGATGGAGACGCAGAAATTCAGCAGGATGATGGAGCGCTCCGATTTGATGAACCTGCAGGGAGGGCAGAGGGAGGCAGATTGAAGGGGTCGTGGGGCTGGGCCCCTTGCAAACATTCTGGCCTGGTTTCTCTCTAGACCTAAGGTGGAGAATGCAGGAGATGCTATGACGCAATAGACTAATGGCCTAATCAGTCTGGTAGCCCGTCTCCAACAGTGGCCAATGGGGATACGTTAGAGGGCAGCACAGACCTTCACATAGTGCGTGGAGTGTATTGGCAGGCAGGGACTCCGTCCTGACCACCCCATCCCCACTGGGGATCAATTTATGCCCTGAAGCATGAGGATGGAGAGTTTATTTTATCCTAGGGAGTGTGACTCCAGGGGCTACCCCAATCATATAACAAACACCCACACTGGGATGAAACACCTGCACTTCCACAGCACCTGGGGAACACACCATGCTACACAAACGTGAACCAATTAGGCCTTCCCACATCCCTGCGAGGTATGTGAGGGTAGGTCTCTGCTGCAAAGCGAAGGTATGACTCCAGCCCAGGCAGGCATACCTGTGCCAGCTTTAATCTAGCTGGTACCTAGGGTCCCTGGCGGGCTTGTGCTCTAGTTGCCAGCCTGTGCCACCACATCTACACTGCTACTGATATCCATGCTAGGTAGATTACAGCGAACATGGGTATGCCTACCCTCGCTACCATCACAACTTCACTTTGCAGTATAGACGTACCCTTAGGGACACAGGGAAGGCTTCACCTCTGGCGGAACTACAGCCCCTTCTGAAGCGGAACGTGGCAGCCGTGTGAGGGTGCCCACCAACACAGCTCAGAGGCGATTTAGGGAAGCAGCCGATAAAATTTCCCTGAACTGAGATGTAAAAACGTTAAATACTAATTTCAGCTCTTTGACTTAATAGCATCCAGCAGCAGAGAGTCCCACAGGTGAATGATCCATCACAAGGGGAAGAAACCAATTCCTCTCCCCCCCCCCATTTCAGATGTGTCTGAGCCCTTTTACTTTCAATTCCAGGACAGAGCAGCGAGCCCCACAGATCTTCTCTGTGCCGGGCGTCGTTTGTTGATAAACCTCCACCCTAACTGTCTCTTCCTCTCCTCCTTCGCAGACCGAGGTGATCCTCCTGCAGACACTTCCGTGCATGCTTCCTTGTGCACCCAGGTGGCCCCATCACATTCCCTAGCAGGGGTGTGTGTGTGTGTGGAAGGGACTGCAGGATTGGGAGCTAACCTGCCCTAGGTGGAGCTTGCAAAGCTGACGAAGGGGTTTGGACTCCTGGTTCCCATTGCAGTGAACGGCATCAGCACTGAAAGCCTCATGCCTGTACAGCTCCTAGCACAACGGGGCCCCGAGCCCTGCCCGAGGTTGTTAGGTGCCTGTTCATTAACAGCCCTCTGACTCTCTCCTCGGGTGGACCCTCCCCCCGCATCGCCGATGCATCCAGCCTGGGGATCTCAGACCTTTTCATGCCTCGGCAGCAAGGGAGGGCCTGATTCTGCTGTCCCTCTTGCTGGTGTAAATCGGGAGTGACTCCGCTGAGCGGCACTGATGCAAGTGAGGCAGGATCAGGCCTTGCAGAGCCCTCCTGTCTGTGCCTCGTGCTTGTGACAGAATAGCAGCTCCAGCAGGGCACTACCATGCCCACCATTGTCTTTCATGTGCTAAGAGCTTTGTTCTTTTCCTGGAACAATACATTCAATCACGCAGTGGCTAAGCTAGTGCTCTTTCCCTCCCCACCCCCTACTCCCGACGTCTCTTCCTCCCTCTGCTCTCTCGGCACACGCTTCCCGGCTGCCCAACCCTCACCTCTTCCCCTCCCGTTGCATCCTTCCTGCCAACGTGGCCTCTCCCCCACTGCGCCCGCTGCGCAGGGCCCTGCTCGAGGAGCACTGCCCTGGTCCTTGCTGGCACCCATCTCTGGGCCTTGTTCTGTTTCTGCTCAGTCCCTTGTGAGCCAAGAGGGCAAGGACGGGCCCCCCGTTCATAGGGCACCATGACGTTCTCTCTATTATCGCCCATCTCCTTTCCACTTGAGCTGGCCCCTCGGCCGATTTGACCGTCTCCCCCAGGATGCCCGGGGCGATGCTCGGCTCCACGTCCCGGCAGGTTATAGCTGACTCGGCTACTGTAGAAAACCTTGACACAAGCTCGGAGACTGACACTGCTTCAGTGCCCCCAGCCCAGCCGGCTTCCACCAAACAAAAAGCTGTCAACCGTTCCCCCCAGCCACCCAGTGGCTGTCCCCTCCTGCTGGCAATGCCCCGGCCTCTGGGCTGGTGCGGAAGAGCAGAGGGAGAAGGGTCCGGGGATGGGGCCGACCTACCTCCAGAAGGTGGCATAGATCACCAGCAGGGTCAGCAGGGCCATACAGGAGACAGCGCAGCCGATCATGAGCGGGACGGAGGGAGTGCCTGAGGGGTCCATGGCCTGCCCGGGAGGAGAGAGGGAGAGAGGTGCTGAAAACGGGGAGGGGGGAGGTGTCCCGCCGGAGCCAGGCTCAGAGGCTGGAAGGAGGGAGCACCCCTGACAACAAGGGGTGGAGCTGCCCAGCCTGGGGGGGAAGGATGGGTTCGTTGCTGCCACACAGTCTCAGCGCTGCCCCAGGGCTGTATCACTCGCACACAGCCAGTGTCCCTGGGGTCCCAGAGGCTGCTCCCTCCCCACCCCAATCCCGGGAAAGCCCAATGTGCCCATCACACACCTGAAAAGCTCCTCCCCCAGTGAGTGGGGCAGAGCCCAAGGCCCACAGCACCAGGCCTCTCTGCCCACCGCCCCCCAGCCCCAGGGGCCCACCGGCCTCCCGCACGCTGGGGCTTCGGGGAGGGGGGCTTGACCGCAGCCTCTGGGCTGCCCAGGCGCGTTCCTGGGGGCACCTCTCCATCGCCCTGCCAACCGGGCACGCTCCCAGAATACCAATGGCCCGGCGCGGCCGCAGGGAGCTGGGTGGCGCTCGGCTTCGGGGGGGGGGAGGGAGACCGCCCCGTCTGTGAGCGCTGGAGGGGGGAGCGGGCCTCCCAGACATGAGGCAAGATGGCTCAGTTCACATCCCCTCCCGCCCCTCCCCTCCTCACACGTTACCGCCTGGAAGACCTGCTAATGAGCCTTATAAATCCCACTAGGCAGCCTGCCTGTGACTGCTGCAGAGCTCCGATCTCACCACACGCTGCAGTGCGGGGGGGCTCCGAGGGGAGACCAGAGGAGTGGGGGGGAGGGAAGCGTGGGGCACTTCCCCACTCGCTGCACAGCTGCCCCTGTGCCAAGGGGGTCTATTCATGGGGGGTGGGGGGAGGCTGGGCTTTGCATGACGGGAAACCTCCACGCAGCTGGGCATGGGACCCCTTCACCATAGGTGGCCCCCCTCTCGCTACGGCCCTCACCACCGCCGGCCTCTCCGCAGCGACAGGGCAATGCCCCTTGGTGTGAATTCCAGTGCCCCGGTGTCCTGTCCCGCCCCTGGGCTCGCGCCTCTGTGCCAGGGCTCACGCTCAGCCGGCAAGGCAAAGGAGAGAGTCCAACGTTCGGGGCCTCAGACTGAGAGACAGCACCTGGCTCTAGGGCTAGCAAAGCCATCGGAGCAGAAGCACGGCCCAACAGTGGTGGGCTGATCCAGACCCACCACTGCCACAGGACCGGGACCCATAAAGCATCCCCCACCCTGTACCCACAGCCCCAGGGGAGGACAGGGACACAATGCCCTGTCTCCCCACCCCGTACCCACAACCCCAGAGGAGTTCAGGGCCAAAATGCCCCCCACCTCCCGCACACCCATAATCCTGGGGGAGGACAGAGACACAATGCCCTGCCCCCACCCCCGTACCCATAACCCCAGGGAGGACAGGGACACAATGCCCTGCCCTCTACCCTTTATCCACAACCCTAGGGGAGTTCAAGGCCAAAATGCCCTGCTCTGCCCTCCTGCCCCCCGTACCCATAACCCCAGGGGACGACAGGGCCAAAATGCCCTGCCCCCACTACCATTTGCCCATTACCCTAGAAGACAGGGCCAGAATGCACCCCTCTCCCAGCCCCTGCACCCACAACCCTGGGGGGAGGCTGAGCCGCAGCAGGTGCCCTTTGTTGGTGCCACCCCCACCCGCCCCCAGTAGGTTCCTGGGTGCCACCCAGCTTGGGCCCATCGCTCTCAGCACAGGATAAAGCGGTGCGGGCTGGGGACAGGCGGGGGCCTCCGAGGAGCACCGAGCCCGGGCCCAGATTCTCCGCCAGCTCCTGGAGCAGGGAGAGAGCCAGAGCCGGGGAATGTGAGAACAGCAGCGGGAGAGAAGGGAACAGGAAAGCTTCAGCAGAGGAGAGGCAGCGGGATGGCACAGGGGGTATCCCGGGGGGCCCAGCACAAGCAGCAGCTGTCCCCTTCCCAAGCTCTTCCCTCACGCACGATTCCAGCCTGTCACGAGGAACGGGGGACCCCCCATCTTATCCCGTCTCCAGCCAGAGCATCAGCTCTCCCCAGAGCCTCCCGCAGGCCCTGGCAGACAGCACCGCCCCCTCCTCCCCACTCCAGCATCAAAAAGCCACCACCATCCTCCCACTGGGGTGGGGATGGCTGGTGGAGTTTGTGCACGTCCCAGCCGCACTCTCCAAGCAGGGAGGGGTTATTGTTACAGAGCCCCAGAGATCCGCGCTGGGTCCCACCTCCCAGCATGGCACTGTCCCTGCGATGCTTCGGGACCACCCCCTACGATCAGACCTCCCTCCGCACACAACCCAGCTGGCGTTCCCGACCCTGCAATCCCACCCGGCTCCGGCTGCCGGTTCCCGTTCAGCCCAGGCCCCGCGCCAGCCGAAGACAAGAAGGGAAATTTGAGGGCACTGGGCTGGCGTCACCTACCAGGTCCTTGGGCAGCTGGGCAAGCACGGCGTAGGTGGACAGGTGGCTACACAGGCATTTGGTGTGAGCCGGGAGGGTCTCCAGCGTTTGGCAGCTCTCAGTGTCCCAGTTTCCAGAGCCAGCATCCCTGATTAATGGAATGGGAGAGCAGGAGAGAGAGTGATTTAAAATGATCAAACACACAGAGCGCCCCCAGCCCCTCGGCTCCTGTGCCGACTTAACCCTTCGCTGGCGCTGCCCACCCGACGGCCGCATTGGGTCCTGCGGGGGGGGTGTGTGTGTGTCTGAGCGGCACCAGGGCACTGTCTGGGCGGCTGCTTTCGCTCCTGACCCAGATGCTGGGGCAAAATCCTGCCCTTCCCCCCTCCTTGCCCCGGGCTGCGCTGACGAAAGCCAGCTCAGCTCCATCCCCCTCCCGCTCTTCCCCGCCCCCCCAGATGCTGATCCCTGGGGGGGCTGAACACAGCACACAGGTCTGATTTAATCTGAAAGCTCAGGTTGCTGGCTGGGGTCGGGGGTTAAACTCCAGCGAGGAAGGGAGGGGAGCCCTGTCCCAGGAAGGGTGGATGGAGGCCAGCCAGGGGTCAGAGCCAGCTCTCACCCCTGGGCTCTTCCATACCCCACCTGGCTTTGGGCTTTTTTTTGTTCAACCCACACGTATTGAAAGTTAACGAGAACAGAGGGGAATTAAATGAGCCAGGCCAGGATCCAGGCACCTGAGCCCTGAGTGACACCGCCCAGGAGGGGGAGCACCCGTGCAACAAGGCATTACAGCGTGTGTGTGGGCAACTGCACACGGAACAGCACACCTGCGAGGCTGCGCACGCGTGTGATACAGGGCATGATTCCCTGCACGCTCACGGACACGTGGCTGACTGCATGTAAGGTCAGAGGTGTGCGCATAAAGGTATGCAAAGCTGCCACTCCCAGCCAGCTGGGGACACCCCTCCGCCCCCGATCAGCCTGGAGTTCACCCCTGAAAATCCCAACTGTGGCCTGAGCAACGCTCGCCCATTCTGGTTACCTTAACCAACGGTAGAGCTGGCCCTGCCCCCCCACCATGGGCCGGGGGCTCCCGGCATTAACTGAAGCGGGTGGGGCACCCTGTGCTGAGTCAGCCAGCCACCGATGCAGCCAGCTGGGAGATGCCTCTTCACCCCCACTTCGGCTCCCTCTCTCCCCCGCCCCCTGCACTTGCTCTGCTGTTTGGAAAGGAAATGGGAGGGAATGGAGCCAGCTGTACCAGGCCCTTTCCCCGCTGTCTGGGTCTAGGAGCCTGCCCGCCCTACCCACGTTCCTGCCCTGCGTGTGTTGCCGGTGCCAGTCACGGGCTCAGGAGCGCTGGCGCGATTGCGGGGGGTGGGGGGGGAGGCTGTTTCTGGCAGATACATTTTGAACGTACCCACCTTCCTGCAAACCCTACTCTGCCGGGAGGGGCCATTCCACAGGGTCTCCTGCTGACCGGGACACGCCTTGGTGCCCCGGCAGAAATGTGCGATAGCATCAACTTTGAAACACAGGACACCAAGGGCCCGCGGGCCCATGTGTCGGGTGGGTGTGCGAAGCCCTGCATCTGGGCGTGCGAAACCAGCAGTGCGGGGCACCGTGAGCCCAACGCCACCGGTGCCCAGGGCTGGAGCCCCCAGGCTCACCCTGTCCCAATGGCTGCACCCCATTCCCTAACAGGGATGAGCATTTACAGCCCAGGACCCACGGCTGGCGTTTGCGGAGGTGCCAGGTGCCTGCAGTGCCCGTTGGCTTCTGCTGGCATGCCGGGTGCCCAGCTCCTCTGGGGACCAGCCTCTGTGGCAGCAGGCATCATGGACAGGCCCTGGGCCCCACTGCCCCTCACGCTGCAGAGTACACAGCACTGCCACGCGGTAACGGGGGGTTCAGGGCTGGGGGAGCTGAATTCAGAGCTACCCAGGGCTGCTGGTTTAAGAGGCACCCGGGCGCCAAGCGCTACCGTGGCAATGGCTGGGGAAGATTTTACCCTCCTCCAGGCAGGCATCCCCGCCTGGAAGCCTGCAGCAACGGGCCCCTCATTACTGCTACCGGAAGGGACTGCAGGCAGCCGGAGCTGTGGGATCTCCCTGCAGCTAGGGCAGGTTCTGGGCCTTGGTGCCCCTTCTGAGCTGGTGCCAAGGCTCCTGCCCCACTGACTGCCCAGCCCCCCGCCACATCAAGGGGTTGGCAATTACCCACTCCGGGCATTAGAGAGCCCTTCCTGGGTGTTCACTAGCGAAGGTGCCGGCCCATCACTTCAGAGATGCCAGCGATACCTGCTCCTTGCGATGGAGCGCGAGCCGTGGCTGCTGCGACTTGCCAAGGCCGACAGCGTTGCAGCGAGGTTGCTTTGGCAACCCGAAGGGAGGCTGCAGGGCCGGGAGGCTGCACTTGGCTAGATCCAGAGTTAGCGAGGGCCAGAAGGGACCCCCGGGATCATCCCGCCCGACCCCCTGCCACGCAGGCCACCGAACTCCCCTCAGGGGCAGAAAAGGGCAGACAATAACGAGGTGCTAAGGCCAGGAGCAACTGCCCCCCCTTGGCACGGCCCCACTGGCCCCCAGCCCAGGCAGCACTGCCATCAGAGTGCACGGCCAGGACCAATGGAGGCCGCTGGCTCCCCCACCCCGTCTCCCCCATGCCACGGCGATCTGCCCCACTTTATCGCTCTCCCTCCCGAGCGCCGCCCGGCCCTGGCTCTCTGCTCCAGCCCATCGCTAACAAACTGCGTCTGGCAAGCTGCAGGCACCAATCTCCGGCTGCAAGCAGGCGCTAATCAATACTGGTGTTAGCAAAATTAACCCATGGCCACAGGGGGCTTGGCCTCGTTCCAGTCTCCTCGCCCTTTAAATGTGGACGTGACTGCCCGGCCAGGACAGGGAGAGGAGCCCGTTTGATCTCGCCTTGCTGTATAATAACCCGGGCGCCAAGGATAACAAGATGGGGAGCTTTGCTCGGGGCTCTGCCCGGGATAACAGGGGAGGTTTCAGCTTGGGGGAGCGCACAGCACCACACAGGGCCCCCCACATCTGGCTCGCTGGCTCCCTCCAGCCAATGGCCAGTCCCCTCCTGTCATAAACCTACAGCTAAGGGTAGCATAAAATCCCTCCTTTACCTGTAAAGGGTGAAGAAGCTCAGATAACCTGGTTGGCACCTGACCAAAAGGACCAATAAAGGGAGAAGATACTTTCAAATTTGTGGGGGAAGGTTCTTCTTTGAGTTCTCTCCGGAGACAAAGAGAGAGACCAAGCAAGTAATCTAACTCCTACTGAATGATACATCTAAACTTACAGAAATAGTAAGTAATAGCAAGGAAATGTGTTAGAGTATCTTTTGTTTTAGCTTGTGAATTTTCCCTGTGCTAGAGGGAGGGTTATCACTGTTTTTTGTAACTTTAAAGTTTTGCCTAGAGGGGAATCCTCTGTGTTTGGAATCTGATTACCCTGTAAAGGTACCTTCCATCCTGATTTTACAGAGGTGCTTCTTTTACTTTTTTTCTTTATAATAAAGTTTTCTTTTTAAGAATCTGATTGGGGTTTTTAGTGTCCTAAAAACCCAAGGGTCTGGTCTGTGCTCACCTGGTTTACGTATTTGGTTGGTAGATTATTTTCAAGCTTCCCCAGGAAAGGGGGTGAAGGGGTTTGGGGGGATATTTTAGGGAAACAGGAATTCCAAGTGGTCCTTTTCCTGAATCTTTGTCTAACTTACTTGGTGGTGGTGGCAGTACCCATCCAAGGACAAGACAGGATTTGTGCCTTGGGGAAGTTTTTAACCTAAGCTGGTAGAAATAAGCTTAGAGGGTCTTTCATGCGGGTCCCCATATCTGTACCCCAGAGTTCAGAGTGGGGAGGGAACCCTGACATCCCCAAACGCCAATGAGGTTGGGGTGGGGAAGGCACCAGAGCAGTGGAGGGATTTACACGCCGTTAACCCTCCAAGCGTGGGGGTCCCCTTCTCATCCTCCTCTCCTCCTGCCAAGAAACCACAGGCTCGCCTGGCTCACCCACGACCTCCCTCACACAGTCCCTGGTCCTGTCCAGTCAACCTGCCTCTCTGTACGGGGCTCGGCAGCCAAGGTGGGTGGGTAGTGCCTGTGGGGCGCCTGGGGGCCCTGGCAGCGTGTGGCGCAGGGGGGTCGGGGAAGGTTTGCAGCAGCAGGGGGGCTGGGAGCCTGCCCTCTCCACGTCACCCGCCGTTTCCTGTCGATTGCGTGCGGCCCGGCTGACACTGCAGGGAGTGGAGGAGGCTGGCTCTCACCACCCCGGATGTGCGTCCATCTCCCGCGTTCTGCGGCGGGAGGACGGTGTGTAGTGAACTCCCTGCAGAGAGCCCGGCCTCCGGCACCGAGCCCTCAGCTACCCAGGAAAGGCAGGTGGGTGCCAGCTCCTGACCCTGCAGGGGACCAGGCTCAGGTCCTGGTGCAAGGGCCTGCCAGGGGCTGGAGAGCAGAGGGGCTGCACCATGGGCAGCAAGGGGCCAGCAAACCACAGGGGCCACGCTGACACAGCCCAGGGCAGGCTGGCATACAGCCCAGCCAGCAGCTGCTGGAGGGGAAGCAACAGCCAGTGCCACTGCTCTCCGTCCCCTGCTGGCTGCAAGGGTGGGCAGGCTCCTGTCTCCAGGCAAAGGGTGCTGCCATGGGGCAGCCCAGGGACAGGGAGGGCAGCACACGGGGCCCAGTGCACCTGTTCCATAGGCCCCAGCTCTGGCTCCAGCGAGCGGCAGGCTCTCCTCCACGGCACAGAGCCAGCCCTCCCCCTTTGAGACCCCGCCGCCATCCAGGGAGCCCCCCGAGAGACAGGCCAGGCCCAGAGCTGCACTCACGCTTTGGAGTAGTCCCAGGTGACGCACTGTGGGTGCGAGGTGCCCTGCAGACAGACAGAGCTGGGTTAGCGGAGACCCGGGGCTGGGACAGGGATGCCCCTTCTCTCCCCGCCCCCACTCTCACCTGCCCCTCTCTGGCTCCGGCCATGACGGGCGGGAGGCGCTCTCCGATCTGAGCAGGGCCTGCTGCCCCCGCTAGCCTCATGACTACTTGCCCGCCACAGCACAGGCCCCTAGAGAGTGGCACAAGGGAGGGCACCAGCAGAGGCCGCGGCGTCTGGTGTCACAGCAGCATTGAAGCCAGGCAGACTGGTAACACGTGGCCATGGAGACGTCCTCCGCAGGCCCAGCTAGGGCAAGCGGCAGCCGCTCCGGCCTGCGCCCCACTCGCCCAAGGTCGAGCCAGCCTCTGTGGGTGGGGACTGAGGGGCACCGAGGACTGGAATAGCCGGTGGTATGGGTCTGGATGGCAGAGCACTTGCACGGCTGTGAGGAGGGGCGGGCACACAGGACTGGGACAGCAGGAAGGCTGTGGGTGGAGCAGGTGCCCACAATAGCAGGGCATGCAGGGGTGGGCGTCGGGTGAACATTTCTCTCCCCTCACGATGGGGCCCGGCGGACGGCTGAGACCCCCCTCGGAATGCACAGCGCTTACATTGAGCATGTGGGACAGCTCCACTGAGATCAGGGGCTCCGTGGGCTTGGTCAGCGGGCGGACGGTCACGGTGAGCACTCGGGACGTGACGGCCAAGGGGCTCCTGTGGAGACGAGGGAACAGGCTGGAGCCAGGACACAGTGCAGGGCGGTACAGGTGTCAGGACAGGGCTCTCTGGGGGCTGGAACGTCCTGCTGTTGGTCACATGCGTGTGTGCGTGAGCGTGTGTGCACACAGCGTTACAGGACTGTCTTTGTCCAGACAACACCACATTGTATGATCTGAGTATCTCATAGATATTTAGGTCAGAAGGGACCATTATGATCATCTAGTCTGAGCTCCGGCACAACGCAGGCCACAGAATTTCACCCACCACTCCTACAAAAAAACCTCACACCTATATCTGTGCTATTGAAGTCGTCTCCTTACACACGGGATGTATAAATGGTAAGTAGCGAAGGGACCTGACCTCTGGCGTAAGCCAGGCCATGGGACTACCCTGACTTTAATTCCTGTTTGATCTAGACCGTACGTTTTAGAAAAACTTCCCAGCTTGATTTAAAAATTGCCAAGGATGGAGAATCCACCACCAGCCTGGGTAAGTCGTTAATTACCCTCACTGCTTTCCAGCCGGAATTTGTCTCGCTTCAGCTTCCAGCCATTGGACCTTGTTGGATCTTTGTCTGCTAGACTGAAGGGCCCATTATCAAATTTCAGCTCCCCGTGGAGGTACCTCCAGACTGCGACTGAGTCGCCCATTCCCATTCTCGGGGTTAGGCTAAACAGGTCAAGCTCCGGGACCCCAGCCCTCTAAAGCACGTTTCCCAATCCGCTCACCATGCCGCCGCATATACACCACTGGGTTTGGTTTTCCTTGTAGCTGGGCATTGTGTATGAATGTACGACTCCTTGATCGTGCACCTGTGTGTGTGTGTGTGTGTGGATACACACACCCCTTCTGTATGTAGGGGTGGAGGGTGTGCACAGGTGCAGTTTTGTTTGTGCATGGGTGAAGTGCGTGTGTATATACACACACGCACGTGCCCATGAGCGCATACAGCCCTCTCGGCTGCCCCACATTTCAGTCCTGAATTTTCCCCTTCCCACACAAACTGCTGCTTCTCTCTCTTTCTCCTTCCTGTTTTCGGCTACTGACAACAGACGCAGGTTGGAGGAACCCTTGTCTGAGTGGCACTGGCTCCCCGCCTTGCATCTCTTGTACAGCAGCCGGCTAAGACATGGGCTGCGGGAAGGCACTGCCTGGGGATGCTAAGTTACAGAAACCCAGACAGGTGCCTGCTCTCATCTGCGGCCCCCTCGCACCTCCAGCGCCCCCTCCTCTAGGAACCAAAGCCTCTGCCCACATATGGCGCCATCTGTGCTGTCTTGTACCCTCCCCCAGCCGATTCCCCCAGCCCCAATAGGGTCCACCCTCTCCCTTACCCGCACTTGATCCTGAATCCAGGAACTAGATCTGCCCAGGGCTCGATTCTTCCCCCTAGCCCCTCTCCCCACACACTCTCAGGACATGCAGCAATAATTCCAGCAGGGTCACAGATCAGGGCCCATGGCTGTGGATCGCCCCCCTGCAGGGCCCAGCCTTGTCTCACCCCCCATGGCTCCATTTCAAGGTAACGAGTGACTCGGGGCCCCACCATCCCCTGCCCCATTTGGAAGCCCTGGTTACTGTCCCTACGCCCCAGCCACCCACCCACCTGGGAGGAGGTAAGATGAGCCCCAGCGTGCGGTACAGGATGGCCCCGATCACGAAGTACGACGACTCGTCCATTTCTGCAGAGAGATGGGAAGGGGACAGAGCCACGGTGAAGAGGGGTCAGCACCCGTCCCTGGGGTCCGGCTCCTCCCATGCCCCCAGCCTGGGGATGGGGACCCAGCTGGCCCTCCTGGAAAGGGCTGCAAGTCGTTACATGCCCCCCTCTTCCAATGTGCACCCTTCCTCATAGCCTGGGAATGCAGACAGGCCCCTTCCCCTGCCCTCCGGCAGTTGGAGGTGGCTCCATCCAGAGGAAGAGGTTACAGTGGGGGACTTCTGGGTTCTACTCCCTCCCTGCTGTGTCTTGCTAAGGTACGTTGCTGAATGGCTCCATGCCTCTCTTTCTCCACCTGTAAAAGGGGGTTAATGGTGCTGACCTGCAGCAGTGAAGTGCTGGTAAGGGGAAGGGCTTTTAGCAGCCATCCCCAGCTCCCGCCCCAGCACACGCCAGTCCAGCCATGTCTGTGTCCCAGGGTGCACTTGGCTACCCAGCCTGCCTCTCTTCCAGGGCCCACACATGAACAAGGACACCTGCATCATGCACATGGGGCTGCAGACAAACATATGCATTTGCAAACCTGCATGCAAACACAGACCTCACCCCTGTGCACACACAAACCTACACACACGTAATCACATGGGAACAAACACACAGACACGCACACACAGCAGCCCCTGCTGCTCTCCTCCCGGGGGCCCCGGCCCCGCCTTACCAGAGGAGGAGAGGCTCAGCACCGACTTGGGGATGAAGAGCTTGTCCTCCGAGTGGCGGGCCCAGTCCTTCATGCCCCGGCGCCCCTTCATGGGGAAGTTGATGTCGCTGGAGACGGCCGAGACGGGCTCTCTCTGGATGCTGATCACTGCCAGGGCGGGGACAGGGAGAAAGGGTCACCTCCAGCTCACGCCTGCCTGGGCACATTGGCCAAGCTCAGGATGCCCCAGCGCCCCTGCCCACGGGCCTCCTGACACCTCCACGCCCCCAGGCTCCCAGCCTCTCTGCTGCTGCACTGCCCAGCGCTGCACTGGCCTGGACCCCTCATGCCCCCCTCAGAATAAAGCAGCCCCAGGCCCCGCCCCAGCCTGGCCACTCACCCAGGTTGTCGGTAACCACGAGGGAGCTCTGGAAGGCCTTCAGCGCGTCCCCCACCAGGTGGATGAAATCTTCCACCACCTTCATGAGGTGCACGGAGCCGGGGGACACCTGCGGGCACAGAGAGGGGGAGAGGCTACCGCAGGGGCCCAGGTATGGCGGGGAGGGAGGGTAGCTCCTTGCCACTTGCCCCCACTGACAGGGAATGGGACCTGGACGGTTCCAAAGGGTCCCCCCAAATCATCCCCCCCAAATCATCCAAAGGGTCCCCCCAAATCATCCGCAGGGGACACCCCAACTTCCCAGAGCGTGGGGGAAGGGGGAGAACAGGAGCTAGTGCTGATCCAGGCCATGCTTAGCTTTAGGGGAAGGGGGGGTGCTGTGGGGAGGGGGTTCCCTGCCCAGGCAACGGCCCCAGCGCTTTCATCCAGAGCCACCTCCCCCTCAGCCGTGCCAGAAACTGCCCCCCACAGCTCCAGTGCGCCCCGGTCACTCCGACCGCCCAGGAGGCTCCAGCCATCCACAGGCAGGGAGCTGGGCTCCCCCAATTCCACGGGGCCACCAAGTTGATACTGGCAGAGCCAGCCTACTCCCCCCCCTCCGTACAGCTATTCAGAGACCCTGGCCCATGGGCTTCCCCTCCCCGCCAAAGCCTGGACCCCTGCATAGATATGCCCACAGCTCCCCCTCAGCCTGCCCCACCTCCCCAGGGCACCTCAAGCCAGAGACCCCTCCCCACAGGCAGCCGCCAGCCCAATACCTCCCACAGCCATAGATGAGGCCCCAGAAAAGCTCCCAGACCAGGTACCCTGTAGACAGGGCTGAAGCCATCTGCTGACGGGGGCTCCTCCTCGCCCCTCTAGCCTGGGCAGGGCACTGGAAGGGCAGCCCCACAAGCTAGGCTGGCAGCATTGCACCATGCCGCCCCCTGCTCTGTCGAGAGCCTGTCACAGCCACAGTCGCACTGCGCCGGCCAAGCGCCTGCCTCCCTGGCCGGCTGGCACCCGTCCCTGAGCACCTGCTGGGCTCACCTGCTGGGCGTCCTCCCACTTGTCTCTGTTCTCCGAGTCCACCATGTAGCTGACCACCTGGAAGAAGCGCTGCAGGGAGTGGAGGAGAGGAGAGGGGGCGTGAGGGGGTGGCTCTGCGACGCACGGGGGCATGGGACAGGGGGCTTCCCCTGGGCACGTCCGGGAGCCTCGAAATTCCACTGCCCTGAGAGTACCCGCACCTGCACGTCCAGGCAGCCCTGTCACCCACACCCCCAGACAGGACCCCCCAGCTCCACCTGGGATTCTTCCTGGCCCACCTTGGTTGCTCCCAGCCGAGGGTCACCAACTCCCCCCACCCTCCCGGTGGATGCCGAGCATCTACACCAGCTCCCCCCTCACCAGCTCGGATCCAGGCCACCTTTGGCTGCTGCTTGTCAGCCAGGCAGCGCCAGCCTGGGAACGGGGGACCCCAATGCACAGAAACCACAGAGCCAGACACAAAAGGGGTCATGCCAAGACACTAGGGGTGAGCCCCCCACAACAATGCCAGACAGAGGGCAGGGAAAGGCAGCCAGCAAAGAGCCCACGTTGGCCTTTCCATGGTGGCCCGGCCTCCCGCATGGGACCTGGGCCGGGCCCCCGGCTCTTCGCAGGGGCTGGCCGGGTGGTACCTGCACGTCGTCAGAGGAGGGGATGTAGGTGGCCCTCTTGAAGGTGTCGGTGACGTTGCGCAGGATCTCCACCGAGAAGAGCAGGTCCCCGCTGTAGTACGTCCTGCGGGCCATCAGCTCCAGCAGGCTGCGCACCACCTGCGACATGCCCTCGCCCGCCAGCATGCGCTGCCCCTTGGCCAGGTGCTCCCGCAGCTTTCCATGCAGAGGGACAGAGATGGGGGAGGGGGAGATTACCCAGCAGCAGGGGGTTCCCCAGGTCCCTCTCCCAACCCACGCTGAGGCAGCAGCCGGACAGGATTTCTCTCTGGGAATATCCCAGGAGCCACCATTGCAGGGCCCGGGAAGGAAGGTGCCATACCCAAGCCAACCCCTCTCCAGGCCCCACACCGCAGCCCCTGAGCCCCTGTGGCCCCCCAAAGGTGGGCGTGGGGCCAGTGGATTAGAGTAGGGGTCAAGGAAATCAGGAACATTGGGTCCTAGTCCAGCTTCTCCATTGAGTCACTGTTCAGGGTGAGTCACACCCCTAACCTGTGCCTCAGTTTCCCCATATGTCAAATGGGGATAACGCTAATCAAGGCAGCTCCTTGACCTGCCTCATCAGAGCGCTTGGCCTTGCCAGGGAATGGGACAGACAGCGAGAATGGGGAAGATGGCAACACAGAGGGATAATTAGCATCAGCCCCCTCCTCCAACCCGGGGTGGGCGGGGGAGGGAGCCAGGGGCAAGGACATTAATTAGGTTCCATTGCAATGAAATATTCATGCAAAGCAGCAATTTGGCTGGCGGGAGTCAGGGGCTGCTTGGCTGCTCTGTACTGGGGGAGCTTTTGTCTGCCAATCCCGAGGGCCAGCCGGTTTCTGAGCGCACCCTCTCTGGGAAGGGGGAGGGGGAGGGATTGGACGTGGAGGCAGGCTGGCTTTGCAGGTGCTCCCCTCTCTCCCTTTAACAAGGCATACGGTGAGGACGAAACGGGCATGGGCGGGTCCAATGTGCGTGGCAAAGCCATGCAAGGCCAGGAGATCAGAGCCCACTGCGACGGGCATGCCTGCGAGGTCTGCCTGGCGAGCCCGGCGTCCTGCCCAGCCAGCAGGATCGCGGCCAGACTGGAGTCGTGGGTCAGTCTCCGTGGCCTTGAGCTGCAATGGCTCCTTGGGCAGCTTGTGGGGCTGGGGAGGGAAGGGGGCAGACAGCAGCGATCCAGGGGCTGGAGGGACTGATGAGGAGGGTCAGGTCACAGGGGATGGAGATGGCTGGGGCGCGGGGCTCCCAAGGATGGAGTGGGGCTCAAGGGCTGGGAGAACTGGAAGCCAAGGGAGGAAGGACAGATCCGACGGTGCAACAGCGGCCCCAGCCCAGGGACCTATCGGCCCAGCGGGAACCCCGTGGCCAAGGACTCTGGCCCGGGGGGATCGACCCAGGGGACGGGGCTGACCCTGGGGAGGAGGAATGAGGCACCTTCTCCTGCAGCAACGACTGCAGCAATCCCCACCTTTGGAGAACGCCAGATCAAAGCCGCCCCCCGACCAGCCACTTCAAACCACGGCCCAGGCACCCGAACCCACTGCAAGCTCTGGGAGCCCCCAACCGGCCAAGAAACAAGAGCCCCCGCAAGGAAATGGCCCCTGCAGTCAGGTGGCTGCCGGCACAGGGCACATGGGGCAACGCGGGGGGCGCTCAGCAGAGGTGCCGGGGCCGGCACTGGGCCCCGAGCGGGCAGGGCGGGGGGGAGGGGGCTGGCTGGGAGGCTCGCTCTGTCCCTGTGCAAGGGAGGCTCAAAGCAACGCCGCCGGCAGTGCCAAGGCCGTCCCGGCACGGCGCCGGCGAGAGAGGAGGGGGGAGAGAGCGCATGGGCCACCGGAGCGTGCACCTACTGAGAGATGGAGGTATCTGTACTCGTGGGAGATGCAGCGGGCAAAGCTGGGCACGCCCCAGTACGCCACCCCGTGGGCATTCAGCAGGCACCGGCGGCTGGCGGATCCTAGACAAGAGGGGAAAAGAAGCATGGAGCACCCAGCCTGTGCAGCCCGAGCGCCCCCAGCCCCTGCCCCCACGCCGCCCCCCAGCCCCAGTGCCCAGCGCTCACAGCCCCCATGCCCAGCTCCAGCCCGCAGCCCCAGTGCCCATAGCCCCTGCCCCCCAGCTCCAGAGCCCACAGCCCCAGGCTCAGCTCCAGCCCTCAGCCCCTGCCCCTCAACCCCAGTGCCCACAGCCTTCCAGGCCGAGCTCCAGCCCCAGCAATCACCTGCAGCCCCTGCCCCCCAGTGCCCGCAGCTCCCCAGTGCGCCAGCAGCCCCTGCCTTCCAGCCTCAGTGTCCACAGCCCCCAGGCCCAGATCCAGCCCCAGTGCCCGCAGCCCCCCACAGAGCCAACGCCCACAGATTCCCCCAAGTCCCAGCACCTGCCCCCAGGCTCCCAGCCCTAGCAGCAGCCTGCAGCCACCCAAACCCCACCCAACAAGGTGCCATGGGAAAGCCAGGCCGGGGAATCAGCTCTTCTAGGAAGGCAGCAGAATTACTCAGGGGCCAGCAGCCTTAGCTCAGCTTGTTCTGGGGAGTGCAAGGGGGTCCCAGGGAGCAGGCAGGGTCATGAGAGAAAAGAGCCTGCTGGCAAGTGAATCCCGTAGCCCACGTGCCTGGCCCCCCTCCCCATTCGGCTCTCAGCCCAGGTGGGAGCTGGGGCAGAGACGGTGCCGCGGCCACTCACCGGTGGCGTTGGGTGGGCATTTGTTGTAGACGATCTCGCCAGCGGCCGTCTTCTTCCAGGTCATCAGCATGACGTACTCGTCCTTGCACATTTCATGGTAGGCTGCCAAGGGAATGCGAGGGTGAGATGGGCCCCCGGACGGCTGCTCTGCATGGATGGGCCACTAGACTGGTGCGGGGGGGAGGGGGGGCTGCTGGGCGGGACTAGCAGGTATGTGGCTGGTCAGCTGGTGGCGTGGAGGGAGGACTGGCTTGAGAGAGGGAGCTGGACGGACAGCGGGCGGCTGGAAGGACGGATGCAGAGACAGCGGGTGGGTGGAAGGACAGACGGACAGATAGCGGGTGGGTGGAAGGACGGACAGACGGGTGGAGGGACAGCGTGCGAGTGGAAGGACAGACAGACAGATGGAGGGACAGAGGGCGGGTGGAAGGATGGACAGAAGGTGGGTAGGTAGAAGGACCGATGGCTACAGGGAGAGCAGGCAGGTGGAAGGACAGACGGATGGGCTGGCTGGGTGTCAGGGCAGGACAGGAGGAGGAGGAGCTGGCTGCACGGAAGGTATCACACCAGCTGGCCAGAGAGAGGCAGAGTCCTTGGGTCCCGAGGCAGGGGGAGCCCGCGTGCTGGGCTGGAGGCTGAGCAGGGGTCGGCAGACTCTCCACCAAGTACCTGGGCACTTCTTCTCGTTGCACGTCTTGACCTCCTCTCCAGAGCCCTCGCACGGGTAACCTTGCATGCCCGTGCCCTGGCACATCCGGAAACGTCTCTGCCAGCCCGTGTCGCACGTCTTGGAGCACAAGCTCCAGTGGTTCCATGGGCCCCACTTGCCGTCGGCTGCGAGGGGGAGCAAGAGACGCATGTTAGGGCCCTGATGCAGGCAGGGCAGGGACCAGACAGACAGACAAGCGAGAGGGACTGCCAGAGACTGGGACACGGCCGCGCCAGCCCATAATGACTTTAATCAAATATTCTACAGATTATTAAACCCATTAATCAATCGTTTCAGCTTCATTTCAACCAAACGAGACAAATGTCCCCTCGTGTCCCAGGGTGTCCTCGGCTAATTAGCACCACCCCCACCCCTGGCATTCCTGTCCTTTCAGTCCCAACACCCCCGCCCCCCAAGACCCACGTTCCCACCCTCTGCCTGCCAATCCAGGGGAGCCCAGACACAGCCCGCCTGCTCTCCCCAGGACCCCCTCTGCCCTCTGCGGGCCCGGCTCCAGCCACCTATGCAGCTCCCCATCCCCCCTGCCTCCCCTCCTGATGCTCCCTTGTTCAGTCCATTGGTTGTTCCCCCGCAGGGCTGGGGGGACCTCCACCCCCAATGGGTCAGGGTCCGGTGCCACAGCAGAGTCCAAGGAGACACCGCTGAGGTTCGAGGCATCGGCCTCCTGGCACTGCACAATGGTGGGTCAGTATCGCTGCCAACCTGGCATAGATGGGGAAACCAAGGTGCGGAGCAGGGAAGCGATGCACCCTGGGACTCTCAGCGAGGGGGGGTGGGTTTCGAAGCCAGGCTTCCTGCCTCCTAGCCCAGTGCCCCAGCCTTTGGGTCACGCCGCCCGGCCTCACCACTCGCACCCAGATCCAGGGGGCGGAGCGTGCGCCCTTCGAGCGGCCCAGAGAGCGGCAGGTTTGCAGCGCCGCCCGCCGATCTCGGAGCCTTGTGGGGCTCAGCAGCCTGGCTCTGGTCTCCCTCCCCGGATTTTCTCTCCCCCCTCCGAGGAGGTGGCTGTCACGGAGTGTGGGGGAGTCCAGGCCCTGCACCCCTCTTCCTGGGATTCACTGAGACTCTCAGCCAGCCAGTAAAACAGAAGGTTTATTGGACAACAGGAACACAGTCCAAAACAGAGCTTGTGGGTACAGCCAGGACCCCTCAGTCAAGTCCTTCTGGGGGAGCAGGGAGCTTAGACCCCAGCCCTGGGGTTCCCTGTGTTCCTCCACCCAGCCCCAACCTGAAACTAAACCCACCGAGCAGGTTCCCTGCTGCAGCCTCCGTCCACATTCCTGGGCAGAGGTGTTACCTCCCCCTCCCCCTCCTGGCTCAGGTGACAGGCTCTCAGGTCTCCCGTCCCCAGGGCACATTCCCAGGTCAACACTCCCCCCTCCCTGCTGCGTCACATCGTCACATCTCTCCCCCCTTCGAGACTGAACTGAGCGGGGTCACTGTGACCAGTGACCTGGGGAAGTTCGGGGCCCCCTCTCCGGGACAGCGCATCCGCTATCAGGTTGGCACTTCCCTTCACATGGACCACGTCCATGTCGTAATCCTGCAGGAGCAGGCTCCACCTCAGGAGCTTGGCGTTGGCTCCTTTCATCTGGTGCAGCCAGGTCAGGGGAGAGTGGTCGGTGTACACGGTGAAGTGTCGCCCGAAGAGATAGGGCTCTAGTTTCTTGAGGGCCCACACCATGGCCAGGCACTCCTTCTCGATGGCCGCGTAGTGTTGCTCCCGGGGTAGCAACTTCTTGCTCAGATACACGATGGGGTGTCTCTCCCCCTTTTCATCCTCCTGCATTAACACCGCCCCCAGTCCCGTGTCGGAGGCGTCGGTGAACACCACAAAGGGCTTGTCAAAGTCTGGGTTTGCCAGAACTGGGCCACTGACCAGAGCCTCCTTCAGCGCCCGGAAAGCCTCCTGGCACTGCTCGGTCCAGACCACCTTGTCTGGCTTCCCCTTCTTGCATAGCTCAGTGATGGGGGTGGCTATGGCGCTAAAGTGGGGCACAAATCTTCGGTAGTATCCTGCCATCCCAATAAAGGCTTGGACCTGCTTTTTGGTGTGGGGAGCGGGCCAGTCTCTGATCACCTCCACCTTGGCCGGTTCCGGCTTTAGGCGGCCGCTCCCCACCCGATGGCCCAGGTAAGATACTTCAGCCATCCCCACCTTGCACTTCTCCGCTTTGACAGTCAGCCCAGCCCCCTGGAGTCGGTCCAGCACTTGTCTAACCTGGGCCACGTGGTCCTCCCAGGTCTGGCTAAAGACACAGATGTCGTCAATATACGCCACGGCAAAACTCTCCATCCCCCTCAGGAGCTGGTCCACCAGGCGCTGGAAGGTGGCCGGCGCTCCCTTGAGGCCAAAAGGCAGGGTCAGAAACTCATAGAGCCCCAGAGGGGTGATAAAGGCCGATTTCAGCCGGGCATCTGCATCCAGCGGCACTTGCCAGTAGCCCTTTGTAAGGTCCATGGTGGTAAGGTACCGAGCTCCTCCCAGCTTGTCTAGGAGCTCGTCCGGCCTGGGCATGGGGTAGGCATCCGATACAGTGATGGCATTGAGCTTCCGATAGTCCACACAGAACCGGACTGACCCATCCTTTTTGGGGACCAGCACCACCGGCGAGGCCCAAGGGCTGGCCGATGGCTGGATCACCCCCAAAGCCAGCATGTCCCGGACCTCTCTTTCCAGGTCCTGAGCAGTTTTCCCTGTGACTCGGAAGGGGGAGCATCTTATCGGCGGGTGCGACCCTGTCTGCACCCGGTGGACAGTCAGATTAGTGCGTCCAGGCTGGTTGGAAAACAGCTGTCGGTACGGATGCAGCACCCCCCTGACCTCAGCTTGCTGGGCAGGGGTGAGCTGATCCGAGAGGGGAATTGTTTCCAGGGGGGAACCAGCTCTGGTCCCAGGGAACAGATCTACTAAAGGGTCATCTCCCTGCTCCTCCCACTGACCACACACAGCTAACACCACATTCCCCCTGGCATAATATGGCTTCATCATATTCACATGGTACACCCGGCGGTGGTGGGCCCGGTTCGACAGCTCCACCACATAGTTTACCTCATTGAGCTGCTTGACGACCTTGAACGGGCCCTCCCAGGCGGCCTGTAGTTTGTTCTTTCTCACGGGGATGAGAACCATCACCTGATCCCCGGTGGCATAGGCACGGGCCCGCGCCGTGCGGTCATACCAGACCTTCTGCTTCCTCTGGGCTCTGGCCAGATTCTCCCTGGCCAGGCCCATGAGTTCAGCCAGTCTCTCTCGGAAGGTCAGGACATACTCCACCACTGACTCTCCATCGGGAGTGGCCTTCCCCTCCCACTCGTCTCTCATCAGGTCCAGGGGGCCCCTCACCCTCCTTCCATATAACAGTTCGAAAGGCGAAAATCCGGTAGACTCCTGGGGCACCTCCCTGTACGCGAACAGCATGTGAGGTAAGTACTTGTCCCAATCCTGCGGGTGCTGGTTCATAAAGGTTTTCAGCATCATCTTTAGCGTCCCGTTAAACCTCTCCACCAGCCCATTGGACTGGGGGTGATATGCTGAGGCCCAGTCGTGCCGGACCCCACATTTCTCCCACAAGCACCGGAGCAGGGCCGACATGAAGTTGGAGCCTTGGTCTGTCAAGACTTCCCTGGGGAACCCCACTCGGCTGAAAATGGTCAGGAGCGCATCTGCCACGGTGTCTGCTTCAATGGAAGCTAAGGGCACTGCCTCGGGGTAGCGGGTGGCGAAATCTACCACCACCAGAATGTATTTCTTCCCCGACCGGGTCGTCTTGCTGAGAGGCCCCACGATGTCCATGGCCACCTTCTGGAAAGGCTCCTCTATGATGGGCAAAGGTCTCAACGCCGCTTTCCCCTTGTCCCGGGCCTTCCCCACCCTCTGACAGGGGTCACAGGATCGGCAATACTGCCGGACCGTGGTAAAGACCCCGGGCCAGTAAAAGTTCTGTAGCAACCTCTGCCGGGTGCGCCGGATTCCCTGGTGCCCTGCGAGGGGGATGTCATGGGCCAGGGACAGGAGCTTGCGGCGGTACTTCTGGGGGACCACCAGCTGCCTCCTGACCCCACAGGACTCCCCTTCCCGTGGGGGAGCCCATTCTCGGTACAGGAACCCCTTCTCCCACCGGAACCTCTCCTGGCAGCCTCTCCTCATGGTCCGTCCCTCACTGAGGTCGGCCAGGTCCCTGAGCTTCTGCAAGGAGGGATCTTTCCTCAACTCGGCCTGGAACTCAGCGGCTGGGGAAGGGATGGGGCCCGGTTCCCCCTCCGTGGCCAGGTCTGAGGCCTCAGCCTCTCTGAGCCGTGCCCCTCGGCGCTCTCTCCCCACCCGAGTAGGGTCTCGCGCCTCCAGTGTGGTACCCTCCCCAGGGTCAGGTCGCAGTGCCCCTCGCCGGCTCTGGCTACGGGTCACAACCAGGGCGGTCTGGGGGTCGCTTGGCCAGTCCTCTAGGTCTCCCCCCATCAAAACTTCAGTGGGCAAATGGTGGTGTACCCCCACATCCTTGGGGCCCTCCTTGGCCCCCCATTTCAGGTGTACCCTTGCCACGGGCACCTTAAATGGGGTCCTGCCCACCCCCGTCAGGGTCAGGTAGGTGTTGGGCACCACCCGATCTGGGGCCACCACCTCGGGCCGGGCCAGCGTCACCTCCGCGCCCGTATCCCAGTATCCATTGACCTTCCTCCCATCCACCTCCAGGGGAACAAGGCACTCTCTCCGGAGGGACAGCCCCGCGCCCACCCTGTAAACTGAGCATCCTGAGTCCGGAGCATCCGGCCCTCTGGCGGGGCTGGCTGGGGGTACTCTTCCCTCCTGAGCAGGTGGCAAACTGGTAGCCCCCCTTTCCTGGGTCGCCTGCCCCTCGTCCAGCTGAGTCCCTACCCAGTTAACCCTGGGTAGGTTGGGTCTGCTCAGTTTGTCCCTGAGCCCGGGGCACTGGGCCCGTACGTGGCCTCTCTGGCCACAGTGATAGCAGCTCAGGTCACGTTGGTCCCCTCGAGCGGGTCGGAGGGGCCCGACACCAGGCGTTCCCCTTTGGAGGGGGTTCTCCCTATTTCCCCGCTGGGAGGCCCCATGGTGACTCTCTCTCTGCATCGGGGGGGGCCTGTTCTTTTGGGACTCCTCCCGGCTACCCCCTGACCGACTGTTCACAAACTCGTCGGCCAGCTGCCCTGCGTGCTGGGGGTTCGCGAGCTTTTTGTCCACCAGCCACAGCCTCAGGTCGGAAGGGCACTGTTCATACAGGTGCTCCAGTACGAACAGGTCAAGCAGGTCCTCTTTAGTTTGGGCCCCCGCTGTCCACTTGCGGGCATATCCCTGCATCCTGTTGACCAGTTGTAGGTAGGTGACCTCAGGCGTTTTACGCTGACCCCGGAACCTTCTCCGGTACATCTCGGGGGTCAGCCCAAACTCACGGAGCAGGGCCTGTTTGAACAGTTCATAGTCCCCTGCCTCTGCCCCTGTCATCCGGCTGTAGACCTCCACGGCTTTGGGGTCCAGTAAGGGGGTGAGGAACTGGAGCCTGTCTGCAGGGTCAACCCTGTGCAGCTCGCAGGCATTCTCAAAGGCCGTCAGGAAGCTGTCTATGTCCTCCCCCTCCTTCCGCTGGGCCAGGAAGCACTTATCAAAGCTCCTTGCAGTCTTGGGTCCCCCCTCACTCACCGCAGCCGGGGCCCCACTGCTCCTCAGCCTGGCCAGCTCCAGTTCATGCTGTCTTTGTTTCTCCTTCTCCTGACGCTCCCTCTCCTTCTCCTCCTGCTCATGTTGACGTTGTTTCTCCTTCTCCTCCTGCTCACGTTGACGTTGTTTCTCCTTCTCCTGACGCTCCCTCTCCTTCTCCTGACGCTCCCTCTCCTTCTCCTCCTGCTCATGTTGACGTTGTTTCTCCTCATGTTGACGTTGTTTTTCATGATCCTCCAGCTCCCTCATTTTCCTCTCCCTCTCCCATTCCAGCCGCATCCGCTCCAGGGATGGGGAGCTCCGCCGGGAGGATCCCCTGCTGGCTGCTGGGGTCAGGGTGCCCTCGGTATTCGCTGGGCTTCCCCCAACCCCTCCCCCAGGCATAGGTAGGAAGGGTCTCGGGGTGTCCTGGGCAGCAGTCTGACCCCTCCCAGCCTGGTCAGGCCCCAGGGCCCACGCTGGGTCCGCCGGGCGGCTTCCCTCAGGGACAGGGATCAGGTCATCCAAGCGATCCCTCTCCTCCAGCTGGGCAATCAGCTGTTCCTTGGTGGACCTCCCGATGCGCAGCCCCCTCTGCCTGCACAGCTCCACCAGGTCGCTCTTAAGGCGTTTAGCGTACATCTCCCTGCTGGCCACTCGCAGGCCGGGCAGCTGTCCACGGTTTCCAGGAAAAGCCCCAAGTGTGCCAGTCCTTCTTGAGGTCACCACCTCTTTGCCAGGGTCGAGCTGCAGACTCCTCCGCCCCTGGGACCGCTCGCTGCAATCCCCCGGGGGACCCTGTTACTGCAAAAGTCCTTCTCTCTGGTCACACACTCCCAGGGGTTAACCGCCCCCTGAAACCGTCTCTCTCTGAATCTTCAGCACACCTGGTCCCCGTCAATCCCCCTTCGTTTTACTGTTCCCCAGTCACTTACTGCAGGAAGCGCCGTTCACGGGGTGCAGTAGATCCCACCGCTGCCACCAGTTGTCACGGAGTGTGGGGGAGTCCAGGCCCTGCACCCCTCTTCCTGGGATTCACTGAGACTCTCAGCCAGCCAGTAAAACAGAAGGTTTATTGGACAACAGGAACACAGTCCAAAACAGAGCTTGTGGGTACAGCCAGGACCCCTCAGTCAAGTCCTTCTGGGGGAGCAGGGAGCTTAGACCCCAGCCCTGGGGTTCCCTGTGTTCCTCCACCCAGCCCCAACCTGAAACTAAACCCACCGAGCAGGTTCCCTGCTGCAGCCTCCGTCCACATTCCTGGGCAGAGGTGTTACCTCCCCCTCCCCCTCCTGGCTCAGGTGACAGGCTCTCAGGTCTCCCGTCCCCAGGGCACATTCCCAGGTCAACACTCCCCCCTCCCTGCTGCGTCACATCGTCACAGTGGCACAGCAGCCTGGATGTGCCACGTGACCTGCCAGGAGCCGGCGCCCCCGACCTTTCCATGCAGCTCTCGGCAGCCAAGTGACATTTAAAGGTCAGCAGGCACGTGACAGCGGCTGCCCTTGCTTTGCACTGGGCCGAACACCTGCCCTCCCTCCAGGGCTGGGTGCACAGGGCCTGTCTGGACCCACCCGAGGGGCCAAGACTGACTGGGAATAGTGGGAAGGATCAAGGCCAAGCCAAGAGCATCATCAGGAGACCTGCCCGCCCCCGTCCTGGGGCCGACTCTCACAGACCGGCTCACCCCGCGCTGGCTGTCAGGTTCAGGCCGGCAGAAAAGGACCATCCTCCGCACCGAAGGGCCACCAAGGTCCGGAAAAGGTCCTTGGCTCCGCTCGGGGTGCACGTGAGCCTATGAGACAGCTCCAGCCTGCGCTAGTGCCCGCTTGTGCACACTTGCCCAGGCTGCATTTGCACGTACCGACTGCACTGAAGCACACGCAGGCAGACCGCGAGCGTGGCAGCGGGAGAGAACCCTGGGTCTTTGGGGCCGCCTGCTGGACTGACAGCAAACCTCCCCCGGCTAGCGGCACGGCTAAGGGTTAAACCTCTCGGCGTGGGAGCCTGGAGGCTCCCGCTGAGCCAGGCCACATCTCCTTGGATGTGTCCTTGGTCCTGGCAGCAACTGACCAGCCACGGGGCCCTTCGTCAGGGCATCTGCTGCTGCTGCGCGCGCGCGCACGAGTGGCTCTGGGCGGTTGTGAAGGTTCACGCCTGCATGCTCAGCTCCCCGACGCTACCGGGCGTGCTCGTGCATGGGCGCATTCCCAGAGCGACGTGCCGAGTCCGTGCACCTGGGCCAGCGGGCTCCTAGTGCCATCGCGAGCGCTCGCACAGACGCTTGTGCCCCCCCCCCCTCTGTGGGAGCCACGGACCCCTGGCAGGCCCACGATGCTGCCGTGCCACGGGGCTAGCGCTCGAGCCCAGCGGGGAGCCACAACTATCTCCAAGCGAGCAGGAGCCCCCAGGAGACGGTGCCCCCCGGCTCTGGACGTACCCTGCCCCCCAGCTCCTCTGCTTGAGCTCTCATAAAAGCTGACAGACTAGCTCTGTGGCGGGGAGAGGCAGCCGGGGCCCATCTGTCACCGTCGCTTGCTGACGGGCAGCTCCATCCCCGCTACTTGGGGATTAGCGTTCCTATGGAGCGCAGCTGGCGCCGCAGACAGGTCCACGGGCCCTGTCTGTGGCTCAGTTTAAATGTGTTTCCGCCGAGTCTGGGACCCAGCCCAGGGCCTGCCATGGGGCAGAGATGCCAGCTGCTGCGGTGGCCACAGGCTCGGAGGGACAGCCGAAGCTCCTGGACGCAGAGATCCCGAAAGAACAGCTGAGACCGGGATCAGAGACCCAGGACAGCAACGGGCTCGGGGAGCAGGACAGAGCCCACTCTACAGCGAGCACCGCACAAACCTGGATCCGGGAGACAGGGCACCCTGCACAGAGGGTCAGGCAGCTCCTCCCATGGCACATCAGCAGTGGGGCGGCTCAGTGTGAACAAACCCCCACTCACTGGGCAAACCATGCCAAGCGTGAGGACACATGGACCACCCCACCCCTGCACAGCACCGCCGCTCACACACATTGCGACGCACAGGGATCCTCCAACATGGCACCGCCGCTCACACCCACAGCGACGCCTGGGGATCCCTGCACCCCGGCACGGCACCGCCGCTCACACCCACAGCGACGCCTGGGGATCCCTGCACCCCGGCATGGCATCGCCGCTCACACCCACAGCGACACACAGGGATACCCCCACCCCAGCAACGCCGCTCACACTCACCGCAATGCATGGGGATCTCCTGACGCGGCACCGCTGTTCACACTCACAGGGACACATGGAGATCTCCCCACCCCAGCACGGCACCGCTGCTCACACTCACAGTGACACCGGGGGACCCCCCAACACGGCACCGCCACTCACACCCATAGTGACACACAGGGACCCCACCCCCAATGTGTCACTGCCACTCACACACCCCACGATGCACGGGAACCCTCCCCCGACAGGGCACTGACACTCACACCCACCAGGATGCACGGGATCCCCCGACACAGCACCACCACTCACACCCAGGGCAATGCAGGCGGCCCCACCCAAGCACAGCACAGCTGCTCACACACAAAGCGACACACAGGAACACCTCCCCCCTGACACAGCACTGCTGCTCACACCCAGTTACTGAAAGGGGGCATTTACCCGCCCAGAGGTGCTCCTACTCTCCCCCCAGAGTCCCTGTGCAGGGGTTGGGCCCCAACATGCCAGCACCTGCCACATGTGGACTAGTCTGCATCAAAGCAACGCCCAGCATGGTGTCCCCAGCCTCTCCGAGCTCTGACGCCCTCCCCGTGGCCTGTCCCAGCCACGCCGCGCCCTGCTCTGCCCAAGCCCCCTGCCCCCACACAGCGTAAGGAGCGAGCGTGAGCCTTACTTGGGCAGTTGGGGCTGGTGCACTCCCTGGCGTCGGCGTGGGCTCCTTTGCACTCCGCCCAGCCATGGCCCGAGACGCTGCATTTGCGCGTGCGCTGCTGGGTTCCATTGGAACACGACACCGAGCACCGGCTCCACGAGCCCCACTCCAGCCACTGACCTTCCACTGCCGGGGAAAGCACAGGAGAGAAGGTGGTTAGTGCAAACAGGAGCTGGGGGGACGGGAAGCAGGGGCAATTCCTCTTGGCCCCGGTGTCCAGATCCAGGCACGAACCTCGTCCTCCCCTATCTGGTTATGAGCTTCGGCCACACATTGGCAAAGTGTGCATCACATCCCCCCCTAGTGGCTGGCCGGTTAGAGGGTAATGGCCTACTACTGCTGCCAGCTAACAGCTGCTCCTAGAGCTGAAACTCTAGCTGCTTGTGTTGTGGTGTTCAAGGTTCTGGGTTCACCTCCTGCCTCCCTGCGGTGGTTACGGCACTGCCACCCAGGCAGGGGTCACCAGGACTTGGCCCACTCTGGTGGCTCCTATTCCCCGGAGGGTGGGGGGCGCGTTGCAGGGGGACTCTCTGCCTTAGCCCCAGGAGTGTCCCGCTGCAGCGGCTCAGCGGACAGCAGGCCAAGACACAGTTCGGCCTGCTCCCACCAGCTTCTTTACAGGAAACACTGGGGGTGGAGGGTCTGTGGGCATCAGCCCAGCTGTGCCTGGGGACCCCAGGCTGAGACGTGTGAGCAGCATCTCCGCTGCATGGCAGAGCCGAGATGCATCCGGAGAGCGGAAGGATCCTGCCCTGACTACGCCCCCCCACTTCCCCCACACCAGCAGAGCAGGATGAGCCATGAATCCTCCCGCTAGCCCTTAGCAGGGCCCTTACTGGGGTGCAGAGCAGACGCGACTCCTCCCCTCTGCCGCTCCCAGCGGCGCTCCGACCCGGCATGGATCTTTCCGTGGGGGCGGGGGGGGGGAATGTCCTGCCAGGCCCAGGTGGGAGGGAGCGTTAACCAGCCGCCAGGCAGCACCCGGGAGAGCTCCGAGCCCTGGCAGCCCAGAGCAGCAGGCTGGCTCTGCAGGAGCACCCGCAGGTCATCTAAGCCCCCGTCCGCCTTCTGAGCGCCCAACTCCCACCCCTGGCCTGACCCGTGTCCTAAAACCACCGCCATGGAAATGCAGCGGATCCGCTCACTGAAACCAGGAAGCAGAGAGAAACTAACCGACGCGGGGCTCGGGGATGGCCCCGCGCGCCAGGGGATGGATCTGGGAGACAGGCCCGGGCGGGGCAGCGTGGAGGCTCAGAAACAAGCGAATACGTTTCCTCCCCATCGCTCTCGATGCACTCCTGGCCCCAGGCCCCTGTTGGGATCACACAGCTATTTGCCCTCCCCACAGGCTGGTACCAGCCTGTCTGGCCCGTCAGCCGCCCAACAGGGCAGCGAAGAGTCAGCTGGCAATCTGCTGCCACAAAATCAATAACTGGATAAGAGAGAGAGAGAGAGAGAAAGGGCTTCGGGCCAGATCCGCAGCTGGTGTGGCCACCACCGCTCGACGGCAAGGGGACCCGGCCCACTCGCTCCAGTGGAGCAGGGCCCATCGACCCCAGCTGGGGCAGTTGTTCTTTGCCTCCCCTCATTCCCGTTTCCTCCTGCTGGCTCCTGGTGGGCACCGTGGGGCTCTGGGAGGGTTCCCACCCCAGCATGCCATGCCATCCCCCGCCCTGGGCCACTGCCCAGCTCTGCCCTGGGGGGAATTGCTCGTTAGCCCTGGACGCAAAGCTACTTACAAACGACCCGCCTGCAGCCTGCTGGGTGCTACTCGTCAGCTTCCCCCCGACAGAGATGAGCGACACCCGCCCACCAGGCTGGGTCAAAGGCAGAGCCCGGAGTGACCCACTGCAGCCCAGGTACGGTGGGGCAGCAACCCTCCACCCCTGGGCCTCTGAGCTAGGGAGACACCCTGGAGACATGAACAGCATGCAGGGGGAAGAGCCCCCACGTCCCCGATCTCTCGGGGAGTATCCCAAGGGGCCGTGTCAAGACTCAGCACGGAGGTGGGGGTTCCACAGAAAGGGGGAGCCTCTCGTCCTCTGCTCTCCCCCGGCCAGTGACGGGGCGGGCAGGAGTCGCCGCGGACGGAGCTACACGCTGCCCCTGCTTTAAAGCGGCAGGCACAGATGGGGCGGCCGCCCGCAGCCTCGCTGGCGATTTCACACCTCGGCTACGTCCGCCGGCAGCCCCCGCCCGCTGGGGAGCTCTGGCTGCCGAAAGGGAACTGACAGCAAAGCTCCCTGACGGGACAGGCCCAGAGCCCCCCCATGCCTGGCACCGCTCCCAGAGGGGATCTACTTACAATCTCAGCTGGCCCATTGTATGCTCCTGCCCCTATAGGGCCCCTTCTCCGATACCCCACAGCTCCTCCCCCTTACTCTGCCCTATATGCCCCCTCACCCCATCCCACAACTCCATTCTTGCCCATAGAGCTCTGCGTACCCACATCTCATGCCTCGCTACAGCCCCATCACATCACCCTCCTTTGCCTCCCATCCCTCCTCCAGCGCCCCAGGGAACAGCTGTGGCCTCCCGGCGCGCACAGGGCCCTGTGAGCTAACAAGCCAGGCTGGGGCACAGCAGGATATGCCACCCAGACGTCTCACAGTCCTGTCTCAGGAAGACTGTGCTTCCTTTCCTCCTCCCCAGCTCCCGGGGCTCTCCCCTCCCCACAAGGGGCTGGAATCAAGGTGACCCTCTGGGGACGCTCAGTGTATTTCACGTGCATCCCGCACGCCCACAGAAATGTCACTTGCTGAGCCCGTTGGAGCCTCGGCCGAGCTGCCACATTCAGTGAGACGGCAGTGTTTGCTGCTAGCCCCCGGATCACAGGCATTGGCCCCATCGGGAGCTGGACGCAGGCCATTCAGCCCCAGGGCTGGGGAACCTGGGCTTTAATGTGGGGGGCTGTCTGTCTAAGCTGTCAGTCACCCCAGCCGCCCCCTTCGCTTGCACTCACACCTCGCTCCCCTGGGTCACCCCCCGCCAGCCTCATTCCGACCAAACTCCCGTCCGAATCCCCTTCCAACCCGCTGTCCTAGCTCAGGGAAAGGAACAAACGGGCATGCCTCATCCGCTCCCCAAATCATCCCTCTCCAGCACGACATTTGCATCCTGTGCCACAGCCCTATCAGTCTCCCCGCCCGCCCCTCGTGATCCCCCCCCCACACACACACACGTTGCTCCCTGCGCTCCGAGCCTGCATGCCGGCTAGCGGATAGCCGAGGGGCAGCCGGGGGACGGAAGATGACCTCGGTACCGGTGTCTCTAGGCTGTTCCCAGGGCTCCCAGCCCCGGGGGGAACCTAACGCATAGGACCTCAAAAGGTCTTTGCCTTTGATTTCAGTCCAAGTTGGGAGCCTAAATACCTTTGAGGATCAGAGCCTAAGTGCCCTGAGACCGCCCAGGGACGGGAGCTGCCTTTTCTGAGCGTGGCGTGGGGCTGTCTCTGGGGGCGAGGCCACCTGAGGGCTTTGAGGGATGGCCAGGGAAGGCAGGCAAGCGGGAAAGCCAAGCGGGAAAGCGCGGAGGAGAAGAGCCAAGGAGCGAGTTACTAACCAGGGCAGATTGCGATATTGCAGGGCTTAGTCTGCACCTCGGGGCCCTCGCAGGCCTTCCCGCCGTGCTGCGGAGCTACGCACTGCCGGGTTCTCGTCCTGGCCCCTCGCCCGCAGGTCACGGAGCACAGACTCCACGGGGACCACTCCTCCCACAGGCCGTGCACTGCAATACAGCACACAGCAATCACGCCTCCGGCCCAGCCCGCGCGCGGCAGACGGCATGGCGGGGGACGGGGATTGCGGGCGCTCCGTCCCAGGAGTGCAGGCCCGCACCCAAAGCAGCGCCCCCATGGCAGAGGGAAGGCCTGAGCTGCTGCACTGAAGACCTGGAAGCACTTGTGATACGGGGCTCAAATCCCACCGTGGCCAGGGAGGCATCACAACCCTCGTTCTACGGGTGGGGAAGCTGAGGCACGGAGCAGCGATGTGACTCCTCCAAGGCTACACAGTGAGTCAGCGGCAGCGCTGGGAACAGAACCCAGGAGTCCTGACTCCCACTCCCCTGCTCTGACCACTGGAGCTCTCCTCCCTCCCCGGGACTCAACGATCACAAGAAATGTTCACCTGGCAAGGGGGCCACAGAGATAGCGGAGGAGCGAGGGTCTGTCTCCCACACAGCCAGGTCAGACTCTCCTCCAGTCCCTAGTCTCAGCCGCACCCCCTAGTATAACCTCCTAGCTAGAGCACGTTAACCCAAGGCAGCCTTTTCCTTCGGGCTGATTCCAAAGGATGTTTTGTCTGCGGTGGCAGCGAGGTGGGGCCAAGAGCGATTAAAAGATCCCAACGAACGCTCGACATGGTGGGAGATCAGCAGACCCCAAGCCCAGGGGATCTTTGGGTGATGGCCACCACACCAGGGCTTGAACCGGGGACCTCCTGAGCTAACCGCATGAGCTGCCACAGCAGAAGTCAGGACTCCTGGGTTCTATTTCCAGTGCCGCCACTGACTCGCCATACGTCCTGGGAGGAGTCACTTCACCTCTCCGAGCCTGTTTCTCTCGCTGAGCCGATAACAGACCCACATTCTCTGTGGACATTGCACAGGGGTGGAGCTGTAAAACGCCCCCCACTGGGTTACAGCGGGCACCTAACGCCCTTCGGGCGTGTCTACACAAGAAACGAGACTTATCTAACCTCAGGTGTGAACTGAAACCGATTTAGTGCAAGCTCCTGTGCAGACACCCTTAGTCCAGTTTCGCTTAAGTCGATTAGGAACAGGTTTATTTACGCCAGAATAACCTGAAACCAGACCAGCCACATGTGGCTTTGCTCCAGTTTAACTAAAGTGGTTTCAAAGCCTATTTAGATTAATAAAGCCTAAGGCTACAGGGGACCTCTGTGATCCTCTGGTCGGCCCTCCTGTGTAGCACCAGCCAGAGAAGGTCCCTGAAATAAGTTGAGCTAGTGGCACCATCCCCTGCAGACAAGGCCTTGAAAACCTGAATGTCCGGCTGCAATCTGATGCGTGTGGATGGATCCACGTGGGACCCCACTGGCGACCCCAGGACCCTGCCTAGCTGTGCGAATCCGGTCACGGACTCCGATGGCAGGACCACACACTAATCGGGTCACAGGGTCACGGCCCGCTTGGGACTTATAAAAAAAAATGGTTATTTTTCAAAATTCCAGTTTCTGATTTTTAAAAATAATTCAGGTTTGTTAAAAATAAAAGAGTCAGTAAAGGAACTGAAGGACTTGTGGCACCTTAGAGACGAACCAATTTATTTGAGCATCAGCTTTCGTGAGCTACAGCTCACTTCACCGGATGCATTCAGTGGAAAATCAACATCCGATGAAGTGAGCTGTAGCTCACGAAAGCTGATGCTCAAATAAATTGGTTCATCTCTAAGGTGCCACAAGTCCTCCTGTTCTTTTTGCGAATACGGACTAACACAGCTGCTACTCTGAAATAAAGGAACTATTGCACGGGGGGCGAGGGGGGGCGGGGGATGCTCCTGCTCCTCCGCTGATGTTTATAGGGGTCTTGCCAACCACAGTGAAACCGATGAACCAAGGAGGGGAAAGCAGTGAAACCGACTAGATGCAAAGGGCCAAGTTTCCACTGGCTCAGCACCGGCAGTCAGAGCCCTCGTGCTTTACATTTCCATGGCTCTGCCGGCAGTTTCAACACCTCGCCCATCTTCAAAGCCTTTGCATAGCATCTTTAGTCCTCAGGGAAGCCCTGAGCTTTCTGAGAATCAAACAGCAGTTGGGAGGGATAACCTGAAAGCTCCGGGAAGAGGAGGAGAAGACCGAGCCATCACTGAGCTAAAAGCCTTCAGCCTGGAGAAAAATCTCCTCCTTGCCTGGAGGAGGGGACACAGCCCGCATCAGCCCGTTGCTGGGGAACGCAGAGGGGAGCTATGACATGACAAGCAGACTCTTTCTGCCCACGCTGTCATTTTGCGACAGCCAGTAAGCCCCCAAAGGGGGCCAGACAGGACCATAAGATTAGACTGAGAGAGAGAATCCAGCTGCAGGGAAGCAAAGGCCCTGATCCTGTAATGACCCTGGCTCCTTGAGCCCACCCGCAGCTCATCCGAGGCCATGGCAATAGGAAGAGGTCAACTCTCAGAGCAGCTCCTACCCCCGCCCCCACACAGCCCCCCTCTTGCTTGTGGGGATTGAACCCATGACAAGTCTGTTGGGTTTTTTATTCCACTAGCACAGAAAACCTTGCAATGAAATGAAGCCAGGCTTGGCAATCGGACTGGGAAGATCAGGAAGGGCCAGAAGGGTAGAAGAATGGGAGGCCCTGTCTGGACTCGGATTCAAGGCGTGGTCTTAGCACACACCTGCTAACACATATGGCAATCTAGGGCGGACAATAAAAATAACACCGAGCCCTTTTCGGCCCTAGCTCCCATCATTATCCCCACTGTGTCGAGGGGGAAATCGAGGCAGAGAGCTGGGAAGTGACTTGCCCAGGGTCACCCAGCAGCGGAGCTGGGAATAAAATGAAGGTCTCCTACATCTCAGCCCAGGGTTCTACCCACTAGGCCACACATGCCAGGCCGACTGAATTAAAGGCCAGGCTCCCCAGTCCCCAGGCTGTAAGTCAGCCAGTTTAGCATGTGTGAAAGGCCCTCGCTTGTAAGGTCACACCTAAGCCCCTGGCCTGGACAAGGCCCCTGGGCAGGTGGCTGAACGAGGGAAAGCACCGATACCAGTCACAGGTCTGCAGCAGAACCAATGTTGCAGCTGGGCCCAGTCCTCTCAGCTGACGCCCGTGGGAGCGGAAGATGCTCAGGGCCTGGTCTGGCAGTTCAAGGGGCTGCCCGCGCTGCTGGCCGCTGAGCCTAGGGGGACCAGATGTCCCGATTTTACAGGGACAGTCCCGATTTTGGGGGCTTTTTCTTATATAGGCACCTATTACCCCCCACCCCCGTCCCGATTTTTTACACTTGCTATCTGAGCCTGAGCCGAGATGGATCACTGAGCTGGCTGGGTGCGTGTCAGGTAGGGAGACTTGCCCCCACTCTGGAGAAGTTGCCCACCTCTCTCTGAGCTCCCAAAGACAACGACACCCCGGGGGGCGGCTAGGCTAGCCCAGTACGGAGCCAGGGGGTCGGGTGGGTCTGTAGTCGGACGGCCAGCCCGAGCCGCCACAGACACAGGGCTGTTTTTGGCACCTTCGCTCGAGCAGAGCATGCCTGGGTACATCTACCCGAGCAGGGAGTCACCCTCCCGGCGGCTGTGTAGACATGCCCTGAGTGTAACAGCACAAGGCACAGGACCAAGATGTCCCCGGCAGCCAGGGAACCTGCCCCCAACGGGCTGGCCACGCACAGCCCACACTCCAAGCTTCACGTGCCGGCTACCTGCGCTCTAACCCTGCAAGCCGGTGCCGGGGACACGGGAGCTGCAGGCACCGTCCTTCCATGCCACCGCATGCCCCATCTCTATGGGATCCAGGCAGGCGCCGTCCTCCCCCAATTGAATCCCTCCTTCTACCCAGGCAAAGACTCGTTCCCTACCCTAAAATACCTTCCTCCCTGCTGGGGGCCTGTGTGGGGCATTTCCCGCAGCAGAGAGACATCCCCTGGCGGGGGATCGCTGAGCGCTTTGGCCGGGTCGCCAGCCCTGGGAGTTTCAGTTCGTGCCCAGGTTCAGCAGGGGAGAATCAGGGCACGCCTGGCCCCTGCCTCACTCCCCACTCGGGGCCTTTGGTTCGGTCCTGTGGGCGAAGGGAGCTCGGCCCCATGGCACTGCTTGAGCCTGCAAGCAAGTGTCGCGATGGTTTTTGTGGGTGCCTGTCTCCACTCGGAGCTGGGCTGAGAACCCACCTAACTCACCGCACCAACGTCATCATCAGGATTATCTGCTTAGAATATCAAGATCCCGGCTGGTCAGCGTAACGTTAGAGATAAATACACCACGCTCACACATGTCAGCGCCTCGTGCGTGAAGCCAAGGTTCAGTCCTACAGAGGTGTCCCCTGGGGGACAGGATATGGGCTACACCCTGCGTCCTGCACGTCCCTCGCTCAGGATTAACTACACTGGTGTAAATGAGAAATCACTTCTCCTGACCACGACAGAGTCACTTGGGCTTCACGGCAGCATGAGCCAGCTCAAAGCCCGGTTCCGCATCCCCTTGGAGAGCTGGATCGGGATCTAACCCCGCCCACGCTGCACTGCCCCAGGACCGAATCCCCGCCCCGCGCCAGCACCTTGTGCGGGGCGGGCCGGGGTCTGGTCTCACACACCCCAGGTCAAGTGGCTGTCCTGGAGCCAGTGGCGTTTCACCCCCTCCCCGACACAGCTGAGATCAGGATCCAGTGGGCGGATCCCAGAGCAGGAAACCAGGCGTAGAAAGGACAGGAGTTTCTCACTTGGCCCTTAGGACGTCCTGCCGCTGCTCCCCCAGGCAGGATGGGAATGGCTCACGGGGAGGCTGGGTCCCCCACGGGAGGGTGGTGTGGGGACTGGGAGAGAGACCATCACTCCAGCTCAGGAAGGGGGAAAGAGAAGCCTAGGGTCACCCCGTCCCTGCCATCCTGATCCCCACAGCTCACCTACCTGGCAAGCTGATGCTCACTGTAGCCTGGGACGGTGGCTTTGCACATCCTAGCGATACAGCATCTCTGCACCACCATGGGGCCAGTTTGTGCCCTTGGCACAGCCGGTGGGTGAGAGGTGGGGGCAGGGGACCCTAGTTATGAAATGGAACGAAGTGCCACAACTCCCCCCTCCACACTGCCATCCCCCCTGTACCTGGGCAGGTGGCCGTGTTATTGCATATCCGCGTCTCCCGCAGCAGCCCGCTGCACAGCGTCCCGTAGGGAGACGAGACGCAGGAGCGTGTGCGCACCTGAGAGCCCTGCCCACACGTCAGGGAGCAGACGCTCCACTGGGACCACTCCTCCGCGGCGGGGTCTCCTGTGGGGACAGAGGGAGAGACACGCGTTGGCCAACCGGCCTTTTTCAAAACGCAGTGTGCCCCCCAGCCAGACACAGACACGCACACAAAGCCCAATTGGCCTGCGGAACTCACTGCGACATGATGTCGTTGAGCTTAGCAGGTTTAAAAATAAAGGGACTGGACATTTATCTGGAGAGCGAGAGGAGCCAGGTTTACACTGGGGAGGCTTAATAAAACACAGGAGCTTTGGGAAGGAATCAAAGCCCTCCTGCCCCAGGGCTAACCTCTAATGGTTCTAACTAATAGGGGTCAGGAGGGAATTTCCCAGGGGGGCAGGTTATCCCGGAGCTGCAGGGTTTATTGCACCTTCCTCTGAAGCAGCTGCTGCGGGCCAGTCGGAAGCAGGACACTGGGCCCTGATCCGTTCCTAGGACACTGGGCCCTGATCAGTCTGGCTCCGTTCCTAGGAAAGCTCCATGGCCAGTGGTGGTTGGGCTGGCAGGCCCAGCAGCTGTTTGGCTGCGTGGGCCCAGGGCTCCATCTCTCTTTCTCCCGTGAGCAGGTGTGATATTGACATTTACAACAATCCGACTCTTATTAAGCTTGATGATCCGTTTGAAGTTATTGGACAGGCCAGCGGTAGGGATATCAGTTCAAATTAAGAGGGAACGTACGCAGGAGGCCTGGGAAGGGGATTATTATTTGCTGGAGACAGAGAGAGCGGAGATTAGCTGGAACGGGGCTCCCAGCAAGGCGCTCACACACTCAGTCAGAAATTAAAGGGTGGGATAGAATTTTGGGCTGTTATTACTCATTACAGGCTGGGTCCTGCTCTCAGCTCCGCCGGTGTAAATCAGAAGTAACGTCACCGAAGCCAGTGGAGTCAGCTAGTGAAAATCAGCATAAATACTGACTTCAAAGGAGCTGCGCTGATTTACACCAAGTGAGGATCTGGCCCGCTGACCTCAATGGAGCTAGGTCAACTTACTGGGGATCTGGCCCACTAGATCCAGGGTATCCGGCACACCACCTGATTCGTTCCATGGTACTTGCACGCCAGTGTATTATCTGGCACGGTTTATTATCGTAGGGTTGCTGGTGAACAGTGGGGCTGTGCCCTCAATTTACTACAACTGTAACTATCCATGGCACCTTGGCAGCATTTTTAATCCATGTATCTCAGTGCCCATCGGCTGGATTATCAGTCGTTTGTTATTGTAGGGTTGCGCGTACGCACCTCTTTGTTGTTATGAAGCTCCTAGGCAGGAGCGCTGGGGCCGGCCACACCACTGCAGGGCTGGACGCTGGTTTGTTATTGTCGGGTTGCCAGGGCTGCACACACTCTTGTAGTACTGTAGAGGTTCCCGGCCCAAACCGGGAGCTTTAACTTACCCACAGTTCAGCGCGTGTTCGCGCTGCACCAGGTTCTATTCAGGTCTCACAGCCAGCGAGACACCCAGACAGTAGGATAAGGACCCAATCCTGCTCCCAGGAAAGTCAATGAGTTTGGCTGCTGACTTCCACAGAGACAGGATCGAAAGGGGCAGGGAGGTGTCCGCCATAGCACAGCAGGGCTCTTCTGCGGGCCCAGCGTGTTGGCAGGCATTGATCTCACTGGCAGGGTGGGGGGCTCGTTAATGCCAACCTGAGTACAAGGAGGACGAGCAGGAGCCAAGACAGAGGAAGTCCTGCGAGGGAAAGCTGATCCTGCCCCTACCAAAGCCGGCTGCAAACCCCCCCTTGGATTTCAACAGGGACAGGATCAGGCCCCTACATGGGAGCGATCTCCAAGCCGTGGGCATGGCAGTATCTGAGATCCGCAAGCCAGACTCACTGCACCCTGATCACTCCTGCCGATTCAGGCTCCATCCAACTAGCCAAGCACGGAGCAGCCCACAGCCCATAAATCAGGGAGTGGGCAACAAGAGGCGCTCAAATGACCCCGTTGAATTCGCTAAATAAATACGTTTGAACTAAACAATTAACAGATTTTTTTTTTCACTCCTCTAAGGAAGGTGCAAAGAAAATACAGACATGGAGCAAATTAAGTGGGCGCACAGGCTGGGAACAAAGGAACTCGCTCCATCTCCAGAGACCGCGCAGGGCACATGCAAATGGAAGCCAGACAGTTGTTTTTAAACTGTCAGGGTTTTCTCCTTAATTAAAACGCACAGAACTATCATCATCCCCGGGCTGATTTATGGGACAGCCCGGTGGAGAACTGGCTTCCCATCACACACAGCCTGCTGCAGAGTGCCACTGAGGCTGGTCAGTTTGGCCCCTGCTCCATCCCAGAGGTGGCTGCCTTACAACACTTAGCATTAATGTTCAATGAGCTGTGCAGACATAAGCTAATTATACCTCACCGCAGCCCTGGGAGGGAGGGAAACAGTATCGCCCCTGGGTATTTTTTTCGTTTTACACATGGGGAACTGAGGCAGAGGGGCAGCGGCCCAGATCTTCAAAGGTACTGAGGTGCCTAATTCCCAGAGTGATGTGACAAGGCCACACAGTAAGCCAGTGGCAGAACTGGGATTAGAACTCAGGGCCTCCTGCTTTTTTAGAACCACCAATGGGCCCCAATCAACAACAAGGCCCCATTGTGCTGCACATATTATTATTCATTGTGTTTATTATGGTACTGCCTTGGGACCGTCCAAACTCATTGCGCTAGGCGCTGTACATACGCATAGTGAGACAGTCCCTGCCTGAAAGAGCTTACAATTTAAACAGCCAAAGGGTGGGAGAAAGGGATAGAACATACAAGAAGCCAATGGGAAACTGAGTGCAGAGAGATGAGGTGACTTGGCCAGGTCACTCAGGGAGCCAGTGGCAGAAAAGGGAACTGAAGCCAGGTCTGCTAGAGCCCAGTCCAGTGCCCAGCACAATGGGGCCCTAGTCTCTGCCTGGGACTCCTAGTAATACAAATAAATCATCATCACCATTAACCCCAAACCCCGCCCTGCTATCCTTCAGGGCAGGTTGGGCGGGGCCCTGGTCCTACCGTCTGGCTAGAGAAGTCCCACAGAGCTTGGCTCTGGGCCAAGCCTCGTCCACGCCCAGCAAGCGCCACCGGCAGCTGCTGTGTTTGCTTGGGGGCTGGCGGCACTTAGGGAAGGGCCGATGATGCTGGAACGTCTTCCCCAGCCTGCGGGTAGATTTGTTGCCTCCAGGGGAGGCTGCAAGTCTGTCCATTTCCCCCAGATTTCCTGCAGGAAGCACACACCTGTGTGTGTCTGGACAAGATGGCCCACAGGGACCGGCCAGCATTGTGCAGGGCGTGGTACTTCCCCAAGGAACTCGCGCCCTGGCTACCCCTCTCCCAGTTTAAACGCACCGCCTCACCCACAGAACCTGCCCTCCCAGCACCGTTACCTGTCTGGGCCATATGAACCCCGGGTTCGTCCGCCGACCGCGGCCACTGTGTTTTCACCTTCTGATTCTCTTCCACGTCATCGCCTGAGAGGAGGAGAGGGAGACACTGGTGAGAAAGTGCCGGGGGGGTGTCTGTGTCCTGGCCTACAGGAGTCTGGGGCTGCTACAGGGGTCTGTGCGGGCTGCTCACGGCAGACCTACACTGGGGGAATCCTCCGCACCCCAGTCACTTGTGGGACCTTTAAGCCATGGGACTGGGGGCCAGAATCATATTAGTATTCCCATTTTACAGACAGGGACACAGGGACAGAGAGATTTCCATGATTCGTCCGCGGTCACCCAGTGAACAGGGGGCAGTGCTGGGAAGAGAACCCAGGCGTCCTGACTGCCAGGCCTGTGCTCTCGCCACTAGACCAAAGGCCTATGTGCTTCCCTTAATGGTTCCTGATTCTCTCGCCCTCTTCCCCTGTCGCCAGCTCCTCCCTCCCCCAGCACACAGGCCTCGCTCTCTCAAACAACTCAGGGTGCAGGTGCTGGGCTGGGCAAGGGCAGACAGGCGGGGAGCAGGTGAAGCCACCTCCAGATCTCCGAGGAACCGTTCCTGTCCCCACCCGCAGACCTCGCAGCTTTTGCCCTGGCCAAGGAACTGCAGTGACGTGTGAGCCTCTAATACACAGCAGCACACTGCCCTCTGCCTCTGACCGCACTGCCTCACTGCCGGGCACTGCCCCCTGCTGCAGCATCACTGCGCTCGGCCTCGGACTCACTGCCAGGGACTGCCCCCTGCTGCAGCGTCACTGCCCTCTGCCTCTGACCGCACTGCCTCACTGCCGGGGACTGCCCCCTGCTGCAGCGTCACTGCCCTCTGCCTCTGACCGCACTGCCTCACTGCCAGGCACTGCCCCCTGCTGCAGCGTCACTGCCCTCCACCTCTGACCGCACTGCCTCACTGCAAAGCACTGCCCCCTGCTGCAACATCACTGCGCTCGGCCTCCGACTCACTGCCGGGCACTGCCCCCTGCTGCAGCATCACTGCGCTCAGCCTCGGACTCACTGCCGGGCACTGCCCCCTGCTGCAGCATCACTGCGCTCAGCCTCGGACTCACTGCCGGGGACTGCCCCCTGCTGCAGAGTCACTGCCCTCTGCCTCTGACCGCACTGCCTCACTGCCGGGCACTGCCCCCTGCTGCAGCATCACTGCGCTCGGCCTCAGACCTCACTGCCGGGCACTGCCCCCTGCTGCAGCGTCACTGCCCTCCACCTCTGACCACACTGCCTCACTGCAGAGCGCTGCCCCCTGCTGCAGCATCACTGCACTCTGCCTCTGACTGCACTGCCTCACTGCCAGGCACTGCCCCCTGCGGCATTGTCACTTCGCTCAGCCTCTGACTGCACTGCCCACTGCAGGGTGCTGCTCCCCCACTGCAGCGTCACTGCTTTCTGCCTCTGACTGCATTGCCAAACACTGCCCCCTGCTACTGCATCACTGTGCTCTGCCTCTGACCATCCCGCCCCACTGCAGGGTGTTGCTCCCACACTGCAGCATCACTGCACTCTACCTCCAACCACACTGCTTCACTGCAGGGCCCTGCCCCCACTACCCAAGGCACGCAGCCTGCATTGCAGTACGCCACCCACTGCCTCGTGTTGCCGTTGAGCAGCATTCACAGCATCCCAGTCCACCACCTCACTGCAGATTCTGCCTGGCACACTCTCGCTCCATCCAGCTGAGCTGGCACCAGGGCAGGCCCAAGCCGCGGGGGTTCCGGCCGGACTGGGCTGGGTTAGCCGGGTGCCATGGGTGGAGCCATGGAACAGCAGGGGGGGTGGGCACAGATGCAGCTGCAGAGCTAGAGGCGTGGGGGAGGACGAGGCCTGGAATAGCAGGGGGAGCTGCGGGGCCCGACTGCGATGCATTGGCAAGGTGGTGCTACAGGGCAGGGCAGGTCTGAGATGCACCCACCAAGCCTGACTCCGGGCAGCAGAGTTAGTCCCCTGACACTTAGGAGAGCCCATGTTAAAATAAACCTTCCAAGAGAAGGCTGATCATGCGCCTGCCGAGCTGGACTCCCTTCCCCCTCGGGGTGATTCGACCCTTTGCACCGTCTAGTTCTTTGTTAAATCCCTTTGCGGATCCCTGCGATTTCATCTGGTTTGCACGCTTCCCTCTGGAGGCCAGGCAGCCGGCAACGCTCATTTCTGGAACGGGCAGCGCCCCCGTGACCTAGAGCCACCGTGCAATGGATTTGAGGAGCTCCCATAAGCACATCCACTCTGGAAAGCAGGCGCACCACTACCCACTTGGCCAGCCTGCTGCATGCTCGTGGAGTACTTCACTGCGGTAGCACTGGGAGGCCCAACGGAGAACAGAACCCCTTTGTGCGAGCCGCGGTACACACACACCCAGCCAGAGACAGGTCCAGCCCTGAAGAGCTGAACAATACACAAAGGGTGGGAGGAGAAGGGGAACCATAGAGAGCGAGACTTGCCCAGGTCAGAGACAGGAAGAGAACCCAGGAGTCCTGAGGCCCAAGCCCTGCCCACTGGGCCATGCCGGGCACATGTGGCAGCCAGACCCTGGGCAGCATCGTCGCAGCCTTTGCAAGGGGCAGGACGGGGATGCCAGCAGCACACAGGGTCTAGTGACAAGAGCTATAGGTGTCGTTCCACACACGGGCGAGCCCACACAGCCCCTGCAATGGGGAGCCGAGCTGATCGCTGACTGGCTCACAGGATTTACTATGCACCAGGGCAAAGCAGATAGCAAATGCTACGGAGGCAGGATGCCCGGGTCCCCTGCTTGGATGCTGGGGGCCTGGGCAGGGCCAGGCAGAACCTGGCCCCAGCTCTGTGGTGTTCCTCCCCCGGCCCCTGTCGGCGAGTTTTGCAGTACCAGGCGCGATGCGGATAGAGGCAGGTGCACGGTCCAAGCACCTTCCTCCTGCCACGTCCTTGGGCGCACAGAGCACATGCCAGGAGAGCGCCCACCTGCCGGAGAGAGCCGACCGTGCGGCGTTTCACAGCCTAGCTAGCACCCTTCTGCAGGACCCACGTCCAGCAGCCGGAGCACGAGAGAGACGGACGGGGGGCTAGGGGGGAGACTTCCACCACTTCCCTGAGAGAACCACGTCCCGTGGGCCCTGCATCTCCCCAGCAGCTAATGTCATCTGGGGCCTATATTCAGCTAACATTTTCCTTTGCTCAATTTCACCCAGGCCCCCTGTTGCATTCCTCCCCTCCTCCCCCCCCCAGGGTGTGCACCCTTTCCCTGAGCCCCCTAACAGGTGGGCCTCCCTCTTCCGATCTCAGATCACTGTGAGACTTTGGGCAGCTTCAGGTCTTTAGCTGCGAGCAGCCGGGGAGGCTGCCCTCAGAGTGTCAGCTCAGGCAGTCTCGGGGAGCCAGGGGTTCCCCTCGCCCAGCAGGGCCGGAGGAGATGGGCCTACTCACGAGGGCTGTGCAGCCGATCCCTGCAGCCGAGCTCCCAGAGAGGCGCCTGTGACGTTACTGACTTGAACTGGGACCATATAGAACAGTGTTGCAACCAAGATCCTGTAGTGGCGCCAAACCATGTATAAAGGGGGTCAAACAAGGCGTCTAAGACGAGGTGATGGTTGGCTGGTTCGGATTATGCTGTCTGTTTGCGTGTATCATTTTTGTATTTAAAGATATAAGTATTGGCTCTCTACTGTCTGTATTCCAAACTTATGCTATGCTTCCGGGGGACACCCCAGACAAGTTGGTGTCAGCTCTGCCTAGCCTGCTGGATGGCCCATTAAGGACCATCAGCTACACAACTGACCCACTGAGGGAAGGCAGACACGCCTGGGGACTCAGCCAGGTGTGCAGGGACCTGCCTATGGACAGAACTCTGAGGTGGTTCCAGGCCATGTGAGGGGCAGCTTGTCTTTGGGACAAAGAAAGAGACCACATGGCAAGAGACTATAAAAAGCTGCGGCAGCTCCTCCATCTTGTCTTCAGTCCTGCTTCATGCCTCTGGAGGGACTTTGCTACACTGAAGCTCTGAACAAAGGACTGATTACCAATCCCAGCTGTGGCTGTTCTCCAGAGACTGGATTTGAACCTGCCGTTTATTCCATCACTGCTACAAGCCTGAACCAAGAACTTTGCCATGACTGTATGTCATTGATTCCACTTAACCAATTCTAGCTCTCATCTGTATCTTTTCCCTTTTATGAATGAACCTTTAGATTTTAGATTCTAAAGGACTGGCAACAGCGTGATTTGTGGGTGAGATCTGATTTGTATATTGACCTGGGTCTGGGGCTTGGTCCTTTGGGATTGAGAGAACCCTTTTTCTTTTACTGGGGTATTGGTTTTCATAACCATCTGTCCCCATAACAAGGGGCACTGGTGGAGACACTGGGAAACTGGAGTGCCTAAGGGAATTGCTTTTGTGACTTGTAGTTAGCCAGTGGGGTGAGACCAAAGTCTGCTCTGTCTGTCTGGTTTGGTTTGCCTTAGAGGTGGAAAAACCCCAGGCCTGTGCTGTAACTGCCCTGCTTCAAGGAATTTGTCCTGAATTGGCACTCTCAGTTGGGTCCCGCCAGAACCAGCCTCGTTACAGCGTCGCAGCAGAATTCAGCTCAGGCTGAGCAGAAGGGATGTGGGTTGGGCTGGGGTGCGCATCTAAAGGGCTCCCATGTTCATCCTCTGTAGATCCCGGCCCCCCGGTTCTTCCCCGCACCGGTCCCCTGCGAGCGAAGGTCAGCGGGCAAGGCGCCAAGCGCTGGGATCCCAGCCTCGCAAATGCCCACCTGCCCCCGCTGCGAGCCCGGCCCCTCACCACCCACCCTGTGTGCCCCGCTGACGCGGTAGCCGAGAAGGGGGCCGCGCCCGCCCCGGTTTGATTTGATGGCGGTGTTCTTCGCTCGCCACCTGACAGATTGCTGCAGCGAGGTGCCACAAATTGATGGCTTGGCTCACCAAAAATAACAAGAGATCCATCAAGGGTGCTTAGCGTGAAATTAACAGGCATGTGGATGTGCTCATCAAAGACGCATGCCAGCTACAGGAGTGGGGGCACCTTTGACTCCTAGCCCCCCCCCCAGCTCTCCCACCCCCCCGGCTCTCCCACCCCCCCCCCCCAACTCCTCATCCCTCCCTCACACCCTCCCTCCCCCACCCATAGGACGACAGCGGACATCTTGGGGAAAGAATCTCCTCTCTGTGCCACGGCTGGTGGATCCCTGCGCCAGCCTAGAGAGGGGGGAGCCCGCAGACAGGACCGCATTCCCAGTGCAGGGCTCCCTAGCACAACTGCTCCCTCGACTGCAGGCCTCAGTGCCGGGAGCTCTGCTGAGCAGACCCCCTGAGCTACACGTGCGACGCCATAAGCTGGCAGCAGTAGTAGGCTGTTATACTCCTTTGTGGAGCAGCCGACGAAGAGTGACGTGGCACTCAGCCAGCGTGCAGCATGGTTCTTTCCCAGCAGAGGCCTGGCTGTGTAGCTAATGCCAGGTGTATGGGGGCACACAGAGCCCCTCGGCTTCTCCCCTGGCTGTTCTCTGAGCAGGGTGCTTCCCTCTGTGCAGCCGCAGGGGGCAGGGGGATACTAAAAAGGAGCCCTCCGTGAACACACACGTACACAAAGCACACACACAGATGCACAAACACACACGCTCCAGGACATGCACTGATGCATGCACGGCCCCACACACACCAACACATACAAACACGCTCAGACACATGTGCAGGCCACCGTACTGGCTCTAACAACCTCCTCCCCTCCCACCCCGAATGGATGCTCTGGGAGGGTTTGCAAGGCCATTCCCTGCACTGCCCAGCCAGCTAATAGGAACCAGGCAGCGCCTGGTGGTTTCACTCGGTGCAGAAAGCTTTGCTGAGCCCCGTCTGTCAAGGGGTGCGTGCAGGGGTGCTCCCCTCCTGTTATCCCATCTGGCCCAGCACAGGGAGGTTGGGGGAGGCTCTCCGGCAGCGGCTATTGCTTTCCGCTGTGTGCACCTGCCCATCTGCGGCGCTCCCAGAGTGTGGCTCTGTCACTGGCCTGCAGAGGCTTCACGCCACCAGAAACAAACAGCAGCGAGCTCCGGCGAGGATATTGACTGGAATGAATATCACAGATAACGGTCCTGTGCAGAGACGATTGGAAAGAGGAGGAAAACCCACCCCTCCAGAACTCCTGTTAGGCTCCCAGCCGCTGCCAGTGACGGCCCTAGGGCCACCACCCTGGAGAAGCAGGTTTCCAGCAGCGAGAGCTTCCCCACAGCACCGCCCTGGCAAGGCCGGCTGGGCGTGGAGTGGTGCCCACTTCCTAGCAGCAGTGCCCCAGCAATGGCAGCTGAGATTAGTGTAATGTGAACTTCCTCCCAGCAGTGCCCTGTGAGAACAGGGCAGCAACAGAGGGCAGAACTGGGAGTGAATCCGTTCCAAAGCCCTCCTCCCCAACCCACCCACCCCCACCAAAACTGGACTTGCCAGATGCCCATTGCGGTGCCTGTCCTATACCCACAGGAGAGGGACCCTTGGACTCCCCCATCCTGCCTCCCCACGGGGCGGATGCTGCTGCTAGGTGGATTAGGCACCCGCCTTGTCAGTATCTCTGCTGTGCATGAAATACACTCAGGCCGCTGACTGTGCTGACACTTATTGGTGCCATAAAGGGACCCAAATTTACTGACTGTTGCTTCCGACTCAATCTACTCCGTGCCCCGGCGCGTCCCCTTTGGAAGGGCTCAGGACACACGAGCAGGGAGTGTCCGAAGATCTCCCCAGCTCTGGGGAGTTGGCAGCAGCAGACGGGGGGACTGGAAGGTGGATAAAGCCACCAGCTGAGGGGGAGTGCCGCTATGCAGAGCCAGCCGCCTGCTTCCCCACTCGAAATGATCAGGAGTTATGAACGGCGCAGCGAGTGCCCAGAACAAATAATAAATTCACAGGATATATGAGGGCACTTTCCCCACTTACGTTGAACAAAGAAACCAAATTCAATTTCCTTTGGAAAGTACTAAATCCCGGGCTGTCGCCCTGCAGAGCCTCCCGCGCCAGGGAACCAGCCCCACCTGTCCCCTCCTTCTCGGGTCCCTCCCCTGCCACATCCGACTCTCATTCCCCTTGCTTGGGCTTTTGCCAGCACAGCTCTGTACTTCGGGTCTCTGGCTAATGGTTCTCGGTGGAGCCACCTGTCTCCTCTGCTGTTCTGCCCTCAGAGCCACGGGGTTGGGTCCTGGGAGTGAGGGAGGGGGCTGTGCCAAGGACAGCACTGGCAAGAAAGAAAGAAAGAAAGAAAGATGAGGGAGGAAGACCAACTGAGAGGACCATTCCTCAAGTCATCTGATGGGGCCCTAATTTCTCCACGGGGGGTGAGTAACAAGCAGAGACTCCCGTGCACACAGGAAGCTGGAAAGCTGGCCCAGAGGAGCTGGCAGGAGGCCCTGGTGCAGGAGCACATGGTGACCCCACGGCAGAGCCTTGCTCCGTGGGCAGCACAAGGCGAGGAGCAGAAGGGACAAGGCCCCATGGGAGACGATTGGGTCCCAAGTTAGGAAACGGCAGCAGATCCTTCCCCAAATGACGAGCAACAATGCAGGCACCTTGCACGGGGGCCGCCAGCACAGAACTGGTCGGCCACAGGCACCGCCGTGCTCGCGAGCCGGAGGAACTACCAGGGACACCACGGCAGTGAGTCTCCGTCATTTTGATCTAAATAGTTTAACATGCAGGAAAATCACATCCCCAGCGACCTCGGCTAAGTTCATCCAGCCTCACAAATCCCTTAGGCAGGTCCCACTGGAAACTTGGACTCTTCACATCCTATCTAAAGCAATGGGACTGTTAAACAGCTACTGCACTCCGCCCCAGAGGTGGCTGCATTTCAGTGGCAGGAGAAGCCACAAGATTTCTCTATAGATTAGAATGGATAGACAGAGGGGAGTTCGAGTCTGCTACCCTGAATTGATGGGGGAGGTGGCGTATTGCAGGGCGGAAGTTGGCCATCGCGTATAAGGAGCTAGAAAACGCCAGGCAGAAGCAAAGGAAGGTAAAAGGGTGCAAAGGGGGAGCGATCCCCCGGGACTCTCCAGCTGCTTTGCCCCGATACATGGAGCAGAACAAACACAACATGACCGCGATCGTCCACATTTGCTTAACGGAAACCCCGGCTGGGCAAGGGCTGCAAATACCCTTACGCCACGAACAGCCAGGGCTGCGATTGGAACAGACACGACAATGCACCCGCAGAGGGCCTCCCCGCTGACCTCCGTGCACCCCACAAGCCTCCCAAAAACTGTCTTCCCAGAACTCCCCCAGACACAGGCCCCACAGCCCCCCCGATGAAGTCCCCCCAATGCACCCCCATAGAGCTCTTCCCGACTCCAACCGCCCTGCACACTCACCCCCACATGCAGGACCCACACTGAGTGCCAAGCAGCCCGCTCCAGCTTGGCTCGTTCTGCTCCCCGCAGGCAGGCCCAGTCCGACGGCTTTCACAACAGGCCCCTTCGTGAAGTGCTGGAGTCAAGAGGTCTCTGCCTGTCCCCCACATTTATCTCCATCTGCCCCCTCCTGGCTTGCTCTGCCTGGGGCTTTCTTTAGTCATCAGCTTCCAGGGAAATCTGCTCTTTTCACCTCACAGGGGTGTGTGTGATCACTGGACAATCTGCTCCACCATGCATTTAGCTGTATGCTGGGAGTACCTCTCCCAGCCCTTCAGAGCAGCTCTGTGCAGCTCAAAATCTGGGCTCTCCCACCAGAAGAAGTGGGTCCAATAAAAGATCTTACCTCCCCCCACTCATCTCTGCTCAGAGGAAGGCAGAAAACACTTCATGCTGACACCAGAGTGATCCCCATAAGAAAGAGGGGAGAGGGCAAGTCAAACACACACCCTGGGCTCCCCTCACCCTCCCCACGGGCTAACGCTCCCCCAGGAAGGAGGGGGACTGAAGACAGAGAAGAGCTGGCAAGCTGCCCAGCCGCTAATGGCCTGTTCTCTTGGGCACCCGGAGATACTAAGACCCGGGGCACCACCGCTCTGATCATCTAGCCTGGCTACCCAGGTGACACAGGCCAGAGCAATTCACCCAGCGACTCCTGCCACCCCGGCAATGACCCTCCGCAGTGATGTACGTGATGGACAAAGCCGAGCGCGGCTGGCCAGCCTAGCGGGAGATCTGTCTGTCGCCTTATCCAGCCTGTCGTCGGGGTATCTGAGCCTCTCCTGCCCAGCACTGCAGGTATCCTCACATCCCCTCTGAGACAAGCCAGCATCATCACCTCCTCTTTTACTGATGGGGAAACTGAGGCAGGCATCGAGCCAGGAACTGAACCCGGTCACACGGGTCCCAGCCCACGGCCTTGCCCGCATGGCCATTCTTCCACCACCAGTACCGTGGCTTTGGCACCTTCCCGGGGATTGCACCGAGCCCACCCCATCAGGATACGTCTCCCTTTGGTCCGTTCCATCCGATCATCCACCCCCCAGGCCCGGCTGCCACCTGCCCAAATCTCACACGCTTCCCTTCTTGTTCATCGCCCTTCCGAAGCCAGTTCCTGGCAGCGTGGCGGTTGCCATGGCTACCCGACAGCTTTCAGCCACCTCGCGGCAGCGCTGCGGTCTCCCACGTGGGTGGTGGGACTGGGGGGGGCGGGGCGGGAGGACAACTGCAACCAGCTTCTTCCAGCGGGCTCGGCGGGATAGCGCCCCGCAGGATTCGCACTCAGCGCTCTGCCCCCCCCAGCATGCGGGCCCCGCATGCGCGGGGGGAAGTTTGGTCTCCCCCACCGAGACGAAGGGCTTCGCGTCCCAGGCTGCTGGGACTGCATGGCCCACCTGTGAGCCTGGACCAAACAGAGGAGGCGGCTGCAGGGGGGACCAGTCCGGCATCCTCTCCATCACACCTCGCCGCCTACCCCTTCTACGCCTCTGGATTGGCGCCTCCCCATTTCAGCAGAAAGTGAACCTGAAAATTCAGAGCAAAGCCGAAGCAGAATGCGCCGCGCTGGCTCCGAGACGGAGCCGCCAGAAACACCCCGGTCCGTGTGGCTGGGTGGCTACACTAGACGCTGGCCCAGGCTCGCTCCAGGGAGCCCTGGCCTGGGAGCCCTCCAGAGTTAGCAAACCCAGCTCCGTTCTGCCTCGCTCAGCTTCCACCCAGGGCACTGCTGGGCTTCAGTTCCCATGGGGACTTTCCAGCGGCCCCAACCCCTGTGCAGATCTTTGCCAATCGGGTCTGCTCTACAGGGCAGGGCTAGGGTCCCTTGGCAGCCCCTTTCCCCCGCCGGTGATGGTTCTTTTGCAAGCACCAGTGTTTTCTCACCGTGGCACAGATCCTGACTGTGCTCTGGAGGGAGGCAGCCGTGAACAGCTCCAGGCATGGTTACGGCTAAAATCTCCCCCCTCCCCCAATCTCACACTCACACTCGCCCACAGCCTCTGGGCTGGCATGGAATTTGCCAGGCTCCTAGGGATGATAAAGCTCCGTGCAAACGTGGGCAGCGCACGGATGCCGGAAGGAAGCGTGAGTATATGCATGTGCATTCACAGCAGAGTAAGCGAGCGGGGGGGTGGGGGTGCACGCCCACGTGCAGGGAAGGCTGGCAGAGTGAACGTGCAAGCGTGTCTTTGTGCTTGCCCAGGAAATGAAGGCCTGCAGCAGATCCTCCACCGAGGGCCTTCTGCCCTGACACAACAGCCCAGACCCGTCCGGGGACGGGGCATAACCAAGGAACTACTCCGCTCACCACCGAGCACCGCCCCACAGCTCTCTGAGCCAGTTTCAACCCCCTGCCCTGCACTGAGCTCCGGAGGAGCCAGGCCTGGTCCCATCGGGAGCAAGCAGGCCTGGGGGAATGTGTGGCTCTAGCTCCTTGGGGGAGGCCTGATGAGATCACGGCTGGGCCTCTGCCAATGCTGAATAAAAGGCCCAGCATTCAGCCCCACAGCCCAGCCTGCCATGGAGAACCTGAAAGGCAAACAGGGGGCTATTCTTAGCAGTGTCTCCATGAAGCCAGGACTTGGGGGGATGCCAGGTGTGAGTCCCGGCTGGGGAAGGCTAGGGCCCCCCCCGCAACCCGCCACCTTCAGCGACAGCCGCGCTCGGGAACATCAACAACTCTGTCCTCTCGTCTGCCGCGACGCTCGCTGCTTCTCCAGCCAGGAACAGGCAGGCTTCCCGCTGCAGGGCACTGGAGTGAGGCCGGCATCTCTGTCGCCAGCTGTAGCCTCACATGCATGCACACAAACTCATCACAACCACACACACACACACACACACACACACCCTTTTCACATGCTTGCTGACACTCTAACAACAAGCTGGAGGTTTATCAGACCTAGCACATCAGTAGCTCTTCTCTCCCCAGATTAACCCGAGTTTCTTGTCAGTTCCTGGATGCGCTGCCCCCTGCTCTCTGATTGTGCATAAAGAGGATCCTGTGCATTTGTGTTTGTGTCCAGGTGTGTGCCTAGTGCACAAAAACACACCCAGCCATGAGTGTCTGAGTGTGCATGAGACCGTGCACGAGCACACAGCCATGAAAGGAAAGTGCAGAAGGCAGAGGAGAATATGCACAAGCACATGGGAATACAAACATCTGCAGCAGCAAGCCAAAGAACACCGTGGGAAAGCTGGAATGTGTGCGACAACGCGCACAAGCATGCGGCTATGCAAGGTTGAAGAATGTGCACGAGAGTGAGGGAGCCACAGCATGCACAAGTGTGCAAATGTGAAAAATGATGCATTGCGTGCCAGTGCGCAAGAGTGAAGGATGTGTCTGGGTCAGCGTGCCATGCCACGCACAGGTGTGCTAATGTGAAAGACGGTATGCAAGTGTGTGAGAAAGAAGAGTGCGTGTGAGTGTGCAAAAATGTGAGGGCGAGATCAAGCACACACGCGTACACGAGCGTGCGGGAACGTGCGGCGCTCCTAGAAAGGTGGGAGCCCTGATCCATCCATAAGCTCTGTATGGCAGAGGGGCTGCTGAGCTGCGTGAGAAGGGAGGACAGGGTCACAAACCGGGGATTCAGGACAGGCGTGCGAGGGAGGCAGTGGCACTAAATGCCAATGCCCAGCGATATGCCAGTCCAGTAGTGGCCCAAATCCGGCAGCCGATCCCGCGAGCAAAGCCGATGGGGCCGGGCGCCACATGCCGGCACCCCAGCCCGGCCCAGGCCATCGTACGCTCTGTGGCGCGAGCCGTCGATGCGCTCCCAAGGCCCAGGCTGTCTCCAGCAAGCCCTGCCAACCCTGCCCATGATGATCCTGCCAATAAAATGAATTACCCCTGCGACTTCATCTCTACAATAACATTTTACATCCAGGTGCCTTGTGGGTTTAATTGAATGTCAAACATAATCTGGCAAAGTTCAGGCAACTGCCCTTCCAGAACAATCACCGCTCGGGCACGCACAGAGACACAGGAGCCTGCTCAGAGCAGCAGCCTCAGAGATCCCCAGGGGGCACGAGGGGCCTTGGCGCACGACACGGGCGATCGCGCCAGGCAGCTCTGCTGGGCACCCCTCCCCTCGAGGCCGCCCACTTGCATCTGGCCCAGGACAGCGCTGGCTGCTGGGGAGCTGGCCTGCAGTGAGTTTGGAGGGGGTCTCTGCCCATATGGCCATACCGCGAAAGCCGTCACCCCGACAGGCCCGGGCTGGCAGCGAGAGACCAAGGACAGACTGCACCCTGGAGACGCCCACTGCACTCCAGCGTGCCCTGGGATTCGGAGAGCTCCAGCCTGCTAAACATGGCCCATGCTGCATATTACTTGTATTACAGCAGCAGTTACAGCCTCAGCACAAAGCAGGGCCCCACTGTGCCTGGCTCTGCACAAACACACAGCGAGAGACAGCCCCTGCCCCACTCCTGTGATCTACACAGACAAGACAAGCAAGGGATGGCAGAAAGGGCATAGCCTCCCTCCCCAGATGCAGAAACTGAACCCCGAGAGATTCAGCAAACCTTTCTATCCATGCATGTGTAAAAAACCCTGCTTACAAATAAACATGGATATTCTCCATCAAAATTATCAACACACGCAGGCAGAATCCTGCCCAAGCCAGCTATCCAACAGGCCGGCCGAGAGCACACCAGCCTCTTCCAGCAGGGAAGCACAGAGCGCCTCTAAGTTGCAAAAAAGTCATAAACAAACACGGGGCAGCAAGTCTCAGAGCCTGGGGCAGTTGACTCAGGCTTGTGCTACAGAGACAAATCTAGTAAGCGTAGACGTTCCTGCTTGGTCTGGAGCCTGGACACTGAGACACCCCCACCTTGCCGGCTTTCGGAGCCCAGCAGGAACGTCTCCACCGACGTTTAGCTCCGTAGCGCAAGCCCGAGTCAGGTGATCCGGGCTCGGAGACCCACAGGGGTTGTTTTTGGTTGGGGTTTTGTTTTGTTTTGTTTTTTTGCACTGTAGACATACCCCTAGACAACAGGGCATCAGCGCCCACTCTTGGAAACCTACACTGTCCCAGGGCTGCCCGAAGCCAGCCATGGCATTATTCCGCAGACAGCCTACGGCCCCCAGTACTCGCACACAGAGGGCAAGGCGGCCTGCTCCCAGGACTCACAGGGGGCGCCGGCTCTCCCAAGCCCTGCGGGGACCTGTCCCCATCCCGTGGGCTCTGCAGGGCTCCAAGCGCGAATCCCCCCAAGGAAAGCATCTGCGCCAGGCAGCAGGCTCCTAGCCTTCCGTCTAAATCTGCATTTGAAAAAAGCACACCAAGATCTCCCGTGGAAGGAAGCGGTTTATAACCACGTGGCTGGAGGAGAGCAGGGATTATTCGGAGGGATTTGCCCAGGAAGACGTTTAGCTCCCAGTGGAAACACTGAAGCCCAGTAAAGAGTAGCCAGTAACGCCACAGGCCTGAGCCGATGAGGATAGCAGGAAGCAGCGCCCCAGATAAGGATATGTCACTGCCAAACCGCTCCGACGCCCGTCCCGCCAGCCCTGGCACCTGGGGGAACATCTGGCCGGCTGCGATGGCCCACCGGGGGGCTACTCCTGGCCACAGCTCCCAATTCCGGTACCAAGGCAATTCGGATCTCGCACTGTTTGATTTACACAATGCTGCCGCTGCCCTCCAAACACACAGAGCCCTCGGCGGCCCAATGGTCCCCATTTGGAGGAAGTGACCCAGAAATATGGACTAGCACCTACCCCTTAAAGCAAGGGGCACGAGTAAGCTGAGTGCATAAGCCAGCAGGGATGCCTCTCTGGTTACTGGCCACTGGTCAGAGGGCTCCGGGGCCCAAAGGGCCGATGCACCAGCCAGCTGTCGCTGAAGAGCTTGGCAGGGGAAACAAAGAGCCAAGAGTCTGAAGAGCAAGGTCGCAAGGCAAACAAAACTCCGGCAGCATCTTAAACGGACATTTGTTCATGTCAAGAAACCACAGCATAGTTAGTCATTAATGTCAGTCAAGGGAGGCCCAGGGCCAGAAGAGCAGGGGGCGCTGTGGGTCTGGACGGAGATGCCGTGGCGGAGCCGGGGGAGGTGGTCCCAGGCCAGAAGAGCACAGGGCGCTGTGGGTCCGGACCCAGATGACCTGGCGGAGCTGGGGGAGGTGGTCCAGGGCCAGAAGAGCAGAGGCGCTGTGGGTCCGGACAGAGATGCACTGGCAGAGCTATGGGAGGTGGTCCCAGGCCAGAAGAGCAGGGGGTGCTGTGGGTCCAAACCGAGATGCCGTGGCGGAGCTGGGGGAGATGGTCCCAGGCCAGAAGAGCAGGGGGCACTGTGGGTCTGGACTGAAATGCCCTGGCGGAGCTGCCCCAGACTGGCTCGAAGGGTGGGGGCCGTGGCAGATGCTGACTGGCCCTGGGAGAGGCGACCGTAAGCCCCCCCTCACACTTCTCTAGGAGTGGCTCAAAGCAGCAGAAGCCCACAGCACGGGCCACCCAGCCCCACTCTGCCGGGGCCACGAGAACCAGCTCAGCCATCGGGCAGGGAGGCTCTGACGCTTTAATTTCACTTTAGGTTCATGAGATTCTACAACAAGCAAATGGCCTCATTCCTCCCGGTTAATAGCCCGCAGAGCTCTGCCGTGCGCCTGTCTATCCAGCCTGGAATAACAGGCACCGGGCCTGCTGCAGTCAGGCGTAATTGGTCACAGGAACGGGTCATTTTACCTGTCAATTGTTCGCTGCATCTCCGCCAGTGCGGGATGACAGGGCCTCCTGCCCCAGGCGCTCCAGTCATCGCGGCAGCCGCAGGGAGCTGGGGAGAAGCCCCCAGCCTCAGGACGGAGCACAGGGGCTGAGCTAACTGGCCGGGGACATGGGGCAGGATCAGCAGGGAAAGGCACCCCAAGTACCTACTTTCCCATTGCTGGGGGGAGAGGGGGAGGAGGAGAAATCGCCATGGCCTGAATTCACCCATCCCAGGGGTACGTTGAGGTGGGGGGGGCAGAATCCTGGGGCCTGACCAAAGCCCTTGGATTCCCGTCTTTCCATTGACTCCAGTGAATGGTGCAGCCACCGGCTGGGTGCAGGGCTGGATCCCCCCGCCCACAGCCTTCCAGTGCGCACCCCCTCTTCCCCCCCGCCCACCCCCACCCCAGTTGCTTTTCCATGCCTTCTCTCAGATGATGCCCCGGATCCACCCCCGTGAGGAGAGTGCAGGAGAGACAGGCAAAACTCCAGCCCTATCTATGGGCGCAGCTGCCCCCTTGTGACTTTCACTCTCTCCTCCTCGCAGCGCCAGCCTCAAGCCTCCCGCAAAAGGCAGCTGGGAGGGACCGTTGTGATGGGGATGGGAGATCCAAGTCCTGGGATTTAGGAGCGGCTGCTGGGAGTCCCTTGGAGGCTGATGGGTCTGGGCTGGGAGCTCAGAGCAGCCAGCTGGTGAGACGCAGGGCTCAGCACAGCAGAGACGGATGGGAAATCAGCTGCAGATCATTCCCACTGACACCCAGCCAACAGGAAAGATGATGCCAGCATTGTCCCCACAGTGAGATCCCCTGCCCAACGCCCCCCATGGCATGGATTTGGGGGGGGAGGGGCGGTGTACAATACAGCATGCGAACTGCAAACTCCTCCCCTGCTCTAACCTTGTGCAAAAGCCCCAGGGTAACCTGCTCAGGGAGCTCCCCAGCCCTGAAGTCCATTCTGCCCCCCGATGGCCTTAGCACCCCACTGCACTTGGCCTTTCCCCTTCCACGGCGCCCTGGGGGAAGCGCACGGAGCCATCTGCACCCAAGAGAAACGCCTCGGAGCCGGGAAACTGCAGCGGGCCAAGAAAGCTGGCAGGATGCTGCAAGCCGACGTGCTCAATTCTTCCCAGCCATCAAACCTTTCCCCTTCGCCAGCCTGAAACCAGGCAGCTCGGCACAGCCAGAGCGCACGGTTGCCACCGGGGGCCCTCTGGGCAGGCTCACGATGCCCCAATGCACCCCAAAGCTGCCAGGTCCCATCACGCGACAACCTCACAACCCAGCAGAGCATCGGGAAGCAACACATTGCGCCTGGCTTGCGCTGCCGCGGCTCCCCTGCACACACACCCTGCACACACCTGCTCCAGGAGCCGGGGGCGGAGACTCGGACCGGAGTCGAGCTGGATTCCTTCCAGGCCAACCGGCAACATGAACTCCCAGCAAACACAAGGGCAGGATGCTAACAGACCAAAGTCCATTGTGGGCATCGCTAGGACGGACTGGAGCTGAGCGCTCTGGTTATAAACCAACTCCGCTAGCTCCTCGTCTCCGCTCAGCACAGACTGGAGCCAGACGGGTCGCTAGCCGGATGCACTAGCCCACGGCTGTAATCACTACAGATGACCACTAACGTGCACGAGCGCCGCTGCCCTCTACTGGATGGCATTAGAACTGCCCACGCTGGGCAACCTCCCCCCCAGACTGCTAACAGGGAAAGTAAATTGTCGGCGGCAGAAGGGGCCAAATTCCATCCCCCTCTCAGCACCCAATGATCAAATGGAGCCCGAGCCGGCTGAGGCACCGTTCCTCTGAACCCCCCCGCCCTCCTCCAGGCCCCGGCGCCCCCTTACCGTATTTAATCTCCGGCGCGTATAAATCGTTCGCATTCCCAGAATGCAGCTCGGTCACGCAGCACTGGCTGCTGCTCGTGGCGGCCGGGGTGCCGGCTGGTGGCAGGGCATTGGAGAGGGTCTCGTTTGGCCGGGGCGCCGGCGGGGCCTCGGCCTGGCAGCTGCAGCCCGCCTGGGTGAGGCCGCAGCGCTGCCCGCCCTGCTCCCGCAGCCGCAGGCACTCCTCGAACCAGCGGCACAGCACCCCGCAGGTGAACTGGCTGGAGTTGTTGTTGTTGATGAGCAGAACCTCCACGAAGCGGAACTGCAGGGCGTCGGGGGCCAGCAGCCGCGGCGCTGCCTCCGGCTCGGCAGCCAGGCACAGCTGCACGAAGTTCTTATCGAAGTGCAGGAAGGTGATGGGGCTGGCGCCCTGGCACAGCTCCAGCCGGGCCTCCCCTTCCTCCGCCCCGTCCTCTTGGCCCCGCAGGGGCAGCCCCGCGTCGCCCTGCGGGCCGCAGGTGTAGTTGGCGAGGTAATGGTCGAGTGGCAGCACCATGGGGGAGAAGTGGGTACACACCTGCTCCTCCCGGTTGAACTTGAGGTACAGGGAGTACTTGGTGGGGTCGGGGTTCTCCAGGGTCCACGAGCAGCCGGTGGTGATGGTGGGGAAGAGGTCCTTGAGCGAGAACGAGCCGTAGAGAACCCCGGAGGCCAGAGCTGAGCAGGCGCTGGGAGCTGGGTCGAAGCCCCGCGTTAGCCACAAGAGAGACGATATCACAGACAGTAAGAGGGGACCAGCAGGGGTCATCCTATGTCATTTGCCCTGCAGGAGAGACAGACAGACAGACAGACAGAGCCTTACTGAGCGGCAGCAGAGCGAGGGGCTGTTATTACAGCAGAGTGCCAGGGCTCCGGAGTTAGGGCAGTCTCTTCCAAGTGCCGTAAAATCCACATCCTTACCCGTATCGCCTTGAAACTTGGCATGCCTCATGGGCACATGCAGTAGGGCTAGTGATCTAAATTTGGGTCATTTGAGCAAGGGATTCCTGAGATACACCCCCCCCCCCCCAAATATATACATTACGGTAGCCTGAGCCTACAGCTATGCTAGATGTTATACAGGCCGGTAACAAAGGGGATTGGCCCTGCCCAGGGCACGGAGCATCTGCCCCGCTGGCGGGTAGAGCAGACAGACATGCGGGGGGAGGACAAGGGAGAACTGGGCAGGGGAGCGGCAGAGCATCCATTCCCGAGCAATGCCAGACAGCAGCATCTTCCGGGCGTCGCTGCAATGGTGGGATTTAAGGAGTTTAAGGGGGCGGAGCTTTATGACTCTTGAGGGGGGTGATTCCCATCCAAGGCCCGCCAAGTCCCTCCATCCCAGTCTCCGTCTCCCACCCAAGTCACACACCCTGCCATCCCCCACCCATGAATGCTGCAGCTTACGCTGTAGCGGGGGGGGTTGCGAGAGAGCTGGGGAACAAGGGGGTACCCCACAGCTGACCCTTCGCCCACAGGCTGGCCAGGGAGCACGGAGCTAAAGAGGGCACCTGGCACTGACAACAGGTGCGAACTGGGGGCTTCCTAGGGGCTGAGGGTAATAAAGGCTGCTCCAGGGACACAGGGTTCTAGCCATGACTCGGCAGGGAGCGGGCAGCGAGGTTAGAACAGGACACCTGGGTTCCAGTTCCAGCTCCAGCCTGACTTGCTGGGTGGACTCTGGAAGTCGGTTCCCGTCTTAGAGCTGGCCTCACCATTTCCCCACCTGCAACGGGGCAGATGCCACAGGGCGCCTCGGAGGCGCCGCTCGTGTTTGCCAAGCCCCCGGTTAACCCTTCGCCGGAAGAGGGTGGAGAACAGCCGTGCTTTCCTCTGAGAGCGGGAGAGCGCCGGCCGTATTTCCTCAGCGCTAATCCCAAACCAACCCCCCGTGGCTTGGCCAGGCGCCCGCTGCCGAAGGGCCGGCGTCTCCCTGCAGCACCCAGCCAGGCACAACTGACACAGACCCCTTTCTCCAGCGGGCTCAGCCTCTGCTCACTTGGCCACCAGCCTCCACAGGTCCTGCTTTACCAGCTCACAGATCATCCCATCTGAGCCCCTGACAAGCACAGGCCAGAGACCCCCGCCCGCTTTCCACTCCTCGGTGCCGGCCCCAGCGGCTCTTTCGGCTCCTCCCAGGGCAGGGACACAGGGATAATTCGCAATTTGTGCCCACATGCCGGCATGATTTGTAACATGGTCGTGCCAGGCCCTCGGGCTGCAGGGGGGCTAGGAAGCAGAGATTCTCCATGCCGGGAGAGACTCTGAGACTGGGATGGAGGGACTTGGGGGGGGCCTTGGATGGGAATCACCCCCCTCAAGAATCACAGCAGAAATCCCAGTGACGCTGCTTTCTGGAGATACGCCGTGGGCAGCGCCGGGGCCTCCTGGCGCCCTGTCCACCCACAGTACCCGCAGCTCGTGCTCTAGGCAGCCCGGAGCCAGCACAACGAGGCGAGGGAGCTTCCTTCACACAGATTCACCCAGGGGTGTTCCGGCTTTCCCCACTCTCCACACCAGCCTCCTGGCGCTGCCAGTGCCCTTCCGGGGCTGTGAGCACCACCCGCCGGCCCACAGGCCAAGAGGCAGCTAATGGGAGTGACCAGCACGTCAGGGGCTGGGGAACGTCCCAGCTTGACAGCCCAGCAAACAAAGTGCTCCTGCCCAGAGTGGGTGCTGGTAGCTCAGGCTCCCGCTGGGTCCCCAGGGCCGTTGTGCCCCTGGCACGGAGGCAGGCAGTGCCAGATGCCCAGCGGGCTGTGTTACAGCGGCACTGGGCCCCGGCGCCTCGTTGCCCTCAGCTCCCCATCCATCCCCCATAGTGAGGGGACACACTCGTTACCATCTGTGCCAGGCGGGTTCTTGTGAGCTCAGCCAAGGAGATGGGCCCAGCAATGGAGCCAGACTCACCCCTGCCCAGGGCTGCCTGCGTGAGCCCGGGGCCATTCCCCGAGGTGTAAGCTAGGCCCAAGAGCTGAGCCCAGGCACCGGAGGGCAACGCTGATCCCTTTGGAGCCAGGAGGGTTGGGGGAGGTGTGACAAAGCGGGACTTGTTCTTAATGTTTCCTCTGAATACTGTAGGGGTGCCTCAGTTTCCCCTAAGCATTTCTTAAGTCTCTAGGGGGTGGGATAAGGGGGTGTAATTGTTGCAGAGCAAACATAAGTGGCCATAAGTGTACACAAGTGGCCAACACTCTGTCCCCTGGCCACTGATGGCCCAGCCCTTCCCCCCTGCAAGGTGAGAGCTAAAAGGTTGGAGAACAAAGGAATCCGGTGACCTCCTGGCCCGGGAAAGGGACAAAGCCCAGAGGAGGAGGGGCTGGAGGATGAGTCAGTTTGGGGCTGGCTGGGGAAGAGGAGTGAAGTGCAGACATGGTTGTCTGGCTCACTGCCCCCCCCCCCCCCCCCCAAAATGGACCCGGCTGAGGGGTCCTGTTCTCTGTACCTCTGTTTTAGACCGTGTTCCTGTCATCTAATAAACCCGTTTTACTGGCTGGCTGAGAGTCCCATCTGACTGCGGAGTTGGGGGGCAGGACCCTCTCACTTCCCCAGGACCCCGCCTGGGCGGACTCGCTGTGGGAAGCGCACGGAGGGGCAGAGGATGCTGAATGCTCCCAGGTCAGACCCAGGAAGGTGGCAGCCGTGTGAGCTGTTTGCCCGGCAGACAGGCTGCTCCCAGAGAGGAGGAGACCTCACCAGGGTCCTGCCTGGCTTCGTAGGGAGCAGCTCCAGAGCATCGCCCGGGGACCCCGTGACAGGAGGGCAGGCCCCTGCTGGCAGGGAAGCCACAGCCCAGCTCAGGGTCACAGACAGGCCCGTAGCTGTGTGAGCGTCTGAGTGAGTGACGGGGCGGGGGGAATCCAGGGGACGCGCCTGCAGGGCCAGTCCCCCCAGCAGAGCAGGGGCAGCTGGCATCAGCACAGACACTGAGCCTTGCCAGAGACGTGCGCAGGCCGGGTGGGCAGGGAAAGCCCCTCGGCGCCCCCCAGGCCTAAAAACAATGGCCAGGGGCTCCCCGAGGCTCAGAGCACAAGGCCGCAGGGCTGTCCTCCCAGGCCAGGGGAAATCTGCAATCACGGCCCAGCGGCCACTCCAGATAGGCTGTGGAGGGACAGGATCCCTGCGGCGGGGGTGCCATGCGCCATGCTCTGCACATGGGCACCGCCGAGCAGGGGCACTGCGTGAGGGGGCTGGGCAGGGACACGGGGCTGGTGCTTCGGCTGGCTCTCTGGAGGTGCAGGGATCGTCTGTCTAGGGGGGTGAACGGGGGGGTCACGGTCGCCAGCTTGGCCAGCCCCGGGGATCAGCCTGGCCACCCACCCCCAGCACCTACCACACGCGCGTGTTCCACCACCGCAAAGCCTCTCGCCCAGGCACAAGGACAGCATGTGGACGCGTACGCACACCGAGAGAATCTACTGTACGCAGGGACAGCGCGCCCAGCCCACTGCCACCCCGCACACGCCGCAGTACGCGCACACACAACCCTATGTACTCCCAATCAGACACACAACACTGCAGAGTTCATCCCCCCACCCACGGCATTTCAAAGCGGGGATGCACCGGGGCGATAGTGGGGGCGGAGCGGGTTTAGCTGGGTGGCTGACGGTGGCAGGGCACTGGAGGGGGGGTATAGGCCTGCAGAGCTGAGGCTTTGTTGAGCTGGAGAGTTTTTTCTTGCTCTGTGTTTGGATCGAGGGCACTGCCGGGCGTGTCAGCCCAGGTGAGCACTCACAGAGGCCCACGCCATCAGACGACGACGCGGTCACCTGCCACCTGGCCCTGGCTCCGTGCGGGGACTCGGGGAGCCCAGTGCAGATCCCCACCACGCAGGGCGAGGCACGGGTAAGAATGGGCCTCCCCGGCTGAGAGACGAGGCGCCCCATAGGCTACCAGACGCTGGAGAGAGGGGAGGGCAAGGAAAAGACTGAAAAGGGCTAACGGACATGCATGCCCCACTGCCAGGCCTGCACCAGCCTCTCCCCCCCAGGACCCCGCACATAGCCCCTCCCCCTCAGCACCCTTCTCCCCCCACGGCCGTCACTCGCTACAGCCCCACAACAGAACCAAGCACATCTGGCTCTTCATTCTGTTTGCCCCTCTTCCCATTGCTGTGAACTCCCATGCTGCCTGGGCCCCAGGCCACTGCTTACTTCCCCTCCCACGCAGATACCCCCCCGCCCCATGCCTGCCCCACTCGCCCCCTCGGCATCCGATCGCAGCAAGCACACGCACAAGCATTCCACGTCTCCCAGCACAATCGCGACAGCTGCTTCCTTCCCCACACCCTGGTGTTTGTGCCTGCTTCCTCCCCCCAACCCCGCCACCAGCCCAGGCAGGATCCGTCCCTGGTCCGGATGAGCAGCGCCATGGCTGGTGGGAAAGGAGGGGAGTCAGGCCAGCTGACTGAAACGGGAGGAAAACAAGCCTCTCGGAGCACCCAAAAGGTTTACCGAGCTGGCATCTCCAATCTGTCCTGCTGCCACTCCCGCTGTGCCAAAGCAAGGCTCGTCTCGCCATCACCCCACTGAGGAGATGGACAGCGTGCCCACCTCTAAAAGGCGCACAGATACCGCGCGACGCTGCCCACGGCAACAGCCGGGCATAGCGCCAGGCCGCAGCAACGGAGCCTCCTTCCCGTCGATTTGTTACAGGCTTTGAACGCAGCAGAGGGCTCTCTCAGCGCTTTGCAAATGCATGTGAGCCAAGTGCCCACGGCCCTGCGTGGGAGGGGTCCTGAGCACCCTTTCACAGATGGGGAAACTGAGGCACAGAGCAGGGCGTGACTCGCCCAAAGTCACACAGGGAATCAGCATAGATCTGGGAATAGAATGCAGGACTCCTGGCTCCCAGATCCCTGCTATAACCACTTAACCGTACTAGCCACTAGACTGCACTCCCTCACCGAGCCAGGAAGAGAACCCAGGAGTCCTGCCTCCCTGCCCCCCGCTGGAGCAGAGCGCCTGCCTTGAAAAGCACATGTCTGCACTGCCTTGGGCCGCCCACCTCCCCTGGGGCCACGGATTTCCCTTCCTTGATGTGAGCACAGGAACCAGAACCTGAAACCAGCCCTGGTCGTTAGCAGCCCAATGTCATTACCACCTGGCATCTCCAGTGCCCTTCTGTCTGGGTCTCAGCGCCATTTGGAACATCATTGGAGGGCACCTAGAGCTGGCCAGCCCCCCTGCTGGCAGCCAACGCTCAAGCGGGTTGCAAAGAACTCCCCCAGGCACGGGGAAGGGATGAGTCACCGCCACAGCCCCCCGCTGTCTGCAGGAATTCACAGGGGCTCCGTGAATGACTGGAGCTTCCCCACTCATCTCCCAGAGGGGAAACTTACCCTGGGATCTCCACTCTGCATCTCCTGGAGGGTCCCAAAAGAGGCTGGGACATTCACAGCCCTTCCCCCCAAACTCAGCTTCCCCAGCCCGGAGGCAGGACCGAATCAGAGGCTGCCCGATGCTCGCCTGACGCAGAACCACCCCAGCCCATGCCATGGCAGAGCCCGATGCTGTTTTCTCCTTCCCCGTGAATTGTTTAGATAATGGCATACAGAGAACACTTATTAAGTCTGCGGATGATACCAAGCTGGGAGGGGTTGCAAGTCCTTTGGAGGATAGGATTAAAATTCAAAATGGTCTGAAGTAAATAGGATGAACTTCAATAAGGACAAAGGAAAGTACTCCACTCAGGAAGGAACAATCCGTTGCACACAAACAAAATGGGAAATGTGGCCTAGGAAGGAGTCCTGCGGAAAGGGATCTGAGGGGCCATAGTGGACCACAAGCTAAATATGAATCAACAGTGTAATAGTGTTGCAAAAAAAGTGAACATCATTCTGGGATGTATTAGCAGGAGTGTTGTAAGACATGAGAAGTAATTCTTTTGCTCTACTCCACGCTGATTAGCCCTCAACTGGAGTATTGTGTCCAGTTCTGGGCACCACATTTCAGGAAAGATGTGGACAAATGGGAGAAAGTCCAGAGAAGAGCAACACAAATGATTAAAGGTCTAGAAAACAGGACCTAGATTGAAGAAGATTGAAAAAAGTGTGTTTGTTGAGTCTGGAGCAGAGAAGACCGAGGGGGGACATGAGAACAGTTTTCAAGTGCATAAAAGGTTGTTACAGGGAGGGAGGAGGGAGAAGAATTGTTCTCGTTAACCTCTGAGGATAGGACAAGAAGCAATGGGCTTAAATTGCAGCCAGGGTGCTTTAGGTTGGACTTTAGGAAAAACTTCCCAACTGTCAGGGTGGTTAAGCACTGGAATAAATTGCCTAGGAAGGTTGTGGAATTTCCATCATTGGAGATTTTCAAGGGCAGGTTAGACAAACACCTGTCAGGGATGGTCTAGATAATTAGTATTGCCATGAGTGCAGGGGACTGGACTAGAGACCTCTCGAGGTCCCCTCCAGTCCTATGATTCTATGATCCAAGGGCACCGTACAGGATCCAGGGATTGAAGGGATGGTATAAATGGCCATGGGGAGAGGATCCTGATTGGCTGATTTAAGATCTAGTATAAGAGGCAGTGCCCTGGAGAATCGGGCACATAGTGCCAGCGCCAGGCTATCCCACTGCCCACACAACAGGCATCAACTCAGCGCTGGAGGGCCCAGCCGTCTCCTCTGCTGAGCTTGGTTAGCACCAGCCAGGCTGCTGGCATCTCTCACCAACCGGGGTCAGCTCTGAACTGGGAGGTTAACAGGCTTCATAGCCCCTAAACCACCTGGCATCTTCACCAGAGCCGCCTGGCACAGGCTACAGCAGCAAGGCCCTGGGGGAAGGGAGGGAGCGAGCCGGGCGAGCGCTGAGAATCAGAGACCAAAGGCATGTCCCCGTGCTAAATACAGAACACAGGAGGCAGCATCTGCTTGGCAAAGGAACAAGCCAGGACCCGGGATGCAGTCATGTGGCACCCCTCCCTCCCCCCGCACCCAACAGGTACTGGGTCAGCAAGACAGTTCTGGGTCAGAACGTCCTCAGTGTCTGGGGCCACGGCAACGCAAGTCGCGCACGTGCACACCCCCACCCTGCGCGCGCACACACACACACACACACACACACACACACACACACACACTGCCCCTGCCTGCAAACGTGCTGTGTGCACACCCACGCCACCCACTCCCGTGCGCACACCTGCATTCACACACACAGCCACGGAAGGACAGCAGAAAGCCCCCTCCCCACAGCCCTGGCTTTGCTCCAAATTGCTGCACACGACATAATCGCCGCAGCCTTTTAAACGTTCACAGGGAGCTATAAGGATGGTCGGCTTCAGCCAGGGTTTCGCCGGCTCCATCAGACGCTCCCCAGGAGAATGCTCAGGAATTAATGCAACCCGCTGGCTGCGTCTCTCCAGCCCCCCTCGATCCCTTCCTCTGCCCTTCTGCAAAGATCACAGGCAACAGGTAATTTGGGGCGAGAAGCAAGTGAGCGAGTGTCCCCACCCCGTTCAGCAATGTAACGAACCAAGGAAGGAGCCCTTTTAATTAACAGCTGACTCTGGCGCACGGATCAGGGAGGCCGTGACGAGCTTGTTATCCTGAGCTGCGCTTCACGAGCCGCCACAGCCGTGCAGGAGGAAACGGATACACGCATCCCCCTCGCCATCCCAGCAACCTTGCTACTGCTAGGTCGTTGGTTCAAATCCAGCCCAGGGCAGCCGGGTTACTGGTGAGTGGCCCACGTGCAATGAATCTGCTAGGTCTCAGTCCCGTTCACACCACGGTTGGTGCGAATTCCCCGCCTTGATGGCCAAGGACTGGGTGAGCTAGAGAGAGACCTGAACTCCCAGCAGCGAGGCGCTCAGATACTGCAGTGACAGGCTCCCAGGGGAGTCGCAGGGAGCCAACAGGCTGTTCCCAGTGCCTGAGCCCCCTCCCCATGGGAGAGCAGGTAGGGGATTTCAACTCCTCTTGCTGGAGTGGAGGCAGGGGGGGAAACGTAGCCAGTATCCCTACCGGTCTCGGGGAGATAGCCACACCAGGCTTTTGATAAGCTAGGGGGAGAACAGACCGAATGCTACTGACTCTCCTACTTCCCACATCCTATCCCGAGTGAGCACAGCAGGGACTGACGGATCGGTGGCTTAACGGAGGAAACCTTCTACCAAAGGCATTGGGGCCAAGAGAGCGTGGGGGGCTCTCTGGAGGCAGGAGGACACCTCATCAGAGCGGGAGTCTGCGAGTACACTGAGGCTCCTGCGGGCACCTGTTGTACATTAACGAGGAACCAACGGATCATTAAAAACATATTTCTTGGGAATGATCCTAGAGCTGCAGCTGCTTCGCCTCAAACGGGATTTTAATAACTCATTAATAAAATAACGGATGGCAGCTGCCTTATTAAATCAGGGCGGAAGCCTCGCTTTTAAGAGGGGCTTTGCATCTGCGACATGAGCTGGGCTGACCTCGGAGCCGAAGGAGGCTGCAGCAGGAGCCCATGCGTGACCTGAGACACAGCCAGAGTAGTGGGGAGAACGCGAAAGGTGGGAGATTTGGGACGGAGAGGATCTGTGTGGGGAGGTCGGGGCAAGGCTGGGTTGAAAGTCACACCGGTGCGAGGATGAAGGTTTGTTCTATTCAGGCGAGCACAGCGCACCCAGAGCGGAGAACAGGGACCTTTTCCAGGGTCCGATCTCACAGGAACCACCAGCGTGAGCCCGACGTTGCGAAAGAGATGCCAGCTCTCTGGCGGCACGACACACCTGCCGGTAACGTGCAGCTGGAGACACTCTGGCTGCTGCAAGGGCGTCAGGGCAGGAACACGGAAGCTAGCGTGCTTGCTGAGACATTGTGGTTGGCAGCGCCAAGGCCTCAAAGCTAGCCAGAGTCAAAGGAACTCTGGTGGGGCTGGAAACCGCTGCCAGGCACGGGGCCTGAAGCAGAGGATGCTGGAGTCCCCAGCTTGCGGGTAGATGGGAAGGGGCTGGATCTGACTGGAGGTGGGAGGAATATGCCCCGGAAGGTTGACTGGTTTGGCGAAGCTTTGCAGAAGGATGCGAGACTCGTGGCTTCACGGGAGAACTGGTGGGCAGGATGCAGAGCAAAAACAACACACGGTTTTGCAGAATCTGGGTAGCTGGGGACTCTTCCTGCAAGGTGCTGACCCCATCAGCGCCTGGTGATTTCAAAAGGAGAGGGGGCCACACAGCACCACACAGGATAGGGCTGGGGAGCTGCAAAAACACTAGCAGGGAAGTCCAGATCTGGATCCCAAGAGATCCAAGCCCCCCTAGAAGAGAGGAAACAGACTTACTCGTTACGTGACCCTAGGGAACGCATCTATCAAGGTCCCGCCAGCAGCAGCCGCATGAATCCCAGAGGAGTTCTGCTTTGGAGGCCCGGACTGCGCCTTTCCCCGCCCATCCTTTGAATTCGGGAAGCTCAGCAGCTCCCCCCAAGTCAGGGTCCCTGCATGGGGAAAGAGGATCCTGGTCTCCATGGTACAATGCTTGGGGTCAGAGTGCTATCAAAGCTCTGGTAACTCACTCATGTCCGCAGACCTTCCTGCTGGGCAACAGCGTTACCACAGCTGGACACATGGGGAAACTGAGGCATGGAGGGGCAACGTGACTCCCTCAAGGTCACAGACAAGCTCAGTGGCAAGAGAACTCAAGAACCCCTTTGATACATATTGTCCGTGCACCCATCCAAACTCAATCCCAGCCCCCACCGTTTGAGACCTAAGCCCCAGCCAGCAACTGGAGGCTCACAGGCCTAAGCGAAATGAGCTAACGAGTGCGTGGCACAGAAATACTATTATGAATTATTTGCACTGCCGGAGCACGTCGCGGCGCTAGTCCCTGGCCAGGAGCATGCAGATGGTCCCTGCCTCAAAGAGACCAGACCCCCGGAGTCCTGACACACGGCACACAGCTCTAACGACCCCATAGTAACTTCTAGGGAGAGTCACAGAAATAACGGGTGCTGACCCGCAGCCCGAGATGCCAGCCACGAGATTGCACCGTCTTCCAGAGAGCAACAGAACCCAGCCGGCCTGACACCCAGCCTCCTACCCACACTCCTGCGGAGCCAGGGGTTCAGCCGGGCAAGACAGAGCCCCCATCCGCCCCGGCGCACATTCTTGTCAGCCTCCATGCAGCTCCGACTCCAACTTCGCCGCTGCGCTTTCCACAGGAACAAAACCCTTTTGTTCGCCGGCGTCGTCCTCGCGCCAGCCAGGAATGGGGGGGAAGTCGGCGCCACCTCCAGGGACCAAATCAACTCCGTTCCCTCGCGTGCTCTCCGGAACCACTGCTGGGTGGGCAGATGCCAACCGGCCCTCGCCACCTCCTCCTCCCCACCCACCCGCCAGGCCTATTTCTTGGCCTCGCAGCCCGTTTGCCCAGGCCAGTCGACCACTAGCTCCTCCCTCCCAGCTGGACCCTGGGGGCAGTGCCCCTGGGGGGCAGGGACACAGTTGCAGTCAGTACCCCTTGCCTGGCCATTGGGATGGGAAAGACACCTCCCGCAGGGAGGAAACACTGGAATAAAAGCTCCACGAGCCGCGTTGTAAGGGTCGGTCGCTGGTGCCAGCCATCCCAACGGAGGAGCGAACCCGTCCCGGGCTCCCCACCCTCGCCCAAGGGACCCCACTGAAGCGACCTCTGGTTCAGCCAGTGACTGGACCCCGAGCGCTGTCAGGGCGGTGGCGGTACCAGCTGCTGCGGGACGGGGCTTGTTCCTTGGCGCCGAGATTGTAACCGATCACTGGGGGCTGCGGGTCCCGGCGAGCGCACGGCTGAAGCCAGGATGTTCCACCGTGTCTTGGGGCGCGTGCTGCAGCGTGACGAGGGCCCCCGTGACCCCTGCCTTGTAACAGGAGGACGCTGCATCACGCTACCCCTGCACGGCATCGTCCCCCCGGCTTCGCAAGGCCCTGCCGTGTAAGCGGCCGTGCCACGAGGCTGCTCCCCCACGCCGCGCTGCCAGAGGAGACTCACCATGGCGTGACGCTGGCGCCCCGGGAGAGGAGAAGGCCACGCCACACGCCACGCCCATCACAGATCATGCCTTTGCCCCACCAGGCAATGGCCGGGCAGGCCCCTGGTGGCTGGGGTTTTGGGCGAGAGCAGCTCAGGGATAGGCAGATCCCAGGCTGAGCCTTGGAGCCTCCTGTCCCTGGTCGTGCCGTAGGCAGAGGGAACCTCAATGCGAGAGCTGACGAGGCAGTGATGTAGCCAGCTCCTCGTCCGACAGGCAGGCGGGTGCTCGGCCCCGCGAGCGTGGGGAAAAGTGCTCCCTCGGGAGTATGATTCTCCAGCTTCCCGGCTCTTCGTTTTCATTAGTTCCAGCAGAGCGAGCCCTGGACATTTATTCTTCCTGACAGCTCCGTATTGGCACTGCCAGCACCAATTCCCCAGGCCCCGCGCGAGGCCCAGGACTCGGGGGGGGGGGGGGAGGTCCCGGTGCAGGAGGCGGTGGGCCCCGCCCCCCATCACCATGGGGGAGGGTGGGCAGAAGGGGGAGCCAGCCATGCTAGAACCGCTGGGAGGGCATTCACCAGGAGGGTCGCTTGAGAGCAGCAGCTGGAGATCTACCAAGCGCCCCTCCCCAGGGGACCATGTGCACAAGTCCTGGCACTGTGCACACGCAGCTGCCTGGAGTGGGCAGGGGGGTCAGCAGGGGGCGCTCTCCTCTTCAAGTTAGTGCTGATCCAATACTCCAGAAGAGCAGTAGGGGGCGCTGTGCAGATGGAGGCATCATCCATCCGGGAAGCACGCCGAAGCTCTGGGCTCTGGTGTGGATGTTGGAGGCCCTTTGGCTCCTCACGGAGCAGCACAAACGACTGCCCCCAGGCTGCATGCAAGAGGGGGGGCTGCAGGCAGAACCCACAGGAAGGGAGACAGGCCGGGAGGACACACAGAAGGAGGCAGGAGCAGATATTAACTGAGCCACTAACCCAAACCTGGCCCATGCCCGACCTCTGCAAGGAGAAGACTGCAGCCTGGCTCCTCCTCCATGCCGCGTGGCCTGGCGTACCCCGGCCAAGGGCACGGCACAGAACAAACCAACCGGGAACAAATTCCTCTCCCACGTCTGGTGTCTCAGCTGGGAAAGCGGCACGAGACGCCCGCAGTGAGCCGGTGCCCCTCCTGCGCCAGCTGTGAGTCACTCTCCCGGCCCTCGCTGCCATCTGGCAGGACTAGAGACCGGCAGCAGGGCCTGGCTGACCGTGCCTTGGCCGCTGGGGCTGAGATGGGGACCTGGGGGAGATCACGCTGTCTGAGGCTCAGTCCAGACAAGGCAGAGATGGTCCAGGGAAGGAGGGGGCAGGTTGTGGGGGGGGGGGGGGGGGGAGAGAAAGAAGTGAGGCATTCAGGCAGGAGGGCTCCACGCTGGATTTTATTTCTCTGGAGACCCACGGTGGGCACCTTATAAATGGAAAAATAACCCAGCTCTTGAGCAAGGGCCTCTCGCTGGCTAGCGTCTCTCCTCGTTCGGCGGTTGTCAGCCCAAGCCCACACGTGACACTTGGCAAAGCAGACCAGCTTCGACTGCAGGGATTGAGAGACTGAGCCCAGTACAAACAACAGCCTGGGGTCAAATCCCCGCCTCCAGAGCCAGGATTCGAACCCAGGTCTCCCAAATCCCAGGGGAGAGGCCCAGGCACTGGGCGAAAGGTTTTCAGGCAGAGCCTCCTCCTTAGCTTTGAGAATCAAGCCTGGGAAGTTTTTGTGTGGCAGACTCAAAAGGGTTCATTTCCACGGTCCTGAAACGTCTGCTTTTTCGTTTCAGCCACACCAGCTGGGTGACGGTGACACGAGTCGGTGAAAGGGTTCAGCCAAAACCAACGTGCATTTTGCAGCGCAAAAATAAAGAAATAAATAAAAGGTTTTGGCCCAAAAACCCTGTGCCCAGCTCTAGCGAGGAGCACAGTGTAAGAGCCCACGCAGAACACACCACACCACACACAAAGCCGACCACCCTCACCCAACCACACATCCCCCCACACACTAGCCTAAGTACCCTTCTACAACCTCCCCCCCTCCCCCGCACACCCATGGGCATGCACTCCTGTGTGTACTCCAACACATACACCCAGTGCAACACAACATGGACAGCCCGCTCTCTGTCTGCGGCCAACACGAGCCTGCAGGAAGCACTCTACCGTTACTTTTGGAACATCAGTTCACAGCTGAGTTGGCCACAGTACTTTATTTAAAAGGCAGAATTTACTTTGACATCTTTTACGATTGGCAGCTCCCCCTGTTTTAGGAGGAGAAAGCTAATCCTTCCCAGCCCAGGCCAAATCAAAGCTCACAGAGTTCTCACTTGGAAGTACCAGTGAAGGAGAAGCCGATGGAGAGGTGCCAGCCTCATTTGCCAAATGCACAGCATCTACCCTCTGCACAAGGCATGCTGGGAACTTGAACCCACAGCCGCTAGCATGAGGGGCAGGAAGGGCCATGCCCCCAGGCCACCCATGACTAAGGGCTTGGTCACATGGGGAATCTTACTAGCATAGCTCTAGTGCAATGAACTATTCTGGAATATCTCCCCATGCGGACGCTCTACGCCAAAATTATTACAGTACAGCATAATTATTATACAGTAGTTACTTGTAACCCACTGACGGTGATCTCCAAGGAGAGGGGAGGAAAAATCCTTTTGCATTTGATCTCGCTCTGCAGTTGCCAACTCCTGCGATATCTGGCATGTTTCTTCAAGCCCCAGCTCCTGGAGCCCCGGGATCGCATCAGAATCTCAATTTGCGTTTACAAAACAAAAGCAAACAAAAGTTTGAAATGTGTGTATTTCAAACTGAGTAACTCTTTGGGTACCTCCAGCCGACTGCACAGGCTGATGGGGAGATAGGTGGTCAGGAAGCTGGATTTAGATTGTCGACTCTTTGGGGCATTGTCCGTACCCATTTACCATATGTCCGTATAGTGGAGCTTTGAGGGACTGGCACGTTGCAGGGTCCTAGAGCCCGGGTAATGACACGCAATGACACAGCCCCGCAGCCTGAGCCCTGCGAGCCCAAGTCGGCTGGCATGGGCCAGCTGCGGGTGTCTAGTTGCTGTGTAGCCATACCCCGAGCCAGCTGCGGCCTCTAGGCAATACTCCAATGTCAATAACAACAGCAGGTAGGAGGGGCCTCAGCAGGATTTGCACATTTTTGCCCACACATGCACACCCACCCCTGCATGCCTCCCCCCCGCCCCCCAACGTACTAAGGAGAGTACAATTGCGGAAGGGGAGACCTCACTTTTGTGGGTGAAAGCTGCCCCCACAATTTAATTGGGTTGCAAAGTCCTGCGCTCGCATCTACTGCCACCAAACAGAGGGTGCCAGTCGGGTGGCTGGAGATGCGATCCCTTGCATCTGCAATTCAACCCTCAAGATTCAACAGCCACCCCTCCTTCTCAAGCCCCCCCCCCACTTTCCCTTAAGCCGCTACCTCTCCGGACCAGCCATGAGCAGCAGGCAAGGGAGCGGGAGCCCAGCCCGGCCTGGCTGTGAAAGCGTCTGCTTTGCAGCGATAATGGGAAGCTCACTCACAGGGCGGAATGTGGGGCACCGGAGACTCATTTTCTGTTTACAGGTGTAAAGAATCCATTGAGGACCTGGGGCCCCCGGCAGGATGGCTGCCCATCCCCACTCCGTGGAGTGGCAGAGAGAAGCAAGTCAGACGGGGACACGCTATGCACTTTGCCGAGGCCTCCCCGGGCCTCAATACTGCATTGAAGCATTTCCGCACCCTGGCGGGGCACAAGATGCAACCTCCTCCCCTGGCCCCAAATGCCCCTTCCCACAATAATACAGCGTGAAGCAGCACAGAGCCACCCTCCGAAAGTACCCAGCAGCCACACTCCTGACCCTGCCTTGATACAGCCGCTGTCAGCCACTAAGTGCCTTGCACACTGTACCGGCTGCTGTAAGCTTCACCCATCACGGAAATGCAGCGACCTCTGGGGTGGGACGTGGCAGCTCTAACAGCACACAGCAACGCTACCCAACCGTTTAGGACAGGAAGGGAGAGGAAAATGGTATCTCTATGAAACCACGCTGGCCGTTTTGACAACCAGGGTGTAGTTATCCAAACGGGCCATCGTGGTTAACGCCCCCTGCTCCTGCCAAATGCATCCCGGGCTCTTTAAATCATCTCATCATAACCTTGGTTTTCAGTCTCACCCAAAACTACCGGGTGGTATCGCCGAACAATGGGCTGGGTCACCGGGGTCAGCGATAACTCAGAGGAGAGCGCCCCCTGCTGACTCACCCACTCCCCTCCCCTGCAGCACAGCGCCCCCTAGCACCACACTGGGGCATGGTGCTTAAGACTGACTCAGAGGAGAGGGCAAACCCTTGCCAAGCCACTCACGCCATCTTCGCTGCAGCTGGTTCTCCCTGATCTAAATCGTCCGAGACTGCTCAGCTTGTAACATCGGAGGAAACTGCAGCTGGAACAGCAGCAGGTAAAGCACAGACAAAGGTCAAAGATCAGAGAGCCCCGCCCAGGGAGACGATGCCCGATCCACACCCAGGGCCCTGGTAAGGAGCCTACAAGGCAGCAGGGGAAGCAGAGGATATCTGAAGCCCCAGGCTGCCCATTATTTCTGGGGTTTCCTTGGCAGCCCCGCAGCATGTACACAGTGACACTGGAGGGGTCACCAGCAGGCGCCCGAGCCATGGAGGGCACAACTGGAAGGGGGCAGGGAGCAGCAGCCAGGGCTGGATAATACGTGGCTGGAAGGGGGAGGGCTTTAGCAGCCGATGCCGTGAACTGTAACGAGAGACTGTCCCATTAGTGGGGACGACAGGCCGCTGGGGAAATCAGCTCCACAGCGGCCTGGAGATCTGGCCAAGAGCCTTGGCAGGAGGGACCCGTGCACTGTAGGGAGGGAGGCCTGTCCCTTTAAGGCGTCCAAAATGAAGGGACAGCTAAAAGGCCACCCAAACCCCTTCCCCAGAGGAAACCGACCGGCAATCAACTTAGATGCTGCATGAACATTCCCAGTCACTTCCAAACGCTCTACGTGGGCCAGAATCAGGCCAGGTGTAAGTGGACACAAGTCTGCTGACCTCCAGGAGCCAGACCCCCCTTGCTGGTGTAAATCAGGGGTAGCGCCAATCATTTCACTGCCGTTACACTGATTGACCCTAGCTGAGGATCCTCATCAGGCCATATGGGTAAAGAGCGCCTGCCCATTTGAGACTCTCTCTCCAGGCTGTGCGGCGTGCCACCTATTAACCCGGCCCAGCCTGCAGACTGACCAGAGCAGCAACGATCTGAAACTGCTGCCAACCTTCCTGACCTTCGACATCCCCGTAGCATGAAAATCGATGCTCTCTCTGTCCCCCCGATGGTGTGAGGCTGAGTGGCTCAGACGGCCACCAAACCTGGCTCCTTCCTGGAATCGGGAGGAATTCCCAAACACTGGTGGCTCCTCACAGAAGTGCCGGCAAACTTGCTGGCTGCCTCGCGATCGCAATTCATGTCAGATCTTTCATTCTGCTTCTGTCCCTCTCGTTTCCCATTGCGCTATAGAGCCAGTTTAGGATTTGGGGGGGGGGGCGGGGGTTAATTAAAAACCACATTTAAAAAGCCAAGAAAGCGATTGTGTAAAACTGGCTTCCTGGGGTTCCTGCTTTTATCCTTGTGCTCTGGCAATTTCAGAGCAAATCCGTGGCACATGGCTTGCAGATCAAAAAGGTGATTTTTTTTTTGTTCCTGTCGCAAACTCAGCCGGACGCCTGGATTCTTTCTACCGCCTAGGACGTCGCCACTGACAAAGGCTCGGCCATCAGAAGTCGGCTGCTCCTCCCTCGATGATGCGCAAAGCGAATGCCCAAAAACTGGGCTGGGAGCATTGCAGCACACACAGGAAGACCAGGTTGCCGGCCCAGAGTTTATTAATTATTTGTATTCGCAAAAGATCTAGACATTCCAGCCAAGATCAAGGCCCCACGGTGCTGAATACAGAATATCCAACCCAGATAAGAGGTGTGGGCTCCTCACTGCTACCCCAGCCGCCTCTTTTAATCCTGGGTGCCAACAGTCGGTACTGAGGCACTGGGCCGGATTTACCAGCCGCACATTGCACTGAAGGTGCCGTGCAGGTCCAGCACTTCTGAAAGCCTGGCCATTGGCTTCAGGGCCTCCAGACAGCACCCGACTGCCACATGTCTGAAGCTCATGGGCCAGTGCAACCGATAGCTAGCGCAGGACTTGACGGCACAGGGGAACATGTACGCTGGGGGGAAGGTTCTTGTTTGACATCGATGGGGCTGCCTGGGTGAAACGGATGGGCTGGATGTGGCCCCTTCAACGCCCCTTCGCCATGGGCGGTGTCCCTCTCGCGCACAGCCTGCAGCCTCCGTTCTAGGGGGGCTACATGGCTGAGGTTTGACCCAATACAATCAGCAGCCTCATCTTCCGTTCGCGGATCTGTCCCATGGAGATGGCAGGTCCCAGCAGGCACTGCGCTGCTAGCCCGGCTGGCCAGAATCATGACCAACCATTAAAAGCCTCGCTTCTAATCCCCACCCTCCAGCTCTGCTACACGACCCCCGGCCTGTATATCGTAAAGGACGGTGGTAAAGTGCCCGTTAAAACATTGTGCCCTTGTGCAGCACCCAGGATCTCGGCGGCTGCCCCTCTTTAAACCCATTTCATAGAAACCAAGGCACCCAGGACAGTGATTTGCCCAAGATCATGCCGCAGCTCAGTGGCAGAGTCGAGCGCAGCCCCCAGGAGCCCTGACGTGCCGTCCCCTCCGCTAGACCATGAAAAGTTACTCGCCCAGACACAGGACATCCCACACACAACGCAAGAGTCACCTCCACGCACACAAAGTCTCCCTTCGCCAGGGCAGTGCACTCGGCGGCTGGGCAGGCTGCACACAGGGTGGGTGCAGAGAAGGGGCTGCCCGCCACGTTGCGACGGGAGAGGCAGCTGTTGCAGGGCTTGGCAAAGGGACCTACCCGTCAGCTGGTGCAGAATTTGAACCTCCCGGCCGTGGCCTAATGCAGCGCCCGCCTCTGGAATCTGCAGGCACCACCGAGCGACCAGCTGCGTTCGTCTCAATGAGCCGTTCGCGCCAGCCCGCCCCAGGTTCACCGCTGCAGGTCTAGGGCTCCACAAATCACAGCCCGGCAGGAGCTAAATACCCTCCCCCACTTCCAACCCCCTGCAAGCGCCAACATTGAGGGAGGAGCAGGAGGTTTGTCGGGGCATGGCTGGGCATGTCTCTCTCTCCCCTCAGCCCTGGGCGCTAGGGGTGAAATTCAGCCCCACGCAGGGGGCAGCACCAGGGCTAGGCCCAAGGGACCTCGCCCTAGCAGGGCTTACGTGGGCAGTAAGAGGTGCATAGGCCTCATGCTGGCCCTGTGCCCGGGGCGAATCCTTTCCTCAGAGTCTGCGGCAAAGCCGCCAAGGCCCCTGCATGCTAAGGCCTCGGTGAGATGAGAAGCCGTCTGGGCCCTCTCCAGAAACACAGCAAGGATCACGGCACGTATGGCCTGCAGCGGCCACCGCCATCCACCTCGTCAGCACTCAGCTCTGAGGAGAACTGGGTGGGTCGCCTCGGGGCCAGCAATTCAGGAGGGGGCTCTCTGCCCCGGAGAGTCCCTGCTGCTGACCCCAGTGCCCCACTACATTGCCAAGGGGCACTCGATGGCATGGAGCGGGACTTGTCATTGCCTTACGTCGGTACTACCAATGCCTCAGAGCAGTGCTGGGAAGACGCCGTACAGCTGGAGGCATCGTCTTCTGGATGAGACACAAACCAGGAGTCCTGACTACTCCGGGACGTTAAAGCTACCACTGCATTCCCCCCAAGCATCAGGGTGCCCCGGCCAAACTCCTAATTCTAGCTGTCTACGTTGTCCTTGCCGAAGCTCTGCATCATGCATGCCCCCTTCCCTAAAATCCTGGAGGGAAACGCAACCTTCCAGGGGATGAATTAGGAGGCAAGATGCCAAACTGGAATCTCAGCAGCAGGGTAAAAAGATCAGGGCATGCTTCTGTTTACAGACAAGTCTCTTGACTATCACACCCATATTGCACTTACATTGGTGTAAATCCAGAGTAACGCTACTGACATTGGCAGAGGTTCAGCAGCATAAACATAATCAGAATCTGGCCCATGATCTTTTAATTACATAGTATAATGATCTTCAGTGACATAGTATCTTACCTCCCAATGGAAGCCAAAGCTCTTTTCAGACTAAGGAATTTCATCACCTGCTCCTGAAATGCAGCAATCTCTGGGGTGGAACGCAACAGCTGTTTTATAGCCACACACATGGATGTTAACTGGGGTTTTAGGCATAGAAAGAGTCTATCCACCTGAAACTGCCTGGTGGTTTTAGGGAGGCACAATGTAATTACCTAGGAGGGTGAAAGCCCCAACGGTGGCAAAAAGTGCCAGGGGATCTTTAACAACCACAAGTGGTCAGGCTGACCCTACAAATCTCATCTTTAAACAAAAATAAACCACAATTCTAGCAGCGTCACGCAGGGCTGACTCAGACAGAAGAATGCATCATCAAAATATCTGTCATGCAGGTGCATTAACTCTCCAGAGATCTCCTTCCAGGAGGAGAGAAACCCAGCCCTTCTGAAACCAGTTAAAGTCTCTGGGGTTCATCTCTCTTGAGGGAAGGTGTTAAATACCTGCCTCACACATGATTATTCCCAGCTGCAGCACGGGAAGCACAGAAGACGGCTTCTTCCGGCTCAGCCTGCACAGAGGTTCCCTAACGCTTCCCAACAAGAGATGACGCCTTCGTTCCATGTAGGGGCAGTTGTGACTACAGAGGCCTCAGTCAGGATTCGTTATTCACAAGGTTTTGGGGGAAAAAAATATAAAACATCCATAGGAAACCCGAAGTTAACCCAGCAGCAATTAACCTTCAGCTTCCTGGGATTCCCCCAACCCTAGGGACTCGGATCAGGCTGCGCATGGAGCCTCTGGGTTCATTTCGATTTTTCTGGACTAAGGCCGCATTCAGCACTCTGGGTGCTTCTGACAGTCTTTGAAAAAACACAGGTACAAACAAACAGACCCATCAAAATCAAATCACATCGATATAGAAAAGTTAATTAGCCTCCCACACCTCCAGGCTGCCCCACTGTCATTCCCCAGCACTCCTTATGGCACAAAGAGTTTGTCAAGGAGGAAGGTTCTGCAGTGTTTCCTGAAGACAGACAGATTTCCAATTCCCCCCGTCTCCTCCGGAGGTTCATTCCACGGCCGGATGCCCTGGAACGAGGACGTTTTGTGCCCAGCTTTCATGCCCTTCATCCCGTGCTATAAACGTCTGCCCAAAGTGAAGACTAACAGAAATGCATCCAGGATGTTTTCCTTTAAAAAGGCCAGGGGGAACAATTTAAGGAGACCCCACCAATGTGAAAGTCTGGAAACTGTGTGTGTCTCCTCTTGTTACCAGTGACTCCAGAGAGAGGGGAGAAACTGGGTAGAGCAAATCTCTCTCCAGGTTGTTTACTTGTGCACCGGACAAGTCAGATTCACTGCACAGGCCCCACGTCTGCAAACACATACGTAACTTTACATGAGCGACTTGCCCCAATGAGCTCAAGGACACAACTCGTGCTACAGGCCCGCATATTGACACCCTTTGTCCGACCAAAGTCAACGGGACCATTTGAGTAAAACGCTACTTATGGTATCAGAAACTCCCCTATTTGCAGGATCAGGGTCAGAGTCAGCTAGAAAGGGAGACCTGGATAACTAAAAAGGCCCATATAAACATCTCCACAGGGAGCAGAAAAACCCTTATAATAAAAAAACTGGGGTTTTTTTTCTCTCCCAAACTGACTCATCTAAAAAAAATCCCAACACTTATTTCGACAGTGACCCTTGAAAGCAGACATTGTCCTGCAGCGACTGCAATCCAAACACCGTATAATTATTAATAATAATGATTTTATACTGCGGGAGTGCCTAGCACCGAGTCATGGACCAGGTCCCCTTTGTGCTAGGTGCAGAGCAAACACAGAACGCAAAGATGGCCTCTGCCCCAAAGACTGACAGCCCCAAGGACTCAGCCGAGGCCTTTCCAAAGATTTCAGTGGGAGATGTATTGGATCCTATAGGGAGCAGAGGGGACCCTGAAAGTGAAAGGGACCTGCAACAAGAAGTGCGACTCCCTGGGTGCTTGGAAAGCACCTGGCACCCTCGTCCTGGCTGTCCAAAGGTAACAGGAGGAGAACAAAGCTGTTCCCTCTGGCCCATACATACCAGCCTTCCCTACAGGGCTGCGTATCCAAACCCCTGATTTCCCCTCCCTCCAGCACAATTTTAAAAAACCCCTTGTCATGGAGTGTGGGGGAGTCCAGGCCCTGCACCCCTCTTCCTGGGATTCACTGAGACTCTCAGCCAGCCAGTAAAACAGAAGGTTTATTGGACAACAGGAACACAGTCCAAAACAGAGCTTGTGGGTACACCCAGGACCCCTCAGTCAAGTCCTTCTGGGGGAGCAGGGAGCTTAGACCCCAGCCCTGGGGTTCCCTGCGTTCCTCCACCCAGCCCTGACCTGAAAACTAACGCCCCACCCCCACCAGGTTCCCTTCTGCAGCCTCTGTCCACATTCCTGGGCAGAGGTGTTACCTCCCCCTCCCGGTTCAGGTTACAGGCTCTCAGGTCTCCCATCCCCAGGGCACATTCCCAGGTCAACACTCCCCCCTCCCTGCTGCGTCACATCGTCACACCCCTGCCCGATTGTGTGACTACCACAGACGGACCTTACAACTCTCTGCTGCTGGAATCAGACCAACAATCAGAAATAGCCTCTGTTTGATGTAATTACTGCTCCTGGCCCTGGTGAACCAAATCCATCTCTGGTGTGACTCCATTGAAACCACCGGCAAACCTGGCCCGGTGTCTCCAATTCTCATAGCCTGAAGCCATCCCCAGATCTGCAACATCCCTCCTGGGGAGAGTGTGTGTGCATGCACATGACAAGGAACAACACCTGCTGTGGGGGTTCCAGCAGGAACCGTAGGCTCTCCATGGTGCCTGGAGACAAGTGCATGCTTCCCCTCTCTCTCTCTCTTTTTCATCCCTTCCTCTCTCACTCCCCCACTCCCTCTGGCTTCCCAGGCACGCTGCCACCACCCTTCCTGAGCAATGCATCCCGGCAGCGAAGCCAAGCGGTAATTAATGGCGCTGTTTTGCCAATCACTGGATCAGACTCGCTACCACTGGCAAGCACAGGGCCTTTTTATTTATTTTACTTAACGGCTGTTGGTAAAACTCCACTCCGAGCGCGAGGCCGGGAGCCGGAGCGACGAAATCCCCTCCAGGCTTAAGGACTACTCTCTGCCAGAGAACACTCCGTTCATCCCTGCCTCCCGCCCGGTGCAATTTACAGGTGGGGGGCAGGGGGTTCATCTAACCAAGAGTCCGTAGCAGGGATACAGGCTAGCAGGAACTGTATAACGTGGCTATTCTCTTTGCTATGCAGGAGCCTGATAACCTCTCTCTTTCTGTGTCTCCAAAACACCCCTCCCTTGGTTATCTTCCCAGCCTTCTTCGTCACTACAGGAGCTCAGGCCAAGGCACTGAGGAATTGATCCAAAGCCCACAGAAGCTGATGGAAAGATTCCCGTTGACTGTAGGCCCCGGAACAGCAGAACCTGCTCGCTGCATCAGTCATTCCCAAGCTACTTCGCTAACCCTAACCCCAACCATGCCTGGAGCTGACCAACACCCAAGCTGAGCTGCAGAAGAGAAAAGAGCCCACAGCACCCCTCGGATTGGATATTGGATAGACGGCTCCGTGTTCCACATCCCAGTTTGGTCACAGCACTGGCCAAAAGCCCCTCTGATGAACTATTCGGTGGCCTGCACGAAACAAGCTACACCCAGCTGCTCGGTCAAGTTCTGACACGACATCAAGAAAGCAGAAGGGGACAAAGGGACAAGATGGTAAGGCTCTGGCTCTGCCCATAGCCTGCTGAGTAACCGTGGGCAAGCCACTTTGTCGCTCTGTGCCTCAGTTTCCCCACCTGTAAAATGGGCGCAATGATGGGACTGACATCCTTTGTAAAGTGTTACTGATCCGAAGCACTCTGTAAGAGGTAGGTGTTATTACTATTAATAAGCTGACAGCTCAGATGCAGTCCCGTTCCCATTAGATGTCTGTCTGGCAGCTGATATGAAATGGGTTTGCTAGGCCTCAGTCCACATTCCCCATGACGAGGTGTCTGCATCAGAAAAAACACCACCACAGAAGGCCAAGGGCCAAACGGGATCCGAAGGCTGCACCATCCTCCCACCCTGAATGGGGTCCCCCGCAGGGAGGAGTTGGGGAGGAGGGCCAGGGTTGCAGAAGCTCCTCACTACTTTTAGGAATTAACCCCTAAAACCATCAGTTCGGCAGAGGGGGAGAGACACCATCCAGGACTAACACCCCCCCCCAGTTCCTCTGTGATCATTCTCATCACCCCAAAAATTGCACCATCAAGGACATGCCTCACCAGGGGCTTGAAACCCTCATTTTCTTTGCAGGTTTCTCCTGGGGCCAGATGCCAAGGCAATGGGCACGTGCCCACTGCATACACAGGTGAATGCTGAGAAGAAGCCACACAAAACTCACCCACCTTGTCAGCCCCCGGCTCATGCCCAGCTCAGGGAAACGAGCACACGCACGCATCTTAGGACAACACCCCACTGGGCCGTGAGGGGAGACAAATCACAGAGCCAGAGGTCTGCTGTCGCCAGCCTCCAGTCAAACCCGCCCAAGCCACTCACAGCTGCCCTTCTGGGACAAGGGTAGGAAAGCCAGCCAGCCAAGTCCCTGGTGGCCCAGGTATCCCCACACAGCAGGGTTACGAACCACATTCATAATCCGGGCCGCACGCTCAGTCGCATCGCACGGGCTTCTGCGAGCGTCACAGCGCTGGGCGCGGAAGCCACGCTCCGTGCGACCACATCGGGAGATGCTGCCTGCCAGGCTGGATTCTGGCTGCGCTTCATGTCCACCCCACTCCTCCGGATCTCCGCACCCCCCATCCCCATCAATTCCGGATGCACAGATGGCGCATTTCTGCCAAGATGTTGCTACAGTCAAGGGGGGGGAGGGTTGGTTTAAAATATTCACACTTCCACCCCGAACCTTTCACCGATGGGGTTTCAGCCTCTCATGCCCTGCCACTGCTTAGCCGGGCTGCACGATCCACAGGGCAGAGCATAATTAATTCCACATCCCCTTATCGGTGCAGAGTGAAATGATCTACTAAGAAGCACCAGACAGGAGTCCGAAGATGTGAGTAACGATCTGCCTTTGCCTACGGCAGCGCCCCCCTTCGGGCAGAATTCCCCCTCCCCACCCCGCGTGGAGGGGACGTCCTCTCCAAGAGCAACAGCGAGGTGCACAAGTGTCCTTTCCCTGACTGCACAATTACACTGCACGTCCCAAGACACGTCAGTGACTCCAGCGAGCTCGCAGAGGGCTGGGAAGCGCTGGCGCAGAGAGCATTCAAATCTGACCTAGAAAACCAAAGGGTCGCTCAGGCAAGACGTTAGTAAGCGTCCCTGCCGCAAAGCGAGCGGGAGCAGTGAGCTGTCACGGTCCTTGCCCTCTGACCACAGGCATGGTTCGGGCTGGAAGGAATACAACCATCTGACGCTGCAACAAGTTACTGTCTTTAAACCAAACCGTGATCGATCTGCGCACAGGTCCAACTGCTTTCTGCTCCCAGCCGCTCCTGGAAAGAGAGCTCCCACTCCGCTACCCATCCCTGCCCCCTCTTTACACTGCTCACACAAATCCAACACACACCGTGCATGCACGCGTGGCAATATGCCTGCATACACACCTGACAACATGCCCACAGACCCACTATCACACATGCCCATGGTGCCCAGAGAAACGGATCCAGCCTTACAGACCCAGTGCTCACAAACCCAGGAATGCACCCCCACAACACATGTACCAGCCAGATCTAGCCAGGCACTCGCACCCTGATGCTAGTGCAAAGGGACCCAAGCACACCTGCCACATCCAATAGAAAGGCTGTATGCCCATTCTACAATACACACACTCAGATACACCTACACCCTGGTGCTAGGACAGACCCTGCAAAGCACACTTACACACTACAGCAGTGCAAACAGCCCCAGCAACGCACCTGCCTGCCAATGCCTACGCACCCAGTACCCTAAGTGCACGAGAGCAGAACCCACAAATCCAACCTACCGGCTTCAAAAGACACAGACCCCGCATGGCAAAGCCATTACCTGCCAACAGAGAAGGAGTTGCACGCGCTAATTCAGCCCTGGCTGGAATCGAGTGCATCTCAAGGAGCGTTTCAACCCCTACATCAGGGCTGACCTTGTCCCATCTTGTGCCAGCACATTGAGAGCAATTCCAGCACACTTTCAGCCTCACTCCAACTCACGTCTACACACATGCAGTGGGACATGGGTGCCACACAACAAAGCAAGCCGCACCAACGCACACCTTTCCCCCACCGCCCCCGCCATACAAGCACGAGCATCCAGGGCACTCCCGATCCAAGCTGTGTCAAAACCCCGACCTCTCTTATTCTGGCTGACGTGCCACGGATTGTTCATCTGGATCGGGAGCCTTTACACCCACCCACACACCCCCCACACCCACACTCCCATGTGTCTTGCTTTCAAAACAGAAATACATCCGATTGATACAGGTAACGAGAGCCCTTCCAGATGGGCAAGTCTGGGCAGCAAGAAAAATAATAAATACCCACGCAGAGCTGAGGGTGCCATCTCTCGGGGCGCCCCTAGCAGGAGCCAGAGAACCCTTTTCGCAAGAAAATTCGCCCAACGCCTTTTCACGGTAGGTTTTTTTTTTTTTTGGCTGTAGAGAATTGAGAGTCGATTTAACGGACAGAGCCTGGGAAGCTCAGGAGTCCCTCTCTCCGCCTCTCTATTTCCCATCTTCTTGAAAGTCGGCCCCCGATCGGAAACCTAAAACCCCCCACGTGCAAAGAGATGGTCAAGCATCTCCCCAGCTTCCTCGGAGGAGGAGGAGGCCGGTGTGTCGCTTCCAGCCCCCACGGGGGAGCCAACCCCACTCCTGTGGCCGCTCAATCCAATTCAAACTTCCCCACCTCACTAGGCAGCCATCGGCCCTCCGTGGAAAGGGGGTGGGCGGGGGGGGGAGGGGAGGATACTGTCGCTGAGCCCCATAAGCAAGAATCCTGCCTGGTCTCCCGGCCCCACCGGCGTTTCCAACCTTCGCTGAAGGAAATCACAGCCCGGCCGAACACGCAGACTATGAAGATGCGTCCTCAAAATGCCACCCCGGGGCAGGTCTCCGCGTGCTTCGCCACGCCGATTGCCCTCCCGCTGCGTTTGCACGACGAGATCGATCCCCCCCCCCCCGCCGCCGCCGCCCCCCACAAGTCATTACAAATAAAAAGCAGTCTTGTGTTTTCGCACTGCATGAAACCCGGGGCGGGGGGCAGGGGAAGGGGAAGGCGGCTTGCTGCTGCAAAGCGGACGGGGAAGCAAAGACCTGAGCACGGATGCATCACTCCGGTCCGCGGGAAACGCAGCAGAGACGGCGAGGAAGAAGACCCGAGCCCGTTGCAAGCTTCGCCTTCCCAGACAAGCGGGGGGGGAGGGGGGCCCACCAGGGGAGCATGTATTACCCGCAGCCCCCTCCTCTAAACCGATCGGCCCCCCCTGCCACGAAGCAGAGCTGCGAACGGCCCCCGCTCAAGGGAGCCCGCGGGCCACGCTGCAGTTTGGTGTTTGTAACCGGCACAGGACCCATCCACCCAACTCGGGCCAGGGCGCGGGGGGCTTTTGGAAGTAAACTTGGGGGCGCCCGCTCTCTGCATCCCAGCGAGTCCTTCCCCCCACCCCCCCCCCCGCGCCCGGGGAAGGGCTGGAGGTGGAGAGGAGCCGGAGGGGGGGGGGGGGTTAATTCCGCAATAAATTACAGCAGCCTCTAATTGCCATCATTTTCCCAGTTGAGTAGTAGGCGTGATGGCGGCCGCCTGCTGTCTGGGGGGGTGGGGGGGAAGAGGCGCACAGTTTGGTGGCATGCCACCGAGCATTAACCCTTCGCCGCCCGCTGCCCCGCTCTCTGGGGGCCCCGCTCACCTGGTCTCTGCTAGCAGTAGTTTAAGCCCTTGCAAGACGAGGGGCCCGAGCCGCTGAAGTTTGCCATCCCTGAGAGCCAGCCCGTGCCTGCAAAACGGGGGCGGGGGGAGGGAAGGGGGGGGAGAAGGTCCCTGTTTAGGAGGGCTCCGTGCGCGGCAGCTGCTCGCTCCGATCTTCGCCCCCCCCCCGCAGTGTGAAATGAGGGGGGGCCCCGCAATTAGCAAAAACAAAACAGCAAACCCCTTCTCCGGACAGGGGTCCCCCTTCTTCTCCGGACGGGGGGGTCCCCCCCTCCACTCCTCGCCGCAACTACTGCCCGCGCCTCCCCGCCACCCCGGGGGCTCCCCGCGGCAGGAGGCGGCGCCCGCAGCCGGCGCCCACAGCCCGCCCGCGGCGGGGTCGCATCCTCAGGGGCGGGCAGGCTCCGGGTCCCGGCCCGGCTGCGCCCCTGGCCCCGGCTCCCTGCGGCAGGGCTGGGTCGGCGCGCGGGCGGCCTCGGCAGCTCGCGCCGGGCCCGGGGCTGGGGAGCTTGCGCGGAACAGAAAAAAAAACCCGGGCGGGGGGGGGGGGGGGCGAGTCCCAGGCTTTAAGGAGGCCCCGGGCAGCTCACGGCAGAGCCGGGGCGGGGGGCGAGGCTGGGCGCAGCGGGGAGATGCCTGCGCCTGGCTGGGGCCGCTTGGCTCGCTCTGCTCCGCCCCTTCCCCTGCTCCCGGGCTGCTCCCTGCCCGGCCGGGGGAGCCGCGGGATTTAAGGTGACCCTGGCATGTTGGCTGCAGGGGGGCGAGGAGGGGGAGGGGGGTCCCGTCCCCGTCCCTGTCCCCGTCCCTCCCCAGCCTGGTCCCTGACAGGTTCTGCCCCTAGATAGGCCTAGCTGGGGTGCACGGGCGCCCCCGTGTTGCGGGAGCCGCGGGGGTGCACCCAGGGGTGGGGGCATAGCCAGAGGTGCGCAGCGCACAGGTGGGCGGCGGTACCTGCGCAAAAGTGGGCACGGAGCTGCGCCTGAGGGGGGAGAGGTTTGTGGGGCAGGGGTGTGTTGTGGAGGGGGGTGGTAGCGTGTGCACCCCTCGGTGTGTCTAGGCATGAGCCTTTGCGTGGCCAGGTGTGTTGGTGAAGACGTGCTGGGGGCGGGGAGGGGGGCGGGGGGGAGTGTAAGTGTGTTGACTGCCCAGATCAACACAGGCAGGTTGTGTATGGGCACGGGAGGGCTGGAGCCTGTGTCGATACGCAAGTAGAGAGCGCACAGGACACACGTGCCCCTAGTGTGTTTTTTTTGGGGGGGGAGCTGTGGGGCACAGATGTGTTGACGTGTGCTGCGTACCCTTGAGCAGATGTGAAACGTGCAGCGTGGGTGTCCTGAGAGCTCAGACGGGCACACCGGTGTTGTATCATGTGTGTAGGCGTGCACGGGTGACATGTGTGCCCAGATGGGGCGTGTACATGCCTGGAGACGCGTGCCCCTGTGCTGAACATCTCCACGTGCATCCGGGTGAGGTCTAGGTGCACATTTGCGTTGTGCGACCGTTCCAAACGCGATCGCCCGCCAAAGACGCGGCCTGGCAGCGGGGATGCTGACCAGGGTCACAGAGCTCTGGCTGCCTGGAACGAGCCTGGACTCGGGCGGCCTGTTTCTAGGAGGGTGCCAGGAAGTGTCCCTGGGCCAGTCAGCACAGAGCGACAGAGATCACATTGCCACCGGCCCAAGAGCCTCCCCGCATCTCCCATAAGCATCAACAGTGTCACAGGGGAGCAGCCTGGCTTTCAACTAGACTGATTCCCATTCCTTAGCCCCAGCCAGATCCCCATCATCTCCAGGGACTTCTTCAGCTGGCAGCTTCCCAGCCCTCCCTCTCCTCTGCCGGGGTTGCTACCCAGCCCATGCTCTTCAAACCCCGTTGATCGTTCGCGGCGCAGAAGCCGGGTGGTTTTGCGGTGTGGGCAATTCTCCACCAGGGGATTGGAACAGCTTTCATTTGTGACGTCGGCCCAACAGCAAGGGGTCACTCAGACGGCCGGGGCAGGGGAAACGCTCAATAATTTCACAGGCAGGGGGAGGATGCACAATAAAACCGCATTTCCTTTGTAGTACATCACACCCCGTCCACCTATGTTAAGGCATGGTGTACAGAAACAGCTGGGATTTCTGGGCACTGCTGCCCTCCACTGGAGAATATCCAAACTGATCAATAGTATCATGGTCCCTGTACTGTTTACGGTTAATGGAAAGTCAACTGACAAGAGACAGGCTGGGTCAGTGGTTAGAGTGCTAGCCGGGGACTATGATTCTTTTCTTCTTCCACCAGCTTCCTGTGTGATCTTGAGCTAGTGAGGCCCTGTGCCCCGGCTCCCCATGGGGATAACTCTACTTCTCCACTTCACAAGGTGCAATCAACCTGCATTAAAGATTTGAATCCACATTGGTGGGTTTCTCTAACTTAACATTTTGACAGGGAGAGCTTCTTGGCCTATTGTCCAAACTCCCACCCAGAGCCCCAGAGGACAGGCTGCATCTGGTTCCCCCCACACCTCCCCGGACCTGTCCAGCTTGGGTAGCCCTACCCAGAGTTCAGTCTTTCTCAACATCTGCACAATGTGCCCAGTCGTTCGATGGCGTCAGCATCAGCCAGGTGAAGAGCCTGGAGCCCGCCGTAGAAATAAGTCAGCGGGCACTCAGCAGGGATATGTGACAGTCTGGCATTGACCGCAGCTGCATTGTGGGTCATTCGAAAAACCCCATTTAAAGAGATTGGCTGCACAGCTGTCCTGCCCTGTTCAGAGATGACGCCAGGTGCCTTGGCAGATCAGAAGTTGGTGGACGGATGGTTGGGTCAGTGACGAGAGTGTGATTAACGACTGTTGTCGCTGGCCAGTCATTGCGCTAAGCGCATTTCCCCGTCATGCCCTGTGATGGCATAAAGGGCGTCTAGAAGACAGGCGAGCCGGCGGGAGGTTGAAGAGGTCTGCGTACAAAGGCCAGGTCACTGTTCTCGCGGATCCTGGCCAGCAGCATGACGGAGGCCCACGTAGCTCAGGATCGCGAGGGGACACAAGCCTGACAAAGGTGCAGGCCGCAGGGAAGGAACGGTTGTGAGGTGTTCAAGCCCTGGGAGGCAGTTAACTATGATGAACAGAATGAGGGGAGGAGGGTTATCCTTCCCTTTGCATTGATGAGAAAGTCATTAGAATGGGAAATACCCCGTAACAAATAGTCCCAAATACAGCTAATTGCAATTAATATAATTGTAAGAGGGAATATCCCAGAAGAAATACACTCTCACTCAGATAATTGCAGCTTGCCTTCACCATTAATAATCCCTCAGTCAAGGTACAAGGGTCTTTGTTCATTTGATGCACTTTCTGTACTGAAAAAACACCAGCCATCCAAAAGCAAGTGTCGTGAAACCACAGCAGACAATGCCTGTGATTGAACAGCGTCGTCTGTGTGTGCTGGGAGCTGACGGCCCGGCCTGGTGGATTGGCATTCGTGTCCCTGTTCCACGCTCACGTTCACCCCCTTAGCACCCTGCGTGATCTCACGGCCTGGTCCTACGAAGGGCAGAGCACCCTCACCTCTTACTGACTGTGGTGCAAGGCCAGGGTGCTCAGTTCCATTCAGGACCAGGCCCTCACGCCATGTATTCCTGGAGGGAAGTCCTGAGCCTTCGGGCAGCAGGATAGCACAATGCCTTCGCTTTTGCCTCTGGCACAATGCCCCGCGTGTACATAGAAATACAGCACAAGAAGAGACCAGGGACCAAATTCCCTGTTGGTGCAAACTGGCACATGGAAGTCAATGGACCTGGTCCAGCTTGCACCAGCAAAGAATTGGGTTCCAGATCTCAGGCTCCTCCCTTCAGTTCTGAAACACAGAGGCTAATTCCTGCCTCCTGGCACTACCCCGCCCCATCCCCCCCAGCCAGGCAGAGGAAGGGATCTGTGGCTTTTGGAGCAGGAGGGGCCCAGCAGTATCCTCACGATTGCCAGGACAACGGGGTGCTTGCTCCAGAGCCACAGCTTGGTTCCAGAACCATTGCAAACCCCTTTCCCAGGACCAGCCCTGGAGGGAATTCCACACTGCTGGCAGGTCAGCTGCAGAGCCCAATATCCTCTCTTCCTCCAGAGCAAGGGAAGCACAGGCCCCAGGGAAATCACCCCCACCACCTCCTCCTGGTCTCTCTGCCTATAGCCTGACTGGAGTGACTGCTTGATGGGGACACTGCGGAGTGCGGCCTGAGACCCCACAAACTCATTTCCTAGGAGCCGCTGGTCAAGCAGCTCGTTAGATGGCAACGGCTTTCAAGGACTAGGACCTGCCAGGCTGCATCAGATGCATGGGCCCATCTAGCTCAGTGTCTTGCCTTCAACTTTGAGCAGCACCAAGAAATTCCCCGGGAAGGAATATCCCCTGCCTGGAGGGAGAGCTTCTCTCACCCTCTGGGCTCCGTCCTGACAAAGCCGCGGCTTGGATTCCCACCAGTGACCTCGAGAGGAAAGGCTCAGTGACCTCCTCCCAGACCCCGTCAACTCATCCATTCCCCTCCCCTCCGAAAATTAAAGTTCTCAGCAGCATATGATGAACAAATTAATGCAAATTGTAAGGTACCACACAGCCAGTGTAACCAGTGTGACACAAAGGGCATAATTAAAGCAGCTGCAGAGATTATGAAAGTTGTAACACCGGGGCTTTGTGGGACTAATGGAAATTAGACCTGTCCATTAAGGCAGTAATAACTAGCCAGGTTTACATGGGTCTCCTCGGTGCCTGGGCATTTATTATTTATTTTATTGTTTATTCATTGCACTCGTTCCTAAAGCACCCATCACCGTCTGACGCGAGCTCTCCGAGCTGAAACAGACCGACGCAGACTTGAGATGTAGCAGCTTCCCCTTGACGCTGCTGGTTTGAGGGGCTTTTTGCCCCCAGCCCGCTTTCTTCCCCCATCACCACCCAAATTCCATGCAGTACTCTGCTATTAACACATGCTGCTTACTTGCCATCCAGGCTCACTCAGACAGAAGGAGAGGGCCAGGATTTTCAGCACCAGAGCTGGTCGGGATTTTTTGGACATCAGAAAATGCTGATTTGTTGAAACCCAGCCTGGTCACGGGAACGTCCTAGATTCAGCCCCACTTCTGTGGAGAAGGCTTCGCAGGTCCAGGATGGAATTTCTGGTTAAAACCAGAGAGAGTCCAATCAACAGCCCAGCGGTCACTACACTCGCCTGGCACATTGGATAGCCAGGTTCAAGTTGCTGTTCCGAATCATACAAAGCAGGGACTTGGACCTGGGTTTCTAACTTAGCAGGTGAGTGTCCGGCCCGCTGGGCTATTGGTTATTCTGGGGCTGGAATCTCTCTGGTTTTTCCTGACAGTTTTCCGAATATCATGGTTTCCTCCCTGTGCAAACCAGATTTTTTCAAAATCTGAGAAATTTCCAAGGGATTGGAACCCCATCTCTCCCCCTCTTCCCCCCACAACTCTGTTCAGCACCCAGGAAAGGGCCAGGGTTTCCAAAGAGCTCGGCACACTGGATACCAAGTTCTTTTTGAAAATCCAACCCTTGTTTAGCTGCCTGCCTCCGTGGAAGCTGAGCTGATGGAAATCCGGGCTTGTTGGCCTAGATCCACAAAGGTAGGTAGGCTCCTAACTTCCACTGATGACCTACCTTTGCGGATCTGGGACTCAGCCCCCTTTTAGACACTGCAATAAGCAGCCAGATTTTCAGAAGAGCTTAGCACCTAACAAAATGGGGTCTCGATCTCCGATAGGACCTCTCTGGACTCTACTGCAGTTCACGTAACGATAAAGGAGCAGGCCCCAAGAATCTCTCCACCTGCTAATAATTGCAACCTCCCCTTCGAATCTCTTTTCATAAACTTTGCTCCGAAGAGCAGGGGCAAAGAAACAAAAGCAGCAATAAAAGGGAGATTTGGTTTGCCAGATTATCTGTTTTAATGGAAAAAGGTAATAAGGACCCAATGAAGATGTCGTGTGAGGCACCTTAAAGAAATTTACGATGCCTGGTCACTACCACTGCCCGGCCTGTTGGTGCATACAAATTGGTGCATGTCCTCCATGCAGCGCTCTACACTATGGGCCACCAGTCAGCTGAAAGGCGATTTAAGGCTTTGTTTTTCCAGTGGGGGGGAACTATGAAGGGAAACAAAGGAGTTTAAGTGCAGCGTGCACATTAAACAGAGGAGCAGTAATATGAAAATGCCCTAGAATAAATTTCAATTTATGGGTTTGTCAAGGATCAAGGAACACTGCTGCGGTTCTCAATCCAACAGCAGTATCCCCAGTGGTTCCAGAATAACATAAATACCATCATTTAAGCCAGGAAAGTACATTTCAGCAGGGGGGGTTTTATTTCCTTTCCAAGTGCCGCACGATCTGAAGAACTGGCCGCCAGTGACGCTGCCGCCCTCTGTGCTGAAGGGGAAAGAAACAAACAGCGCAAGAACAGGGCTGAAGGGAATTATTCATGCCTCCGGGCCAGATCCTCTGCTGGTGGAAATCAGCAACACTCTGCTGAAGCCAGCGCTTCTCCCTGGCATTAAAGTCAGAGCTCTGCCGATTTACATCAGCGGGGAGACTGGACCTCTCCATTTAAGTTGTAGGCCTGCTTAGCTAGGATAAAGTATCAACCATGACATACATTTCTACAGCACCTTTCACCCCAGCACTTCCCAAGTGGTTTGCCTCACTCAAGGGGTCAGCTTGCTGAGCGCGTGGCTGGCTATGATAAGAATAATAACACACGTAGCAATAACAGCATGTGTGTTGCAGGCCCTACAGCACAGAGAATCTAAAGTGTTTGGAAAATTTTTGAACAAATAGACACACAAATGTACAGAGGAGTCCCGTAACCCACTACTGGAGCGCATCCTCCTCTGGCATGAAGGCGGGCAGCTGATTTGTTTTTTCCAGTTCCAGTGCCAATTCAGTAAAGCACATGCTTAAGGTCCATTGATGTCAATGGGACTTAAACACATGCTTAAAATTAAGCACGCGGTTTAGTTCTTCCCTGAAGTGTGGCCTAAGAGCACATGGCAATGCTACAAGAGAACACGGTATGCAAATGAATCTGCATATGGAGACATGGTGCAATTACTCCAACTGCAAGAAGTCCCGGACCCCAGGCTTGCACTCCTGCTCTTGCAAACAGGGCCTCCAGTCTCCTGAATTATTTCCCGTGGACAGGACTTGTTTTACGTCTCATCGGAAAGGCTGCCCCTCCCACATTACAGCCTCCCACCTTGCGTCTTCCCTCCTCCCCCCCCGGATCGTTTGTTCCACCCCGACTCAGAGGGGAGGGCGCCTTCTCCTGAATCACCACAGCTGCTCGCCTCTCCTGACCAATTTCACACGGTCTCAGCAGGGCAGTGCCGGGAAACTGGCACTTCTGATCTTAAATGAAGATCTGGGACCGTGAAACGGGCTAATGCAGATGGACACGGGGGCAATTACGCTACAGTCTGCGTCGTGCCTTCCTGGGCTGGAACGGGCTCAAGTGACAGAGCTATCGGTAGCAAATTCCCTCTATATACAGCATTGCCGAGGCTTCCTCGGTGCCAGAGAGATTGCAGCTAACCGGGGCGACGCAGCGACCGGCCACAGAGATGACTAACATGCTGGCAATACTTAGCAAGCAGGGGAGATTAAAAGAATGAGATATCTATAGCGTGGCCAAAGGATGGCTTGGCAGGGGAAGAGCGTTTGACGGGTGCAAACAGGATAGAGGGGATTTTTTTCCCCAGGTGTTGCCAGCGAGGATGAGCCATGCAGGGGGGGGAAATTAGGCTAGAAGTTCAGGATCAGGCCCTTAGTAAGACCCAGCAGCATCCCCTTCTTGCTCTGTTTGTTACTTTATGGGCCCGATGCTGGTGCCACTGAAGGCCTCGGAAAAGGCACAGGGCGGCAACCCTGGGCATGTCTGTTTCTCATCCTCACTCTCGCAGTGGGTCCGGCCTTTTCCATACCAGGACCCCTCTCCCACCAGCCAGGACACCCACCAAAATCCCATTTAGCAATACAGGCAGGGCAGGGGGGGTCCCAACTCCCCCAGTCCTTGTTTGCAACCCCAGGGTTCATGACTCCTGGATTAAGAATCCCTGCAGACTTCAGTGGAAGCTGGATTTCACCCCTAGTGCCTTGGTGTCTGGCAATGGATCATTTTGCCGCCACAACAATTCCTCCCCCGAGCAACGCCGAGCCCGCTCCCCAGTGTACAGGGCCCCGTCTTTCGAAACCCAAGTGGCTTGTCTATCAAAGCAAGAACGTTTCTTTAAGCTCGAGGGAAAAGGAGCTATTTCGCCTAACGGACCGTGGGGGGTGGGACACATCAGAGACACCAGGTGTGAACACGGAGGGAGTTTATCAAAAGTGACAGAAGCCTTATTCAAGCACGGGGCAGAGCTGCTGCTATTAAAGGCAATCGGGGGGCAGTGCAGGCTAACAAATACCTACTGTGCTGTCCAGGAAGGTGCAGATAATAGCTAGAGGGGGAGGACGGTCTACTGGTTCGGGCACTGGCCAGAGACCTGGGTTCAATTCCCTCCTGTACAACAGGTGCCCTGTCTGGCCTTGAGTAATGATGTCATCCCGCCGTGCCTCAGTTTCTCCATTTGGAAAGTGGAGATAATGGCACTGTTCTCCCTCCCAAGAGCCTGCAGTGCTAAGGTCCCAGGGCCATGTAAATAGCTATGATCGCTGGCAGCGAGAAGGGGGGGGGATTTATGAAGCCATCGGTGCTGGCGCCGTGCTCTCGGCTGGGTGTGGGTAGATTGTTATCCCAAGGGGCGCCCAGCTTTACCCATCACCTTTGCTCCCGCTTGTCACGGTTCATTTGCCTCAATTCCCTGGAGCCGTCAGGTTGCAGCTCCGGTGGGGCGTGCGTGGAAATCCGCTGCCGCTGGATTATCCGGCCCCCCGTTAGGGCAGCGGGGACAGCACTCCATCCCTGGCACGCTCTCTGCAGATGCTGACTCACTGGAAGTGGCTAATGGGAGCAAACAGAAACGGATCCCCCCTCTTCACTGCAACGCTCCTGGCATCTGCGTGAGTTCAGCACAGGCGCCTGGCAGCAGTCTACCTTAGAGCTTCTCCCTGGGACGAAGGACTTAATTAAAGAGGAAGCTACAACAGACGGGCTTTATAACACCCAAGAGCCAGGCGCTGTATTCCATGGGTCCCAATACGCTCGCTGCACAGTGCATAGGCTGCTACAACCTAGTTAGACCCCAGACAGCACGCGCCGTTCAAGGGTTTAAGAACATCTCCCTGTCTTGGGTTGCCGTGCTGTGGTAGCCGTCTTTTAATCGTGTGATTAGCTGTGCCGCTCTGGTTCCCTCTGCGAAGCTCAGGGGCTTGTCTCTTTTCCACCCGCTGAAGTTGGTCCAATACAACACGTTACCTCACTTGCCTTCTCTCTCTCATATCGCCATCTCTCATCTGAGGATCATGGACTATTTTACCAACCTCAGCTTCGCCACAGCACCCCCAGGGAGCAGGATGGTGTTATCACCCCATTTTACAGGCAGGAAAACCGAAGCACGGAGAGAGGAGTGACTCCCCAAAGCCCCGCACAACAAGTCAGTGGCAGAGGGAACCCAGGAGTCCTGATACCCATTTCTCTGCTCTAACACCCTACCAACCACCTCCCTTTTTATTCTCCCCCAGAGCCTTTTCTCATTCCCCTGCTTCTCTCTCTTCATCTTGTCCCCGAGCCCACAACGCACCTATTTCCAGCGGTCCAAAATGCAACAACAGGCCAAGAGCTCCTAGCCTCTAAGGGAAGAAATCCAACCTCGCATCTGGACATCTGAGCCTTCCTCTCGCCCGTGCTATGAACGAATCGTTCAAATAAAGAACACGCCTGCAATACAAGCCACTGCTCCAAAGCCGGAAATGTTGCATAAATATTCATCTCAATTAATATACATGAAGGCTGGAGCAAGCGCCACTTAAGCCTTCGGTGGGAAGTGTTATCTTTTCAGCTCTGAAGCTGTACATTTAAGGCAGAAATCCAACAGATTTTCAAAGCAATAAACCAAAGCTTTAGCTGCTCTAATGTTTGGGGGGAGCAGCCTTTCCCATCCCCCACCACCCCAGAGCTCACCACTGAGGGAAGGTGCACCTTCAAGCCTCCAACTAAAGGGATTTCTTTCAGAGAAACCTTCCTGTGACCATTTTCCAGGGACACCAAAGCCCAGATTCTCTCCAGCTCTGTTCCAGGCAGCGTCGAACCGGGACGGGCCCGCTTTGGCTGCCAGCTGGGACAGAGAGTCGCAATACAATCCACAGCGCCGGTTTGCTCAATTGCAAGGTTGCCCAGTGATTTCCTTAGGAAACCCCCCTTGTTGTCAGCGTGGGGGTGTATCTCCGGCTAGTGGCTGGATCACAGGATGCGTCTATGGGCCTGATTCTCTGTGGCCCAGTGCCTCATCGTCATTCCCACCTGGGCAAAGCGGGCATAAAACACTACCTGCTCACCAAGCAGGGGTGTAAATCTAGACTGCCTACGCGTGCCGTGTACTAACTGGCCACCTGGGCCCTGCTACCACGCACTAAAACCTCCTTCGCATACCTTGACCTACTCCCGTCAAATCAGGCAAGAGTCAATTCTTTCTTTCCAAGGCAGACAACGTCAGTGTGAGTCTCCGAGGTGAGCCCTGTGACCCTGTGTATCTAGGCGTCCTTGGGGCCCTCGCTGATTTAGTATCCCAACATCTCATTGCTCATCGGCCCTGCTGTAGCTATGCCATAACCTTGCAGTGTAGACGCAGTTGAAAGAGGGTTTTCCATCGATGCAGGAACCCCACCTCCCCAAGCAACGGTAGCTACATTGACACAAGCATTCTTCTGAGGACATAATTGTGCCTACACTGGGGTTTAAGTTGGCATAGCTCCAGTGGTCAGGGGTGTGGGTTTTTCATACCCCTGACGGACGCAGCTTTGTCAACCTACTTTTTAAGTATAGACCAGGCCCAAGGGAAATTAATCCAAATTAAATACAGGTATGAATTCAAAGTGGATTAGTGAAACTGCATTAAACCCCTGTGTGGAGTATCTCATGCAGATTGAAGTGCCCTTAATTTAGTTTATCATCTTACTTTATTTCCAAATTCGGAATAAGTGTCCACACAGGGGTTTAATGTGGTTTCACTAATCCATTTAAGTTCATTTGAATTAATTTTCCTGAGTGCCCGCATGTAAACAAGCCCAGAGGGACTTACCCAATGAGATAGGTGGCAGAGCTCAGAACTGAAATCAGGTCTCTGACATTAACACCCTTGCTGGGTACTTCCTTTGCAGTGCGTTGGTAGCCCAGAGATGGCACATCTGGCTCTGGGATCCCCTGCCTGGAGTGGGCCCCGAGCTGCGTCTCTGCTCGCATGGAAATGCCAAGTCTGTTAGGGTTCAGAATTCAGGAGTCAGTGGGATCATGCAGGATGTGAGTCAAAGCGCAGTCTCACCCATGGGCTTTAACATGGTAGCTAGTTGAGGGGAGGGAGGTGTGAAAAGCCCAGGCCTGACGCAGAAATGCACCCCTGCAGCAGTGTCACTCAGCCAGCAACCAAAATCCCAAACAAAAACGCTTGACATTTCAACATCCCTCGCAGCCCCCTTTGATAAACGGAGAACCGAACTAGCAACTTAACCGGGGGACCATCGCTGGGGACTCTAACAGCTCGGAGGTGCCGTTAGCTCTGCGCGGGGCTGCCTGTGCCCTGCGATGCAGCGCCCGGGAAAAGGAAGGAGTCCCTGTTCGTAGAACCCTCCCCGGCCTCACTCCAGCCAACCGCCCAGCCCCGGGCCTGAGCACTCCCTGCCTCTTGCCTGGCTGCGTCATTCACGCCTGTGCAAAGTGGCTGTAAACGGCGTGCGTGCAGAGCTGTGACGGGGGAGCGTTTCACACCCACGCTGCACAGGCTTGACCGCCGCACACGCACATCCCCAGTGCCCGGCGGGGAGAGCCGCCGGCTCCTTGGCCCCAGAAAACCCGTCTGGAGGCACTTTCGCCTTCAGCGTAGACTGCGTGGCTGGCCTTTCGCCTCTCCCCTGCCACCTCATCTGGCACAGGGCTCCTTGCTGCCCCTTCCCTGGAACTGCCAGCCAGAATGGCTTCCTCCACTCCCTGCAAGCTCCCCTCCCCCTCCTCTTATTTAACTCTAATTGCATTACAGGATCAAAGAGCCTGGAGTGGAGGAGACAGAGGCGTGTAGAGAGAGCTGGTCCCCCAGGAGGAGCAGAGTGGGGACAGCAGATATAAAAGCGGCACTCCACTCGATCGTGATTGTCGTCAAAGGCTGTTTCACCTCCAGAGAGCGCTTCTTGGAAAGACACTACAAGAACCAAAGTCCTTTTAGGCTGTAACAGCCCCCGGAGAGGGAGGCGTGTGGAAGCTTGGATTTGGTTTTCATCTAGCACTCTCTGCAGCTCAGGCCTAATGTGTTTGCAAAAGCACTTACGGCCCCCTGAAATGCCCTTGACTCCCGCAGGCACAGGAACCATAGAGAACTGAGCAAGGAGAGGCTGGCTCGGTCGGTGTTATTCCCATTGCCAGGCCTTGGCTTTTCTGAATTTCCTGTAGGTGACTTGGGAAGGTGGCCTCGGGCCGACGTTTAAGGCTTGTAATTAAACAGCGTAGAATTTGTAGTAGAAACATTCCCACGAGCCTCCTTCAATCCGACAATTGGGCTCAGTAAAGGGGTAACTGAGGAAAGTTCCCTGGCCTGTGTTATACAGGGGTCAGACTCGATGGTCAGAACGGTCTTTTGCAGCCTTAGACTCCAGGAACAAAGACCACTGTGTTTCCATTAAAGGCCCCTCACTCCCGAAAAGTTTCCAACCCAAATGTTGCAAAAGTTACTCCAAGCAGAAGCGGGGAAGGCTGGTCTTGCGGTTAAGGCACTGGGCTCAGAGTCAGGGGTCTGGGCTCAATTCCTGCTTCTTCCACGTGCTTGGGGTGAGTCACTTCATGGCTCTGTGCCTCCGTTTCCCCATCTGTAAAACAGGCGTAATGCTCTCACAGCTGGCCTAGAGAAATGCGCCCATTTGCTGATATTCTGGTAGCACGTAGGCCCAGATCCTCAAAGGTATTTAGGCACTTAATTCCCCTTGATTTCAATGGGCATTAGGCAGCTAACCTTTGTGGATCTGGGCCCTAGAAACCCCCTAGCTGAGTTCAGGCCCCATTGTGCCAGGCGCTGTACAGACATATAGTAAGAGATGGTCCCTGCCCCAGCTTGCAATCTAAATAGACCAGACAGCTAAAGGATGGGAGAAATGGCTGAAATACACCTGCAGAAGACTGAGGACAGTGACTTGCCCAGGGTCACACAGGGAAGCAGTGGCAGAGCCAGGAACCGAATGCAGATTTCCTGGATCCCAGTGCTCTAGCTACAGGGAGCTTTCAGGGTGTGTACAGCTACGAATGCACCAGCACTCTCCCTCGAGGCCCAACCCATTTGGCTGGCTGGACTTGCCGGGCATTGGGAGATGTTGAGGCAAGAGGCTAAGCCACGCAGACTGCGCCTCTCTTGCTGGCTGATGCGCTTCTGGCCATGCACAGCCTCCCTCGAGGCCTTCAGCTGCCTCCCTGGAGCTCCCTTCCTCTGACCTTGTTAATAACTCAGTGATCCGAGCCGGGGCGGGGATGATCCGACTTGCAAATGGCCATAAATAAAGAGGTAGTCGGAGCATCTCGCAGGTGTGAGAACAGAGCCTCTGGAGACGGGCACGAGGAGGCAGCCAGCGAGGGGAGAGGGAAAGGACACAGTGCACACCCGGAAGGATGGGGGAGCCAAGGTCAATGCAGTCAGGTGCTGAGGGGGACCGAGGCGAGTGTGATTGGGCAGCAGACTGCTGCCGGAGGGGGACGGGGGACGGGACGTGGGACACGATGGGCACAGTGGATGGGGTCACAGCAGATGGGCACTGAGGGGAAGTGGGTTGAATGTGCCAGCAGGAGGGGGACTGGGTGAGGGAAATGAGACAATGGACGGACAATGGGGCACAGTGGACAGGCACTAGGGGGTAATGGGGAACAGTACATAGATGCTAGGGGGGCCATGATGGGGCACAGAGGATGGGCACTGAAGGGGGGGGTTACACGGGGGCAATTCTCTGGGGGAGCAGGGGAGGCTGACGGAGCACAGCGGATAGGTGTTGATGGGCATCCAGGAACCTCAAATGATTATCTTGGGAAGATCCCCCAATCCCCCCATCCCACCCCTGCTCTGCCATGGCCCTCCCTCGGCCTCCCGCCGCCTGGCACCGGAGGTGCTGCCCAGCCCACTGGCCCACGTGGAGCTGAAATCCGTAACCCCAGGAGGGTTTGTGGGCAGCCTTGGCACCCTGCACATCACCATGGAGACATCCCCACCCTTCGCACAGTGCTTCATCACCGTGACGACCGCCTGCAGGGCGTAGAGGGGTGCTGGGAGCAGGAGTCGGGGGTTCGGGGAGCCCCACCAGCACGGCCAGAGAGTCCGGCAGCTCTCCATTCCAGCCACGGCCTGGTGGATAAAATCAATGAGAGCAGCTAAGGGCAAGGGGCCCTGGGCAGGCATCCTGGCTTGGCTGAAGAGCACGGCCGGCCTTCGTTAGGCCAGGCCAATGGCAGGACAATAGAGACCCTCAGCACAAGGAGGAGGGAAGGGCGGGAGAGAAGGAGCATTTCCTGGGGTCAGTGCACACTTCAGCACTCCCTGTTCCCCCGCCCCCCAAGAGAGACTGATCCCAGAATGAAGCTAAACAGACGTGACAGGGGATCCCTCTCCCCTCCTCGAAGCAGGCCCCACCCAAGCACTGCCCCAGGGAGATGCACACAGCCCCTCCCTCCCCCCGGTCATGTCCTCCATGGGCTAGCGCCCTGCACCCAAGAGACACGGATGGGGAAAGAGACAGCTGGCTCTGATGCACATTTTAAGGCAGAGGGGGCTCTGGGGACGGGCGGTGCAGAGACAGCCTCTTCCTGGGTACCAGCCCATCTCAGAAGTGCAGAGAGAGGTGCCTCCCAGGGTGGGGCGGGGGGGGGGGGCTCCTTGTGGGCAAGAGGCACAGAAACGTCCCCCTACCCAGACAGGGTGGGGGCCTCCTAAGAACAGCCATACTGGGTCAGACTCTTCTAACAGTGTCCAATGCCAGGTACTTTAGAGGAAACAAACAGAACAGGTCAACAAGTGATCCATCCCCTATGGTCCACTCCCAGCTTCTGGCGGTTGGAGGTTTAGGGACACCCAGAGCCTGGCACTGCATCTCTGACCATCTTGGTTAATAGCCATTGATGGACCTATCCTCCATCCACTTATCTAATTCTTTTTTGACCCCAGCTCTATGTTTGGCCTTCACAACATCCCTTGGCAAGGAGTTCCATGGGTTGACTGTGCATGGTGTGAGAACTTCCTACTGCTTGTTTTAAACCTGCCCACCTACTAATGGTGCCCAGCTGGCAGCGTGCCCCATTTCCATCCCGTGGGATTCTGGTGGGGAGGCGCGAGGAGACTGCACCCGCCAGTGCGGGACAGAGCAAACAAAGCACCCACCATGGAAAATTCCACTCTGGAAAGGGTCCCCCGCCCTCTCGGCGCCAGGCATGGAGAAGGAGGGATGCCCTAGCTCAGAAAGAAGGAATGACTGGCGGTATTTCACACTCCATCAGAAGCCCAGACATTAAATAGCTCCACCCCCTCAAAGGGCAATGCCTTCTTACACTACGAGACCATTGCAAACCACGCATTGGAGCAAATGTGCATGCAGCTTATTAGGTTCCCTGCAAATACAGGCAAACCTAATTCAAACACATTTTAGTGATAAAATGATATTGACTCCGAGTAATTAAAAATCATTTCCATATTCAAAGAGGCTGATTGAGGAGAAATGGCTTCGTCTTAATTGCTTGACGGGGAAATTATCAACTCTCCACTTTAGCAGCCTAGCAAACAGCTCTTCGCTCACTGGTGTATGCGGTGCTGAATTCGAGGAGGAGGAGGGGAAGGTCGGGGCTGGGGAATGAGAGAGGATGGAGGGGGAATCGGGGAAGATGGAGAGGTGGGGAGCTGCAGGGGCGGAAGTGTAAATGCAAAGCAGCGATGGGTCTGAAAATGAAACTTACCTTCCCACTCAGGCGGACTGAATTAGAGCAGGAATCCCTCCTGAGTGGGAAGGGATCAGAGCTACCAGAGCCTACAGGAAAACTGAACTAACGGCATGAGCCCCGGCTAATCTCGCACACAGCCAATGCCATGTGCAGACCTGATCCACAGCCCTGGCTAGCCACGGCCACAGCTAACACCAACGTGGGCCTGATCCAAGGCTCAGCAAGTCTTCCCACTGACTGTCTATGGAATTTATCTGCCCCCCCATTATTGCAGGAGATGAGCATCTTTAAGATAGTTACCCTGCCAACGCCCTGTGAGGCAGGGCAGTACTACTATCCCGGTTTACACGTGGGGAACTGAGGCACAGGGAGGCTAAATGACTTGCCCATGGTCACCAGGAAGTCTGTGGCAGAGCAGAGAATCGAACCCATGTCTGCCTAGTGCCCTAACCACTGGACCATCCTTCCTCTTCAGATCTCATCTGGCTTTGGAGCAGGGAACTATGCCTTTCTAACGGTGCCCAGTTTAACTAGCAATATTAAATCAATTAAATCAATAAGTCACACAGGGCTTTTCTGCTATGGATCCAAGAGCATTCTGTAGGGAGTTCTGAGTGGTACCCTCAGACGGAGGCACACAAAAGGGGCAAGTGGCCAAATTACAACCCCACTGACGTGTCAGTTGCCCAGCTGAAAGTCAGCCCTGAACAGAACCCTGGGCTGCACACAACACTCCCAACAGAGATCAGATGGTTTGTACCCAAAATGTTAGTTTTACATAAAGGAAAAAAAAAACCCAGCCATCACAGAATCGAAGACCAACAGCATCACTTGTGCCATTTTAATGCCGGCAGTCTCCAGCCAATGGTTTCCCCAAACCACATTTCAAGAAGAGGAGACGGTTTCTGCAAACATTTCATTATGTCCAAAACTTCTGTTTCTCATCAAAAAGAAGATCTGCTGAAAGATGTTTGACCGGCCGGGGTTATTGCACGACCCTGGGCTGATCTGAACAGAAGGGAATGGTTACCCACCAGCTCCAGCTGCTGCAACAAAGCCCACGAGTTCTGCACAGCTCTGCCGTCTTTGTCCTTTGCACGTAGAACAGCACTGATGGAGCACTCCACAGCCCTGTCCAGGGAGCAGTAATGTCTTCACGCCCATAGGGCTGCTTTGCAGTGTGAATAATTCCATGCCGGGGCGGAATTATGGCTTTTTCTTTGTCTTTTTTTAAATGTGGCAGATAAAAGGATTCTGGAGCCTCCGGCTGACACAGTTCTATTCTCTCTCCTCTCTTTAATTATACCGATGCCTCTTAACGAACCACTCTGAAGCATCAGGACAGGCCTCAAGAATCAGCCAGCTTCCCGCAAGCAACAATGGGTGCAAGTGGATTCCAAAGGGTTGGGGCAAAGGCATGAGAGGGAAGGGAAACAGGGAACACAATGGATTCACTCACGAGTGGAGTCCCGGGTCCAGGGTTGGAAGCAGGACGCTCTCTTCACTCACATGGTAGCATCTGGCCATTTCCCAGAGGACAGAACCCTTCCTGCAGGAGCAGGGGGTGTGCCAGAGTGAGGTACATTGGCAGAGCTGTGGGGAAGTCCAGGTCTGGGATACCAGAGAGGGCTGTAGTTAGGATTGGGGGGTCTATTGGCAGAGCGGTGCGGGGAGTCCCAGGACTGGAACAGCAGGAGAGGGTCACAGTGCCTGCCAGCCGCTGCAGGAGATCAGACTCAGACTAAGACCAGAAGGGACCATCATGATCTCGTCTGATCTCCTTCAGGCCACAGAATCTCACACACCCGCCCATTCCTGCAATCGGCCCAGAACCTCCAGCTGAGTTACTGACGTCTTCAAATCTCAATTTAAAGACTTCAAAGTTACCGTGAATCCACCAGTGACTCTAGTTCAAACCAGCAAGTGACCCATGGCCCACACTGCAGAGCAAGGCGAACCCCGCCCCCAGGCTCTCTGCCAATCTGAGCTGGGGGGAAATTCCTCCCCGACCCCAAATACAGCCATTAGTTAGACCCTGAGCACATGGGCGAGACCCAGCAGCCAGACACTTGGGAAAGAATTCGCTGTAGTAACTCAGAGCCCTCCCCAATAGCGTCCCATCCCTGGCCAGTGGAGGTATTTGCTAAAAGCAGTCACAGACAGGCCATATGCAGTTGTAGGCAGGCTCATCATCCAATTCCCTCCATAAACAATTGCCACCAAGAATAGAAGCATACAGACTAGCCTAGGAGCCCACGCACAGACTCAGGCTAGCCAAGGTGTGCAAAGGAGGATAAACGCAGCCTTTATTATCCAGCACTGCCAGCCCCAAATATTCAAAACCATGGCCTGGTTGGCTTAAAAATTATGAGTGGTGGGTTGTGGCTATCGGTCATTGGATTTTGGAGCCTTTAAGGGTCACGTTTGCAAGCTTTTCTCTGCACCCGCGAGGGCTAGAAACTTATTCTATCTTTTTTTAAAACAAAAGCTGAGATTCTCCCCCCTAAATCCCCTGACTCCAGCAGCTGGGGCTTTCAGAAAAACACCAACTATCACGAGACTGGTTTGACTCAGCAATGCTGATTCTAGAGTATCCTTTCTACTCTTACCTCCAGCCCGTTTTTGCCTTCAGGTCCCTATCCTGCTCCTGGAGAAGTCCCTGCCCAGACTCCTGGTTACTGAAATGAACGTGGGACCCTGCCCTTAAAACAGCAGCTGTCCCCTCTGTTCTGCACCCGCCCAGTGGCTGAGAGACTAGAGTCTCTTTGCCCGGCTGCAGAGCTATTGCCTGGCTCCTCGTTAGCTGTGCACCTTGAGGGGAGGGTCCTGAGCTAACCCCTAAAGCTTGATTTCCCCATTGGAATGCCCTAAGGAGCTGATCAAGTGAGGGGCTCCCGCTGATGAACTCAGGGTGCTCAGCACCTTGCAGGATCAAGCCCTGCCCATGACCTGGCTGAGATTTTGGTGCAAAGATTCAGACAACCGCGGAGCCCTGATCCTTATTCCCAAACCTTCCCCCCAACCCGATGTCCCTCTCCTTCCTCCCCTGGGACGGCAGGCCGCCCACGCGCCCTGCACCTCACGCCACGGAGATGGCAATCGTCAAGACTCCCCTTCCTGGGGGCGCCTGGCGCTCGCTTCCAGCAGCAGGAGCCGAGGGAGCTCATTTCCGTGCTCCACTGCCCTTGAAACAGATTAGGGAAATGGCGTCGCTTTGATTTCATCGATTTATTTTTTGCACATCACAGGATCAAGTTTTATTTCTGAGTTTCCCATGGGTGTGTGGGGGGGGGGGGGGAGCATAACATGGGGCTCCTCCCCCACACACATGCACCATGCACCAGGAGGGCGACCTGGGGCACGCGCACACAGCGGGGAGGATAAAACCAGCAAAGCCCCACTTAGCTCACAGCCTAGGTGTGTCCCACTGGCCACGGGTGCATCCACAATCTGCCAGGCCCTCCCCCATTACACACACACACACACACACACACGACAACAGGTTGCTATGGCCCTGCCCACAAAGAGCTGAGACAAACCACAGGAACAAGGAGAGCGACCGGCCTGCAATCAGACAGCAACGGACAACAAACGCGGCCGTTTGCGTGGGTGCCAGGCGAGGCCCGGGGACTGACGTCGCTCTCCAGTGCCTGTCTGGTTTGATGTCCAGTCATCAAAGAGGCGAGGGGGGGGGGGGGGGGGGGAAGAGAAATAAAGAACAAGACAACACAACGTCCGTGGTCTCCAGCTGGCTCCTGAAGCCACCATCCCAACCCATTGCAAATCAGTTATGTCAGCTCTAACAAGGGTTTCCTGATTTCCATTTGGTTCCACTCCAGCCCCACCCAGCCCTCCTTGTAAAGGGTGACCACAGCAGTGCAGGGAAAGCAAAACTTCAGGAACAGAGATTAAACCCAGCAGCATCTTCCTCAACGCATCATTGGGCCGAGACCTCAAAGACTTCTGCTACCAGAGACAGCCCGGATCATACCCACGGATCCAAACACTCCCACCCCAAAGGCATTGGGCAGCTGAGGTTCCAAGCTGGCTCCTGCCATTAAGATGGGCCAAACCTCCCTTCCCACCAAGCTAAACTTCTCTTCTTCAAAAACCTTCACTAATTTCAGACCCGGCTCCAAGCCCAAGGCCCAGAGAAAGGAGATTCCATGGGGGTGGGGGGACTCCAGACCCCAAATCTTGTCATGCTTGCGCCTTCCTATGTGGATGCTGGGTGGGTGGATACTTCACAACCGTTCAAGGCAAGCGCCAGAAGTAGCCAGCTGACAAGTGCTCTGGAGTTGCTTCCTTTTACGATCCTGGGAATTGCCCAGTGAGTCAGCCCATCAGCCCAGCAAAGTCTGACTGTGGCTGGCTGCTTGCGCTGCAGAAGGCAGAGCCCCGCAGTACTGCCCCGGCCCCGTTCTGCAATGGGCGAGGAATCCTTCTGCTTTTCCATACATATGAGTACAGTGCAATTGCAGAGTCCATGCAGTCTCATTCCTGCCCCCCTGAAAGCCTAGACATGCCCCCACAACAGCAAAATCTCCCCGGGACAAATCAGAATCCAAGTCGGTCCAACAGCTCACCTGGGAAGTGGTTCTTCACCTCGAATGGGTGAGCTGTGCAGTGCGTTCCCACGCCCAGCCTCGGCTACGGCCCAGCTCTGAGCAGGGTAGTGCATTTCCCAGCCGCCTTGCCGGGAAGGTTGAGCCAGTGTCATTGCTCAGGGTCCCGTGCTCACTTCCCGGGCATTGCTAACGAGGAAGCATGTGCCGGAACCCCAGAAGCCCTCCAGAGGCCGGCGTGCAGGTGGGGGATTCACGTGGGTCTGTGCCCAATTGTACAGGGCTGGCTGCAGGTGCAGGAGAAGCAAGAGGCCAGCAATTGAAGCCAAGGAGAAGCCCAGCAGTGAGGCGAGGGGGGGAGAAGAGAGGTGCGAGGCTGGGAGTCCTATTCACGCACAGCGTGGACAATAGCTGCCCGCACCTTCTGCAGCTCTGTCCAAGCTGGCCCCGCTCCTGACCTGTAGTAACTCTCATCTAGAACTGACCCATCCAGCTGGGCCCGCTGCCTGGTGGGCTTAGCAGGGCCCTGGCGGGGGATGAGTGGAGAGACTTCCCGGGCCTCGCAGGGCTAGTAAACTCACATTGGAGCTGCACCCTTGATGTCAATGGCTCCAGGATCCCGCCCCCTGTCAATGAATGGAGATGACCAATGGAACGCCAGAGCACGAGTGATAAGTGGTGGCCTGCAGGTAATGTAGCCATGTAGAGCCACCACCCAGCTTAGATTAGACAACCTGCTTTACAGTGAGAGAGTCAAGGAGCTCAGTCTATTTAGCTTCACGAAGAGAAGTTTACGGGGTGACTTGGTTAAAGGTTATAATGACCTTTCAGGGGAACAGAGGAAGGTCTAACACAACCCAACGGCTGGGAGTTGAAGCTAGACACATTCGGAGGGGAAATAAGGCATACAGAGTAATTCACCATTGCAACAATTGACAAATTATCCTACCCGGGCATTACGAACCTGAGCACCATTCCACTCCCAGCAAAACCCCACACTCCCCTCTCCTCGCAGAGCGGACGTGGCTGAGAACTTTTAGCACCCAGCTCTGAAAAACAGACACGCAACCGCTATTAATATTGAACAGAGCCAACACATCCGATTCCCCATGCAGCGTACCGAAAAAGTGTGCCTACACAGGCCACTGTCCGGGCACGAGGAGGCCTGACGTCAGTGGGCTCAATGCTTCAGAAGTTTCTGAGGACAAACAAACATGCGAAAGGAAAAATCTCCAGTGAAAACCGCTCTGATATTTTTCCTGGGTAGAAATTAAGCATTTGAAAAAAATCAAAGAGGTCCGGTAGCGTGGAAAGACAGAAAGAGCCCGGATCAGTCCTGTTACCCTGGGACTGAATTGGTAAGGTGGGCTAGAAAGAGAATTCTCTTGGGTTTGGATCACAGATGACGTTTGCCAGTTCTACCTTCAAGGCCAGTGGGCAGCCATTGAGTTTCCGCTCGCGGGTTTTGTAGCTATGGTTAGTTTTGTAACTACAGGTACAATAATTAACACAATGGGGCCCCTACTAAAGAATACCCCACCGTTGTCTAGAGTAGGTAGTCTATGGTGATAAAATGGTCAGCTGGTAGCCTGGCAGTGTGGGTTTGATTCCTGGCTTTGCCCTAGACTCCTTCTGTGAGCTCGGGTGAAGAACAGCCTCTCTGTCCCTCCCTTCTCCATCAGCTCCTTTCTCCCACCCTGTGTCTGTCTGATCTAGCTAGACTGTGAGCTCTCTGGAATAGGGACTGTGTCTTGCGTGCATGTACAGTGCCTAGCCCAATACAGCCCACATCTCGGCTGGGGCCTGCTGGCACTCCTCTAGGAGAAATAACGTACAGCAGCTACCATTGAAAAATAAAAGCATATATCGGGGGGGTTTCAAAAGGACTAAGCGGCTGCGGAGCAGAAGTCAATGGGATTTGTGCTCATTACACTGACCTCCTTTGTGATACCTCCCTCTCCTTTAGCACTTAGTAGATCTCAAAGCACTTTACAAAGAGGCCAGTATGAAGCGCACAAAGCCCACCGGACTCATGCTCCTAAATCACTTTGGGGCTTTTTGACAATTCCACCCATTCGTAGCTAACCGAGATATCCACAGCCAGCTTTGAGACCCAGATCACTCCTTGCTTAGAGCTAGAATTTCCTATTCTGTGTGTGTGAGATCGCTTTCGATCCGTGCCTTGGTGGAGCAGAGGACACTGTGCCAGTCCCAGTTATTGCCATTACACAGCTCCTGATCCAGTGAATTACTTCTAGGTCAGATCATTTGAATGTAACCCTTGTAGCTGGTCTCGTCAGGTTCCCATTTATGTGTAACTCAGATTTGAGCAACATGCTGCTGAGCAGGGAATGCAAAAATAAAAAATCTGACCTACCTTACAACTGTTATCAGCCAACCTTGCGAAATCTAACTCAGCTGCACTGGGATGAGGATCAGAAGTGGGAAGGTGCAGGGGGCTGCACAAGACGGCCCACCCCCAGGGCTACAGAAATCATGTCCCAGGCACCGCAAAAATCATACAATTTTTTTTTAATGTCACTGGGGTTGTTTTTCTTTCTCTTCTGATTTTTGAGCCTTTAGGGTTCATGTTTTCAAGCTTTTCTCTACAGCCAGGAGCGCTAATAATCTTTGTTTTGAATGGAACCGAGATGCTGACCTAATGGCATCATTCTGGGATCTGGGGCTTTATGACACCAAACATCACAGGACACCCAATAAAACCAATAGAGTTGGTGTCACAGGGTGTGGCCCCTTAAGAGGAAAGAGGCCAGTGCACCTGTGACTGCTCAGCCAACCCTGCCCCCCTAATTAGGCTTAGAAGAGGGCCCCTGGGCCCTAGAGAGGGTGGGTCCCTGAAGGAGTGTCTGACCGACTGGGTGAGTGAGGGGATTGCCAAGTGTGAGCTACCAGCGATCAGGAGACTGGAGAAGGTCTCTGGGGAAACCTGCACAGAGCAAAAAGCTTGTCAGGCCCTCCCTGGAAAGAGGGAGGTGCCTGCTAACGCTGAACCAGAGAGCTGAAGCCAGAGGATCAGAGACGGCTGAAGGATGGGGATGAGGCACAATGAGATGCTGGGTGGGGCTTGTTATGATTTATATGCAAGGGACTTTTGTAATAAGCTAACCCTACCCTAACCCTATCCATCCATCCATACACACACACACACACACACACAAAGGTCTTAAGCACCATTTCTGGATACTCTGAAGGGGAAACTGAGGCAGGTGTGCCTGTCATGCTGCAGCCTGCCACTGAAGGATGCCCCAGGCTGGGCTGCCGTATGATCATTGGCAATTCTGATAGCTCAGTACAGCCTTTCTGAGATTTCTGACCTCCATATCCCTGGGCCGCCTTCCTCCGAGCCTTTGAAATTATTAGGGGGCTGGAGCATATGACTTATGGGGAGAGGCTGAGGGAACTGGGGTTAGTCAGTCTGCAGAAGAGAAGAGTGAGGGGGGATTTGTTAGCTGCTTTCAACTACCTGAAGGGAGGGTTCCAAAGAGGATGGAGCTCGGCTGTCCTCAGTGGTAGCAGATGACAGAACAAGGAGTAATGGTCTCAAGTTGCAGTGGGGGAGATCTAGGTTGGATATTAGGAAAAGCTTTTTCACTAGGAGGGTGGTGAAGCTCTGGAATGGGCTACCTAGGGAGGTGAGGGCATCTCCATCCTTAGAGGTTTTTAAGGCCCAACTTGACAAAGTTGTGTTAGTTGGTGTTAGTCCTGCTTTGAGCAGGGGGTTGGACTAAATGACCTCCTGAGGTCCCTTCCAACCCTGATATTCTATGATTCTATGATTCATACTTCTTGTCCATTTAGAGGGTTAAGTTCTCTCGAGCAAGAACTGTCATGTGTACAGCTCCTAGCACAATGGGGCTCGGATTTTGACTACGGCCTGTGAGCATGGCTATAAGAAATGCCATTCTGTCACCTTCCAGCAGCACAAAATTCAAACAGCGGGGAAAAGAAAACAAAATATTATTCAAGACCCAGTCTAATTCTGAGGAATTATAAAAACATAATTGGAGAAACCATTGCTGCGTGTTCATGACAGAATACGATCATTGTATTTGCCTCCCACGTTCCAGATGGATGCCTGAGCACCGCCGCCGAAGTAGGAGTGAGTCTGTACAGTGTGAGTGTGAAAGAGAAAGGGAGGCCAGGGATGTGTGTGCGGAGAAATTGAATTTTTTATCTGTTTCTATGTAGATTGTGTTTATTCATGTCTCCTCTCCATCTCCTCTCCTGCATCTCCCGGTATCTTTTACAAAATTACTTTCCTCCTTTGCCCTAATTTTGTTTGTACAGATAGCAGCTGCTTTCTTCCATTTCAGCATAAAAAAAAAATATCATCTTAAATGATGTGCTATACAGCCCCGGTTGAAGTTTTAGCAGCTACCCAACCACCATTAGCCTTTTGCTCTCTCCCGCCTGGCTGCATTTCCATCAGACAGAGCTAATGTTTCCTGCCTCCCCTTGCAGAAGAGGTGGCTGACACGTTAGCCAGAGTTTGCCGAGGGTTGTAGGTGGGTCGCAAGAACAGCCCCAAGGTCATTAGGAAAGGGATGCATCACACACACAGACAGACTCTTGGTGGCTATCAATAGGCCAAGTGACTGGAGATTGCAGGTGTCTCTGTTTCTAGTTGCCCAACTTGAGATGCCTTAAAGGTCCCTGATTTTCCAGTGGATGGAGGCTCTGCACTTTCTGGGCCCCTTTAAGTGTCTCCGGTTGGGCATCACTCCCCACTTTTAAGGATTTTGGCCATCGGGGATGGGCCGAGAAGTTGTCTCTCTCTAGGGCCCAGGTTCTCAAGCCAAGGGTCAGGACCCCTGGGGAGCAGGATCATAAAGAGGTTTCCACCATCCTGGATGGGAGGAAAGGTCCTGAAGCTTTTGGTTGCAATGGGGTATGGGAGAGCTCAGGGAGAACATCTCTGCTTGGGATTTAGCCACTGCTAGCCAGCAACCCATGCAGCTGCACAAACGCAAAATCTGAGTGGAACCACCCTTGGGTGCTTGCTTGGAACTGGGACAGGCTCAGCTGGAGCTGTCAGGGTTTCTTCCCCACTCTGAATTCTAGGGTACAGATGAGGGGACTCACATGAAAGACCCCCTAAGCTTATTCTTACCAGCTTAGGTTAAAAACTTTCCCAAGGTACAAACTTTGCCTTGTCCTTGAACCGTATGCTGCCACCACTGAGTGTTTAAACAAAAGAACAGGGAAAAAGCCCACTTCAAGACATCTTCCCCCAAAATATCCCCCCAAGCCCTACACCCCCTTTCCAGGGGAAGGCTTGATAAGAATCCTCACCAATTTGTACAGGTGAACACAGACCCAAACCCTTGGGTCTTAAGAACAATGAAAAATCAATCCGGTTCTTAAAAGAAGAATTTTAATTAGAGAAAAGGTAAAAGAATCACCTAGGAAAATACTTTACAGGGTATTCAGATTCAAAACACAGAGGATCCCCCTCTGGGCAAAACCTTAAAGTTACAGAAAACAGGAGTAAACCTCCCTCTTAACAGTGGGAAAATTCACATAAAACAAAAGATAAACTGATCCGCCTTGCCTGGCTTACCTATGCTGGTTGCAATACTGGAGACTTGGATTAGGATGGGTTGGAGAAGATGGATTTCTGTCTGGCCTCTCTCAGTCCCAAGAGAGATCAATCACGTAAACAAAGAGCACAAACAAAAACTCTCCCTCCCCCCCAAGATTTGAAAGTATCTTCTCCCCTTATTGGTCCTTTGGGTCAGGTGCCAGCCAGGTAAGCTGAGCTTCTTAACCCTTTACAGGTAACAGGATGTTGCCTCTGGCCAGGAGGGATTTTATAGCACTGAATACTGAAAGGTGGTTACCCTTCCCTTTATATTTATGACAAGAGCGAACGCAGCTTTCCTTGCCTATGCTTGGAGTTTGCACTGATGGCTGTTAGGGTGACCACCGCTGGCTGAACTGGGACTGGTTCTGGGCCCATGCGTACTCCATAAAGAGAGCGGCCGGGGGTACCTTCGGGCAGTCAGCCAGGAAACAGCAACACCAAGCTGCCAGGGCTGTAACGTCCACAAAAGCCTTGTGCATTGGGATGACAGGCATCCAGGGGCGAAGCTAATGCTATCCCCAGTGCCTTTCCCGGCAGCTGGGCGGTGATCGCATGAGAACTCCGACGCTAAGGAGGGCAAAGCCAGGATTGTAGTGGATGAGAGACCAGAGTCTTAGGGTAGAAGCTTCTCCTTAACTCAAAGCACTAGGGCCCAGATCCTCAAATGTATCAGGGTTCGCAACTCCCCTGGGTTTCCATGGGAGTTAGGCACCTAGATACATCTGAGGATCTGTACCTGAGACTCCCTGGCGAGGTGAATAAGAAAGAGCTTCATTCGCGCCGAGTCTACACTGCACGGGAGCCACTCCACATTCCCAGCACCCGGCCTCAGCCTGCGCTGGGCTCAGTGTGAAACCAGCGACAGAGGCTCTCCCGGAGTCTGGTGAGGAGCTGGAGAAGGGATGTGCTCCCAAGGCATTTCAGAGCCCTCCAAAGGAAATGCTGGGGGGGAGGGGGGGAGGAGCGCTGACTCAGAAGGTCGTGATCTTACCAAAGGGAATGCGCCGGGGGGTGCTGTGGGCCTAGCCCAGCACAGGACACGGAAAGCTGAGGTCCTCAATGTTTTTGGCCATTTATAGGGAGCATTTTCATGCGAGTTAGTGATGTTATAAACCCAGTGGGTCCTGGCCTAGTTCCAGCTCAGACAATTCCAGCCTGGCGTGAGCACTTTTCCCTGGATCCAATGTTCTTCACGTCCCGTCACGGCTTGGTGTGTAGAGTTCACACCTGCTGCTATGCAGCACCGCTGTTCTACCCCAGAGGTGTCCGCTTTCCAGCACAGCAATAGAAGACCTGATCCCTTCCCTCGCGCCAAGGGTTTCACAAGGCTTAGCTAATATTTATTAAGTGCTCTGGCCCCCTTCCATGAATGGAGCCGGCAGTGTGCAGAATACCAATCAGTGCGTTTTCAAAGCTATTCCTAGAAACTCCCGTCACTGCGTCCCTCTCTCCAGCGCTGTGAGTGCAGCCGGGCTGCAGGCGGACATTTGGGGAGCAGTTCAGGGCAGAATCTGATTGAGCCGCAAACGATTCCAGCCCCTTGGGGATCGAAATCTCCTGGCGTTTCAATGTCACAAAGGCCGGACTAAAACTGGATCCAGCCCCATTCCTCGATGGTTATGATCAAAAGGGACCATGTGATCATCTTGTCTGAGCTTCTGCTTAACGCAGGCCGGGGGGTCCTCAGAGATTCCTGCACCGAGCCCAACGCCTCGTGGGTGAAGCTGATATTTTAGACCGACAGCCATTCTGAATTGAAAGGCTCCCGCCTCATCGTTTGGGAACCTGCTCCAGTAGTGACCTCCCTCTTAAATAATGCGAGTCTTTCTTTAGCTTCAGCTTGGCTGATTTATAGAGCGGGCCAGAAAACCAGAATTCCGTGCAATGAAAAATTCTGAGCTTTCGAAATTTACTTTCGTTCTGACGTGGAATGAAAATGAGACTTTGTGCAAAAACAAAACAACAACAACAACCCAAGAGCAAGAGACACCCACCCCAGAATAGCTGATTGCCCCTGAGGCAGAGGACTCACCAGGGAGGTGAAAGACCCAGGTTCAAATCCCTGCTCTGCCCCATCTGGGCGTAAACCTGCATCTCCCACATCCTAGGTAAATGCCCAGACTGCTGGGCTATAGAGTTGGTTTCTCTCTCTCTGCCCCCAGGAATATTTAATTATTTACACAAAGTGGACCAGCTCTGGCGAATCGGCATTTCCCGACAAAAAACCGTTTCATTAAAAAATTCTCCATCATCTTGAGTGCTTTCTTCCAGCCCTTCTTCCCAGGTTGGTGTCCTTCAGCCTCAAATGTATGGGACAAATACCCCCTCCTCTACACTGCCTGTAACCAGTTCTCCCACCAGATGCTGTCTCTCACCAGCCCTTGGCACCTCCCTTTAGCCCCTGCCTCCCTCCCCCCCCCCCGACCGCCACCCCGCTTGCACTGCTGTTAGCCCCCTGCCTTGGGGAACGGCTGTTCTGAACGCCGTGTTCTTAAATGAAATCGCATCATGTTCGGGAAACGCAAAGGCCTGGCCTGATTGATTTTGCTCTAGGGGCCTCTATTAAAAATGTATGGAATTACTCATGCAAAATCCCTTTTACACATGGGGCCTGGGCGAGGAGATTAAAATCCCGTCATTTGTCACTCACTTCCCCTCTGTTTATGATTCACTCCTTTATTACTGTGAGCAAATCGGCATTGGGTCTGTGTTTGACTCCTTACGTGTCACGCAGGGTTTCTCATCTTATTCCGGGGGGAGTGGACGTTCGAGATGACATGGCTCAGAGCTACTCTCATCTCTGCCACTGACCTGCTCTGGGACCTTGGGCAAGTCATTTCATCGCTCTGTGCCTCAATTTCCCCATATGATGCAAGGATAATGATACACACCTTGTGGAAGGGAGGTGCTGCAAGGTTTAATTGATTAAATGGCTTGACATTCTTGCTTGGAAGGGAAAGGCTCGGATTCACTTCACCTTGCTTCAATTCCTCTCTGCCACAGCCTTCCAGCATGACCCTGGCCATGTCACTTAACCACTTTGTGCCACACCCATCTATAATGCTTCTCCTCTCCCAACCTTTGTACGGCTTGTCTTGTCAGGATTTTCTCTCATTGTGTGTTTGTACAGCACCTACCCCAAGGGGCCCCAATCTCAGCGGGGGCGTCTAAAGGCTACAGAAATACAAGAATAGGCTCTAAAAATGCAATGTAGCAGCATTACATATTGCATCAATGGGGTTATTTTTACATGGAGGAAGGAGGACTTGATCGTGTCAAGTTTCTCCAGCTCCTGGCTTTAAAACCCTGCCAGCTTTTAATGTAATTTCCCTCTGCACTAGTTCCCCTGAGCACCTTGTAGAGCCCATAAAGCAAATTTCCCAAGTCTGATCAGGTCAATGGCTTCCCATCAGAGATATTGGCCACGTTCCCAAAATGGCTACTGTCTTGTAACAGACTTCGCCCGCTCACGCCCATCCGCCTCGCTGCTGCCCAACGGACGTCGACACTTTTACCAGCTGCCCCTCCCGGTTACCACAGCGCGAATCCAGAGCAACTCCATTGACAACACAGGGTCTTATCCAGAGCCCGACGGAATCCAGAGGAGTCTTTATATTCCAGTAGTGCCCAGAGGCCCAGCTGAGATCTGGGCACCACTGTGCCAGCTGCTGTACAAACACCGTGAGAGCCTCTGCCCCGGAGAGAGTCCCAATCTAAACAGAGCGGACAGGGATCCAGCGTTGCCAACTCTTGTGGTATTTGGTTTTGATCTTCAAGTCTCAGGCTTCTGCAGTCCTGGGGTTATGTCCTATTTTTACATGCAAGGCAAGATTTTAAGCGTCTGTTTTTAACCTTCGTGGTGGCAGAAAAAAACCTGGAAAAAGTGCACCGGAAGGTTTGAAAAACAGAAGGCATATTTTTTTAAAAATTAGCATTTTTAAAGTCTCAAGGGTTTTAAGCCAATTGCCATTTCGGGGGATCCTGGGGTGTGATTTTGGCTCGTTTGGGATTGGCTTACTTCATCTCTCAATGCCTTGGGCCCCTGCCTAAGGTCACACAGGGAGTCCGTGGTGGAGCCCCGGGCTCCGAATCCAGCACTTTGCCAAGACCAACTCTTCCTCTCAAGCCAGTCAGGCACCCAAAACCAAGGAAGCAGCCAGTGGGCAGACTTGTGCGTACAGATGCCCGGGTGGCCACAATGCCTTTGTCTCACGCCTTGAGGCTTGCTGCGCTTTGGCCAGGATTTCAACAACAGTGTGTTAGTGTCGCAAATACGGGCTCTCAAACGTACGGCCAAATGGCTGTCCCACCAACGGGTGGGCTTTTCTTGCCATTGATTTCAGTGGGACCGCAGGATGTGGCTGGAGTTCTAAGTACAAATCCGGTTCTTGGTTAGATACCGTTCCACAACATTGGCCAGTAATTGCAGCTCCCATTCAACCTGCTCTGCAGCTTAAGAGCCAATGCATTATTTCTTTACCCCGTAATGACACGGCAACGCTGGCAGATTCCCCTGACGCTGCTGCATGGCACTTAACATGTAATTAAACAGCCGTCCCTTCCCATACCGGAGAACTTTGCTGTGACAGCTGCCCACCTGCAGCTCCAGGCCTGCAGTTCTTATCTCCCCTCTGAGAAAGACTGCAGGATGGTGAGCACATGACCAGCCAGGAGATGCTGAGGGCCTCTGGGTGGCAGGGGGTTTAGCTAATAATTAGGCCTTAGGGAGAGCACAGATTGTTTTCCTTCACTGCCAGCTCGCTCTCTGGGCTGAAATGGTCATTCTGCCCAGTAACTATTTCTCTGATTTTAATGAGCACCGTTCTGGGTTGCACCCTAGGGGACACTTAAGGCCCTAACGTTCTAATGGCCAGACCAGGGCAGTGGGGTGGAGAGGTAGCCAGCAGCACATGGGCGGGGGCATGTGCGGGGGACGAGATCTGGTCTCTCTCAGCTGCCCCAGCCCTGTTTCATAGACACAGCCAACCTCCAAGTACGCTTAGGGTAATTAGCCAGGAGAGCTGCGCTCCAGTGGGACCCACTTGGGACTAGGATCGCAGCGCGGGAAAGGTTAATTTGAAATGCTGTTTCTCACTCACTCAGCAACAGCTGGACTTGTTTAGAGGGAGGGTAGAGATCCAGGGCTTGAATTTCTCCCAGCTCAGCAGAAAAAGCTAGAGTACCATGTAAATTTCATGCTTTAATAACCCAGGTGAGAGCTACGTCACCTCGAGAAAAGCAGGAAGCGCATCAGCTCAGCCTCTTGAGGGGACTGCAGAGCTGGTGGATTTGCAATGAACTCGGACGTGGCTAGGAACATACATCAGAACGGCCAGACTGGGTCCGACCAAAGGTCCATCCAGCCCAGCATCCTGCCTTCAGACAGTGGCCAATGCCAGGTGCTTTAGAGGGAATGAACAGAACAGGGAATCATCAAGTGATCCATCCCTTTTCCTTGTACGGCTGAGTTGGGATCGGCCCTCCTCCTATGCTGGACCTGAGATGCCAGTGGACGCCTCACTGTGGACTTTGGACTGGCAGTTCTGTTCTCAGCTGTGCAACCACTTGACCTGTCTATGCCTCAGTTTCTCCTCCCACCTTTTGTCCATGTAGAACAATCTCTTCAGGGCAAGGGACCATCTCTTGGTGTCTTTTACAGCACCAACCACAATGGGGTAAACAGACACAGACAGCTGAAGTAACTTGCCCGGGATCGAATCAGTTGCAGAGCCGGGAATAGAACCCAGGAATACAGAGCCTCACTTTCTTCTCCAGTCACCAGGCAGCATTGCCTTTTAAAGCAGCAGTACAATCAGCTACAATACTCGTGGCTAAGAATGGGAAAACGAGCACCAGCTTCACGATCAGGTGTGTTAATGGTTATAAAGCACCTTCAGATCTTTGCAGAAGTACAAACAATCAGCCGCATTACCATGGTGCTCGTCATACCCACTCGACACCAAAAATAATTAGAACTGGGCAGGAAAGAGTTTTCCAGCTCTGGGAGAAATTGAGATTTTTTTAAAAAATGTTCCCGTCCCAAATGGGGACAAAAAGCCAAAGTCTCAAAAGTTTTTGCCATCGGGACATCCAAAAACAGGTTTGGATTGGGGTCAATCGAATCATTTCATTTTGATTTCAATCTTCAATTTTTTTAACTGTAAATGAACTCAAATTTCTAAACAAAAATTGTTTTGACCCCATTTTTTTTTTTCATTTTAAAAATGTCAAAACAGTTCAAAACACGGTTCACTGACCAGTTAAAAAAAATTTCCCAAAACTTTTTGGAAGTGGGAAATTCACCCAAAGCAACCCTCTCCCCTAGCAACCCCGCCCCCCCCCCCCCGCCCCTTGGCCCCAGGAACCCCTCACGGTTTGGCAAAGAGGCCTCTTCCACCAAAATGGGTCACCAAAAACTTCCCAACCCGCTCTCATAGTACGTCGCTATCCTGTAGCATCTTCCATCCAAGCACCTCGAAGCACTGTACCGACACTAACTCACCTTCCCAGCCCCCTTGCAGGACAGGCACAGGTGAGCCTCCCCTTCCAGAGTTGGCCGAGGTCACCAGCTAGTCAGCAGCAGACTGGAAGAGAAGCCAGGTTCGGGTCCCAACCTCCTCATCTTCCTGAGAAAATCCATTGCAAGTCAGCACTGATTAAAATATCCATTTGTTTAAAACATTCGCTGTCTCTTAGCCCTCAGCCTTTGCCAGACAGAGCTCTCCCGGTTGGAGATGCTAAGATTTATTGGTTTGTTTGCATGTATACTGCTGCCTTCGACTGGAAAAATGACAGGCCCACTCAGGTGTAACATTTCACTCAGCCAGCTGCAGCTAGCCGAGGTGATTTTCCTGCCTATGCTAGGTATTATTGGCTACACTGGGTTTGACCCATAAACCCCAGGGATAAAATTCTGGCCTTTATCTCAGTCACTTACAAAAAACATTTGGTCAGGAGCAAAGGTTGCCGACATGGCACCTTCTGCTCTCCCTCTCCGCCCATAATGTAGGGACTCAAATGTTACAAAGCTAGGAAATGCTCAGTTAAGGGCTCACCCCCCATCCGTGGAAAGAATGCTACAGACAAGGGGCACAACCCAAATCCCCCACAACTGATGCAGCCTCCATGCACTTTCTGCACAGCCCCCTTAACCCTGCACCCTCCCGGCTGCCAGCAACTTGCCACGGTTGGTTTTTCAGGAGCGTGGAACATTTGCTGGAACTGCAGTCCGCTCGTTGTAGAAAATCCCCTAACAGGGCTGGTGCAGCTGGGAGCACGGAGGAGACAGAGCGAGCTCAACATGAGCTTTTAATCCTTCTGGCTTTCTTTAGGAAACCCTAGTGTGACAGAGCGGTGGAGGAATCGCGACAGGCCTGCTGGAATGGCTGAGTGCGAAGGGAAACTTCTTGCAGAGAACAAATCCCTTGGAGCATCACCGTGCAATCAGGAGAGCCATTCAGAACGTGGAACATGCATCCCATGGGAAATTAGGACATGACACAATTTGTTTCCATTCCCAGTCGGAAATTCATCTTTTTTCACAAAATGAAAAAAAAAAAATCTGGAAAGTTTGGAATTGGAAACTTCAAAGCAGAAAGTGTCAAAGATTTTATTTTTTTTCTTAACACAGCAAAACTATTCAAGCTGCCAAACTGGAAAACACCATCTCAGTGAAGTCATTGCAAAACAACACCGTTAGCTTTGATTCCTCTGATCGGGAACAGTGACATGTTTTGTGGAAATAGAAATTTTCCTGCAGAAAAGGTCACTTTCAGCAAAGCCACGTTTTCTGATAGGAAAGCTGAAAACAAATTCAGCCAGCTCTAGGGACTAGCGTGTGGGTCCAGGCACAGGAGACCAAGGTGGAATGGGGATCTTTGAGCCAACTGGCAGAAAAAAACACCCCCTTTCCACCAAAACTTTCCACGTTAACCCACAGATCGCATCAGGGTAAGAAGCCACATGGCCTGGGAGGCCGGTTATGGTGCTTGGGGGAGGTATATTGATCAATGTCCCCTTTTGTTCACTTCTCCATCTCCGGCCTCGCTGAAGAAGAGACAACGGGAAGGCAGGAGGAGCTGGTGGGACCCTGCACATAATGAAATAAGTTGCTCAAGGCAGAATATGAAATGAAAGCACCCCATCCAGTGCATAGGAGCTCAAATTCCCATGCATCACAATGTGGCGGGAAGGCGTGGCGGGGAGCTGCTCCCTCCATCAATCAGAAGGCTGGAATCCGAGGAGACATTGGCACAGTCGCCCCCGTTCTTAGAGGTCGCACCAAGGGGAGGCGGGTAGTGCAGCAGTGCAGAATCTAACAGAGGGGCGATCGCTCCAAAACAGACCCCCCTGCCCTCCCTGCTTTTGCAAAGGAGAAGCACGACCGACCGGGAAAGAGGCAGAGGACGGCACCAGTCAAGCATCCTGAGAAAAGGACGAGGGAGTGCTGGGGCCTGCGGAAAGGCTGAGAACAAACAGGCCGTGTGAGCACTGCATCGGCTCCTGGCGATTAATCTGTGTCCTGGGCAGGGAGCAGTCCCGCCGCACAGCCCCGAAACGCTTTAGAAACCAGACATTTTCCACTTACTGAAAGAAGGAGGAGCTGGGAAAGGGTTGGAACATGGGAAGGAACTTTGATATTATTCTGGGCGTAGGCAAGCACCAGATTCAGTTGCAATGGTGTAATGCCATCAAAGGCAGCGGAGTTATTCCGGATTTACACCAGGGTGATGGCGAGTAAAGTTTAGACCTGTGTGTAGGTCCCTGAATTGGGCACAATGCACCTGTGTCTGTTCTGGGGAGCGAGGAAGGGGATGTGGTTTGATTCTGGCTCTCACGCTGGTGTAAATCAGGAGTAATGCCGCTAAAGCCAACCTGCCTGATTCCGATCCCACTTAATTCGTTTTGCATCAGTGTCCTAGGCTGCTCCCCATTTGCACCAGCATGGCGCACATCGGCCCCCTTAACTACAATGGAGACGCTCCTGGTTTACACCTGGGGTGAGAGGTGAATCAGACCCAGCAGTAAATGTGGGTAGGTGGGCTCCTTTCTTCCAACTTGCAGATGGCTTAAATCAGAAGAAACTCCCCGGAACTCACCGACGTAAAACAAGTACAAAGTGAGAGAAGAACTGGGCCCTTTGAATACCTACCACATTTACAGTGAGTGTCGTGTCTCCTGCTGCCAACTAACGGAGTTACTCCTTTAGCTCAAATGCACTCTGGGGCCGGCTGTGGAACAGAGGAGGGAGAGCCTGGGGGTGCCAGAGCACAGCTCGGGAAGGGGTGCCCCCTGCAGCATGTCTCAGTAACTCCCTCCCCTCCCGTTCCCTGACCCGTATAGCCGAGCTGCTTCTCAAATTTGCCGACGGAGCCGGCCCTTCTCTTTAGCTCACAGAATAAAGGCCCAATTTGGCTTCCAGGCGGATAATCAATCCCCACTTCTTTCGATGGCCCTGCCACTCAGGGAGAGCTGCTCCAGGCCCTGCACCCTTTTAAGGCCATTTTTAAAGCCCCTCTACCCCTCCTGCCACGATGGACGGGGCCACGGAGCTCCCGGCCCGGGGCTGCGGGGACTGATTCAAGGCAGTGTGTGTAGGAACTGGGTCCAGCTCCGACAAGCCTGGAGCGGGATGGGCGTCTCTCCAGGCTGGGAGGGGAAGACCAAGGAGTCCACACGGGAAGGAGGAAGAAGACCCAGGGATAAGCTCAGGAGCTGGGGGGCTGCTTAAGAAGCTGGGGAGGTGAGTTTTGGTCGATCCAGGTCACTGCTCCTCTGGGGACCCAGCACTGAGCAAGCAGGGCTTTGCCCTGTTTAGAAAACCCCGGGGTTCCCGGCTGCGGCTGCTCCTAGAGCCCCGCAGAGCCAGACCCCTCAGAGCCCCCTGCCTTCCTAGTGCCTGACATGGGCTTTCACTCTTATCCCCAAATCAACCCACCTGTTTCACTCCCACTCCACTCACCCACCCCTGCCTGTGTGTAAACACACACACACACACAGCTAACTGCCCCTGCCAGGGTACACACACACACACACACTGCTAACTGCCCCTGCCAGGGTACACACACACACACACACACTGCTAACTGCCCTGCCAGGGTACACACACACACACACAGCTAACTGCCCCTGCCAGGGTACACACACACACACACTGCTAACTGCCCCTGCCAGGGTACACACACACACACACACACACAGCTAACGGCTCCTGCCAGGGTACACACACACACACACAGCTAACTGCCCCTGCCAGGGTACACACACACACACACACACTGCTAACTGCCCCTGCCAGGGTACACACACACACACACACACAGAGCTAACTGCTCCTGCCAGGGTACACACACACACACACACTGCTAACTGCCCCTGCCAGGGTACACACACACACACACACTGCTAACTGCCCTGCCAGGGTACACACACACACACACACACACTGCTAACTGCCCCTGCCAGGGTACACACACACACACACACACTGCTAACTGCCCCTGCCAGGGTACACACACACACACACACTGCTAACTGCCCCTGCCAGGGTACACACACACACACACACACACACACACTACTAACTGCCCCTGCCAGGGTACACACACACACACACACACAGCTAACTGCCCCTGCCAGGGTACACACACACACACACACTGCTAACTGCCCCTGCCAGGGTACACACACACACACACACACAGCTAACTGCCCCTGCCAGGGTACACACACACACACACACTGCTAACTGCCCTGCCAGGGTACACACACACACACACACACACACTGCTACCTGCCCCTGCTAGGGTACACACACACACACACACTGCTAACTGCCCCTGCCAGGGTACACACACACACACACACACAGCTAACTGCCCCTGCCAGGGTACACACACACACACACACACTGCTAACTGCCCCTGCCAGGGTACACACACACACACACACTGCTAACTGCCCTGCCAGGGTACACACACACACACACACACACACACACAGAGCTAACTGCCCCTGCCAGGGTACACACACACACACACACACTGCTAACTGCCCCTGCCAGGGTACACACACACACACACACTGCTAACTGCCCTGCCAGGGTACACACACACACACACACAGCTAACTGCCCCTGCCAGGGTACACACACACACACACACTGCTAACTGCCCTGCCAGGGTACACACACACACACACACTGCTAACTGCCCCTGCCAGGGTACACACACACACACACAGCTAACTGCCCCTGCCAGGGTACACACACACACACACACACTGCTAACTGCCCCTGCCAGGGTACACACACACACACACACTGCTAACTGCCCTGCCAGGGTACACACACACACACACACAGCTAACTGCCCCTGCCAGGGTACACACACACACACACACTGCTAACTGCCCTGCCAGGGTACACACACACACACACACTGCTAACTGCCCCTGCCAGGGTACACACACACACACACAGCTAACTGCCCCTGCCAGGGTACACACACACACACACACACAGCTAACTGCCCCTGCCAGGGTACACACACACACACACACTGCTAACTGCCCCTGCCAGGGTACACACACACACACACACACACATACACACACACGCACGCTTAGAGCCCTGCTACATTCAAGAGCTTCGCCTCTCTCCTGGGATACGTTTCAAATGCTCACCTCTCCCCACTGAACCCTGTCTCCTGCCTTTCCCATGTTGTGAATAAACAGGCAGCCAGCATCTGATGGTTATGAACCTGGGAGAATTTCATTTCACATTCCCTCTATTTCCTCCCTGCCTTATCTCTCTCCGGGCAGCAGAGTTGCCTGGAACAATGGTGAACACAGAACCTCCGCTGCTCAATAAAACATTAAAAAATAAAGGGGGGGGGGGACATCTTTTTTTCCTCCCTTCACTGAAGTTTATCAGCCGGGAGACAGACAAGCCAGGGCCTTTTTCTTCCAAGCTATCGGCTGGTTTTGCATCTGCTCTCCGACGGGACGTCTGATGATTCAGACATTTTATGCATCAAATAAACAGTCGTTTGATTTATAGGCGTATGAAAGCCCTGCTGGGAGATGACTGACACTTGCCAAAGTGGGAAGTTAACTAGCCACAGAATGGGAGAACATCTCTCCCGTTGTCTTCAACAACTGGGTCTATTTAGCACGGACAAGGCTTTCAGTTTTACAAGCTGAAGTGTTGACCATTTTACTCATCTTTGTCCCTCAGAAAGCCTCAGCTGGCGTAAATCAGCACCATTCCAATGACTTCAATGGCGCTCCGCCAATTTACGCCATATGAGACTCTGGCTCCCATTTCCAATGAGCCCCTCTGCCTCCTACACGTCCCTATCTGTAGCTTTCAGCCTTCAGCAGTTATTCACCCACTGCATCCACAGCCTACGAACTACGGAGCTGGGTGGGTTTGTGTTCAATCCCTGGCTTTGACATTTAAATCCTGACAGGGCTTTGTTCCCAATCCGCCCCCTCGCTTACATTTCCTTTGTATTGGTTTTACCATAAAAATAATATAACCTTGTTCCAGAAAGACGCGAGATACAGGCAGGCGGCTTAAAACCCGAGACTGCCTCTTTCTTACTGTTGTGTAACAGAGTCCCGCCCTATGGCCTCCCCATCTGATCACAGGGCTGGGAGCCAGGGACGCCTGGCTCCTAGTCCCAGGGCTGATGCTAGTTTCCCTCCGTGGCCTTGGGCAAATCACACCACTGGGCCTCAGTTTCCCAAACCTATAAAACAGGGCTAAGACTTAGGTTTCTATCTCATCAGAGAGTTTAATTAATTAACCTGCAATTAGTTGACTAATTAATTTGGAAAGTGCTTTGAAGACAGAGATGAAAAGTCGGGGACAGCTGCCGCGTACCCCATCGCTGCATTGATCTGCAGACCGATATCACAGCAATGCAGCTTTGAGCTACCGATGCAGGCATGAGTTGGAATCGCATCGGACCATTATACCTGGATTGCGTGGCAAGAAGCACTGGACCATGCAAGTGCCAGCTGCTGGAGTGGGTATCTCCGAGCACCCAAAAGCTGTTGCATTCGGTCTAAGCTCCACTCCGTGATGGCTTATCCAGAGAATCAGGTGCCCGCTGCTGAGATCAAAACGCAGCTAGTGCTGGCCACTGTACCTGGTACGGCCTCTGGGCGGGGCTCAGTATGCCACCGTGACACTGCCACGCGGCAGCCCTCCACGGCACAGCCCCCGCCAGGCACCAGCCAGACCCTGTGGGACCTCAGGCCCCGAGGAAGCCTCTTGGATCCGCTCCTGTTCGATGGCTCCCTCTGTTGGCGAGGTTGAGAACTGCGGCGGAAGCAGTTGGACACCTGGATCCTATATTCTAGACTTGGGCTCCGCGGGCAAGTCACTTAACCGCTCCGTGGACCCGTTTGCCCGCCTGGAAAACGGGAGGGCAGCAATGTTCGCGGAGGTGAGTCGCAAGGCTACTTAGCCTCTCTCCTGTCACCAGGCTCAATGAGGGTTTATCGGGTGCTTTGAGAACCGCCACCCGAAGACACTAGGCGGGGTTATTATTACTCTGCTCACTGGTTAGAGGCCTGTGGCGGCTCCCAGTTCAAATCCCACCACTTCCTTTGGATGCTCCAATAGGCAGGAACCTACCGTTCCACAATCAGGTCTGAGAGCTCCATTCCTGAGGCTTAAATCCTCAAACTCGCTTCTGACGTGAGTCTGGGAAGGTGGAGTCCCTACCAGATTTCAGGGGGTTAAAAAAAACCAAATTGATTTTATAGCGGCTTACTCTGTTGTGATGGGCTGCCTTGCACACGTGGATTTCCTGTGGGCCTGGCGCATTCAGCTCTTTCCTGCTAGGCTGTGGCTCCAGCCGGACCGACGCTGCGTTGTGCTCTCTGCACAGCACCGGGGTAGACGGGGGAGCAATCCCTGCACACCTGTACAGCACAAAGGGGGTCCCGACCCTGATCAGGACTCCAGAGTGTTAGGGGTAACAGCAATAAATAAAATAATAAACTGACCAACGACCACCTAGTGAATAATACACTGGATTGGAACTCAAGCGAACCCGATTCTATTCCCAGCTCTGGCACTAGCCTGCTGGGTAACCTTAGGCCAGTCACGTTCACTCTGTGCCTCAGTTTCCCTCTGTAAGATGGAGCTGACAATACTGATCTCCTTGGTAAAGCATTTGAGACATGAGGAAGAACATTATGTAAGAGCTCAGGATTATAAATTATGATCGTAACCCAAGTTTGGATGCTAACAGAGAATCTCCTTTGGCTCTGGTGGCAGGGAAGGGCCCGCACCGCTGGAGCGGGCAGAGCTGAGCTCCATCCTTCACTGCCCCTGCGAAGGGTGATGTCCCAAGTGGCCACAGGACAGTTACAACACTCACCCGGGAGCCGAGGGGGAGGTTTGGGTTGGAGGCAGCATTGGGAAGATCAAGGCAATGTGTGAGCTGGTGGTGATCGAGGGGAGATGCCTGCCGGGATCCAGTGGACCCCCAGTAAGAGGGCAGGAGCATCAGCCTCTCCTGCCGTGGTTGGCAGTTTGCTGCTGTTTGAGCAGGTGGCTTCCAACCCCCTTTCCTGATTTTTCTCCCAGGAGAGGGTCGGGGGAGGAGGAAATACAATCAGTCACATTTCCCTGCCTCTGATAAGCCAAATGCACGGCCCACCTCTCTTGCAGGTGGGCCAGACTCCCCAAGGGTGTAAACTCTGTGGGCTGTGTGGGGTCACACCAGGGATGGACCCGGCTGCAGGTCGGACACTCAGCGTTTGGCAGGGAATTTGTTACGTTAATTCCATGCCACCCACGCCCAGCCAGCTCCAGGCCCAGCTGTTAGCTCTCTCCAGTCCCTGACAGCGCCCCGACTCTGGCTACTTTGCAGCATCCGTCCTTGGGGGGCGAAGGGCATACGGCGATTGACACCCTGCACTCTGTTCTCTCAGCTGTCACGTGTGATGCCGGGATGCAGCGAACCCGGATGGTGGCTTCTCCGGCCAGTCTGCAACCCAGGAGAGGAGGAGGCTGTTTGGAGAGTAGGTGAAAGCCCTACCTAGAAAGGAAGCTCCCTGCATCCAAGAGGCAGCAAGTGGTTTCAGTGGCTTATGTGAATGACCAATGTGGGGGCCCAGTTTCCAACAGCTCCACAAGCCCCCTTCCCCTCTGCCCAAGTGTGGCCAGTGGGGAAAGGCTCAGAGAGGCTAAGAGCTATTTTTGAGGCCCCATCCCTGAAGCTTGGAGGTAGGGACAGGCCCAAACTGAAGCTTCCTAGACTCCTGGGTGGGAGAACAGGAGTTTGGCCCCCAGGCTCTGATTCTGCTCACTATGAATGTGCACCAGATCTGAGTCTCACACGGCGCACCCACCATGGGCCAGCAGCAGGGTTTGAACTCTGGGCAATACAGCCCAGGCCCCTACCACGTAAGCTAAAGGAATAAGCTCCTTTAGCTGCCAGCAGTAGTAGGCTGTTCACCTCTAGGTGGACCAGCATCTAGGAAGGGGATACGTCACACATTGCACATCAGACATGTGAATTCCTAGCCTGGGACATCCCAACTTGGAAATTCTCTGTCCACGCTGCAACTACAATCCCAGCTGCCAAGAAGCCTGGGCAATGCCCTCTGAAGTGTTTAGGGCCCCTGGCAGGCCACCTCCCATCGCGAGCCATCATCTCCCAGAGGGGCACATGCAAACATCGGGCAGAGACGGCTGAGCCAGGCTGCCCATGCTTGAAGAAATCTGGTGAGGGAGGACCCTCAATGAGCGAATTAATTATCGAGCAGACACGGAGATTTCATAGCTCGGAGCTGTCACATCAACAGTGTTTTGTCAACGGAGATGACGACTGGTAGAATTATTATTGCAGTGTTGGGACTGAAAAGACTTGGAGGGAGAGGAAAGGCTACAAATGGAAAAGGAGGAGATAGCGGAGAACAAGATAAGTGTTTTTGTTGCTAAATGGGAGCTGGCACAGGGACAGAATCTAAACTATTAGAAGACAATGCACAGTACAGTACTAGCAGCTTTGAATAATCCATTTAATTAGCAAACAGTACAAAGGAAGCCCCTTCTGTGCTCTAAAAACAGAACAACTTTCAGTTCTGCGGGGATCGCGCATCTGCTCAACAGAGAGCGCTCACCAAGCTGCGTACAACGGGGGTGCGGGACTCAGCTGTGGGCCTGGGTGAAACTCAGTAGGGAGGTTAGAGGGCCATGGACCACTGTGCCGAAAAGGATGCAGAAAACGAACGGCACCGCGGGGAGATTCCCGGTGCTCATGGCTGACCCAGCACCAGACCAGAGCCTTAAGACCAACTCTCAGCTCTCCTCTTCCTGCACTTGGAGCAGGGTTGGAGGTTAAGGTGACTAAGCCACCTACGCACTCAGGGCCTGTTTAGGGCCCCATCTTTTCTCCAGCGTCAGAGCAGCCTCAGGGCTGCTCTAACTTACACTCTGCTTCCCATGGCCCCTGGGAAGCAGCAAACAGCTGTAGAGCAGTGTGCTCCAGCCACACCCCTCTCTCCTACCCCCTTCCTCCTCTGCTGGGGCATTGGGAGAAAGGCCAGTGCCCTAACAGCCAGGGAGATAGCATGCCATGGGGCTTAGTGGAAGACAAAATCAGGCCCCACCACCAGAACCCCCCAAAAGTCAGCCCTTGGCCCAAAGATCTTACAGTCTCTCAGCATACGACCCTGCCTAGAGTTCAGGCTGCTGAAGTTTCACTGCTCGGGGACCCGAGTTAGCTACATTAAAGCAACCTTGGGTATGCCTACCTGAGTGGTGCTGGCAGCCCAGACATGCCTGGAAACAAGGGGTAGGAGAAAGGAAGCATCATTAGCCCTAACTGACAGATGGAGAGTCTGGGCAGAAGGCGATGAAGTGACTCACTGGGAGCCAGGCAGTGAGTCTGTGGCAGACCAGGGGCTTGAATGTACTTTTTTGAGCCCGGGGCCCAGGGCTTTACCCACAGTTCCATCCCCTCTCTCAAGCACCTGTCACACTGGATGCTTTGCTGTCAAGAGGCAACGCACGCTGTATTTCCCCTCCAGCCAAAGCCCCACACCTCCAGCCACATTCGTGGAGCGCTTTATTTCTGCAGGGACCAATTCGCGGATCCCAAGGCCCATTCTTCTCCGAGCAGCATAGAAACACACTAGCGCTGGGAGGAGACTGCATGAGAAAACAGTTTTATTGCACAGATTAAGGGCTAATCTTCAAGAAAGCAACTCTTCTCTCTCTTTGGCAGGGATAATTGGGGTTAATGCTTCAGAAATTAAAAGGACGTTAGGTAGTTTAGCCTCAAATTTGGCAAGATCTGGCATTAGCGGGAGCTTTTCATTATTTTCTCTAACTTTAGCCGGTATTGCTTTTTTAAACATTCTCCGCTGGCACCAGAAACTCAAATCCCACAAAAATCTCTCCAAGCGTTTGAGGATAGGGCCAGTCTGTGTGTGTGTGTGTTCAGCATTTAGCACAATGGGGCTATTATAAAGAGTAATGCCCAGCTCTTATGGCTCAGGTTTTCTCAGAAGATCTCAAACTGCTGCACAAAGGCGGTCAGTCCGATCGTTTTAAGATGGGGAAACTGAGGCACAGAGGGGCAGTGACATACCCAAGGTCACCCAGCAGGCCAGTGACAGAGATGGGAATAGAACCCAGGTCTCTCCTGAGTCCCAGTCCATCTACCCATTATCTCCCTACCCACTGCCTCCCTAATCCTAACTGGGCTGGTGAATGAGAATAATGCCTCTCTGCTATTACTATCATGCCAGTTGCCTCAAGAGAACATGACTAGAGGGAAAATGAGGGCCTATATTGATAGCGAGCATCCTGATAAAGCGCTGGGACACCAAAGTGCGGGGTGCAGTATTAAATGTCCCAAGGGAACAAGGAAGTGAAATTGACTATAAACATTAAAAATGAAACTGACCAGCCCAATTTCACAATCCCGGGGCATGAAGAGCCACAAGGGAACAGGCACGGTTAGCAAAGAGGAAACCAAGTGTTGGCAATTATTTCCATTCTCACGGCCCCGGGTATCACCATGAGCAGGGGAGGGACTTTTAAGCTGGTGGGCCCAGAACAGGGCACAAGACCTGCTCTGGTTTACTGTGGCATGTAATGCCCCCCTTTAAGAACATTATTCTATGAGTGATTAGCCTGAGCACAGAGTGCTCCAGCTCCACCCCTGTGTGCGGAGGCCGGTCAGCTTTACATGGCCCCGGGATTCCTCTATTCCAGCCTCTTCCGCTCACCAGCACCACTGATCAACGGGGGTCTGTGTGCTGCAGGGGAAATCCCCCTGGAATCACTCTCTGTCCCAGCTGGGGCGTTGCCCCATCGCAGTGAGATTAACGCTTCCTGCTTCTCTATAGGCCTGTCCCAGGGCTGGGCTGTCTAAGGAACAGCTCATCTCTCCAGAAATGTATCTCATCTCATTCCCGACACGCTGCTGCTCTTGGGCTACCCATGCCCTCGAAATTAAAGCTCCCTGTAACACTCAGAAGCCTTTGTGGTCTCCAGCTGTGGAAGCCCAATTCCCCTAGTAGCTGGGGATGGCCAATAAAGCCAAAAACCCAGAGAGAGAGAGAGAGAGAGAGAGAGAGAGTGTAAACAGAGCATTAGGGCACTCAGCAAGTGCATGAGTCATGTCTGCATTTCTCTCTCAGGTTCTGCCTGGCTCTCTCTTTACCCTGAACCACCCCAGGGCATACACCAGATGGTTTAAGGGATATTGGATGATCACTGAATGGTAGGACCTGCTGAAATGTTTATAGTAAACAGTGGACTGACAGGAGGTTTGAGGGCCTTTGGGGGGCACACACTTGCTTCCCTGTCCCCCCCCCCACACATTCTCCCATTTTCACGTTATTTCTAATGGATGTCACCGCTGGATTTTCTCTCCCTCACCTTCCTCCCTGAATGCAAACCCACCAGGTGAACAGTTGGACCGAATCATGAGCGAGCCGGTTCCAAACCCAGCCAAAAGCCAGCTGAGGCAGCCAGACTTGTGACTATATGTTTAGGCCATTGGTATCCAGGAGCAGGGCTTAGAGGTTGCAGCTAAATGCTGTTGACAGAAAGGCTTATGTAAATTATTAATAATAATCGTTTGCACTTCAAATAGCACCTTTTAGCCGATGATCTCAGAGCTTTACAAACATTAATTAATTAAGTACAAAACAGCAAGGAAGCTGATCGAAGGCAAGTCCCTGGCTGTTCGTTACTGTTGAGGCTGAAATGGGGGAAGGAAATGGTTTCTTTCCATTAAACAGGGATGTTCAAAACACCGTAGAGTCCCCTGTCTGTGTCCTGCATTTGCCATCTCTCCCCTCCCTTCCTCAGTCCGTGAAGTTACCCACACGACCGGTTAGATGGCACACTAGTGTAGAAAGAAAAGGAGTACTTGTGGCACCTTAGAGACTAACCAGTTTATTTGAGCATAAGCTTTCGTGAGCTACATGCATCCGATGCATCCGATGAAGTGAGCTGTAGCTCACGAAAGCTTATGCTCAAATAAATTGGTTAGTCTCTAAGGTGCCACAAGTACTCCTTTTCTTTTTGCGAATACAGACTAACACGGCTGTTACTCTGAACACTAGTGTAGATCAGCAAAACCCCATGGAAGTCACTGGTGCTTAGTCCAATTGGCACCAGCTGAGGGTCTGGCTCATAGAATTCAGATATAGTGACAGAGTGTCTCAGGAAGGAAAGTTACTTGGTCACCAGCTAAGAAGTGGAGGGTGGGGGATATTTCAAGGCCTTATGGGATACATTTGCTGGGAGTTTTGGCATCGCTGTATAGTTTCAACAGGTAGAAGAGACTCCAGAGATCTGTCTTTCTCCTTCACGCTACTGGAGAATAACTTCATGAAGTGACTAGCCAACAGGGGGCACTATTGTGCCAGCAAAACACACCTGTCCTGTGCCTTATCTGCCTGCCGCATGGGAGAGGGTGTGTGGGACACGACCCATAATACTCAACAGGAGGAAGATGCTTGAAAAGGAGGAAGTGTAGCAAAGCCACCATGGCTCAGGGTGCTGCAAGTGACATCAGGGCCTGCCACGGGTTATAGCAGCTGGGTTACGCGGCTGAATTAAAGGCTGTGTGCACCAAGACATCCCATCGCTCTCAGCAGGACGGGCAGCTCTCCTCTACAGGCCCAAAGACCACTGAAGTTGATGGGCTGAATCTGCACCACGGTCATTCTGCGCCCTGTAGTGGCCATTGCAACGGGGGCACATGTTGCCCCCACCCCGCCACACAGGGGAGATACAAAACTGCCCCTTCGCCATCTCTGCCCCAGTGCCGGCACAGCGGGTGAGTCTGGCTCCTGGCTTGCAAGGAACCGGTATCTTCTACACCTAGCTAGGGGGTGGCTTGGGGGGATACAGTACCCCTTTCCACAGCCCCAGCCTGGTTGGCACAGCTAGGTGCCCTAGGCAGTATCAGACCACCTGGCCTTGAACAAGGCTTCTCGTCCCCTCCCTGCTCCAAGTGGCCTGGGCTGTCCGTCTTCCACCCAGCCAGCCTGTGCTGTGAATTGGGAACCTCGAGACTAGAAAGGTGGGGACCATCGAAGGGCACGCAGAGCGGAACAGTACAAATCAAAGGGCCAGAGCGCAATTTAGCAGCAGGCAATATTAAACACTCCATGACGTGAAGGGGTGGGGGAGAGGAGACCCGCTACCTACCTTCAACCCCTCCAAGGGTGTAGACCAGAGTGTGGGGAGAGTGTCCGGGGGGTTAGAACCCGATTGGGAGAACACTGAGCAATCTGAGCCTCGCTTGCCGATGATGTCCTACTGTGCTGTGAAAGTCTCCCAAGGCAAGTGAGGGGAGCCCCATGGCGTGATCTGCCTGATACTAGATTGGACAGCTCATTAGAGAAAACCTACCACCTAAGGGGATGGCTACAGTTTGAGACAGCTTGAGAAGATATCCGTGCTAGCTAGCATGCGGAGAACACAGCCACAGTGGCACAAGGGGCTGGCTGCCCCGAGTACGTGCCTAGCATCTCGGAGGGGTAAGTAGTCCAAGAAACCAGCCTGGCCCACTGCAGCTACGTGCTCTGTTGAGCGCACCAACTCGACCAGAGCTAGCGTGAGTACGTCTCCTTGAGCAGGGAATTACATCCGCAGCTTGAAGCACAGAGCACTCCAGGTTGTCCCTGGGAAACACCTCACGGAGAGGAATGGATTTATCGTCACACCTCCCAAGAAGTGGGGGGTCACTAACCCCATGTTACAGATGGGGAGCCAGGGCACCAAGAGACTGGCCCAAGGTCACACTGTCCGGGGTAGAGCTGGGAATCAAAGCCAGATCTCCGGAGTCCAAGGGACAAGGGGGATCCAGTGGATAGAGATAGATTTCAGAATGCCTTTGACAAGGTCCCTCACCAAAGACTCTTAAGCAAAGGCAGCTGTCAGTGACCCAGTGCTGGAGCCCAGCCTCACAGGCACTGAGGCCCCTTTAGGAAGAGTGGGACCTCTTGGGGGTCTGGCCCACTGAAGGGGTTTCTCCAAGGGGCTGTTTAACTCTGGGGCAGAGGACAGATCATGTGGCTCCGTGACAAGTGTCCACACCAGAGTTTAATGCAGTAATCCACTTTAATAGATTTAATTTTCCCGATGGTCCCTGTGGGGACAAGCTCTGAAATAACTACTTAAGCTCATTTCATTTCTGATCGTACGGCAAAGGGTTATGGCACGAAGCAGAGCACGCGAATAAAGCCGGATGCTTGTAAAATAAGAGGTGTGATGCTGGCAGGCCAGATGCCAGCTCGTGCCCAGGTTGCAGGCGATAGCTAAGATCTGGCAGCCTCCAAGCTGGAGGCCAGACCAGGTCACCTGCATGTTAGTTTTGCTCAAACTAGGTATTAGTCTGATAAGAACATATCTAGTGCTTAGACTCTATGAAACGCATGTCTAACTTGCTGCATGCCCTAATCTCACTTGTAATGTCGGCATTCCGGGCCATAGGAAAACATGCAAGTTTTGCCTTATAACTTTAAAAATGGTTTCCCTGAGTCTGTGAACTCGGGCATGGGAATCATCTCCCCCGCCCCCCAGCCCATCCAGAAGAACTATCAAACTCAGATGGGCCATCAAGAATCACCCCAATCCAAAGGATTGGTTAATGGTCCTATTGCACCTGGGAAATGCGACCAGCAAGGAAGCTTGGCCTGTGGGCTTGGAAGCTGAATGAAGGAAATAAAACAAGTCTCAGGAAAATTTTCCATCTTTTTGGGTGTTTGAACTCTGAAGAGACTGAACTGAAGCCAGAAATCCCTGGGACTGCCTCCCCGGACTGCCCTGAAAGACACTTTGAATTGACAGATCACTACAACTCTGTCACTCTTAGGATTTAGATGGTAACTCATTGGTGTGTGTGTGTTCGCTTGCTTTAACCTGTGAATGATTCCATTTCTGTTTCCTAGTTAATAATCCTTTAGATGTTTTATTACAGGAGTGGCTACAGGCATTGTCTTTGGTGTAAGACCTAGGGTACCAATTGACTGGTCTCTTGGAACTAGAAACAACCTGAATGTGGTGTAGTTTGGGGAACTGGCATAAACTATTCTGGTATAAGCACAGTTATACCAGTGGAAGCCTGTAAGTGTGTCCACCCTAGGGCTTATACTGGTATAGCTATATCGATAAAAACAATCATCCCCCGAACAGATAGCTATACTGGTCTAACCCTTCTAGTTTAGTCCAGGCCTCAGAGGACACTGCTGCAGTGGTGTTCACAGCCCTCATATAAGGTTTCTCCGGACACAAAGAGCAAGCATGTACTTGACTTCTTCTAGGTAAGAACAAAATAAGGATGAACCGAAGGAAAGTCTCCAGGAGAGAGCACAGTGTGTGTCTCTTCCCTCTAACAGTCGGCTCTGGAGAGAAGCCACAGTGGCCATGCCCACCAGTCCCTGCAGAAAGCCCAGCGCTCAGAGACGTAAGGGCCCAGCATACGGAAAGTCTTAGTAGCTCTGTGCAGATACACCCAACCAACAGAGTCCTGCTAGGAGGAGCCTCCGTGCTGGCCCTGATAGGACAGGCTGCAACAATGAGCTTTGACACCCGGGTGTCAAAACATCCCACTTGCTCCCACTAGGGACATGCGATGGGGAGAAAAAACCAACAGTCATGGGAGAGTTTACCAGGCTGCTTAGCTGCCGCAGAGCCAGGCCTGGCAGGGGTCCCGGCGGCTCATCAACATGCACTTCTTGCTGTTCCCTAAAGCTCCGAGGCTGCTGATAAAGTCTCTCTCTTTCTCGCCCGGAAATCTCTGAGAATCCCTCAGGAAATCGCTAATCCTGGCTGAGCTGGGAGCTGATTACGCGCCTTGCTTTTGTGAGCAGGCGATAACAACCCTGATGGAAACCAAATCCATTTTTCCTGTCCCTCTCCCACTCGCTCATCCACACGTGCTCCCCCCTCCATCCGCAGCAGGCCCCACTGAGGGCTCCCGGCATTAGAGCTCCCACCCACCCGCTCAGCACTGCAGGGCTGCTCCGGCTTTTGATTCCCCTGGCTTTCGGGATGCACAGCCCCAGCCCATTACTGCAGCATTTTGCCATGACAGGACCTTCATTCCTGATGCGGAGAGATGGGTTTTTTACTCCCCAGCCTGCTGTGCTCTCGGAGCACCCCTGAGCAATCGTAACATCAAGCCTAACGTTAATCCCATCCCCAGCAACTCGCCCAGCTCCACTCCACATTCCTATGCCACAAGGATGCTTTCAGCGGCCTCCTTCAATTAGGAAGATAAAGAACAAAGACCAGAAGAATGGCCAGACGGGGTCAGACCAAAGGTCCATCTAGGCCAATATCCTGTCTTCCGACAGTGGTCGATGCCAGGTGCCCCACAGGGAATGAACAGAACAGGGAATCACCAAGTGATCCATCCTTTGTCACCCTTTCCCAGCTTCTGGCAAACAGAGACTAGGGACACCATCCCTGCCCAGGCAAGCTGGAGAGTGGTTCCCCATCCTCTATCCCAAACAAGCCATTGCCCACTAAGTATCCCGCTGCCCTCCACGGATACAAAATCTGTGCTTTCTAGTAACACCCCGAATCCCTTGCACACGGTGCAGGGCCTCTGGCGCAGATGACTCATAGACTCATAGACTTTAAGGTCAGAAGGGACCATTATGATCATCTAGTCCGACCTCCCGCACGACGCAGGCCACAGAATCTCACCCACCCACTCCTGTAACAAACCCCTGACCTTTGTCTGAGCTACTGAAGTCCTCAAATCATGGTTTAAAGACTTCAAGGCACAGAGAATCCTCCAGCAAGTGACCCGTGCCCCACGCTGCAGAGGAAGGCGAAAACCCCCCACGGCCTCTGCCAATCTGCCCTGGAGGAAAATTCCTTCCCAACCCCAAATATGGTGATCAGCTAAACCCTGAGCATGTGGGCAAGACTCACCAGCCAGACACCCAGGAAAAATTCTCTGTAGTAACTCAGATCCCACCCATCTAACATCCCATCACAGGCCACTGGGCATATTTACCACTAATAGTCAAAGATCAATTAATTGCCAAAATTAGGCTAGCCCATCATACCATCCCCTCCATAAACTTATCAAGCTTAGTCTTGAAGCCAGATATGTCTTTTGCCCCCACTGCTCCCCTTGGAAGGCTGTTCCAGAACTTCACTCCTCTGATGGTTAGAAACCTTCGTCTAATTTCAAGTCTAAACTTCCTGATGGCCAGTTTATATCCATTTGTTCTTGTGTCCTCATTGGTACTGAGCTTAAATAATTCCTCTCCCTCCCTGGTATTTATCCCTCTGATATATGTATAGAGAGCAATCATATCTCCCCTCAACCTTCTTCTGGTTAGGCTAAACAAGCCAAGCTCTTTGCGTCTCCTTTCATAGGACAAAAAGAAAAGGAGGACTTGTGGCACCTTAGAGACTAACCAATTTATTTGAGCATGAGCTTTCGTGAGCTACAGCTCACTTCATCCGAGCTGTAGCTCACGAAAGCTCATGCTCAAATAAATTGGTTAGTCTCTAAGGTGCCACAAGTCCTCCTTTTCTTTTTGCGAATACAGACTAACACGGCTGTTACTCTGAAACCTTTCATAGGACAGGTTTTCCATTCCACGGATCATCCTAGTAGCCCTTCTCTGTACCTGTTCCAGTTTGAATTCATCCTTCTTAAACGTGGGAGACCAGAACTGCACTCAATATTCCAGACGAGGCCTCACCAGTGCCTTGTATAACGGTACGAACACCTCCTTATCCCTACTGGAAATACCTCGCCTGATGCATCCCAAGACCTCATTAGCTTTTTTCACGGCCATATCACATTGGCGGCTCATAGTCATCCTGTGATCAACCAACACTCCGAGGTCCTTCTCCTCCTCTGTTACTTCCAAGTGATGCATCTCCAGTTTATAACAAAAATTCTTGTTATTCATCCCTAAATGCATGACCTTGCACTTTTCACTATTAAATTTCATCCTATTACTATTACTCCAGTTTACAAGGTCATCCAGATCCTCCTGTATGATATCCCAGTCCCACTCTGTATTGGCAATACCTCCCAGCTTCGTGTCATCTGCAAACTTTATTAGCATATTCCCATTTTTTGTGCCAAGGTCAGTAATAAAAAGATTAAATAAGATTGGTCCCAAAACTGATCCCTGAGGAGCTCCACAAGTAACCTCCTTCCAGCCTGACAGTTCACATTTCAGTGTGACCCATTGTAGTCTCCCCTTTAACCAGTTCCTTATCCACCTTTCAATTTTCATATTGATGAGCTCCTCCAATTCCATCCAGCAGATGCCAACTGTGAAGAATGAAGGAATTATGGGTAGTATTTTATAGGACCCTCGGGTTATTTGTGTGATATTAAAAATAATACCGAGTTCTTACACAGGGCATTTCATCAGTAGAGCTCAGCGTGTTTTACAAAGAAGGTCAGTACCATTATTCCCGTTTCACAGATGGGGAAACTGAGGCACAGCACAGGGCAGCGACTTGCCCACAGTCATTCAGAAAACCAGTGGCTGAGCTGGGAAAAGAACAGATGTCATGAGTTGTAGTCCAGTGTTCTCTCCACTAGGCCACATTGCCTCCCCTTGAACCTGCTTGACTGCCAGGAGTTACATCAAAAGAAGCTTTGAAGAGGGAAGCAAAGAGGAACCAAAACAATGGCAAGATAAGGCTCCTTAAGGGAACAATGGGGGGAAGCTATTAACTGGGGCATGGTTGATGCTTCCCTAGACTCAAAGGGAATTCTACCCTGTAAAGGGAATTCTACCCTGTAAAGATGGTGGCCGGGGGAAGGAGGAGGTGTGCCCCGGAAGGCTCAGCGAGAGCCGATAGGCAGGCAAGGAGACACACAGACTATGCTGTAAGCAGGCCAGTCTGCTTCTCCAGCCAGAGGTGGAGGTGACTGGGCTAGATGAAACACACCAAAGCTTCAAGGAAAGAGTAAGAGTGAGGAGAGGTGAAATATGCGTCTAGACCTGTATTCTTTTCACCCTTTGCTCCGCATGCTTTGTACCTTTGGGTGAATGAACGAATAATGCTTTGTTCTGAACATGCTGTTTGTGTGTCACCGCAAACTTGTATTGTGACAGGCTCCTGAAGGGAAACTCACCGGTGCCGCACCCAGTTACCCCAGTTGGGGAACAAGAGGGGCTGCTGCCCAGAAATCCCGCGCTGGGCTGGTTAACTGCGTGGTTCTGCCCAGAGCGGGGTGAGAGTACTGAGGACGATATTCTAAGATGCGGCTCACCTGGTTGCCAGGACAGCAGCAATCCACATACCTGGGGACACTGGCCACTTCGCTAGAGTCTTACGCTGCTCCTCGCTCTGCTGCCCTTTGCATTTTATTACCCTAGGGCAGCTTCTCATTCAGCAGAGCCAGCCCCAGGTATCCTGGGTCTTGGTACCTACCAATCCCAGCCGAGATCAAGGCCTCGTTGTGCTGGATGCTGCATGTACTCTGAGGCCTGGTCTACACTAGAAAGCTTTACCAGCAAAACTCTTCTGGGTTGCCACAGCCTGACGCAGGTCCCCGCGTGATTGCGTGTCCTGCCACGCCAACCCTCCACTGCTGTCAGCACATTGTTTTATTCGTCCCCTTTTCCGAGGAACCAAGCCCCCTGTCAGTACAGTTCCCTCGGCACAGGGCCAGTGACAGCTACCGGGGCCAGTGAGAGCAGTCCTCCAGCAACCACAGAATCATAGACTATCGGGGTTGGAAGGGACCTCAGGAGGCCATCTAGTCCAACCCCCTGCTCAAAGCAGGGCCAATTTTTGCCCCGATCCCTAAATGGCCCCCTCAAGGATTGAACTCACAACCCTGGGTTTAGCAGGCCTATGCTCAAATCACTGAGCTCTCCCTCCCACCACAATGCAACGTCCCCTTCAGCAGGGACCTGTCTGGTAAAAGTTTTGAACTCTGCTGCCCAGAAGTGCAGTGACCTCCCATTGAAAATGCCCTGCCCCAGAGAGCTTGCAGCCTCAACAGGCGGGAAGGGGAAGTGGGCATAGCACGCAGCAGGTCAGCGCCAGGCCTGGAATAGAACCCGAAAGTTCTCCTGACTCCCAGCACGGTGCCCTCTCCACTAGACCTGGCGGTCGCACATGGCATCGGAACCGTGGCACCTCCCCAAGCAGACCCAGGGCCAGTGACGGCCCGCGGGCAAGTGACATCCCCTGCTGGCCACAAGTGGAGGCGCCTGCACCGGGTACAAGCACCAGAGAAAGGTATGCCAGTCGCAATCTGACAATAATGAAGAGGAAGATTGGCTGGGGGCGGTCGGGGGGGAGAAGTAATGTCTCACTGGGCAACTGGCTTCTAGGCCCAGCAGAAAACCATCCCTGGAGGGGGGAGACGAGAGGTGGTGGAATTATTTTCCTAAGTGTCGTTTAGACACAAAGTGAATAGCTCGGGCTTCATTTCCCACCCCCAGCCGTCCCTGTCCCTCTCATTTCTGAGGCCCGATATAAACTCTATCTCCAATCCTACGTAAAACAACACACTGCCTTCCCACTTAGAAAACTGATTCTTTCACTCCCCTGCCCAGCACTGGCTTTAAATAGCCTTATTTAAATGCAGATTTCACTCTCTCCAAGCTGTAGCCCTGGCACTACGCACAGGGCAGGCTCACCGGGAGCTGGGGGAGACCAGGGATGTGAGTAGATAGGCCGCAGATTGGTGATGGGGCGGGTGGCTCGGTTTGTGCTGGTACCTCTGGCCCCTCTGCTCCCCCGACCCCTGACATGAAGCGAGGATGAGAACTCGGCTCTGCCTTCTGGGATCACAGCTGTTAGTGCAGGGATCCAGGGACCGGCCTGCTGCAAAGGGGAGCGTGTCCCACAACCCACGTTGGTCAAGCCAACTCCCCACACCCAGCCGCCGGTGGCTGGAGCCAACCCACTCACGCAGCTGCCTTGAACTCCGTGCTGCCCACGCTGAGACCCACTTTGGCCTGGCTGGCGCCCCAGAGCCTGGCACGCGATACCCCGAGCGCCACGCCAGCTGGTCGAGGCCCGGCCTGAGGGTACCCGTCCATGGCACAGTAACGCGGTGGCGCACGGCTCTGCACACAGGTCCCGACAGTGAGGGTGGGAACCAGTTCCCAGCACCCTAGTTTACCTTTCTCCCCTGTCTGGCATTGCCCACACTCCGGTGGGCTGGGACCAGCCTCCCAGCCGTGCTGGGCTGACCCGCACCCACACTGTGCGCTCTGGTCGGGCGATGTCTCCCAGTCGCCAGCCAGTGACGCCGGGGGAGTCGGTTAGAGAGGCGACAGCTTTCCTAACGGCGAGATCAACAAGGGCCACGCACCCTGGAGACAACCTCCACAGGCTGCCCCCCAGCAAAGGAAAAACTGCCCCCCGCCAAGCCATCACCCTGGCCTGCCAAGTATATTCACCTCCCCAGCTGCCAGAACCTGACCCCTACGTTACCGCTGAGCCCTGGGAGCAGGCAGGCAAAGCGGACCCACAAGGACACACTCAAGGCCGATGGGCGGTAACGTTCACAACCCGCAGGCGACTCCACGGCGGGCAGGCAGAGCCCACGCCACGCACCGAGAGGGGCCTCCAGTCCCGGCCAGCAGCCGCTTGGGACGGGCCATTTCGAGATATGGCGAGTGCCCCGGCAAGCAGGCGCGGGTCTGCAGCACGTGTTGGGGAAGGGTGGGATGCGAAGGCATCAAAACTGCTAGCCCGGTGGTGGCCTGCTAAACCCAGGGTTGTGAGTTCAATCCTTGAGGGGGCCATTTGGGATCTGGGGCAAAAATTGGCGATTGGTCCTGCTTGGAGCAGGGGGTTGGACTAGATGACCTCCTGAGGTCCCTTCCAACCCTGATATTCTGTGGGAAAAAGGGGCCAGCACATCCATTACAAACCCCACCCCGAAGGGGCCAAGCAGCCACTTGCCCTTCCCACCCCCAACTGAAAGCTTGTCTTTCCTAGAGGAAAAAAATATTCATCCGTCATCTAACATGGACAATGCAGCCGATCCCTGCCTGGACAATGCCGGTTCTCAGAACACAGCTGGTTTATAGCTCAGAGAGAAGCTGGAGCGTGTTTGCTTACCTTAGCCAGGATCCCACAGCTTCAACAGAAATCTGAACAGCCGCCCACCCTTCGGGGCATCAGGTGCTTGAACCTACATTGATATAGGGAGGAGTAGGAGGCGGAGCTAAAGGCATAGCTCCACCCACAACAGCCTTGGGCCTGCTCATTCCTAGAGAGAGGGCAAGAGGCGACTTCGATTGCTTCTCTCGTCCTGTGTCAGTATGGAGTCAGTGTGATACCACCGCTGAATTCACCAGGGCTGCTTGTTGGGGACGGGGCTAGGCAGGAAGCTCTTACATATGCCCTTTGAAAATAGATGCCTTGAGAAGGGGGGGGAAGGGCTGGCTTTGCTTTTGATGTTTCTTATTTAATGAGTTTTTGATTAAAGATAGATCACAAACGTGACCTCAGTGTCTGGGCTCGCAGGTCTCCAAAGAACCAAGCTATCTGACCCAGTCACGGAGTTGGAAGATGGGGTGGGTGTGCGGGTGGGATATTTGCCTCTGAACGTCTCCAGAGTGTGAGGTGGTTTGGGTCCGAATGGTTTGCCTTAAAAAATTTTTTTGAATAAAATCCTATGCACCCAGCAATCACACCCACGCCCGGTTCCTGCTGACTGCAGGCCTTTCTGTTTTCTCTGTTCTGGGCATTGTTCCTATAGCATGCCCATCACCGTAGTATCAGAGCACCCGCTCCTGTAGCTCCCAAATCACTTTGGTCTATAACCTCCAGTACCCCTGCCCGTCCGGACAGATAAGGCCTCATCTGCCTTTTCTTCCAGCTTAGAATGGCTGATCTGAAATCTCCAGTCCCCAGAGCGTGCTCTTTAAATGGTTTTTTCCACTGCTCCCAATGCCCATCTCCATCAGAAAACCACGAGGGTTGTGTATTGCGCCCTGACCAAGGATTTGGTGCCAGTCTTAAAACTACGAGGAGCAGCAGGCTGGCCTTGTGGGTAAAGCGCTGGGCTAGCACCTAGGAAATCCAGGTTCAGTTCCTAGCTATCTGATAGGCTCCTTGGGTGAATCACTTCCCTGGAGTCTTGGGGTCTCAGCACCCCATTTATAAAAGGGAGATAATAACCCTTCCTTTGTGAGCCTTGTCTATGTCAGTGGCCATGGGTTTGGGGCAGAGGCTGTTCCTGGCCAGGGCCTGGTACAGTTAACTCTGCTGATCTGTACTGTAATGCCAATAATGAGATGGAAGCTCTCATCAGACCAGTGCAGGCTGGATATTGGCGAAATGCCCCGGGGGCAGGTACGTGCAAGCACCAAGTACTTTGATCTTGGGAGAGATTTATCAAGGTGTTTAGGCCCTTGCAGGTGCAGACAGGTGACGAGGGGGATTTACTAAAGCACCTGAACAGGTAAGGTACCTGACTCCCACTGTCAGGTGGGCATGAAAGGGCTTTTGTCAATCTCACGAGGCACCTGCTGCATCTTTAGGCCCTGACATACAGTTGCAGAGCTGCCCTCTAGGTCCTGCTGCTGCTGGACTTACTGCCTGGGATTTCCCAAGCCTTTGGCAGCACTAAACTCCCCACACAGCCGGAGTTGAAATGCAATCGAACGCTGTCCCCACCGAAGGCCAGGTCGGCTGAACGAAGACGTTTCCCGCACCCTAAACCAGAAGACACTTCAGAAGCAGCTGAGGCCTCTTGTGCTGATCCCTTCAAAGGCGAGAGCTCCCCGAAGGAGGTCGCATGGGGGGAAGCAAGATGGTCTCTGTATAAGGTTAGGGTTCTGCATTTTTACTGCACACAGTGCCCCAGGGCGAGGGGACTAATGCGTATTCGCAGAGAGAGGGGCAAGGGAAGAATAGATGGCTCTGCCTGGCATCAAGATCAAAGGGTCTGGTTGAGGACACATCCTGGAGGTAATGAAATCTCCTCTGTGCTACCGGCTGGGTCACTGAACCTGGGACCTCCAGTTTTAAAAGCACAAACCTTGACTGTCCAAGCTAACAGACCCACCTCTGTTAGGCAAGGCTAAGATCAGCCCCGATGCACAGCCCTGGCGCCAGTGGGGGAGGACAGAGCATCACCCTGAGCCGGGCGGTGGGTTACATTTCCTTATCATAGGAGTCGCTGGACACTTTACCAGTTACATGGGGTCTGACGCACACACCCACCTCTGCAATCAAGGGAGGGCGTTCTATTGATTCACAGGCCCATGGGCTGCAGTATCCAGAGGACGGAGCTAGGGAGTGGGGCCCACCTCAGCGTGGCCAGGGGAGAGCTCTCCAGGCTGAGCGACAGCTTCAGCGCTGACATCCCTGAGCCTCGGAGGGGCTTGTCTGTGTTTCTATTAACCTTTCTTATCTGACTCTCACGGCGTGTCAGTGGGCAGCAAAGGACACCTGCTCTGCGCTCTCCCCTCCCCACTGACGGGCACTGGTGAGACAAGCCAGGCTGCGTGGGAAGAGGGGGCTTAGTTGTTTGCCTGGGCTTCTATGTGCATACGAGCCGTGTACGGGCGTGTGCACGCTGTTCATGGGTCTGGGCATGGGGGCGTGCGTGTGTTTGGAGGGACGTATCTGTACATGCATGTTGCACGTGTGTGTGTGTGTGTGTGTGTGTATAAGGGTTTGTAGTGTGTATGCATACGTGTGTGAAGGTTCGTGAACGCGTGCAAATGTGCAGGCGTGTGTAATCATGTGCAGTTTGTACACCTGCATGCGTGTGAGGGTTTTGTAAGTGTGCTGGTGTTCATGAAAAGGTGTGTAGCATGTATACATGTGTGTGTGTGAACATAACAACACATCACCTCCTAACATGACATGGCCCAACATTTACTTTTAAATTCTGCCATAGGAGCAGCAGATCAAGGGAAGCCAGTCACCATGGTGCTAAGATGATGGGGCAGAGCCGCCAAAGCCCTGTGGCTGAAGAGCCAGCGGTCAGCAAGGAAGATGGGAGGCATCGGGGAGGGTGTACGGGCATGGGGGAGGAGGGTTGAGAAGAGCCAAAATGACTGTGCCCCTGCCAGAAATATAAACTCCCGAGGGCCAGCGCGTGGGAACCTTTGCAAGAGCAACGAGGGAGCAGAGCCCCCAGAACTGACAGGTGCTGTCACTGGCAGAAAGGCAGCCATCGCAATTTTTAATGGGGGGATGGGGTGGAAACAATAGATTTGAAAGAGTCCCCAGAAGGGCTCCCAGAGGAACCTTTGCCAGCTTTTCAGAGCACTTAATTCCTTCTCTGTCTCTCCGCCTCCTTGAGATCAGCCAGAGATTTGTGACAGCATTTCTGAAATATCCCCCTCCTTTCCAGAACAAAATAAAATCAGCCACAGTGCTGTCAAGGTTTGGGGGTTTTTTAAGATCCAAAACGTGACCTTCCTTGTTTGAATCTATATTCTAAAGAGCCACTTGTTTTCTTTCCTTAAAAAGAAATCCATCAAGAATTTGCAAGCTTTTATTCTCCACTTTTTTTTTTTTTTTTTTTTTGGTGGGACCCACAGAAAGCCTATGGTCTAGGCTCCCCCTGCTGGCCCTGTGGCAGCAGTTCTACAGGCCAGTAAATATGACATGCTGACTTGCGATCACTCCGCCCTCTAGTGGTGGGCCAAGGCATCTACAACAGCCTGCTGCTTACAGCTAACAGAATCCTCCCGCACACAAGAAACTTTTGTGATTTGTGCTCAAGTTCCTGGGGTCTTACCCAGCAGCGACCAATACTTTGGCTTTGCTTATTGTTCGCTGCACACAGCCATCGCTGTTTGGGCACAAGAAAGCACTCTGCGGTTGCTGTGAAAGGAAACCACTCCGCATGCTCATTTCACACCTCTATGAAATATTCTCGCTCCCACTGGCTTCAGTGGAGGATTCCGAGCATGGACAGCAGGATCAGGTCCAAAGCCAGTGTTTTACAGGAACTTCTGGGAATAAGTTCCTCAGTGTCCTTCTGATCTGTGAGATGAGCCTGGTGACTAACACAACTCACTAATCCAGGAAACACTGTTTCTTATTCCCCTCTGCGCTGCCCGGGTGCTGTGCCCTTGCATTTCTTAGTCTGCAGCATCCTTCGTAGGAAGGGGATTGGGAAGAAAGTTTCGTTCTGCTGAAATTAAGCAGGCAGCTGGACAAGCCCAAGCTGTGTTGACCTATTCGGCTCCTTAATTCTATTTTAGCATCTCTTTGGCTATTTTTAACCCCAGCAGAAATTCGACAGAAGGGCAAAGGCAGTGAACGGGCAAGGAACATCCATGCAATGTGGGGCAGGAGGGGGGAACATCTGGTCTTGGGCACAGCATCTGGAAGAATTTGGAGGGCTACCACTTGCAGTACATGTCGGAGGCCATGGAGATTAGCAAGGCGGAGGGTTATGGAAAATCCCCTCCACTAGGAATTTAACTTTCCACTGTCTGTGCTGTATTAATGCATTTTAGAATGGGAATGCATTGATTTGGCTGTTCTGTTTTCTCTCGTGTTTAATCCCTTCTTCTCTTTTATGCGAAGGAATGGAGCGACAATATACTAAAGGACAGTATAATGAACAAACAAACGGGCAGAGATTCTGCAGAAGTAACTAGTGGTTTGGAGTGTCCGGCTTCAGGCATTTTAAAGGGGCCTGATTTTCAGAAAGAGCCTCTGAAAATCCAGCCTGTTTTAATTGTCAAGTTGGACACAGAGACGCTGAGATTAGGGTGACCAGACAGCAAGTGTGAAAAATCGGGACGGGGGTGGGGGTAGGGGGTAATAGGCGCTTATATAAGACAAAGCCCCAAATATCGGGACTGTCCCTATAAAATCGGGACATCTGGTCACTCTGGCTGAGATCCCCCCCCCGATCACTTGTCACTTTTGAAAATTGTGGCCTAACGTTGGAGCCGGATTTGCCAAACAAAAATAAAATAAAATTTAAAAAAAGGGTGTGATGGGCACTGACCCTTTTGAAAATCGGGGCATACGTGTCACTCCTGGGTGCTGAACTCTGGAAAATCTGGTCCAGCCGTGACAGTAAAATAATACCAACATCTCACGTTTATGGTGCCCTTCATCCCACAGGATCCCAAAGCACTTTGCAACCTAGAAAGACATGGGACCCAGGTCCCTCAGCACTGAAATGCAGCTACGTCTGAACGCACCAAGGCAGCTGCTTCAATGGCACACTGCAACAGCTCAGGGCAGGAGGTGAACAAACCAGGGCATCCGACCAGAACCACGAGAGACGCCTTGGGAGGCAGAGGGTAGCAGAGATGCATATTCATCGCAATACACAGCAAACATCGAAAACACGGTAGTAATGAATCTAGCTAATTATTAGGACAAAATATGTTCAATGTGATGTCTGAGGTTTTCTTCTTCCTGTTACACCAGGGACGCGAGAAGGAAGGGGGGTGGGGATAGAAGAAGGAGCAGAGGAGAGAACAGACCGGCATATGTCAGAAAAATTCTTGTACCGCAGAACATCACAGGACTATGAATACCCGACTTCACAGGCAGAATGTGCATTCTGTATGGAAGACGAGCTGCCGAGGCCCTCCCAAAAACACAGGCGGCGAAGGGAGGGGTCGAGGGATGGAGAATTGCCCTTGTTCTGTGTGTATTCAATAGCATCCATCCATCTTAATGAGTTTCCCTGAGAACAGCACAACCTTCCACCAGCCTGTTGATTTCTCATGCGTGCTGCCCCCCTCCACCATTCATTTTTGCAGTGTAGCGGGGGGATCTTTAAAAGAAAATAAAACCCGAAGCACCAGATCTAAGTGGCCAGCTTATAGACAGCAAATAGCCTCCAGTGGATATTCAGCCCCTCCGTGCATGGAGCACAGAGCACGCACTTGCAGAAGCTGGCTGCCTCTCCCCGGGGTGGGTTGCTATTCTCAAGAATAGCACTGGGCTCCTGCCCTGCCCGCCGGGACAGGAGAACCTCAAGCTGCTTCTTCTCAATGGCAGCTAAGGAGCCGAAACTGAGTTGGGAAAATGACAACTGAGTTTAAGTAAGAGCTGAGCTAGAGGAATGTGCTGGGTGTCCACCCAACTCAAGCGATGAGGCCCAAGCTGTCAGCCCAAATCTGATCGCCCCCGAGCTTTGGGAAAGTTGGAGCCAGATTTCAGAACCCAGCATTGACTGGTCCCAGAACCCACGCTAAACTTCACTGAAGTTCCGCATTGCTTAAGCACTCAGCCAGTCAGACACCCAGTCAGCAACATTACATCACCAGAACAACCTGTCACTGAGCTATCAGACCCCGAGGGCAGGGCCACCCGCCATTTCAAAAAGTAACCCTTTTGTGGGTGTCACGAACCCCACAGTCATGACGGACCCGCTCATGCCTGTATATTTATCACCGGATAAAGATTCAGGACCAGCTCCTGAGCTGATGGAAAGAGGTGCAGCTACCTTGACTTCAAGGCCAGGTGTACACTGGCTTCAGTGGAGAACACACACAGTTCACCACCGCTGAAGATCTGTTCCCTAGCACATTGTATCATGAGTAACAGAGCTGGTCTGGGATGTTTCAATGAAATGTTTTTTTCACTGTAAAATTCTGATTTGTCAAAACCAAAACGGTTCGTGAAACAAGCTCAGTTTCCACCAATTTGAAAAAAGTTTGGGGGAAACAATGTTTTGAAATTGTCCCATTTTGTTTTGACGTTTTTGAACTGAAACAATTTCCAAGTCGAAACAACTTTTCATTTAGAAATTTCAGCTAATTAAACTAAACATAGGTTTCAAAAAGGGGGCGAGGAAGTTGAAATCAAAATGAAACATTTCAAAATGATCAACAGAAACCCTCTTGATGGACCCAAACTGAAAATGCTTTCCGGGGTTTTTTTTGTGGGACAAGAAAACCACTTCCTGCTGTTGGGGACACTGGGGTATGGCCACTAGGTAACTCGAGGGGATGGAAGACCACGAGTGTCGATGAAGCCCCCTCGCACTAGGCCCAAGTGTCCTTGGCCCCCCCGCCTGGAGGCACTCGCAGCAGTTATGCTGAGGATCTGCAACAATATGTTGCAGAGTCAGACTGCCTGAAACTAAACAAGGCCAAACAGGGCAGATATGGAAGAAAAATGCTGAATAAAGCAGCTTTATGTATAGTTTAGCAAATGATACAAAAAACAAGGGAACTAGCTGGGAACTGGATTGGCTGGCTATATGGATACTTAGGGCAGCTTGCTATTGGATAAGTATGCTGAAGAAAGGATGTATAAAAGCCTGTGTAACTTCCTGCTCTGTGTGCAGGATTTGAGATTCTATTCTCCCTGTACCTTTTTGAAGCTTCAAATAAACTTTTAGGCTTCTCCACCCCGTTGTGATTATTGGGTGAAGCACACCGGGTAGCGAACCAACCCCTGCTGTTGTTTTGCCTCTCGGCACTGGGTGCCGGCAACACTGCCTAGCTTTAATTCCTAACCTTTGGAGAGGTGGCCACATGCCTGGGACTCACAATCTTAATAGGAGACCAGGCCTCTACTGCAGGAAGTTTCCTATCTCGACCTGACCCAGACCTTGAGGAAGCTCTGATCCAGATCGCATTTCAGTTGCCCGGAGCCTTGTCCAATGTAGACCCAAATGGAACCTTTCAGACGCGTATCACGCAGTGGGGGCAGCCCTGAATTTGGGCCGTGTGGTTACACTTTACTGAGGTCATCGCTAAAAGCCTTCTCAGAAGGAGGGATTGGAAGGGAGAGGTGGGGGCCATTCCAAGCATCAGGGAGTCATGGAAGACAGGAGGGGAAGAAGGGGACAAAGGAAGGGGACAAGGACGGAGAGGACCTGCCCCAGTTCTGAATATCTGTGTGGAGAAGTTAATCGTGCCACCAGCATTCGGGGAATTTGATCCATTCCACGGTCAGGCTTTCCAACAGCACTGGCTTTTTGTGACAAAAAGGGGGAGACTTGTTTGCCCTTGGGCACGACTGGGGATTCGTCTGAGCTGGAGAAGCACCATTCTGGCAGCCAACCCAGCACCGGGAGTGAGCTGCTGCTACATCTGAGCCGTTAACCTCTGCCCCGGAGCCGAGGGTCTCTGGTGCTGCTGTGATGAGTGCAGAGTGAAGGCCAGAGGAGTGGGAGAGAGATGGGCATGGAGACGAGGGAATTTGTGATTCACTTGCTGGTGTTGCTGGTGGCCTGAATATTTGTTTGAAACCTGAAGTGCAATTCGTGCTGGTGGAAAGACGCCCCGCTGCCAGCCCTGGATCTTGGCGTCCTCTCTCTGGCTCAGGTCAGCCAAACCCTTCGGCATGGGCCTCTCTTTCAGCACAAGCTGCATTGAACTTAATGGGGACCTCAATGCCCAGAGCAGTTACAACACAGACAGGTCCAGACACATACTGCCCCACCAATGGCTATCGCCCCTCGACCTGGCGGTCCAAAGGGGTGAATTCAGCTTCAGAACCTACTCAGTCAAGGAGAGATTTTCAAAAGCACCCAAAGGCTTTCCCTGGGATGTACCCTCCTAAATCCCTTAGGCACGCTTGGAAATAACCCCCTCTCGCTAAGGATTCCACTGCTGCGAGATGTGTTGGTGTCTCTCTACCACGAGGACACCCATCCACTAGGAACTGCTCTGAGACCCACCATACTCCTCTCAGGTAGGTCAGCAAGCAGCCCCAAGGTGGTGACAACTTGCTCCCTACCTAAAATCAGGCATCACATTGAATCTCCCAGCTGCCTGGCAGGCAAAGGGAGCTGCAACGGGGCGTTTTGCTGTGCAAAAGGATGGGCTCCTGCTGTCTGCAGGCACGTTCTGGCTGGCCTGGGGAAAGCTTCTTCAGTGGACTGTCCTTTGACTTGGGGCTAATTGGAGCAAAGGGGTTGGGAAAGGCATGTTAGTTCCACACACAATGGATTTATCCAAGCGGGTTTTAATTGTGTGTGGAGGGGGGAAGGGGTAGTTCCCCAAATGAGTGTAATTTGAACATCTGTTCCTCTGCTGCTTTAAATTGGCTCTTTTGATGCTGGTGTTAAAGCCTGCACTAAATCGCACAGCGCTCTGAGGAAGGAGGCAGGGGGGATGAGCATTTTAATAACGGGGAGAAAGGATGAATTCTTTAGATCAGGATGCCTGTTGTCCAGTTTTGGCTACACCAGTTGGGCGTGAGCTTGAAAAAGGATCCATAGCAGCTAATAATAATTAAGGACAATGTTACTTATTCATTATTATTCTTATCGCCCAGCGGCTCCAGGCAGAGAGCTGGACGCTCTACACACACTTATTGCAAAAGACAGGTCCTTGCCCCTAAAGCATTTACCACACAGGGGGCAAATCCTGCAGCCTTTACTCACAAAATCAGCCCCACTGGCTCCAGGGCCCCGACTTGCTCCCGGTTGTGCCAGGCCTCACGGCTGCTGCAACGCTTGTCAATTGCACTCTATATTACACGGCTTTGGCAAAGCAGGCACCGAGCTACAGGGGCCGATGTGCACTCAAGTACAGATGGTGCCCGACGGGAAGCAATCGCCAAGCAGCAGCCCGCAGCAAGAGGGGCGGTTGCGGCCGGGCAGGGCACGAGACAGGTGAAATCGCATTTGGGATTTCGCAGATCTTTAGAATGTCCCAGTTTTCCTGCAAAGAAATAACAGCCGGGCCAAATTGCGTCCTCGGTGTCTCTTTAATACCCGAGGCCCTGCCTTTCCCAATTACTATTGTTATTCGTTCTGTGGCTCTCTTAAGCCCCAGAAGTGCCTATGGAAAACGGCTTAATGATGACAGCCAGGCAGGTGGCCTGGTAGTGATTATTTCATGTCTCTTCTGGACTCATCACATGTGTATCAAGCAACTTACCGAGCCCCCAAAGAGCACTCTTAGCTCATTTATGGACTTCTCACTCCACATTTTAAAAACCCAGCTACGCACCATTTAGCATCCCCCCTCCCACAGCGCTTTTGTGTTTGTACATCCACCTGTCATGCCTTGGCTAGCCTGGAAGTTCCAGCTGCGGCGTGTTCTTACTTGGGGTTAAAATAGCTGTGAAGACCTGGCAAGTAGGTCTGAACTCCGGTTAGCTGCTTGAGTTGAAGCCTGTGGGTCTACCCTGCATAGTAAACCTGGGCTCAGACTCAGGTGTAAACCCAAGCCCCGCTCCCATTCACACACAAATCTGTCTGACGTGGACCTGCGGACCCACCCAGGACCTGAGCCTGTACCCCACTGTGATGCAGGTCCATCCCCAGGCATTTTGCAGTCTGGACACAGCTCAAACCCAGGTCTCCAGACTCACCTCAGGAGAGTCCACCAATGCTATCCCACAATCCCCTGTGCCTGTCTTTCCCAGCCCTAATGGAAACAACCTCCTAGCTGAAAATACAGCTACTCAGCATTTAACCCTTCCTTTCCCCACAAACTCCTCATGTGCCATAGCTATGGCCAGCACTAACAAGAACTCCTCCAGCAAGCATGCTGCTGGCTGGCCCGAGGAACACAGCCGGATTCCGGTTAATCTCTGGTGCGAGGCAAACAAGTCAGGCAACTTCCGCCAGAGCACAGCGATGATCCTGGTTACACAGCTATACTGCAGCAGCTGGTGGTGCTGGGGATCAACCAGACCGGCGATCAATGCAGAGAGCAAATCACGCGACGTGGGGCTGAGTACCGGAAGGATGCGAACAGCCAGTTCGCTGCTCCTTTTACAAAGAATCCCACCGAACCAGGTTTACTAGGCAGTGTAGAATCACAGAATAATAGAATATCAGGGTTGGAAGGGACCTCAGGAGGTCATCTAGTCCAACCCCCTGCTCAAAGCAGAACCAATCCCCAACTAAATCATCCCAGCCAGGGCTTTGTCAAGCCAGGCCTTAAAAACCTCTAAGGAAGGAGATGCTACCACCCCCCTAGGTAACCCATTCCAGTGCTTCACCACCCTCCTAGTGAAATAGTGTTTCCTAATATCCAACCTAGACCTCCCCCACTGCAACTTGAGACCATTGCTCCTCGTTCTGTCATCTGCCACCACTGAGAACAGTCTAGATCCATCCTCTTTGGAACCCCCCTTCAGGTAGTTGAAAGCAGCTATCAAATCCCCCCTCATTCTTCTCTTCTGCAGACTAAATAACCCCAGTTCCCTCAGCCTCTCCTCGTAAGTCATGTGCTCCAGCCCCCTAATCATTTTCATTGCCCTCCGCTGGACTCTCTCCAATTTGTCCACATCCCTTCTGCAGTGGGGGGACCAAAACTGGACGCAATACTCCAGTGTGGCCTCACCAGTGCCAAATAGAGGGGAATGATCACTTCCCTCGATCTGCTGGCAAGGCTCCTACTAATACAGCCCAGTATGCCGTTGGCCGTCTTGGCAACAAGGGCACACTGCTGACTCACATCCAGCTTCTCGTCCACTGTAGACGCACCCTCTATTGGAGCCCGGGGTTGACGCCAGCTGCCACCCCCAAGTTAAAAGGTGAATCCCTGTGTCTTTGCTGCTCTTTTAACGCACGCTAAGAACACACAGTTTATTGCACTGTAGCTATACCCTGGACTGAGATCTCATAGTGCCATTACAATACAAATAACAATTAACATACACGCCACGGTACACACAGCGCCAAAGCACCAGGGTGCTGGAGAACAGAATAAACCCAAATGCAATATAAAAATCACACCCTCTTCAAACGGAAACACGTTTGAACAAGCAAGGAAGGGAACGGTGATAAATACACAGCGAGTGGGGCTCTGAAAACGCCTGGGGGGGCTGAAGAGAACAAGCGGTCAGGGGCTTTTTAGAACGGCAGAGGGAGGGAACGAGATGGATTTGGGGCGGGGGAGTTCCAGGCCACTGGACCCGCAGCAGCCAACACGCACCTGCCCGCTGACTTCAGCCAGGAGTGTCGGGTTCAGAGACCAGCCAAGTCACGGCTAGTGACCTCGATGGCAGGGCAGGAACCCAGGTGAAAAAAAACAGGGAGGGGAAGAGTGGAGATTGCGGGTGCACCGTGCACACTCCCCGCATGGCTGGAGAACACAGTCCAGGTGTCAAACCTGCCTCGGCCTAGGCTAGATGCCATGCTGAGGGTCGTAGTCAGAGCAGAGACCACGCCAGGGTTTCTGTCCCATGTCCCGGCCTCCTCCCACATGTGCTGACCTTCTCCACGACTCAGCAGCACCTCCCTGCCCCCTGCCACCCGGCCCAGGTGACAGACAGAGCGGTCATCTGCACCGAGGACTCTTTGCCCGCCATTTGGAGCCACGCCAACCAAACAACCCAGCAATTCGCCCGTGGTTTGTTCACTAGGGGAAACCAACATCTGCCACTTGGGCGAACCATTTATCGTCGCTCTCTGTCTTACTGCCACACCTAGCCGCCCTGATTGAAATCGCGGCCCCACTGGGCAAACCCAGCTCTCGAGACAGACCAGGCCCCAGAGGGCTCACGAGCTAAGTAGACAAGACAGAAAGAAATTCATTGTACAGATGGGGAAACTGAGGCACGGAGCAACTCACCAGCTTGCCCAAGGTCACCCAAGGAGAGGGTGACAGAGCAGGGAATCGAAGCCCAATCTCTTGTGTCCCAAGCCACCCTTTGAAACAAGGCCACCCTTCAGCAGGGCAGCTGAGCTAAAAGGGAAAGGACAAAGGGGAGCAAAGCCAATGAGGCAGCTCCCAGCTCCAGGAATGCACCAGGCTACAGAGCCCCACTCCAACACACGGCCGTGGCTTGTCCGCCAGTGGCAGATGCTGCTGCTGTCAGCATGTCACCCGCTGTTTCTAATCCGACTGCGGGGGTGGAGGAGACGGCATATCCAGGGGAGGACAAGGTGGGCTGCCTAGACTTCCGAGAGTTGATTTTCCCCCAAGCAGACAGGCTCATTAATGACAAGAATTTCCAGTGTGGCAATAAAGTTAGAGCTTCATTTCCTCGCCAGGGTGCCATGGCAACCTCGCACGACTTTGTTTAATTACAAAGACAGATCGCAGCCCTTGGAGCTGTTGGCTCCCCAGGGCCTGCCCGATGGGGAGAGGGAGAGAAAATAGGAGCCACTCCCAGCTTGCGAGGAATAACGGCTCCAGAGGGAGGGAAAGCCTGCAAAGCCCCTTCCTGTGCCGTGGAGGAACTTGCTGTCCTAAGTTTGCTAGAGGCTGCGGAAGATGGTCCCGCAGCCAGCCCCTATGCTGACGGTCAGCACTAGTTCACCATTCTGAGTGGGACGGGAATTGCACTCTCCGAGCAGACCATTGGTCTATCCAACCCAGTGTCCTGCCTCCAGTAATGGCTAAAAGCTGATGCTTCAGAGGAAAGTGAGATCTCCCCCGCTTCTCGTAATGCATCTGGCCACACAATACCATACATGGCGATGTGTTCCTCCTGACCCACATGGTGATCAGCTGGCGCCCTGGAGCATGAGAGTGGTTCACCGTACCAGGAAGGGTGGGGTCTTCTGGTGACCCCGCCCTGTTAGCTGCTGTTGGAACCCGGCATGGAAGTGCTGATGGGTTCCTGCCGACTCATGGCAGCAGGTGCAGCTCATTAATCCTCACCTGGGGTACAAGGAAGGTGCCAGCCACACCCTGGGCTGGGGGAACTAGGATCTGGGCAGAAATTCTGCAGGGAAACCCTAGGCACAGCGTAGAGGAAGCGTAGGCTGAGCTTTATGCTGCCTCGTTGTTATTTCAGCGGCTGCTAACAAAGAGCTCCCGGACGACGGGGGGCTTGGGTGCTCGCCCAGAGTGAAGGTGGTCTGATCCAGAGGCAGAGTAAGGAAGTCTCAGCCTGTTTGCATTTAGCCTCCTCTTGGCTCGTAGCAACATTACCGAGTTCCATGCCACTTACTATATGGGCAGGTCTTGCTCATGAGACTTTCGAGCTTAGCTCCCCTCTGCGTGTTGATTGCACTTTGCATAACAGCAGGGGGATTGCCCCCAAGGACTCCGCTCCACACTTCCCATCTTCCCAGGTGAGGTGCAGCTTGCCCCCCTCCCACCCCAGAGGAGGCTGCATTTCGGTGCGGCTTTGAGATGAAAGGTGGTTTGGAAACGTGTGGTATCATTGCTATAATACCCATGTTATTACCAGTCATGAAACGATCCAGCCTTGTTACAAAACCAGCTACCCGGATTTCCTCTGGAGGATCCCCTCTGGCAATGAATATCAGAGGCTTGCCGCACAAGCTGCAGGGGCGATGCTGATCTCAGTCACCCCTGTGCAAATCGGGAGCCATTCCACTGAAGTCAACGGGGTGACTCTGGATTTACACCAGTGCAGCTAAGAACAGAGTCTAAGGAATTCCCTTTTACTCGGTGTAAACTTACCAGCCCTTAATTCCATCAACTGGTTTTTTGCTCGGAGCAACCGAGACAGATGCTAGTTCTGAATCACACCTATTCACCCCAGCCAAGTTTGGGCCTACCTCCAAACTCAATGGTAAGTCCATAACTAGCATTGAGGGGCTGACTGCATGGAGGCACTCTGAAAACTCAGTAAACTCCCCCCCCCCCCCCCCGACACACACACCCCTTCCTCCGTCTAGATCTTCCACACGGCCTGCTGGATAAAACCAGAGGCTAGATTCTGTTCTCAGCCACACTGGGGTAAATCCAGCATAACTCCGTCAAAGCCAGTGAGGTTAATCCCAAATTTACAGTGGTGTAAAGGACAGGGCCGCCCAGGGGATTCAGGGGGCCTGGGGTCTTCAGCAGTGGGGGTCCTTCTGCTCCGGGTCTTCGGGGAACTTCGCCAAAGACATGGAGTGGAAGGACCCCCGCTGCCGAATTGCCGCTGAAGACCCGGAGTGGAAGAAGCGGCAGTTGGTCCTTCACTCCGGGTGTGTTCGGCGGCACTGAAGGACCCCCGCCGCCAAAGTGCCACCGAAAACTCTTTTGGGGGCCCCTGTGGGGCTTGGGGCAAATTGCCCCACTTGCCCCTCCCCCTCTGGGCGGCCCTGGTAAAGGAGAGCAGCATCACACCCTGGCAGCGCCCATGTGGGCGAGGGTGGGTGTGATTGGCGTTGGTAGGGAAAATCCTGCACATTTTTAACAAGCTTTCACATGTGCCACGAAGAAGCCAAACGGAGCAACATTTTGCAGCACACTTTGCCAGTTTCCAACTCGATAATCATTTCTCAAACCTCCAGGCCACCGTGTTTTCAACTTTGCCATTTGCAAGAGAATTAGCAGGGGAGGAAAAATGCTTCTTTTCTTCCACGGGTTGCGGGTGGGCAGCAACCATTACATCAGGGAGCCATTTAGCTGTGGGATTAAGGCAACTGGATAATCTCTTTTAAATTGTCATGGCTTAACAAACAGTACATACAAATAGCAGGCAAACGCTGGGCCCGTCACTGTGATGGAGGATAGGGGAGGGTGGCCACCAGAAGGATCAGTTTAAAATCAACAATGAAGACAGTGAGATTTAAACTCTCTGGGGATCCAATCACGTTGACTTTTCCCCTCAGTGGAGGAGGAGAAAAAACAAACACAAGCCGGACTCTGACAGCCTGGATGGTTTTCTGCTGCTCTGATGGCCAGGAAAGTTTACTTGGCAGCAAATTAATCATTAATGATTATAAACACTTATCTTCCCCTAGAATCACTGACCCCATCCTTGTGTCTAGCTAGAACCTACCCTGAGATGGCCTGATGGAGATAGGCCATGTATTGTTGGTGGAGAATTTAATATCCTTATTGATCCACCCGGCAATCCAAAGCAACACAGACTCTCCTCCTGAAGCCCAATGGGTAATTAAGTGTTCACTGTCTGAGCTCTGTCTCTCAGGCCCGTCCGACGGATGGAAAGAATTCACTTTTCATTCTGCACCACGCGAGGCCCATTCTGGAACCGATTATTTTTGTGCATCTCAGAAGCCATTCCAAGGAGTTTAATCACCGGTCCTGTAAAATCCCCAAACACGATCTGCTTCTGCAGAAGCCTATTTCTGTGACACTTCCCCTCCCTGCACAATTGCAAGGAAGGGGGAGAGTTAACCCTTTCCTGCCCCACAAAGGCCCTAGACTCTGTGCCCAGAAGGCAACGGTTTATTGATGCACCTGCTACAGATAGCATCCCCCCGCCCCACGATGGAGGCACCACTCCCAGCCAGCTTCATGCACCATGGACCAGAATGGCTCAGCTCCCATTCAGAACAATGGAGGATCTCGACCCTACCCCGCCCTCACCGTGAGAACAGTAGCTGCTGGGAGCTGGGCTCTTTTGAACATCTAGTCCCACATCTCAGAGGCTTGAGCGGGGGCCGTGGAGCCTTCCTGCCCCAGCAAACAGGTCTGAATCCAGCGCTAGGTGGATGCGTTAATGGTGCGAAATGAGCAGGGGAAGGCGGGGAAGGGGCCTCGTCCTAGCTCCCAGACCACAAGTGTTCCCATTGCAAACCCCACCATCTCTGCTGAACACTGGCACCACCAGCAGGGAGGCCAAGGGGTGGGTTGACATGGGGACTGGCTCCAGCCGGGTGGACCCAGCAGCTCCTGCCACGTTGGTGGGGTGGGTGAGGGTGGCCGGGGCCACTCCGGCCCTGTAGTTGAAGAGGCCTTCGGTCTCCAGGCTGTCGAGCCAGCACTGAGTTCCCATTCAAAGGGAAGAGAGGGAGGGGAAGAGGCATGGCTGGGACTGTTGGACTCTCAGCGGCTCCCTCTCTTGGCTGGGCTGTGCTGCAAAGGGCGATACAGACATGACTCTGCGGAGCGAAGGCTGATGGCTTTGGATGCAAAGGTCACTGAGTTCTGTTCCCAGTGACACCCCATGTGTCTCTCCATGGCCCATATCTCATGTGTGCATCCTCGGGTCACATGCTCCATGTCTCGCGTGTGCATCCTCGGGTCACAAGTCCCATGTGTGCATCCTTGTGTCACATGCTCCATGTCTCGCGTGTGCATCCTCATGTCACATGTCTCACGTGTGCATCCTCGTGCCACATGTGCTTCCCCATGTCACGTGCTCCGTGCATACTTACCCCATGTCCCACAGGTGCCCATGGCCCCTCTGTGTGACTGCTGCCATGGATCACTACAGGGAGCCGAGTTCGCCCCAGGAGCTGGCTTTAAGCCCGGGTGAGCAGTGTGGGGTAGAGTGCCCCAGTACCCGTCTGTTCTCTCACCTGCCCTTCGCCTGGCAGAGCCGGGTAAAATGCCAGTGAAACCCACCAGCCATTCTCGAGGGATAGCAGCCAGCCCAGAGGCTGAAGGAAGCAGATGACTGGGGCACCAACAGGACTGCCCCAGGCGAGAGGGATCAGGCCCATCCAGGTCCACAGGCTGCCCACTTGTTCTCAGTTCCGTCTCCACCTGTTCTCAGTATTCCTGGCCGTGCCTCAGCACCTGCCTCTGCAGCTCTTCTGCCACCTTGGGCCCTCACCTTTGCCCCTTGGCCTGCCTAGCGCCATCCTGCAGCACAGCTCAGAGCAGCGGCCAGCTGAGCGGGAGGGAAGAGGTTGGGACAGGCTGACACCGAGTCGGGAGCGCTGTCTGGGAACCAAATCCTCCCACCCGACCTCGAGCCCTGCCGAATGCTCTGGATGCAGAAGGGGGCTGACGGGGTGAGAGATGGAGGAATCCTATCCGAATGCCTTTGGAGAAAGGCAGTTTAACCAAATTTTAGAAAGAGAGAGGAATAAACAAGCTCTTCAGAAAGGGAGGGGGGAAAAACCCAGCCCAGTGCACACAGAGCGGGGACTCAAAGGTCATCTGTGGCTGTGAATTTTAATTTCCACACAGGAATTTTGTTCATTGGTTAATAGCTGTTGGATGAAAAGGGAGATATTCCTGGAGCGGGCTGAGAGAAGGGGCTAAAGACACATTTGAATTTCAAGGACAAGCTGTTTGCAGAATAAACCAGAGAGAGAATAACCTCCAGCGGTGAGGGGCTGCACAGAGTTGCGGAACATCCTTGCTCCCGCCTGGTCTCTCTCCTCCCACAGCGGCTGCTCATGGGATGGGCCAAGCAGATGCAGAACGCACTGGAGCCGCTGCACGGGGAAGCTGAAATGGCCTTATCCGTTCTCCAGGGCTGGCACAGGATGCCCAGTGGTGTCATGGAAAGACAGAGAGTCACCCGCCAGCAGGGGTGCAGCGTGGCCCGTCCCGGGAATGCTCTGGATGAGATGTCCTCTCTGACAATGGTGTTTCTTCTGTCGTGGCTTCCACCCATCTCCAGGGAGCTGCTTGGACTCTGGTGGGCACTGCCCGCTGCACTCTGGGCAGCATGCCCGTGGTCCTGAGGTGCCCAATTGATCAATATCTAAATCCACTTTGGGGAGTACCCCAGGGGATGCCCCTGCAACCATCATCTATTTAAATAGTTAGAGTCCTAGGACCCATATACCCAGGCTCTGTGCACTGCCTAACAGAACAGGGATAGATAGAGGCCATCTATCTGTCAAGGTCAAACACCTTCTTTCTCTCTCTCCACTCTGTTTTTCAAAGGAGGTAGAAATGCTGTCAGTAAAAATATGCCCTGGTGACAGGTAAGGGTCCCCCAGAAAGGGGGAGAGCATGGCTCAGACGGGCTAGGCTGGAGACCTGAAGCTGATAAGCCCTTCCCTCGGTTTGGATGAACAACTGCCAGATCTCTGGGGTGATCTGGATTTAATGGTGTGAAATTGGGGGTGGCTGGCTTCATGCACACGCACACACAGGATGGGCCCAGGTCATTATCCCAGAGGGGAGAATTTCCCCACCCTGCCACCCCTGGGGATGTTTGAAATCTGGATCTAGGTCCAAACATTGCAGCTTGACACCAGCCTCTCTCTCTCTGACACATGTATACACCCAGATACCCGTATGCCGAGAGACATACACACAGAGATGGTTCACAGGCACATACAGACATACAGAGATACACCCCATCACGCCTCCCCCTACACCTACACAGAGCTATACACACAGGCACAAATAAAGAAATGCACACATGCAAATAGAGACACACACAGACCTGTATTCAGAATTTCACAGCTACACACATTCGAACACAAACAGAGACACACACTGGTGGGATCAGGTCTGAACCACCCTGGCTATTAATTCCAAACGACCTGAGGCTTCACCCCAGTGATATATACACAAACACACACACACACACACACACTGCTGCCCACACACATCTGTGAGTGCTGGGCTCTGAGCACGCAGCTCAGCCTGCCCCGGGCGAGTTCCCAGCTTGCATTAGCTGAGCGCGCGGAGCAATAGCTGACCTCATCCTGGGGAAGCGAAGGGAGGGCAGGGATGCTGCTTTTTATTGCTGCTCTCATAATTTTACACCCCCCATCTCAGGGACCGAGGCTAAAACACCACTCAGGCCAAAGGGCGTCAGCCTCCGGTAGCCAGGCCCTGGGCTGGGATAAGCCACGTGTGCTCTGTGTGCGGGGGCAGCTTAAGGAATGGGCAGCAGCCCAGAGCTTTTGTCTCTGGCATTGCAGGGGCAGAGCTCGGGAGGCATGAACACCCACCCAAGCTGCAGCACCGGGAGGAGCCGGAAGGGAAGGAAACAGGGGGAGTTTCTTGGGGGGAGGGGACAGATGAGAGGGCCCCGTTCTGGGAAGAGCAGCAGGAGCCGCAGAGGGCGAAGGAGGGGACTGAATAACCTAGTCCCCCCTTTGGCAGTTCTCATGCCGCCTCCAAACTCACGAGCCTCATGCAAAATATGCTTGGTCTAGATGGGACCCAGGGCACCAAATCCAGGGGCCCAGGACAGCCCCGTCCCCCACCCTTTGGAGAGGGGGAGGCAGCCAGCAGGGAGCTTTCTAAAGCCCCTTTCTCAGCAGCCTGAGTTGTGAGCAGAGCCCCGGGGAGGAGGGTCTCCCATGTGCAATCCTCCCCACTCTGCCCCCAGAGACAGGAGCCGGGACGTTTGGAGGCTGCTCACAGTTGTGGCCTGGGGCAAAATAACCATTTTGTTTGATGAGGTGGGTCACGGCGGGTCAGGCTCATCTGAGCGGTTTCAGGATTCAGCCATCACCGGGCTCAGGGGCGGGCGTGGGATGGGGGGAAGCAGAGATGCCAGGTTCTCGGCTCACTGCAGCTGCTGCCTCCAGCCCAAGGAAGGCCAAGGGGACGTACGGTTGGAGAGAGGCCCAGCTGCTGGTTGTGGACACAGCGAGTGCTGAGTTCTACTCCCGGATCCGGCACTAACTCGGGTCTCGTCCAAAGGCGAGAGTCGGGCCCCGCGTGCAGGCAGGGAAACGTGATTCGCGTCGGTGGAGCTTACCCCATTTCCAAGCAGGAATAAGCTCTGCATGCACAAACTGCAGCTTCCCTTGTTTGTCCCAGTGTGGCTACCTGAGTGGCGGGCCACCGCTGGCTGAATCCTGCCAAGGTCACACAGGGAGTCTCAGACCAGTGCTTTCACCACAAGCCCAACTTTCTCATTGTGCCTCAGTTTCTCCAGCTGCAAGGTGGGGACTGTAAGCTCCTTGGGGCAGGGACTGTCTGTTAGGTGAGGCACCAATCTTGGCTGGGGCCTCAGTAACACAAATGATCCTCACTAGCTAACTGGGTTAGAGAAGCAGAATGGGGATCCCAGCAACAACTGCACCATAACTGATTTCAGGGCAGGTTACAGACGATTCTGCCCCCCCCCACACCCCCACGACCGTCTTCTTGCTCATGCAATCAGTGTCCGGGGAGCGCTCTCCGGGCTGGTTTACACCACAAAGTGAAGTCGCCTTGCATCGAACAGTTTGTGCGTGTGGCTACATTCAGATTGGTCGCTGGCCGACGTCAGCGCCCCATTCCTGTGACGCAGTCACACCCCTTCCCCGAACGGCGTAGAGCCGCTGCACCCTACTGAGGTCGATCCAGCTCACGAGTAGACATTGCGTGAGCAGTGTCGACCCCAACAGTCCTCCAGCAGCTGTCCCACAATGCCCCCTTCTTTCCGACAGTGACCGCTCTGGTCAGAGTTTTAAACTACATTGCTGAGGGGTCACGGAGACCAGAAGCCCCCCCACACACTCTCTAAACACTCCACCCTGCGTGTTTTTGAAATGCCTTTTCCTGATTGCCCACCTTGGCAAGCACATGGAGCAGCTCCCCCTTGCTGTGTACCCCAGCTCCGTGCACGCAGATGGGTACGAGACGCACTTGTTTGATCTCCTGGGCCTGTGGGCAGAAGAAGGCTGAACAGACAGAGCGACGGCCCAGCCGTAGAAATGTGGACATCTACGAGCAGACTGCACAAGGGATGGGGCAACGGGGGTACAACAGGGATCAGCATCAAGCGTGTGGAAGCGGAGGAACTTCGCCAAGGAGACCACGAGGCCAGGGAGCACAGCAGATCTAGTGCTGCACCGCAGCCCTGGTGTTTCTACAACAAGCTGCATGCCACACTCGGCAAAGAACCCCCCCCAGCACCCCGGAGGAGGAGCCGGAGACATGAACAGCGGAGGAGAAGGAAGTGGGAGATGCACCGGGCTGGACTTGTTAACATCCAGGGTTGCCAACTCTGACTGAAGCTATTCTGGGAAGCTATTCACCCCCACCCCAACATGACATAATGTCATTTTCTTAAAATATCCTATTAAAATCTCCTGGGTGGCTTTCAATGGTCACCGGGAGATCAATGCCAATTCCGGGAGACTCCAGGCCAATCCTGGAGGGTTGGCAACCCCGCTAACGTCTCAAGGTCCCTTCCAGTTGTACATTTCTATTATTACAACCCAGTCAGGCCGGGAGTCGGAAGAGCTGTTTGAGACTCCACCACAGTCTAGCCAGTCCCGCCAGGCGAGCACAGATGGGCCTGGGGAAGGCGGGTAAGTACGGGCATGCGTTTTCCCTTACAACGTTTACATTTGTAGGTGGTGCCAGGCTCATCCCCCAGTTAGCAAGACAAAGGTGGTGACTTTTCCTTGTGTTCCTGCTATGAGAAGAGTAGCAGTGTAACCAGCCGCGGTACAGCTGCCATCTGGTTTTCATTCCCCGGTGGGGGTAGGCAGGGGAGGCTGTGTGGAGCAGTTTATTTATCTACATAAGAATGTCCCTGGTATCCTGCGGAGAGCTCTCGATGAAGCTTTCATGGAGGTGCTCTGCAATCCTCTGCCAAGGGTCTAGAGATGGCTGCCTTATTTCTTCCTCCGCGGTAAGACACTTTCCCGTGCCAGCCCACCACAAATTCAGCTGGCACCATTGCAGTAAACAGGCTAGTGGCGTACAGGCCCGGGCAGCTTTGGGATGCCAGGAGCAGCTGTGTTCTCTGTGCTTTTGTGACCCTCAGAAGTAAAATAGCTTAAAACCCCCACCATCTGTGGAAAATGGTGCCAATATTCAGTGTCATTGCCCTGCACACGTACCCACGGAATTGGGACCAAAATTTTATCAGTTTGTGCCACAGAAAATCCTTTCCCCCAGCGAACCATGTTCACCAGGGGTGGGGCGGGAGAGCAGTGCCAAGATGAAGATGCCAATAAGTATTTCTTACCAAAGTATTTACTGGAATAAGGGAAGGGGGTTTTGAAACATAAATTTCCCTTGTGACTGTAATTTCAGGGGTACACCTATTAGGTTTTATCAGCAGCTTCTGGTATGGTGGCCTTGCGGGGTGTCCCTGCACACCCGCAGAATGCCTGACCCTGATGAGATGGAGAACTCCATGGCTGCTGGTCCCTAAACCCCCCAACATACCATGTGGCAGCATGGGGGTGTGTGTCAATACCCCAACTACTCCACACCGGGAGACAGCAAGGAAAACCACATCTTCACCTGCACTGACCTGTGAGGACCACCGCTGGTTTGTGTAGCCACAACACACGACATTTGTGCAGTGAAATGGACAGAAATGTTTCCCTCCTTTATCATTTTAAATTTTCACTCTGTTAAGTTATGTTAACAATGTGTATAACATTGCCCGGGGGGGTTGGTTTGTTTGGCTTTGGTTTTTTACACATCGATTTTCTGCACTGTTTTTTTCCCACTCAGTAAGTGTTCTGTTTTTGGAGAATCAAATTATCTTTCTTAGTTCACACAAACACTGCAGAATGCAGAGCAGTTATCAAAGCAAACAGTAGCTGTAATTGCAGACCAAGTATCACGGAATGCAGAGCGTGAAAAAAATACCCAGCCGTGTCTATAAACGTGCTGCATGCATTACCCAAGTCCCAGCAGCACCCAAAGATCCAGGCCCAGAGGACACTCCAGCACACAACACTTCTGTGGCTGACCATTAAAGTGCTTTTTCAAAGCCTCCCTCAGCCGAATAGCTCCGTGTTGAAATCTTGTATCTGGCTGTTCAAAGGCAGCAGACAGCCACTCCACCATGGCAGCAGCTTGCACCCCTTTGCCTCACACATATTATGCAGGACACAAAAGGCAGCTATAACTGCTGGGATATTTTTGTCACTGAGATCCAAGCGAGGGAGTAAACACCACCAGCATCCCTTCAATCTATTGAAAGCCATTCAACTGTCATTCTAAACCCACTGAGCTGATAGCTGAATTAGCTTGGTGCTGTTTGGATGGCTAGTGTACAGCCTCATGAGCCAGGGGGCAAGGGGCTGGCTGGGTCCTCCAGGATCACTACTGGCATTTCAATATCGCCAGTGGTAATCTGCCAATTGGGAAAGAATGTCCCTGCTTGCAGCTCTCTGAACAGTCCTGTGTTCTCAAATATGCAAGTGTCATGCACCTTCCCTGACCAGCCCACACTGATATCGGTGAAGCATCCCCAATGATCCACGAACACTTGGCTAACCACAGAGAGGTAGCCCTTTTTGTTGACGTACTCTGCGGCAGGGTGGGCTGGTGACAAACAGGGACATGGGTGCTGTTTATCGCCCCACTGCTGTTTAGGAACCCCACAGCTGAAAATCCACACATTTCTGAGCGTCACACTCCTGCGTAGCAGGAGACGATTAATGGCCTTGCACACTTGCCCCCACTGTGGGTTTTCCAACTCCAAAAGTATTTTCCACTGACCGGTAGCAAACCAGAGTGAGATCTCCCTTTGGGTAGGTGGAAGACCTACCCCCTTACTTATTACACTGTAATCTATGGTACCATTTGAGGTCCAAACGCCTTTCCGTCGCTTTGTCCTGGAGACCTCTCAGAAAACAGAATATCTGTTCGGAACTGACAATATACCTCTGATCCTAGCGGTTGCCCTCTTCACATAGTCAGCCACTAAGATAAGGAAAAGGCAAGTGGCATGATCATCTATGGTTTAAACAGCGTTTGACCTTTTTATCTTTATTTATAAGAATTTTAGCATTGTATAATTTTAGATTTCGCTCTAAGTTTCATTGTAACACTTCTTGTTTTCTTCCCAAGGCTGCGATCACCACATGCTTCTCCACTGTCAGTGCAGCTCTCATTCTGGCAGCCCTGTGCTGGAGAGATGGGGCAAGCTCAGCACACAGGTCCAGGAACGTGGTCTTTTGCATCCAAAAGTCTTGCAGCCATTACTCGTTGTCCCAAAACCTGCATTACGATGCAATCCCACCACTCAGTGCTCGTTACCTGGGCCCAGAAGCAATGCTCCACCCTCTGCAGCTGCTCCGTGAATGCCAACCATCACCATGAATTGTTTTTCGCTATGTCTCTCAGAAAACTGTCCTCCAAGAAACCCTCATGTCTCCCCATTGCTGGGGTATTTCCAGCAGGTCTGCAAATACAGGAGAATCGCGCGTCCTGTATTTGCAACATTCATGAGACTAGTCCGAGCTCTGGGGGCTCCAGGCTTCTGTCAGAGATGGCAGACTCGGGAACGTGCTGCGCGGGTTTGTGGGATTTTTTTTTAAAAAAGACGTGACAAATATAGGATATGGATGGCATTATGGGATGGAGAAAGTTGCATGCTGGGAACTTGACCCCTACCTCCCAGAGATCCCTGGGCGAGTCATTACCCTTACACAACAAAACATTGCAGAAACGTCCCAAAGGGCCTTGTGCCGGATGGCGGCATGGGGCATGCTCGGATACTTGCCCCCGGTGCATTGTACTCCACATTGACACAAGCCCTCCTGGGGAGCACGCCCAGGGCCGACGCAAGCAGCCAAGCAGGCACCTGCCCGAGCGATATACAACCGTCAGCGGCTGGACGCTGACGTAACTTGCGTCAATCACAGGTACGGCCTGGAAGAGCAGTAGGGGAAGAAGGGTCCCAAGCACCCACAGTGCTGGTCTTGCTAAGCCAGCTGCCTTCCTCAGGGGCCCAGAGCAGCAATTCCTCAACTGGCCGGTTATTAATATCCCAGCAGGAGGGACACACGCCGCTGTCTGCAGCTGTCAGTACCTGTCCTGTCTGCAGCTTTGCCTGCAGCTGTCACTTGGCCAAGGCCGGCCCGAAACAGAAAGTCAAAAATAGCTCATGCTTCCCTCCCCCCTCCTTTCTGTGTGTCTATACAAAGCATCTAGCCCTCCAGTGGGCCCGATTCCCCATCACCTGGACAGTCATTTACACCAGTGCAGAGCAGGTGGAAAAGGCCACGGGCCAGATTCTCAGCTGGTGAAAAAGCTTCATTGAAGGGAACGCAGACAGGCGGAGAATCACCTGAGAATCTGGCCCTGCCATTCTGGGGGGGGTGGCATTTTCCAGACATTTTGGGCTGGTGTGACTGACAATACAAGGGGAATGGCAGCTACTGGGGGAAGCCAGGGCCCCCCAGGACTCAATGGCAAAGCTCCCAATCTGCCTCACTAGAGACTGGCTCAGCACTAGGTGCGGGGACGCTGATACCGAGGGACCTCTGGGAAGGCAAGGGGGTGTTACTGTGTATTGTCTGTAGGTGTCTCACAACACAGCAGCCCACCACTGTCGGCCCATTCTTCCTTCCTTCCCAACCAATCTCCAAGGTTCTCGATACCCATCCCCTCCCGCCTTCACCCCCTCCCCACACACCTACTTCATCTCCCTCTCCTAATGTCATGGGGTGAGACTCTGGCCAGTGGGAATTTTGCCATTGACATCAGTGGGGCCAGGATTTCCCTCGTGGTGTCTGTGACTCTGTTTTCTGGTCCCACAGTACAAAGCCCCATTTTGCCAACGGAGAAAGTGAGGCTCAAAAAAAGGGAAGTGACTTGCCCAAGGTCACACAGCTAATCAGTGGCATGGCTGGGAGCAGGACCCAGGCGCCCTGGCTCACAGCTCTCTGCTCGGTCCACTAGATCATCCTGCCTCGTTCTCTCCTTTTCCTTCTCTCTCGCCCGTTCTGTGGTTTCACTCATCCATGTCGACCTGCCAACAGACACCTGCTCAGCAATCTGCTGCTCACCTACCTTTTCACTGGTTTATTTCCTTCTCCGACACTAACATCCTGCCTCTCACTGCCTGCCCTCTACCCGTCCTCCTCCATATTCATCCGAGCGTCTCTCTCCTGGCCTCTCCTCCTGCCCATCTAAATGCACTTTTCCAGGTGGTACAGCAGTACATGCCTGTGTCTTATGGCTCATTCAGAGCAGCAGCTGGTTATCCTTGACAGACAGACCAGCCTGGCCTTGCTCGGAGAGAGGCTGCTTTCTCCTGTATGTCTTCCAGCATTGTTTCCCCTCTCTGCGTTCCTGCTCGTTGCGCGCCGGGCACACCCACTCAATAAGGCAGCACGGCAAGGCAGAGTTTCCTCAGGTTTGTGCTAATTAAGTGTTCAGAACATGCTCTGCAACCCTAGCTGAGGAACTGAATCCCATTAAAAAGCCAGGTCGAGGCAGGCAGTGTCTAGCTTGTCATTACAAGCACTGGAGCAATGGAGATTTCCACTGGAAAATCAATAGACCCCCAGCAAGGAAGGGTCCACGAATGCAGATGGATGCAGGAGCTCAGGGAGCGCGGCCTCTGGCTGGGACCCGTCCCGGAGGCCAGGAGAAAAGAGGGGCTGCCAAGAGCAGGCGATCTCGGGCGGAGAGAGCTGGGGCGAGGCTCTTCCAGCCAGTGAATGCGAAGCCGGGACCCTCTAGCAAAGCTTTGTGCAGCTGCAGCATGCCCAGGCACAGGCTGGAGGGCGACTGTGCAGGACAGGAGGGGGTGGATTTGGCCTCCTGCTTTGCTTCCCCTCTTCCCCCCCCCCACCCCATCATGCCCATTCCCCCCCCTCGCACCTCACACCCACCAGATCCTCATGGTGCCTGGGAGAGCTCCTCGGTTCTCAGCCATTTGCACTCCCTGATCAGGCTAGCGCTTGGGACTAGCCGGACGGGGAGGGTCCTGGGTTGCTTGCTGCTCTGTAATCTATTGCTCTTCCTCGTTGCCTCCCTACTTCGCTGCCTCTTCCTCCCCATTTGTCCCCTGCCCCCCCTCTCCTTAGGGAGGGAATGAATGAGCCCACTCTACGGGGTGGCCCAATGGATCTTGTCCCCCAAAATGCGTATGACTCTTTACTCCCCGCCCCCGCCCCCAACCCCAATCCCTGTTGCCTCCTTGCTCTTCGCCCACTTCGTCCCCCCTTTCGGCTGGCCCCTGTGGCCCCCCTGCTCAGAAGCCCCCTGGTGCTCTCTGTGCATGGGGCTGCAGGGTGAAACTTACGACGTGGGGCTGCAGGGTGAAACTTATCATGTGTCGCTTTGTCTCAGCAGCCAAGGGAGGATGTTCACAGAGCAGAGGGTGCAGCCAGGCTCCGCTCCCAGGCCAGGTACAATAGTTCTTACCAGCCCAGAGGCAGGAGGAAAGCAGCCAGGAGGCAGGGGGACCTGGTTGGATCCACGCAGGAGGGAAAAAGGAAGGGACTGACCAGTGGGGAGAAATCAATGAGAGGTGTGAGCTCCCCACCCGAGGCAGGAGCCTGAATGCAAAGGGCAGAACCCAAAGATGACTCTAAATGCAAGTCTACACCAGAGCATGAGGCTCATTGAGCCAGTGCACTGAAATTAGTGTAGACCAGTGGTGGGAGGAGCTAGCCACCCTGAGTACAATCTCCTCCGACACCCTAGCCAAGGGTGTCCTCAGGGCAGCTCGTCCCTCCTACCACCAGTGCTGCCATGGCTATGCTGTTATCACTGGCTCGCCAGCACCAGAGGCTCCGTCCACCTGAGCTGGTAATTACAGCTCTGGCCTGTAGCCCAGGGGGCTAGCTTGCCTTTATTATATTCACTGCTTTGAATTATATTCAGCAGTAATACAAGAAACCTACAGGCCTACATCCTGTAAGACATTAGCTTCAGCAAGTTAGCATAAGGCTTGAGACCTATGAACTTTGCACAGATAAACAGCCCGACGGAAAACCCCAAGTATTTTGGGGAGCTGAAAATAGAAGGGGAAGTTCTGACCACAGGTCCATGAGTCAACCACAGAGGTGTCCTGTCAATGAACTGATGTACGTAACAGGTACGTGAGATACCTCTAAGGCTAGCCTGCTTGCTTGCCTACATATATCTTTTCTTATAAGTTTATTATTTTCTTATGGGTTTGATTATTGGTGTTATTATAACAGGTTTATATTAGAGTATATATACAGGCCATATCCTATATGTTGAGCTAAGTCAGCTTTAGCGTACATATGTTCGGGACCTTTCACCTAGGTAGATGGGGATGAACTAAAGCATAAGGTTCATATATGGCTGCGACCTTTAACATAGAGGATGTGTTGAAACAGATTGAAATAAGGGGCATCCTAAGTTAGGGTTACCATACATCCATATTTTCCCAGACATGTCCGGCTTTTTGGTTCTTAAATGGCTGTCTGGGAGGAATTTTTAAATATCTAAAAACATCCGGGATTTTGCCATTATTATTTTTCCCCAAAGAAGAGTTGATCATTCAAGAAAGAGAGTGAATGTTGATCATTCGAGAAAGAAAGTGAATGTTGATCCCTCAAGAGAGTGCCCGCTTTTCCCCCCTCGCTCCCAGCGCTTGTGCCGCGAAACAGCTGTTTTGCACGACTGGGAGGGAGCGGGGAAGAGGGGGAACGTGGCGCTCTCAAGGGAGGAGGCAAGGCCGGGATTTGGGGAAGGGGTCCAATGGGGCAGGGAGGGGGCAGAGTTGGGGCGGGGACTTTGGGGAAGGGGTTGGAATGGGGGCGGGGAAGGGGTGGAGTTGGGGTGGGGCCGGGGGTGGGGGTCACGAGCAAATACCCCCCCCCCCCATGGAGTGTCCTCTTTTTTGAATGTTCATATATGGTAACCCTATCCTAAGTTCATACCCTTTGAAACTTAACACCCCAACTTGGAACTTGGAAAGAACCGAAAGAACTGGTTAGGACCGAAATAACAAATGGGATACCTAGCCACAAAAGAGCCACAGTAAAAAACTGATGTCTACGATAATAAGCTGAGATCACTGATATACTAAACTATAGGAAAAACTCCAACGTTAGTAAGGTGAGGAAATACAAATAAGGAAAGGGGAAAATCCCCTAGTGAATATGCATCGAACATAGCGGCGTCAGTGTATCATATTACAAAAGTGGCATCCCAGCCTAGGGGCAATAGGAGAAGGTGATGTAGTCCTTGGGAGGTCCCAGAGTGATGGCCACTGGTGGTGGGGAAGGTGATGAGGAAGATGATGGCTAGCATTGCAGGTTGTTCTACAAGGGATGGGGTGCGTAGATGGATGTGCAGAGGTACATTCTGTAGTATCTCTAGCTACCTTTCTGAGCTGGGGTGTTTGTGACTGTGCTAAATGTATTCAAAAACTATATTTGTAAAGATAAATATAGTGTGAGTGTTGCAACTGTGCACATCGGGGTTCCCAACTGTAGCATAATTTAAATAATACTGGGCCTGATCTTGGGACGAGAACCTGGCAACCCTCAAAGTAATAACTGGGGATTCTTAAGAAATTAATATAATTAATACACAATTTAAAGATCAGGCAACAAGCTGCAGTGTAGCCATGGCCTAAGGGAGTCCAGGCGGGGGTAAGTTACACCCTCTCCCGGCCCCTCCGCCTGAAAATTACACCAGCTCAGCCTCACTGCCAAGAGCATGTCCTACCACACATCACCCCTCATGCATGGCCCATCCCCCTTAGTCCCCAGAGGGGTGGAACTGGGGCCGAGGGGGAAGGGTCTGTGCAGGCAGCAGCATGGCGGAGAGGTGGATGGCTGCTGCAGGTGATCGTAGACTTTTTCGGCCAAAAGGAACAGTCGTGGTCGTCATCACCATCAACCGACCTGCCAGGCCAGAGACCCTCCCCCAGCAGTTCATGCTTCCAACCCCGTGATGCGTGCTACTGACATAGGCAGCATCTAATGCCCTAGGAAGCGACGTCTCTTTGCAGTGAGCAGGAGTCTTCTGTGGCCTTTATCTCATCCATCCAGCCGGGGTCTTGACTCCCCACGTTTGCCCCAGATTCCAGATCCAAGCTAAGCCCAGCTCCACACAGGCTCAGCCCTGGCTGCCTGTTGCTGCAGTATGCGATTTACAGCCAGCCGTAGGAACCTTAGTGGTGCTAACTGAACTGATCCCAGGCCACCGAAGGCTCCTGGCACGGACAATTTTCCTCCTGTTCCCCAAGAGGTTTTGTGTAGGGTGAGAGCGATCTCGCCAGTTCCCTGCTCCGACCAGATTGCACGGCTGGCTCAGGGGACGGGGTTGCTTAGCACAGATGGCAGGCTGGGGGTTCCCATCCAACCCCTCACCAGCTCACTGCCCCCTTCCTGGTTTTAGGCAATGGTGTAGCGCCAACTGGAGGCGAGAGCCAAGCATTGGTGCCACGCGGGCCCTGGCTGAAATCCAGATTAGGGGGACCGAACAATCCAAGCCAGGAATTACATATGGCTCCTTGAGCTGAAGTGAAGTCTCTGAGCTTCTGATTATCAGGCAGGGCCAGGGCTCCCTGGTCGGCTCACTTAGACAAATTAATTCATTAGCAAAGAACCATCTTCACCTGGGGACATCACAGGACAGGGATCCCAGGAATGGGCAGCAGCCCTGCAGGATACCACAGGTGCAGCATGAGGGACTCTAATGCCCAATGCCCCATTGCCTTGCCGTGGGTGAGTAGCACGTGGAAATGAATGCGAGAATGGCTCTCTCCACCCGCCCTGTGAAGCAGGGAGATCCTATCCCTGTTTTCGCAGCTGGGAAACTGAGGCACAGCCAGACCTTCCGAAGCGATCCACGCCCCACCCCCTCCCCGGGAATGCTGGGAGCCGCTGCTGAGCTTCTGGTGCCAGCACAGGATCCATTGAGGGCTGGGCTCTTCTGAAAATCTGGCCTCCTTCCCATGACACACCCAGCGACACCCTGGAAGCCTTTGGCCGGAACTGAACCCAGGAGTCCTGAATCCCACTCCTCTGCCTGAGCCCCAGGGTGAGCCTGTCTGGCTGAAGAGACCCTAACACCCAGCCATGGAACGCGCCAGAAAGGGAGATGGAGAGAGAACTTTAGGATAATCCACCGCGATAGAGACAGATGGGAAGGGAAATGGAGGCAGAGAGATGAAGTGAACCTTCTGCTACCGCGTTTTTTTTTAAGCCAGGCTTTGGCTTTTTATGGACTCTGCAGCCCTGTGAGAACCCAAGTGCATTACAGATCAAACAAAACCAGATGCATTAAAAACCCAGTGGGAGAAGCACGGCGCGTTCTCACCAGCAAATAACCCATCACCAGGCTCTCTGCTGCCAAGATACGCAGTTCTGCTCCTCCAGAGCCCATCAATGACTGAGCCAGCAGCCTGGCATCATCAAGGGAAGAGGCTACAGGTGGGAGAAGAGCCGGGCGGAACTGACAAGAGATGGATCTGGGGTCGGAGTTTTGCTCTGGGAATGGGTTGGCAGCCAGAGGAGAGCACAAGGGAGATGGAGCTGCTGCGTCGGAGAATCCAATAAAGAACAATTGGCTCGATCAATAAGAGAATCTCTCTCTACCTGTCCCTGGAGGTAGCTGATAGATACTAAATCGGATCAGTGGGTGGCTTTTATTCCTCTTTCTGTAGTTCTCGCTTTCCACGCGATTCGGGCCAGGCACTTCCACGCTGCTGCAATGCAACCAAAGCTGGCAGTGTCTGGAGAAAGGTCGCCATGCTGGCACTAACCGGGCACAGCTCCGGGGAGACGCACACTGCTGAAGGCTGCTCCTGTGCAAGCGTTGCTCTATGGAGGACCCGACTCCCAGATGGCCCCGGCAGGGCACTGCTGTGAGGAAGCTCACAGGGCTGGAGTACTTGCTGGCACTAATGGGGCATTTCTCTAAGGAAGCGCCGGGCTTGTGCCTTAGCTGGCTTTGGAGAGCCCTTCCAAGCACCCAGCTGGCACAGAGAGTATGGTGGGCTCTGGGCGAGCTTGCAGGTGGAGTGTGTTGGAAGGATGCACTTTCCTGCCTACTGGACAGTAGCCTGCCAGCTATATGGAACGAGGGAGAGAAGTCTAGGGCCAGCTTCTCAGCCGCTGTCAATGAATGTCACTCCACTGAGCCCACACCAGCTGAGGATCTGGCCCTTAGTGGCCTTACACTTAACAAAGGGACAGACCTAGAGCTAGTTCCTGCTCTTCTAGTACAGGCAAAACTCCCCTCTAGACTGCAGGATTGGGCCCACAGGGAGTCTGTGTCCCTGATGTGCCCTTTGGGAGACTCCAGCCGGGCTCAGGATCAGGCCCTTTATTAGCAAACAGGACCATCCTGCCTGCCTCTCCCATCCAAGGATGCTCCACGCAAGCTCCGTCCCTGCTTGGGGCTGTCTTCAACACAAGCCAGCAATGTGGGGTCTGTGCGATCCCAGCATGGACTAATTAAAGCCTCCTCGTCCCCTTATCCATTGACATCCTCATTTAAAGGCTCTGGTCCAGCTCTTTGCGTTACTGCCTGCACGTGTCTGATCCCTCACCCAGGCCCCCGGCACGTGCCGATGCAGTGAGAAATTATCCCGTCATCCATTATGAATGGGGCATCCTCAGCCTGTCTATTTCAATCAGCGCCCAGTGTAATTTCCATAGGCTTGATCTGCATCGGAAGGCTTCAGATGTGGGAAAGCCAGTGCTAGCCGGGAGACCGTGCCCGCAGGTGGAATCTCACAAGCTTAATAATCTTTCAGGGAGACGGCGCAGACAGGGCTAAAGGTTTATGATTATTAGTCAGTGCTCCTCTCTACTTATTTAATTTAAATTGCACTTGAAGAGCTGCGCTGAACCGCTGTTCTGCTCCCGATAGCCGGAATCAATCATCCATCCCTGCTCCGCTTCCCATTCCCCTCCCTCGGATCCTTCTCCCCAAATGGGCGCTGCCCTCTACACCTTCCTCTCTCTCTCCACCCCTGAGATTTATCGGCTCCTGGGTGGGAATGAGGCGGACGGATCAGACCAGAAATGCAGCACCACCCAGTCAGGGCCTGCAGCAAGGGCTCTCAAAGCCAGATTCATGCAAGGTTCAGGATCAGGGCTAAGGCAGGCCCAGGGGTTGTGGGGCTGCCAGAGGCTAGTTCCAAGGGGTGAATTCTGCCCCCCGCAATGCCCAGGAGATCCAGCTCTGCACAGATGTCAATGACAACACGTGCCGTAGTAACACAAGGGCCCAGACTATCTATATACAAGAGCGTTTGTACCTACACTTGTCACTAGAGGACACTAGGTGCCTCACAGAGTCACACCCATGATCCAAACGCCCGCACCGAGACCGAGCTACTACCTCTGAGATGGCTGGGATTTCCAAACCGGCCGGGGATCCACCTGTCCATATTCCACTTAGATACAGTCTGAGACTTTCAAACTCTAGCGATTGATGGTATTTATACGGCCTGTCATAAATATAAAGGGAAGGGTAAACCCCTGTAAAATCCCTCCTGGCCAGAGGAAATCTCCTCTCACCTGTAAAGGGTTAAGAAGCTAAAGGTAACCTCGCTGGCACCTGACCAAAATGACCAATGAGGAAACAAAATACTTTCAAAAGCTGGGAGGAGTGAGAGAAACAAAGTGTATGTGTGTCTGTCTATATTCTGTCTTTGCCGGAGATAGACCAGGAATGAAGCCTTAGAACTTTTAGTAAGTAATCTAGCTAGGTATGCGTTAGATTATGATTTCTTTGAATGGCTGAGAAAAGAATTGTGCTGAATAGAATAACTATTTCTGTCTGTGTATCTTTTTGTAACTTAAGGTTTTGCCTAGAGGGGTTCTCTATGTTTTGAATCTAATTACCCTGTAAGGTATCTACCATCCTGATTTTACAGGGGGGATTTCTTATTTCTAATTACTTCTATTTTTATTAAAAGTCTTCTTGTAAGAAAACTGAATGCTTTTTCATTGTTCTCAGATCCAAGGGTTTGGGTCTGTGGTCACCTATGCAAATTGGTGAGGCTTTTTATCCAACATTTCCCAGGAAAGGGAGGGTGCAAGTGTTAGGAGGATTGTTCATTGTTCTTAGGATCCAAGGGTCTGGGTCTGTAGTCACCTAGGCAAATTGGTGAGGATTTTTACCAAACCTTGTCCAGGAAGTGGGGGTGCAAGGTTTTGGGAAGTATTTTGGGGGGAAAGACGTGTCCAAACAGCTCTTCCCCAGTAACCAGTATTTGTTTGGTGGTGGTAGCGGCCAATCCAAGGACAAAGGGTGGAATATTTTGTACCTTGGGGAAGTTTTGACCTAAACTGGTAAAGATAAGCTTAGGAGGTTTTTTTTCATGCAGGTCCCCACATCTGTACCCTAGAGTTCAGAGTGGGGGAGGAACCTTGACACGGCCCCTGAGTATCTGAGCACCTAGTCATCTTTACGGAGTTCAGCGTCACAGGGCTGTCGTCTCCAGTTTGCAGATGGGAAACTGAGGCACGGAGATTAATGGATTTGCCCACAGTGACAGAGGAAGTTGGTGGTAGGGCAGAGAATTGAACCCTAGTCTCGGGAATCCTAGGCTACTACCCCCAATACTGCCCCGTCCTTCCACACCACGAGCCAGTTACTATTATGGGTCACAGAGCATGCAGCTAGCTGGGGGACTCCCACACAATAATTATTAAGTTAAACCCATCCCCAACAGGCCCCTTAATGCCTGGGACCGGGGGGTTCCTCCCTTCCCCCCAACAAGGGCTGTGAAAAGCTTTAATCTAGTCACTCTCCCATTCTCCCCCTCTCTTTAATCATGCTGCATAATTATCCTCCCTGAAGAGGCGTCGCTCCCAGATCCCAGCACCGGCTAATGTCTTTTTTGCTTTCATTAATAACCCTGAATGGCTTTACAGGTGAAGGGAGGTGTGGGGGTAATTGAAACCATCTATTTTGCTTCCCAGTTCCTTCTGCGAGGCCCCACAGCTACAAGGGCTGTCTGGCTTTCGGTGTCTCAAGAGGCAGGGGTGCGGGGAAGAGAAATGAGACTTCTGCAAGGGGCAGCTGAGCCCAGGGACGGATGGGAAGAATATGGAGCATTTACAACCATCCTGGGGAGGTTTAGCCATTAGCCCAATTCCCCACCTCCAAGGCCAGCCCTGCACTGAGCCCTCCCTCACCACTCCCAGCACCCTTTGCAAGGGCCGGCGGTAACCCCGCTGGCTTGGCATGTCATATTCTGCCCCAGCAGCGTCAGTCGGCTAAGTCCGACACTCCCTGTCTCGTACTGCGGCTTGATGTTGCTGTGTGCTCTGACTGCTGCCTTGTTCCACCTCAGCGGTGGCTGCATTTCAATGGTGATTTTTCTGTGTGTATGTTTATCCACGTGTGCTACGTAGGTACTGCAGATAGCTGGCTACTGTGGATTGGATGGAGAGGTAGGTGGAGAGATAGAGGGGTATGCATGGGGACAGACAGATATCGACTTTCACACTGTGGATTAGATAAAGATTTTTGAAAGGGCTTGGAGATCCTTGAAGATGAAGGTGCCTATAATAACAATTGTAGCTGCAAACTATCCACAGCAAAGAATAATTGAAGTCAAATATTACACAACAATAAAAATGGCCACACAATTACAACCCAACAGCTGAACTGCAAGCCAGAAGGAAAGGAAGGGCTCAGTGCACACAAGAGGGAAGAGAAGCGTCTGCACAAGACAGCTGACAGCACTCATGATGTAGGGCACCTTTGGAAAAGACAGGCCTTCAGGGCTTTCTTACGAGAGGGGAGAGAAGCAGCGATGAACGCTGAGGGCAGGACCACCCGGAGGGGGCGGGGAAAGGGGGCGTTTGCCTCAGGTTCCCTGTTTGAGAGGGGCCCCAAACCAAGTGGTGTTGCAACCTGCCACACAGGATCACAGCACCAGTCAAACTGGGCCCAGGCTCTCCTCAGGGCAGACCAGCGACCAGGCCAAACATGAATGGCCCTGTGACTCCATACTCCAGTTTGCAATGCCCAGCCCAGGGACCTGGCCCAGCTCTGGGGGACAGGAGGGGCTGCTGTGTGGTGAGCTCACTCTCCAACACACACACCGGACAGCCCCCCCGCTCAGTGGTCATTTTTGTGGCAGGGCAAGGGTCCTCCGTTTCAGATTTTGTCCCAGGCTCCCCAAAACCTCTGTGCAGCCCTGTTCAAGGGGAGCTAGGGGGCCACACAAGAGACCCAGAGGCCTGCTGACCTAAAGCAAGGTGATTGGACTTCTGTGTGGCCTATATAGCCATGTGGGCTGGGACTTTCAAAAGAGCACAGGGGATTTAGGCACCTTAGGCTTCTTTGGAAATCCCGGCCATCACTATTCTGGGTCTCTTTCTGTGCCCTGCAACTGTCAGTCTCACAGGATTCTGTAGTCCGCAGGGCCTGGCAGCTCAGTGCAGACTGTCCCAGGTGAGACACATACCCTGTGCTCTCCCCTGGAGGAGTCGCTTCCGGCTTTGGTTTTGCTTAGCTGCTCTTTGAATCTTAAGGCAAAGTAACTCTGCCTGAGCGCATGCGTAGGGGAAGGGAACGCTCCAGAACACAGGTGGCATGAAAACACAGATATTCAAAGAGCTCTTGAATATAGCCAGAACCTAAGGCCAGATCCTCAGCTGATGTAAATCAGCATAGCTCCACAGAACCAGACGTACACCAGTTGAAAAGCTGGCCCAAGGGCTTTATAAAGCAGCATGGTCAACTTCAAATCAATGCAGCGCTCGATAGGTAGCCAGCGCACAGAGCCCCAGGTAGGTGTGATATATGGCAGTAGCTCAAGTGGATGATCAACGGGGCCGGTACACCCTGCAGCACGCACAGGACATGTCCCTGTGAGATATTACTATTCATGCCGGACTCATTTCCCCAACACAACCCTCTTCCTGGCTTGCTCACCATAAGAGAGGAGACCGGCTTGGCCGGAACACAGAGCAGCAGCTCGGAAACAAAAAAGAGGCCAGAGGAAAGGAGGAGATGTTCTCAGAGGGAGGCAGGGGCTGCATCACCAGGAAGTGGTTGGGAGTTTTTCGATGCCACTTTTTTTTGGTGTGTCTCTGAAAAGGCCCATTCGGCAAAACTGGCGCTTTTCACGGGACAGGGACGGTGTTGACAAATGTCTTGACTCAAAACAAAATCTGGAGGGGGAAAAAAAGAAAGGTTTTGAAATTGTCCAAACACCCTATTCCGGCATTTTCAAAAGGGAAAAATTCTGGTTTTCCAGTTCAAAACAACTGTTTGTTTTGAAATTTAATCAAATGAGGTTTAAACCAAACCAAAACTGAAAGAAAAATGATTGAAATCAAAAGGAAATCTTTCCCAATGGATATTTTGGGAGATTTTTGGTGTTTTGTTTTGTTTTTTAATTTCCATTGCAATTCAGAAGGGAAAAATTTTCAAATCTCAAAAATTTGCACGGGATGGGAAACAGTTTTTCCACCCATCTCCAGTCACTGTGCAGAAGAAAACAAGGCAGCTCATTAGCACAGGGCAGAGTGGGACAGAGGAGAAACGCTAGTGGGACACAACATGAGATGGGAAGTGGGGTACATGGAGAACGTGCTTGGCTTTGGAGGGTGCCGGGCAAAAGAGGGTGTTTGAGAGAGAGGGATCAGAGGGAAAGGCAACAAGATTATTGGGTTTAGCATATAGGTGCTGGATGGGTTTGGTGGTCTGTGATATACAGAAGGTCAGACTACAATATGCAGGTGTTCTCTTCTGGCCTTAAATTCTATGACTCAAGAGGGGCCTGGTCCTGCACGGGGCCCTCAGGGCAGGTTTTCAAAGGCGTGCCAGTCCTGTTGAGACACTGAAGTAAGGAAGCCGCTGGGCCGGCTTTTCAGAAGAGATCAGTGTCGGGTACCTACTGAGAGACGAGCTGATTACAAAGGCCTGGCTGCAGGGGTTGCCCCAGGAGCTGCCGAGGACTTGCAAAAACCTGGCCTGATTGGGGGTCCTTGGAAAACTGGCCTGACATGCAGCCACCTCTGGGGTGGAACACCGCACCGGCAGCCCTGCAAAATCCGGGCCAAGAGCATAAAGGCCAGCCCTGCTGTAAGGGCCAGGCGAGAACTAGGCCTGACTGCCAGGCAACGTTCTCTGCCTCCGAGCACGAGACACAGAGTGATGCAAAACACAAATGAAAGGCCCGGAGCGGCTCTTTTTCCGTGTCTGGTTTTTACAGCTGAGCTATAAACCCCGAGCAATAAGCCCCCTGGAAGTGCTGACACGCGCACTATCTCGGCAATTGCGGCTGAGTGGCACCGGGGTAATATATAGTGTATAAATATTTATACCACCACGGGGTTACTCGCCTGCTCAAAATAAATAGGGCTATTTTTCTGCTGCTGAAATAAATGTTTCCACTCTTCAAAGAAATTTATTTTATTCTCCTAACACTAGGGAGAAAATGCTCCTCAGGCCTGGGCAGAGACGACTGTGCTATTGGCCGGGAGGGCTGCCTGTCCAGTCATGTCCAACCAATAGGAAAGGGAATAGCTAAAGGCGGCTGACTGGACAGAGCAGCTATTGGACCCCGAGCAAGCCAGTTAATCCTGGACTCGCTGCATTAGAGCTCAATGAGCCAAGCGTAGGCAGCTGGGGGCTCTGGCTATTAATCTTATTCTGTGGCTCTCTCTCGTCTAAATGCTGACGAAAATGAATTGGTTCTTTGGGGACGAACCTCTTGGCCAAATGACCTCAAATCTGTGCCATCAACTCTCCCCACGGGCCCGCGGGCTTGACCGTGCCTGTGCCAATAATCTGACGATACAGGTGGATTTTAGAGCACTTAAAAACAACCAAAAAAATTAGCTTTAAACAGAAATGGCAACCCAGCCTAACCTATGGCACTGCTCCACTCTCTGTCTCTCTGTCCCACCCACCCCCACGCATCTCTGTCGATGGAATCCCTCTCATCCTACCCCCAAAGTACCAAAGCGCCGGACGCTATGATTTAGAGTGAATCTTTACAGACTTACTCCTGATTTTGCCACTGGTGCGAGTGACCTCGTGCAAATCTATCTTGACTATAAGTCCATAGAAAGAAAGCCTGTGCCTCAGTTTCCCCCTCTGTAAAATGGGGATAGAGGCACTTCTCCACTGTGGCAAAGTGCTTTGTGACCTGTCGTTGAAAAGCTCCCTGTGGTCTGAGTGCTAAGTTTTCTCGCTGTGCAGGCAGAACGGCCCGTCCTCACTGGGAGTTTTTCCTGCACTGGGCAGGCCGGTTTGAATAGAGGAGAGAATAATTTTAGCCAGGCGTTTGCTCATCCCTATGTTTCTAATGTGGATTTTAGTGACGGTCCCGGTGAACCAATGCCCTTTGTCAAACCAGAGCCCAGGTACAGCAGGGACTAGCTCCTTCTCACATCCTTGCCACAAATCATAGAATCATAGAATATCAGGGTTGGAAGGGACCCCAGAAGGTCATCTAGTCCAACCCCCTGCTCGAAGCAGGACCAATTCCCAGTTAAATCATCCCAGCCAGGGCTTTGTCAAGCCTGACCTTAAAAACCTCTAAGGAAGGAGATTCTACCACCTCCCTAGGTAACGCATTCCAGTGTTTCACCACCCTCTTAGTGAAAAAGTTTTTCCTAATATCCAATCTAAACCTCCCCCATTGCAACTTGAGACCATTACTCCTCGTTCTGTCATCTGCTACCATTGAGAACAGTCTAGATCCATCCTCTTTGGAACCCCCTTTCAGGTAGTTGAAAGCAGCTATCAAATCCCCCCTCATTCTTCTCTTCTGCAGACTAAACAGTCCCAGTTCCCTCAGCCTCTCCTCATAAGTCATGTGCTCTAGACCCCTAATCATTTTTGTTGCCCTTCGCTGGACTCTCTCCAATTTATCCACATCCTTCTTGTAGTGTGGGGCCCGAAACTGGATACAGTACTCCAGATGAGGCCTCACCAGTGTCGAATAGAGGGGAACGATCACGTCCCTCGATCTGCTCGCTATGCCCCTACTTATACATCCCAAAATGCCATTGGCCTTCTTGGCAACAAGGGCATACTGCTGACTCATATCCAGCTTCTCATCCACTGTCACCCCTAGGTCCTTTTCCGCAGAACTGCTGCCTAGCCATTCGGTCCCTAGTCTGTAGCGGTGCCTTGGATTCTTCCATCCTAAGTGCAGGACCCTGCACTTATCCTTATTGAACCTCATCAGATTTCTTTTGGCCCAATCCTCCAATTTGTGTTTGGCCCTTCTGTATCCTATCCCTCCCCTCCAGCGTATCTACCACTCCTCCCAGTTTAGTATCATCCGCAAATTTGCTGATCCTCGGCAGTGTTGCTCTGGAGGAGTCGCCCACAGGAGCGAGAGGGGAATTCGCTCTCCAAGGACCATTCCTGCGCCAAGCCCACCCTTAGACGAGACCCTTTTGGGGATGGGGCCATTTGCCGGCTGGGAGCGGGAAGGAGATCCCCCAAGGTCACAGCACCTCACCCCCACTTAACAAGTTATAACAGGCCACCAGACAGACATCGGACACACGCACGTTCACTCAGGACCAACCTGGTGGCAGATCCAGCTCCTGTTAAAGTCAATGGGAGTCTTCCATTGACTGGAGAGGCAACAGAACCTGTCCCTGGCACTTGATCCAACAGCCTGAAGGGGAAATAGCACCATAGCTAGTTACCAATCCCCTGAGCAGCTCCCCGGTAAAAAGGCCATTTATCTGCATCTTGTCGACGAGGAGGAGTTATATATGTCCCTGGGCAGTTCAGAAAACATGGAATGTACATAACTACAGCCCTATGCGTACATTACGTATTCAGGGGACCTGCCGTGACAATAGAGAAGACAGGAGATTTATTTCCCCAAGATAAAGGTGCCTTCATCACTCAGACGTTGCCACCAATGGGGAAAGGCCTCCTTCTCATCGCTGGGAGATGGAGCCTGTGATCTAATGCAATCCTTGGATAGGCCCGAGCCACCAGGCTTGGACCCAAATTCAGTTCCAGGCCCAAAGTTCAGGGTGTCTAGTGGGAAAGATTCCATCCATCCTCTTCCCCACTCACCCTTATTTCCATTAGAGTTATGCCATAGACTTCCTAATAGATAGGACATTGGGCTGGGACCCAGGAGACATGGGTTCTATTCCTGGCTATGCCACTGGTTGACTGGGTGATCTTGGGCAAGTCATTTCCATGCTCTGTGCCTTGGTTTCCCCACGTATAATAGCAAGATACTGATACCAACCTCCTTTCGAAAGTGCTTTGAGATCTGCGGATGAAAAGTGCTAGAGAAGGGCGAGGTATTATTATTCAATGGGAGCAAAATTGGAACCAAGGATTCATCATTAATTCATTCTGTCCTGCTTCTAAAGCTACCAGTGTTTTCTTTTTAGCCACTCTGCACAGCCCAGGGCTCCTGCCTTCCCAAAGCCAGGTACAATTCGACTGACGTGCCTTGGCACAAATCACTCTGTCCTGGCGAGGTGCAGACTCCACTCCCATCACGCAGACATCTTGACGAAGCACAAGGCAACAGGTCACATGGATGCAATGAGCCAACAAGGGCCTTCCCAAACTGGTTCTGAGAATTTCACTGTAATGTTATTGTACCACATTTACATCTAGAGGCCCAAGTCATGGACCGGGACCCCACAGCTCTGGGGACTGTACAGAGAACAAGACAGTTCCTACCCCAAAGGATTCACGACGGAATCATAGGTTCTTCTGAGCCCCCAACCCTCCCAACCCCCTGCTTAGAAAAGAGACTTTACATAATGGATTGAAGATCAAATCAACAGGCAGGCACGTACTCATATGAAAGGACAGACAGCTGCTTCTGATGGACTCATCCATTTCAACAGCATCTAAGCTTTCTTTGGTATTTATTTAATGTTTATAAAGGGTTGGCACCATTATGGATTTGAAGAAAACCTCCCCATATAAACTGGATGTAAACGGAAATGGCAATGCCTGCCTGAGTCTGTTGAGAGCCTGAAACAGCTGAGCACTGCCTCCCTCCTTTCTTGATGAGGCAGTGTGACAATTTAAAATCCAATGGGTCTGATTCTGATTGTACATACAATCATGTAACATCAAGGGTTACACCCCAATGCCTTTAATTCGTGGGAGTGGAATCAGACCCAGTGCTTAACTATTTTACTGCCGATCATTTTAGCAGAAACATCTAATTATTCTGGGATTGTGGGCAGAAACTGCCAGGCAAGAGTGACCTGCCCACACGGTATGTTTAGCCAATGAGAGTCGCTCTGGTCATGCAAAGCTTCCAGCTCACGGTCAATTGGCTGAGCGCCCTGTTGAAGGTGGAGTCTGTTGTGGTGATAAGATAAGAGTCTGCTCTGATTGAAGCATGGAACCAAACTCTTCATAAAGCCTCGTTGGTTTTCCAGTCCCCCCTGGGCTCTTACTAATGAGACAGCAATAAAACGACCAAGGTATTAATAAAGCTAAATTGTTCTAAGCCCAGCCTTTTGGTTAGACTGGTTTTCACTTTTTGCAAGACGCAAGCACAAAAGTGGAGCTCAAATCAAAACAGAACAGCAAGCCAGATAGCGTTTAAATAGCCACCGCATGGTCCAGTGGACAGCACAGCAACGAGGAGCCAAACAACATGGGTTTTATTCCCAGCTGGGCAAGTCACTTCACCGCTCTGTACCTCAGTTTTCCCTCCTCCTTTAAATAGGAAATAATGACTCTGGCCCACCGGCATAAATCACGGTGATCAGGTGGTGAAAAGTGCTATGGAAGTGTTTTACTATTACTGCACCATTCATCTCAACCAACGTAGAGGAAGCCCCATTTTCAGAACCGTGGACTAGACTGGGGCACCCAATTCCACATGAAGCAAGTGTTTGGGTATCTGTGGCTTGAGCCCACCTGACTGAGCTGCCCCAGGTTGAAAATTGGACCCAGCACTTTAAATATTTAATTAGACACACACTTAAAATTATTTCACTTTGCAATGTACAGTGGCCACTGAAGTCAATGGAAAGACGGCCATGGATTCCACTAGACATTGGGCTGGGCCCATAATGAATATATTGCTTAGAGAGAAATTTAGTTTGTTAGAGGAGAGGAGGAGACAATAGGGCAGATTCTGGCTTCTGTAACAGGGACATAAATCTGGAATGATTACCCTGGAGTCACTCCACATTGACAGTAGCGTTGCAGCAATCAGAATCTGGTTTAGTGTGAGGAAGTGAGAGAAACAGGGACAGATCGTATTCTGTTCTGTATAGGTTCTGATACCTCCATCATCTCTGTAGTATCAGCATGCCTGCCAATCATGCACTGAGCAACATGACTAACATCTGTCACGCGTGCCAGCAGAAATGCTCAGCTGGTGTGAACGGGCGTAGCTCAGACTCCTACATCGATTTACACTAACTGAGGATCGAGGCTGTGATCTTTAGCAAGAGAGGTCCTTTGATATGAGCCCAGGGCAGAATTCCAAGCTCTGGGGAATCATGCTTTCCCCTTCCATTTATCCAGAATTACAGTGAGTCCTTAATGATGTACCGAGACGCTTGGTGTTTCATGCGTTTACCAGAAAATACAGAGTGGAGTTTGAAAAGATTAGACACATTTAAATGCAAATTGTGTTATTTCAGTCTTTAAAAAATGTCATTAATACATTTTCTGCAATTTGGGAAAATCAGTGGTAATTATTTTTCCAAAGTGAACCATTAGCCAACTTTCATTTGAAGGGGTTGCGGGGGTGGGGGGGGAGAATCAGGGAAATTATATGACTGACGCGTATTCCTTCACAGAACGGCAGAGTTACTTTCTTATACGCAGAATAATTACCATGTAAAGGAACCGGAAAGTCGTTCTGTGAGATGAATGTATACAAACCATGAGATCGTTTCCTTTTAGGCGTTTGGAGATGTCATTCACACATCCACATTATCCCCCAGCTCTGTCAGCGTATACGTTGCCATCAATAAACAAGATAAAGGCAAGGCTAGAAAACTTCATGCCAAACTACTCTTGATGTTGCAATTGTGTGTCCCTGCTCATTATGGATCTCAGTTCACAAGTGGCCTGTACGCTGCCCATTCCCTTATCTGGCTCAAGTTAGAGTAGCTACAGAATCTGATCCTATGATCAGCGTTTGCATTGAAATCAACGAGAGTCCAGCAGGCGGGAAGCGATGGAATTAAGGAAAGGATGTCCTGACCGTGAGATGGTCTCAGCTGGAGGGGGTTCTGCCAGAGACACAGTAAAATCCCCACGCCTAGGGACATTTAAAGTCAGATGGGACAAAGCACTGGATAATATGCCAGAGAGAAACAACCCTGCCCTGGCTGACATGGTCAATGTCCTCATGGGTGGATTTCAATCCAGCCGACAGCTTTGCCCTCCCAGTCCATTTGTGGCATACAAAATACAGGTACAGTTGACAACGCTCAGATGCCAGACTATTAGGGGTTTCATCTCAGTGCCCAGCCCCCTAACATTTTAGCACCCCGCCATGGGAACCAGCCCCTAGCACAGCATGGCTGGAATCCACAGACCTCTGGTTACCTGGGCCAGCCACTCTGCTGCCTGCCCAGTCAGGTAGCTAGATGGCCACGGGCGGCCGTTTAGGCCTGCAGTTAATTGCGCTTGCAGATTTCCTGCAGCTGCAGGCACAAAATTTTGAGAAAAATTAATTGCAGGCCCAAGTAAGGCCTTTGCCAAAGAGACTGACTATCACTATATGGGACGGTTTGCACAGGTACCCTGTCCTGGTGAGGCCTCTAAGCACTACCACCATAGAAATGTTCATAATAAAAACCTGGTTGTCCAAAAGCACTCAAGAACATGCTCAAATCCTTCCCTGCTAAGCCTGGCACTGAAGCCCCTGGGTAGCTTTAAGCACACACTTAGCTTTCAGAACATGCTTAAGAACCTTTGACTTCAGCGAAGAACTAGGCAATTTTTTTCTTCCAAAACTTTTTGGCAACAGCGAAACCTTTCACAAATTCATATAAAACCAAAGCTGAAAAAAGTCAAAACATCTGGATTTTTCAATTCAATTAAAAAAATATTTTAAATGCTCTACATTGAAATGAAAACTTCCATTTGGGGTTGAACTAATGTTTCGTTTGACCCAAAACAAAATGGTTCTGCAACTTTTTGATCTGCCATAAGTTCCAAAAAAGTTTTGACCTGAAACAATTTTGTTTGTTTTTGTAAAAACCGCTGAACCCACAAGTCTGTTATTCTCACAGCTCTGCTTCAATGGCATTTCATCACATGCTTAGAACTGAGCACGTGCTTAAGGGCTGTCCTGACTAGCGATGCTTTCCTGAATCAGGGCCCAAAGCTGGAGGCTGATTTCTTAAGTCAGGCTCATAGATCTTTCCCATCTCTAACGCATCTGATCCACAGACCGAACCAATGGCAACACTCCCACTATATCTGTATCTACGCACGATGTATATACCATTTTTAATTCCAACCTTTCGCTGTGATCTGTCTGCTGCTAAATGGAAAGAAAAAGGGGGGTGAGGGGGAAATTGAGATTGTCTTCACCGAGATTAAACAAAGAAGAGCCTTAATCTTATTTGAGTCATCTAGGTGAGAGAAGAGCAAATTTACATAACACTGTAAGTGCTCATTAACTGATGTTAAATGACAGCCAAACACCTATAGGATAACACAGGGACTAGCAGAGAATACTAAAGGGGTCCCTTCATCCAGATCAGGGATTTTCTACAAAGAGCCCGCGCTACTGAGGGCATAGTCAAAGCCACCGCAGCTCCCCAGAGGCCTGCACACCGGAGCAGCAGTCTCTCTGCCAACAGCACTGCAGAAATGATGAGAACGAGGACAAGAAAAATGACCTGCTTCTCGTCTCATTGGACTCACCTTTCGAAGGCCAAGGGAGAGTGCTGTTGGCAGGACCCTTTTGGATTGGACCGGTCAGACCCGGTAAGCGAGGCAAATGGGCCCCTGTCATCTTGGCAGAGAGCTTCTGCGCGTTAATTCCCCAAACTCTGTGAGCAACCACCAGTGTGTGTGACCTCTGGGGCACCAGCTGCATGGGTTTCTGTAATGATCAAATCAATGGGCCAGGAAGTGACCAAGGACTCAGTCATAATTGGAGCCTCATTGCGCCAGGTCCTGTACAAATACATAGGAGGGCACAGAGCCAAAGGGTTTACAAATGTTATTAAAGCGAATGTTAAAAAATAATATAATACAGTAAATCCTCACTTAAAGTCGTCCTGGTTAACACTGTTTGTTATTAGCTTGCTGATCTACTAGAGAACATCCTCGTTTAAAGTTATGCAATGTTCCATAATAAGGTTGTCTGGCTCACCCCGCTCCGCCTGCCCACCCAGCGCTCCTGTCGGGGAGCGGGGTCAGGGGCTTGCCCCACTCTGCCCACCTGGCATTCCAGCCGGGGAGCGGGCAAGCCCCAAACCCCACTCCCCAGCAGAAGCGCCGGGTGGGCGGAACGGGGCAAGCCCCCACATCTCGACCCTGCTCCCCGGCTGGAATGCTGGGTGGGGGGAACGGGGCAAGCCCCTGTGCCCTTCCCCGCTAAGCCCCTGCCTCAACCAAGCTTCACAATCATCACTGGTGAGTACGGTATTAAATTGTTTGTTTAAAATTATTTAAAACTTGTACTGTATATAATGTTTTTTGTCTAGCAAAAAAAAAAAAAATTCCCTGGAACCTAACCCCCCGTATTTACATTAATTCTTATGAGGAAATTGGATTCGCTTAACAGCGTTTCGCTTAAAGTATCATTTTTCAGGAACATAACCACAACGTTAAGCGAGGAGTTGCTGTACGTAGGTTGAGAAAAGAGTGTCTATACATCTGGGTATGGTGCTTAGATTATCCACAACTACCAAGTTTGTTTTAAAAGTCATAATATACATATAGTGCATAATCAGCAATAACCCAAATTTAGGTGAATAAATTTTAACAATACAATTTAGATATTAGCATCCATGTATTCAGGGACATCACTCATGAAAAGTTATACAGAGATTTGGTTGTGGAAAGCAATGAGTGAAGATTGTCCCTCAGTAATTGAGAATTTAGGGTAGGTTGTCCATTTAGAAAATACAATCCATCAGGAAAGTATTTCAGTTATGGACTATTTTAATCCAAGAAAGCATATCCAATCTAAGAAAATCAAATCCTGGATCCCACTTCGAGCAGTAGCCAGTAAAGATGTTTCAGGGGAAAGTACAAGAAACCCCCCTACTGGACAATTATGGAATAACCTGCCCCTACATGAAATATCTGCCTGTCCCCATCATTTGAAGACTGGATTACCTCCTTAAGCATGAGGATGTAACGTTGTCTAATAATCTGTGGCGGTGTGTATGTGGTTCCAAAAAAATATGTCCCATCCTTTCCAGAATCCTGCCAAATTCTTGGACTCAGTTATATCTATTTTTGGATTTTATACTGCCACCTATCACTGTAGTAGTTTACCTTTTTGTATATAATGTGGTGGTGAGTTCCACAGGCGAGTCATGCATTATGTAAATAACCTGACCAGGAACAGCACTCAGGTTACATACTCTGCCCTTGCCTGGAATAATACTTGAAGTGGATTCCTGTGTTCATTTGAAATGGACTCTTGGCTCAGCACCAAAAAAAAATAAAATAAAAAAAATCCAAACACCTGGAATGGATTCTTATGCTTTCCTTGGGATAATAAAAATGTTCATTGTGTATAGAGCATATCTACCGCACCCTCGAGAAACACTGGTGGGCAGGATAGTGCCTGCTATATTAGGGTTGAAATCTGGCCCATTGATTTGAGTGGCAGCCCGTGAAGGAACTGCATTCCTACAGCCGTCCCTGGAATGCATTCTAAACAGGAACCCTGGAAGACAAAGGACCCCAACTGGATTATTTTGCCTTCCAGAAATGGACTTTTGGAAATCTCTAAGCCCACTGGAGTTCTGGGTTCCATTGCGCAGACTTCTGTCTCTTTCAAAGCCTACAGGGAAGGCGGCAGGGGTGGGGGTGGAGGGGATTTAATGTAATACTAAGCCACGCTTTCATCTACCACTCGTGTCTCATCCCCGACTTTGCAGCCTGACTTGATAACATTTTTAAAAATCCAATTTTTAAGAAAGCCGAGATAGAAGGGAGCCTCCTCGATCAGGGTAATTGTGTTACGACTGCTCAAAAGGCTTTGTAATGTCCCAGGAGCAAGTGGCCGTTTAAATCTCATTCAGGGTCAATTTCTATCTACTGTTGCTTTGCTCTCCCTTTCCAGTCCGCCCCGCAGTGTATTCTCTAGCCATGGACCCATTTTTCTCCCCCCTCCTGTAATACGAGTCTTCCAGCATGAAGGAGACCTGGACTTTGTACGTCTTTGCCAGTTACAACGGGATGGGAATTAAGTTTGCTGGTCACACTGGAGGTAAAGCAATTTTACTTGCCAGCTTGTACTTGTTTTCCCAGCGTACGTAGCTGTCTGCTGAAGTTTCTGTGACACAAATACATAACGACACACACACAGGCTCTCGCTCTCCTTCAGGAAATCCTGTAATGTTGTCCTGTTGCAACGTACTTCACACAAAACATTCACACAAAACACTTTTTTCTCTCTGGTTTCAGAGTAGCAGCTGTGTTAGTCTGTATTCGCAAAAAGAAAAGGAGGACTTGTGGCAACTTAGAGACTAACTAATTTATTTGAGCATAAGATGCATCCGATGAAGTGAGCTGTAGCTCACGAAAGCTTATGCTCCAATAAATTGGTTAGTCTCTAGGGTGCCACAAGTCCTCCTGTTCTTTTTTCTCTCTGCAGAAAGACGGTGACTCACCAGTCAGCACGCCCCTTCCTGGCTGGGTACAGCATTGCAGGATCCTCCCTTGCAGTCAGCGCCCTCCGGCAGACATTCAGGCTTTCTGGCCTGGTCCGGTCTGGCTCTTCCCGGCAGTGACTAAGTCCTCTGGCCCAGCCACATAGAGTCCCGCCCCTGCTGGGGTATCAGTGTCTCAGAGACACGATCCTGCTTATCAATACGGCATCATCCACCCCACCTGGGCTCCACCTCAATCCCCCTCTCCTTTCAGAATAGCAGGGTCCCAGGGTTTCCCCCAGCAGGGCTCAAAGACCAAACAACTAAAGCCGCTGCTCACCCCAGGCTTGAGCACGTTGGCCTTCCGGGGTCTCCTGCTTTTCTTCCAGAACATCAACCCCCAGGGCTGCCTCTCTGGATCCTTGACCCTCTTTCAGGGCCCACCATAGGGCTAGCTCCTGTGGTCCTTTTCCCCAGAGAAAGGGGCCTAGAGACACCTTTTCTGCTGGCTCACCCCTCCTTCCTTTATGAAACAGCCTCCCACCCCCACCCCAGGTGCAACAACTGATCTAACTGAGCACACACACACCCTCTTCTGACTTCAAGGAGAAGAGGCCAGGGGCTGCGGACACATAGGAAGGCACTGTGGGCTATTTGAACTGCCCATCTCACAGTACCGAGAGATGCATCATTCGCTGCACGTCTGTGGATGTGCATGTGTTTACATGTATGTTCACGGTTGATGGGAGGGAGGCAATGGGCCAAACTGAGTTGTTTTCCCTCCCAACAGGAGAGCCGTTAAAGCTCGTGTAAGGGGACTATTGCCCCCTTACTAACATTCAGTGGGGGTGTTTTAGTTGCCAGCTCCCAGTACTAAAAGGGGGAAGGGTCGATGGGGAATCAGGACCCTGAGACTGCCAGTCCCCAGGAACAATGGGGAGAGGCCAATGCTCCAGGTCAGCCTGAATGACAGAGCGGGCAGGCTAATCAGGGAGTCAGGAGGCCGGGGGGTCCTGTCCTCCGTGTGAGCTGGATTTGCCTGGGTCAGACAGAGTGGGGCCGAGCTAAGGAGAAAGCAGGGGCCCAAGCTAAGCTGGGGAGCAGAGCTGTGCCAGATCCAGAGGGACCAGAAAAGCAGCCCAGAGAGAGCAGACCCTGTCCTGGGAGTGGAGCTGCAGCCCCAAAGCCAGAGGCACAGCCCAGAGAGAGCAGACCTGTCCTGGGAGCAGAGCTGCAGCAACCAGAGCCAGAGGGGCCAGAAAAGCAGCCCAGGAAGCAGGTCAGTGCTGGGAGCAGAGTCACAGAAGCAGCCGGCAGAGCAGACCTGTCCTGGGAGCAGAGCTGCAGCAACCAGAGCCAGAGGGGCCAGAGCAGCAGCCCGGGGAGGTGGAGGCAGAGCAGCAGCAGTGCAGAGACAGAGTCGTGGGGTTGGGGCTGGAGCAGTCCGGAGCTGGGTGCGGTGAGCAGCTGGGGAGAGCGAGGGGGACCCTGGGCAGCGGGCCCAGCACAGGGAGACGCCTCAGCCAAGAGGCTCTGCAGGCCAGGCTTGGATCATAACCCCAACAGGGCGTGGGCAAGACTGGGCAGAAGGGTCCTACCACTTAGAGCCTGAGAGCGTGAGGCCACCACCAGAGCAAGTGTCCAACCCACAGCATCCCTGCAGCAAAGCCAGGGCCAGAGAAGGAGGCCTGGGACTTACAAGGAACAGACTGTGAACTGCCCTGACACTCCAGAGACACTGTTTGTGATGTTCCCTGCCACAGAGCGGGGTGATGTGTTTCCTTTAACCTTTCCCATTTTTTCTTATTCTTTTTAAAATTAATTGTTGAGTAAATAACTTGCATTTGCTTTAACTTGTATGTAATGGTCAGTGGGTCAGAGAAGTGCCCAGTGCAGAGAGAGTATCCCGGAGTGGGGACACCCTAGCCCCTGTCCTCAGTGACCGCAGCAGGGTTGGGAATCCTGGGCCCAGCCTTGTTGGGGTTAGGAGGACTCTGCCAGACAGGAGAGTGGAAGGGGAGTCCTCAAGGGCAGGAAGGCCACTGGGTAAGCGAGGACTCAGATCCTTTCGCTAGCCCACTTCACCGGGGTAGTACAGAAGCCAGGAAAGTTCCCCACAATAGCAGGACTATTCCCCCGCTTACACTCGGAAGGCACCACCATCAGACCCTTGGTTCCCCACCTCCCCAGCAGGTGCTGCAGGAAGCATTAGAAATGGTTACACGCTCTCTCATTCCTTCTAAATAACAACCTGAGCGAACCCACGTGGCGATCCAGCTGCTCCACGGTCTTATGGCCCCTAATGGCTCTGTAATAAAATAAATCATTGTCTTTGCATTATCCCAATTAGACGCAGGCGATAACGCGCTTCGGTCATTACAGAGTCGGCAAAGGTACCCAGAGGGTGTGTGCTGGCAGCTTGTCGGGCTTTGCTGGAGGCCAAGCGCCTTCGTTGTCCCCAGATCTACGCTGTGCCAAGGAGGCTGGAGCGGGGCTGAGATTGGGCTGAGCTGACACCGAAATCTTGGGAGCTGATCTCATGAGATTCTGGCTGCTGGCCCTGGAAATCTCCTGCCAACACCTCAGCCTGGCAGACGTCCACTCTCCCAGGCTGAAATCTCTGTCCTTTGCACTCACATAGCGCAACAGCGGGACAGAGGGCAGAATTCAGCTGACAGTGGCTAATTCACCCTGCGAGGGGTCTGGGAACCTCCCCAGAGAGCCAGATTCGTCCTTTCACCATCCCCCAGTTCATCCCAGGCACACGTAGTGTCACCTATGTCCTCACAATGCAGCTAGTTCTTGAAGCGAGCGTCAGCACAATGCGGGGGTGGGGGTTGGCTGCCTACAATACCTGGGGGAAGGAAGGAACGTCTTGCACAGTGTCCAGCGGTCCGGATTCCATTCCTGGGCTTCGTGTGTGAGTGACCTTGGGGGCAAGTCACTTAGCCCAGATCCTCAGAGGCAGGTAGTCAGCTCACTCACACTGGGCCTTCGTCTCTCTGTGCCTCAGTTCCCCATTGGTCAAACTGGGATGATGCTAATACCCTCCCCCCTCCATCTCAGGGGGCTCTCGAGTGTTTCGACAACTGAAGCCACAGAATTGGAGAGGGAGGATGTTGAGGAAAGGGCCTGATCCTTCCCCGAGCTCCCTGTGGGCCGGGAGATGTAGGGCAGGACACAGATTAGAGCCGCTGACCTTTCCCAAAACCAGGCCATTTCCACATGGGCCTTGGGAGCCCGTTAATATCATCTAGAGGGGGTCCCTCGGGCTGCCCCATGGTTATTTCTCATCCCCTCCCCGCCCGCCCCGGCCCCCCATGCGTTACACTGCACAGCCCTTGAGAAGCAGTCGGTGCTGCTGCAGCAAAGAGCGGCCTTCTCCGGCTAGATCCTGTGGCTAGCTTGATCCTGTCCTCGGGCGCCTGCTCATTTTAATTAATCCTTAATTAACTCACTGCTCTTTCCTCCTCATCACCATGCGAAGAGGAGTTTGCTGTTGCCTTTCAGGTTCTCCGTCTGCTGCTTAATAGCCACTGGCAATTAGCCACCCCAGGGATGGGATTCAAAGGCCTTTCCTCCTCTCATCTGCAGCCATCGAGGCTCTTAACTGACGCCCTGCTCTCTTGGGGAGTGGCTCTATGGAATGATAGGGGTTCGCTTGATCAGGTGACCCGGGTAGTGGGGGCTGCCTGGAGAATCCCAAAGGGTTTGATCAAGGGAACAAGATTCAAAGCCCCACATTTCAGAGGCCATTCAGATCCAGGGGGTTTCTTTCAACCCCTGATGACAGGGCCCAGGTGTTAAATTTGGATCATGGCTCTGCTTCCACATCTAGCCAGCGCTCAGCCATAATCTAGGGCAGACTGGCTCTTGTCCCAGGTCAGATCTCTACAAACTATTGCACAGGAATCGAGCTACCAGCTGCTGACATGCAGCCAGTGCTGGGGTGCAACATGGCCCCAGCAGTTATCAGAGTTTAACCGATAAGGCGCTATCCCCCTTCCTCCCTCCTTTAGTTAACTGGCATCCCCAGCGGGGTGGGTCTAGTTTAGATTGTAAGTCTCCAAGTTGGGTACTTGGCATTTGATTGATCTATGAAGTGCCACACCCACCGATGACGCTGTATATGTAAGAGTCATAACAGCAGCAAAGATGAGATCTGGCAGCCAATTGAAGCTGCAGGGGGTAATGAGGAGCCTGCCTAGAGTGAGTTATATTCCAGGCTGTCCTCGTTAGCTTTTAATTTAAAACGATAAAGACGGAACTATTCCTCTAATTTTATTGAGGCGAATAAACGGCGTAAAATCAGGGTTATTTGGCAGTGGAAGAATAGAGGAAGATTAGCCTTTCACTCACTTTCAATATGATTATCTAAGAGCCCAATCTACAGCAACCTTTCGCTACTCCCCAGCAGCATTGCTTAGGAACACCTAGATTCATGGATTTAAGGCCAGAAGGGACAATTATGATCATCTAATCTGACCCCTTGCATAGCATAGGCCAGACAATCTCACAGTATAATTTCTGCAGCAAGCCCATAATTTCTGGCTGGAGCTATAGCGTAGCCCTTAGAAATATATTCAGTCTTGATTTAAAGACGGCACGTGACAAAGGATCCACCACTTCCTTTGGTAAGTTGCTCCAATGGTTAATTACCCCGACAGTTCAAAATTTGCATCATATTTCTGGTCCAAATGTATGGAGGGTCGCTTCAAGCCATAATTGAGCCATCGACTGCTCATAACATGAAAGTGACATTTTTGCCATTTGTTCCTAAATCATAATTTTAGTAAATAATAAATAATTGCTTAAATCTTTTAGCCCAAGCTTTAAGATCGAGAGCTTCCAGGCTCAACTCCTGCTGCCGACAATCTACCAAAGGGCGCAACGTTACATTTATAACCAGGACAATCTAACATGAGGGGGGGAAAGCCCAAGCCCACCCTGGAGTTCAAACCAGTCCATGATCCTGAGTATGGAACCTGACCTCCTGATAAGCATTCAGAAAAGAAAGAAAGCCACATGAAGAGTTTTTATTTATTTGCGTGACCCCAGCCCCTAGGAGAGCCAGGTGAACAGTGAACAAATATTACAGCATTACCATGATCCCACTGTCCGTAACCCGTCACTCATGGAGGTTCTTTCAGAACAGGGCCCAGGTTTAGCCAGCAGGCGGGATGAACCCCATGCCTCGTCATTCCAACTGGAATTCCACACACCCAGCGGCTCTGTGAGGGGCTTGGGTTTGGGATGTCCTCACAGGGCTCGCTCGGCTCAAACCTGGTGACGAACCTTTCCAAGGTCAGAGTGCAGTGCCAGCAACGGGATGATTTTCCTCGCGGTTGTCTGTCCCCATGGCCCTGCTACGCAGCATCCCCAGCTGCTGTGACATTTCTAGGACGAGACATGGGGCGGTCGTGATGAAAAGAACAGATCTTTCTCTTCATGAAATGTCACAATCCCTGTTCTTCCCCCAAGAGCGACCTTTCCTTTCCCAAAAAGAAAAGGAGTACTAGTGGCACCTTAGAGACTAACCAATTTATTTGAGCATAAGCTTTCGTGGGCTACAGCTCACTTCATCGGAAGCTCACGAAAGCTTATGCTCAAATAAATTGGTTAGTCTCTAAGATGCCACTAGTCCTCCTTTTCTTTTTGCGAATACAGACTAACACGGCTGCTACTCTGAAACCTTTCCTTTCCCGTTCCAGTGCAAATAGCTAACACGGTGCTCGTGGTGGGAGTCAAACGGAATCAGTGCATTTCCAGACCCTGGCTCTGCAAGCCCTTTTTATTCCCTTTGCAATCAGAGAAGCATCCCCGTCATTAGGGAATTAAGACGCACACTGGGAGTGAGTCACCAAAGCAGTGGGCTCCTGCTCTCTATGGGCAAAACTCCCATTGACCTCAAAGGTGTTGAATCATGCCTCGTTACCCTATCCTGTAGCCCCGAGTTTGACTCGGCAGCATTCACGGTTCTCTCCCCAGCTGGTTTATCTGATACTAGCCCATCCACCTGCCCACCAGCAAAAATGCCAGGGTCACCGATTTCTTTTTTAAGCACACATTCACGGCTCCCCTTGACAATAACGTGGGTTTCTGAACTATGACTCCGCTCTAGACACCAGAGTGCTGCAATAAATCCAGGGCTTCTTAGGGAGTCATGCAACAGCCAATCACAAGGCTGGAGTTCACCTCCGGAAAATCATGCCCTTACCACCGGAGCTATAGGAAATTGTCCGTACTCTAGTAGCTGTCTAGGGCCTACACTGCGAAGAAAAATCTGCTACACCAACTCTCAGAGCCTGCTGGGGCAATGGACTCGAGCTCACAAGGCTTGAGCTGTGGGGCTAAAAGTAGACCCTCAGACCGTCCCCCCTCGGCAGGCTTCAGAACTCAGCTGGAGGCTATGGGCCTAGTGCTGGAGTTCAGGTTCTGGGGCCTGAAATGGGCTGGAGCTCAGACTCGCTGATTATCGTCGTCCGTTCTGGCCTTAAACTCTCTGAGCCCAGGCTCCAGCCCGAGTGGGAACGTCTGCGCTGCTATTTTCAGCCCTGGGCGTCGGAGTCAATTGACCCGGGCTCTGAGACTCGGCGCCCTGGGGTTTTCTTTGCAGTGCAGACGTCCCCGGTATGCATTTTTCAGAGCCAGGCCCTCCAAAGGATGGAGGGGAAACGTCGGATGCCAAAACTGCAACAAGAACTAGGGGCCAGATCCTCAGCTGGCATAAACTGGCGTAGCAGCACGGAGCTGAATGGCGCTTTGCCAGCTCCAACCCTCTCAGGATCTGACCCTACAGCCCCCCCATTCCAGGTTGCGGGAGTTGATCATCTATTGTAGCTTGTACAAATGGCTTTATTCTACATGAAGTGAGGTCATTCCCCCTCCTCCCCGATCTCGTTTAAAGCCCATCCCAGGCAATGATTGATGTTTGAAAAATAGACCCACGCTTAGAGTGGCTGGAGAGACTCTTTGCTCCCGGAGTATTAAGGATTTCATAGAGGTGGCGTTGGCGGGCCTGGAGGATTCGATGTGGCTTCTTTTTAACCAGCCAGCAGCATCCGCGGTCGGGTAGGGGAAGTGATCCCTCCTCCCTGCTGCAACGCTATCAATATCCAGCTGCTGAGTTATCTCCCCTGTTCCTGCAATCCACGCCCTGCCATCCCCGAGCCTTGCCAGCAAGACCAACCCATAAATCTATGTCCCTTTAAACGGCGCGCTCCTGTGGTCTAATGACGGATCCTTGTGGGGGAGGACTGCTCTGTCCAGCTGACAATTGCGCGAGCAAGAGGGAAGAAAGGCAGTGGGAGAAAAGGCACCTCCAACCCCAGAGCGACCCTGACATGCGTACATGAACCCTGTTGCACTGGGGCTGATTTATGGTGTCTGAAGCTCCGGTTTGCAGCTCGCTCGTTGTGAATAAGCGTTGGCCATGAAAAGCCCGGCTCGCTGCCTGACTCCTTGCTCTGGAGACAAATGGGGCCTGTCACTTCTGCCGTCTCTTTGCTATTGATTTTTTTTATACATCTAATGAACACTCCAGCACGATGGCATACAACTGCCCCCCCTCCCCACCTCCATGCATCACCGGGGGCACGGAGGTGCCCGCACAATTACCTGTGTAGACAGAGGCAGGACAGGGATTGCAAATGACCTTATCACAGCCCGCAACGGATGAGGATTGTAAACAGGCCCCGACTGCCAAGATAAATGGCCCTCTCCCGCCTGGTGATCTCACCCATTTGAGCAGCAAGCGACCAGGGCTGCTGGATTCCTGCTCACAGCCTAAGTGGCTAATTTTCCCAGGGCCCGTTTGGGACGGCAGGGCAGAAGGGTGCTGGGAGGAGGCAAGGTGAGTCCTGGGTTTGCAATAAGCAGAGGGTGAATCACCTTCCTGCCTCTGGGTCAGGTCCGCAGCAGGTGTCGCCGGCGACCTCAGGGGAGCTGGGAGCGCTCAGCTCCCGGGGAGGATAGGGGAGGTTGGACACGCACCTGCTCTGTTCAGACAGTGCCTGGCTTTTACAGGTGCCGATGAGCTGCGTTTCTGGCTCCCGCACCGGCCACGGGCCAGGCAGGAGGCTGGCAGCATGCGGGGAGGTCATGTGAAATCAAAACCCTGAAAACAGTGATCCCATCCTGCTCCTCCCTCCCGGCCTCTGCTGGGGGGTTGGGGCTGGTCAGCGTCGGCTTTCTTGGCGGTAGTGGGCATGGCTCCTTTTCTCTGGCACCCTCCTGCTCCAGCACTGCTGCCAGCAGGCAGCCGGCCGGTAGGAACATGGAGACGTGGCCCCTCTATCAGACCCTTCATCCAAGGAGCTCGCAGGCTTAGCTAGGTAAGCCTCCCGCATGGCACGTATCGCCCCGATTTTAAAGTCGTGGGGAAACCATGTCACAGAGCAGCGGCACGATTCCCATAAGGTCGCCCAGCAGCGGAGCTGGGAACAGAGGCTTGATTTTTCAAAGGAACCCAGGAGAATGAGGTGGCCTGTTCAATGGGATCTGGGCGCTATTATTCATACGACAGTAGCCCCTAGAGGTGCCCGTAGGGACGGTCCCGGCTCCAAAGAGCTGACAGTCTGTATAGAGATGCGCTAGGTCACACAGCAGCAGAGCTAAGGGTAGATCCCAGCTCCCCTCAACGCCGCGCTGCTGGCTGACCCACTGGCAGGAGCGGCGGCAGTGCCCTAAAAGTTGGGGGGCCACAGGCCCCTAAACCGTGGCCCCCCCACACCACGCCACTCCCCCGAGGCCCTGCCCTCGCATCGCCCCTTCCCCCAAGACCCCGCCCCCAAGACCCTGCCTCTGCCCCCGAGGCCCCCCCCACACCACCTCTTCCCCTGAGGCCCCGCCCCCACACCGCCTCTTCCACCAAGGCCCCTCCCCCCCTTGCTCCTCTCTGCCCCCTCTATCTGTCGCTCGCCCTTACGGGCAGTAAAAAGTGAGGGGGCCATGTCCCCCTGTCCCAGCACCCCTGTCCACTGGATCACTTTACAAACATCTTAGGGGCCTTTACAAGTCCCAGGCAGAAAGCCCACAGCCAGCCCCCCCACCGAAATCCTCCCCATGCTTCTGTCGGACTGTCACTGCAAAGCTGGGAGTTGCAAGGACACCAGGTTAAGACCTCTTCCACGGTGCTGTCTTTAATTATTCCTCTCGCCTTGTCAGCTTCCCTTTGGATCCCCTCTCTCTGGCCACTTCCTTCCACTTAATTAGCTACTGCCGAGTGACTTCTCAGACCCCCAGCCCTGCAGCAGCTCGCGCTCTGTGCCAGACACATGGAGAGTTATGTTAACAATAAATGGAATTATGCATGTAACTCCCTGCACATTACAAGGAAATGGATCCATTAATGCCTCCCCACTCCGCCTGCCTTCAGCCAGGCCTGGCACGGCCGGTGAACCGGGGAGAACAGCTATAGAGACGGAGCGCTCTCTGCTTCTGCTGGAGGAGTCCCAGCCCCACTGCGCTCTGCTAACCACGTTCCCATCAGCGGGGTGTGATCTGGGAGGGGCTGGAATGAAATATGCATCACTGATGGCCACCGGCTGGGGTTAGGTGCAGTTGTGATGGCATAACAATATAGAGGGATACCATGATAAATGGATACTGTGGGTTTGATTGAGGGTGTACTAACTCCCTGGACCCAACTGGGGAAACCCTGGTGGGGTGACTGGTGCAAAACTGTCCCAGAGAGAGGCCAGAACACATAGTTCCCACCTCAGCTCCAAAGAGGGCCCATGAGCTGGTGGGTCAGGTGAAGCAAAGGCTGCCTCTCCCCTGGGTGGTATTTCTCCGGGGTTTCATTCCTCAGCTGTAATGGGCCCAGATTTTAATGACTGTTTTGTGCAAAAACATTGGATCAAACAGCAAAACGCCAGCTTGGGCCACAATCTAGCCCCTGGGGATACAATGGGGGGATCCACGGATGGCGTGGGGAGCTCCAGGGGTCCTAGCACCTGGGGAAGGAGTGGCGGGGGGATCTGCAGACATTTTCCCATGCAGCCTTTTTGACAGTTGCCCTCCATGCGAAGGGGATGGGAGGAGCCGACTGGGTTGTCAGCACCCTGCCCTAGTCATAGGTCTCATTTCCCACCAGGACATTAACCCCTTCCCTTCTTTGAAGTCTTTAAACCATGATTTGAGGACTTCAATAGCTCAGACATAGGTGAGGGGTTTATCGCAGGAGTGGGTGGGTGAGATTCTGTGGCCTGCGTTGTGCAGGAGGTCAGACTAGATGATCATAATGGTCCCTTCTGACCTTAATATCTATGAATCTATGGGATCAAGCAGGGCCTCTGCGCCTCACACGTTCTCACAGACGTGTTTTGATGAAAAGTTCCTTCGTACACTAAAGTTCCCCAGGGAAAACTGTCCCACTGTGCCCCAGATCCTCGAGGATTCCACATGATGGAAAATCCACTGTCCCCCTTGGTTAGTTGCTCCAATGCTCCGTATCTGTTAAAAACGTTGCTCTTTATTTCCAGTCTCTTTGTGTCTAGCTTCACTGTCCAGCCATTAGATCTTGTTCCCCTTTTACTTTGTGGTGCTTATTGACTGTGATCCGGTCACGTCTTCATCTTCTCATCACACAAGAAGTGAAGTCACAGGGGCACCGAATGGGCTGCAATGGAACAGTCTCTGTTGTCACCCCAAAACTTTTCACCGCACTTTGGGGCGGGGATAAGAATGGTGCCCCTGAGTAGATGTAGGCTCCGGCTCCCTTGCTGGTACCCTCTCTAAGTTTTCATTTGTTTCTTGGCTACAATGAAACTGACTTGCTTTGAGGGAGATGTTTGTCGGCGCCAAATGCAATCCACAGTTGTTTAAGTGCCACAAATTATGCTCGGGTTACCTGCTGAATGCCTAATCGAAAGAGTGTATTTCATCCAAGGGGATGACGGATTTCCTCTCCGCGTTTAGTAGCTCTTTTTCCACCCTCTTTTACGCCAATACGTATTCAATATCTCCTGCTGCCTCCGCAGCCATAAAAATAAAAAATGGGGTAATTGTAGTAAAAGTTTGTTGGGGGAGGGGGGAGGAAAAACAAATACACACACATACCAAACCCAGCAGACACTTGTGCACAGATCTCTTGCGCTGAAAGACCCTACGGAATGAATCGATTCATTCCCAGGGCCGGGATCTTGCATTTATAAATGTTTTCTTTGACATTTCCAATCTAGTGAGCATGGCAGCAATCTCTGAAGATGGCAGCAAGTTTTGAATATTACAAGATTTCGGGGAGGGGGGCAGGGAGATTGCTATTTATGCCGGGAGTGGGAAAATAAAAACAAATTGTGTTTTCTTGGGAAGAACAGGACAGCTCATGGGTCCCTGGGGAATGGGGGAATGAAAAATGTTGGAGTTGGGATGAAATAAGTGAGGTTCGGTGATTTACAGTCAGCTGTATTTATAGGCATAAAGATACCACCTTCCAAGTAGTCCTGACTCAGACATGCACAATACACACTCACCTAAAATGACAGCTGCCACATGTGTAGGTTATAAAAGAGGGGGAAATGGGGGTTTTTTGATGTTGCTTTTTTTCCTCCCCACCAAGCCTGCTGCTTTTGTGACTGATCAATTCCTGAAATTTCAAGGGAGTAAGAGGATAAGGCAAGTTCAAACTATCCAGCAATAAATTTAAGGCTGGAATCTGCTTCCTTTTGTGATTTGATCCACAGATTACCATCACACAGGTTACCATTTTCCCAGGCATGCAGGCCCATGAGGACTGCGGGCTAAGCTCTACCTAGGGGAAAGTGTCATTGAGTTTCCCCTGGGATGGCAGCTGGGGGCCAGTCTTCTTCCACCTTTTTTTCTACTTTTTAGGCAATTTAATTTTCAAAGCTTATGAAGCAGCCCCCTGTGTCTGTGCCCCCCCTTCCTCTCAAGGTCTGTGTCAGCCCCAAGAACCAAACCCTGACATCTTTCTCAAATGCTAGGAGGGGGTCTTTGGAAAACAAAGCCCCTAGGCCCTGGGAGTTCCCAGTTCTGGCTGGGCCTGGAATGGGAGCTGCTGAGCTGACACAAGAAAGCCTAGTAATGGGAGATTTCTAGCACACGCCTGCAGCCGCAAGAGATTTGGGCAGTTTTGCTAGGCAGCCAAACCTCTCTCTCTCTGGGGCTGATCCAAGTCCACTGGCAGCAATGGGTGGGTTCCTTTCTTTATGGTTATTAATTATAATAATTATTATTGATTTGCCTTGCGGTGGCACCAAGGAGTTCCACGTGGACCAGAGCCCCATTGTGTTAGGTGCTGGACAAAAAGATGGTGACTGCCCCAAGGATCATTGAATCAAGCCTTTTTCATCAATGATTGGATAGATAGATAGATAGATAGATAGATAGATAGATAGATAGATAGATAGATAGATAGATGAGGTGTGTGAGGAGACAGAGAGAGAGAGGCCTGATTGAATGCCTCTTAGACTGTAAACCAGCTAGCTACCTAAATCTCTCTGTCTCTCTCCATATTTACTATATGCCCATCACCATCACACATAGGCATGGCTGTAATATCCCAATACGCTTTTTCCAGCTGAGCCCAATCTCTCACCCTGGAGGAGTTCCCCCATCATTCATTTTTTCCTTTGAAAGAAATATTTCCAGTACTGCTATTAGGCACATTTCCCCACTCCCGCGCCCCACGCAGTGCCTGAGTACATGGGCTTTGGGCCGGGGGCGTCGGAATCCCCTGCAGAGAGTCGAGGCACGTGGTACCCATGCAGTCACTCTGGGCTGTGGTGGCATCCAGTCCTCTAGGCGCCCCTTGGCAGGGTTTCTGGACAGTAGATTCACATCGATGTTAGAGCTACACCCCACACACACAGATCCTCAGGTCCATACTCACACAAGACCCATGGTGCTGGAAGACAGCTACTGCTGGGCAACGGGTTCACAGCTTCCCCTTGTGACCTCTCTTTGGCCTCCCACCATCTAGCCCATCCCGAACATCTGCCCGAGAAGGGGGGTGGATTTGCTCCTTAATTTCTAAAGCACAAAAGAATGCCCAGCCCCGCCCGCTGCTCTCCAAACCACTCAGCATCGCCAAGGCGACCTCTGGGAACAAAACACCACGGTCTGTGCATGAAATTCAAATCTTGAAAGAGAAGTCAGGAGCCTGGAGCTGGCTTTCAATGTTGATTTAGCTGCTGCCTTAATTGCTCTGAGGCTTCCCTCCGCAGCTCTGAGAGTAACAGGGCAGTGAAGAGAACAAAAGATACAGGCGCGGCAAAGGGAGGTGCATGGAGGGATAATTGGAGGAGGTAACAAACAGGTGGGTAATAAGTCCGTGGCTGCACAGGGCTTTGAAGAGAAGGAGCATAAAACAAGGCCACATCCAGGGCATAGAGCCACCGGAGCCTACCGAGCTGTAGCAGGGATGAATTTGACCCATTCTGACATATATATAGTATGGCCGAGCTATTGTCCTTAATAACACTGAGTGGATATACCAGGAGCTATAGGTCCCAGTTCAGGAAAGCACTTACCAAATAATAACAACCCTTAGCTCTTACAAAGCACTTTTCACCCAGGGCTCTATACAGGAAGGGCAGTATCATTATCCCATATTTTACAGATGGGGAAACTGAGGCACAGAATGGGGCAGTGACTTACCCAAGGTCACCTACCAGGCCAAAGCCAGGAATAGAATCCAGTCTCCTGAGCCCCCATGTAGTTCTCTAGCCACTAAGCCACACGCTTGTCTAGAATAAGAGTGTGTTCCTGCCTGGAAGCCACACAGAGGAAGGCTGGGCTCCTGGTTCAGTCACTAGACAGGGACTCAGGATAGGGGGCTCAGTTCATAGCTGTGCCACAGACCTCCTGTGTGACCTTGAGCCAGTACATCAGCCCCTCTGTGCCTCTACAATGGGGATAATGCTTCGTCTATTTCCACTGTAAGCTCTTTGGGGCAGGGATTGTCACTTCCTCTGTGTTTGCACAGCACCCCCAGAATGGGCCCTGATCTCAGCTGGGGCATCTGAGTGCTCCTGTCATGCAGATCGTAATGAGTGCGATGCTTAGCAATTCTCCATCCCCATCACTCCACAAAGACGGGTAAGACTCATTCTCCCTTTGTTTGTTTTTAAGCACTGGGGAAACCGAAGTGCAGAAAGAGGCAGTACCCAGATTTCCTGGTTGTTGTTTTTTTAAATGATTGTTACAAAGACTAAAAGTGTCTTGCACCATAACGGCTCTCGGGGGCTAACAACACAGCAGACAAATCCCTGTAGAAAAAGCCTTAAAATAATGCATAGCAAAACACAGCAGGGAAAAACAGTCCAGTCCCCACGTTAGCACATCAAAGGATAAACAAGGCTGATAATGTATTTCTCTTCTAGGGCCTAGTTCTGCAAACCACTCAGTGCCAGCTGGTCCCTCCACCCATACACAGCCCCAGTGACTTCAAAATGACTCCAGGCCGGACACAAGGTCTGCCAACGTGAAGTAGTTTGCAGGACTGAGGGTTTGGATTGTAAGCCCCTAGAGGCAGAGAATGTCACTTATTATGTGTCCCTCCAGCACCCAGCGCAATGGGAGCCTTATCTACAACACAGACCTCTACCACTTAAGCGAACAGAGTAACCAATAGCAATAGTAAGCTGTTTTCCTCCATGTGGACCAGCCTTTAGAGGGCAGCGACAGTGGGTGTTTCAGCTATTTGCTAGACATCAGAGGAATATTGAGACTCAGGTTCCCTAGCGCGCTTCAACGGAGCACTGTTTGAAAGAGTACTACCTTAAAGCATACCAGGAAACACTACAAAGAGATCACTCATTGCAGGATACGCAACTGTAATGAACAATGTAGATAATACAGGACAGGACAAAGAGAAAGCCCCGGAAAAAAAAGATTTTGGACATCTATGTACAACTCAAAAGTTGCTAAAAATGCCTCCCCCCCCCAAACCCCGCCCCCCGTGAAATTAATAAACCTAAAAATGAAGAAGTCCTACCTATAACTCGGCCAGATTTTGGTCACTTTTCATGGGGACAGCAAAAAGACTTCTCTGGTCTCATGGTAACCTCTATCCCCTGCTCTCCCCACCAAATGCTATACACATAGAGAGGAAATGAAGCAATGAATTCACACTACGGTGAACTCACACTATGGCCCTTTGGGGTAATGTTGATCACTGATTTGGCTCCTGAACCAATGAGGTCTGAGTAACACTGATCGAATCAGATCTCCTGTACATCCCAGACCACTAAACACCACCCACCTCCACACCAATCCCCACAACCAGAATTACACCAAAGAATTACAGGAGACTAAATTATTGCATGCCACAAGCCGAGAACAAGATGGACCAAGATGCCCGAGACCCCTGCAATGGCAGGGAATTCATCATTTCATTGCTTCCCAGGCCAGAAGGGACCAGGCTGACCTCATGTGTAACACAGGCCATAGGACTTCCCCGAAATAATCCCTTGAGCAGATCTTTCAGAAAAACATCCCATCTTGATTTAACAACGGTCAGTGATGGAGAATCCACCGTGACCCTTGGTCAGTTGTTCTCGTGGTTAATTGCTCTCGCTGTTAAAAACGTACGCCTTATTTCTGGTCTGAATTTGTCTAGCTCCAACATCCAACCACCGGACTGTAGTGATCCAAATGACCATGAGAAGGTATCAGGCAACCTTAACTATAGGCTTGCTACCAGCCCCGTGAGTAACAGCCGCTGTAAAATCTGACTGCATTTTGCCAATAATCCCCTGCCCATCTGATATCTGTCTCATTTGTGAAGTTATGGGGGGATGGGGGTGGGCAAGTTGCTACTGTTTCCTACAGGAGCAGCATCAGGCCCTGAAATGTTTGTTCCTTTAGGAGGTACCTTGCCATTCTCGCCTGACTCCATTTAAGTCAGTTTTGCATCCGCAACGTTGACAGGTGGCTACGCTGCAAAAGACGGACTTGAAAAGGCATGTTATAACCGTGTACACCTGCTCGCCCTGTGAGCCGTACCTGCTCACTTCCCTGCTTAAAACCCCGCCTGCTATTATCGCTCAGCCGTGCTCTGGAGCCGATAAAACTGCTGACCAGCAAGACGTAGGCTCGTTCTGCTTCATGCATCATCAAATAAGTTGCCGGCTAAGTCCCGATTCCCGGCTCTTTATTGTAAGCAATGATGTATGAGTCAGAAATAGCCCAGCTCGGCTTCGCAGGCAGCAGGATGGATTTCTGAACTGTAAACACAGCAGATTTGTTGTGTTCAAGACACTGACGGGAAATGGAGAGAGAACCCCGAGATGGGGTTTTCGGAGAGTCCCGTTCCTGACTATCACTGAGCTTTAAAGTATATTGAAAATAACAAACAAAGAAAGAACCACCATTACCCATCGCTAATCAAAGCAGCAAGCAGTCTACTCGTCTGGCCATTGCTCCCCCCTTCCCTTACCCTGGATCAGCTGCCATCATCTACAATCAGGTATCTCTGCTCAGACTGTGCTTGGAGCCAGATGTCAGACGGTGTAAATCGCTGACCTCAGTGGAGCTATGCCGCTTTTCACCAGCTGAAGGTTTGGCCCAGAGATAGGCCTTTGCGGGGGGTGAGAGGTAGCAGGGGCGAATGAATTCAAAGACTTGGGGGATGCCCCCTTTCAAGAAGGATTGTCCAGTGGTTAAGGTGCTGTTCTGGGACTTGGGAGACCTGCATTTAGTTCCCTGTTGTGCCACTGACGTCCTGCGTGACCTTGGGCACATCATTTAGTCTCTCTGTGCCTCAGTTTCCCAGCTGCAACATGGGGATGGTAGCCTTCCCTACCTCTCCGGGATGTTGAGAGGATAAATACATTAAGAACCATGAGGTGCTCAGATTCTATGGTAATGGGGGCCATAAAAGTGTGCAAGGTAGATAAAAACTTAGCATCTTTATTTGCTCTGCAGTCCATGCCAAGGGATGGATAACAGTAATTCATTGCTTTTGACACGTACCAAACCTGCATTGACGGCAGTGGAAGCTACAGAGCTGCAGAATCAGACCAACAGAACTTAATAAAGAGCATTGTCTTAAGTACTCTTAGCCCATTTGTGTTTATGGAATGTACCGGCCTAGCCAATAGACAGTAATGCGATAAAAACGGCCATTCATTTAGTGCCAAGCCCTGGAGCTGGCTCACGGCCAGGGTGCTGGGCTGAGTGCTGGGGGGAGGAGGGGGGTCTGGGAATTGGCTGCCCAAGGCTACAGACCGGCAGCACTGCAGTCAGCCCTGCAGCCTGTGTGCCATCTCCCTGGGGGGTGGGGTGAACAGCTCTGTGCTGCGGTCCCAGCGGAGCACCAGGCATCCACAGGCGTCCCCAAATCCTGGCTCTCCGCTTGCTGCTGGCTGCAATTGGGCAAAGCCCTCTGCAGAGGGGAGGCGCTGGACCAGCCGGTTTTCACTTGAACGGTTTTGGCTCCGGATGGGAGTAGAGTTTTTCCTAGGGCGAGATTCTCCTCCCATTTACACCCATGTGGTCCCATTGGTTGGCCCAGAGCAAGTAAATGGAGAACGGGGACTCCAAACCCTGGTCTCACTGACACCTGCGGTCTCAGATCATCCACACCCCCACCGCACCCCCACACACCAGCCATGGCTGGGACCCTCCGGGCCCAGATCTTCTCCCTCCGGTTTGAAGTGGGGGTCAGCACTGATCCATTATCCATTGTCCATTGCTCCTCTGACCCATCTGCAGGTGGGGCGTCCCTGCAAGGGACCGGATGGGCTGGAGGAAGGAGTGGGCCAACTGATGGGGCAAGAGACCAGCCTGTCTTTCCCACAGACCCCTGGGGACTCTGGGAACAGCCATAGCTAGCATGAGACCCTGGCAACCTGCCTCCAGTGACTGGTAGCAGGGTGGGAGCTGCCAGACACAAGGCCCACAACACAATCTCTGGGGACCCAGGGATGGGGTGTGGCCTGCAGCCTATTACATGGAGGCAACCCCCCCACACACACATATCTCCCCCCCACCCCCAATGGGACACATCTGGCTGAGACTGCTTTTCTTGGAGCCCTTTCCCCCAAGGTCTTCCCGCAGGAGGGGGTGACCTGGCCTCTAGGCATTTGAGTGCATTCTCCCTGGCTAACTCTCAGGAAACAATTGCCTATCAGTCCTACCTGATTCCTCTGCCTTCCTGGAGATTGCTGGCCTGCTGCGAGCCTTTGCCTCATCATCACCTTGCAGGGATCCGCGATACAGGGAATGGTGCATGTGAGGGGGGCACTTCACGCACATTAATTTGCTGTTTACACACACAAGACCACAGTTCAGCTTGTCAGACTCCTCTGAGATGAAAATCAAACAGTTATGATGGGTTCCTCCAGGAGCCCTGCAGCATGCTGATCAGCTGCGCTTTCCAGCTGAGGAACTCGTGCACAGTCTAGAAAGGAGGCAGGGGACACAATGATCCTCAGCATTCAGAACAGGGCTGCTCATCTTTAAAGGACACTGCCGGCACTGGACCACCAGATCCACAGCTGGTGTAAATCAGGGGAGCTCCAGGATCTGGCCTATTAAGTCAGTCACAGAGGGGCAAGTCTGGAAGACCTTTCTCCGTTTTTATTCCATCCTTGTCCATGGGCTGGATTCTGATCTCACTTACACTGGTGTAAATTCACAGCAACTCCTTTGGGTTCGGTTGGTCTACTCCAGATTTGCACGGATGTAATTTAGATCAGGAGCCAAACAAAGGGCTAGATGATGATCTCAGTTACACTGGTGTCAAAAAGATCTAAGTGAGATCAGAACTAGGCCCAAAATCTTTCATTCCACAGCCTGGGCATTTCACTGCATGGCTAAAGTTTTGGTTTCCATGTTAAACTGGAACAGTCAGAGTTTCCAGAGCAGATCACACCTGTGGCCCATCAAACCATGTCTGCTATCTCTGACCGGGCTCAGCACCAGCTGCTGCAGAAGACAAAAAAAGAAACCCCATAATGGACAATTCTGGAATAATCCGCCATTCGGGGAAGTTTCTGCCTAACTCAGTCAGTTCATGGTGAAGCAGGAGGGTTTATATTCCTCAATACACTACAAAAATGGCATTAAAAGAATAAGAATACAAAGTTGAGAGCGCAAAAAAAGTTAGGAAATGCCACAATTAAGGTTGCCTGGATAACCTTAATTCATCCCCCTTGTGCGTATGCATCATGACACAGTCTTTAATTACAGATCATATAGGGTTTTTTTTCTTTTTTTACAAAGAACCCCTTCTTTTCCCCTCTGCTCCTGCTTCCCCTTCCCCAGGCCAAGCTTCTATCTCCTCCTGCGCTGAATCTCTTCCCCCTCCACATCCCACCCCTAGTTCCTTACCCTTCTGCATTCAAGTCAGACTGTCTTTCTCCTCCACACTCCCTGGATTCCAGCCAGGGCAGCATTGAGAGCATAGGAGAGACAGGCTCCCAACTCTCAGTTCTGGTGCCCTGTGTGAAGGGAGGACCCATTGCAGAGAATCTCCTACCTACACAACCCCTGTAGCCCCAGGATGGAGCATGCTCAGTGCAGACAGAGTCTTGGAAGACTAAAGCTACAAAACTCTAACAAGGCGATACTGAGCATGTGCTAACTGACATTTTTCGGAGGCTCATAACTTGGCTAAATTTGGGCAACACATCCCTGACACCAGGTGACCTTCCCCGCTCCCCCCACTCCCTCCACACACACACCAAATTTCAAGTCCTTCTCCAAAGCATTGAGGTGCAGGGGATTCTCAATGAAATGGTTGGAAGAATTTTTTAACACGGGCAAAACTGTATTTTTCCCTAATTTCATTCTCAGAAATGACTGAGCCATTTGTTTCATTTTTTTAAAAAAAATCAACCTGAGGCAGATCCCCGGTATGGAAAATATCAGCCCAAATGATTAAAGTTTGGCAGTTACAAGCAACTGAAAACAGGGTCTTATAATGGAAAATATCAGGCAACCTTATCTATATTGCTGTGTCACCTATAATAACACAGTGTTTTCACCTGCCTAATGTGACTGGATGTTCCCATTATACACATAAATTCCCATACTTCGTTAGGCTAGAATTTGTAAAGAGGGCAAAGGGAGTTAGATTTCCCCTCTTTTAGGTTCTCTTGAAAAGCCCAATCTTAAATTCTACTAAGTGTCAATGATCTCTTGTGGCAATGACTTTCAAGGGTTAATTAGCCACTTTTGTTAGCTTGCTGCCTTTTAATTCCATGGATTGTCCCTTTGTTCTTATATTATTAGAAAATGCAAACACCACCTGCTTTACGTTCTCGCTACGGTTCAGCAGTTTGTATATATATATTTTTCATCATTCTGAAACATTTTGTCTTGATACTATATTTGAAAATATATAATATAGGAATTTAAGCACATGACAAGTTTCTTATTTATTAATTAATGATTATTATTATTATGCCAAGCAGCCCCACTCAAGACCTGGGTCCCATTGTGCTAGGCATTATGCACACATAGAAGGAAAAGATGATCTCTTTCCCAAAGAGCTTAGCAACTAAGAGACGATGCCCCCTAACATCTTGCTGAGGTATTGATTAAGTTCACCACCACCAGGTCCTATACCTGGCCCGCCTGAAGTTGTTTCCAGGTATGATCTGTTCACATTTTTCACATATTGTATCAGTGATTTCTCAGCCCAAGGAAACGTTGCTTTTCTGTTGCACGGTGTCAGATTCTGATTGCAGAAATAGTCCTATTTAGATGATCAAATAGCACATTACATTATTTGACATAAGGCTCTGACAATGAAGGAGGTCTAAAAAGGCACCTTGCATGCACACAAGGCTGAGCCCTATGGTTTCAAGTGCTGCTCCAGAGATAAGGTGTACTGCTAATTAAACTACAATTGAAAGCAGCCACATTGCAATTAAAAGACAATTACAGGTGCAAATTGGCACTTAATTTAGCAGCAATAAATAAATACACTCTGTCACAGAGAAAGCAAAAAATGGTTCTCTCTAGCAATCCCTACTTGTTGACAGACACCCTCTGTCTCTTCATGTCCTATTTAACAGGAGACCAGTGGCATATTTTTCTGCCAATCAAAGCCAATTTCAACGAGTCCATGCATAATTTTGGGTGCTTCCATTTTTAGATGCCCAACTCTTGAGGAACTGCAAGACTGGCTCGGACCCACGGACCACCTAGTCCAGTATCTGACAGTGGCCAGCGCCAGATGTCTAGAGGAAAGTATAAGAACCCCCCACTAGCCAGATGTGGGATAATCTGTCCATCACATAGGTCTCACTCTGATCTCTACTACTTCGGGATTGGCTTAAACTCTGATGTATAAGATTTAATATCTCTTCCAAAGTTTTTATTGAGACTTTAAAAGGGACTGATTTTCAGAGGGTGGGTGCTCAGTATAGCAGGTCAAATAATGGGGAAAGGATTTAATGGAAAATTGGCAACATTCTGGTTGTTTTCATTTTGCCTGGTTTGAAATGGACCCATTTCTCACCAAATTTTTGGTGACTTTGTGATTCTGTGACTTTTCACCAAACTTTTGACTACAAATTTGCATAGCGCTTTTGACTGAAATCATTTTCAAACAGTTTTGGTGACAGAAAACAACCTGATTTCGGGACAAAGATGTGGCAAATGGAAAAACGCCCATAATGATGTCACACATTTTTAGCAAAAATATCATAGAAAATTTCTTAAAAAAGGAAGAAGTTTTCCAACAATTTCTAAAATGTTATGCCAAAATTTCCTTTTTGAAAAAAGGCCATTTCTCTATCCTAAAGAAATAAAATTTCAAAAACCTATTAGCACAAAGTATACAGGTGTGGGCCCAGCTCTAGTGTGCCATGCTTTCTGAAAATCAGCCCCTTTAAGGTGTCTCAATGTTGTCACTGCAAAATGGAGTAAACAGCAATGACTAGTCACATATGAAAGTCATGGACAATAATAATATTTTGTAATGTTTTTCACACCTTCCATGTAAGGATTTTGATCCACTTCCGAAAGACTGGTGAATTCAGCCTCACAACATGCATGGGGAGGGAAGTATTGTTATTAACCATACTTTAAAGATGGGTAAACTGAGGCACAAAAGCATGTGTGTGACCTGTCTAGAGGGAAGTAGTGTGCCTGTGACAGTGTCAGGCAGAGAAGCCAGGTGTTCTGATTCCTAGGCGTACCTTATCTCTGCCATAATAGTATTACTCAGCTCTTCTATACTGTCTTTTCATCCACAGATCTCAAATCACTTTCCTGGGGAAGTTCCCTGTGAGACCCATTTTACAGATGAGGAATCTGAAAACAAACAGAGGGGAAGCGACATGGCCCAAGGTCATGCAGCAAAGCCAGCTGGGAAAAGAACCCCGGGGCCAGATTTCCAAGCGGCGTGGTTGAAAATCCAGGCCCTCATTTAGCCCCTGGCTGGAGGAGCTGCACCTTTGAAAATCTGGCCCTGGGTCTTCCTTATCCACAAGACTCTCCTCCCTGCTAACGCAGTGCTGCAGAACAAGCTATCGGGGGTCTGTGTTTTGGGCCTTTCTTTTCCTCTTGCTTTCGCTTGCTTGCAGCTGCTCTGTTTATCAGTTTGATGCAACAGAAGAATTCCTGGGCATGAAAATCAATTGTCTTTTTTCTTTTCTTTACAATGTGGTCAGCCACTTCCCGCTGCCCTTGGCGCTGAACAATCTAAGTGCCTCTCTGTGCACACAAGCTGGCAGCATCCAAGGCCATCAACATCCCAATGCACCGTTCCTCTCCTGCAAAGACACCGGCAATCATAAAAGCAAGGACAAGGCTGGTTCAACACAGCTGGCAGCCTCTGCGGTGGCCAAGGGTCCCCCAGGGTGCAACCTAATCAGCCTAGCAGCTGCCCTGATGAGCCAATCAAGCTCTTCCATCGCAAGCAGGGTCTCAGCTCCAGCCCACCCCACCCCCAGGAACCGGGATCTGCGCTCGTTGAATGGTATCGGCTCAGTACAAAGGCTAAGGGGATCCCCAGGGTGTTGTTTGGGGGGAATAGCATTGTAGCCTGGGTAGTGTAGATCTGATTCAATGCCCATTCCCGTCAGCGGATCGACTCCCCTTGACTTGAAGGAGCGGTTGGACGTGGCACTGTTTGAAGCTGATATAGACCAAACCACACAGCCTGCTTTTGGGAGCCAAGGGCTTGGCATTGTATAATGAGGCAAGCGTTAAACCAGCAGTGGTTCAGAACAGGCTGCCAGTGGTTAGAAAAAAAGCCAGGAATCAGATCTCCAGCGATTGTCTCTGGCTCTACATTCACTTGCCATGTGATTGGAGGCAAATCCTGTCTTCTCTGCCTCAGTTTCCCCTCCCCACCCGTTGGTTGTATTGTCTGTTTCGAGTGGGAGTTCTTCATGGCCGGCACAGTCTCCACTTATGCTCTTGTACTGTGCCCAGCACATCAGTAGATCTCCTTTACAAAGGGTCATTATCCCCATTTTAAAAATGAGGAAACTGAGGCACAGAGAAATTATTTCCCCACGGTCACCCAGCATGCCAAGCCAGACATAGATCCCAGGTCTTGAGTCCCAGGCCAGTGCTCTGTCCACTCAGCCACACTGCACTCTCCATCCAGGAAATGCAGCCCTCTGTGTGACAGGGCAGCATGACAAGTATCACAGAATCATAGACTATCAGGGTTGGAAGGGACCTCAGGAGGTCATCTAGTCCAACCTCCTGCTCAAAGCAGGACCAATCCCCAATTTTTGGCCCATCGCTCAAGGATTGAACTCACAACCCTGGGTTTAGCAGGCCAATGCTCAAACCACTGAGCTAGCCCTCCCCCCAGTGACAAATGCTCTCTGTGGTCGTAACTGCAGGGGGAGGCAGAACCTAAGGATCCAAGTAGCCAGGTGGCTGGGATTAACACCCCGAATCTTTTTGGGGGGTGGGGAGGCAAAGTGCTAGGGGATCTTAAATAACCACATCATATCCAGCCTGGAAAGACAGACTGTCCAGCAGCACAGCACCCCCTACTGCCATTCTGGGGCTTGGGGATTGGTCCTGAAATGAAGAGAGCCCTCTGTTGAATCACTGGTTCCACTTCTTGCAGACTAAGACTCCTTATTCTCTCTCTCGGATATACATTTTTCTTGCACACAATTTAACTAACCCTACTCTCCTCTTATTCATTTTTCCCCTTCCTTTCTGCCCAACACTCACGTTAAGTACGGAGCTAGTTTATTTTTCCCTTGTAATTTCTGAACTCCTAAGGACAGTGTTATTAAACTGATAATATCCAGTTACATTGCGCATGTCCATCTACTGGATCCCATGCCAAATGAAGGGACGAGGCAAAATCTTGGGTAGAAGGAAGCCAATAAGGGGGTGCAGGGGAGCTGGGGTGGGGAATCCCCACAAGAGACAAACCCATGTCTTTGTCAACAACCCCCATGGGAAGGCTCAGGTCTGTAACAACAGGGTCCAGTAAACTCAAATGATGAACACACAGACCTCCCCATGCAGAAAGCATACCCAGAGAGGCAATTTAAGGCTGGACCAAATCCTGATCTCATTTACACCGGTGTGTAGCACCCCCAAATGCGGGTGGCACCGGCACGGCAGAGATCAGGGTGTCTTTCCCGAGCTAAATCTTCCAGTTAGCTGCACCATGTTCTGTCAGCGTGTGCTTCCGGGACAGTTATAAGCCAAGTTGGCCTTTCGATGTGACTCCCACCAGCATCCTGCCCTCCTTACCCCCTTGCCTTTTCCCTGGAACCCGCTCTGGCCCAGCGTCCGTTTGCTGGCAGCATATCACACATGGGGAGGCGAAGGACGACTGGTGATAGTCTGCCATAGTCAGATGAGAGACTGAATTCTGGCTGTGAGGCCAGGCAATCCCCCTGCTAGGTCTTCGCCCATCTGTCGGGGCTTTTACGCCGGGACGGTGGAAGGGAGGTTTGTAGTGACAAGACGTGAAGTGGTAGACAGCCTGGGGCGCACAGAACAGATGTCAGGGGGCCACAGCATGCCTGTCCCATATTGCTAACAGGGAGAGGGCTCCTGGCGAGCTCCCAGGTAGATGGGCAGCGGCGGGCGCTGTGGTATGGAAAAGGCTGGTGCCCGCTGACTGGGAGAGTGACTGACGAGGTTTAGCATGAAGTGGCTCCCCTCACTGCTGTCTTACCAGTGTCAGGGGTGAATGCCACGGTCTCAGCTGCCAGGGCCCAAATCTGGGGGGTCCTCACACAGACCTCACTCAATGGGAGCTTTGCCTGAGTAAGCTCAGAGTCGATTCTGCCACCGTTCAAGGAAATCGCTTGAGACGATCATTGCGGGGGGGGAGGAGAGGATCCAGTTGCCATCCTCGCTAGGGACCCAGACCATCTGCAGGGCTCTGCCCTGGACCAGCCTGCGGCCGGTAGCTCCCTGGGTTGGTCTGTCTGTCCGTCTCCTCCCATGCTGCCTGTCTCTCAGCTGGGCTCCTCTTTTTTACAGGCTCTTCCTCCAACAGTTGTGGCGGGGCAGGGCTGTCTGAGCCCCCGGCTGCTCTTTAAACCCTTCTGGCGGAAGCAGGGTGTCTACTCCCCCCCCCCACACACACACACACAAGGAGTTCAAACCTTTCAGTAGGCTGAGCCAGGGGCCGGAACTGATGCCCCCCAATGCGGCCATTTCCATGGACTCCAGCGGACCCCGAACCAGGCCCTCCATTCTGCTGACTCCTGCGCAGGGGCAGACAGGTACCTCCTCTAGGACGATCCCTCCGGCCAGAGGGAATAGGGAAGCCCTGGCAACAGCCAGTTGGCCTCAGGGAGGGATTTGAGCCCCTGACAGCCCCACTCTGGAGACGCCCTCTGGAGCAGGGGGGCAGGAGTGGCTCCCACAAACCTCTGAGCTCTTCAGTCAGTCTGGGCACAGCACGCTGGGGTTGACTAATACAGAGGCAGGTCCAGCCTCCTTTGCCTTAGGGCAGGCTGTGCTCGGAGGCGGACGTGCTTTATTCTTAGCCGAGGCGACGGGAGCCCGTCTCACGCTTATAAATCCACTGGCTCTTCCTCTGTGTCACACATCGCTTTTGATATGTGTCGTTATTGAGACATTCTGCTGTGGGGTGAGGTGGGGGGCTCCTTTTAGCCCCCCTCTACATATCGAGACGCCAATCCCAAGTCCACCAACGTCTCTTTATGCTGATGTGCTCTAAAGTGGGCATGACTGTCCCTTAAGCCCCCCCCCCCCAGCCCAGTTCTGCAAAGGAGGAGGAATCCTGGAAACTGATGATCTCTTAGGCCAGGGTCCCAGCTGGCACCGGTCGATGTTGGTGTCAATGGGGCGGTGCTGATGGCCATAAGCGGAGGAGCCGCCTCGCTGTTTGCATTTTGCGGCGTGCGTGTCAGGCTGAGATCTGCCCAAAGCACGCACCCGACTCAGCAGGGCCGGCTGCGGTTTGCCTGCCACCGCGCTGCCCACAGACCCAGAATTCCCACTCAAGCCAGGGGAGCGTTCTCTGTCCGCGGAGGGCCGGGTCTGGCCCAGTGGGTCGGTTTGTCCCAGCCAATGTAAATCAGCATAGCCCCCGCCACTGTAATAGAGCGGTGCCGACGTATGCCAGGATCTGACCCTGTATCTTTAATGCCCCCCCACCAGACCATCTGTGATGGATGCGTGGTGGGGTGGCCTGTGGATGCTGGCTTTCTAGTCTATTTAAAGTGTGTGCATAAGAAAAGCTTTCCTGCTCCAAGCCCCACGGGGTCTATGGGACAAGGCCCAGCTAGAGCCCAGCTGTCCAGCTCGGCTGCCGCTCGGCTTTCTCTGGTCCTTTGATTTGATTTGATTTACTGTTTCTTTGTAACACGCAGTGTGAGCTGTTGAAACGCAAGGAAATGGAACCATAGCAGAGAGAGAGTGGACATGGGAGGACGGTTGAAACCTCCGTTCTCATCCCATCATGTCCAGGACAGGGGGAGCGTCTTCCTTCCCAAACTGTCTGTCTGTTTGGCTCTTCTAAACTTTCCTGCAGCAAAGCCGGCTCAATACGGAGCACGGCAGGGAGCTGGCCGAACCAGGGAAATAAAAGCAGCTGCGATGGAAACTGCACTCCTTTCTATACCACCCGCTCTGCTCCTCAAGGGCCCTTCCTAGCAGCCTGTTCCAAGGTTGGATCCCTTGTGGGATCGATCCTCAGCTAGTGTTAATGGATGTACTGCCGTCAACTGCAATGGGTCGACACCGCTTTACGCCAGCTGCGGGTCTGGCCCTGTTTAGAACAAAGAGGAGGGTGCTGCGTACACCTGGCGCTCAGTCCCCATCCCTGCTGAACACACAGCTTCAGACTGGGGCCAGATTCTCAGCCAACTGACTTCAACGGAGCTACGCCGATTTACACCAGCGGAGGCCTTGCCCAGAACGTTCAAAGGGGCAGCCTGGTGGGCCGGGTGCCTCCGGGTGCCCTGGCTTTCATCGCGAGGCCTCAGCGGAGAGATCAGTGCTGGTCAAAGTTAGGGGAGGCTCAGAGAAAACGGGGCAGAGCACTGGAATTTCATACAAAGCCCCACCAATATTCCTGTGACTGAAACAAAACCAGGAGCTGGAATCCACTGTCCACATGTCACATATAACTCCCAGGTGGGAGGCCGGCCAGGCACGTGTGTGATTTGTAACTCCCCTGCAGCATGTACGTTGGTCACAGGTGGTATCTCTAATTGCCATGCGAGGGGCGTGTTGGGGATATGCACTTCATGAGGAATAGAGAGGGTGCGTGCATGCCTGACCCACAGATCAAAGCCTTTCGCTCAGGCTTTTGGAGTCAGAGGCCCCACGTTCAGTTCTACAGCTGGCCCCAGCTGGGGGATGGTTCTTCACAGCCGTATGTCGTTATACCCACAGGTGCACGTATTAGCCTCATTAAGGTTGACGAAGCTGCCCCTCCTCCACACCCAGTCTCTTCTTTTTAAAAAAAAATCTCATCTCAACCCATCTCTTTCCCCTCCCTCGCTTGTGCCTCCTAATTCCCCTCTCCCTCCGGTTATTGGCCTGATGACAGAGCGCTTTGATTTATTCACCATGTGATGGCTTTACACCACGGCTGCCTGCAATTTATGCTGCCCGCTATTATTTATTTATTTCTACCCCTGTCAGCCGAGCATCTGGACGCGTTACGTGTTTGAAAGCGCTCCCTCCCTCTACGCCGCCGGCGAGCGAGCGAGCAAACAGCCTCAGCCCTGACCCACAGGAGGACCCGCGGCCAAGCCAGTGTTTGCCATTTGTGCCTCTGCCCTGGCAGCCAGGTGCCCATGGGCTCGGGGGGGGGGGGGTGAGGGGGGAATCAGGAATGACTTCCACAGCTGAGCAATCAAGACCGACCTTGCCACCAGGGTCTCAAATCTGGGGCAGTCACTGAAGGTCGAATGCTGCAGCCGCTGAGGATCCAGTGAGGTTTTATGATGCAGCAGATGGGGGTAGGATTGTCAGGGAAATGTGGATCCCCCCCAGGGCTGTCTACACACTGGGATGCAGCAGAGACAGACCGAGGCAGGGGTGTAGGGGCGGGGGCAGCACTTGCAGTAGAATGGCTCCATCGCCTAGCGATGAGGATTTCTTCTCATGCCCTACAATGGAGCAGAGCTGTGCCCAGCCCAGCATTTGGGCCTGAGAGCGTCCCCTCATGAGCTCAGCATTTGCAACGGGGTGAACATAACTTGCTAAAACATGCCGGGTTATCATTCGTCTGGATGATGCTGTCCTAAATAAAATCACACTGCCCAGCCTTGCAAAGCAGCACATCGATCTGCATTCCCTTATCTTGCATTACATTCAGTTGTACTGCGTTGCATAGTATTATGCTGCCTCGTGTTGCAGAATCCTGCATTCGGTTGTATTGCTTGGCATTCCCCCTCGTTGCACCGAGTTAAGTGTCTGGCCTGGACTGGGAATGCCCAGAGGTTAGGGAACAATGGAGAGCAAGCCACACATTCTTGGCTTTGCGAGGGCACAGAAGACAGAAAAGACAAAATTATGGCAACTCTGCATTGTATCAGGATGCCGGCATGAACCCAGCTGTCACCGGAGACTTCCTCGGAGCGGCGAGCATGTCACAGTCATTAGCTTTACAAGTTTGGCAGAATCCTCTCCAGGCTTCTCGCTGAGATGATTCAGGCGTGTTAAGTTCACCGTTTTTATTCCGCGCGCTCCTCCGGGATCCAAGATGATCAACAATTTATCCAAACCATAGCCCGGGTCCCTTTCCCGGCCCATTAGGAGCCTCGCATCCCATTACCCCACATCTTCCCCGCGCACCGCCCCTGGCTCTCCGACGGCACGTGGGTGGAGGCCGCTCAATCGGATCAGGCAGGAATCCGGTTGCCTGGCCCACTCTTTATGCAAGCGCTTTACGCTAATTCGGTTTGATCCCCCACTTTCGGCTGCCCCCGTGGACCGGCAACGAGAGAATGAGTGTGCCAGACAGCCTCGCAAGGGCCCCCCCTCCCCCGGTGATCAGATGAGGAAAGGAGATTACAGGGGAGAGATGGTATCCAAGAGCGACTGGAACTGACAAGAGCCTCCCTGGAGAGGCAGGCTGTCTTTGCCGACAGAGATGTGGGTAGGGAGAGTTAAAGTCTCATAATTAAAGCCCTCCTGTCAGGGTATTAATACCTAAACACAACCAGAGAGTGCATTAGCCGGGATCCCGCGGGGGTTGTGGCACTGCTTTATCTGATGGCTCTAATTAATTATTTTTTTTCTCTGCAAGCAGCCAGTTCCCACCACACACGCCTCACCCTCTTCCTCCTGCCCCGCTGCCGCCGAATGCTGGCCTGCGGATGCCCCTTTCCTGATTTCTCCCCCTACCCCATTGTCTTCCGCTACCCGCAGCTGAGTTCCTGGGGACCGACACCCACAGGTGGGGGCCAGCTTCCTCCTGCACTCCCCCACCATCCAGTTCCAGGGGGGATCCCAACGAGACCGCCCAGCCGCCATGACCCACACAGGCTTGACCTGTCCGCTGAGGCTGCTGGTGAAGTGGGTCGTTAGTGCCCATGGTGGCGTTAGACCCTGACCTGGGTTTTAAGGCAATTTTCCCCCCAGTCATTGAGGAGCCTCGCGTACCAGTCAACAAGGCCCAGATGGGCTACAGCTGCAGGATGGAGAGCCTCGAGCGTCTCCCGAGGTTCAGGGATGGGCTCAGGGACAGGTAAAGCAAGAGGCCACTCCGGGCCCAGCTTCTCCAGGGGGTCCTCCATGGTCCATCACAAGCTCTAACGCTCCCATGCTGACCCTCCGCTGGGCCTGGGGAGACATTTCCACTATTGGGATGGGGGGACTTTTCTCTCCCTCTCCCCCTCCCCCCGGCACCGTATTCCCCCTCCGTGGTCCAGCAAGGGTCCCCCACCCTCAGCTCCTGGCTCCTCGGCCGTCACCCCTCGTGGGCAGAGACCCGGGTCTCTCTCCCTCTGGACTGGCTATTTCCAGGCTGCCCAGCTCCCTGCCTATCCCATGACTGTTCCAGCAAAGGCAGGCTGCCTGCTTTTCTCCTGACAGTGTAATTGCCAAGAGGTATAAGTCACCCCCTGGCTCTTTGCTCTTTCATTCTTCAGGTAAAAGCATTACAGAGAAAACATGAAAACCCCGCTAAGAAGAGATCACCCCCGAACTCCAATAAGGCCTCTGGCCAGTGATTAGTCCTTCAAACCCACACAGGATTTTCCTGTGGCTACCAGGTGTCAAAGTGCTACCAGTGTGGGGGAGTCCAGGGCCTGCACCCCCTCTTCCTGGGAATCACTGTGACTCTCAGCCAGCCAGTAAAACACAAGGTTTATTGCACAATAGGAACACAGTCTAAAACAGAGCTTGTGGGTACAACCAGGACCCCTCAGTCAAGTCCTTCTAGGGGCAGGGAACTTAGACCCCAGCCTTGGGGTTCCCTGCGTTCCACCACCCAGCCCAAAACTGAAACCAAAACCGCCCCAGCAGGCTCTCTCCTGCAGCCTTTGTCCAGTTTCCCGGGCAGAGGTGTTACCGCCCTGCCCTTCCCCTCCCCTCCCCCCCCCCCCCGCCCCCTCAGATTACAGGCTCTCAGGTATCCCATCCCAAGTGAAACTCCCCTGCCACATTCCCAGGTCAACACTCCCCCTCCCTACTGCATCACACCAGGTCACAAAAGCTTTCACTCAGAACTAGCTCCCCCCCGCCCCCCCCCCGAATTATCCAGCGTGGGCCTTTGAAGAGACCGTGACTGGGTAATCAGCCAGGGAACGGGTCTCTCTTTGAGGGGCAACTTCCAGGAATGGGTCCGGAGGTGAGGCCTTTGCATTCTCCTCTTCCCAAGTATTTCCTAGGACCCCCACTCAACTGCAAGCTCAGTCTCGTCCGGTCCATTATTGTGAGAGTCCTTTGACGCATGTAACACGTCCCAGTGTTTCCATAAGTCACCTCCCCCTAAAAGAAGTCATGGACCACCCCACCAATCTGCATTTTTAATAGCGACCTCCTAAGATACTTAATTCAATACGGTTTGCCCAGGAGATTGTCACATCTGTCACAGCCCCACTGAAGCTGGGGGCTCCGGGCATTGAAAGAGCCATGGTGGAGCATGCTGGGGCCACGTGGAAGCAGAAACCCTGCCCTGGGAGGAGATGGCCTGTTTCAGGCAGGAGGGCAAATGAGATTATCACAACGTTCCCCTCTAGCCTTAAAATCTAGACACTGAAACGGAATTGCCACAAAGGGGCCCAAAAGCGCCTGTCAGCTGCAGTGTGAGTGAAAATAACATTTTTACAACCAGATGACTTTAAAAAAACAAAAATCAGTCAGTCCAATGGATAGGTAACTGGGCTAGGGCTGTAGCATGCCTGGGTTCTATTCCCCGCTGTGGCAGACTCCCAGAGTGAGTCACTTCATCGCTCCGTCCCTCAGTTTCCCCATCTGTAAAATGAAAGTAACGCTACACACTCACCTTTGCAAAATACTTCGAGGTCACCAGGTGAAAAGTGCAACCTAAGACCAGTTTCCAGCAAGCCTCCATTTCAAAACTCTGCCTGCCAAATCGCTGACTGTCCAGAGCTCACATCCGAGGGCACACAATGGGTCACAGCGCTCTCCAGTGCCAATTTCTACCCCAGCGGGTGCACTCGCAAATCCTCTAGGCTCATCTGCCGAGGCCACCGGGGATGCTGAACTCCGAAAACCTCGTTTGCATAAGAGTTGGATAGGGCTCCATCCTGCAAACACTCACGCACGTGATCAACTTTACACAAACAAGCAGACCCACCAGTGTCAACTGAACGACTCACCGGAGTAAAGCTACCCACGTGTGCAAGAGTTAGCAGGATCGGGGTCTGTGCTAAACATTAGCAGGGAGCCGGACTTCAGAAGCCCTGAGCATCCCCAGCTCCCACAGATTTCAGCCAGAATTGCCGGAACTCCGCACCTCTGTAGAATCAGGTTTTAGGGTTCCCCCTCCCACTTTTCCTCCATGTTCATATAAATTTCACCTCCGACCACAGCACGAGGTGGCTTTGTTCAGAAACATGCAAGGTGGAATGAAATAAAAATGAATTCTCTGCAGGCTGCAGCGAGGTTTAATATCCAGCAGTTGGGGCCAGGCAATCTCCTTTTATCTTGGGGGAAATAAAGGGACCTGCTGCGAGGTTCATATGGGAGGATTGATAGTGTCTAGGCTTATTGTCCGGGATAAAGCTAAAGCAATGAAGCTCTCTGGCAACAATTTATAGCCGGAGTAAATTCGGGCAACAGACATATGGGGAGGGGCGGAGGGCAGGAGGCAATTTTAGAAGGTCACTTATTCCAGGGGGCTCAGGTTGGAGAGCTGACAGCAGGCCAGAGGTTAAAAGGGACGTTATGGAGGAGAGAGAAGCATCTCCATGCCCAGTGGGTGAAATCCGGCCTTGAGCAGCAAACGGCCAACGCACCTGAGGGGCTTAAGTGCTGCCTAGACCTCGAGTTGGCCCCTCTCCGGAGTGATCAGTGAAATGCTGGGCTGGCATGAGTGGGGCAGTCCAGGTCGTTGTTCCCTGCTCTGGCTTTACCCTGGCAGTGAAGGCGTGGGAAGGGGGGGATTGGCTGTGCTGGGGCTATGAAGGGAAGAGGTGAGATGGAGACACACGCGCACGAACGCAGCGTGTGTAGACATAGGAGGCCGGCTAGCTGAATATGCGCCCAGGCTCCCTGCTGGCAGACTTCACTCAGGTGACTATCCCATGCTGCCGCGGGCGCTGCCATGGCTTCACTGCTCTGGGGACTTGGGCTGGCTGGATTAAACTTAGCCTGGTACATCTACACAGGCCACCGACAGACCTCCGATTGCAGTGCCGACATACCCTACGAGGAGTGGGTGGAGAGGTGTAAGGGCCGGTAGGCTGGGTGTCAAGGGCCAGACCAGGTGTTTTGGAGCCCAGGTCATGCCCCTTCCCCCTAAGCAACCGAACAACAGCAAAAAGAACAAACCAAATCAGCTGAGCGATCTGGCACCCACCTGGAGGCTGATTTGGCACCCCCAGGAGCTGGTGCCCAGGCCGGCCACCCTGATCGCCCACCCCTAAGGCTGACCCTGGTCAAGGGGGCTAAGCTTGGGAAGAAGGGTGCTTGAGTGCCATGTTTCTTAGACTTCTCAGGTTGGCCACCCTTCCTCAAAGCCAGAGACTTTAGCAGCCCCCTTCCGTGTACTACAGAAGTACGAGAAACAAACCCAACTGCTGCTTCAGCTACTGCCTGTGACCTCCCAGACTTGGAAGGTTTGGGCCACCCCATGGCTGTTCTGGACATTTTCTTTTCTTTGCTATAGAGTAGTAATGAAGTTTTCAATGCCCCCTTGATAGTCCCCACCCCCCAAACCAGCCCGGGGTCATAACCCACCAGCTGATAAGCAGTGGGCTAGTGGATAGGACTCTAGGCCTGGACTCCAGGGATGGGGGTTCAATCCCCACCTCTGCAACAGACTCCCTGTGTGACCTGGGGCGAGTCACTGAATCTAGCCTGTGGCTTCATTTTCCCCAGCTGCACAATGGAATACTAGCGCTGCCCCATGCCACAGGGGCACGGGTGAGGGAGCATCCATTGACGATTATGAGGTGCTCAGATACTCTCGCAAAGGGAGGCCTATAGAAGAGCGACTTACCGGCCAGCATGGAGTAGCAGGCTCTCCTCCTCTGGCGCCCCTCTTGAGAACCATTCTAGCCCTGCGGTCGTCTGCTTCTTCTCAGAACTTGGCCCTCTGGCCAGGACATGTTCAGTCCAACCCCTTCTGGGGTAACTGAGCCCCACAAACAACAGCCAAGTGACCTTATGCCAGGTCTTCGGCCTGATACTTGGCTCAGTGGTCCTCACACCCATCATCTCAGGGGCCTTTCATGCCACTTTCCTTTAGGGGCCAGTTCAGGAGCCCACGCTCTCCCTCGCTCTGGGTTCCAGCTAAGGTCGGTTCCATTAGACTCCAACCCACCTACCTGAGCCTGTCTCTAGGCCCTTTTCCCTAGCTCCTTACTGGGTTCACTCCTCCTCTGGCTCTTCCCCCATCCCAGGCTCTGCAGAACTCCTTCTAGCCCTTTGTCCCTGGAGGCCCAGCTCCTGTCTGCCTCTCCCAAGGCTCTATGGGTACGTCTACACGACACCGTATGGGTCTGTGGGACCCACGCTTGTGGACCCGTTGCGTCCGAGGATCCACACTGCATTGTGAAACCTGGGTTTACATTTGCTGGACCCAGGTCTCACAACCATGCTAATCATAGAAATGTAGGACAGGAAGGGACCTCGAGAGGCCATTTAGTCCAGTCCCCTGCACTCGTGGCAGGACTAAGTTTTATCTAGACCATCCCTGACAGGTGTTTGTCCAGCCTGTTCTTCAAAACCTCTAATGACGGAGATTCCACCACCTCCCCAGGGAATTGGTTCCAGTGTTACCTACGCTGACAGGGAGGAAGTTTTGCCTAATGTCCAACCGAAACCGCTGCAATTTAAGCCCCTAACTGCTTGTCCTGCCCTAGGCGGGTCAGGAGAGCAATTATCACGCTCCTCTTTCTAACAGCCCTTTATGTACTTGAAAAGTTTTATCATATCCCTCACTCGGTCTCGCTATGGCATCCCCACTGCACCCCGCAGACCTTCTGCCTCGAGTCTGCAGTATGAGCTGTGCCCACCCCGTGAAATGACAGCGCTTGGACCGGAGACACAGGAGGACTCAGGCTCAGACCCTGCCCTGGTCAGACAGATTTGTGGGTGGATGGTAGGAGGATGCAGGCCCAGATTTACACTAGAGTGTAGACATATACTGTGCGTTTGTGTCTCTTTCCTCTAGAGCTGCCTCCCTGGGGCCTTGCCCTTGGGTCAAGGCTCCCCACAGGAACTCGCTTCACCCCTGCGCCTTCCCAGCGTCTCCCCAGCCCTTTGCCAGCACCCCCATCTCAGGAGCCTCCGACGGCTCTGCCAGGGCCCTGGGGTGCTTCCTTTTTTGAAGACGGCCCAGCTGAGTTTGATCACAAGTTGAGCCTGGCCCACTCTCCGGGTGCAGCCGGGTGCACCAATGGCATTCCGGCTCCAGTTAATACTTCCACTGCCAGTGTGGGGGCTACACCCCATCATGGGACCCCAGAAGCATAATGTGTGGGAGTGACGGACCCAGCTGGGCCTGGTGCAGAGACAGGAGGGAACCCACACTAGGAGACTTGTAAGGGCCATTGGCCTCTTCGAGGGGCCAGTCCACCTAAGAGGTTCACAGGTTGGCTCCAGCTGCCAGATTAGATTTAGGGCTAGTAGCTTTGGCTGCCTGATTTCCATTATTTTAACAGGAGCTGGGTGCCCACTTCCCCTGGGAAGTTTTAAACAGCTCAACCCTGCTCCTTAAACTCAAGCAGCAGCGGCTGGGGCATTTAGACATGAAAGTCCCAGGTTCAAACCCCCTTGTCAGCCCAAGCAGAGTCAAATATGCAAGCTTCCCCCGTGCCTCTGTCAAAGCACCCCAGGGCTGGAGCCAGGGTTTACAGAGATGAAAAGCCAGACATTAGCTCACTGTACTGCTATCTGCATACACATCTGTCCATCCAGCCAACTTTAAAGAATCCATCACCCTTTCACCAGCATGTCCACCAGCTCTGCTTTGCAGTTACTTGCGTTGGGAACCAAATCTTACTGAATCAGGCAGCTGTCGATCTGGAGGGTTATTGGGGGTGCAGGTGGCTTTAATTCACTGCTGGTTTGAAGGATGCTCCTTTGGCTCCTCACTTATTCTCCCTCCTCCCCCCAGCCCCTCAGCGCATCTGAGAAGCCAGGGAGATGTGGGACTCTCCTCTCTGCAGGTTCCCATTTCACTTAACATTGGGTTAGAGACTATAAAAATACATTAAGCAAAGAAAGAGAGGCCCCCTTCTCAAGGGAGAGTCAGCAGGGTTTGGATACAGAGCCACGTGTTTAAGACACTAGCACTTGGAAAAGCGAACCGGCTCTCTTTGAGCTGCTTGTCCTTGACAAAGACAAAGCAGAGCTGGACTCACGCTCAACATGCGACTGTTGCATCAAATGCGAAGGAAAATCTTGGCAGAGGATGAATTCCTAGCGACCCCGAGACCCCACAGTAATAAGCGATTAGATAGATAGATAGATAGATAGATAGATAGATGATGTTCAGAACTGAATTTGGACCACATTCCTTCTTAGTGCCAGGAAAGTAACTCAGAAGCCCTGACTCCCCCGCAAAAGTCTAGGACCTCTAGAAAACTCAGCCAAAGGTCTAGGACCCAGGCATCCTGGCTCGCAGTCCTGTGCTCTTGCTACTAGACTGCACAACCTCCAAGAGCAGAGAATAATCTCCATAGTCCTGATTCTCAGCCCCCCTAGACAGCCAATAGATCCACCACTTCCGTCCGCAATATGACAATCCACTCGGCATACTACTGTGCCGGCCTGGGGCTTTAACCCGGCTGTTCCCCAGTTCTGGGTCAGCCTCTCCCAGGCTTCTGCCTTCTATTTCCCGCTTCTCTGCATCACTTTGCATAGGGTGGGCAGAGCCACCCCACATTCCTGCTCCTCACCCCTAGGGATCTGTCCGTGATGTTCTGACCTAGGACGCTGGGGAGATCCCACCCCAATGGTTGGAGGCTGCCGTCGGGAAAACGCATTCCCTGAGCTAGGAATGACTGAGCATCAAGAGCCAAGGAGCAGCTTTCCCTGGCTTTCCGCCCATAAATAAACCACCGGCCAGTGACCACTCGGGCTCCTCGCCCCCAGCGCCGCCCCCAGCCCTTCCTTACATGTGTGCCCTAGTGGTTCCGATACCATGGTGATGGGCATGATATAAAAGCCAGACTAGTATAGGATAGCATCGACTTCTCTCCAGTTGCTCAGCATGTTATTACACATTCCCATCAAGGCAGCTTCGCTCTTCTGGGAAGTGCTGTCATTTTCCCCCATCCTCCTCCCTTCCTTCCCCAAATAGATGTCATCATAAAGATGAGACTACATTACTGATTGCACCAGACACCTCCAAACTGGACAGCTCAAGTCTATAAAACATAACGGGGATCCGGCACACATAATCGAAGCAAGAAGGGGGGGTGGGGGGGAGAGGTATGGGGGGTGAACTTCAGAGAGAGGCATGTAGATTTATATTTATGCTACACCAGCAGGGAAATAAAAGCCATCAATAAATTATATTATTTCTCCAGCCGTCCCAGTAACATGAGCAAGACGGCTGCCGCTGACAGCGGGAGCCTCTGAAATGCCAAACTGAATGACAAACTTCATTTCCAAGTGCATTGTGCAGTTTTGCTGGTGATGGAAAGTGCCTCCAGCTGACTGGGTGGGGAGGCAGGGCGGTAAACACTGCGCTGAGCCAGTTTCTCTTCCAGCCCCAGCCTCCTTCCCCTGGCCAGCCCCACCCCAATTCTCTTCCTGAGTATCATGCACATCATCTCTCCAGGCAGCCAGGTGCCTTCCCAAGTGCCCAGGGTCCTTGAACTGATCCTCAGGGCTCTGCATATATCTGCTCCCACGCTGAGCCCCCAGATCCCTCCTTTCTCCTTACATCATTTATTAATTATTATTATTATTTGGCAGTAGCACCTAGTCCTGGACCAGGACCCTGTTGTGCTAGGCGCTGTACGGACTTAGAACAAATCAATGGTCCCCCCACCCCAAAGAGTCAACAATCGAAGTATAAGTCAAGAGACAACAGATGGAGTCAGATAGACAGGGGAGCGCAAGGACGCTACTGGTCAGCATGGGGGTCTGTGGTCTCAGCACACCAGCACCCTAACTATTGCCAGTTTTTTTGCAGGCATCCTGGGAAAGGAGAATTTTAAAAAGGGATTTGATGGGGGACAATGTTCTCCTTCCCCTCTCTCCAGCCTTGAATCTCTAACCGGTCGCAGCCAGACGTCCAATTTTGCAGCCATCATTTGGACCCTGCAGGTAACTACGCTGCATTTTGACACTCATGGGCACAAGTATTAGTGACTCTGATTTGGGTGTCGCCCTTCCTGTGCCCTCCACCTGAGGCACCTTGAGCCTGGTTTCCAGAGCACCCTCTGCTCCTCTCGCCATGCAGCAGAAATGCAGGTACTCAGCCCTTCTGAAAACCAGGTCCTGTGCGTCTCGAGCCGAGCGCCCAAAATGTAGGCCCCCAGAATTAGTGGGGACCATTGAATAGGTTGATCCTAATCACTAATCAAAACCACGGGCACCGCCACACGCAGGGGACAAATGATTCATCCAAAAACCGGGGCCTGGCTGGGACGAAGGGTGGAGTTGTCACAAAGTAATCAGTCTGGAGCCCCCCCAGATCCTTTATACCCTCCCCCCCCACCCCCCGCAACCATAAAGCCAACCATCAGGTTGAGAATTCTACCACCTGACTCCAAGCCCACCGCTGTTCTGCCCGTTAATTACCTGTTACCACATAGTGATGGGATAGCGGTGAGTCAGCTGGGCCTTCTTCTTCCTGCCTGAGTGCACCTGGCATGGGGATTAGAGGGGAAGGAACGAAACAGGAGGCTATGTTCTGCCTCGGACCTTGGCAGCATATGAGCTAGAAAGCCGGCAATTACTTCAGCCGGAAAAGGGAACTCCTTTGCAAGGGAGATTTCGCTGGAGAAGGGTAATTGGAAGCATGAACCCTGGCCTGATAAACATTTACACTCTGGTTCTTAAATCCAGATTAGAAGCAAGCAAGAGGTAAGGGGCTTGGTGGGGTGTGATCAGTGCATCGCGACAACTTATCTCCATGGTAACCCATCCTGGAGCTGTTACTCAGCTAGAAGGATGCATTTTGCCTGCCTAAGGATTGCACCCGTTTTATAGTTCTGGTGAATGCTCCCTCTGATTTCAAGGCAGCTATGTGCGTCTTTTACCGTTGGAATCAGGGGACGAGTTTTCAGAATACTGCACACCCAAAAACATGAGCACACTTGCCTATCTCACTTGCCCTCACAATTACTGCACTTGTGTGAGCTGTCATGGGAGATGCACAAGCGGATTGCCCCTTACTGGACATGTGCACGCTCAGTGACCCCTGTCGCATGCATGATTTTGCAGACACAGGACTGTGAGAAGCTGCTCTGTGAACTCCCATCTGCTTTGGAGGCATTGCATTCCTATGGCATCTTTCATCCAGATGCAGCCCAGAGTGCTTTGCAAGCTACCTTCACTACCTATAAGAATTGCTTCGCTGCTGAAATGCAGCCACCTCTGGGGTGGAGAGTAGCAACTAGTTGGACAAATCAAGCACAGCATGCCGTGCCACAATGCAAAAATGTGACCAAGAGCTATTCTTATGGCAATGGCAGTTGGATCTTTAATGTCTCCCTGGAGAAGGCAGGACATTGGCTAAAAGACCCGAACACAACAAACTGCATGGAGTTCTGTTTATCTGTCTAGGATGGGGCTGCGACCTCCCTGCTGAGATTCACACCGCTGCACTTCAGCTCTGCCACACCAATGCACCATCCCTGTCCCTCTTCAGATATCAGACTGGGGAGCCCGGGGGGGGGCTCTGACCGGCACCAGGTGTTACACAGCACAGCCAGAAATCTTAACAAGCGTCAAGCCTTGACCGAGCATTGGCGGGGCCTGGTTCTCCCCGGGAGCCAAAGGGAGGGAAGGGGAGCCAAGGCTGGATTGCTGGGTCAAGTGATTAATGGAAGGAATAAAGACAAAGGTCCCCGTGTCATCTCTTCCCAGTGGAGATGAGTCTCGTGGAGTTTATTTATGGTGCCATTCTTTGTACACCAGAAGCTGTTACCTAAGGGCACAATCAGTACAGGCAGGTTTAACAGCCTGATAAATCAGCAGCTTCCAAAAGTGACACATTATAGACAGCTGGACCTATCATCTTCCTATCCCTGCCGACTGCTAACACACACAGCACACGCTGTGTAATGCATCACACACACCCCCTTCTAAGGGTCTGCTGTGGCTTTACTGCCTGCCCCCCATCCCAGCCCCTGCAGTCAGTGACACAGTGAGGTGAGGAAGATCAGTGCAGCCGCTGCAGACACTCAGTTACGGAGAAAGATCCCAGCACGTCCCAGAACTCCTTCTCCTGCTTCCCTTCCTCCCGGTCTTTGAAACACAGGAGCCAAGCAGCTGTTTTCTCCACGACAATCTGCATCTTCCGCTGGATTCGACAATAATGTCAGTTACTCCCCTACCCCAGGGCCTTTCTTCCAAGGAGCTCGAGGCACTTGGTAATGGAGTGAGCCTGTGTACAGCCGTGGTAGGGCAGTGCCATGGGCCTCATCCTAGGGCAGGGAAACTGACGCACAGAGAAGGGAAATGACCAGTCTCTAAGGTGCCACAAGTACTCCTGTTCTTTTTACAACCAAAGAGTGGCAGAAATGGGAGATAGAACCCAGGAGTCCTGGCTCCCAGCCCCCTGCTTCAACCAGTAGAACTCTCTCCTCAGCAGTGTTAGGAAAAGGACCCAGGAGTCCTGGGCCTCAGTCAAAAAAACGAAACTTCCTAGAAATCACCCACACAGATATAGGACCCAGGAGCCCTGACTCCCAGTCCCCTGTTAGCTCCCACTCCTTCCCAGAGCCAGGAAAGAACTCAGGTGCTCCGACTCCAAGCCCCTGCTCTAGCCAGTAGACCATGCTCCTTTCCAGTGCCAGGAAAAAGAACCCAGGAGACCTGGCTCCCAGGCAAAGGTGGAGGACTTTCTAGAAAACACCCACTCCCAAGTGGGGTCCGTTCTATAAATAAACAGCCAGAGCTTTTCACTATGGCTCCTTTTGCCAGCTAACAGCTGTGGGGGAAGCATGGGTGCCACTGGACCCATCTCCTGAATAATTACTCAGTGGTTTATCTGCAGTGCACTGTCAATTGCCTATTGATTATTTAAGCATTTAGTTCCAAAAGGGCTTTTTCCCCCCCGGTCTTCCTCCTCCTTTTGGCAGGATTTTGCTTCCCCGCTTATTCAAGCAGCACCTCCTGTCAAAGCTTATTGAACTCCATTGGTGCACAAAGCCTGGAGCAGAATGAAGGGGAATTGCGAACGCCCTACGGAACTGGGCTGCTGATAACCCTTCTGACACACCTTTCATCCCAGGGTCTCCAAGAGTGGCACAAACAGTAATTAATACACACACCACATTGCCCGCAGCCTGCGTGCCTGGCTTCTGACTGCCAAGGGACAGCTCTGTCTCCTTCAGCTGATCAGGCTTCGGGCTCTCTGCAAAGGCAGTCAAGAAAGGGGCCAATTAGGACCAGTCGTGTTGATGTTTTGATCCCTCATTATGATGCAGACCAATTATATCATAATTAATCAGCTTAGGTACACAGTGCCAGGTGCCATGTGAATGCCACAGATCGTCAAAGGATATGATAGGTAGCTAGAGGGGTATATATGTAGATTAGATGACTGATGGACAGATCCTGTAATTAATATACTGATGTTTATTATTTCTCAAACACCGATCTGCAAACAGGCCACAGGTTTAATATGAACAAGAGGAAATTCTTTTTCATGCAACACACAACTAACCTGTGACACTCATTGCCAGGAGTTGTTGTATGGCCAAAAGTACAAACGGGTTCAAAAAGGTTCCTGGAGGATAGGTGCATCCATGGTTATTAGCCAAGATGGTCTGGGACACAAGCCTCTGCTCTGAACCATCTGACTGCCAGAAGCCAGGAGTGGAGGAGAGGTGAATTACTCTACACCTGCCCTGTTCTGTACATGCCCCCTGATGCTCTGGAACGGACCACTGTCAGAAACAGGACACCGTGCAAGATAGACCATGGTCTGACCCAGGATGCCAGCTTCTATGTTCTGATTCCTGACCTGCTACAAGACTCACCAAACTCATTTCACATAGGCTACCAAACGCCCGACTGTCTCTGTCCTGGGCTCAGTTTAAGCTAGTGTCCTAGAAGCGTGGGGCCTCCGCCATCTCATCATCCTGCGATCATTTGCTGATGCCTGATTTACTCCTCCAGGCCTAGGAAACAGGTATGGGGCATTAAATGGTCGTTTTTATTTAACTATCTTAATAGTGAGTCAATCCATTTGGTACAGTATGGCTATTAGCTGCATCTGTCCAGTGCCATGTTCCCTAAGACATGGGGAATCAGCAGGAAATAATAGTCGTTGACTGTCTCGTAAAGAAGATTTGTCATAGAAACAACATTTCTGAGAAAACCTTGGAAGACAAAGAACCCACTAACGGCTCCCACGCTCACTCAGATCGGTTGCGGTGAGTGAACAAAGCCCAGGGTCTAGGTAACAAGGAATGAACTAGCCAGTGCATTGGGTCACTGAGATCTGGAGACTTGGCTCACTAGTGGAATGAGTTTGAGAGTCTCAGCCTAATCCCAAGGGGTGGTGTGTCTGTGTCATATGACTGGCAGCCTCTCCTTAGGAGAGGCCAGACACTAGATTTGCAGGGGGGGCTGGAGGTTGGGGTGCATCAGCAGAGCATGTGTGAGGAGGCCCAGGTCTGGCGTGGCAAAGGGTCCTGTGGCACAAGACTGAGGGGCGGGGGCAGACCCAGGACTGGTCCAGCAGGGGGTGCTGCAGATCCGTACTGAGGTGCAGTGGCAGAGTTGTGTAGCAGAAGCTGGCAGAGCACCAGCTTGCCCACTGCCTCTGTGCAGCTAGTCGGTCCCTCTCCTGATCACGCTGCCTGTCCCAGTTGCCCCCGCGCCTCCAAGCAGGTAGGCAGCCCTCCTTGGTCTGCTCTGTTGTTCACAAGGACCCCTTCACCAGGTCAGGCTCTTTGCGATGTCCGTTGTGTCCCCGCGACCACCTGTTCTGCCCTCCCCAATCCCTCTGCCATCCCTTCCCTGCCCCCAGACCCGCAGCACCAGGCAGGCACCCAGTGAATCGATCCCCACCCTTTTCCCTCCTCACCTCCAGGAGCAGGCTGGCCGGGTCTCGCTAAGCACAAGACTGGAGTTTGTGGAGGTTTTACTTTTTATTATGTTGGCAGCTTTGGTGTCAAGTAGCTCAATTAAGCAATGACTGCCTCTATAGAGCCGCCCACACAGACCGCGGTAAATAATTAAATGCTGGAATAATACAGCAGATGGAAAGCAGCACAGATAGGTATCCACAGGACCAAAAGGAATCCAGATTAATCCTTCTAAGACAGCTCGTAACAGCTGCATTCGGCTCCACCTCCCTGCCTGGAGAAACTCGTGTGTCTGAAGCAAATATCCCTGTACGGGTATTTACCCAGCCTAAGATACCTTCCCATTTGGCAGAAGCCCAAACACATGGGCCTGGGGTGGTCTGGTGTTTGTTGGAAACTGAAGGATGATGGTTTGTAGGTGCTCAGATACCGTGGATGCCTTATCGAAACAGACAGATCTGTAGAAACTAGATAGATAGATAGATAGATAGATAGATAGATAGATAGATAGATAGATAGATGAACATTTCTGTCTATCTATCTATGTCCATACACCCCCTCTATCTATCTAAAATGTAGCCATTTCAAATGATCTCTAACATTAAAAGAGATTTGATGGGGGTAGGAGGGAATGAGAGGGAACGCAAATCCAATAACATGGAAGGTACTGGTCCAATCCAACTCAGGTGGGGAGTAATCAATAGTCATCACTGCCTAGTGGTCTATGGGTCCATCTGGGTCTCAGCCCAGTTCCCAGTAGCAACCATCTGCCTCATTCAAACACATGGTCCTAACTGGCACTAATTAGCTCCCTTGTGGGCCGGTCCCAGTGCAGGGAGCAAGGGAAGAGAGGTCCCTCCCCACCCTCCTTCCTTGGGGCAGTGTTCCAATCAAACACATACTTACAGTGTGAAATATCATCTGATTTCAGCAAATGTAAACCAATGGGCCTGACTCTCATTTGTTGTAAGGCCCCTTTACACCCCTCTGACAACGTGAAGTGCCCTACCAGAGCTGAACATAATTTTTTGGATGAAACTCTTTTGGCTGAAAAATGTAGATTAGGATCGACCAAAACGTTTTGTGAATTTGCGTCAAATTCTCCAAATTGTTCAGTCCAGAGGGATGGGGGCTGGGAGGAAGCAAAACGATTGGTTTTAGGAACCATTTCCATTTTTCAATTCAAAATGATATTTCTTTTCAAAATTTACTTCAATTTTGGTTTTGTTTTTTAAAAAAACAAGGTTTAGAAAACCCCAAACCAAAATGAAATGTTTTGTTCAACCAGAAACAACACTTTGGGGCCTTTTGTGTTTTGCTCAAAAACTTGAAAATTTTCCTTTTTCGTTCCGCCAGAAACTGAAAAATCAGTTCTTGGCCCGTCTTTAGTCATGGGGGTGCAAATCAAACCGCATTCACACCTACTTTACAGCCCCTTTTCAGTGTCAGAGGGGCCCAAAGGGCCTTGGTGAAAATGAATTAGGCCCAACGGTATTGCCTTGTTTTCTTAATTAGAAGACAATATATATACACACACTTAGTAGTAGCAAGAACTATGGTCCTTACACATAGAAATTCCCATATTGGATCAAGCCAGTGATCTAGCTAATCCAATTATCTACGGTAAGAAAAGAAAGATCTTGGAATCATTGTGGATAGTTCCCTGAAAAAATCCACTCAATGTGCAGCGGCGGTCAAAAAAGCAAACAGAATGCGAGGAACCATTAGGAAAGGGATAGATAATAGGACAGAAAATATCATGTTGCCTCTACATAAATCCATGCTTTGCCCACATCTTAAATACTGTGTGCAGATCTGGTTACCCCATCTCAAAAAAGATACATTGGAATTGGAAAAGATACAGAAAAGGGCAACAAAAATGATTAGGGGGATGGAACAGCTCCCGTATGAGGAGAGATTAATCAGACTGGGACTTTTCAGCTTGGAGACAACTAAGGGGGGATATGATAGAGGTCTATAAAATCATGACTGGGGTGGAGAAAGTAAATCAGGAAGAGTTACTTACTCCTTCTCATAACACAGGAACGAGGGGCCACCCAATGGGGTTTAAGACAAAGGAAAAGAAGTATTTCTTCACACAATGCACAGTCAACCTGTGGAACTCCTTGCCAGAGGATGTTGTGAAGGCCAAGACTATAGTAGGGTTCAAAGAAGAACTAGATAAGTTCATGGAGGAGAGGTGCCTCAATGGCTATACGCCAGGATGGGCCGGGATGCAAAACCATGCTCTGAAGTGTCGCTAGCGACGGGGGGCGGGGAGGGGAGGAGGAGAGGAGGAGATGGAGTGAGTGGGGGCGGGGGGGCCCTTGGAGAAGGGGCGGGGCAAGGATGTTTGGTTTTGTGCGATTAGAAAGTTGGCAACCCGACTTAGTTGCAAAAAGCAAAGTTTCTATGCTCACAGATCATCTGCATTTCTCTACTTCATCCAAGTGTAGAGCCAGCATTTAGAGGCCTTATTAGAAGCCGGTGACAGACAAATGTTAATGCCAAAACCCCGGGAATAAAAATATGACTTGGTATTTGAGGGACTTGGCATCAGAGCGCTGTGTGCGCGTGTGAGAGCCAGAAGATTTCACGGAAGGGCTTTCTTGTTATGAAGGTGAAGGGCCAGGGCCTCTGCAGCAGCTGGCATCTGCGCAGTACACACCTGAGTGACAGCCTGGCTGCCAGCCCGAGGCTGGGTGATCCACTGGTGGCAGAGAGCCAACCACCACCGCTTTGGGCCGTCAGCAGCCGGTGTAACTTAGAGCAGCCTTCTAACGGCGCGAGCTTATACTGCGCTGGGATATTGGGCCAGCACAGTCAGCCTAGGAGCAAAGGATGCAAAGTCCACCCAGGCACGCCCCACCCTGAACTGTGCCATGGGTTCCTCAGCCATCACTCCAGATCAGGGCCACAGGGATCTGGAGTTAAAGGGAAGTTCTGCTTTAAAAAGACATCTTAAAAGCAGCATCCTGGGCTTTTCCTCTCGGTGCCTCCAGAGCAATTCTGTTAAGTTTACACACAAACAATGGTTCCCCTAAGTGCCAGCTTGGGACCTAAGACTCAGGCTAAGATCCTTCTGGCTCAGGCATCACCATCATGTAAATGGAACAGAATTAATAATGTGGCAGGCAAGGCCCCAGAAGGACGAGACTCTGGTCTCCTCTGCTGTAGCTGGCCGGGCTCTTCAGGCCTAACAGGAAGAGAACGGCCACGAGACACGACGGACGTGACTCCGGATACTCAAGGGAGTAGGTCTGGTGGGTAAAAAGGTGCCATATTCATCGTCATTTGTCTTACAATAACCACATGTCCAGTTTCTAATTAGAAGACCAAACCCGCTACCCCTTCCCAGCCCAGAACTTTGGGGTGGTTTGGATCCACATCCAAATCTACATCTGAACTTGGCTTGCCCATCTCCAGCTTACATTGGCAAAACATCTACCTAGCCACACGCCATCAGTCAGCGCCACGTTCCGTCTAGGGCACTTATACGGCCCCCCATGGCCGCGGTATAGGAGCGCCTCATCCCTGTGAGGCAGGGGAGAGCTATGAACCCCATTGTACAGGTGGGGAACTGAGGCACAGAGAGGCTAAGAGACTTGCTCAAGGTCACAGTGGAAAGCCGTGTCAGAGCAGGGAATTGAATGCAGATCTGCCAAGTCCTAAGCGAATGCTCTAACCACTGCTCCACCCTTCCTCACCCAGATTCTGCCACCTCCTGGTAGACAGCACCTTACCTGCAAGCCTCCCCCAGTCTAAGGTGCTCTCCAATGGGAGTAAAAGGAGCACAAAGTGGACCTAAATGAAGACTTTCTAATAATTTCCTTGCCATCCACTAACCCAGTTTGGCTTCGGGCGCGAGAGTCTTTGCCCTGTGTCAGCAGCCAAGCTGATCCCCTTCCTTCCCGACGTCGAGAGCTGTAGCTCAGGGCAGTGCAAAGCCCTGTCTTGTTATGTCCAGTGGCTCTGATGGCAAATGGCAACCCGCCGTTAATTAATATCACCAGCCAGGAGCCACTGTGGGACGCGGCCAATGCAGGCTGATTCATTAACAATTACAATCGAAAAAATAATTCAGATTAATAAGTCAGTCAAACCCGTCGTAGGAACTTTTTACCTCTCTGCTAATTAAAAAATGACTTTGTAGGAGTGACAAAGGGGTTTCCAGTTAGGAAGCTGATCCGTTATATGGGGCTGGGACCGGAGAACTCCCAGCAAGGTCTAGACGGGAGAAAATTCAAAAACATAATTACTCCGCTCAAGAATGATTTAGCGTGTTGAGCAATTTCCCCCCCCCCCCCCCCCCAGCTCTGGATGCTTCCTGGCTTGGACTCTGACTCCTTTCCCTGCTAGTGAAGCTACCCCAGGATATGCCTCCATTGTGCCTTGGGAAAAGGGCTATATATACACGCGCTATGCACCTGCTTCCTCTGCCAGAGAGACACGGAAAGAAAACACAACCCCGCCAGAACCCCAACCCCTCGGTGATGCCGCCAGGACTCTAATGAGCCTTGGAAGCAGTGCCTGCCACCTTGATAGCATTTATGCTAATAGCTGGATCTGGGTCAGTGGCCACGGACGGTTGTTTTATTAAGATCTCTGCGGGATGGGGCGTTAGGCGGGAGGAGAAGCAGTCGAGGCCTCATTTCCATATTCTCATTTCTACTACATCCTGCTCAGACAACACCGGCTGCTTGGCCGACTTCCGCTCCTTCCATCTCTTTAAATGCCATCTCCGTAAGGGATTGGCTCAAAACACCTTCCCCTTCTCATTGTTTTCCCTTCCCAGCCTTAGAGCTACTCCTGTTTGATCCTGGTCGCCTGTGAAGCACTCGGACCTCATGTTTGAGCCCTCCGATCTCCCGGGCACAGGGCTAGGAGAGGGCTGTGAAGGGGCCCCCTGATAGGACATGGCTTATTGGTCCCATTTAGCATCACTCAGCAGCAGCCAACACACCGGGGGTATCTCACTTTGTCAATTCCCCGCCACTGCAGGGGCCTCAGACATTGGTGCACCTCAATCCCTCCTATTCTCTGCCTGTGGCACGTAAACGCGTAGTCTCCGGAGGGCTGCAATGCATGGGTCTCATTTCCGTTGCTGGGTTTAGTGTGCGGGTAGCTGGGTGGTCCTGGTGGCTTGTGCTGGAGGGGAGGGGAGGTGATCTGGTCGGCCCTTCTGGACTTGCACTCTTTGGCTTTGGAAGACCCGCAGCATTAACTTCCATTAATGTCCCTGAACTCTGCCCCTTTGGTAACTCCATGATTTTAGCAGAGTTCTGTGGGTTTAAATGAGTAACAGGGTGGCGTCTGGCCCACTGTTTGCTTCAAAATGAGCTTCCTGGCTAACCCTAATCCTACAATACCTTGGCATTCTTGCCTACATGGGTATAACCAGTAGGCACCAGCCCAACACCTAGGAGATAATTCAGTCAGAGAGCACAACGTTACTGATGATGATGTTCATCTTCTGAAAAGATTTGCACTACAGCAGACAATAGGCATTTCTCCAAGATATAATTGTCTATATAGCCTGTTAAAAACAGAATTTGTAAGACTATTGGTAAAAATAACACAAATATCTCCCAATTTTGTTCCAAATTCTAACCCAATTTACTCTTTACTCCCAGGTCAATTTTAACCCTAACCCCTGGGTAATATTAGTTTTAATTTCTATGCTAATCCTAACTGTTATAACTCTAATCCTAACACCCAGGCTAATTCTAACCCACAGGCCAACCCTGATCCTAACTCCGGGTCTAGCACTCAATGGAAGATATTTAAGACTAAACTAAGGGAGATAACTTAATGTAAAATGTTTTCTGCAAAAATGGGGGATATTCCCAGCCAGGATTTTGTGAAAAGAGTGAATGAACGGCCCAGCTGTCCGGGATAGCACAATTCTTCAAGAGCGGAGTCACACAAGGGCGAAGTACAATATGCTGGACAGCCTCCTAGGGGCACATCTCAGGGTGCTGATCCTGGGTGGGGCATGCACTAAGCCTGCATGCCCTGCCTAGAGACCTGTCCCATGGTTAGCGACACCTGCAGGGATGCGGTACTCTCCCCCAAGACACACACGTACAGATCAGTACCCAAAAAAAAATAAATTCTGCTGCTGCCTTGAGCACCCCTCCACCACCAGTCTCGATCTGCTGCCCCCATCTGTTATTCGGGGCAACTGTTATTCTGTGTGATTTTCTCCCCTCCTTTCTATGGCCACTGCCCCCTTCCCGCCTCCGCCCAGCCCCACCCCACCTGCTGCGAAATGGACAAAATGTCCAAGCAAATGGAGAGCGAACCTGGCGGCAAGGAAGCGGCATGTAACCTTTTCCCTGCACACGCCAATTCGATGCACGCTAGCCAAAACGGAAAGCAGACTCGACACTGGGTTTTCTGTCTTCCTCCCCCTTAGCGGCCCAACAAGAGACAGCGACGAAGTTTGGTGCTTCCTCCTCAGATCCCTGTTCGGCCTGCCCAGGTGCCCATGTACACTGCCAGACACACATCCACTGACATGCCCGCACGGACACATGCACTGGCCAGCGTGCACACACGCATTGACACGCCTCTGTACAGACTGACATGCACACGTATGCACTGCATGCAGACACACTCATTAGCGCATGCACCCCCCCCCCACATGCACACACTGACCCCCCTGTGCAGTGACAGGCACACGCACTGCCACACGTGGGTGCCCTCTTATGTTGGTGCGGGAGGGGGGTGGTGGTTGGAGCCGGGCGGTGGGGTTTTGCAGCGCTCGGCGGGATGTGACAGCGTGTTAGAATACATCGCTTCCAGTGCTTTGTCAGGGAGTGTTTTCCCTGGAAGCTGCTGAATAATTTACATTCGCTGAGATGCAATTTCTGTGCCATGTTTGTCAAAGTCAATCTGTGGCTCGCTGCCTCGGGGGACTCTAACATGATAGTGATATAAGCCTTCATGGCATGCCCAGCTAGTCCAGGCTTCAGAACGCATTGGGCACACCCACCCTGCCGCCGGTCTCGCTTTACTTCTCTGTACCTCTGGCTACCTGTTCCCCAGGCGGATGGCCCCTGCAAACCCTGTGCCTAAGCCTTGTGCTAAGGGCCTGCTTGCAGGCGTGGCTGCTGCATTAATTAGGGCCTGGGTGTAATGAATTAGTCCACTCCACTGGGGCTGTCTTTTGCTCAGGGGCTGTTCTGGATCCCACACCCGGCTAACCTTTAGGAGATGATACACTGGAACCTCTACCAGAGCTTTGCCTCCCAGGACATGCAGCACCAGGACCGCCAAGATGGCTCTTGAGATGTAGGGTTCATGGACTAGTTTCCTCAGCCCTGGATGCCTGGGTTCAATCAAGTCCTCATGCAGATTGCAGCCAAAAAAGTCCCGGCCCGGGTCTGAGAAGTGCTGAGGACCTGTAACCCCACCTGGAGGCAGCGAACGCAGCAGGCGCTGAGCACCTTGTCTGATCAGGCCCTGGAGTTTGGAGACTGCATCTCAAACCCGAAGACATATCCCTCTGCAGCCCAAAGCCCCTCTGGAACTGAGCACGAGGGGATGGAGCTGTCCCAAGTGTCACAACCCTGGGGCTGCAAGGCTCTGGGATAGAACAAGGGTGCTGTATGTTAGGACTGCGGGGCACTGGCAGAGCTGGGCGAGGGCTGTGGAGTGGGTCAGTTTGGAACAGCACCTGCCTTGACTATTTATTCCTTGTTCGAGTTGTCAGCCTCCTCCCAACTCCATTATTAAATCCGGTCCATGAGCCAGGGCATGCAGTCGGGACTCCCTTGAGCCTGCACTCTCCCAGTGATGTCAATGTTACGCACAGACGCACAGATCACAGATACAACTGTACCACAACACATAGTAACTAAGCTTTCAGCTACCATCCTGCTTAGTTGTTACGATGCGATCCGTACCAAACTGTGGGATTACAGCCTTCCCTTTAAAACCAATCCTATTTCTCCCGTGTTTCACTTCCTTCCTCATCCGCCTTTCTCTGTTTCTCTTCCCCATCTTTGTCTCCGTGGCTCCTGTCTTCCCTCTGCATTTCCCTTCCAAGCCCATCTCCTGTAATGATAGCTTTACTCCTTCTCATAACACAAGAACTAGGGGTCACCAAATGAAATTAATAGGCAGCCGGTTTAAAACAAACACAAGGAAGTATTTCTTCACACAACGTGCAGTCAACCTGTGGAACTCCTTGACAGAGGATGTTGTGAAGGCCAAGACTATAACAGGGTTCAAAAAAGAACCAGATAAGGAGGATAAGTCCATCAATGGCTATCAGCCAGGATGGGCAGGAATGGTGTCCCTAGCCTCTGTTTGCCAGAAGCTGGCAATGGGCAACAGGGGATGGATCACTTTATGATTCCCTGTTCTGTTCATTCCCTCTGGGGCACCTGGCATTGGCCACTGTCAGAAGACAGGATACTGGGCTAGATGGACCTTTGGTCTGACCCAGTCTGGCCATTCTTATGTTCTTGTAGTATGCTATTCAGCCAGTAGATATCAGTGTTGGGCAGCATCCCAGATAGGGTTTGGACCCTGGTAAACAAGGGAGACAATGCTGGGTTGAGAGCTGCGTAGAAGCCTGTTTGTTCTCCAGTGTTGAGTTGCTTTGTTTAACACCCCTGTTTAAGGAGGGCTGTGATTTCATGATTCCACACATCAGAACATGCCCTCATGGGGGTGACTGCCACACAGGGCCATAAGAATACATCATGGAGGCTGAGGGGCTGACACCTCTGCTTTAGTTAGTGCAATGAGTAGCCTTCTACTTTCAATGTCACAAGGCCAGTAACAAGCAAGCAGCAAGAATCCCTCCCCATCGATCCACAGGGGCTGTGGGTTTATGGCAGAATGATGATTAGGACTGGATCATATTCATTAATGAAAATGAGCCTGTACATTTGCATCCCTCGACCTGATGGCCCTGTCTGCAAGTCTCTTGCTGTGTTGGTTTCCAAGCCGGTTACAGACGCTACCAGCAGGGGGTGCTGCTTCCACTGCAAACTCCAATTCCACAGCTAATCCCAGAGAGAGAGAAAAGCAAAGGGGGAGTATTTAATAAAACTTGAAAATGACCACGTGGAGGTTGGGGGGTTAAGTTGATGGGAGAGAGCAGACACTGATGGGCTTGCAAGGGAGGAGGAAAGACAGGGCTATGGAGAGACAGAGAAAAATGGTGAGAGAAAAGGCATATCAAAATTGAGACAAAGGAACAGACTCACTGTGGGGCTGAGTGAGTCTCCCCTGCCCTGCAACCTTGTGGAGTCATGTGCATGGAGGACAGGGGGCTATATTGTTAGAAGTGGTATTACCTAGAGCCCCCCACTGAGATCAGGGCCCCACCATATGAGACCCTGCCCAGACCCATAGAGAGAGACGGTCCTTGCCCCAAAGACAAGACTTTGTGGACTCATCTACACCCGGAGATGCAACACGGGTGTTATCTTGAGATTATTATACCAGTTGCACAGAGGGAGAACTGAGACAGAGCAATTCACACCCAAGGCCCCACAGCCAGTCTCTCGGGGCACACCCATACTGCAATAAAACACCCGTGGCTGGCCTGTGTCAGCCGACTCGGGCTTGTGAGGCTACAAAATTGCAGCGTAGATTCCCAGGCTGAGGGACCCTCCCACCTCTCAGGTCCCAGAGTCCAGGCTCCAACCCATACATCGACGCTGCAATTTTAGAGCCCTGAAATCCGAGCCCATTGACATGACCCAGCTGTGGGTGTTTTATTGTGGCATAGATGTGGGAGCCAGGAATTGAACCTACAACTCAGGAGGCTTAGGGCAGTGCCTTAATGATAAGACCATCCTTCCTCTTTACACGAACTGCTCCCGGACACGATGTCTCCACTGACTCCTCCCTTTGCTCAGGGGTACACGACTCCGGGAATCAGGCTCAGAGCATTTCTCTAGTGAGCAAATCACCTGCCACATTCTGAAGCTTTGATTGAATTGATTCTGCTCCATTCTTTCCTGTTTGGCTTTGTGCAGGGTCCTCTCTCCCAGGCACTGGCTTGAGCACTGAGAGAGACGCTAACGCTGTGACCTGCACGGCCAGTGCCCAAATCACTTTGCAAAAGGACAGTCAACGTAACGAGGATGACAAATGAACTGCAATTCTCTGAAATCCAGCAAGTCCATGGGAACCAAGTGTATGGGACACTCGGGTACCAAAGGGAAGCAGTTTCCTAGGCAACAGGAACCTCAGGAAAGCAATCAAGAAAGCTCCTCCCTTAGCATCTTTTCCTTATTTTTAGTAGTTTGGTGATCGCCCCCTTTCTCTCAGAGCCAACTTGAGGGGATTCAGGGAAGCAGACAACATACCCTGCACCAGGCAAATCCCCGAACAGCCAGGCCCGCTTGCAAGCACCAGAGGTGAAGTGCTTCTTGAAAAGGGACTCGATAAATGAGGACGGAGCAGTAGCAATCATCTGTTTTCTGTGCACTAAACCGAAGGACGTTTCAGAAGCCAGCCCTCTCGTGAGCAGTTTTATCAGGTTTCAACTGTGCTTGGTTTGAAGAGCCGCAGGGGAGAAAATGAAAGACGATCTTCATGGCTCAGCCCTGCCCTCTTACACTTGGCAAATTCAACATGGCCCAGAATCTGGGGCAGCACACCTGGGAATGTAATTAAATCTCGGCAGATGGCGCCAGTCTGCATCCCAGACTTTGGACTGGGACTTAACCTTCGTAGTAATAATACATACGGTGGTGCCAGGAGATCTCATTGTGCTAGGTGCGGTACAAACACATAGTCAGAGACAGGCCCTGCCCCCTTGCTTCCAATCTAAACAGACAAAGGGCGGCTTGTTGCAGTATTCATTTTGCCCATGGGTAAATGAGCTACAGCAAGATTACAGGACTTGCTCCAGGTCACACAGGGAGTCAGCAGCAGAGCCAGAAATTAAACCCAGATCTCCCGAGTCCCCACCCAGTGCCTGAACAGCAAGAACATCCAGAGGGCTCTTTGATTCACACAGCAGTGTTGAGGAAGGGAGGAGAAAGCTTCCATTCTATCCATTTGCCAGCGTTGTTAACCTGACTGAGATAAAAGGATTGTGGCAGATGTTAGCTCTGTGCACTGCTGGAAGGCGCTCGGATACTACAGGGAGGAGGACGGGACAAGAGCCCATAGAGAATAAAATAGAGAATAAACCGAGAACTGGCTTCAATGGTTCCTTTAAAAAAATTTTTTTTTCAGGTTAATGGGCATAAAGGTACAAAACATTCTGCCCCGAGTAGAAATGGAAGAGCTGATTCTCCGCTCACTCACCCTTGCTTCCCCCACAAACACACCTAGATCCACGGACTGCAGCGGAGTTACTCCCAATTTACACCAGTGTCAATGAGATGAGAATTGGTCCCACAAATTCCAGGAGAGCAAAGCGCTCCACGGCTCTAGACAAATATCCGGTTGACTCTCGCTGAAAATAGTGAAGAAGTCAAGTGTTAAGCACTGTAATTATAATGTATTATGATGTATCCCCTGCAGGACAAGACCACAACGGGGGTTTAATTAGGTCTGTAGTAATGGATTGGTTAAAGAAAAAGCCCCGGCTTCTGTTCTCAGTCACTCAAGCATAAATCTTTACTAGCTCTACTGAGTGCAAGAGAGTTACTCTGGATAACTGAACCTGGCCCAGGGCTTTTAATCCCACTCCCACTTGAAATCAATGGGAATTAGGTGCCTAGATACCTCTGAGGATTTGGAACTCAGATACCAAGGTGCTAGGGCCATATAGGCAGATGCTTGTCACTTAGGTTCTGGCCAGGTGGGTAAGTCAACGGGAGCGTAGCTTGCATATGCAAGGGCCTGCTCCCAAAAGGGGCTGATCACGAACAATCCCCAGGGAAGTTAACGGGTCTCCTCCCCAGCTGTAAATAAAGTGACTTTAGGCCTGCAGAAGATCTGCCCCACCACAGGGTAAATGCTGCAGCATGGCGGATCCCCCAGGAGTTTCACCGACGGAGCACCACCACACGGATCCAGCTCGTTGCATCACCCCAGGAGGGGTTTTGTCTTTGAAGGAGACGAGTGCTGAGGGGACCCCGTCCCAGCTGGCTGCCCAGCTTCCTGGCAGCTGCTATGGGAGCTGGCAAGAGTTGACGAGTCTCCCCACGGACCAATGACAAACACTGAGGCACCTGCCTTGAAGAAGTGGCTGAGTTTGGAGCTATTTAGATTGCAAGCTCTCCAGGGCAGAGACTGTCTGCTGCTCGGGGTCCACACAGCACCTAGCACAATGCGGGCCCATTCTTGGTCGACCCTTTGGCACTACTGTCATAAACGTGATTAATTAGGAGTTTGTGGGACTCCGGACACTAACGGGGCCCTGAAGGCCAAGCTGGCAGGTTAGCAGCGGCATGAAAAGCTTTGAGCCTGGTGCTTCCTTTGGGATTCATGGCCCAGAACCGAAACCTTTCATTTTCCAGTGCTTTAAACTTTCCAGCATGAGTCTGCTCCTAGGTTCCGTTGTCCTACAGCTAGAGCAATTAACTTCTCTCCTGTGGTTCTGCCTCGGTCCATCATCCTGACTGAGGAAGCTATGGAAAAGGGGGAGAGCAGATATGAAAGCCAGCTTAGAGGACATTTTCTCCAGTGACAGCTGCAGATTCCTGCCTGCGATAGGATTCTATTAACTCAGGGGAAGCAGCATTGTTGTAGGGACAAAGGGGATAGGAAAGAGAAAGGGGAGCTCTTTGCGATGCAAAAGGATGAAGCTCATCACAGAGCCAGCTGCGCTGATAGCATGGCCGGGCCAAAAGCAAAACCATCCATCTGAAATCCCTGAACGGAGGGGGCTGGGACATGGGGTCTGAGCCTTGGGAAAGGTCTGATCCAGATCCAGGCTCCACAGCTGGCCCCTTTTGAGCCCCCAAGCCCACTGAACAGCCCTAGTCATTATGGGGGGAGGGAGGAGATTCAAAAGCTGCTGATCCCAGTGCTAGATCCACATTTTGCAAATAGCCTCTATTGTCATTATGAGCCAAACTGAAACCTTGGCTCCTGCCAGCCCTGAGCTTTCCGGGGTCCTGTGCCATTAAGTCCCAGTTCTAGTTTGGAGAGATCAGGGCCTGCATCCAAACCAACCTTGGCTTTGCTTTGGCAAAAGCCAACGACAGCTCCTAAGGGTTCCCAGAAGCAGAGCCGCCCTGCGGTTCCGCCTGCCTCCAATCACTGCACTCAGTGGCCCATGGCCTGCACAGATGTCCCAATGTGCGTGAGCTAGTGTGGTACGTTGCCGGGGGATTAAATATTTAGCACCGCGCTGCTTTGCCAATGTCTCTTCTAGGAAGCCGCACCTTGTCTCCCTTCCCAGCACGGTGACAGAGGAAGTGTGAGTCCTCAACTCCCATCAAGCCAACATCTTCAAGAGGAAGTGATGGATGGGTTGAACACCCAAACATTGGGACTGATTCTGTAGTTGCTTACACTGGGGTAAATCTGGCATGGCTCCCGTAAAACCAGTGGTGTAAGGAAGAGGGCAGTCCTGCCCTGTATAACTGGAGTGAGGGGGGGGGAGTGCGTATAGAAAGAGGAAAGTATCCTTTAAAGAGTTTGTGAGCCCTCCAACGACGCTCACCGTGTGCTATGGATTAGAAGCTGCCAGAGCCCAACCATAGCAGCAGCAGGGTGGGGGTGAGTGTAACTAGGCCACCCCTCTTGTGTCTATACAGCAAACCTGGCGATTTGGACCCCATGTGGTTCCTCCCTGTTCTGTGCGTTGAGTAGAGAGCAAAAGACGGGAGGGCCAAAACTCATGCCTATTAGCCACCCCCCTTTCATCCCTCCCCACGCTGGATATCCCCTGGCTCATATAAAACGGGCCTCGGAGCCCAACTGCTGCCGGCTCTGGGTTTTCAAATCCCAGTTTATCATCCGGCCCCCGCAGCCTATCTCCTGCCGCTTGGGTTTTGAGGTCACTCTTTCCCCCAGCGAATCCAGGGGGGCTGGTGCTCTCCCCGGAAGGCTCTTGCGCGTCCCTCTGTTCTGCTATCCCCGCCCGGCCGCTGTGTGCTGGAGAATTTTACCGTGATCCGTCTTTTGTAACTCTTGAGAGGTCTTGGCAGGGCCGAGTCTATTGCCCAGGTGACGTCCTCGGGTAGCCGGGAATCGATTCAGCCAGCTGTGAGGTAGGGGTGCCTTTGAAATGGGCCTGCGCTCCCCCACCTCAGCCAGCTCCTGACTGCACCAGTGCTGAAGTTATGGGGGTGAATCAGCACTGGATCAAATAGCTCCTGGGGAGTTATGCAATGCAGAGTTGTTTGCTCAGTGGGAGCTTCACTTTCTGGGGTAATTCATTTCTATTGAACAAAGGCACTGGACCACCCAGCCTATGTGTTGGCATTTTGTAGTGCAGTTTCTTAAACACCCAAAAAATCGATCACGAATGTCCTCTGAGAAATTTGTGGGGAACCTGCTACTCGCCAACGAGAGAGTGAGAGGGCTCGAGGGCCATGTGTAAAGCCAAGGGTAGGCAGAGATCGCAGCGGTTGTGTGAGTTTCCTCATCTCTCGCTAGACACCTCAAATGTGGCCTATAGCCCCTCTACTCCCCCAGCTCTGGGCTCCCCATACTCATGGCTCTGCCAAGGCACCGGCAGCCCCCTGCTATTTCGTTCCCTCATACAGCAAGGTCAATGCACTCAGCCATGACATGCTAGCCCAGCCCGGGGCCTCTCCTTAGCAAACACTCCCAATCACTCTAACGACCAACAGCTTTACAACATCCCTAAATATCCACTCGAGGCTAGGCTGAGACCACGCAACTCACTGGGGCAGTGGATGTGAACGCAGGCTCTCCAGACTCCAGAGATGTATTTTCTAGGACTTCCGTTTGGAGATCCCCCGTTACCACTCCATCTAATCCCAAAGGCTCTGATAATGAGCATTCCACTGCCCACACTTGTACGCCAGAAGGAGCCAATTCCCCAACAAGAGCTGGATTTCCATTCATTATAGCCCTCTGAATGTTTTCTCCCTTGCCTGCAAACTTCTGCCAATTCATTGCGACTTGCCTGAAAAACGTGTCCCTCCAGCACTCGGCCATGATGTCCAACAGCAAAATTAACGACAAATCCCAATCACCTCTTCACACTGGGCTAGCAGCCTCTTCCCTGCCTATTAGTTAATAGATTATCAGGGCAGAGTAGCACCTTAATCTGTGAATGGGCCTCCCTGATTCCAATACGGCAGGCCCACCTCACCTGGTGGGGATGCCCTTGTGAGATAACAGCAGGCCAATTCTTACAGTTTATTACTGTTTTTATCACAGAACAGGTTCCCATCCTTTGATGGCTCCCTCCTTTCATCTTTCGCAAGTTACATGCATTTAAAAATGCAATTGACTCCTTTGTATTTTCAGCCTCTTCCATTTCTCACACACTCTCTCCTGCCCAGTGTAAATTACAGAGCATCTATCTCATGAATTGCAATGAATCAAGTGCAATCCAAACCTCCATTAGCCTTTCGTCAAAGGGTAGTTTATGTCTCCTTTGTTTCAAAGATTCAAAAAGTACATATTTCAAGGAGGGGTCCCCCCCCCTTTTTTGTTTTCAGTCTCACGTTTCTATCTATAGCCCCATCTATACCTCTATATAAAGAGCTCTCTACCTCCTAGCCAATCTCTTTGTAATCATAAAACCATTAAATTAATTAGCCAAGGGAAAAAGGGGAAGCTGGATGGTCCCTGAAGAATGCACAATCATTTTACATTTATTTATACCAGAGGTAAAAATATGCCAGCCCCAGCAATTCTTCCAATTAATTTACATTCCGAAGGCTGCTGTTTCTGTACTTGGGTCATTAACCCAGCTATCTGCCCAGCGCAGCTCTCCTGGGAATCTCCGAGTTGGAGTTCATGGGCTGGGGTTGTTAATACAGTAACACTGGCCTCTCAGAGGATCGGATCCAGTGGGAGTCTGTCCATTGATTTTAACAGGCTTTGCATAAGACCCTTGGAGTATAGTTACCAAAACATGAGCCCCATTACCCTAATATCTGAGTGTCTCATGGTCCTTACTGTGTTTATCCTCACCACACCCCAGCGAGGCAGGACAGTGCTAATCCCCCTGGTACAGATGGGGAATTGAGGTACAGAGAGTCTAAGGGACTTGCCCAAGACCACACAAAGTCTGTGGAGGAGCAGGGGATCAAACCCAGCTCTCTCAACAGCCAGCTTAGCATCCTGACCACAGGATCAGCCTTCCCTGGGTCTTACCATCACCCTACTGTACTTCCCTCCTCCCATTCTATACCCACTGTTCCTGGAGCTTTGAGATCCCCATCTTTTATCCACAGGGCAGTTTAAACACAGACCACAAGGTTACTGGTTTGTAGCAGGCTTGCCTACATGGCAATGTAGTGCAGAACAAACCTGGGGGTGACTCTCCAGCACCGGGCACTAAAATCCTGGGTGGGCACTGCTTCAGTGCCCTGAGAAGTCCCAGAGCAGCACACACCACACAGGAGGCTAGAGAGTAGCAAGCTGGCCCACCACAGAGTCACATCCTGGCTTGCCGGGCACTAACTCACCCACAGAGAGAGGCCCAGAGTACTGGGCGTTTGTACTGGGAGTGGGGAGAAGGTGAGAGTCATTAGATCACATCAAGCTAAAAGTCAATGGCCACAAATTTGCAAAACCAGCCACAGATTTCGGGTGCCCTAAGGTGACACCCGAGGTGTTCTAAGCCAGGCACCCAAGATCAGTGGCCAATTTTGAAGACTATGGTCTAACTACCAGAGGGGTAGCCGTGTTAGTCTGGATCTGTAAAAGCGGCAAAGAGTCCTGTGGCACCTTATACACTAACAGACACATTGGAGCATTAGCTTTCATGGGTGAATACCAACTTCATCAGATGCATGTAGTGGAAATTTCCAGAGGCAGGTATAAATATGCAAGCAAGAATCAGGTTAGGGATAACGAGATTAGTTCAATCAGGGAGGATGAGGCCCTCTTCTAGCAGCTGAGGTGTGAACACCAAGGGAGAGAAACTGCCTTTGTAGTTGGCGAGCCAGTCACAGTCTTTGTTTAATCCTGAGCTGATGGTGTCAATAATGTGACAGTGCAAATAAGTGACGGTCACGTTAACACCCCCCTATACCGAAAACCCACCGACCACTATGCCTACCTTCATGCCTCCAGCTTCCATCCCAGACACACCACACGATCCATTGTCTACAGCCAAGCTCTGCGATACAACCGCATTTGCTCCAACCCCTCAGAGACCAACACCTACAAGATCTTCACCAAGCATTCTCAAAACTACGATACCCGCATGAGGAAATAAGGAAACAGATCAACAGAGCCAGACGTGTATCCAGAAGCCTCCTGCTGGGAGACAAGCCCAAGAAAGAAACCAACAGAACTCCACTGGCCATCACATACAGTCCTCAGCTAAAACCTCTCCAACGCATCATCAGTGATCTATAACCCATCCTGGACAACGATCCCTCACTTTCACAGGCCTTGGGAGGCAGGCCAGCCCTCGCCCACAGACAACCCGCCAACCTGAAGCATATTCTCACCAGCAACGACACACCGCACCATAGTCACTCTAACTCGGGAACCAATCCATAGAACAAACCTCGATGCCAGCTCTGCTCACATATCTACACCAGCCACACTATCACAGGACCTAAGCAGATCAGCCACACCATCACCGGTTCGTTCACCTGCACGTCCACCAATGTAATCTACGCCATCATGTACCAGCAATGCCCCTCTGCTGTGTACATCGGCCAAACTGGACAGTCCCTACATAAAAGGATAAATGGACACAAATCAGATATTAGGAATTACAATTAGTAATATACAAAAGCCTGTAGGAGAACGCTTCAACCTCCCTGGACACACACTAGCAGATGTAAAGGCAGCCATCCTGCAGCAAAAAAACTTCAGGACCAGACTTCAAAGAGAAACTGCGGAGCTTCAGTTCATTTGCAAATTCGACACCATCAGCTCAGGGTTAAACAAAGACTGTGACTAGCTCACCAACTACAAAGGCAGTTTCTCTCCCTTGGTGTTCACACCTCAACTGCTAGAAGAGGGCCTCATCCTCCCTGATTGAACTAACCCGTTATCCCGAGCCTGATTCTTGCTTGCACATTTATACCTGCCTCTGGAAATTTCCACTCCATGCATCCAATGAAGTGGGGATTCACCCACGAAAGCTCATGCTCCAATACATCCGTTAGTCTATAAGGTGCCACAGGACTCTTTGCCGCTTTTATGGTCTAACTATGTATGAAAATACAAATGACACCTGCTATCAGCATTTTCATAGAAAGGGGGCCCGCGTCCAAGGTCCAGATCTAGCTCTAGGTTCAGATCAGAGCTCCAACCTTAAAACGACCCCTGTGAGGAGCTAAATTTTAAACACCAGAAATATTGGAAGAGCGCCGCTCCAGCTCCAGTTTGGATCCAGATCCAGAGTTTCATCCAGACCCCAAGGATATATTTTATCCAGCCTCACCTCAAAACGTTAATATTTGAACGTGCTTTTCACTCCTTGTACCGTTTGCTTCCCTTTTTTTCCCCACTTCACTCTGCTGGGACATGCTGATCAGTTTCACTTCCTAATTTGGTTTCCCCTCTCTCATTCCAATACATCAGCCTGATTATGCATTATTAATTATTATTATCAATGATGTATATAACAGTAGCACCAGACATACCAACCAGGATCAGGAGTCCCATTGTGCTAGGTGCTATTCAAACACATACAGGTGTTGCACTCACTGACACCAGTCTTCCAATAGTTACTGTTTTTTCTTAAAGCACCTGCTCCTGGAGTCATGTGATTAAGTGAGAGTCTCAAAAAATAGAGTAAGTTTCTAGCTCTATTATTATTATTGCCATGGCGAGTAGCAGCCCCAGTTGTGGACCAGGACCCATTGCGCTCGGCCCTGTACAACACACAGAACAAAAGGGTGCTCTCTGCCCCAAAGAGCTTCCAGTCTAAGTAGTAAGTGACCTGAGTGCACCCGAAAGGGTTATAAATCCAAACATATTTTTAAAGAACCCAATTATTTTGGATCTCATGATTTTTAAGACAGATTTCATGATTTTCCAGTGATTGGCTCGTGATTTTTTTTCCCCCACTTTGAGGGCTGGCAATACCGGACATTGGCAAAGCCAGTCCCTGCCCTGAATAATTTAGTTTCAATGCACTTTCCAGCCACATAGAGAAAACTATTTTTTAAAACTAAAGGTTTTTCCATTACCATGTAAAAGGTCATTTCTATTCCTTTTTGGGTTTAGCTATTTGACAGTGTCTGTTTAAGCCATAGAATTATAGAATCATAGGACTGGAAGGGACCTCGAGAGGTCACCTAATCCAGTCCCCTGCACTCATGGCAGGACTAAGTACTATCTAGACCATTCCTGACAGGTGTTTGTCTAACTGCTCTTAAAAATCTCCAGTGACGGAGATTCCACAACCGTCCTAGGCAATTTATTCCAGTGCTTAACCACCTGACAGTTAGGAAGTTTTTCCTAATGTCCGACCTAAACCACCCTTGCTGCAATTTAATCCCATTGCTTCTTATCCCAACCTCAGAAGTTAACGAGAACAATTCTTCTCCCTCCTCCTTGTATCAACCTTTTACGTACCTGAAAACTGTTATCATGTCCCCTCCCAGTCTTCTCTGCTCCAAACTAAACAAACCCAGTTTTTTCAATCTTCCCTCATAGGTCATGTTTTCTAGACCTTCAATCATTTTTGTTGCTTTTCTCTGGACTCTCTCCAACTCATCCACATCTTTCCTGAAATATGGCACCAAGAACTGGACACAATACTCCAGTTGAGGGCTAATCAGTACGGAATACAGTGCAAGAATTACTTTCTGCGTCTCACTTACAACACTCCTGCTAGTAAATCCCAGAACGATGTTTGCTTTTTTGGCAAGTGTTACACTGTTGACTCATCTTTACCCCCAGATCCCTTTCCGCAATACTCCTTCCTATGGAGTCATTTCCCATTTTGTATGGGTGCAGCTGATTGTTCCTTCCTGAGTGGAGTACTTTGCATTTGTCCTTATTGAATTTCATCGTATTTATTTCAGACCATTTCTCCAGATCATTTTGAATTTTAATATAGTATAAATATAATATAATTTCTCTGAAAACATCCACTCAGTGTGCAGCGGCAGTCCAAAAAGCAAACAGAATGTTAGGAATCATTAGGAAGGGATCGATAATAGGACAGAAAATATCATGTTGCCTCTATATAAATCCATGGGAGGCCCACATCTTGAACACTGTGTGCAGATGTGGTCGTCCCCATCTCAAAAAAGATCTATTGCAATTGGAAAAGGTTCAGAAAAGGCCAACAAAAATGATGAGGGGGATGGAACAGCTTCCGTATGAGGAGAGATGAATAAGACTGGGACTTTTCAGCTTGGAAAAGAGACGACTAACGGGGGACATGATAGAGGTCTATAAAATCATGACTGGGGTGGAGAAAGTAAATGTGGAAGTGTTGTTCACTCCTTCTCATAACACAAAAATTAGGGGTCACCAAATGAAAACCAATAGGCAGCAGGTTTAAAACAAATAAAAGGAAGTATTTCTTCACATAATGTACAGTCAACCTGTGGAACTCCTTGACAGAGGATGTTGTGAAGGACAAGACTATAACAGGGTTCAAAAAAATAACTAGATAAATTCATGGAGGACAGGTCCATCAATGGCCATTAGCCAGCATGGGCAGGGATGGTGTCCCTAGCCTCTCTTTGCTAGAAGCTGGGAATGGGTGACAGGGGATGGATCACTTGATGATTCCCTGTTCTGTTCATTCCCTCTGGGGCACCTGGCCTTGGCCACTGTCAGAAGACAAGACACTGGGCTAGATGGACCTTTGGTCTGACCCATGTTCTTATAATATTCAACACTGTGTTCTCCTTCTTCTGGGTCCTAAACACGGGATTAGGAATTCTCTGCAGATTGTGCGTGGCAAAAAGCTTTCCCCCGAACTCCAAACAGCTTCAGTAACTAGCATAAATAGCAAAGAGAATGCAGATTGTTACAGGGAAGGAGCGTGATCTAGTGGTTAGCTCAGCAGGCTGGGGTCAGGAGATCTGGGCCAACATTTTTTAAAAAGTCACTAGTGTTTCTGGGTGCCTCAGTTCTGGAGTCCTTAAAGAGGCCTGGTTTTCAGGCAACACTGAGCGCCTGGCCTCTCAACATCAGACCCCTCTGAGGCCTCTAACTTTGTGCAATTAAAAAAAAAAATCACCAAAAATCACTAGCCACTTTTTAAAACATCCTCCCTGGGCTCTGTTGCCTAGAGCTGTTGCTGACTTGCCATGTGACCTTGCGAATACACTTCCTCGCGGTGTGCCTCAGTTTCCCCATCTGTAAAACATCCCAATTAAATGGTGAGCATTCTGGTTACGCTTTGGCCTTCCCTGGATAATCTTCTGGCCTCTCTTCACTTATACACTTGGCTCCAAGCGGCTCGGTCTCTTTGATCTATATTTATTTTGTGGAGTTGCTCCTGGTAGAAAGGGCAGGCTCTGATAAGAGCAGCTTTCCTCTCTCCCATCTCTTCTAATGATTGATCGGCTGTCTCCATGCAATCCCCAGCTGTCAGTCAAGCTCTAATCCTCAGACCTGATGCATTCTCTTAGGTGACAAGAAACTGACACAGTTTTCATTGCACTTAATCAGCTCTTTAGATTTAATACCCCAACCCACAGCAGCCGCCGTAGCTGTTCGGCGCGCACTCGGTGGATGGCTGCCTGACCCACCGAGGTGGGAGCAGGGCTGGGAAATGAACAGCCTCAGCACCATTTCAAAGGCCAGTTTAACAGAGGTGGTGAAGCAGCCTCTCGCCTCAAGAAATCCTGGCCCAGGGCCTGATCCAAAGACCAATGCGGTCATTGCGCGTCTTCCCATTGACTGCAATGGTTTGGGCCCTTAATACTCAAGCTGCATTTCTCTCTTCCTCATCCACACGGAGAGTGAGCAGTTCAGGAATAGGGGGCGGAATTATGGGGTGAAAAGAGACGATGCTGGGCATTTGACCTCTCCCGCCCCGAATTCCCCAGCAGGCATCCCACAATGCACTGCAAACATTTCCCATAAGCCTGCGAGCAGTATGGGGGACATTGGCATATTGGCCCAGGGCATGCCATGCTTTCCTCAGTGCAGCTGGCAGGAGTACAGCAAGGTGCCCTGGTGTGAGCGACACAGCATGAAGGCTCTCCACCAAAACAGCGGCAGCAGGGTTGTCAGCCTGGTAATATTTAAAAATCAGACACTGCAGCAGGAGTGTCGGAACCTCTCCTGCCCCGCCTCTTCCCCCGAGGCCCCGCCCCTTCCCCCGAGGCCCCGCCCCCATCCATTACTCTTCCCTACTCCCCGCACCCTCCCCCCCTCGCTCGCTGCTTTCCCCCTCCCACCCCTCCACCCAGGTCAGGAGGGACTCACCTGCTTTGTGGGGACTGGGAGCTGCAGCCGCCCGATGCAGGTAGGAGGCAGCCCCGGCTGAGTAGGGGCTGGCGCAGGTGATGACCCAGCGCCTCCCTGCCTCCCCCGCCCACAGTAACCGGACTTTGGGTGTCCAGTCAGTAAAGCTGACTGGACACTGTCAGGTCCCCTTTTAGACCAGACTTTCTGGTTGAAAACCAGGCACCTGGCCACCCTAAGCAGCAATCGTTTCACTGACTCCTCCATACAGGGGGCCCAGCCTGGTCTCCACTTGCTCATGTTAAAAATCTCCCCAGAGTGGCTTGCTCTTGCAAGAGATCCATATCCGTCCTTGCTGTGAGCTGGTGCAATGCAGCTCAGAGCCTGGCCATGTGAGGTGCTGAGCATCTTCTAGTTCTCCCGGCGTCCTTGGAAAGTAAGGGCAGGATCAGACCCGTTGTTTGTTGGCAATCTTTGCCCTCCAGAGCCTGCTGAGTGTTTTACAGAGCCACTGGCATCTGACACTCTGCAGCTGGACAACAGATTGGACTGGCCTCGTAGCTCACTCCTGAGAAACAAGGGGAACTGCTGCGAGCAATCACGGTCCGTGGAATTACTGCTTGTAGTGCCTGGTTTCAGGCCCAGGCACCAGATCTCCAACAGCAACCCCCTGCCGGGGCAAAGATGTGCACCAGGCCTCTGCCAAAAACAGGTTAACAACGCAGACGCACTGCTCCTAGCTCACAGGTTGGAGCTTCCGGAGGCAATGGGCTTGTCTACACAGGAAAGTTTTATTAGTACCAATATAATTATACCAGGATAACGCCCCTTGTGGATACTCTTACTCCAGAATAGCAGGTGTAAATTCACACCATAAAATATACTGGAGGGACAAGCCCTTAACTCAGGGTTTGCAGTTAACTCTACAGCAGTCCCTTTTTCCCCCATCATTGCAGGGGATATTCACCCATCTGCAGAGGGGCCAGTTCAAGACTTATGTGCTACTTAAATTCCATAGGACGCAAGGGGTGCTAAGGTTTTGCTCTGGACTGGTGTGCAGGGGTGAATTTCACCCAGAAAAAAATACAACAATCTGCCCTTCTGTAGTGTCTTCCATCCAAGCAGAGATGTGCAACAACATGAAATCATAAGCAGTCGCAACACCCCTCATCATGAGGGATGTCGGTCTCATTATCCCCATTTTACAGCTGGAGAAACTGAGGCACAGAGAGGGGACGCAACTTCCCAGAGTCACCTAGCGAGTTAGAAACAGGACTCAGGCATCCCGACTCCTTGTGCTTTGGCGACAAGCCTGTCTTTCTCCTCTTCTGTTGGGCAGCATCCGTGTCGGTTTAAACATGACATTCCTGGCAGTTCTATTTTCAAACCAACGATGTGAAAATCAGCCCTGCCTTGAGTCTGCAGTTCGAGAGTCCCCTGCAATGGAGGATGAAATCCACACATGCAACACTATTGGATCCATGGGTCATGCAGTGGGTTGTTGGGGTTTTTTTGTTTTTTTGTTGTTGTTGTTTTTTTTTGGGGGGGGGGGGGGTTGCATTATTTGGCACACACGGCTGTTTCCCAGCACATGATCAGCCAGTAAGTCATTGCAGAAAGAAGATTTGAGAGTGGATAGGGGGAGTAGGCAGGCAAAGCTACAGGGAAGCTGGTTTAATAAAGCAGGTGTGTTTTGAAGCCACTTTTTAATAATACTGAGCACTGATGGAGCATTTTGCCCCTTCAGGCATGAGCTAATGCATCTCACAGCCCCCGCCAGGTGGGGAAGATCCCTCTGCATTATGCGGATGGGGAAACCAAGGCACAGAAAGTTGCCCAAGGCTGCACAGCAAGTGTATGGCACAGCTCGGATTATAAACCGCGAGCTCCTGGGGCTAAAGCCGCCGTGAACTAAACACAGTTGCCTCTCATCAGGGGCCAATCCTGTGAGGTGCTGAGCTCCCACAGCTGCCAGTGGCTTTGGAGCCTAGCAAAGGAGCTCAGCGGTTCATGCAACTTTAAGGCAGCAGCCTGGTAACCCCCAGCAATGAGAGCCAATTAACCCACTGTCATGGCTCCCTCTGAGGGCTGCATCTGGCCCAGCCATGATAAGGACCTGCCACCTCCCACTGCTGGGCATCCCTGCTTGCTCTGTCTCCTGTTGGCGATCCTGCTACAAACAGCCTAGGCACTTTGACAGCCGGCATGTGCCCCCAAAACAACTCATCAGCTAAGCAGCCGAGGCAGGTTAATTAATTAATTAGCTCAGCCCAAGATGCCTGAAGTAGCTCCAGGTCCGAGGACCCGCTGAGGCTGCTGCACTCCCGCCTGGCCTCTGTTCCCCTGGGATCCCCTGCACAATGTGCTCTGAGGCTTCACACCCTCAGCACCGTCTCCGCCGCATCCTGCTCCATCACTGCCCATTCGAAGGAGCCGGAAAGTAAGCCGACTCGATGCCGTGCCACTGGAGGGAAGTGGCATCGTATCGGGGAGAGACGAGACAGACAGACAGCAGCAGGGCTGGCTGCCAAGTGCCTCGCGGTGCGGATGGGACCCAGCGGTAGCCCCTAGTTTGCAAACTGCCCAATTATCTTTGGTTGGTTGCATACAGCAGCCTGGGCAGGGGGGGCATCTAAACACCAATCAAATCCTCATGGGATGTGAGCATCTGGCTACCTCTGACTCCACAGGGTTAATTGTACAGGGATCCCAGTGGGTCTGAGGACTCAGGGTGACCCCACCAGGGGCACAATGCACCCCTTGGCCTAAGTCCCTGTGCAGTGTCTACAGGCTCAGTGTCTACAGGGCCAAACAGGCAGGATTAAAGCAGGATCATTGGGATAAGGGTCCCAGGGCAGCTGAAGGGGTCTGGGTGGGATGGTGTGGAGGGGAGAGCAGTGCCAGACACAGTTGATTGCTGGAGAGCGGTGAGCTGCCTAGGAGGCAGCCCAAGGACTCAGCAGGAGGGAGAGAATGGTCCATCTGGGGCCTGCAAAGAGTCAGGCAAGTATCAGTCCGAGATGGGGACTGTCTTGCCTGAATCCTCCCCTCCCCCAGCTCCAAACGCTAACGGGTCCTTCTCCACTGGCGCAGGGGACACTTCCAGCTAGGATGGGACAGAGCCACACAACTCAGATCAGGGCTAGTTTCAAAGCCCCGCCCCCACATTGCATTTAGGGAGTTTCACTTCAGCTCTTTAGAGAGAGACACTCTCATCGTGCAATCCAGGTTTAGGTCCAGATTCCCCTCCCCCTATTGAAGCGGAGGCTGCTCAGGGAGGGGGGATCCAACAGGAATCCAGTTCTGGTGTCTGTGTGGGAAGGGAGAGGGTAGTCGTGTAGACAGGCCACTTCCTGCAGAACCCCTACCGTTATTCAACCCTCTCACCAAGCTCGGCATTCTGCAGGAAAGGCCCCTATATTCCTCGGCCAGCTGGGGCTGTTCAGTCCCATGCCAGAGACAACAAGCCCTGCCGGGATCGCCCTCCCCACAGCTGCAGAGGACACATGCCGTGGTTCCCTCTCCCCCATCCAACTTAAAAAAAACAAACAAACCCTGGTCTTTACATGGCAGTAGACCTGAGCTGTGGGCCCAATCCTCATCCTAGGTGCCATGGGAGTTGCAGGATTCAAGCGCCTGCTGAACAAAGAACACCAAGTTGGCAGCTCCTCCAGCCTCCCCGCTCCACCAGCTGGACTCGTTCCTTGCTTCAGAGACCAGGGGAATTAGGGAACAGGAGCAATTTTTCTCCCTCACCTTTCTTTGTACTTTTATGCTAATGGAGATAAGAAGAATTTACCTTCCCTTGCAGCAGAACAAAGGCCTCTATTGAGAGGAGATGACTGTGACCACTGCTGTTGGCCACACTGCCAAGTACAGAGGAGCCGGATAAAGAGCTTTCAACCGCTGGATCAGAAGAGCAGAGCATGTTGTAGAGAGAGCTCCAGCTCCAGGCACCCAGAAAGTCCCGCATTAGCATGAGAATGGCTTAGATTTTGCGTGTCGGGGGAACGTTTGCTCAGCGAAGCAGCAAGAGGCTCACCACCGCAGGCCTGATGCAAAGCCTGTTGAAACTGATGGCAAACCTCGGATCAACTTTGATGGGCTTTGGATTGGGTCCCACGGGCATTTCGGCAGCAGCTGGGAAATAAGGCAACACACGTGTGCATGGACGCACGAACACGCACGTGGGTGCCTGGATGCACACACATGCACCCTCTCGCGCGCACAGCTGGACGCATGTGTGCAAAACCACCCAGCCTCCTGGCTTACACTGCGAGCAAGACGGCTGATGGGAGACGGTTGGCCTTTGACCCCACATTCTGGTAGCACGAGCGCACACGCAATCCAACAGGGGGAAAGCATCTCCACAGGGAATCCAGCACGCTCCATCCCTGCGCGGCACGGAGAGAAGAAAGCTATGAACGTTCAATTGCCTGTAACGCTTAAGCATGCCCTACGTTCCTCCTAAATATAGCATCCCCGGCGCTGCATTTCACCAGCCAGAGAGAACTCCAAATCAAAAGAAGCTGGTAAGCGGGGCTGTGTTATAACCATGCCCCTGCCCCGGGGTTCCCACGGCTTCTCCCAAGAGCTGCTGTACACCCAACTGAGCAAGAGGGAGCCGGGAGAGAAGGGATGAGAAATAAACCCAGTGATAACAGCCACAAAGGATGAAAGCTAGTCCGCTGTGCCGCTGACAGGTGCAGTCAGAGCCAACAGGGAAGGGAGGGGAAAATAAAAGGCAGAGCGAGGTGAATGCAAGTGGAGCAATTTCACCTTCTGCTTTCCAAACTGCCAAGGAAAACATTGAAGCGCTGCCCAGCTGGAGAAATGCGGGTGGAGGGAAGGCTCCGTTGGTTTTCTTTGCACTTCCCCAGGTGCCGCTTGTCATCGGCACTTTGAGACGTTGGAACAGAAATAAAATTTTAAAAAGAGAGAAAAGAGACAAGAGCCTGAATGAGCCCAGCTGAAGAAATACAATCCCCAGCCTTCCCGGAAGCCCTTGGCCCGTATGAAGTACTTGTCATTAGTCACTTAGCAGTTGGCACCGGTTTGATCCTCCTCCCATTTACAAGCAGCCAGGCTCGCTGGATGGGAGTAGGCCTGACACACGCAACCTGAGTTCATTTATTCCTTCGGTGAGCTCGTTTTGGCCGGGGACTCTCCACTATTCTGGTGCCTGCCAGTGCCGCTGTAGCTAAGGGTCTGTCAGCATTTGAAATATTAACCTCCCCTTTCATGGATGTATGGGGGGGCGTTTTTAGAACTCCCTCCTCCCTTGCACCAGAAAGACGCAGCCTGAAAGTAACTAACGTCTTGGCTTTTTTAAACTAATCTCCACCATCAGTTTGTTTCCAGAAGCTAGGGACGCATAAAAAGAAAATGGCTTTCTCAGCCCCTCTCGAGTGCTTGGCTTTTACCTCTTCTCCAGCACTCCCGCAAGGAGTGGAGAAGTGTTTCTAACCACGAAAATGTTGCCACTGTGTTTCTTTCTGTTACATGAAAGGATGCTGTGTCACGTTCCTGGCTGAGGGTGGTTGTTGCAGCAAGGAGCAATCAGAACTCCTAGGTTCTAATTCCCAGCGATGCCACTGACTCGCCCTGTGACCTTGGGCAAGGCACTTCACCTCGCAGGTTTTGCTTCGTATTGCCTGTCAGCTCAGGGCAGATCTATCATTACTATTATGGGTATCACAGCAGCACCTGGAGGCCCCAGCTGAGATCAGGGCCCCATTGTGACAGGTTGTCACGGAGTGTGGGGGAGTCCAGGCCCTGCGCCCCTCTTTCTGGGATTCACTGAGACTCTCAGCCAGCCAGTAAAACAGAAGGTTTATTGGACAACAGGGACACAGTCTCAAACAGAGCTTGTGGGTACAACCAGGACCCCTCAGTCAAGTCCTTCTGGGGGAGCAGGGAGATTAGACCCCAGCCCTGGGGTTCCCTGCGTTCCACCACCCAGCACCAAACTGAAACCAAACCCCCCACCCCCCGCTTAGTAGGCTCCCTCCTGCAGCTCTGTTCACATCCCTGGGCAGAGGTGTTACCTCCCCCTCCCCCTCCCTCTTCTGGCTCAGGTGACAGGCTCTCAGGTCTCCCATTGAAACTCCCCTGCCACATTCCCAGGTCAGCACTCCCCCCTCCCTGCTGCGTCACACAGGTGCTAGACACACCCTTTATTATCTGTATTACCAAGGTGCCTAGGAGTCTCAGTCACGGACTGAGGTCTGGGACCCCTTTGGGCAGCGTGCTGCATACCCCCAGAACAGAGAGCTGACAGTTTAAACAGACAAAGCCTCATTCTCCTCATTGGACGGATGGAGTTAGTCCTGCAGGTTACATAGTTAAAGGTTCCACCCTTCCATCCTCCACCGTCCTCACCCTCCTATCACCAGTGCCAGCCCTCAAAGCAATCAACCTCTTGTTCCCAAAGTGGAGCTACCTCCCGGCAGCCCCATGCAGACTCTCTCTTCCATTGATGTTTGGGGCTTCGCTCTTGCGCCCCAGGATTTCCGACAGAATGAAAGAAGCTCTTTCAGATCTCCAAGGCCTGAATTCCTCTCAGATAAAGTTCCTTTAATGGCCCCCTTTTTAACATAGCCAGTGGCCACCTCTCTCACTTGCCAGATTCGCAGTACAGAGAGAGAGGGGCCTTGGATTCATCTCTGCCGTGGTGCCTTTAATTAAACTTCTGTGCCCCGAGCCTCTCTTGTCCCTTGCTTCCTGGGGTTTGCTGGAGGCATCAACCTGAATCCCCCAGGTCCTAGAGCCTTCTCCAGCTGCAGGAGGACACCCTCTCGCAACACTGCCCCAGAAACCACGCTCCACCCATCTCTTCGTCGCCCAGCTGCAGAGAACACGGAGAGGGGTGGTTGCTCTAACAGAGTCCAGGGTTGTCCTGCTGCAAGGATTTCAAGTCTCAGTCAGAGGAGCTCTTTAGACCTGAGCCAAATTACTCTGCTTCCCATGCCCCTCTGCTCATCCCCCACCGCACCTTGAAAACGTGGAGCGAAAACTTCCCCATCTCTGCGGACGCTGGGATTCCCCCCCGCCCCACTCTGTTTCTCTTGATCTATTTATTCTTCCCTTTTCATCATCCCAAGTGTTTAAAGCCCACAGCAACAAAGCAGTTAACATGGAAAAACCAGAGGACAGAATCAAACTATCATCATCATCTTCTTCTCTTTATCCCCCTGCCCACAACCAAAATCCTCCCAAGGAGTTCCAGAACATTTGTGTTTCCCAGGTTCCGAGGAACTTTAAGAGCCGGAACAGACTGATGGCCCATCTTCTCCTCCTATGCAGAGGATGGGGGTATAAACCCCATCCGTCAACTCTTTGTGCAAGCCACCTGGATGCTTCCTGCTTGGCACTCTGTGGATCTTACCCTGGAGGCAGCGAGGCCTAGATAGAGGATAGGGTACTTGAGCTGTAGTCCGTTTAGCTGGGTTTTGTTCCTGCCTCTGCCATTCAACTGCTGTGTTATCCTGGGCATGTCACTTCCCCTCTCTGTGTGGCTCTCTCTCCCCTCCACCCTTGTAAGCTTAGATTGTAATCTCTTTGGGCAAGTGTTGTCCTTCACTACTGTGTCTGTATAAATAGTAGCACAAAAGGGCCCTGCTCTCAGCGGAGGCCTCTAAGCGTCAACCGTGATACAAACAATGTTCTTCACAAAGCTCCTGAAAGCTTCAGCGACTGCACAAGGCAGCAGCTCCCCTTGATAGAAGCCACCTCCTGAAGAATCATAGAATATCAGGGTTGGAAGGGACCTCAGGAGGTCATCTAGTCCAACCCCCTGCTCAAAGCAGGACCAATTCCCAATCAAATCATCCCAGCCAGGGCTTTGTCAAGCCTGACCTTAAAAACTTCTAAGGAAGGAGATTCTACCACCTCCCTAGGTAAGAGCGGAGACACAATCGCTACAGAGCTCGGCGTTGGCCCCGGCGCGGAGTCGTGGACAAACACGCCAAGTTTGGTTGGCGAGGAGCCCTGGGGCCGGGTCGTCCCTGGGCCACCAGGATTCAGCGGAGGCAATAAGGGAAGACGTTCATAAGTCACCAGAGCATCGAGATTTTTCTCACAAGTGTCCATTGGTGCAAAGAGTCACCCCACTAAGTGCCCTGCCCACCGTTCTTCTGGAAGAGTTCCAGCCACTCAATGAGGAGAAGAAGCAGTATCACATGACTGAGGTGCCAGCCACACCCCGGCACAAGGCACCCCGGTGCCGAGCGCCTGTACAAAGCCTGGATACCACTTGCACCATCAGCACGGGCCTTTGTGGGAGCCAACAGGCAGCGAGAGCTCAGGGCTGGCTCCTTCACACAGTGCTGAATTCAATGAACGTCACCCCCCCAGGAATGGTGGTAGTGAGCCGCCTGCAGACAACCCCACGGTCTGAGAATTGCCCACCTAAACCATTCAGGGAATATGTATGAACACCGAGAGCATTAGAATGGGTTTGCAAATGATTCACTAGCCAGAAAAGAGGCTCTGATGAATCCCAGATGTTGCTCCATTCAGGAGCCAGATCCCATTGGATCCTCCCCTGTCCCCGCATCTCCCCAAACCTATGGGCCTCAGCTGATGGCTGGGTCTGGGAAGGCCAAATAAAGCAGTCTGGTCTACCTCCAGGATTTTCCCTCACTACCATGCAGCCTGGAGATGCTCTGAGAAAGCAGCTGGACTTTGCAGGTTCCAGGTGTCTAGGGGAGGATCTGATAAACCTCTGAGCTTCTGAGTGCTAAATAAACCCTTCTGCGGTTCCCACATCATTAGCGGAGCTGTGAAGAACTCCTCACGCGTCATACCCACGAGCACCCCTACATATCTATTTCCTCCTGGGTAACCCCCTTGGCACACAAGCTCCTCAAATTCAGGTTAGACATTCACTGTCCAGCTCAAACATTGGCTCTGAGCAAGAGCATGGCTCAGGTGGTGGACAAGTGCACGGCTCTAACCAATGATAACAGCAGCCACCGTCCCAGGGTAGGTTGTAAATTTTGTACAGCACCTGGCGCAATAAGGCCCCGATCCTGACTGGAATGCAGATAGTAGATGAAGATAATAATAATAATAATCTTTGACGGGGCAAGCAACTGAGCCTTTGGTAGATCCAGGCAACAGAGGGACAGGAGAGAGAGAAAGAGACAGAAGCAGAGAAAGACAATAGGGCTGGGGGAGGAGAGAGAGCGCACAAGCAGATATTAAACTGTCTCTTCCATGACTCCCTCCCTCCCCGGGGCTCCTCTCCATGGCTGTGTACGGACAGGCAGCCCACCCCCTCCATGCCGGTACCTATTTTAGGGAATGCCTTTCCAACCTTCCCTTCCCCCGTGAGATCCTCAAATTACAGCCTTGGGCTCTCTGGCACCTGCACGGAGCGCCCAGCCTGGCAGCGCCCAGCATGCGGATGCTCGCGCCGCCTGGCAATTAACTGCTGTTGCTAATGCAGCCTGACACAGTCGCAGCGCCAAGCCTAATTACAGCCGTGTTACACCATGGCAGGGTTAAATTAACCTCTTTGGGATTTTTTTCCTCACCGCCTCCGTTCTCTGAATTATGCAGAAGGGATACTTTCCCATCCTTTAGGTAACTGGTTATTACATGACATAGGCAGAGTGGCCCTGCATTTAGCACTCAGCACGGCGTTCGCTGCCATGTATATTTCATCAGCAATTTGCACATCAGAGATTTTAACTTGCAGCAGCCCGGCAAGGACTTTTCATCTGCAGCCTTCCTGCCTCTGAGCGATTGCCTCTCTCTTCCTCGAGAAACTCACCAGGTTTCCTCCTAGCCCCCCGGGCCGGTGGACCAGACCAGAGCCACATGCAGTGCCTTGCGTTTACATGGCACCTTTCCTCCAAGAGCATGGCAGTACCTCGTGCTTTCAAGATGGGCTCTTTGAACTTTATGGCTAGTCTCTAAACTCTCTGGGTTACAGGGTCAGGCATAGATCAAGCTGAGCAGCTACCTTAATCCTGCCCGTTCTACATGCAGGGAAACTGAGGCCCGGAAGGATTCGGTGACTTCCCCAAAGTCACACAGAGAGGCAGTGGCAGCCCTGGAGCCAGAACCCAGGTGTCCTGACTCTCGCTCCCCTTCTCCAACAAAAGCACCCTTGCTGTAGCGTGGGGCCCACCCCATCTACAAGCAGCTGGAGATGCACGTGGAAACGGTAGGGCTGCCTTGCAGAAGGCCTCCCACTGTGCTCTGACCCCAGGAGCTATGGATGGGCAGAGCCAGCTCAGGGGAACATGGGTGGCACTGCCCTGGCGGACGTTCCCATGCCAAGCTCTAACGAGAGCCCAGAGGAAGGAGGATGACGCAGGCACGGGAATAGGAGTCAGGAGACCTGGGCTCATTTCCCAGCCCTGACGCACTGCAGTAATAACTCCTCCCCAGCTCCCCTTCTCTCCCCCCATATTCCCAGCCCTCCCACAGAGACCCTGTGGCAAATGGAGAGTCTCACTCCAAGGGGACATCAGCACCACCTAGTAGAAAAGTCAAGTCACCAGCTGGCCTGCGCCTCACGGCTGGGTGCCGCATCACACGCTCTCCTCACCTAACAACCCCTGCCCACAGTCACTCCGCTCCAGCCGTGGTTTGCATCTTCTCACGACTCAGCCCTCCAGCCAGGTCCTTTGTAGTCACCCGCTCTCTGGGGTAACACAGAGTCCAACCCCAATTAGTCCAAAGCTCGTACATCAGGTCTTCACCCCGCACGGTCCTGACACCCGCATTTCAGGGCTTCCCAATGTCCCTATATTGGGGGCTTCACACCGCCTTCCCTGGTGGCTGGTAGGGGAACCTGGCCCTCCATCCTTTGGGTTCCAGCCCAGGGACCCTGGAGTGAGCAAGGTCTGGCTATTCAGACCCACCCCCCCAGGCTTCTTCCCACAGCCCCTTCCTGGGCCCTCTGTGCACCTGCATCCCTCTCCGGCTCCACAGCTCTCTAGATTCGGGGCTGGGGCCCACAGGATCCCCCCTGGAGTCCTCCAACTCCAGCTGAAGACACAAATTACACCGATGTCTTGTCTTCCTCAGGCTCAACCTTTCATCCCTTTCAGCTCTCTCCTCCTCTGTTCTTCAGCTGAACACCTCCGAGGTCCCTCTCCCTGGAAATCCTGGTCCTGCCCCAGTGCTGCTTACTCCACCCTGGTTGCTTCATATCACTCCTGACCGTTCACCCCAGAGCTCTCTCCTCAGGAGAGAATCCCACGTCCTACTACCCCCAGACCGCCTTTTCAACCCCATAGGTCTCACTACTGCCCAAAGAGGGACTGCAAAGCTCTTCCCCTCAGCCACACTGGGCCTGCTCTCTTTTAATCCCCAGCCAGCTCCTCCCGCAGCTGGGACGCATCTTTCATTGGGCCTGGCCTCTGGGTGCAACCAGGTGTCCTAATTGGGCTCTCCAGCTCCACCGAACTCATTCAGAACCAGAACTAATTCAAGACCAGTACGGGGAATGCACATCTCTTTTTCTCTCACCTACACGCACATCCCTGAAAAATACCCACCCCAAACTACATTTTGCTCCTTGATTTTCTTGCACTGACAACTGCCTTTCCACACGGCCTGGCGTTTTCTGCACCCACAGAGCTGCCCGCGTCCTTTATCGCAATATCAGGTTCTCATCCCCTGTCCCGATCTCTGGGTAATGCAGCTCCGAGGGCTCGTTTGGGTTTCGCTATCGGCCCGAGTTCAGCCGGCGTCAGCAGCGTGGCTCGTAGCCATCACATAGGCAGCTTTCCCCCATCAGCTCACATGCGAAGCCTGCATTGGAAATGTCACTCCTTCAACCTGTTTGATAGGCCTGGGATCAATGGGAGAGTGTCTGGAAACAAACAAAGAGATGAAGGGGGCGGGGGGGGGGGGAAACAGCTTCTGATCAAAGCGCAGTTACTGTACAGAGACACAACAAATAGAGTGATCATTTTTCCCCATTAGGAGAACAAGGAAAAGAGAAGGGGGGAAGCTCAGGGGGGAAGCCAGGAAGGAAAAGCAAAGGTGCTAGGGGAAGTCAATGTGCCAAAGCCCACATCGGCTGTCAAGTCTTCAGGTTTAGAAGGGAGGTGGACAGCTTGGACTCAGCTGTAGCAGCAGCATGTGACGGTTGCCACCAGGGGGTGGCAGGATCTGTTGGCAAATGACCGCAATCATTCATGCTCTAATCACGGGGAAATGCAGGAAGCACACATCAGAGGCAAAACAATATCATTTCCCATTAAAGAGAGAGAGCAGCAAGGCTGGGGGACTCCGGCAAGGGCTGCTGATGGATTGCGAAGGTGAGACAAAGTTCTAAGGTACACCTGGGGGCGAAGGGGGCCAGAAAAGACCTCCAAGGGGACTTTCCCTTTGGCTGCCTACATGCTGTACTTGAGATGAGAAGAAGCTCTCGAGCAGGAGCCCCTCAGTATTAGAGGTGGGCACTGCTAGCAGGACATTCTCCAGCTGCGGCTCCCACCCCCAAAGCTGGCACGACCGCTACTGATTTGTGTGGCCGCCTGAGATCACATGCCGTGCACAAGAGACAGTGCCTGCCCCAGAGAACTTCCATTCTAACAGACCGGGAAGGCTCCTCATCACCGCTACAGCCCAGATGTCTCCAGGTGGAATGGACTCTTGAGGCCAAATTCACTCACTTCTTAGAATTACGCCAAGGGCAAATTCGGCCCTCAGAACCGCCACGTGGGAAACTAAATGCACATGCCTATAAAACCCGCAAAATGGATCCGATTCACTCAGAATTGCCTAGTGGCAAATGCTCCCTCCTGGCACAGTGCAATGGATGAGAGCTCAGAATGCATCTGCTTGCTCTGGAGGACAGAATGTATCAACCTGTTGAGTTCTCACCATGGTGGTATCTGTACAAGGAAATGCAGCTCAGGAGCGAGGTTCTTGGAGCGTAAGAGCCTGACATGACTTTCCGGGATGCTCATTTCTGGTGCATTATGCAGAGGCTGGAGCTAACATTCCCACCGAAGGGGGTCCATTATAGATATTTTCTCTTTGTCCGCCTTCCTCCATTTTAATGACTTGACATTTCAAGCGTGACAAGACGCTAAAGCTTTTTAACAGGAAGTAATTCATAAATCCAAAGATTCCGGATAACAATTGCCTTTTTCGAAACCGGACGGGCTCATAAATATGCATTTTCCCCTTTGCTTTCTACAAATCTATTATTGTTTTTAACGACATTGGGAGACTGTGGTTTGCATTAGCAGAGCATGATGTACCATTAAAATGTAATTTATAACATATAGAGTGGAGTATAATAAAGTCTGGATCCAATGATAGATGGCAGAGAAGCATGTGTTTAAAGGGTATCTTGTTTACATTCTTGTAGGTCTGTACAGAAAGGCTAATGCAATTGTTTAAAAATAATTACTTCTGTGTTCTCAATTACCTTTTTGTTCTCACACTCTCCTCCACCTCCTCGGCTCAGTGCTGCCCCTGAGCCACTTTGGAAAATACCAAGAGGAATAACCTATTAAGCCTATTTCCTAATGTCTTTGTGGTGAAGACAGACCTGCAGTTCACATTACAGCAGATTTATAAGCCAATAGATGCTGTGACCTAATTAGCTAAGGGTGACCTCTACGCATGCACAAGGAATATCTGTGGTTCCTTTCATATGCAAAATCACAGGGAAAAGCACCATGGGTAAAGCTAAGCAACCTGAGTGCTGCCATAAGCATTAAGGCTGAGTTAGCAATACCAGAAGGTGGCAGCTATGAATTCCGCTCCTTTGGCCATATGGCAATTTGCATAACATTACCCATCATTCTCTACAGTGAGGTTTCAAGCTTGCCTCTTACAGTCGTCCTAATCTGCGAGATCTGGGACAGAAAGGCACATAGGCACCCTGGGTGAAGCTCCGGTATGGGCTGATGGATAGACTAGATTAGATAGAATTTGGCTGCTGGCTTCCACTCATTCCCTGTGATGTATCATTATTATTCTTTCAGGCCATTTCCCCCAAACAGTGTGCAGAAGAAGCTGGACACAGGGTCCAAGACAGGGAAGCCAATAAGATACCTGTAACTTGTGTTCCCCATGCTCCCATCACCTCTGTGCTCCATACTGGCTATTACCTACTTCCCGGGCCATCTGGCACCCATCCCCCACCCCCTCTATCCCATGTCTCTTCTTCTCTACACTCCATGTCCCCCCGCCTCCCATCCTCCCTGTTCCCATGTCATCCCCTGTGTACCTATGTGTCCATTTTCCATCTACTCTCCCTCATGTCCTCACATTTCCCATTTCCTGTCCCCACCCATCTCCCACCCCCTCCATCCACCATGTTACTCCATCTCCCATCCCCTCTGCCTCATCTCCCATAACCTCTGTCCCCATATCCCCCACCCTCTATACCCCATGTCCCATCCCCTCCCTCCCCATTTCCCAGTCCCTCACTATCTATAGCCCCTTGTCTACATCTCCTCTCCACTATACCCATGTCCCCCATCTCCCACCCCCTCTACCGTCATCTCCCACCTCCTCTATCCTCCATGTTCCATCATCTCCCACTCCCTCTATCCCTATCTCCCACCCCTTATCCTCCATGTCCCCCCATCTTCCACTCCCTCTATCCTCCATATCCCCCCATCTCCCACCCCCCTATTGTCCATGTCCCTCCATCTCCCACACACTCTACCCCATGCTCCCCCATCCCCTCTGCCTCCCATATCCCCATTTCCTACCCCCTCTACTCCCATGTCCTCCCATCTCCCACACCACCTATGCTGTGTCCCTCTATCTCCCACTCCTTGTCCCCGTCCCACATACGCTCTATGCCCATGTCCTCCTCCCGCACCCTCTCTACCCCATGTCCCCATCTCCCACCCGCTCCATTCGCTCCCCTCCCCCTTGGAAGCCTTCCTCGGGGAAGGGTAATTCCTTGTAGCTGCCTTGCTCCCAGACCTGCCAAGCACTATGAGAAGCGCACTCAGAGCACAGGCCGCAGCCGGGCGCTGGCGAGCGGCCCCTCCGTAATGGCGTCGCCTCGGCAGCCACCGTGCACAAGCAGCACGTGGCTTGTCGCATGAACTGCCGGGAGGCGAGGCCACCAACAAGCGGCAGCTGCAGGGCGGCGTGGCTCCTGCCAGGGATGCAGACTGTGTTCCTCAAGCTGTTTACATGCAGGAGAAATAATTTTCCGCCTATTTTCATTTCTGCCCTGGAGAGAGGCAGACAGGTGCCTCCCACACATGCCTGTAACAAGGAAAACCTCCCTGCAGGAGGAGGCTGCTGCTGAGTGAGGTGGGGGCGTGATTCCCTTCCCTCCGCCGGGAGTTCCTGAGGCACTGGGCACCCCCGGCCCCAAGCTATATCCATCCCCTGCGTAACCGCCACCGAGGACGTGTTACGGAGGACGTGAGCCCTGGTTCTTCAGCTCCAGCTTTTTAGCTTCATCATGGGGGCGTCAGCCAAGATGGCAACCATCTCACTCTGGGCACCTGCCTGCCTCTCCACTGAGTCGGCCGCTGTCGGCACCTTGGGTCTCGTCAGGAAGGTTTCTGACTACAGCACATGCTCAGATGGGCTCCTGGAGATGCCCAGCCCCGCGGTGTCGAGCACTCCTTGCCCCCATCGACCCTGGGGGGTGCCCAGGGCGCCCGGCAGCAGGCCAGAGGCACGCAGCACCTCGGGCAGACAAGCCAGGGTTGAAGTAACCATGGTAAATAGCGACATCATTTGCCCAGCCTGGAGCAGCTGCACCTCGAGCAGCAGTTTCACAACTTGAACCAGGGATTCCCCATCCTCTAACTCAGCACCCCCCCGCACACGCACATTTCTGAGGGAAAGGGGCATAGATCTGAATCTGCCCCTGTGGCTCTGGGTTAGACCCATAGCCAGAAGGGGACTGGTTTCCCACATCCTGTAATCTCCTTGGGGCAGGGACCCTCTCTGTGTACAGCACCTAACACAATGGGGTCTTGGTCTGCGTGACTGAGGCTCCTACGTGCTACCGCCAAACAAAGAAACAGTAACCCAGTTCCGGTGCCCTCCCAGAGGTGGCCGAGAGCTCCCGGTGAAGCCAGGTTCTCAGGGGTGTGCTCGTTTTGAACTGAAATCTCAACCTTGGGAGGAGTTGGGCACAGAGGGGCCCGGTTCCTGTTCCCCAGCGCTGAACCCCTGGTCCCAGTCCAAATGCCACCACCCAGCCCAGCTCGGCTAGTCTCCTGGGCCCCACTCGGGATGTTGGATGCAGAAGCTGTGGGAGCATTATAGGATAAGGCCCCTGTATCCCACTTTATTACCCACGCACCTGACCTTGGCACCTATGTAGAAGGAAGGCACTGGGATGGCTGTCAGGCCTGGAGGCCCTCTCCACGCCCCCATTTGCAGTTACTCTGAAGAAGAGCTGGCCCCTTCTACCCCTACCCCAATGCTCACCCTTGACGCAAGGGCCCCGCTGACCTAGCATGAGCAGGTCCAACGGTGGGTGCTGCAAAGAGGTCGCTGGGCAGTTCCCGAAGCGACCTCACGTCTTGCCCCCTGCCCTGCTGCAGGACCTCACCAAGCACGCAGCTGGCAAGCTGCAGCGGGCAAGGAGCCTGAGGGGCCAAGATACCTGAGCCTGGCAGCGGAGCTAGTGATCCTTCTCCACAGGCAATCAGCCACTTGCGTTTGCAGCCTGTTACGTTAATCGACATATCCTAAAGCACTTTACACACAGCCCTTAACTACCCCCGGCAGCAGGGGCTCTAACCCAGCACAGACACTGCCAGCTGCTCCCGCTGCTGCTGCAGCTTTCCACGCTCTGCGCCCAGAACCTACCAGAGGCAGGTCAAGCACAGGGGCCAGAGGAAGTGGGGAGGACACAGGACACCGCTGGGCTTTAGAGGAGGAAGGATGACCCAGTGGTTAGAAGCATAGAATCATAGACTCTAAGCTCAGAAGGGACCATTATGATCGTCTAGTCCGACCTCCTGCACGACGCAGGCCAAAGAATCTCACCCACCCACTCCTGTAACAAACCCCTGACCTTTGTCTGAGCTACTGAAGTCCTCAAATCGTGGTTTAAAGACTTCGAGGCGCAAAGAATCCTCCAGCAAGTGACCCGTGCCCCACGCTGCAGAGGAAGGCGAAAAACCCCCGCGGCCTCTGCCAATCTGCCCTGGAGGAAAATTCCTTCCCGACCCCAAATATGGCGATCAGCTACACCCTGAACATGTGGGCAAGACTCACGAGCCAGACACCTAGGAAAGAATTTTCTGTAGTAACTCAGACCCCACCCCATCTAACATCCCATCACAGGCCACTGGGCATATTTAAAGCTAATAGCCAAAGATCAATTAATTGCCAAAATTAGGCTAGCCCATCATACCATCCCCTCCATAAACTTATCAAACTTAGTCTTGAAGCCAGATATGTCTTTTGCCCCCACTGCTCCCCTTGGAAGGCTGTTCCAGAACTTCACTCCTCTGATGGTTAGGCTGGGTTCAATTCCTTGCTCCACCACAGATACCCCGTATAACCTTGGGCAACTCACTTAGTCGCTCTGAGCCTCAGGTCCCCATATGTGAAACGGGAGGGCATTGCCCTACCTCACAGGTGCCCAGAGACCATGGTAAGTGGTGGCCATATAAGCACCACAGATTGATAAGGGAGGTGGCCGGTGTACAAGGGAGGCTGGATGGGAGTTGGGCAGGACCCCGAAAGATGGATACGCCATGGTCCTTGAAAGAGGTGTAGGAGAATGCGAAGGGCCCAGAGGAGATGGGTAAACCAGGGTGCTTAGAGGCAGCGAGCCAGGCACAGGTGTTAGAGGAGATGAGCAGTGACAGGCTCTGACAAAGCAGCTGGGGACATGCCTCTGTTCTGGAGCAAGGCTGGGTCAACTACAATTTGACACTGAAACCGTTGGCTTCATGAGGTTTCCCCACAGCACCAAGAAAAGTCGGGGTCTTGGCCAACATTCATGTTGAATCTGGGGCTTGGCCAAGGAGGGAGAAACACCCCTTTCCCCGGATCGGAGCTGGAAATGGTCTCATGTGGGACCCAGTATTCGAAGCTGCGGGGGATCGGCACCTTTGCACTCAGGTGCTTAATTTCTGGCATTCAAATGTGAACATTTTGGCTTGTGTGACTTGACCAACACCACCAGTGGGAGACCTGGGATTAGCCCCTTGCTTAGTCCATTAGACCATGCTGCTCTAAGGCTACTGAGCCGCCCCCTCCTTGTGACCAGGGACCACACCGGCCACTCAGCAGAGAAGCCAGCTCAGTCATGGGCAACTGGCTGGTAAGGAGCTTGCTAAGACCCTAGTGCCATCCGTGGTATCCCAGGCAGCATGGCTTCCTACCACTGGGATTTGATCTGGGGGCCTTTCCAAAATTCCAGGATCCTACAGCTTGGGTTTTGCTTGGCCAGCCCTGGGAGACTGCGAGAGGCTCTGAATAACCTGTGGTTTTTAGTGCCTCGAGCCCTAGAACTTGGTTTGCAAGAGTTCCATTTTTCAAGGCTCTTTGCAAGCTGAAATTCTCCTTGATTTCTCTAGGTCTCACACATTAGAGGAGGCCACCGGCCACCAGCTTCGTGGATCGGCAAGGGCTGGCTCTCCTCCCACACTCCTCAAAGCTCTGTGCCACCCCGGCACCATCCCTAGATTCCTCCAGCAGCTGTGTCATGGGATTGAAAGCAGGGTGGACGAAGGATGCAAGGCTCCAGCAAGGCCTGCTGGATTTCAATATTCAGGGAGGGTTTTGTTCTCGTCTGATTTATTGTAATTCAAGCAGAGATGAACCAGTCAAGACTTCCAGTTTCCAGGTAGCAGAGGAGAGAACACATATATTTATAGGCGGTATAAAATCTGAGCTGTCACACGGCTGATAGCATCAAAACACCATGCTCTGAAAAACCAAGTAGCACAAGGCGCTGGGAGGACGGCGAGACAGTGACAGAACTTCCCTTCTAGGGACTCTTATGTGGCGGTGGGTGCAGAGCCGCATCTGAGCGGAAAAGGGTAATTGATGCTTCCCGAGTGATTTATTTGCAGCCAAGGAAATTCCCCTGAGACGTTATTAGCTCCCTGCTTCTAGTCAGCCAGGAACAACCCACTCGGTGGTGGTAGTTTTCACCCTTCCCTCTCTGTATTCTTCTATGCCTTGCATTACTCTTTGCGAAATATTCTTGGTATGGAACCATTCTCATGAGACATCAGGCTGAGCAGCGGGTAGAGCACATCCACTCTGTACTCTGGGCCAGGACTTTGGACCAGCCAAAGAAGTGATCTGCTTCAGAAAACCCATCCCAGATTTAACATGGAGCCCAGTGCCTGGAATTGGGGAGGTCAGGGAGCCTTGTGGAGCAACCCCTGCGGTGCAGAGCAATGATAAGGCTCAGAATTGTGTCCCTCACTGCTTTGATCTAAGGGGCTCTCTCGGGACTTGGGATAAGCGGAGCACGGCTCTCATTTGCCCTCGGGGATGCACCTTTCCCCCTGCAGTCAGGTGAGATGAAAAGGGTGCAGGATCCATGTGCCTCCGCGCTCAGATCCAGCACTGGCCAATGCAAAATACCTTCGTGGCCTGGGCTAAAAGTGAAACCTCACTGGGACTGGGGTGGGGTCGGGGAGTGCTTTGGAGGTCTACAGGGCAGGGCAGCTGACAGGTGTGCTTGGGACAATAAAGAGGAGGGGCCCCAGGAAACTGGAGATTGGCTCTGTGGGAAGGACCGTGGGAGGAACTGGGGTCCCCGGGCACTACCGTAATACATCTAACGATGATGATGATGGAGTCAGTTCCTCATGGAGCCTACCAGAGATCCCAAATGAATCAGGGAGACGTGTCCGCAGGAGGGAGGGCCTCAATCAGAGCTATCCATTGCAACAAGGCCTTGCTTGTTCAGTGCAGTACGAGCCCAGGCCCTGCTGGGTTCTAACTCCCTCTGCAACCTTGGGTGTGTCCCTTAACCTCTCTGAGCTTCCCTAACGCCATCTGCAAATGCGGGGGGGGGGGTGTGAGGGGGAAGAAGAGGACGTTCCCCCACAAGTGTTGATTCATTGACGCTCACAGCATTCCTTGAAGACTAAGATCGCTGGGTATTTATAATGATTCAGCGATTTGAACCCAAGACCCTCAAGAGTACAGTACAGATCTCTACCACGTGAGCTAAAGGAACAACTCCGTTAGCTGGTAGCAGTTGTAGTCTATTATCCTCCAGTGGACGTACCATTAGAGGGGGAGGAGATGCACACTCTTCCAATGCTTCAGCCAGTCATGCACATCTCTCTCACCAGAGCTTCTATTCAGTCTCTTCCCTTCTCCTGCAGGTTCCTCAATCCATCCTCTCCCTCCCCCTCCATGCCCTTTGGCCACTAACAGGATGCTTGCTTGGTCTCTCGGTCACCGGAGAAGCCTGCCATCACATCTCCACAGGACACGGACGGCATGCTGAGGAGAGCTGAGGCGCAGAGGTTTCACCGGGTAGCAGTGAGCACTGACACACTCTGATTGCAAATTAGACTCTGCCTAGCAATGCGTTGATACGCCGGCCGAGTTCCAGCGGCTACCGTGCCTGTCACATCAAGCATTGGTGCCTTCTGGATTTTAATTAACCAGGCTCTGTCTCAGCCCTGCTTCCTAGAAGGAGCCGAAAGGGTGCTCATCAGAAGACCTGAAAAGGAGGGTCGAGTCAAGGACAAAAGCTTTTCCTTTTAAATACAGCGTCAGAATGTAAAACAACAACGTGGTGCTACCCAGCTACCTCCCTGCATTACAATAAGAATGGATACTTGATACAGGGTTCATACTCTTTCACCAGCGCTTGCCCTGATGCTACACCCCAAGCCACCTCTTAAATTCAGTGTTAAAGGAAGGGGCCCGCAGTTTTGTTGAAGGCACTGAGTCCGCAGCGAAATGTCCACTTGCTCCCAAGAACAGGTCTTGTGTCAACCACAGGACGGATTTGTCGGGGGAGTCTTTACTTTGCTTGTTCTGGAACCCAGAGGTTCCGTCTACACTGCGTTTCCAGCCCCGCAGCAGCCAGTCTCAGAGCCCGGCTCTAGAATAGTCTCAGGCTCGCAGGGTTGGTGCTACGGCACTGAAAACAGCTGTGTAGACATTCAAGCTCCAAGCCGAAGCATGACTACACTGCAGTTTTTAGTCCGCGTCTGTAGACGCAGGCTCTGAGACTGGCTGCTGTGGGTTTTTAAAATGCAGTGTAGACACATACCCTCGGACTCAAGTCAGTAAGCGCTCAGGACCCTGCTGGGTGGGCCAGAGCCTCAGTCTGTGACTCAGGCCCCACCCCTGGCATTTTGCCATATGGATGCAGCACAAGCCGCTGACCTGAGTCAGAAAGGCTGCGTAGTGCAGTATGGACCCAGCAGCACGGCTGAGAGACCCCGGTCCAGCAATAGTAACCTAGGTTTACAGCACAGCGTGGAGGCTCAAGCGTGGGCTTCGAACCACCGAGGCCACATGCCTGGATCCCACAGACCTGGGTTTACAATGCAGTGTAGACATACTCTAAACCCACCCCTTGCCTTTCCTTTCTCACCCTCTCCCATTCATATCCCTCCCACAACGACATCATCATCCCACCGCCCAGCCAGACAAGGCAAACGGGCCTGATGCTAGTCCAGTTTGTCGCCATAACACCCATGGAGAATCGGGCTCACTCACTCACCAGCGCTGGGCAAAGCTTTCAACTAAAAAGTTGGGGCCATCTCTGTGCCTGTCACAAAGACGGGTGCCGTGCGAAATTTCCCTTGGTCACTCACTTGCTTTGGTTTTTAAACCCATGCGGTCATTTTCCAAAATGCATTCTGGTGGATGTCAAAGCTCCTGTTTCAATCGTGCATCGTTTCCACCGTCCCGTGTGCAAAAGCCGCTGGCCCATGGGAACAAGCTCTTTCAATAGCGATTTGCTTAGTAAGCAGAAGTCAACAGTACGGCCCCAATCCTGCTAGTGCATCCCACGCACACAGTGGGTGTTCCATACATGGGTGAGTGGCTGCAGGATTTGGGCTCTGTATGCACCATTAAAAGTTGTTTGGCCTCCCCTGTGCTTTCAGATTTCTTCTGCTTAATTAAGAGTTCATCTTGGCTTACCCAGGGGTGCCCGGGTGCTGGAGAGGGCAGGGAACTCCGAGGATCTCCCAGAGGGGGATGAGTCCCAGCACTGGAATTGAGGAAGTAAAACAGGTGAGGCTAGATCTCGTTCTCCACTCCGGCACCGTGCAGGGGTTGTTAAAACACGACAGTTGGCCCGGGGCAGAATTCCTCTTGCACAGGCCCCAACGTAGGGCCACTGTAAGCTCAAGCCCCAGGATAAGAGGTGTGCCAGACACAAGCCTACAGGGATTCTAGGCTCAGCCGCTGGGGAGGGTGCTCTGATGTAAGCTGAGGGCTGTTTCAGCCCAGAGCAGCCTGAGATCCAAGAGATGCAAGGGAGGAATGAAGATGCATTTTCTCCCCGTCCTGTGCAGTGCTTCCCAGCACAGAATGGGACGCTCAGACTCAGCGGAGAACTCCAGCATAATAATGTTTATCGACTAGTTATGTACATCCCACCCTGCCCTGAACAAACAGCAGTGGGTTTTTTTTTTACAAACACTTCAGATGTTTAACAGTTTTAACCAGCCTGTGCAGGCTAAAACTGGGGGAAACGCTCTGAAATTCTGGCTTATGAAGCACTCAGAAAAAGGGCTCCGTGGGGCTGATTCTGCTCCCAGTTACACCAGTGGGAATCAGGAGTAACGCCACTGCAGTCCATTCGGGTGGGGGGTGGGGAGTTGTTGATGTAAATCAGAGCCAGGCTCAGTATGTCCCTGAGCACACAGAAGGGCTGGCAAACATCTGGATGTGGAGACCAGGCTTCCTGCACGCTTTACATTTTAAAAATCTACCAGGCCTGATTCTGTTGTACTTTGGCCAGGGTATATCCAGAGCAGCAACACTGGATCCAGTGCAGTAACTGGGGCTTCAGACTCATGTCACTGAGAGCAGAATCTGGTCATTGTTTTCAATTTGTCTGCTTTCAAATGGTTCCTAAATAACACAGTTTATCTCTGGCTGAGTGAGTCTAGGAATTTTGCAATTACAGACATTCAGTCCCACATTTTGTTTGCATTTTTAAGGACTATGAATTTTTGTTAATGATGTTTCAGTCAGCGGCTGAGACGTGTTATTAAATCTCACTCCTCCGCAAAGGGGCTGGATTGATTCTCTGCCACCTGGGATCATTTTTAGGGACTGTTTATTCTTCTCGTGACTATTATTATTTGTTTGCATTGTGGTAGCTCCCAGGGGCGCCAGCCAAACGCTGCACAGATGCATAGGAAGACACAATCTCTGTCCCAAGCACCACATAGTCCAAGGGCAACCTAAAGAGGAGGCAGTGTGATCCAGTGGCTAGAGCGGTGAACTGGGAGTCAGAGGGCAGCCGGGTGCTAGTTATAGATTCATAGACTCCAAGGCCAGAAGGAACCACTGTGATCATCCAGTCTGGTCTCCTGTATAATGCAGGCCATACAGCTTCCTGAGCTGCTGTGTGACACTGAGTGAGTCATGCCCCCCAGTCTGTACCTTACTTGGCTGTTTCGACTGTAAGCGCTTTGGGGCAGGAGCTGTTTGTACAGTGCCTAGCACAGTGGGGCACAATCTTGGTTTGAGTGACTAGGTGCAGCTGTGATAACAATTCTGCCGCTCTCATTCACACCGAGGAGTGCTTTCCCCGAGGATCGACACTGGAATCAAACCAGGGCATCAGGGGTGCCTTGCCCTTGTTCGTGCACACACCAGTAAATTCCAGCTGCGCTTAGCACAGCTGTCAATGGCTCCCCGGGGCATAAGGAAATGAAGAATGAGGCCCTAAACTCATAACCAGCATTATGGGGCCAGATAGCTGGAATGATCTACTCAGGATATATCAAGCTGCAGCAGCAGCTGCGTGGAATAATAGGCCATGATCCTGGTGCGCCCCTCAGCGTGGCCACAGAGCCATTTCTGCACCCTCCCAAGAGTTTGATCTTCTAGCGCAACTCTCACCCAAGAAAGTTCTACGGCCTGGGATCTGATTAGCATTTTAAAGCAGACTGGTAGCAAGACAGCCCTTTGGTTGGAATTATCCATGCAGAACTCCCTCCTTCCTCATCTCTGCTCCCAGCCCAGGTCCCCGAGACCAGCAGGTAACAGCTTTAATCAGCTGAAGCAGCCAGCATTCCTGACAGCAGTGTCTCTGCAGTAAATCATATGCCCGTACAGGTCTCTAGGCAAAAAGGGGCCCGCTTGAATGGGGCAACCTCTGAAGTCCACTCCCTTTCTCAGCCTGATGCCGTGTGTACGTGGATGAAAAGCCAACGTTCCATGCCAGGTCAACAGTGAGATGGCACCAACTTGATTTCGCAGGTGCCCACAGGGTGCTGCTTGCCATACTGCACTGTCGCCAGGTGGCATTGCCTGCCAGGGCTGGCCTCACAGTTTGCAGTGACCAAGGCTCGGGGAGGTAGGGTTGGGCCTGAGCTCTCAAAAGGGAGTGCTTCTCTCCAGACCCAGTGTGGAGCTGGGAAGAGGGAGGGGTGTAAAGACCTGCTGCTAAAAGAGGAGAAGATAACTCACAAATTCCCTTCCCCCGCCGGTCTTTATGCTCAAGTGGGCCATCTGCTTAGCCCGTGAGTGGCTGAGCCGGTATGGGGCCTAGAAAGTCGGCATTGTCGATGATCAAGGCAGGGCCTCATGCTCGCGCTGCCTCGCGGACGGCACTCTGCATTCACCCACCAGCCCAGGAGCTGGGCTCCCCCAGCATTAACAAGAACAACCCGAGGGCTGCTGTAAATTACACCAGCTGGCAATGGCCCCAAGCGGCTGACAGATCAAGCAGGGACATGGGGGCACAGGGAAGCTGTGTGCGCGCCCCCTTCACCCCAGCCACAAGGGAAGTGGCGTAGGAGCTGCTACCTCAGCTCTGTGCCCTGACCGCATCTGCCGTGAAGAGGCAACCATCTTCTCCTGGCCGGGTGTGCTAGTTTGAGGGCCTCTTTGGGATGGCAGAAGGGTGCCTGGTGACCCAAGCAGAGAGGAGAACCCAGCTGCACATTGGGTTGGCAGGCGGGTAGAAACAAGGAGCGTGGGTGCCAAAGCGGAACCAAAAGGGCGGGCGCCACCCAAAAGAACGAACACAAAGGAGAGGGCCCACTTTAGCAGGCCTCTGAATTATGCATGGAGGCAGCTCTGAACTCACAGTTTGAAAGAACCAGGGTGAGCCTGAGAGTTCAGAGTCTCCTCTCCACAAGGGATTTTTCTCACTCTCTCTTTTCCCCAGCATCAGATGCTGGCCGAGACCTGCCCGCTGCAACCCGCCAGGCCTGGTATTCCATTAGCCAGGGCTCGTCTCTCGGCCCCTTTTTTCTGCTCTAATTACTTAAGCATGGCTCTCTTCCCCTGCAGGCCTCATTGATCAGCTTGTCAAAAGTTTGCTTGCCGCTGGCTCAGGAGTGATTTCTTTTTATTTTTTTGGCATCCAGGGTTGCGGGGTGGGTGGGGTGGGAGGCGGGGGAGAAAGAGCCAGGAACGTTGGGCTGCAGCACTGCAGTGAAATGGAAAAGAGAGAGAGGTGTAATTATTCCCTATAAACAATGCCAGGGTTCCCAGAGCTGGATGAATGATTAATCACAGCCAGGCCGGGTGGAGAAGCCGGAGCTAATGGACTGAGTTGTCTCCCTGCTTTCACTTAGGCTCAGCCCTGCAGGGAAATTGAGCCATGGGAAGACTTCATGGGCAAAGCCTGAAGCACCTGGGTGACTTGCAATTAGGGTGAAGTGTCCCGTCAGCAGCCACGCAGGGTGGACAGCACCCAGGTTCCAGTGCTACCCGTGTACGCTCTGTGGGTGAGCTAACGAGCCCCCCCTTGAACACGGAAACATGCCTGGCTCCCTTAAAGAGTCCCCTTCCCCCCGACCTAGCAGCTCTGTGGATGCATGAGCCGGCTCGTCATTCAGCAGAGCCCGTGTCAGGATCTCAGAGTGACACTGGAAGCAGCATTTAGGGGTCTGGGCTGGATGGGTATTTGGGGAGTAGGAGAGCCTGGGATGTGCTCGTCTTCCATAGGGTAGGGTAGGGGGAATGAAATTTGGCCCAGTTCTCCAGGCATGTGGATGCATTTCCTAAGCCAACTCCTCACCCCAAAGCGTAGGAGCAGTCCCACTGAGTCAGTGGAATCTCTTGGGCACAATACATCTTCAGGGCATATACAGGGCAGCGGCCTTCGTATGAAGCATCACAAAATGCATTACAAGGGAAGGGAGAAGGGTGAGCTAAGGAGACCTTGGCTTCATAGAGGGGGTACAGCAAATCTCCCTCTGAGAAATGCACATTAGGTGGTTCACAGAACAAGCGGAAAGGCCTGGTCCCTGCTGCGATGAGCTTCCCTCTACTCAGGGAAACATCAAAGAAAGAAAGAACAAAAGTCAAGTCTCCCGAAGGAAGAGCACAGTGTGCACGTCCCTTCTGCAACATGCTGCAGCAACTTCACCACGCCAAAGGGCAGCTGCTGCTGCACAGGCTGGCCTCCTAGAAATGTAAAGGAGAAAATAAAGTCACCACCGTAGCGTAGAGCGACACCTGCCATCAGTGCAAGCCCACATGTCTGCAGAGAGGCTGCAGTGAAGGGATGGTAGGAGGAGTTGCTGGTAGAGGAAAGGAAGGCAGAGGCTGTACAAGGCTACCTGGGGAATTCCTGAGGTCGCTAGCCCATGCTGCCGCGGCTTCACTGCTCCAGCGCCCAAGCCGCCTAGATCAAAGCTAGCTCAGGTCGGCCTACATGACTGCAGTGTAGACGCACCATTCGTCTCTTTGTGCGTCACTTCCCCCGCCTGTAACACGGGGTTAATGATCTTTCCTTTCCACCTTGTCTATTTGGATAGCGAGCTCTGCAAGGCAGGAACGACCTCTGACCATGGGCATGCACAGCGCCTGGCACAACGGGCCACAGGTCGCAGCCGGGGCCTTTAGTTGCTACAGTAATATAAATTAGGGCTGTCGATTAATCGCCATTAACTCACGCGATTAATTCAAAAAAATTAACTGTGGTTAAAAAACCTAATCGCGATTAATCGCGCTGGTAAACAACTGAACACCAACTGAAATGTATTAAATATTTATGGATGTTTTTCTACATTTTCAAATATCTTGATTTCTGTTACAACACAGAATACAAAGTGTATTCTCACTTTATATTATTTGTGATTACAAATATTTGCACTGTAAAAATGATAAAAGAAATAGTCGTTTTCAATTCACCTCATGCAAGTACTGCAGTGCAATCTCTATCGTGAAAGTGTAACTTACAAATGTCGATTTTTTTTTTGGTACATAACTGCACTCAGAAACAAAACAATGTCAAACTTTAGAGCCTACAAGTCCATTCAGTCCTACTTCTTGTTCAGCCAATTGCTCAGACAAACAAGTTTGTTTCCATTTACAGGAGATAATGCTGCCCTCTTATTTACAATGTCACCAGAAAGTGAGAACAGGCGTTCGCATGGGGCTTTTGTAGCCCGCATTGCAAAGTATTTACGTGCCAGATATGCAAAACATTCGTCTGCCCCTTCATGTTTCAGCCATCATTCCAGAGGACATGCTTCCATGCTGATGATGTTTGTTAACAAAATAGAAAAGGAGGACTTGTGGCACCTTAGAGACTAACAAATTTATTTGAGCATAAGCTTTCGTGAGCTACAGCTCACTTCATGCTCAAATAGGTTAGTCTCTAAGGTGCCACAAGTACTCCTTTTCTTTTTGCGAATACGAACTAACACGGCTGCTACTCTGAAACCTGTTAACAAAATAGTGTGTTAATGAAATTTGTGACTGAACTCCTTGGGGGAGAATTATATGTCCCCTGCTCTGTTTTACACGCATTCTGCCATATATTTCATGTTATTGCAGTCTCGGATGATGACCTAGCACATGTCGTTTGATTTACGAACACTGTCACTGCAGATTTGACAAAACACAAAGAAGGTACCAACGTGAGATTTCTAAAAATGGCTACAGCACTCGACCTAAGGTTTAAGAATCTGAAGTGCCATCCAAAATCTGAGAGGGACGAGGCGTGGAGCATGTTTTCAGAAGTCTTAAAAGAGCAACACTCCAATGTGGAAACTACAGAACCTGAACCACCAAAAAAAAAAAAAAAAAAAATCAAACTTCTACTGGTGGCATCTGACTCAGATGATGAAAATGAACATCGCTTGGTCCGTTCTGCTTTGGATCGTTATCGAGCAGAACCCATCAGCATGGTCGCACGTCCTCTGGAATGGTGGTTGAAGCATGAAGGGGCATATGAATCTTTAGCGCACCCGGCACGTAAATATCTTGCGACGCCGGTTACAACAGTATCATGCGAACGCCTGTTCTCACTTTCAGGTGACATTGTAGACAAGAAACGGGCACTATTATCTCCTGTAAATGTAACCAAACTCGTTTGTCTTAGCGATTGGCTGAAATAGGACTGAGTGGACTTGCAGGCTTTAAAGTTTTACATTGTTTTATTTTTGATTGCAGTTATTTTTTGTACATCATTTGACATTTGTAAGTTCAACTTTCATGATAACGAGATTGCGCTACAGTACTTGTATTAGGTGAATTGAAATACACCATTTCTTCTGTTTTTTTACAGTGCAAATATTTGTTTTAAAAAATAAATAGAAAGTGAGCACTGTACACTTTGTTGTAATTGAAATCAATACAGTTAAAAATGTAGAAAACATCCAAAAATATTTAAATAAATGGTATTCTCTTATTGTTTAACAGTGCGATTAATCGTGATTAATTTTTTGAATTGCACTATTAATCGTGATTAATTTTTTTAATCGTTTGACAGCCCTAATCTAAATAATAACAAGAAGTCAGTGTATTTATTTTAATACTCTCTTTCAAAGAACACTTGACCGACTGCCTTCTGCAGGGAAACGCCTCCTGTCCTGGGGATTTGCAGAGTTCTTGGCGGGGCAAAGCCAGAGCAGTGTTTAACGTTCCCCCTTCCATGCGATCCAGACATTTTAATTGAAATGAAACAGACAAAGCTCCCCTCGGCTCTCCACAGCAGGAGCACTGGCATAGACATGGCTATCTTTTCTTTTCTGTTTTGTTTTTTTTTTTACTTTAAAGCAGAGGTGAAAGTTTAAAAATCAATTTTGAGGTCCAGGCAAAGTAATTAAAGACGGGACACAATTCTGGGTAATTAAACTGTTTTAAATCATATCTATTGATCACGAGGTCATCAGAGCCCAGCGCTGAGTTAAGAACTTGCTCTCTCGACGGTCCGCTAATAAAGCTCGCTGGCATGGCAGGTAGAGGGCGAGCGATGCAGGTGGAGTCTCCTGCTGAAATGATGGGGAGGGTCAGACACCTTCCTTCTCCCTCTCTCTCCCCCCATTGCTAATTTCCTCTGGATATTTTTAACCTGTTTCTTTTTCTTTTTTTCCTCCTTAATATCAGGCACAAATCCCTACAGCTGAGGAGGCAGCATGGGCTCAACTCTTTAGGGCACTGACCTTCTTTCTGGTCTTTGTTTGTACAGCACCTAGCACCCTGGGGTCCTGATCCAAGAGTAGCAGATAGGGCAGGAGCATGGAAGTCAGCAGACCAGGGTTCTATTCTTGGCTCTACCATGAACTTGCTCTGTGGCCCCTGATAAATTGCTTCCCCCCGTTTCCTCTGTCCCTGAATTGGTGCAAACCTCTTGCGTAGACAAGGCCTAGGGTACAAGGGGAAAGGTGAAAAGCCACCTGCTCTTTGTTTTTCTATCCTAGAGGCTGTGTTGTCCAGTAGCTAGAGCACCAAGCTGGGAGATGGGACACCCAGGTTCCATTCCCAGCTCTGCTACAGATTCACTCGGTGACCTTAGAGAAGTCACTTAGGCCCAGATCCTCAATGTTTCAATGGGACTTAGGTGCCTAAATATCTTTGAGGATCTGGGATTTAGGGCCAAATTATCAGAGAGCAGCATCCCTTTTGAGGGCACAGCTTATGAGCACAACAATGGCAACTGCAGCTCCAGGCCTCGGTTTCCCCCTCCATTGCAAAATGCTGTGAGATCCTACTGGGATAATAAACCGCAGCTCTTATGATGATCATCCCCCGGGGCATATGTCCTCCCTCGGTGCTACTTATACCGTTGACATTTGCAAACCACACCGGACCGGCCTGCGAAGGAGGCACCACCTTATGAAACCCATCCGGCGTCTCTGCTATTTAGAACACGGTGCAACACAGAGCCCCATGCATGGAAATCTGAACACAGAGCAGCGCATAAAACCGACTCAGGAAAGCACCCACGCTTTCCAGGTCGCTGTTCAGACACAGGCGAGCATGCGCGATGGCTTTTAACTGACCCCTAACAAATGTGGGGAAGATGTTTTTCCATGCGGGGAACAAAACACTGTCCATTTCACTTCTCAAGTCCCTGGAGTCCCCAGGTTTCTCTTTCCTGCCGTAGCAGCAGCTGCCAGATCCCTGGCCTTTTAGACAGAACGCTTGAGATAATAAGCTGGGCAGCTGGAAGACAAGATGAGTCACTGGGGTTTTCAGGACTCCCACTCAGAGAAGCTTTGATATCTCCTATGAACACACCACCGGGGTCGAGTTGTTACCGGCTGAACTCGGCAGCCAGGAGTAACTGCTCTGTTCTACACATGATCCCAGCCACTCACTCCCTCGCTGCCGCCGCTCAAGGGTGCTCGGGTTCACTAGGCCAGGCTGGCTGGATCAGGCATTTTCCGATATCCTTCACAGCACGGGGGAAGCCAAAGGGGTATGATTCAGAAAGCGGGGTGCAATCAATTGATGAACTGTGATGAATGGGGTCCTATTGTCATGCAACAAAAGCCACAGCCACCCACTTCGCTGTGCTCCAAAGAACACATCCTCCTGCTCCTAAACCCACAGCCCCCAGTAGCTGAATTCAAGGAGAATCTTTTAACTCTTAGCAGGATAGGGCCTATGACACACACCAGAGCAGTTCTGATTCCATCCTTGAGAGGGCCGTGCTGTGCACCCCTGCCCTACTGTCTAGCATGTGCGATATTGTTAGAGAAGGGGACACAAGAACAAAGGGGCAGCCAGTGAAATGGAAAGATGGCAAAATTCAAAACCAAGTCCATACTATGTGTGGTGAGACTGTGGAACTCACTGCCACAGGAAGTCCTTGAGGCCAAGAATTTAGCAAGATTCAAGAAAAGATTGGCTGTTTCCATGGATAATATGGATCTCCAGAGTGATAATAGCCAACGCAAAGAAGAGTTTTGAAAGGGATGTTAAACCTTCTGCTTCAGATTTTAAATTGATCGCTTTCAGAGATCGGGGTGAGACCTCATGAGGGGGCAGATTATCCCACCTCTGGCTACTGTGGGTTCGTTACACCTTCCTCTGAGGTGTCTGGCATTGGTGCTGTCAGAGACAGGATGCTGGGCCGGGTGGCCCTTAGGTCGGATCCAGTCTGGCCACCCCGATGTTCCTCTGTGCCTGATTCACAGAGGAGGTGGATCTGTTAGGGTTTGTCTCCCCTGATTCTGGGAACGAGCCTCCCAGCCGGAGCAGACAGACCTGAGCGAGCGTGCCGACAGCAGTGTGGATGCTGCAGCTGACTGGCTTGAGTCTCAGCTGGAGCTGCAACCGCCTCATCAAAGCTATTTTTAGCACACTAGCTCGGTCCAAGCTAGTGCCGATCTGTCTAGCCGGGCTACACCCCACCGGCCATGTAGCCAAAGCTGGCGTCCCTGGCTCTTTGATGACTCTGGCTGGAAGCTCTAGAAGTCCCTGGCTTGATCCCTCGTACGCTGCAATATTAAGTGCCTTGCACAATGGGGGCCTGGGCCAAGACTGGGGCTCCTAGGGGCTACAAATAACGATATCTCGCGGGGGATCGCTGAGCCGTCAGCCAGCCCCTTGGGGAGGCGAGTGCTATCACTCCCCATTATTCGGGGGTAATTCAAGTCTTCAGTTAATTCCTGTCACTACACAGTCCCATGGAGGAGAGGCGGGAGGACTGGCTGCGCCAGAGGAAGCTGCCGGCTGGCTCTCGTTCACAGATTTGCCAGTGCCTGGCTTGGACGCTCCGCACGAAAGAAAGCTGGATGAAGCTGTGGTCAGAGCTGGTCGGGGCGCAGGGTGGGACCCAGCTGGAAGGAGCAGGGGGCTGGTGCGAGGCATCGCCTGGTTCTCAGTGAATCTCACCAGGGACAGAGAGGACGACCCCAGCCTCCCAGAGGCAGGTCAAGGGGCATGCGCAGAGCATGTGTGGGGGAAGCCAGGGCTGGAATAGGAGGTGCCGGTGGGTGAGCGTGGCTGGACAGAGCTGTATGTGGGGCACCCGGGGGGGCTGTGGATCACCTTGGCTGAGCACCGTGGAGGGCAGAACCTTGCTTGCACAGCCCCTTCCTAGCCAAGAACTGGACGGTTCCTCTGTAGAGCAGCCCCACTGTACGGATCCAGCGCAGATAGCTGGCAATTAAGGGCTGCTAATGCTGCAGCCCTGGAATCTGGCTGATAATAAGGGAACAACCGGAGAATGACAAGGCAGGGGAGTTTACCATCCTAAAGAGGCATTTCGGGAAGACCTAACAAGGCAATTATTGATGTCGTTAGCTATCAGCTATTACCAACCACCACCTTGCCCCCAACACAAAGGGAGGCTGTGGGCCATTATCTGAATGAATCACGGGGCTCTGAGGCAGAGGGGGAGGTCAGAGTAGACAACTGAGAGACAACTGAAAATACAGGGACTGGCTGCCTTAATAAAGGAGACACTGATTTGGAACAGAAGCTCATTTATCTCACTTTTAATAAAGTGGAAAGATCCAGTCGGGGTACAAAACTGCTCGTAAAGGGATCTTCACCAGCTGGGACTTTGGAACTCCGCCGCCCCCCATAACAAAACCAGTTGTCCACGGCCCTGAGGGGGTGCTGCTTTCACTGAGCGAGGGAGCCGGGACGGCACGGGGCCTTGTTTCCATTACACACCCCCAGTGCAGCTGGGGCTAGCGCCCGCTCTTGGGGCGCAGGGAGAACATGCTTGTTAACAGGGCTCTGAGCCCAGCCCCCAAATGGAAGCATGCCCTGCTTTGGTGAAGTTGGCGGCTGGCTCAGGGCCACCCCCAGCAGCCGGGTACAGACCGTGTCCCACATTCACCACGGCACCGTGCCCTGGCAGAGCACAGCTTGCCACAGTGCCGTGATAGGCAGCCCATTGCTGCTCCCCAGCAGGCCCTAGACTGAGGAAGGCACCTGTCCTCTTGAGGCTGCTTGCACGGGAGGGGGGTGGGGCTCTCTTGCACGCACACAGATTCTCGCACAAGTCCACAGGCTCTCAGGCGCGGTTCAGTAAGGCCCGAGCGGCGTGACAAGCTACACGAGCGTTCCCAGAGTGTAAAGAAGAGACTCACACGTGCACACGCGCTCTCCGTCCTTGGCTCCCCCTCTGCATGCCGACTGGCACCTCTTCGCTAAGCCCCCCAGAAGAGAGGAGCTGTGGCAATCTCTAGCGGGCCTCTAGCCTCACTCAAAGCATCTATTTACTCTCCCAGCTTCAATTCTCCCCGAGATTGATTTTGGGCAGAGCGAGGTCATTCGGGAGAAATAAGAGGAGCACGCTGACACAGCTGGGACACTGCAGCGACGAGCGCTCTTCATCCATCCACAGCTCTCCCCCCTGCCAACTCCAGAGAGGGCAAATCCCAGCAGAGGGACGCTCTCCGCCCCCGGCTCACCAATGCCCTTTAGCTTGGAGCCGAATAGAAAGCAACAGGCTTGTCACACAAACAGCTCTGGGCACTCGGGGAGCAGGAGGATGGAGGCCGGCTTGACGGAACCCTCCAGCCACCTACTTGGGAAAGGTTAAAAGCCCATCTCAGCAATGCAGATGGGGACAGGACAACCAGCCACAGGTAGCTGGGGTGTCAGAAAGGGCGAAGAACGAATTGGGGGGAGCATTTCTAAAGGGAGATCTTGGGCTGACGGTCGGGACGCTGTCTCCGAGGTTATAGCAGTTGTTTTAAAAAGCTCCCTACGAATGAACTCAGACAGACAGCAAGGCTCTGGACACCCGGTGTGACCTCCAGCAAGTCACTTCATTCCTCTCTGCCTCCATTGCACTAGCTGTGAAATGGGGATATTACTACCCAGCCCTGCATTTTACTCTCCCACTGACGCACATCTAAAGTAACTCCGTTGGCCACCCCCTGATCTCATGTCCACTGGCACAAATCTGAATTGGGCCCTTTGCTTTTGCATAGCACTTTGCACATCCAAAGCGCTGCCCCCTCGTAAGAACCGCCGCCCCACCCACCATCAGTCCATACATCATCCTCCCATTTGCCCTGCAGCATAGGCGGGGGAAACCGAGGCACAGAAGGGGGCCGTGACATTGCTCAGGGCCACACAACGAGTCACTGGCAGAGACCCCAGTTCTGATGACTCCAGTCTGGTGCTCTCTCTACTTGACCAGACTGCTCTGGCACAAAGAACTCTTGTGGAGTTCAGTCTCCAAAGCCATCAGTGTGGAAGGGGCTCAGACGCGACACGCGTGGGTGAGAACACAGGAAGAAGGGTGCTGTAGTGGGTAGGGGGCTATCCTGGGACTTGGCAAACCTACGGTTAAGTCTCTACCCTTCCACCAACTTCCCCTGCGACCTACAGCAAGTCCCTAAGGGTCTGTCTGCACTGGGATTGCAAAAGCTAACTTTCGTCTAGCAAGTGTGAGCCCCAACAGCAACCAGGTCGCAGCAACCAAGCCTTCTGCATGGCCAGCTGCCGAAGTACGTACCCAGGGCGCCAGGCAGGCTTGGACATGGTCTGCCGTGGCTTCGCTCTCTCGGTACCCAAGCCAGCGAGATGGAAGCTAGGTCCAGTATGTCTCCAGATGCTGCAATCACACCTCCAATTGCAGAGGAGACCTACCCCTCGCTTCTGTGGCCCGGAGCCTCAAAGGTATTTAGGCTCCTAACTCCCATTGATTTCAATGGGCGTTAGGAGCCCAAAGCGCTCTGGGGATCTGGGTGTCAGTTCCCCAGCTGGAAGATGGGGACAGCAGCATTCCCCTGCCTCGGAGTAAGTGGGGTGAGGATCAGTTTGTTAAAGAGTGTGATGCACCGAGATACTATGGTAACGGAGGCCCAACAAGTCCCTAAGACTGACAGACCCACCACTCAGCTGCCTTGTTTCTTTACCAGTTCAGATCCAAGGGAAGTTGCCGTCTCTGCCAGGAACAATGTCACCCTCTTGATACGCTCCTGTTGGTCACTTTACTGAGCCCCCTGGGGGTCGTGCCCTAGAGCTGGCGGGGAGGCAACATACACATGAGCTCCCCCTCCCTGCTCCGTCTGGGGCACCCGCATACCCATGGGACCTGTAGGGCCGGCCTGCCTGCATATTAAACACCTCCATCACCATCAGGCCTAGCACCATGAATATCTAATGAATCGCTAATGACAAGGTCGTTAAATCAAAGCCTTAGCTCATCTTTCTTCCCTTTTTTTATTTTTTTAAATTTTATTAGGTTGTTTACGTTGCTAAACGAGATTAATTCCCCATTCCAAGGCTGCAGAGAATGGGAAGGGAGAGAAATCAGGTAGCGAGGGGCCTTAAACTCAATTACCACCACAGCCGGGGTTCGGTTCAGGCCCCTGTGCGCAATGAGACCCCTGCCTCCTAATCCTGCTGAGCCGGGGCAGGAAGGTTAATGTCAGCTCCTGCTGATCTGGGGTGCATACTGCTTTTGGGGGGCCACCCCCAACACACAGACCGTCCCCATGACTGATGCTAAGAACCCAATTAACTGTACAGCAACGCCAGCCAGAATCGGACCCATCCATCACGTTCCAAAGACGCAGCATCGTAACTCATTAACCCAGCGGAGCAGAGCGGCGGGGCGCGCCTGTCCGGATCTATTAGACGGGAAGCTGGCTGGCCCATCTGGGAGGATGCCTGCAAGGGATGCACCTAGAATATGTTCCTTAGCCACACAGACGGGCCCCATCCTGGCCTTCGCCCATCGCCGGGTGCAGCAAATCTGCGGGGTACTCAAACCCAGGCGAGAGGCAGCGGGCTTGAGCCCTGGGCTACTGGGAGCTCCTTAGAGCAGAGCCATGAGACTGGGGAGCAAGTACAGAACCAAGCTTCACTGAACCACACAGCACCCCCTTAGCCCCCCAAGTCCCATCTCAGCATGGGCTGGGCCCAACCTCGACCCGGCTCCTCTCTAGCTGGTGGATCTCAAAGCAAGAGGGTGGTGGCGATATGACCCGCTGAGCTGCCGTGTGCGTAGCTATCAAAGGGGACCCTCCGCAGGCAGGCCGAATCAATCGGAGATCCATCGCCTCCCTACACAGGGGGAAGGGCCCAGTCAGCAGCACTGGAGAAAAACGTGCAGAAATCAGCATGGCTCAGAGGGTTCAGGCAGCGAGGGGAGCCCACCTGGTCTCAGAAGCTGAGCAGTGAGAGCTGGTGGAGATCTGTTAGACTCCCATGCACTGCTCAGTCTGTGGTAGCTAGGACCCCCGCTGTGCCTGCCCCATGCACACTGGGCACTAGCAGAGTATAGCCGGCTCTTACTGCATTCTTCACTCCTTTATGCATCCGATGAAGTGAGCTGTAGCTCACGAAAGCTTATGCTCAAATAAATTGGTTAGTCTCTAAGGTGCCACAAGTCCTCCTGTTCTCCACTCCTTTGTAGCTAGGACTTAAGCAAAACAAATTCCCTCCCAGCAGTGCCCAATCTATGCCAGCTCAAATTCCCGCAGAGTTCCCTCCCTCCCATAAGGGCCTGGGGTATGCCAGGATTCCCGCATTGCCTTGCCAAAGCAAGCTGGGACTCCGGAGAGAAGACCTCCCTAGGGCCCCATGCTCCAGGCGCTGTTCCTGGCCTTGCCTCTCAATGCCGAGACTCTAATGGGCTCCTAAAAGCTCTGATGAAGTGCCACTTTGGTGCCTTAATAACTTGGTGCTAATTTTAGTTCTCAGCGCCTGCCATAATGAACAGCTCATGGAGGTTCACAGTCATATGCTTTCATGTTGTTATGGAAGAAGGACCTAATTAAAAAGGGAAATGAGGATGACATCGTAAAATGTTCAATTAAGTTTATCGCCTTACAGTTAATATTAGAAAGGAACTTTGGGCTTTTCATATTTTATTCCAAAATTCTTGGCTTGCATTTAAAGAGCAGCGGTTAATTGCACCCTATTCCTGAGGAGAGGAGCAGGGAAAAAAGATATTTAGTTAAACATGCACCTTATTAATGTTCACGGCTGCTAGCCTGACTAACATGAAATTTCAGCGATGTTAGCACAGCATGCATCTTCTCCGCAAGTCCCTAATGGTACAAGCAAAGCAACCGTATTTGATGTCTTTCTAAGTATCATCTGCCTCTTCTCCCCGGCTCACACACAGCTGGCTTCTTCAGGTGAGGTGCTGACGCCAGGGCCTGGGGAAGCCACAGATCAATTAACCCTAAAATAAACATCTAGCGCGGCTAGACATCGGCCAGATGTTCCCCCGACAGCTGGCTCTGCAGCACTGTTAGATGGGCGCAACACTTGAAGGGTTAACAAAAATCTAGCCTCTGTTATTTTTCTGCTCATCGGGCTTTATGGTGAACTGCAGCAAAGAAACACAAAGACACAGCGATGTTTTGATCTAATTAACAGTAATTTATTTGCTGCTCATCAGCCGTTCGCAGTTGTCTGTTGGGGGACTTTGTTATTTTCTTATATGCTAAGGCATAAGCACGTGTGTCTGTGTTAGCTATGGTTCACGTTACAGTGGCTCTGTCTATCTACAATAGAGATAGTGCAGTTGTGGTTTACACACCTGTATGACTTGCATAGTTACAGATCACTTTTCTTCCAGTTGGTAAAATGTGCCCATGTAACGGATCCAGGTACCTATACAACAATTAACCTTCCAATCGAAGAATCAACAGCAAATTAACACAGTGCAATTAGCCATCTCTACATTTCAAAGAAACACTGTCACTAATTCCATTCGAACCGTCAGACATTCCTCCCATGCCTTCAAACCAGCTTCTCCTTGAATGCTCGGGGAGGGGGAATTATAATTTTATTAAGATGAAGTAAAAATAAAATAAAATAAAATAAATAATTTTATTAAGATGAAGTAAAAAGAAAACGGTACAGAGTTTAAGCATAGAAGTTTCTGGTTATCAGGGAATAAGGTACAGATTATCAAGGGGTGCGAAATTCGGTTTTGGAACGGGTGGCGTAAGGAATACATAATCTGCAATCTACCCGATTGGGGGTAAAAGTTTAACGGGTCAAAGTACAGACATTGTTTTACACACTCATGCTACCTTTCAGGCAAGGATTTCAGAGCCCTTGCAGGCAGTGATGTGAACTCTGTGTAGCGATGGCCCTGGGTGAACCCTCCCATTAGTCTGGGACCAGGGCAGGCGAGGCAGGGCTGTGGATTCTCTGCACGGGCCAGGTGTGATGCCCCCATGCCCAGTGCAGCACCACCTGCATTTCCAGGAGCTCAGAATCACGAACAGCCAGCAGGTTTAAAACAAACAAAAGGAGGTATTTCTTCACACAACACACAGTCAACCTGTGGAACTCCTTGCCAGAGGATGTTATGTAGGCCAAAAGTTTTGGGCTCAAAAAAGAATTAGAGAAGTTCATGGAGGATAGGTCTATTTGCCAGGATGGGCAGGGACACAACCCCATGCCCTGGGTGTTCCTAAACCTCCGACTGCAGAAGCTGGGGCTGAATGACGGGAGGGATCACACAATAATTGCCCTGTTCTGTTCATTCCCTCTGAAGCAGATGGCACCGGCCACTGTCAGAGACAGGATACTGGCCATTGGTCTGATCCAATGTGACCCTTCCAGCTGCTGAAGGAGATTCTGGCACCTACCTGGACACAGTCCCCACCACCCCACTGACAGGCAGGAGAATGGAGGCTCAGAGGGGCTCAGTGGCCTACCCAAAGTCACTCAGCAAGGCACTGAACAGAGCCCAGCAGACCCGCTGCAACCACTAGACCACACTCCCTTCCATGAGCTGTGAGTAGAAGCCAGGAGTCCTGATTCCCAGGCCCATGCTCTAACCACTAGACACACCGACTTCGGTGGTGTTGCGCACTCTAAAATTCCAGACCAGTTCTACTGCAGACCCCTTTATGCCAAATCTAAGCTCCTCCTGTGAGGAACTCCACAGCATCCATCCAGCTGTGGCATGCTCTCCCCTTAATTTCACTGCAAGATTCAGCTTCAAACCACCCATGCACCCAGAACAGGCGTTGGTTTACGTATTTCCCTGGGGGGGGGGCAGGGGGGAGCCTTCTCAGGCCTTTCCATTTAGGGACACAGGCCTGGAAGGGACTTTCTGGGACATAGTCCAGCCCCCTGCTATGCAATCATAAACTGATCAGCCCATGTCTTGTCTCCAGGGCATCCCCTCCTCACCTTCCCCCTCCCTCGCGGGTACTGCATTTTGAGGTGCGGGGGGAAGTCTCTCTCTGTTCATTGGCTGGGGTCTCCACCAGTGGTTGTGGGTGACAGGAAGAGGTTGGGGATTCTTCGTTCGCTGTGCCTGGTTATCGGTTGTGTTGAAAAATAAAAAAGAAATCCCCAAAGCAATTGTGCTTTTATTACTTGTAAAACGTGGGATATAAAATCTAAATACCTTGGGGGGGAAGAAAAGGCGACTTTACTGACGGGATAAAAATTTATGAGGATCCACCCTAACAAAACCTGATGTAAGTCGCCACCGCAAAGGCTGAGAGATTTGTGTGCCTCCCTCGGATGCTAATTATTACCAATATCTCCCCTCCATGCCCCTCCTGCCCCCCAAGCTGTCACTTTAGCCAAATTAACTGCGAAAAAAGGTTTTCAGACAAGCAGAAAAGGTCACAATGGAGCAACCTCCCCTCCAAGAGCCCATCAAAGGACAGGAGAGGAAGGATGATATGGGACTCGGGAGAGCTGGGTTTGATTTTTGGCTCTATCCCAGAATCCCTGGTAAGCCACTTCCTCCCTCAGTTTCCCATCTGTGAAACGGGAATGATATTCCTACTTCCTGCCACCCTTTGTCTGTCTTCTCTTGTTCACACTGCAAAGGTACTTCAGCACCTAACTCCCTTAGGACTATTGCCTGCTCTCTGGCAGTTCCTAGCACCATTGGGGCCCTGATCTCAGCTGGGGCCCTCCAGGTGCTACTGCTAGGGTTGCCAACCCTCCAGGATTGTCCCGGAATCTCCAGGAATTAAAGATTAATCTTTAATTAAAGATTATGTCGTGTGATGACACCTCCAGGACTACGTCCAATTACAAATGGCAACCCTAGCTACTGTAATAATAATAAATAGTGAAGGAGGTAGGCGCTCTGGGAGCTGAGTAGTGAGGGTCAGCCAGTTAGCAGAGTTGCACAAGCCTCTTGTGTTGAGGCCCAGAAGTGGGCTCTTCTTGGGGGTGGCCGGAATGATGCCGCACATCAGAGACTGAAGGTGCTGCATATAGGAACTGGGCAGCACCCCTTCGAATCGTTTTGGAGACTGCTAATGGGGCCTGCCTCTCTCCTATTGCAGAGGCCACCAGAATCCAACCCAGCAGCAATGTAAAACTGTGGCCATCCCATTGTTCCCCCAGCCTGTGTCTGTCTTGTCTATTTAGATCAGAAACCGTCCACTCTTCCGTACAGTGCCCAGTGCGATGGACCCCCGATCTTGACTAGCCATCAGGCCGTATCATCGTAAATATGATCCTTAATAAATAACAATGAATTGTAAGTTCTTTGCGTCAGGGATTGTCTTTTGTTCTGTGTTCGTACAGCCCCTGGCACAATGGGATCCGGATGCGTGACTGAGGGTCCTAGGAGTTACACGCATACACCAGGCAGAATGGCACCAGGTAGTAAGAATTGGGCAAGGATCCTGGAGTTAACACCCATCCACGGGTGGGACGTGAACAATCACAAGAGCTGTCAATCATTCCCGTGCCCCTGCCACACAGCACCCTGCTGAGTCACCCCCACCGCTCCCTGCAGCACGGCTCCTCCTAGCACCGTGCCAAGGAGATTTACCCCAGACCAAGTCACTGACTCTCCACCCCAGGTTTCCCTTAAAGGCCTCCCACCCCAGGTGCTGACACAGCCCACGTTTGCTCAGCATGGGTGACCTGAAGAGCAACTGAGGAGCTCCTTGCCCCTCTGGTCTCGGGAGAAGGTAAACAGGGCCTTGCGCAGGTGAGTTCTCAGTTCCCTGGATGGGCCCGGGGTCTGAGCCACAGCCCGACCCTTCATGTGGAGCACAGACCCCCCCATCACAGCCTGTCGAGGGCTCAGCGCTGATTCGGTTCCCTTGTAAGATCAAACTAGAAGCTGCAGCCCCTGATTACAGGGGCCACTAACAAGTTTTGTTGCCTAGGAAGTAATTAAGGTGTTATTGTTTGTACTCCACCTGATAGGGCACCGGAGAGGCAGCAATTACTCTGCGCGCGATTACAGTTCATTTGAAAACATGTAAATAAGCAGGAGGTGTTTAGAAATGTCAGCAAAAAACAGCACCCTGCATTAACACCCAGATTGGCAATTTCAAGTGGAAATAAAGGGTGTAATTGCATGTCCTTCGGCATCAATGCTTATTTCTTCTCTATCACCAGTACTAATTACATTTCATTTATTCCCTCTCACAAGCCAGCACGGCTCTGCACTAGAAACCTGAACTGCTCCTACCACGGCCTATGATGTTTCAGGTAACGCTGGAACAAGAGTGGCCCGTTCACTGGCCCCGGCTCACAAGGGAGGCCCCAATCCCCCTTCCCCCAGTGATTCCTAGGCATGTGTATTAGCCCCTGATTTGTGCGCACTCGGGTGGTCCTTCCTTAGCCCACGGCTCTCACAGGCAACGGCCATGACTGTTGCAGATTCCTCCCTGATGTAATGGAGTCACAGCTGGGGACTCAGGGGAGTCCCAGGAATCCAGGGGAGAGAGAAAAGTAACAACTGAGTTTAGATAAGGCCTGAACTCCACTGCACATGATGGCATGAACATTTTACAGAGCTCTCCCCACTAACCATTCCGCAGAGCTCTACCCACCACACCTTCCACAGGAGATCAAGAGCCCGTGTAGCGAGGAAGCCTTTCTCCTCTTGGGCACTAGTGCAAATCCAGCCCAGGGCGGGAGTGACGGAGGAGGCTGTTACCAGCCATTTGCTGAGCAGCACCTGGACGATGGATGGCCCTGCGCCCTCAGCGAACGGTGATGCCACTGTCAGCATTTTCCTCATTGTGGTAACAAGGAGTGTGGCTTTAAGGGCTGAGCTTCCCAGGCAGAGAGGCTGGGCAGGGCACTGGGAAGCTCTTGTTAGGCACAGCCAGCTGGACTCGGACACAGAATAAAGCAGAGCTCTAGCAAGCACCTTCAGCGCTGTGTGATCACTGAAGACCAGGTATATGTCATCCTTGTCTGAATTTCATCCCGTTTCCCCTCATTCTCCTTTACCGCCCTCAACACGTCCTCCCCCTTCCTTGGGGTGAAATCTAGGTCCCATGACAGCCAATGGCAAAACTCCCACTGACTTCAGTGGGGCCAGGGTTTCACCCTGAGCGTTTAAACCTTTCATGCAGTCACAGGCTGTGACCGCGTCCTGCCCTTTGCCCAGTTAGACGTACTGGGCCCGATCTTCCATCGCTCCACACCTTGCACGGTTTTTTACACTGGTGCAAAGTGGGTGTGAAATGTCACCAGATCATCATGGCCATGCAGTCCCCCCTCCCCTTGGACCGGTGTAAAAACAGCATGGTGAAGGGCAACAGAGAAAAGAGAATCGGGCCCGTTTTGTTCTTTGTTTCTTTCCCTTCAACCAACCCCGCCAGCTGTCTGACCACTTTTGTTTCCTTTCTGCTGCTTGTCAATATCTTGCTGATAATACGCTGTCCAGAACGGAACACGGTGCCCCAGGTGTGGTCGGACCTCACCCAACCGGGAAAGGACTGTCCGCTCGCTGTCCTGCAATGGGCGGCCTCGAGGGCCGAAGCCCAAAACTTGCGCTGGCCTTTTTAGCTCTCATCCCACATTACAAGCTCCTGTCTAATTCACTATCCATCCCCAGTGCGAGGTCTCTCAGCATGACGGCCCCCCGCAGTCCTCCCTCCCAGTGAAGATCCATAATTTCCCTGTGATTTTCGTTTTGGCCAGATGACATTTTTCCATATTTACAAAAAGAAAAGGAGTACTTGTGGCACCTTAGAGACTAACCAATTTATTTGAGCATGAGCTTTTGTGAGCTACAGCTCACTTCATCGGATGCATACTGTGGAAAGCGTAGAAGATCTTTTTATACACACAAAGCATTAAAAAATACCTCCCCCACCCCACTCTCCTGCTGGTAATAGCTTATCTAAAGTGATTACTCTCCTTACAATGTGTATGATAATCAAGTTGGGCCATTTCCAGCACAAATCCAGGTTTTCTCTCCCCCACCATCCCGCCCCCCCTCCCCCCACACACAAATACCTCCCCCACCCCACTCTCCTGTTGGTAATAGCTTATCTAAAGTGACCACTCTCCTTACAGTGTGTATGATAATCAAGGTGGGCCATTTCCAGCACAAATCCAAGGTTTAACAAGAAGGTTGGGGGCGGGGGAGGAAAAAACAAGGGGAAATAGGTTACCTTGCATATTGTTAACCTATCCAACTACACTCTTAGCCCAGCAGAAGCAGCTGTCCTATCTCGGGGCCTCTCCTTCTGCCCCTCCACCCCCACGAACATGATACAGTTCTGTGGTTACCTAGAATCCTATTTTCGACGTCTCCGACTCAAGGAATATTTCCAACATACCTCTGAACAACATACTAATCCACAGAGACCTCCCTACCAACACTACAAAAAGAAGGATTCTAGGTGGACTCCTCCTGAAGGTCGAGACAGCAGACTGGACTTCTACATAGAGTGCTTCCGCCGACGTGCACGGGCTGAAATTGTGGAAAAGCAGCATCACTTGCCCCATAACCTCAGCCGTGCGGAACACAATGCCATCCACAGCCTCAGAAACAACTCTGACATCATAATCAAAAAGGCTGACAAAGGAGGTGCTGTTGTCGTCATGAATAGGTCGGAATATGAACAAGAGGCTGCTCGGCAGCTCTCCAACACCACTTTCTACAAGCCATTACCCTCTGATCCCACTGAGAGTTACCAAAAGCAACTACAGCATTTGCTCAAGAAACTCCCTGAAAAAGCACAAGATCAAATCCGCACAGACACACCCCTGGAACCCCGACCTGGGGTATTCTATCTGCTACCCAAGATCCATAAACCTGGAAATCCTGGGCGTCCTATCATCTCAGGCATTGGCACCCTGACAGCAGGATTGTCTGGCTATGTAGACTCCCTCCTCAGGCCCTACGCTACCAGCACTCCCAGCTACCTTCGAGACACCACTAACTTCCTGAGGAAACTACAATCCATCGGTGATCTTCCTGATAACACCATCCTGGCCACTATGGATGTAGAAGCCCACTACACCAACGTTCAACACAAAGATGGACTACAAGCCGTCAAGAACACTATCCCCGATAATGTCACAGCTAACCTGGTGGCTGAACTTTGTGACTTTGTCCTTACCCATAACTATTTTACATTTGGGGACAATGTATACCTTCAGATCAGCGGCACTGCTATGGGTACCCGCATGGCCCCACAGTATGCCAACATTTTTATGGCTGATTTAGAACAACGCTTCCTCAGCTCTCGTCCCCTAACGCCCCTACTCTACTTGCGCTATATTGATGACATCTTCATCATCTGGACCCATGGAAAAGAAGCCCTTGAGGAATTCCACCATGATTTCAACAATTTCCATCCCACCATCAACCTCAGCCTGGTCCAGTCCACACAAGAGATCCACTTCCTGGACACTACAGTGCTAATAAACAATGGTCACATAAACACCACCCTATACCGGAAACCTACTGACCGCTATTCCTACCTACATGCCTCCAGCTTTCACCCTGACCACACCACACGATCCATCGTCTACAGCCAAGCTCTGCGATACAACCGCATTTGCTCCAACCCCTCAGACAGAGACAAACACCTACAAGATCTCTATCAAGCATTCTTACAACTACAATACCCACCTGCGGAAATGAAGAAACAGATTGATAGAGCCAGAAGAGTTCCCAGAAGTCACCTACTACAGGACAGGCCTAACAAAGAAAATAACAGAACGCCACTAGCCGTCACCTTCAGCCCCCAACTAAAACCCCTCCAACGCATTATTAAGGATCTACAACCTATCCTGAAGGACGACCCATCACTCTCACAAATCTTGGGAGACAGGCCAGTCCTTGCCTACAGACAGCCCCCCAACCTGAAGCAAATACTCACCAGCAACCACATACCACACAACAGAACCACTAACCCAGGAACCTATCCTTGCAACAAAGCCCGTTGCCAACTGTGCCCACATATCTATTCAGGGGACACCATCACAGGGCCTAATAACATCAGCCACACTATCAGAGGCTCGTTCACCTGCACATCCACCAATGTGATATATGCCATCATGTGCCAGCAATGCCCCTCTGCCATGTACATTGGTCAAACTGGACATTCTCTACGTAAAAGAATAAATGGACACAAATCAGATGTCAAGAATTATAACATTCATAAACCAGTCGGAGAACACTTCAATCTCTCTGGTCACGCGATTACAGACAAGAAAGTTGCGATATTACAACAAAAAAACTTCAAATCCAGACTCCAGCGAGAAACTGCTGAATTGGAATTCATTTGCAAATTGGATACAATTAACTTAGGCTTGAATAGAGACTGGGAGCGGCTAAGTCATTATGCAAGGTAACCTATTTCCCCTTGTTTTTTCCTACCCCACCCCCCCGACCTTCTTGTTAAACCCTGGATTTGTGCTGGAAATGGCCCAACTTGATTATCATACACATTGTAAGGAGAGTGATCACTTTAGATAAGCTATTACCAGCAGGAGAGTGGGGTGGGGGGAGGTATTTTTTCATGCTTTGTGTGTATAAAAAGATCTTCTACACTTTCCACAGTATGCATCCAATGAAGTGAGCTGTAGCTCCCGAAAGCTTATGCTCAAATAAATTGGTTAGTCTCTAAGGTGCCACAAGTCCTCCTTTTCTTTTTGCGAATACAGACTAACACGGCTGTTACTCTGAAACCTTTCCATATTTAGTTTCCCACTGGTATTTTCCGCCTGTCCCTCTATTTTTCGCTCACTTTTTCCCTGTCCTTTGCAAGTCCTCTGCATTAGAGTCAGAGGCGAACACCATGGACATGCTGCTCCCTCCCTTCCAGATAATTCATCAAAAGGCCAAATACAACCAAACTCTCCCGATCCCTGGGCCGCCCCACTCGCCACCTCCCCACAACCTGCTCGCCGTTTAGTGGTACCCTTTGTTTACAGTCTTGCCGCCAATTTATAATCCATACGACTCTTCGCCAAGGCCATCTGACTGCCATTTCCATCTAAGCGTTCATGAGGGACAGCAGCAAATGCCTGAGCAAAATCCAAATAGGTTCTATCTACCATCAGCCCTCCATCCACTCGGGCCCCAAACCTGCACTCACGTACTCACTTACGTAATTTTAAAGACACAGGAAATCTTGGTGCAGTCAACGGGACTGTTCACAAGTGTTAAAGCTATTTTCACACATCAACATTTGGGAGGGAAGAACCTCATTTTGCCGTCATCACCAGTATTCTCATAGCGCCTCGGAGCCCCCTTGTGCCAGGTGTGGTATAGACACATAGTGAGAGAAAGCCTCTGCTCCAAAGATTCTCATAATCTTAGTAAACAAGACAGATGATGGGGAAGTGATTTGCCCAAGGTATAACAGCAGATCAGCGAAGAGCCAGAAACTGAATCCCCATATCCTGGCTCCCAGTTTAGTACCCTGTCCCCTAGACCACGCTGCCTAACAAGCAGCCTGCTGTCATAAGGTTTATTCTCTCTTGCCCCGTGGTGATTCCGTTATCCTCCAGATGTTTGATGATATTTTTTCCCCTTTTAGTGAATGTTGCATTATTTTAGCAGAAGGTAGACTCACAGAACCATAATTATCAGGATCACACTGCCTACCCTTTTTGGAAAGCCAGTATTCCCTTTGCTTTCCTCCTTCCCTGGGGCTTCTCCCTGGCTGTCCACAGTTTTTCAGCAGAAGTGGGTTTAGCCCATGAAAGCTTATGCCCAAATGAATTTGTTAGTCTCTAAGGTGCCACAAGTACTCCTCCATCTTTAAATAGCAATCATACTTCCCTAGCCCCTAGCTAGGAGACTTGTGAGGTTTAACGGATCGCTATGGTAAGGCATTCTAAGCACTCGGCACAGCACTGCAATGAAAGGGGCTGCAGAAATACATGATGCTAATGCCCAGGATCACCAGGGAAGCGGGCAGCTCAGTTATGCCCCAATGCCCTCTTTGACATCGCATCTAACTGCTAGACCACACAGCTTCTCGTGGAGAGAGATGAAGGAAGTGGGGACCGTGAACCCAGAGAGGAATGGTTCAATGCACATCACACACACACCCCACATACAGCAAAGCAGAGAACAGGACGAGTGGTGGGGCACATTGTAGCGTGAGCGCCCACGAAATCCGTGCCAGGGATTTTTGAAGTTCCATTCTGGCTCTCCATTTGCCGAGCAGACATGGAGATCAGGATTTCAATGAATGTTTGATGTATCGTGTGTGAAATAAATACCCTTGATCCAGGAAAAGCTACAAAAGCAAATTACATCCATAAAATCGTATTAACAAAGCAAATAATCCGCCTTCTCCTCCACTCTGGAGGCTCCGCTCCATCCCTCTCATCATGTTTAAAGCATCCCCACTGCTTCCCTCTTCCCTCCCCATAGATCTCCCCAGCCTCACAGTCCCCAGCCTGCTGAGAACACCAGATTCCCAATGCATCTGCAGCTTCACATACTGTTCCCTTCTCCCTTGACTAGTCTGGTAGCATCTCCTGCCTCTGCTGGTTCCTGGATTTCGCACACATCTCTGCTCCACAGCTGTTCAACATCTGGAAATTCTCCTCTCAAACAACAGCCTGTAAAGTATGCCCCGCTCCCCATACACCCACCTGGCCTCGCTCCTGTTTTCAGAAAGGCGGGGGGGGGGGGGGTTGAGGTAAGATCTTTTATTGGAGGAGAGAAGCTTTCGAGCTTACACGTTGCTCTTCTTCAGGGCCCGGGTGAGCTCATAAGTTTCACCAACAGAATTCGCTCCAGTAAAAGCTATTGCCTCACCCATCTTGTCTCTCTACTATCCTGGGACCGACATGGCTACCACAACACTTAAAATCTGAGGGACGTTTCGAGAGCGCCTGACAGCTAAAGAACCCGAGGGCCCAGCATGCTTTGCAAGCTAATCGCATGCTCTGGGCTCTATCACATCCTTAAGGCATTGACTTGTGATGGCGTCAAGCCAACAGGAGACACCGCGACCCTTCCCACCCTCTTTAGGATGGATAGCACAACTCACAGCAACAGCCCGCCTCATGCAGTGCCCAGGCACAATCGAGACCTGTCTACGCAGGGCCTCAACGAGAGGCGAAATGAAACGCAGCCACCTCTGGGGCGAGACGCTACAGCAGCTCAGTGCAAAGTATACAAGAGTTTAGGACAGGAAGTAATGGATATCAATCGGCTGTAGAAATTGCAGAGAGGATTCGGAGACAGAATATAATCACCTTGGCCGGGGCAAATTAATGCCCCAACTCTTACACAAATTGCCAGGACAGCTTTCAGGGCCTGAAGTGATCGGGGTGCCAGTTTTACATCTCACCCGACAGACCGTGCTTTCCTTCAGCACAGCGCCCCCTAGCGCCACACTGGGGCATTGGAATCAAGACTGCCCCAGAGGGCAGAATGCCCCTTATGGAATCACTCACTCACACTCCCTGCATCATAGCGCCCTCTAGCATCGCCTTGCAGCATTGACTGCAAGGGCAGAGTGCCCCTCCTGAGTCACCCACATGGCTCTGGGGCAGCCCGGCACCCCCCGCGCCCCATACACCATGCTAGGGCATCAGTTCCCCACCAACTTCAAGAGGAAAGCATCATGAGTTAAAAAAAACCTCCAAGCCCAGGCTCTGGAAAGGAGCCCGGGCCAAGTATTTTTGACTGAAATCCCCCCTGGTGGTTTGCGTGCAGCTCCCCGCAGAGGCCCCTAGCAGGAGGCTGCCATGGGGGTTTCTGCACTCCAGCCCTGCACCAATGTGAGTGGGTGGCAAAGCCTGCCAGCCCACGGATGACTGGCTGCTCCTGATGTCTCTCCGCTTCCCAGCGGGGGAGGGAGAGGAGGGGGGTCGATCCTTCCTTTTTATCTTTCCCTCAGTTGAACTTTTCTTTCTTACAATCAGGGCTGATATTAATGATGCATAAAATTACCCCTGATTAAAGAACCTGCCGAGCCTCAGTGCAAGGGAGGTCAGTCTGCATTAGATCACGACAACAAGCAGCAGCATAAACTCTCTCGCTCACATTCTCCCCTTTAATTGGGGCCCCCCCCTTCCTGCCGCCCCGTCCCCTTCGTTAACGTTGCCTGGGTCCCGGCCCTGTCACAGAGGCCGCCGGTAAGGAGCGAGACTAATGAAGATGCTTCTAGGTTCAGCTGCAATTTTATTTAGGAAATGGCAGCTCCATTCTGCAAATCCACTGGCTTCATTTGGGGGGTTAATTAAAACGACAATGGACTCAGGAAGGGGATCGCGGGCCTCCGGAGAGGACCCTGGCATGTGGCACCTGCTCCCCGTCACTCGTCTCCTCTCTCATCCCCCAGCTTTCCTGGGTTGCTGGGACAGGGGGAGGCAGCAGAGAGGGGGAATCTCTGCTCGCAGCAGGAGACAGGGCGTGAATCGCAGTTGGTGTTGGCAAAGCTAAGGAAGGTCAGCCCTGCCGCGAGGCAGAGGAGGGAAGGCAGATTAGGGTGAGCAGCCCAGAGCTGGGCGTTGAGGCCCAAGGAGAGACATAAGAATGGCCACCCGGGGTCAGATCAATGGTCCATCTAGCCCAGTATCCTGTCTCTGAGAGTGGCCAGTCCCAGAGCTTCAGGGGGAGTGTGCAGAACAGGGCAGTTGTGGGAGTGAGCCACCCTCTCTTCAGCTTCTGGCAGTCCGAGGTTTAGGGTCGCCCGAACATCTTGGCTACTAGCCGTTGATGGATCTATCCTCCATGAACACATCTAGCTCTCTTTTGTACCCAGTTATACTTTTGGCCATCACAACACGCCCCCCCACCCCCAGCAATGCGTTCCGCAGGTTAATTGTGTGTTGTGTGAAAATGTTCTTCTTCTTGTTTGTGTTAAACCTGCTGCCTTTTAGTTCCACAGGGTGACCCTTTGTTTCTGCACCATGGAAAGTGGTAACTAACACCTCCCTATTCACTTTGTCCACGCCACCAGGGAGGTCATTACAGGGTCTGCAAACAGAAAGGGGTTTAGTTAGGTCCAGAATGATTCCCACGGGAAAGGAGAGGGAAATCTGAGGGAAGACACTGATATCCTGCAAAGGGGGGCATTGGGCCCGGTCAAACACAGATCTGAACAGCCCCAAACTCAGAGATGGACAGACAGAGCCTCAACCGCAATCTCCCCAACCCTGGCCCAAGCTTTGCTCCCACTCGCTTCCCTCACGGGGCAGGGAGAGACTTGAACAGAAAACTGCTCAGTACCCAACACTGCCCAGCTAGGCGGCTTGCCAGCAGCCTGAGGAACACCAGCTGGGCCCTTCCAAGGAGCCGTTCCTCTTTAGTACAGCTGAGCAGCCTGTGGAGACTACAGATCCCAGGGTGCAACTTGAGCCAAGCCGCCTCCTGCCCCAGTCAAGGAGGAGTGCAGTGCATGCTGGGAGTTGTAGTCTCTGTATTAAAGACAGGGCAACCATGGGCTGGATTGTAGCGCTCTTTAGGAAGGTGGCGTAGTCCATTGGCAAGGGCACCAGGCTGGGCATCTTGAAACCTGCGTCCTAGTCTCTGTTCTGCCACAGGCCCGCCGCACGACTACGGGCAAGTCCATCTCTGCTTCTTCCATCGCTACGTTCTCTGCACATGCAGCACCTAGCACCATGTGGCCCTGATCTCATTTGTGCCCTCCGGGCATTAATGTAACACAAACAACGACGACACAGGCTTTCTCCCGCCCAGGCTTTGCTCTCACGCTCCCTGTGGTCTTAAAGATAAAGTTCAACCAATCACTGGAGAAGCTGTCACAAGTTCTGATCTGTCCACCCTCATCAGCCATAGTCTCATCCCACCACTGGGGGCACATCCCATTCTGCCTCTTCCTCTTATTCCTAAGCTTATGGGAACAAACGTAGCAGGGCAGCAGAGCGAGGCATGAAGGGGGTATCTCTCCCCCACAGCAGGGTACAGTGGAACGAGCCATGTCGAACCATTGCTGTCCCTTTAAGAAAACAGTATGTCTGGGGCGAGGGGGTTGTAAGATTTTAAGTTAATGATGTGGAATTGCAGCAAAAAACCCAATCAAAGCCCCTGTGATCTCCATGGCAGCATCAAAGGAGTCATTATTATCATAAGAATACCACAAGGATTGAAAAGAGTTTTGTCTGCTCCCTGAAAAACTGCCTGTCCTTTGTTGGGACGACAACTACTGGCCCAGGCTGGACAATGGAATATTTTGCTTCAATTGAGCTTGTCTGGCCTCGGTCACTGCAGTATCTGAGTGCCTCACAATCTGTACCGTATTTACCCTCACAGTGCCCCCGTGAGACAGGGCAGAGCTATGATCCCCATTGTACAGATGGGGAACCGAGGCACAGAGAGGCTAAGGGATTTGCTCAAGGCCACACAGGAAGCCTGTGGCAGAGCGGGGACTTGAACCCCAAGTGCCAGACTAGTGGCTGTGCTTGCTCCCTAAGCTTGCACAGACTGTTGAGCGTGACCTTGTGCCACCAGGGTTAATGACCCAAGAGCTCTTTCCCATCTCTCACTCCACAATTCAGTGACAGTCCTGTGCCAGGCCCTAGGTAGGTGGCTTTGCATATCACTGCTCCTGGCCTGTAGCACAGCCTGGGCAAAGGTTGTCCCATGCTCCCAGGCATGCCTGCCTTCCAACTGCATTGCAGGGGACATTTTAATCCTTCTTCAGAGCCGAGGTGGCGAAAGAACACATTTGCATCATGGAGTCTTCAAATATTTTCTTTACTCGCAGACGCTCCTGCTTCTGCGGGGGATGGATCCTGCCTTGCATCAGCCCTGAAATGTTAAGCTGCCAGCCCTTGTTACGAAAGAGGCACGGGGCCATGAATAGAGGTAACGTCTGCGGACCGCTGAGATGGGCCTCTTCCCAAATCCCAGCTGACCGGAAATGTTTACTTTTGAAAGTCCATCCATAATTCAACGGCTTCATTAATTCGCTCGCCGAGATCCTGAGCCACTGACTTTCCACAAGGCTGGGCTCTCGCTAATCACCTTCTGTCTCGCTCCCTTTGTGAAAGAGCTGGGGATTTAAAGGGCACCTCCGTCAAGCTCTCGGGCTGCGGAAGACTGGGAGGGTGAGTCAAATGTGCTAACCTCCACCCCACACACGCGTCCTCTTAAAAAACCCCACTGCAAATCGGCAGCAGCCGAAGGGATTGAGTCGGAGGGGAGACCTCTGAGTGGACTAGAAGATTTGACCCAAATCCACTGGTGTCAGTGGAAAGACTCCCATTCATTTCAGTGGGCTTTAGCTCAAGCCTGGCAAAGGAGACAAACCGCTCCTTCTTTGCACAGAAGGAACACACTGTCGTCTGGAGTTCGGCGGCACTGCCAGGAGCTCAGATGGGTGCAGGGTGGGTGGATGGACAGCCTGATCCCTCACCCATGGCATGCGACGGCCTCTGATCAGATCTCTCAGTCCTGCTACCATTTAGCATTTCCGCATCATCACAGATGCACGTGGCCCTTTGCGGACTCCTCGCCATCTGATTTAATCCTGTCACCTGTGGCAACATGTCCCATGAGACTGATCTAGCATGGGACGGGGAGTCAGGACTCCGGGGTTCTCTTCGCCGCTCAGCCACCAACTCGCTGTGTGATAAGTCGCATCTCTTCTCTGTCCCTCAGTTTCCTCCATCGGGAAAACAGGACCAGTGACACTGACCTGCCTCGCAGGGGCACCATGCGGCTGATGGAATGTCTGGAAGGCAACATTGTCCAGTGGGGAAAGCACCAGCCTGGGGCTCAAAAGACCGGGGGTTTATGCTTGGCTCATTACTGGAACTCGGGTAAACCCTGTCCTCTCTCTGTGCCTCCACTCCCCTGTCTGTAAACTGGGGATAACGGCAGTAAGCTCTTCGGGATCGATGGATGAAGAACTGCTGAGCAGGAGCTGGAGATTATGATTCACAATGCTTAGCACAGGGATTCAGGCAGTGACGCTCACAGGGGCTTTTCCCTTGTTACTCGGGTTAAATTTGGGCATTTGATTGATTTTCCATTTTCCGTCCCACGGAGCTGTGAACAGGACCACTCCGGCTCCTGCAGCCTACTGCAAAGTCATCCAGGGACATAGTGACTGGGCGCCAGGGGGCAAGCACCCACGTTTGTACGCTCTGACCTGGGCAGCACTTTTGTGCAGAGTCCTTATTTAAATTTTTCATTCAAATCTCTTTTCTCTGGCCTCGAACAGAAGGCTGCCCGATCAGTTCTGGTTTTCCCCCTCTCCTCCCCATTCTCTGATCGCAGCCCTGTTCATTGGAGGTGAATAGCTCTGCTCAGAGAGCGGCAAGAGAGATTTGTTGAAAGGATCACCTGTCGAGACACCTCAGGAGCGAGGGCAGAGCTGGCTCTCGCTGCCCTGGTCTCTGTGAAGTGAGACAGGGAGAGGAGGATCCTGCCACAGAGTGAAAGTGACAAAACCCTTATTTCACGTAAATTACTCCAGGGCTCTCTGCATTGCTTTTAAATAGCCATTTCTTTGTCCCCTGGGCTTAGACTGACAGAGCGAGATTAGCTCTGCAGAAGAGATGCGAGGGAATTAGCAACTCCGCAGAGGGAAGGATCCACTGCTCTAACACAGGCCGTTCCCAGTGGAACGGACACCCGGCTGCCGGTCCAGGCGGGGAAGGATTTGCTCCTCTGGGAGACCGTCCGCAAATGTGGCCAGAACATTAAAGCTGCTAGATGGAATCCACCAACCTCTTTAGCACGGAGACCTGCACCCCGCCCCCGGGACCACCCAGCGATGGACACCAGGACCGCCCAGCGACGGACACCGGGACGGCCCAGCGACGGCCCAGCGACAGACACCGGGACGGCCCAGCGACGGCCCAGCGACAGACACCGGGACGGCCCAGCGACGGACACCCAGCTGCCGGGACGGCCCAGTGACAGACACCGGGACGGCCCAGCAACGGATACCGGGACGGCCCAGCAACGGCCCAGCGACGGACACCCAGCCGCCGGGACCGCCCAGCGACGGACACCCAGCTGCAGGTTCATTGATGAGCAGGGTTATCCATGAACAGTGATTTTTCTCCACCATCGTCCCTAGAATAAGTCACTTGAAGGATCATTACAGGAGAGTTGACTGGAATCCGTGTTTTCCCCATGGGGGTCGATACCTTGAATCCAGTGCAGCTGAACAGGGGACTCCATGTTGAAATAGACCTGTGGGGTATCTGGTACAACAAAGTCTACTGTAGTGTCAGAGGGGCAGGGGACTCTGTCAGGCTTGGAAGAGGGCAAAGAATATCCTGAACTGGAGTTCGGTGCCCAGCTGAAATGGACTCTGGGTGCAGCCTCTGGGAGGAGAATAACTGCAGCTGGATTTCCTGCGTGCAGACGGACCAGAGCGTCAGTCTGGGTACCTGATGGCGGTATGAGAAAAACAAGGGACTGCCAAATTGCAACAAAGCAACTAGCCATCTTGGCTGCTACCTTGTCTCCAGCGGTGGCCAATACCATTTGCTTCAGAGGAAGGCATGATCTCTCTCAGACACCCCAACCCACCTCATTGTGCAATATTATCTATCCCATGAGGAAAGTCACCTCCAGAATATGGCGTTGGGGACCGCTGGGGTTGAGCTGGGGCATGGAACAGCTGCTACTGCTCCCATGATTAATCCAAGTGTTTGTGGTTCTGGCTTTCTATTTAGAGCCCTGGAAGGAGAGCGTGAAATGAAGGGGTTTCCCAGGGTGCTTGGGGTTATGGGGAACAGGGCAGGAGGCACCGGCCCTTAAGATTTTATTGCAATACCCAAGAAAAGCTGCTTGCACAGCTTTTGTGTGGAGCAACATCCCCATCTGGTGGGTGCTTCGCTTACTCGCACGCATGTCCTTTGGGGAGACACCGCGCAGCAGGTGGCCCGCCCAGCCCAGGGACGGGTACGCACAAGGACTAACAGAGGGTGCTTCTCACGGGACAGGGCAGGGCTTGCACCTGAGCCTCGGGCTTTAAACCGCTGCAAAATGGGATCTGGCCTCTAAGCAGAGGCAGGCGAGGGAGCTGACCCCATGGCATCCCCAATTCCCACTGACAGGCCCCAGAGCTCTTCTCTGGCTCTCCATGGGTTTTGTAGGAAGAGCACACGGACAGCAGGAGACAAAGCACCCGAAGAGACACGGAACTTGCCGTGGAGTCAGCCATCCATGCCACCATGCCCAGGCCACGGCAGAGCCAGGCAGCACAGGTGATCAGCGGCTCTAGGAGCTACAGGGTATGTCTGCGTCCAGCAGCCTCAGTAGCGAATCCCCTTTACAATCATGATAACCAAGGACCCAGAGTAAGCGGATGGATAGATGAGAGTCTCGTCTCCGCTCTTTCACCAAGGCTGCGCCAGGGCCAATTTTCTCCCTAGTGCTACTCCAGTGGAGTCACACAGAGGATGGATTTGGCCCGGAGTGGCCGGCAGCACCAGCCACTGCCACAGGAAGCACTGCCCTGTGTCTCTGGCCTGCAGCAAAAGGGCCTGATCCTGAGAGTGGCAGCGCTCCAACGATTCCCGTGGACGTCAACGGGCCCGATTCTGAGATCCCTTTTCCGTTTTTACGTGGACGTCAGCGGGAGCTTTGCCTACATAAGACTGACAAGGGTTAGCTCAGTGGAGCATGGGCTGGAGGGCGAGGGGGAGAGAAGGCCAGGCCTGCACCTCCGCCCTCAACTTGCACTACAGCTGGGCCTCTCTCTCGTGATCTTGCACGTTGCATCTACCCCTCTTCCTCTGTATCGACACCCGAATTTGCAGGAGGACTTTGGGCACCGGGGCTATTCCAAAGGTCGAAGCACTTCAGTGGCTACTCACACGAGCAGCACTGGCTGCATGCTGGGCGTTGAGGGAGCCAGGGTACGAGGTGAGGTGCTGCTGTCGGGTTGCCCGGCCGCGTCCCCGCTGGCTCTGGAACAGCTTCCATTCCTCCAGCGTGTTGGCATGCCAAGCCTCTCTCCACGCTTTGCAGGGATTCAGTCATACGCTCTGGCCTGCCGGCGCCGGTGCCACCCCAGAATACAAAGGTGGGGGACGCAGGAGGCCTCAGTGGTGGGCGACAGAGCGACGCCGTCCCTATCTGCGGGCACAGCTCCTGGCAGGAGAACCCACGCGCACAGAGCTCTCTGCCCAGGTGCACTCCTGGGGGGCGCTGCGGAGAAGCGCTGCGATCACAGCTCAGATTGCTGGACTATGAATCGCTGAGTGCCGAGGCGCTAGGTGCTGCAGAAACGCAGCCTCTACTCTGAAGTGCTTACAGTCTGCACAGGCCAGACAGACAGAGGATTATTATCCTGGGTTTACAGATGAGGAGCGGAGACAGAGAGATCACACAATTTACCAGGGAGTCTGTGGCAGAGCAAGGGATAGAATCCAGATCTCTCAAGGCCCAGCGCATTAGCCACAAGGCCACCTTTCCTTTCATCCCTCTCTCTACTGCTCTTCATCACAAAGCCCTTCGCAAACTGTACAGACTGGAGAAGTTTTGCAGGCTGAAATGCAGCCACCTCTGGGGAGCGGCGGGGCAGCTGTTTACCACCACGCAGCAGCGACAGGCAGCAGTTTAGACCAGGGGGTGAAGAAGAATTTCGTGTCCAGCTCAAATTGCAGAGGTGAATTTTAAACAGGGAGAATTGAGGCAGGCCACCAGGCCTTGCAAAAGTTGCTCTGGGTTATTAATGACCACAAGGGGTCAGGAAACCTCAGTGCCCTTCAACACCACGGTAAACGCAACCCTTATCAGATGGGAGCATGTCACCAGAGCCATGGCTTTCCCCACCATGGTTTGCCCTTGGAGCATCTTCCACCCAAAGACAGATCAGGCCCAACCCGGCTGAGCATGAGAGAGTTGCTGATAGATTACAGGTTCTGGAAGAAGCTGCTTTTGAAATCTGACACCCTCCTATGAGTGCCCATATCCCCAGAGAGAGATGCGCTCCAAGCAAGCCCACGAGCCATCAGCATTTGGTCTGGAAGAAGTTAAGCAAGATCAGATTTTCTAGCTCCCCTCAGTACGTTAGCTTCACTTCCAATTTCTCATTTGATTTTACTGAGGCTTTTCTGGCCCTGGCAAACCTGGTATCTGGTTTGCCCATTTGCTGCTTTGCTCACTAAGTAGCTTTCCCGACTCCCTCATCCCCTCGCCGGGAAAAGCAGGTGGTCCCCAGAATCTTGACTTCCAAACCAAATACGAAGTCACCAGACCCTGGCCCCATTCCAGGGGGCGAGGAAAACAGCTCAGCACAGGGAAGCTCTGCAGCGAAGTGGAGCGCCGTTCTTTAAGCGACAGACAACACAAGTCTGTTGCCTCGGATGCCTGACTCAGCACTCCTGAGGCGGGTAATCTGCAAGCGCAGCGAGGGATAGAACAGCTGGTTTGTGTGGGCCCCGGAGCTGGGAGGAGCTGTGGGTCCGGAAGGAGGCTGAGGGACATACATGGGTCACTTGGTCTTTCCCAGTCATGAGGGTGAAGGCCTGGTTAATGGGTAACAAAGAACCCTAGATGTTTGGGGCCTCCCAGAAAATAATCAGGGGGATGACTCTCCCTCCTACCCTGGACCAAAACCCGGGAACGGCGCCTGCTCCCTGGCACAGGCAATGGACCCACTCATTGCCTCGTGGTCCGACCTGAGCCCCGTTGACACAGAAACCGCAGCTCCCCACTTGCTCCATTTTCAGCTGCTCTCCGCCACACCCCAGCTCCTCCCTGCTGGGTGGGGGGAATGCCGAGAAGCCATGCAAGCCACAGCCCCCCTCCGTCCCTCAAACTAATCTATGAACCTACAGAGAGCAGGACACACACAAGCTTTGGGGAGTGGAGCAGCCTGGGAAGGGATCCAACACCCACCCCCGAGCAAGGTCGAGTCATGCCCTGTTACCCCAGTGCCCCTCCCCGTCTTGCTTCGCCATCCCAGGAGACGAAGGGCCAAGCCGAAGGCGACCCAAACGCAGATGGCAGCGGGGATGCCTCCCAAAGGGGACGCAGGATGTGCCCCAGCCATCAGGGGAGCCTGGCAGGTTACAGCGTCCTTCTGCACAGCCAGCCGCTGCCCGCCCTCCCGGCTATAAATCCCCTGAGCTCTCTAACAAATAACAGGCCTTTAAGCCTCTGTCAAGGAAATTCATTGAGGAAACGGCCGAGATTTCAGGCTCCATTAACTTCATATTTACAACGCTCTTTTATAGGATCCGGGGCCCGGCTTTGCCTCCTGTCAGTCTGTCATATTACCCGCTGATGAAGAGCCCTCTCCCTCCTGTGCCAGCCCTGAAGGCTGCCAAGCAAAGGGCCGCCAAGCCGCTCTGGTGTTTCTTCGCAGGCCTCAGACCATCTGTCTGAGCCGCTCGGTGGCCCCAGGGTGGGGAGCTGGAGCTGCTGCAGAGAGCATGGAAATTCCCCATTCCCGCGTTCTCGCCCATTAATAAATATGAGCATCGGCCCCGAGACGAGGGAGAGAGCAGAGCAAATGCCTGCATTCCCGTCAGCAGAGCCATGCCTGCAAGCCTTATTCACGGCCGCAGGGCCGGACGGAGGCAGGGGGACATAGGGAGAAGGGAAGGGGCTGTGCTAAGCTGCTCAGGGGCCCTTCATCAGAGGGGGCACCAGATGTCCCTCTGTGGGTGGGGAGCTGCCATCCTAAAAAACGGAGCCCTGCAGAGCCACGTGCCACCTTGCCAGCAGCATCCCCGAAACGCCACGTATTGCAGCTTGACAGCCTCCCGCTCCAGCTGCCGGTCTGCGCTCAGGCCTGGAAGAGCAAGACCACGGGGCAGGCTGGAGGGGAACTGGAAGAGCAGCATGTCGGATCCCCGCAAGACTGGAATAGTGGGCGGGCTGCAGGTCAGGATTGGGGCATCAGCAGAGCTGTGAGTCAGATCCCAATATTGGAATGCGGGGGCAGGGGCTGCGGGTCGAGATTACGGGGCAGTGGCAGAACTGTGTATCGGGAGGCCAGAGCTGGAGCAACATAGTGGGCCGTGGGTCTGGACTGAGGGGCATTGGCAGAGCTAGGGCCAGGAGCGGGGGAGAGGGGGATGCTTTAGATCAAGATGGAAGTGCATTGTCAAAGCAGTTTGTATGGGGGGAGGGTCTCCTCTCATGTGCACCCCTCTGCATTACACTCAGCTGTAGCTCGTGTCAGTGCTCCCGCCCCATCACAAGCATGACCCTCTCCCGGTTCCCAGAGACTCCCGCTGCACCAGGCAGCGATGAGTCAATCAGATGGCCGACTGCTGCCCACAAGTGCCCACAGCCCCCGCTGGAGCATCGTGGCAGGGGCTGTTTCACTGCTCGGCAAGCCCATGCGCCCTCCTCGCCAGCCCGTAATCATGCAGGAGCAGCACAGAGCTGTCTCATTTACACCCTGAAGACCTTGTCAGAGAGCCGCCCTGACAGGGCTGTCGCTTCGTTCGGAGCACACCTGAGACATTCGCTTTGCCTTGCACAGCGCAGACACTTGCCGTCTGCAAACAAGGAGCTCCCCAGATTCCGTGCAGGCCAGGAACTGAAGCCGAGTGGCGGCAGATTTAGCAAAGCAAGGCCGGTTCGGCACGGATCCCTCTCCCCCAACCGCGGCCCTTCGCCACCAGGGCCTACACTAGCGCAGTTGGCGAGGCGAGGCTCTCTGGCTATACCCAGTGCTGCTGCTGCTGCCCTTTCGATGCCTTGGAGCTGCCCTCGCAAGTCTGAGGCTTTCACAGCCCATGACACATAACAAAACGCCTCCAAAGTTTGCCAGAGAAAGGCGGGGAGCGGTTGTGTAAGCGTTTATATATTAATCCCCCGGTGCAAGGCTGCAAGAGTAATTCAAGCCAATGGCACGGAACTGACAGACCGGCTCTGGCTCGGGGAGAAGGAATCGGGGCTGTGCTCGCTACAGAAAGGAGACATGGCTGCCTAGCTGTTAGAGCAGGAGGTCGCGGGGAAGGGGTATTCCTGACTCTGCTGCAACCCGTCACGTCATCGCCCTGTTCCTCACCTATCTGTTAAGGGGCTGTGATTGGAGGTACCGTGGGAAGAGTCATTGTCACATTGCAACACACCAGCATCCATCCAGCCGGTATCCTCTGATACCGCATCCAGCACCAGCTGCTAGGGAGGCCTTCCCAACCATGCGCTGGTGCCCAGCTGAGCAGTGACTAGCCAAGGTAGCCAGCTCCCAAGGCGGGGAGATCCCCTGCTAACGCTTCGGTGCAGATGTCAGGGTCGGCTCACCACAGACACACCGGACAGCTCAGCCCTGCCGGTGCGCAGGCAGGCGTGGGGCCAACCCAAAAGAGGGTTCCGCGCCCAGGAGGTCACTGCAAGGAGCGCTCGGCCGTCTGCCCCATCTCGACGCCCTGGATCCTGAGAGCAGAAGGCCCTCACCAGCCCCAAATCCAGAGAGTGCTTGGGGCAGGGCTTCCTCCTGCTCCATGCTGCCCTCCCTCCAGACCCCAAGGCCAGCTGGATCCAAAGTCCCAGGCTGTTTCAACCCACAGAGCCCCTGCTATGTAGGCATACAGGGAAATCCTGCCAAGCTTGTGCCAATCCCCCTCGCCCCTGCTGCTTTCTCCCTCCCCCTCCCCTTGTTGCTGCCCAAAAGGCCACTCCCGAAAGGTGCTGGGAAGCAAGGGGGGGTGGGGGGAGAAAATGTTCTCCTGCCTTCTCTGCCCCTGGGCAGCTGCACTCAGCAATTCCATTGACTCCTGAACGAATCCATTACAATGCTGAGTCTGGCGCTCACGGCTCCCTCGGGAGGCCGAGAAGCAGCGAAAAAAGCATTCGTTCTTGTCCAGCCATCATCCCCAGGCCCGCTCCACTCCCGTCATGTTCTCCACCGCCTTCGGGGCTACCCAAGGTGACTGCAGATCCCGTCCCCCGCCGCTCCATCCTGCCAGGGAAGACGGTTTTTGGGCCTCGGTGAACAGGTGACAGTCCGGTTCCACCGAGAAGCCACTGACCAGCTGGGCCTGGCCCGCGATGCTTCAGCCCATCCATCCGCTCTGCCGTGGCACGGCAGGAATGCAGGGAATGCAGCAGAGCCGGGTGCGCCGACGCCCAGGCCAGCACCAGCCACAGCTGCCAAAGGCAGTAGAGCTGATTGCTGAAGCCCCGCTCAGGCTAACAAGAGAACGCAGCAAGGGAGGGGTGGCTCAGAGTGGGTGATCGGCCTTAGGAGAAGAGTGAATCCCGGCTGCGGAGAGCCCCAGAGCAGGTGCAGGCCCCAGGAATTTATTCTTGGGTTCACAATGCTGGATTCAGAGCCAGGGCCAAGATGCAAACTACAGAGCTCCGTCTGGGCCCAGATCCCAGCCTCCCCAGAGCTGGGTCGGAACCGGGCTTGGGGGCTCTCTTGGATTGTAACCACATCCTGGTTTTTTCAAGGCAAAATAAGAAACCCCGATCCTCCAGGTAAAGCAGAAAATAGGCAACTTGGCCAAATAGATTGGGCTGGGAACCAGGAGAGCTGGTTCTACCCCCGAGCTTGCGTGAGTCACCTTCCCTCACCACCCTGCCTGTGCCTTCATACCACTAAGCCCAGGGCTGACCCTCACCACTTCTCTCTGCAGCACCTGGCACAACGGGGCCCAGTTGTGGTTGGGGCCACAGGTGCTACGGTCATCCAAAAACTTAGCAACAGCATCAGCAAGAGGGTCGCGATGAAGGTCACATCAGAGTCAAGAAAATCTGTACAGAAGACGTTTTGCATTCTTTGCGCAGGGAGGTTAAGTCAGGTGCCTGCAGCCTGCCCTCACACACCAAGTCAGTGGCAAAGCCAGACTGGCATCCACGTCTCCTCTCTAGCAGCACCTATGCTGGCCGTGTCACCAGTGTATATTAGCACCATATCAGTTCCACCAAGCATACACATTAAGGGAGGTGCTGAGTGCCCCCAATTCCCACTGACCCACTGGACTTCCGGGTGCTCACCTCTGAGAACCAGGTCCAAATCTCCCTACTGTTAGCCCCACCCGCCGTAACCACTGTACTCTGTGGCGGACTGGGAGAGTCAAATTCAAATCCTCTGCTCCACAGAACTAAATAAATGTATCAGAGACAAGAAAGGTGTTGCAGGGTCCCCTCTGGATGTTGGTATCAGGCCATCAGATACCATCAGGGGGAGGGCTAGCTCAGTGGTTTGAGCATTGGCCTGCTAAACCCAGGGTTGTGAGTTCCCCCCTTGAGGCGGCCATTTAGGGATCTGGGGCAAAAATTGGGGATTGGTCATGCTTTGAGCAGGGGGTTGGACTAGATGACCTCCTGAGGTCCCTTCCAACCCTGATATTCTGTGATTCTGTGGTATAAAACTATCTAGACTGACACACAGATGGACGGGTACGTACACTGAAGACAGACAGAGAGGAGTTGTATGTATGTGGAGATGGATGGATGGATAATTCATCCAACCAAATTGGGAATATCTATATTGGTTAATAACTTATATTTCCTTCCCCACTCCCCTTTCCTGAGCCCCCTCCTCTGAAGGTCTCCACTGCCTGTCCAAGGATTTAACATAATCCAGAGAGAAAAATGAAAGTCCCGGCCCTGCAGAATGGAATATGCTGTCTCGTGTAGAACTAATAGTTATTATCTACATTAAGCACCCTGGCTGTCAGGTCAGAATTAATTTCTGAGCATCGAGAGATGAAAGTTCCCCATTTTTCAGGGAAATCTACACTACGCAAGCTGGCTGAAGAAAAATAACTTAAATGTGATTAAAAATGATCTCCATTTTATTAAAAATAATTCTAATTTATCTCTCCCTCCGGCTTCCTGTTCCATTGGAATAAATCCTGGTAACGGGAGAAGAGACAACTGGTGGGTATCAGAGTGTGTCCGACTTCTGCCAATATAGTCCATCATGTTAATACCTGGATTATGCCAGTTCATGGCCAAGAGGAAGCTGGGGCACCCTTAGAGCAATGCTGAAATTACACCAGATTAGAGAGAGAATAAGGATAGAAGTGTCTTGGATCCCTCGAGAACCTTCCATTCTAGGCTTTGACAACATGCACTCATTCTCCAGGCACCCAGTGAGGCAGCAAGGCACTGCCACCCCTCGGCTGAGCGGCTGCAGGTGTTGGGGCTCTACAGGTCGGCTGCCTGTTAGTGGAGAATTCAGTGACGCAGTCTGAGTATTCGCTCTGTGTAACTCGTTTATTGCCACACCGTACAGCAGTCCTTGGACAGAGGTGGACACAAACAACATGCAAGCAACTTCCTCTTTCAGGAATCCCAGAATACCATCAAAATATCAGTGTAAACATTTCCACTCAGACTTGAACCTGGGCTCAGAGACCCAGTGTGGAGTGGGGCTCTCGGGCTGGATCCCAAGCTCTGAGACCCCTGCCCCTCACCGGGCCTCTGAGCCCGAGTGTGAATGTCTAGACTGCTCCCTTTAGCCCTGTAGTGTGAGCCCGAGTCAGGTGACCCGAGCTCTGAGACTCGTTGCTGCAGGGTGTTTTTTGCAGCATTGACGTACCGTAACAGACATCTTGGAACCAGGGTGAGTGGCATAAAGAACAGTAAACTCTCCTAAACCAGTCTCCTCCTGGCCCTCAACACTCCAGGAAAGCACATGGGATACGGCCCGAGATCAGCACTGCTGGACTGGGATGTCAGCATGTTGGCTTCAGGGGGAAAAGTAGAAAACTTCAGTGAAACTCCAATAGCTTATCTAAGGCTGACTTTGGACTTCCATGACTAGCACAGCTAGACCAAGCCATGTTTGGGCCTTGGTGAACCTGAGAGAGATCCTCTGTGTGTGTGTGATACCACAGAAGCTGTGATCTTCCCCTAAATCTGGCTCTGCTGCTGACTCACTGCAAGACCTTGGGCAAGTCCCTTCCCCTCCATGTGCCTTAGGTTCCCCATCTTTTTTAAAGGGCACGATCCCTAAACCCCTTGGCCATGTGCGCAGAGGTCCTTGCACAAATTGGGCTCTGTATAAATTCAAATGATTAAGGATTGTTCTGAGAACCTTCCAACCAATGCAGGGGAGTCAGAGAGCCCATTTAGACAGAGCACCACGAAACCCTTGTGTTTATGGCCTGGGGCCGGGAGACCCATCACAGCATTATGCACATCAAAAGAGGAGAGAGAACATTAAATCCTTGGGTGCGGACAGCGGGCTAACCTCGTTACGTGGGGGCAGAACCACTGAAAATCAATGGAGTGACACCAGCAATCAATCTGGCCCAGCGACTTTAAAGATCTAAAGACCAATCCAAGATTTTCCTCTCTCTTCCCCCCCACCTTCATTTTTTCTTCTTTTTTTTTTTAGGTTAATGCAGCAAGACAAAAATCCATTTCTCTCTCTCTCTCTCGGCTTTATTTATTTATTTAACACGCAGAAAAACCCACCGCCGGAGGGAATACAGCTTCTAACGAACCAGCTGCCACCAGCTCCCCAATTTAAAAGCATGTCACGTCCTCTGCTCGGTGACGGTGCACAGCCACACATACCCCGCGCCGTCCACCCCCCAAACCAAACAGAGAGCAGGCTGCCAGCTGGGGGAAGTCCCAGGGCAAGGGACCATGCGTAGAGAGGGATGGAGAGCTTTGTTATGTATCCACAGGCACAGTCCAGAGCTAGGGAGGTGGTGGAATCTCCTTCCTTTGAAGTTTTTAAGGTCAGGCTTGACAAAGCCCTGGCTGGGATGATTTAGTTGGGGACTGGTCCTGCTTCGAGCAGGGGTTGGACTAGACCTCCTGAGGTCCCTTCCAACCCTGATATTCTATGAAATTCTAGTAGACCCTGAGTTGAGCGACTCAGCAGGGTCCTTCTAGGGGGACTTCGTGGCTAAGGGAGAGTACGGTCCCCTGGTGCCATTTCCAATTCACTGAGCCATCGACAGAGGGCAGGGGGCTCAGCCAGACATCACTGCAAAGCCAGGGGCACTAGATCTCCTGCAGCTACACCAGATCCTCCAGTCCATCCACATCCCGGTGGGACCGATCCCACAACATGCTGAGCCCCCGTGATCCCCCTGAGGATGCTCAGCACCCAGCTAGTGACGGAGCGGGAAAGGATGCGAGGACGGGAAGGAGAAGCAGCGGGCGAGAGAGTTGATCTGGAGCAGTTTGAACTCTGCCTGCCTGCCTGCCTCCCCCGCTCTTCATTCGGTCATCTCAGGACTTTTCGGAACGCTGCTGGCAGGCCAGATGAGAAGCGATGGTGGTGATGGGCCCTCTGGGGAGGACCCTTCCCCCGGCGCCTGCCCTGCTCCCGTGGATCCCATCTGCAGGCGCCCACAATTGATAGTGTTTATAAACTAAACTGGCAATGAAGAAGCAAGCTTGTCTCCCCCAATTAGCGATGCAGGGCTGAGATTCCACGGGCGCAAACTCCAGGGGACAGTCGGATCAATACTGACATGCAGGAGTCTCCGGGCATCCTCCACTTTCTCTCCTTCCTTAACCCCTCTGTGCTCAGCCCGCCCATGGGCAGGGAGCAGAGCGTGGGGCGCTCCATCCAGGCCTGGCCAGGGGGCTGCAGCTGGGGCCCAGAGCAAGCGTGTCAGGGACACACAGGAGATGGTTTCCATTGCACTGCACCCAGAACTTTCCTTCCTTCCTGGGGACCTGGCTTTTCATCCCAGGGAGCTCAGACGCCTCAAGGGCTTGGGGAATGGGAGCTGCAGCCTTTTGGGCCCAGGTTGCTGCCTCTGCTCCAGCCCAAGATGGTAGCGGCTGAACTCAAAGGCTACCAGTGAGCGTCAAGGTGGCTTGGCGAGTTTCAGCCTAGTTCCCCTGCCTGGCACGAGCTGCCACCGCCACTGGCAGTCTCAGCAGCGGTGATCAGGCTCAAATGGGCCACGGAGACTGAACACCCCTAGAAGGGAGTCCAAGGGGGGTGAGACATGTGGGCATGGTGCCGAGAGGAAACCTGTCCAGCTTCTATGCTTCTTCGGGGGGAGAAATGGAGGCCCCTCGGCACCAAAGCTGCACTGCACCCCCCCCTCCCCGGAGCACAGCCGACATTGCCAGAGAGCGAGGACTCTTCTGGTTCTCAGCCTGGCTCCTATGGGGTGTCCGTCCTGCTCCCCAAACCTGCTTGGCTGGCAGCCTCTGGAGAGACCCTGAACTAAACCAATCAGGGTGATTCTCTGGGATCTACCTAGGCAGCCACATGGCCCTCATCACCCCAGTATCTGAGCATCTCCCCAAAGGGGTTTTTCCTTGATTTTTCACATGAACTGAGTTACAGGGTACATGGTGTGACTTGCCCAAGGGCCCAGAGCAGTCCGTAGCTGGGCACTGAACTCAGATCTCCCAAGTCTCAGTGCAGCACCCTTCCCACTAGGCCATGCTGCTGGCCAGCTACAAAGCTTCTTACAGTGCTTCTTCGCACAAAATGCCTTTGCTCCTTAGATTTCAAGTGACCTGGGGTCCTGCTGCATAAGAAGGGAATTGCTTTGGGACAGTTGGATTCTCAGCCTGCCAGTCAAGGCAACAGAAGAACAAAGGGGGGGGAGCATGGTTCTCATACCGAAATTCCCACCTTCCACCTAGCATTCACCATACAGAAAATCCTTCAGAACAAGAATGATAAAATTTTATCCTTCTCTGGCATCCTGTGGATCTCGGAGCACTTCATGAGCCCCCGGAGCCTCTTGCGAGGCTGGTCAGTACCATTGTCCTCATTTTACACATGGGGAAATTGAGGCACGGAGAGGGGAAGTAACTTGCCCAGAGTCACACAGTCAGTCAGTAGCAGAGCCGGGCATAGAGACCAGGAATCTTGACTCTCAATCCATTCTCGGGCCTTAAAGGTGACTCACAAAGGGGAGGGGAAAAAAAAAAAAGGAGAATTTCTTTCCTTTTTTCTGGGGCCTGACAGGGGATTTTTGTTTGTTTTTCAACCCAAAGACGGCGGACAGGTTGTTTTTTTTTCAAACTGGACATTCAAGTCTCATCTACCAGGACTTTCCAGGAAGACTATGAAAGCCTGGAGAACTAATGGTTTATGACATCACAAGAACCAGGCAAGTCCACCAGGTTTCATTCAGACACTTTAAAAGCTCCTCCTGTTTGGTGGGGAGAGGTTGGTGGCAGGTGTTTTTTGTTCTGGGCTTTTAACACATCTCACTCATATGCCTGTCAACCACCTGGGGAAAAGGGTCTGTGTTAAAACCAAAACCAAAACCAACCAAAAAACCACAACACCCCACCGCCAACACACCGCCACCAAAAATGAGGTGTTCTCCAACTGCCCCGGGAAACTCCCTCGAATGCTTTCAACCCCTCTTTAAAAGATGGAGGCTGCTGGGAGCGCGTGTCATGGCAGCAATTCTCTCTGTGCCGCCTCACAGCCAGGGAGCGCGCGCCCACGGAGTTAAATTTTGCCTGAGAACAGAATTCAGTGCAGTCCCACAGCAGCAGGAGATATTAGAGAGGAGACATGCCCCCCGCTCCTCTGCAGCTCAGCGCCGATCTCCCAGGTAAGGCAGCCAGTGATTTGCTTTCCTTCCTAAGGTAGGTATTTCGCAGGTGAGGCCGCAGGGTCCTGGAGTGATATTTAAGAGCGCGATGGTGCAGTTTTCCTCCCCACCAGCAGGCCGGTGGAAAAGGTCATTCCCTCGGATAGCTTTGCAGTTTCTTGACTGAGGCGTGAAACAGCAAAATAATTGAATGGCCCTAACAGAATGAATCACGACAGAGGAGGGAGGCAGCAGGAGACCTCCCAGCGTTCCAGGAGGCAGAGCGTCTTGCACATCAGCTGGCGTCTCTCGCCCTAGCGAGGAGCATGGGCCAGATTCTGCTCACCCTGGCCCCAGTCAAGAGTACTTCCCCTGGATCATTTGGGGTTTAATTACAGCAGCACCTAGAGGCCACAGCTGGGTCGGGGCCCCGTTGTGCTGGGCACTATACATACACACAGAGACAGCCCCTGCCCGAAGGGACCACAATCTAAACCAGTGGTTCTCAACCCGCGGGCTGGTTGCAGTCCATTCAGCACACAGCTGCAGCCTGTGTGATATCCTCAGGGCCATACACGTAGTATATATATTGTGTGGATGCAGCCCACATAACACAGAGCTGCCTATGCACCCCACCATGGTCAATAGGTTGAGAGCCACTGATCTAAACAGACAGGACACAAGGTCGGAAGGGAAACAGTGAGGAAGTGACACAGCAGATTAGCAATACAGCAGAGTTTCTCCTAGCCCCCAAGCCAGTGTCTCGGCCACCAGATCGCATGGCTTCTCAATTTGCACGGCTGTAACTGAGCTCTGACGCCATCTCGGAGCGAACATAGAGAAGAGGCGCCCGAGGCGCCGTAGAAGAGCACAGGAGGGAGCTAGCCGCAAGTGCCCGAGGAACTGCCAAGGGGACTGAGACCTCTGACACCACCCTGAGCTTTACATGCCAGAACCTCTGAGCTGATCCTGTGCCAAGGAGATTAAGCCAGGAAAGCTGGGCTTGGAGCACTCGGGTAAGCCAGGGACTTCGGAGTCGACTTCCACTCGATCACCAGCTGGAGAGAGCGCTCCCTTCTGCGTATCCCGCACAGACACTGCTTTTCCCACTCAGCTCCTTCGAGGAGTCCCACCGAGCCCAGGACCCCTGGGGATTTATTACAGGCACACCAAGGCAGTTTGCAGCTGAGGGCTGTTCCCAGGGGTCAATGTCCACATCGCGAAAAGGCCGTTGTCATGTCCCTTGACCCCACGTTGGCTGCTCCCGTGGAGACACTAAGGTCTAAATATGTCCTGGAGGCTGAAGCCCCTTCGCTCTCCAGCCAGGTTCGAGGCACATTGGCAGGGCAGTAAGGTGGGGAAACTGCCCAGTTTCCCGAGCCTACTCCCAGCATGCATTTGGGGGGGAGCAAGTACACAATAGCGCTTAGAGCAGGAGGCAGGGTGCCAGGACTCCTGGGTTCCATGCCCACTGCTGACTCGCTGCACAACCTTGGGCAGGTCGCCTCCCCGTTCTTTGCCTCAGTTTCCCCATCCGCAAAGCGGGGATAAAATCCTGACCTGCCTCACAGAGAATCTCTCCCCGGATTCTTGTATTGTAAACATGCCTGGAGAGCTCTGCTACCGAGGAAGGGCAAAATATAATGTAATCATTGGTGATTCACGCTCCCTCTGCTCTGGGGGATTTGAGATGTTATATGCAGCACATCTGCGCTGACAGCCTGGTGATTTTTTTCCCAAAATATATATATGCGTGTGTCTCTCCACATACACACACCCACCCACCCCTCCTAATTGTTTCTCTTCATCTTTTTATGGCTGTTAATTGCTCACTCCTCCATTTGCTGTGTTACACCGACTGTTGCTCTTAATTTGCTTCGACTGCTGCAGGTGCTGGATGTATTATTAACTTTTAACGTGGCGTGCTAGAGATCCATGCATTTGTTTTCCTTGTTACTGATGGATATTTAATTGGCGAGCTGTTGCTGCAGTGGCCGTGCCATCCAGCAGGAGTCCACTGCACACACGATTTTGCATTCCTCTGCTGGCGCGCTGGCTGCCAGATATTTTAAACAAACACACACGATTGCATCAATACGTCCCAGAGATTCAGTTTATAAACACACAGCCACGCAGCACACCCATGGAGGGGCTGCCTCGCCAGTCGCCGGGTGAACAACAGAGATCACCACGGTGCTCAAAGCACCAGGCATGAATTAGTGAAGTCGCACAATCCTTTAAACAGACAGGAGAATCGAGGCACAGGGGTGAAGTGATTTAACCAAGATCACTCAGTGGCAAAGGCTGGGAATGGAACCCAGGAGTCCTAGCTCCTAATTACCTGCTCTCACCACTAAAAAACATTCTCTTTCAAAGCCAGGAATAGAACCCACGCGTTCTGACTCTCAGCCCCCTGTTCGCGCCACAGGATACCCAGCTGAAGGCTGGGAAAAACTGCAGTGTCTGTGGATAAAAATGGCAGTTATCTTAACCCTTTGCATGCTGCACCCGAGTCCTCCCTTTGGGGCTACGAAGTGGCAACCTGACAGCTGGCTCCTGTTTCTCAGCTCATCCTCACCCACACACTTAAGAAAGGGGAACTGAGCTCAAAGCAAGCTCAAGCTGTCCCTGATGCTGGGCCCTCGTTAGCTATGAAATGGTGACGGTTTATTTCTTGTGCACTGTACCTTTAAATTTCCAAGAACTCCGGCAGTCTGCAGAGACAGCTGCCCTTTTGGTCTCACAGCGACTGCAGCCTGTTACAGAGGAGCAGCACACGCTGTGCTCTCTCCTGGTGTCAGGACCAGGGCTTGGGTGGTCAGACCTAGTGGTCAGAGCAGGAGTTGGCCACGGGTCACAACCGGAGACAGGAGTTAAGCCAAGGGTCACAGCCAGACTTGGGATCAGAAACCAGAGCCAGCGATCAGGAGCAAGCCAGAGAAACGGAACCAGGGACAAGTCAGAAAAGCAGAGCTCGGAGTCAGGAGAGAAGGCATGGTCCAATGTTACAGCCAGCCAGAAATGCACCCAGTGGCATGGAGAACTTCCGCCCCTGGCTTAAATAGTGCGGCCGGACCAATCGATGGGGCTGGATGCTCCTCCAGTCAGGACTCCTCGGGTGGGACTAGGGTTCCCTTAGCCACTCCACCCACCAGTTACAAACAGGCTGCCGGATGGCGGCCAGGATGCGAAGGCCACCTGCAGAGCCGAGTTCAAGACCTGTGGATCCTCAAACCTGGAGACTTGACTTCTGTTCTTTCTTGTTGTTGATTTCCCTTAACCTAAAATACAAGGCTGGGGGTTTCAAAGGTGCCTAAGGGAGTTAGGAGCCAACTTCCAACTGAATTGGAGGCTCCTGTGCAAATCCAAGGGCCAGCCATTGAAAGGTGTGTGTGTGTGTGGTGAAAACCAGCAGGCACCTGCCCATTTAACATCAGCTGATTCGCCCAGCGCCCTGCCCTCGGGAGCTTTGCAGAGTGAAACCAGGTCATTTGTTTTCATTAGTTTAACATAATTGGCTGCGCTCTTCGAGGGGGAGGGGCAGGGGCGAGCGGATGTGTTGGGCTCAATATGCCACTTGCTCATCTCGATGCCATTGATCAGGCCCAGGATGTTGCTGGCGCTCACTGCACAGCTCAGAGGAGGGCGTTAGCCGGGGAGGAACTTGCAGGGGTCGGAGACGGCGTGAGCAGCCGTGCTCAGCAGCGAGCGCCTCCTTCTCAGGCACACTGCCCAAAGGCAATGCCAGCCTACGCCTGCGTTCATCCACAGCCCAGGGTCTGCCACTGCCGAGCGAACTAAGCCCCAGGCCACGCCTTCGGATCCCCATTTTACAGGTCACAGACAGGGGAAGTGACACAGGCCACGCAGAGAGTCAGTTGCAGAGCTCGGAAGGGAGCCCAAGAGTCCTGGCATTTAACCACGAGGCCACGCTTGTTCATCCTTCCTATGCAAAACCATGCATGGGAAATTGCCTCTGTCCGTGGACGGGTTGAAAAATTTCAACCAGCTCTGCTGAGACACCCCCCACAATTCATTTCACAGCTGGTGAAGGGAAAGCACTGCTGAGAGGAAGGACGGCCCAGTGGTTAAACGACTTGGGAGACCTGGGCTCAAGTCCCTGCTTTGCCACAGAAGAACCTTTTGTTTCTTGTACTGGGGTATTGGTTTTCATAACCATCTGTCCCCATAACGAGGGGCACTGGCGGTGATACTGGGAAACCGGAGTGCCTAGGGGAATTGCTTGTGTGACTTGTGGTTAGCCAGTGGGGTAAAACCAAAGTCCTCTCTGTCTGGCTGGTTTGGTTTGCCTTAGAGGCGGAAAAACCCCAGCCTTGCGCTGTGACTGCCCTGTTTTAAGCAATCTGTACTCAACTCCCACCTTGCTTTCCCTTTTCTCCATGCCAGGCATCCCCCAGCCGCCCTCGAGTCTCCCTTCTGCCCAGCGACGAGGCCTGTGGACGCCCCTCTTAGCCATGGGAGCCGAATCCCCGGCAGCAGGAATCTGACTGCTTGCTTACAAAGAATGCATAGACAGCAGCGTGCGCAGGTAAACAACTCGGCGGCACCCGACCAAAAATATAGACAAATCAATGAACAGCAATCCCCACGCAGCGGAGGGGAGGAGAAGGCTGTTAAGTGCGTCCAGCAGAGGAATTGCTGGCTCCGGCAGCGACAGGGCCAAGCCCGGTGCGAGGCAAGGAGGATCCATCACCGGGCTTCGCTTTAATAAAGCAGCTGTCTCGTAGATCTTGGGAGCAGTCGATAGGCCTGTTATTCACCATTTGTTTCCTAGGTGCTGCCAGCCTTCAAATACTCCCCAAGACGGGAGCGAAAGGTGCGGCCAGGAGGGAAAGCATGGATCTCTGGGCAGGGAGGGTGCAAAGGGGGACGGGCTCACATGCCTGGGCAGGGACAGGGCAACTGGGGATGGGCTCACGCGCCCATCTGCATTCCTGCATCTCCGGCAACTGCCTCAGCCCCCGCCCCCGAGACTGCCTCTGGTCACCCCTCTCCAGTGTTACTCCATTGCTTGGCCCATGACAACCCCGCCATGGTCGGGCTCTGGTAACACTTCACGACCACACACACACAAATGGTTGGGCCTAGTTGAGGGGCCGGGGGCTCAGAGCCAACAAGGATGGCCCAGGGGACCTCTGAAATCTCAGGGCTTCTCACCGACTGAGAAGCCCAGCCTTGGCTGTAGCCAGAGGGCTCTGCCATGCCCTGGCATTCTGGCCATCGATTTCTTTACTCCCCCCCAGCCCACACTTGGCATCATGTGGCAAACAAAAGGCTCCCACCCACCATTCCAGGAATCTGGGGTGGTGGGTGGACACTCATCCCTTCTTGGCCTGTTTTCCACTGAATGTACAGTGTCTAGGGCCCATGCATCAGAGACTGTGGGGGCATGAGCCCACCATTTGCACACTCACCACCATGCACATGCTGAGAAAGGGGAAAGGAGTGAATGGCATTGAAGCCAAAGGCGAAAATCCCCAGCAGTCATTCGGGGGGACACATGCCGGGATCGCTCTCCCAGTCCCTGTCTCTGCCCTTTTCCGTGCCGTGATGCGGAGACTAACCCCTGTCACTCTGCTGCTTTCATGTGCTCTGCCTCCCCTCCAGAAGAATATTCATTTGTTTGTCAGCACAGCAATGGAGGCTCCGGGGCCCCTCTGATGGGCACCCACTCCATTAACTATTCATGGCATACGCCAGGCTAAAGACTAATTATTTGGCAGATCGCAAGCTCCTTAAGAGCAGATTTCAAGCATTCCTCAGGTGAATATGACTTGACAGCAAATGGTCAGGCCGCCTCTTCCCTCACCCTCCTCTGGCCTGGTCTATGGAGAAGGGGAACCAGGGCAGATACAGACGTGACCAGGGACGCTGGGGAAAGGGAGACAGGAAACAGCACCTTTCCCAGCGCAGAGGTGGGTCATGGACAGACAGAGGTTCCCCCCAGGGGGGTGTGGCAGGCCCCGGGTACCCTCATTCACTGTCAGATTGTCTTAGTCCCTGCTGCCAATATGCAGGGGCTGTCCCAGGGCCCCTCCTCCAGCCCCATCAGTCAGCTGCAAAAGGGGAGCATGCCCACCTTCCCTCCGCGTCCCGAGAGCCAGGGAATCAGCCCCCAAGGATCCCACTCCAAGGGAATGCATTGGAAATGGAGCTGGATCATTCCATCATCAGTTGGGCATGGCAGGGCCCCGGCTGAAGCCAACGGGAGTTTGGTCGCTGGGAGCAGGATCCGGCTTGCACACGTGGCCGGATCACACGCTTCAGAGCATCAGCCAAACCTCTGCAGTGGGCCAGAAGGACTCTCCCGCCTGTCCCTCATCGCCATGCCATCTGGCTTTGCACAGGTGGCTACAGGCACCGCTGGCGGGGAGGGCTGAACCCGCCTCTGATGTGTCAGATGCCAGCACTGCTGGGGCAGGCATTCCCCCACACACACACACACATCCCCCAGAGCCAACGAGCTGCACCTGCCAAGTCCTGGATTCTCCAGCCCTGCTCTGCAGTGCACAGGGCCTAAAGCTGTAATAGCTGCCAGTCCCCCTGGCTGCCACTCCCTGCCCCGCTCCATCTGCCCTGCCCGGATGGCTTGGAGACCTCAGAGCAGCAGTGCAGACCGAGCGGGCTAGGAGCATGGCAGAGGAGCTGGCCTCATCATACCGGCGCGTGTTACACATATAAAAACCTCAGCCCTACCTGCACCAGAAATCAGGAAATTGCTACGCTCCATTGTGAGAGACATTAAAATAATGATGACATTCTCCTGGCACCAAATTCAGCTGCCTTTTGCAGGGGAGCAGGAAGGGAGTGTGGTCTATGGGGTACAGCGGGGGATCAGGATACCTGGGTCCTCTCCCCAGTTCTGCTACCACCTAGCTGTGTGAGCTTGGGTGAGCCCCTCTGACTCTCTTGCATGTCAATTGTACTTAGCCAACCTCACAGGGGTGTTTGAGAGGCTTCATTAATGCCGGCAAAGTGTTTGGAGAGCCTCTGCTGACAGGCTGAGTAGAAGCGCAAACAAAGAATTATTGTTAAAACAATGGAAGCCTCTTCAAATCAGCCCCGGGGAGAGCAGTAGCGCTGTTCAGAGAACAGCTTGGCTGCGGCCTGGCCGCAGGGCTCTTCCTTCTAAAAGGTGACTTCAGTACCTCCAAGGAGAGGAGCCACGAATATGGGTGACAGACGACATCACAGCTGGCGTTAGCAGCGTGGCTGGTGTGGCTGACACCGCTGCCCTCTCCTGGTTGGGTTCAGAACTACTCCACCTGTGGGTCACAGGACCGATACTATTGTAGACATCTAACTGAGATTCCTTTAGCTCGAGGGACCTGGCCTATCTGGAGCTACCCCCTTTCTATCTCTGCTGGGAAGTCCGGTGTACAGTACAGTAACCGGCACAGTCAGGAATTTGTTACCATATCCTGGGTATTTCCATAGCTGCTGTGGCCACATTTCCACAGTACCTCTCACCCAAAAGGTAGGCCGATGCCCCAGGTGGGGAAACTGAGGCACAGAGCGATGGAGTTATTTGGCTAAAGTCAGACAACAGGTCAACGGAAGAGAGAACGCAGCAGTCCTGACTCCCAGTCCCCTGCTTTAAACCACCAGACCACGCTTTGTCAGTTTGGAGGACTGCGGTAGCATGCACCCTCATGTTGCATGGCACCTTACCTCCCACCCCTCCAGCATCAGAAGGTCCAGATGGAGCACCCAAAATGCAGTAACAAGGCAGCCCGAGAGAGTGTGATGTTTTATATGCACACACGAAACCAGTGGTTCAATAATGACCCGACCCTAATACATCTGCTACCTTTGTCTTAAACACAACTCAAGGTCCTTGGAATTCTATTAACAAGAGTAGCCAAGATCATTAAATATCAGTTAGCGGCATGCTAGGGGTGATAAAACAGTCTGCTAGCTACATTTTCCCCTCGTTCGGCTTTGCTTCCAGCCCCTTCTGGGAAGCCTGTTTCACGAGGGGTTTCTTAGGGCTGAATGAAGCAGATTGGAAAAGCAAAACAGCAACCCACAGCATTTGTCACGCCACAATTTGTGCTGAGGTTTTGAAAAGCACCAGACTGCATTACCTCAATTCCCTCCCCCACCTTGTAAATCCTCTTCAGCTACACCTTGGAGCCCACTCACAAATAGCCACGTGCACGTACACCAACACGTGTCATTGCGTACATGGGTGTGCATGTGGCTCATCACACCGGGGTGCCCGCCATGTGCTCACGTGACAGGATGCATGTGTGCGCGCGTGCACATGTCTTGGTGTCACGCTGCGTTCACATGCGCTCACCACGTGTTGTGTGTCCCTGGGAACACGGGTCTACGCTTTTGTGATGGAGCGCCTATGTCAGCAAGCACACGTCTGGGGTGTGTACACGTGTGTCCTGCACGACGGTCTGCACCCGAGCGTGCGCGCCCGTGTGCGCCTTTGGGATGGTACGCCGGTGCCAACACGCACTTGCGTGCACGCCTCTAGACACACTTGCTGTGACTGCAGCGGATAAAGATCTCCTAGCAGGTACACGAGGCCTAACGAAGAGCCCAGAGGGGCACCGGCCCCAGCCTCTCTGTTGCAGCTCAAACTCAGTACTTTAGGAGTTGGCTGAACCCCTCCGGTTTGGCCATTGCTCCATCTGGCGATACGTTAATTACACCAACGTAATTAAGAGAAGAGCCCTCTCCTTACAACCCAGCCGTTACCTGGAGCTGGGCCGGTGAGACCGCTCCCTGAGGCTAAAGCAAAGCGAACCACCAGGCCTCAGTGGGAGCCAAGTGGGGCAAGGCCAGGCAGGCCCCCGGGCGGTGAACCCTGGTGCAGGAGCCAGCCCCATGGCAGCAGTGAGGACCAGCCGCGCAGGCCACCCCACTCCCCACTCTGGTTTGGATCCGCAGCCTTGGCCATCACCAACCCGAGTGGGGCGACCAGTACCATTGCTCCTCGCTGCTGCCGTTGAGCAGGTCCTGCTCCCGTACCCGACGCAGACCAGCTGGAGCTCAGCTTGCCACCCCTCCCACCACCACCACCTGGGCCCTTGACACATGCCCAGGTTGCCTGTGCCTTAATCCAGCCCTGGCAATGGCACTTACCGTGCGTGAGGCCGGGGGTGCTGCTGGAATCGATGGGAGTCTTCCCACCACCTTCACTTTTCAAACCAGGGCAAGAACAGCCCAGCCCCCACAAGCCACAGGGGGCGTGGAATGAGCCACAGTCTTGATTCTGTCTCCAGAGAAAGCTTCCCAGAGAGCAGATTCATTTGGGCCAGCAAATACCACGCAAGCCCAGAAGGAAGCGCTACGGCCAGGGCGACATCTCCTAGGGAGGGGCCCGAGGCTGGGCTGCAGCTTTGCCCGAGACCGTCGAGGAGAGTTTATACCATGCACTTTAGGGAGTGCAGGTCACGCAGGGTGGGTGCTAGGCGTCCCTTGCCGCGGGCACCACGCCTTGGATTTAACTCTCCCCAAGGCCTGCAGTCTAGTTTTCTTTGACCTCCAGAGATCATCCACCAGGCAACCGAGCTTTCCGGGTCCCTCCGGGCGTCGTGGGAGCTCTGCTCCCCCAGGACCGTCACCGAGTCACAATGCCTGAACCGCGGCAGCTGCTCTCTGCTCCCACCGTTGCGTGCTTGCAGTCCAAAATGTCAGCTGTCCCTCAACCAGCTTCCGTGCCTCCCCCATCCACAGCTCCCCTCTGACACCATCACCATTTTCCCTTTCAACTTGTTTTCCCAAAATAAGGATTTTGAAAGCAGAACCCACTCTCCTCCCCCAACACTGGCAGAGGACTCCATAGCAGCTGGCTGGAGAACCCGGCGCAGGCAAGCACCCAGAGACAGAACTCAGCCCAAGTTCTGTGCCGCCCCCGTGAAAGTCATTGATTGCAGTGCCGGGGCTAGCTTTATGATGCGGGGGGCTGCAGCATGGTTATTCTCGGGGGAGGGGGGTGCTCCTCCTTCTCGCCCCCATCAATATTCGCAGACCGAAAGCCCCATATTACATATAGGACGGTCTGTGCCATAAATGGCTGTGACCCCAGCAACTAGAATCTCCGCTCAGCTTCATGGGTCACAAAAGCCAGCTCGTTGCCTATCGCAGACTCGGAGCCCTGCCCGTTCCCTGGCCAGTGCCTCTCTCACCTGCTCCAGAGTCCAGACAGCACCTGCCTTTGCCCCTGCGGACATCCTACAGAGCTGCCTGTCCACCCCTGCGCAGAATGAGAGCCTTGCTGATTCGTGTCTGGCCTCCCCTAGACACAGGTCTCGCTTTGGCTCACCTGCCCTGGGCTCCACTTCCCTGGTTCTGCAGTGTTCCTACCCCATCGTGGTGCTGGCTTCCCAGAAGCCTTTGCAGAGAGAGAGAGATGTGCTCCCCACACCGGTTAATATCCCACTCAGCAGGGCTGAGGGCACCCTCCTACCAGGTGTTGTCAGCAGGGAAAAGGGCCAGCTTCGATTTTCTAGGAGTTCCATCTGAAAACTGAAACCACACCAGCTTGACTCCCACCCAGAACCCCAGGAAACTATATATGCCCCCTTGATGGCATTGAGACCAGGGGTTTTAAACAACAACAGCTTATGTGGGGAGGAGGGGAAGGAATGGGGGGAAAACAGAATAAACTTTGGAAAGCCAGCAATTAACACATCATCAATATCTATCCGGTAAGACTCCCTTAATATTCCCAACCACAGTCCTCCTCTTGCTGTCTCCAGTCACTAATACAGTCTAACTGCTTCCCTCCCCGCCGGCTTCCCCGCTCACGGTTTGTTGTCCTGGATTGGTGGAAACTAGAATTCTGAAGATCCATCGCCAGCCACGGCAGGGCTCTGCTACCTAACCCACTTGAAGCGATTTTAATTGCTGGATAAGGAGACCTGCGTCCTTGGCGGCTGCTGCTCTCTGAATCTTCAGCCTTAGCAAGCTCCGCACCATCACTTGACTCAGCACCACCTGCTCCCTCAAAGATTCCTGCACCAAAAAGATTTTTTGGAGATGAACCACTAATATACACAACCCTAACCACAGTCATTACCACCAGAAAAGCACAATGGGCAAAAAATAGAAATTCGTTGTTTTTTCTGTCTTCAGTCCTGTGCCCAGGCTCGCTTATCCAACTGTGTCTAACTATGGTCTTTCTCACGGTGACCCCCCTTCACCCCAGGCATATTTGATGCATTTCTCTTGTCCTTTTACTTCTCAACTGGGATAATCATGTTTTATTGCCCTCAAAACTCAAAACCTAACTGTATTTTAAACAAAATGCCCCAAATTGTCAGATAAGTGAAATGCAAACGAGGCCTGGCCCCGTCCGTCATTTCCCCTTGCTTGCCAACAGATGGCAACACAGAGCTCTCCCCTCTCCATCTGGAGTTCTCAAGCAGCTCTCGGCCACTATTCTCCTTGTTCACCAACAGGCGTCCCTCGTGAGCGCCCTGCTCTTTAGGGCTTCAGGCCATGAGTCTGACACATTCTCTCTCCCAGTCCCGTCTCCACCCTGCACAGCTTGTTGCAAACACCTCAGTTCATTGCCACCCATTCCAGTTTTTCTGGCAGTAGCTGACAGCGGCTGCGCCATCCCGCAGAGAGATCGCTCCTCGCAAGGAAGGGGCACTTCATCTGCGGCTGCTTAATTGCCCTTAAAAATAAGCTTCCTGCTCTCAGCTCGGGAAATCGATGCAATTTAATATGAAGCTTCAAGGCCTTAAGTGCCGAGTCCAAGGAATCTGCCTTAGAAACCAGAGGGCAAACCCGTCCGAGAAGAGCTAAACAAAAGGAGGAGGGCCAGTTTTCAAGGCGCCCGGGTGGGATCTGCAGCCCTGCGATTCCCAGCTCAGTAGCCCCTGCAGACGCCTCACCAAGATCTCCCATTTCCTGATCCCGCAGAAGGTGCAGAACTGCCTTGTCTGGTCAATTTCTATCTATCCCAGGTATTTAGCTGGTCCTAGGGTTGCCACCCATCTGGTTTTCACCCAGACAGTCCAGATTTCGGCTTGTGTGTCCAGGTGCCATTTGTCAAGCCCTGATGTCCAGTTTTTTTGACCAGGGAAGAGGCTGAGCAGGGGCGGAGCCTTGGGGGGGAAGAGGTGGAGCAGGGGGTGGGGCATGGGGGAAGAGGCGGAGCAGGGGGTGGGGCATGGGGGTTCCAGTTCCCAGCCATTAGGAAGGTGGCAACCCTATTGGTACCTCACAATTTTTAGTGTATTTATCCTCACCACACCCCTGTGAGGTAGCCCAGGGCTGTTATCTTCATGGTACAGAGCAGGAACTGAGGCACAGAAACCCAGCTCTCCATACGTATGGAGGCATCTAACCCCCATTAAAACCAGTGGGAGTTAGGCGCCTAACCCAGAGAGATTAAGGATTTCAGTGGAGGCGAGGAGCCTGAATACCTCTGAAGATCTGGGTCTAAGTGATTTGCCCACGGTCACAGAGGCAGTCTGTGAGAGAGGAAGGAATTGAACCCTGGGCTCCTGAGTTAGAAGCAGCCACCCTAGCCCTGAACCATCCTTCCTCTCCAATGCTGCAGTTCCATCCTTTGGCACATGTGCTGTCAGTGTCAAGCATTCGGCTCCCCCAGGGCAAAGGGAGGGGGAAGTTCTCGGATGTTGTATCAAAGAGCTGAGCACAACAGTGGCAGTTACTGTGGAGAGGCTGGTAGACAGAGGGCCTTTCCAGCTCCCTGCTGCTGATGACCGATCAGACCCAGAGCCTGGCGATCTTCAGGACACAGCCCCATGGGGTCTGCTCACTCCTGGTTCTAACCTAGGTTTATTCAGTAGATGCAATCAAGCCCAGGGAGAGGGCTGGCTAAGCAACCCAGAGAGAAGGGTGACTCCCTGTAGAGGGCTAAGACACAGCAGTCTTGGCTGCAGGCCCTGGAATTAACTTTGAACTAGATGATACTTTGCATTACTCTCCTCTCTTGCATTGTGCCACTTTCCAGGGGTCCTTCCTCCGGCCACACTGCCCTGAGAAGGGCACAGTGTAAGGGCCTGAGGATCTGAAGGAGCTTACCCTTTTCCGTCACTCACCGGCTTGGGCCAGTTCTGTGACGGATGGAGGGACCAGCCCAGCTGCCAGACTGCTTCTGCATGAGACAATTCCCTGAAAGCCTTTGCTGAATGGAGGAGCCTCAGAGATGCCGAGCGCCTACAGAGGCCTAGGTGACAGCTGCTTTGCACCCTCCTCTCCTTGTCTCCATCAGTCAAAGCCTGAAAACTTAATTCTAAGGCATCATTGTGCAGCCAATTGGCCAAACAAAGCATTGGTTATAAGGCCAACAGCAGGCCACCTCTCAGCATGCTGTCCTCCTCTCCCGCTAATTGCTTCATTAGCAGTATTTGTGAGGTAACTGCAGTTTAATTATCTGCAAAATAAACATATTTGGAAAGTACCATCCAGCAGGAGCAGCATGGGCTTGGAAATGATAAACCTGCAGCCGGCACGCTCCCCCCTCCCGTTACCGCCGGCCTCCCCCCCGCTGGAGTTAGTCTCATCACAGCCTTCTGCAAGGCCATTGCTTGGGCCTCTTTTACCACCACGTCCCTTTGTCTCTCCCTGCTTTCGCTTCCCATTTTCTCAGTCTTTCCTCTAGCTCCCTTTTTCTGCTTAACCACTCACGCACCCCTCCAGCCCTCACAGCGCTCATCCAGGAGCAAGCAACGCCCTCGGAAAACAATAGCCTGCCGGCAGATCCAAAGTCGGTAGGAAGACAGACTTGGCTCATGGCAGTGACCAGCAAAAGGATCCATTTGATACTGCAGTGAGTGGCATTGTCGGCAACGGACGTGGGCTCTCCCTAGCCCACAAAGGGCTTCTCAAAAATCAAGGGGGGGACGCGTGGGGGGCCTCTGTCTTTACAATGTACAAAGAAGGCCTCAATGTTCTGGTTTTAAAAAAAAAAAAAAAAAAGAGAGAGAGAGAAAGAGCTTGAGGGGACAAAGGGTCCCACTTGGTTCTGTACCAGAGTCCAAGCAGTTAGCGTCACGGGTAGTTTTCCAGAAAGACCTCGGGGAGGCCCCTGGGATGCGCTCGATGAATAGGAGGTACAGTGGTGTTGGATCTTTAGCAAACACTTCCTTTCTCCAAAGTGTTTGTTGGGTACTGGAATTAAATTACACCTCCTCCAAAAGTGACACTTGTTTAAAAACAGGTGCTAGAAATCTCTTCCGCTCTCAAGCGCCGGGCGCGTCTCTGGTGATGTCAGCACTTCACCAGTTCTCTGGTGATGATGGAATCTTCCAGGGGAGACCAGACTTGAACGTCTTATGTGAAAAGCAAGCAGAAAAAGGAAAAAAAGGGGGGGGGAGTGGAAATCCAACTTTTCAGGCCTACCGTATTCACCATGAAAAGAGAGACCAAAAAACAGGCAGAAGGTGTGTGTGTGGGGGGGGGGGGTTACTGTATTTCCTCTTTATAGGTCACCTTTAAACCCTTTGGAGGGGAGTCCAGAATTCTCAGCACACCACTGACCCCAGCAGGAACTGCAGTTCATACCCTGAGCCATTCCCGCCCCCAGCCGCCTTTTGAGATTGCAGCGCTCGGCTAGTAATTCGGCAGCGTCCCTGCTCCCTCTCCGCTCTCCCAGCCCCGAGCCAGGGATGCCATCGCTGTGCTTAGCTTCCAACAGCAAAGAGGCTCCTTGCATAAGCGCACAGTAATGCTCCCATCTGGTGGACACAAGAAGGCCGGCCCCTGGCTAACACAGAGAGGGAGGACGCGAAATACAGATCCCCTCTCAACCCCTCGCATCTGCCTCATCCTGTTAATGCAGCCCTGTCCCCTGCCTCTTCCTCAGCATGCCGAGGGCAGGGAAGATTTTCACAGCAGCTGTGCAAGGGTGCTTTAACGAGGGTCCCCGAGGCCACCAAACTGGCAGGGTAGAGAGAGCCCACTGGTGCCACAGGAGCAGGGGGCCAGCCGGGGTCCTCACAGCAGGCCAAGGTTAATGTCCAGCATGGGCAAGGGGCAGTTCTTGTGGGGACAAGCAGGAGGGGTTATCGTCAGGCCTTTTCATTAACATCCCACTGCTAGAGCTTGCTCTCTGTGTGTGCCTGCTGGCGAGGGACCTGGGTGCGAGGATGGGGGGTTTAAGATACGTGTACGAAGGCAGAAGCAGATCTGCAGTGAAGGGCAGGGGCAATGTTGTTCTAATAAAGCTCCTCGTTCAGTGTTAGAAGAAATCCACTCTTTGTGGGCTGGGGAAATGGGCGGAGGATTACTAGCCACACCTCTGCACAGGAATGCCATTTCAGATGCTAACCCCCTATGTGTTTAACCCCTTCCAGTAATGCCAAACACCAAGTGTCCAGAAATAATGAATCAGGCCTCAAAAACCATGTTTAAAATAAAAAGTTTGGGGTTCCTATTCTTTGCCTTCTGGTTTCTGAGTCTTTCGGGTGTGCTCAGATCGCAGTTTCAAGCATTTCTCTGCCACCAGGAAGGCTAGCAACTTACTTTTTTTATTTTGTAAATTAAAGCCAAGATTCCCTTGTAGTCACCTGACTCCAGGAGCTGGGGCTTTAAGGGGGACAAATATCGCAAAAGTCACTTTCACATTAACAGAATTGGCAGTAGATTCTCAGCTCTTTGGGGCAGCAACTGTCTTTTGTTTTGTTTGTACAGCACCTGGCACAATGGAGGCCTGGTCTGTGAATAGGGCTCCTAGGTGCTGGCGCAATATACCACCACACTGCCCAGGCTGGCAAAATGGGCAAGGCTCCCCTGCCCCCCAGAACCACAGTCTCAAGTCTGCCCTCCCCCAGACACCGATACAAACTAGCTCCTGCATATTCCCATGTGGCAGGTGGGAGAAACTGAGGCAGAGAGGGACATTAAGTGACTCCCCCAAGGTCCTACAGTGAGTCAGTGTCAGAGCTGGGATCTGTACCCAGCATTCTGGCTCCTAGACCTGTGCTCAGACTACACCATGATCTCGCTCACACACCTACCTCGACACCAGCTGGATCCTGCATTTCTGTTCTCCATGGCAGCTGGCTCCTCTTCCTGCCCTTTAGAACAAAACCCACCCAGCTCTCAGCTCCGCTCCCCTGCCTGCAGGGAGGCTGAGCGCTTTCATACCTTCATATATTGCACGCTCAGACAGGACCACTGTGGTCATCTCGTGTGACCCCTGTATAGCCCAGGCCACAGAACTGCCCCAAAATAACCCCTAGGGCAGATCATTTAAAAAAACATCCCATCTGGGTTTTAAAATGGTCAGTGATGGAGAATCCACCACCACCCTGGGTAAATAGTTCCGTTGGCAGATTACTCTCACTGTTAAAAATTGATGCCTTTTTCAAGAGGCTCATTAGATATTGCACGGGTCCAAGCCATTACACGAATGCAATAAACAATCCACCCCAATGCCTCATTCTTTGCCTGGGGAATTACGGCCCGGGCCGTCTCTCCCGAATACCGACCCTGGGCAGGGCATTTCGGACCCGCCTGTAGGAAAGCGGGGGTTATAAACAGCCAGAACTCTGACCTTGCAGGGCCCTGAATTTATAAGCTGTGCAGAGACAACCCCCACCTGCTTTTCAGCCCTGCATTTTTAAGAGAGGCAGCAAACACCTAAGGGTACATGTGAGAGGCAGAAATCCCCAGAGTGAGGGAAAGTGCAGCAGAGAGACACTTGAAGGAAATGACAAGAGGTTGCTGCTGTCTAGAAAATGGGGTGTTTAAAATCATTTTAGCAATCTAGCAAAAGCCCCATTCACCACCCAGTCAGCCAGCCCCGAAAGCAGAGAAGGAGAGAGGTTGCACTGATTACTTTGCATCTTTAAAAAGCTCCATTAGGAGTCTCAAAACTAATGGGGAAGCATCTTAAAAAAAAAAAAAAAAAATCACATGGTAAAGAGGAAAGTCAGGTCAGTCTCTCCGGGAGGGGGGTGGTGCTGGCTCATTGCTCGAGGGGGCGACAAGTAAGGGTTCTCCTTACCAATCGGCACATCCCTTTGCTACCCCGAAGTCTGGGCCTTCTCCAGCTCCTCTTGGAGCCACTGACAAGAGTGCCCCAGCTGTGCTCAGTTCAACCCCGGGCGGCTGAGCGAGGACCGGCATGGGTGAGCATCCCAACTGCAAACCATCCCAGGTAAGAGAGGGGCAGAGGAAGCAAGGTCTAGTGGTGAAAGCACAAGATGGTGAGCTCTTTGGTGCAGGCACCGTTTGCTACGCTGTGTCTGTACAGCGCCTAGCACACCAGGACCCAGATCTTGGCTGGCCCTTAGGCACTGCCCTAATAAACGGGACGAACAACAACAAGGCAGAGTTTGGAAACCTGCGTCCTAGCCCCAGCTCTGCCCTGGACTCCCTGAGCAAGTCACTTTCCCCATCTATTGGGAGGCCTCCAGCCCCACTCCACACAGCCATCCAGAGCTGGGGGGTGCACAGAGAGCAGGATTGGGACCCTCATTTGTTAAAAGGGGTCTAGCCCTTGAAGTTCTCCTCCAAGAGTTATAGGAGGTGCAGAGGGGTTTATAGAGGGTGGGGGCTGATGAGCTTCCGGGAGACTACTACATTGTTTACAGCTCTGTTGTACCCCGGGGTATCCCACAGCTATGGTGCAGGCCCGAGAAAACCTCCCTGCTCTCGGTGGCTGGCATGACAGTGTCGCAAAAAGGGCCGGAGGTCACACGCTGACCCCTTCACAACAACTACCCTGGAAACACCTGACTAATCAAGCAGAGACGACAGCACTGAGCGACCGCAGGATGCCAAGGTCCCGCGCCTACCCCCAGCCTGCCTGGGAACAGGGACCTGGCACAGCAGGTGTGACAGAAACACCCCGACTAAAGCAAAACAACTGAGTTCAGAGAATAGTTCTCCCGCCCCTTGCTCCTTCTCCTCAACCTCCCACTCCATCTTCAAAGGAGATCTCTGGGAGGATTGATTTGCACTGCAAGAGGGTGGGCTGGTTTCACACCTGTTTGGCTCCCCGACCTTGGCTGGAGAGGATCCTTCTCCTCGCCAGCCCCTTCAACAAAGTGCAGACTCTTTACCTTTTATGAGTGCAATCAGTAATGTGTGTCTGGCTTCCCGAGAGCTCCCTTAACAGCTTAAGAGGGCTGTAATCATGGCTTCACTCAAGGAACCTTTCTCCAGCTACAGAGGAGCCCATCAATTATTGCCTTATCGCTTAATTTACCCTCCTTGGCAAAGACGCTTGAAAAAGGGGGTCATGTCAGAGAAGCTGCAATTCTACCTGGGTGAATCCTCCATACAGGAGCTCAGGGTCAGCCCCCTGGTATCACAGTCAGTTACCAGCGCTTGCTAATATATATGGGGCTGTTTTCGCTTACCCCAACCAACAAAAAAAACCAAAAAAAACTTGCCTTCAGAGGCAAAAAACCTGCAGCTTTGTTACAAAAAGAAGGTCAGTTTGGGTAAAATCAAAACAAAACGCAACAGCAACCGAACCTCCACACTCAGCTCTGGGGGTTTTCTGGTCCCTCTACCATAACGCACAGCCCCCCACCGAACGCTAACATCTCCTGGGGGCGCAGGTAGGAGTGTTCCCCGGGCTCAGCCGCTGCCGGGCACTCCACTGCTGAGAGCCGAACTGCTCTTTGCACTACTAGAGAGCCTGGAAAGTCCGGCCAGGATCAGGGCCCCATCGTGCCAGGCACTGCACAGACACATGCTGAGAGACGGGCCCTGCCTCAAGTTGCTCACAGTCCGATTAGAAGCGACAGACAAAGGCTGTTTCTTCACTGCAAGAATAGAATAGGTGTGTTAGCTAATTTCATGAGAAATCTTGCTGCAAAAGCCCAGTGGAGGAAGGCACTGTTCTTTTTACCCTGATAGAGCCATTCTAGGTAAACCCCAGGTGTGTGGAGGGGTGTAATATAAACCTCAACTAGCCACTGGGTGGAAAGTACCTGTGCCTTGTCCTCACCGGGCAGATACCTAGAGATAGCTACTGTACAAACGACCTATTTTTGCAGCGAAGACAAAGCCAAAGGGTGGGCGGGGAAACTGAGGCACAAAGGGGGACGGGACTTGCCCAAGACAGACTGGGCTTGAATTGCACCTTGCTTATGCCGTCTTTACAGCAGCATAGCTGTACTGATGTCAATGGACCCGTCACATGAGAATCAGGCCCCGCAGTGCTTTGATTCCCAGGAATCAATCTCCTTACCTTCCCCTCCCCATCCTGGAAACCCCGTTTAAGGAGCTTAGCTGCTGAGAATTTGGTCTGAGCTTCATTTCACGTCCAACCGGCTCATCACCTGCCTCCCCGTTGAGTTTTCTGACCACACTGTCCCATTGCTAATTGATTTGCTCAGGTGTGGTGACAGCTGCCGCAGTTCAGGCTGCTTTAATCAATTACCCACCCAATAAAATCTTGTCAGTTTCATTACTGCCTCCCCTGTGATGCAGAGGAGCTCTCCGAAAGCCTGCAGCCCTGGCGTGCTGTAAATCAGGCTAAGGGGCTCCCCCTTTAAGAGGCACTTTATCGGGCTATAACCAGGCCTGAGAGGAGTGACTGCACTGTGCTTTTGTCCTTTTAATCAGGCAGTTTACCCTGATGTTTCCCTGGGATCTGTATCCGTTTCACTGGAATTCTTTGTAAAGTATTTCGCGATGAGGTTAAGACAGAGGGGCTTGTTGGGGGCTATTATGCATTAGCAATGCCCCTTTGGAGGGCTAGGTTCAGATCTTAGGTCGCCCGTGCAATGAGTTCAAAGGGCTCAGCCTAGTCCCTAGAGGATAATGCAAAATCTCACCTCACAATGGCATAGGGGCGAGCCCGGGTTTGACTCCAGGTCTCATGTTCTCGGTCCCCAGGCAGGCTAGGAGAGCCGTCCGTGCATGTAGACAAGACCAACCTGCTAAAGAGGAACTACAGAGAGCACTAATAATGAAAGGAAGCCGAGAGCCACTGTCAGATCCTGATCTGAATTGCACTGGTGTAAACCTGGAGTCACTTCACTGACTGGTGGAATGATTCCAGACTTACACCATCATAACACAGATGGGAAGCTGGCCCCCTGCTGTGAAAATTACCTGTGTCTGCCACTCGTACATCCTCCGGATTCTGTTGCCCCCTTGTCCAGCCAGTCACACCAATAGTGTGCTCCAAGTCACACTGCTAGAAACCTGCACTATTGAATGGTTAGCTCTTCCACGCTGTGGCATGTCTCATGCTCAAAGCTGGGCAGAGATGAGGGAAAGGAGGGGAGGCCCGATTTGAGCGAGATCCAAAGCAAGGGGAGGTCCAGCCCCCAGCTTTCCTGACCATAAATCTCACACCTCAGTCTCTGCGCCCTGATCAGAAAATGACAGCCCCTCCCAGACAACAGGGGCAGCACAACGAAAGGCTCCTCAACCTGCTCTTAACCGCACAACCCTGCGTGGGACAGGGGGGAGCATCTCCCAACGCCCACGCCAATGGCCTGGCTACCTATTCCGCACCCCACACGCTGGGGGGAAGCGGCTTACGCCAAACTGCGTATTTCCACCTATCTCAAGGGGGTCATCATCGGCTCACCCTTGGTCCCTCCACCGAAGTACGGAGGGAATGTCATGTGTTTGGTCCCCATCCCCCCTCTGTCCCTGAGAGGTCTGTGCATTATGGGAACAGCCACAGGGAGGAGGGCAGATCTGGCCCCCTTTGCTTCGCTGCAAGGCTCTCTCGGTTGCTGCTTGCTGGCCGCTCCCCTCTGGAGCTGGCAGCATCCAGGAAGTCTCAAGCTGAGCCTCAGGAAGGAGGCAGAGGACTGTACCTGCTCTGTTAGTTTCTCAGAAGGGGCTTTTGCAAAGGCAAATCGTAAACGCAGGCCTCTTGGTGCAGCGTGATTACAGGGCTCCCCAGGCCCGGGGAGTTAGCCATCTAAATACCTTTGAGATTCCTGGCCCTCATGTCCTCAGAGCCATGTCCTTTCATTTGCTCGGGTTCCTTCCTAGCCCATCAGCTGAAATAAGTGGCTGATCTTTTCACTCTAGTCTGGGGACCCGCATGGGAGGGACACAAGATGATTCTGGAGCCAGGGCTCTGAGCTGAGACTGAGCTGAGCTGAGACCTGGAATAAATTCCCAGCTCTCATTTCCCTGTTCCCACAGGTTCCGATCTGTAAAATGAAGCTAAGAAGAGCTCCTTGGCCTGTCTCAGAGTAACAGCCGTGTTAGTCTGTATTCGTAAAAAGAAAAGGAGTACTTGTGGCACCTTAGAGACTAACCAGTTTATTTGAGCATGAGCTTTCGTGAGCTACAGCTCACTTCATCGGATGCATAGCATATCGTGGAAACTGTTTCCACGATATGCTATGCATCCGATGAAGTGAGCTGTAGCTCACGAAAGCTCATGCTCAAATAAACTGGTAAGTCTCTAAGGTGCCACAAGTACTCCTTTTCTTTTGGCCTGTCTCGTCTCTTGAGTCTGTAGGCGCTTTGGGGCAGGAACTGTCTTACTCAGCATCTGTACAGGACCCTGTCTCATTTGAGGCTTCTCGGTTCTACCGTGCAATCACAACAGCATTAGGCTACCTGTAGCCCTGTCCGAGTGCCACTGCTTTGGGCTGCCCACCCCTCTCCTATTACAGCAGGGCCAAGGCTCCTTTTCCATTGTATCCCATTCAGAACATTAACCTTCCGTGCTATCAACCAAACAGGGCGGCCAGCTGCAGCCAGCGACTGAATTACCCTGCGGAAACCTGCCAGCAAGAGTCTAAACCGATCCGAAGAAAGGCTGGAGGTTGTGCAAGTTTTAAAAGACATGATTTGGTGCTGGACACCTTGATCTGATTAAGCGGCGACTGAACGGAGCAGCCAGCTCTGTATCTGTCCCAGTAGGTGTTGATACCACACTCATCACCAAGGTATTTGAGCACCCAACCTCACTGAGACAGTTATTTTCTGCCTACTCCTCTCAGAGCCGCTGGCCCATCGTAGGTATTTCTCATGGTCCCTATTACTCTGGTATCTGAGCACCTCACAATCTTGTATGCATTTATCTTCACGACACTCCAGGGGGGCCGGTAGAGCTATTATTCCCATTGCACAGATGGAGACCTGAGGCACAGAAATTAAATGACTTGCCCAAGGTCCCACAGAAAGTCTGTGGCAGAGCAGAGACCGGAACAGGGATCAGCAAGTTCCCCGGCTAGCACCCCGAATTGGTGGTTAAACCCCAAGACAAGGGAGGGGTCATCATGAGATGTGGTTTCTATTCCCAACTCAGCCCCTGAGCTTAGACAAGTCATCTCACCTCTCTCTGCCTGTTTCCCCATTCATAAAATAGGGATGATGACACTGACCGACCTCCAGTTGTGCGCGGACTTCATTCATGTTTCTAAAGCACTTTGGCAGGGTGAAAAGTATTGTCACACCATCCCTGCCCATTAGCCTGTCTGTCTCCCAAACACCTGCACCTGGAAGTGTTACTCTGTTTTGAATGTGGTTTTCCTTCCATTCTCTTTGACTTACTGGTTTTGTTTCCCATCCCCACCCAAAAGCAGCAGTCCGGAATCGGAAGTCACGGCTGTTGCAGCCCTCGCTTTACTCTGTAATTATATATCCCAATCTGTTGCTATGCAGTAAAAATGATTTCCGGCCATCTGTCCAGGTCCAGTTCCCCGTGGTAACCGGGAAGGAAGGAGATCTCCTGTGTGCGCCAGGGCCGAAGCATGAAATCCATCCCTGCCCAGCTTCCCTCAGTAGATGCTCGCTGTGAATCCACTCCTGCCTCCGGTACAGTGACACCAATGCTGAGAGAGGCTCAGTGAACACAACTGAGACGATGGATCCTTAGGCAAGTTACTTCAGGGAGCTTCCCGGCATCGAGTTGGGCGTTCCCGAGGGATCTCCTGGTTCAGTCAATTACCAGGAGCTGAGACGGAATTAATCTGTGACTGTCTGAATCGCAAGGCAGATGTTGTAATGGTCCCTGGAGCAGGGATGGAACCAGAGACCTTTGGCACCAAAAGCCTAGGCCTTGACCACTTGAATTAACAGAGTCAGCCTTATTCACTACGTCGGTATTAAGGTTTATAACCTTTTTGTAGGGCAGCCACTAGAGAGCAAGATAGTCACACCAAAGACCTCGCTCCCAAGGACCTCAAAGCAATTTGCAAATATTAACGGAGTCTCCCAGCACCCCCTGTGCACTGGGGAACTATACCAGATTCCCCTTCTACGGAGGGTGAATCTCAGGCAGGGAGAGGGGAAATGACGCACCCAACACGCTGCAAAGCCGGGAGTAAAAGCCAGCCCTCCTAACCTCTAGGCGGGTGCTCTAATCCAGGAGTTCTCAACCTCTCTCTTTCTGAGCCCCCCCTCACCAAACTACAAAAACTCCACAGCCCAGCTATGCCACAACTGGTTTTCCGTATATAAAAGCCAGTCCAGCGTTACGGGGTAGCAAGCTGGGGAATTGCCAGGGGCCCCATGCCACAAAGATAAATTGTTCAGGCGTCAGTTTCAGCCCTGGGTGGTGGGGCTTGGGGCCCCGGGCTGTAGTCCTGCGCGGTGGGGCTTTGGCTTTCCGCCCTGGGCCCTAGCGAGTATAACACCGGCCATGCTTGGCAGACCCCCTGAAAGCTGCTCATGGTCCCCCAGAGGGCACCGGCACCCTGCTTGAGAACCACTGCTCTACTCACCTTCCTTTCAGGTATGCCATTCTCTCCAGTAGGGGGTGCTGCTTATCCCCGAAGCTGGTGCTCTGCCCCCCTCTAGTGGTGGCAGGGCCAAGTATAGAGATTGACGAGTCTGCTACAGCCTAGCCTGGCCTAGCCTAGCTCTCACTGAGGCTCCTCCTTTGAGATCAGACATCCCAGGTTGCATCTGTGGCTGACAACCCACTTGTGGGTGCAGCGTTACCAGCAGTGCCTCACCAAGAGGATGTGGTTCTGTATCCACGTGTAGCTGGTGCTTTACACCTGAGGTTGTCACCCCTATAAATAAGAGATAAATTATATATGGGAAAGAGAGAGACAAGGTGGGAGAGAGACAATCTTTTACTGGACCAACTTCTGGGGGGGGGGGCGGGGGGAAGGGACGCTGGTTTGGAGCTTTGCAGCGCTCTTCTTCAGGGCTGGAGAAGGAAGCTACCGGTCATGTCTGAGCTAAATAGAAGGTCGGACATGAGGCGTTCACACATGTTGTAGACGTCCATGTTCCCTGCTCCCAGCAAAGATTTCCTGGCAACCTAAATCGTCTGAGCAAGCCGTTGGAGTCGGGGTTTTGAAATCGGAGCGTGAGGGACTGGAGGTGTGGGGAGGAAAGGAGGCCGAGATTACACCAAGACCATGGGGTTGGAAGACAGGGAGGAGAGCGGAGCTAGCAGTGGAAATAGGGACGGGTTCTTATTCATTGCATAGGAAACCTGTCGTTTAAAAGGGGAAAGTAACGGTATTACGGCAGCTTAACCCACCGGCACACAGGCCGCTGTATGTGCACCAGGATGCCCTCATGCAATTCTGAGTTGGCAGCGGCTGGTTGATGGGGAGAAGCCCCATGCAGCCTCTCTGCACAGCCCTGGTAAGAGAGTGCCACCTCCAGGTGAAACGGCTGATGGAAGAATGCAATTACCCAAGCTGTGATTTAACAAGGACACTGGGCCTAACATCACTTACTGCACCAGGAAATCTTTAATGGCCATGAGTAGCTAAGATCTCGGTTATGTGTGTAATCCCAGACAGCACCCCGCAGCACAGCGCCCCCTAGTACCATGCTGGGGCATTGGGGTCAGCGCTGACCCAGAGCGGAGAGCACCCGTTACTGAATCACCCGTGCTGGTCCCCTACCGCACAGAACAGCACCCTGAGGTGCTGTGCTGGGGTCAGCAGGGATTCCACTGGATCTCTACTGAGATAGTAGGATCAGTGATTAGGGGAGGGGGATAGGGTGACCAGACAGCAACTGTGAAAAAACGGGACAGGGGTGGGGGGTAATAGGCGCCTATATAAGAAAAAGTCCCAAAAAACTGGACTGTCCCTATATCTGGTCACTCTAGAGGGGGATGAAACTGAAAGAATGGGGTCCGTGCTTGTGGAGATGAAGCGTGAGTGGTGTGGCAGATCGTGCTGGAGAGATGGGGAGAGTGCAGCTCTTTAGAGGGGGAGGGCACTGGTGGGGCACCTGTTCCATAGAGAATCTGGTTATGGGGCAAAGGGGTTGGGGATAAATTGGCAGCGTGGAGCATTGCTGAGAGCAGCAGGGATGGCTGCTGAGAGTGGTTTGTGCACTGGCAGAATGGCAGAGCTGCCCACTGATACCAGAGGCGTCTGGGAAGCAGGCTAGGGCTGGAACACTTGTCCGTCCTATGGAAGTTGGCCGGAGCTCAGCCCTGCACGGCCCCCTCGTCCTCCCCTCTTTTATTAGTTTAAACACACAGATGCATGAAAAATAAATGTTGCTAGAGAAAGGCAGCGATGGAGGGCTGGAAAGCAATTAGCATCCAAAGAGGCATAATTAGTGCTCCGAATGCAAGCGGCAGAGAAGAAATAAAGTAGCATTCGGATGCAATCAGGGTCGTGCCTGAATTACAAACCGTTAGCTGAATTGCTAATTAAACGCAGTGTGTGAATCACGTCTTATTAAGGGCCCAGTGCAGGCTGGGAGAGCAGCAGCCATGGCAGGGTGAAGGGTGCGAGGGATTGGGGTATAACGGCTGGGGATTGCCAGGGCTGATATTTACAATGGTCTAGCTAGCCGCCTGGCCCCACAATGCTTGGTGCTTCGCCCAGCCAAATGACACAGTAACTTCAGTCAGGCTACCGTCTCCGTCACTGCCAGAGTGCCTTCTGGATGCAATGGGTGGCAGCGCTCTACGGGAACGGGCACACGTGCAGAGCTTAAAAACACCTGCTGGGCCACGTCTGTGTGCTCCCTCCCAGCTCTGCTCCAGCTCCCGTATCCGGCAGCTCTTGCTAGCCCTCCTCTCTGCCTGTCCTGGCCAGATCTGAAAATCCCTGATTTGGGGACAAAGAGGAGGGAGCAGGGCTTCCAAATCTACACGTGGTTGAATGTTGTGATTCACCTCTATCTCTCTGTCTCCATCTGTGAAGTTCTGGGATGCAATCCAGACCAGTGAAGGCTTGTGTCACAGTAGGTCCCTCACCATGCTTTGCTATTGTAGCTCCCAAGCTGGGCCACTCACAAACAGCCTGCCAGCATGCAGGTCACCCCCTGAGTGTCCGTGTATAGCTGCAGACCTGGTCCAGCAGCCGCACCCACAGCAGCTGGTCAGCAACATGCCAGTCACACTCTGGCTCCCACCAGCCTCGGTACCACTTGCAGGGTGACCCCAATACACTCCCAGTCCTGAATTTTCCCAAAAACGCGTGTTCTGCACCGTCTGGCCCCATCCAGGACAGTTCAGATATTAAAGGTCCGTTGCCCCTGTAAAGGGTCTGTATTCAACAGTTTGCTACTTTAACTGGAGTTATCAAGCAGTTCAGTTTAAACACAGCACTGGATTAATTTAGATTAAAAATAAAACCAGCGCATTTAACGACAAAGGGAGAGATTTGAAGTGAGTAAAGGTATAAGGCATTAAAGTCAGAAATGGTTACAAGAGAAGGAAAGAGAAAAAGCTTCCTAGTAGCTCAGTCTGAACAAGCTAGATCTGGTTCAAGGTAAAATCCTCACCCCATGTTCCCAGCAATGGGGCTGACCCAATTCTCAGGTCAGGATCTCTCCCCAGCATAAGTGCAGACTCCGGGGGTGCTCTGGGGCTGGAGCACTCACAGGGGGAAAAAAAGGTGGGTGCTTAGCAAAAGTGGGCCCTGCCAATCAGCTCCTTCCCCTCCCCCCCCAGCACCTCCCGCCTGCCACAATCAGCTGTTCAGCGGCATGCAGGAGGCACTGGAAAAGAGGAGCAGGGGCAGGAAGAAGCGAGGGAGGGGGCAGGAAGGCATGAGGTGGGGGTTCGAGCTCCTCTCAGGAACTGGGGAAGTCAGCGCCTCTGCCCCCCAGAGTCAAAAGGCTGGTTCCTTTGTCTTCTGAGATGAGAGAGCAATAACCAGAGGTGTTTTTACCCCTCACTTTTACAACCCAGTCACCCTCTAAAATGCACATTCCTGAGAGTTACCCCGAGGTCAAGTTCATTCCAGCCGTGAGGAGGGAGGAGACACAGAGTTTTGTGGTGAAAGGTGCCATGTTGTTTGTTAAAACGCAGATCACTCTGTTCCTGCCCCCCTGCGCTGCCAAAGAACAACCACTTGTCAGGCGATGGTCCATCACCTTTGATGACACCTGGCCAGAGGAAGCAGCTTCCCCTTTGTCTTTGAGAAATCGGTTTACCCCCTTCCCAGACGGTGAACACTGTGTAGTCATCATTTCAGCTTCTGTTCATAATTTAATACCCATTTCGCACAAGAAAATTGGTGATCAATGCGGTGTTCGTTTTTAAATGATACCTCACAAGGCATATTTTGCACAGAGCTTATTACAATAACATGCAGGGTGTCAATACAGGGGCGCTTTTGGTCACACTGTCTGTCTGCTTAGCCTGTGCTCTTCACTCTGGTATTTGAGCACAGCCTAGGTATCACCCAAACTGATTCTTTACACAGCACCTCTGCATCCAACTGGTGTCTTCCCTCCCTCTCATCTCCCCTCACTGCATCATTCACCTCATCTCCCTGCCCACAATAGTTTCCCTTCTCCTAGGAGGGCCCTTAATCTCTCACACTCCCTCTTGCTGCAGGGATCTTCGCGACTAGATATGGGCCTGAACAGAGTCCCTGGCTCCAAACCTGGGCCCTGGGTCCAGATTTGCCTCTGAGTGGTCAGCTCTACGTTCTCTCCATGAGGGGATGAATGCAAATACCTCCCAGACACTGGGTGCCTTCTGATTAGAAAGGTCCATGTGTCCAGGAATGCTCGGATCATGGGGGATAGTTTGGCCCTTTGGAAAGAGGGAGAGCTTGGAGGTGGAATTCTCTCCCCTCCTTCCACTTTTCTCCATCCCGTAATATTTCTTTCCCACTCTTGCTGGCCCCATCTCTCATTACACATCTCAAATCCCTTGTTCCTCCCCAAGCTCCAGTCTCCCATCGTCTCGGGCTCTCGTTACCCAGAACAATTAGCATTCTCCTGGGATAACAATTAGACACAGCAGCCTGTGAAACATCCAGTTAAGCAAAAGGTACTTACTACACAGACAAGGGCAATTAACAGCAAACGTCCAGTTCCAAGGGTCTCATTAGCAGCCTTAAACATGCCCATCATTATTAACCATCCAACATGAAGGTTTAAAGCCTGTGCAAAATGAGACATTTTGCTGGCCATATGTCGCTGGGTGGAGCCTGCCGTGCAGCCAGGGCTAGACTCCGGCCTTCATAGCACTGCTCCCAGTTCATCTCATAACTTCAGAAAGCAAATCTCCTTCATCCCTGGCCTTGTTCAGCCCGAGTGGCTCGTCCAGACTTGGGGCCCGGTGGGCGTTCCAGCTGGAGGTGGAACTTGGTGATGGGTGGGGATTTCTTGGATGCAGGTGTGTTCATTTACAAAGAATGTACCACGTCCTGGGTCTCTGAGCGCAGAAGGAATCAGAGAGAAGGAAACAGCTTCATGTGGTCACAGCAACCTTCACCTCTGCCCCATCACCTCTTCCCAGGTTTCTTCCGGAGCCACCGATGAAGTGAGCTGTAGTTCAGGAAAGCTGATGCTCAGATAAATTGGTTAGTCTCTAAGGTGCCACAAGTCCTCCTGTTCTTTTTACAGGTATATAGTGTGCAGCTTCACAGGCAGAGCCCTACGGATTGTGTGGTGCAGGAAAGGAGGTAGACGACTAGTTGACAGTGTGGAAGTTGAATAGACCAACTTTAGGTATTGAGTGAGTGTAATAATGTCACCCCCTAGTGACGGGAACTAGAATAAGGAGCTCACTGTGAGAGCTAATCGAGGAGATTTCTCCTTGGGCTCAAGTGGCAAAGGCCCGTGCAGGAGCCGGGTTCCAGTCCCAGCTCTGTGGTTGGTTTCTCTGCTACCCGTGTCCGCTCTCTGCGGCTCCTGGATTCTTTCCACCCTGCACTGCAGAGGGGAGAAAGATCAGAGCCATGAGATGCAGCTTCCTGTAAACAAACAAAGGGAGCGAGTGCCTGCCGCCATTATCCCCACGCAGAGAAGGTGCTTTGCTGCCATGCGCTGGGATAATTAGCAGCCCGCTTGCCAAGTCACACTTCAATACATGCCACAGCTTTTCATCAGGAGTCGGCAAGCACAATCCGCTGACAATTAATTAGCTATAATTAGCAGGATTCACCTCGTTCTGACAAACTGGGCAAATATTTTCCCAGGGAGCTCTGCACGGCGTCCTCCCCTGGCGCACAGCCGGGCCACCCCGTCCCGCTCTCAGCTAAAGGAGAGACCAAAACGCTAATCGATGACCCCATTTCTCCTCCCCGCCAGATGCCTTCTTGGCCTCTTTGCAGCCCTGCCTCTCAGCCAGGCATGTCCCCGCTCACAGGCAGGTGGGGAGGCAGTTTATCCCTTGCAGTTTCCAAAGTTGGCACCAGGGGAGAGGGTTCCCCAGCGAGATCTATGCTAGTGCCAAACAGGCAGGGTCCCAGCCTCCCGCCTGGGACTGACTCAGGATAAAGCCCTGAGAGAAGGAGCATAAGAACTGAATGATGTAAAAGACATACTCCAGACACTAGCTTTCTTTCTATGGGGCTGGTCCAGGTGTATGCGGGGACAAGGATAGGTGCATTGCTAGGGGGCTAGGGGGAGGTGCATACATCTGGAAGTGGAGGCGGGTGTGTGTAGGGACTAGAGTGGGTGTATTTCTATAGGACAGGTGTATGTAGGTGGGGGCTGGTGCACAGGTGTTGGGGACAAGTATGTTTGGCTGAGGGTGGGGGCATTTCTCTAGGACCGGGGAAGGTATGTGGGGCTGGTTCATGTATATGGGGGTTGGGAGCAAGTGTATAGGCCTGACAGTGCGGGCATTTCTACATGGCTAGGGCATGTATAATGACGTTGGGATAGGTGTCCATAGGGGTGAGTTGGGTGCATTGTTATATGGACAGGGCAGGTGAATGCAGGGGAATCTTTCTGTCGCCGTCCTACAGGGCCCCAGCAAACTTCACTACTGATTGTTTCTCCCGCGTTTAGCTCAAATTTGGATTTGGAAAGCAGGGAAAAAAACCACAAGAAAGGGGCTGCTTCTCCTTTGAAGGCAGCTTCTGCCACAGCCGCTTTGTCTGGCTCAGGCAGGGAAGCGAGTCTCCGGCCACAGGCCCAGGCTTCTTTCATGGCGCACGCACAAAAGCACGCTATGTCGCCACTCCCTGATTAATCAGATTAGCACAGCAGGAAAGTCAGCGCCCACAGGCGCACGCTCAGCGGCTGAGACACCACCTGCAGAATCCACAGGGGGCTGGATTCATTATTCAGATTTTAACAAATTCAGACACGTCTCTCTAAAGGTCTAACAAGTGGTTTCTTTCCCACCGGGGACATTCTCCCCCACACGCTCTCTCCTTGGATTCGTTTTTCATTTTCATCATCTCACCTTCTTTTATAAACCCTGGTGGCATTTTATAAGAAGAGGGTTTTGACCCTGTCTCCCTGACTGGGATCCTTCCCACTGACTGCCCCATGTCTCTTCCGCTCCTGGCCTCATGGCCAACACTCCCTACTCAGGAGAAGATCCCAGAATCAACCCTCTCCCAGGGCTTCCTTCTTGGCCATACCAGTCTCTCTACTGCTGACCGCAGAATCAGCTTCATCGTTAATTAGGCCTGGCCCACCCTCCAATTAGGTTAACTGGCCTCCTGGGCCCAAATTAGCTCTTTCACCACCTGTGTGGGAGTAGACCCCTCGTTGCAGTCCCTGTGTATCACGTCTCTCCTGAGATTCCCAAAGGTAGGTACATGTTCTCATCCTAGCTTGCTGGGTGACCTCAGACAAGTCACTTCACTTGCTGTGCCTCAGTTTCTCCATCTGTACAGTGGGGATAACGATACTGACCTTTTCATAAATGCACATTGCGTTCTATTGATGAAAAATGCCCTAGAAGAGCAACGTATTAGTTTACAGATGGGGAAACTGAGACACGTTGCCCAAGGGATGCAACGCTGTGTCCCTAGCCTCTGTTTGCCAGAAGCTGGGAATGGGCGACAGGAGATGGGTCACTTGATGAGTCCCTGTTCTGTTCATTCCCTCTGGGGCACCTGGCATTGGCCACTGTCAGAAGACAGGACACTGGGCTAGATGGACCTTTGGTCTGACCCAGTACGAGCGGTCTTATGGAAGGCCACCCAGGGAATCAGTGGCAGTCAGGGATGGACTGGAACATTGGGCAGGCTCTGCAGGAAAGATTGGCAGACTTCAGCCCAGTTCCTAGTGACCGAGAAATCCCGCGACAACCAGCACTGACTGGCGTCTAGGATTGACTAGGTCATTGACAAGCAAGCCCAGGGCTGGTCCCTCCAGGGTCAGACGTGAGGCACATGGGTGAGAACCAGCGCATGGAGAAGCTAGCGCCAACCCTTCCCACGCTGCACCGGGTCTGTGCATAGACGCCATCAGTCTGCAGAGTTTCCACCAGCAACGTCATTCGCACCCACAAGCAGTTAGGGAGGAGGGAAGAGCCGAGGACCCGAGTCTGAGCCTCTCCCGCACAGCTCCAGCTTCCATGGAACCAGACTTTCAGGAGAGCTCAGCCCCCAGCCTGCTGAGATCCGAGTGAAAAGCCGCAGGTTTATTTCAAGGCCTCAGTGTGAACTGAGCCCTTCTGAAAAGCTAGCCCGGATCCTGGGGGCTGAGCACTTGGGAAGCCGGCCCTGAACACTTTGGAAAATCTGGCTTCATGGACAGGGCTGCAGCTCCGCCGGGCAGTGGAAAGTTCTACAGCGAGAGGACCCGGCCATGAAGGCTGACTCAGAGCGGAGCCTAGTCCGGGCCCTGCCTTAGTCCCAGAATCTCGCACGCACTCGCTGAAGATCATCAGCATTACCCCGAGAAAGGGCAGGCAGCCTTTGCTGGAGGCCAGCAGCGGGGAGAGGCCTTGCGAGCACTGAGGAGGTTCAAAGGGAGATCTTCATCAATTTTCATAAGTCTCAACCAAGACATCTGAGTCAGTCTTACGTGGGGAAGAGGCCTTCCCAACGACATCAAAAGCCCTGTTTGAACGGCACAGGGGGGCAGGGGCAGGAAGAGGAGGGAGGATGAGAGGAGATGGAAGAAAGCGAGAGATGAAGAGGCAGAGCGACGGGTATTTTGAAACTAGATTTACCACAGTTTTACAAGCATCTGGGGCAAGAGTGAGCAGCCTGAGATACAGAGGATGAGAAGGAGCTCGGAGCAGACTGATTCTCACTCTCTCTGGCCATCAAAGGAGCCTTTCAGAATCAAACGCCGGTGCCTAACACTCAGCTCCGCGTTTGATCCTGCCCTTTGGCTGCACTCCTCTCCAGTGCTGGGGTGTGGAGTTCATGCCACAAGGGACTTGGAACTCGCTCACACAAGACGAGGGTGCGTGGCAGGCACCTAGCTTGCAGCCGGCAGGTTGGCGAAGTTGCAGGCTCTTTCCTCTTGGGTCACCCTGCTGGAATGCCCTCCCCTCTAGAGATCAGAGGCAGGCCAAGGACAGACCTGCAGATCCAGAGATTGCCCAGAAATCTGGCAGCTCCCCCACTGCGGCAGTCACCTCTCCCTGCAACTCCCATCCTGACTCTGGGCCTTACCCAGCCACTGACCAAGAGGCCGGGGAGAATTTACCAGGGAATCCCATTTCCCATCACCAGGGCAGAGGAGAGAGAACCAGGGTCGATTGCGGGTTGGCACCAAACTCCAATATGGCATTTCCCTGGTGCCAGCTGCAGGTTCGTGTCATGCGGCATTACTGGAAGGAACCAGGTCTTCACTGCACCTGTATAGGGCCATAGACATCTGTGGCACCCAATCAACAATAAGGATAATTCCCTTGCCCAGCTGTTCATCACCACTACCTGCTGCAGTGCCAGCCAGACAGCACCACAATCTGCCATGTGCAGACTGGAGGCAGGTCAGCTGTCGGGCGCCGTGGGTAATTCCCGGGAAACTGAAGCATTTAAAGGGTCCTTGGCATGCTTGTTTTTATGCACAAGTTAACTGAAAAGGCCCTGAGCTGCCACCTGTGGGAATGTCACTTGCCCACGTGCTGGCACCCATGGCCAGCAAGGAAAGCCCAGGAGCCTATCTGGGTGCCAAGAAACAATGTGGACCCGATTGTTTATGCTACAGTCAGATGAGGAGAAGGCTCCCTGGGGCTGGGGAGACTCACCAAAAGCTCTTTAGCAAACTAAGTAATCCTGGGATGGGTCCTCCCCTGGATCAGTAATTGGTTACTAGATAAGGAACAAAGGGTGGGACTACACAGTTAGTTTTCAGAATGGAGAGAGGTAAATACCAGGGACCCCCAAGGACCTGATCTGGGACCTGTGCTGTGCAACTGATGATCTAGAAAAGAGGGCGAACGGTGAGATGGCAAAATGTGCAGATGATATTGAGTTACTCGAGATAGTTACGTCCAAAGATGACTCGGAAGAGTTCCAAAGGGATCTCACGAAACTAGGTGACTGGGCAACAAAATGGCAGATGAAATTCATTGTGGATAAGTACAAAGCAATGCACATTGGAAAAAATAATAATCCCAACTATACATACAAAATGATGGGGTCTAAATTAGCCGTTACCACTCAAGAAAGAGATCTCGGAGTCATTGTGGATAGCTCTCTGAAAAGAATCCACTCAGTGTGTAGCGGCAGTCCAAAAAGTGAAGAGTGTTAGGATCCATTAGGACAGGGATAGATAATAAGACAGAAGAGATCATACTGCCTCTGTATAAATCCATGGGACACTCGCATCTTGAATACTGCGTGCCGATCTGGTTGCCCCGTCTCAAAAAGGATGTATTAGAATTTGAAAAGGTGCAGAAAATGTCAATGAAAATGATGAGGGGGATGGAACAGCTTCCATACAAGGAGATATTAACCAGATTGGGACTGTTCCATTTAGAAAAGAGATGAGTAAGGTGGGGGGCGGGGGGGACTTGATAGAGGTCTATAAAATTATGAATGATGTGGAGACAGTGAATAGAAAAGTGTTATTTACCCTTTCGCATAACATAAGAACTTGGGGTCCCCCAATGAAATTAATAGGCAGCGGGTTTAATACAAAAGGAAATACTGCTTCACACAATGCACAGCCAACCTGTGGAACTCATTGCCAGGGGATGTTGTGAAGGCCAAAAGTATAATTGGATTAAAAAAAGAATGAGATAAGTTGATGGAGGATAGGTCCATCGATGGCTATTAGACAAAATCAGGGACGCAACTGCATACTCCAGGTGTCTCTAAACCTCTGACTGCCAGAAGCCGGGACTGGATGACAGGGGACGGATCACACAAAATTGCCCTGTCTCGTTCATTCCCTGTGAAGAATCTGGCAGAGGCCACTGGCAGAAGACAGGATACTGGGCTAGATGGACCATAGATCTGACCTAGTTAGGGCTGTTCTTATCTATGTGCCGGGGTCAGATGGAGGGGGGTCTGGGGGCCGGGCAGGTAATAGGGTCTGTACTGGTGTAGATGGCTCCCTCCATCTGCTCTTTACCATGGAATCAGGAGAAGGGAACTGGCTTGCTATGCTTTGCCCAAGCAGATTTGCCCTCGCTGTCTGGGGGCCCAGGATGTGCCCCAGCCCAGCGCTGCCCAGTTCCACGCTACACAGCCCAGTCTGTCCCTGGGCGCAGCGGGCCCTAGCTCTTCATTGCTCAGAGACAACACTCTCCCAGCCCTCCTGCATCACACGGCACCCCTCCCTTCCCATCCCCGACTACCCCAGGGCAGGGCGAGAACGGGGCCCCCAGGAAGGTGACAGCCACCACCACTGCATCCTACACAAGCAGTTGCCGCCCCGCCCATGGGGGCATCCTGAGAGCTGCAGAGCTCTTCCCCGCCGGTTCGGAGTGCGGTCTAACGGGCACACCGGCAGATCCAGCCGTTTCCGATGCAAAAAGGCCACACGCACACAGAGGCGAATGCGTCCAGCCCAGGCTGCCGAACGTGTAGCGAGCGAAGGAACGTTTCTCACCCGTCGGCTACGAGCCAGCCCCTCCGGAGATGAAAACACTTTGCCTTTTATGGAGGATTGGTCTAGTTTTATTTTAAAAAAAAAAAAAAAAAAAAAAAACACCAAGGAAGATTTCATACTCGAATAAACCTCTTGCTCACACTGGATTAATTCGCTGAGCCCGGAACTCTCAATTGCTTTGGAACCCGATAATGGGAGAGAGCAAGTTCCGAGATAAAGCCATGCACAGCCATGGAGAAGCACTCTCCCTTGACTCGGGCGCTAATTTGAATAATACAGACTCTGCTAAGGCAGGCCGGATTTCAGAGAGCAGATAAGGATGAATTATTTGCGGGACAGAGCTTGCTTCGTGTTAATCTGGCTCCAGTTTTGTAGGGAAAAGTGCTGAGCTCAAATCTCCTCTTATCTCTGAAAGGGCCTGTAACAAACAAGAAATTCATTGCAATAAACATTGCCCCCACTGCATGCGCCCTGGTTTGTTATCATCGGGTTGCTTACGAGACCTGGGCTGTGCAGCCCAGTTTGTTATTTTATCGTAAGGTCTCTAGGGAGTGCTGGGCTTTGCAAACAGGTGATTTATTGTAGGGTTGCTTATGAGTGGTGGGCTGCAGACCCTGCAGTTTCTGCTGATTCATGGACTGCACACACTTTGTTATTGTAGGGTTGCTTGTGTTGGGATGCACGTGGCTGCTTTACAATTCCCATTGATTGCCTGGCTGCACACGCTGGTTTGTTATTATAGGGTCACTCAAGGCAGTCTTGAGCGTTTGTTGTTTATTTTATAAATGAAAAATCACTACTGAGGATTTAGGGGGAGGAAAGATATTTTTTCAGATGTGGCTTTTGCAGAGATAAGGACACAGGTGGTAACATTCCCGGCCGGCCCAGTCCAATGGTCTCCTTTTCAGGTATTGAACACAAAGGTGCTGGAACTAGAGGTCCTGGGGGGGCTGCTGCACTCCCTGGCTTGAAGCGGTTTCCATCGTATCCAGGGTTTACAGTTTGGTTCGATGGCTCTCAGCACCCACCACTGTGCAGCCCCCCTGACTGAACGTAAACTGACTTACACACAAAAAAAAACAATGTTAAAAGAATATTAAAGGTGCAAAGTCAAGCAGCCAGAAGGCAGGAAGTGCTGGAATTAAGATTGCCGGTGCCATAGGCACCGACTCGGGGGGTGCTCTGGGGCTGGAGCACCCATGGGAAAAAAATTAGGGAATGCTCAGTGCCCACCGGCAGCCCTGCGGATCAGCTCCTCCCCCGCCCCCCAGCACCTCCTGCCCACTGGCGGCTCCACCAATCAGCACCTCCCCCTCCCTCCCAGTGCCTCCCACCCGCAGCGATCAGCTGTTCAGCGGCCTGCAGGAGGCGCTGGGGGAAGGGGAGGAGCGAGGGCAGGGCACACTCAGGGGAGGGGGTGGGAAGCGGCAGGGTGGGGCCTTGGGGGGGGGAAAGAGGTGGAGTGGGGGCGGGGCCTGGGGCACAGCGGGGGGTCAAGCACCCCTGGGGGAAAGTGGGCTGTTGGCACATATGGCCTGTGCCACCTTAACTTGGCCTCTCTGTGCGTACGCATGAGGAGACAGTCTTTCATCCCATCCCCATCTCTCCCTCAGCGTTCGTATCCCCGTCCTATCTTCATCTGATCTCATTCGTTCCCTGCCTCCGTTGGCTCCCAGCACTCTCCCCAACCCATTCCCCCCGTGGCTACCAATCCCAGTCTCCTGCACCCCCGGTTCCTCCTTTGATCTCAGCCTCCTCCTCCCCCACTTCGGACCTTCCCCCACAATGTCTATTTCACCTCCCCCCATCCCAGTCTCCTTGCCAAGCCAGTCCCCGTCTCCCCCCAGAGGTTCCTTGTCACCACCTACTCCTCTCCTGGGATCGCAGGATCCAAGCAGCCACTTGCTATCTAGCGGGTGCCATCCACTTCCTTTAGCCATTGTGAGCACTTTGAGCGGCTCAGAGCCGGCTGGCTCCGACCATCCATCTGGCTCAGGCAGAGGGCCTTGCTCGCTGCTTGTCACGTGGCTCATTCATTGCAGAAGACCAGAAGAGGACATTCCCTGCCAGGCGCAGTCAGGCCCGGGGCTAATTAGCGGACGAGAGCAAAAGGTCAAACTCAAAGGGAGAATCTCTCTTAATTCTGGGGATGTTATTTGTGGAAGTGGGACTGCCGGGTCCAAGAACACGGTCTCTTTCCATGTCAGCCTCTGCTTTCTCGCCCCTCACCCCGGTCTTTTGCTCTCGCTCACCCGTCTGCCTGGCAGAATAATCAGCCTGACTGGTTAGCTCTGGGAAGAGTGGGCCGAGCCAATTATAAAAGACCAAATTAAAAAAATAAATTAATTGTAGGAGGCTTGTCAGGGGAAGGCAAAAAAACAAACAACCCAATTCTTCACTTAATGGCCAAGGAGCCAAGTCTCCATCAATCGCAAAACTGCCTTTGAAAACTCCAGCTCTCACGCTTCCTCGGCGAGTTACAGCGGTGCCACGACATCACCCCCAAAGCGACATTTTTAACCTTCTCTTGCGCCCCTTTTCTACCAAAGATGAGGCTCTTCAGATCTATCTGGCCAATTATAGAGGGAAAAAAGAGCCTCCGAAATTCAGCTGTGAATTGCAAGGCAACAGCAAGCCACCCTCGTTAGAGTGCGTGGCTCTGCGCTTCTGGTTCGGCCCCTGCGGAAAGAGAGAGGCTGTACTTTGCATTTACCGCTCCCCCTTCTACAGGTCCCGAAGCGCCGCACGAAGCTGGGAATGAGTGAAACTCTCCCTTGTTGTTCTGCTGTTGTGTCCCTGCTCACTTTCCCCAGCTGACCAGGCTTGCTGCTTGGATGCGGATTGGAACAGCATTACCCAACATGCCCTGCATCCCGGTGCTGGATTGTTCTCCACCTGTCACCCAACGCCAGTTCTCATCACTTGGGTTTGCCAGCGGCTGCCCCCGGAGGAGGATCTGCCGTTCCCGTGAGCTGGTCCCGAGACGCCGTGATGGGTTGGCTCTCCAGCTGCCTGCCTGCCCCCAGGCAGCCTCAAAGAGCCGGAGGAAAGCCCAAAGGGAAGCTGTGCTCACCCAGCTGCCGCAGGCCGTGCCCAGCGCTCCCGGAGGAAGGCAGAGCTGCGCTCGCAGCATGGCTAGCTGTTTGTGCGACCGACACAACGGGCCTTTCCGGGCGACCCAGCCGCTGCTGTATCTGCTCCGACACTGCTCTGCTCCTGGGCAAAGCTGTTCGCAGCCCAGTCCCCCACTGCCAACACGATCTCCCCTGTCCCCACATGTCTTCCCTCTCGCCGCTCTGCCCAGCTCGCTCTACAATCCCCCCACACACTCCTCCCTGCACACTCCGCTGTATCCTGCCCCCGGGACCACCTCTCTCCCTCGGAGCCCCCCCACTCGCTCTCTCAACTCTGCCATGTCAGAGCGCTGTCCTGCATGCTCCCTTTTCGGCCTGGGTCCCTCCCGCCACCCATTCTGGCCTCCGCTCAGCCCCCACCTTGCCCCCCAGTCTTCTCACTTTGGCGATCAGTCCACCCTGCCACTCTGAAAGCATCTCAAAACTCACCGCTTTGCAGGGAGCTGTCAGCCAGCTCCCACCCACCTCCAGCAGCCCTCACTGCCTGTTCCCAACCCTTCCCGCCACAGCTTGTCTCCTGCCCCCCAGAGAGCCCTTGCCTTGCACGAAACCTCCGGCGCACACTGTGACAGCTGACATGTCTCCCCAGGAGGGGACGGTCCCTGGGGAATCCCACCGTTCACTTGGAGTGAATTCTAAGCATGGCCCCTCCACTAAGCCGCACGCACCAGAGCCGAGAATCACCCAGATACTCAATCAAAGCACTGTAGCCGTCTCGCGAGGTCAGCCATGGGCAGGTTACAGTGAATCATAGAATATCAGAGTTGGAAGGGACCTCAGGAGGTCATCTAGTCCAGCCCCCTGCTGCTCAAAGCAGGACTAATCCCCAATATTTGCCCTGATCTCTAAATGACCCCCTCAAGGATTGAGCTCATGACCCTGGGTTTAGCAGGCCAATGCTCAAACCACTGAGCTATGCCTCCCCCCGTAGTGCTGGCCTCGCAAGCTACCTCACTTCACCTGCGATCACGCAGGAGCTATCCTGCTGTAAAAAACCCCCTGTGGGTCAGTGAAGACAAAGCCAGAATCTATCACAGAGAGATGCTGGGACCCGATCCTCTGTTGGTGTAAACTAGTGTATCTCCACCGACTTCCACAGCGCTTCGCTGATTTACACCAGCTGGCCCCAGAGAGAGAAACAGCGACGTCCCTTTTGACCCCCTCCAATTCTGAGCACAGCTAACTGCAGGAGCACAGTTTTTCACCGGGGTGAGCACCGTTTGGACGCTGCACACTCAGCTGGTGGAGGCCCTGCAGCAATGCAAAGAGAGACTCAGCTGAGGCCAGGCTGAAAAAAAAAAAAAAAAACAATCAAGCATTGAGGTTTTGTCCACACTGCAGCTCTGACCAGGGGAGCAACACATTTAACCAGGATGGGGAATATTCCCCCCGGTGTAACTTGATTACAGCCAAGTGAGTCACAGCAGGGATGTGTAGGGTTTCTCTGCCTGATGTGGCCAGGAGTCTGCTCCGAGGTGCTGGAACTAGGGGTGCTGTCGCACCCCCTGGCTTGAAGTGGTTTCCGTCATATAGAGGGTTTACAGTTTGGTTCAGTGGCTCTCAGCACCCGCACTGTACAAATGGTTCCAGCACCCCCGACTCTGAACCGTGGTCTAAGACTGTGCTACAGACAGGGAAAGGAGGGGAGGATAGGTTGAATTCAGCTGTGCTGGGAGCAGGCAGATAACAGAAAGCCTGATTCGGAGTGGGAGATGTGGATGCTCAGCCCGGGTCCAGATCAGGCCCAGAATTTGCAAAGCTTTGCAGGGTTGGGGTTGGATTTTTTTTTACTTGTGGGGGAAGAACTGGGAACCGGCAGGTTTTCCCCAAGCTCAGCTGGCAAATGATTCATCCATTTAACAGACCAGCCCGACTGCTCGTCACACAGAAAGCCTGTAGGAAGGGAGCCAGCTACAGCTGCGCCCAAGCCCAAAGGAGGCAGCTTGAAGCCCTGGACTGAAGTCCGCTCTTTTTTGCGGCTCCTCGTTCTAGGGAGGAGGGTTGAGCTGGCTGCCAGGCTGGGACTCAGCAGACCTGGGCTCAGTTCCTAGCTTTGCCACAGACTCCGTGGGCAGCTCGATCTCCTGCACACGGAAATACTCTGACCCCTGTTCTAAAGGCTGCGAAACTAAGAGACTTGGCCAAGGTCACACAAGGAACCTGGAGCAGAGGAAGGACCTGAACCCAGGTCTGTCAAAGGCCAGGCTAGCTCACTAACCACTAGGCCATGCTTCCTGAGCCTAACTCAGATCTCACTGGCACAGAACAGATATTAGTGAGAGGAGGAGCCTTCTCCCTCTCACTACATCAAACTGTCGGCTTCCTTAGCAGCCATAAGAAGAGTTCTGTGGAGCTCGAAAGCTCGTCTCTCTCACCAACTGAAGCTGGTCCAGTAAAAGACGGTATCTCCCCCACCTTGTCTTACTAATAGCCCTGGGACCAAAAGGGCTACAACAACACTGCGTACGGCTTCCTCTGTGATTGTTAGTTCCTCATTCAGTGTTTAAGAAGCAGTTGTTTGATTCTCTCTCCTTCGGAAGGCGTTGTAGCCATCAGCATCTCTTTCATATTACACCAGGTTGCCCCATGAAGAACTCCCCCACTGCCTTGTTTTGCTTTCGGAGCCAGTTAGACTGCTGATTATGCTCTCCCTTCATCTCCAGCCAGATCCTTCCCATCCCTCTGGGACGGGTTTGCTTTCCCTTTGCCTTGTTCAAGGCCCAGCTCTGATTTTTGTGTGTGTATGTGTGATTTAGAAAGGCTGAGAGATTGGTTTGGTTTTGGGTTTGTTTTTTCCCTTGCTCCCGCGGCACCTGCTGGCCCCTGACACGCTACAGAGAACAAAAGGCACTTTTCTAGTGTTTTCCTGCTTTGATAGCCACCTTTTACCCAAATCAGTCCAGGCAAGGGCTGTAATTATCTGCCTGCCTCCGAGAGCTCCCTTGGCTGCTTGCAATGCTCAGACACCTGCTTTATTTCCATCAACTTGTCACTTTGAAAAGCAAAAAGGGAATGGCTCTCCCCCTTATTCCCCCCCACCCTCCATTATTGAGGAGCTGGAGAACAATCTATACTATTCTTTCCACTCCTCTAAACAAATTCATCAAGGCAGCCTCCATACCCTCTTTGTTCCTCCTGCACTCCAAATTGCTACAGAAGTCCCTGGCTAACCCACTTCATTTGTAATCTTCTGCCGGGATCACACAGCACTCAGGTCTGCTTCTTAAAAGAGGATGCTGTAGGGGTGGAAGGTGCATGCAGTCTCATTATTTATAAGCACAGTAGGCCTCCAAGCACCTGCGGTGGCTGCGGGGGTCCTTAATTCCACGGAGGCTCCATTTAAAGCTTCTTCGAATCATAAGGTCAGCTAGTCTACATCTTTCGTAGATGGAAGGCCACAAGGGACCATCCTGATCATCTAGGGCTCCACTCTAATCTGGGCCAGAGAATCTCTCCATTAAGCCCATAACCACTGTCTGAGCTACAGCATGTCTTTTAAAAACAACGGCTTCAATACCACCTCCCATTTGTGCTGAGCCCATGGGGGAAAGAGGGGAGTCAACTCGTGAAACGGGAAGGGGAGGGAGGAAAATGGACACAATCATCCACTAGATCTTTTCTTTCTCTTTAAGAGGAAGGATGGTTTTGCCAGGTCAAGCACTGAACCAGGACACAGAGAGCCAGCTTTAGTGCCAGGATCTCCCTGCACGATCGGGGCCAAGTCATTCAATTTCTCCAGGCTTCACAGCGCCGTCTCTAAAATGGGATTAATACTCCTGCCTGTGTGTGTCTGCTCTACTTACATTGCAAGCTGTTTGGGGCAGAGACTTACTCACGATACATTTGTGCAGGATGGAGCACCAGGGGTGTGTAATGCAATTCCTGTGAGGCTTGCACCACCATTTCTGCTCATCCCTTTACATACCCGTAGAGCTTTTCATCCAGAAGGATGCAAAGCTTTTCCCTCAAGCTGATAGACACTGCAATCACTTGAGACACCACTGAAATGCAGCCTCCAGGGTGGAGAAGTGTGGCCGTTTAAAACTCAGGGCTAAGGTTGAGGACAGACAGGATGCAGCTGAAACAGCAAGGCAGGTCCCGACTCCTGGGAGGATCTGTGCATGCTCGACTCCCCCGGACATCCATGGGGATGGAGGTCATTCCCCTCTTATATGATCATGTCACTAGGACAATGGGCCTTAAGGGATCACAGGGCTGAGATAGTGCGAAAGGGAGGAAGCGTGATATCTGAAAGATCAGCGCACCCACCACCCCTGTACAGGGCCCTCTCCAGCCCAGTGGAAGCACGGAAAATCCCCTCCACCCTGGACAGAAATCACACGCAGCCTGCCCCCCCAGGAGCTCTGAAGTTTCTTCTCACTGACAGCTCAATTATCAGCATTCAATTCCTGTTTGCCCGCAGTCCTGTAATCAACGTCTGCATGTGTGTATTCTGGCAAAATTAATCATAATTGCTGAAAGCAAGACACATTGCACTTGTAACTTTGGTCCTTTAATTAGGATTCTGTAATTGGATACAGCACTCCCTGTAAATCCAATTACTCAGGATTAGAACAGCAGCAGGACAGCAGCTGTCTGGGAATGGGAAGGGGGAGCGGGGCAGGATGCACGGAGGAGGTTCTCAAGGCCAGCAGACAAGTTTGGGTGGCAACACTTGGGATGCAGGTGGGAAATCCAGGCCCCCGCACACCACATGTAGGCCTGACTCCCCCATTTCCTCTCTTGGGTGAGGCTCAGTTGCCTCTGTGCAATGGGGACAGGGGGAGGGCTTCCGTTGTGGTCTCACTGGGGGGATTTTGGAGGAATAAACACACCCGCAAATAGGAAAAACCTCAGGCTAGAACATCGTCTGGGGCTGGGCTCCTCCTTACCAACTAGGCCTAGAATTCATCCTGGGAAGAACGCTACTGAAGAGAATGATGTTACACCGGGTCTGAACTTGGCCCAGGTCATCACACAACTGACAAGCCAGCAGGTTCAGCAGGGAGGCCAAAGCATTAAAGAATATGAACCCCCTCCCCGCACTGCTCTCAGAGGTCAGCTGGCGCCTCTGCCCCTCAGAACAACCCTGGGACATGGGGGAGAAGCGTTATCCCCTATGAAACGGGGATAACCGGAGGCACAAAGAGGTGAAGTAACTTGTCCGTGGCACACCACATATCACTGGCAGAGCTGAGAATTGAACCCAAGAATCCTGTCATCTAACCTGTAGGCAACCTCGCACCCAGCCTTAGAATGGGGTTTGCAAATGCACCAGCTTTTGTAGGGGTGTATCACTAAGTCGATTTGTTACCAATCTAGTTCTACCATGGGATGGAGAATAAGTTGTACTGGTGTAACAGTTATAACAGTGTGTACACCTTTGCACTGGTATAACTGCCACTACACTAGGGGTTGTACTGCTTTACTTTACCACTGTAAGAGGTTTCAGAGTAGCAGCCATGTTAGTCTGTATCCGCAAAAAGAACAGGAGGACTTGTTACAGTGTGTATGGTAACACCCATTGTTTCATGTTCTCTGTGTATATAAAATCTTCCTACTGTATTTTCCACTGCATGCATCTGATGAAGTGAGCTGCAGCTCACAAAAGCTTGTGCTCAGATAAATTTGTTAGTCTCTAAGGTGCCACAAGTCCTCCTGTTTACCACTGTAGTTACAGCTACACAACTTTTGCGTGTTTAGCCCAGGCCTCGACTAAGGGCTTCTCTACACCAGGAGTTATTCCTGATTAACTTCCTGTTTTGATGTGCTTATCCAGAACAACAGTGCCTTGTTCCAAATGAACTTAATCCACTGTGGAAATGGATTAAGAGCCTCCACACAGGGAGTTAATCAAGTGCAGCTATTCCACTTTAAAGTCACACCCTCCTTTAATCTGAATTACATTCCTTGTGTGGACAAACCCACATACATCACTGGGATCTGTGCTCCAAATTCCAATCCCAGCCTGGGCTGCTCATGCTGGGTTTGCCTGTCATTGCCTTTCATTTGATATAGCAAATTCACACTTGAAGCCTCAAAGTAGCCTCCCCAGAGTGCTGTGTAATCCAGGCTCCGAGGGGTTTCCCCGAGCCCCTCTCCGCCCATCTCAAGCCAGCCGGAGGGCCGCGTAGCCCAGCATCAGTGCTCCCTGAGGTCTATAAAAACTGAATTACCAAAAAAAACGCTCACTTTTTAAAAGAAACCCACCACGAACAATCTTCTTTAATAACCGAAGATAAAAAGAGTAATTGTTTTAAATGAGCGTTCGGTAATTTGGACTACGCTTGATTGTGTTTGGTACTATAAAGTCCTCTTGCCGAAAGCTCTTGGCAGCCTTATACAAAAGGCTTGTGTGTTGTTAGTCTTTTTTTTTTATTATTATTTAAAGTTATGCTGGGAAATATGGAACAATTCCAGCCTTAATTTATAGGATCCTGAGGGTTCATTTTTCTCTCTCTAAATTACTTCAGGCTACTCTGAAGGGGCGGGGGGGGGGGGGGGGGGGGGAGATTTACGCATGCTAATGCCACCTTATGTTAAACTCAGCCTTTCCGTTCCTCAGGGGTTTGAGGCTGTAGACCAGGGGCCCAATCCTTGGTCCTGGACCAGGGGCCCAATGGGAGCTTTCCAAGCATTTTGTCCTGCCTGGCTGAGATTCCCTGGCACTGGAGCTTATCAGAGGGCAGCATATGGCCACTCATGGTGGCTTTACCCTGTACTGGGGGAACATCCCCAGCTCCCTTGCTGGCTGGGTTCACCTCCTATAGGATGAAGCAGACCCCCACCGTATTTTGGACCTGGGCAATGCATTGTCTAGCCATTTGGTATCAGAATAGCCCAGAGATTGCTCTAATCTAGACTCTGAGCCAAAGCCCTCTGAGGTCAATGAGGGTCCTTCCATTACGTACAAAGGGCTTTGGATCTGGCTTCATCAATACATCTTCATGCACAAAAATCATCAGCACCAAGACTGCAGAAAAAGATTCCATCCCCCAAGCTCCCCCTCCTATTCTTAAAGATATTTAATTAGGGGAATCTCTCCTTTCATCCCAAAGTCAGAGAGGAATCTACTTCTCCTGCCACTGATATGCAGCCGCCTCTGGAGTGGAACACTGCTGCTGTTTAACAGTGCAGAGCAACAGCATGTGACGATCCAGGACAGGCGGAGAAAGAGAAACGCACATTCCACAGAAAGCGCAGGAGAAATTTAGCTCCACAGCGTATAACAATTACTCACGCTGAGATTTGGCCAGGACAACCCCACCTTCGTGAGACGCACCAAGGGATCTTTAACAGACACGAGGGCTCAGGAGCTCAGTTTTGGATCTCCACTGAAAGGCAGCGCCTCCAGCAAGCGCAACACCTCCGAGCACCGTGGTAAAAGGTTGACCCAGTGCCGACTCACAGGGCAGAGTGCCACATACTGGATCACCGACACCGCTTCCCTTCCTGTCAGGAGGAGCGGGGGTCTCCCATCCAAGCACTGAGCAGACCTGAGCTTGGTTTAGACATGAGATCTGATGAAGTCAAGTCCCTAGTGGGATGAGGCTGTGGGCCGGGAGGTGGGGGAGAGGTAACAAAGGGGCCATTGGGCTGTGGTGAGGTATGTGGGAAGGTTACGGATCTGCTCGGAGAAGGTGAGCAGTGCGGGATGCAGTTCTGTGACTGGAGAGTTAGCACCCACACTGAAACCGGAGTGAAACCTGCACCCGATGTCACTGCAGCATTAGGCCCGTTTCACAGGGGGGCCAGCCCCCGGGGCTGGGAGAAGCAATTCTAAAGAAGGCTCCAGTTCCTCACCGACCTTTCATAGACAGTTCATCATTATGACCTATTCCACCCAGGTCCCTGGCTCATTCTTGGCTGTGCTCCACTGCCAGGAATGACTCTGACATTTACACTTTAAAGAGAGAGCGAAAAAGAACCTTCTGCTCATTCAAGATTCGCTTTTGCATTTTCATGAGACGTGAATTCCCTTTGCCGTTTTAGACCTGCCTCCCGGTGTTTATACCCCAGAGGGGGAAACTGAGGCACCCAGCCGGGAGGTGATTTGCCCAAGGTCACACAATGAACCAGTGGCAGAGATGAGAACAGAGCTAGGTCCCCTGACTCCCTGGGCTGGGAAAATATAAACAGCACTAGAAAAATAACTGACCGGGAACAATCCTGAACTGGGTGAGGGGAGGGCTAGATGGGACCTAATGGGCCAGATCCCATGCTGGTGGAAAGCAGTGTTGCTTCTTTAAAGCCAGGGGCACTAGGCCAATTTACACCTCCTGTTTTTCTAGCGATTCCGTGACTCAGACAACATGAGTGCAGTGATCCCTTCTGGATCCCTTGGAATCTACGGCCCAAAGTGCAAAAAATTTACCCCTTCATCTTCTTGCCGTGGTGTTTCCAAGCCAGAATGCTCAGAAGAACAGCCGACAGGCCCCAGCCAAGCAGCTAGGAGACACCCACAAGGACAGGATGGAAAGATAGACATCCCATCGGGATCAAGAGCCCTGTGGAGGAACTGCCCCACCCCTCCAAACCACCAAGTGATAAGGGGATGCCTTACGCACACGCTCACAGCAGAAGAGGGGATGCAGGAAAGACCCCTACTGGAGGATCTGTTGGCCATGGGGCTCCTCACCATGTACCCCAATTCCAGTAATCTGCTTGTGGAGTGCAGAGGGGCGAGCACAGGCAGTTGCCCCACATGAAGCCATCAAACCAGAGCTTATTAATTATGTGTGTTACAGAAACACCCAGAGGCCTCAGCCGAGATCAGGGCCCCCTTGCGCCAGGCGCTGTACAGATACCTAGCGGGAGACCATGAAGTGCTGCTGTGTTAATAGATCAGGCAGACAGAGGGTAGGATGGGAAGCAGAGGGCCAGGGAGGAGGAGTGATTTGCCCAAGGTCACGGCAGGTCAGTGGTAGAGCCAGGAATGGAAGTTAGTCCAGTGCAGCGCACTAGCCTCTAGACCATACTGCTTGTCGAGTGGTGCTGACCCCTCAGGTGCAACCCCTGCCCTGGCTTTAGCCCCGCATTGCTTCCCACTAGCAATGGGCACCTCCGCAGAGCTCACTTGCAGAGAGACTGCCTGCCTTTTCCGCCACTTCAGCCCGGCTCTGCACTCAGACCAAGAGAAAGAAGGTCCATTTAAGCCTAAACCCTGATTTTGAGAGATGAGCCCCATTCAATGATCCAGAGAAAGCAAAACCCACGAGACACCTGCCGATGTGCCCCAGGGACGGAATTCCTTCCAGGCTCGAAATTCACATACAGCTCACCATGGGTTGAGCATCTAATGCCATCCAGGCTGCCATCTGACCTGCGGCGGGGTTGGCTTGCTCAAACTGGGTCCCATGCGGCACCCCATCAGCTATCCCAGCAGAGCGGGACTGGGAGGGGGCCCATAGGCTAAGACAAGACCTGGGAGAGCTAATAGGGGCTCTCAGCAGCCTGGCTGGGGGTAGTCACGGCCCACCAGGTGCCCGGGCAGGATGATTTAACGCCTGCTCACGCACCTCCCCAGCGCTCCTGTCAGATGCTACGCTAATAGGCTGCACGTGCTATCGATTTAATGGCACCTATTAGCTCCAGGAATTGATCTGATGTTTCCATTAGGCTAAACAAATTTTTAACGTTCGGGTTCGTTCCAGATTAGCTCACTGGAGGCGCGGGTAGTCAGCGAGCACGGCCCTTGGCAGAGGGCGATTTATCAGCACCTGCAAGCGGGCCCCGTTCCCAGAGAGAAAGTAGCGCTGCGTAGACAGGCCACACACCCAGAAGTTCTGGGGCTGGCTAGTGCGCACCCTCGTGGCGGGGCAGGGCACGGCCCCTCGGCATCCGTCCCTTCTTGGGATTCAGCCGTCAGCCCGGAGGCTTAGAGCCTTCCCGCTTCTGGGGTGACAAAAAGTCAAAACGAAAACCGAGCGTCTTAGTGACCCTGTACCAGCCTTCAGCCCTCACCCCTGAGGCTGACACCAGCCCTTCTCCCCTCCAGCCCCCAGCCCAGGCCCTTGTGATAAGCAGCTAGGTTCTGTTTCGTACAATCCCTTGCTGATTCCTACCTGGCCCCGCAGCAGGTGTCTGTCACGGAGCTGCGCTCGCCCATCCTCCCTGGAGCTTCAGCTTTTCCCAGGTTGTTGCTACCTTTGTCCTTTCGCCGGCTACCCACTCCTTCCAGGGCCTACGCTGGCCTGGCCTCTACTCAAACCCTACTGCTGCTGTCCTCCCCTAGGGCCCCTGCAGTCCTTCCTTGATAGGAACCACCCCGCCGGGTTCCCCCCAGCTGGGTCTAATCCTTAATCACCAGTCTCCCCTCCAGGTGCCGCAGAATGGGCTGATTGGGCTCGCTGGCTCCCCTTTAACCCCGTCACTGCCAGGGTGGGGTTTATACACCCCATGAGCCTGCGAGGGGAAGGAATTTGCTCCTCTAAGGGATCCCGGCATCTCAGTCACGACCCCGGCATTTCTTTCTCCCCAGGGAGAGAGTCGATGGGCTCGGCAGCGAAAAGCCTGCAATGCACCCAGCCTCACTCTGCACACGGGTGTGGAACTGCGCCCCTGAGCCCAGTGCAAAATGCCTGCCTGTGCCAGATCCCAGTGCGGCAGGGCCTGCTGTTCCTCCCCACTCCCCCTGCACGCCCTGCAGCACCCCACTCCGGCCCCTCTGCGGCCGGGCCTCCTCCATATTGCTCCTGCCCTGCGTGCAGGGTGGAACTACCCCTTTGCACCACGCCTGCTCTCTTTTGGAAGTGGAGCACAGCCCTTAAGCTGGCCCATGGCTCAGGGGGGTATTCCCCCCATAGAGAGCACCCCTAGATAAGATCTCCTGACATAACACTTCATTTCTGAGCACTGCCTCCAGCCCAGCTCCTCTGACTCTTTAGGGGTAATTTAAGTTGATGACCTGGAGCTGCCTCTTCTGTTACAGATTGCGAGGAGCTCCGATACTATGGTGACGGGGGCTATAGAAGTACCCAATATAGATAATGCAATGAATTATATCTCACCTTGAACTTCTGCCACAAACGGTGCTATACATGTGAACAGGAGTATCACTGCAATGAACCAGTTCGTGTGTGTGTGTGCATACGGGCGTCCCACTGCTCTCAGCAGGATGGACTCGGGACTCCTCAGCTGTGTGTCCTAAGCCCAGTACTGCTAACAGCCGATGGAGAGTCTCAAGTGGCAGCTTGCCTGTGTTCTGAGCATAGCAGGATCTGAGTGCTATGCCACGCAGCACGGGTAACAAAAGGAGCTTCTTACGTGGCAATGGATTTGTTACAACATTAAAGAAAACTCCTTCAGTTAAACATCTTCAGTATTATGCGGTTTCCTAACGACTGCCTCCCGCTCCCACCCTGAATCTAAATGTCGGGCCTAATCTAAGCTAGCAGTGTCCATTTAACAAGTGGATTCATGGCACTTGCGGAAACAACTCCATTCATCTACTTTGTAATAGGCTCCATTTTCCCCACTTAGACCCACGGCTCATTAAAACTCCTCTGTGCAATAGGGTGTTATTTCATGAATTTCATTTCCAGAAGACTGCTTCTGATCTCTTTCAATGTGGCTGGCACCATTTGCCTGACAAAAATTCTCTCTCCCTTCCTCCCCCTTCCCTCCCCCCCATCCCCTGCAAGATCGTTAACAGTCTATTAATTTCACAGCCACCTCATTGCAATCCATGCTCTCCCCTTCCTGCACCTTCCTGTAATTTTCATGCTCAGGTTAAAAATATCTTAGCTTTTTGCCTGGGGAAAAAGCTAAAGAGACTGGTCCAGTGACAACAGCTGCTCTGACACCTGTTCTTCGTAGCACGGTCCTCTTGTGAGCCCACATGTGCAGTGAGCTCTCCCTTCTCAGCTCCACTTCTATGTGTCGGGGAACTGAAACATTTTAATCAAGAGGTGTCCTGCAGGCCGCCCGTGGCGTTTTCCCACATGACCTGCAGTCACCCCAATCTTTGACACATAGGGTGGTCTGCGGAGCATCCACGTCCCAGCAGGCATTGCTGCGTGTTGATCCGAGCCAAACCCTGTTTGGATTGACCCGGAGCAGTGGCAGCTGAGGTCAGTATTATCTTTGGGGTGCTCCTTTCTATAAATGGCCTGAAAAGGGAAAGCAGATGTGTCCCTTTTTGCTTCTTTAAGGCAGCTAAAAAAACCCTATCAGGAATGTCATCTTGTCTCTCTGGTTTCTGCAGGAGAACTCCTTGGATGACTCAGAGAGGAAGACAGACCCTCAACTGAAGGGGCGGGGGTGCTATATCTTTGACTAGGACAATCTTCTTCCCAAGGCTGGTTTTAAAGAGATGTTAATGAGAACAAGACCTTTCAATCAGCCAGCCCTAGCCGCCTGTCCCTTCCCGGCCCATCAGCTTTCACTGGTAAAGCTCCCCCGTTTCTCAGCTGGTCCCTAGAGGCTTGCAGGCTCCACAAGCCCTAATGTATAAAAAGAGACAGGAAGACAATTATTTTCAGGTCTCTTTGTGCAGCACAAAAGGGCAGACACTGAATTATTATCCTGCCCAGGTCTCCTCTAGACAGGAGAACTGCTGAGCTCTGCTCTATCTGAGGCAGATTTGTGACATTCCCTCAGCCTGGTGGCAAATTGCTGATGTGGCCCCAGGACTGAGACAAAGTTTGGGTGCCCTGTTTTACTCCCATTATCCTCAGGATCCAGACAAGTTAGAGAGGCAGCATGGTGTAGTGGGGCACTGGCCTCGGAGACTGGGATTCTAATCCTGGCTCTGCCACTGTGACCTTGGGTTCCTCCGTGCCTTAGGGGGATAACAGTCCTTCCTCCCAGCTGCTGTCTGTTTACAGCGTAAGCTCTTTGGGTCAAGGCCCTTTGGGAAAGATGTGGACAAACTGGAGAAAGCCCAGAGGAGAGCAACAAAAATGATGAAAGGTCTAGAAAGCATGACCTATGGGGGAAGAATGAAAAATATGGGTTTAGTCTGGAGAAGAGAAGACTATGGGGGGGGGGGATGATAACAGTCATAAAATGTTGTTATAGAGAGGAAGATGATAAATTGTTCTTCTTATCCACCGAGAGCAGGACAAGAAGTGAGGGGCTTAAACTGCCGCAAGGGAGATTTAAGTTAGACATTAGGAAAAACTTCCTAAGCGTAACGGTAGTTAAGCACTGGAATAAACTACCTAGAGAGGTTGTGGAATCTTCGTCATTGTTGGTTTTTAACAACAGACTGGACAACCACCTGTCAGGGATGATCTAGGCAATACTTAATTCTGCCCCATTGCAGGGGGCTGGACTTCAGGACTTCTCGAGGTCCCTTCCAGCCCTGCAGTTCTATAATTCTATGGTGCTCTCAGCTGGTGCTACTGTAATAGATAGAGGTACAGACTCTTTTCTGCCCCGGATGTGAAATTGTGGTCGCAGTAATAGATTGCCTTTCCTTGCAGTGCTGAGCTAAGTTTGGTGGGTTTAGTTTGCTAACGGGCTCATGCTAATTATGAGCAGGGGGTTTCTAATGGGCCATTGCTGTTTTGATCTCTTCTTCTGTTCTCTTTGGAACAACAAGTAGCTCTCCCTCCCTCTGAACTCTGCGGCCAGTAGATAGGAGAATTAGCATGTGCTCTATTGACATACAACCTGCTCCACTCTCTAATTATCCCCGGGATCCCCGGCCAGCCATTGATTGGAGTTCAATAACCCTCCACTGCTCAGCAGCTGTTCAAGCTGGTAATTACAGCTTACATCTACTCCTGAGCTCTGTTGCCAGGAGCCAAGGATCTTCCCGGGGCACTGACCTCTTTCGGTGCCGGGGTGGCACCTGACTGTCTAGCTCAGAGGGCCATGCAACTCAAGATGTCACCTTGGAGTAACCTTCCCACCGTTGAATCTGCATTTCTATGAGCACCTTCCCTCCAAGCACTTTCCAGCCGGGCGCGTATATGCTGACCTCAGCTGCACCAGTTGTGAGCGCCATCGATTTCCGTACAAGCGGCTCGAGTGTCAGTGAGATCGGAGCCTGACCCCCCTTATCTGTCTCTGTGAGAGTCACCATGGCAAAGAGCCTATTGATTTATCTGTTTGGTTTTTTTTAATGTTTACTTTGCGGGCGATAACCAGCAACTGGCACGTAGGCACCCAGCGGAGTGGAAGCATCCAGATAGCAAAGCTGTGTAAAATGAACTCCGCAGGGAGGCCGCCTTCGCTAGAGTGCGCTGAATCAGAGCAGGTGTGGTTTCGGATGGAGTGAACTGTGGTGAGCTCGGACGCAGCCCTCGGGCTAGATGTTTTCGGGAGGGGATGTGCTAATGGTTTACAGCAAAGGCCTAGGAGGAGGCAGGTCTCCTGGGTTCCATTTCTGGCTCTTGTGCTGACTCACCGGGGGCAAGTGATTTCACCTCTCTGTGAACAAGAAGGGCACAATCCCTACCGCCTTTGAGGAATGTAGTGAGGCGTAAAGAAGGACTCTCTTTGAGAGCCTGTCACGGAAATGGCGGAGCATGGGATGGGGATTAGTACTGTAATGAACCAGCTAGCGCGTCTGCACACCTCTGCCCTCTGCTGGATGGAATCACAGCTCCGCAGCTGTGTGTCAGAGGCCCCGTACGGCGTCTGCTCCTTTACCCAAATGCTAGGGACCTGTGCTCTTGGAAAAGGAGGCTCTGAAATCTACCACCATGGTCACAGTGAATGCCCAAACAGCTGTGTCGTGCAGCCCCACGACATGTGGAAAGGCTTGGGTGGGAGGCCTGGTTGCATTATCATTGTGAGGCAGAGAGGCAGGGATCTTTCTTCACCATCCGCAGGAGAACAAGCTGCCAGCAAAGGGAATGGGGGGCAGGGCTTTGGGTTCCTGCATGGAAGCCCTTCCTGAGGCTCTGGCTTTGTCCTTTGTCCTGAACTAACAGAACCCTGAGCAGAACCGTACTCAACCTGAGCTCCCTCGTGACCTGGTTGTTCCTAGGTGCTCTCCCTGCAGGACTTCCTGCCCCTTCCTCTGGCTCTCTCCTGCCTCAGAGAGACTCTCTGCCTTTGGTACTCCTCAACTGGCGCTCATGAGACTGACCTGGCCTGGCTGGCAGTGAGAGTCAGCAGAATAGCTCTGCTCTGCCCATTGCTAGCGTGTCCAACACTAACGCACCCCATCCTGGCACTGACAAGCATCATGTTTCATAACGTCCTGCCCGCAGCAGAACCTGCCTTCCCTTTGCCGGGTTGCCAGCCCTCTCTAACCCCTGAGCAACTGCTAACACTTGATCAGCCAGCAGTGCAGGGGCATGAGGAGATGGCCTGAGACTGTGGTTTATACAGGTCTCCGGAGAGGAGATCTCAAGCAGAAAGGAGTTTATTTTCCATCAGTAAAGTTGACCTAGTGGGGCTGGCTTCTGAAAGCAAAGACAAAGCAGAGGGACAGGCAGGGAATGAGCAATCAGTGGGGACAAAGAGAATCCATGGCTCTAATCCACACGCAGAGATTAGGGTCACTCAGCGGGAGAGCCGAGGTTTAAATGAACAGCGCTGGGAAGATTGAAGTGTTTGTCTGCTTTGCTGTCCGCACTCTGGCCTGGACTCAGATTATTCCAGGCACGTCGGTGCAGGGAGGAGATTTATTGACCAGCCGCTTCTCCATCAAAGTCTGAGCAGAGTTTCCTTACAGCTTCACGCAGGGGAAGAGAGAGACAGAAACAGAGAAAACTTAAACTGGCTGGTAATTCAGTGTCTTGAATGGGCCTTTCCAGCCAGCCCGTCACAGCCCCGGCTTCAAACATCATGGCATCTCCAACACATTTGGAACCCCATCACGTACCTCACCTCAGCACTAGGGGGTGCTGTCCCCATCACGCTGTCCCCAGGGGCTTCTCTATCCCACAGGCTGTCTCATACCCCTCACCCTTAAGGGCCCCTTGCTCCCATAGCAAGAGTTCACTCCATAGCTCTAATGCAAGAGCTCCCCCTGCCCCACCTTAGGAGGGGGATATCTCTGCGCCTCCCTCAACGCCCTTGGGAGGGGGCTGGTGCTCTAAACATTGACCCCCGAGCTCCCCGATTCTTCTGCATCCACCTAATTGAAAGAGTCCCGTGGCTCCTCCTGCAGGGAGACGATACCCTGCTCTCCCTGAGGCTGCTGAGAGGGGCTGGTCATTTCCTTTGTCTGGGTCAGCGAGTCACTTAGGCCCAGCTCCTTAAAGGGATTCAGGTTTCTGATTCCCATGGATATCAATGGGAATTAGGCACCTAAATACCGGTAAGGATCTGGGCCTTCCTTGGGTGCCATTTCTGGCAACCTGTGGCCCTTAGGAGACAAAGAGGGCACAGGGCCTGCTCCAAAGATGCTGGACCAGCAGACAGCCAAGGAGCTCTGAAGGGACTCAGCCTCTCACAACTTTGGCACCTCCTGCTGTCCACACAGGGAGCTGGGTCAGAGTCCAGTCCAGACAGGGACAGAAACCCAGATCCGATGCTTCTCTTCCTTAAGGCTGCAGCCACAGTCCATTGCAGATGGGCACAAAGTTCCCCCCTGCCCTCGAGGCCAATGACATGAGTAATACACACTTTTCCGGCCCCACACGTAAACACACGCAAGCCCATGTACCATCCCTTAGCCATGTATTTGCTGCTACAGGACAGAGACGGACATGCAGATACGAACACGAGAAAAACCATTTACATTCAGACATATACACACAGGTGCTTGCATGCGGGGATTCAGAGATGAATGCAACCACTCCCATGTGCATGCCCAGCTACGGACAGGCACAGAGATACAGAGGGAGACAGCATAGCCTAGTAGTTGAAGCACCGCACTGGGATTCACGAAAACTGGGTTCCAGTCCTACCTCTGCCACTAACATGCTGTGAGACCCTGGGAAAGTCATCTCCCTGCTGGGTGCCTCAGTTTCCCCATGTGTTGAATGGGAATAATGGTACTTCGCTACCTCCTTAAGGGGAGTTATGAGGCTACGGTCATTCATATGTGTAAAGTGTGTTGAGATCCTCAGATGAGAGATACTAGAGTCAGGCAGAGTATTACATACTGTGGCTTTATCTTCCCAGGCTTCTAGCTAAATCTTTTATGCCCCTGCTCTTTCTGCCCTTCCCTCCGCCCCCATGCTCCCTGGATGTACAGCCGGATAATGACTTTCCTTATTTGCACACAGTCTGCGCAAATATCACTTCCTGCTGCTTGAAGCCTACCGCCGTGCAGGGGTGCACCCCGCCGCACATGCCCGCACAGCGCCTGCAGCTACCGACATGCCGCACACCTGGCATGAAGCTACCACTGAGGTAGAGCTACGCTCGTACCGGCACCGCCATGCACCAGCAATGCTCCCGGCAGCAGCTGTGACTGGTTTATCTCTGCCAGAGCAGAAGCTAGATTGATTTTAAAAAGGGGGGGGATATGGGGTTGCTCTTTTTCTTGTTGTTCTGGATGCAGTCCTGAAGTGCTTAGCTCTTTCATCCGAATTATTCACTAACTACTAATCCCCGCCACGTTGCTTTAAACACTGGGCTTTGAAATCAAGCAAGCTGGCACTCCTTACAATGTTTATTTTGTGCCCCCTCCCCGCCCACCCCCCAGGATATGAATACTGAAACAGTCAGACTATTGTCAAGTGCTCTGCTACCCTCTGCTGGTCATTGCAGAGAAACACGCAGTCCTACTCTCCTTTCTCTGTCCAGCACGTTACAGCAGCCTGCCTGGTCTCCTGGCCCCTATGGTTTGCGCTGGCACCTTCCCTCCATTAAATGCTTCTAGAAGTGGCACTTCCTACATGGCAGATTCATTTCAGATCCCAGAGAGGATATCCTATGAAAAGCCCAGGGCTCTAGAAAAGAGCCTGCTAAATATTCATTTGCACACCCAGGGCCCCGACTGGCTGGGACATTCCTCCAGCCGCAATCAGCTGTGCAAAAGCCATGGTAGATGTTTGAGTTCTATACGATGGCTGAGACCACATGCAGCTCTGGGCACCTCAACAGTAATGCACCAAAGGGAATTCAGAGGAGAACTGAGATGACTGAGGGGGCTGACTGACGAGGAAAGATTAGAGGAAGCGAACCCAGAGAGCTTGGTTCAATAGTGCCTCAGTTTGGGATGTGACAGCTGTCTACAAGCATTGGAGGAGTATAAAAGCAGAGGAGAGGGCAGAAGTGTTTAGGGGATCCCAGGTGTTATAACTAAGAACAATGGGACAAAACTGAGTGAAGGAAGATTGAGGCTCAAATATCATGGGGGAGGGGGGAAGGGGGAAAAACCCTTACTGACAACATCTACTAGGATGCAGAACAGTCTCCCACAGGAGATAAATGGACATTAACTGTGTCCATTTAAAAGTGGATGAGACAAGGCCCTGAAGCACAAAGGTAGGGAACAATCTTCCTTTGGCTGAGGGCATGGGCTAAACTGACAGGCCTTTGCGCTCTCACTTCTAGACGCTTAGGGAAGTTAGTGCTTTTTGTGGCCTTCAATTGGTGGCAACCAAGGGGTGAGTTTGGCACAGCCGTTAACTGGCTGGGCAGAGGAGGAGGTGCACGGCTGCCGCTGTGACTCCAGCCAGGACACTTGCGCTCTCTGAACAGGTGGGCCGCAGCGATCTTTCTCTTCCACTGCCCCACCAGGAGCTGTTCTAAGCTATGCTGCTCCTTGCATTTCGTGTCCTACTTGTGTACAAAAGCCTTGCTCTGGCGTTTGTCAGCGGAATAGATTTTGTTTTCTGGTGGAAGCCGGCTGTATTAACATACTTAATTATATTAGGGGCTTGTGGATTATCTAATTATGAATGTGCCTAGTTTTGATTTTCTTTTAATTAATTTGTTTTGTTTACATGCAGCAACATCTGCCTGAGCTCCCTTGGACTCCATCAGAAATGAGATGGGATGTCTCTGGGGGTGAGAGGGGGGAGGGTTGGGGGGGTTCTTCTGGCGGGTACATTGTAATAAATGAATTGGGGTGGGGTGTTTTTGGTTTTACATTTAAATGAGTATGTCGGGGGGTTGGGTGGCTCAGGGATAGAGACTCTTTCACTTCCGTGGGCTGGTTTGAAGCCAAAGGTGCCGAGAGCTGTTACCAGGAGACGGCTGGGCAGGGGTTACATGAAGTGAATTGGTGGGTCTTAGGCAACCGCCCTGTCCACATCACCAAGACCACCCCAAATTGCAGGAGTTGGCAGCATCTTCCAAAAGCCCGAGGACTGGGCAGGACATGGAGTGAGAACTCTCTTTTCACCTCTGGAGATGGTCTTTCCAGCCAGGCATGAGGCCCTTTGGCAGGGGGTTCAGATGCTGCCCATGCTGCCCCTGTGCCGGGGACAGAGGCTGTCAGTCTCCTAGGCTGGCAATTGTTCACTTCACACACAGAGGCCCAAGTAAACAGCCGGTCCTATCTCTGGTGCCAGGCACTGGAGATGCACTGCTTGTCAGTGCAGGTGGTGAGAGTTGCATGGTGAGCGCACGCTGGCAAAGGGGCAGGGGCCTGTTCTACCAGCACTGCAATGCAAATACTGTACCCACCCTTCAGACCAGCGGGATAGAGACATCTCCCCCAGACTGTCGGGTCATGGGACGGGACCCAGCCCAGCATGGTTAGAACACAGCTCAGTCTTGCAGAGTCAACGGGAACAAACTGCTCACTGAATTGCACCAGAACCCTGCAAAGTGCAAGGCATGGTTAGAGAATGTGGTTAGAACACAGTTCAGCTCCAGCTGCACTGCAAAAGCGAATGGTGTTCCTGTTGCGGCCAGACTCTGCGATACCATGGCTTTTTGGCAGTGCAGAACCCTGACAGCTAGGCTCTCTGCTTCCACGGGAGGGCAGCAAAGTGCTGCATTTTCAAAGGCTTGGCGACACCAAGACAAAGCTGACCCCAGACCTAACAGCAACCCTTGCAGTGTACCTTGGAAGGGTGCCCTTTGTGATTGCCCCCATCCCCCCTCTTCCTTCTCCTTCATCCTTGGGCCTCGCTTGTGTCAAAGTGCCTCTCCTTTCAGCAGAGAAGGGCTAGAGGTGGATCCCGCCAGCAGCCCCTGAAGCTGCTCTAGGCAGGAGATTAGATGATGCTTAGTTGCAGGCTAGTCCCCACCACCACCATCCCGGATCTCCGTAGGGCAGCCAAGGGCCAGGTTTTTTAACACTGCACACACAGTTGCACTCCTCTTTTGCAAGGCAATACTGCAATTGCACGTGCATGCCGGACAACTCCCAAAGTTACATTCATTATTTGTGTGCACAAGTTTAAAACCAGGCTCTTAGTTTGAAACATAACAACCAGAGGAGCAGTTTGTGGGGTGGTCGTCAGAGCAGGGGTCTAGGGCTCAGGACTCCTGCGTTCTAATTCCTGCTCTGCCACAGCCTCATACTTTCAGAACTGGCCCATAACACCACGATTCCTACTGAACTCGATGCTTTGCACCTCTGAAAATAGGTCCCACGGCTGGCTGAAAATGGGAAACCAAAACCGAAGGCCACATTTGGAAATATGGCCCTTAAAACGCCACACTTCTGGTCTCTGTAAACGGGCCTAGCAACCTCACCCACTCCATAAAATGCCTGGAGATTCTTGGGTGAAAGGTACTATGTAATAAATACAGAGTATTACTGTTCATGGAGTCTGATCTCTCTCCTGAGGGGCCCATTGGCTCAGCCACAGTGCGATTCCCACCCTGTCTATGACAGCAAGCCTGAGAGTCAGAGTGTTTTGCTTCTCTCAGGTAGCCTTTGCTCTAGCAAGTAGGAGGTGGAGCAGGCAGGAATTGACCCCAGACATTTGGGCTGAGAAACACTTACTGCTTAATCGGAGCATTTCCTGGTATCAGCAGGGCAGCCTGCTTTGTTTACTATCTCATGACACAGAGCTCAGTGCCATCTGGATACTGTACAAGGAAGTGAGATAAGTTTGTACGCAGGGAGGAGAGCAGAATTTCTCTAACGCATTCTGAAGCAGTTGGGAGTTCTCAGCAAAGATACCGCGTCCTTGCTGGCTCATTCCAAGAGGGAGTTCACTTTTAACATGTCTACACACCACCTCTTTCTGTAAGCAAGGAGCTTCTGCATATCTTCTGGGTACTGCCTGGTTCTAAACTCAGCAGCAAAATCCTTAAGTCAATTACAGGAAACATCTTGTAAACAAATCCAAAGTCAACTTCTGTTGGCAAAAAAAAATACTGGCCGATCAGTCCAGCTCTGCAAAGCTGCAAAATGAGAAAGCAAGAGCAGGCAAATACTGCCTGGGGGGCAGATGGGGTTTGAAGGAAGCGGGACTGAAGATCTGATGCAGACAAAATTAAAATGTGACGAGGAAACGATGGGTAAGAGTACCAATGCATAAAACACAGCCATGCTGCATGTACCTTCCGGTCTAAGGGTGCAGGAGCAAGGAGACCGTGTTTGTGTTGGAAGGGCAGTAAAATGCTGTGCATGTGTACACATCTCGACATGGGACAAGGCTTTATTGTGGCTCTACGGCCCAGGCCCAGAGAGGTGTGTAGAGTCACACCAGCCGAGGGGGAGCTGTAGGTGGCATTTTGAGAGTTTTGCCGTGAATTTCAATGGGACTAGAATTTGATTCGCAATCTAGGAGAGGGCTAAGTAACAGAGACATAAGGCAAGAGAAGGTTCTTAAAAGCACTGGGTCCAATTCTGTTTTCAGTTACACCAGTAGGTGTGGGGTAACCCCAGTGATGACAATGAAATTACTTCAGGAATTACACCATTATTAAGGCAGAATTTGTCCCATTGGAGTTACATCTGGGATGAGCCGTCTTAAAAGGCCAAATCCTCCACTGGCATAATCTCATAAGCTGTCATATCCCCCAGTTATGCCAATTTACACAACAGAGGCTCTGGCCCCACATAAGTAAAACAAAATGAAAATTTGATTTAAAAGCCATAACACAAACTAGCTTCATTTTAAAGAGCAATTGTCTAACCCCATTACACGGTATATTAGGGATGTTGTTCATTATCAAATTTATAACTGGGGATAGTTTGACTAGTTTTAATGACAGCAGTTAAAGGCACATGCTTGCCAGGTTAGAAATCATACAGTACACAGCTTCTGCCTCCCCTCTTTGTAACTAATAGGGATTGGGAAAAGGGGTGGGGGGGGATTTAAAACATGGGAATGTATTTTCTCTTTATTTGTCTCACTGAACTGGAAGAGTAAAAGCAACCAGAGCAGTTTCTTGTTAAAATTTCTCATCCACTACCACCATGCACTTACGTTTTGGTTTCCAACGCTGCAGGGAAAGGTGGGGTCCCAGAAGACCCTTCAAATCCATGCATACTCCAGTGCTTCAGGGAACTGTGGGGCCCAGGGTGGAAGAGATTCAAAGCCTACTTAAGCCAATGAGAGTCTTTCCATTCACCAAAATGGGCTTTGCATCAGGCCCACACAATGCAAGTGTGACTATGGGGCACTAATGCCATAGAAACAACAAAGCTAACCTGGACCCACTGCTGACTGTAGGTGCTTATGCTATCCAACTGGGGCAATTACTAACAGCTGAATTCTCAGCCCAGACCCAGTCTTCACAGCGGAGCTTTCCATTGGGACCTGCTGCCTGCAACTATCCCAACAGCAGTTGTGTTGTTCTGTTTACAGCTGTTGCTTGTTCTTTTGTTTTTTTATCTTAATATCCGACCTTGATGTCATGGAGATGATTCAGAAGCAAACAGAGAGAGGGAATAGCAGTGACAAAGGCCTGGAGACATTATCAGAGGGGTTTAGGAAAGACTAAAAAAAGAACTGAGTAGCTTGTCTGCACAATGACTAAGGGGAGAGGTGATAACAGTCTACAAGTGTTTGAGAGTCTGAACACCACAGGGCAAGAGGTTAGTTAATATGGAATGGAGGAGGATGACTGGGAAGAAAAAGGAGGATAAACTGAGGCTAAATATCAGGGGAAAAATTCCTCCAAGTCATGGACAGGGTGAAACCTCCCCCCCCCGCTTCAGAGAGGCTAGTCCGCCCTCCCAGCCCCGCATGGCCAGACTCCCCCCAGCTGCCCCGTGGCGGGAGCCCTGAGCCCCTCCCCTTGACGGGCAGAGGAGCCCCAGCCCAGCTGCCTGAGCTGCCAGGCCCCAGCCGCGCCGGTCAGCCCGAGCTATCCCTGGCCGTCCCAGCCCCTGGCCGCCAGCCTGACACCTGGGCCACCAGCCGGCCTGAGCCCTAGGCCGCTGGCTGGAGCTGAGCCCCTGCCGGCTTCAGGGGAGAGGGGGAGAGAGGGCGGGGCCTCGGGGCAGAGCCATGGCCTGGGTTAGGGGAGGCTTAGCCTCCCCTGGCCTGTGATACCTGCCGCCCATGCTTCAAGTCAAACAGTAAGAGTGTGCCAGGTATGGGAGAGACGAGGTGGGTGAGGTAATATCTTTTACTGGACCAACTTCTGCTGGAGAAAGTGACAAGCTTTCACCCACCTTGTCTTTCTAATATAACGGGACCAATATGACTGCAAAGAACAATGTCAGGCATGAGGATAGCTGCTGAGTCCTGCTTTCTGACCCTGGATTAGGTGCTAGCACCCTGCACTGACATGCAAAGCTCTTTATTCTTCTGTCTAACCCTGGGCTTCATCTGTTTCTGTTAGCACAGTTATCTAAACAAAAATCTTTGTCTATATGGGACAATAAAACCATGCTAAAACAATGCTATCTACAAACTGTGCTGGGAAACGGCCATCTGTCAGAAATCCATCCTGACAATTGTTTTCAAACCTAGTTGTAACCAGCTCTGCTCCGAATTTGCCCAGAACCTCTCAATGACAGTGCTCTGCGACTCTTTTAAAAAATAACTGCTAAAGAATCTTTATTTTTCTTACTCTGAACATTTTTAAACAGTGCAAGTTCCATAACATAAAAATAGAACAACCGACCATGGTTGCTACGATTCAGATTGCAAGTCACACATGCATCCAGCCTCCATTTGAACTCAAGTCTCAAGTGTTACTGTGCAGTGCTGGTTCCTGGTCAAAGAACAAATACAATATTTTAAAAAACCTGTCATGGTGTGGTGTAAAATAACAGCACCTACATCACAGGTGCCTCTCACAACCAGCACCCATTTTTTTGGAAAATCTGGATTCTTACATCGTGCACCAAACTTTTCTAAAAATACCGTAAGTATTGTAAATAGACAAAACATTTTTTGCCATTTCTGGTGAAGGTAACACCAGTAACACCTCAACAGCAGGTCCCTTTCCACCAGTGGGAGAAACTACTTATGCTCGGTGTAATTGTAAAATAGTCACCTTAAAACCTTTAGTACACGGAAAAGCTCCAAACACCACCAGGACTGGGTGGAATTAAAAAAAAAAAAACAACTTCTTTCAGTAGCACGTTATTTCTCAGTAAGCCTCAGATCTGCCCCCTCACACACACACACCTTTCCTTGCGCACAGTACTTCCTTGTCGCTCCCCTCCCCCCCCCCCCCCCGCCCCAAGTGCACAGGGAAATGGCCAAAAGTTCCTTTTCAAAGGCCACACAAAGCAGAGTGACCAGAAAACAGTTTACATTGAGTCATTGTAACACTTGCCCTGCTTCTCCCATTCTGATCAATATCTGGCGTCTGCATGTGGCTGCTGACGTATTTAGAGCACTGCTCATTATTCCTCTGTTCCCAGGGTACGTGAAATAATTCTGTAAGCCTTCTTTCCATATGGGCATGTTTCAACCTATCCACAACTCTCAAAAGTTAGTGGGAGGCCCTTTTAAATTCCAGAGGTTGATGCTTTCAAGATGAGTTGCAAACTCTTTATGATTATGCTGCTTTCATGTTGGGAGTAGACAACTGTACAAATGATTCTCTGTGGAGCTCCCTAGAGGGCATGGAGTAATTAACAACCAGAAGGGGGATATACTGGTCCACAAAAGGGAGGAAGGGTCAACTGAGACTGGGGATACACACCACTTTCTTGCTGGACGGGTGGAAATGCGGATCCTCCAACAATCTGAGTTTCCCCGGGTGCGGCTGCCTGTAGGACTGCAGAAAGATCTAATGAAGGAAGTGAAAATAGAGTCTGGTTCTGAATTTGTGAATTCAACTGCACCAGTGCCTCCAGATGCTGGATCAGAGACAATGCTTCCTCCACAGGAACAGCTGGACTGGAGTCTCCAGTTGCAGCATGATTTTGGAGGTCAGAGGTAGCAGAAGGTTCATGGGAAACAAGATGGGGCACAGATGGCACCTGAGAAACTCCACCAGAAGATGTAACTCCAGGATAAAATATACCTGATAACTGCTGAATACCTAACATGTTGGCATCGAGGGCCACATTGCCACCACATTCATGGGAGCATAAGGAGCATGAAGACAATGGTCCGTGATTCCAGTTCTGTGATGCGGCTGGTCCTGCATCAGCGAGGTATGTCTCCGTATGTCCCCCAGTCATATTGTGCTGCCTTCCCAATGATTCCTGAGCCATGCTGTAGGACTGCCCTACCATCCAGGAGAAGTTGCTAAGTGAATGGAAAGCACAATCCTGCATGGATTGGTCAGTTTCCTCCTTTCTGTTTTGGCAGTGTGAAGAAGATACTGCATGGCATGTCCCTCCATTTACGACTTCACCCACTGCCGTATTGAGAGCGAACATATTATTGTTTGTAAGGGGTTCCTGGCTGTGAGAAACTGCTGGAGGATACTCGTTCCTAGACAGCCGCTTACCTGTGAATGCCCTGGACGGTACCTGTTGAAATGGTTCAGCCAGTTTGGTGCTCCCAGAACTGTCCAAAGGAGGGGAAAAGCATTTGGTCACAAGGTTATTTTTAAAAGTCACTGTCTTTCTTTTTGTTTCCCTTAAGAGGCCGGGCCCCGTGCTACTTGTAGAGGGATCGCCTGAGACTTTCTTTGGCAGAATCAGTCCCAGCAACAAGCAAGAGTGATTTGCATCAAGACCTATTAAAACAAACGAAAAAGGTGGTGTTAAAGGAAGATTTTTCCACAATTTATGCTGGAATCTTCCTAACTTTGGGCCAAATCCTTCGGTACTGTCTCACTCTTTATTGAATACTTATTGAGGCAAAACTCTCCCTGAGACAAATCCTAAATTTCTTCCTCTGATAGTCATTGGCCACTGTCGAAAGACAGGATACAGGGCTAGATGGACTATTGGTCTGATCCAGTCTGGCCGTTCTTATGTTCCTATGGAAGATTTGCCTGAGTAAGGACTGAGTAAAAATATAAATAAGGATCACAGGTTTTCATGCAATTTTTTTAACCCCATTCACATTTTCTGCATTACATTGAGATTTAATTTTTATTCTTCACCCACAGCTCAGCAATTGTATTCAATGGTTAGAGCCAAATTTTAAAAGGGGCATTAACTTGGCCTCTGAAATTGTGCCTGCAATTTTGGGCAGGCTTGTTTTTACACACAGATTTTTCACACCAACGTCTCGGGCCTGCAAAAGAGTGGATTTGTGCATGCGGCGCTCCAGTTACATGCCCAAATCACGTAGTTCACAATCTGCAGTCGAGCAATGCAAATCCAAGTTTTTGCCCGCACACAATAACACGCATGTGCAAACACTTTTGTGCACAAAACTGCAGGCCCAACTTTAGAGACCGCTGTAGAAAAATCTGCCCTTATTTTTTTGCCCATCTAGGTTGAAAGGAGAATTAAAAGAGTTTAAAATATATATTGCTCTCAAAGGTGAATTATATATTTCTTTCTCAAATGACACACTGACACGAATCACATAAACGCACTTGAAATCAGTGAGTATACTTCAGTTCTGTTTGCAAATAGGTCAGTCTGACCATTCTGTGACGGGTGGCTGACCACAGCTAAACACCAAGGCAATTTTACTAAGGATGACCTGCAATTTTCAACCATCATGGTTTGTAGCTGGGTATCTGATTCTCCCTGTATTGTGCGATGGCTGAAAAAGGTACAGCCCGTTTCAAACGGCCCAGGAGACATTACAGTCTCTTGGTCTTGTCCTATCTTGATGGCAGAGCTCTGGACTGTCCCAGATTAGGAACACAAAGATAACACGATTTATAATTAAAACTATCTGCTTCTCCGTGATGACTGAGTTCCCACTTGTCTGGGAGGTGAGACAGATGCCAGGTCAATCACCGATGGATTGTGCTGCATCTCAGAGGTGATTCTGCCAATGATTACTGGAAAATGTAATCAGCTTCCAGGCTGGGTTCAAGTGTGCACTGAGTGCAATTACCTGATATGGAGATGATGTGATGCTACATCATGTGACGGAGGTAGGACAGGGATTAGCTGCAGCTCTGAGAAATGACATTTCACATGATGAGTAGCTGGGTGGGAACACACTATTATGTGACAAGGGGTTACATGAGTTTACATCCTGATGTGCTGCAAGCAAGCACCAGCCATTTCATTAGTTATATGTGGTAGTTACCTCAGGTCATGTGACACGAAGCTGGGCAGGGAAAGAAAATGTCGTAGGAATTAGGACAGTGTGGGATTACTGGGCTTGATTTGCCTTTCATTTACTCTCATTTTATACTGCTGTCAATCCATTTACCTCAAAGGAGTTACTCCTGATTTACACTGTCACAAGGAGAAGCAGATCCACTGGCTCTCTGCCGTTTCATCTGTGGTAACAGAGGGTTATAGATGTCCATGCATCACAAGATGCAACTACCCATATTTTAAGTGCCTTTTTCCATAGTAAAGGGCATGCAAGTGCCCAACCCTATTTTTCAAATCTGCTTTTCACTGAGAAATAAATAGAGCCCCTTGCTTTCTGACACCCGGTAAAGCTGTGGATTATATTATACTGAATTATTTATAGCACTGGAACCTGTGATCCTCAATCTGAAGGCAGCAAGTTATTTCCCTGAGCCTCTCTGGGGTACACACCAGAAAGGGAAGCCAGCTTGTTTAAAATCCATACCTGGGCCACCAAGTGGATGGAATTTGGCAGGTACTGGCTGGAAGGCTGGCAGCGGTACCATGAACATTTCCATCTCGTTGCTGTCCACAATGCCGTATCTCTGTTTGTTGTTCAAATACGAATACAGCATGTTGTAAATTCTGAAGTCTTTGGTCATGGCAGGGCAGAATCGTATCATGCTCATCTCCTAAACAAACACAGGGAGAAGGAGACTGTGTGGATTGTCTGAAAACACAGTGCTGCTAACACTGTTCACCTAGCAGTAAAGAAGTACTACAAAAAAAGACTGAAAAACGGAAGGCATCTAGGAACTTGTTTGCATGTCAGAAGGGCTCAAGCTTAATCCCATTTGTGGGGAGGGGGCGCTCCCATTCTTTATGTGCTTCACTCACTGCATTTTGGCAAGATGAAGAGCGTTCACCTCACACACAACCTACAAAACATACTTTGGTGCACGTAAACAATCTGGCGGACTCTACATTCTATATGGAGATCACAAGAGTATGAACAAATTCAGGAGAGAGAGAGAGAAAAACACAGACAGAGATCTTGCCTACAATACGGTAAAGACAATTTTTACCTGCACATGGTACATCCCTGAACTGTATCAGGACAGTTGACACCATTGGGCCTGATCCAAAGCTCAATGAAGTCAGTGGAAAGACTTCCAATCACTTCAGTGGACTTTGGAGTAAGCCTTTAGAAGTCTTCCATCCATGTCACACATTTATGCATAGCCACAATCCTTGAACCCAGTGTTGTTGCCAGTCCACTGAACCTCTGAAGATTAGGGCCAACATACTATTCACTTTTACTTGCCACTTAAAAGGACAGAATGTTTCAGTTGATCCAAAATATCATTCTATGCAACCATTAAAATTGTCCCTGCTGGTATCATAACTATGTGGGAAAGTGCAACCCTTTGTTGGCATGCTTTCAAACATGTAAAGGTGACAGCCATTTTAGCTGCATGAATGCAGGCTGCTTCTGGTGTCCAGCAGCTGAGTTCTCCTGTGATAAAAGGTTTAAGGGTTATTATTGCACTAACTCAGTTCTTCTGACATCTTGGACCACAGGCTGAAGGAACTAGGATATGCTTAAAAGTCAGCTTAGTACATGACAAATCATCCTCAACACTTGAAAACAAGAACCTTTTGAAAGGATACCTTGGCTTCAGCTGGCCATATGCTCTCTAAATAATCCCAGACGTCTTCCGGGAGAATACAGCCCCTCGACTGAATCAGCTCCGGTAACGCCTGCACAAATCAGAAGGACAAAAATATAGATTACCCACCTTTTCATAACTGGTGTTCTTCGAGATGTGTTGCTCATGTGCATTCCATTCTAGGTGTGTACTCACCCACCTGCACAGTCGTCAGAGACTTTTGCCTTAGCGGAACCCATAAGGTTGGCTGTGGCACCCTCTGGAGTGCAGCGCTCATGCGTCGGTATATCAGGCCCTGCCGGCCCTACGCCCTCTCAGTTCCTTCTTGCCAGCAACTCCGTCAGAGGGGCAGGAGGGCCGGTAATGGAATGGATGTGAGCAACACATCTCGAAGAACAAGAGTTACGAAAAGGTGAGTAACCGTTTTTTCTTCTTCGGGTGCTTGCTCATGTCAATCCCATTCTAGGTGACTCACAAGCAGTATCCCTGGAGGTGGGATCAGAGTTCACAGTCATGCAGCTTGCAGCACTGCTCTACCAAAGGCAGCGTCATCTCGAGCTTGTTGGGTAAGCGCATAGTGAGACGTGAACGTGTGAATGGATGACCAGGTAGTGGCCTTGCAGATATTCTGAATGGGCACTTGGGCTAGGAAGGCTGCCGCCGAGGCTTACGCTCTAGTTAAGTGAGCGGTGATAATCACTGGCACCTTCGCCTGATCATAGCAGAAATGGATGCAAGATGTGATCCAAGGCGAAATTCTCTGGGCTGACAACGGACAACCTTTCATCCTATCTGCCACTGCGACAAACAACTGCATCGACTTGTGAAATGGCTTGGTCCTCTCGATGTAGAAGGCTAGCGCTCTCCTGACGTCCAGGAAGTACAACCTATGCTCCTCCTCAGACTTATGAGGTTTTGGACAGAAGACTGGCAAGAATATGTCCCTGCCCAGGTGGTTTCCCAATTACACATGAGCAGGAGGCCAGGTGTGGCCACACCTGGACCTTGTCCTTGAAGAATATGGTATACGGTGGTTCCAAGGTGAGCACCCTAATCTCGGAAACCCTCCATGCAGAAGTTATTGCCACCAAGAACGATACCTTTCAGGAGAGAAGAAGAAGAGAGCAGGACGCCAAGGGCTCGAAGGGGGTTTCCATGAGCCACGTAAGCACCAGATTAAGGTCCCATGGAGGGACAGGATCCCGGGCTTAAGGGTAGAGTTGTTCCAGACCCTTCAGGAACTGGTGAAAGGCTGATATAGCGGCCAAGTGGACCGTAATAGATGAAAAGGACAACCCCTGAAGTGTAAAATGCTAGAGGTAGTCCAGAATCAGCTGCAGCGAGGCCTGCACAGGCCCAACCCCTCGGGTTGAAGGCCGCACGTAAAACGTTTCCATTCGGCCAGATAGGTGGCCCTACTGAAGGGCTTCCTGCTTCCCAGCAGGACCTGCTGGACTCGGGCCGAGCACTCCTGCTCCACAGAACTCAGCCATGGAGCAACCAAGCTGTCAGGTGCAGCGCTGCCAGGTTCAGGTGCAAGAGCCTGCTGTGATTCTGTGACAGGAGATCCGGTCAGTGGGGCAGCAGCATCGGGGCCAACACGTCCAGGAGCACGCTGAACCAATGCTGGCGAGGCCAAGCCGGGACATTTAGTATGACCTCGGCCCTGTCCTGCCTGACCTTCATGAGGACCCTGTGGAGCAACTGGGGGGAAAGCGTATATCAGTGTGATTGCAGAGCCATTGGCCATTATCTTTGAAAACTCATGGCGATCGGGGGAAGTCCCAGACGACTGCAAAAAGGCTAATGTAGTGCCCATCTTTAAAAAAGGGAAGGAGGAGGATCCGGGGAACTACACGCCAGTCAGCCTCCCCTCAGTCCCTGGAAAAATCATGGAGCAGGTTCTCAAGGAATCAATTCTGAAGCACTTAGAGGAGAGGAAAGTGATCAGGAACAGTCAGCATGGATTCACCAAGGGCAAGTCATGCCTGACTAATCTAATTGCCTTCTATGATAAGATAACTGGTTCTGTGGATGAAGGGAAAGCAGTGGATGTGTTGTTCCTTGACTTTAGCAAAGCTTTTGACACTGTCTCCCACAGTATTCTTGCCAGCAAGTTAAAGAAGTATGGGCTGGATGAATGGACTATAAGGAGGATAGAAAGCTGGCTAGATTGTCGGGCTCAAAGGGTAGTGATCAATGGCTCCATGTCTAGGTGGCAGCTGGTATCAAGTGGAGTGCCCCAAGGGTCGGTCCTGGGGCCAGTTTTGTTCAATATCTTCATAAATAATCTGGAGGATGGTGTGGATTGCACCCTCAGCAAGTTTGCAGATGACACTAAACTGGGAGGAGAGGTAGATACGCTGGAGGGCAGGGATAGGATACAGAGGGACCTAGACAAATTGGAGGATTGGGCCAAAAGAAATCTGATGAGGTTCAACAAGGACAAGTGCAGAGTCCTGCACTTAGGACGGAAGAATCCAATGCACCACTACAGACTAGGGACCGAATGGCTAGGCAGCAGTTCTGCAGAAAAGGACCTAGGGGTGACAGTGGACGAGAAGCTGGATATGAGTCAACAGTGTGTCCTTGTTGCCAAGAAGGCCAATGGCATTTTGGGATGTATAAGTAGGGGCACTACCAGCAGATCGAGGGACGTGATCGTTCCCCTCTATTCGACATTGGGGAGGCCTCATCTGGAGTACTGTGTCCAGTTTTGGGCCCCACACTACAAGAAGGATGTGGAAAAATTGGAAAGAGTCCAGCGGAGGGCAACAGAAATGATTAGGGGACTGGAACACATGAGTTATGAGGAGAGGCTGAGGGAACTGGGGATGTTTAGTCTACGGAAGAGAAGAATGAGGGGGGATTTGATAGCTGCTTTCAACTACCTGAAAGGGGGTTCCAAAGAGGATGGATCTAGACTGTTCTCAGTGGTAGCAGATGACAGAACAAGGAGTAATGGACTCAAGTTGCAGTGGGGGAGATTTAGGTTGGATATTAGGAAAAACTTTTTCACTAGGAGGGTGGTTATGGAATGCGTTACCTAGGCAGGTGGTGGAATCTCCTTCCTTAGAAGTTTTTAAGGTCAGGCTTGACAAAGCCCTGGCTGGGATGATTTAATTGGGGATCGGCCCTGCTTTGAGCAGGGGGTTGGACTTGATGACCTCCTGAGGTCCCTTCCAAGCCTGATATTCTATGATTCTATGATCAGAGCCCCCAGCCATGGAAGCAGAAAGGCGTCCAACAGGGAGTCCCTGTCGAACCCCTGGAACAAGCAGAAATGGTGGCACTTCCTGTTCTGGTGAGTCGTGAACAGATCCACCTGGGGAGATCCCCACTTCTGGAAGATCTTGTCTCAGGGTGGAGAAGATTCTGCTGCTGACCACTTGCGAAGCAAGGGAGAGAGGCACGCCAACTGACCACCACGAGAGGCAAGAAGGAACTGAGAGGGTGTAGGGATGGCGCCGCCTGATATACCAACACATGAGCACGGCACTCCAGAGGATGCTACAGCCGACCCTACGGATACCGCTAAGGCAAAAGTCTCCGATGACTGTGCACCTGGGTGCGCACACGCCTAGAATGGAATTGACATGAGCAAGCACTCAAAGAAGAATTATTACTTATTATTTGATATTCTGCAGACTTCCTTAAGACCTACTCAGACAATCCCCTACTGAGATCATTATTCGTTAGTAGTAATCTTTTTCACCTTTATAAAGGCCATCACCCAAGTATCTGGGCACACTTTGCATGGTTTAGAACAGAAACAAATAACGGAAAGTGAACCCTTTTAAACCAATTTGTGCTTTCTGAGAGATTCCTTTTAATCTCAGAAAATATAAGGAACAGTCCTGCACTGGTGCCCTGAGCAATGGACTAGTTGGTATAACTGGTCTTCTCCACTTTTAGTTCCTATGATTCTGCCATTCTATAGCAGTTCCTGCTTGTACATGTGAAAACTCAGTTCAAAGTCCATAGTCTCATATCCATGGGAGTTCAACTGGAGTTGAGCATAAAAACCCACAAATCACTGCAAGTCCTCTAGGCACCTAGCTAATCCTATGACATCTCAGAAATGTTTCCCCTTTCCTATTGTCCCATCCACAGGCCAAATGCTGAGGTCCTTACTAATCAGTTCTTACTCAGGCAAATTCCAATTGGTTTCAGTGAGAGTTTGCATGAGGAACAAATGAGTAGTAACTTCATAAGGGCCACAGGACTTGGGTCTATCATATGAAAACACATGATATAACTTGATGTAAGAATCTGAGCTTTGATGCCTTGTCTGTGGAATGCCACATGAAACGTGTGGTGTTTTATTAAATATACAGTCTTGTTGATATAGACAGTCCCTCCCGTAATGTAAAAGAAAACAAGGGTCATACTTGAATGAGGTAAGTGCCATAGCCTGAAACAGGATATGCTTTTGCCACAAACTGTTTAATGCTGAACATCTGAATGAATCCTTCCCACAGCACAGTGTCCTCGACTCGCTTCTGTAGCCTTGGATTCTTCTTGAGGACGCCGGTTGAGGCAGGCCTAAAACATAATAAGTATTATATAGTGGAGTCATTCCTATAGGTCTGGATACTCCATATGCTTTGATTGTGCTATTCTTTTATTTCTTGAGTAACTCCACCTCTTTTCCTGCACATTTTGCACTTTAAAGGAGGGGAAAGGAGGTTGCCACCTGGTCTTTTTTGTTACCTTTGTTGTACCTTGTAACATGTAAGTCGGGGGTACAGAACATCCATCTCTCCTCCCTGTATAAGGGATTGACAATGGCTCCTGCTCCAGCCCATCTCCTTTTAGAAGGGGCCACACATGGAAACCCAAAGGACAGGACTTGGGGATAACAGTGAGGATGGGTAACAGATATGAATTCCATTTTCCAGACCTCTCTCTCCCCCACCCCTTTCCATCACCACATGATGCAAAACAGTCATGTAGGGGCATAACATTTGCTGTACTAGATCAGACAACTGGTCCATCTAGTCCAGCATCCTGCTTCTGGCACAGATCAATACCTGGGGCTTCTAAGTAAGATAAACCCCACCTGTAGTATGTTATATCTCCCTGGGGTGAGGCTGGGCACCAGTCTTGTCTCAGAGCTCCCTTCCTGGACTACAGTTTTGCTATGGGGTTGCCCTGAGGTCTGGAGCACAGCCCCCCAGCTGTGCTACTCAGGGCATCTGCGCCATTATTGGGGGCTTGTGGGGGGGGATTTAAGGTAGTCCAAACAAAAAAGGCAGTAAACTTCCACAGCCCACAAAAGGCAGAGTCCAGGGCCTTCAGAAAGCAAAAGGGAGAGGGGAGGAGAAGGGGAAAGAGAGAGAAGAACCAGCCTGTCTCCCTTCTGAGAGGACCTGGACACCCAAGGCTCTCAAGCAGTTTTCCCAGTCAGTAACCCTGGCTGAACTCTGAGTTCCAGCCCTATTCCTTCAAAATGAACTCCCAAACTGAGCTGGGATCCTCCCTTTTAAGAAACCACCCATCCATAGGCTTGACAAGTCTTCTAGTTGGGTCTGATTATGCCCAGAGGAGCTCTTTACCCTCTTCTATGACTGAGGTAGGGATCTGTCCACCAAATCACCCCACTCCTGTAATGCAACTCGCCAGTTTATGCCAAGGAGCTTTGGTTTCGACTCCTTAGACTGCAGAATTACAGAAGTTCTCAGTCCTTTTTAAAAACCGTGTGTGGACCGTGGAGAATATACAGGCCACATGTTAAAACAAAAAGCACAACAGTAAGATAAAATACATTCCCACAAAGACCTGTCTTTCTCCAGATGTTTTCTCTCTTTGTCTGAATTGACACTGCTTGAATGTAATCTTCTGGAGCTGTCTTCTGCCTTCTTCTTTGAGGTTGATTTGCTCTGCGGTGGGTTAAAACCTCTCTCACCATCAGGAGCCATCCTTCCTGTAAAGTCAGAAAAAACACTTATGTTTCTGTACATTCTGATCACAAAGAAAGAACACTGCTCTAATACAATGTGGATTTCCATTTCTATGAGAAGTTCTGAAATATAAAAACAGAAATAATCTCAGAATTGACACTTTTTACTGTGTTATGGCCAAAGATAACATTTGACCCGGCTGCCAGCAAGTGTAAGGTCCTAGCTATACTGCCCTTGTTTACATTCCATAAACTCATCCATGCTGCCTAGATCTGGCTTGAAAAGGGCTGGGACTAGCCGTAAGGAATAAAGCTCCAGCCCAAGCATGAGTCCTGCTGACTTCTCTCAAGCTCTCCCCACTTTCTTTGCCTGTGTATATCAACATTTTTACAATTTATGGATCATGAGAGTGACAGACAAATAACACTAGCTTGAACCAGGCATCATCTGAGGCTGGTAATGTACAAACCACCAATACACCTCATTCCTCAACAATTGCTAATTCGGTCCTGGGCCTCTTGAACAATTCTGTCAAGTTGTGTGATGGATTTGTGACATGGAGAAAGGTTATGTAGGACAGAATTTGAACTCATATGTCTAAGGCTAACCAACCAAATCCCTTCTCCCAGCTTACTTACCTGTACAGATAAGGCAGTCTAGGTCCAGTAAGTGACTCCTGTGCTGGTCTGTGGTGTCTCTTTTGGACTCTGCAGCGGGCTGGGAAATACGTTTCTTGTCCATACATAGAACTGATCCCTACATGGAATGTATGACAGTTAGTAGCATACACGTTGAACTTCATTCACACGGAGCTAACCTGCGCTCCCGAATCAGCCTTATAGGAAGTGGTGGCTGAGTATCTATTCACACCCTCCTCATTCACCTGCTGGTGTCACCCACGCTCCCTAGAAGAAAGACATGGGGGAGTTCCCACTCTCCCCCAGGGAAATGCTGTTTTCCAGATTCCATCTTTCAAAGAGGCCTATGGTCATCAAACAGCAATCGGGGTGGCTCCCCCTTCTGTTAGTAGTCAACTATCAGTTAACCATAACCTCTTGCTGAAGTGATGGAGACACAGTGTCAACACACAACATCCATTGCCTTTATAATAAACCAGAACAGCACAACACACTTATACAAAAAGAGCCTCTGATCTCAAGATGGCTCATAGAGCTATTGAAACCCTCTAGAAAAGCCAAACTTTTGATGAATTCTTACCCTTATACTAATGAAGGACTGATATCAGGGACCCTTCTTTTTGTTCTATGTTTGTACAGTGCCTAACACAATGGGGTTCATGACTAGGGCTCCTAGGCACCACAATAATACAAATAATAATTATAATACTACACCAGAACACATCATAGTGCAGAAAAGCAGTATGCAAATTTCCTTATCTCAGCAATGACCTGAAGGCCCCCTGTATTCTACTCCAGAGCTTCTCTTGATCCCTCCCCATAGACTGCACAGTACATTTTCAGCAGGAAAATGTCCACTATGGCCTAGAACAAAATCATCAAACTTGTTTTCATTGTGACTTTATCAAGAGTTGAACTGAACACTGCAGAGATGGAAGCCTGACATTAATCCACTATACCAGCTGGCCCACCACTCCCATCAACCCACTCCTCAGAAACTCATCTGCACTAAGATTCAGACACCAGCTGGTTTTAAGCACCTACATATTTCCCTTGAATCTTTCCTCATACCTTCACATAAAAGACCCTTGCTGAGTCTGTTTGATCAAACATGGACACCTACTCACATATAGGTCTTCCAAAGTAAAGTCCTCATCCACCTCTCTGTGTATCTCTATTTCTCCTTTGTGGGTCAGTTTTGTGGGGCAACGCCTTGGTGGTTCTCGCTCCTGTTTCTCTATCATCTCCAGCACCTGGAAAAAATCACATTGTAGTACACAGAGACCCAAGCAGACATCTCTTGGACAAGGACTCGCTCAGGAAAACAAACATCATAAGGAATCAACACAGGCAAAAGCCAAAATGGAAAAGCAAACCGTGGATTTAAAGAGAAGGGGTTTTAAAGATAAAGTCCTTCTCTTAGTGAAACAACAGCAAGGAATTCTAGCTATCCACAAGATAAATACAGCAGCAGTACATGCCTCCACCAATAATGTGTATCAAACCTGACTTGGAGACCATCCCAAGGCTGAGAAGGAAACTCAGTATCCATGGACAGTTCAGTTCTTGGCTTCCATGAAAAGACTGGTCAACAAGGCTGCTATTTAGTATCAATAAGGATGCTAGTTTTTGTGATGTGGTCCCCTTCCCATTAGGAACAGGACAGAGACCATCAGATTCATCTCCTGCAGGTAACCAACCAGCTGTCTGATTTAACAACTTTCAATCAATACCAGCCTGAGCTGCATTTGAACTAGTGACATAGAGGCAAAAAGCTCTGGGCCCCATTGCCTATCCCCTGGGCCATCCCATTCTCAATACAGTCATCCATCTAATCTGCATCAGGAAATGCAAAAGCGTGACACTGTTAACTACTCCTCCTCTATTAAGAGGGGAAAATCATTGCTTTGTAAACATAAGCCCCACAGTGTCATAGAAAGAGGGAGGCAAGGAAGCCAATTGCCTCTCTTTTCTATTGTATTGGTAAGGAAAGAGCGTTGCACCCTTTTCTAAGTTTTGTTTTATAAAAGCTTTAGAAGACTCCAAAATATAAACCAATCAAGAAGAGGCAAAGCAAAAGTGCAATTAAAGCACCAAGCCTGTTAGCTATCCTTCTCCCTATTTTTAAAAAATCTAAATCATACTCAGACCCCTTAAGCAATAAAGGGTGCCATTTTCATAATGTAATTACTTTGGTTTAGATCACCACTGTGTCTTCAACAGAAGAACAAGGTCCAGCAAAGGCATCACAAAGAAGCCGTTGGGAAAAGGGGATGACACTGCATTTATCCCTCTCTCAGCTGCACTGGGATGACTTACATGTTTGCTCTCCTTAGCTCTCCACTCTGCCAACTCCTTTGGTGCCATCTCCAGTGAATTCATTTGAACAAGACACTGTGGGGAAACCTCTCCAAGAACCACCTGGTGGAAGAGGAGCTGAAAGAACAAAAGGAGGATAAGCAGCCCTTGGAAGAACAATGACCACAAGGGACATGCATAGCCAGTCTGCTTCCAAAGATCTCTCTCTTTCCTTCTCCCACTAAATGTATATTTCAAAGACTTTATCACAGTACTCAGACAATGAATGTTAACTCTCAGCAGGTCTGGACTGGATTGCTTGTGCCATGCCTGGAGAGCCTAGGTTTTGCAACAACATTTATGTAGGAATTTGGACATCTCCACCCATCCATCAGGTTCACAGGCCAGATACGTGTACCAATGCAGGCCTGATGTTATGTGCTATAAAGAAGATAAAGATACTCAGGTGTTTGGCGCTGACCAAATGTCTCTACACACTTACAAAGGATGACAGCTGATGAATGGTAGGCATGGCAAGTGCCACCAGTAATGAAAGATTAAGTAGTGTATTAGAACCCTGGATAAGACCCCAAATGATCACGTGTGGCCAAAGAAGGGGATGCCTGGATGTGCAATTGCATAGGCTTCCTCCATCAGTGAACAGAATGAGACTGTAACATTGGACAGTCTCTTTCTATGCTGGTTCTCTATATAGCCACAAGTTTAAAGAGATGCCCTCTTACCAAGCTAATGGAGAAAGTTAGGCAGATTTTCTCAGTCTCTTACCTTATTTTTTGGAGCTTTCAGGTTAAAGAGGAGACTGCGGTACTTGTTTTTGTATCGTTGGTCAACACAAAGAAAGAGGTTGAATATTTCCTTCTCCACATTGTTTGCTAATCTCAATATCATATCTTCATGGACATCCAGATGAGGAGACTCCTCCAACCTGGAACACAGCAAGCAAGAACCACAGATGGATGTGTCAGATCTGCCTGCTAAACGGGAGCCAATTTATAAATGTACAAGCTCTTTTCAATTAAAATCCCAAATAAATGAGCCTGAGAATCCTCCACCAAACAGGAAGCAGTCAGAAACCAGGGTCTTTTAGAAACTTAACCTTCCCAGGATCTCAAAGAGAAACCCCTTGTATTGTGAAATAGCTTGTTCCAACTGTGCTGCTATGTCAGAAAGCCTGTAGCATGTCTTGTTTATGCTCACATCACCTTCAGAGGAGTTGCCAGAAGTGGGGGGGGGGACACAGAGATGTGCTCCAGCCCACATCCTAAGGGAATGCTTCCCTGTCCCCCTACAGTAAATTGCATTTAAACTTGGGGCCCCTCCTAACTTCTGTACACTTAGCCAAGCTTCTCACTTCTTCAAATACATCGTTATAACTTGAATTCCAGCATGATTGCATCTAACCTAAGTCACAGGCGGGTAAAACATCAGGCATTTACTAGATCATATTCTGGTTTTAAACTCCATGGATAAATATAGTGCTCATAAAAGAGAAGGATAAATAGCAGTGCCTAGAGCAGGTACAGCGTGCAAGCTCAGCTCTGCAATTTTCCTGTGCAGCATCCCTGCTATTCTCCTCCTCTGGCTGGCATATACCTGTCACTCTGCCAGTGTGCCCCTGTCTTAATACCAGCAGTACTGCCTGCTATTCCAGACCTAGAATTCTTGGACCTCAGACAACGCCTGCTAAACTCAATGGGAGCCTTTCCATTGACTTCAATGAGTTTTGGACCAGACCACTTAACAAAGGCTGAGAATCATGTGATCGTTTTGTAATGTGGAGAAATAAGGACGAAGGGCCTGAGTCTCCAGTGCCTTCACCTTATGTAGGCCTTTACATCTAGGCAAAGTGACTGCAAGTGACTATGCAAGACAGTGGAGAATCAGGCCCTAGGATGAAACCCACCAGTTTCATTTCCACTTCTGACCTAATAAGGATTTGAAGCTGGCTCTCCAGTTGTTGAACTGTACTGAATTAACCTCACCACCTTGATCCAATTTTCTGTGTACTAGCAAAACCTTCTTATATGATTACCTGACAAAGGGCTAAGCCTGCCAAATGAATTAAACATGAACAGTAGCGAAGAGTGAGACAACAAATGGAGCAATCTATTGCAATAAATAATTCTGGTCTGCAAATGACTGTCAATATCATACATGACATGGAATGTTCTAGGTAAACAATAAGTTGAAACCTTTTAAAGGGCCACATTTTTAAAAAACAGCACCCTTGCTCCTAAAATCAGCAAGGGTTGATTGTGCTATAGAAGTAGCACATTCACCACAGGTGATAGGCAGACTTTCACATAACTCAACAGCTGCCCCTCTGACTGATTAAGGAATTGCACAGATGGATTCTGAAGGGAGTTCCACCCATTTTTCCACGGAGCACAACGGTGGCTGTGACGCAGGGCTCCATAGGAGTTTAAGCTGAGAAAGCTGCGGCCCTCCTTTTAAAATGGATCCATTCTCTGCCGGAAACAAGACTATTACATCTCAGAGCTGCATGTTTAAGAGATGTTCTGCTACTGCGTAACAATAATCAAATCTCCAAGGAAGTTTCCACTGCCCTGGCATTTATGAGAAACAGCATCAGACACAAGACTTTACTCAATAATTCCATGTGACTTTCATATAAGATATCCCTAGCCTTTTCCCCGCCACTATCATTCATAATCCACTTTACCTTTTCTGTAGCATCCCACGCAATGAGTCAACGACCTTAATTCGACTTTGTTCTTCGGACAGCTGCAAACTATGAACAGAAGCTGAAGCTTCTTTAGAGGCTGGTCTCCTACCCCTCCTCCTCTTTTCATTACTGTAATCTTAAAACAAAAGAGAAGTCCTAAAATCTCAGACACTCTCCCTGCGGTACTGGCAGGGGGAATCCATAAAGATTAATGCTGAAAACCCTTTGGGTGGAGAGTAGGGGGTTAAGCATTTGTTTTGACAGATTTGTGAAGCAATTTTTTGAATTTCAGCAGCCAATAAAAAGTCCAATTCTTTTTTTTTTTTAAATTGTATCTATCGAACACAATGGGAGAATTCCAGGTTTTTGTCTGAAACCACTTCCATGAATGCGGTGGCTCTGAATTTCAAATTGCTAAATAATGCCAATGTAAACAATACTGCCTTCTAGCTAGCAGCACATAATCTAATGTAAGAAGATATTTTGGCATTGAGTCTGAAAGCTATTTAGTATATGCATTTTCCACAAACGTAAAAGGATTTAGCATCATCACTTGTATAATTAAACCATATTACTTGTTAATTTTTCTTCTAATTGCTATTTATACTAAATTATTGTTTTAACTGTTTCACTTCTTGCATCTTGGCTTCCATAGCCCATCTCCACTCCTGCATCTTGGCTTCCAAAGCCTACTGATGAGATATTAAAATCAAAACAGAATGGGGTTACCCTGGAGCAGTGGTTCTCAACCTGCGGCCCGTTGGCCACTTGCAGCCCAATCAGCACACAGCTGCAGCCCATGTGACATCCACAGGGCCATACAGGTAATATTGGATGCAGCCAACAATGGTAAATAGGTTGAGAACCACTGCCCTGGAGATATTTTTCTCTTGATGTATCTGGCAAGTAAAGGCACAGGTACCAGAGGTGAAGTGGTTAATTTGGTTTACTGTTTAAACTAATGACTTTCACTCAAAGGAGAAGAGGGCTTGGTGAGAGGCAGAAAATATTCACATTCCTAAATTATAATGATGTTAAACTAAAATTCCACCCAAAAAGGAATTCCCACATTACACCCATTTAGTTCAAAGAGGGTTGTGCCAAAACACAGAATGGATTTACAGCTGAATACAGACCCTTTAATATTCCTCCATCCCTTTAAGAAAAGCCAATCTACTTATCATACAAATCATTACAACCGGGGCAGATTCTTGTAACTTATTAAACCGAGCACCAACTATATCTTGTAATAGAGTACATATTGCACTGTTAGAAATATTCTGCACTGCCACAATACTTTGTGTGTCATAAATACACTAACAAATCAAAATGCAAGGGGTGAAGGCCATGTGTCTGGAGTGAAGACTTTACCCTATTTGCGTGACAACTGAATTGACAGATTACTGCAAAGCTTTGGCCACTGGAATTAAGTTACGTCTTCCCAGCTTCGTTCTGTCCTTTGTATACATTGGAAAATCCTCCACGACATTATTTAATCTGACCAAGTAGCAGCACGGCTTTATTTTTTTAGGATTAAGGTCTAATCTATTTATAGCGAGCCAAGGCTGTGTGTGCTAGGACAACACTGATACTCATCTGCTGCCTGGGCCATACTTATAAATAAAACAATGTTCACCTACACATCAGTCAGTGTAAAAGCTAGGTCTTTCCTGCTAATGGCAGAAATGCTACGAACAAAGGTGGGACATTACAGGGACACCACATCTCCCTGTGGTAACTGCTTTCCTACTGAAGATCCAACAAAGGGAACAACTTCATTTTTGTGCTGCATGCTGATAAGACAGCAAGTGTCTGAGTCAAGTCTGCTGCCTTTATTCACAAAGGGCCTGGTTCTGCAAATCCCACTCACTTTGCACAGTCCTTATAACCTGGTAGTCACACCGAGCTCAGTGGGACTTCTGGCCTGAGTACTTCTCATTGTGAGTAAGGGCTTCACAACTAGACCCCAAACCCATTTTTATTCACATTTCCCCTGAACAGCCCATACAGCCGGAGAGCAAGCTGGGTTCTCGGCCACCTCGAGTATCATCAACACGATCAATTTCGATTGCAGAATCTTTAATATTGGAGGGAAACTGAGAGGCAGAAGGAACCCAGCTGGTTTTCAGACTCTAAGTTGAGAGTCCATCCATTAGAAAAATCATCTCTTAACTTGTAAACTGAGCACATTTGCTTTGGAACTGTGAGACTGAGAAGAAAAGCCCTCAGGGTGACCTGACAGTCATTTTTCGTGCATAATGCCACTTGAACAGTTTCATAACATTTGATGACCTTTCTCAGCATTAGCATGCTGCTAGAAGTAGAGTGATCAGTTCACACTATAAAGATCTTGCCCTTCAGGAGGGGGTGTTTTAATTCCTCTTGAAGTTCCTTCCCCGGGAACACTGCTAACAGATTCCCCTTAACTTAGAGGGGTGGCAGGACTGAAGGGGCAGAAGGCTGCTTGAACAACATACCAGTGTGTTAGCTGCAGTAGTTACATAACAGCTCTAGACACAAGTCTCAGTCTGGGAGTCACTGTACCAGCAAAGCCAGTCACCATGTGAGCATGGGCTTTGCAAGTTTCTCTATATAACTTTGGTTGATGCACCTCAGCCATGACCTGTAATAAGATCTGCTGTTCAAATACTAGGCATCTTTTTAGCATAGACTGTATCATGCCGAACTGTTTAGAAGCTAAGGGCTGTGAACAAATGCCCACCAAATTCATTTTCACTTGGCCTACAGCAGGATTTAAATCCCTAGGAGGGAAAAGACAAAGGCTGAACTGGAACCAAATAAAGTGTGGTACTCTTCCAAACTCCATCCATAACCCGAGTTCTGTCCCAGTATAATGCCCATATATAGATTGTGCAGATCTTAATAAACTGATCTGCCCTCTTATTTCTTGGATGTGCTGATCAATGTGAACTAGTCAAGAATCTTGACATTTAGAATATCATTATAATGCTTCAGGTTCAATACCTCCTTGAGAAGATTAGGGGCAGTTCTCATCTCTCAGACCTATTGTTTCGTGATGTCTGTACACTCATAGAACGATACCACTGAATTGATTTACATTCAGTTCACATTCTAAAGGTTCACTTTTCAACCACAAGGGCTAGAGACTTAATTACTTTCTTAATTACTTGAATTTTGTGAAGGCCAGCTTCCAAGAAAAAGTAATGGTGAGTCAAGATGCCATAAACTGGCCCAATTCAACCCCTGAGAAAAGCTAATGCTTCACCATCTGTATTACCTTGCCTCCATAAGAGAGGTTACACCGCTAGATCCTTTCTGTATCAGCTGTCCTTGTGAAGAGGGAACTGTCATATGAAAGAAACTCCTCTAGGCAAATTTCCACTTCAGAAAACTTAGGGTGATCTGACACAGCACATAATACAATGAAGAACATGAACATACACAGCTAACAATAGTGAGAATAAGATGACTCAGTTTCTAGCCACCTGTCCTTGGTTTCAGTGTTTAACAACTTACGTGAGTTCAAAGGCTTTTGCCAAAGCACATGTGCTGCATATGGTTTCAGGAGCTGCTTCATTTCTTTTTTATACAGTGTTGGATGGTAATCGCTGTCTTTAATTTCCTGGTGGTGCATCAATCATAATAAAGATTAAAGGAAGAGGGAGGAAAAATCGGATGAAAAGAGAATGGAATATGGAAGAACTCATGCAGACAATCAACCTTGCTAGCACAAAATTCAGTGACACCATATACTAAATACCCACCTGCAGATAGCTTTGGGAATGGAATTAGTCACTGCTTTCAAGTCTTACACTGCTCAGACCTTTGCTTATAATATCTTGAGAGCTTGTGTTTAGTTTCAGGCTATTACTGCTTGTTTTATGGCTTCTCTGCTACTGAAAATAATTTCTACTTCCCATTAATACCTCTCAAATATCTGAACAGTGGAATAATATCCTCATTTTATAGACACCTGTCCACTATCAAGACCAGTTCAAGCAGACCTGCGATTGCATGTGTAGCAATTCAGCTGGGTGCCCTGGCAACAAGACCCGAGAGTCAATGTAAAATCATCTCCTCTCTTGTCTACCTGCTCCTGAGGCTGCAATTAGGGGAAATTCCACAGTCCACCAGAAACTGGACAAAAATCACCTCATTTCACACAGTCCACTGAACATCCAAGAGGTGGTAACAGTTTTGGTTTACTAGGGCAGATTCAGACTCATGATCTTGCTGTAAAAGGCCTATAGCCCATTACCAGTCCTCTACCCATGCTTTATTTTAAATTTCCCTCTTGAAAAGCACAGTAATCCCACCCTTCTTGCTGCTCCACATTTTCTTCTCCACTGTGTTATGTCAGGATGGCACATGGAGAGATGAAATACCTGAGTAACCTGGAAATCAGCATATACGTCATCTGATAAATCCTCCAATTCCTCCACTCTCCGCATCTTACATGGCTTACAAGCCTTGCTGCTGGAGACTCCCAGGACTGGCCTAGACATTTTCTGAAGGAGGAAAACATTGCCAGTGACAAAGACATTTTCAAAACAGAGTGTGCGCTTTAAATTGAAGTAACAGAAACATTCTCCATCTCCTAGTCCTCCACACCCCTGTTGCAACCACAAGGATCTATCCAATTTTCCTACTCCATTGTTACTTCACTGAATTGTGATCACTAGTCTTTAGGCTAGAGGAACAACTGCTAAACAGTACGAGGCTTCTCTCCCTTCAGAACCTAGGCACATTGGTGGCCCAGCACGGAGAGCAGCAGGGGCTGGGAACTGCCCAGGTGTCCCACAAAATAACTCAGGGCACAAATCGCTAGCCCCTAGTCACACTTCTTCACTCAGCATGTAATTAGACTGTGGACTCATTGCCACAGGATACTGTTGAGATCAAGAAATTAGTAAGATTGAAGAGGAGACTAGATGTTTGTATGGATAATAAAAATACCCAGGGTTATAACAGTTAATGCAACAAAAGAATTTGGCTAGGGGAATAAACCTTATGCATCATAGTTTAAATTAGGGCTGTTGATTAATCACAGTTAATTCACGCGATTAACTCAAAAAAATGAATTGTGATTTAAAAAAATTTATCGCAATAAATTGCAGTTTTAATTGCACTGTTAAACAACAGAATACCAATTGAAATGTATTAAATATTTTGGATGTTTTCTACATTTTCATATATATTGTATTCTGTGTTGTAACTGAAATCAAAGTGTATATTATTTTTTATTACAAGTATTTGCACTGTAAAATGATAAACAAAAGAAATAGCATTTTTCAGTTCACCTCATACAAGTACTGTAGTGCAATCTCTTTGTTGTGAAAGTGCAAATTACAAATGTAAATTTTTTTTGTTGTTACATAACTGCACTCAAAACCAAAACAATGTAAAACTTCAGAGGCTACAAGTCCACTCAGTCCTGCTTCTTGTTCAGCCAATCTTAACTGATAATCAGTCTCTTTCCTTCATCCTCACTTCAACAGTGGCTTCCCAATATCAGTCTCTCACCGGGGGGGGGCGGGGAGTGACCACCTGCTCTCCCTAGTGACTCCTTGGCAAGAGGCTGCTTATGCACGAGAAAATTAACTACTGCTATTCCTCTCTGGAAAGACTTTTTCCTAGAACATACTGGAGATTACAAATTGACTCCCGACTCTTTATCTCCTGAGATTATCTGCAAGGGTACCAATGTGGTGTCAATTTTTGTCATGTGGACTTCTGTCTGCTGGGAAATGGATAGTTACCATCAACTTTTGCCACACAAGTCAAGAAACACTCAGGAAATTAATGACTTCTGGTCACTAACAACCTGGTCAGAATTCAAAGCCCTGGCTGGGTCGATTTAGTTGAGGCTGGTCCTGCTTTGAGCACGGGGTTGGACTAGATGACCTCCTGAGGTCTCTTCCAACACTAATCTGCTATGATTCCTTTTGCCATCTATACTTCACGTTCAAGTTTCCTTCTAAAAAAATCACAATCTTGCCTAATTGCTGCTCTCCATTTCATTGGGCTACTTTTTCGGGGGGTCGGGGGGAGGGGTGAGGTAAAATACCTTAGGGGGCTGGCAACAAACACATGTCTCATCATCTGAAGAATCCTCCAATTCTACCAGTCTCTGCAGTCTCCTTGGCTTACAGGCCTTGCTAGGGACTCCAAGGAGTCCAACTACTGGCCCAGACATTTTCTGGAGGAGAAAGCAAAACATTTTAAAACAGAAAAAATAGCTGTAAAATAAGTCCTTGAGAGAACCTTCCTTCTGCCACAATAGGACCTCTACGTTCCTTCTGGAACCTCAAGGCATCCATCCAGTTTTTCAACATTGACATATTCCTGGATTGTCACTATCCTTTTAGCCAACAAGTGCTGGATAGGATTCCCTGACAAAGCAGCTTTTGAACTGGCCAGAGTGGTGGTTGTTGAACAGAAAGAATACCTTGATCTCTTCAGGACCTGAGCATGTTGCATCCACAACACTCCCAGCTCCTGACAGTGCAAGGGTGTAAGCAACAAGTCTCCCAAACATCAGTATAGTTCACACACAACTAGGTAATAAGCCAGTTGAAGGGCACCTTTTTAACCCAACCGAACAAAGGAAATGAGCAATGATAACTAGTCTACACTGTCTTCACTTCCCCACAGTCATATCCTCTCCTGATACTTTCTACATACTTAGATCACTGGATAGAGAATTGCAATGCAGGAAAGAAAACTGCCCTATCCTTTGCCCAGATGAAGTTGCATTGTTCTGTTTCCCCACAGATACACTCTTGATCAGGTCTTCCTTAAACCTGCCGAAGCAAGAAATGACCATTGACTAACCCAGTAGCAGCATAAACAAGAGAAGTGGGAACAACGGGTTAGTTGCTGCTGTATCTATTTATTCCTCGACTGATCAGCAAAAGTTTCTGCAGATTGAGAAGAACTATTCCCCTCATTCCACTATTCCCCTCATCTTCAAAAGGGGAAGGTAGAGGGATTCACCTCCCACAGATTGCCTGCTGGTGATTTCTATTCATTCCCAACTGCATCCACCAAGCTAAGGTGATGGCTATGGAACTGCAACCTGAGGACAACGGGGGACAAAGAAGAATCTGGGAGGTCCAAATTCCCATTTGAAACTAGGCCTAAAGATTCACTCTTCACCATCGTCTTCTACGCCTGAGTAACATAACACAAAGGAGAAAAAAACAACAGAAGAAAGGAAAACATAAAACATACGTAATACACAATTTGCACACCATGTGACTGATGAACCAAAGGGCCCTCTTCCTCCTTGGACAGAAAGAGAACAGAGAGATTATAATCGGTATTTTAATATACTCTAATTTGTTGTTCGTTGTCTCATCCTATAAACCAATCTCTTGCTGAATACTTAAATAATATTTCAGGCATAAAACTCTAGACATAAAATCACACAGCCCAGCTCAGATGAGAGGTGCTGTGGGTAGTAAAGGATATTCTAGATTATAGCAAAAGCAATCCTGAAACCGATTCACTAAGATTTATCTTTCAGCAACGAGATTGAGGTGTCATTTTTTCTATATGTGCCATTACAGTATAAAACGTTTCATCAAAGCTGTGTGCAGTTTTTCAACAATATGGAACCCACTGTATTTCAAGCGCACTGACACCTATTGGGGTAGGAAGAACCAATCTACTGCTACACTGTTGGCCCAATCACCTTTGTCTTGCTCCAGGAGAGCATTTCTGCCTTTAATCTAAATTAGTATTCCCTGGACCTCTTTCCTCTGCTAACCCCCGAACATGTCCCAGCATGACTGAGAGCCATAAATATGCCCCTTGCTTTTAACTTCTTAACCTTGCCAGACCCCTATTTAATCCTACCACGCACACTGAAATAGTCCCATTCATGTTGGTGCTTGCACACTTATCCCTGTACACTGGCACGTCACACTGGCTGCTATAGGAATGGGTTGTTTTGGGGAGGCAAGACTTCTTATCAGACTTTTTATTAATCCAAAACCTGAATGAAGTTCATTTCCCCCCAAACTGACGCAAAGTGCCACGAAGCTGTCTCTGATCCTGCTGAAGCTAAGATAACATTTGCAGACTGGCCACGCAAGCGGTCTCAAAGCAGCATTTTCTGCTTGCACTGCACTAAGGCCACGTCTACACTACAGGAGCGACAACAGCAGGGCTACAGCACCATGGCTGTGCTGCTCTAACCCCATAGCATAGACACAGACTACAGCGACAGAAGGGATTTTGCCATTGCTGTAGAAACTCCACCGCCCCAAGCATCAGTCAACCTGGCTGCATCGACACTGAGGTTAGGTTGGCATAGCAACAGATTTTTCACACCCCTGAGCAGCGTAGCTATGTTGACTTAAGTTTGAAGTATAGACCAGACCTAAGTTAGGGATGTTTTTTGAATTTCCAGTAACTACCTACACCCTAGGGTAGTGTTTCTCAACCTTTTTCATACCTGGGACTGGCTTGCTGCCTTCCTAAACTGTGTCAGGGAGACCTCAGGGACCAGCACCAGTCCACAGATCAGTAGTTGAGAAACACTGCCCTAGGGCACAGCCTAGAGTACACCACAAACGTTTGTATCCTGGAACAAATATTTAGGAAGTGTCCAGACTAGCTTTTACAAACATGTTAACCAACAATCAATGAAGTCAAGGTAAAAAATTCTAGTGTTGACAAGAACTCTCAGGAACTAATTCTGCAGCATGCTGAGGACCGTCCTATGAGGTGCTGAGCCCCATCATCGACGAGCGTTGAGGGGATTCAGCACCTCCCAAGGAGGTGTTCAGCACTTTGTATGATTAGGCCCTCAAGCTGAACATCAGAAATGCAGAGCACCAGGTTTTATGAGTCACTTCCAAGAACGTGAGAAAACTGTGTAGGAAACGGTTAAACATTGCAGGGGGGTTTTAATTTAGAGGAATATTGTCAGGACCACTACGTACTTGGGGCCAAATTCTCCTTTCACCAAATAAACACATAATTCATCAGATTAACTTTTCATCACAAGCTTTACACAATGAAACACTTTTCAACTTATTCTGCAGCTTGAAAATGATGGTGTAACATATGTGAAACTCTGAAGATCTATCGTTGTAATATAGTATAGTTTATTATTTGTATTAATATGAGCACACAGAATATGCACAATGCAGGAAAACAGAAGACCCAAGGTCAATTCTGGAATAAGTTTTCCCTGACTCTGGTCTGTAAAAGACCGATGATTTCAATGGAAGTAAGGTGCAGATAAAGCTACGCTGAGCAGCTTGATAACAGCAATCAAACAAAAGAGCCAGGTGTCCATAGACTAGAGATAAAAGAATCATGCTGTAATTGCAACCACTTGGAAAATAAACAGGAAGAATTACAAGAATGAAAATCCCCACCTTATTCCATCTGAGAAAGATCTGCTTTGGAGAATATTCAGGCAGAGTCCATCCCAGAAAAACAAGCAGTGAGAACATCATAAAAATACCTTACATTTCATCCTAAAGATCTATACAACCTATATACAGAGGATTCAAATCAACTGCCACAGAAATGCCATCACCTCCTGAGGTGGACCACAGCAGCTGTCTACCTAGGCACAGGACAACAGTCTAACATAAGAAAATAAGAAGACTATAGCCAAATGAAACTGCCGAGGAAATTTTAGGAAGTCAAAATATAATTATCCTAACTGGAATATGAAAACACCAGGGCTAACAGACCTATTCTTTCCATATATATCTTAAGAACACAAGTAGTCAGGACACTAATTTTGTATCTCAACCAAAGGATGGCATCTTTACCAGCCAAACTACCCCTACCTATGCTGGTGCATTGGTCCCGTATTGATTCAGCAAGAACAGTGCCACCCACTGAATCACTAACACCACTTCCTGTAACACCAGCTAAGGATGACAGCAGTGCCTGTCTCAACCATTTTAGCGGGTCCCTGCATAAATGTGAGAAACAACAAACGCATCCTTGGTGTAATTCCCCTGATATAAATGGAGTAACGTAACAGGTGAATTTGGACCCATATTTTTAAATATCTTGACTCTAGCTGAGTGACTGGTTTTAAATTGACATACTTCAATAATATTAACATTTCAAAGTGCCTATTTAGACTTTGAAATTACCATCAGCAAAGGATGCAGATCACCTCTTTCTTTAGCATTGGTATTGTTTCCTGGAGAAAATTTTCTACTGAGGCCTGTAAGCCAGTCATGACCTCTGGAGTTCTACAGCATGGTTACCTTCATCTTTATTGTAACTGATGCAGCTACACAGACTTCAGGTCCCAGCACACAATACTTCAACTAGAGCAGAGCAAAAAGCTGCTCCAATCATGATGCAGGATTACAGAGTAGGACACGTGGTCTTTGCAGGATGTCCCAGGGTGGATAGGTTTTCACTGCTGTTAGCCCAGGCTCTTACCCAGATGTTGCCCCTAGGGACCCCTCTTCCCATTCACATAGAGTGGCTCAGCTTACTGCAGCACAAAGAATCATGGGATCAGGGGCGGCTGTACCAATTTTGCTGCCCCAAGCAGTCGCTGCCGAATTGCTGCCGCCGAATTGCCGCCGTGGGACACGGACTGCCGCCCCAAGCACCTGCTTGGAAAGCTGGTGCCTGGAGCCGGCCCTGCATGGGATGGCCCCAGAAGTCCTGGCAACACACATGCAGCACCAGCGAGGACACAGTAACTTGGGTCTGGCTTTGCAGTATGGCTGTTCAGACCCAGGCTAAGCCAACCTGGGGGCCAGTCATTCAGGCTAATTCTGCAGTGAAGACATACCCTAAATTAAAGCCAAGTCTGAAATCTGCTCTCTTTTATGCATATATTCATGATCCTGATCCCTAAAACCAGTATTTGTACATACCCCTGTGAGACAGGTTTCTTTGGCTGAATCCGGAGCCACTTTTTTTTCTACACAACTAATTTGTCCATCTCTGTCTGATTCAAGACAACGAGGAGCTGTGCTTTTTTTAATACCATTTTGCTTGATTTTGTTTATGTCATCGGAGCGAGAATGACTTTCTGCCTTGTGTCTCTCTGACACTGGAACCTCCATGCTTTGTGACTGCACGGTGACCTTACTAGGATTCAAATCCTCTCCTCTAGTCTCCTGTTGCACAGCCTTATTTTGTCCATCAGCGACATTCGTAACGTCTACATTATCTAAGTCCTCCGCAATTTCCATCAGAAACCAAGAACTATCATCACTTTCATTATTGGATTTGAAGTTTCCTTGGTTTAAGGATTTCTGTTCATCCACATTGAACTGTCCCTGGGAAACTTCTTCAGCTGATTCCTCTAAGAAATACTGAACCAAACTTTCCACTCTGGGCATGTGATTCTTCATTGCACTAAGAAGCTCACCCTTCTGATTAGCCTCAAACTTTTCCACAACAAGTGGTGAAATGCAGCTGGGTTCACAGACTGTGACGTGTATGTGTTCACTACTATCACTCTCATCAGGCAGGAGAGATCTATTACGGGACTTTCCTTCACCAAACACATTTTCTGTCTTGCTGACTGACAAATATGTGGAGGTACCTTCTACTGGAATTCCTTGAAGATCCTCAGTCGGCATAGTGTTCCCAGGTGCCAGAATAATCCTGCTGGACTGACTAATATTACTGGTAAAAAGTCTTCTTGAAAGTCTAGAATTAAATCCTTTTCTATTTGGATTCATCACTAAATAGCGATAAGATATTTCTTCCCTTCCTAATTGCTTAACTGGATTGTTCCAGAGTTTCCTAAACTTTGCAACAGGTGTTATTACTTCTCTATTTTTTTCCTTCTGTACCTCGGGAGTCATGTTGGACAGAGGGCAAGAATCTGACTGTAACCTCTTTGCCCTTGAGCTTTCCTCTTCCACATTAGAGAGATTTATGGCAGAACTCTTATACTCTTTTTCCACAAGAGACAGCCTAGAGAAAATGCCCTCCTCAATCATATCTGAAAGATCTGGAGAGTCCATTTGAGTAAATGACCCTTCTCCTTGGGTTTCTTCAGAGTTATGGTGAATCTTTGTATCCATACTATTTGGTCCTCTTGAAGTGACTACTTCTTCAGGACTTTTGATCTCTTTCTTTTCTGTGTTGTTCAATTTCTCATTTTCCAACAGTGCCTTAATGTTTTGGATTTTTATGATTTTATTTTGGTTTTTAACATTGTTGTTATCTAAAACATCATGTAAAGGAACTTCCAGAAGGTCAGAAAAACTGGCCTGCCTCTCATTTTGCATTTTTAGTGACTCTGTTTCAATATCTAAGCTTATTAAAGAATCTTCGCATTTTTCTTTTAACTCATCCCTGAGGTCTTTCAAGACTACAGAACAGGGTTTAATTAGAATTGTTCTGCTTCCCGTCTTGTCATTGTCACAATTTTGCTTAGGACTTTCAGAAGGCCCACCAGACACAATCAGCTTTTCTTTAAAATCTGTTTCCTTTGCTTTTATTTCTCTGACATAAGGGCTTCTGCTGTAAGATGAACCCTCTCCAGATACTCTGACTTCACTTTCTGACGACACCTTGTACTGGTTAACCACATTCAGAGTAACTGCGGACTGTTCACTCTGCTCTTCATTTGAAACACGGTCACTGGCATGTGTTTCTCCCACTCTCTTGCCTGTAACTTGCTCATTGCAAGCTGTGAGGTGAAAGCTGTGAGGTGAAACAAGAAAATAATGCTTTCATTTTGTGAGGGCAACTCAGGAATACCAGTGTTACAATCAAAGTTAACAGTTAAAGAGACACTGTCCAACCCTCATCACCATTGTATCTTAAAGGGGTGGTGGAAGTTCCCGAGTTACTATAGGATCTACAAGACTTCTCATCTAACTTTAGTGGGACTGAAAATGCTCTAGCACCTTGCAGAGTCACACACTAAGAATCTTAAGTACCCAGGCCAGTTTTCAAGCCTCATTACCATCTCTCTCCACTGACCCTCATTTGAAGAGACATTCCTTGTTTAGACCCAAATTTGCCTCCATCCCACAAAGACCTTATGATATCTCTTTCAATACTGTAAATTACTGATATCAGAACTGTTGCATAATAAAATGGAGGTTGTCTATGCTAAAGAAATTAATACCGCATGGTTTCTTGGTTCTTATACTATTTGTATTATCCCCCATTTTGGGTCTGTATCTCGTACTGTGTCCCACGTTTAATCTCAGCAGGTTAAAAAGCATACTGGTTGTATTGCTGCCATGAAACGATGTAGTGGAAGTCCTGTGACAGTGCGGCAGCTTTGACATGAGTTTTACAGGGTCAGCAGAAGCACGTGAAAAGAGAGAACATCCATTTCTAAGGCTAGGTCTTCACTAGCAATGCTATAGCGCTTCAGTGTAGACATTTACTCCAGTGATAGGAGGAATTCTCCCATCACTGTAGTTAACCCATCTCCCCGAGAGGTGGTACCTAGGTCAATGGAAGAATTCTGCTGTTGACCTTGTACTGTCTACACAAGGGGCTAGGTCAGCTTAACAACATCACTCAGGGTTGTGGATTTTCATACTCATGAGCAACGTAGCTGGGTTAGACTAACTTTTTAGTACAGAATTGGCCTAAGGCACTGAGACACTCAAAACACACAAAGTGTCCCCCTATTGGCTGATATTCACAAAGCATGCAGTGCATTACTGGACTCGTTGCCATCTAAAGAGCCATATGCTACCTGATTTCAGGTGCACACAGCTCTGCCATATCAATGGAAATTAAATGGGGATGTGGTGTATGGCTCTAAATGAGCACCTAGCACTTCATGATGATAAATAATTAACTGGATTTACAAATACTACCATTAATTATTCATTATAATTTTTATTTCCCATCCTGATTGTTTAACCATTTAAAAAGGAAATATTAAACAGTCAGTTGACCCCAGCATGGAATTCAGTAGCCATGGGCTTGGGCCTGCTCTAGCCTTCTCTCAGAGCCCCATTTTCCACAGCAGTCCCCTCAGAGTTCATCAGAATGAGGGGCCTCAAAGGGCACCTATGCTCTTCTGCCCTGCCCCATTCTGTGGTCACAAGACCCCAGGGCAACACAGTACTCCACTCCAATGAGTTGTTGTGAAGGCCAAGACTATAACAGGGTTCAAAAAAGAAACAGATAAATTCATGGAGGACAGATCCATCAATGGCTATTAGCCAGGATGGGCAGGGATGGTGTCCCTAGCCTCTGTTTTCCAGAAGCCGGGAATGGACAACGGGGGGATGGATCACTGGATGATTATCTGTTTTGTTCATTCCCTCTGAAGCACTTGGCATTGGCCACTATCAGAAGACAGGATACTGGGCTAGACGGGCCTTTGGTCTGACTAGGGTGACCATATTTCCCCAAGGGAAAACGGGATACCGTGTGGGACTAGCCCGAGCCCTCCCCACATCCCATGCCTGTGGTGCTGGCCCAAGCAGCTAGCCCGAGCCTTGCCCCACTCTTCCTCCCATGCCAGGCTGGGGCTGGCATCGCCACTCGCCCAAGCTCTGCCTCCCCCCGACCACGGGGCTGGCATTGTTCTTCCACACCTCACTTTTTTGACAAAAGTGGGCATTTGTCCTGTTTGCTCTTGCAAACTCACCAAGATGGCAAGAGCAAATGGGACAAATGCCCACTTTTTCCAAAAAAGTCGGGACGGCCAGGATAGGGCTTAAAAAAGGGACTGTTCCAGCCAAAACTGGATGTATGGTCATCCTGGGTCTGACCCAGTATGGCCGTTCTTACGTTCTTAAAGACAGGCTCATCACAGAGCTTCATGCTACTATGTAAAATCTCTTTCCCCTCATTCCCACATCACTTACAAATGGCAGCTATAAATAACAGGAAGTGCAGATAAGACTCCACAGACCCTGTTCAACCTGCCTCTTTCAGGTGCTCAGAGGACAAAAAGAACAGCAACTCTGGCTCCATACCACCCCCAAACATGTGACACAACTGAGCCTCAGAACAGGCAGGAACTTTAGACAGGAACAAGGTAAACTTCACACCCTGCATGAGACCTATAAAGGGAATCCTCTTCCCCAAGGGCTCACTATGATTCCATGTGCCATAAACTGCCCTGTGCCTATCATCTACAAAGGGTGCTGGTTTGATAGTTGTAGATCTGGCACAGTGGGACACAGAAATGGGGTCTGACAAGTACTGGAAGAAACTGGTTGGGGGTTTGTTACTGTGTGTGACGGTTTTGGAAACTGGGGAGTCTGGCTAGTCAGCCTCTCAGGTAGATTCAGTAGGATTTAGCAGATGGAAGGGGAGTTTAGTTAGGGGTTTTCACAACTGGTGGGGGCTGGTTGGGAGCTTGTCTGGAGGGCTGTATAAGAGATTAGCGGTTTAAGGGAGATCTGTTTGGGGTGGGTAAGGAAGTTTTTGCAGTGGGGGGAATCCTAAACTTTTCTGTTAATGAACGTCCTCCTTTTTCCTTCATGTTCTCAAGAGCCATAAAGGGTAAAGGGCAAAAATCACACGGTAACCTGAACAACTCTTTCTCCTCTTTCAGATCAGGAAAGATGGGCAACTTGGAGTGAGTTCCCTGGTCCCAGGAGTTTGAAAGATTTCCTGAAAAGTCCATTTGACTTAACAATTCTTTCAGTTTGGTTCCTTCATTATTAAGATGAAACTCTGTTTTGACAGCATTCAAAACAGTCAGTCTCGCTCCCTGTAACGTTACTGATTCTTCTGGACTTTGGACTTTCAAACGGCTTTTCATGCTATGTAACTTCTCATTTTGCCCCAATGCCTCAAGGTCTGGGATTTGTAGAGTGCTACTGAGTCCTTTAATACAATTTTCATCCAAATCGTCACCAGTATCAAAGCATGTTTCACTTTGGACAGTTCTGCTTCCTTTATTGTTATCATCATCGTTGACACCATTTATTTTAGGAATTTCAAAAGCCTCACCAGCCACAACAGTCCTTTTCTTAAACACTTCTTCTTCTGGATTTATGTCTCTGTCAGGGCCCCCAGTGCCAAGGGAACCTGCTTCCGTGTTTGATGTTTCCATGTTTTCACTGTCCACATTCAGACAAAAGTTTGTTCACCATGAAACCTCTGGTTCTCCATTAGGATTAATGGACTGTTTGAGGCTCTCCTCCTCTTCTTTTATTTATTTATTTATTTATTTGCTGCCAACTGATGAATCAGTTGATGGACACACAGCTCTCTTCAGTTTAACTCTCTTCAGGATGGAGGTACTTCTGGTTTCACTTCATTCCTCAAGTAACTGCAACAGAAATGCTTTTCAAAACTCCTGCAGAACAGACTTGTTCCCCACAGCACTTACAGAGACAACTGTTGAAAAACAAAACAGAATCATGGTAACTTGTAAAAAAATCATTATTCTCTGTGGACAACATAAGCACAATGGCCACATTCAAAGTTAACAGCTGCTCCTGCATAACTTTTTCTGTCGAGTTCTCCTGTTCCTTAGCTTATCCCCCAACCTCTGCCAGCTCAACATCTCCTATCACTTCTGCTAATTTCTCCCACATTGTCCCCTGTATCTGAAATCTCAGACTTGTCTATATGGCGAGTTTGTGTGCAGCAGCTTGCCATGCACTAACTCACCATGTGGACCCGGCCACTGCACACTAAAGGTTCTGTAGTGCATTTTGACACACTCACGGCTCCTCAAGGCTCTCCTCCTTCACAACAGACTAAATTTTCTAACTTGAGTTCCCCATTGGAGCTGTGGGATCCCCAAACCTCTGAAAATCAGACTACTTGTGTAGGTGGCTCAGTGTGGATTTAGATGCTTAACGTTAGGCACATAACTGTGAAAACGTGGCCTTAGTTCTCCCGTACAAACTTCCTCCCGGGCCCTTTTCCCCACATTATTCTTTCACATGATTATATAAAAGAAATAACAAGATATCTGTTTTCTTTCTGAAGTGCACCACACCCCCACGCAGTTTTGCGCAACCTCATACACACCAGCGCTCCCTCCTGCACGCCCAGTCGTGCTTCTGACGGCCTGTGCACGTTCATGCTGTGTGTCTGCACACGTGTGCTCAATCTTATCCGCCCACGGGTGCCCCGCACCCCCCATGTGAGAGTGCACGTGCATGCGCCACACACAGGCAGGCACGGTCCCACGCACGCCCACGCACACACAACATGCCCCAAGCACCACAGTGATGCTGTACATCTACAGTGCGATAATTATAGCACAGGGATCCCTCCCTTGGGCACTAACAGGGCCTCAGCCCCACGCCCTGGGGAGTCCGGCAAGGGGGGGGGGCACAGACCGGAGGGAGGGGCACTGGGACCCCGCCCCACACCCCGAGGGGAGGGGCCGACGGACCCCCGTGGGGAAGGGCACAAGGACCCCGCTCCCACGCAGGGTCCCGTAGCCCCGGGGGGGGGGGGCTCCCGGCGCCCCGCCCACTTCTCCCTTCCCCCACTCACTGGCGGGGCCTCGCGCCCGCGTCCCGCTGGTGCCTTCGGGCCCGTGCCGCGCACGCACCACGTGACAGGGCACGAGCGCCCGGGCGGCCGTTTGGCGGAAGGCGATCACGTGGCTGAGGTGAGGCCCGCGCCGAGTCCGAGTTCACACCTGCGGCACGTGACCCCCGACGGGGGCGCTCCCGCTGCGCGTGAGCCGGGGAAGGCGGGGCTTTCTGGGAACGCGGGGGGGGGGGGTCGGTTGGAGAGCTAGAGCTGGGGGGCTGGTTGGGCGGCTTCAGGGGGTTACAGCCCGGAGGAGCTGGTTGAGGGTTTCAGGGGGTTATAGCCGGGGGGGGGGCGGTTGGGCGGCTTCAGGGGGTTACAGCCGGCGGGGGGGTCTGGTTGGGCCGTTTCAGGGGGTTACAGCTGGGTGGGGGGCTGGTTGGGCGGCTTCAGGGGGTTACAGCCCGGAGGGGCTGGTTGAGGGTTTCAGGGGGTTATAGCCGGGGGGGGGGGCTGGTTGGGCGGTTTCAGGGGGTTATAGCCGGATCGGGGGGGCTGGTTGGGCGGTTTCAGGGGGTTATAGCCGGATCGGGGGGGCTGGTTGGGCGGCTTCAGGGGGTTATAGCCAGTGGTATGGTTGAGGGTTTCAGGGGGTTATAGCCGGGGGGGGGGGGGGGGGGGCTGGTTGGGCCGTTTCAGGGGATTACAGCTGGGTGGGGGGCTGGTTGAAGGTTTCAGGGGGTTATAACCGGGGGCGGGGGCTGGTTGGGAGGCTTCAGGGGGTTACAGCCGGAGGGGTATGGTTGAGGGTTTCAGGGGGTTATAGCCGGGGGGGCTGGTTGAAGGTTTCAGGGGGTCACAGCCGGGGGGGGAGGCCAGCTGGGCGGCTTCAGGGGGTCACAGCCGGGGGGGGGGCCGGTTGGGCGGCTTTAGGGGGTTACAGCCGGGGATATGGTTGACGGTTTCAGGGGGTTATAGCCCGGGGGGGGTCTGGTTGGGCATTTTCAGGGGGTTACAGCTGGGGGGGGGCCGGTTGAAGGTTTCAGGGGGTTACAGCTGGGTGGGGGGGCTGGTTGGGCGGCTTCAGGGGGTTACAGCCGGGGGGGGGGGGCGATTGAAGGTTTCAGGGGGTTACAGCCAGGGATATGGTTGAGGGTTTCAGGGGGTTACAGCCTGTTGGCTGGTTGGGCGGTTTCAGGGGGTTACAGCCTGGGGGCTGATTGGGTGGTTTCAGGGGGTTATAGCCGGGGGGGGGCTGGTTGGGAGCTTTCAGTGTGTTATAGCTGGGGGGCTGGTTGAGTGGGTCCTGGGGTTAGCTTGGAGGGGGCTGGTTGGGGTTGTCTTGGCATTGGTAGCTGGGATGGGTGTGACTAGAAGTTGAGGCCTAGTAGGGAGGCACTTCAGTGTTTGTAGCCGGGAGACAAGATTAATTGGGGGTGGGGGCTGTGGGTTGTCCAAGGGGGAGTATAATTTTGTTAGCAGGAAGGTGACATTGCCAAGATTACCCACGCAGTCCTTCCCGCCCATTACATGCAGCAAATCCCAACAACCCTAATGATGATCCACCTACCTCTGTGGTGGGCCTGGCACACCATCTGCCCCTTGGGTGACCTATTGACTGGCACCCAGTGGTATCTGTGGTACCCCAAATGCTAAATCTCACAGCAGTGTGTGCATGTGTGGGGTGTGCTGCAATTCAGCCTCCATTTACGCTCAAGCTCTGTGTGCAGGTGACATACCAGGCCCAGCACTATAAAAGAGGTTTCCCAGCGCTCTAAAAAACCACCTCCACGAAGGGTGTAGCTACCAGCACTGGGAGTACGGTTTATATTGGCGCTTTACAGCACTGAAACTTGCAGTGCTCGGGGGTGGGAGGGCATGTTTTTTCACACCTCTGAGCGAGAAAGTTGCAGTGCTGTAAAGTGTCAATGTAGACAAGCCCTGGGTCGTCAAGTCAGATCACCACACTATTCCTGGTGACCCACCTAGCCTGAGTTTGTCCTTGTCCTTGGAAGCCTTTCAAGTCCCTGTAAACTTAATTGTTCCGCAAAGCCAGCCAGCACTGAACAACTGACGCACTTGGAAACCGCCTTCAAACGCTTCAATTAAACTGCTGGGTGGGGATGGATATGACTACAGCCATAAGCCCTGCAGTGACACACTCTGCTTGTAATTCTTGTACTCTGGCAAGAAATGTTCCCTCTAGGTCATGGGCGAGGCATGTTGGCAAGATAAAGGGAAGCTTGCACTGCCTCTGCCCAGGTAGAGGACTCCACTTTTGGAGGCTGGCGATCACCGTTCCACAGCACAGAATTTAAAAGTTAAAAGAGAAATCCGTGTATTCTGACCAGTCGTTCCTGAGTAGCTGCTGTTCCGCTGGTTCAGATAACTTTTATTAGTTGTGTGGGGTATATGATGATTATTATAGTAGCATCTGCATATCTCAGCTGAAAGCAGGGCCCCAGTGTGCTAGAGGTTGTACAGACTCATAGTAAAAGATGGTCCCTGCTCAACAAAGCTTACAGTCGTTCTATGCAAAACAGACAAAGGGCTGAGGGGAAACAGAGGCACAGGGAGGGAAAGTGACTTGTCCAGGGTCACACAGTAGGTCAGTGATAGAGCTGGGAATAAACCCCACCTTTCCAGTTGTCACAAATAGCTAGCACATAGCCCCAAACTTCTACCATGGTAGGGCTGTCAAACTGACAGTGGGACGAATTAAATGTTTAGTTATGTTTTGTGGCCCAGGGCTACGAAGAAATCCAAGTTAAATTATCCTGTATCCACAGCACATATCCCACTGATGGCAGTGGGAAATTTGCAGAAAGATCCAGCAGCATAACAGTCACCACCCTACTGAGATGAAAGAGGCAGCTCACATTTCTCCTCACCGGGGTGGGGGTGGGGGGCAGGGTTGTTTCAGGCTCTGTAAGATTGGGCAACATTGGGATGATTTCTTCACCACCATAAGAGCTATCACTTTTTTCCATGTGAAAGTTTGCATTCTGTAGGTTTTTTCAGAGGCCAACCCTAGCCTGTCGAACTCGTTACTGCAAGATCTAAAAAACCACCGCTAACCGCCCCATTTTCTAGTCCAAATGTAAAGCACACCTCTTCCACTTTGCCTTCCCCAACAATAACCCATAAACATCAGCTATTAAGGGCTTGTCTTGGGAGTTATTCAGGAACAGCTCTTACATTTTCCCTATCTTTTTCTAGAATAACTTTCATGTTTAGACAAGCCCTAAATAACATTAAAACAAACAAGCAAAACTCGTGTAATTTCACCCTTGGAGGACAAAGAGAGAAACCACAGTGGACAGATGTTAGTCACTGTGTTCCTTTTAAACCCTGGAACGCTCTTGGATACCATGGGATGAAAGCAGGATAAGAACCTAGAAATGGCTAAGAACTTAGAAACAGAACAGTAAATAAACAACCTAGATCTGTCAGGGGGGTCACCTAAGCACAGCAAGTAGGTTAGATGTTTGACACACCTGACTTGAAGTAGGAGCCACTGGCTGACATTCTGAGAACCAGCGCTATTATCCCATTATTATCTTATATTTTGTTAGCAGTTAGTTTCTTTACTGCCTCCATATATTTGTAAAATAAAGATCTGCCTAATGCTATTTTACACTGCCTACTGTTATAGGAGAAGGGTCTGTTGATGAAGGCATAGAACTTGGAGAGCTAGGTTGATTCTCAGCCCTTATTGTTTGTATCATGGCACTACCTGGGGGCCCCAGTCAGGGATCAGGACCCCATTGTTAGGCACAGGACACACATCTAACAAACGGACAGTCCTAGCCCCAAAGAGTTGACAGTCTAAGTCTGGGACCAGCCACAGACCTCGTGATTTGGGCAAGTCAATTCATTTCACTGCACCTCAATTCACATCTATAAAATGGGAGCATTAATCCTTGCTTGCCTCCTGGGGTGATGTGAGGATTAAATCACTAATCCTCTCAAAATTCTGTGAATGGAACATGCTATATAATTGCAAAGTACTATCACTGTATGTAAGAAAATAACATACTGTATAACCAAGGGCACAAAAACCTTGCTATGCTGTACTTGCAGCATACCTGGAGTCCAAGGGCTGCAGGTAATTTATCATTTTAGTTAAAAAAATCCGTGTTCTCATTTAATAAGTGCGTGCTCTGAATCTTTCTTGACTGAGGAATTGCTTCTTGTCTGAATTCTGTTAGGATGGGTCACCCCAAATCCATCTAAAATTCCCTCTTTGTATCACACCAAATGCAAACTGAGCATTAAATAAATCCCAGCAGTGTTTTAGTATAATTTTCATTTTCTTGCTGTAGAGGTACTGTGAATTCCATATGCCAGGAGAAAATCCCTCTCCTATTAGCATTGCTGTGCCATCCTCTTTTGTTTTCCACTTCAACTACACAGCAAACATGAGGGTGACCTGAGTTTATAATGCAAGTTTTATGAAGTGTGACGATACTATAGTGATGATAATGCGAGAGAGAGAGGGAGGGTGGATGGGGAGGGAGAGATAGATCGATCGATCAAAGTTCCAGAGAATTCTAAGTAAATGAGTGCACCTGTTCATCCACACTGAGGAAATCAATTAACTTTATAAGTCTGCAAATATATTTCTTCCAGGCCTTGTGGGAGGGCGTAACGGGGTACAGATCAAAGCTACTCCAGTTCTTCCGGCCTATCGATTCGGTATTGGTTTTCAGGTAGCTGAGAAATTGCTGATATCCATTATGAAACCATTGCTTGCTGCATTCGGCTCTGCAGATTTTGCAGTCAGGAAGCCTTGGCTGACTAGAAAAACAATTACTCTGCATTATTGCAGTTTCAGTACAGGTCTTATACATTGAGAGGTTACATTTGGACTTGTCCTCAAAATTGTTACGTGAAAGAATGGCAGGACGGCAGTGGCTGTCAGGAAGTGGGCCCGCAAGAGACCTTGAGCAAAGCACTCAAACCAAATGGAATGAAGCAGAGTCACAGGGGACACATGCAGTTTTCTCTCTCTTTGATATTAAACGTGTGTCGTTTGAGAACACGTTCTGATATGCCCTATTGTTTACACAGCACCGTAAGTAAGATACACTGCACTTTACCGAATGCATAGAAAGACAAGGCCCCTGCCCCATGGAGCTTCCAGTCTAACTCAGACAATGACAATATATGGGACAATATCCTGTGAGTGGAAGATGTAGAGGCATCATTGGCAAGGAGGAGAACAATGTAAGAATGCTTTGTAATGTCCCCAGGGTCATTCTCTCTAGGGTCCTGACCAGGATTTTGGAACAGCTGTTGAAGAGACCATTCCACAGAGGTCTCATTACAATTTGACACAGAGCGCAATTCATGCTTGGGACAGGACTTTGGGAGGTTGGTCTGTGTTGTGTGGAGACTCATGCAGTGCAAAAGGGATCAGCAAAGCTCAAGGTCCTTGTACCTTGAAGGTCCAGTACCTTGATTGAAGGAGCTCCCCAAAAGACTTGGATTGAACAGGCTCAAGAAGTGGACTTAAAGGAGGAAAGTGGAAAGGTGGCATGAATAACGGTGCAAAGCCAAGAGTGGAAGAAGGAGACGAGGAGTAATTAGGTGAGAGGTAGGATGAATGAGTGCAGAGATGTGGACTGGCACCGAGGTGTGTGGGATCTTAAAGGTTAGGAGCTTATGTACTTTCCTTTCAACTATATCCAGCCTGCTGGACAGCAAGGGTTATAACAGAGGAAGCAGGGATGGGGAGAGCAGAAAACCGGGGCATATCAAACAGTCTTATCATGCTGGAATTCCGCAAGGTCCCCAGGCTTGGTACCTAAATGCAATTACTTTTAAAGGAAGAAGAAACCCCCTGTGCACTCAGGCAACTCTGAGAGCGGTATGTGAATCAATGTGTGTCTGCTGCTAAAAGAGCCAAAGCAGGGTGAGGGCAGGAGGGGGATGGGGTGATGGATGGAATCAGGGCTGAAATTAATTTGAACGGTTCCTGGTGCATTGATCCAGTCAAGCAAGTGGCAGACACATGGCCAAAAAAGGAAGAAGAGAAAACAAACCTGCTGTTTGCTGTGTGGCTAAAAGGCATTTCCTCAGCACAGCACTAACCACTTTCCATAATTGATTCACTGCTGGGTCCACTGGGCAAATGCTCCTAGTATATTTTTTATGCCCAGAACAAGGAGTTGATTCTAATTGATCTGGAAGCTCAGATGTACAGTTAGTTCCCCTACAGGCCTAATGATGTCATTCCAGAGTGATTGGGACCCTGGGGACTGCCACTCACCCTCCGGGGGTATTTATGCTCAGAGACAATTTTTTTCAGGCTCTGAGCATCTGGGGAGAGGAGGAATCAGGCAGCAAGTTCTGCTGCGAGAGCAGACTGGGCTATCTCAGTGCCTTGCTGAATCAGCACAGGACTGCTAGATGGCAGGAAGGACCAAGCAGCATCTTGGGCTGCGTGTGAGGAAGCCCAGACCCATTTGCATCGATGAGATGGCCTCTTTTCTCCCTATCGGCAAAATAGATGCTAATTCTGTCCTCCGATTGGAGGCCGGGATGAATGCTCAACTCTCATTCCTTGTTCGGCAAGAAGAGCTGAGGCTGGAGCTTCTGCAAGGCAGCTGTAGTGAGGTTCTGGGGGCTGTTCTGGTGTGATCCGTGTACAGCCGGAGACCAAGACCAGCGGTTCTTGGAGTTTTTGTGGCAACACTCATTCACCTAACCACACCTCCCAGAGAAGCTGGCTTGGTGGGGTGCTTGAAGATGATGTTTATGGGATGCAGCGGCCCTTTTGGATCAGGACCACAGCCCCAGACTGGTGCAAACACCTTGCTCTCAAGGTGGGATCAGAATAAGGAAAGTGAACAAGCCCAGATAATGCACCACCAAACCATAAGGGTCAGAGCTTCCTTCACTGTGTGAAACAGAGTGCTGATTGCCTCGTGGGAGCTGACTGCTTCCCCAGGTAGCTGCCAATCAGCTGGGCACCAGTTTGGAATCAGGAGCACCATGGTGGGTACTGTTGAGATGGAGGAGAGCAGGGCAATTACAGTTTGTTGCAGGGGCGTGTGGTCAAGGTGGCCAGTGTGCTAGAGATTATTGAGAGATTTAAACAGTTGGTGTTTCCAGCCATTGCTGTAAGCTATGCACCCATTCTATGTCTCCCCCCACCTCCAACAAACCCAGGAGCACATTACACAGTCAGGAGTGATGCAGACCTTGGTGGATCATTGTGATAGGTTCCTGGATATTCCCATAGGGTGGCCAGGCAAAGTGCACAAGGGCAGAATGCACAAGAGCAGGCAGAGGGGGGCTCTCTCCCTGCCAAACAGCAGCAGCATTAATGGCGTCTCCATCCCCACTGTAGCCAGAGCTTATGAAACTTTTCCCTGATCAAACAAGCGGGGAGAGACACCTGTTTAGCGAACTACTCGGCAGGGGCGGGATGCCAGAAAGCAAGATGGAGATGGCCGTTGACCACTAACCACAGCTCAGTGTTTTGCATAGCAAGTGAAAGCAAAGGTGAGACCTTCAGTGGACAGCAGAAAGAAGTGGCAGGTTGCAGCAAATTACACACAGCTGGATCCACAACCACAGAACTGAACTCTCCCCCCTCCGCGGCCAACTTCAATTGTGAATCCAGATCCAAATTCAGCAGCTTGGTGTTCTAGGATGAAAAATTCATTGTTTGTTACTCATTTCTAAAAGCATTCCTCCCTTCCTCCAGCAGCCTCTCGACTCCTTCCCAGTGTTGTCAGCTCTCACAATATGGGGTCTTTTTCTTAAAGCCACGGCAGGCAGAATTAAGAGTTTTGCATGAAAAGCTCAGCTGTTATTTAGAGAAAAGTACAATTCTAGCCCTCCTGTCTGCAGAGTAAAGCTTGAAAATGTGACCCGTGTATGATCCTACGAGCCCAGAATGCAAATAGAAAGAACCCAAAATGGTCTTTTTTAATCATGTTAGTTTTTATGCAAATCTCATGATTTTGGAATGCATGGGTTTGACAATAGTGCCTTCCTCTATCTTCCTTTGAGGCGATCTGAATTCCCTTCTAATATGTACTTTGGATCTTTCCCTGATTCACATCATCAGCAAGATTTATAAAATAAAATGCTATGAGATTAAAAATTAAATCACTCTTGTTGGCATTTGTCCTTCCACAGACGAGAGGGTCTGCCCAGCTTCCAAATGGTACTTTTGGGGAGCAGTGCAGAGAGTTTGAATCCACTGTCCAGCAAGCAAACGACAGATATAAAGATCTTTTAAGAAGCAACGGCCTGTTCCGTCTCTAGGCTTTCAGAGGCCGTTGATAGTTATCTGATTTTGAACGATAAAAAACAAATAAAAAAAGTCTCCTTCCAGAGGCCTTTTCTCCTCTTGAACCTTGCAGCAGCCTGGCTTCGACGTTGTGCTGGTGCGTCAGTGCCACCGTGGTGCCGCTTCGCAGCTAGACAGGGACATCACACGCAGTCACATTCCGCTCATCTGTTCTTTTAAGATTGGGTAATAGCAGTTTTGTCCTCTAATAAATGAAAGAGCGGCTGGTTTGTTGCAGCCCCAGCTGATCTTGAAGATAATCACAGTGAAAAAATGTCACCTGCTGATTTGATCCAGCCCGTGTGACATTTTTCAGCAGCTGCCCTCTTGCAATCACCCGTTGTTCTCAAACAGGTGGAATAAAGGGAGTAGATATAAATAATAAATACAAAAGGGTTGGTGGGGGAAATAGATTAGAGCCCTCATCTTTCAGCTGCGCAGGACTGGCTTACAGTGTGCTGGATTTACAAGTGAAAATGGTTTTAATCGATTCACCCTGGTCCCTAATTGATATTTGCACACATCAGAAGAAACCTTGCGCCATCTGGCAAAATAGGACACAGTTGAAAGTCTCTATTCAGAAGAGAACCAGGACTAAGATAAACAAAGGATGCTGCAGGTCAGGTGTGAGGTGCATCAGCAGAGCTGTGTAGGTGTCTAGGACAGGAATACAGGAGGAGTTCATTGTAGGTCTGGATTTAGTTTGATTACTGACAGGGTGTGAGAGCTCAGGAGTGGATGTTGCCTGACAGTTTTGGAACAGCTGGGCCTGGGGGACTGGAATATATTGAGGTGCGCTCACAGAGCTGTATGCTCGACTGCATGGCTCCTGATTTGAGCCAGTTCAATCATCCTCTAGCTATTGTGAGCACTAAAATTCATTTAAAAACAATTTCCAAGCAAAGGCACAAGGTTTGGTAATTTTGCTGGGCCTCTGGGAACCCAATTTAATTCCAGTCTGAGGGCCTGAAATGAATGAGCGGGTTTGTCTCAGTTTAACAACAAGCAGACAGGAAATCCATGAGAAAAATTGTGTTTACAGAAGTCAGGGCTTCACCTTGAATACTGGTATTACCTAGTAACCAGGAAGCAACCTCAGGTTATCAGTGAGATGAGTCTGGATTCTGAAAGCATGCATGTGCGAGAGAGATCAATGCTCTTACTGCTCCTGGTCCCAGTTAGTACAATCGTGAAGGCTGTAACCTCCCCCACAGGGGTGATCCTAAAGGAATCCTATCTAAATACAGTGGCATTTACGGACCTGGCAGCAATCCACAGCTTCCCTGTTGGGTTTAAATTTACTGTCATTAAGGGCAGTCGTAAATGTCAAACGCAAGGCATCCTGTAATGGATTTAACACAAGCTGGAGAGAAATTAACTGAAATGCAGGGTATTCATCTCGCTTGAATAATTATGCTTGCAGGAAGAATACCACTACCAAGAGCCAGTCTGTTCTAACATATGTCACCTTCCTCCTCACCCTTCTCCCATTTAAAATTTCTGGCCAGCGTCATACAAGGAAAGCAAGTCTGGCTCGTTACTCAAGATTCAAAAAATAGCGACAGCAGGTTGGGATGGGAGTCCACATGGGAATCAAAACAAGTCTTTGTAGCCACGCTGAGTTCCTGCTGTCCTAATTACATTTGTGGAGCCTATCTCATGCTGTACTGAGCTGTGCAGCAGAGAGAATTTTCTTTGTGCATTATTGGCTGCATAGAGTGAGAACAGTTTCCTTGACAACATTTTTCTTAATGGGATCTTTCTCTCTCTCCCCCCCCATGGCTGTAGGTTTGGGCTTGACTTTGAATCCCAGTCTGTGTTCGTAAAGGTTGCCAGGATTATTATTATTCTTACACCAAAAGTGGGGCGTTACAGGCGTATGAGAAGAAGAGGTCCCCGCCCTGGGCTAATGGCAGATGAGGGAGATGGTGCAGCTAAAAGCAAGTGACTGCACATTGATAATTAGCCCATATCATTAGTTGCATGATTTGCTTCTGTGTTTTTCTGGATTTCTTTTGAGTGGGGATGGGTGGGTTTGCCATCATTTGTTTTCATATTAGCACTTTAAGGGGTGGCCTAGAGATTTCATGGTCCTGGAAGAAGCACTTTTCTGAGGATGGCAGTGCAGAGGAGGCCGAACCACAGATAGTGCTCTGCATTACAGCAAGTTCTCCACTGACTTGTATGTTCATCTTCTCCACCTGGATCAGTATCTAAGAGCAGCCATATTGGGTCAGACCAAAAGTCCATCTAGCCCAGTATCCTGGCTTCTGACAGTGGCCAGTGCCAGGTGCCCCAGAGGGAATGAACAGAAGAGGTGATCATCCAGTGATCCATCCCCTGCTGCTCATTCCCAGCTTCTGGCAAACAGAGGCTAGGGACACCGTCCATAGTCCTCCATAGCACCGGATCTGTCTGCGGATTTCATCTCATCTGTCGCTCTGATTTGCCAGTCAATAGATCTCTCTCCATCAGTCTGTCCCTTTGTGAGAGTGGACAGATTAGAGTTGGCTGGAAGTTTTCCAGCCAAACAGTTTTCTGTCCAAAAATGCTAATTCGTGGGGATCAAAGGGTTCTGTGGGAACTTGTCAACGCCATTGAAACTTTTGACAACGTTTAGACTGCCTGCCTGCCTGGTTTCCTGCCAGCCTGCCCAACTCCTGGGGCTCCCCAGCTCCCTGGGCTGCCCAGTGTGCCGGCATCCCACCTGGCAGGCCGCCCAGCTTCCGGGTCAGGAGACACCCCATCTCCCTGGGCTATTTGGCTTCCCAGGCAGCAGGCTCACCAGCTACCTGGCTCCCTGCTTGGTGGGCTGCTAGGCTCCTCCACAGCCCATGTGGAAGGCTGTCAGGACTCCCCAGCTCCCTGGGCAGACAGTGGGCTTCCCAGCTGACTGGTTCCCTGGACTGCCCACCTGGTGGGGAGGTGGACTCTCCAGCTCCCCAAGATCCACGGGGAGCCAGGCGGCCAGCTCACTAGGCAGCTCCCTGACGAGAAGTTATTCTGGGCAGATGCAGTCTTTTAATTTGTGTTTGTACAGTGCTGAACACACTTGGGGCCCTAATTTGGGTTGGGAACTCTAGGCGCTATTGTAATACAAATAATAAAGAAGAACCACCACCCCATGAAATACAAATTTTGCTCAAGATTTGTAAATGAAAAAGTAAAAGTAATTTACAGTTATCCAGAACTCTGATGCTGGAAACTGGATATTTTGTTTGTTCAATAGCTTTGAGCAGTGCTATAAAGAATCAGCCAACATCCGTCAGCACCAAGATTCTCAACAGAGAGACTCGGATGGGACTATTCAGGCATCTTTCCTACATAGAATCATAGGACTGGAGGGGACCTCGAGAGGTGATCTAGTCCAGTTACCTGCATTCATGGCAGGACTAAATATTATCAGATTATCCCTAACAAGCGTTTGTCTAACCTGCACTTAAAAATCTCCAATGATGGAGATTCCACAACCTCCCTAGGCAATTTATTCCAGTGCTTAATCACCCTGACAATTAGGAATTTTTTCCTAATGTCCAATCTAAACCTCCCTTCTACATGTAATGATAGAATTTCTGCAAGCCATATGGGAGAGAGCCAATTTAGAAGATTATGCTTAAGATTCCTGCTTGCATCTGATGGGGCTTTGCTGGTGATAAAATTGGGCTGAGCCACCTGGATTAGATTAAGCAGGAGAAGTTTTAAGCTCTTTGGGCTAATATTTTAGTTAAATCTGGGCCTGAACTGAGCAGAGAAATAGCTGCAAGAAGAGGGTCATTGACATCTCACTGGAACACCTCTTATCAGAGCAAGTTGCACAGAATCAAAGGTTTTCTATTTAAGCAGGTGACTGCATCCAGCCAAGATCTCCAGGAAGGGCTGTTAAAAATGCCATTGATTAACTGTCCAGAGCAGGAGTTTCTGTTTTGTTTTAAACAATCTTACCCTGCTGGTTGTTTTCTCAAGGGATGTTGGCAGCAGGTGAGAGAGTCTTTACCTACTCATAAAAGAAAGTTTCAGGAAATTTACTGTTTTTAAAAACAACCATATCATCTCCTAGAATCTCACACCCATAGTATAGAAGTTTTGGTAAATGTCAGAGGAGGAATTGGTGATTTTCCAGCCACAATCCCCACTTCTGGTTTGATTTTAGCAACAGGTCTTCTTTGCTAGCTGCATCGTGAGATGGAAACACAAGTTCTGTTGCATTTTTCATGGTGGTTTTGTTTCTCTCCCACCCCATTTGTCTGCAACAGTTATCGCTATTCCAGACAAAGGGCCACATTCCACCCTCAGTGTTCTTGTCCACAGCCAGATTTTTCTTCCCTGGAGCCATAATTCCAAACAGATACAGCCCCACTAATGGAGGCTGTGGTATAGACAAGGCTCCAGCAAGGTCCATCATTTCAACTCTTGTGTCACCTAACCCCATTCTGAAGCAACCTAAGTTTTATCTTTGCTATTACCTTAGCATTTACTTTTGGCAGGGCCCATATTGATTAGACAATGCCAGAAAGTCAAAACCAAAACTTTGCTGGTAATTTAATTCTCTCTTGGCGGAATTTTAAATGTGGTTGGAAACACATGTCCAGTAGACAGAGCTGGAAATCGGGAGGCAGGACTCTTGGGTTCCAATTCCCCCCCACACCCGTGAGTTGAGGTGTGACCTTGGCCAAGGCATATAATCACTGTGCCTCCATTTTCGCTTTTGTAAAATGGGGGTAAGAATATTTACCTAGTCCACAGCGCTATCATGAAAATTGGAGGAGGGCTGGGAACAAAAGATGGTATAGACACAGGTGCAAAACATTGCTAATTACATCCCTTTCAGGGCTGAAACATAAAGGGGGAGGAAGTAAATCCAGTTCCAGAGAAGACTGCTCAGCTTTCACAAGCACGTGAAGGATTCCTGAATGCCAGCAGTTCTACAAACACACACACACAGTCAAGCCATCTTAAAGAAATCAGCCAAGGAGGCCTTTAATTGACCTCATGCTGGTGTGACATGGAGTAGCTTTGCAGTGCCCTCTTCCTTTATCAATTCAATAGGGAGGAGGGCATTCAGCACCATGCACCAGTGGGCCCTAGTGAATTAGAACCAGAGAGAAAAGAGCCTCAGAATCACATAATTTATGTCCTTAATACCCAACAGGGTGATGAGCAGCTGTCAGGGGAGCCCTTCACACTAACCCCATTAGCTTTCTGTGCCTAATTATCACTCCCTGGTGGCATCTGGGGTAGATAGCTAGAAACAACACATTTAGAAGACTCAAAATGGGATTTGGGGGGGGGGGGGGGGGGAGCAAGCAATGTATTGATGTTAGCAGAGTGCATAGCAGGCAGGATGGAAGGAAATAAAGGGCTTGAAAATACAGGCAATTAAGCAATTGATTACAGCTGGTCAAAAAATTCCAACAGAACAGTTTTCTGTTGGAAAATGCAGTTGTGTCAAAATTGAGCCAGTTCTCAAAGAGTCAGGGTGGGGGAAGACTGGGGCAAGGAACCTGCGGGGGGAGGGAGACCAGGACTAGGACCTAGTGGCAGGGAGGATTGGGACTCAAACAGCAAACTCAAAGTGGGAGACTAGGGCTAGCTGGGTGAAGAGACTGGCATAAGAACCCTGAGTATAGACAAGAATGTGGAGCCAGGGAAAGACACTACTGGGACAGGGAAGAAGAGGTCAAGCTGAGGAGTGAAACAGACAGAAGTGTCTACGCGCACAAGAGAACACTCCCCTTCAGAGCCTGGAACAGAACCCGAGATTCTTGAGTCTGACCATTCCTCTACCCTCCGCAAATAGTAGCATGTGTCATGCCCCTGACCAGTGCGTGTACTACTGTCAGTCCCTCCATCAGCCCAAGTGGCAGAGGTCAGTGAGTCCTGATGAAGCTTGGGGTGTCAATCTGATTGACTTTTTTTTGCCTCGAGTGTGCTTTTTTAAAAAGGCTAAGTTACAAACAAAAAACATTAATGTTGCAAAGTCAAACACTCAAAAAGTTAGGAAACACAAGAATTGTTTGTCTGTGTAATCTTAATTCAGCCCCCTTGTGTCTACAGCAATAGTATATAAAAGTGTTTTTCCAAGGAGACTTAGTGCTAATGATCTCAAGTAGCCTAGAGAATAGTTGCATTCCAGTCCCATTCTCTCTAGAGCCAGGGCTTCAGAGCCCCTAGGTTAGTACTCCTAGACCAGTGGTTCTCAAACGTTTTTTTTCCCACGGACCACTTGAAAATTGCTGAGGGTCTCGGCAGACCATTTAATGATCTTTCCAAATGTTGTTTGTACCATTAGCTAAACTATTGTAAAGCGCTTTGGATAAAGGTGTTGTATAAAAAGAAAACTTTTTTTGTTCTACAAATAAAAGCACACAACTCATATTTTAATATCAGTAGTCTTACATTTCCAGTGCAATGGATGTGCCCTCTCTGCCCTGCCGTGGCAGCCCTTGAGCTGGGGCTGGGAAGGGGGGGGTCTCTTCCCCCAGCACAGAGCTGAGGCTGGGAAGGAGGGGGGGTCTCTCCCTGGCAGCCGCAGCCCTGGAGCTGGGGAAAGTCCTTTCTCTGGCTGCCACAGCCCTGCATGTCCCAAATTCCCCCCACCCCCTCTTCTCACCTCACTGCCCCTTCCCACCTACCCCTTATTCCCCCCAAGGCCACCACCTCACCTTACACATGTGTCTTCTCCAGGGTCCAGGCCCCTAATTAGTGGAGCCAGGCCTGTGGGGCTTCACTAATTAGGTAGGTGGCCATTCTCTTGTGTGCGGCCACCCAGGGGAACTTAGAGGGAACTATCCGCAGACCACCTGACTGGAGCTCACAGACCACTGGTGGTCCATGGACCAGTTTGGGAACTTCTGTCCTAGAGTATAAAATGCAGTTACCCCTGCGGTCCCTCAAGTAGCACTACTTGTTTGGAAGGGAATTATGCCTAATGTAAGGAGAGTGACTATAACAGAAATATTATGGGTTAGGATCCTCACAACACTCAAAGGAGAAGTTCGGCAGGTCCAGCTAGTTGCTTTACAGACACAGACAGACAAGGTGAGAGAAGACTGGTCTCTCCTTTTCTTCATTTTGAGACCAGCATTCATTCTGAGGCCATACCAGCAACAGGAAAAATTCATCCCCAGGACAGCTTCCCAGGGAGCGTAAACAGCAAATAACGTTGGCAGGGTGCAGACTTTTTACTAGCATGTCATAGAGCCAAGGATGAGACAATGAAGCCTAAATTCTGCCAGTGGAGATGCCGCTCTACAGTGGCAGCGATACGGATACTAGTGTTCTCAGGTGTGAAGAGAGAACTATTAGATATGAAGACCATGATTCAGGCACTATTTAGTGTGTACTATTCAGCATAAATATTTTATGTGCAGCTGGCACCTCATTGCTGTGGACTATAATATGCAAATCAGTCCTATTTCTAGGGTCATATACATTTTGACAGGTTTGACAAAATCTTACATTCAACATTTTACTTCAAATTTTGTAAGTAACAGATTAGCCGAGCTCTGTATCTATGTATAAAGTTCTTACTGAGCTCAGTCTTGGGGTTGCAGGGATTAATGGTAAGTCTAATATAAAATCCTTTGACTAAAAGCATTAGAAAGTGAGCTTTCATAAAATTGGCGGATTTCAAATACTTCCCGCTTAATTAAGAATATTTACATATGCAAACTGACCTTAAACTGCATACCATCTCCATTCCAAGTGCATTACCTTGAATGGTATAAATACTCAATCAATTAAATGTTAATCTCCAGCTAAAGAAAATATCAGTGTTTGCATTTTCAGAAATGGATGTGTAAATATCCAGAAACAGAGGAAACAGGTAACTTATACTGCCACAAAGAGGAAATATATAAAGTTCATATAACTAATTTGCAATGAAATCTATCTTTTTCTGCTGATTAATTTGGTTAATGATGTGCTCCTCTTTCATGCATGGTAACCAAAGGTAGAGTCCTTCAGAAACAAGTGACAGGATTTTGCATTAAAACCCATTATATAAAAGACATTTATCCACACAGGAAGAGGAGATGAACCTTCACAGACACAGCTTCCAGTATGGCTAGAGTCGTTTATTATCTGATCTCCACTGGGGACTGAAACCTTGCATTAATGCACTGGTGAGAAAATCTGATAAAAATTAGAACTCTAATACTGATTTGTGGGTAATGCATCTGCTTTGATGGCAACAAAGGAAAGCTGACTTGAATTTCTATCTGTGGAGCTTTGAAAATAGCACTCTTGTTACATAAGTCAATTGTACATCTCTTCTATGGAGCTCCACTACAAATGAAATGAAACCGATTAGGACCCAAGGCTCAAGAAATTCCCCCGTGTCGCCCCAGACAGTGTTTTAATTCACACACTGCCAAGTGGCACATTGTCTAGTCTTGTTCAGGAGACAAGAAGAGATTTGCAACAAATCTTCTTACAGCACTTGGAAAGGCTGCACAGAGATTTCATGGTTTTTGTTTTTTTTTAAACCAGGTGATTTGGGGGAAAGAAACAGCTGATGTCTGCAGCAGTTCTTCCTCTTTTTCAGGATGGAACTGTGCCTCCAAATTCTCACTGAGTCACAAGCAAGCTCACGGTGTTCGCTGCTGAACTGTGGTCATCAGACCATCTATGAAGGAGTGTCTGTAGAAAGATTGGTCTGAATCCGTTTAGGAACCAGGGTAAAGAACAAAATTTAACCTCTGTGCAATGAGTAAATTAATTGGGAACCAGAGGTAAGAGCCATTTACAGTAAGAACTTTATTGCACTATGTCCAAGTGCTGAACCAGCTATTGTGCCTGTTGGACCCCAGCCACAATCGAGCTCCCCCTCCCCCTCATGTCTACGCGTCTGTGCACCCATGTGACTTTATCATGTTTTCTCAATTCAGTTAAGGTTGCAGGGTCATAGTACAAGCTAATATAGTATATTATAAATCAAAGTAAAACTAGGAGGAATGCAGTTATACACAGAGCATGTAAATAGGGTTTTTTATTGTTCTTTAAAGGGTCTGGGCTTTGGTTTTCAATCTGGCTACAACGCTTTTCCCCTCCAGTCTGACATCTCTCATTTGTCAAACCGACATCAGCTATCAATACTTTATTCAGTTCAAAATCAAAGATTTTAATTTCGCAGAAACAAAAATCCAACTGAGAATAATTAAAATGTTGGTTTATCATTCGGGGCGGGGGGGGGGGGGGAGGGGGCAATATTAGATGCTTCCAGCCTTACATACCCCTGCGCAGAATCAAACATTACCAATTATTTTCCTAACAAGTAGGAATTAGCATCACGCACTCTTGTGCGCCCCCTTTATCTACAACACACACACAAAAATTGAGCACGTTACACATTTTAAGGCAGGAAGGAGTTTGTTACTACATTAATACAGCTCAAGTCACGGTACAGTATCTGAGCTTTGGGGGGGTGCAGTGTTTTATAGCCATGAACCTACAGTGGGATCTTTTGGCATGTCCTTAAGTGGGAAGGTTTGAGTAGTACCGTCATTTTGTGTTTTAACTTAAACACACTTCTAGAAATAGAATTTTAAAATCCATTATGTGTTTTCTGAAAGTGTTTATGCAGTTTTGTTAGGTTACAAATTAAAAAAAACTTTGGACTAGGACAATATTGTACAGAGGCAGTTCACATAACCAGCATCTGAGGTATTAGTAAAGAGGGGGTACCAGTCTGCACTTGCTGGCACTGCTGCTGGGACAGACAAATGAAAGCCTTTGGTGCTGCACAGCAAGAGACCACAAGACAAGACGATCCTAAACCTGTGTTCAAAGTCCTCAGTGGCTGACCACTATTACAAACACAATGTTGAGTTGAAAGCACACAAGATTGCTAATGTGGCAGAACACTAAGCTGGCATTACAATTCATTTGGTAAAACCAGTTTTACTGAAACGACCTCTCAGAGGCAGTGCAAATGACTAGTCTTGATTAGTGCACTGAACCCAGCAATGACTCTGCAAAGAAAATACTGCACTGGTCCTCAAACAATACATTCCAGCCCCTGCCCCCCAAAATCAGCATTTTCCCCCACCCTGTAAGTTACGGCCTGCTGACAGTGTATGCAAATTAGGCATTGTTGGTGTGTAACCAGTGATTCTCTCTCAGAAAGAGCCTGGTAAAGAAAAAAAGAACAAGGCAATCAGTAATTAAACTGAACTGTACATGACGACCAGTCTGGGAAAATACCCATAACCAGGCATTTATTCAGAGACCAAACTGCATATATATTATCTGAGCCTCACATGCAGTACCAATGAGACACTTCAAGTCCTGGTTTATTATGTTCAAAGAGGCAGAGATAATCTGGACAATGACCATAACAGCCTTTCTGTTTCTTAGGACAGAGGAGTTAAAAACTCCCTGCCTGGAATCTTTTAGTTAACCAGGACACTTCTGGATTATGGATGTCTGAATCTTCCTCCACCAAGAAACAGTTTTTCTACCCAAATAGCAGAAAGTTAACTTCCCAGACAAGTTTTTTTGAGAAGTACGATTTAGTCAAGCGCGCGCACACATGCCCACACACGCACACAGAGCATTATTTGTAAAAATACTACCTCCACCAATTAGAAAAAGAGAGTCTTCAGTTAAAGAAAACTACCAAAAACATCCTGTCATTTGCAAAGTCTAAATGCCACATAGACACAGAACACAACCACCACTATATTTCTCAAAAAGTGCCCAGTGGGACTTAAGGCTGTCAGACTGCTCACCTACAGCAACAAAGGCTCCTCCTTATTTCTGTCTGCCAGCTCTCAGCAAGGAAAGGGGAAAAAAACGCAATTTAAAAAAAAAATAATAATAAGGGGGGAGGGGGAGAAGAAAAAAAAAAAAAAGGACGTCCCAAAGGAAATTCCACATGCCAGGACCTAACTATGAAGCACTGTCCCCAAACCAAGAAAATGGCTTCTGCACAACCCAATGCTCTGCTGATTTTCCTTAGACATAAACTTCACTTTATTTTATTTTTTTAAAAAAAGTTAAAAATACAGAAGGTTCAGAAACTGATTTTCTCCTGGCAGATATTCAAACTGCAGCTTGAGGAGAAAACAATCCTTCACTGAAATGTTTCTTTTTTTAATTTTATTATTTTTTTAAATCATCACCACCATTAGGACAGAGGCTGAGGAGCACTGACTCCACCACTAATTTGATGACGTAGTTTGATTCCAGATTCACATTTCCAGGTGACAAGAGTCCAGAAAACAGCCATGATAACTTCAGCCTTCGTTTAAGGTTTCTTTTACTGAACACAGCAGTGACCATTGGTATCTTTGAAGCGTAATCGCATCTTAGGTCGGTATTTCTCAAGGTAAAGCAGCTGTTTGGAATTGAAAGCTCCCCTCCTTTTCCTAAAATAAACAGAATGAAGGCGTCATATCAATTGCAAAAGTACGGCTTCAGTTATTGTGTATATTTCAAAGAAGATAGCTGCTCGCTGCAAGGTTTTTCCAGCCCCACAGAACTGTCACCTGGCTCACTTCATTATCCACTGTCTCCTCTAGGAAAGGAGATCTTAACTGGGACATGAAACTCGGGATCTGTAGAGCTGAATTAGTTAAATCTATAGATTATAAAACGCTTCCCTCCCTCATCTTACTGAGCAGACTACAGCATGCCTTTGGGTTGGGAGATTTAGTTTCCCTGGAGTCCACTGCCTCTCCTACAAGCAGAAGTGGTGCTGAATGACATAAGGGACACTCCACCCGCCCCTTGAAGATTAATGTGATGTCCGCATGTGTAGTATTAGATAAGTGAAGACATGACAACTAAATACAAATATTTGAAGGGAGTTAACAAAGAGGGTAATTTAGCTTAATAAGAAAGAGGTAAAGCTAGAAGTAGTGAGAGGAAATCAAGAAAGAAAATTTAGGAGGACCAAGAAAGTCCTCTTGACAGTGAGATGGATTAGGGAGGCAGTTGAAGACCTTGGAGCTCCGATAGCAACACAAAGCAGGGTTTTGGCACATGGTTGTATAGTATCTTCCTACCTGGTGGGCTTCATTTCAAGATCTGGTGCTACAACAAAAAACACCAGAACTTTGTCCTCTCTCATTCAAGCACCACTTTTGCCTTTTTTCCATGTTGGATGGCTGCCAACATTTCCTAAGCAGACTGTGCCCCTTCCACACATGAGACCATCAGGGTTCCTGCTGTAGATTGATCATGCTGCTTGGCCCAAGAGCTACAGAACGTCATGCTGCTATGGTACTTGGCCAGGCTACATTTGGTTTTGGTTCTTTAGTAATTTGTCAGTGTCCACCTCAAGCAGGAATTTTACTAAGTTCTTTTGTTAGCATTTTACTTTCACTCCAAATGCATTGGGTCACAAACCAGTGCCTTAATTCACAAGCAAATGTAAAAGGTTGGCTCTTCCCTGCCCCCCAACCTCCACACCCAGGAGGGTGTAAGCCTTGGCATTAAAGTTATGCCCAGAACTGGCAGGACACAGCTACTGGGAAACTATCAGCAGTTTAAGAAGTCTTGCTACAAGTGCACATTGCTCTTAAAAACACAAAGATAAAATTGCAGACAGACATAGGAGAGGGGAAACGTGCTGGAGAGCTGGTGACTTTTACTTACTGCCTTATGAACTGAACTGCATCCTCATACTTCATTCCACATTCAATGAGAGCCAGTGCAACTAGGACAGGGGCCCTACAAAGAGAAATCAGTATTCATGTTAACAGTCTAGAGAACCAATGTATTGAACCCCTCAAAATAGATCATATTAGTCTATAAACAAACAGCTTAAGTATCCTGTCTTTAAATATTTTACCTACAGCAAGCCATTTGCCTGCAGCATCTAATGTAAAATTCTCTTCAGCACACAGCTTTGCTTCCAGCACCAAAATCAATAGCTCCTTCAGTGTCTGCCATGAAATAGTAATAATGGATTTTTATTCTTTACTTTTTTACTATAAAATAATTTTGTACTCTGCTGGCCATAAATAAATGTGAGGTTCATCTTTGGTGCATTTAACTTCTTGTTACAATACAGCTTTAATCCCATACAGACTAAAGAGATGCACTGCTTTTGAAATGACAACATTGACACTTATTCCTTTTGCTAGGTTATTTGTGGGACTTAAGGGGCAATGGAATAAGATTTTCACCTGCAGGTCACTGTTCTGAAACCAACCCAGCTGAGTGGGAAGGAAGTGGGGATGGCTGATTCAGGAGTGCTATGTGAAGGGAGATGATGCTCTGAGTCCACGCCCTAGTGCTCAGTTGTTCATATTAGCAGTAGCACACAATTACACTTGCACCTTGGTGGCAGAGGAGAGGTCAAGGATTGAACAGAGGTTGTAACTGAACTACTTGCCCTTACAGTTAATCAGGAACAAAACTGAACAACTCTGGCAGGGCAGCTTGCTCCGTCACTGCTGTGCAGCACCTGGATAAACGCAACTTCAGTTTTCGCTGCTGTCAATCTGAAACCCCACAAACACTAAATGCACTTTAAAAACGTAAGTAGTAGAACAGACAACATTTGAGGTTCAGTTCCCAAGCAGCATAAATGCAGTGCTTCCCAAGGCCTAAGCAAAACTTATGAGAAGTTCTTCCTTTTCTTTCTACAAAAAAAGGAACCCAAGAGAAAAACCAGAAAGGTCATTCCTAATGAATAAACCTACCAACTCATGTCTGTAATAACAGTAGATGTCAAACTGTCAGCACACTTTGACTTAATGCTGGGCAAGAAACAGGAGGGCTTCAAATCATTTAATTGAGCTACAATCTGTGGTCATCTTCCACCCTTCTCCCCCTCCCAAAAAAATCCTCACACGGAAACAAGACAAAGAACGGAGTAGCAAATCATGTTAATTGCCATGTTTTTGCATTACTCAGGATTTTCCCTGCTTCAGCATTTCACCTCTCCCCTAGGGGAAGAAATGGATTTAACAGCCAAGTTAAGACCAGCCAACCCAACTTACATGACTCTTCTTGATTTTTCTTTATCCCACCTTTCTGTGTTTTCATTATACCTATTTAAGAATTTATAAGTCTCCCACCCCAATCACAGAAGCATCTCAAGTATTTCTCTCTTCGTTCCCAGCATGTAGGACAAGTAGCGATTTGTTTACAGAACTTATTTGTTTACATTTGTGAGATTGGATGTTCTATTTAGCTTTCCCAATTATCTGAAGAAATGAATTTTCTTTTTAGTCGCAAACATAGTGACTCCTTCCTGCAGAAGAAGGAAATTGCATTTCGGACCCACAAAGAAATCAGCACATATACGAGAGAGATCTCTCTTTACCCACCACTAAAATCCAGCCACGTTGGGGGAAACGGATCAACTTTTAAATAGCACATAGCACTAATGTATAACAGTTTAGAGGAGGTGGTGAATAGCATATTAGGTTGAAAACAAAGGAGGAAATTTAGGAGACAGTATAGGATTACTAAAATTGGATTATGACCAGGAAGATATCTGGATTTAATACTCCACCAGGAAGTACCAGGGGGACCTCAGGCACAATGGACCTTGGTTTTGGGTCTTTATCAAAAAATGGAAACTCCTACAGAACAGTTCCCCTAGCATTATGCTGGGATGGTAGCCAGTACTAATACAGGAGTGACACACACTGAATCAGTTATATTCTGCTGCATCTCAGAGTTCCCTCATGCAAGTACTGAGCTAGCCTGACCCCTGATTACCTTATGAAATCTGATTAAATGATTCAAAAGACTAATTTTAAATGACAGTCCAATCTGTCCAAAACCACCTTCCACAAGTTTATTTTAGATATTAAACTGGAGCTTACACATTTTGGAAGAGGTCATTAATAATCTTGTCAGCTGTCCTAGTAATTAGAAGTTATAGAAATCCACAAATCAGGCACAATCTTGGTGCACTCCCTTCCCGGGCTGGGAGGGAAGGTGATGCTGTCTGTGTGGGGAGTAGAGTAATGGGAGATAGGAAAAGAGAGAGGGAAGTGGCACACACATGACAATTTGCTTAGCTTCCAGTAACAAAACAACACTGCAATCTCAAACAATACCTGTCCTAGCCTTAGGATGAATATGAAATCTGTAGCTCCTGTGGAAATAGATGTATGAATTGTATATTGGGGGTAGGCAATACAGCCAAGAATTAAGGGATTGCAAAGAGCCATAGAACCAATATCCTGATTTACCAATTTGAGGAAAGGCAGTTTAGGGCTGATGGGGCAAATTACCATTCACTGGGTCCCCTAACCACCAAACAGGCTGTTTAACCTGCTGTGTATCAATGTATTATTATTCCAGCATTCACACTGCTGCAGGAAATGCCCTCAGTACTTCCATGTGAACCTTTCTTTTCAGGTGTTTATAAGTGACAAAAATTGCTCTGGTCTGCTTTTAAATGTCTCAACCTCAAAACTATAAGAGCTTAAAAACTAGTTTGGGACTTCCAAGCATTAATATATTAAAAAAAAAAAGTTACCTTTTCAGTGAAATGTTGCATGCCAATATTTTGTAACATTATTCAATGGCTTTGACTAGTTGGAAGGCAACAAAAAAGAATCCAACCATATAAAGTGCTTATAGAATCTCAAACTCCCACTGAAGTCAATGGAATAGAAGGCATTCAGAACCTTGTAGCTTAGGCCCAGAGCAAACAATGTATTTGGCTTATACTGCATATATACATTAGGTTTGTCAAAAAGCACAAGAGATTTTTAGCAGAGAGATGCAATGCATTTTCCACTGAGTAGATTCTCTAATTCTTCTGACACATTATGATCTGTCAGATCAGCTACTGTGAACAAACAATCCAAAATGAAACAAGAGCTTTGAGATACAGTTGCCGTGTCACCTACCATTTTAAAATTGTAGTAAGCTTCCTTGATTATGATGCTATGAAGTTGCTGATGTTACTTAAACATAGTTTGCTTGGTTTTTTGTAACTGAATGAATGCAGCTATCTTCCAGAATGAAATCTTCAACTAGTTTATGTATATGCTGAAGTGAATCCCTTACAAAACCAAAAGAGCAAGACACTTACCTTCCCAATCCTGCAACACAATGCACAGCAACACAGCATCCAGGCTCTTCACGAAATTTGGTTTTCAACAGGTTTAGCCAGTCATCAACTATTTGATTTGGGGGTGGCGCTCCATCATCAAATGGCCAGTCCTTCAGGGGAAGAAAAGGTTAGCTATAATTTTTGTGCAGGGATTACACATTGACAGAGAATGCAATCCACAATGAACAGCAGGGCTAGCGGGAGAGGAGCAGGGGGTGGCACAGGCTTTTATTCAGTCAACATCCAAATGCTACACGGTTGTTATTAAACATGTAATTTCCTAGTATTCCAGATACAGATTCAATTATACCATAATACAATACTCAACAAAATTTAAATATCCTTAAACATTTTAAATTAAAAGCTAATTCACTAAAAATCAGCTAATTTGGTCTAGTGGAAATTGCTGACTGACGACTCAGTTGTAGAATGGACTTTGTGGAAAAACTAAACAATTGTCTTTGAAATATCACTGAAATTTTGTAATTAAACAAATCTAAATAAACTGTAATTCAATTTAATACTTAAAGGAGGATGAAGAGAACTGTGTAGACTTTTGCCTAAAAGTACACCACTTCAAAATACTATTTGTACCGTATACTCTGCATGGAAGAGTCTGAAAAGATTGCTGCACAACTATTCCACTGGATCAGCTTGTCCAACTGCAATACATGGCATCTGATTAGGAAGAGGCATTCATACCTACCCTAGGTATTATCCACAATTACAAACACATGCCTCTTACTCATATGCAAAATATAGTGCTTAAAAATAAATGGAAAAGTGAATAACTGATTAGCATCTATGATTTTTTTTTCCTCCTTATGAAAGATTGTCAAGAACGTAAAGAACTGTCTAAATCATACTGCATAATATGAGCATGGCTATAAGTCAGAATTTTATGTGAGATTATTTCCAAATCTTTTTCACTAGATAATTCACTTTTGGCATCTATGCTTTCTGTTTATAGAGTTGTGTGTGTCTGTCTGTCTTGAAATTACATTTCAAAACAAAGGTGAGCCCAGGTTTTATTCTCTTCTCAGAAACTAGAGTGAAAGGAGCCTTCTTCTAGCCCTTGGCTAGGAGAACTATGGCTATCATGCAGTACCTTGAGGATCCTGACTTCATACTCTCCTCCCTCAGAAGCCTGGAAAAGACATGCAGAAACTCTGGAGAAGCACAACGCTACTGGGCTCTTAATTTTGAAATGTAATTGTAACTAGCACCATGACACTTCCTGGGTAGCCCATTAGACAGGATGGCACACCATCAGAGTAGGAGCTGTCATCTGCTTATCCGTTCCAGGAATAGCCATCCAACACCACTATAATTAAAAAAGGAGTACTTGTGGCACCTTAGAGACTAACCAATTTATTTGAGCATAAGCTTTCGTGAGCTACAGCTCCGATGAAGTGAGCTGTAGCTCACGAAAGCTTATGCTCAAATAAATTGGTTCGTCTCTAAGGTGCCACAAGTACTCCTTTTCTTTTTGCAAATACAGACTAACACGGCTATAATTAAGATTGTCAGTATTTCATGCATCCAATGAAGTGGGTTTTAGCCCACGAAAGCTTATGCTCAAATAAATTGGTTAGTCTCTAAGGTGCCACAAGTACTCCTGTTCTTTTTGCAGATACAGACTATCGCGGCTGCTACTCTGAAACCTGTCAGTATTTCTATTGTCCACATTTTTCCAAGGCTTAACATCTTTAGTTGAGAAGACCTCAACACAAGAACAACCTTTAAATATTAGTAGTTGAGAAATTGCAAGGGTACAAATCTGCCATTGTTAGAGCTACTGAAACTGAAAGCCTCATTTCTCCCAAATAATTCTGCAGATGATTAATCCAGAATATGGATGCAGGGCCTGACCATATGAGGTATTTAGTGCACTCAGCTCCTTTTCAAATTAACTTTTGTAGGAGTTTATACTCCACATTCAATATTTAATCCAAAAACACACAAATTGGTATCCATAATCATTTAGGACCAATGTTGTTCTCACAGTAGTTAGTCAATGACAAATTTCACAGAGTTCCATAGAAAAGAATGCCCCATTACTTGATTCTCCCTGGTGAACTGGAATGTTTCAAAGAACGGAATTCAGCCTTAACTCTTGATGTCCTTGCTTTGGATTTCTCTCATGTTACTTACACATAACCATTTAAAACCACATTAACTTATAGTTTAAAGAACTGACATAAGAACTTAAGAATGGCCATACTGGGACAGACCAATGGTCCATTCATCCCAGTCACCTGTCTGACTGTGGCCAACGTCAGGTGCCCCAGAGGGAATGAACAGAACAGGGAATCATCCAGTGATCCATCCCGTTGCCCATTCCCAGCTTCTGGCAAACTGAGGCTAGGTATACTTCAGAGCATGATTTTGCATCCCTGCCCATCCTGTCTAATAGCCATTGATGGACCAATCCTCCATGAACTTATCTAGTTCTTAATTTAACCCTGTTCTAGTCTTGGCCTTCACAACACCCTCTGGCAAAGAGTTCCACAAGTTGACTGTGCATTGTGTGAAGAAATACTTCCTTTTGTTTATTTTAAACCTGTTAGCTATTAATTTCATTTGGTGACACCTAGTTCTTGTGTTATGAGGAGTAAATAACACTTCTTTATTTGCTTTCTCTACACCAGTCATGATTTTATAGACCTCTATCATATCCCCCTTAGTCTCTTTTCCAAGCCGAAAAGTCCCAGTATTCTTAATCTCTCCTCATATGAAAGCCGTTCCAGATCCCTTATCATTTTTGTTGCCCTTTTCTGTACCTTTTCTAATTCCAATATATCTTTTTCGAGATGGGGCAATCTGATCGGCAAGCAGTATTCAAGATGTGAGCGTACCATGGATTTACATAGAGGTAATATGATAATTTCTAATTTATCTATCCCTTTCCTAAGGATTCCCAACATGTTAGCTTTTTTGACCTCCGCTGCACATTGACTGGATGGTTTCAGAGAACTATCCACCATGACTCCAAGATCTCTTTCTTGAGCGGTAACAGCTAATTTAGACCTCATCACTTTACATGTATAGTTGGGATTATGTTTTCTAATGTGCATTACTTTGCATTTATTAACATTGAATTTCATCTGCAATTTTCTTGCCCAGGCACCCAGGTTTGTGAGATTCCTTTGTAACTCTTCGCGGTCTGCTTTGGACTCAACTACCTTGAGTAGTTTTGTAAATTTTGCCACATCACTGTTTACCTCTTTTTCCGGATCATCTATGAATATGTTGAACAGTACTGGTCCCAGTACAACCCTTGGGGGACACCACTATTTACCTCTCTCCATTCTGAAAACTGACCATTCATTCCTACCCTTCGTTTCCTATCTTTTAACCAGCTCCTGATGCAGGAGAGGACCTGTCCTCTTATCCCATGACAACTTACTTTGCTTAGGTGCCTTTGGTGAGGGACCTTGTCAAAGGCTTTCTGAAAATCTAAGTACACTATATCCACTGGATCATCCTTGTCCACATACTTGTTGACCCCTTCAAAGAATTCTAGTAGATTGGTCAGGTGTGATTTCCCTTTACAAAAACCAGGCTGACTTCTTCCCCAACAATCACGTTCATCTATGTGTCTGATACTTCTGTTCTTTACTATAGTTTCAACAATTTGCCTGGTATTGAAGTTAGGCTTACCGGTCTGCAATTGCCGGGATTGCCTCTGGAGCCCTTTTTAAAAATTGGCACCACATTAGCTTTCCTCTGGTCATCTGGTACATTAATCCCAAAGATACTATTATCCATTCCAGCCTCCTATTTCCCTAGTTTCATCTCTTTATTGCATACACTTGTTTACCAACACTAATAGTTCAAACAGGCTACATCTAATTCTCCAATTCCCTGCTTTCTCACTATGCCATCTGTCAAAGCAGGCTCACTAGCTGCCACATTCCACCGTCTTTGTCTGTCTTACTAGTATATTACCTTATATCATGGAAAGAACTCAAGCTTTACTAAAATACTCTGTTTCAGGCGTTTCATAAGGCTTTTGACCTCAACAGTTTTAAATAAACACATGCTGTAGTTTTAATCTTTGTTATTTTTGTAAACAAACGTTAGCTTTAAATAGTGGTATGTGTCATTTTCTCAGCCAGCTGGTAATATAACACCATTTCTGAATGGTGACAGCAGCCTGTTTTGACAGAGCTGGTTTCAAGAGGGACAAGTGGTTGTGGGTCGTGCTGCTGAATATTCAGAGCCACTCTTAAATGCCAAAATACCACTGTAATGTATTAAGTAATGAAGACACTATCATGGCTGGAATCATCTGGCTCAAGTATGACATCAGCAGCAAATCTTCTCTGTCACCTCCTATTTTCTGTTATCCTTGTCTGATGTCTACAGGACTTGTTACCTCTGCTGTTTTGCTCTCCTGCAACAAGAGCATACTAGGAGCAGTTACATACTGAATGCAGAGAGAAGACTAGTTATCAAGGACAAATGTGGCAAACATACAGGATCCTGTGTATATAATTTAGAATTTGTAAGGCACTCAAATATCATGGTGCTGAGGACAATATGAGTTCCTAAATAGATATTCGGTCATCATTGCAGAAGTAAACTAGCCCTTCTGCACCATAATTGACATTGGCCCATTTTCCAGTCAGCATGGTGCATGCACCTCACCTGTAAACAAGTCATTTTGACCAAAACACCATCACACTCCTATGGAATTTTATGACAGCTACACATATGCATTTCAAACAGAAATGTGGAGGTAGAAGGAAAGAAACTGCACCTCTCGTAGAAGTAGGATTGCTCATGAGTCTGTGCTGGTTTGTTTTTTTTTGGTTTTTTTTTTTTAAATACGCTGTAACTTTCCTGTGCTGTTCCTGGCCAGTTTGCTTTCCCAGCAGAGCAAACTGACTGCTATAATTCATTTGCTTTGATGATGCTCTGGAAACACTATGGTTAACGGCTTTGCTGGAGTGGGGAGGATCATCCAGCAGAGAAACTTCAATGCCGCAGTGAGGCGAGAGGCTCCCCACAACCTAGTGCTGAAATCAGAGCATGGCAGTACCCATTTTTAAATAACTCTGAGGCTTTTCTTTTGAAGTCATATATAAGTTTAAGAGTAGGATCATGCAGAACAGAATGTATCCCACAAATATAAGTTCCACAGAGTTGTGTGGATTTTCCTCCAAATTGTCCATGGTCTCTAGCCACAAAAATGAGAGGCAATAGAAGACTGACTACCTACAACTAACTGTTAGGCGGGGTGCAGCTTCTGAGATCCCAGCGGAGAGACTGAGGAGTCACTTCAGCCTTTTTATTATATTGAAAAGTCACATCTGACATACGATAGCTGTTAACTTTTGAGGTAATGCATTTTCATATCTGCCTTCATCCCTAATGCCTTCACACCGCTAACAAAAAAATCAACCTAGACACACCAAGCAATACCATATTTCACTGTGCAAATCTAACCGTAAACAGCACAGTTACAGAATTATACCTCCTGAAGAAGAAGGGAAGAAGCCAATAGCTACACTGCACTGATAGCTGAGCCCACTGACTTCTATAGCCAGTTGGACCGCTCACATTACTGGCGTTTTATGCTAGAACTGGTCTACAACATATACAATACAGCCATGTGTCAAATATAACCGCTATGTAAAATTATGGCTGTTTTCAGCCTGTGTGTTAAAAATTTCAAAAGTAATAAATTAAGTGAATGCCAGTTAAGCAACAACGATATTTTTAAAGTCAAGTTAGTACCTGTGAAATGTCTGAGATTATCACTAGAAATGGAAGTTCAGTTTAAGCAGAACAAATACCCCATCAATGCATCTTACCCATGTTTTAAAGATACCACCTTTAGTAGAGAAGTCATTCTTCATTCCGTAGCTGCCAACAGCAAAGCCAGTTATGAAATTGTCACTGGTTCTAGGTCCAGGATTGAGACTACCAAATCAAATCACATAGGCTGAACAGATGATACACCATTAACTTTGTCCGTACTAACCTAATCCACATTCAAATCAGTGACCAAGAGATGAACAGCAAAATATCTCCTGAGGCACCCAGACCTCCATGAATAAGAGTTTCTATTCTAACTAGAACTCCTGGTTGTAGTAATAATCAAAATCTCAGATGTATTTCACAAAGTTACAAGCACTTTACTGAACAAGCATATCAAAGTGAGCTCTCAAATGTTATGGTAGTCACACAGTCCTGGGTCATTATCAGGCAGAAGCATGAATGCCAAACAGTGCTGGAACATCTGATTCATATTTAATGATTTTTCAGTTCAGAAAGAATTTTAAAAGAGACTCACTAGAACTTGGATTCCTTCTTTTTCAACAGGAGCTTTATCATACGTGGCATCACAAACTCGCACCAAGGTTGTCACTCCATACTTCTTAAGCTCCTTTAAGAACAAGAAGGAAAGCAAACACATGAAGCATACTCCCAGAATGGGGAATTAGAGCATTTTCTCAACTTTAACAAAGCCAAATAAACATGCTATGCTGAATCAATGACAGTGTACATTGCTCTACAGTTCCATGGAGGAGACTAGATAACTGAGGAGCAAGGATAGCTCCAAGAGTCTCATCCAGTTCTAAGCTGAAAGGATGTGGTCTTGACCAACATTACGATGAGGGTTAAAAGGCCAGGGGGAGAAGAGGAATAGGAAATACCTCTATGTCAGTCTCACCTAGGGCGGGAGGCCAGAGTAGGAAAACTGCCTTATAGGTATGCATATGTAACAGCAAAATTAAAATAGCTACTTATACCCTGCATGCAGATTCTTTCTCTCTTTAAATAGAAGCATGGATCTGTCTGCCTCAGGCAATGCTGAGACATTTTGAAACAGAGAGGAACAGAACACACAGAACCGTATTCTAGCTTCCTTGTAATGCACTATAAGTAGCACATCGTGCTAGATAAATAATCAGATCAAACTAAAGCTGCCCCAGTTCATTTTGAAAGATCAGACAGCATTTCCTCCTGGGCCTGTACTGGGAATGGCTCTTCAAAATTTATTTTTACACTTTAATACCCCACATGCACTGTCTATCCCAGGCTCTAGGCCCCTGGATAAGGTATTAGAAATATAATCCATAACAATAAAATGAAAACATCACATCAATGGGAAAAAAAAAACAGGGTTTCAGTCCAAACTAACCATTAGTGTTTGAGCGGATTGCTGACGAAAAGAACATCTTCCTGAAAGGTGGAATCGTGTTGATATGAAAACTCACTGTCAGATCACAAGATCTTACCAGAATGGAAGAGATCTATTAGATCAAATCTTCCCCCTGCAAGGGCATGATCTAGTCTTCCTAAAGGACTTATGAGAAGATGCGCCACGGTTTGCAACAAGATGGGATCTAGTGGTATGCTGTACCAGTACTTCTCTGGTGATGCCATCTATTTCTGCAAAATTTAAGCTTCAGTTTTAAAAAGTGTTTAAGCCTTTATAGTTTCAATTACAGTAATTTGGATATGACCCAACGTACAGAGGAGGTGACTCCATTCATCTCAGTTGAGGCTAAAGACGTAGTTTAAAAACGTCATCACTACTAATTCCATTACCAGAAATAGTTACCTATTCTGAGATTAGAAGCGGAGTTTGAGGACTTTTTTTTTTTTTTAATTAAAGTCTGACTTCTATAAAAATGTTATTAAAAGTTAATGTTTAAAGTCAAATTTACACAAATTACGAAGGAAGGTACTGTACATCTGGGGTCAGGCTTGGGATATGAGGGATTACAAGTATCGGTTACAAGATTCATGAGATGCATACAGAGTACATAGACCCAGATTGGGGTGCGGGAGTTTTTTAAAACGTCAGTGGATAAATGGGCTCGGGTACGCCACCCATGGAGCATATTTAGAGTCCAAGTCAGTACTGGTGTAGTGCTTAAGTACATGGGTGGGGTACGTCCTTGGTTTGTCAGGGAAGGAAGTGGGTTTATTACACTCGATCTTAGTCAAAAGGCCAAAGACAGATTAATCAACCACTAGAGATCCTTATTCAAAAGCCAGAAGATGAGCCATGGCTCTCTGGGATTAGTACGTTTTATTACATCAGACAACAAAGGGTAGTCTCACTCAATAGTAAAGACAACATGCTAAATCACCCAGCAAGTTATTGGGATGGCAGAGTATTACGGCTTGTCTACTGCTGCTGCGCCGTTATAGTATTTCTGCATAGACACCCTCTATGCCAACGGAAGGAGTTTTCCCATAAGCATAGGTAATCGACCTTCCCGAGAGGCAGTGGTTCGGTCAACAGAAGAATTCTTCTGTCAACCTCGTGCTGTCTACTTGAGAAGTTAGGTTGGTTTAACTGTGTTGGTCAGGCCATAGATTTTTCACACCGTCTGATCCTTGTAGCTGGGTCAACCTAACTTTTGATTGTAGGCTGAGCCTAAGAGGAGTCACCTTTATGGGCTCCAAAAGGAGTCCCATCCAGCCTCTCAGTCAAAAGATGTAGGACTTTCAAGAAAGGAAATCACCAAAGGCTTCCTTCTTACAGAGTCAGGAGAACTTTAAACAGTTTAATGAAACAAAGTATCTGATCATTAAAGCTTTTTTTTTTTTTAATTATATAAAGTATAAAGGGTATTTCTTATGGCATCACCCATGGTGGATCTGGAAGATGTGGATCTAGTGCTGCTTTAGAAATTTCAAAACACAAGGAATAGGGGAAAAAACATACTACTGTATCTGGCTACCTTACCTCTGTGAATTTGTTGAGGGTTGCATTGGTTGGGTTGTGAGTAATCAGAAAACGCATACTCTCATAAGTAATCTCCACTGGGGCTGGACGGTTCATAATGGCAAACAAAAAAAAATATATGTGGGGGCAAAAAAAAATATCAATAACCCTTGAAATGTTTCACAGCAGAAAACATTAAAAAGACCACTAAAATGCCTGGGCTTGATCAGAACTATCTTTATTGACCTGTTTGTTCTTTAAGATTTTTTTACTTCAAGAAAACCAGGTTTGCTTTAGAATCCACTTGAATTCAATTTAGGCCTCAATAACTGCAGGTGGTATCCTTCAGACTCCAAAAATTCTGACTACATGCAAGACTAGGCAGCCTGTACTACATTTAGGCACTGGTGAGGCAAAAAAAATAAGGGCAGATCTTCTCTCCACTTTGTTTTCTTGATGCTTAGTTTTGCTTGAGTCAGTAAAAGGAATATGCTTCCAATATGCAGAAGATATCCCATATATTTGAAGGTGACTGCTGTGTCTGGAGTCTTCAAGGCAAAATAATTATGGTACGTAGGACACGCTCACTTGTCAGCCAGGGTGCTGTGCTGGGCCTGGCAGAAATCTGCCCTGATGCTCAGAATCGCCATAAATGTGTGACGTATATTCCAACAGAAAACCTAAGAAGAAGAAAAATGTCATATTTAAAAGGGATTGTTCCTTCTGATTGTACAGTGCTATTGAATACAGTGCACCCAGAAGCCTCAACATAATTAAAGTATGAAGCGTTAAACAAACAAGCCTGCTTTTGAAAGTACTTTGATGTACACTGAACCACATCTCTTATTGTAGTACCAAGAAGCATTCCTGTATTATGTTCTATCTTTTGGCATGTGGATGACAAATATTCCACAAAATCTCAGTTAATCAAAAAGCCAAGTAATACTGAATACCAGAACTAAAGGTGAAATACCATCATCATACACTCAGATAGCTCATAATTAAACATTTACATAGAAAGCAGCAAACATTCTCCACAGCCAAACAATCTGTATGGAACTAGACTAAGTTCATGGAAGACAGGTCCATCAATGGCTACTAGCCAAGAGGGTCCAGGATGCAACCCCATGCTCTGGGTGTCTCTAAACCTCTGACTGCATGAAGCTGGGACTAGATGACAGAAGATGGATCACTAAATAATTGCCTTGTTCTGTTCATTCCCACTGAAGCATCTGGCACTGGCCTCTGTTGGAAGACAGAATACTAGGCTAGATGGACCATTGGTCTGACCTAGTATGGTCATTCTTATGTTCTTAATCTGTAAATTAGCCTACCTTTCATAAGCTATTTATGGAAGTTCAGTTTCCACACAAAATGGCCAGATAACAGAGTTTCACTAATCAGATCATCACTTCCCTCAAGTAAATATGAACAGCACAAGAAGGAAGCAGAACAACTGCACTGCTAACATTTTGTAAAGGAGTGATTCAGAACACACAACATAATGGAATACAGCAAAGTTCTAATTCTACTTTGGATAAATGCTGATTTTACCAAAGTTAGCCTCAGCTGATGAACGTCCTATGTCTACACTAAAACTGCTACAGCAGCACAGCTGCAGCACTGCAACTGCGCCATTGTAGTGCTTCCAGGGTGGATAAAAATCAATGAGTTTTTTTTTAAAAAAATGGTTTTCATTTAAATCAGATTTTTTTTGATAAAATGCTTTTTGAGGAAAAAACCTAAAGATAGTTTTAATTAAGATACACTATAGCTCAAAGATATCTCATCATGGAATAGGGATTATAAATTCTAATTCTATAGCATGAGACAATACATTCATGTCATGTTTAAGAAAAGTTTTGTAAATGAGTTCCAATTGTTCATGGATTAGGGACCCAATCTTATGGGGTTCCACAGGCTTCTGTATAGATTGTTTAGGTGAATCTTTCTATCTACCCAATGGGACTCAGTGCACAGTCTAGAAGATACCATCAGAGATGCTTAATTTTGCGGTTCTCAAACTGTGGATTTGTCTCTCCAGAGGTAACATGCTTGTTAACAGCAAAAATGTTTTAAATAAATAATTAAATAGAGGTGAGAAATAACAGACCTCAACCCTACTGTCCCTCTGCAAATTTGTGTACACAGAGTCAATCCCTTACCTCTCTAAAAGTGAAAAGTTTCAAAAAGTTCAATGAATAGAAGATTGTTGGGGGTGGAATAGTTCTGGACAAGGAGAAGAAGTCTGGAGATAAATGTGAGAAGCGAGGGACATATGCTTGTCGTGTTAAAATATTAGATGTTTGCTGTTGAAGAAAAAAATCCAGAATACTTAACGTTGCTGTTTTAGTTAAATAAAACAATTTAAATGTCTGTCTGGTGATGTTCTTCTCCTAATACAGCATGGCAAGAAAATCCTCCAAATACTAATGATTAACCTGTTGAATTGGAGATAGTTCACCTCCCAGTGACTTCATAAATATCTGCTTCAGTTACCTTTGGTAAATGAAATAACCAAACAATCATTCATTTTCTGATATAGCTGTAAAACTAATCTGAAAAGTTTTCAAAATAAATCACTGTTTTAAAATGTATATTGTGTACCTTCTAAAAATGAAACCTACATCTATCTCTGAGTTGTGAAGAATATTTATTAAGGTTATAACAACCAACAAGAATGCATTTTTATGTAGAAAACCATGATTAAATTGAGTCTTCCTGACTAGTGATTTAAATCATGATATAAATCATGATTTACATAAAATCCTGAGTGCTTCTGTATAGACAGTCACTACAGTGACAGGAGGGGTTCTCCCATCACTGAAGTTAATCCACCTCATTGAGAGGCAGTATCTAGGTAGATGGAAGATTTCTTCCTTTGACCTTGCACTGTCTACACCGGGTGTTAGCAGGCTTAACTACATCTCTCAGGGGTGTGGATTTTTCCTGAGAGACGTAGCTATGGCAATGTAAGTTTTCAGAGTGGACCAGCCCAGTATGGAATTATTATAGGCTGTGCTGGTAGTGCCACCATTAAGATTGCTCAATACTTCTAAGACCCTGCTTTCAGTTGCTTATAACTTTGCCAAACTTCAGCTATTCGGGCTGAAATTTTCCATGCTGGCTGCCTGCCTCAAGCTGTTTTTTTTTTTTTTTTTTTTTGTGGGGGGGGGGGGAGAGCGGTAGGCACAAGGGAAGTTTAAGATAAAATGATTCAGTCATCACTGAGAAAGATATTAGGGGAAAATATGTTTTGTTCATGTTAGAAAAACTGTACAGCCATTTTGATGAGAAGCTCTTGCACCTCATACTTTGGAGCAGGATCTTGACATTTGGCAAGGAGGTTGCCTTCATGTAACGAAGATGCTTTTTGCCATCCCGGTGAAAATTTGCCAAAATTACGCCAAGTTATACAACTATGAAAATTCTCAGTTCATACACTCAGCAGAGACTTTAGAGTTTGGTACCTAAATTCACTGAAGACTGCACTGAGCATGCATGCTCCAGTCCATGGCTGCAAGGGCTGAGCAGATTTCCCTGCAATTGCTGCTCCTCCCAGCCAGAACTACTATGGTGCCAGGCATCAGAAAGAGTGGTTTTGCTGGCAGAGCTTGTTAGTTTCCATGGCAAAATAAAATACCAGCAAAAGCACTTTTGTGCCTGTATAATCTCCATCCGCATTAGGGATTTTGTCAGTACAGAAATGTTGTTAAAAACTCACACCTGTAACCAACATGGATAAAACCAGCAAAAGTTTCTAGCATAGATCTGACTGAAATGCAGAGGGGTGAGGAGCCAGGCCGGGGATGGGACATAATCCAGTAGGAACTAGTCTGAAACCACAAGCTCATTTCAAAGGCAACCAAACATTTAATGGTAAGAACTTAAGTCACTGTCAACCTTATCCAAGTTTGCAGTAATGAGGGATGTACCATCCACTCCTGCCACATAAAAGTCACATGAAAGATGTTTTATACTACACCAATAAGACGTAACAAGTTTAATTCTGCCGTGAAGTATATAGTCACAGATCCACCCCACTGCTGGAAGCAAACTAGATGGGCACACTCAAGGGTGAAACGCTAAGCAAAAGCAGGAAGTATGCCTTTCACTGCTCCATTGAGCACTACAGTGTCTTTTTTCCTGCTTGTTTTTAAGCAGAGAAAAGTCAGGTTGATGCTTCCTTTCCTGGAGGATTTTAAGGAGATCTTTGGAGGAGTGTGATGACTGTCCCAGCTCAGATTTCTGCCTACAGTTACTCCTCAGGTTTTGGGCTTCCTCTGATATCACCATGACAGTCCAAGATTTTGCCAAGTTGTCCAGCACACAAAAAGGAAGTCAGTAACACATTCCTCATGTAAAAATGACAGAAAAGAAGTTCTGAATAATAAACTTCATTAACCAATCTTTGTACAAAGGAGAAAAGAGCACCAAGTTTTCACCCTTAGACAAGGAATTCAGCTTTATCTAGTGGGAGCAAGGCAAACCTCACCAGCATGGTCTTATCCACTATGAATAATTTCAGATAAAAGAAACCTTTAAGCTAAAGGGGAAAAAAGATACATAAAAATAAGAGCCCTTAAAGCTACAGAAATATGTGACAGCAACTTCTTTTTTAAAGTAGCAGCCTTAACCAATGGCGGAAAATAAAAGAAATGCAAAGCTGCAATTTAAAGTCACTAGCCTGACACTTGAACTAAAACATCAAAATGGCCCATACAATCAATTACCCTTTCTCTGACACCAAGTCAAAAATCAACTGCAGAACAGCAATTATTTCCTTAAAGAGTTGCTTTCAAAGCCAAAAAAAATACATTTTTAATTAGGATGCCACAGGCAAGAACAAGGATGCTTTTAGTCACCTTACCCAACCCTAACACAGTTTTTATTCTAAGTGAATGAAATTCAGATTTCTAGAATGAACGTTGGAATATTTATCAGTTTAATAATTACAGGATTACATTATAAATTCTCTCCCCAGAAGGAAGAGTTCCATCTAATACATCACAGTTAAGTCCTTGCACCTGTCAATTCATGAGAACTGGTCACAACTTTATCTTGTACACATTTCAAGAATTCAAAGCAAACAGATTAGTTGTGATGTCTCCCAGTCTGCTACAGCTCTGATGTACTTAGTAAAAAAAAAATTACTAAAATCATGGCATATGCATGTGTTCAGCACCTGTAAACTCTTGAGCAAGAGCAATGTGGTCCTCTTTCAGGCAGAAACAGTGTATTCCATTTAAGCATATACTGAGAGCCAACTGACACTTTTTAGACAGTGGCCTAAAGAAAGAATAGTTATATCAAAAAGGAAAATTATAAAAAGTTAACTTCCTTACTCTTGAGGACCTGATAAAACTGTTTAAACAGATGGGACAGTTCAGCAGTTTAGTGATCATGCAATACATGAGAGGAGAGTCCCTAGCATCCTGACAGCACTATGGAAACACAACAGTCTCTGGTGGAGAGAACATTTTCTTTTATTGTTCTAAAACTACCCATTCTGACATTCTTCAAGCACACGATTCTCTGAAAGGAAGGAGCCTCCTCCAACTCTATTCAACTATACTTGTAGTTGCAGCAACACATGGTCACTGAGGTTACAATTCTCCCATTCAACAGCAAATCAAAGAGTTACACTCTACCCAAGTTTCTTTTCCCAGGATAAGAGAAACATCCACAAAGTTGGATGTCTTTATTACAGCACACAAAGGAGACAGTATGTTCTCGTGAATCAAGTGTGGGACTGAGAGTCAGAAACTCAGAGTCCTAGTAACGGCTCTACAACAGCTCACTGGGTGGCCTCCGGCAAGTCATTTAGACCATGTCTACACTACAGGTGCTTCAGCAGCACAGGTCCAGTACTCTAGCAGCGCTGTTACAGCACCATAGCATAGATGCTTCCCACAGCGACGGAAGGGGTTTGCTCATTGCTGTAGATAATCCACCTCTCCAAGCAGCAGTAGCTAGGCTAACAGAAGAATTCTTCCATCAACCTAGATCTGTCTACACAGATGGATTTTTCACACCTGAGCACTGTAACTATATCGACCTAATTTTTAAGCATAGACCAGGCCTTATTTTTGGCATCTCAATTCATCATCTGTAAAATGGGGCTAATAATCCTATAATACTCCCATGGGGGCAGTAACTGTTTATTTAGTTAATATCTGAAGAATGATTTGAAGATGGAAAGCAAGGGGTAAATCAATTTTGAGTGTGTCAAGGTTCAGATTTCTTGTTCAAGGTATAGTCAAGGTCCAGACTGCAGAGAAAATCATAAAAACTCAACAATAATGATAATAGGTTAGTAAAAAGATTTCAGGGGCCATTCAAAAGCGTCTGACGGTCAGAATTTGGCCTGCAGTCTGCCTATTGACTATTCCTGCTCTAGGTCATGCCTTTAGATGAAAACTTGCAGGTAGGAGTGGTGCAAAGTGGCAGAGTTAGAGATGTTTGCCCTGCAAAGGGAGACAAAGCGGTTATGGATAGTTCTAGGAAGAGGTGGGTGTATGATGTACACATCTATCAAGTTAGGGTCTCTGGGGAACCATGGAGGGGCAGGTCTCTTTGCTCCCCTCTCCTGGGTCAGTGTCTCTGCAGAGACACAGCAGGGGAAAATCTCTCTGCTTCTACCCCCCTTGTCCCAGATCGGGATCTCTGGGGAACCATGTGGGGAAAGGACTCTTCCTTTCCTCCTTCCCCCCAGGGGAACCAAGTGGGGGTCAGGTTTCTTCCCCCCTTCCTCTCCCCCCCCGCCTCAGGTCAGGATATCTGGGGAGCAGTGTGGGGGACAGGTCTCTCCAGAAGCACACCCCTCCCCCCCCCCCCCATGATGCTAAAGCCCCAAGTTCCGTCACATCCCACGATCCACTGAAAAGCCTCTGGCGGTCCAGATTTGGACCATGGGCCGTCTGTTGATTACCCCTGATGTGAAGATTTGTATTTAATGTCTGAAGAATTATTTACAGATGTGAAATGCTACGTGTTACATATATGAATATTTTGAGAAACTATACCGTATGCCAAGTTAAATAAGTATCTAAAGACTATTTGGTTGTCTATATGCACATTTGCCCCCAAACTGTTAAATACCATAAGGTAAGGGAACAATTTATATCAGTAAAGAAACTTTTTTTTAAGGAGTTAAGGAAAACTCTATTATCCATCAGGCCAGATTAAAAAGCCCCTAAATTCAGACAGTAAATGTAAACGTCTTTCACTTTGCCAGTCAAGATATCAAAAGGCACTTAATCCTGGGAGCACTGACTGGCCGTTATGATTGATCAGAATGAAAATATAACCTAGCTTCAACCTCAATGAATGCCACAAAATGAACAATTCTGAGGTAACTTGGATTCTCAGTTTCTGTTCTTCAGAAAGAGGGAAAAGGAAAGTGAATGGCTACCAAAACATTGCAACTAGGTTGTCTTCTTATGGATAATTTCATTAAGTATTATGTGACTGGGGCAAGAAGGCATCCAACACCTCAGTACTACAGTGAGCTGTGACTGGTCTGTTACAAACTCGAGTAGGCCTTGCACTGACATGATTACTTTTGCTATTTAGACACCCTTATAATAGCCTCATAGCACTTGATATGACTTAAAAAGCCATCTTTATTAGCTAAATTACATGCAAAAATACTGTACAATTTGCAAGAGTTATGGTGAAAAACAAACAGATGGAAAAAGATCCCTATATTAGCTTCTAAACCAGAGGTGGGCAAACTACGGCCAGCGGGCAACATCCAGCCTGTGGGACCCTCCTGCCTGGCCTGAGCTCCAGGCCTGGGAGGCTAGCCCCCAGCCCCTCCCCTGCTGTTCCCCCTTCCAACCAGCCTCAGCTCACTCTGCCGCCGGTGCAATGCTCTGGGTGGCGCGGCTGCGAGCTCCTGAGGCAGCGCAGCTGCAGAGCCCGGCCTCACCCGGTGCTCTGTGCTGCGCGGTGGGTGGCTGGCTCGCTCCAGACGGGCGGCACGGCTATAGCTCCGCCAGTCACCGGTGCTCCAGGAAGCGCAGTAAGGGGCCAGGGGGTTGGATAGAGGGCAGGGGAGTTCAGGTTGGTGGTCAGGAGTATGGTAGGGATCGGGGTGGTCAGAGGGTGGGGAACAGGGGGGTTGAATGGGGGCAGGGGTCCCGGGGGGCAGTCAGGAAGGAGAGGGGGGGTTGGATGGGGCAGCAGGGGGCAGTCAGGGGACACGGAGTGGGGGAGGGTGTGGTGTGTGGATAGGGCAGGAGTCCTGGGGGGAGCATCAGGGGGTGAGAAGCAGGAGGGAGGGGCGGTTAGGGGGCAGGGGCTGGGCCACGCCTGGCTGTTTGGGGAGGCACAGCACTCCCCTAACCGGCCCTCCATAAAATTTCCGAAACCCAATGAGGCCCTCAGGCCAAAAAGTTTGCCCGCCCCTGCTCTAAAGTTTTATTTTAAAAAATGCTACAATAGTCACTTATTTTTTTAGATTAACCAAAAACAGTCAAATATGATTCCTGACTTGACAAACAGAAGGCAATGTTAAATGTGTGAATTTTAGTAATGGCATTTAAGTTTGATTTTACACTTAGAGATTACCTACTTTACTATGGATTGATACCTAAATTAAGTCATTCGACTGTGCAAAATCCTTGTACTTCTGTATTTATCCTGCACAAGATCAGCAAAACAGTCCTTCTGACAAGCAAGTAACAACAATCATAATGTGCTCCCTGGCTTCACCACCCCATCCAAAACCTACATTTACACGTGTTTCCCTTGCTACATCAAGGCAGTTAAACAGATTGCAACAGCTGCAGCTTCCCAGGATTGCAAGATACAGATACTTTGGGAAAGGTTACTTGGATCACCTTTCAAAATAACCTAGTGCACAGGATGCAAAGCAAAACCTGTTAATTTGCAGTTTATATTAAAAGGATACCTTCAGTATTTGTGAGAACGGCACCTTGCAATCCAGTTTATGTTAACTCATTTTGTTCTTAGTTGAATTCTATATTTGATATTCTTTTAATGAGATTACTTAAGTCATGAATTGCTGAACTTGCTTTCTTTCCTTCCCTCTCATAAAAATCTTAATTCTTGTGTTTTACACCTACATACTTGCAATATGTGACATGGAGTTTTGTTTTATTGGGGGGTAGGGGGGTAAAGTGCTACAAGACTTGTATCCTAGAAAAATTGAAATTCTCATATATATGGTGGCCTAACTAGACTTCCCTTGTAATTTAACTTAACTACATTACACTTCACTTCCTGTTCCTATGTAGGACTGCTACATTCTACCTCATGTGTGGTGGAAGTGAGAAATGTTAATACTGCACAGTTTGCATGCAGTGTCATTGTAGCTATGTCGGTCCCAGTAAGAAGAGCTCTGTCTGGCACGAAAGCTTGTCTCTCTCACAAACAGAACTTGGTCCAATAAAAAAATATCACCTCACCTACCTTATCGGATGCATCCGATGAAGTGAGCTGTAGCTCACAAAAGCTTATGCTCAAATAAATTGGTTAGTCTCTAAGGTGCCACAAGTACTCCTTTTCTTTTTGCGAATACAGACTAACACGGCTGTTACTCTGAAACTCACCTACCTTGTCTCCCTAATACCACACAGGCACATTCAGAAGTGCCTTGAGGGTTCTGATGGATTCAAAAGGTGCTTTGTAAGCAAAAGATTTTATCAGGATTCTAAGAGTTCTCCAATCTAGTCAAGTTTAACACAATGGACAACATGCAACACTGAAGCTTCAAGAACTCAATTCAATGACAATTATTTTCTAAAATATGCTGTGTGACTGTATAGAGAACAGAATGCCAGTTCTACAGTTTCTTGGAAACAATTCTTAAATGTAATCTCTAAAGGAAGCTTGTTCGTAATGACATGTGCCTGGAGAGGGGAGAAGTCAAGAAATTCTACAGTTCCTCACTACCCACCCCTGTGAGTTCCCTACCAATTTGCTGACAAGCTCTGGTGATGACTCATTCGTTTCCTTTTGCTTGAGCCAAGTCACTCTGTTCTCTGCCCTAAAACAAGGCAGGCTTACCTCAATTTTCTGTTTGATAAGAAAGACAAATCAAATATTCAGCCTAAGGAGTCAATTTAGCAAGAGAGAATAAAAGCAGTGAGCTATAGCTCACAAAAGCTTATGCTCAAATAAATTTGTTAGTCTCTAAGGTGCCACAGGTACTCCTTGTCTAAAAGCAGTCAGGTGTTTTTCACAAGACAATTCTCTTTCCAATCTGGCACTAATCTTTCATCAAAACTTCAGTAAAGATGGGAGAAAACACTTGCCTTTCCCTAATTCGAGTGAGCTCAAACAACTAATATAACCAACAGCACAGGCACTATAACACAAAAAAGAGAAAACATCTCTGTGCCTAGTTCAACAGTGGGAAATGAGCTGATACTCCATTTGGATTTCCAAAGATAATCTACTGGGTATGTGCTTTATGCCAAAGAAGTTTCTGTTTGCTGAGACGCCGAAGAAGCTCTGAAACTGGAAATATTGTTTTAATTTGGTGTATGTTTTTAACAATCCTCATGTCTAAAACCAGCTCAGAGAGGAGCCATATTTGAATATTGTTTAAGTACAGTTTCCAAGCAACTCCATCTGGGCTTCTAAAAGTGAAAACTTCAAAATAATCAAAAAACAAACAAACAATGGGCCCACCTAATGAAGCGTGATGAGCTTAAAAGCTCCTATGTTCAAAATATAGAACTGTGTTTAAATTGCAAAGAAAAAAATTTAAATGACCTTATGACATTTTACATAGTCTTCTTATATCAAAGTGAGATTTGTGTTCCATTTTAACAGCCCACTCCAAAATAAATTGTGTGAAATTTTTTTGCATCAAGTGCCATATTGTGGAAAACCAGGAAATTAACTTCCCTGGCAACACAAGCCATTTTTTTTTTTTTTTTTTAAAGATTCAAAATGACAAATAACTCAAATCAGAAATACTAACCCATCAAACCGGAAGCAAACATAGTGGTGTTTTCACAGCATTAAAGCAAAAAAAGGGTAAAGATATTATTTAGTAAATAAAGTTAGAGTAGAAAAACTCAATTTCTTGTACCACATTCATCTCACTTTAGTTTGTCTACACTTGAAACACCGTTGTAGCACTTCAGCATAGACACTATCTACACTGATAGGAGGGGATCTCCTGTTGGCGTAGGTAATCCATCTCCCCTGTCTACACCCATGGGTTAGGTCAGCTTCACCACATCGCTCAGGGGTGTGGATTTTCCACATCCCTGAGCGACGTAGCTGGGTTGACCTAACTTTTTAGCATAGACTAGGCCTATGAGTTTACCACGTCTCTACTGGAAAATTGACAACGTATAGTGGAAAGTTAAAGGCCCAAGGTGCACATACTACTGAGCCATGTTCAATCTCCACTGAAATTTATAAGTAAATAAAAAATGAGTTTTTAATAGGCAATTGTTAAAATTCAAAGAGATGAGCAAGACAGTGCCAGATTTTCTGTATGTGAGACCTAAAAGAATGGGTGTTTAGAGTAGAAATGATAGAAACAAGAGAACATAACAGAGGTATACAAAACAATGATCAGAGCAAAAAAGCCAGTACTCCTACTGATATACGTTCTCATAAATCACAGAGACACACCAATGAAACTGAGGGGGTAACAAATTTAATACTGATAAAAGGAAACTTTTTTTAAACACCCAGCACAATTATCCTATGGAGCTCATTGTCAAAAGATATGATACTGACACCAGAGCTTAGTATGCTTAAAAATAGGCTTAGATGTTGAATATTAAAAAAGATTAAAGTTGGGATATTTATAAAAAGTCATGCTTCAGACCTTAAATCATCCACTAACTGATGGGGATAAGAAAAAAATTCCTCTATGGTTACAATATTTTAAATTGTCTATTATGAGGTCCCTTAGACTGCTGCCTGATATATTTGCCTAGACAGATCTCTGGTCTTACCTAGCATGGCAACTCCTAGGTTCCTACGTGTAAAAAAGAAACCTTAACCCTGAATCTCCAAGCCCTAAGGTGCTGCATTTTCAGTGTTCAAACAGTAATATTTACATGGAGACATTCTGCACTTTCTTCAACTCTTTAACAAGTGAATAAAGTACCAGACTAATCTGATCATAGGCAATACATTTATACATAACAAAGAAAGATGATTCACTAGTTTAGCATGGCTTACAACTGACAACGTGCTTCCCGTCAAAAGCAATCAAAAAGTGCCACCCCTAAAGTTTGCAGAAATCATCTGATGTTAAATAGTACTTATAGTACCTAATGAATCATTCTGCTCACCTACAGACTCTCTCGTTTTAACCCAATTAAAAAAAAAAAGCCTTTATATGAACAGTCTACAATACTGGTTCTCTCTAGCAGAGAGTCTCCAGAATTGTACTTTAGTAAGTCCTCTCTCAGAGGCCTCACAATAGTTAACCAATGCAACATTCCACAACAGGGCAAAGTACAGAGGCAAGAACTGAGAGACAGATTACGTTCACAGTTCTGATACAGAAAACATAAATTCCACTTTCTGAATTGAAAACTGACACTTACAATTAGAGGTAATTAAGAATTATGAAGCTGACCCTCTATTTCTGTTAGACACACACAGAAGATTTGCAACTAGAGCCATGTCTCATTAAAAGAATGCACATTCATAGACATTCATTTCAGCATAGCATTCTCACAGGTATTTATATTCCTACCCCTTGTCAAGCTCTCAATCTATCAAATGGATAATTTCTTTCTATCAGTTAGGCTTACAGAAGTCAAACATTTCTATACTTTGAGTCACGGCACGGTTGGGGTTTCTTTGTTTTGTTTTTTTAAACACTACTACTGCAGTTGTGAGTCAGAACCTGTGCTGTTCATTCAGGGGGTTCACAATTCACTTTCCATGTACACAGGAGCTTTGGAAGAAGGCAACCTTCTTCCCACCCCCAACTGAAAAAGCCCGGAGAGAAAATGCAGCTTGTGACTAATCATGCTAACGAGCCACGGGAGGAGTCACCAGCACAACTCAGCAACTCCCACCCCCTACCTCAGACACAAACCACTTCTCGCAGCACCTCAATCCCCACATCTGCCCCCCACCCCACCCCCACCCCCATGCCTCCACTCTGCCCGGGCCAGCCTCCCCTTCCCTCCAGGGCCCATGGGGGGTGTGCAACCCTCAGCCTCCCCGAGCACACACTGGCCCAGCGCACCCCCACTGACACACCTGTGCCATCTGCCCCCCACGTCATCCTACTCCCGCCGGCCCATCCCCCCAACTCGCCCTCCCCAGGCACCTCAGCCCCCCCCCCCCCCCAGCAACTGCTCAGAGCCCTTCCTTTACCCCCCCGCCTCCCCTGCCTGGGCCCGGCTCCTTCCACCCCACAGCGGGAGGGTAAGCACGGCCCCAAGAACCTCCCCAATCCTCAGCCCAAGGCAGCCCCCCATCACCTCATCACACCAGCCCCCCAATACCCCCGGCTCCGCCCCACCTGGGGGCGCCCCCCGCCTCCCCCGGGGCAGCCCCCCCCGGCTCCGCCTCACCTGGGGGCGCCCCCCAGCTCCTCCTCCCCTAGGGCAACCCCCCCCCGGCTCCGCCTCACCTGGGGGCGCCCCCCAGCTCCTCCTCCCCCAGGGCAACCCCCCCCCGGCTCCGCCTCACCTGGGGGCGCCCCCCAGCTCCTCCTCCCCCAGGGCAACCCCCCCCCGGCTCCGCCTCACCTGGGGGCGCCCCCCAGCTCCTCCTCCCCCAGGGCAGCCCCCCCCCGGCTCCGCCTCACCTGGGGGCGCCCCCCAGCTCCTCCTCCTCTAGGGCAGCCCCCCCCCGGCTCCGCCTCACCTGGGGGCGCCCCCCAGCTCCTCCTCCCCCAGGGCAGCCCCCCACCCCGGCTCCGCCTCACCTGGGGGCGCCCCCCAGCTCCTCCTCCCCCAGGGCAGCCCCCCACCCCGGCTCCGCCTCACCTGGGGGCGCCCCCCAGCTCCTCCTCCCCCAGGGCAGCCCCCGCCTCCCCCAGGGCAGCCCCCCCCCGGCTCCGCCTCACCTGGGAGCGCCCCCCACCTCCCCCGGGGCAGCCCCCCGACTCCCCCTCCCCGCGGCCCGACCCCGGCTCCTCACCCTGGGCATTGAGCGCGGCTGTGTCCGTCCGAGCGGGCCCGGCGCCTCCCACACACCGGGCAGGGAGGGGGCGCGGCGACGGCGGCAGCCGCTCTGCCGGCGGAGGGGGGGGAATGACGAACGAGCCCGGCCGGCTGGAGCCGCGGAGACTGTGAGCGAGCCCGCCTCGTCCGCCGGCTCCCCCGCGGGAAACGGCTCCTCCTCGGCCAGACACCCCCCCCGCGCGCCGCGCCGCGCGATGGCCTGGTCCGCGCGCACTCCCCCGTCAGCATTGGTATGGTCCACCCCCCCAGAGCCGCCAGTGGTACGGCCCGCCCTCCCCCCAGTCCCGGCATTGGGATGACCTACTCAGTCACTTCCCATCAGCCTTGGTACGGGCCTTTCCCCCCCCCAAAAAAACGGCAGGATGTGGCCGGTCTTACCCCCCGATCAGCATTGGTACGGCTCATGTCCCCCAAACTGGCAATGGTATGGTTACCCTCCCCTTAAACCAGCATTGGTATAGTCCCTCCCAAAGGTAGCCTGGGCATAACCCATCCCACATTGGAATAACCCGTTCCCGGCCAATTACCGTCTCTCATCTTCCCCCCCCCCACGCCAAGTCAGCACTGGTTTGGTCCAGACCCCCCCCCCCACCAGAAATAAAATCAGTATTGGAATGGCCCATTTCCCCCACAATCTCATTGGCCTGGCCTAGGTGCCCTTCCCCCCTATCGATAGTGTCAGGATGGCCCCTTCCACTTCACAATCACAATTGGAATGCCCCATTCCACCGCAACACGAGTGGTGGTATGGCCCACACTGGTATAGGACCCCCCCCCATCTTGGTTTGCCCTACTCTGCTCCTCACACTGCCCCTCCCCTCACCACTTCCTTTCCCTTTGCTTGTCAGGGCCAGGTCACCATGAAGACTGTGGTATGCCAGGTGGACCTGCACCTGCCCAGCTAGGTATCAAAAGCCCTATACTGCTAATGGTGATTCCCCTCCAGACTCCAGGGCTAGGCTGCTGTGCTTTGGAAACAGGAGGGACCAAATTCAATACCTGCTTGCTGTGAAATTTGTAGTGACAGCCAGGAAGTTCCTAGCTGGCCATGGATTTGTTGCAGTAATGATAAACAGACATTGAGAGCGGGGGCAGTGAACAAAAAGTCCTGGACGTTGCATAGATGTTATTTCCCATAGAAAGCAAGAGGTAGATGCTGGTTGCATCACAAATTTCCAGGAAGCATCTTTTAATCTTGATTCTGCAGCCCTCAGCCATACACAATGAGATTTCTCTTGTGCAAGTGATAATACTTTGCACTTGCATAGCATTTTGTACCCATAGACCTCAAAGCTTTTCACAAAGGCGGGTAAATATCAACCCCATTGTACAGAAGATGGAAGTGACTTCTCCGAGACCACGTATCAAGTCATTGGCACTGTAGAATAGGACCCAGATGTCCTGCCTTCCCAGCTGCTGATCCCTTAGATTGTAGTCCCTTGGGACAGATACTTTTGTCTTTCTACTCCCCTGTAAAGTGCCATGCATACTTGTGGCACTATGTAAAATAATAAAAGATGCAGGATGGGTGGGAATTTACCCCCAAAATGTAGCCAAGGTTGAAGGTTGCCACTGACCAAGGATGCAGTTGTGAGGCATTCCCTGCAGGTGGGGTTATCAGTATAAAAGGTGGGTCACTTGGGAAGAATTGCTCCATCTCAGATGCCACAAACCTTGAAATCTTTACCATCAAGTGCAGGTAACTCGCCAGATGAGAACTGCTGCATTCCTGCCCATGAGAACAAACTAACAGGCAGAAAATGGGGCCTTCCCAGGTGAAGTGTAAAAGCTGAGGATGACATGATAAGCCCGGCCCATGCCAAGGCAGATACCGAGCAGGGCGAAGAGAATGTCATGACTCAGCAGCCACTGTTGAAACTCTGCCATTGGCACTGGCCACGGATGAGAGGGGAATGATTTCAGGTTCAGGTGCCAGAAGCAGGTCACTCTAACCCTCCGTCTATGATACCGTGGGCAGTGGTGACAGAGAGCTGGAACATCAGCCCATGGATTCTGTTCTGTTGGGAGAGGACAAGAAGCAGGACAAGAACTGGGGGTACAGGAAGCGAGTGTTTGACTTGAGCAATATGCAAGAAAGAAAGCCCTTTTGGAGACGGTATTTTCAGGAAAGATCAAGCTCTTGTAACAAGGTGTATGGTTATTTAGAGAGGAGAAAGGGCCTTTGTAGGAGGAGAGGGACTATCCTCCCCTGGGAAAAGCACTGAGTGAGGCCAGGAAATCCCGACCCACCCTCTGCAACCTGAGTACAGCAGAGAGATTTCTGGTTCTCTAGCTCCCTTCTCCTCTATAATGAAATCACATTCATCACACACTAACTCATTCGACTGAGTGCCACCCCGTTTGTCCCTCATAGCTCAGAGACAGTTATGCCTCTCCAGCAAGGTGGCATTTCATGGGCAGCTCTAGGGACGTATTTGGGCTCTTATGAACAACAGGCAAAGGGCAAGCATTTTAGTATGTCGGTTTAGTGGTGCTGGAGTAAGGCATCAGGATGACAGTCCCTGGGAACAAAGTCCTTGTTTATTATCTACCGCACACGAATAGCATAGGCAGGAGCAAGGCAATTTAAATGATTCCGCAGTTATCGACTAACCCACTTACTTTCACTGCGCAGGACTGCAGGTTGACTGCAGGAGAGTTCAGGACCTCTGGCTCGGAAAACACAGGGTCCAAGTTCCTGGCCAAATTCCAATTTAGGTAATTACATTCTGCCTCTCTCAATCCTCGTTGTAGTTCCAATTGGAGATGCTGCTCTTCCTTACTTCCTGTCCTAAACTGTTGGGTGATGCTACTGTGCAATGTTACCCGGCAGCCACGTTCCACCCAGGAAGTGGCCACACTTAAGAGTCATGCTTTGGCATATCATGAAAAGCAGCAGAGATCACACACTTTCTTACAATACAAGGAGTTGTGTATTTAATTCCATTCTGTTCAGTGATTAGGGATCTTGGCAGATCTTACTAGATAACAGGAAGTTATGTTCTTGATGGACAGTTTACATACTAAGTCAATTCTTAAAGGCCTAGTGCCAGTACTTTAGACTGTTTAGAACACTACATCCTTCAGTATTGATTCAAGTTATCTCATTCCTGGTCCATCTTACAGCAGGTGTCCTACATAATGTTCTCTGAGATCCCATTTCAGAGGAGATTCCATAGGGCAGGCGGGCTAGGCAGTGCCTGCCCTGTTTTGAATCAGATTCATATTGATCTTTACCTGCTGCTCTAAATTAGCTCTAAGAGGCATCTGTACCTGTCAAAGAGTTGCACCTGACATGTAGGGCAGGTCAGGAGGAGACTGTCAGTTCCATATCTTGTGATAAAAACATGAAACCACATTTTGGCCAACACAAAACAACTGCAAGACAGAAACCAAAGATAACATCGTGCTCAGTGCTCTGAGGAACTTGTGCCAGGAAGAAGGAAAAACAAATGACCATAAACCCTGGAGAAAAGCATGGTTGTGTTGTTCACCGAGCAGAGAAGTTTGATTGTGCTAGAAGTCACCAGCTAGTAATTAGGGGAGGTGGCGAGCATTGGAAAAGAGGGCAAACAGACTTGTCACGCTGCTCCTCTCAGTTCATGAACAGATCTGTAGAGATACATTAGAGGGGATAAATGATTTTGGTTGGCAAAAAGGGTCATAACACTGGCCCTCATGTATCCCACAGCTGTGGAGTTTGCCAAGGAAATCCACCTCTTATGCACAATTGTGCTCCTGAATCCTAGTCTTCATTTTTAAAAAAAGTGTCTAGCCCTTAAGGTTGCAAAGGGAACCCTGAAGACACGACCCAAATGTAACCAAGCTCGAGTCTATAGGCAGCCTGAAACAATAGCTCTAGGAGAGCAAAACAGTCTCACGTCTTCCCTTGGCATTTACCAAAGCGCTGATTCAAAGAGAAAGCTTAGATGGCTGGAGTAATGGGGTAAGATCGGGGGACGGAGGCCTGATCCAAAGTCCACTGACATCAATGACTCCAACTGACTCCACTGGGCTTTGGATCAGGCCCCAGATCCTGATCTCCGTTATTCTAGTGTAACTCATTGGACTTCCACAGGAGGCTACTCCAGTGAGATGAGTGGAGCCAGACCTGGGGCATTTACGTACCTTACTGCCATTGGTGATTTATTATGATGTCAGTTCCCAATGTCAGACAAATACCCAACAAAAACAATGCATTCTGTATTCTGGGAATGGAAATAGTTCTCAAGCTTCATCCTGACAAGCTGAGAGCAGGGAGGGAGAAGGGAATTGGGAGAAGGTCCCAGAGCATGCGTAGAGGTGAGCAACAGGCACACAAAAGGGAGAACAGGTTGAGTAGCCTGATTCATCTGGCTGGGCTCCAGGTGGCTCCAGGGAAGGTGAAGTGAAAGGTATGAATGACACACTGATCTGCTTCCTTGTAGAAGGGGTGGAACACCGGATACAGATGACTCAGAGCTTGGGCTCAGCAGGACCCTGCCCCTTCTTACAGCTCTGACTCCACTTCTGGCTGGACTCCATCTAGAACAAGGAAGAGAAACCTGGATGAGAGTTTCAATCCTGGCCGCATGGCTGTAACTAACCAAAACGGTCATTCTCCCCCCCTCGCCCCCTCCCCCCCACCCAGTACTCACGCTCCTGTAAAACAGTGCCACATGCTTTCCTTTCCTGGTGTCATGTGGGATTATTGCCCTGGGCACAACATCAAGCAGGCATACTGTCTGGGTGTGACATTTATATAATGGGAGGGTGTTGCAGGGCCGCATCACTTAAGACCCATGTATGTCCTAATTTGGGGGATTCAGTGGTGTATAGACCTTGTGCCGAGCCCCTGCACAGGGCTATATTTCACTCTATGAAGGCCTTGGACGGAAGGCACTGTAGACACGGAAAGTTCTGAAGAGGGCTTATGCTCTGTATGAGCTGGTGTTTTGATGTGTTTGGTTCTATTCTGAAAATTGGATTATTTTTCCTCTCCAAAGTTCCTGTTGTCTCATCTTTGCCTATTTGGGTATGTTTACACTGCAATTAGGCACCACAGCTGGCCCGGGCCAGCTGACTCGGGCTCATGGGGCTTGGGTTAAGGGGATGTTTAATCGCGGTGTCCACAGAATCATAGACTCATAGACTATCAGGGTTGGAAGGGACCTCAGGAGGTCATCTAGTCCAACCCCCTCCTCAAAGCAGGACCAATCCCCAATTTTTGCCCTAGATCCCTAAATGGCCCCCTCAAGGATTGAACTCTCAACCGTGGGTTTAGCAGGCCAATGCTCAAACCACTTGTTCAGGCTTGGGCTGCACCTCCCATCTTACAGGGTCCTAGAGCCCGGGCTCCAGCCCAAGGCCGAACATCTACACTGCAATTAAACAGTCCCTTAGCCCGAGGATCCCAAGTCAGCCGGCACAGGCCAGGCACCAGTTTTTAATTGCAGTGTAGACATACCCATTGTGTGCAGAGTGCACACCAGGCGCTGGTCTATTTCAAATACCCCACACTCACCACCAGAGGGCAGCAGAGCACAGCATTCAATACACAGGGTGGGGAGTCTGAGACCAAAGGGGTTACAGACATAGAAGCTGATATTAACCTGTAATAATAACGAACGATGATGATCTTTTTGATCTGAGCCCGTGAACCAAAACTTCCTTTTTTTAGCAGAAGAGATTAAGAGAGGGATGCAAAGGAGAGAAAGACTCAGGACTCCCCTTCCAGGCCCCCTCTCAAGAGGAGCCCCCTAGAACCCCCACTGCTTTTTAGCTACGCGGGTAGCTGCAGCAGGAATGACACTGACAAAAGCTGGAACAAGAGTTCCTCTATTCTCCAATCCAGCGCGAAAACCCTCCACATGGGCCCCTTCCCAGGCTGCAGATGGGCGTCTCTGTGGCATGCATCCATTTGTGAAGTATGCAATAGCTAGTGCCTAAAGCCCTCGAGGCTTCCTTCTCTCTGAAGCCAAACATAGGCAGCCTTGTAGAGAACAGTCATCCCAATTTCAGAGGATAATTGTGACAGCACAGAAGCCAGAAGCCAGCACATCCACCAGGCAGTCCTCTGCTTCCTGATTACACCCATGTAGAACGGGGCAGAGGGCAGGAAGTGCAGGGAGGACCACACACTCAGCACTGGAATTGATCGACTTCCCAATTCCATCCAGAGGAAAAGAATATCCACCCTGTAGCTTTGCCTCGGGGATGGAGGGATGCTGCAGCCAGTTAAACAACCAACAATTAACTATTATTCATGTGTATTTCAGTAAACACAGAGGCCCCAACTAAGATTGGGGCCCTATTGTGCTCCGCGCTGTACATAATAAGAGAGCATCTCATCCCCAAAGAACAAACTCAAAAGACATGACAAAGGGTGGGAGAAGGGAAGCGCTATCCACATTTTACAGATGGGGAACTGAGGCGATCAAGTGACTTGCCCAGTCTGTTGCAGAGCTAGGAACTGAAGCCAGATCTCCTGAGTCCCAGCACTACCTTAACCAGCCAACCTTCCCACCTGTAAAAATGACGACAAACTTTAAACTAGCTACATGCATCTTTTCTCTGAAGTCCTTGAATTAATGGGTCGAATGCAAATGGCTAATGGGAACTACTGTGTGCTACCCACACGGCAGCTCTCAGCACTGTCCTAGCACAACAGCATCAGCTGTGATTTTCTTGCCAAGCCACGTGTGAAACTATATTGATCCTCCCCATCCACATTTACACTAGCCCCAACAGCACCACCCTTCTGCAACATGTGTAGCAGGGATTGGGGTTACCCACGGAGCGACATTCTTTTCTTGTCTCTGGCTACTCAAGATGCACGTAGTGTTGGATCATATTAAAGAAGTTCTGTATTAAAATCACAAATGAGTTTGATTCCCCATAGTTTAAATTCCAGGGTATTGCTAATTAAGAGGTCTGGTTGGTTTTTGGTACTGTTTCTCTCCCTCTCTGTGTGAAACTTGCAAGCTGCTAATTGTGTTAGTACATAAGACAGAGTCTGTTCTCAAAGCAACTCTTTGTAACAACTACTCACACACAGAGAGACTCAAAGCAATACTCTGTAACAACAGAAACAGCACCCAGAGACTCCCCGCCCTTTTGTTGTATTCATCTCGCTTTGTTAACAATTGTGATTAAAATAGAGATAGAGGATGTATGTGGATGGATGCTTGGTGTGGATAATAACTGAACGATCAGGGAGGTGCCAGCCTAAGAATCCAGTGTCCATCGGCTGAAGAGGACCCCCGGAGGGCAGACTGGGATCCACCCAACAGCCTCAAGGATAGGAGAACCAAAGAACAAGATAACATCTGGCAGCATGGAGCCATCAGGAATGTGCCATCTGCTGATTGATTCAGCAAAAGCATGATGAAGCAATTCCCACAGACTGGCATAGGAAGAAACTCCTATAAAAATGGACTCTAGAAAGTGAGAACTTTGGGGTCTGATTCTGCAAACCAACTTCCAGGAGCATCAGATGAGCATCTGACAAGGCCCTGCTCCCTCCTCATGTCCAGGCCACCTGGCCAGTGGCTTGGCATGAGCAACTCTAACGCTGGTAACTATAACAACCTTGCAGAACCTGTGTGTGTATGAATGAATGTGTGAATAAATATGAAATTGAATGGAATGTTATAGCTATAACTAACTGCTTACTATGATTCTTTCTGTATTCACAATAAATGTGGCATTTTGCCTTTTCCCCTTTAATAAGATCCTGCTGGTTTTTATTTTATTGGTATAACAGTAGAATGCTGATTTAACAGAAGAGATTGAGTGTTCAGATCAAGTCAAGTTAGGCAGCCATCAGTGGGCAGTTGGACAGAAAAAAAGAAAAATAAAAAAAATGTAGTGGGAGCAACAGGATCCCAATGAAGAGGAGAGAGAGGCAGGGAAGGAAAGCCAATTGGAAACTAGGTAACGTGTGAGATGTATGGGGTCAGGGATGTGATACAGACACGATCATGGAGCTCCAGGCAGACACGCTGGGCCAAAGGCATCTCTGGTGTCAGTGGACACACACCAGCATGAGCTGTTCCCAAGTGCACTAAATTGTACAGGAATTTTCTGGGAAATATTCTGCTAGAAGCGTGCTAAGACCTTTATATTTCATTTCTGACGTTGCACTCAGCGCTGCGGTAATGGGCAGCAGGATCAGACCTGGAGATATGTGCACTTATGAGTAAGAGTTTTGGCAAAACTGATCTCTCATTTGTGGTGCTTTGTAAGGAAAAGATCTAAGGAAGGGGGGGAGGGAGAGGCAGATTCTCAGCTGTGTTCAAGCTTACAAGCAGTGGGGGGAGGGAACCGCCCAGAAGTTGGTTGTGGCTCCCTAATCTGAAACAGCCCAGCCCTGGTGCAAGGCCTTTTGCCAGTAGAGGATTTAGGCCAGGGATCAGCAACCTTTGGCACATGGCCCATCAGAGAAATCCGCTGGCAGGCCACGACAGCGTCTGCAGTTCAGGTTCAGCGGATCGCAGCCCCCACTGGCTGCGGTTCGCTGTTTCAGGCCAATGGGGGCTGCGGGAAGCAGCGGCCAGCACATCCCTTGGCCCACGCCGCTTCCTGCAGCCCCCATTGGCCTAGAACGGTGAACCGCAGCCAGTGGGAGCTGCGATCGGCCGAACCTGCAGATGCTGCAGGTAAACAAACTGCCCCGGCCTGCCAGCAGCTTTCCCTGACGGGCCACGTGCCAAAGGTCGCCAATCCCTGATTTAGGCATATGTGGAGCTCTGCTGTGCTATCTCCCTCCCTGACCTAGCCCTAGAAAACCCCTGATGCACTTATGCCAGAACAGAAGAATTCTCCACCGGCCACCCCTAGACTTTGTAGTGGACAGGAGAATCTAGCCTGGAAAGAGAATCGTAGAGAGGCAGAAATGAACCAGGGCCCTTATTTTGAAAACGGCCATACACAGGCAGACAGGCTCAGGCTGTCTGAGGGTATTTCTACGCTACGGAAGCACCACTATGGCACTGCAGCTATGCCGCTGTAGCACCGTAGTGTAGATAATTCCTATATTGACGGAAGGGGTTTTCCCATCAGGGAAGGTAACCCAGCCCTCCGAGAGGCGGCAGCTAGGTCGACGGAAGAATCTTTGGAGCAGAGGGGCTGATTCTGGACAGCAGAGCCAGCGTGCATGGGCAGAGCGTCTAATCTTGTGTCTTGCTATTGACAGAGCCGGCGAAGTGACTGGGGCAGTGGCGGCCCGTTCGCAGGAGCGGGGATGGAACGTTTGGACCAGAAGGATCTGGGAAGGTGCCGTGGCAGTTGGGATGGCACAGGAACCATGTGGTCCGGGAAGGAAGAGAAGGTTAATAGGTTGCAGGGTGAAGCATGTGAAAACTGTGCCAGGGGTGTGATGCTGAGCTGGACCGATGGAAAGGGGGGAGCATGACTGAATCAGGAAGGAAAGTGAGAGCAGAGAAAGAAGCCCAGATGGTGAGACACTCTGAAAAGATAGCGGGCTCTCACTGCACTGAGACTGGTAAGGTCCTTTCACTAGGACCAGGGTCTCGGCACTCATAGCTCCCCCTTAGAGTTCCTTTCCTAGGGAGCACGCTCATCAGCTCCTCTGAGAAGCCTCTGTCCTCAGAAGTTTCTTCCCTTCTAGGGCCTCCTGAGTGACAGACACTCACTATCAAGCACGGCAGGATTTTCTAGAGTAGCCACAGCTTTTATGAACTGTTGGTCTATTCCACTCTTGCACTGCGTTGCTGGACTATGAACCAGCCAATCCATTAATCACAGGACAATCACTGCTCACAATGGCTTGAAGGTCTGTAGCTTCCAGGAACGGGATCCTGTCAACCAGTAAAGGAACGCTGCCTTCCCCAGCAGCACTGGCAGAGATCCCTACAACCAGTGACCCGCAAAGTTTTCTTTCTGAAAAATCACTCGGTGTAACTGTGACGCTGGCAGACCAGGTGCCAGCTCATGCCAAGGCCCTGAGGTCTCAACTGAACACTGACAAATGCATCGCTGGAAACCAGTCTGGTTCACCTGCATGTTAGTATTGTTAAAATAGGTATCAGATTTATAGAAATGTGTTTGGTCTTTATGAAATGCTTGTGAGTTGCTGGGTGCATTAATCTCACTCTATAGCCTGTGTTATAAGTTAGTATTTACGTGTTTGCTCTGAAACTGTAAACTCCCAGTCAGGAGAGAAGCATTACCAAATGTGAAATAATAGTTTTCCACAAGAGGTGTCATCTCCTGCCCAAGAGAAGACCCATGTGCACCAGACAAGCCACTGTGGAACACCAGAGGAAAAAAAACTTGGCTGATTGCTCCTCCCACACCCAGGAAGAGGAGATGTGCAGGTAGACTCATCCCATCAGCTTGAACTCAGGTGGGGGAAGAAGGAACTGTATCTAGCTATGCTGCTTGGACTCTTGAGGGGCAAAGATTTCTAAGCATCAGCAATATGGGGTGCGTGCCCTGCTTCGTCTCCTGAGGTTGGTACTGATGTTCCTAAGTCACTCCAGACTCAAGCTGTCAACGTCAGCAACGTTACTGGATTTCATGAGAATCTGCAGGGAGAGTTCCTTCCGCATTAGCTCAGCCTCGGGCCTCCCGTCACCACCACCTTATGTGTGGGATTTATAAACTCCCAACAGATTCAGCTGCTTCCTGTAGTATCTCTTCTTCCTCCCTTGCATTCAAAATCAGCTCATCTCCAACAGCTCACTGTGGTGCTCTGCAAAACCTTTGTAGCTGGACCCTATTGGAACTGGATCAACCTCTAATTTCCTCCCTTCCAGGGATCTTAGATCTGCTTCCAAAACTACATTACTCTACCACCTGGCATCTGTGAGAACACAAGGCACTGCAGTTCCTTCCAGCAAGAGTGCCAAGGGGTCATGTTTGTACCTACCATAGTGCCCCTAGAAGGCAACATCTGGCTCAACACATGTTGCTAGTGCTCAGGCAGGACAGCACGAGTTCAGGACTAGATCACCAGCCCTCCGGCTGTGGTTTTCTTTTCTTTGGTTGGTTTGCAGTAAATGTCATAGCCTGTGTGTGTGTGGTCTAACCTTCACACTCCTGTCCCATCCTACACTCTGCTCCCTGTGTCCCCATAACACCTCCCACAATCCCAAACTCCACAGAACACCCCGCCATACCTGCAACCCATGTCCCCATAACACCCCCATACCGGCAATCCCTGTGCCCCAACCCCCCCAACCCCAGTATCCCCATAACCCCCCCATACCTGCAACCCCAGTATCCCCATACCAGCAATCCCTGTGCCCCAACATCCCCAACCCCAGTATCCCCACAACACCCCCATACCCACAACCCCAGTATCCCCATAACTCCCTCAACCCCAGTATCCCCATACCAGCAATCCCTGTGCCCCAACATCCCCAACCCCAGTATCCCCACAACACCCCCATACCCACAACCCCAGTATCCCCATAACTCCCTCAACCCCAGTATCCCCATACCAGCAATCCCTGTGCCCCAACCCCAGTATCCCCACCACACCCCCATACCCGCAACCCCAGTATCCCCATACCGGCAATCCCTGTGCCCCAACATCCCCAACCCCAGTATCCCCACAATCCCACCATACCCACAACCCCAATATCCCCACAACACCCACATACCCGCAACCCCAGTATCCCCATAGCGGCAATCCCTGTGCCCCAAAACCCCCAACCCCAGTATCCCCACAACCCCCCCATACCTGCAACCCCAGTATCCCCATACCAGCAATCCCTGTGCCCCAACACCCCCAACCGCAGTATCCCCACAACACCCCCATACCCGCAACCCCAATATCCCCACAACACCCCCATACCCGCAACCCCAGTATCCCCATAGCGGCAATCCCTGTGCCCCAAAACCCCCAACCCCAGTATCCCCACAACCCCAGTATCCCCACAGCGGCAATTCCTGTGCCCCAACACCTCCAACCCCAGTATCCCCACAACACCCCATACCCACAACCCCAATATCCCCACAACACCCACATACCCGCAACCCCAGTATCCCCATAGCAGCAATCCCTGTGCCCCAACATCCCCAACCCCAGTATCCCCATAACCCCCCCATACCTGCAACCCCAGTATCCCCATACCAGCAATCCCTGTGCCCCAAAACCCCCAACCCCAGTATCCCCACAACCCCAGTATCCCCATAGCGGCAATTCCTGTGCCCCAACACCTCCAACCCCAGTATCCCCACAACACCCCCATACCCGCAACCCCTGTGCCCCGGGTCTAGGCCACTCCCCTCCTCCCCATCCCAGACGCCGGCGCTCCAGCAGTGTCTCCGGGACGGCGTCCGCAGCCCCGCCCGGCCCGGGCTCCCCCGCTCCCGACCACGTGCAGCCACCAGCCCCACGACGCGAGACATGCGCACTGCACCATGTTCGGAGGCCCCGCAGCGACTCGAGAGCACACGCCCCAGGGCGGGGGGAAGGCAAAGGCAAGCGCACATGCGCACTGAGGCCACTACGCTACACCCTGAGTTTTCGACCGGGGAAGACGGAGAGAGACGACAATACGCATGCGCCCCGTAGGTGCAGCCGACGCTTTGTTCTCGACTCAAGGCGTTGGTGGCGCATGCGCAATGTACCTCGCCTGAGCGTCAGCGTGCTGCACAGGCGCACTGAGTTCCCGAGGCACTCAGTTTTCGGCGGCGCTTGTGACTTAATAAGGCGCCGCTCAGCGCGACGCGTGCGCAACGAGAGTCTCGCGCGCGGGTCTTCGCGGGCTGAAGGTTGCGCGTGCGCACGGCCAGCCGCGGGCGACGGTTGGGCATGCGCATCGGTGCCCGTCGGCGCTTTGTTCTCGACGGAGGCGGCAGCGCATGCTTGGGGCTTGAGCCGTCTGTGACGGGGGCGGTGTGCGAACGTCCACGCCGCACGGGAGCGGGCGGCGGGAGCGCAGGCGCAGTGGGCCAGGGGCTGTTGGCGGCGGCGGCGGCGGGGGAGGTGGTGTTTCCGGCTCTTCACTTCCTGTCTTGGGAGCCCCGGCGGTCGGTGCGCGGCAACCCTGTTCGCCCTCTCGGTCCCCCCGCTCGTTCGGCCGCCCCCCCGCCCCCTCTTTCCGCGGATGCAGCGCCGCGAGGACCCCGCCGCCCGGCTGGGCAGAGCCCCGGGCCCCGCCGCCCGGCCAGGGGCGCCGGGGCCCCGCCGGCCGCCCCGCGGGGGAGCCCGAGGGGCCGGGGCCCAGCCGCCGCCGCTCCTCCCGCCCGCCGCGACCGCCGCCGCCTCCCAGACCCCCGCCGCCGCGCCCACCCCGCTCCTGCCCGGGGCCACCGTCAAGATGGAGCCCGAGAACAAGTACCTGCCTGAGCTCATGGCCGAGAAGGACAGCCTGGACCCGTCCTTCACCCACGCCATGCAGCTGCTGACGGCAGGTAGCGCCGGGGAGGGGGAAGCAGGCCCGGGGGGGGGGGGGGGCGGGCAGGAGAGATCGGGAGTCGGCTAGGACGAGATGGGGGGGGGGGGCCGGCCGGGACGGGGGGGGCTCGGCCGGGGGGGAGCACCCGTCGGTCACCCAGGCGGCGCATGCTCCTACTGGCATGGGGCAACGGGGCTGGGAGCGGGCGAGGAGACCCGCCCTTCCCCGCGGCCGCGATCGGCGGCGGGGCGGCTGCAGGACAAGGGCCGGGGCGTCTTTGTTCGACGCTCAGAGCGGCTCTCCCGGCTGCGCCCCGAGCAGGGGAGGTGCCCGAGTGCCCCGCTCCTCGGAAGGGGGCCCCTCGGATCCCCCTGGAGTAGGGGAGCCCGGGGCTGGCTGCCATGAGGCTGTCCTGCCAGACGCTTCCCTCCCTTCGGGCCCTTCTCCTCCTCGCAACCGATTGGTCTCCGTGCCGGGAGGTGGGGCAGAGGCCAGGGTCTGGGGAGGTTTTTGGGAGAGGCTGAGCTGGGGAGGGGGACGGTCGCCTTTTTGCCCTGGGCTTGTTACAGTTTGCTGCGTAAACTGTCTCGTCTGCAGGGTTTAAGCAGTGAATGGGGAAGTTAAATCGCCAGGGGGGAGCGGGGGGGCAGTTTAATCGTTCAGCTTGCTCCTGCCATGATGTACTTTGGACGGATTGGTAGTTTTAAGATACACTCGTCTATAATTGTTTAAATGGCATCCAGCCCCAATGGTTAATTCGGGGATTAAACACAAACCTAGAACTTTCTTCTTTAAGAAAGTGTGATTTATCTTGGCCCTTTTCATCCTTGGGGGAGAGGAGACTAAAGAGAATGGTAGTAAACTGGTTTTTTTACGTAGTCTCTATTCCGATTCCTTTGAAACGTGGGATTGTGGGGGTTTTTCATTCACCACTGTGAAAATCTGTGTTAGAGCTTGTTTTATGCCTCTGATGAAACTAAATGGAAATGGCATGGCAGTCTTTGTTCTGTGACTAGGCTAGCACTCTCTTTCTTTCCCCTGATCATCACTGTCCAATCGCCTGGTGGCTCGGATTTCTCCATATCACTACAGCGCAGCTGTGCTGTAGTCACATTCAGTATCTGTATCAAGTAGACAGGGCTGTGTTGAAACACAGTTGTTAGCGTTTTAACTTGTTCTAATTTTTAAAACAACGTCTTCCTCTGCGTAACAAGGTGGAGAGGCCGTGTAAACTAACACACAAAGGATGTTATATTTATTTTAGACAAGAAGAGTAGAATTTAGCCTCTTGTTACATCTGTTTAATTTAAAAGTATGTTTGATACTAATGCAATTCTTTATGAACTGCATTATTAGAAAGCAGTTCTAATATGGCATTGCCAGTATTAATATAGTAGATACATCACTCCTTTCAACTCCTCATGTAAAACTAGGAAACTGTGATTTAAAGCTGTCATCTTCGTTGTACAAGTGATTTGATGTGGCTCAGTTCTGAATTTGTGTCTTGGTGCCACTGGTATACCTCTTGGTTTTGATAAATTAGATGTGTAGTATTCCCAAGGTAATTAAGTGGTCTTTTTTAAAACAGTCGTGTTTTCCTGAAAACAATGTTTAAAGATGAGTCTTATAATATCTTAGCCTATAACAATACTTCCAGTAACGTGCCCTTCAACCAACTGGTGTTCTCAAACAGCAGAGGAAATATCTCTCAGAGTTGTATTAATGAAGTGAAACCTTCTGGGTGCAGTACAGATTTGCTAATTCTTGCACAGAGAATGGTGTTCTCACCACAGGTAACTCTTTAATTGCTGAGTGGTGTACTGAGGATTTATACTAAATATTTCATTACATTTACAAGTATCTTTCCGTGTATTACAGCAAAGTGCCAGCTCTGCTATGGATTGAACTTTTCTTTCTGTTTAAAGCTTAACTACTCTAAGTGCTCTAAAATCCTCATGTTTCACTCAGATTATCTTCAAAAAGAAAAGGAGTACTTGTGGCACCTTTGAGACTAACAAATTTATTTGAGCATAAGCTTTATGCTTTATTTATGCTCAGATAAATTTGTTAGTCTCTAAGGTGCCACAAGTACTCCTTTTCTTTTTTGCGGCTACAGACTAACACGGCTGCTACTCTGAAACCTCAGATTATCTTGACATTTGCTGGGCCTCATGGCTGCAGGGTAGTATGAGTGGTCCAAATTTGGGGTCAATTGAGCCAGGGGGCTCTGCTGAGTTAAGGTTGCCGTGTGTGACTTGTACCCTTCCAGAATGAGGAGAGTGGCTAAATTTCTGAAAGCCAGGAAGTGAAGAGTTAAGGTACACACTACGCCTGTGACACACCCTTAACGCTGCCCTCTTTGAGCGGTGCCCCAGTTTGGCTTTATGTTTGAGTGACTTTCTCAGCAATATTTACTGTACAGAATTTGCAGTTTGTACTCTAAAATTCTGTTCAATTAGTCTAAGGATATCTACACAGTCATAACTGAAATTTAGGTGTCCTATCATCATTCATAGTTTGGTTTGGATTACATGAGCAGATTACTAGATAGGATAATGTATAAAGGGTCTGACATTCTAGTCAGTCAAAGCTCTGAGCATAGAAACTAAATTAAATCTCATCCTGAAGTGTCTCTCTTCTAATAAAGTCTGAAGTCACTGGCAAAATTTAAATACTGCAGCTGTGTTCTTGAAACCTAGTTAGTGAATAAACAAAGGTCTTCAATTTCAGTGCTATCTTGCAACTTTCACAAGATCACCCGAGTCCTGAATATATACAGTTGTCATGCTGTTGCCAAGAGACTTGAAAAAAGAGAGCTTGTGTTCAGAGCAGTTTTTTATGTTGTGAAAGGATATTTATAGTCTGAGTTGTGCTTATACAATTTCTTCAGCCACTGTAACATCTAAGGACTCATTCTCTTAGTAAGTCCTCCAGTAACTTACTCTTGATGATTTGTGATGGCGAAGGATCTGAATTCTTCATATGGATCAGGGAAAGCATATTTTACACTTCCAGAGGCTGTGTAAGATGGCTTTGACCGAGATCCTGCTTGGACTCCAGTGTCTTTTATCTTCCTTGGGTCCTAGGAGTCCTACAAAGGATAAAACATCTTAGATTTGGGCCATTTAGATCAGTCATCTCCACTGAGGTAGATATTACCCCTTTTGGCAAAGTGACAACGTAGTGTTGGACATTTGATCGGTCAAATATTGTCAAAAATGATCAAATTTTAAAGCACTAATTTTTTAGAACAGTAACAGAAGAAGAGTTAGACTTTATGGTCTCCAGTTAGCTTAACCTTAAATGCTTATGCCTTGCTACAAAAAAAAGTTACTTAACTGAGTTATTTTAACTCAGAAAAATGTGGAACAAAGAACTGAAGTTCTCTGGCACCATGATGCAATCAAAAAGTTAATCTGCCACCTACATCAGGGCATTCTTGCTAAAATATTTAACAATATTTGACTGTGGTCAAATAATATGCAGTCAGTTGACAGGTCAACTGAAGAGTTCAGAACATGGAACATCAGGTGCAGATCCCAAATAACCACCAAATAATCGGTTGGATCAGTTCCTCCATTTCTCCTGATCCTTCAGCACTGTGGGTGAGCGACTTGGTCCCATAGGGCCCACAGTTCCTCAGAATCTATGTCCAGTGCCATGTTCTTCTCAGTTTCAAGATAAGTGGGTACTATTGCACTGTAACTTCACCTCGAGGAGCCTGGTTCAGACACCGTGTTTGGAGTCTTTAATATGCCCAACTCCACAGCTCTTATGTCTTATGCAGCATTTACTCGATATGGGTCCTGTGAACTTTGACAAGAGACCATGACTGCTGCTTCCTTTCCATCCTACATGTCTTCAAAGAAAAGCAGATTTCTCTGGAGATACCTGTCACTACTATCCAAGTAGCTGAGAATCAGTAGTACTACCTGATGTGGAGTCAGTCTCTCTCTCAGGAGCTGGTAGCACAGTGCTTTTATATCTCATCCCCAGCTGATGCTGTGTTGATGTTGTGTCCTCCCTCCAAGTGATGTAAGGGCCTTTCACGATTTGATGGGCAGAATGGCTGTCGCTGTTGTCAGATGGAAACAGGTTTAAAAAGGTGTGTTCATGGTAGAATCCTTGGCCGTTTTTCTTGTCGCTGTCATCAAAGCTATACTTAGCAGCTAAGGGCTTGTCTACATGGTGCGGTAGTGCATGTCAGCATGAATTCTAATGCACACCATATTGCATGCTGACTGGGCTGTGCAGACCCTGCTGGCACACAATAGGCCAGTTAGTGCACCACATAGTGGCGTGCCCCTAAGGAAACCTTTTGAGTTGTTATTTCTGCTGACGGTGTCCATTTTGAAAAGAATTATGGTGTTTCACAATCACCTGATATGTTTCTTTAAAGGGTACAAATTTGTATCCTCCCATTTGAAAATCTGTTGATCCTCTGGACTTTAATTTGGTGTTTCCAAAGCTTATGGAAAGACCCATTGAACCTTTGAGTTCTGTTTTGTTAAATTCTTGTACTGGGCCCATCCCAGTGGTATGAGGGCCTTCCAGAATGAGATGTTAATCTCTTGCTTAGTGTCCTGTTGCATGTGATTCCCCCTTCATTGAGCTGGCGCTCTCTCTCGCGCTCAAAGTGTCATCTCTGTCCACAGCTAGGACGATGTCAGGGTTGTAGACCAGGGGTCTCAAACACGCGGGCCGCATGTGGCCCACAGAGTTATTTCCTGTGGCCCGCCATAGTTCCCCACATCCTTGAGCCTACCTCCCAGCGCTTGCTGCTGCCAAACATTCCAGGAGGGGAAGAGGCCGGGCAGGGATTTGGGGAAAGGGTTGGAATAGGGGCAGGGAGGGGGCGGAGTTGGGACAGGGACTTTGGGATGGGGCGGGAAGGGGCAGGGCCAGGGCCTCATGGAAAGGGTGGAGTGGGGGTGGGGAAGGGAGGGGCTTTTGTATCTTTGTATGAAAAGTTGTCAGTGATGCTGCCCTCAGGCCAGTGTACTAGTCCTCATGTGGCCCTCATGGTGATTTGAGTTTGAGATCCCTGTTTTAGACCCTGATGATTGACTTACCGTATACAGTATTTCACAAAGGTGCTTCAGCTTCTAGCCACATTTCTGACCAAGACTGTACCATGAATTCATCTCTGTCCGTTGCACTACCTTTCTTTCCCCACCACACTATAATTGGCTAGCTATAAAATCTACAAATTAAGACTAAAAGCTAGGGTCATGTGTTTAAAGCCAAAAAGGTTTTTCCAGCTGTGATGACTTGACAGGATTGAAAAGCCCTGTTGACTTTTGAGGGGCAGGTTAACATGTCTGAAGATTGTTAGATAGCCATGTTGTAGCTCAGGCTTCCCCCAGGGTACAACACGGTCAATTAATGTGCCTCCAAATGTGATGGTCTTCATTTTAACAAGTGTTAAATTGGCTTTTCAGTCCTGTTAGGACAACTTGATTGAGCTAATACAAAATTGAAAGCCACATATTTAGGGCTTCTGAAAGTTGCACCGGTTTAATTAAAGATGTAATTGGAAACCAATTTAATTAAACCGGTACAAACTCCTTTGTGAACACATTAGTTTTGGTTTATTTTAAATTTATTAGGGATTAGTTTAGGATAGACTGAAATAAGCAACTATTAAACCAAAATAAGTTTAGCCAAATTCCATTAAAGTCTTACCCTTATGTAAAATGGTGCAGCTTTGTTGCAACTTTCGTGTACAGACAAGACTTGACTTAATTCCCAGTGGTTGCCTCCTTGAAATGGGAGTGTTCGAAGAACTAGTACGTTTTGGGACTGGTTCCTCTGGGGCAGTAGCAGCTTGCAGGTGGGTGCTTTGTTTGACTCAGAGATGAAGTTTGTATTATGGCAGAGCAGCAGCCCTGCCATGGTTAAGATTAAGATGAGGTTTCTGTTTAAATCTCTGCTCTTCTAAGACCGTGTCTAAACTTAAAACACTGCAACAGCCCAGATACAGTTGCATCTCTGTAGCCCTTGAGTGTAGACACTCATTACAACAACAGGGGGTTTTTCCCATTGTCGTGGTTAATCGACCTCCCCGAAAGGCAGTAGCTAGATCAGAGGTGGACAAACTACGGCCTGCAGGCCACATCCGGCCCGCGGGACCGTCCTGCCTGGCCCCTGAGCTCCTGGCCGGGTCCCTGGCCCCTCCACCTGTGTCCCCCCTCCCTGCAGCTATGCCTGCCCACTTTGCAGGCTTTCCAATAAGCCTGTCCTGCCTCTCTGAGCAGCTTGGTAAGGGAGAGGGGGGGTGTTGGATAAGGGGCAGGAGGTCCTGGAGGGGCAGTCAGGGGACGGGGTGGGGGGTGGTTGGATGGGGCAGAGGTTTGGGGAGGGGGGGCGCAGTCAGGAGACAGGGAGCGGGGGGGGTTAGATAGGGAGCAAGGGGGTTGGGTGGGGGTTTGGGAGGTGCGGGGGAGTTGGTTTGGGGGGGGCAGTTAGGAGACAAGGAGTGGGGGTTGGATGGATCAGGGGGCCTGTCGGGGCGGGAGTGTGGATAGGGGACAGGGAGCAGGGGGGTTGTATAGGGGGTGGAGTCCCGGGGGGTTGTATAGGGGCGGTCAGGGGATAAGGAGCAGGATGGGTTGGAGGTTCTGAGGGGGGTGGGAATTGGGAGGGGGTGGATGGGGGCAGGGGCCAGGCTGTTTGCAGAGGCATAGCCTCCATACTGTTTCGCAACCCCGATGTGGCCCTTGGGCCAAAAAGTTTGCCCACCCCTGAGCTAGATAGATGGAAGAATTCTTCCATTGACCTGGTGCTTTCTACACTGGGGTTGGCTTAACTGTATTGCTCAGGGGTGTTGATTTTTCACACTCCTGCCTGATGTAACTTGGTCAACCTAACTTTTCATTGTAGAACAGCCTTTAGTCTTCTAAAGTTTACGATTGCTCAGATTGCCTTGATGTGGTGTGCTTCATGAGGGTGCAGGAGTTCTGTTAGGGGTCCAAACTTAGGGCTATTTGACCAAAGTGTTCATGAGATAACTTTATTTGGAAAAGATTTTGCTTCGCTAGTTTAGCATGGCACAAGCCTCTTGTGCTAAATGACAAGCTAAAAGGCATTACACTGAGCATGCATGTTACAGAGGAGTTACAGGATTGTTAACCTCTGAAGTTTCACACCAGCTTGTTAGCTCATGGGTATAAGCAGTTGTCCTTTGAATCTGACTCACGCAGCCAGTGTCAGTTCAAGTCCCACCAGAAAACTGGAAGAGGTTGGAAGGCATATTGGTCATATGTCAGGTTGTTTTTTGTTTTTTTTTTTTACTTTGAGAGAAGATAATCAAAAAAAATTTTTTAAAGGATGCAAATATTTACTGGCAGGGGAGGGGTATTTTAGGGAATGGCGTCGTCTGAGCTCCTCTGCCTACCCCACCTTATGTGAGCTGGGTTCAGTGGTTCCAGCCCCCCACCCCACTTCTTGCCTTCAAGTGTATATGTTTGTATGTACCAGGTTGGGTGGGGGCTTGCCCATCTATGGGGGTCTGACCCCTTCCACTTACCTGCACTTGCCCTCTACTCAAACCACTAAGCCTGCTCCCCAGACAGAATACCACACTTGTAAAATCTAACAACCACTTCATTCCCTTTTACAGCCCCTTCATACTTGCACAAAGGGTACCATTTAAACCTATATTTTCCCCTACCCTTCATTAAATCCACAAACTGCTTTCATATCCCACCTCACTACTGACAGTACCCATGGCAAGAAGACTCCAGTGCTCTGCTACTGACATAACTTACGCAATTCAGTATTGAAATGATGCAGACTGGAACCTCAAGGTACATGTGCACCTGGGAACTCAGAACCTAATTTCTTCATGACAGTCAGAGCTCTTTTAAACTACTCCAGTTTAGTCCTGCACCATTTAATACAGCTACACGTAACACAGTGAAAGCTGCTGGAATCCATGCAAATAATTCCCAGTGGCTATTGCTAGCTCCATGGGGGGTAGAGTTAAGGTTGTGTGGGCGTTTCCCTTTACTCTGTATTTCCTGGTTTTCAGAGGTTTCTTTTGTGAAACTCAGCATTCTGGGAGGGTACAAACTATGACCAGGCAACCTTAACACTTCACTGACAAAGTTCTTTGCCTTATTAATTCATGAGGTTTGAAAGAAAGGAGGGGGCACATCACACATGGCATATTGTATTTTAAGGGTTCATGCTCACTGTCAATTGAGGTGACTTGTGTCATAATCCACCATTCCGTTTGCTTATTACAAACCAACAACGTCCTTCATCCTTCTAAAGCCCTAGATTTTGGGTAGAGACACAAACAGGCAAGACTAGATGGGCTGCCCTTTTCTTTTTTTAATACATCCAAATTTTGTTGCCACATAGTTATAAATGTGCATATATTTATAGAGAATTTAGGGCACTATAGCCTGTCATGATGCAACTGAATATAAAGTGTCATTTCAGTTTGAGGAACGAAAATTGTACTATTTTTATCTTGTCTAGAAATTGAAAAAATTCAGAAGGGTGAGACAAAGAAGGATGAGGAAGAGAACTACTTGGATTTGTTTTCCCACAAGAACATGAAACTGAAGGAACGTGTTCTGATACCTGTCAAACAGTATCCCAAGGTGAGGGCCAGAAAATAACTGACCAAGTCTCTCTGATCTACCTGTAAACATAATAAGATCTTGTATGCTATGCTTAGTGAGCAGTGTCTTTCTCAGAATGTCATTATGAGTTATGCTAGAGTGGTGCTCTAATTTCTGTGGAATTTCTCCTATGCAAATTTGCAGTATCTAAGTTTTGGATTTCTAGAATGTCAGGATAAAAATGTAAGTGTCAATGAGTAATTCTGCTTTTTCATTACCAGGGTAGAGTTTCTTCTTTCGCTCTCTTTTCATGCTTAAAAATTAAGACTCCCTCTAACTTAAGAATTGCTGTCCATAAAATGGTTGGAGTCTAGTATTAGAATTAAATAGACTAAGTGAATTAACTTAGAATGAATTGCTGGCAAAATAAAACATCTAAAAAGAGCACGCCTACCAGTTGCTAATTTTTTCTACAAATATTATTTAAACTTTCTCCATGAGACTTTCTGTGAGGTGGGGCTGTGGATGACTTTGGTTAAACTGCCAGTGTTACTTTGTCTGCCAGTGCAGTTTTAACAGCAGTCGTTATTAACTTCATTCAGCTTTGGGACTAAAACTGTTTATCTCCTTTATCAGTTTAATTTTGTTGGGAAGATTTTGGGACCCCAAGGCAACACCATCAAAAGACTGCAGGAAGAAACTGGGGCCAAGATCTCTGTGCTTGGAAAAGGTTCAATGAGAGACAAAGCAAAGGTAAGAGCTTGAAAATCCATATATGCAGATTGCCTTTTACTTGAGGATCTCAAAGCATTTTACAAAGGTGAAAATCACTAGAACTCAAGGGTGCTGACTTCTCTTTTGCTCTGACAATATCAACCTCCATGTATGTTACCTTGTGTAAAAATTATTATGGTTGAGCTAAACTCTTTGCAGAAAATATGGCCTACGGTAACTAGTCCTCTTTTAAACATTCTGTGCCTTTGGATGTAAAGACTAACTATTTTTTTCTTTTGAAATCTTAACTGCAAAATTAAAGAATTGAGTGCAGTTCCAGCTCTTTTTACTCAGGCCTAGTCTACGTTACATGGTTAGGTTGACATAAGCTGCTTTGCGTTGACCGAGCTGTGGAAGTGTCTTCACTTCCATTTGGCTCCTGCGACATAAGTGCTTCTCGACACTGATTAGCAACACCACCTTTCTGAGCAGTGCAGAGTCATAGCCAATGTAATTTGGACAACACAGTGTCATTGTCGATGCTGCATTGCTTACTTCAACTGTTACTGGCTTTCTGGAGCCATCCCACACTGACCATACAATCCACACAAGCACTCCTGATGAGGATGCGCACGTGGACACAAGGAGCGAAGTGTGTGCACACAAACGATTCAAATAACTCTGGTGGCCGCATGCTGACATTAGTTAGGTCGGCATAATTTTGTAGTGTACACATGGCCTTAGTGCCCTTCTTAACCAGGCTATGGGAGGGCATTTAGCAAAGGAATAAATTCTTTCCCCTATGTGAAATCCTCTAGACACCTACTGGTTCACTGACCATATCAACCTAGAATGTGTCAGTCTTTATCTTCAGAGAATAGCAAAGTGCCAGGAGGATTTCTGAATGGAAAAACTACAGTAATTGATTTCTGTGCTGAATGCTCCCCTCCTCCTTGCCCCTAAAGCTTGGTTAAATGGGGTAATCAGTGCAGAGCTAGGATTTCACTCTCGTTTTACTTTAACTTTGCAAGTCACTTTTACGTTTTTAGATTTTTTTTTCCCCATTTAGTAAGAATCTGTTGAATTAATTTAAACACTTAACATTAAAGCTTAACTGGCACTGTCTAAGGTGTTACCACAATTTTTCATTGCAAAGCAGTGCCTGGAGGGAAGGAGTATGCTGTTGAAAGGGAATCATGTTACTTGTATCTGCCAAAAATCTTCTGGAAGAAGGAGTTACAACAGTGCATTAATACAAGTACCAACACCTCTTTCACACTGATCTAAAAAGGTGGAAGCTGTAGGGGAATAGACTAACTGCTCTTGGTAAATCATTGGATAAGAATGTTGCTGCTGACATGTGACTTGAGTCCAGCTGTGCATCTCAGAGCAGGAAGCAGTTACAAGGGAAGTGATAAAAAGCACGTAGACAGAAGAAATATGACTAGCTGTTAATGCAAACCAGTTTAGTACCACTGACTTGTATACCAAGCACCACAAAGTATATACTACCGAAAGCTGCAGTAAAGTTCACCCAGGCCAAATCACAGTGAAATCATTAATAGTCTCTTAAAACTTTATGGTCTGACTTTTCAGAGGTGTTGAACACTCACAATTTCCACTGAAGTTAATGGGAGCTGCAGGTGTTCAGCAATCAGTCCATTACTGTCTTTGGAAACCACTTCTTTTGTGTCCATCTCTGACATTCCTCAAGGTACAATCTGGACTGCTGTGTTCCTTGAATGCTCCTTTTACACTGCTTGGATGTGAGCAATCATTCCTGATCTGCTCTCATGTAGCTTCCAGCATGCAAATTACTCCTAGTTGTGTTATGAATGCTCTAGCCCAGTGGTCTCCAACCTTTTTACATAGAAGATCACTTTTTGAATTTTAGTGCAACTGAGGATCGGCCCCGCCCCACTCACTCCACCCCCCCCCCCCCCCCCCAGTCACTTGCTCTCCCCGGCCCTCACTCGCTTTCACCAGGCTGGGGTAGGGGGTTGGGGTTTGGGCAGGGGTGCGAGCTCTGGGCTGGGGCTGAGGGGTTTGGAGTGTGGGAGGGGGCTCCGGGCTGAGCCTGGGACAGGGAGTTGGGGTGGAGGGTACAAGCTCTGGGAGGGAGTTTGGGTGTAGGAGGGGGCTCGAGGCTGGGGCAAAGTGTTGGGGTGCAGGTGGGGGTTCAGGGTGCAGGAGGGAGGTATGAGGTGCTGGCTCCGGGAGGGGTCTGGGGCACAGACTCCCACCAGGCAGCACTTACCTCGGGCGGCTCCCATTCAGTGGCATAGTGGGGCTAAGGCAGGCTCCCTCCCTGCCCCGGCCTCATGCTGCTCCCAGAAGGGGCCAATGCGCTGGTGGGGGCACATGGCTCTCCTTGCTGCCCTTCTTTGCAGGCACCGGCCCCGCAGCTACCTTTTGCCACAATTCCCTGTTTCTGGCCAATGGGAGCTGCGGGGGCAGTGCTTGCAGGCAGGAGCAGTGTACGGAGACCCCTTCTCACCGTGGGGGCGTGCTGGCCACTTCCGGGAGTGACGTGGGGCCAGGGCAGGCAGGGAGCCTGCCTTAGCAATAGCCCCGCTGCACCACTGGACTTATAGCGGCTGGAGTTTGCTGTCAGCTGGGAGAGTCTCCAGAATCAACAAGTCGATCGTGATCGACCAGTTGGTGACCACTGTTCTAGCCAGTGACTCCTGAATTATATTGCAGAGGGACACCAGCAAATTCCCAGTCCCAGACTTGTCCCCAGAAATGGGCATCTTGTACTGCCGATCACTTTCCTGGACAATACAAGCTCATATAAATAAAGTACATAATTTATTAATGGAAAAGTATATGCACAATCTTGTTGTCCCAAATACTTCAATCCAAACACACTGGTTCAGATAAAATAGTAAAACAAATTTATTAACTACAGAAAGATGGATTTTACATTATTACAACTAATGAGGCACAAAAATCAGAATCAGTTGCAAAGAAACAAAAGGTAAAACACAACTAATACCTAACTTAACAAGCTAAGTAAATTCAAAGCAAAGGACTCTCACCATAAGTTCCATCATTTTTACTGCCTGAATCTTTCAGTAAGGATCTCCCCCAGGGCTTGTCTACACTCACTGGAGGATTGATGCTGTGGCAATCAATGCATCGGCAGTCAATTTAGCAGGTCTAGTGAAGACCTGCTAAATCAACTGCTGATCGCTCTCCCGTTGACTGCCCCACCGTAAGTAGATCTGAGCTACATCGATTTGAGGTACGCTATTCACGTAACTCAAACTGTGTAGCTTAGATTGACTTTTCCCTTTAGTGTAGACAAGGCCTCAGTCCAGTGCAGCTTCCTTTCTTCATCCGTGTTGTTGATGCCATTGGTAGAGAGAAGAGAGAGATGATTTGTACTGATTGCTTTCTCTTCTTAAAGCCTTCTCTTGTGTAAGAGTCCTCTCAGCTGGTAAGAATCATCTCCAGCTGGGATTTAGGAGACAAAATGTCTGGGGAGGGGAGGAAGGAACTCTCAGCTGTTTTTGTCAAGCTGTAGATTTTTGCCCACACGTTCCTGCCAAAGAATGGCCATTTAACTACATAGTGGCCCATTTGACTTGGTTGACACCTAGCTTTTGTCTGTGGGGAACTGGTTTGTCCTTGGGGGGGGGGCCCCCCCCCCGACTTGGAACCTGCCTTAGTCCCCCCCCGACTTGGAACCTGCCTTAGTAATATCATACAATGTTGCCGCACATATTTCACCCGGATAATAATGATCAGCAAATTATAAGTTTACAAATTTTACTTCACAAAGCATACTCTGTACAAAACTTAACATAATTCTGAAAGCAGTGAACATAGGGGTAGAGACTGTCATACCATCCTTACTAAATTATGGATATTTTCTGGTGGAAAACTGGCCTGCTTTTGTTTAAAGAAGTCTGCCTCATATTCTTACCTTACAGTACTTTCACCTATTTTCTTTCCATTTACTCTTTTCTGGTACTGCAGAGTGTGCTTCCTTCCTGTGGCACAACTTAATTTTTCTATAGCCCCATTCACAAGACAAGCATATACTTATGCCAGAAACCTGTTTTGAAGTCTCGAGAGGGTTACTGTTTGACATCCGTGGTTAAACATGGCTGAAAATTTTAGGGTAGACAGCCTTGTCCCGCTAATCAATGCTTAGAAACATGATTAAGGAAGAAAATGATTTATTTGCACCTTGTTTGGCTTTATGAAGTTGAATCATGCTTTATTTCAGGAGGAAGAACTGCGCAAAGGAGGAGATCCCAAATATGCTCATTTAAATATGGATCTGCATGTCTTCATTGAAGTCTTTGGACCACCTTGCGAGGCCTATGCTCTCATGGCTCATGCCATGGAAGAAGTCAAGAAGTTCCTTGTTCCGGTATGCAAACTTGTTTCTTGATGCATTTTAGAATAGAGCCTTTGTTTTGGTGCCCTTCTCTGGGGAACAAACAGTAGTTAACTTGTGTCCCGAAGGAAGAGATTTTAAACCACTAACTGACCAAGTTTAGGAAGTGGTGGTGTAGCCGTGTTGGTCACAGGATATTAAAGGGACAAGGTGGGTGGCGTAATACCTTTTATTGGATCAACATGCTTTCGAGCTTTCTCGGAACTCTTTTTCAGGTCTGGGTACTTGATGTCACAGCTAAATACAAGGTGGAACAAATGGATTAGCATATACAGTTAACATATTAGTTAACTGGCCGCTTCACCTTGAATGGCCTCTGATAATGTGTTAGATACTTACACTAAACAATCTGTTCCGTCTTGTAATTTAGCCTGATGCTGGAGCTCTGTATAAGCTTGAAAGGTTGTCTTTCACCAGCAGAAGCTGGTCCAGTAGAAGATGTTACCTCACTTACCTTGTCAAGCTTAGGAAGAAGTTTCTTCTAGAGGCACGTTACTTCATAATTGTCACTTTGGGGTTTCCTGTACCAACTTGGAAACATCTGTTACTGGCTGATATGACAGGATATTGGACTCGGTGGATGAAACTGGTCTGAGTTTGTATGGCAGCCCTTCTGTCTAGAGCGATCTTAGCTGTGCCCTGTAGGGTAATAGATTTCTTGAATGGGTTCCATTCATCACTTGAAATTGCCTTGTAGAGACCTAGCAGGAAAAAGTCCTGGTAGTTCTTAAATCAGTGTTCTCACCGCTTTTAATGGATTTCACATAGAGCAGCCTATTTCAGCCGATACCCGGGCATGTTATATGAACACTTAATGCCATTTTTTTAAAATTTGGAGATGATTTTCATTGAGGTTTCAAGGCCCTTACATTCAACTTTATGGCATTGCTTTGTTTGGATGTAAAACAGTATAAATTTTGAATGCCATGTCTAATCAACTCCAGAATTTCAGGGAATGTTCTGGGTGTCAATAAGCAGAACCCTGTGGATTTTGGTGAAAATCAGAAAAAAAACAAAAGGGAGAAATGGGAGACACATGGAGCCCATGGCTTTTGGTTAGCAGAACCACAGCTTCAGCCACCTCTGTAATTCTCTGTAGATAAAAGAATTGATTGAGGGCAGAAAGTAACACATTCCAGCATAACAATACCCCTGATTTGAGTTCTTCTCTTGTCCCAGTTGAGTTTAAAATGTTACCACCCCAAAGGAGAGGGAAGAAAAGAGAATAAGAGTGGTATGGCTGGGGTGGCGCAGAGTGGTGGGCACGCAGGGCTCCTGGCATTGTAGGGGCTGGGGTTTGGAACATGTCTGTGAAATAGAGGATGGAAGGGAGTGGCACATGGGGAGCTTGGAGAGGAGAATGGAGGTATGCCAGGAGCCCCTGATGTGTGCAATAAGCTTAGTTTACAGAAGCAGCGTTGCTGTGGCAGCTCTGGAATCCCGACAGGCAGGCTAGTATTGGTAACTTGATCTGTGTGCATGTCTGGGGAGGAAGTGGGTTGGAATGGCTGCTTCTGAGTTACCAGGATCTTCTGCTGATTCCCTAAGCTATATCCCCAGGGGAGATAAAAAGGCATGGAGCAGAGATGTGCTGTGTTCATGGGAATGTGAAAAGACGGCTCGGATTTGCAAATGGGCATTTACTCTTCATCAGGCTGCATCCAGCTCCTGTTTTTGTGTGGATGCAGTGATCAGTTTCCAGTGTGCCTTTGGGGGAGAGCATGGCATTTTCTGTCAAAAGCATTTGGCTGGCAGTGAACCCACGTGTTTCAAAAGGGGACTGTAGATGCTTTGTGGCAGCTGCTGTAGCTTGAGGTGTGACTCATACAGTTTTCAGCAACTGATGTTCTAACATGTTAATTTTTGACACCTCAGAGCACAGGGTGGCTAGCTACTAGTGTCCCTTTTTTTTTCTCAGGATATGATGGATGACATCTGCCAGGAGCAGTTTTTGGAGCTGTCTTATCTGAATGGGGTACCAGAACCAGCACGTGGTCGAGGGGTCCCTGTGCGAGGAAGAGGAGCAGCTCCCCCTCCTCCACCTGTTCCTAGGTAACTTTCAAAAGTAGTGATGCTGGAAGTGGGAACTCTTGTTGTTTTCGTAGGCTAGCAAACTGGTTAATCTTTTTTCTTTTTGTGCCTGAACTCAGAATATTGGAACTTCCAGTGTTGCAGGGCTGCTTTTATTAAATTGGGAGTTATGGTCTTGTATGTGCTAGAAAAGGGGTAATAAGACTTTTAATGGGGGTTGGTGAATGTTTTGTAATCTGAATTGTATTAGCTTTAGAAAACCACCTTGCTGAAATTGCGTCTGATTTCTAGAACTACTTAAAGGGTAAAGTTGAAACCTATAGCTCATTGGTTCATCATCCCCGGTCAGTGGGTCCTCCAGTGCACTGAGAATCTGCAGCTTGTGCGTAACTCCCATGAAAGCTTGATGTTGCTACTATCCTGACCCTGATGCTTTGCTCAAAGCATTGGACTAAATCAGTGATGAAGCTATCCTACACAGTGCCAGTATAGGTAGCATTTATCCCTGATGAAGGATTAAAAGAGAAGCCACTTGCTGGTGTCTAAATGTGTTTAGTACTCAAGGGTGGTTAGTCATCTTCTCATTGGACTTTGTGAGGCACCACGGTTCCCTTTCTGCCATAGCAAACCTTCTCGCCTGATCAACCTCTGCAGATCCACACCTTTTTAAGATGTTTAGAAGTGGTGACTAGAGTATTCAGCTGTATTTTCCTTTGGTAATGTTTCACATTTGTAGTTTTTATGCAGCATTAAACTCTTACCAGAGTTGCATTATAATCCTGTTTATACATCCAATTATCAATTTTATAGCACCCGTAGTGAATAACTGTTGATCTGTCAGTAAATTGTCTTAGATATTTAGAACATCATTGTGGCTTTTGCAGAGTGCAAAAATAGCTATTTCTAATCCTTTTTCTTCTTAGGGGGCGTGGTGTGGTGGGTCCTCCTCGTGGGGCCCTGGTGCGAGGAGCACCAGTGAGAGGTGCCATAGCTAGAGGAGCTACTGTGGCCCGTGGTGTACCCCCTCCTCCAGCAGTAAGGGGCGCTCCTGTACCAAGAGCTCGTGCAGCAGGCATTCAGAGAATACCGCTTCCTCCTCCACCCGCACCAGAGACTTACGAAGATTATGTAAGAAACCTTAATACATGCTCTTTCCAAGTAGCCAGCAGGCAGTTACTTACAGATCCTAGGGGCACATCTACACTGAAATTAAACTGTGACTGGCCTGTGCCAGCTTACTCAGGCTAAGGGGCTGTTTAATTAGGTACTCTGGCCCAAGCCCAAGCCCAAACATCTGCACTGCAGTTAAACATTACTGCAAGCCCGGGTTGGCTGGCACGGGCCTGCCATGGGTGTCTCATTGCAGTGTAGGCATACCCTAAATGTTGGGTATTAACAAAGCAATTGCAGTAATGGCCCTTGTTTAGTAGCAAACCCTAGTACTAGGCTGAATGGCTGAACTGAGAGGTGAGGGCATTGTTTTCTGTTAATAAGTTTCCATGTGCGCCATAATGAAACACTTTTTTGGAGGGGAATAATTACAATGCAACTGAAGTGTGGCCAAGGTTATATTTTAACAAAAGTACTGGTGCCCAGCAAAAAAACAATCAAAACACTTCTGTGGAAAGCTGCTTGTAGAAGCAGGGAGTGCTGGAGTCTTCAGACCATGTAACTGCGATAGGAACTTACTTTAATATGTGAATAAACTTGGTTAAAATGTTGTCACTACAGACACATACCCCTGAGTGTTTTCTTTGCTCAGTTAAGAATATTTGCTCTTGCAATTTTAAAGAGAGAAACAGCACAATGACTTGCTTTAGATGAGCACCGGAGTAAATATTTGAGGAACCATCAGAGTGAGATTTGTCTTATTCCGCCCTACAAAAAATGCTTCCATCTCCTAGCAAAACTTACTTCAGTTTTCCATTGGCTCTGGTTAAAACTAGTGGGTTCTGTCTACCTATAAATCCTATGTTGGGGAACCCAGTTATGAGACTTCTGACATAACCTGGACATAATGCAGCCTTTACAGGACTCTGGCATGCCTTGTGAACATGATTAACGTTCTCACCTTCACTGCAAGACAAAGGTTCCCCTGGGACATGCTAGGATTTATAAGTTAATCTGAAAAGGACCGCCGAGTAAATTCAGTTTTACTCTTCCTCTTAGTCAGAATGAATGACGCCCTCCACATGTATCCATCCTTATGTTATTATCTATTTCAGGGTTATGACGATACATATGCGGAGCAGAGTTATGAGGGATATGAAGGCTACTACAGCCAGGGCCAAGGGTAAGTTTGTCATTTTTCAGTCCCCTTTAATCCCATTTCTGAGAGAGAATTCTGCATGACTTTTTACAGAATTTTCAGGTAAAATTAAACATGTTTCCAGTATTTTAATAAAATTGAGACCAGTTGTGCCTTGTTCTGTTGGCTTCTAATGTGTTTGAATCAAGCAGCCCGTGTGGGAAGGTACATTTCAGAAAGTTCCAACTAGCCTTTAGCTCTGTCTTTAAAAGGAGTGGTCATACTTACCCAAGGTACTAGGGAGGTTTTGGGTGTCCTAATTCAAGCACTACAAAGTCTTGAATTATTCTTGAGGAGCTCATGAATTTGAATGCTCCAGCTCTTGAGGTTTGTGAATTGAAATGTTTTCACCTCTACACAACTAACTTAAACATATCCTGTCTTTCTCTTTCAGGGACACGGAATATTATGATTATGGACATGGGGAGGCACAAGAATCCTATGAAGCTTATGGTATGTCTGGACACACTGCTGATGTGACAGGGAGAGAAGGGGCTATAATTAAGTTGGAAATTGCTTGAAGTTTATCAGATCTTTTTTTGCTTTAAATTTTCTGTCTTAAAGTAAGAAAATGCTGATGGTATAGTTCCAAAAAGTAACCAGGGGGCCTTCATGGGGAAAAATATTTACATTCCAGAGATAACACAGGTCTACATGACAATCAGACTAAGGTCATACATCATGGCTTTGTTAGGCTCCTATCTAGTTTGACTCTTGCAGAGGTGACCTTACCTAAAGTCCTGCAGTAGAATACCATGTCGGAGTTCTTGCCACCATGCACCCCCCACTTTTTTCTTCTCAGAAGTGGGGTATTTCTCAGCATCGGTCAGTTTTGTGCATGGAATGCTCCACAACTGGAGGTCTGAATTCCCACCTACAACGTTGCTTTTACAGCAGTTTGGCTTGCAGGGATTATATTTTGTTGAGTTGGATGAATGCACAGCTCCGGCTGCTTCCTTGTAATCCTCAAAACCCTTCCAGATGAGACTGACTCTGCAATAAATACTTGCTTGAAAGATGGATTTTAATCTAGCATTAAGTCTTCTCTTTAACTCGATAGAGCTCTGTAGCAATTGTGTATATGGCCTATGTTTGGCTAATGAAAATACTCAATTTGTAATTTCCCAAAATCTGTACTGGTCATTTAGAACAAGATGTCTTATCTGACTAATGCTGTTGTTTAAACCATATATAGGAGACAATACTTAGAGAAGCCATAGTAAAATATTTTTTTTTTATTATTGCATTGCATTATGAAGAATTTAGGTGGATTGAGTAAATGGAGGCAGTTCTGGCATGCTAATTGTGAATTGCACTGCCATGTATCAAAGAGCAAGATTTCTTGTCTTCTGCTCAGACCAGCAGAAGTTGAAAGTGCTGCAAAAGCAGTGCAGTCAGCCACTTGATATATTGGAAGTAGTTTCAGCAGCCTCTACAGTCAGTGAAGGTACAGAATTAGTTCCAGTGAGAATCCCATTAAATACTCCTGCTGGGGCTTGGGACTCAAGTACATTTAAGGGGAGAAAGGTGACTAGCGTGGGGTATGAGAGTTTTTCGGGGCTCAGAGAAGCAGAGGGAGGCCTCTAGCTGTCCCATGATGAAGCATATGAAATGTTAAGATGGCATTACACCTCCTGCTTCGGGAGCGAACAGAATGTGAGGCTTAACTTTGTGGTGGCATACTGGTCCATATTTACGTTGTATGGAGTTTTAAATTCAACTGCCTAACCAAAGATTTTATCAGTCTGTGTTAAATGCGAATAGACACTTGCTGTCAGTAATGCTGGATATCTTTCATGCTTCCATTTAGAATGGCTGTTAAATGCCTTCTTTTGTTGCCTGTGTTCGTCATGCAACACACAGAGGCTTTTGTGTTTCTACTTGGTAAGAGAGCAGTGCTGTTGTCTGAGATCTGAAGGCCAAACACTGCTTGTACACTCATTGTACACTTGGCATGAAGTTGCCACAGTTAATCTGTTTATCCGCAGTAATTTCTTTTGGCCTCTGCTTTCATAAAAACAAAATTAGAAAAATAAATTGTGCAGCCAGTGTGGAGGCGACTTTGAGGAAAATCAAAATGCATTTCACGATGGTGAAATGGAGTGTTACGCTTGCCTCTCAGTGCATATTTATTCCTCTGAAACCAGTGACGTGTGGAGAGAGTGGCAGATGTGCAAAATAAGAATATTGCAAGCACAAGCCATAATAAAAGCTGAGCTTGGATATTTGGGACTTGAGCTAGCCCTAGGAGAATGGGATTTGAACTTTGCTTGTTTCAGTAGTTATATGGCAAAAGGATTTTGAGAGTATTCAGCTGTCTTACTGAAAGCTTTTTACCATAATCAGTTACACATGTTGGTGCAGGTACCATGTTTAGGGAGTAGTAAAATCCTGATCTCAGGAGGCAGGCATTGAAAGTGCTGAGGTATCTTCTAAAATGTAATCCCTAAGTAGTCACTGTCTCATCCCTCTGCTACTAACTGGCAGAAAACACTATTGTATCTCTGGGTTCAGTATGAGACTGCCATCCCAGAGCGGTGGTAGTGATTTAGTCATTTGGCAGGCTTGTGCAAGGAGACTTCCTTGCTTTTATTTTTAAAAAGGAGAAAAACACTTCTTGTGTAGCAGTATCCTGCACAACTGAGTCAGTTTATAGATTATAAAATGCTGCCTGCTTACAGACTGAAAGAGCTTTAATGCCTGTGACCTTAGCTGAGGCTGACTGCCAACGCTGCTTCAGGAATTGGAGTCCATTTCAGATCTACTGAAATTAATTGGTGGTTGTTCATAGATGAAAGGTTTCAGGTTTGTTCAACTATGAGCCTAGTGGGGGGTATCATATCTGAAGACTTCCAAAGGGGTTCCCATATAAGTTGCCTTTATTAAATGCTTGCAAAGTTAGAAAAGGAGTACTTGTGGCACCTTAGAGACTAACAAATTTATTTGAGCATAAGCTTTCGTCGAAAACTTATGCTCAAATAAATTTGTTAGTCCCTAAGGTGCCACAAGTACTCCTTTTCTTTTTGTGAATACAGACTAACACGGCTGCTACTCTGAAACCTGCATAGTTAGAGATGTTCTTGGTAGAGATTTAATATTTGTGGAACTTGAAGCTATGTGACACTGGGATCTTGTAGATAAACATTAGTCTTACAGAAGCTTAAAGGGATGGCCTTTAAAGGCCTGTGAGCCAATAGAGTTGTAGGAATATTAATGTCACTGGTCTTTACAAAGTCCTGATATCAAAACTGGAGGCAGGTGTTCTGACTGGTACACAGTGCAGTCGTGCTGCTGCCCTTGTGTGCATGCATCTCATATGATTAGTGTGCTGTGCACTTTGACGTTTATTGCTCTCTCTCTTGCAGGCCAAGATGACTGGAATGGAACAAGGCCCTCCCTGAAGGCCCCACCAGCTAGGCCAGTGAAGGGGGCCTACAGAGAGCACCCTTACGGACGCTATTAAAAACATGAGGGAAAAATATCAGTTATGAGCAAACAGTTGTTACTGATTCTTGTATCTCCCAGGATTCCTGTTGCTTTACCCACATCAGACAAGTAATTGTCTAACTGTTTTTCTTCGTGGCCCCCTTTTCTCCCACTCCATCCTCACCTTGCATTCTGGCTTCTGTACGTAGTATTTTAAAATGAGTTAAATAGATTTAGAAGACCAACTTTAATTTTTTTAAGTGTGTAGATTGCTTTTCTTTGTTGTTTAGATATAAACACAACTGTACTTCTTTTTTTAATAAAAGTTGAGTTAAAAAAAGTTAGTTTCAAAAGTGACATGCTTGCTTAACAGTTATGAAATTAAGGTTTTGTTAACCTATAAGTTTGGTTTTTAAGATACCCGTAAAAGTTGTAGTTGCAGAATCCCAAAAGTAGGCTACATTTCAAAATTCAGGACTGTTTTTAAGAATTAAAATCATAATGTAACGGTAGTGGCTGCCACCGTTTAAAAGTAAGCTCAGATGTCAAACTTTCCTTAAAAGCAGATTGCTGATGAATCTTAAGTTTAAATTTTAATACAAAGATCCTTATAACAAATAAAATAGTTTTTTTTAAAGTTAATTGATTTAAAAAAAATTAGGTTTGTAAAATTGACTTTTATGTGGGTTTTGAAATCTAGCCCCGAACACGCGGTGTTGAGAGATGCTTGGGAAGCAGATTTTCCAGTGTAAAGGGGTTCTTAGCTTGGTTCTATGCGGAGAACTTTTAAGAGAAGAACAAATTTAAACTACTACACAGCTCTGTCTAATTGCCCAGGGTTTGAAATTAGAGAGTATTAAATGGATATTAGGTTTGCATTCTGTAAAACTACAGATTTCTCGTTTTAGGATATTTGGGGCAAATAATACAGTGCGAGTTTAAAATTGGCAAAGGTGTCAATATTTAGCAATCCCGGTGACTTGTTCAAGTGTGTCTCAACACTAGCTTTATATAAAAAGGGACACTGCAGCTGAAAAAATGAGAAATTTCACTTTGTACATAGGTTAAAGTCCTAATTGGATTTGTACGCTGTCCTCCCACTTTGTTCTTGAAGATTAAATGCTACGTGTGTAAAGTCTGCCTAAATAGGTAGCTAAAACTTGTCAAAATGTCTGCAGCAGTTTGTCAATAAAGTTTAGTCCTTTTTTAATCAAAGTAAATGTGATGAATTGTCATTTTTTTTGGTTGAGCAATAAAATAGCTTTTCTCTTTCAAATAAACTTAAATTAATGCTAAAGTTAATGGTCTTTTTAAAATATGGAGACATTCTAAAAATGGTGTTTTTCTGTAACCTTTACAAAAAGCTATCAAGCTGGTGAGTGAGCTTAATATAAAAAGGAGGAAAAAAAACTTTTTTTTTTTTTTTCACCCCCTGGAAGTTGTTGAAAGCAGTTTGAACCAGTACTAAAGCAGAAATCTGACTTCTGCAAAACTGCAAGTGGAAGGAGTGTTTATGGGCTGGACGGAATTAGTTTATTGATTCAGATTTCAGATAGCCTCAGCGTTCTGCAGACTCCAGATGGAGTCTGAAATGGCTGGTTTAAAAGTAGAATGACAAAATGAAGATTGACAAATCCAAGACCTAGCTACCAACAGGAGGAAAAAAGAAGCTTTATTTTGTTTTTGAACACAACTAACCCTTGTCTAAAGGTGATGCCTACCTGCTTTAAGGTGGCCTGCATTTGGGAAGCCAGTTACAAACCCACGATTGTTTTGAGAAGGGGGCAGGTGATTGCTTTTAATATCCTTCTGGGAAAGCATAATAGGTTAAAGTAAAATGCTGCTTAAAGAAACTTGAGGTGGTTTGTTGTATTGCCCTTCTCTGCAAAATATAAATCTGACATCATAGGGGGGAGAAATAAACTGCTCGGGGGTGAAAAATGCACTAGAACATTAGGAACCAAACTGCCTATAGCAGTGCATGATTGAGCGGAATACTTTAAAACAAAAAGTTGTATTTGTAGATTGTTATTAAAATGTAAATAACAATTTTCAACAATGGTTTGGAGTCAGCTTTCAGGGCATAATGTCTTGCTTGATGAAAAGATCACCCTATACCCCCCTTTTAAAGGAAAATTATCGCAGGAGAATAAGGATGTGTAAAGCTAACATGCATCGCAAAAAACAAAAGGTAACCTAAATGTCTGCTTTTAATAGCACATTTCTCTTTTACATAAACTGTGACGGCAACTTGCATAAACTTTATTGAAACAATTCTTCAAATGTTAATGTAAAATTTGAAAGAAAAAAAAATGTTTAAAAGTAGATGTTTTTAAAAAAAGACCACATGCTTTTGCATAAATTAGCAATAATTTCAATAATCGTGCACTTTGTAAATGCACTGTAATGTAACCTGGGCAAAAAAAGAAATCTGAAAGCTTAAATTTCAAAAATGTAAAATGACACCGAATATAGATAGTCCTGCTACTGCCAAAAAAATTCTGCTCAGTTATTTAAAATGTAAAATGATGACCCTTATAGACCCCAACATTGATGTTCACTATGAAATGTTCAGAGCTCAGCTTAAGTTGCATGTTTTCCTTCCTGTGTAATTTGCATGCAGGATCTTTTTTCTTTAAATCTCTGTTTTTCCATTAAGGAAACTCACAATCTTTTCTCAATTTGCAGGAGTCAAGAACGTCACCGCAAATCACCTGGGTGAAGATGTTTTTGTCAAACACACACTGGGTAGGTTATTATTCAGTTTTGCATCACATGGCTAGTTGTTAACATCTTCTGTGTAGGAGGTGGAGGCGTTGCCATCTGAGGTGCTAAACAGAAGCAGCTCTTCATATGCACACAGATAAATTAGATTGTTCTAAAAGGCTAATTATGTGACTGGCTTTTGTAGTGGTCACTGGGGGAGGCGGGGGTTGTGTGGGTGAATGTGCACCGGCTAAGAGCTCTTGCACAGATCCTCCTGTGGAATGAAGCTGAGTGATGGATCTGGGGAGAGGGGGAAGTATGGCAAAGCAAGAGCAAGGCGATCTTTTGAGCTGACTCTTGGCTGTGATGTGGAGAGAGGATTCACTTCAAAGCCAACATAAGGCAGTGTTGGAGGTGCTACCCCACCCTCCAGCAATGGAGCAGTTATATCTAGTAACGTTCTTCACGTGTCCTCTGCATATTCCCACTCTTAGGGAGCACTGGCTGGTGCAGCTTGCATGGAGGCACCTTCTGGTAACAGTGCCTCTTAGTGCTCGAATGCCTCTCCATAGCTAGCATTTGAACACATTCTGAAGGTATGGCCCCAAAACGAGGCATAGCACCAGCTGCAGCCTCAGTTCCTTCCAACCACAGCAGTGAAAGGATGAGGATCACAAGGATCCATAGCGATCAGTAAAATATCTATTTTGTTAGATTAGTTGATGTTAGTAGTTTTAGGATAAGTTAGTCTAGCTAAGAGCATGATAATTACCTGGTACCAAGTCATGGTGGAGCCAAATGTCAAGAAGCATGGATTTTAAAGGTGTGTGTCACGCCCAGGAGTCTTCCTGGCTTCCAGCCGTCATGTTCGGTGCCTGAAATGCTTAGGAGAAAAGCATTCTCCTTCATGCTGTGCTATGCGCACCACACTTACTCCTTGGGCCTGTTAAGAGAGACAGACTAGCCTTTTGTTACATCAGCACTTGTCAGCCAAGCCTGTGAGATTAGATGCTGCTAGAGGATCCTAGTGAAAGGATAAAAGACCTGAATCGGCTCCGAGTACTTCTGGATCCAGGAAAGCTTCAATAGTGAAGGCTCTGGCTTTGGCAGAGAGCTTCACTTCCAAGTTGACTCAGCTTGTGGTTGGCAAATCCTCTGATCCAACACCACAGATATTCCCTCCATAAGACCCGGTTCCAGATAAGGAACACAAAGCTCAAGAGAGACCACTGGAAACAAGCCCTTCGATTACGAGGGAAAGGAAGGCCAAATTGAAGCATATCTTGAACGGTTCTTAGGACCGTTTTGAGTTCAGTGTGGCTTCAAGATCTAAAGATAAAATGCCAGATAGGTCTGGGCAGGGGGAAGGTGTGGATCCAAAAGAGATCAGTGGAACCTAGTATGTCGACTACTAAGGTTCCTACTTCTGCACTACAGTGTAGATTCATGTGGTTCCACAAGAGAGGACAGTTCGACTACGTCTCTTTTTTCCCAGAGCAAGAAACCAAGTTGGGAGCTTGACTGGGATAGATCTCCAGAGACAGTTTCCCTACCACCTAAGACTCCAGCTGGCTCTCTGAGAGAGACACTCACCATTTTCCATTCTCCAGATCCCAACTGCGTTGGGAGGAGCTAGTTCCGATAACGGCATCCAAGGATCAACAGTTTTCCCTGAAATAGGTCTTTCTTCTGGAGTGGACACCCTGAGACAGTCTATGCAAGAAGCATATGATTTGATGCCAGAATGGGGTAATTAGCAAGACCGGCACATGCCACCATGGAGGCTTTTGACACTATTGGCCCACCCCTACTGATCCATACCATACAAGAAGATCTGACACTCTGGTTCCAGAGCAGCTTCCAACTAAGTCTATGAGTCGGAGATGTTCTGATCAGAGATGCTCAGAACCAACAGCTAGAGAAAGCTCTCCTACCTTGGGTACAAGATATGCTTCCTGAGGAGGGAGAAGAAATATCCCCTCCAGTAGATTTTCAACCACAGAACATTAAACCAGAAGGTGATTCATCTCCAGATGGAAATGTAGCGTCCTCTCCTTTGGAAGATGCAATTCAGTTCCACAGATGAGTGGGTATGGATAGTGTTGACTTTAAAATTGCCTTCAGTACCTTAGAAAGAAGCTATCCCCTCAGTGTTCAACATTTTGAGTTTGGCTACAAAAATAATGTATCTTCACCAATAGTAAAGGAACTTGTCAACCAGTAAAAGCTAGAAGGACCAATCCCTCCTCTTCTCAACCAATTTCAAAAAAGGCTGACACTAGTGCCAGGTCCCATATGAGGGGTTCTCTTGTTTTCATATTCACTCTGACTAACTCATTCGACATGGCAACATACAAAGATCCTTTTTGTTACTTTGGTATTTAAGAGTGTTGCTCCATTTTTCAAGTCCTATTCAAAACCCATTTTAGATTATTATACCTAAATGTTATGGGTTTGTCCATCTCCTCCGTTAAAGTTCATTTAGCAGCAGTAGCAGCTTTCCATGTGCAGATTGATGGCAAATCTGTTTTCAAACACATTAAATTGTTTTAAAGGGTTTATTGAACTTTATAGCCACCATTATAAGATCCAGTTTCTCCAGGAATGTAAACATAGTTATAACATAACTTATGTCTTCTCCATTTTAAACTCTTTTGGGCTTATGCTATTTTCTGTAAGGACAAGGTAGTTCTTGGGCTTTACCCCAAAGTACTTCCTAAAGAAATTTCAGATTTTCATATAAATAATTGTATGTATTTACCAGTATTCTTTCCAAAATCTCATGTACATAAGGGAGAACCTAGATCCTGTAGATACAAAAAGAACGCTTTCTTATTTGAATGGTGCTCATGAGGTTTTAGGTCCTCAATCATTTCCTACTCTGGTCACTCTGAGGATCAGTCTATTTCTGCTCAGTTTGTATCTAGGTGAGTGAGGCCTTGTCTGCACTACTGGGGTAAGTCGACCTAAGCTACTCCAGCTAGGTAAATAATGTAGCTGGAGTCAACGTAGCTTAGGTCAACCTTACTCTTCTCTTTCTGGTGGAATAGGAGAGTTGACTGGAGAGCGCTCTGTGGTTGATTTAGCAGGTCTTCACTAGACCCACTAAATCGACCCCTGCTATATCGATTGCAGCAGCCTCAATTCCTGGAAAGTGAAGACATGACCTTAGACAGTGTATAGAAGGGAGTTATAGAAATTCTTCACTCTCCCCTCCTTTTGTTCTTGTACCCAGTTCCACTAGGATGGTTGCTGTTTCTATAGTGTATGTTAATAATGTCTTCCCTTATTGAATTAGGTAGAAGGTAGACCTGTCACATGGAGTTCAGCTCACACATTCATGAAACACTGTGTATTAGATTTGGCAGCCAGATCTGACACAGTTTGGCAGGGCAGTTTTTCAGTTGTTTAATTAGGGCTCCATTTCCCTCCCTCCCATCTTTAGTGTTCTTCTTGCCAAACTATCCGAAGAGTGGGAATGTGCACAAGACTAAGGAGAAATGAAGGTTGTTTGCATGTAAACAGACCACCAAACCTTGGTGGGTTTCTGAGGTTTAAGCTAGCTACTGGCTGTTTTTTTTATTGTTTCGTTTTGTTAAAGATACAGGCCCAGGCTTCTTACTCAGGGTTTTCAAGCCTGACCACAGCTTGCTTAGCTAAGAGTTTTGAAGGGCTGCACACCCCCCACATCAGCTGATGGAACAATTTGAGCCTGTTGTGTTAAGAGGTATAATCTCATGATTCCTTTGGCTGTCATTTACTTTCACCACTGACAGCTGACATGCTCCCTCTGGTGGATACTGTGATTATCATTCATTTGCTTATCCTGTGGAAGTATTTTATTGTCTCCACCCACCTGCCCTCCTTGCAAACCCAGTGATACATTGGACAACAACCCAACCTTCACTCAAAAGGAATTGACAGTTGAAGGCATCAGTGGACTGGGCAGCCCTCTAAAGCTTGTAGTTTTCAAGCTTCTGGTCAGTTTCTCACTGGATCTTTTGAGACCCAGGAGTGAGAAACTTGTGACTTCCTAAAGAACAGAATTGCAAAATAATAGTCCCTTATTAATTATGTTGCCCGTAAAGCACTGCAGCTTTGCAAAACGAACAAAAACTCTGATATGTAGGGACTATATAAGTACATAGAAGCAGATCTATCTTACATGGAACTGTAAGGGGACGCAAACAAGTATCTCTAATCATATTCCTCTGCAACAGGAAAGGAAGGTTGGGAATGACCGTGGTGTTGAAATGTTAATTACCCGTCATGATCTTCAAAAGTGTGTCTGCTATCTAAAAGTATTAGTCCATTGGTGTAAATAGATTGATTAGGGAAACAATTTATGTATGGGTGATTTCCATAGTTCATTTATTCAATACATTTTTTTTTGCAATGTAATTAGTTATAGTATCCATTTCCATCGTTGTACCAATTCTTTTCCCATTTCTTTCCTACTAGGCACAACCTTTATATCCTGTGGAAAAGATGTGATAAAGATCATCCATTACGGTGCAGATTTTTATCCAGTAGAAGTGAATCTTGTGGCACTGCCATTTGGAATGTATACGGCTTGCTTCTACATTACACTTCCTGCATATGTTGGGTGTTTATATAAAAGATGCTAGGGTTATGGAGGAATGTAAATCTCATTGTAAATAATTGTGTTTGCCAAAACTGGTTTGAGAACATGCTGCTTGAAGCATTTTCCTCTATTCATCTTATAGTGTTGGTATAATCTGATCTTTTTTGGTCTAGTGTATGTACTGATTGTAGAATTATAACATGAAAACCAGATTATGATGATTTTCTGAAAGATGCTCTAGTTTAGCCAGAAATTGTGGGCTTGACGTGGGACTGAGTCAAATTTTCTGGCCTGTGTTATGCCGGAGGTCAGACTAAATGATCATAATGGTTCCTTCTGGTCTTTATCTTTGAATCTATTAAAAGTAAATTTTCCTTTTATTCAGTCACATTTTTCCATTGGGGTGTGGTTCAGATCAAACACATGCCTCTGTGTTTTACCTATAAGTAATAAAATCCTTGAGGTCCAAAAGTCAACTGTACCAAGCGGATTACAGTTTTGATATTACAATACCACCTAGAGGTCCCAGTCAAGGTCAGGACTCCATTATGACATAGTAAAAGTTAGCCCCTGCTTCAGAGTTTGCGGTCATTGTCAATGTGTAATAGATGTGGGAAACTGAGGTGGGAGGAGGAAGTGGTAACAGTAGTAAGAACATGTTTTTACAAAGACTAGCAGTCTGCGTCTTTTTCCTATCTGTTGGGAGTACTGAAGTGAGTACCTATCTTATTTTACAACTTCACTGTGATAACTTTTTATATTTCTGAATGCCCCTGCATGAGAGGGGGATCTAATCTTCAGTAGTGTATGTTCAGTAGGACAAAAGAGTAAGTTACCTAGATAGCTAATTGTGCATCTGATGAAGTGAGCTGTAGCTCACGAAAGCTTATGCTCAAATAAATTTGTTAGTCTCTAAGGTGCCACAAGTACTCCTTTTCTTTTTGTGGCTCAGTATTGCTTTCTGGATTCAGATAGAATTATGATCCCCTGCTATATATGCAAGGTTTTGAGGCCAGCTTGGTTTTTAAGAGTAAGGTTGGGCTCTTATTTGACCACGAAAGCAAATGAGGTTTCTATTTAATACAGAATGTGTGCCATCTGTTTTACAGCAGAGCCAAGGATAGTTGATAATTATAAGGGCAACTCTTCCCTTCCTTACCCCTTCCCTTCTTGAACAGTAATACGCTAACTCACGCCCCTGCTTTTCAAAAGAACAAATGGGCATGGGATGATCTGTAAGGTGTTGAGCAGGAATCTGGGAGTGGTATCAGGAGAGGTGAGAGACACCAGCTGGGGCACCTTCCTCCCTGGGCCTCTGAACATTGAGTACCTATTAAGAATTGAAATACCTTGGTTGGGGGATACAGGCAAGAAGAGGAAGTAAGACTTCTGTAAGCTGTTTGGAGAAGGGGGACAGTCGTTTAATACCTTACTCTGTCTTGAGGGAGAGCTGGTTTCAGGGCATAAATCTTGGTAAGACTTGAGCTTCTGACATTTCGCTGATATGTTGTTTAGACTGTAGGCTTACAAAGGCAGAGACCATCTCTTTAATGTGGCTGTAGGGTGGCCAAAATCAAAGGTCTCATAGTTCTGAATATAAATACTATCCCTTTTCTCCCTCCTGACACACACACCAGTAATGGAGTTTGCTGCTAACTTTGCTATTCTGACCAACCCCTTGAAACCTTCCAGTACTACAGCTTGTTAGTGTCTGCTCCTATCTCAAAATGCTCCATTTTGCAAAATGAGCCAGTTCTACTACTCAGATTTGGGAAACCACAGAGTAATATGAGTGAGCTGGTTTCTTTCATAATGTGGACAGGAATATTCAATCTCATTAACTAACCTAGCCTGTCTTTCAGAAGGGGTCTCTTTGTATGTATGTAAAGAGGACACTGAAGTCTGCTTCCTCACTTGCTTCAGAACCTGGAGGGGAAGTGGTAACTGTCAGCACTGAAATGGAAAGTATGCCTCTTTCCCAGTTAAGCTGCTAGTTCCATTTCTAGCTTTAGAAGCAAACCCAGTAGGAGGTTTGCTCTAAAAATGCACAGGTTTCTACCTTAAATCTCAATGTTTGATGTGCAGTCAGTAATTGTGACCAGGAATCTTTGCAATTACATATAGAACAGAAATGTTTAATGAGTTAAGAATTGTGCTCTTGTGGATGTCTGAATATTCCTTTTCTGTGCATAGCCGCCATAAAGGAACATTGGAGGCTGGAAAAGCAGATTCCTTTCACCATCTGGTATTGTCTTGTTTAATGAGTTCACTAATTGTATAAACTGTGTTGCCTCCAGCCAGGACATAGCCGATCCTCTGTCGGATTGTGCAGTATCCCATCGTCTGCACTGTAGCATCGGCAACACCCACAAGTTAGGAGCTGAAATTTAAAAAAAAAAATAAAATAAAATAAAGTGAGGGGGGAATTATTGGTAAGACAAAAGTCAAAATGAATCAAGGCAAATCTTAGTTTCATTATTGCATAGGTAGGAGCTCGGTTACTTAGCAAGCCTAGTCAGGCTAATATTCAGCAATATGTTAACCATATGATTAACATAAGTTTATAGTTATTCCCTGTAGATAAAGGCCTTGACTGTGAATTTCCTTGCTTTCAAATGTGAGATTAAGTTTATCCTCCTGCAATTACTACTCTTGCCTGAAGCCATAATTCATGGAGTCTCTATCCAGTCCAGTGCTAGGTGGGATGGGGATCCGGGATGTAGAGAACAGAAGCCATGGTACAGAGAACAGACTACTGCATTTCCTTCCAGGTGGTACACCTGAACATTTGACACATGTTTGAAATGCTTATAATTTAATTACTGGTGCAATGAAATCTATCACAAGTTGAATGTCAGAAATAGTCTCAGACTATAGAGGAATGCAGCGTGACAGGGAGAGATTTTAAGAGATCAGAAAGCTGAGTGATGTGAGGCCAAAAGGGTGCTGTGGAGGTGAATGGGGTAAGAGTCCTCAAAAATATAGAGAGATTTTAAGTTATTGTATCTGGAAGAGCTTTGCAGAGATTCAGACTGAATGTATTATGTAGGCAGTTTGTCTTGTTTTAATCTCATTCTAATAAATTTTTAATTAGACTGGTCGGACGTTAGACTGTTGAGAATTTCACACAAATAGTCCTGGAGAGGCTCCTCATTCTTCAGAAATCCATGTACCTTTTAAGGTACAGTTTGGACAGGAGCTAGTCAAATCTGCATTGTCCTTTCCTGTTCCATACGAGTAGAAATGGTCAAAACTTTACTGCATTTCTGTCCATTAGATGGATTTAATCAGCTGGCTAGCTTTTTGGTTTTTATGAGCATGCTGTTGTTTTAATTAGCTACAGATTAGTGTTAGAGGGAAGTTGTATACTGGGGAGTTTCAAGTTATTAGAATAGTCTAATAACACAGAGCAGGAGAGGAGGCTCAAGTCTCCCCAACCATGTTTGTCGGAGCATCAGCATTTTCTGTTCTCCCTCTACAGTAAGTGAGAGTCCTAGATTACAGACAGCTCACTGCTGGTGTCATGAGTTGCACTCAACTATGGGGATTAATCTGTGCCCCATAGTCTTCGAGCACAGGGAAGGGTGCATGCTTAGGGGGGTAGGAACTGGGGCAGATTTCGGCTTTGGATCACAGATGCTTGAAAGACCAAAATGCTATTTCTGGGAGGCAGCTGAACCTGCTGTGGTACTACTGGAAGGGTGATCTTTTGAGAGATTTCTAAGCGTAAGTGTTGGGGATTAGTAATGAAGAGAAAGTAAGGTAACTGCCAGGGTTCTGTTGAGGATTTGTCCCAAAATTCTCTCCTTTCACATTTATTTACACTTAAAGTGCAGTTTTACCTGTTACAAGTGGCACTAAATGTACCTTATCTCCCCAATCACTTGGATGTTGTTTTAGGCTGGAGCTCCTTGGCCACCACTTGCAGATGAAAGGTTGCAGCCAGCATTCCATTAGAAGTCCTGTTTTCAGATTGCCTAGAAAAAAATATTAACCATTATTTCTCTAATCATTGGACGACTTTCTAGCCACAGTCGACTCTTCCCAGCCTGGATTGAAATTGCAGTAATGTTAGAGTTAAAGGGCCATTAAACTGCACCTTTTGTGTCATTTTGACATGGACTGTTGGATTCCCCCTAGCTCTGAAATGGCCTGTTTTTATTTGTAACTTTACAACCAAGGCTACTATCTAGTGCACCCCCCTCAAAAATAAAAAAATTCTGTATGCAGCACTCAGTAACTTTTTACATCCCCTGTTCCATCAGTTTACAGCCGCCTTACATATACAGCTTGTACACCCCTGGGAAGAGTGAAACAGTTTAATATAAATCCTGCAGCAACATCGTATGGAATTCTTCAAGCCCAGTAGGGACTTCTGCCTGACCACAACTGGTGAAGGCTCTGACTGAGTTCCCAGGTGTAATTTGTAATAAAATTTTAGGGGGTTCCAGGAACCAGAAGCCCAATGTTAGAGATCAGCTATATACATTACCATGTCTCTACTATATATGCTTTGTAGAAGATAAACAAGGGTCTGTATGGTAGGTATGCCCCTCTTCTGGGTTTCTCAGTGAAGTGTTTAAAAAAACAAACAAAAAAAAACCTAGATTGTAAATACCTATATATCTATCCCTGAAGGGGGAAAATGCAGCCTGTTTTATAAAAACTATATTTACAGTAAAATTATCCCTACATTCATCTTTCCTATCCTCTGCTGGTTTTTTTAGGTGCTATTTGAGCACCTTACAGCAGGGGTTCTCAAATGGGGTCCTGACGCCTCAGCCTCCATCCCAAACCCTGCTTTGTATCCAGCATTAAAAATGCTGTTAAATATATAAAAAAGTTTTTAATGTATAAGGGGGGGGTTGCACTCAGAGGCTTGCTATGTGAAAGGGGTCACCGGTACAACAGTTTGAGAACTACTGCCTTATACCATTCCCGGCTGTTTTCCACTCCCAATTTTGTGCTGTACCCCTCCTCTTTCCTCTCAAATGAAAGATCCAACAAAAAAAGGGACAGGGTGCTTTATAACACGTTTTCCTAGCCTCAGTCCTCATGTATGATGTGGTTATTTAGTATAAATGAGAGGGCAGTAGGAGGCCAGATCAAAAATTCCCTGCCTCAAGGGCAGCATGGAGGCAGGATCTAGGGTCAGAGCCAGAAATAAATACAAAGCAGATGCCACCACGATGTAGCTGCGGGAAGGAGATGCAGCCTCTGGCTGTCTGACACCTCACCGACTCAGGTCCACATACAAATTGGGTCAAAATGTACATGCCACTGACTTGAGGCAGTGTGGCCTAGTGGGTACAGCTGAAATGCCTCGGTTCTGTGGGCGAGCAGGGGCAAAGGAGTGGCTGGACATTGTGGCGGAGGGGGGCTAGGGAACCCAGGACTCCGGGGCGGGGAGTAGGGTCTAGGGGCTACAGCAGGGGGAATAGGGGACAGAGAGCCCGCACCGCCTGGGTTCTCTCTAGCTCTGCCCCTGACGCCTTCTCTGCGCTGAGGAAGCCGCTGCCGTACTCCGTGCCTCAGTTTCCCCCTCCGCGCGGTGGCCCGGCGGCGAGGCGATTCGAACACGTGGAGCGCCGCGCTCTGCGGAGCCCGCTCCTCCGCCCTCCCCGGCGGGGCTGTGCCGCTTTAAGGGGCGGGGCCCGCTCGCGCGCTGAGGAAGTTTGGCCGCTCCTGGCCGCCGTCTCTCCCCTGGCGGCCCCGCCCGCCATATTGTCCCCGCCGCCGCCGCAGGCCGACCTACTGCAGCCGGAGCGGCGATGGGTGAGGGGGTGGGAGCGGCTCGGGCCGGGCCGCCCCGCCGCGCGGGCTCGGAGCCCCGGGCTAGCGACACCCGCCCCTCGGTGTGAGGGGGAGGGGAGGGTGGTTCGCACAGGGGTCGGGCTGCAGATCCGGAGCCCCAGAGACCCGCCCCCTCCCCCCGAGGAGTCCCCGGGCCCGTCCTGAACCTCCAGTGGCCCCCCGGGGGGGGCGCCTGCTCTGCACCCCCCCCCCCGCGGCCCTTTCTGCGCATCACCGCTTGGCCGACCTCCCCCACCCCCCGTGCACGCGCCGCCCCATCGATCTCCCCGGTGCCCCCCCCCCCCGCCTGCGTGCCCCACACACCCTCCTCTCCGCCGCGCCCTGCCCCCGTACAACCCCCGGGGCCCGGCACCCCCCACCCCCCTCGGCGGCGCCCCACTTCAGCAGGGCCCTTCTGCTGCAGCAGCGTCGGGCCTGGGCTCTTTCGTGCTGGCGGGGGGGGGGGGGGAGCTCTTTTTAAGTTGTTGTTTTTTCTCACCTGGGAGGTGTTTCCTGTGTGTCTTGTCTGCTATCCAGCGTAGCCGTCCCTAGTTTGCTGGCGGGTAGTTAGAGGGAGCCCTCACACCTTAATTCATTAACAGGCAGCAGGCTTAAAACACACAAAAGGGAAGTTTCAGAGCAGCGGCCGTGTTAGTCTGTATCTGCAAAATGAACGGGAGGACTTGTGGCACCTTCGAGACTAACTAATTTATTTGAGCCTAAGCTTTCGTGAGCTGCAGCTCACTTCATCGGAAGTGTTTCTTCACACACCCCGCAGGCAGCCTGTGGATCTCAGAGGATGTTGCGAAGGCCAAGACTATAACAGGGTTCAAAAAGAACTAGATATGTTCCTGGAGGCTAGCTCCACCAATGGCTATTAGCCAGGATGGGCAGGGATGCAAAACCGTGCTCTGAAGTGTCCCCAGCCTCAGTTTTCCAAAAGCTGGGAATGGGGGCCGGGGGATGGATCACCTGATGATTCCCTGTTCTGGTCATTCCCTCTGGGGCACTTGGCTTTGACCACTGTTGGAAGACAGGACGCTGGGCTGGATGGACCATTGGTCTGACCCGTCATGGCTGTGTTTATCTTCTAACTGAGGGGTATGGGTGTTAAGCCTTAACAAAGTTCTAACTGTTAATTGGGATTGAGGTTAAGGAACAATTAAAGACCAATAACACAATAGAGTTTTAAGCAGTCAAGGCTCACAAAAAAACACCCTCCCCTTTTAATGGCTCAAGGTGGGTCCAGTAGTATCTTTTATTGGACCACCTACTTCTGTTGGTGAAAGAGACAAGCTTTCAAGCAACCCCGAGCTCTTCTTCAGGTCTTTGAGGATCTGGGCCCCTGTACCTACATTGCCTCATCTGTAAAATAGGGATAACACTATAGGGGTGCTGTGAAGTTAGTCTTTGATGCTTTGAGACGCTAGAGGAGTATGAAAGTTACCTACCTACTCTGCTCAAAATCCATGTGTGTTATAAATCTTTCCTTTTCAGTTTTAAGGACTGAAGAAATAGTCAAACAGTGAGCAGCAGTCAACCTCTCAGGGCAGTCTCCATACCCTTTGTTGTTATGGCAGGGGGAAGGCGGGGCCCTAACCGAACGTCCTACTGCCGAAATCCTCTTTGTGAAACTGGGGCTACTGGGGGTTCTGGACATTCCACAAGTTCATCGGTCACTGGTGTGCGCTCACGTACCAGGTAAATGTGCATCCCCTTTATTCCCTTATGTGCTGTGACAGTTCTTCCTCTGTGAAACACGTAGTTTGACAATGAGGCTGGTTCATGTTTTTCCATCCCTTACCCTGGCCATTTTGTCAGTGATTTGGTAACTTTTTTGTTGGTATGCTGATGTCGGGTTGCAGTAGTCTCGCTGATCCATGACAACTTCCCTGGCATATGTTTTTGTCATTAAAGCAAAGAATGGAGATTGGGAAATGTGGGTTCTGATACACCCCAGGACTGCCAAGTGCATGTGATGCTTACTTACCCGAGAGGAGTGTTCTAAAGGACTTTGAGATTCTGCAGGGTGGGGTGCTATAGACAAAGTTTTGGCTCCAGAGTTCTGCTTGGTGGATCAACCATATCCAGCAGCGTATGGCAGCAGTTGGTTAGTGCAGACAGATGCAGTCTGCTTTTCTTTCCCAAATCCTACACTGGTTGAATGGTAGCAGCTCAGCCTTGGATTATATGCTTTCACTTTCAATCTGACTTCTGTGGGGAAAGCACAGAGGTTTAGGGAAGGAGAGGGGAAGTGGTGCCAAGTGAGAAATTGAGGGAAATCAGCACTTGGATACCCATGTGATGAGCTCTTCATAAATACCTTGAATAGAACATCCTTGACGCTGCAGGTGAATATCCCTTAACATACTCCCTGATTGTGGTCATACTCCCTGATTGAGGTGTTTCTTTAGTATTACTCATTTACATAGCAGTTCGTCCCAAGGGGTCCAAGCACCTTATCATCCATATACATACAGCAGTCTTGACGTGCATGCGGCCTCCTTGGAGATAGAGGGCAAGCCCCTGTGATGAGCAGGGGAAAGGCTTGGCAGGGTAAGAATCTTACTCTATAAAGAATGCCATTAGATCTTTAGTGTTTGCACAGAGCCTGTGAGGTCTCTGTCTTCTGGACATCTATATTACAGAAGCTCTGTTTCCAGCAGGAGATCCAAAGGCTGAAGGGCTTAATCAATCCTGTGAGTTTTGGGGCTTCAGAGATTTCAGAGCTCATGCTGCGAATGCTAAGTTATCCCTTCAGTGACACATCTGAGCCTCTGCGTACGTCTGCACTGCAATCCGAGGTGTGACTGCTGCATGTGTCAACACACCTGAGCTAATTTTGATCTAACTAGCTCCAGTAACAATCGCAGTAAGGCCACAGCAGAACCAGTTACCCCTGAGTACCTACCCCAGGTCCAGTGTGGCGCAGTACAGCCTGGGCTGCCCCCCAAATTGCCGTAATTTCATTGCGATTGTTTGAGCTGGCAGGATCAAAGTTAGTACGGCACGGTCACGGGGTCTCAGACTCGGCGCTCTGGCATGCTCTGAGTGAAGTCAGACAGGACTCTAGTGCAGCGTCTCCCCCTCAGGACACACTCTCACCAGGGCAAACCTCCTTGGCTTCAGCGCCTCCTGGGTCTGACCTTGGAGCGTTCAGCACCCCTGTTCACAACATGAGCTCCCCACAGTGAACCCAGCTGGATGGGACAGCTGGGGAAACCTTACATGCCGTCCCAAAGAGGCCATGCACCCCACCTCCGCAGTCAGCAGTGACTCTCAGCCAGCGAGGTGAAACAGAAGGGTTTATTAGTCATCGGAAACACAGTGTAGAACATACCTTGTTAGCACAGTAAGGAGGAACATTCGGCAAAGTCCCTTGTAGGGGGGATCCAGAGCACAGGGCCCCCGGTTCCCCCCAGTCCCAAACCAGGGGATTGACCAGCATGCAGCAGCCAAGCCTCAGTCACCCCCAGCTGTCCCACCTCCATGCTTTGTCTCTCCTCTGAGCAAAGAGGTCACCTGGTGTCCACCTCTCTTTGTTCTCCAGCACCTTTGACTGGCTCCTTGCGGAGGACAGGCTCTGGCCATCAGTTGCAGGTGTCAGCCATTCTGTGTGCCCAGGCAGCCAGTTGGCAGTCACACCTGCCCTCTAGGGGTCTCTGCAAGAACAACACAGCCTTATCCCATCACCTAGAAACTTGAGTAATACATAGGGGAAACTGAGGTGCGCACACAGTATTCAGAGAAAACATGAAGGACATTCCCATTTCGTCACGGTCACACCTCTGATTGCACTGTAGACATACCTTTTGTTTAAGGCTTTCAGCCTTCACAGTCTTATATTTTTTAACAGCTTGGATTGAGCCCTCTTGTTTCCATTCACTTGATTGGAAGCTTTTCTGCTGTCACTATAGCTGTGACTTTTATGGTTCTGTGTTGGGATTTTTAATGGGAGTTTGGCATCTAATGCTCTGAAGCCCCTTTGGAAATCCAAGACCTAATTACTGAGTGTTGTTGCTTAGGAATCATTCACTGGATGCACCTTGCTTGACTTGCATTTATACCCTTCTCTTTGAGTAAATGGTTGGCAGCTGGAATTGCTCATGTACACAGGAATACAAACCTGTGACTAAACCTCATGGTTCCTCTGTGGCTTTAAATAGGCTTTGGGAGAATAAGAAATCTCACAATTTATTTTATTTACTTGGATTTTATGGCACCAAATCTTTTGTGCATACACTTTACACCACGTAAATAGCAGTGGGAGGCAGAAACACTTGTAACTAGCTTAAAAGGCCACTCGGTGTCCCTGCTGGGCTGCACGCGTAGGAGCTCTGCTCTCAGACCTTGCTCAACGTGGGGGATCCCAAATATAGTTCTTGCTGTACAAACCAAGTGCCATGCCTATATCAGGCAAAACGGTACTGGCACATCCCGAGCATGCAGTGTTACTTCTGTACATCGTCTCGTATCCACATGCAACAGATGTCTTTTAAGCATTGGCTCTACCAGTTCATTGCAGCCTCTGGGTGTGGCATTCAGCTTGGGCTCCTCACTTAGCATAAACCCATCCATCCTCTGCAGTCTGAGTGTGTGGGCTGCGGGTGGGCATTAGGCTGAGGAAAAAAAACCCATCTCAGGGGAGTAACTGGTGGGTTTTGGTTTATCTTGGTAGGAGCGGTTCAGGTACAGGCCTCTCCAGCCCTCCTCTGGCAACCCAGACAGTGGTTCCCCTCCGGCACTGTAAGATCCCAGAGCTGCCTGTGGAGAGGAGTGTCTTGTTTGAACTTCAGCTCTTCTTCTGCCATCTCATTGCTCTATTTGTCCACTACATCAATATCTACAAAACCGTGTGGTGGTACCCACCCTCCCACCCTCCGTCACACACATCACTGGTAGGTATCTGGGTATGTGCTGCTGTCCTCCTTTTAGATCCCTGCCCCCAGTGTACCTCCACTCTCACTCCCATGTGCATGGCTGCTCTCTCCAGATTGCTGAGCACCCAAAACCCATTCCCTCCCCAACAGATATCCCCGTCCCTCCTGCTCTTTTACAGCATCTGGGTAGATGCTCTGTTAGGACAGCACTTCCGTCTAAGAGCCAGCACCCAATGTAGCCCAGCTCTTGCGACAGTGGGATTTTTATAGTGCTGGGCAAAATAGCCCACCTTCCCAGCATCCTGCCACTGTAGGGAGTAGAGGGGTATGTGTTGATTCACTGAGCAGTGATATAACAAGCATTGAAGGGGAAAAAATTGTATTTAAATTGAACACACAGACCCCCTGGCTCCCACCAGCTCTTACGTTGAATTTATCTGTAATGTTAAGAATCATGAGATCTGGGATTCCATCCCAATGCAGAGTTCCCTTCTTGGAATAGAGTTGATCCTCTTAAATTTAATCCTTGGTGGAGTGGGGAGAAAGCGAGCAGCATACAGGAGAGGCGATGAGCAGAGGTGGGGATCCAACGTTTTAAGAGAAGCCTCTTTCATGACTGGAACAAGCCGTGGCTCCATCTGGCTGATGTTGTTCTGGGCTGAGGTGTAGAGCTCTCCCATGGCTTCAGATGCATCACGCAGGGAATTCTGCACTGTGGCCAGTGCCTGCCTTCGCCCATAATACAAAAGCACGGCTTATTGCTGCTCTAGGTCCCAGCAGGCCCGGCTCCGTCTTTATTTGAGTAGCCTGGCTACACTGCATCCTAGGACTTGGTCTCTATAGGGTTCACCTTTTTGTTAAAGACTGAATGGCTATAATCAGCTCCACTTCATGCAAACTAGATATGGCTCTGAGGCCCCAGGTAAATTGTCAAGTGACTTTAATTTGGGCAAAGTTTGGACATCCTGGCACTGTGCACACTTGGCATTCTCCTGATAGTCCAGGAGAAGAGAGGTAGGAGTGGCTCTGCTGCCTGGAGCAAAATGGAAGAGTTTCCTTTTTGTCATTGCAGAACTTTCATCTCATTGACTTCAACGTGCTGACAGTGACGACAATCGTCTTAGCGCGCAGGCTGATCGGTGCCATCGTGAAGGAGGTAAAGCTGCAGGCCAAACTCAGAACTATTCTCTCCTTCCCAACCTTCTCTGACTAGCATCTGTGTTTGCCTTTCTGTATCGTGGGTGCATTAGGTAAAAGAATGCAGAGAAGTGAGTTTCAACTCAATAGAGAGCCTTATCAAGCCAAAACACCAGCCTCATTAGTTGTGTGCACTAGCTGTTATTGCTGAAGTGACATCAGTAAAGCAACAGTTTCTGTAGGACCTGCATAATAGTGGCTACAGAGAGATCTGCAGGTACTCTAAGTGCTTAGAGTGCTGTATGTTTTCAAAGGGCTATGCTGACATGAACTGAGTATAGAAGATTCTTAGAATGGAATGATAAATTTAAAAGAAAAAACTAGAGGATAGCAGGTACATGGCAGCTTAAACATAGGGTGAAGTTTGGACATTCTGGAAGCTGAATGTAAAATTGAGTGTCCCTTTTAAACTTCAGCCTTTTCCCTACCCTGTTCTGAAGGGTTTTGAACTGACTGCAACATAAAACCTAGACGTGGTTTCCTACTGGCAAACTGATTTACAGAGATGTCGCCATCCATTACTCATATGAGTTTCACTGTATTTATGTATATTTGATGGTTACTGAATTCCTAGCATTTCAGTCTGTAGTGGGTTTGCTTTATCCTTTCCTAAAGAATGACGTATGGCTCCTTTCACCTTCCCTTCCCCTTTAGTTACTCCAGCTTCCTGCAGAGAGGAAGCTGAATAACCTAACCGTTTATATTTGTGGATGGATTTGGCTCACTTCAGAGGCTTGCTGCGGTACATTGGATTCTGGAGTTTTTTCTTCTCATTTTGTTCAGGAAAGTAATCTGCTCCTTGCTTGAGCAGCCTTCGAGGCTGCAGGCAGGTGACCCTCCAGGACTAGACAAGACACAAGAGGAGCTCGCCGCTCCCCCAGCGGAACAGGAAGTGTATATTAAATCTGTGCCCAAGGTTCAGCTTCTTGATCTTGGAGAGTCCAGATGCAGATTCTGATCTAAGTCAGGCCTCTCTCCTCCGGCTGCAGTCACATGGCACCTGGAGGTCACTCCGCCTCCACTACTGTGTGGTGCTGGCTTACTGGGACCGAGTAGAACTCGTTCACTAGTTACGCTGCTAGTTTCTCCTGTTGGCTTTCCAGAAGGAGATAAGTTGTCTGACTCCTGCCCTGCTCATTCTCCTCTGCAGGCTTCACAAAGCGGCAAAGTCTCCCTACCACGCTCCATTTTCCTTGTGATTACTCGGTTTGCAGTCCTCACTGGGACAGGCTGGAGCCTGTGCCGGTCAATAATTCACCTCTTCAGAACCTACTCGTTCCTCAATCTCTTGTTCCTGTGTTACCCGTAAGTACCTCTCTTCTCCCGTCTGGGTTTAGATGATGAATTTCTAAAGCTGCCTGTCCAATCAAAGTCTGTTGTTACAATGCCATATGGGGCAAGATGTGGCTTGAAAGTAAATGAGCACTTGACTTGCAACAGAGCTTAACCTTTCACTCTCTTGGTAGATCATAAAGACTATATTAGGTTAGATCTCTTGGGGGCTGGGTACGTGTCTTTCCCATTCTACTTGAATGACCTGCCCGGTGAAGGAGTTAACCACAGTTTGCAAATTGCCCAGGGTTTCATAAAAAGACTGTCCACTTTGAGACGTCTCATGCCTTAATTATGAGCAAACAGTATTAATATTGGCCGGCCACCTTTGGCCATGCACATCCAAAACCTACAGTGCATATTAGGTGGACCTGATTGTGTTGTGTCTCTAGCTTCCATTAGCTATGTGGACAATGTCATGTGGCTGTATCCCTCTAGCTCTCCCATTCTAGAATCTGTGTGGGAAGTGGCTCTCGTGATCAAACACCCTTCACAAGGGGATGTTGGGTGCTAACGCATCTTCAGTATCATGGGAATGGCAGTCAGACTCGGGGGGGAACTGGGGGTGATGATGTTACAGCCTTCCTGCCCATGTGCTTTTCCAGGTTCGGCATGTACATTCCTTTTCTCCAGCTGAACTGTGACTTTCGGAAGACGGCCCTCTTCTCCCAAGTGGCTAACATTGGCCCCCGAGAGACAGGGGACGTGAACTCCAGGAGTAAAGACTATCTAACAGTTTTAAAGGAGACCTGGAAGCAGCATACCAGGCAAATGTATGGCATGGAGGCCATGCCCACCCATGCGTGCTGCCTCTCTCCAGACCTGATCCGCAATGAGGTGGAGTATTTGAAGATGGACTTTAACTGGAGGATGAAAGAGGTGCTGGTGAGCTCCATGCTCAGTGCCTATTATGTGGCCTTTGTGCCTGTCTGGTTTGTGAAGGTGAGTGCCAATGCACCCTTATGTGCTCACTGCTCTAGCATGTGCTTCGTGTAATTCCTCCCACTCATGGGACAAGCAAGGCAGTTTTGTTTGAGTCACTAGCAAAATCGGACGCTGGCCCGGTACGGCTGCGATATGGTTAGTTCTCACCCGATGTATGGAAAGTGGGTACAGTAAGTCTAAGGGCTGGTCTACACACACATTCCTCAGAGACTCCTGTGTGGACAAACTTAAATCAATTTACACCTGGCTTATATGGATTTGCTTAATTCCGAATTGTCCTGTGATGTCGTTAGTTTTGTGGAGTAAAAGGGGTCTGAATGTTGAGACGCTTGAAAGAAATAGAAAAGTGTAAATTTAACTCTGTAATACAATACAGAATCCTACTGTGTGTTTCAGCCACTGAACTCTCTGATTACCTTGAGTTACACAGACTTCTGTATTCCTGTCATCCATGGCAAAGCGTCATATGCTTGTTCCATCCGTTGGGGTGAAACTCTTTTCCCCCTTGGAGTTACAAAATTTCTTCTTTGGTTATGGCCAAGCCAACTTTTCATGAACTGTAATGTCTAGTTGGGACACATTCAAGACAAGAGTAAGACTGATTTTCTTTTCTTTCCTACCTCTCTTTAGGGAGGGGGTGAATTGTAATAGAGGGGACTCTCCCCCATCTATTTTATTGGATTTTCACAGTAAGTTGTACTGTACAGCAAATATATTTGGATGAGTATAAAACGAGACTAGAGACTTCAGGGACCTATTGTAATCTGCCATGCCTCTGGCTTCGTGGCTGTCACTTTTGCAAGCCATGGGAATAGAACTCAAAGCCACCTGCTCTAAGAGTGCAGGCCCCCTACCGTTTGAGCTAAAGCAGAATCATTGTTTGCTTCTAGCAGTATGGGGTCTATGAGCAGTAGTGATTCTCCCAGTGGCATCGAGACAGAGTATTGCAGCATAAGTGTCAGTTGTGGAATTCACGCTCACTCACTGTCCCCCTCGTACGCAGAAGAGTGACTGTTGCCCGAATAGGACTCCTTCTCCCAGCTGGTCGTAGATTTTTGCATCTTGAAGTGTTCTCTTGGTTGGCCAATTACTGCTGAATGCAGGGCTGGTACAGCTGCTGCCCTGCTCTGCCTTTGATTTCTCAAGCAGGAATAATTGCTGCTGTGAAAAGGCACCGGTTCGCTTGAGTGCCTCGCGTTCGGACTCTGTTTTGTTGGGTCAGGGTGTCCTAATGCATTTTTACACTGTATTCCTGCCCCCCACAGAACACTCAGTACTATGACAAACGGTGGTCGTGTGAGCTGTTCCTGCTGGTGTCCATCAGTACGTCTGTGATTCTGATGCAGCATCTCTTGCCTGCCCGCTACTGCGACCTCCTCCACAAAGCTGCAGCACACCTGGGCTGCTGGCAGAAGGTCGATCCTGCCCTATGCTCCAATGTGCTACAGCATCAGTAAGGACCTCTCCCACTGGCTAGCACTGGTTTGTTCTCTCTTGTATGCTGGCTCTTGTCATGCTGGGGTGGGGAACTAATCTGCCAGGCTGCTATTCACCCTTGGGGAGAGATCTCTCTCTCGGTTCAGCAACAGGAAAAATGAAACCAGAGTTGCTCCGTGTGGCTGCTAATCAGCCTAATGCTGTATGGGCATGATCTGTCCCATCCACTACCGAACGCAGCGAGCAAACCTCTGGTTTGTTGGTGAGCAGTGACAATGGCTATTAAACACTTAGTTGTAGAGCTCGACAAGCCAAATTCTGTCCTCGCAAATAACCGCAACTTTACGTCTTAGCAAATAGTTAGAAGAGAGCTTAGTGACACTCAGGGATTAGGACTGTCAATGGCTGCATTGGTGCAGCCCTCCCAGCTAATGGGGGAATGCCATTAACCCCCCTGCAGAAGCTCTGTTCAGAGCCGCAGCCAGCTGCCATGTGACTGATTTTGTCATTCTGTAGGTGGGACTAAGGGAGTTGGTTTCTCTTGCAGGTGGACAGAAGAATGCATGTGGCCACAGGGGGTGCTGGTGAAACACAGCAAGAACGTGTACAAAGCTGTGGGCCATTACAATGTGGCTGTGCCATCCGATGTGTCTCACTTCCGCTTTCATGTAAGCCGGCGTTGTTCCTCCTTTATTATTAGAATTATTTGTAGCACCATAGCGCCTAGACAGGATCAGGGCCCCATTGCCTGGGGCACTGCACAGACATATAGGCAGCCCTTGCCCCAAAGAACTTACAGTCTAAATAAATGAGAGACACAAAGTTGGAAGGCCAGCAGGCACCGAGTGGTGAAGTGACTTCCTCACGATCACACAGCAGGGCAGTGATAGAGCCAGGAATAGCCCCTGGTATGAGTCTTACTCCTGTGCTTCCTCTCTCCCTGTCCCAAGCCTCTCCCGAGCACTAACAATGGGGGAGCTTTCTGAGAAGGACCTCTGTGCACTTGTTCTGGGGATCAGAGCACCGAAGGTCTTTTCATTTGTGAGCAAGAAGGGAACGTGCTGCTAGGTGTCCAGAAGTGAAATCTTAGTGCATTTGCTCATGGAGCATTCATTCCTGCTGTGTCCCGTATTTCCTGTGGAGCGTCTGACTCCCGTGCAGCACCTTACCCTGGGCTCTTTATCCTCCAGTTCTTTTTCAGCAAACCGCTGAGGATCTTGAACATTTTAATTCTGCTGGAAGGAGCTGTCATCTTCTACCAGCTCTACTCACTGATCTCGTCAGAGAAGTGGCACCAGACCATCTCGCTGGCTCTCATCCTCTTCAGCAATTATTACGCCTTCTTTAAGCTGCTGCGTGACCGGCTGGTACTGGGAAAAGCTTACTCATACTCTGCCAGCAGAGACTCAGAGCAGAAGTTCAATTAAATCGCACTGCTGCTCAGCTTGTATTACAAAAAAAAACCTTAAAAAACAAACAAACAAACAAAAAAACCACAAACAACCTCAGAGCTTTGTATTTTTGTTACCACTGCTTTTTTCTTTGATAACTGATGTAATTAAAAGGAAAAAACATATTTTTGTACTCCCAACAGCTGTTTGTGTGTTTATTTAGCCACATCAAACAATAAGCCTTCCACATCCTATCTTTACTTAAAGGGCATCTCCACGTTAACAAATGACTCTGAACCTCCATTCTTGACAGGTGCAAATGTTGTTTAGTGTGGGGGAAGAGGATGTTGGGAGGGGTCTGCCTGTGGAGTTGGGGAGGAATGAATAGATCAGTGTGGTCATGTTTAAAAGCTGCTTGTTGGTTGGGAGCAGTCAAGCCAAAGGCCCTGTCTGCAGGAGGAGTTTGTACTGACTCGGTGAAAGTGGCATGGCCCTTTGTGTGGACACGTGGTTTGAGTGCCTTCCTGTGATTTAGCTTAAATCAAAATAAATGCTCACAAAAGGGGGTCGTGCCACTTTAACTTCATCTATTTGGAACCAGATGATTTGGATCAGTGAAATTTCTTCTCTCTTAGGCCTTGACTACACCATTTGGTTTAAAAATCATATTTAAAAACCAACAAAACCTGCTTTCTTTCACTCTAACTGGCACTCCCTGAGATGATTAGAGCAAGGCTTTGTTTACCCTACAGACGTCTTCTGGTGTAGCTGTGATGGTCAGGAGCATGAAGAGAAGTGATCCCTGACCGACAGAGCTGGGCTGGCAGAAGCCCCTAGTGTAGACACAGCTAGATTGGCAAAACTGCTGTTACATAGATGGCTTGTTTTGCTTGGGGGTATGTGCGGTTTTACTACTGTGGTACAAAGTGCAGCTTTGCTCGTGTTGCTGCGGCCACATGGAGTGCTTTGCTACTGTTGCAAAGCGGTAAAGCAGTCCTTGCGTAGACACAGCCTTACGGGGAATTAACCCTCTACTTTTCCTGTCTCCCTCTGGGGCTGGGTTTACACTGCATACAAATAGCCTGGCCAGATTTACTCTGTGGGTCTTATGCACATGGCAGCCCTGTGCTCGGGGAGTTTCTGGGGCCACAGCTTCTGCAGTGGGAGGGTTGCAAACACTGCATTCTAAGCCAAAAACTCTGGTATTTTACCAAATGGAAATATTTGGGGTTGTCTTTTTTTTATCCTGTTTTATATTAAACGACCTGACGCTGGCCCTCTGAAAGGAGAGTGGCTTGTGCGGTGGGGAAGTTCTATAAAGGTCCAAAGGCTTTGAACACAAAGAACTGGTGGATCTAACTCCAGTACCTGCTGGGCTATACCTGTATTTCTAACTGGCTCATTGCTGTGAGTTTACAGTGTGTGATTCACGCTTCTCAACTTCCTATGTTTGTGCTGGAGCCAGGACAGCTGGTGGGGATGTTGTTTTCAATTAATGCCTACTTATGTTTTTGCAGCAGGATAAGTTATTGATTAAAGACATTTTGTAAGTACCCATGATCTGGGGTAATCAGTCATTCAAGCAACTTTCCTACTGTTTGGCAATTTCTAAAAAATAAATCTCTAAACATCTGCCTTTAAAGTATTCTTTGCAAGGCAAACCATGTGGAAGTGACGACTGGTGTAAACTAAGCTTTGAAACTGCTTCCCCCCCCAGCTCCAGTCATTTCCTAGTGACCTACAATGGAAAAATAAATTGCACTTGTCCTTTCTTTTTTTTTTTAAAACCAAGTGTCCCCCTCTCCCTCTAGCTTCCTTCATTTATTTTATTTCCCTGCCCTAGAAATTCAGGTCGTGCCTAGGCTGGAGTCTTTTGTGGTGTTGGAGACCTAGTGCAACGAATGACATCACAAAAGTAAAATCGGAGTAAAAAGGCAGGGGACAGATGGTTGCTGGTGGCAGCTGTTTGTTTAGCTGCAGTGGCCGGTACTTTAGTGAAGGGAAAACAACCCTGCCCTTTCCATGGAGGGATTCACAGGGCTCCTTGGGAGCTAGAAGTCTTCATGAGAAGACCAGCCTTGACCTTCCTGCTTTGAAAATGAAAAGCAAGCAGCGGTTTTTTTTAAATCCAGGCCTCCTGATCCAGCATCAAGAAGCAAAAAAAGGGCGCAGATCTCATCTTTACAATATTCTTGGCCTCTTACCTATAAAAAGGAGGCCTGAGGCCTGTCCCACACCAGAACAAAAGGCTTTTCCCCGGCTGTGTGCGGCCACTCCAGGCAAAACTTATATAAGTGTCACAACCACCTCCACAGCAGCTGTCTCTGGATGGTGCAGGCCGGGGGAATCTGTAATCCACCCCTTAGTGATCATGAATCTTCAGTGGGACCACTACACCCGAGAGCCCGTTTTCAGAGGACATGATGCATGCTGCACGTCCTGCAGCGTTCAGATTCGGGGTGGGGGAGAAGCTGGAATTCTGGTGGTTTAGTGTGAAAGGGCACGCTGCAACCCAAATCCCTGCTGGGGGGCGTGCCAGCTGCTGGCACTAGTGGGCAGCAGAGAGCCGCTCCTCCCCTAGTCTTTCATCTTTGAGGGGTGATGGCAGGCTGGCATCATTCTGTCAAACCCAGCCAGCTCTTCAGCTCAAGGCTGCAGCTGGCTACAGTCAGGAGCAGGGAAAAGTGATTGGGGCCATGCAAATGGTCTGGAACAAAGTGAGCCAGGGGAACTGGTGTGTAAGGGGGAAGGGGAGACCTCCAGAAAGTCAAACCCGCCGGCGCTGCAGCCTGGAGGAAGCATGGGACAGGGGCTGGCACAGCCCAAGACAAGGCAGGTCTCGTTCAGACATGTCCCTGGAATGGCCGCAGCAGGAGCGCTTACCCTGACGCGTAGGGAGGGAGCCACTGCTGACCCACGTAATGACAGAGATTGCTGCAACTGAAGGCCATGACACCTACCCAGTAATGAGGGCAGGCCCCCATCCCGCATCCCACCCCTGCCAACTGCTCCCAGCAACACTTAGGAATGGGCGCACCGAAACCAAAAGCAAAGAAGAAGGAAACACTGCCTGCTTCCCAGCGTGAAGGCAGATGCATTGCCTTGGCAGACGGGAGGGGAGGGAGTGGCACTACAAGTGCCAAAATGCACGGTGACCCTGGGTTCCTCCCAGTGCTCCACCTGCCTGATCGTTATTTGACGGACATGCGCCCCATAAGGCCGGGTGCATGGCAGCTGTCCCAGAGCTTTTCCAGGCTAATGCCCTGCCTTGTCCCTCATCTGGGGAGGAAACTCCACGTCAGCAGCCAGGCCAGGCAGTCTCAGTGCTGAGACAACACCAGCCCAGCCCAGGTGGGTGGGGATCGCAGAGGGGGAGCAGGGGCTGAAGTGTTGATAGGCGCTTGGTTGGAAAGAAGCTGTAATATACTGGCTGAAAGGGCCCCCCCACCCCAATCGCCTTAGAGCCAATCACTCAACTCTATCCAGCCAGTGGTTAGAGGAACGAGAGGTGCCACAGTGTCCAATGGGCAGGGAGAAGCCGCTAGCAACTAGGGACAGAAAAGGCACTAATCAGGAAAACCCAGGGCTCCGCTGGCTGTAGGATGGCTGGATCACTTCAGCATGTGCAAAGCCGCCCCATTAGCAAAGAGACCCGCTCAAAATGGGCGAGCGAGCGACTAAGAGCCCCTTGGGGCCGGGGCCTGTCTTTGTGGTCTGTGTCTGCCGAGACCCTGACTGGGGCCCTCCCTCGGTGGTACAGGACTGCAAAGCAATAATCCTGCGCCATGGCGGGACGCCCATTACAGGGCCAGGCCTCATACCCAGGAACAAGCAGGGGCGTGACAACCCTGAGCCCGCGCTCCTGAGTGAGAAATGCATGTCATGCTGCACTTTCTGGCCCCTGCAGCCCCTGCCAAGTGCCCAGCTCCTGGCGCGGCAGGGTGGCTTAGTCTAGTGGCATTTGTTTATTCTAAGCCCCTTGCTTTTTTACCTGTCGGTGCTGCTCGCACACCCGACCACCAGGTGGCCCTCCGGCCATGCCCGAGTCTCAGGCTCTGCAACAGACGGCACTTCGTTTTGCCAGCCTCTATATGCAGGGGAGACAATAACCCTGAGCCTGCCTGGTCCCCGCCCCCCCCCCCATCTCCCGTATACATTTGCTTTACTTCGTCTGCACTGCCAAGCTCGTTCTGCGTCTGACACACACAGCTGGGGGGGACGGTGGGATGCCGAGAGCCATGCACAGCTATAGCGCTGGGATCAAACGTACCTTGGGTCACAAGTGCAGCGAGCCAGGCGGGCTCAGCCCTTGTACCGAGCGCCGAGTTTCCTACGCTGGTCTGTGCAGAGCAGCCTGGGCGCACAGTGCTGGTTCGCCTCCCGCTTCCAGTGGCTAAAGTGCACTGAAAAGACACTGAATGCACCATCAGTTAAAACCAAGGGGTCCGGTGGCAGATTTAGTTGAGCATAAGCTTTCGTGGGTAAAAACCCCACTGGTGGGGTTTTTACACTAACACGGCTACCCCCTGAGACTTGACCCCCATCCCTTAACGACTTCCCTGCAGGCGCTTGGTCACATCAGCAATGGTTGGCGCTGCCACAGGGTGCGCTGTGTCCCTGTCGGCCCCCCCCCACATGACAATGTCTATGGCTCCCTGACCCAGTGCGGGTTTAGCCTCCGCACACGAGGTGGGAAGACCATCTAGGAGCCCAGACCGCTCAGCTGTCCGGCTGGAACCAGGCGGAAGGAAGGACAGTCTGGCTTGAGCACAGTCTGGGCCCACAGGGCGCCTTGAACCGCCACGTGCCTCCTGCTTCCTGCGCAGCATGCGAAGAATTGGGGCTTCCAGCAAAGCAAGCAGCCTCTGCCACCCGGGAGGGTCTGGTCCACAGCGGCGTGTGCTCCAGCACGTCCCGTTCAAGGCCTCCGTGGGGGAGTCAGTGTGCCCCTTTGTACCCCCGGGACATGTCTGTTCCTCCTTGTGCTCCTACAGGGGTTTGAGCAGTAAGAAAACTCCCAGGGCAGGTGAGGCCAGAGCCCAGCTGGGCTCTGCAGCTACTGACCTAGTGTGATTCCTCCCTGGCTGCTGGAACTGGACAGGGAGGGGAGGCGATGCTTTGGGCAGCCAGTGACCCACGGGAGGGGGCGGGGGGTGTGCAGGCTGTCCAGCCACTGGCCCCAGCATGCTTTGCTCTTGCTGCAGCTCGGAGAGCTCCCGCTGGCAATCTAGGCCACCCGAGCACCATCTGTGCCAGCAAGATTATTGCAAATGAAATAAGAAAGGTCTTAGCCCAGAGATTAAATATTTAATAGCCGTGTTTATTCCACGGAGAAGAACATTCCTCCGTGAAGGGAGCTGGCAGGGCAGGGCAGGAACTGGCTTTTCATAGCCCTCCCCCCCTGGTTCCACCTGCAAACCCAGGGAGACTGATGGGTGCATCTCCAGCCCTGACCCTTCGCCGTCCCTGCACTCATACTCACGGGTGCAAGCAGGTCTCGACCTAGACGGCTACCCTGGGCCTCATTGCTCTGGCCAGGCCTGTTCATGGAGCACTTTGCCAGTAGCCTGGCGAAGCAGGCCCAGCGTGGACACAGCTTGTGCTGGCAAAACTGCCCCGCCCCGCCAGAGAAACAAGCTAGAACGTACCCGTGTAACTGCGTCTGCCCGTGGGGCTCCTGCCAGCACGGCTCTGTCCTTCTGGGTCCCCCTGCTTCACACCCCAGACCAACAGAGCTAGCCCCTGCCTCGCCCAGGGGTTATACAGTGGTTCCACCCAGATCTTTCCGCTTGTTCGGCCTGCCGAGCACTAGCCCTGGGGCAGGCCCAGCCGGCGATTCAGTCTCCATGTTCATCATGGAGCCTGTCCCCCCCCAACCCCACCCCATGGGTGAGTCTCCCCCCTGCCCCATGGCTGCGCTCACATGCCCTCCTCTCTCTCGAGAGCTGCCGGTGGCTTCTGGGAGGTGAATGAAATAGAGCGGCTGAGAGATGGTGCAAAGCCAAGCCACTGGCTGTTTCCACAGCAACAGCTGAGCGCTGATTTATTTCCAGGGTAATTAAAAATGCCTAGAGCAAAGCAGCAGAGCCGCCCCCCCCCCCCCCGCCACCCACCCAGCCACCCCCGCATTGGGCCACCTCCCCCACAGACCCTTCAGCCCTCAGACGCACCACCCCAGAGCCCTCCCAGGCCATGCAGGCTCACAAGAGCAGGCACTGGCAGATGGGGGCCCAAAGGGCAGGGAAATGAAGGGAGCGTGTCCCCCACGTCCCACCCTGGGGGGGGGCGGGGGCTCTCTCCAGCCTTTCCCCCCCACCCAGCACCTCGTCGACCCCTTGTCTCAAGAGCTGCCTGCAATTTGCATTGGGCTGCAGGTCAGGGAACGTCCAGCTGGTGGGGTGTGACCCGCACCCCCCCCCCCTTCCAACTCTCATCCCACCAGAATGGCCCCAGGGGCCCGGGAGCTGCACTAAGCCAAGGACTGCTGCAAAGGGTTCTTGTCCTGGAGTCGCCCCCTCCTGCAGGCAGGCCTCGAATTCAACTCAGTGCAGCTTAGGAGCCAGCCCCCCTGCTGGCCCCCAACCTGTCTCTGTGACGGTGCCCTAGCCCGCTGGAGGGCAGCTGCCAATCAGGGCCCCGTAGGGACAGCATGGAATTAAGGCTGGTTTGAGGCTGCAACCGCTGAGGGAGAGCATGTCAGCGCAGCCATGGGGCTGGGGGGAGACCCGGAGGGAGGACAAGAGACACGGGCAGGGGGCCAGCAGGGCTCCACAGGCGAAACAAACGGGCCAGTGGGCAGAAACATCCAGCAACTACCAGTACGTATGCTCCTTGCCAGCAGGGAGGTAGGTAAGATTGCGTCATCAGCCCCCCTGGCGTGGAACATGCAGAGGCTTACCAGTGTCTGCCCCCCCCGGCTGCTGCAAAGGGCCCCGCAGCCATTGGGGAAAGCAGAGGAGAGTGCGGGAGGCAGAGGGTCTCAGGCTAGGGCAGACCCCATTCTGTGTGTGGGAAGCGCTATGGGATCTGTCATGGCCACAAGTAGCCGGGACCTCGGCTTCCCGTCATCTCACAAGCCAGGCCAGATGGCTGCTCTGAGAGACGGAAATAAATGGCCCGTCCCCAGCCGCGTGTTCCCATCACCAGGTACGGATGCAGCCGGATCGGCTCGACGACAGGAAGGGCTTTGGGATGCAGGCGCCACGGTAACATCCACAGCAGCTGCTCCTGGAACGGGGGCTTGTGTGACTCCCCCAGAGCAGCCACTGGGGATCCTTGCAATGCTGCGTGCCTGGAGCTTTCAGGATTAGCTCCCAGGATCCCCCCACCCCGAAGGAGTTAGCTCCTGGAGATCCTTTTGGGGTGTGTGAGGAAAGGCTGCCCTGCAGATATGTGTGAAAGGACGCGCTGCAACCCAAACCCCTGCCAGCTGGGAGTTCCAGCTGCTGGCACTAGTGGGCAGCAGAGAGCTGCTCCTCTCCCATCGCCAGCTCAAGGATGGGGCTCCCTGGAGTCAGGAGCAGGGGAAAGGGATTGGGGCCCTGAGAACCCGGGAAAGCTAAGGTATCAGGGGGAGGGGAGAAAGGTGGGGGATGGGGCGGGGACAACGAACCTGCAGAAAGCGCTGCAGCCTGGAGGAAGGATGGGACAGGGGCTGGCACAACCCAAGACAAGGCAGGTCCAATTCAGACACTTCTCTGGACCCGCCTCGGGGGAGCGGTTACACTGGGAAAGGACCTGAGTGGACCCGAGTAATGACAGAGGTGGCGGCAGGACAAGACATCTACAACCCAGAGACACTTATTGAGGAGCACCCAGAAAACAAAAGCAAAGGAGAAGGAAACTCTCCATCTGTCTCCCAGAGTGAAGGCGGACGTGTAGGGCTGCCCCCAGCCAAGCTGCCCTCTGAAGTCCTGCAATGTGGATTTCAGGGCAAAGCTGAATCCGTGTCCCTGCCTGTCAGCAGGATGTAAACAGACATTGTGCAAACCAGCGTCTTCAAACAAGAGAGGGGAGAAGAGCTGGGCTGCAGCTTCTTCCTCATGCTTCTCATGCATCCAGCGGCGACAGGCCTGTGTTATCCCCTTCTGTGCCCCAAATCTGGGACTGTCTTCCCTATGCAGATGACCTCATTGTGTTACCCACTGAGCACGGCACCTCCTGCTGGAGATGAGCTGCAGCACATGGGCCCCAGGAAACAACCTGGAAAAGAACAGCAACCGGTCAAGCCCCCAAACAAACAAACAAAAGTCAAACGACCCTTCACCAGGAGCAGAGCTAGGCTCCAGTGTGACTCTGCATCCCTCTGCTTCACAGCTTCAGAGTGGCTGTGAGAACAGTCCAAGAGAAAAGCACTGTGTGTTTTCCGCACCATGACAGCAACAACCTGGGATCAGAGTTTGGTGAAGGTTTATAACGTAATCCAACCCAAGATCAGACACTGCACATCTCAAGTCTCTTGAGCAGGCTATCCTGAATGGGACAAACCTGCAGTCTTGTAAACAAATGCTAGGTGGACGTCAGGATTCTGCAAACCACGGGAGAACTTGGTTGAGACCCCTGGATTAACAATGTACAGTGCAAAAAAACCGGTGATGCCAACTCCAACCCAGTAGCACCAAGCACTAGAGGATCAAAAATTAACGCTAGACAAATGCACTCCCTGTTCATACAAAACAGTACTCCTAGGCTTTCCTAGTGCCAGCCTCCAGACCAGCAAAGCAAACAGCCCCACCCAACAAGCAAACAAAGACAGAAACCTACAGAGACAAAACAGTCACCTGGCGAAACAATCGGCCTGGAAAAAAAATCTAATCATGAGATCCAGGTTCTGTTTACAGACCTGCAAATTACCTTGCTACATGCACCCATGAAGTGAGCTGTAGCTCACGAAAGCTTATGCTCAAATAAATTGGTTAGTCTCTAAGGTGCCACAAGTCCTCCTTTTCTTTTTACCTTGCTACAGTGAGAGGTTTCAGAGCAGCAGCCGTGTTAGTGAAGTCTACAGAACAGAGACAGGCCCTTGTCAAACATAGAATCCCTGATCGCCAACTGGAAATAGGAGATGCAAAGCACAGCTGGGGAACTCAGACTTTAAGGCCAGACGGGACCATCAAACTCTCAAGAGGAAAGACCATAGATACAGCCAAATGTGACACAAAGCATCAGAACCAAGAGGCATTTTTTTACTCCATCGTCCAAGAGCCCAAGGAGAGGGAGATGGTAGCTCTGAGGATCTAAGAGACTTTCCATTACAAAGCACGGTGGAAAAAGACCCTGTGTGGCCCTAGGAGAATGGCAAGAAATAGCCGAAACAGCGCCTCTCAGCCCATCATCCTGCCATCTATCTGGAAGGCTACGAAAGGATGCAAAGACTGCAGCGTTGTTTAGTCCAATTGGAAGCCCTGGCCTGGCTCGATGTGAGCTATGTCCCAGCAGACTGTCCTTGGTGGAGCCAAGAATATAGGGAGTTTTGATTTGATTTTTGGAAGAACAAAGGGGGAGGAGAAAGGGACTGGAAGGGGAGGGGGAGGAGCAGAAAGCTGGACTGGAAGGAACGGGGGTGCTGCAGATTCCATTCAATCAGATTCAAAGCCCAATTCCCCTCCGCTCTTTCCAATCCCCCACAAGCTCCCTCCAGTGCTCCCTAGTGCGTGTTGGGCGTTCTCACTTTGCTCTTGTGAATAACACCAGAAGGGACTGGCTTGGACCTTTGTGACACTGCCAAAATGGTAGCTGGTGGCTGGCCCCTGGCCGCGCACTGGTCCCCGGGTGCTGTTCCCTTCTGCAGCTAAGAGCCTGGGTAAGGAATGCCACAGCATGAATGAGGAGCGGACCCGCTGTTTAGGGCAGCCAACAATGGACCCAGGAGTGGCAGAAGGTCCCTAAAAGTGGCAGGGGGGGCACCAGTGGCCAAACCATGGCCCCACCTCCCCACGCCATCCCTTCCCCCAAGGCCCTGCTCCCTCACTGCCTCCTCCCCCCAAGACCCCACCCCCCACTTGCTCCTCTCCCCCAGCAATCGCCCACCCTTACGGATGGTGAAAAGTGGGAGGGCCATGGTCCCCTGCCCCCCCCCCCATTCCCGTGCCCCTGAATGGGCTCCATGGACCTCTGGACTCTGGAAGTCCCTCAGCTCTGGTTGCTAGCAGTAGTCCGATTGGAGTCGGGAGGAGAGTTCCTCTCAGGCCCAGGGGCATGGTTAATACCCCCTGGTTTAAATGGGGCTGGTCTTTTTACCCTAACACCAACGCTGTGACATGGGGAGATGATGCCGCACCTTTGTGACCCGCTTGGCGTTGGACTCAGGACTCCAAACCACGCACAGGCCAGCGCACCCTGGCTTCTGCCCAGGAAGAGCTCAGGACGGGGGAGAAGCAGGTCGAGTGCTTTATTGCAACAGAGACACTAGGCGGGGGGGCCTCAGGGCAGGAAAAGCCAGGGAAGCTGCAGATCAGGATGGGGGTGCAAAGCAATTGTGGTTCGGAGCGTTCGAAGCCAGAGGAGCTCCTCCATCCGTGATGGTGGAACCCTCTCTCAATAACGCTTTCTGCAGTGGTGCTGACCAGATGTTTTTCTGACCTTCACCAGATGTTCTTCTGACCTTCACCAGATGTTCAGCTGTTCCCGGTAGCAGGAAAATGGACGGCACTGGGTGAGTTTGATAGAGTTGCTGGGGCTCAGGGTGTCCCCAGAGAGCAGTCCAGCATCCCAGGCCATCTATGGCTTTCCCGGCTAATCCAGCAGGCAATGCAGCCCAAAGAGGTGCTGACAGGCTGTGCTTTGCCACAGCCGGCTGGAATGGTCTTTTGATCACGGTGGTTGTACAGTCTCACCCACCCTTGGCAGTGCACGAGCCCTTGCTCTGACACGCTCCTGACAAGGGGGAAAACCGCAGGTGATCAAAGACGCTGCCGAGTTCTTCCAGGGCTTTCACCTCTGGCGCTCGGCCGCCTTTCCCAGACTCCCGTCTCTGGATTTATAATTAAAGTTTGACCAGAATTCCTGGCACCACGCCAGCGAAAGAGGGCTGTCTCCTGTCAACTGAGAAAGCAGGCCTGTTCTTCTACTCCCCTCCAGCTCACCTTGTGTGTGTGATCTAGTACACACACGCATAGGCACACACAGACAGAGAGGAGTGGAATTCCCCCATGAGTGGGCTGTAATGTCAACCATTAAGGACAGGGAGGGGGATACACACACACACAGTGAGAGTGGAATTTCCCCATCACTGGGCTTCAAATTGCACATTGCAAATACATGCAAATACATTAGCCCAGCGACACAACCTCCAATAAGCGATTCCTTCCCCCACCCCCACCCCCGTTTCCTTGGCAGACACAACGCTGGCCCCTGAACTGCAGCCAAGGATGCTCTGGAGCCTGATCTCAGGAAGCAGGAGAAGTGTCGGAGTAACACAGACGCCCCCTCCCCCAGCCCTGTCCGGCTTGCCCCTGCACTGAGCCAGGCGGCTAGCTCTGCATCAAAAGACCTGCAATTAGCCGAGCATGGGGGTCCAATGTTCATTTTGCTCTTTAGCTGCCTGGCAAGTGAAAATCCGTGGCCACAAAGTCAACGGCAGGCTCTGGCCCAGAGGCAGAAAAGGGGTGGGAGGTGTGGGGAAGGGATCAGGCCCATTTTACGACTGTATGCCAGGCTGGCAGATGAGCCCTGAGGGCATCTCTCTGCAGCCTGTGTATTGGAGGGGGTGGTTCTCTGGGTCCAGCCCTAACAGCTCCCCTCAGGAGCCAGCGATGGTTAGAGGGAGCTGATCAGCCAGCTAGGTCCAATGTCTCTCCAGACTTTGCTTTCTCTTTTCCTTCCGTTTCCAAGTGATCGACCAGGCCAGGGTTTATGGTGCAGCAAGGGAGAGGCCCGTCCCTGTGTGCGCTGTCCAGAACTGGGTTTGCTGCACATCTGCAATGGGCTGCTCCTTCAGGTTTATTAGGTCTTTCTGGCTGCTTAGCAGGGGCAAGGCGGTGGGCCATGGTGCCAGGCTGCTGGAATTCAGACACTCAGAAGGTTGCTGCCCAAAAGGAGCGGGAGATGCAGGATCACATATCCAGGGAGGGGGGTACATAGAAGCAAACCATGTGGCTGTTGCCGCGAGCTTCCTCAAAAACAGTGCCAGCCACATCTTCCGTCCCCACAGCGGTGCCCGGGGACTCCCCGGGCTGCAGGCTTCCTCACAGCAGCACCCTGACACTGCGGGCAGGGATCCCCAGTCCTGTGAGCTTCCTCACAGCGGTGCCCTCTGTACGCTCTCTCCATACACTGCTGTAAAGGGCTCGCTTCGGAACAGAATGTGACACGTGAACAGGTTGTGTTTAAAGTCAATTTAGCAAACGTGCTTTAACGAGCACAGTTCTAAACAGGACGGGGCACCTAGCACTTAATAAGGCGTTAGCTGGGGTGGTCCACCCTAGGATTAACTGCACCCAGCTCACAGGTCTTGACTGGCCTCCCTGCTCCTCAGCCCGCTCCATCCACATGGAATTCCTCCGCCAGAATTTTGCTCCGCTTCTTCAGCCCAATGGAGTGAGGAACAATGGCCCAGACGTGGCGTTGTCCCTGCTCAATCCCCATTTCCAGGCTATTGACACCCGATTGGGGGGGATGAGGAAACTTTCCAACCTCCTGAATGGCTACCATGGAAACCACAGGAGAGGCTGGAACGTACCCATGGGAACAGCTGTCTTCACCCCCCCCCCCATTTCACACAGATTGGAGGGGGCGATGCCTGGAGAATGAAATGATTCCCTCTTTAAAGGAGAGAAAAAAGATCTGGGGCTGTAATGGGAAGTTGGGGGCTTCACTGTTCAGCATTCAGCCCCTTAGGGATGGGCTGGGGGAGATGCGACCCACTAGGGCTCCTGGAAGATGGGAGGGAGAATCCCCAGGCATGGCACCAGGACAGCAGAGGGGAGGCTGCCAGCCTTGGAGAGGTCAGCACCAGCACTAGGAAATAACTAACGGGCCAGGCGTGCGGGGCAAAAACACCACCCTGTGTGCATGGTATGCCGGCCACAGGCCTCTGTGGGGAGGTGCCATGAACGTATTGGACCACACACACCTCCCATGACACAGACTCTAGGGACAGGCCTGGGGAGAAGGGCTGGGGTCTCTGACCAACGGTCCCTGATTCACGGTGGCCCTTCATCTCAGGGTGACCCTGGCTCACAACCAGTCTGTGCTTTGGCTTCCCCCAGGGATAATTGCTCCCCTGGAGTCCTGCTTCTCTGAAGACCCCATAGTGACTGGGCTCCTACTCTCCGGTTGGGAGACATGAGACAGGCAAGGACCCTGCCAACTCTCCAGGATTTCTGGCCCTGGGAAGGACAGGGACAGCCCAGCCCCCAGCGTCAATACCTCCACACCACCCTCATCACTGCCCTGGGCAGTGCGCCAAAGAGCCCCTCAAACTCCAAGGGTCATAGACACCCCCAAAATACTGACAGTCAGGACAAGGTCACCAAGAAAGCCTCCGAGCTTGAAACGTTCCCCCGTCACCCCACTCTGAGGGGAGGTGGGTGGGTGAGGGGGATTCCAGCCCCATGAGCTGGTAGAGCAATTATCCCATCCTATTGGCTGGATTCCTGCTCCGTGTAGCTTGGGAAATGGCAGAGGAATCTCCACAAACCCACAGGGCCTCCAAGGAAAGGAACCGGAACCGTATGAGGCACGATGCAGGGGAATCGCAGGGACTTCCCAGATCCGCCATCCCTAACAGGTGCCAACAGGTGTCCTCCAGGTGGGGACAAAAAGAGGTTTGTACCAGGAGGAAGGAGGCAGGAACGCAGCAAGAAACAGATTCCCTCCTGTTAGCACCAGTTAGAGCATCAGCTCAGACGCTTCCATCATAAGGCAATGGTTGCTAAAGGAGGATGCTGAAAACCTCCTTTCAGTAGGACACAGATCTCCCGCCAGCCTAGGTCAGGCCCCCCACGACTCCACCCACAGAACCTGGGTTCAGTGCGCACTTCATGGAGGGAGCTGGTGACCCCGTGCCCCACGTCTCACCAATGTCACTGATCCACATGAACCGGGGCAGCCGGCACCCCCTCACTTGCAGAGGTGTCAACAAGCCAAAGGTGACATCGGCCCCATTGCTAGAAGTATCAAGAGAAGCCGGTGCTGCAAGGAGCCGCTCCAGGGGAAGAGGGGAACTCCAAGGATGCAGAAACAGCGTCCGATCCGAAGTCCGCCTGGGGGTGGCTGTGACACCGTTCCACTGCGGGCCCCTGGCAGAAAGCGCCGGCAGCGGAGTGGTCTAGAGGGGGGCACTGAGGCGCTGGTGGGGGGCTTGGAGAGCCAGGCTCCCGTCAGTCTCACACTAGGGAGTTGAGCCCTCAAAGGAGGAAATCCAGTCGGCGTGGGTTCCTCAGAGAATGGTATTGACGCTCTGTGGTGAAGTGCTTTGAGATCCTCGGATGGAAGGCACTCGACCTTAGGGGTGTGGCATGGGTCATTCTGAAGCCGTCCTGGCTCTCAGAGGCCGGAAAGTGGCACCTAGCAAGGACTGGGGCAGCAAGGCTGTGGCCCCTCAGCACAGGTTCCTGAATTCAAGGAGCCCGTCAGTTTCCTCAGTAGAGCCAGGCTGAGCAAGGGGTTAACTTGAACCCTGTTCCACGGTCCCCCTAAACGGCAGAGCGCGGACAATTCCCTCAGCCCTTCCAAGGTTCAAACCACTGGGGTGGAAGCCAGGCCTCAGTCTCGCAGGGCAGACAAGTTTTAATGGCACAATCTCATGGCTCAGACCGATGAGTGGAATTGACTGACGAGCCCGCGGACTGCCCTGGGAGAAGCAGGAATGCCAGGCCCCAGCGTCTCTCAGTAAAGGCTTGATGCTCTGTCCATCCAGGTATCCATCCCAATACAGAAGTGCTGGAAACCCGAAGAGCTGAATGCCTTCTCCCTTCCCCGTGACCCAGTCTAGAGAGGCCCTCCTGCCCGTAGCCCCAGCTCCTCAGTGTCCCTCCCTCCCCCTTCCCAGGGCTTCTACCTGCAACCAGAATGAGCAACTGTGCTAGGATGGCACCTTCCCTGGTATGGTGGCTGACCCTGCACCCTGGCCAGTCCTGCCCATCCCTGCACAATCCTCCCTGAGTCTATCGCCAGGGAATGGAAACTGCCAGGGAGGTGGAAATCAGATAGACTCTAGTCACCCATCCCCCCGACCCCTAGACCGTGTAAAGCAGCCCCTGAACCAGCTGCTGCGAGGTTCTTTGGCAGACAGAGCTTTGTGCCGGCTCAGCTGGAGAAGACAGATTGCCTGGCCAACAACAGCCCCCTGCCACTGGCCTTTCCGCAGGCCCTGCCCGGCGAGCGTGCTGGCTAATCTGAATGTTTTGACGTCCACGCTGGTGTGAAGCGCAGCCCAGGGGCTTCCGTTCCAGCTCAGCTCCGCATTATCTCTCAATAAACTGTCTCAGCTAAGCAAACGGGGGCTAAGCCACTAATTCCTGTTCTGTCTTTTCTCCCCAGCCGACCCACACGGTTCCCATCACCACGCGCCTCCCCCAAGACATTCACATCCACACACACACCTGCGCTCCCCTTCAACAGGCCCTGCTGTTACCATCCCCTGACCCGGGAAAGCCCTTGATCCCAGCAGTCACTGTCGCTCCTGGTTAATTTTCTTTTGTTTCAATGAGTTGGGACATGGGCAGATGGAGGCGGCGGCTGGCTCGGGGCAGATGAGGCCATTTGGCAGCAGGAGGCACCCAGGTCTCAGTGCTCACTCCAGGCCCATCCACCAGGACACATGCTTCAAGCAAAAGGGGAGCAAATACCCTCCCCAAACATAGCCCCTTTTGGGGCTGCCCCTGCTGGAGGAAGGGCTGCAGCTAGCCATTGGCCAGGGAGTCCAGGAATCTGCCAGACCTGCCAGTGGAATCTTAGAACTTAAGAACGGCCAGACGGAGTCAGAGCAAAGGTCCATCTAGCCCAGTCTCCTGTCTTCCGACAGTGGCCAAGGCCAGGTGCTTCAGAGGGCATGAACAGAACAGGTGATCCCATGGGTTTCCATGGGACCTGTGTTCCTAATGACAGGGCTGAACTGAACCAGGAGCTGGCCCCACACCAGACTTGTTTTATCCTCAGTGGGATTTATTGCTGGTCATTGTAGCAGAAACACCCAGCTAATGTGCTAAGCCCACTATCCCGAGTCGCCTCCCGCTCCTCCCCAGGGGACTCAACTGCCCTCTACCAAAACCTCCAGCCTCCCCCAGGACAGCTTCTGTGGTGCAATCAAGCCTTGTCCGCACTCCAATCTACAGCACGATGTGAACTGGTGGGGCAGGGGCAGCGTAAAATACATGAAACTTAACACCCAGCCAAACAGCACAGGGGCTGCTGGACGTGGTGCCTTGGTCGGTCCTATCCGGAGTCAGTAAACAAACTCGGATTTCAAAATTCACCTGCAGCTGTGGCAGATTCCCTGTGCGCTGCCAGCTCCTGGGACCTGGCCATAGACTCTAGGGTCAAATTGCCACTGAAAATGCAAAGCCTTGCCTGTGGAAGTGTCTCCTCTGGGTAGCCAGGTCCCCTCTCCGGGTCCCCTTTGGCTCGTTCTCAGGAGCTATCCACTCTGATGTGAACCACAAGGCCAGTGTCAAAGCATCCAGGAGGAGGGAGAACGAAGCCAGCTCCACCTGACCTGACCCCCATTGGACCAGGTGATGCATCCGCGGGCCAAAACCAAGCTCCCTCTAAGTCTACGTGCCAGCATCGTTCCACAGGCGATATAGTCCCATGGTCCCGCAGCCCTTAGGTAACTATGGATGTGAGTCACAAAGCGGAGAGATGAGCTCGTGATACCCTAGCCCGCTCCTTTCCCAGCACAGCTCACGCCTTTGGAGAACAGCAAATCTCTCTCTCTCTAATTAGGCAGCCACAGGCATCTCCCTCATGGGATAAATCAGACACCTGGCTCCAACCTGGTGTCGTTCACTTGATCCCCCCTCAGGCACGTTTCAGTGGATTCCCTGCCTCTAGCCTCCACCCCGAAGCACCCCTACCTCTGACAGCCAGAAGGCCCCGGGAGGCAGTCCAGAGGAAGCGGACCCGAGGCTTGAGGTGAGCGGTGCTCGTGGAAAGAGCTTGGTGGTCTGTAACAATGCTCGCACTTATGTCCAATCTGCGCTAGAAAGGGTTTGCCGGTAGAGGGGTATTGGAGACGCAGTTCATGCCAGCATACGCTGCTCTCGCTTAAACCGGTGCCCTGAACACAAAAGCCACAGGGTGAATATAAGGACTTTGGTGCCAATATCACTTCAGCTGTACAAGAGCTTTTCCCGGTATAAAGACGTAAAATCTCACCCCTGTGGCCAACACTGTGACACCAGCAAAAGTCTTAAGCGCAGGCCAGGCCTGATATGGCAGCTTCCACCTCCGCAGCTCAGAGCACTTGATAAACCAGTGGCGGAGCATTTCTTCCCTATGCAGTTAAATGACATGCCCAAGATCATCCAGTGAGTCTGTGGCGGGACCAGGAAAAGAGAAGCCCAACATCGCAGCGCTCACTGCTAAGCCATACTGCCTCCCATAACCCACTCACCATAATAGTCAAGGGAGGGTAAAACAAATGGGGCCCCGCTGTCAGATCCACGTGGCACGGGAGTGCACAGGAGCCGCACGCTGGGGCTCAAGGGCAGGACCTGGCCTGTTATCTTATCTCCTCCTCTGGGCCGTCCTGTTTATATTAAGCACCTTCTGCAAAGGGAAGGGCAGGGAACCCTGAAAGGTTGTATCACAAGCTCTGAATTGGCTAATGGTGCCTCAGTTCAGTCACCGAGCCTTTGGTGACACATTTCCTGCCAAGGGATCCCTGAACAGGCAACTCAGCCTTGAGGATAAAGCCCAGGCTCTTCCCCCCGCCCTGCACGTAACACACCCTGCATCGTGTCAGGAGCCTGGCTCCAGGGACTTTGCACTGTCCTCAGACTCCACCCTCTGCAGGGTGGAGGGAGAGTGTGTATGTGTGTTTAAAATCCTCTCCGTCCAGAATTGCATCATGCCATCAAATGCTCCCGAGACGGTGGCTTTTCCACTCATGCTCTTTTCCTCTTTTTGTCTCACTTGCTTTGGAGGAGGAGGAGGGGAGGGATGGGCACCTACTTGCTGAAGGGTAAAAGGAAGGATCATGCTACATGCTGGTAGTATTTCCCCAGTAGGGCCCAGCTCCCAGCTGAACTCCCATGTTAACACAAGCAGGGATCCCGGCGTTGAGTTTCTTCATGCCAGCGCCCCACCCTCTGCCAGTACCAGCCAGGACTCACTGGCATGCGCTCTTCACACCCCTGGCTAGGATACCGGCAGCGTGAGCTTCCTCACAGCAGTGCCCTGCCAGAGCCAGCTAAAGCTGCGAGTTTCCTTACTAGCTATACCTGATGACCCCAACTAGCATTGCACCCTGGTGACCCCTCTTACAGCTGGGTGTCTTGTCAATTTCAGCACTCACAACTCCAGGGCTGTGAGCTTCCCTACCACGGTGCCCCATCAGTGATAGCTCAGCTTCCTGCAAGGGCAGTGAATTCACAGGTAGATTATCAGCTGGGAGAGGTCAGACACTGGTTGTCCATGGCAGCTCCTTCCAGAATCCCTGATGAAACAGGAAAGTTCAGTTCCCCAGGCCAGTTTATTTGAACAAGGATTGGATGATCAGCCCTGTGACTGAGTGCAAATAGCTGCTAGCCTGTCACAAGAAGCTTCTTTCCACTGAAGTGACTGAAGCATCCTGGGGACACTCCTGTTGGCACATTCATCTTGTGACACCTGAAGATGAGGTAAATCTTGGCTTCTGTCGGTAATCCCTGGAGACAGTCCCTGCGCCTCAGACAGATAATGCGGCCTGCACTGTCAGTTTCTAAACCCACAGAGTCATTAGTCATTTGGGGCTGAGCCGGCCAGGGAAGCCTGGTTAGATTCCCACACGAGGAACTTCCTGCTGACCCCTGGGGTAAGGATCAGAACGCCATCCCTGGATTTCACACCCGGATACACATCATTCCAACAGGAAGGGCAGAAATGTCTGTTACCCATCTCTACAGAAGATGGGGGTGAGAGTATATGTGGTGTTGCTGTACCTGAGTTGGTCCCAGGATAGTACAGAAACAAAGGGGGTGCGGGAATATCTTCTGTTGGTGAGAGGGAGACAAGCTTTTGAGCTTACACAGAGCTCTTCCTCAGGTCTGGGAAACTAACTCAGTAGTCCCTGGTAATAAATACAAGAGTGTGTCAGTCTAACAGAAGAGGGGAAATGAACTCGTGGTAAAAGGCACAGGCCTGGGAACCAGGATACGTGGGGCCTATTCCCAACTCTGCCAGATCCACTGTGTGACCTTGGAGGATGCATCATCAAAATCACTCTGAGCCTCAAGTGCCCTGTGAAAAGGGGGGTTGCCATTAATTCATAGAGGGTGGTGGGGGTTAATTTAAAGCAAGTACAAATGCTTTGACATCATTTGCTGGGAGCTGCTTTGCAAGAGTGTGACAACCCAGGAGGAAAGGGAATTGCCGAGTGTCCTCCAATGGGGTGTCACTAGAATTTGACCCCTGCCTGGTGTGTTTTCAGAATGACTGCAGATGACCCCAGAGGTTGTGATGGGGGCATATGCTGCAAGCTAGGTGGAAGGGAATGGAGAAGAGAAAATGTAAGGCAGATAAACATCCTGACAATGGGATCTTTTAGGGTGTGGAACAGTCTCTCCAAGGGACAAAACTGGGACTTTTATGGCTCCTCTAATGAACAAGCCAGGATCAGCTCTGACTCATGGGAAACAAGGCAGACTAGACAGGACCTAACAAATTGTCTTTTCCATGTCCTGGGTTGCAGTACAGAGCAAGATACCTGCTCAGTCCTCTTGGGGCTGTAAGGGAAGAGGAGGGAATCTCTAGCCTGTAGAAATAACAACAAGATTTACGGAGAGGGGCTTTTCTTTCTCAGTTCAGGGATACGTGGGGGAGAATAAATCATATTGCCACAAATCAGTTCTGAATCCAATCTCTGGCTGTACTTTTAATCTTTTCCTGGGGCAGTGTGGTGTGTTATCTCTCTGATTACTGTCGCTTTGATTTGCTGGGGGATAAAGCCATGGATGCTGTGGGAGCTGGAGAGAGAGAGAGAGTGTGTGTGTGTGTGAGAGAGAGAGAGAAAGAGACAAAACCTTGTGGGCCTCTCTCCTTCTCAGCCCACTTCTGGAGGAAACCTGTAAATCTCCAGCTGCCTTTCCCCTGTGTTAGGATTTCCTTCCTTCCATTGAGAGAGGACCCTGAGGTTAGATCACAGATGCTGAGCTCTCAGACCCCAGGCGGTGAGAGCATGGGCACTGGGATGCCAGACCAAAGAGTCACTGAATCTTGCTACTTAGATCAGCTTGTGACTGGTCAATTGATTCTCCAGCGTCAGCTCTGCAGGGAACCTGCCCGCTGGGGTGAGCTCATCCCAGTAAGGGTGGGAGATACACACGGATCCTATCTCGGGCGGACACACGCTGGGCCTGCTTTGTGTTTAAGCCGCAACTCGTGTTGACCCTGATGTCTGAGGTGGAGGTGCCACCGGAGTGGGGAGGCAGGTCTGCTCGGGCTAGATCACCCGCAGCCTCACATCAGCTTTCACTCACCCCCGAGCCATCGCTAAGAGCTTCCTCCACTTCTCAGAGGGCCAAATTCAGCCCTGCTTAAGCCCATGAATGTCACGGGAGTTGCATCCACTTACGCCGGGTGTGAATTTGGCCCAGAGAGCCCAGTTTTGGCACTGGATGAGGAGACATTTCAGAGATTTTTCTGCTCCTCTCCGGATCTAATCCCTGCACTGCTGAACCTGTGCCCCCCCTGCCCCGCCCCTTTCTTCAAGGCAGCACGTGGTCTCGGTTGACTGGTAAGTGCTGTCATGACCCCTGGTGCTGTCCTGCTCCTTGACCCCTCGAGGTTCACCGCGCTGCCTGCATCGTATTACCGCACTCATCACCCTTCTGTTCAGCTGCTCTGAAACAATGGGGCTCGGAGCGTCTGTCACTAGGGATGCGAGGGCAGCCAGCACGAGTGAAGGCCAGGGCAGAGGAGCCATGCTGCAGGGAATCTCACTAGTGTCCTGCGTCCCGGTGGAAGAGGCTTGGGGATGTCGCGACCATAGCCAGTGGGGGATCACGCTGTATCTGTGTCTGAGCTGGGCCTGGCAAGGCTCTGAAATACTTGTTCTGGTGCATCTGTTGTGTTTCATGGGGTTAGGGTGACCAGGTGTCCTGATTTTATAGGGACAGTCCTGATTTTGGGGTCTTTCTCTTATATAGGCTCCTATTACCCCCCACCCTCTGTCCCAATTTTCCACACTTGCTGTCTGATCACCCTACACGGGGTGGGTGAAGGGTGGCAGAGAATGAATTCCAGGAGAAGGGGCCTTCGTGGAGAATGCCCTGCCAGCAACCCCCTCTTTTATACTCGGGATGCTGAGCAGCATGACTGATCTCAGCTGCAGCACTATGGTCCGGAGGGAGGGTGTCCCCACATTTAGCTGGTTAAAGTCATAAGGAAAGGTCCAAGGCTGCTAAGTTGTCCTCTCAGTCCTGAGATGGATGAACATCATCCACGTGCGACCCCAGCACGTTCACCGGCGAATGGGGCACTTTCGAGGGACCCGGGAGTTAGATCCAGGGAACTAAATGGGAAGAGGGCAGGGACACAGAATTGCCAGCTAATCAAAGCCAAAACCCACAGTGGTAAGTGAAGGAAGGGACTTCTGTGATGCAGCAGCTCCGATGGGGAGCTCCATCACCGACCCGTGAGCGGCATGTTCCAGAGGGAGGCGCTGAGGCGCTGGTGTCCTAATGAGACAGGCCTGCCTGGGTCTCAAAGGGCCAATGGTTTTGGAGAGCAGGGGGGCTCTGGTGAGTCTCGCTGCAGAGAGTCAGGAGCGTGGAGGAATCCAGTCAGTGCGGGATCTTCAGAGAAAAATTTCAGTTTCAGCCCCTACATTTGTTTTGGAGATACGGAGCCTCTTGTTTCCCCTAATACGCAGGGCAGGCAGAGAGGCACAGGCATCTGCCATTACACAAACCCAAGACACTGCCACACTGGCACACCTACACAAGACCTCAGGAAGGTCTGTTCCTTTCCCAAGAACCCCAGCAAGAGATGCTGGTGCCAGCTAGTGCAAACATCACATCAGGGCTACTTTCTCAGTGCCTAAGCATTGTTTTTCTCAATTCAATCGGACCCAATAAAAAGGGCCATTAAAGTCTAGTAAATCTGTATCCACCACATGCCTTCCTAATGGTTAAACTGATTAACTGAGCAGAGAAATTACTGCCAGAGCCGAAATGACAGTCTGCAGCCAAAAAGGGGCAGGGCAGTTTCACCAGCTCCAAACTGCTTTGCATCCAGCAAATCCTTAATCCACATTCCCAGATAGCCCAACACCTCCCGCCCAGATGGACGCCCCTTGAATTTCCAAGTGTAGCAGAGACTCTCACATCTGACCATTAAAATAAACCCGCGGCTCACATCCTGGTGAATGCAGGTGCACGTTCAACAACAGCTGCCGTCCAGCTTTTCTAAACCATGGAAATTAAGTGAAAAAAACGTATGTAAATACGGCATTACAGCTGAAAATTGCAAAGGCTTGTGTCAGGCCATTCGGCAGTAAAGCTCCTGCAGCAACAGTTACTGAGCCATATTATACACTCAGGAGTCAAGAGCCCACCACATACCCCAACACAGAACCGTACTCCCACACAAGAGAACTCAGTAACCCTTGCTATGGGAGACAGAACTTTTCAGCAGGCAAACCTCCTGGAGTGGGCTGGTGCAAACCTCTCAGAGCCTGAGGCCATGTGTATCCCACAAAAGTCACCCCCTGTACTTTACACACAATTATTGCCCCCTCCAGACGCCAGATGCTGGGGCAGCCTTTGCTTTGCCCTCTCCCTTCACTTTTATCCTTGCAGAAATCCCACAAACAAAGGCACAAGAGCAACTTTCTTGCCCCCACTCCAGTTCCTCCTTCCTGGGAAAATCCCTTCTTTCTTACTCACCACTTAACCACAGGATTTTGACTGTGACTCCTGAGCCCTGTCTTGGCAACGGCTTGGCTGGGCCACTCGGTTTACTGGTAATACAGTGGCAAGCAGGTCCCATCCCCCAATTCCACCTTCCATAAGTCACCTCTGAAGGAAGCTGCAGTCGCAGGGAAAGGGAGTGACTCAGAGCCGGGAGGGCAAGGTCTGCCAGCACCCCTTGGCTTTTACTAGCCCTGCTGCGGGGCTGGGGAGCCAGGAGAGAGATCAGAAGAGAGTTGGCAGAGTATCCCCCAGGCCTGGTTGCCAGCAGGCCTCCCTTAGGACAGGGTGCTGTGCCTGCCTCATGCAGAAGCATTTCTCCCCGAGACCTTTCCACTGCGAAGTGGAGTGTGCAAGTCAGCAGGTGGGGGGTGCTCCACCCCCATGTCTGAAGCCCTGCTGGGACCTTAACCTGCCTTGTTCTCCAGCAATGGGCTTGCTGCAGGAATCACTGGGTGGGGGGTCTCTGGCCATCATGCAAGAGGCCAGACTAGATGATCCTTATGACCTTCAACGTCTATGAGATGAGTTTGGCAGCTCTCAGCTGGGTTCCTGCTGGGTCGGATGTCAACAACACATCACACCTGGCATTAGCAGCTCCCCTCCACAACAGTCTCCACAGAGAGGAGTGAGCAGGGCCCACGGAGAATGAATCAGCCCTAGTGCGAGCGAGGGACAAGCCAGCCCTGCTGCTGTCTCTGCTGCAGCCAGAAGACGGCACCTTCCATAAACAAACAATGCTGGTGAAATGTTGAAGAGGACCGCTGGGAGAGAAATGGCTGGCGCTGGGAAAGCGGGGAGCCCCTGCCTGCCAACCCCAGGGGGAAATGGACAAGGGAGCCACGGCCTGGCAGCTGCCAGCACAGATCACTGTGGCAACCCATGCTCCATCCAAGGGAGGAATTGTTCTCCCGTTCTAAACAGACGTCCACACCATTGGGCAAATTTGGCCCTGGGGTAAGCGGGATAAATTCAACAGGAGCAGCACCCACTGACACCGGGGCTGAATTGGCTCCATTCGAACGAAGCATAAAGCGCAACGGCACCTCATGGGCTCACACGCGGGGAACTCTCCCAGCGGGCCCGGTTACATTACACACCGCGCTTCCAAGTGCTTTAAAACACACGGGCTGAGCCCCAGATAGAGAGGGCAGAGCTGTCAGCCGGAGGTGAGGCTGTCATGCATTGCTTTTCCATGAGCTGGCACTCTGTGCATAGGTGGGTGTGTCCTGCTCCAGCCAGGAAACGGAGCAGCACCGGGAATGAGCAGAACTCACTCATCCTTTAGGAATGACAATAACAGGACTGAGCTGAAAAGAAAAGATTAGAATCAGTGAATCAGCCATTTGTCCCTTCCCAGGGCTCGGCTGTTGACTCCCATGGGCCCTGCCCTATCCACAGTCAGTTTAAGACAGAGCAAAAGACACTCAGAAAGGGTTCCCAGCATTATCACTGACCTGCTGTGTGACTGGAGCAAGTCACCTCCCTGCTCTGTGCCTCAGTTTCCCCTCCCACCTTTTGGCTGTCTTGTCTGTTTAGATAAGCTCTTCGGGGCAGGCTCTTACTGTGTGTCCATGCTGGGTCTATCTCATTTGATAACCCAAGCTCGGTTAGAGACACTAGGAGCTACCGTAATACAAATAATAATAAGCATCAGTTTTTGTCATTAATTTTTAGATCATCTTAAAGGCAGTCATAAAGAAATTCTAGTGTATTCTAGTGGCCAGGGCACCGGATGGGTTCTGTCCCTGCCTCCAATACTAACCCTCTGCGTGACCTGAGGCAAGTCATGATGACGTTCAGTGCCTCAGTTTCCCCGTCTGTAAAATGGAGCTTATGATCCTTGGCCTTCCTTGTGAGGCACTTTGCGAACTGGGAATGAGTATACTGTCTAACAAGAGTTCTAGCAGGCTCTTTCAACCCCTCTGGTGAGCAAGGTTAGCTGGCACTGGCTTTGGTGTACTTCCTTATGTACCTAAGCAAAGAGGTCATGCTGGAGGCTCCTGTTGGGTCCAAGGAAGTCACGTATCTCTCTGGCAAGCCTGGATCCCACTAAGCAATTCCCACTTGCTAAGCCACAGTTGTTGTTACTGATCATTCTGGGCTGTATTATTTATTGAGTGGTGACAGTGATCCGAAGAATGGCAGCCATATAGCAAAAGCAGTGGATAAATGAACCCCCGCTTGTTCGATCTGCCTGGGATCCTTTGAGTAAAATCGCTATTGAGGCAGCCCCTGCTCTCCTCCTGTCTAGCTGGAACTGGAACCTCGCGTGTGTCCCACTTTGGTTTCACTGGGGTTTTCTCAAACACCGGTTTATAGCCCACGGCAGAGCAGCCTCTGCAGTCAGGCTCAGGTCTGGGACCTAGTCCGTGGTTCTTGAACCCCAAGGGGAAAGTTTGGCTCCAGATCCCATTTTACCCAGACCCTCAGTGCTCACAGGGGTTGACTAACGGGTTTTGCTTTGGACCTGGCTGGTGTCACTGCACTGCTTGGGACACGGGACGTTGGGTCGCAGGGAGTAGGCAGAGGATTTCTGGGTTAATGGCTTCTGCTGTTTCCCTCTATTCCCCTCCCTCGTTTTTCAGGCCTGACCATGATCTATTTTTCATGGACTGCAAAAAACACAAGACAGATGCTTCAGCCCCAGCTACGCAGATCCCGGTAGCGAGGAGAAGCCAGACAGTGACAAGGTATCAGCTTTGATGCTCCGGGGCTTTTGCATCTCCTGGGAAGGAAGGATTTATGGGCTGAACACTGTGACTGGCTCGGAGCTGCAGCTGCCCTATGGGAGGAGGCATGCTTCCTATTTTAGGCTCCTGTGCTGATTCTAGGTCCACGCCGGGGCGGCTTGATTGTTGCTGGTGCTGCCCCGCCGTGATGTGATTGGACCTGGCACGGCGGGCAGGAGCCGTACAGCCCCCACACACTGTAGGCTATATACGGGATGCTTGTCACCAGCCAACTCATTGTCCCATTGGTTACCTGCTCCCAGGGGATTCCTGCATCTTCCTGTTCCCGCTCTGGCTGGGCAGGAATGGACACTCCCTCCCCTGGACTCATTTGTCAGGCTGAGCACATCCTCCCGTGCAAGTGCAATGGAGCGGACAGAGGAATGTCTGAAGTGGAGGAGATACAGGGAGCAGGCAGTGCTGAGCTAGGGCCGATGGAGATGCCCGCAGCACTCAGCCTGGCCTTGTTGATATTCTGGGCAGGCTCCACTCTAGCTGCAGAAACCATGGTTATGGGAGGCTGGGAAGCTGCAGGCAGGCACGGGTCCCCTTTCGCACTTCCCTTCAGGGCACATGCTTGCTGGGTTGGGCTTGCCTGGTGAATGCTAAGACACTTTAGGTTTTAGGCTGGGTAGCTACCGACTGGGCTTATCCCTGGCTCCCCAGGTTCAATCCTCACCAATGAGTGGGGATCCTAACTCCCATCAGGCTAGAAAGAGCCTCAGACGCAAGCCAGGACTAGGGCTGAATCATGGTTTGGGGAAGGAAGGGGTAGATTCAGAGCCCCTTTTCCAGAGCCACTCCCAGCTTGTGAACACACAGCAGGGTTCCCCCCACGCCTAAGGCCAAGGTACCCGTCACAGCTCAGGGGGCAGAGTGGGGGACACCCACCTAACTCCAATCCCGGGCCAGCCACAAGCACAAACTCAAAGGGGATGGTGCATTCTGCATGGAGCATTTGCTCTGCCCTGGGTTGGCATTAGCTGTGGCTGGAGCCTAGCATTCTGGTGTGCATGAGGATCCGTACAAGGGTGTGCACGCAAACACCCACCCACGCACCTGTCTACGGCAACAGTCAGTCCTGCGGAGGGCTCCCTAATAGACGGCATCTCCACCGGGTGTAAAGACACACGGACACAGAGGGTCAAGTGGTTGATCTTTTCTGATTGCCAGGGTGCAGGTCACAGCCGGGATCGTGCTCATTAAGGTCAGCACCAGCGGCCGAATAACTCGACTTTTAGCCGGCATACACTCCGCGACATGGTTTGCTTTGTTCAATGACGCTTCGTTCAGAATCGTGGCCTTTCCCTAACTGGCAGCTTGATGTAGGGCCAGTGACTGAAGCAGACCAAGGCTACCTATCATTGTGATGTACGCGCCTTCCTTCCCTTTCCTCACTTCTCGTCCCTTCACGGTTCTCCCTAGTTGTGAGCGCTTCAGGGCAGGGACTCTTTTGGTGAGACACGTAGCCCACGGTGGGAGGCTTGAAAAGCCACAACCCCTTCTTGAAGCGATGAGCCTGGAGCAAAATGCAAGAGGCCCAGGTTGGGGGCGGTGGTGTTTGTTGACTGTGACTATTTCGTTTCTGAGGTTTAAGTAAATTAAACAGAGGATCAAGTCGACTAGTGCCTGACTTAAAAAAGAGTCTACGTGACACTTATCTAATAGATACACACTGGGGTATGTGAGCATTAGAGAACACACTCTATGCATACTATAAAGAGCAGGTACACCCAGAGGAATCCACAATTTCCATGTGGCACTCAAGCCCGGGCCATGTAAACCAGCAGGAAGCAGTGAATAAAGCATCAAGGACTGAGACAAGGACTTATTTCCTGCTAAAGTGACCTGATGCCCCATAGGCTGCTCGCTGCCTCTGGGTGAAACGAAGCCAGCCAGCTGCTCCAGCACAGGTCCTGGAGTCTGATTGCACTGCTCGCTCCTCTGACATTCCCTCTCTCTGACGCCTCGGCCTTTTTCTGGGGTTCTGAGGGAGGCACTGCAGTCCCTGGGGTGTTGAGGCTGCTGGCGTGGGGGGGGGAGGGAAACGGTGTACTCTTATGGCTTTGAGTAACGCATCCTGCACCATCCACACCAAGCACCGGACCACTAACACAACTGGGAAGTGCCAATGGACATGAGAACGATCCCTGCTGGTCGCCATCGGTCTGTGCAGAGGAACCCCCGAGATCGCATTTCCCCTCTGGCTCAGCTGCCTGTGTATACATGCACGGCTGACAGGAGCAGCCCACTGGGGGGCTGGGAAAGTGACCTCCTTCTCAGACCTCTCCTGGGCCCTGCCTAAGTGACGTGGTGGGGAGAATGCCGGTGGCCGGCCTGTAACAACATGACCACAGGAGGGGCTGGCCCAGTGACAGCAGAACCATGGGAAGCTGAGGAGCTCCGTGAAGTCAAGACTGGTTGCACACTCCTGCCTGAGTGATGTCTGGGTGAGCGCGAAGAGCAAACTCCCGCCCTCAGGGCACCGAAGTGCCACCATCCGCACATCAGAGCGGGGTTATCTGGAGAGGGGTTTTCACAGGATAACTCCCTACCCAGCTACTCCTCCTCCATGTCCCTTGGTGCCTCTCGTAGCGAGAGGAGAGCCCAGCACTGCCTTCCGGGGCCAGGTTGTAACAGGTGACCGCCTACATTTCAAGATCACAAAAAGGACGAAGATGAAAGATGCCAGAAGAAGCCTATGGGACAGCACGGTACAAAATAACAAACATTAAACCCCAGAGTCCCCGTTGGTATTGCCACATCCAATCCCCTGCACAGTTACTGCTAGAAACACCCAAGCAGACAATTTGTAGCAGCTCCTTATTGGATAGTGGGGTCCCAGGACGTTAGGCACCACATAGGGGACCTCCTATCACAGCAGGGGGAAGGCTGCCTATCTTCACCCGTGGGCACCAGATGTTACAACTAGACCCTCAAGGTTACTTTAGGCTTCTCCTCCTCACCCCCCAAAAATATCTGATTCCTGAGCCACTGCCGTGTGTGGCTGATCCTCACCCAATGGCCCGAACCCCCTGCAGCGTGGAAATGGCTTCCTTGTGGACAGAGTTGGGGGCAGGGGTGGAAGCGCCGTCTTCCTGGAGCAGCACTTTAGGACTGTGCAGCGGGCTGGGGGAGGGAGCAGCTCGTGGGATTCCCAGAAGACGCAGTGACTCCTTCCCTTTCTCCTGTGTTGGGAAATGTTGCTTCCATTTCCCTTAATAGCTTCCTTTCTGCAGTCCAGGGGCTTTCCCCACATGCCCTACTGCGATGCTGGAAAGGATCTGGGTCCTCTCCAGCTTGGGAGATCCCAGGGGGAGGATTTCCCCTTCGCACTCATCTCGCCCCCTCTGGATAAGGCAAGTTTGGGTAGCACCAGGCATTGCATGGACGGACCAGTCTAGGGGGGGATAGGCAGATGAAAAGAGTGTGGCACGGAGAGAAGGGGATATTTTGCTCCTATAATAACTCCCTCTGCTCTCATCTGCTCCTTGGTTCATGATTCCCAAATTCCCCTCTGTCTCACACACACACATCGCTAGCACTGGTACGGCACTGCTGGGAGGAAGCTCACTGCCAGAAGGGTGCTAACAGCAACAGGTATCTATCGAGAGATTCTGCCTGGCTCAGCGACTAAGGGAGCAGAGAAAACCTGAGGACTCGGAGGTGGGCCAGGACTGTGTAGGAACACTCAGAAACCAGAGCCATGGTTGGCAGGGAGAGACTTTGACCAGAGCACAAAGCTACCTCCCAGCTGCTGCAGAGAGGTGAAGCCCGGAAAGGTGGTGATTAAAGGGTGTGGACTGGCCAGAGGGTGCTGGTTCCTGGGTGTGAACTGAACGCGGCGGAATCCCTGGCTGTGCTCCATCTGTCGGGGCCCCAAATCTCTCTAATCCTGGAGATTAGAGACCAGATGCCAGGCACACACAGGTTAGCTGCAGGTAACAGAATATCCTTCTGGGAGGAGGTTATGGACACCAAAGCGCAGGCAATTAAGGGTAATCCTGCACCTGTGCCTAATGAGGTTATGAGTCTCACATCCCAGCGCAGCACCAGGAAAGCTGGGGGTCTGGGACAAGGCAGCTGTTGGGACGAAGCTGACGCAGGCCAAGCTGCCCCGACGGCAAGTATCACGCCAGAGACAGAGGGCGGGGAGGGGTAGATAAACCTGCCCTGCTTGTGAGCTATTCTGGCTGCCACTGTAGTCAGTGGGCGCTTTGCCTGAGTGAAGACGGCAGGATTTATCCCTGGGGCGCTGCAGGGCGAGATGGGGTGACACCCCTGTTTCTGGCACAGCTTCCTCGGGGCATCTGCGCCTGCAGCGTCTGGGAAAGAAACTAGAAAACCCCTTGTGTCATCAATTTCCCCAGAGCAAAGATACGAAAGATGTTTCCCCTTTTCCATCTCTTTCACTATGAAATGAAACTGCTGCCCCTGGCTCGCTGATCAGTGCCCAGCCTCCAGCCAACTCAGCAGTGGGAAGGAAGGCGTTGCACCGTCCTCCTCTTTGCCGGAGTCAAAGACCAGAGACCACAGTGGAAATCTCCTCCCGTGGCCTGAATGCTGCCCAGATGGGGGTAGCTGGGACCCTTCCCCTTAATGCTGGCAGCACAGCAGTGGATGTGATGGGAAGGCATAGTGAGATGGGCCTGGCCCAAGCCCGGGATCTCAGCAGTCCCCAGCCTCGGGGAAGCTGGGATCCAAACTTTATGACCCTGGCCCAATTCTAATACTCAGCAAACTAGCCAATCGACCCTGCTGGGAGGGAGCTTGGGAGAATCATCGCCCTAATACAGTGGGGGAAGCTGAATCACAGAGAGGTTTAGCGCAACCTCTAAAGCAGCCACTGATTTTGGGTGCCCAATGGGAGGCCCTTTGGACCGCATTAAATTTCCAGAGGTGCTGAGCACTTGCACCTCCCGTCCATTTCACAGGAAGCTGTGGGTGCTCTCTACTTCGGCAAACCAGGCCCTGGGTGGTGTCTTAAGCTGGGCATCCAAAATCAGCAGCCACTTTGGAAAGTGTTGGCCTAAAAAGACTTGCCCAAAGCCACAGCATCAGGCTCGTATTAGAACCTGGGAGCGTCTGGCTTGGAGGTGCTCTGGCCTCCCTCAGAGTTGCCTTCTGGATATATATGAGCAGGGAGTGCTGGTGTCAATGCCTGGATTTAGCCAGGCTATCAATCCATTCTCATGGGCCCATCACCGTGGTATCTAGCGGGGCTATAGCACTCCCAGCTTTTGCAAGGGCACTAAAGTGTCTGCATGGGCCTGGCAAAGGCAGGACTGCCAGCTGCTGCCGAGGTTCTGACTGGGCCAGTGTCCAGCATCAGAATATAAAGAACAGCCACACTGGGTCTGACCAATGGTCCCTCCAGCCCAATATCCTGTCTCTGACAGAGGCTTCAGAGGGAATTAACAGAACAGGGCAATTTTGAGTGACCCATCCCATCATCCAGTGGGTTTAGGGACACCTCAACCATCTTGGCTAATAGCCATTGACAGACCTACCCTCCATGAGCGTATCTAGTTCTGTTTTGAACCTGCTTATACTTTTGGCCTTCACACCATCCCATGGCGATGAGTTCCACAGGTTGACCGTGCATTGCATGATAAAGTACTTCCTTAGGTGTGTTTGAAACCTGCTGTCTATTAACCTACACAACCTCCCAAGGTACCCTGGCCAGTAGGGGGAGTGGTCTGCGCACACTCCCCACCCCAGCGTGCGTTACTGACCCGGCTGGAGGGTTATTCTTATTTGGCTTTATTTAGGCCTCTCTGAATGCGTCTCCTGGCCCTGGGGCAGGCCTGAGGGAGTATAACTTTTCAGAGACCAGGAGCCCTGGCAGGAGGCTGCAGTCACTCCTCACTCAATCACTATATATAAAGATCGGTCAGTGGCGTGGGTCCGTCAGAGGCGCAGACAGGCTGCTCATTCCCAGAGAGCTGCTGGCTGGACACAAGAGAGGACGGGAGGATGTTTCCTGAGACGGCTCTGTTTGTGGCGAATTATCTCCTCTCTCGGTACGTGCGCTCGCCTTGCTTTCACAGCCACACGGGACCGCGGTACTTAGACAGAGGCTAGAATTTCAGGCGTGGTCCAAATGGACCCTCCTTCCTCCCCCGCAGCAACAGCTGCCCCGAACGTATGGCGGGTGTCGAGCATTGCCATGAAATTCTGCACACGTCTGAGACCTGCTCTGCAAAATGGCATCCCACGCACAGCGGGACCGCAGGCGCACCGCACGGACGCCATTTTGCAAAGCATGGCTTTGGGCATGTAACCCATGGAGGTGCCCCCAAACTAGCATCTGGCCCACCGCACTGTAAAGATTGGGCAATCCTCAGTGAGCCAGACGGCCCCCCAAGAGAGGACTGCTTTTGCCTGACATGGGCGCATGCAAGGGGCTTGCGACTCCTGTAACTCAGCCTCTCCCCACCCTGGAATTTGCTTTCGGTGATGCAGTTTGACTCATCAGTGAGCACTCTTCGCCTCCCTCCCTCAGAGAACTTGGATCAGAGACCCTGCCAAGGTTTTGTTCTCCTGTCAGATTCGGTTTCTCTCACAGCGTCCGCAGACTCGAAGCGCAATCCATCTCTCTCAGTAGGAGGGTTTGTCAGGACATTTGTGATCACTATCCCCACCCCCCACCCCGGTGCCCTTGATAGCTTAGAAATGATTTACAGCAGGAAAGGAATAATTCTTGCTGAATAAATTGGAGACAGCTGAGTTCCCTGAAGATGATGTCCCAACCAGATTCTGTCTTGGGTGGTTATGTTCTGCCTCCCCAAACTCCCCCCGCACAGCAAGGCACAGATATCATTTCCAGCCCTGGACTGCTGTGCACATTAGACGCCTGTTCCAGCCCAGAAGTGGCTACATTTCACTGCTTGATGAAGTGACCCCTCTCTCTAGTTTGCAGAGTGCTTTGGGATCCTTTGGATGAAAGGCACTAAGGGAAATGCAAGATGCTAGGGGGCTCTGACCCGATCTGCGATCAAGGGCAAATATTGCTCAAATCCACCTTCTGCTCCCTGAAACTTCTGCCCCAGGGTGGGACTGCCCTTTGGCAGGGAAATTGACAGCACGACACCCATGGGGAGTGAGAGCACAAGAGCAGCATGTCCGCAAACCAACATGCGACTCCACTGCAGAGACTTCCCTATATAAACCTCATGGGCTTCTCTCTCTTGATGCAGCAAGCCGAGGGCCCTGCTGCCCCGCAGAAATGAAGTGGAGATGCCAGTTTATGGGGGGAGGAAGAATATTGCTCTGCGCCCTGCTTACTCCAGTCACCGGGGCCTGCGAGATTACTGGGTCAGCCCGCAGAGGCGCTATGCATCTGGCAGCACATGGGCCACCCCCAGGCGGTGGCTGCTTATCCTCCCTGGGAACACAGGCCTTTCCGAAGTAGAGTCTGTCCACTGGCCAAGCTGCTGCGGATTGAAACACAACCTGGTGTAAGTACAGACCCCAGCAGGTCCTGGGGCTGGGGACCTTTGCAAGGTGAAGAGGGGGCGCAGGGGTGTGGGAGCTCGCAGGGACAGAGCGAGGTGGAACACAATCCCAGCACTTAACCCACGGCTACTCTGAGCCTGGGGGCTCCAGTTGGCAGCTGATCTGAGTGTCGGCCCACCAGGAGGCTGTCACCCAGGAGACACTCTCTTGGGACAGAGTGGATGGAACCAGACTTGGAGGCAATGGGGCTAGTGGTTAAAACAGGGGATCAAGAGTCAGGACTCTTGGGATCTGTTTGGCTCTGCCTTGGATCGTGTCCTGCTCTGGGCCTCGGTTTCCCCAGCTGAGGAGTGGGAACAAGTCTCACCTTCCTCCCAGGAGCGGGGATGAGGGATGAACTCATCTGTGTTTGAAAAGCACTTTGGATTCTGCAGATGGCCGCTGCTGTGGACAAGCCAAGTGCTATCACGGGGGCAATGCTCTCCCATTCGGGACCTGGCTCACTCACCTTGCCCTGGTAGCTAGCCTTGGGGGTGGCCTGCTGGGGTCCTGTCCCCCCTAGCCACAAGAGTCAGCATAGCAGAGTCTGGTGCCAAGTGCAGGAGGCTATGGGACACGAGAGGTGGCAGCTGGAATGAAATCGCTCTGGCCTCTGAACAGGATCCTGGGCCACCGACTCATGTAAAGGCAGGGCATGGGAGAGGGTCAGCAAATGGGTGAACCCAAAGGGCCTTCCCAAACCAGACCAGGCCCCATAATGAGCCAGGATTATCCCTGCTGGAGCTAGTCACTGGCCTTTAGCTGGACGCTGGCAGCTTTGACTCTCCCTTGTTCATACTGTTAATAAAGCGAAATCCCTGATGTGGCAAATGCAGGGTTTATTTGCCCTCCCTAGGTCTCACGCCGAGGTACGTTCTGCATGGTGTCAAGGGGGATCGCATGGGAGCCGGAAGGTGGGACTGGGGTTTCCTTGGCTGGCTGGGCCTGTCACCCCATCATCTTCTCACCCTCACCGTCTCCCTCCTTCTCTTTCTTAAAGACCCCCTAGGAAGGTGCAATGGCTCTGATTGGCCAAAAAAAAAAACAGGAGAGGAAGGGAGATTTGCCATTCACAACACAGTGCCTGAGATGCCAAGGAAAGGGTTAATTAGCTCTCTGTAGCGGCTGAGTAACAGTGTCCTGGCCTCCAAGTATGCTCGGCCAATGGATGTTTGCTCCGATGAGGTCATGCTTTTTGCTTGCATTTCATTGGCTGGGCCGGGTTGTCTCTTGATACCCTGCAGAGGAAAGTTATGGGGGTGAAGTTGGCTGAGAACTGGTGCAAACTGGCTGCCTGGAGTCAGGAGCAGGTTCTTCCTTGGTGCTCCTGTAATTCAATTCACATCCCTTCCCAACTTCTGATTCCACTGGTGCCGTGAGCACCAGCAGGCCGAGTGCCAGGGATAAGTCCGGGCAGGTCCAAAAATAAAAAACAGGGCCACATCTGACAGCTGATCCAAGCCTAGGAATTCAGGGAGCTCCTGGGAAGGATCAGATTTAAAGAGAGTGTGTGTTCGTGCGCGCAGCGGGTAGATCTCTGCACGCCGAGCAACACACCCGAATCAGCCAGAAATAGCAATAGCATCATCAAAGCAGCCAAAAGGTACCTAATGCAACATGCAGGGAAAGGATCTGGTTTCAGCAGGTAACGCTGGTGAACGTGGACCAAAAACACAGGTTCTCAGAGTCGGGAAGCTGGGGAAAACTGGACAATTTTGATCTTGTTTCGTTATGTGGTCTCTGATTGGACCTGTGCAGTTGCTCCTTTTTGGACTGTGGAGCAGGTTATAGGAACATTTCTCTGGATCCTTCTTTTTCTCACTCTCCAAAAATCATTTTGTTATTATTTGTGCTGAGGTAGCACATAGGAACCCCCGTCGTGGAGCAGGGCCTCCCTGTGCTTAGGTGCTGTACAGACACAGAACAGAGAGACAGTCCCTGCACTGAAGTACTCACAGTCTAAATATAAATCATCTCTCAGTCTGTCTCTCACACTTTTGTTTTTCCTTTCCCCTGTGGACTCTCTCCACTTTCCCTCTTGTGTCCTACGGTTTCTAGACAGGGAAAATAAGAAACGCACCTTGGTTCTTTGCCTTTTGTGCTTTGCTTTTAAAAAACGTGTTATCAGAAACAAAGCAGCAGCATGTTCCAGTGATGGGACTGGTTGCCCAGAGAACTGGATTCTAATCATAACACTTCTGCAGGCTCACTGTGTGGCTGTAAGTAACTTCTGCCCTTGGTGCCTCAGTTTCCCCATCTCTAAAACGAGGATGATTGTACTTCTTTGTAAAGCACGATAAGAGCTTCAGATGAAAGGTGCAGAGCATTATTGTTATTCTAGCGATAATATATTACCTTTGTCCAAGAGTGACTCATTTAGCCAGAGTTTGCAAGGCCTTCCCCAGTCCCCTGGCTCAGGGAACCAGGCAGGGAATGCAGCAGAATTTACTACTGTAGAGCTGTTCAGCTCCCCCTCTGCCTCTGAGCCTTCATCTCTTGCTGACTAATGCGTCTTACTTCTAAGCTTTCTGCCCCAGTTCCAGCTTTGCCCGTTGAGATTAATGTGGGAAGCTAGAGCAGCAAAGGTCTTTTTTTCAGGACAACAGTGACTCTTTCTTTGATCTTTTGACGCTGAAAGTTCACAGTACCGCAGTTTAATTGACAGCTTCATATCCTGGGCAGAAAAGGGCCTCAGTCAAACCTCCATATGCAACACCCTCCCCAGCTCTGGGGACACCAGATCCAGAGCAGGATCCAAGCTTTGCATCTCTAGTCCTGGGTGAGGAGAGAGAAAGGGTACAGTCGAAGTGCAGGCTTTGGCCATGGAGGTTGCACACCGACATTTTCCAAGGGAAGATCAGTCGTTTGCTTTGTACGGAAAGGATCAGCCCATGGACATATATCAGGTTTCAGAGTAACAGCCATGTTATTCGCAAAAAGAAAAGGAGTACTTGTGGCACCTTAGAGACTAACCAATTTATTTGAGCATAAGCTTTTGTGAGCTACAGCTCACTGGACATATAGTAACAACTCCATGGAACATCATATTGCCATATTCCAAAAGCACCAGGCTCTCCCTGGAGAGCTACTGAAGTGTTTCCATGAGCTGTTAGCAATATAGGACTTATGACACACAGCTGAGCTGTCCTGATTCCATCTAGATGATGGCAGTGGCCTGCAAACCCACAGACACATATGGCAGATGGTTGCGAAGTGGAGGGCCAAATTCCATCCTCAGTTAAACCCAGACAATCTAAGGAAGGGCGGGGTGTAACGTGGGGCAGGATTTGGCCTGTAAAGTCCGGTCTTGAGTCGCCGTCATAATCCTCAAGCAGCAGCAGCCCCATGCGTAGCTGCCAAAACAGAGCCAGTGTACGTAGATCCTTATTACTAATTACACACACACGCTCATTTTGTCACCCAAACAAATTCATTTTGTGGGGGCAGGCAGGGCAGGGGAGGGGGGCAAAACTAATTAGAATAAATTCAGAATAATTTGTTTCAAGTGCCTTTGCTCCTGGAGATAACAACTCTTGGGACAGACCCAACCACCCCTTGGCTCTGGGAGAAACAGGGCTAAACAGTAGGATTTAATAGCAGATTCAGAGAGGCAGGTCTTTTGTTTCGAAACCACACACCAAATTAGACAATCAGCGAGAAGAAAAGCTAATAATAAAGCAATCAGACAGGTGTGGGGCTGAGGGACACATGGGCGGGGGGGGAGAGAGGGAGCAGGAGAGACCGAAAGGAAGGGAAAAACTAAACGCTTTGCATTTCAGTCTCGATCCATTCCGTGGCTTTCTTCTTCCCTCTTCTCTCCCCTGCTTAATTCTTTTCTGGCTCCTCTTCATCTTTTTTTCTCCCTTCTGCCACCTCCCCTTTTCTCCCTGTCCCCTTTCATTCTCACCCTCATAGGGGATTCCCACCCATCCTGCTGGCCCTTTATGTTTCTCTCTGTAGCAGGAGCCCTGGCCCTTTCTCTGCCATTTTCATGCGTTCTGGTCCCAGCTGAGGCCTGTGCTGCTCTCTCACCATCTGTCTCTGCGTTCGTCAAGGCGTGAGGAACTGCCAGGGCTGGCAGGGGCGAGATCACCAAAAAGCACGTGGCACGGGGGGGGAGAAAGGCGCTTGCTGGCTCACCCTGGCATGGTACAGGGGTGGTGGTGCCAGGTATCTCTTTAGGCTCCCAGGGGTAAGGAGGCCATGCCCAAGTATGGAGGCTGTCACAAACCCCATGGACATGACTGCAGAGCAAGGAATCAATGCCAAGCTGTGTAAGGGCACAGTACCCTCCCGTGGCCAAATCTTTGAATAATCCCCTGCCCCTCGAGTGCTAACTGGTGGCATCCGGGCTGGGATTTAGGGCTGTGGTTATTTTATTGGAGAGAGAAGTAATTCTAAAGTTCTCTCTCCAGCCTGACCTGCGGTAACCCCCACCCGTGCCCCTCCAGCTCCTCTGACTTTTCCTAGCTCCTAACCCTAGGGCCCCTGCTATTTCAGCCTGTGCCTCTTCCCAGGAGAGATTGCCAATCCACCCACTTCTTCTGGATGTGTTTTCCTAATCAGCCGAGACCGCTGAACTCATTGCACTTGTAAGATGAACATAAGATCAGGCCTCCAGGAGTGAAAATTTAGTGTATTAACTCCTCCTGCACTGTTCAGTGCCCCAGGGCTTCTGTTTCAAAGTGCAGATGTTTTCTCATCTGTTCTCTGATCTGCCTCAACTTAACTTGAAGGGAACACCAGTATTTTACCTCCGTATCCACAAGTCAGCTTCCCACAGCCCCGGCCTTGGGTCTCTCCTGTGATCCAGCCGGGGCTACTGCAGTAATGAGGACTCTTCTGGGGGCAGTTCCGAGCCAAGACTACACGCTAGTTACAGTGCGGGTCCAAAGCCTGGTTTGGAAATCCCCAGAGATGAGATTCCCGGCTGGGAATGGGGCATGCAGTCATTTCAGAGGCCACAGACACAAGCAAGTGAAAAAGAAAACACTCCCCCTATAAGAGCAGATGGTGATTTATAGAATTACAGCGCAAGGCATGGCCCAGGGAGACCAGATGGGACTTGAGGGGAAGAAAGGGAATAAAAATGGAAGAGTAAATAGAGAAGGAACTTTACCAAGCTGGCACCTTACAGCTCCTATAAATATTTAACAGCCTGCATCCCTGTTCCTGTTATGAAATCTAAGGCGTTAGCTGCTTGCAACGCCAAAACTCACCCTCCTCCCTGAGAGAATTTCAGCCTTCAGCTGTTGCCAAGGGAATTCCCAAACCAAGAGGACAGCAGGTCAGTGGGGCAACAAACGAGGGGGCTGGAGCATCCAGGTTTGGGCTGCCATGGAAGCGGGAGCTGACGCCAACCGAAAAGGCATCAGGAAGGTTGTGGGTTCCTGCAAGAGGCAAGTGTATACGTTTCAAACTTTCCTAGGCTTGTGTAACCCACTCACCCACAGGCCTCAAATCCCCGGCCTCAAGCAGATGTCATCTTCACACAGTTGTTACTTAATCTTCAATTAAATAGTTAAATTACTTGAAAATTAACTTCTGTGTAAATAACCCCCCGTGATCTGTAGAAAATAAACCACACAATGCTCCGGCTTTGGTGCTGCCCTAGGACGCTAAGGAAATAACACCTGTATAATCACCGTGTCTTTGTTTCCAAGCAGGCCAGTTTAATGCTTTTTTCCCCCACTGCCTGTCCCCAGCCCCGCACTGCTGCCATCTCACTGGTCCTTTCAGATTTGCAGCCTCCAAAATGCGTTTTTACCTCATCACGCAGCCAGCTGCTCGGTATAGAGCCCAGATTTGAGCCCCAGTTGCTGCTGGGCATTCAAAATGGGCTTCACCAACCCAGGAGCACACTACTCGCTGCTGCGGAGGAGCTGAGAACGGCAGCTCAGCGCATGAATGATGAGGTCTCAAGGCCAATGCTCCTTGGAATCCTGGGACGGTTGCAATGGGAACTGGGTATAAGGACAAACCCCTTGTAAACTGGTGGAGTGGGTCAGCTGATTTGGCAACAGTCTTTGAGTCAGCACTTCTCTCTTCCAAGCTTTGTGCACACAAATTGAAACAAAATGGGCCCTGCATGTCCAGAAACCACCAAGACTGCATCTGATGAAGTGGGTTTTAGCCCACGAAAGCTTACGCCCAAATAAATTTGTTAGTCTCTAAAGTGCCACAAGGACTCCTCATTGTTTTTGCTGATACAAACTAACACGGCTACCGCTCTGAAACCTGTTCAGATGAGTGCGTACCAGGGGTATTTATACTACAGTGTAGACTCATCACTGTCCCTGTGTAAACAACGATGACACCCCGGGTATGTTTATTATTGCCTATCACCCTGAGCCAAACAAGCCAGGCCGGTTTTGCCCTTATAACTGCGTCTACACTAGGGGCTTCTGCCAGCACAGCTATGTCAGGCCGGAGTCACAACTCCTCGCACCGCAGCAGGGCTATGCCAGCAGAAATCTGCAGTGTAGACGTAGCCTGAGGGACAACACATTCCCCCAGTGGAACAGGAGAAGCGGGGCTTGATGGTGGGACACTGTTACCTAGCAACAACGGATTAACCCTTTAATGGGTGTCACTGACAAGACAACTCTCCTCCCATTCTCCTGTGTGAAAGAAGTCTGCACGTGTGAGTTCCTGTGGGGCTGATCAAGGATATGCTCAAAACTCCAGCTTGTCCTGCCCAATCTCTTTGGCCTGTGACCCGCCTCTCAGTCTATGACCTATCTCCCGTCGCATCCCCCTACCCCATCTTTCTTTCCCTTCTGCAGATGGAAATATCGCTGGCAAAATCTCAACCATTACTACCTGGGCAAGAGAGTTCGCCGACTCACGAGCCTGTGACCTGTCACCCCTGAGGGGGTCACCAACCCAGGTAAGTGGATCAGTTCCCGTGTGCTATCTGCTGCTCCTCGGGGGACAGCTGGAGTCAGGGAAACCCTGGGGCTAAACACTCTGCGAGGTCAGAGGTAAATAACGGTCTTGTCACCAGACCCAGACCGCACCCTCTGAATCCACCACGGGTACTGGGAGACCGCACGACTCGTTCATCATCAAGGTATCTGGGCACCTATGGGAGGTGGGGACCCACCTTCTTCCTATTATTATTGAACAGTTATGTTACAGGAGCGCCTAGAGGTCTCAACCCAGTCGGGGCTCCATTGTGCTAGCTGCTGTACAAACTTATAACGAATGACCATCGCTGCTCCAAAGAGCTTACCATCTAAAGCCTTCTTCACTGTCCCCTTTCCCTACTGGGGACCTGGATGTCCTAATCAGTCCATGCCTAGCTAGAGGAGCCTGGGTGCTTTGGAAGATGTTTTGCCTGAGTAAGGATGTCAGGCCTGGCCCAGGGACAGAGTTCCTCCCCCGGTGCCCTGGTTTCAGTCTCTCAAGCAGAGTCCCTGTCCAGATCAGCACAGTCCCTCTCCCTCGTTGCCCAAGTGGCATGTCAGGCCTTTCCAACGTGACTGAGGTGAGGGACGTAACCGAAACCTCCACAACAGGAAACTCGGCCTCCCGCGATTTCTTCATGCCCGGGGAGGTTCTTCCAGCTGGTTTTATAACCTGACATTTCAGAGGCCAATGGACCTCTGAGCATTGCACCCAGAGGAGGAAGTGAGCCAATGAAGGGAAAGCACATGATGACGAACACGCGTGCTGCTCTTCCATGCTCGCTGGCGTGCATGTGCCAGATCGGCCTATGGCACGTGGCAGCAACAGCTAGGGATCCCAGCAGACCCCGGCTCTTCTGGAAAAGACCTGCTAGATTTAATTTACAAAGAGCCAAGGCAGGGGCTGCCCCAAAGCAGAGCAGATTGCAGCTGCCCTCCTGCTGCGGCCTGTCAAGACTACAATTTCCAGCGTGCGGTACAGTTCTTTCAAATTGGAGCATTGCATGCTGGGACTTGTAATCTCATTGGGCTGAGCTTCTGAATGCACCACAAAAGTGGCTGCGAGAGCTCTGTGGGCTGCACTTATCCTTCAGCAGACAGAGCTGCACGTGTGGTCTTGGAAGCAGCTCTCACAATGTCCAGAACAATTACTGGTGCCCAGTTGGTCTTTGTTAATGGGCCATCTGAAACCGGGAGCGACAGAGCCAGCTCTACAAGATCTAGGTACGACCCAGGCAAAGAACCCCTTAAGCTGGTGAACAGCAAGCGGTAAGCGACATGGAACGGTGACAGCGCATCACATCTTGAGTAAGAACACCTTTAGCACACAGAGCTGTCATTCTCACATGCACCTTCCTTCATAGGAACATGAGCATTGCCAGACTGGATCAGACCCAAAGTCCATCTAGTCCAATGTCCTGTCTCCAACAGTGGCTCATGCCAAATTCTTCAGAGGAAGGTGCAAGAATCTCACAGTAGCAGATATGCAATAATCTGTAACCATGAAAGCCTCATGATGACCCCTAACAGTTACAGATCAGTTTAAGCACTGAAGAATTACATTTTTTTATTCCTTCCAAAACTCTTTGTTTGCCTTAACTGTTATAACTCTGGGTGTTCTTATTATCCTGTTGAACGTCCATTCCCTCACTCTTTGAATCTTGCCAAATTCTTGGCCTCAGTGACATCCTGTGGCAGTGAGTTCCACAGTCTAATTCCATAATGAGTGGAGGGGGGGAGTATTTCCTTTTATGAGTTTTGATTTTGCTACCTTTCAATTCCATTCAGTGTCTCCTTGTTCTTGTGTTGTGAGACAGGGAGAAGAAGCTTCCTTCCCTAGAGGATTCATTATTTTATATACGTTTACTCTGGCCCCTTTCCTTCATCTCCTTTCTAAGGTAAACAATCTTAGTCTTTTCAATCTCTCTTCATAGGAGAGATTTTCCAGGACTTTGATCATTCTCATCACCCTTCTCTGAACCCCCTCAAATAATACCCTATCTGAGATGAGTGACCAGAACTGTACACAAACACACACATAGAGATTTGTCTAGATAGAAGAGAGCACTGATGTACATAATAGCATTATAATACTTTCCATATTATCCTCCATCCCGATCCCTCTTCATCCTAACATCTTGGTTGCTTCTCTGTCAGTTCCCAGCCATAGAGGGGAGGGAGGAAAAAGACAATAGCTCCCTGGCCTACCCAGCCCACTTCCCAGGAAGCATTTCTACTTGCACCAGCAAGCGGCTGAGTAGGCTTCTCAAGCCTTGCCACCATGTGTTACACACAGAACCTATGATATCCCTCCAAGTCCGACCGTCATGATGCACATGAGATCCTCGCACCGGATCCTTGCTGCAGTGAAAGAGGAGGCTCATCCAGCCGGGTTCCCAGCTGATTCTCACGTTGGCCAGTTATACCCTGAGGGGCAACAGCAGCTAAACTGGGACCCCAAAATTCCCCTCTCCATCTCGGAGGCTAATGGAGATTGGAGCCGCGCAGTGTCCCAGTGCTGGAATCCACGCGCACGTGCAAACTTGCACAAATGCACATGTACACATACAAGCTCACGCATGCACTCACCAGTATACGTGCCCGCGCACAGGGTACATACACACTCATGCCTGCACGACATACGCACACGCAGACTCAGGCGCATGAGCTGTTCACAAGCTTGTGAATGATTCTGGAGCCACCCAGTGTATTGGCATCCACAGGAGGAACCGGTCCCCCAGACATACCTGGGGCACCACCGAGCGTTTGCAGAGTGAAATTCGCAGTCCCTTGCAGCTGACGTGCAGTCACCTCTGCCTTCCCCTTGCCCTCTCCCACAGGAAGCTGAAGCAGCCTGGGAAATCCCTTTGGTATCTTGCAGGGGCAGTCCCTGGCTCCATGTGTCAGTAGCCATCAGGGGCTGCATTCTCGCAGTCACAGCTATGAATATCCCCATTATGTTCGGCCTCTGCCCCCCGCCCCTCCCCAATGTTTCCGTGTTGTTATTTTACACTTGTGCCATTGCTACCGCATGTGATCATTTCGGCACAGCAACGGCACCTGCTGCAAGCCACGGCTGGCTGGGGGGTGGGGAGGCGGAGACAGCAGGTGCTGTGCTCTGGGCTCACCCCTCCACCCAGATTCCCGGCTATCACAACAGCATCCATCCACTCACTCCTGTTTGAGGGTGGGGTCGTGGATCCAGACACCCTTCAGCTCTGGCGATGTTTCATTCCAGGGCCAAAGACTGCGGCTAATGGCCCAAACCCAAGTCCCAGATCCAAACAATCGGAATTCCCGGCCCCTATCTGCTGCTTTATCACCCCCAGCTCTAACCTTACAGACTAAGGAAAACATTGTGTGAAAATAAATGAATCCCGCACCACCCGCTCATCACCACTTCCCCCTCTACAGCAGCTTCACTGTGGGCCTGTGCCACCAACTTAGACCCTGACAGGTTGAGAGCCTTGGCAGAGATGCACATGTCTGTATATGGCTATGCACAGGAATCTCTTCACCTGCCCACTGATATGCAGCTACTTCTGGGGTGGAATGTGGCCGCTCTTTAACGGCCCGTAGCAACAATATACGACAGTTTTGGGATGGGAAGAGAAGCACGGGGAATGTGCATTTAAACATGTATGTTTCAAAAGAGACTCCATTCCATTTTCTCTACAAGGAAGGACTGCAGCTCCCAGTGGGATTCAGACCAAGAATGAACTAGGGTTGGATGCAGGGGAACTAACAGGGTCCTGTTATGCCAGGGAGAGAGGGTTGCTGTGTTGGGGAGGAAGCTTTGCCTAGTGGTTACAGCACAAGCCTGGGAGATCTGGGTTGTGTCCCTAGCTCTGCCACTGACCGAATGGATCGCCCTGGGGAATTCGGCTCACTTCTCTCTGCAGCCACCTTTGAGGGGCAAGGAGCGATAGCAAGGCTGTGATCGTGCTCAGGAAGGGAGAGAGCCATCAGTGTGGAGAAGAGCGTGACTAGGTCACAGAGGGGCCACCCTCAGGACTATAAGGGTCACAGGCCCCCATGATCTTCCTGAGAAAGGACAGGGCCAGGGGGTGGGACACATGGGGTGAAGCGGCCTGGCCCGTGTCTGAGGAAGCTGCAGATAATCCCCTGCTTGAGTGCCAGAGCTTTGGGCCCTGTCTGTCCTGGGGGGCAGGTGTGGCTCAGAGAGAGAACAGCTGCCTCCCCCACCCCTTGCTCCTTTCATGGCTTCCTCACCCCTTGCTCCTTTCACGGCTTCCTCTCCCGCCACTGCCAGGGGCTCGTCCTGCTCTGTCCAGACCTTTCATCTGACGCTCTTCCTGCCAGCCCTGGAAATGGCAGGCCGCTTTCCTGTCCCAGATTCCTCTCTTCTCCCTGCTCCCCCCACCCCAGCGCTTCCTGCCTGTGAGCGGCCAGTGCCAGCACAGGGCTGTGATTCACTCACCACGACCCCCTCCCTGTCCCCATCCTGCAGCTCTTGGCTACATCACGGTTAATCAGCCAACTTCACCAGCGTCACCCCAGGCCCCTTCCTCTTCACATGCTCTCTCCCCCTCCTGGCTTCCAAAGCCTTGGCTGGAGCACACCGTCTGGTTAATACCCTGTCTACACTAGGAGAGTTTGTACCCAGCTCGGTGCTAACTGGAGTACACACAGGCCCCCAGGGAGGCCATAGGGTTTGTCTAGTGGACTGAGCACTGGCCCACAAGCTAGGAACTCCTGTGCTCAAACCCGAGCTCTGCCAGCAACTCTGATGTGCGGCTTTGGACAAGTCACTTAACATCTCTGCCTCTCACTTACTGTTTCTCCTGGGGTGGGCAGATTGCGGGGCCTGAATGATTCAAAGTGTGGAAGAGCCAAAGCGCTCTGTGACAGGGCTTATTCCTCAACTAAGCACGTAGGACCTGGGCTTTGCCCCTGTGAAGGGGGCATCCAGATGACCTACCCTGATCTGACCGGCTCTGTCGGAGGGGCCCACACAGTCAGAAAATAGAGAAACCTGAGAGAGGGATCGTCCTCTCCCCCACTGATTTCCTTCTCTTTCTAGTCCCCTGAGCCACATGTGCTGCTAGGACAGGAGCTCGCTCCCACCTGTACGGGGAGAGATGAGCCATTTGCAGCCTTGACAAGGGCATTGTGCGTGGCCCCTTGTCACAGCTGCAGGCTGGAGCTGAGTCAGCCCACCTGAGACAGGAGGAACAGAACGGGGGCATGTCACACAGAGCTTACACAAAACACCTGGCAGAGAGAGCTCTGCAAAGAGCCTGGCGGGGAGGGACAGCTACCAGCACTACCTGGGGAATGGTCGACTTTGAATAGAACTGTTGTAATTAACAAGATTGGGGTTTAAAATCAGCACCCAGATGCTCTCTCCCCAATGTGGAGAGGCCAGGTTTGTCACTTTCGCTTCTGTTTTCCCTGTTCTCAAGGGTCCCCTCTGCATTAGTTCTCCCTTTACCCCACTCTGGGTTCTCACGTCCCCCATGTTGCACCCCCCAATGTTCCATTTCCTCTGTTTGTGCCCTCCAGCCTCACTTTCTCAACCCCCCTCCCCCAATGCATTCCCCATCTCCCATTGCCCCCCAGTAGCTCCTCCCTGCCTCCATCTGCCTCACCCTGGAGATGAGGACCTGGCGGGAGGGAAGTGTCCCAATGGGACAGTCTTGTCCCCTGAGATTTCCAGCCTAATTCTGCAAGCCCGGGACATTTGCCTATGTTTTGATGAAGCACATGAACTGCTGCAGCCTTGTACGAGCTGAACCTGACCTCCAGAACTTGAGGCTCCAGGTCCTTGGTCTCGTCCCGCTCACCCCCTCAATAGATGGCCAGTGAGGGGTAGCTCTCTCTAAAGACAGGGGTGAAGCAGCAGACGAGGAGTGAGGGCACCTTGGTTCTAGTCAGAGATTGTAAAACCAGAAGGCATCAAGACCGATTTCCTGCATAACACAGACCCTCACCAGTCATTCTGCATCAAGCCCATAACTTCTCCTTTGAGCCAGTGCATGTCTTTTTGAAAAATATCCAGTCTGGATTTAAAGACTTACAGTGATGGAGAATTCACAACACCCCTAGGTAGATTCCAATGGTTAATGTGTGCCTTATTTCTAGCCTGAATTTCTCTAGCTTCAGCTTCCAACTCTGGATCTGATTATGTCTTTTTCTGCTTGATTAAAGAGAAATCATAAATCTCTTCTTCATGTACGTACATGTAAACTGTGATCGAGTACCCTCTTAACTTTCTCTTGGATAAACAAAATAGATGGAGCTTCTTGCGTGTCTCACTGTAAGGCAGGGGTCCCGGGTCTTGAATCATTCTTGTAGCTCTTTCCTGAATGCTGTCCAATTTTGTAATGTCCTTTTTAAAGCGTAGACACCAGAACCATACACAGTAAAGATCTCACTCATGCTGTATCCAGAGGTAACACCATGTCCCTACTCTGACTTCACAGAATATCAGGGTTGGAAGGGACCTCAGGAGGTCATCTAGTCCAACCCCCTGCTTAAAGCAGGGCCAATCCCCAATTTTTGCCCCAGACCCCTAAATAGCCCCCTCAAGGATTGAACTCACAACCCTGGGTTTAGCAGGCTAATGCTCAAACCACTGAGCTATCCCTCCCCCCAGTGACTTGATATTCCCCTGCTCATACATCCAAGAATCACGTTCATCCCCATAGCTACAGCATTGTACTGGGAGCTCATGCTCAGCTGATTATCCACTATGACCCCTAAATCCTTTTCAGAGTCACTGCTTTCCGGGATACGGGCCCCATCTTAGGACTGTGCCCTGCATCCTTTGTTCCTCGATGTATGACCTTGCATATGGCTGTGTTAAAACACATGTGGTTCAAATGAGCCCAGCTACCAAGCGATCCAGGCTGGCTGGTATAACTGACGTGTCCTCATCATTATTACCACTCCAGAGTTTGTGTGTCACCTGCAAACTTTACCCGCAATGATTTTAAGATCTTTGCTAAAGATATGGAATAGCATTTGGCCAAGAACAGATCCCACTCAAAACACTCCCGACGGATAAGGAGTCCCCATTTACAATGACTTTTTGCAATCTATCAGTTAACCAGTTTTTAATCCATTTAATATGGGCGGCACTGATTTTGTATAATGCTATTTTTTAATCAGACTGCCATGTGGGACTAAGTCAAATGCCTTACAGAAGTCTAAGCATATGATGTTCTAATCTATATTAATATTTCTGTCTGTGTTATCCACTGGTTAAAGGAGGAGACTGGGAGTCAGCAACTCCTGGCTTTGCCACTGACCCACTGTGTGACCGTGGCATGTCGCCGCTCTGTGCCTCAGTTTCCCCACCCCTACAGTGGAGAGAATGATACTGACCTTTTAAACTTGTATTTGCTGTGGAGCACACTGAGCCAAACTTTTTCACCTGGGCCCACCACAAGGACAATACCTTTCACTTAGAATGGCTTTAACCAGACAGTTTCAAAACTCTTTACAAAGGAAGGTAACTGTCATTCTATTCAGTTTACAGATGGGGGTGGGGCGCAGGCCTACCTAATGAAGTCATGTCTGTAAAATGCTTTGAGACGCTGGGTGAATGGAGCCGGACCAAAGACGTGCCAAGAGTCTAGCATCACTGTAGGGGCTCTGCAAGCCCTTCTGTTCTTCACTGGGTCCCTCCCCATTCTGGTTCTGGAGCTGCAGCTCTGGTTTGCCCAGCTTTTGCTGAGGTCAGTAGCTTCCTGGAGAGAGCCAGAGGGCCTGGGATGAACCAGCAGAAGCTGTGAGGGGCCCATTACTCAGCCAGTGAGTCATGACACAAGCTTGCGAGAGGCAGAACACAGCCTGTGCGGACGTGCCCCCCAGGAGAGGTGCCCCATCACGGATGGAGTCTGATCAGGAAAGTGAGTCAAAGGGACGGGATCTGCAAAGGGGCCTGGAGAGGAAGACGCTTCCGGGTCAGCGAGGCTGGAGCGCGCAGTGAAGAGGAAAGCACAAAGTTTCAGTTTCCTTCCTCCAGTCCTGTCAAAGGTGACGCCTCCTTCCCATCCCTCTGCAGTGACGGAGAGCCTCCCCCGCAATGTGAAGTCATCACTTCCGCCTCCCTCATGTCCCCACTGGGGCCCCAGTCCTGGGTGTGAGAGGGAATGCACCTCCCTGAGGAAAGGGGGGGATGGCAGGGATGGGTCTTTACAAGGGTTTTGCACTATGTTACCTGGAGTGGTTTGAAACTGGTTTCAAGCCTTTATACTGCATCCACACTAGGGGTTGTACCCCTTTAACTATACTGGTAAAAAAACAGACCCCAACCGGAATTGGTACAAACACAGTGTATAGACTCCTGGTTATGCTTGGCACTCTCACGCTTCTCCTCGTCGGCTCATGTTTGCTAATTAATCTTCACCCCACGCCCTGGGCGATGCGTATTTTTGTCCTAGTTTACAGATGGGGAAACTGAGGCATAACGCGGGGCAAGTGACTTGCCCAAGGCGTCAGTGTCAGAGTCAGAACTGGAACTTCCTGGTTTGGGTACTGCCAGAAAACACCCATGGCAGTGAGCCTCAGACCCGGGCTCATGCTATGGCGCTAACGACGGTGGGGTCAATGTTCCTGCCCAGGCTCTGAAGCCCACCCTCCTCCCCAGGCGTCAGAGCCCAGGCGGGAATGTCTGCACTGCTATTTTTATTGCTGTAGCGAGAGTCCCACGAGACCGAGTCTGCAGATGCGAGCTCTGAGACTCACTGCTCTGGGTTGGCAATTTTGCAGTCTAGACATATCCTTTGTGGCTCACAGGCCTGGACTCAAACCACGAGGCCATGCTTCTCTGTATACTCCTGGCCCTGCTCTGTGGCTCTTGGTGGATGTTCAGAGCCACTGTAGACTGTCATCAGCAGGGGAAAGGGTTGCTTGAGTGGGGCGGGCTCAGCTAAGGCTCAGTCTGAGATCACAAACCATGATGTCAGCGTACGGAAACCCCGCTATGACCCAGGTGAAAGAGGAACCAACCCAGCAGTGAGGTGTGAAACACACGGTAGTGTTAGCAACCCACCACGGGCGAGACCGGAATGCCGCTGGCACCTGTAACTCCTCCCTGCATGTTCCCTGATCGTGGAACAGGCGTGTTACACGCATGACCATATCAGCACCTGACCTGGTCCCCCAACACCTACCGCCCCAATGTGTGTTGCCTTCTTCCAAGCTCCTCATCACGTGACAAGGGTTCTACCTGTCGGCTCCGAGCGGCAGTGAAAACTCAAGCTCGCCCAGCCTGCTCCTCTGCGGTTCTGCTGGCCTGAGACACCTATTATATCCTGAGGGGGTTGCAGCGAACGTGCATGCTCCTTGGGCCCCGTGGAGCTTCGCACCATCAGGGTAAAGCTTGTCTGTGCTGGAGGGAGAGCTTTCCCTGGGCCCAGTCCAGACTGTGGAACGAACTCCCCCAAGAACTAGAGACCTTCACAAACCTCACCACTTTCTGCTCCAAGGGCCAGGAGAGCTTTTTCCATCATCCTTCTCTAACCAACAGACAGAGCAGTGTGTACGTGTTTACAAATTTTTTTAAATCCCTACCGAACCCTGCGCACACAGTTTCTCCACTGGGGAGAGGACAAGAGAGAAAATGAACGACATGTGACCGCTAGTCACGCTGATTGATGCACTGACTGCTGGAAGGTGCTCCGACGGGGATGCAGGCGGCACAAGAAGCCATCGAGAAGAGAAGAGAAAGTGGCCCTCTGAAATTCCCATCTCCACCTCTGAGACTAGCAGAGGTTGGAGCTGGGCATTGTCCCAGGGCTGGGGGATCCATTCACATGCACGCACCCACACGGCTGCCATCTCACTGTTCACTCTGCTTGTGCGTCTTCCCCAAACTTGTGTCTCTCTTGTCTATTTAGATGGTAAGCTTTTCGGGGCAGGGGACTGTCTGCTACTCTGGGTTCGTACAGCCCCTAGCACAAGGAGGCCACATCCTTAGTTGGCCCTTAAGCACTACCGTGCTCAACACGATTAAACATATACAAATGCACGTGGGCGCACACACAATATACATGGGGAGAAACACAAACCCCCATGTGCACACGCACAGATCCATGCAGAGGTACATAACCATCCATGCACAGCCATGCATGTGCAACACACACACACGCCTAGAGAACCACAGATACAGAAAGACACACAGTCCTAGCCGAGGGTTTCTCCATGCCCCCTCGCAGGCTGCCAGGGCTTGGGACCGTTGTGGTCAGCACGGCTCCGGGGAGCATGTCCCTGCAGCACAAAGAGGGAGTTTCAGATGGGTCCTCCAAGCAAAGCAGCTGCCACCAGCTCCAGTCAATTCCCCATTCATCTCAGCACCACCAGAATGCAGACGGGGCCTTAGAGGGACACTGTGCACTTGTCTCTCCTCTGCCCCTCCCCACCTGAAAGACTCACCCTCATCCCGTCTCTGCCCTGCTCAGAATTTGTTGCCCATAAGCGAGACAAATGATACTCTGCCCAAGACTCAGGATGCCCCTAGGAAAGCTCCACCTGCTCGGGTCAGAGATCAAGAGCAAAGGATTTAGCCCCGATCCCTTCCCTGGTCCTGCAGTGGGATTTGCCACCCTGGCCATCGCATAGTCATCCCTCCATGCAGGCCCTGTCCACAGCCCTGCTAGGTCTCCACCACAGTCATACAGAACACAGGGGCACCGCTCCATTTGGAGGGGTGGGGTGGGGGAGCCTGGGGCAAATCCAGGCCAGGACTCCAGAGCAAGTTGCTAAGTCTCTCTCCCTGGGCTAATGGGGTATTCCCTGCTCCTCCCTTCTCCTCCCGCTGAGACTCTGTTTAAAACAGGATTCACTGGGTTTGGCTCTGGAGAGCTGGGTGGTGGCCTCGTCCCTCCCAGGACAGGAGGTAGCTGGTTCTCAGCTGACTTCCCCATGGGTGCAGAGCAGGGTGGGAGAAGTGAATGGGACCCAGAAGCTCCCTGGGAGGTATACTGCAAAAGTGCCTCATGGGAATTGTATACGTGCCTTTCCCCTTCAGGAAAAGTTCCCAACGGCGCCTGCTTGATCCCTGAGACGGAGATGTGACCCCAGGTGGAGCAGCCCCTCCTCTGCTCCCCGGACTCCTCCCCAACGCCTCCTGGCTGGGATTGAGGCTTCTGAACAGAGTGGCTCCCTGGGCCTTGGCTGGCTGATGGATGTAACGCCACTTGCAATAAAAGGGTTGGAAAGTACGAGTGTCGTGTCCCTGACTGCTGTGCCCTGGAGGTGGGCAAATGCAGGAATCATTCGCTGATCAGACGGCGGCACCCGGGACAGGGGGCATGTGTCAAAGCAGGAGAAGCCATTGATGAGGGCTTGATGGAGGCACAGAACTGCACCGTTTGATCAAGGGCTCTCTCCATCCTCTGCCAGGTGGTAGCCCCTTCTGCCACTTCCCGTGCAGGTACAGCAGGGCAAGTTCCCTCCCGAGTGCATGAGGGAAGGCTTCAGGCGAACAGCCTGGCTGTCACCCTGGCCTGGGTGCCACAGCCCAAAGTGAGTGTAGTCTATCGGTGCGGCTACCTCTCCAGACCGTCAGCCTGTATGTATGCTACAGCATGCAACCTGGGCTTGCTGGACAGCTGCAAATTGCTCCCCACTGTGCACCCCTCCAGCACTCCTGGATCCCTGCCCAACTGGCAGGGTGGGATATTGGAGAAGCATCTGCCAGCATCCCGTTTCTCCTGGGCAGGATTTGGTGTTTAACTTCAAGTCCCATGTAGGACAAACTGATGGGAAATAAGGATCTGCCTGATCAAACCCTGGTCAGAAGAACCCAAATCCTTGTGAGGGTCAAACAATTTTCATTAACTTCCCTGGTCTCCACTCCCCCTTGGCCCAGGCTCATTTGCACACCCAGCTTTCAGAAAGGGGAAGATGTGACATGATACCAGAAGAGGTTCAGCTTGCGGGAATCCTGACCCAGCCAGTATCAGAAATAGTGTGCAGGGGTCTAAGTACAGGACTGGGAGCCAGGAACTCGTGGGTTCTAATCCCAGCTCTGCCACTGACTCAGGGGCCTTGGGTAAGTCACCTCCCAGCTCTGTGCCTCAGTTTCCCATTGGGAAATTGACCCTCACCTCCCTTCTCCTCACATGCCTGTGAGGGTTAATTAGGTGAATATCAATGAAGTGCTGGGATTTCCTGCCCTGTTTCTGGACCTGAAAGCTTAGCTGTTCTGGACCTGGGATTGGGTTATAGGTTGGCCCATTACAAAAGGGACAGGTCCACAGTGAAATCTTAGTCCCATTAATTCAACAGCAAAATTCCCCATTGACTTCAATAGGGTCAGGGTTTCAGGTCAGAACCAGGCCTCCTGGGAATGGACACTGCCTAGAGGAATGTCCTATTTTCCTGCGCGGTTCAACACAAGGGATCATTTAGCCTACAGGCTTGCTCCAGACCTCTGAGAGTCAGAGTCCGGTGGCTTTAGAACTCAGGGGCTCCTGGTTCCTAGTCCTGTACTTAGACGATAGTGCCGTGGCTCCTGATGCAGGGGATGTGACATTGGCCAATGTCAAAGCCCTGCCCTGGGTCCACCCAGCACAGGGGAGTTTTTCAGGTCGCCTTCCCTGTCAGCTGTGACCATAATTGGGTGTCTCACAGCAAAGTGTTAACTGCTGTGTCACTTCCTCACTCAAACTGTGCAGAAAATAGCCATGAACAGGCAGTTCTTGGAGCTGCCCAGAGTGACTGCATCTTGGAAAAGCCACTTGGGAAATCCCTATTTCTCCTTTCCTGTGTCACGGGGACTCCCCCTTATTGCTGTGGTCAGCACCCACACACACTGCAAGCTGAGCACAAAAGTAGCCTTTAGCTACTGCACTGTTGACAGCAGTTGTGATCTAAAATCCCCCCCTACCTCTGGGTGCCTGTGGCCCGAGTGCCTGCCAAAGCATCAGCTACTTTGTTAGTCTCTAAGGTGCCACAAGTCCTCCTTTTCTTTTAGCTAGAGCAGTGTTTCTCAACGACTGGTCCATGGACCGGTGCTAATCCGTGAGATCTCCCTGACTCAGTTTAGGAAGGCAGCAAGCTGGTCCCTAGTAACACAAAGGTTGAGAAACACTGAGCTGGAGCAAACACAGTTTTTGTACCTATATGGCTATGGTGTTTATGGGCATGGGTTTTTACCAGTGCCATGCCTAAGTGTGGATGCAGTGATACCCAGATAAAGATGCCTTATACCCCTGTATAGCTTATTCCTCTTCCTGAACAGGAATAAACTATACCAATATAAATATAAACATAACTGCATCCACACTAGGACCATTTTATCTGTTGGACCAGACCCGTGTGATTAAAGTGCTACAACTTGTAGGTGTATGCAAGGCCTTCATTAATTCAGTACAATCCCCCTGCCCTACAGTTCCTGGGGCCTGAGAGCTCCAGCTCTCCACTCATCTCCCATCACCCCGAAGCAACCGCTGGATCACATACAGCCGCTCAGCGTTTAGCCCTTCATTGCAGGCGGACTGCTCCATTTTTCAATGTTTTGCAGTACTAGCATGATTTTACACTGTTTAGCTTAACCCCTTCTCAAGCATCATAAACTAAACTGAAAAAAGTCACTTTGATACTGGAATGTAAAGGGTGAGTTATACAAGTGTAATTAGATGGGTTAAATTCACACCTTAGGTTACACTGAAAAAAATTCTCCATTTTGACACAGTCTTATAGTGATTTAGCATCAGTCAGTGAGAAATTGACATCAGCGAAGGACTTGTCTACACAGGGAGGCTTAGGAAAATTAAACTAAATGTGTGAATTTAATTAGTTAGTAGTTTTTAATTAGTTTAATTTGATTAATTTAATTAGTTTAATTTGATTATTTAGACCACATTAAACCTCTGTACGGATAGTGGCCTGAATTTGGTTTAGCACAATTCACTGCCCAAGTAAAAGCAAAACTGAATCAAAGTCATTTTCATTCTGGATAAGAGAGTCCACACAAGGATTTAATGTGGTTTAATTAATCTGCTCTCAAGGGTAATTCAGATTGATTACCTTTTCTGCGTTTTCATTGTGGACAAGCCCTAAATCACTATTGGGCACTCTCAGACCGAAATAAGAGTATCCACATAACAGAGATGCGCTGATTTCTAGATCAGTTTAGTTAAATCAATGCAATTTTCTCACGTAGACAAGCACTGACTCAACCCCTTAGGTTCTGCAGGCAGCCAAGGTTAGAGTCCGCCCCAAGACCCCAGCCCTGGGCTCTGAAACCACCCAACCAGGTCTTTAACTGGCTCCTGGCAGGTAGCCAGGCCTGATGACAGCCCAGACAGTAACTGAACTGTGGGCAATGAACTGGCAAATTAGAGGATCTGTCATAACCCTTTCTATTGTGGTGGCATTAGCACATGGTGCAGTAAACCCACAGCGGAGCGTGATGGGAGCAAGACACCTGTTCGGCCACCCCACAGTTCCTGCCTCCAAACCAAAGCTAGGGCAGAAATGTACAAGGAGGACGGCAGAAGCCCAGAGAGTGCCATGGGAGGCAGGTGGGTCCTTCACAGCTGCTGTGTTCCATGCCTGGCCCTGTCTTGTCGGTCTGTCTGTCTGTCTTCCTCTCCCTAGGGGCAACATTTCTCCAGTTCCCTGCGCCAGTGCTGTGCCTCTCCCATTCCTTATGCTGTGCTTGGGGGCCCTTACCCATCACACCTGGCCCAGGGCTCCCTGCAACCCATATAAAGGGTGCCCCTGCCCTCCCAGGGCCCACAGCCCTCAGGGGTAACTGCACAGCTGGGGTCGCAGACTCGGTGGCCATTCCAATCATTTTTCACTTTAAGAGAAAAGGAAGAGGAAGAATGAGGGTTCTGTGTCTGGGCCGGGCGTCAGCGCTGGGACAGATTCCAGAGATTACAGAAAGGAGAATTCTTCACATCTCCACACTGACCCCCGACCCGCCACCAACAAGTGTCCCCATGTCCTGGCAGCAGCCTGGCGAGTCAAGGAAACACAGGCTGCCTGTGTAGGGGGCTTGGAAAACAACTGCACTAGCTCCGTTTCCAATTTCCACTTCAATAGCAGCGTCTTTCTTCTGTTCCCTTCCTGCGTCTCCCTCACCCTGACTCTCCCTCGCATCTGCCGGGGCCGAGCTCCAGGGAAGCTCCGGGGGGCTGGAGGTGATCGCTGTGCAAGGGACTGGATGGCGGGGTGTGTCGCCAACATCCCCCACACCAGCTGGGAAGGAGGCGGTGAACAGAGCCAACCCAGAACAGCAAGCCCCAGTGACAAACCCGGTTGAGATTTCCCCTCCCCCAGCCAAGGGCCTCTGGTTCATGGGGCGATTACACCTCTGTCTAGGCCAGAGCAGAGGAATCCCACGAATGTGTCGAGAAACCTGGAGCCCAGCCATTCTCGGGCACTACAAGCAGACAGGTTTGTTCTGGGTTGCTGTGGCTAAGGCGATGAACCAATGATGAACCTTTGTGCTGTACAGGGCTGCTGGTCCCTGGGGTGCTGGCCCCAGAAAGGGGCTCAAAAACGTGGGGTGAACATGGAGGGAGAAGTCTGTCTAGGGGCTATGCAAATGGTGCAAGATCCCAGCTCATGTCCATGCTGCTTTCCCAATGAGGAGATGCAGAGCTGGGGCTGTTCGAGCTGGCCCTGAAACTGTTGTCCGGAAGAACGGGAATCTCATTCCCCCAAGGGTGGTTCAGGACAGCGGGATGGGGAGAGCAGATGTGGCATGCAGAGCCGGAAGCCTGACCTGGAGAGTCCGAATGGTCTGGCTCCAAGACATCCAGCCTGGGCCCATGAGAGAAGAGCGGCTGCCTAATGGCCTGTGATGGGATGTTAGATGGGGTGGGATCTGAGTTAGCCAGGAAAGAATTTTCTGTAGCATCTGGCTGGTGAATCTTGCCCATATGCTCAGGGTTTAGCTGATCGCCATATTTGGGGTCGGGAAGGAATTTTCCTCCAGGGCAGATTGGAAGAGGCCCTGGAGGTTTTTCGCCTTCCTCTGTAGCATGGGGCACGGGTCACCTGCTGGAGGATTCTCTGCTCCTTGAAGTCTTTAAACCACGATTTGAGGACTTCAATAGCTCAGACATAGGTGAGGTTTTTCGCAGGAGTGGGTGAGTGAGATTCTGTGGCCTGCGTTGTGCAGGAGGTCAGACTAGATGATCATAATGGTCCCTTCTGACCTTAGTATCTATGAATCTACGAATCTATGCTGGGCCCTGGATCTGGTCTTCCTCAGAGTGACAATCCAGGATTCCAATTCAGGCCCATCCCTTATATACAAATCACATGTAATACACATTTCGATACGGCTTCCCACCTCTGAGGGCTTTGGGGGGGGGGCCTACTGAAATGAAGGGTAGGTGAGTATCAGCCCCATTTCACAGAGGGGAAACTGAGGCACAGAGTGGCAAAGTGGCTCACCCAAGGTCACCAAGCTCCTTGAACCAGGAGTCCTGAGGCCCAGGTCTGTGCCCTAAGCACAAGACTTCCCATAGAAAGGGGTCAGGGTTAGATGCTCCTCTGGCCTTTTCGGCTGCCCCACAGAACTTGTGTTGGGGCTCTGACCCTGCAGCAGGTTGCAGCTCTGCCCTCCCCAGCTGGCCCCTTGGAGCCGGGGAAGCCTCCCTTTGCTAGCAAAACTGTGATCCTTTCCCACTCGAGCCTCTGAAAGAAAAGACAAGAAAAAGGTACAGGAAACACACGTGGCGGGAGGGTGTTTTCTCCAGGCCTAGGAAGAATATCCAGAGCCATGCGGCAGGCTCTGTAGAGAGGTGAGGTCATGTCACAGTATCAGAGCTTTTGACTCTCTGCCCTTTGTTTATTGCACAAGACACCAAGGAAAGTTGCCTGACAGGTTCTGCCAGGGACTGACATCGGGATCTCCTGGCCCTGAGAGGTATCAAAGGGAAAAGACTTCACAGTGACCGTTGGGCTGATGAGAGAGAGAGGCATCCAGAGAAGTGGATTGGGGAGGGTGATCGCAGGGCACGCTCAACCCTGCCACGGAAGGCCTTCCTCTAGGGGCAAGTTTCTCTGGCCTGGTCTGCACTGGGGTCAAAACTGGCACAGACCCGACAAAGCTATTGTCAAACCCATTTTGCAGCCGTGATGGGTGCAAAGACTGGTCTGCACTGCAGAAATTCTGCTGGTTAGAGCTGCTGGGATGTTTGTATAAGACAAGTGGCCTGAAAACGGCTTGCTAGCTGGTTAGAACAACCAGCTTTTCCATAAGTTTAATAACCCACGTAAGCTTAACCAGTTCAGTTTGAACCGATTCAAGGGAAGCACTCTGCCTAGACGTGACTAGTCCTCCTGCGGAGATCGGACAATAAATCAGTGGGGCTTTAGAAAAACCTCCCAGAATGCACTGCTTCTGGCAGTCGAGCTGGGGCCTGTGGGATAGCTACCCAGAGGGCATTGCGACTGTTGTGGGCACAGTGCAGAAAATCAATGCAGCAGAGTTAGCCTGGGCACATGGAATCAACCCGTGTGTGCTCAGTTACAACTGGTTCTATCCTCGAGCACTGACGAGGCCCAGGTCTTCGCATACGGAACCTAGCACAATGTGGGGCTGGTCCATGACAAGGGCTCTTAAGTGCTACCCCAACACAACTAACCAGGTTGGACATGTGCAAAACTTCCCAGTGTAGACAAGGCCCGTAGCCCATTCATTCTTAGGCCGCTCTGCTGGGACTGCCAACGAGGGTGCTAATTAGGATGGTGGATTTTGCGAGGCGGGCACTTGCCCGCTAGGAACGGGACTGAGACCAACAGCTTGTTTCACACAGGCCAAAGCATGAACAGATGGCAACAGTGTTTGGTCGCAGCCAATCCAGACTGAATTCAGGCTGGTGACTTTGACGTGAAAGAGACAGAGTTCCAGCCCCACTCCGTCCATCCCCCTGCAGACCCACACCCTGCAAACTGAAGGACAACAGCTCCTGTGAGTGACTCTCCTTCAGCCACTGCAAGGATTGGCTACATTGGTAGCTGCATCTCACTTCCCTACAGCAGCTGACACGCTGTCTCCACTGCCTTGGACCCAGATGGACGTTCAAGGGAGTCAGCGTGGCCCATCAGTGCAGGTCCTTTCCTCAGCAGGCTCAGTGGCTCTCCAACCACCGCACACATGCTGCGGGTTTTGTTGGCAGAGACTTTGGACACATTTCTCCAGCGCTGCCTTCTTCCCTCCTCTCCCTCCTCCTCCTCCTCCTGTCCTCCCCAAGACTCAACCCGTTCCCATGAAAACAAGCTTTCTGGCGGCCTCTGTCACTTGGTGTCTTGGGGACGTTTGCCTTAATATGCGAGATGAGATAAACATAAAGGACATAACTCCAATTCCCAATTCACTATGGTCTGGGGACTTGTAAGTGGCTGGGACCCTTGTGGAAGCCCTGGGGTTGGGGCTTGGGAGGCAGAGAACTCACGTTACTCGGCAGCAACCCAACTTAAGAACATAAAAACTTCCATACTGGGTCAGACCAATGGTCCATCTAGCCCGGTATCCTGCCTTCCACCCAACGCTTCAGAGGAAATGAACAGAACAGGGCAATTATCAAGTGATCTATCCCCTGACATCCAATCCCAACTTCTGGCAATCAGAGGTTTAGGGACACCAAGAACATGGGGTTGCATCCCTGACCATCTTGGCTAATAGCCATTTATGGACCTATCCTCCATGAACTTACCTAATTCTTTTTTGAACCCAGTTATATTTTTGGCCTTCACAACTTCCCCTGGCAATGACTTCCACAGATTGACTGTGTGCAGAAGGATTTACTTATGTTTCTCTGAAACCTGTTGCCCATTAATTTCATTGGGTGATCCCTAGTGCTTGTGTTATGTGAAGGGGTGAATAACACAACACTCCTCTGAAAAATTTCTCCACACCCTTTACTATTTTATAGGCCTCTGCCATATCTGGCTTTAGTCATCTCTTTTCTAAGCCGAACAGTGTTAGATTTATTAATCTCTCCTTATACAGAAACTGTTCCATAACTCCTAATTTGGCCAGTTAAGAAACGGATGGGTTGGGAAGGGAGTTCCAGGTGGCTCTCATGAACCCTGGTGGCAGCCATGATGGAGGACGGGCATTGAGGAGTATAAAGCAGACACACCGGGGAAACCTCAGGGCTCACAGCAATGGGGATGCTCCCCCTGGATGAAGAGGGGAAGGGAATCAATCTGTTTAGAAATTACGAGGAGACAACTGGAGATGGCCCCAAGCCCCAAAATTCAGGTGTTCAGATTGAAGGGGTTTAGTTTGAGCCTATTCTTAGTGGACACTTTACAAACATCTCTCATAAGCCAGGCCTACACCAGAGAAATTCAATTGCTCAGAGCCCACGCAATGTGACTAGAATGCTTTGTTCACACACAAAAGCATGGCAGGTGGAGAGCTGCAGATGAACAGCCCAATAACCGGTCAGAACAGATTATCTTTCAGAAGGTTTATTAACCGGTTAACACTTAATTGGGGTTCAGTCTGAGCCGTAGACCGGGCACAGACAGACTGAAATCACTCAACCAGCCCTCCTCATACTGCACCAACAGAGCCTTGCAAAATCTCGCAGGATTCTAGGAGCTGAGCTGGGAATTGTGGGAGAGGTACCCAGGGAGGATCACCACTGAAATGGTTTAAGAAAGAGCTGGTGTGGACGTGAGGCAAAACTGAAACCGATTCAGCAAGGGTAGCGTGAGGGCACGGAATTGTCTGTGCTTAAACCAGCCCTAGTTACAGTAGCTCAGACGAGGCCTCTCACCTTGGTGTCCATTTCAACCCATCTGTGAGGCAGCTCAGTATCATTATCCCCAGTAGATCTATCAAAGGTATTTATCTGGCCCCCATCAACATGGTAACTGAACCTCTCACATTAAAGATGGTCTGCACCGTTAGACACCTCAATGCCTTTAATATCTGGCCAGAAGTGACTTGCCCAAGGTCCCCCAAGACTCCCACATCGTAGGCCAGTACCCTACCCACTGGGCAATCCTACCTCTCCTATACAGCTGGGGCATAGCAAGTTAAGTGATTTGCCCTTCAGAGCTGGGACGAGACCTCCTGGCTGCCTCTTTCCCACTTGACTTCTGTGAGCAGGATCGAGAATGGATCATGATTCAAATTAAACTGGGGCTTGCTTCCCTCTGGAGCCTTGTCAGTCACTCTTACTCCGATCATGGCCCTCCGGCCCCCCGGCTTCCTTTTTGCCACCTCCAATGCTGGAACCGCCAGCACTCCCTGGAGGGGCCAGGCCAGAGGCTTCCTGTGTGTTAACTGGGCCTTGGGACTTTCCAAACCGGCTGTCACCAGGCGCCCCGCCAGTCAGGAATAAGTGGATTAAGCCCCAATCTTGTTATCTCTCTTTACAGCCTCACCCTGGCCAGCCTGACAGGGCGGAGGGGCAGCCGGAAGGGGGTGAGCGGGAGGCTGCACACACAGCTGAGCAGGGCTTTGAAGTGGGGCAGGTGCCCCTGTGGGGCAGCCAGAGCCGGGAAGCGTCTGAAGGGCCAGTTCAATGCGCCTCTGTGGGAGACTGAAGACAATGGCCTGGCCGCCTGCTGTTCCCAGAGACATAGCACCAAGGCCTTAATGAGCTGGAGCAGTTAATTAGTCAGTGTCAATTTATGTTAATTAGCCTGAGGAGTTGAGAGGCTCCAATTCCATGTCCTCCACCACCTGGCTGGCATCAGGAAAGGCAGCAAGGTATGCAGAGGGAGGAGCAAGGTACAGGGAGCCCTGTGCAGGGAGATGGGCCAGCAGGGTGCCCGGCCGCATCAGCAGGACACCAAGCAGCAGGGCGGCTCTGCTCCTGGGCAGATACCAGGGGGATGGGCACACTATAAATGCAGAGAGATGGATAGATGCTCAGTGGCACCAGCCCCATACATGCCGGAATCATGAGTCAGGCTTCAAATAATCATCAGATTGGCTTACCACTCATGAGAGGTTTGGGGTTTGTTTTTTTTTATTATTATTATTTTTGTAAATAACAACTTTTGGGCTCATGTTCTCAGCCTATTCACCTGGGTACGTTGTTAAGCTTTTCTCTGCAACCGCAAAGGCTAGAAACTTACTTTGTTTTAAAAATGATTATTCATGAAATGGAAATTCTCCCTCCCCCACACACACCTGAATCCACGAGCTTTGAGGAAAGCCATCAAATATCACGGCGGGTTGTGATAACATCACAAGACTTGGCAACAGTGGTACTGCGACGCTAGGCACCGTCCCCCTGAAATAAGTGTGTGGCGGGTGTTGTGTGGGGCAATAGAGGGGATACCTGGTTCAATGGGGTAGGAGGGGCAGAGTCGGTCCCCTCCCAGGGCAGGGCACAAGATAAAGGGAAGGAGACACAAACATTTGCTTTGGATGACTCACTCGGTCTAATCTGAGCCTGCTGCTTTAGTGGGGATGAGTGTTAAAAACTAGACCGGAAACCACAGGGATTTCCACAAGGGCCAGGAAGAATCACCCCCTCAACCCCCCTCTTTTGTTTACCTCCCCATTTCACATCCACACACCAAGGCCCCTGTGCTCTGCATTCTCTCCGGCTAAGATCAGCGGCTATGGGCTCAGAGGTTGGAAGCCTCTCTTTAAAGGGAGAGCTGCATTTTCTCTCCCCGCCCAGGGCTGACGGGGGGGGGGGGGGGGGGGGGGGGGGGGGGGGGGGAGGGGGGGGGTGGATGCATGCAGAAGATGACACTTGGGTGCATAGTGGTTCATGTCTTCTGATGGACTGTGGCTCACATCTGCAGTCGCGCCACGCAGAATACTGAAAATGGTGCTTTAAAACATCCGCTTCTGGCTGGGTTGGTGGTGGTTGTTTTTTTTTAATCCCAGCACTTACAATCATAAAAATGAGATGGAGCTTGATTTAATACAACTCAACAGAGCAATAAATAATGCCAATAACCATAATTAATGGCTGCTATTTACTTTATAGACTGTAGCACCTAGCAGCCAAAGATTTCAGCCCTTAAAACAGGCAATGTGAATGCAAAAGCTAGGCCGTTTCTAATAGCTAGTGCAAAACAGCATTAGTTACCACCTCACCCTGCCAATGTTTGTGGTTTCACACTCAGATGTTCCTGTTTTTTCTAAATGTTTCTCTCTCTCCCCTTTTGCTGTGTGCAAACTCACAGAAAATTTCTGACTGTACCTATGGTGCTATTAAATCTACAAAGGAAACAGAGTACAGGGGAGGAAAGAACCAGTTTTTGCTGGTAAGAATGGGCAGGAGTGTGCTATTTAAGTTGACGGTGTCGCTTTATAACTATTTACTGTTTACAAGGCTTACTTCACGCACTGCTGAAATGCAGCTCTTCCGGGGATCCACCTCAGCAGCTGTTTTAACAGCTCAGAGCAAAACTGCTCAGCAATCCGAGGATGAAAGCAGGGAAACCATCAAAATGCAGTCAGAGCCCTTGCGAAAGCCGTGAAGCCTCAAAGTGAAAGCATAGCGCCAGGCCTGGGACTTGAGAGTCTGGCTGAGTGATTTCACTTGTCCCACGTGTAACCAGGGGTGGCAGCTCCTGCAGGGAGGGTGTGCATGCAGGGGGGAAGCGTGGGGAGAGGAGGAGTTGGGTTGTGGGTGAGGTTTACATTACTCTCAGTGTCCGCTCAGCACTTTAAAGATGTTACGTGCTCAAGTCCTGCTGCAAACACAATCGACGGGAGTCACGCGCCACCGCCTACCACCGGACAGCCACGTTTTCAAACTGACCCGCACTCTTTTTTTATTTAATTCAGACACACACGGCGTTGCTTTCTGTTCTTTTAAATAAAGGCTTCGATTGTTTTAACTAACAAATCTATTTCCCCTCCTCCTCCCCCCCACAGTGTGTCACCAACAAAACAATCTGCTCCCTGTGAAAAGATTTAGACAACATTGTTGTAAGAGAATAAACCCTAAGGCGGAGCGTACTGTGGGCCGCAGGGGGACTTGTGACTAACCATTCGAGGCTCAGTTTGTATCACATGGGGTTTTTTTTTAAATAAAACATCCATGTAGCCTTTGACATCCTGCAGCTTTTCCAGATTCTCTTTGGCTCCAGTTGAAGGCCCGTCCCTCTTTTTTCGGTTTGCTGTATATTATTAGTGCAGCCAGAAGCTGATAGAAATCCTGGGATGGCAGGCAGAACCCACCCTACCCCACGTGAGAGAGGCCCAGAGCCCAGGTCTTAACTGATTACTGGGGACACAGAATGTAAACACGGATGGGGAAGCAGGTCCGGTCCAAGAGGTGGCCACCGAGCAGAGAACCTTGGACTACACCCACTGCCCTGAGGAGGAGTCCAAGGAGTCAGTGGATGGTGCCCAGAGCAATTCTGCTCAGCTACGTCCATGGACGAGGGACTGAAGAAAGGTGCTGCAGCCACAGAGAATTCCCAGCTCATCCAGCCTCCTCCTCCCGGACGGATGGAAGGCCGCCCGGGCCCATGTCCGCAATGCAAGCTTCCCCCACCGGTGTCTCAACCCTGGCCTGGAGGAACCAACCCAGGAGAGTGGATTCACAGCTCCTAAAGCCAGAAGGGAGTGACCATCTCGGCTGACCTCCTGCATAACACAGGCCACGGGACTTCCCGAAATAATCCCTGTGTGAACTAGAGACTGTCTTTTGGAAAGACACCCCATCTTGATCCGGTCCCCATGGCCCTTTCTGTCTTTGGCTTCTCTTAAGAGCCTGGCAACAGGGGATCTGATCAGCGCTGACTGAAGGGAGTGGGTTTATTTGTCAAGCGGAACTGGACCGAGATCCAGCCAACTCATTTCACAGGGGAAGAGCTTAGTCACGATAGTGGCAGTGAAATTCACACCACAGGCTTGAACACACATGGAAAAGCACTGGCCCACAGACTTGCACGCACACGTGGATCACGTACTAACACGCTTGTACACAGTTTCTCACCTGTATGCACTTATCACACACACAAGATAAGGTACGTCGACACTGCTCTAGCTAGCTCAGGTACGAATAGCCACGAAGCTGCCCCCACACAGGATTCAGCAGGGGCTAGCCACCCAAATAATTACCCAGGGGTCTGGGTGGGATGGTACAGCCCACTCTGCTGCAGATTCACGGCTACTGGAGACATAAATTTGCTTGTGATTGTCCGTGTGAGCTGCAATCACACCCGGTGCCCGCACTGTAAACCTACCCTTGTCCCTTAGGCATGAGACCTACCCCCTCATGGGATCTCCGAGCCCCGGTTCCAGCCCCAGCCCGAACGTTTACACTGTTATTTTTAGCCCAAGCCCGAATCCACTGAGCCAGGTGCTGAGCCTGGCAGCCTTGCTGTGTGGACCGTCACATGCCCTGTGACACACATGTTAACACAAGAGACACTTCAGGCACTGAAACACTCGGCAATCCCTGCAGGGCAGATAAACAGGGGAGACAGTTGGAGCATTGGTCTTTCATCCTGTCTCCACACCCAGGGCGAGACTGAAGGGAGAGGTTTGTTTTACCCTGCTGCAGATGATCCGTGTGGGGGGAGGGTTATTCTCCTCCCCCACCCCACCCCCGAATGGGGGGACGGAAATCTCTCTCTAGGATGGGAGCTAATTGGGGTCTGTATGGAGCTGCCAAGCTCACAACCTCAGCGTGTCACATCCATTGTTACAAGGAGACATCCTCATGCCGAGACCATGTCAGGCACCACGGTGAGAGGCCCCGCTCAAAATCCTCAGTGGAAAAGAACCGTTTCCGTCGCCAGCCCAGGACACAGAAGCACCCCCACGCCATGTCACAACGGGGCGATACCACAACACCACGACCTCACAATGCAATGGGGCAGAGAAGCACGGCACGGTGCCACGCCCACCTCAAGGCAATCTTGCACCAGCTCACTGTTGCCCAGGCCATAATCTGTCATCGTGAAGCTTCGGTTGACCCACATGCCCATTGCATGCCAGCTGAGCCCCTGGATGCCTGGCAGCTCACGGGAGGAAGGCTCGCCTCCAGCTGCCATCCTGACCCCAAAATCCTGGAGACTTTGAGAAGCCAAAACTCATCTCACTCTAAACTTCGGCTATCATTTGAAGAGCTCGGGTGGAGGAACAAAGCTAACCTGGCTGAGTGACAGCGGCAAGCATCAGGCACTGCTCCAGCAAGCACAAGCATCTAAATATAGTGCCTATCTCTTTAACACTCCAGATGAGGTGTTACATCGACTTCTTTGGACTCAATCAGAAATGCAAATAAAACTGAAATTAAACCAGCAGGAAGAGAGAGAGAAAGAGAGAAAAACGTGTTAACTCCTTAGTGGCTGGGGCCTGTGCTGCCTAGAGGTGCTGCCCACCCCGGGGGCGAGAGTCAGTGGGCAGGCATGTGTCATGGAGTGTTAGCCCACCAGTCAGTGACATACAGCACAGGGAAAATCCCCCCCATCATCCTTCCCACTGTGTTTCTGCTCTGCAGGGGTACAGAGCAACCAGCACAGGAGAACCAAACCTCTGTACAGCTCCCTGCACCTGAGTCTGGAGGGGTGGCTGGGTGGATGAGACCCCTACTAAGTCTCCCCAGCCAGGCCACCCCTCTTAGATGGGGAGGATGATGTTCCACAGCATGGGGAGGGATTCTGGCCTCCCCTGCCACCCAAAGAGAACCCCCTGCTCCCTTTTCCCCAGGGTTGTGAGCTGGGCACAGGATTTAACCCTACAAATGATGGGTTCCCCCGGACCCCTGGTCTGGGATCCAGAACCTCCTGCAAATCCGTCACCTTCCTTTGGCCGGTCAGCTGACGGCCCCCCAAATCTACACCTTCTGGCCATGCATTTTCAACCAGTGACACCACAAGAACCTGATCAGCTCCAGCAGCCGCTCTGGATGCGTCCCTGTTGTTCTCAGCAGGTGGGGCCTGACATTTCCCAGCTACCCACTGCCCTCAGCACCCCTGCCAAGCACCCCAGGGAGGATGGGGGAAAGCAGCACAAGAGAGCCTGGCCCTGCCATTGCTCAGGCTTTGTCTACCCTAAAAGGGTTTGCCAATGGAGCTAGATCCATAGAGATCTGCTGGCAAACCCGCCGGGTGGAGACGCAGCTTCTACTCGCAGAGGAGCTCGTGAGCTGGGGTCGCTTATTCCAGCTCCTCCAACAGAGCAAGTCCTTTTTTGCATCTGCGCTAGGGCTTTTGCCAGCAAAGCGATGCCAGCTTCAGCTCTTCACACTCCTGGCCAACATAGCTCTATGCCAATCAGACTGTTGTGTGCAGACCAGGCCTCTGCAGGATCAGGGAGGCTGCACACCGGCTTCCCAAGAGCCCCGCAGCAAGGCACAGAGAGATGGAGCAAGAAGGAAAAGCTGTGTGAATTACCACCAGGCACGAAAACGCAGCAGAGTGTTACCCCAGCCTCAGCCATCTACCTAGGTAGGGTGTGCCCTGGGGGGTTGGGGAGCCAGCCAGTGAGGGTGGAATCAGGATCAGAGCAGAGGTGAAGGGCCCAACTGATTGTTGCCAGCTAAGGGTAGGCCAGGCTCAAGGAGTTGGGAGGAAGAGTGCATGGGAGGGGAGGCGGGGGGGTCTCAAAAGCCAGGGGGGAAGCACTTGGGCCCCCATTAGCTCTTACCACACTGTAGCCAATGGAACCTCTTTGGACAGCACGTTCCTGGCTGTGCTGGTGAATTAAAGAGACATCAGCTGGAGGGAAACCAACCCCCTGACAGTGCATCTGACCTTTCCAGGTTCTAAATGCTCCTGAAGAGAGGGGCTGAGGAGGGGACCCTTAGCATGCCTTTGCCCGGCTGGCACAGCTTCCTTTGTGCCCCACGGGCAGCTACGACCGGGATGGGGAGACAGTGCCTGTGACAAGAGCTTGAGAAAGATTAAAGGCAGGGAGGGAGCACAGGTGGGGAGGTGGGGGGAGAGTGGAGCAGACAAGGCCTGCATGGCTGGCATTCAGAGCCCTGATGGGGGCAGGGGAAGCCTCTCCCTCTGGAGTGCCGGCGCAATGGCACAGTGCCGGAGCTTAATTAGACAGGATCCATCACAGCGATCAGGCCTCTGGGCACTGTCAGTCTGCGCTGGCCTGACCCAGTGCAATGGTGTTTAGCTGCCAAGCTCACATCTTCCCCAAAACCAGCCTCCCCCGTCGACCTGGTCCCGCAGCCCCCCAGGTCAGCCCAGATGACGAGCTGATTCCCCCCGGCCCCGCTGCAGGGATTTTTCCGTAGCAGTTTGGGGAAGAGAGTGCTGGGAATGGTGACCGCCTGGGTCCAGCGTAGGAGTGCTGGGAAGCGGAGAGAGAAATAAGGTCAGTGCTGCAAGCTTGGCAGCCGCAGGCCGGCTGTCTGCGAGGGCAGCCACGCCACGCTGGCCATGGGGAGAGGGGAGGAGAGGGGAGCAGAATAACCATACTGCAGAGACGGCAGAATGTTCACTGCATGGACCTGCTGCCTCCCTGCTTTGCCCTCCTGCAGACCCCTCCCCCAGGTCTCTGGGTGACCCGTGCGGTGCTGGCTACGAGCATAGGCTACCCTTACGTGCTTCATTTGTGGATACCTTTGAAAACCAGACACAAGCCCAAAGCGAACGAAATCCTGGGTACAGACACCTCCCGGGCTCTGGGAACGGTTAGCGCCACAGCCGCCCTCTGCAGCTGGCTCCTTTCGCTACAAAACTTCAGCCTCCTCTCTGGAGCGCGGGAGCGTGTTTGAGGATCCATGAGCCAGGCTCTGTGCTGGGCTCCCCAGGAGCGTTGGCATGGGGCCAGCGGTTGGCAAGGGGCCTGTCCCTGGTGCTGTCTGGGATTCTGGGCCGTGATGGAGGCCTGCTCCAGACCAGCTGGAGGACAAAGCACTTCAGTTACTCCCCCTTCCACCCTAACCTGGCCCATGGCCACACCCATGGCATAGCCTTCCACAGAGGCAGCATAGGTAGGGTGGCCCTGTACCACCCCTGCACTGGGGGTTTCCCGGAGGCTGTTAACCAGGGCTTTGGGGAACAGCAGCAGTGCCCGGAATCAGGCCCCATGTGTTAGAGTGGGTCTGTGGATCTGAAGGAGTCTGAGAGTCAGTGCAGAGGGGTGGGGTGGGGGTGTGTGTGTGAAGGAGAATGCTACTCTGAACGTGTGGCTGTGTGTGGGGGGGGGTGTTAGGGAGAACAGTGTGTGTGTGTGTGTGTGTGTGTGTGTGTGTGTGTGTGTGTGTGTGTGTGTGTGTGTGTGTGTGTGTGTGTGTGTGTGTGGAGAACATGACTGGAGCATGTGGCTGTGAGTGAGTGAGAGAGAGAGAGAGGAGAGGGAGAACATGATCCCGTGTGCGTGTGTGTGTGTGTGTGTGTGCACACGTGCGCGCGTGTGCGTGAGTGAGAGGAGTCCCCATAGGCTGGAGACTGCATTTTGTGCATTTTTAAGAAGAACAAGGTTAGTGGGTCACTTGAGCGCCGGAGGCTTTTTCACCAGCTGAGCTGCTTCGCTGCCAAACCCATCAGCGCTGACAGCTCCCTCGGCAGGAGCGAGCGCACACGAGACTGGAGCAGGGATGAGGGAAGGGGGTGGGCAGCGCACCCAGCACAGGACCCAGGGGGGCCGGCCCAGCAGAGACTGAAAGGCCGTAACACCTGGACCCAGCACAGCAGAGCTACACAGGGCTCTAAGCAAACAGCCAGTCCGACCTGAGCCAGTCCCATCCCTCGCGCCTTAGCAGCCAATGTCCATGTTTCCCTGGCTGGAGACTGTCCTTCCATTCTTCTCCTCACAGTTTGCTGTGCTCTGTGTAATGCTTTGGAGGCAGTTCTCCCTCTTCTTAGGAACGTGACTCTCATGCAAAGTAGTCTGCCACTGAAATGGACTGACCTTCCCCCCCACTCCAGCCACGGTGAGCCCTTCTTCCAGCAGAAGAATGATCAAGAGGAAGCAAGGCACGTGCCTTAGAGACTGGAGGATGAAGCGGAGAGAGAAGCCAGCAGCAGGGCTGGGGCCCAGCTGGACCAGTCTCCAGCAGCAACTTACAGAGGGCTCAGAAGTGGGAGCTCGGGCTTCAAAATGGCTAGAAGCTGCCCAGACAGACCAAGGCCGGGAAAGCACCTGGGGGCTGACAGAGAGAATGGCTGGGAGGAGTGGAAGCTCTGCCTCAGGAGATGAAGGGGAGAGACAGCCAGGAGGCACCCAGTTTGTGGGCACTTTGCAAATAGCCAGCTACACCCGGAGAGATCCCCACCCAAGCTAGATGCTGCCAGGCATGGAGAGCCATCAGCTCCCATTGAAGTCAGCAGGGCGGAGAGTGCTCAGCGTTACACAGGGAATGGGCTCTCCCTGAGCTTAGTCCTTAGCAAGTGCTCCCGCCCCAGAGCCATCAGGGAGCTGCTGTCCCAGGGCAATGCATGCCCAGGCAGCCTTGGCAGCCCCAGGTGGGGTGGAGACCAATGGAACAGATGAAAGGGAGCCGTTGGTTACAAGTTAACTAGCAGACAATGGGGCGTTGGGATGGCAATCCATGAGCAGGAACACATGAGCAGACAGGCCGCAGTTTTACAGCCCGGCCCAACCCAGGTGAAAGGGAACAAACAGTATGAACATGAAGTCAATTGGCCCCGGAGCATATCACCCTCCCCTCCTCCTCCATCCCCAGCCCCCACCCTGCAGAACAACTCCTATTCTGCTCCCTTTGGAGCAGGGAAGATTGGGAACCTCGCCACCCCGGCACTGCCCCTTCCCCGATTTCTTCTCTGCCTCTTTCCCCCGCATTCTTTCACCCTTCTCACAACCAGCACCTGCCGCCTGCCTTTTCTGTGTGTTTGTCCGTGGGCCCAGTACGTGCAGGGGACAGTACATGTGCAAAGGGAGCGCAGATGCCTCTGTGCATATGCATGTGTGGAAGTAGAGGTGGTCACGTATAGGCCTGTGTGCGCGCGCATGCTGGTGTGTGCATATGCATTCGGGCCTACCCCTGGGTCTGGGCACATAGGTACAGGCATATGTGTATAGTATGTGTGCGCCCAACTCTGTCGATATATGTGTATGCATCCATGAGCATAGCATGTGCGTGTGATTTGCAAGGGTCGCTGCATGGATGCATGCGTGGGCAGTGTGTGCTGTAGGTTTGTCAGTGGCTTCTCTCTCATGGCTGAAATATGGGAAATCAAAATAACTGGATACTAAACATCCAGGCTAAACCTTAAGGCTAAATCTGCGAGTGTCTAGCCAGTGCCTAGCCCAGTCAGCGTGGCTTGTACTCTCAACACCACCCTGCCCTGCTTCTGCTGTATTTCCTGCTGTAAATCCCCACTCACATTCCCAGGCATATCCCTGAGCTCCCATCTAGGCCTGGTCCTGAAGGGGAGGGAGGTGCTATTGTCCTGCTGGCAAACAGATGAGCCAGCTGATAGGCACAGGAATAGACGGGCTAACTCACCATTCACTCTCTCTCTTTCTCTCCCCCGCTCTCCTTTTGGCATCCTGGAGTCTGAACAGCTGTTTCCATGGTTACGGACATGCAAGTCTTGGCGAAGATGCATCTGTCACTGAAGTTTGCACAGTGGATGGTGGGGAGGGAGGGGGGAGAAATTGGCAACCTATAAAGCTGCTGTGGTCTTGGTTCATAGACAGAAGCTAGCCCGAGGCTTCCTTAGTGGCTAGGACAGGAAACAGGGGACAGGTAAAGTCAGCATGTCCCCACCAGGGAACTAGAGAACAGATCTTACCAGGTCATGAGGACATGGATGCCCTTGATACTGTCAGCCCCATGGATTGTGTTTACCCCTAGAATTTCTCACCGTAGCTACTGCCTGGTTAATTCCACTGGCAGGAGCAGTGGTGGGCGTTCTAGTGTAGACAAGTCTCTGGGCAGAGGCTAGCGCTGGAAGCACCATGTCCATCTAACTCTGCTCTGAGCAGGACACATGACATGGTGGCTAAATGGAGGGCAGCCACCTTGAACCTGATGCTTCCACCAGTGGAGCTGAATGGCCAAAGTTTAGTAAAAATTCCCTGGTGGATACAAGGCCTTGGACTGGCCCATCAGTGTGAACATCGCACAAGAGCCAAGATGCACTCTGGACCCGTTAATAAGCATACAGTGCCACAGCTACCCTCAGTCCTTCCTGACTGAACATCTACATGGGGACACAAAAACCGTGGCTGGCCTGGCTCAGCTGACTTGGGCTCACGGGACTTGGACTCCAGGGCTGAAAAACTGCTGTTTTGACCTTCGGGCTCAGGCTCGCGCCTGAGCGCTGGGAGGGACCTTGTGAGGATGGAGGGTGCAAATGTCTACATAGACATTTTTCACCCCACAGCCTGAGCCCCACGAGCCCAAGTCAGCTGACACGGGTCAGTCGTGACTGTGCCACGGGTCTTTTATCCCTGTGTAGATGTATCCAAAGTCTCTTCTTTCCCGCAGGGCTGGGAAAGCAGGAACCTATGGGAACTGCGGCAAGATCTCCAATGATTTTCGCCCTTAAATTGGTAGAATTTCTGAGCTGGGAATGTTTGATTTCTATCCTGTTCAGATACACTCACCTCCCCGTACCAAAAAGAAAAGGAGGACTTGTGGCACCTTAGAGACTAACAAATTTATTTGAGCATAAGCTTTCGTGAGCTACAGCTCACTTCATCGGATGCATTCAGTGGAAAAAACAGTGGGGAGATTTATATACGTAGAGAACATGAAACAATGGGTGTTACCAGACACACATACCAGATCTTCTTATAAACCCAGGGAAGCCATGCCCAAATACTTTAGGTTGTAAGGGAACGCCTTTCACTCCTTCTCGACCAAAACTGAATCCTTTGCTGAGTTTGTGACCAGGCTGCATTCACAGATGGCTCAGCCTGGTTAGAGAACAATGAAGTCTCATCTACGCTACAGGCTGGAACCATGTTGTAACCGGGTCAATTGTTACTGTCCTGCAGTGGGGCCCATTGAAATCCCACAGAATCCTGAGATCCACACAGTGTAAAAACAAATAGGACCCTCCTACCGAAGGGAAGCATCAGCCATCCCAATCGTTTGAATAATCAAAAGAGGCTGATGTAATAGCCAGCTCTTTGCAGATTCAAAGCACAGAACCTCCTCCTAGCCAAGGTCCTTTCAAACCCTGGACAAGGCCTTTTGGAGAATCGGGAATGAAATGGATAATGACATTAGCATTTTAATGGCAATAATTAGATGGTACACTTAGCACCCTGTGGGGGGGGGGGAATCAATTGCACTGGGGAGACAGCCTCAAGGGCTGTATTGTCTTTAAAATGAAATCTTAGGTCCTGACTGGAGGAGAAAAGTCGCACCAGTTTAAATCAGTTTTTAAGTGATCTAGTTAAATCACCTCCCCAATGGAAAAACCATTTTAACTCTCCCTTAAATTGGGTTAGATCAAATTAAGCTAACACTATTTAAAGCCAAGGTTAAACTGGTTTAGGTGCGTCTACATTGGTTTAACCGGATCAACGAAAAAAAACTGATTTAGTTAAACTGGAGCTGCTTTCCCAGCATAAGTGAGGTCTGTAACAGCAACTGAAAATCTACAAGAGAGGGCCCAGACGCCTCCAAGCTGTGGGTTTTCTGCATCTGCAGATCTATATTGTCCCTAGTTAAAGTTTCCCAGTGTTGCTAGCCCTGGGACAGCTCCAGCAAATGTTCAGGATGCTGGGAGCATTGGTGTTTGAACACTGTTGTCTAATCCTGCTCAGAGCAGGGCAGCACCACACCACTGGTGGCCACTGGTGCCTTCTTTAAACTAGCCCCTGCACCACTGCGACATGGAAGAGGGAGAGAAGAAAAGGTAGTGTCGGCAAGGCTCCCCATGTCCTCCTGACTAAGATCTAGAGCCAGACAGGTTGATACTTAAAACGTGGAAGGCGCTAGGTGTGGCTGGGGCCATGTGCAGTGCTGAGGCAGGAGAGATGTCTCTGGAAAAGCACACTCAGAAGCGGGTCTTGCACCTGCTATAGGGAGGTACGTCCTAGCCATCAGCCAGCATGCCAGGGAGGTGGCACTGGTCACAACTCTGCCCCCCCTTTAAGTGTATCACCTCTGACCATGACAGCAAACCCCCCCACCCACCCACCTATCTCTTGTTCAAGGCGCACAAGCACTGGGATTGTGACTGCCTGGCCACGGGGCTCTCTTGGCACATCCCTGCGGAAGCAGCCAGGATCTGGGCCCAAGTGTCGTGTCAGGGGAGCGCTATCTTGCCCTTGCCTGAGCCAACGGACCCCTGCATCCCCCACTGGGCTCCTGCCCGGGACAAGTTCAGCATTGACACTTCAAACCAGTTTATCCAAAGCTGTCCCAGCCCAAACCAGATGGGTTTGGCAGGGCGCAGGGTCCGAGCCCAGGGGCCTCCCCCTCTGCAGGCATGTCTTTCAGAGCCCAGTGCCCCCTCCAAAAGGGGGCCTGTCCGTCCCCTACATGAACTGGGGGTACCCCATAGAGCCAGGGCTAGAGGCACCAAGCACGGCCAGCCTTAGCGGCATAGGACGCTCACCAGTTCCCTTCCAGCCCTGCCTTTCACTCGGGGGTGCTGGAAGCTCTACTGTGCCAAGTGAACCTAGGGGAAAATTCCCTGCTAAGAGACAGCTCCCTGGTGAGCAGAGACCCAATGACCCCCCCACACACACCCCACCCCATGGCCTCTGCGCTCCTGAAGGCCAGGAGCCAGGTGGCGGAGTCTGGAAACCTTGAGCTGCCCTTTCCCTTTCCAACACCCCGCGGTGGCACACAAGGAGGGGCAGCGCACAGGTCACAGGGTCCCCGGGGGCTCCTCCACGCAGCCTCAGTCTGCAGCAGGCAGGGAGAGAGGGAGGGAGGATGTAAGGCCCGGATTGGGGGGTGGGGGAGAGAGATGGGTCCCCCATGGTACAAGCTAAGGACGTGTGTGCTCAGGCCTCGTTTCCATGGAGACCCGCACAATGGTCACATTAGGCTCAGATTCGTTTTAAAAAGGAAGTGCTTTTGTAGCCCCGATTTGTCCCTAATCACAGGCTGCTTCTTGGCTCTTTGGGGGCGAAAGGGGTTGATGATAGTAACAAAAGGGCTGCCGCCCTGTGTCGTATGCATGTGGTGTGGCTGGGAGGGGGGTGTGAGTGTGCGTGGTGTACACAGCGTGTGTGTGTGTGTGTGATCTAAATACCCGAAGGTAATGCCTAGTTACCAATGCCCTGAAGGGGTGTGGGGGTGGGGGTGTGTGAGGTGCACATCATGTCCCATGTATTCGCTTGTGGGGGGTACAGTGTATATGTCTGTGTATTCTGAATGATGGGTGAGATTGTACACATACACATAAATTGTTTGTACGCGTGTCTGTGTGAGAATGTTTGTTCCAGGTTTGTGTATTTATGTGCACCCGTGTATGCATGTTAGTCTCTGTGGCTGTGCGTACAATACCTTTGCACATGCCTATGCGTTTAAGTAGCCCAGCATGCATGTATTGTATGGGCCTGTGTTACGTGTGTCTTGTGCCTGTCTGTGTACTTTGCATGCATGTGTATGTAGATGTGTGCCCATGCATGTTACTGTGCTGCGTAGCCGTGTCCCTGTGTGCGGTGGGGAGGGGCGGCTCTGTCTGTATGTAGCTATGCTCTGTCGCATATGGAAATGGTTCCTGTCCAAGTCCAAACGCTTGTAGCTAAGGAACAACCCAAGGGTGCTGGTTCCTGATCTGGAGCAAATGCTGCTTTCACTTCACCCCAGCTCCCCTGGCAGAGCCCAGCTAGCCAGCACCAGAGCGCGCTTGTGGCGGCAGGGGACAGATGCTCGGTGTGACAGCGGCTACGTTCAGTCTCCTTTGACTGGAGGTTTCTGCTCTCACGACCTGCGGCACCCGCTGAGCGCAGCCAGCAAACTCCCGGGCCAGGTCCACACTAAAAAGCGAGGTCGACCCAGCTACATCTCTCAGAGGGATGAAAAAAATTCACCCCCCCGCCCCCGAGCGATGTCGTTAAGCCGACCTACCCCCCCCCCCCCCCCAGTGCCGACAGCACATTCTCGGGGCGGTGAGTTAACGCCGGCGCCCGGAGAACCCCTCCCGTCGGCGCCGGGCGAGTCTACGCTGAAGTGATAGAGCAATGCTGCTGCAGCGTTTCAAGCGTGGACAAGCCCCTGGTCGTGCTCTAAGTCTGTGCCTAAAATGGCGGCGTAGGTCCCAGTCAGGGTATTCGAGCTCCATGCTGTTAAGTTAGCAAGGCTGGTGCTGGGGACAGGGACTGGATATGTCCCCGCTCCTCCTCTGGTTGAAGCAAGATCACTCATAACTCTACTGTAATGATCCTCCGTCGTCCGTCCTGCAGCCCCCGCTATTCCACTCCTGGGGTCACCCACACAACACAGGCCTGACAAAGCACCCAACTCTCAATCTGCAGGATTGCCTGACCTGATCCATCTCCTCAGGAGAGCTCTGCTCTGTCTCTCAATCCCAATTTGCAACCCCACCTTGCTCTTCCTGTCCTGGCTCCTGCAAACAGCTCTGCTGACGCCCCGCAATCCTGACCGGCAGCCCCTCTGCTCGTCCAGCCCTGGACTGAGTCCGCTACTAATTAAATACTGGTCTGGGTTTGGGCTATGGACTAACCTCCACAACGGCGTAGACTGAAACCCCCAACCCCCAAGATTCCTCTTGGTCAGGGGTGGCCAACCCGAGCCCGAGAAGGAGCCAGAATTTACCAATGTGCCTTGCCAAAGAGCCACCGTAATGCGTCAGCCGCCCCGTATCAGCTCCCCCCAGCGCCTCCCGCCCGGGGGCAGCCCCGCCGATCAGCACCTCCCCCTCCCTCCCGGTGCCTCCTGCCCACCACAATCAGCTGTTTTGCGGGTGTGCAGGAGGCTCTGGGGGGGAAGGGGGAGGAGTGAGGGCACTGGCAGGCTCGGGGGAAGGGGCAGGAGCCTTGGGGGAAGGGGTGGAGCGGGGTCAGGACCTGGGGCAGAGCCAGGGGGTTGAGCAATGAGCACTCCCCGGCACATTGAAAAGTTTGCGCCTGTAGCTCCAGCCCCAGAGTTAGCACCTATGCAAGAAGCTGCATATTAATTTCCGAAGAGCTGGAGCCACAGGTTAGCCGCCCCTGCTCTTGCTTCTTTAGCAAATTCTAACCCTGATCTTCAGCAGAGGCAGGCTACAACCGCTGTCCCCTGTCATGCCTTGCCAGCGCCACGATTCCCTGACCCACAGTATGCCCCTCTGGATACAGGAAAGACAGAGGAACAGCTTGAAATTCAGCTAGTGATAAGCTGCTGTCATCTTCCCTATTCTCTGCCGTCAATAATACCCTCCGCGGGCCACAGATCACCTTCCCCGTGACCTGTCAGGCGCAGGGAGCCGCAGGGTTTTGCTCTCAGGGGTCAGCTCAGATAAACGAGACACAGAGCAGGGTCGCTAGGCCGGGACTGCAGAAACGTGGCTGGACTGACATACGCCAAGCAGAGAGCTTAGCCGGGGCTTGAAGTCACACGCATCACCCCAAGAGCTCCAGGCACTCCTCGCTGCCTAGAAAGAGAGGTGGGGGCCAGCGATTCTGAGCACAGGCGAGAATGAGATGTCCATGCAAAGAGTTTTCAGACATGCCCATCGCCGTGGCGTCTAGGCCCTGCTCTTTATCAGGGATCTGCCCCGCAACGGCAGGAGCCGAACCTGCCCTTTCATGCAGTGAGCACAGAGCCCTGCGTGGGCTCCAGCCTGTGCGTTGCTGTCATGGTGACAGCACTTTCAGTTTGGTTTTGAGAGAGGGGAATTTTGTTCCTGATAAATAAGCAATTGCTGACAGGGGGCTGGGGAAGGGGGCGGGGGGGGGGGGATTTCTGGTGGAAAGTTGTAAACAATCCACCCACCTGGTCAGGCTGGTGCGTGATTCCCCAGCACGAGGACAGGCAGAGAGCGTCCTTTGCACAGGCCCACCTGCGGCCTCTACTCCTCCCCCTGGAGCCACGCATCCCAGCATTGCTAGTGGCTAAAGCAGGAGAGGGCACCACCCTGGAGGTGGCCGCTGGCCCCCTCCCCCCCCCAGTGCTTAATTTGTAATGAAAGAGGTGCTCGGGCTCAAGCAATTTGTTTACATTCATCACTGATGCAGCAAGCGCCAGAGGTGCCAGGGCTATGAACTGCCAAGGCCAGAGGGCAGCCCTGGCACAAATTAAACATTGCTCCCTTCCCTGCACCCCCGGAGGACCTGAATGCAGGAAATGTTTTGCTTCAATTGGGCTAGGGGGCTTGGGGGCCAAAGCGGTACGGTCCCACAAAAGCCAGGACTGTTGGGAGGTTTGCTCTGCCAAAGCCAGCCCATGCTACACCTAACAAACAGAGCAAAATTCTGGCCTTTTTGGCCCAGGTGGGCTTGAGGGCAGCAGCCCTGCCACAAGCTGGGATTTACAAGGAGAACATCAGAGCCTCAGCGTGGCAGACTGAATAGCATCTTAAAAGTCAACAGTCTCCAGTGCTGCTGAATCAGGCTTGACAGAAATCCACCAAGCCCCGCAAGCAGCAGCCTGGGGCCGACAGCGGCCATCTCACGGCTGACACTATACATATGGGGCGGTCGGGAATTCTCCTATGACCATTTTTTCATTGGAAAACATGGACTGGGTGCAATGTAGGTTTCTCATGCCCAGGATGGCATTTCTGGTGAGTGAGTGAAAGAGCCCAGACTAGCCAACAGCCACGTGGCCGGGGCACAGTCTAGTTTCCCGGGGGCTGTAATACTTTGGTCTAATTTTGGGTGTAAGGGTGTGGGTGCTGGCTGGTGTTGGGATCTACAGGGGGGTCAGACTAGATGCTCTGGTGGTCCCTTCTGGTCTACGACGTGGGATACGGGAGATGCAGGTTCAAGTCCCCACTCCTCATCAAGCAGAGCAGGGATTTGAAACTGGATCTCCACATCCCATGTAAATGCCCTTGGGCTATTCTGGAGTCTCTAAGGTGTCACAAAGACTCTTCCTTGTTTTCCCCTCTCTGCTTTTTTGCAGAAGATTTCTAAAGGTCTGGATTTCCTTCCGTATTGGGACAAAACCAAAGCTCAAAACCTCAATTTTTATTTTATTATTATCGGTTTGGTTTGGTTTTTGCAAAACAAACAGAAACCTTATTTCAGGTGAAGTCAATAGGCAGACAATGGGCCAAATCCGGACCACCTGATGCTTTTGAATGGACTGCAAAAATCTTTTTATTTCCTTATTATCACTATTGTTATTGCGGTGTGAAAAATGTTTCTCTCAAGTCTGGACCTTGACCAAGAAATTTGGACTGTGACAAAAAATAATTGATTAACTCCTGCCTTATTTCTTGGCCTGCCCTGCCTAAAAACATACTATAAACTTTCTGCTCATCTTTTAAAGGCTGGTAGCAAACAACTCTGTTGCCCAAAGAGCTGAAATAACATTGCCAATGTATTCAAAACATGCTGCATTGAGAATTTAGGGGATTCTTCCCTAGTCAGGAAACACATTGGATGGGACATAGTGGGGAGGGACTTTTCCGTTTCTAAGCTCTAGGACACACGTTTATTCGTCTGGAGTTGTCCTTTCCCAGCAATCAAATAATCTTCTGCATTTATATTGCACTTCTCCTCCGCCAACCTTTGATCACATCACAAAGGCGGGTCTGGATCATCCCTCCCGTTCTACAGGCGAGGAAAGCAAGGCACGGAAAGATGAAGTGACTTGCTCAAGGTGAAGATCAGCCAGCAAGGGCAGATCCTGATTTCCAGTCCCCTGTCCTGTGCATGAGGCCCATGATGCCCCAAGTGAATTAACCCTGCGAATTCGCTGGGATTTTCTGGTAGAGGGAGCCGCAGTGACAAGGTTAATGGTGTTGACACTTCAGGGCTCCTAATTAGGCTTTAAAGTTAACAGCCCATTACCCTGAATGGGGGAGTTTGCACCTCTCAGTGCCATTTGTGGCCATCCATTGTGTCACTGCCACTCCAGAGAAAACAATCCATTCCAGAGAGACCTCAGTTCCCCCTCCTCCCTGGGCTGGGATCTGCAGACACAGGGGGACAGTCTGGCCGCACTGACACCAGCAAAGTCAGGGCTGAGCCCCTGGAGTTCTGTGCCCACCGAGCTGACCAAAGAGAATCAGTACCCAGCCTGTAAACAACCAGCTAGTTAAAAGTCAACAGTAACATCAACTTCTTTAAATGTTTTTTTCCTTTCAAGCTTAGGGCTGTTTTAAAGTCAATGCCATGCCAGTGGAGGCTGCCAGACAGACATCCCCAGACCTACAGAGATCTACAGATTCCACATGCAATGGGGCAATACAGGCCCCTCCATGATGCCCCACCAATGTGCTTCCACGGAGAAGCCACCCCTTGGAGACGGAAGGGAGTCCAGATCCCACACCTCTTTGCTGAGGCTGCTGACCAATGGGCCAACCGGTGCCGCTGGTGATAGTGGTCCTGTGAGGTGGACGCTGGCTGCACTGCACCAAGAGCCTTAGTATCGGGGAGAACAGAAACAAAGTGACCGAGATGGAACAAGGTCCAGAGAGCCATGGGTGTGGGGGGATGTGACGCTCACCATTCCGCCTGTCCTCATCCAGCTAGGTTCTCACACCATGCTCATCACCGTCGCATCTGAGCGGCTTTAGTTGGCACCTATCCTCTGCCCCAGGCTTGTTCTCTCCTCCCTGGTATTTATTTTCTATACGGGCCCAGTCTTCACCTCATCATCTCCTCATCTTACTGGAAGAGGCTACATTGAGGACAACCTCCCTCTTCTCCGGACAGACTGCTACCCACCTCCTCATACACATCAGCATCAGCCTCTCATTGCTGAGGGCCGAAGCCACAAACCTCCAGTCCAGATCTTTGGAGGCAGGGTTTTGTTCCCCTCCTCTCAGACTCACCCAATAGCTGCAGCAAACTGCAGAGACCAGGAAAAGCCCCTTTGGAAACGTCAAGAGATTCCTGCAGTTCTGCCCTGGGTTTCCTCTTTCTTCCACCTGACCTTTACTCATCATTCTGCAGAAGCCCCAGAAAAGTCACTTCTAGCTGCTCTCCAAAGACTGCTGAGCTGGCAGCAAAGAATAAACTGGAGCAGCTCCCCTTGCTCGCTCACGGTAAAGGCCAGAGTATGGACAGAACCTTCCTGCCCTGGCGGAGCTTAGATCAGCTAGCGCCATTTCACAGGAAGGAGCAAGCACAGAAAAGACCCAGCCGGTTCTTCCACAGGAATGTTGCCCTGTTCCCAGAAGGGGAAAAGGCAGAGGAGACCTGCCCCAATGCCCCTGGCCCCCCAAAACACCCCCAGAGCGCCCAGGCCATTAGGGTGCAAAGCGCAGAGCTCCCCACAGCCAGACACAAAATGCTATGTTCTGCATGGCATGTTTCCAGCCCCATCTTGCTCCTACTTGAGGTCAACTGATGTTTTGCCACACGCCCCCCTCCCCCGCAAGATTTTCTGGAGCTGTAATTCCCTGTCCTCTCCCTGGCAGATTCTAGTGCAGCCCACGCCACTGGCTAGCTCTTCCCCCATCCCTGCCCTGGCCAAAACCCCTCCCCCCATCTCCACCCTCTGGCGCGCTCTCTCTCACTCTCTCCGGGATCATCAGATGTTGCTGAAAGGGAACAATACCACGTATTGTCCCTCTCTGCTCACAGGCATCAAACCCCAGCAGCACAACAAAAAGACACATTGACTGGCCTGGAGAAAGAGGCCCATACATTGCAGAGCTGCCTTTCGGGGCGGGGGAGGTCCCAGCGTGCCAAAGGGAACATCAGAGAGTGATTTTCCCGTACCCCAATCAGTAGAACCACACACCCGGGACAGATGCCACCTCGTCCGGGAGGGGGCCTTTGTCCGATGGCTGCAAGTCTGTAGTTCTCGAGCCCATTTCTGGGGGGCTCCGGTTCCCCGGAGCCAGGGTGTAATGTGATCTCAAAGGAGGGTCGGGTCTGTGGTTGCCCCAGAGTCTGTGACTCTCTGCGCTAGGGCTCCGCCGCTTAGTTTCATGATTATTTCCACTGGGGCTGGAGGCAAAAAGATGGTTTTGCTATTGGGCAGCAGGAGCCGAGTGGAGACCAGCAGGAAGCAGGGTGAATTTGCTGGTCAGGGGATGCAGTGTGTCTGCTCCAACCACGCCGGCCTTGGGTGCACTGGACTGTCTTAGGGAATCTCCCGCCATTACACCAGCACCAGTGCAGCTCCACTAGTGAGGGGGGATGATGGGGGCACTTGTGCCGACAGGGCACTATCATTTTTATCCCTGTGTCCTCTTGCCTTGCTCCGAGCAGGGCAGTAGTAACATTAGTGCCCTGGTCTGCCCTCTGGCTACCACCCGTGGAGCTCGGGTAGTGCAGGGATGAAAGATTTTCCCAAAGAGCGTAGCACAGACGTAGCCTTGGAGGCCAGTCAGTCACGGGCCTGGAGCAGAGACCCAACAGAAAGGGACTGATTGCTGGCTGGCACATGGCAGCACTGCCAAGCCCAAGGGCCTTACTCAGGCAAAACTCCCACCAAGTTCAATAGAGGCTCCGCCGGCACAAACATGACACAAGCAGAAGACCCCACAATCTATTCCAACCTAAAAGGAACATGAGATCTTTTCCCCAGCGCCCCAGCTGCTCCCACACGCATTCCAGCCCCATCGCCTGTAGCATCATGTCCTGGACAGAGCAGGAAAAAAAAACGGAAAACGTCCTGTGGGACTGGCCAGCACGACACTCCCCATGGGCCATCTGCTTCAGTCTCAGATGCATCATCCCACACCGGGGACTTCGTTGCTGTATTGATCCAGGGCTTTCCTAGGGCGTTCGCCAGGCAGGCCCTGCAGGGAAGGGATTTCTCTGGGTGTTCTCGCTAGGAGAGAGCGGCGTGCACATCAGCAGCTCCAGACAGGTCATTACCAGGCAGGACTGCTTTTGCTTGGGCTTTTTGTAGGAGCTTTGCCTCCAACTCCAATGGGAGCAGGAGCTCCAAACCTATCTGCTTTTGGCCTTGCCTGCGCAGATGGGACAAAACCATGGTATCGGAGGTGGATTAAGGGTTTGTGGGGCCCTGGGCCAGAGCAACTGGGGGCTCCTCCCCACCCCTTCCACCTGCAATCCCTCCCAGGCGCCCCCCATGGCACTTCTGCCGGGGAAATGGGGTCGGGGCGTGGGGACTTTCCCGCCTGGCACTCCTGCCAAGGAGTGGAGTTGTGGTGCGGGGCCTTTCCCTGCTCCCCAACAGGAGCACCGGGTGGAGTGGGGCACGGGGTGCCCCAATTGGCCAGGGCCCCTGGGCACGGGCCCTGGTGGCCCAGTGGCTAATCCACCACCACATGGTATAACCACATCTGAAATCCTGGGGCTGAAGCCAGAGAGGGGATGGGCATCTGCTGCAGGGCTTGCAGCTCCAAAGCAATGGAGTTGCAGATACTCCGCAGGACTCTAATGCGCTTCATTGCATGGTTTTCCCACAGTTTTGGGGGGGCCAGTCCAACCCCCATTCTAACCCAGCCCGCCCCCCACCACGTGATAGTTTGTGGAGTACGGGAAGACCTTCCCTGCACCTCCGTTGAGGCTCTAAAGGAAATCGAGTGGGACGAGCTCCGTTGGGACTGAAAGTCACTTTTGTTTCCACTATAAACTTCCTTTTTAATGAGGGGATTCTGAAAACGAGCTCCCTCCTCAGCCCCCGGCTGTGATGTTCCTGCCAAAAGCTGACTGAGCAGCAGCCTTGACTGTGCCGGGCAGAGAGCTCTGCCCAATGCTCCAGAGCACCCTGACGCCCTCTCATGCTGCCCTCCCACCCCTCGCTGCCAGCTGGAAGTCATGGCTCGGTTTCTCCCCGGAGAAGCATTGGCAGCCAGCCTGCTGTCGTAATGTGACCGAACCGGCAACATACTGGCTGGTCAGGGTCAGGAAGCCCGTTATCGGAGCTCAAGGGCAGCCTACGAGGGAGATAAGGTGTGTGGGGTGAGCGTCCCCATGCAACAAGCTTGTTTTCTTGGGTTGAACTGTAGCCCACGACAGCTTATGCTCTAATAAATTTGTTAGTCTCTAAGGTGCCACAAGTACTCCTGTTCTTTTTGCGGATACAGACTAACACGGCTGCTACTCTGAAACCTGGGTTGAACAGAGAGACACAGACTGGATGGGTCATGGGATATGGAGTCTTTCCCCTCCAGCATGTTGGGTCAAATGTGGCCCAGATGAAACGCAACGGACCGTTGTTACCAGCTGGCAGCTGTTGGTGGCCTGTGGGAAAGGCACCAGGTAAGGCCTCAGTCTAATTCCCAGTAGTCTGTTCTCTGTAGCACAAATATCACCGCAGTTGGTCCCCGGGTGGGCAGCCTCGGGAGAGGGATCAGGGCCTGAACGGGTCCTGGAGACTGAATTCCCCTCTCCCATCGAGCAGGGATTCCTGCCGGTGAAGGCTAAGGCTCACTGGCAGGAGGTGGGCTGTGCGCAGGGCGGGCTGGTGTGATGCCGCTGTGCCCGTTATGTGGCGAAGTAGAAGACTCTGAGCTCCTGAGGTGCCAGCTCGGCACCATTCGTGGGCACAGAAGGAAGAGAAGGGGCTGCAGAAAAGACACCGGCTGCAGCCTTGGCCCGCTTGGTACGCGGTGGCTATTTGATTGGGGTTGGGTCGTGTTCAAACACTTGTCCTAGAAGGCGGTAAATGGCCTCAGAGGTCAGAACCAAAGCGTCTCTCTCTTTCTCCCCTCTTGGCTCCCAACTGCTAGTTTCTCTAGCCTCAGCTCTCTTCTCACGCTGCTGTAAATCAGGAGTAACTCCAGTCAACTCAGTGGAGCTGCATTGGCGCAAGTGACTGGGGAGATCAGGCCCTCAGTCTCTTTCTCGTACGAGTGGCCTGCGTGACAACACTTATCATGCTATAACACGCTGCCCCAAAGGTGGTGGTGCCCTGATGGGATTTGCTCATGACTTGGTCATGCCTGTGTAGACAGGACCAACCCATGTCATAAGCATGTTACAGAACCAAACACCTGTGTAAATAGCAGGTTCTGTAATACAAGACACTGAGTTCTCTTCAAAAGTGCTTCCAGTGATAGGTGCTTTACAAATGCCATCGCTAGATACAAGATCACCCAGTTCAAGGCCAGTCATTCCTTATCCAGTCAAGCCACAGTAACAACATAAGGATCCAATTAAAAATAGATAATAGCAACAGGGTTTTTTTTCATCCATAGATCCCAAAGCACCCAACGAGCTGCTGTCCAATCAAGAGTCACTTTCCCCCCCATCATGGAGAAGCAGCCATTTGCCATGCTGCTAGCAAGCTCCCAGCAACCTTCCTCTGCACAAACCCCACTGGTATCATCAGCTGATGAAATTAGGAAACATCATCTTCGAAGCTGCCTCTGCTCCTGAAAGCCTCCAATCTTCAAACCCCTCCCCTCCCGCCCGCCTTCCCTCCGCCACCAAAACCACTCGTATTCTATGGAAATCAAACCTGCCCCTCATCCAGGTGTGTTTCAAGGACTCACAATCTGGCCATTGTTGATTTAGCTGTAATCTCTTTCCTTGCATATAACACAGAAGAGAGAGTGTGTTTGGATTGCACAACCCACAGGGTTGATTCCTTCTCCCCCCTTAATCTTTTCAATCCCTTGGACGTTGCACAGAACAGAAAGGTCACTGAGGATGCTCTGTACCAGACACCATGAGCCAAAGTTGGATGGACTCTTGAGTCTCTAGTCAAATGCTGCAGCTGCACTGAGTAACCCAACACTGTATAAGGGAGAGGGACAAAGCTGGGGCTGGCTGAGCAAAATCTCATTATTCAGGCTTTGGTTTTCCAAAATTAGGGTTGGCTTGGACCCAAGCCCCATTCTATCCGTGTGGGTGTCAGACAATTGCTCAGGCCCATCTCCACTATATAATCAATATATTTTTCTCATGTGAACCCACACGCATCTCAGGCTCCTCACCTCGGCACTTATGGTGATTTTTGGCTCTGCCTCATTATACCCGACTAGCTCATTCCAAGCAATATCCAGCCACCCTGACTGGGAAGAAACGGAGCGATCCCATCAAAGAAAGCACGTCTCTACAAATGCATCGTTGTAGAAGCCTACGCTGTACAAACGACGGTGTGGCAGGAGCCAGGTACAATATGGTTAAAGCACAGTTCAGACCTGCAGGGTAGAGGATAGAATTACGTTTTAACCACATTCCTGAGCCATGTCACAGGCCTGCAAGGTGCGAGGCTTCAGCAGGGTTTGGTCCACAGCTAGTGCCAGGCTGAGCGTTTTAGTGACTCCAGCAGACAATGACCTCACAACCAGGTGCCGGAAATGGAAGCTTTTCTACTGGTTTGATTCACTCACTCCCTCTCTCCAGGTGGCACCTACACCCACCCTGCTGTATGGCCAATCCGGGCATGTCTACACAGAGATGCTCAGCATTCAGGAAAGTTAAACTGAATTAGCTAATGGTGTGTATTTAAAGTGCATTAGCTAACGCACATTAAACCCCTGTGTGGACATTCTCTTCCACTTTGGAAGTGAATTGAGCTAAAGCAAACTAAACCGCTTTGCTTCTGAGCATCCGCACAGGGGGTCTAACGAATGCATTTTAAATTCACACCTTAAGTTAATTTGGCTTAACTTTCCTGAGCAGCACCATGCAGACACCGCTCAGTAACTCATCATTCATTGAGGTGACAGTTCCCACTCACACTAGTGTTGAATGGGCAACTGTCTGCTCTTAATTTCACCACCCCTATCCCAGTCGCTACAGTACCTTATCCAGCATGGCAGCTGTTCCAGTGGGTCAGGCGTGGGACCAGGAATCAGGACGCTGCGTTCTAGACCCAGATCCACCACGGACTCTTGGTAAGTCACTTTCTGTTCCTATGCCTCTTCTACAAATACCGACAGCGCTTTGAAGTCTAGGGGGTTGCATGGGTGTAATTCACTAATTCCTGCAGTCGCCTCCTGGCTGCTCTCCCATTTACTCCGTCCACTCTCTACCTTCCAATCTACACTGCCCTCATTACTCTCACGCTATTACCCGGCCATTCGGTCATTCACACAAGCAGTGGGCATGATGACAACCAGACCTGTCACAGTCAGTGAGAGCTGCTGAGTGCTTAAGATGTCTGAACATCAGGTCTATTATCTAGGTATTCTGGTCCACACATAGTTTTTGCACTGGAATAGCTGTCAGTGGGGTTGTGATTTTTTTTTTACAGATATACAACCCCTAGTGTGGATGCAGTTACACCAGTATAATAATAGTACCTAGCTCTCATATAGGGCTAGGGTGCCTTATACCCATATAGCGTATTCTTCCTCCTTGGAACTATACCAGTATAAACAACTTTCCACTGAGCTAAAGCGGTACAGTGTGGACGGAGTTAACTATCCTTTAACTATATTGAAAATGGTACAGCTTTGGAGCGCAGGCAAGGCCTAAATATGGATTTAGTAGCTGGGCAAAGACTCTGAAAGGGCCAAGGGGTGTTTGAAGGAGCTGTTCTCCACGTTCTTGCTATGCCGGTGTCAGAAGCTGTTACAATCCATCCTTTCCCAATGGCCTATTCAAAGTAGTGCAGCTTTGGCCAGTTTCTCCCTGCTGTTAGTTAATACCATTGCTATTTTTAAAGCTACATGAAAGGCTCTCTCTTTTATTCTGAGTGTCACTGTTTGTGCTGGGGGGTGGGGAGGGGGAGCTGCTAACTTGGTTAAGATCCACTGGCCATGATAAGACACTTGTGAATAGCTCTATATAAATGAATAACTAACCAAACTAATTCTTACATGCAAATTGAAGGAATAACAAAGGTGGGAGGGTCAGGGTGTGTTGCTTATTAGCTTAGATTCTAAGCTCCTCCAGGCAGGGACAATGTTTGCTTCTGTGTCTTGCAGGCTGTTGGCACTTAACACATAATAAATTTGTTAGTCTCTAAGGTGCCACAAGTCATCCTTTTCTTTTTGCGGATACAGACTAACACGGCTGCTACTCTGAAACATAAATTCATCATCATCATCTTCTTAACTAGGCTCTGAAAGTGGAAATCAACAGAGGAATGCAGGCTTCCATGAGGTCTTTTAGGAATGATCAGTATGAGGAATGACAAGGTAGGTGAGGTAATCTTTTACTGGACCAACTTCTGCTGGTGAAAGAGACAAGCTAACCAGCTTACACAGAGCTCTTCTTTGAGCTCTTCTTCGGGTTCTTCAACGCTGCGGAACCTGAAAGCTTGTTGCCTTCACCAGCAGGAGTAGTTGGTTCCGTAAAAGATATCACCTCACCCATCTTGTCTCTCTCATATCCCGAGACAAATGCAGCTAAAACGACACTGCAGACAGTACTCAGAAAAGCAGCCAGACTTATCTGGCGGTCTGGTAGAAAAGCAGATAGACTGCGAGTCTCTGCTTTTCCTGCACCATAGAAATCCCGAGGAGTTTTGCAACTGGGAGCTTATCCAAAGCTTGCTGAAGTCAAGGAAAGACTCCTATTGACTTCAGTGAGTTTTCCATGGAGGCCTTTTGTGCTCATCCATCTTCTCTCCTGCTTCATTTATTACAGTAATTGTATAGAATCACACTTTTTAGACAAGAGGATTTTTTTCAATTTACAATGTAAACCCCACTGTTGTTCAGGGTGCTGTGCTGCTGCTGACCTCCACCCCAGAAGTAGCTGCACTTCAGTGGTATTGTGTTTACACGCGCGAAGAGATTTGTCACTTATCGTTTGCCTTGTACCAGCAAGGTACAAAACAGAAACCCAGACAGTCCCTCCCCCGCCAAAAAAGTGTACAGTTGAAAGGTCAGAAGACTAGGTCCCAGATCTGCACAGATGGACTATTGCCCCCAGAATCCCATGCACATCTGGGTTGAGGATCAGAACATCTACACCACAGCGGGGTTTCCTGACACAGAGGTAAACAGGCCTGCTCCTGTTCTAATCCAGCATGTCCACCATTGCTAGGACTAGTTCTGGATAAAGGATAGACATTCAGTAGTGTTCACAAAGCCTTAGAAAACCGGACACACATGGAAATCCAGAGGGGACTTCCTCTATTTACAAACACATTCCTTGGTGGCCTCACAGAAGACCTGGGGTTTAGAGGACAGGGATCAGGAAAGAGTTGGTGACTGGGGATCTTTTGGGATGAAAGCTACAGAAACACCAGCAAGATTTATCGTATTTCTTATGATGAAAAAAAGGGACTTTTTTCCCTCTCCCCTGCAGGTCTGCATCTTGACCTGTCTCATCATGCTACGGTTCGCCCTTTAGAAACATCACGTCTGCCTCCCATCACTTCAGTTCTGGCCCATGATTGCTGTGGCAGGAGAGCAGCGGGGTATCAAGCGCTTTCCCCCCTCAAGCAAAATGAAAGAGAGATAGGTTCTGCATGGGGGAATCACAGACGGAAAACTCGGCTATCAAAGATCTGGCGGGACAGGCTGGGTAGCATCAATGCAGCTGCACAATGTGCCCAGGGCAGCTTTGGTGGAGCAGGTTTCCCTCTTATCCCCCCACCAAAATCCCCTCTTTCCAATAAACAAGCCCCGTCATCCATATAATATCAGCCTGTTCCTTCACGGAGGAAAATCCCTGCCTAGCAAACAGCCACAGGGGAGAAGGGTGTATAGATTGTGTTTGATAACACACAGCCAGCGCTCCCGCTCCACTGATCCCATACATTAATGCATTCGGCAGCAAAACCCGGCTCTGACAGACTGGCAAAGACAGCCCAAGACTTTCACTGGAGTAGATGAGACATAATATCCTACACGGAGAAGTGCCAGAGAGTGCGGTGTCAGGGAGAATACAACCACTCCACAGAGCTTGCTGCTACGGGGCATGCTCGTAGGAAGATGAAGGTTTTTGTGTCCCGTCCCCCCCAGCAAAATGATAACCTAATGCAGACTAAACTAAACCGCACACATAGGACAGGACACCACTTTATCTCCGCAAACACTGGAAAAGCCGAGCATTGGCCAGCATAGGGAAATCCAGCTAGTTTGATGGACATTTTCTTCCCATGCCTGTGTCCAGCCCTGGCTTTGGCTTTTCTGTCTATGACTGTAGCTGCATTTTCAGAATCCCCAGACCCTCTGCCACGAACTTGCTATCGCTAGAGAGATATGCACAGGTTTGTATGGGTTTTGCATGACAGACAGACAGTCATGCTAAGTGCGGAAGTAACAATCTGATACAACAACCACCCCACGTGGGTAGGGGAGGCTAGACTGCTCAGGAGACTGGAGCCATTAATTCTATGCCAGTTTCAAACCCAGCTGAGTTTAGTGGTGATCCAGAAAGGTGGACTATGAACTGTAAGTGATGTTATAACTTGCACCCAGTCTGGGTCTTCAAACAACATAGCTCATATACGTAGATCCTAACCATGTGGAGAATGCATTTGGACCATGCCCTGGAACTGGGCTTTCATTAACATAACAAACAGGCTGTATTTGGGATTGGACACAGTTCTTCTGCTGGGTATCCAGCCCCATACAACCCTGTCTGTGGAACTGGGTTGGCCAGTTCTCCTGTCTCTGAGATCTCTGGACAAGGGGGACATTGGAAAGCGTATTACACCCGGTGAAAAACACCCTACAGCACTCTACCCTTTGCACGGGTAGCTGAAGCATGGGATAGCCATAGTGTCCTCATTTTCCCAGAATGCACCAGTACCAACGGGGTGAGGCTGCTGGTCTGGAGAGGCCCAAAGACTGGATGCACTTGAGGTGGGGCATTCTGAATGGGATCAGTTGTAGCCCTGCATGCTTGTGCATGTCAAAGATTACTCATGCTTACCGAGGTTCTAGGTATAGCGAAGATAGGACCGTCAAACGATTATTCGGTGGTTTCTCAGTCGATTCCACAGAACCTGGCACTGCCGTTGGCCTCCGCATTGGCAGTGTCAGGAGAGAGGCCAAGGAACGAATGGACTCCAGAGTCTGGATTCTCCTATCTCTACTCCAGTTATGGGGAGAGACATATTGGTGATGTGCTGTGGGGGAAGCCGGCTGTGCAGTTCCCCATGCTGTACCTGTTTTGTAGATAAACAGAAGACAATTAGTCTCCACGGCTGTCAAGATGGTCCCCTTTCATGAGCACGACTGCAAAGTCACTCCAACCGCTCAAAAAGAAAATTAATTAGCTATGGTTTAATAACGTTATGGATTGCACTAAAACTGACCAAAGCCAGAAAACATCAAACAAGACTGATGCCTGCTTTTGCAGAAAAGAGCAACAACTGTAACATCCAATTCCCAGGCTGTTTTCTCTTTGTGCCCCAGCAGATAAAGGGGGGGAGGGGGTTTGCTCTCAAGTTCTTTGTTTAAGAACCAAATCTTTCATGCTGAACTCGAACATTACAGTGTGTTTACTCAACACAGTGTATGGATTCACTAGACCTACTCACCTCTTTCCAGCAAACAGGGGCCTAGCTGCATGTGCTAATTCTGAAAGCATGCATGTACTTTGGCCCGTTAAACTTTTACCCCCAATCGGGGAGATTGCAGATTATGTATTCCTTAGGCAACCCATTCCTAAACCGAATTTTGCACCCCTTGATAATCTGTACCTTATTCCCTGATAACCAGAAACTTCTATGCTTAAACTCTGTACCGTTTTCTTGTTACTTTAATATTATCTTAATAAAATTTTTAACTCCTGTAAATCCTCAATGGCTCCTTTGCAACCCTTGTGGCCAATTGGGCAACTTCAGATTTGAGATATGGATTAAAGATCAGGAAGACAAATAAGAAGCCACATGGCAGCCATTCAAAGGCTTTATCAACTGTAAACCAAGAGTCAATAAGGACAATGTGGCCCAATATAATTAACACAGAAATATTGCTCCAGCAGGGGAAAGACAAAACATGACCTTGTTGGTAAAACAAACACAACAACCCATTGTTTTCCACCCTAGATGCTGCTGGCCTTGATCCTACACTGCTTTGTGCAGGCCGCAGCTGGGTGTGCTAGGCGGTTGTGCTCCTGGGAAGCTACATATGGGCAGTTAAAGCCAAGCATTCACAGTCTGCATTGAACCTCAAGCCCACTGACTCCCAAGACGGCAGGGTAACCAGGGGCTGGGGAGGAGCGACGCACCTATAAGCCCAAGGCAAGAGATGATGAACAGGATGGGAGCAAAGGGGACCCCAGTCCTGCAGGAATGAAACACTGCTGTGCAACCACATCATAGCACGAATGAGGGCAACGTGGAGAGCCAGTAGCCAAGGACCTTATTCAAATGATGAAGACCACAGTTCAAATCATGTCTCCTTAGACATACCCATTCTCCAGCTGTACCCCATCCCTTTGCTACAGCAGCAGACGCATGTGGACCACAATGCCCTTACGTGTGCCCAGGTGCTAGCTTCCCTGGGTCATGAAATCTTTGGCGTCCCTACTGTGCCATGGGCAAGGACGAGCAGGACCAAGGCCTACGTATGAAATTATTGATGTAATAGAATGGACACCGCCAGGTTAAACATCATCAGGGCCTGAGTTTCAGCAACGCTGGGCGCAAACAACTCCAGCTGCCATTAACGGGAGCTGTGTGTGCACGGCACTTACGAAAATGGAGCCCACGGATAGGTTCTGAAAGGAAATTCTCCTCTGCGTGAGAGCCACCCCCCTCTCCCTATTATAGGGACACCGTCCGCTTGGAATCTAGTCACATGTTAAAAAAGGAGCTTGAGGCTGTTTCAGGTGCCACATCTGCCTTGAAATTGTTGTGGTTTTACAATGACATTTTCCTAAAGATTTTTCTCTCCCCTGTTGCTGCATGAAAGTCCCACACCAAGAGCAAGGGGAAACCCAAGGAGCAGGGGAACTGACTTGACACAAAGTGCTGTCAAATGCACAACACAGACAAATTTCAGAGTAGCAGCCGTGTTGGTCTGTATTCGCAAAAAGAAAAGGAGGACTTGTGGCACCTTAGAGACTAACCAATTTATTTGAGCATAAGCTTTCGTGAGCTATATAATAAATAAGCTTATGCTCAGATAAATTGGTTAGTCTCTAAGGTAACATAGACAAAGTGAGGGGGAAATGGAGAAAATGACTTCTTGGAGCTTTAGACATTTTAAGTGTGGGGGGGGAGGGATTGATTTGTAAGACCACACTGTACAAACTTCAGACAGAAGGGTGATTTTGAAGCAGCTGGACTAACTGGAAAACCAAAACCAGGGCAACCATCCCGTTCATTTCCCACCCTGTATGTGTTTATTTCTGGCTTTGACTCACCTGGTAGAGTGAAAACAGACTGGTCGGTTTCACTTCTGTTTCCAGCCAATTTTACTTTCACACTGCAGGTGGGGAAAGGGGGGCAACAGTCTGATTGCCACGCCAATCTCTTCCCTCCCCCCGCCGCGAGAACCTCCCTTGATGCTCCGAAGTCTCGCCAGACCCTTCACTGCTCCCTCCAGCCAAGCCGGCCGGGAAGCCAATAGAAGATAACCCCCCCAGTAAGAACTGAGCAGGGCTGGAAAGATGCAGCGGCCCCTCTTGCATTTCCCCCCCAGACACGCACCTACCTCTAAGTCATCCCCCCATCCAAGCCACCCCTGTAAACCCCCCCCCCCTTTGCAAACACTGCGGGGCGTGTGTGTAAATGGCAGATCTTCCCCCTGTGCCTCCCCCAGCCCCAGCGTGCCCCCCATTGCACTGGGGGGGAGGCGCAGCTCCCGCCTGTCCCCACCCCGCGCCGGCCATTGGGCGGGGATTTAAATGCCCGACACGCCCCTGGCTTTTGCGCGCTTATTAGCCGGCGCTGGGGGCGGGGAGGGGTCTAGCGAGTCTGAGTTTGCGGCGGGCGCAGGGCGCGGAGCTGGCTGCCGAGCCCCGGCTGGGACCCCGCTGTGCGAGCAGCTGGCAGACCGCGCTGGGGGGGTGGGGGAGGACGCCGAGCTGATCTCCCGGGTTTGGGGGCGCGTCTCCCTCGCTCCTCGGATTTGCCGCTTTGCTTTTTGCCCAGCCGGGACTTTTTGCCCAGAAGTTTGGGGCAAGCGGGGAGTGGCTCTGCCCGCCCGCCCCCACTCGCCCCATCTCAGGATTTGAGGCGCTTTAAACGGTCTTCCCTGATTGCCTGGGTCTCAGTTGCCCTCCAGCCGCCATGGGAAGCCAGGGCTCCAAGGCCGCCAAAGGGGACGTGATGGCTCAGAAATCGGCCGAGCGTGCTGCGGTGTCTCCCTCCAAATCAAACGGCCAGGTGGGTGTCTCTGTCCGGCTCGGGCTTGCTTTGTGGCTCGGGGAAGGGGGAGTTAAAAGGATCTTTGCTTTGTTCCCTCCCCCCCTCCGGTATAAGACGGGGGGGGGGGCTCCCCGTGGGGGAGGTTCAAGCCCCCTGGAATCGCTAGGGATGGGCTACTGGAAAGTCTTCGCCCCTCTTTCCCCCCCCTCGCCCGCCCCGGAGTTGGGGAGGGGCCCCTCCCGCTCTGCAGAGGCGAATCAGGCGATGCCCCCCCCCCTTTCTCTGCTTGGAAAGCAGGGCTCCTGGTCTGCCCCTGCGACTGAGCCCCCCTCGAAACCCGCCTTTCTGGGGGGGGTCGTGCCCCAAACATGGGGGAAGGCGGGGTGCGGACCCCCCCTGCAAATCTCCATTTAACCCCACCCCCCCATTGCATTTTACTGCCATAATCTCCCCGCCGCCTGTCCCCCTGCCCTGGGTCCGGCTGGAGACCGCGGCGTGGGCTGCCTTTGTTCGGCGCTCAAGCCCCGGCAAACCCCTGGGCAGCCCCGAGTGCGCGGAGGAAAAACAAAGGAAGGATCCGGGTCCAGCGCGCGGGGGCGGGGCAGGGCGATGGCCGCATTCCAGGGCGAGCCCCGGCGAGCTCCCGCGGGCGACTCGGGGTGTCGGGTTTGGAGGGGCGAGAGCTTCTCGTGCCTTTTCTCAGCGTCTCCAGTTAAAGGGAGTGGGGGGGGGGGCGGCTGCGTTCCTCTGCCCGCACCCCAAATAAATCCGTGGCCGAAGCCCCAGGGGATCACCCGGGTCCCAGGGGGGCGCTCACTAGGGCGCATTCTGGAGGCGGGCAAGGACCGCGCAGCCGGGCTAAGGACCTTTGCAATTCGAATCACTGCGGGTTTTTCTTCCCTGGGCGCTGAGACCCCCCTCCACCCCCGTGTCGCCTTATCGGGGGGGGCGGCTGGCTCCCCCCAGGGAGGGACAGGGTGACTGGAATGGAAAGCCGACATGGGGCAAGGGTGGTGGTGTAAATCACGGCTCAGCCCCCCCATGCCTGCACCGTGCAACAATGCCTCCAGCAGCAGCCAGCTCCCCGCCCCTGCCCGGGCTCCGGCGATGGAGCGCTGGCGCCAGCTGGTGGCGGCGGAGGAGCGGCTCCTCCGAGGCGAACCCCCCGCCCCGCGTGTTTGGGGCATGGCTCACCTGCGCTGGCAAGGCACCAGCTGGGACTGAGCTGCTGCCGGGCTCTCCAGCGCTGTTAATGGCGGGGCACGGCCGCTCCATTAGGTTATGGGGTTTTCCAGTTAGAGGGTTATGACTGCCCTCCCCACAGCACATGCCTCCCTGTCTGCAAATTGTGCCTCCTTCTCCCCCCCCCCCCCATGCCCGGTCAGCAATAGACCCCCCTGGACTGCAGCAGCAGCCCAGGCTCGTTTGCCTGAACTCCTGTGGGAAGAGAACTTAGCTCCAGCCTTATGCATTAGCCACTGGGAAATACTTCCACTCCTCTCCCTGCTCTCTGGCAGGGGAGACTGATGAGCTGGCTAGTTAGCATATCATGGGGCACGCTCCTGACCTGAACTGATCAGGAAGCAAGAATTGGGTTTTACAGCCAACACGAACTCCTCTCTGGGAGGTGAAAACACCTTTTAATCCTACTAGCTAAAGTCGCTGGGGGAAGAGGTGGTATTCTGGATCTCTAGGGTCTATCTAATATGTTATGGTTCCCTCTTCCCGCTAGGAGAACGGCCATGTGAAGATAAATGGGGATGTCTCACCCAAGGCTGATGGAGAAGCCCCACCACTGAATGGCAATGGATCTGCTGAGCCAGTCCAAGATGAGGCCAAGGCAGAGTCTGGCAGTGGCGATGCCATTGAGCCAGCCCCAGCTGCTGAAGGTGGGGAGGCCAAGCCTGATGGCGCTGCAGCCTGCAAGGAGACCCCCAAGAAGAAGAAGAAGTTCTCTTTCAAGAAGTCCTTCAAGCTGAGCGGGATCTCCTTCAGGAAGAACAAGAAAGAGGCTGGGGATTCTGCTGTGTCCTCTCCCACAGAGGACCAGGCCAAAGCAGAAGCCAAAGGAGAGGAGAACCCTACCTGCTCCACTAATGAAACTGAGCAGACCAGTACAACACAAGAAGGGAAAACTGAGGAGAAAGCTGCTGCAGTGGACAGCAGTCTGTCTGCTCCTGCTGCTGAGGGGCAGCAGGAAGCAGAGCCTAAAAGGGAAGATGCAGAAGCAGGGGAAGCCAAGGAGAAAGAGGAGCAGGAGCAGCAGCTGGGAGAAAGCCAGGAGGCTACAGCTCAGCCAGAGGAGTCCTCAAAACCTGTGGAGTCTGAGGCCAGTACAACACCTGCAGCAACTCTACAGAAGGAAGAGTAGAGCCCACCTGACATTGTCATAAATTAAAGACTTTTTGTGCCATCCTCTTCATCCCAATAACACTGTTGACTTGCTGCCTTGCCCACACACCTGTATGGTCAAAGTAGAACTGACACCTAAAATTAAAATGCCTGAATTATTTGTCCCTCCCCCTCCATGCAGCTCACCTTTAGAAAACTGGTCTGGATTCCCACCACCACAACTTGGGACTAGTTTACCTGAATCCTTTAAAACTGGAGGAAGACGATCCTGGACATAACTGGAATCTAGTCAGGCTCCATCTATTACACCAAACTCTGGGCTCTCTGCTGACCTACTGTCTCTTTTCCACTAATCCTCCATGCAGCTTTCAAAGTCCAATAAGCCACTGACTGTTCAACGGATTCTTTTTCTTGGTTTAAATTCCTCGTTCTGACTTCATTTATTTTGGGCTTTTTATAGAAACCAACAGTTTAAAAGCTAATCTGGTTAGTTTTTTTTATAATGTCTTACTATTGGCTTAAAACCATAAAGCTTGTAAGTCCGCTGTGCTTAATTTTACTTCTAAGGGGTAACTTTTCTGGGGTGGGGGAGGGAGAGTACAAGCTGTATAATGTGAAGTTTTTTTCTCTGTAAATAATTTTTAATGGCCAAAACATTTGATTTGCAATTTTCTAACTCAAAAAAATTTCTGGGTTTCCTTGTAACATTTGAAAGGAATAAATGGTGACCCCTTTCTGGGTATACTTGTTGACTCTTTGTCTGGGATATGGATGCTGGTGGCTGCTTATGTAGCCTAATGGTTGCACTTAATCACTTTATTCCTAACTGTAGTAGCGCTCAGTTGACTTCAGCACATCAAAAGCTGGACAAGCTACACCCTGTTCTGCAGGGTCTGTCCCAGTTTGCCCCATTTTGTGTTTAACTTTCTTGCATGTTGTGTGAGCCTGATTCTGCTCCCTAAATGGAATCCTTTACTTGGATGGCCTCTACACCTTATTGATCATCTTTAAACTCCACTCTTTGAGGTGCACACCGCATTAGTTAGCTTCAGGTAATAAGCTAATTCTAACAGACCACCTGGCTTGATAGACAGCCTGTAATGACTTCACTGGGCATGTGACATGCATGGCTCATCACTGGGAGAGGGGGAGCGCTTGGTAATTTTAATCTAGAGCCATTGAGGTAGGGAGTAAATATTTTAGTCAGAATTCAAGCACAGATTAGGTGGCTTGTCCAAACTCACCTAGGAGCCTGTAGTACAGCTGGAAACTAAACAAGTGAAGTCTTCTCCATTCCCTTAACAAGAGGCCAGGCTTCTTCTGTAAGACACCAGTGGACAGGAGCAATAATGACATGACATGGTTACACCTTTTAAAGGCTCACTTTACAGGATTATACTGGGGCTGTAGTCTGTACCTATCCTCATTCTGGGGTCCTTTTTAATAAACTTTGAGATGTCTTGTCTGAGGTCTCCCAGTCAATGACAGTGCACTGGGGAAATGTGTACTTATAGGCCTCTCCTGCTAAAGGGGGATTCTTGCCTGTAATAACTTGATTCTACTCTAGCATCTATGTATGGCAAAGTACTTTACACCATTAACTAACCTATGGTAGAGCATTCACCATCAGTGCTATGAGGCTAAATGTGACCAATCTTGTAACTAGGTTCTAGCTCAAGTCACAGTATGCCAAGGGGGATGCTCCCAAATTGAGGCTCATCTCCACTGCATAAGATCAGGTTATGAAACTGGTACCTTCAGCACAGCTGTTGTCAATACTGTCTGGCAGAATTAAAGTTGTCACATACTGCAGGTCCATGGAAATGGGCACAGCTGCACTTATCTAGTAGGGATCATTCTACAACATATGCTCTTACACATGCAATGGTATGAACTGCTCTAGGGTTAACTGTACCAGTACTGAATAGCTGTGTGGCAGCCATTTTGAGTACTGCTGACCTACAGGGAGACTTGCAGACTAATGTTCACAAGCTGACCATACATTATGGGTTGTAGTCACTCTCATCCCTTGGAAATGAAGAGATGCCCACCTCCCCCTTCAAATTAATTGACAAAGGGGTAAATCAGGGGTTCTCAAACTAGGGCTTGAGATCCCTCCAGGGGTCATAGGTTATTACATGGGAGGTTATAAGCTGTCAGCCTCCACCATTTATAATGGTGTTAAAGCTATTTTAAAAATTTATAAGGGGGTCCACTCAGAGGCTTGCTGGGTGAAAGGGGTCACCAGTACAAAAGTTCAAGAACCACTGGGATAAATGAAAGAAAGGTAAGAGGATTAATTATGACCCATTATCACTAGTAGGTTTGCCAGTGGAAGAGGTTGCTCCCCATGCAGGGAAATGCTAGTTTATGAACCTGTGTAAGGTGCAGAAAAATCTGACAAAATAGCAAGTAGGAGTCCTGGAATTGAATCAAGCACAATAACCCACTCATCTCAGTTGAGCTACAGCAAAACATTCCTAGACCTGACACCATTTTTTCCTCTTCCAATTATAGCAGGAGTCAACTGCCTCCTAATTAAGTAGCAGATTGAAGATAATCAACTTCAGGAAGGACAAACTTTCTAAGCAATGAGAGAGACTTGATCTATTAAGTTCTCCTGGGGAAATCCAAACCAAGGTGCACCCCCCAGTTGCAATGAGGATAGTGCAGCATGAGAACAGCAAAAAGAAATGCCTCTAGTGCTCAGCATAAAATGTAAGGCAGGGGGATACAATGCAGGAACCATGGCAAACAGACCAAGCCATTCATCAAAGGGGCATGTGGAGAATTAAGATACCTTCCTTTCAACTTTTTAAAAAAAAATGTTTAAGGTAAGGCCCTTACAGAGGCCTGTAAATGAAATGAGCAAAAGTAAGCATCAGTAAATTCAGTCCTGCTATAAATACATTGGCTTCAAAAGATGAATACAGGTCAGTTTTCTTACCAATAGGGGTAGAGGACACACTAAGCAATCACCCAAAGCCTCTAATTTCAATGGCTACGTTTTTCAACGGTGATCTACGCTATTTTGTGATCAACAAAACAAGTAGACCCCCTCCCTCCCTTGACCACAAAGAAGAGTAACAATTCACACCAACTTAGAAATGTCATTTTTATTACAAAGATTTTCAAAATTCAAAATAAAAAGCATCTTTTAAAAAACCACAATATATTTCCCCCCCAGACACACAGATACAGTGATCTCTCACTTCACAAAAATGTAAAAGAGCAGAGGAGCCGCAGTCAGCTTCAAGAGACTAGACATGGTGGAAAAGAAGAGTACTTAAAAAAATAAAACATTTAAAAATAAACCTAAGTTAGCAGCATTACTGGAGTTGAACCCATCAGCAGCGCTCAGTGGGAGGTACAGATATGCTAGTGGACAGAGGTATCCCCCTGAGAAAACAGCAAGTGAAAGCTGCCTGCAGAATTTCTGGGAGGCTGGAGCTCAGTGAAGCATTTCACAGGAAGCTCATCCAATGATTAGTTATGAGAAGTGAGATGCAAGGTAAAGGCCAGTTCTGTTCTCAAGCGACAGTTAGGGAGTGCTGCTGTTCCATTACGAAGACAGCAGCTTAAGTTGCAGGTTCAAAGGGTTCCCCACAGTTACTGGCCTGGACAACAAGGAGAAAGGTCCTATCCAAAAACATTTGTGCTTCACATCAGATGAGAATTTTCAGCAAGTGCCAAATTGACAAGCGGTTTCAGCCAGGCTCTTCGCAGTCTGGTCTTTAGCTGACTTGGGATTTCTGTAGTGGTTTCAGTCTAGGACCTAGATCAGCACTCAGAATGCACATTATGTGATCACGGGTAGCTGAGTGGGGAAAAAGCAGGTGGACAATGGGCAGTAATGCATTTCCCCCCACATAGGGGTTTTGGTATATGAAGAAAAATATTCCTTTGAGCCCTTCTCTCTTGTATGAGATGTATAATGCTGCCACACTAACTTCACTTAAAAGGATCCACTTTAGAAAGTTTTATTTAAAAACACCAGCTACCTGGTAGTTTTCATTTTGTGCTATACAGATCTATACCTTAGAGCAGGGCACCTTGGGCTGATACACCAGGGAACTTTACATATTTACTTTCAAACTGCCTCAACTCCTTCCACAAATCCACTGCATATAGCCAACTGTATTCAAGAACTGCACTATTTGACCCTGAGAACTGGCATCAGCTTGCAGTTACTTACTATGGTGTAATTGGACCAAAGACCATAGGAGCAGTTTCTCTCACAGGCATAAGGTGGGAACTCAAAGTTCTCCCACAAAGTTTCATGGCCATATTTCCACCTGACCTGAAAGTCAGACACTATTTCTACTTTAAAAAAAAAAATAAAAAAAATCCATATTCTCCAAGGGGTTATTTCAAAGAGAAGGTAGAGGGGAGGAAAATGATTAAAAAAAAAAAAAAAAAACACCAAAGAGGCAGTGGAAGGCAAGAGTGAAACTTCCCTGTCACTAATTCTGAGTAGTGCAGGTCTGTCTACTCAGAATCCTCCCCATCTGCTCTCCACGGAATGCAGCAAGGAATAATTTACAGTTCTTAAGTCATTTATATATTTATATAGAAATATATACAGAAACATATAAAATATAAATCCTGTGGAATGGGAGGCTACCAGAGAAGCAAACTTATAACTATGTACTGAAAGGTATTGTCCAGCTGCAGTCATCTTAGGCCGATTTAGTCTCTTCCTTTACCCTGTAGAGCCAAGAGTGGAGAGCGTGGGTTAAGCAACTGACAAGGAAGAATTAAATTGTGATCAAGTGTAGCAAAATAGTGGAGTAGCATGTTAAAGACTTTACCCTTAGGTCCTGTCCTAACAAATGCACTAACATCTGTCCTTATCTTCCACACAATGAAACATATTTTTAAGCACTTCTCTAGCACCTTTCATCCAAGTGCTTTATCAAAAGAGGGCCTTGGGTATTATCTATAATTTACAGATGGAGAAACTCAGATACAGGCACCTACAGGGAGCACCTAGAAAACCATCCTGCTCAACTCGCAGGCACCTAAGTCACATTGCATCCTAAAGTGGGGAGGGGAAAATCCATAAGGCAGAAGTAGGTCTCACCCTTTGGGTTCTGCTTTCTCCTCTTTGGCTTTTTCCTCTTCTTTCTCATCTAGAAAAGAAAAACCCCAAATAGCAAAGAGGCAGAGAAATAGCAACCACTCACCAGCCCCACCTGGCAGAATCAGACACCAGTCAGGGAGGTCCGATTACATTAGAAATCACTGGTGAGGCAGTCACTTTCAAAGTTACCTTAGAAAAGCAAACAGATAATGCCAGCTACTCTGCATGTGTGGGGCAGAGTTTGGAAACCGGGGAACCCTTCAGGTATCCACACCTGAAGCCACAGTCTGGGGCAGCAACCTGTTTTGAGCCACTTGTGGCATCCTGAAGCTCTGTTTTCTATTGTCCTCCAATCAGAGTCATAAATCTTCACAGTAAGTACAGCAGTTGTCCCAGCAACAAGAACAGAACAGACCAGCAGAGACTCAGACAGCTTGTGTTTGAGGTCAGCTAAGCTGCAGAATGTTTTTGGGTGGCAGTGACAAAAGATTTTTGCAAATCTGGCAACAGGCTGGATTATACCAGATCTCAGGGAGCCCGCAATGATACAGCTCAGGTTGTAGCCTTTATGTAGTTGTTCTGAGGAGTCCCCTAACAGTCACATCATTCTAAGCGTGTTACATGCGTATTTCTCTTTGGAACAGGTTAGAGCGGTCAGTGGCTCAGGCTGCATTTGCTGACATGTGGCCTGTGGTTTGTTAAAGATAGATTAGCCACTGATTCACAGCTCTACACTCACTCTACCAATGAAGAGAACTGTTGCCAATGCCTTGTTGATGAAATAGAGACACTAGGAGGGCCCCACTGCGGCAAGCCAGTGCAAAGGTAATTAGGGCAAGTGGCTAGACACTATGGTATTCTGAAGGAGTTTGTGGTTACGAAGCCCATAACCCCAAGGAACCAGACAACTCAGATGTTTATTCCTTCCCTTCCCAAAATACCTAAAGCCTCACACTGAAGCTTTAGCAGAGGGATGATCATTATTAGGCCAGTTGGAGCAGAGCGATGAGGGCAATAGCACAAAAGTATCAGACTTTGTCTCAAAGCCCAAGGAATACTTTGGTTTTCCATCTTAGTGATAATTGTTGGGATGGTGACACAAGGACAGAATTTAGCAGCTGTCAGACCAGAGCTGACCTTGGTAAACCCACCTAAAACTAGAATCTGAGAGAGTAGAGTCTTTTTTGCCTTGGAAAAGAAGAAAATTCCCCAGCCTGGGTGAAATTAGAACACTCATGGAGAGTACACAAGTCAGTCAGTGCTTAAAATGCGAGGGTGGGGACGGTTAGAAAAGGTCACAAACCTGGCAACATTTGTTGTTGTTTGTTTTAATTAAGCCAAGTTGCACTTTAAGCACTGTCTTATCAAAGCAGCTGCCCCAGATTATGAGACCGCCCCACATCAACACGCTCTTTCCAGATGCGTTAAGCACTGTGGTCAGTCCCATGTGTCACTGGGGTGTTGCTGCTAAACTCCTGTTCTCTATTAGCCTGCCATGCAACCCGGGTTTAAAATCCGGCAGCTCCTTCAAGGTTCCCATTGATAGTGGAGTGGTTCAAACGTCATCTCTCTCACTCCCACACATCAATTGTCAGCAATCTAGAAGATGAACCGCAGAAACGTTAACTTCTGCAACAGACACAGCTTTATTCATCCCTCACATTACGGAGTCCTGCATATGGGAGCAGCTCTTGGGAGCAGTCTGACATACTGCTAGTTCCAGTTTTACACCTACCTTTCTTCTCCTCCTCCTCCTTATCATCTTCTGCTTTTACACGCTTTGACTTCTTAAAATTGGCAACATTTTTGCGACCACCTTCCCCTTCATCTTCAGAGTCTGAGAATTCTTCATCACAGGCTATTCTCTTGTCGGCAGAGCGCACTGAGAGCAAAGAGGGAGAAGCTACCTCAGTCACACTGGAGTCTTTTTCCCAGGGGTCCGTAAGGCAGTAAACATATTTAGGAAGGTACATGCGCACACATGGAATGCTCTACAGTGCCAAGAAACTTTACTACTGTGCAGAAATACAACAATCCTACTGGAGTCACAGCTTAGCCAACTACCTGCAGCAGCCAAGGTCAGTTTCGGAGATCTCTCAGTGTAACACATATACGCGCCTTGGATTAAGTTTACAGCAGGATGTCTAGAGCTGCCAGCACAAACAGGTTAACTAACTTCACACTGGGAAAATCTGACTCCAGACCCAAAGGGCATAAGACAGTCTGGATATAAACTAGTGTTTTGACAGCTAATGGGCGACTTTTGCTAGAACAGCGGGAGCCTGTCTTCTGGCAGCATAAACGGACGTTACAACTTCCAGTGTTTTGTCAGTCATTTCCCCCCAGGAGGCTTTGGCAATCGTTCGAGCTCTAATATTAAAATGTAGATTCTTTCATTAAGGAAGTTATCTAGCAATAGCACTGCGTCACCAAGGGAAGGTTCAGCAGCATGCTCCGTGATCACACAAGGCAACCTATGCCCACAGCCGGGCACCTACTTGAAATGCGTTTGTCAGGATCCTCTTCATCTTCATCTCCGCTGTCCTCCTGCACGGCATCCTCGGGAATTGGCTGCATCTGGACACCAGGGGCATGAGGGAGCATGCGCAGATTCTCAAATAGCCGTTGCCTACAACCAGCAAAAAACAAACAAACCAAAAACCCCACACACTGATGATCTAAAAAGCATCATCAGAAACAAGCCCCCAGTGTAAGGGACCAATCTCGCTAGGAGTAACAGACAACACTTACTTAATCTTCTCAAGATACTCATTGGTGTTCTGGTTGGTCATGTTCGAAGGACTGATGTGGAGCTTAAAGTCTGGTCCAAAGTATTCAAAATAGTCATTATATGGAAGCTCTGCACAAAGATTAGAACACAAAATAACCTTGATTGGTTACAGATCTGGTATCGAAATAGCAAATATCACGTGAGCTTCAATGTGCTATGAGAATAAATGGAACATTTCCTTTTGGGGGTGACTGGAGCTCTCCTGGGATGCTCAGAAAAACATAACTTTTTGACAGTAGGGCCAAAGACTATTCGCTGCTTTAACCCCATGGTGCCCACAACAGGCCTTTTAGTTTCAATGAGATGGCAGGACACCCCAACCATTGTGTGCTGTAGGGGAAAAACGGTTTCTCAGGAGGTACTAGAAGACTAGAACACCCCACATACGCAGCGGCAGCTCAGAGAACTCGAACGCAATAAAAGTCAGCAACTAGTGAAGCGTCCAGGGTACTTCACAGGTCTTCTACACCTACTCAGAGCAATTTAATTTCCCCCAAGCTCTATTACTAGACACCCATCCTCTCAATACAACACATGATAGCCTTACCATTTGGAATTTCCGTGTCCAAAGCCACAGCAGTCTCATAAGTCCAGCATCTAGCCACGTTGCGGATTGTGTAGCCACCTCCTCCTAGCATCAGCATAGGCAAGTTAAAACTCTTTACGAACTCCACACACTTGGCATGACCTGCAGCACAGGGAACGGGAGAAAGTTCACAGCCTCACTAGGTAACTGGACAGTAAGCTTTTCAACACAGTGATTACATCAACCACACAGGGCCACCACAGATACTGTATTTTACATGTCTGAGCTTTCCTCAAGGCCACCCCCCTGGTTTGACTGCTTTGCTAGAAGCAGTGTGCTCTTACCTTTGATGGTCAGATTAAAACAGCCCAATCTGTCCCCTGACAGAGAATCCGATCCACACTGTAAGGCAACTGCACTAGGCTGGAACGTCTCCATCACTTTAGATATCACCTGGACAAGAAATCCGCTGTTACACAGTCCCGTGGGACGATGCCATAGCAACACAATGAAATCCATGTCAGCAGCTGACATGGAGATATTCCCTGATGCCTCAATGGCTGTTGCCTCCCCCCCATATTGGTGACATTGAAGCTCTCACAGGTAAGAATCTGCAAGTGACTGGCTGTAATTGTCAAGTAGAAATAAACACTAGGGAATCTTACAGCACAGGATTGCAGCTCCCCTCATCAGAGCATCACTAGAAAAAGACAAAGCAGCATCCCAGACTCACTCAGAAAAAAGCTTACCGGCTTAAATATCGCCTCATAGGATTCATCGTCAATTCCATCCCGGAGAGGATAGTTGACAGCATAATACTTGCCTTTGCCTGCACCAATATCCTATTAGAGTGAGACAGGAAAGACCACAGGGTCACCAGAGAACAAACACCAACATACACGTGCCAACGTAGAAAAGGAAAGTCTGGGATTCCACCAGGTCTATCAGAATCCAAGCCAAGGCACTTGGGGACAAATTCAGTCTTGGCATAAACGAGAACGATTCCAGTGACTTCAACAGAGGATTAGCCGTGGAGTAAGTGGGTACATTTGGCCTTTGCATTCAACTAATCAATCTAGACATAACGTAGCTAACGGAGAGTAATGCGAGGTTAGAGTCAAGCAAGGGAGTAAAACAGCACCTTGGAATTCTACTGAAACAACAGCCCTTGCCTCAGCATCTAGTCAAACACTCAACTGAGTCAAACTGGAGTCACAAGGTCTATGTAACTTGGGCCTCATTGAGAAGGTCATTAAAAAGTCCAAACAGGTTACAAGCCAGTTACAACCCCAGTTACAAGCCAATAGCAGATTTAAAGGAAACAGGTTCCACAAGCAAGGATGCTCTACTGAGAATACTTTACTGCTTGCCCGAGAAAGTTCAATCCCAGGAACAGACATGAAGAGCATCTTGCTGTGATATGATACATGGGAAGGAACAATCCCTAGTGACATCTACTGTCTCACTCTGGGCCTTTGAGTTCTCAGTTGCACATTCTGCTAGTAAAAACTGTGCATCGTGCAGATCCAGTAGCGCTGCAGAAAAGCCAGATTCTCCCATTCTTTCCTGCATCAAGGACAGGGGAAAACTGGCCATCAAGATTCCTGTTCCAGACTCTACACTGTTGGCAATGACGTACAGAGCCAAATGCGAATCAGGCTGCAGTCCGATACCAGCCTGAGCCTGCAGTATTGACAGTTGGAGGAATCTTGGAAGAGTCTAGTTTTGATTTTTAAAAACAATTAAATATCTTCTATCTACAGAGCACACTACCCCTCCAAAGCATCTGAGAAAAAAAAAATCGTTTCACTCACTGCTGTAGCGTGGCCGCTTGTAGGATCGAATGTGGCAACTAGCTACAAGTATGTATCGCCGCATAACTTAGGACAGGCAGTGACACCCACCTAAAACTCAAGGGGGAATTTAGGTCAGAACGCCATTACCCTAACTGGCATCAGACCATGACCCTAGGGTTAACATCCCTACCTCTTGAGAAGAGCACGGCATTGTCAATGACCACAAGCAGGCAGGACCCCAGTTGTGTCTCATTTGAAACACAGCACCTCCAGATAACCATGTCCCAGCACGGGCCATGAGGCTCAGCACCAACTCAGAAGGAGGAATGCCACCATCAGTATCACTTCCGCAGCACAAGGTGCTCCTTTGTCGGTCTCCCATTCAAGTACTGGCATGGCCAGACCGTGTATAACTTGTGAGATCAAAGCAATAGGGCCACCAGGGGAACATGGAAGTCAGTCTGCCAATAAATATGGCCCACCAAGATGTTCAGAGTCCCACACTATGAGGCTGTAGAGTAACTGACATCTGATGTCTGGGCATTGTTACTGTATAAGACTAAGCACCCGCTCAAAGAACAAAAGTTAACTGTCACACACATTTCCCATTAAACAAAGGCTGCTATTTTGAGAGAGTCCATCTAAACCAGTGAACACAGAAACAGCGTTTTAGTGAAATTAGTTGGACAGTGAATAGATGGAACAAATCAAATTCTAGGGGAAGTTTCTACTAAGCCTCCATTCTCACCCGCAGATCCCCTGTTCCTGGGAAGTATTCTCCGTACTTATGAAAGGATGCAGTCATGACACGGTCTGTGGTGTAAAAGGCTTCCTCCACGCCATCTCCATGGTGAATATCAATGTCAATATACAGCACCCTCTGGTGGTACCTAGAATCAGAAGGGAGTCAAAATGCTGCATTTCTTCAGAATGGAAATGGTCTTCACCAGCAGAGTAAATGGGAGGAGAGCAAAGACTGTGGTGCTAACCCCCAGGCTGTATGGTTACCAACTTGCTGTCTCTCTCTCTTGGAGTCTCTAAGCAAAACCGATTCAGAGCACGGACATTTGCCTTGAACTGGTCGGCAACGGAACAGAATCACCGAGGAAACCGAAGTGGCTCTTGCTGCAGAACCTGATCGCTGATCAATTCAGTTTACACAAACTCAACCCGTGACTTGCACATTTTACCTCCAAGCCTCCTACTTGGAGCTGCCTCATGACAAAAGCTGCCAGGATGGTAACGCTCACGACATGTTACAGGAGTGCCACTTTTGTGCGCCAAGGAAGAAGCACCAAAGAGTGATCACGCAATGCCTCCAGGCCTTTCATCTACTGCATCATACCATAAGTACAGCAACCCCTGCTGAAGAGAGGGCACTGCATCCAAAAAAGATGTCTGATTAAGCCCTCCCGAGAAAAGACACAGCTAACAAGGTAACAAAAAAGAGCAAACTGGGAAGAAAGTGGTACGGACTCAAAGAAAATGCATCAGAACAGACGAACAAAAGGGATAAGAAGTACTGCACATACTTTAATAGCTCCAAGATGGCTAACACAATGTCGTTGACATAACAGAAGCCAGAAGCCTCCGACTTCTTGGCGTGGTGAAGGCCTCCTGCCCAATTCACAGCAATATCTGTCTGTTGCTTGTTCAGCTTCACAGCGCTGGCTGCAGGGAGAAGAATTGCAGAACATTAGCATGAAAGACAGAATGGAGCCCTGACAAACTATGGAGAACACACAGAGGCCGCCTGCCCTGTGGGGTCACGTGTGTCATTCCATATGCCTGTGTGTGTATAACAATACAAATATCAAAGATTTAAACACTGGATTTCTCATACAAACCAGTAAGGCAGAAGACTCTCAGCTAAGGGGGAACACTACACTGATCTCTCTTCTACAGAGATACTACAGTAATGTAAACCGATTAAGCATCTATTTTTGCAGTACAGTCTTGCTCCCGTTTCACGCCTGTAGTTCAGAACATAAATGGGGAGCCTGGTTTGAAAACAGGTCCACAGCCCGCTAGCTCTTGCTAGCTTGAGTCACAGTTAAAGTACCGTTTAGTTGTATTTATCAGTTTCCTAAAGATAAACCTTTCATGGATAGCTTTATCTCACACACACAGTTAGCTTTGTTTAGTCCTTTGTATAGATAACTAGGCAAAGGGATCCCCCACAAACCTTACAGCTTGCACACAATTCCACTATGTGGTTCCGTTTGGTTCAGATGGTTCCATGGTGTAATGGTTAGCACTCTGGACTCTGAATCCAGCAATCTGAGTTCAAATCTCAGTGGAACCTAGAATTTTTTGCCAGAGGCTGGGAATGGGCAACAGAGGATGGATCACTTGGTGATTACCTGTTCTGTTCATTCCCTCTGGGGCACCTGGCATTGACCACTATACGAAGACAGGATACTGGGCTAGATGGACCTTTGGTCTGACCCAGTATGGCCGTTCTTATGTTCACAGACTTCAGTGCAACTTTGCATGGGTCTAAGGGTCAACACAGATGAATCCTTTTGTAGGGTCAGAGCCTTAGTGATAAGAGACTGGAATAGCTACTTCAGATGTATCTGTCAGCTGGACAAGCATACGTTTATCTTTTTGGTTTTTGAGTGTAGTCAGACTTTATATTTCAGAAAATAAGGATATCTATCAGTCTGTAGTAAGTATCAAAGCTTTTAAGCATGTGCACAGTAAAAGTCTCTCAACGCTGCATTACTCTGTGGCAAAAACTCATTAATAAGGATGCCATTTTATTTTAAATGATACAGATTTTAGAGAGTTTATTGATATCTTCCTGCTTTTGTTTTTCCTTCTTATCAAAAAAAGAGACCAGTGGATTTCTTTTTGTAAAACAAAACACCTGCTCTGAGGCTGAGGTTACACAGCCCTGGAACAAGTTTTTATAAAAAGCAAGATATCTTTAAATAAACCAAGGTTTCAACAACAAAGATAGCTAGCTTTATTGAAACAAAGTCATTCACGAGGCTTTCATTCCATACACAGGTTTCAGAGTAGCAGCCATGTTAGTCTGTATTCACAAAAAGAAAAGGAGTACTTGTGGCACCTTAGAGACTAATCAATTTATTTGAGCATAAGCTTTTGTGAGCATCCAATGAAGTGAGCTGTAGCTCACGAAAGCTTATGCTCAAATAAATTGGTTAGTCTCTAAGGTGCCACAAGTACTCCTTTTCTTATTCCATACGCAGATATTCCTCAACATGACCACTTAAGTGATCTTTGGATGAGAGAGAATATGGCTCATATTGAAGAGCCAGACGTTACATATAGTCATAAAGCATTCTCAACCACCAACCAATCTCATTCCAATGCATCGGGACTTGAGAATGATCACAACATGTCAGCCCAATTATTTTAAGGAATCTACAAACGTCTCCAACATCACATTTCTTTTCTGACAGAGCGACATTATGGACATTCTCCTAAAAAGAGAAAGCATCTAGGATTCTTGTGCTTACCAACAGAGCCTCCTGCCGACAGCTGACAAAATTCAAACAACCCATCAAACACCGGGCAATCTTCCCCAACATTGACTTGAAAAAGAAAGAAAGTGTTTGCATGACAAGCCTGCATACCAGAGGCAAAGTTTATGATGTAAATCTAACTTAAGGACATAAACAGACTCAGTAGAGCATCAAATATCTTAGCCTCGTTTATGTAATTTACATGTATATAATAAATAAAATGTTCAGTGAGAAGCAGACACTCATCCCTTCACTAAAGACGTCATTGTATCAGTCGTCAGTTGTTGCAACCTTCCCTTCAGTCTTTGCTCAGCCCACTGCCATTACTGTGACAGCTTGCAGGAAAGGACAGAACCTGCACTTAAGGTTGTAAAAGCTCTCTGTTGGTACAGAGAGATGCTATAAGTGCAAGTCCACTGCTGCTCTTTGAGAGACACTAAAGAATGAAACCAGCATTTCACATGCACTGTGGATCTACACGAGAGTTGCACCACCTAGTGGAATAAACTATAATAAAACCCAATTGTCAGTCAATTGTGTTAGAAAGTGAGTCGTGACACTATTAATTTAAAAATCACATGTTGCAAACAGGTCTCCTTCAATGTTACTAACATCACCTTAGATTATCAAGACTGAACATTTCAAAAGTTCAGTTTGATTCTCATGAGGTCTGCTGTTCATTTACTTTGCGCATTTCATATCTTGGATAAAAAAAAAACCCACCAATTTTTCTTCTAGGTTCTCAATCCTGAAGCATGTTTGGGTTGGAAACACTGCAGGGAAACCTTTTATTTCTATATAATTTTTCCTATTAGAAACGTTTACATGATTTTTTAAAAGTTTCATTGGGCCTATGTTTTGCAAAACCTGTTTTTACAAAAATCTGTATGGTGTAACAAAATTGAGCAGAACTTTTCCCTTTGTACTTAGAGGCAGGACCAGTCAAGCTTGAATCTTCCCAGCATGAGAAATGCTGCCTTCATTCAATTCCTCGCCTCCAAAAAGGCTAGCAAAAAATCATGTTTGGAGACCGAACAGATGAATGAGCAAGTTTAAGTAGTCTCCAGATTTAAATGGAACTCATTTCTTATGGACTGTACAAATCAGGAAAGTCCAAATTAAGTGTTCCAATTTGTACAACTGTTCCAGTGGGGCATGGTAAGTAGCAGTGGTTGAATAGTTCCCTCATCAGAGATGTTGGGAATCTATTCCCAGCAAGTGGGGAGGTCCGTTATCAGTTGCTGCAGAATGTAAGCTTCTCATTGCAACAAATTAAATTTCTAGCCCTTATGGCTGCAGTATAATCTTCTTGAGTCTTCAGACAGAGTGTATCGATGGACTGAGATTAAAGAGACCGTTTAGCATCACTGCTACCATTCAGAACCTTGTGGGCTGCAGCAAAAAGGACAATATTTGACAGTGTGACTCTGCTTCTGCTTGGCAAAGATATGGCCCTCTGTATAAGCAGAAGCAAATGGTGGAGTTATCCATTCATATGGAGACCTCTTCCCACCAAGCCCTTCAAAGCAGCCAGGAGATCAAGCCTTTTACAGCAATATGTGGCTCTGGATGGGGAAGAGAAAAAGTTCTCTCTCATTTCCAACAGCTAGAGCAGGGTCAGGAGCTTCATATGTATGATAAGCCCACTAGTCAGAGCCCAATATAATACTACCTAGCTCTTATATGGCACTTTTCCTCAAAAGACCTCAGAGCACTTTACAAAGGCGGTCAGAATCATTATCTCCATTGTATAGATGGGAATACTGAGGCACAGAGTGGCAAAGTGACTTGCCCAAGGTCACCCAGCAACCAGTGGCAGAGCCAAGAATAGAACACAGGTGTCCCAGTCCAGTGCCCTACCCATTAGGCCACTCTGCCACTCATATCAAAGATGGGAGTCCCCAGGATAGCACCCCTATGGAAATCCCAGCACCCACTCCTTTCTCAACAGCTAAGAACAGAAAGGAGACTAGGCTCTTCACCAGGGACTGGCCTTGCACTTGGGTGGTGGGGCCCCATCACCTCCATCTTTAATCTCTATTTCTGGCTCATAGGATTAGTCCTCTGACTAGGTGGTGGTGGACATATTTTGCAAGCCCTGTTAAGGAGGGGACATTGGACTGAATTGTGAATTGGCTTTTGTCTCACCTCCATATGTACTGAAAATTTTTCACATTTAATTTCCTTAAAGTAAAACCCTTGCTTGGAAGTACAGTAAAGAAAATGCCAAGCTGACAAGAGGGAGACCAGTGTGGGTGTTTATGAACCATTCCAGTCTCAGCGGTAAGCAGTTAGGTTTGTGTAAATATGTACTTTAGTATGTTAAGGCATATTATTTACCCCAGGAAGTACTTTGGTACACATTACACATATTACTCATTCCTTTAGTCGTTACACTCATGTGCCTAAATACTGTGTGCATTTTGGCTCACAATAGTTTAAAACTGCATATAATTCACCCTCTAGACCACAAATCTTTCAAGAGAGTTAACAGGGGATTACATATACACTTCATAAAAATAAGCCCCACGGGCCAACAATTCTACAGATTTCAGGAATGAAGAGAGTGCACACAACCAATATACTGTTTTAGGGAACTCCTAGCAATTGTATTTGTCCAAATCAGCCAGAAACTATAGTTCATTACCTATTAATTGTTGAAAAATGTTAGCACAGAGCTGCAGAAAGTCTGAAAAGGTATTTAAGATTCTATAACATGAAAGCTGCAAAAGATTTTTCCACATGGAGGGTGGGGGGAAATCTATGCATCTGAGGATATTCTAAGGCCAGAAAGAACTTTAGTCATTTAGTCCAACATCCTGCATAATACAGATGAAGTTGCCTGTCAGGTACGACATCAGAACTGAAACTAACACCACTTTCAGCACAGAGGGCCTGGTCCTGAAAGCTCTCAGCGCACAGAACTTCAGCTGAAGTCCATTTGAATTCAGGGCTTGCAGGATCTAAATCTTGGTCAGAACAGAACAAATTGTGAAGCTGGAATTTAAGCAGCCAGATTTCTTGATGCTGACTGATAAATATCACAGAATATTTTATACTCGTAAGGAATGAATTCCACAGATCTCTAGAAATAGCCCCACAAGGAACACAGTTACCAACAACATATCCCCTATTGCAATAGGAAATAGTGACACTAGTATTCCCAGATTATGAAAATATTACACAGATCTCTGCATATCTACCATACAAAAGTACTCCTGCTTCAAAAAAACAACCCATCCTCCCAATATCTGGGAGAGGTGGTCCCCAGAACGTCCCCATTATTAACAACTCCAGAATCTTATGTTACAAGTTGCTTATGCAGAATACCTATTGTACAGGTATGTCCACGCTGTTCCATTTATAAGCTAGAAAAGAAGATGAAAGCTTCCACCAACCTCAAGATCAAAGGAGTTAGGGACAGAACCACAATGGAGGAAAATAGTGTAGACCTCTGACAAAAAATAATAATCTAATTGGTTAGGTGAACATGGAAAAAAAAAAAAGTTTCATAAGATTCTCCCTTCTCTTTTGACAATGAGCTCAAAGAGCTAATCAGGGTTCTCAGGACTAAAGCAATTCAGGTTAGAAGCTGCAACACCATACGCATAGCTTACATCTCTGCATCTGCTTGCTGTACTCAGACATGTTATCAGGGCGAATAGATCTCAGAAATTTAATGTAGTCATCACTATGATACTTGGTCATTTCTTCTGCATTTGCTTTGTGGGGGCGCTGCAAGGAGAGAACAAAACAAGGTTTATTTGACATATATTCCTTCTCCCTCTCTAATGCCTGCCTCCAATCCCAAATTTACTCTCAAGAATAGCAGCAGCTAAAGCCAGTGCTATTAAAGCAAAAATAAGTCTACTTTCGAAGGGGAAGAGGAATGTTATGATAGGAGACTGGAGCTTTTTACTATATGCCTAGGCATAGGAAATAGTCAAGGTACAGGGAGAAAAACATTTCCCATTTTCTATATATAGATTACCTGATCTTTGGAACAAAACAAGGAACACCCCGCTAAACACAGGAGCAGTGGAAGTCTTAAATGCAACAATCTCTTTAAATTAACTTCACCCAGACGTTGGTCATTCCCCAGGAATATTTTCCAACTGTTTGTCCTCCATCTTGCTTCTCCAGAAGTTCCCAATAAAACACATAAGAGTCTGCAAGACCCTGTTCCATTGCAATACAGTGACAGCATGGGAAGCGGGTCAAGCCCCCTCCATACAAGCTTCCTACTTCTCTCTCCATGTCCGGGCCTATACTTACATAGATCTCCATTTTTCTGTAAAGGCCATAGTTCAGCAGTAGGTTGTGGGTCATTCGGATCCTGTGGGGTTTCATTGGATGGCCCTGGCCATAATAGTAGTTTCCAACATCCCCTGAGAGTGATAAGCATTTGGTTATAGTGGAAAAGAACATTTTCTCCTCTGAGCAACATCACTGCAGAGGAAGATGACAGGAGTCACCTCTAGTTAAGTCCCATCTGACCTTTATTTTGTCATTTTCTCTTTTCTACAGCAATATGTATGCTTGTCATGCTTCCCCCCCCCCAAGATTTATACCAACTCTATCAGAGTCTCATGGAAGACTGGATAATTGAGGTCTTGGAAAACCGAGGAAGTTTTCAGTGCAGTTAACAGATGTTGGGGAACAGGACACTGTTGCAAATCATTGAGGTTTGGTTAATCAAGTTTGTACCATACATGGAAAGATCCCACTATGTACAAAAGCTAAAATGAAAAGGCTGCAGCTTCTGTGGGACAAGAACAGCACTGACAGGCATTACACATAACTGTCCCTTAGTGCCATCATCTCCCAAAATTAGAAACCTTCTAGGGTCACCTCCATATGGGTAGGACCAATTTTCACTGCTGTATTTAATGAAGGTACACGTTTCCTTGAGAAACTACTGTATAGCCTAAGTTTTGGTCTGGAGCCACGAACTCTCAAGTTCTAATGCCAGCTCAGACAATGTCTTGTCTAATAGCCTCAGACAAATCACTTGGACTCTCTGCCTTGGCTTCCTCATCTGTAAAATGGCAATAATGTTTCCTAACTCGCAGGGGCAGGTGTGTGTGTGTGTTGTGATGCTAAGACAGTTAATGCTTGCAATGCACTTTGAAGATAAACAAAATCCTAGTATTTTATGGCCCCAATTATTTTAATTCATCCGTCCTTACCAGCCTGTGCATCCAGGCCTATCCTATCAGTAACTCACACTCAACATTGACACACACAAAAAAAAGTTAACTAGTTTCACAACCCCAAACCATCCTAGGAGGTGAGAGCGCCAACCTGGCCTGGCAGGTGACTCAGTTGAGAGTACATAATGTTTTGTCATAGATCTCAACATTCACGAGTAATTTGCACTGCCCCCGCAGCCAGCAGAGACTGAAACTTTTTCTATGCTTCCCCTAGTGTAGACAGAGTAAAACCACAATTTCCACTGGTGGAATTTAACTCTGCTTGAAAGTGGGGTAGACTGCAGCTTTCCTGGTCTACAACAGAACTCTGCACTGGTGCAGCAATACCAATGCTGAAAATTAGGTTAATTCCAAGCATTAACAAGGCCTGAAAGAACCACAGAGGAAGCCGAAGAGCCTAGCTAGGGAATCATCTGGCAGCCAGCACCTTCTGAATATCGAACTAACAACAGCCCAGGAGAGAATGGTCACTTGTCTTCTACCCTCCAATGAAATGCAGTGGGCAACTCACAAGTGATTTGAACTGAGCAGTCTATCTGGAGGTTTATTTTGCTAAACAAAATTATTTACCGGCTCTCTTTTTATAAGCAGTGGGGATATCTTTGCAGCCTCTAGGGTATGTCTACATGGCAAAAAAGGCATGTTCTTAATTTGGGTTAGCTAAATTAGGTTAAAATAGCAGTGAAGACATGGCATCTCTGCTTTTAAGTTGGGTTAAGGGCTCACGTTAAAGCCTACGTGGAGCCTGGGGCTGAATTTGAGCTGCTAACCTGAGTTGCCGTATATTCACTGTTCTTTTAACCCAAACTACCTAACTCAGATTAAACTAAATTAAGAGCACCCCCACTTTTTTTTTTTTTTTGGCGCTGTGTAGACATACCCAAAGATGCTATTACAAGCTGGACTCTACCAGCATCCTAGTCTATGTATATACCGATAAAAAAAAAAGTTTTATCATCACTAACAGGCATCACCTATCCCGCTGTAAGAAGACACTGGAGACAAAGCACTATAGTTTCACTGTTAGATCAAGCATAGGCAGGCGGGGGGGGGGGGGGGGGGGGGGGAGCCAGAGTTCTGACCTTGCAGCTACCTTGTGATAAAAGCTACATGTGCCTTGTCCCCACTTCAGATTTTACAGCAATAAAACTAACGCATGTTAGTTATCCGCTGTAAAAAAAACAAAACCAAAACAAACACCACCTTTCTGTCCATGACTACAAAGCCCTAGTTTATCACTGATGACCCACGCGTTGAGTACAAGTGTGAAAATTGTGCATCTCCAGACCCAAGGGGCATTGTGGACCCTCAGACAGAGCTTTCATTCACCATCTGACAGTCACGGACATAGGTACGGCATTCCCACAACTATCACCACCAGAGACCAGTATTTCCAGGAACTCTGAAGGATGCATCCAAAACCTCAGGGCATTAATGTGGCACTAACAGGTCACAAATACTTTGATTTTATGTCTAATGTGCACAGATCAGCTGTGGATATTAGAAGGATGAAAGTCAGACTTGCAATATCACGGCAACTGGCCTAACCTAAGGTCCCAGTCCAGCAACAAGTTTTGCAGGGGTCAACCCACATCTAGCACTGTGCGCATGCAGGGGTAGATCTCATTTTGGAACCAGGGCCTAATGTTGCAAGTTACTGTACTGAAGAGATAAAAGTCCCTAATATATAGCTGATGGAGCAGAGCACTTAAATAAACCATACTAAAATTCCTGAATGATCACTAAAAGCACCTTCTAACCCCACAATAAAACGACTAATAGTTATTCTGCCACAAGGATTAAAAACATTATGATAAACATTATGATTACACAACATCTTTTATGAAGGAAGATCACAACCTGCAAGAGATCATTTCATTCATCACTGAAACACGCACCCTGCTGGCAAGGAACACAGCAGCAAGCGTGGAACGGCAAACAGCAGTTATGTGACTGTAATTTCTCCCACTGAACTACAGGGGAAGAAAGGGAGGCAGAGCAGAATTACCCAGGTTGCAATTTGGGCAGGGCACCAGGGGCTAACACCCAACATTTGGGGAAGTGTCATGGAATAATTCAATAAACACAAAGCATCACCCCCCCATACCCAGTACCTACACTCACAATCCAGCCAAGCATATGCCTGGTGTTAAGCAATGCCTGGCTACAGAGCCTCCCCAACTAAAACCAAGCAGCTGTTCTGAAGAGAGACAGAGAGAAAAAGGTCTGATTGATATTACCACTATAGATCCGAAAAAGTTTTCAAAAGCATCAAGGAACAGCCCCCTTCCCTAGCGCCGCCTCCCCCACAGGCCCTTCCCCAGCACCCCATCCGGACTTCCTCCCCCGCACGTCCTTCCCCAGTGCCCAGCCATCCTCATCCTAACCCCCCACCTCTTCCCCCCCCCCCACGGCAGGCCCTTCCCCAGCCCCCCCGCACCGGCTCCCCTCCAGCCCCCCGCACTCCTCCTCTTCCTCACCCCCCCCTCCGCAGGCTCCCCTCCAGCCCCCCGTCGTCCTCCTCTTCCTCACCCCCCCCCGCCGGCTCCCCTCCAGCCCCTCCCCTCTGCCAGCTCCCCTCCCGCCCCCCCTCCCCTCCTCCTCACCCCCCCCGCACTCCTCCTCTTCCTCACCCCCCCCTCCGCAGGCTCCCCTCCAGCCCCCCGTCGTCCTCCTCTTCCTCACCCCCCCCCCGCAGGCTCCCCTCCAGCCCCCCGTCGTCCTCCTCTTCCTCACTCCCTCCCGCAGGCTCCCCTCCAGCCCCCCGTCGTCCTCCTCTTCCTCACCCCCTCCCGCAGGCTCCCCTCCAGCTCCCCGTCGTCCTCCTCTTCCTCACCCCCTCCCGCAGGCTCCCCTCCAGCTCCCCGTCGTCCTCCTCTTCCTCACCCCCCCCCCGCAGGCTCCCCTCCAGCCCCCCGTCGTCCTCCTCTTCCTCACCCCACCCTCCAGCCCCCCCTCCTCCGGCTCCCCTCCAGCCCCCTTCCCCTCCTCACCCCCCCGGCCAGCTCCCCTCCAGCCCCCCGTCCTCCTCCTCCCCCCCCCTCCGCTGGCTCCCCCCCCAACCCCCCTTCCCCCCGGCTCGGCTCCCCCCCCCAGCCCTCCCCTCCCCCCCGGCTCGGCTCCCCCCCCTCGCCCTCCCCTCCCCCCCGGCTCGGCTCCCCCCCCTCGCCCTCCCCTCCCCCCGGCTCGGCTCCCCCCCCTCGCCCTCCCCTCCCCCCCCTCCAGCTCGGCTCCCCCCCCTCGCCCTCCCCTCCCCCCCCCTCCAGCTCGGCTCCCCCCCCCAGCCCTCCCCTCCCCCCCCTCCAGCTCGGCTCCCCCCCCAGCCCTCCCCTCCAGCTCGGCTCCCCCCCCCCAGCCCTCCCCTCCCCCCCTCCAGCTCGGCTCCCCCCCCCAGCCCTCCCCTCCCCCCCCTCCAGCTCCCCCCCCCTCTGCCGGCTCCCCTCCCGCCCCCCCTCCCCTCTGCCCGCTCCACTCCCGCCCCCCCTCCCCTCCTCCTCACCCCCCCCGCACTCCTCCTCACCCCCCCCTCCGCAGGCTCCCCTCCAGCCCCCCGTCGTCCTCCTCTTCCTCACCCCCCCCCGCAGGCTCCCCTCCAGCCCCCCGTCGTCCTCCTCTTCCTCACCCCACCCTCCAGCCCCCCCTCCTCCGGCTCCCCTCCAGCCCCCTTCCCCTCCTCACCCCCCCGGCCAGCTCCCCTCCAGCCCCCCGTCCTCTTCCTCACCCCCCCCTCCGCTGGCTCCCCTCCAGCTCCCTCCTCCCCTCCCCTCCCCGGCTCCCCCCCCGGCTCGGCTCCCCCCCAGCCCCCGCCTCCCCTCCCCTCCCCCCCCGGCTCGGCTCCCTCCCTGCCCCCTCGGCCCCCCTCCCCCCCAGCCCCCGCCCGGCCCCCCCCAGCCCCCCCTCCCCGGCTCGGCTCCCCCCCAGCCCTCCCCTCCAGCTCGGCTCCCGCCCCCTCTCCCCTCCTCCTCCTCCTCCTCCTCCTCACCCCCCCCCGCCGGCTCTCCTCCAGCCCCCCGTACTCCTCCTCTTCCTCACCCCCCCCTCCGCGGGCCCCCCTCCTCTTGCCTCCCCCCACAGGCCCTTCCCCAGTGCCCCCTGTCTCCCCCCCGGCCCAAAGTCTCCTGCTTTCGCTTCACCGCCCCCAGCGAGGACCGGCCCGGGGCTCTCACCGTCATAGTAGTAACAGACTTTCCGCTTGGTCCCCTGTGTCAGCGCCATTTTCCTGCCTCCCGACCGCACCAAACCCTCCCGCAGCGCAACCGAACGCGCCCCGAGGGCCAAGCACCCCGCGAGCAGTTCCTCCCGCCCCCGCGGGGCGGCAGACCTATCGGGGAGTGGCTTGGACCCACTTCCCTCGGAGCAGCCAATGAGAAGTCAGGTAGGGCGGGGCGGTAGGATTAGCAGGGTAGGTAGAGCGCAAGTGTTCCTGGACTGTACCATTCCCAGAGAAGGGAGAAAAAAGGAGGAACGGGTTGGCAGGACTGTACCACTTCCGAAGAATGGGGCTATGTTCAGACAGGAGTTTACCATTCCGGGGGGGGGGGGAAGTAAGGGGAAAGTACCATTCCTCAGAGAATGGGGGGGAATCACACAGGCATGTACTATTCCCAGGAGAGGTATCGGGGCTGACGGGACTGAACCATTCTCACAGAAGAGGTGATCTGGACAGCTTAGGGCTAAACCACTTGAAACTGGCTGCCACGACATCACGTGCCACATGGCTGTCCCCACAGTGCCATTTGATCCCTCGCTAGTGCCGGCCCGCAGTGCACTGCCCAGGGTGTGGACGCTCCCAGGGGCCTGGCTGGAGCCCAGTGGGGCAGGGCTACCATGGGATGGGGGGGTAGCAGTAGTCCCAGAATGCACTGGGACCACCAGGCCTACAGGGGAACTGGGGGGGGGGGGCACGATGTGTCTGCCCCAGCTGCGGGGGGAGGGCGCATTCGGGTGACCAGACATCCCCAGATTGGGGCTTTGTCTTACATAGAGCAACTGTCCCTCTCCTTCCCCGCTCCCGAAAAAGAGTGTCCTGATTTTTCACACTTCATGGTCCATTCCTACCACATCCATGGTCCATTTTTGTAAATTTCACAGTCATGGCATTTTAAAAATCTTGAATGTCATGGTTTCAGACATTTAAATCTTAAATTTCCCGGTGTTGTAACAAAGCATGAATATATACTTAAAAACAGCGAAATATAAACGTGTAAAGCCCTTGTGTCAGCATTCCTCAAACTGGGGGTCTCAACCCCAGGGGGGGTTGCAAGGCTATTGCGGGGAGGAGAGTCGCAGTATTGTCATCTTTGCGTCTGTGCTGCCTTCAGAGCTGGGTGGCTAGAGAGCATCTGTCCGGGTGCCCAGCTCTGAAGGCAGCGCTGACACCAGCAGCCGCCTAGAAGTAAGGGTGGCAATACACCATACTCTCCAGCTGCCCAGCTCTGAGGGCAGTGCAGAAGTAAGGGTGGCAGTATTGCAATGCCCCACCTACAATAGCCTTGCAGTTCCTTTTGGGTCAAGACCCCAGTTTGAGAAACACTGTATACTTTTCCCCTATAGTATAGTATATAGGGTAAAAGTACACAAAACACCAGATTTCCCCGTCCTTGACACGTTTTTCATGGCCGTGAATTTGATAGGGCCCTAGTCACATCACAGACCCAGATCCCTCACCTAGGGACTCCCTGACAGGTGTCACCCTTGCTCCCCTGCATGCCAGTTGTGACAAGTTCCTGCTATATCCTTGCAAGACTTAGTTCTATTAAGTTTATGTTTTATCGTGGGCTAGAACTGTATTTAAACTCTCTAGGGGGAATGTGGCATGTGAAACCGGGGAGTTCAGAAGACTATATTGAAAAAGGGCTGGACAAGTGTGGACAGTTGGGACAATACATTTCCTGGGAATACCTAGGGAACGGTTAATGCAAATTCCCCAACTCTGGTTATGCAAAACCCCAGCCTTTTACGCCCTAAGGAGAGGGAGAGTGTCTGCTGATTACCTGTTGCAGAAGGCAAGATCAAAGACATGAGTGGTATACAGAAACAGCTGATCTGCCCAGCCTGGGTTCTGGTTCTGGATCTTTGTTGGATATGAACTTGTAACCACAGGAAAAACCCAGTTGTGGATTTTGAAGGACTGACGCCTACCAGAGTCCTAGGTAGGAGTTGGGGGTGACCTCTGGTAAGCTTTCTAGCATGCATGCAGGTTCTTTTATTGCTTTAATGTTCTTTCACTGGAATGCTTTTACCTTAAGAATAAATGTGCTTGCTTAGACGGAACTGGGTGGTAACTTACACCTCTGGGCAATACACTGGGCATAGCCTCTAAAGAGAAAGCAAAGCACAGGTGCTGTCCTTCTAGGCAGACCGGCTTGCTGGGAATTTGACATGGTAAACCAGGGGACCGTGTAGCATTAAAATCCCTGGGTAGGAAGGAGTGAGGCACGGCTCTCCACCCAAGAGACAAGACAACTGGGAGCTGGAAGCCTAACGTGGACCATGAATGGGGACTACTGGTGCAGCTATCCTGAAACTGTGACACCAGTTCAGGAGCTAAGTATGTCTCTGCTGAGCCCACTGCTGACCCACAGCTGGTGCCAAGTGCACCCCTTGACCCCTGAGAAATGCTGCCTCAGATCCCCCTCCTCACCAAGTGCCCTGACCTCCTATTGGGCCTGGCTTAGGGCCCAATCCTGCAAGTTCCCTGTTGGGCTTCCCCTGTGAGGTTCTGAGAAGGAGAGCCAGTAGCCCACCCTCAGCTCTGTATACACACAATGCCAAGTTAGGATGAGCAGCTCCCCTCCCCACCCCCACTAGAGTAGAGGAAGCAGGCTCCATTTCAAAGGTGTTTATTTACTGAAAATCAAAGAGCAACATAAGACAGGGCTTTAAAGTACAATGGGAAATAAAAGAGTCCTGCACGGGCTGGTTATTCAGGGTGGCTCGTTCCTAAAACAGGGAGTTAGGAGGGTTGCTCTCAAATAAGCCTTTTGTGAGACTATGCAGAACCCCTGATGGTAGGGATGGGTCCAGACTAGAGCCAATACCTGCCAGGTCAAATTCTGAGCCCACTTTTGGATCTAAATGTTGTGGTTTGAACCTGTCTCTATCGACTTTCCAGGACACTAATGTCACATTCAACAGTGCAGAGAAACCAGAAGAGCTTTTGCCTCTGCAGCTCCTGCCAGTTGAAACAGCCTTCTGCATCTCTCCACACCTCTGTGACTCACCAGGTCCCTTGCAGTCTGGGCTGAAATCCTCTCCTTTTCCTCCTGTGTGGTCATTCCTCTCTCCCTTTGCTAAAATGTTTGAACTGGGTGACTGCATTACCAAACTTTCTAAACGGTTCTGGGACCCATTGTGTGCGACAGGCACTGGTCAGAGATCAGCCGTGTGGTTTCAGAGTGAAAATGAGCAAGCGAGCAGGGCAGAGAGTGGCTGCTTCACGGGCACTGGGACAAATAGACCTGGGCAGTGGTGTCCCAGAGACAGCCTGGCTCTGGTGTGAAGAGGTTTTTGCCTCTGTTACATTGCACAAGGGGGCCCTGCGTCCCCTTGGAGCAGCTGTGGCGAACGCAGCAATTTGTGTGCCTTGATCACAGCCCTGTGCATGAACTGTTCTGTCACAAGGCTGGCAGAACCCCTTGGCACGGATACACCATCCATCTTCACTGGGGAAAGAAAACGCACCAGGGAAATCCTGCATTGGGAACCCATGGGTAGGGATGGCCGGGACATGAGGTGCTCCACATTGCAGCTCTCCGAGCCTCTCATGCTGGAAGATCAGTGCTGATAAGGGGTTCTTTGGGTCCAGTGCAATTTGTGGTGGGTTCTGAGCGTTACCCGTAGCCTGGGGCTGCAAGAGAACTTGGCTTCTGCATCGTACTGGGCCAAAACGAGGATTTTAGTTGCCAGAGATATGGGTCTGAATGTTTACAGTGCAGCTCTGTGTGTGTGCGCACTGCATGTCCGTGTGTGTCTGTACCGTGTGTGTACACACCTAAGCCTTTGTGTGCATCTGCACAGCTGAATATTTGTGTGTTTATGGCCCGGGTGCGCGCGCACACACACACACACACGCACACACATATCGGGTATGTGTGCATTGAGTGAGCCCATATACGGTGCGGTGGGCATACGTGTGTGCCCACGGTGTTTGTGTGGGTGCTCTAGCATGTGTGTGCCCGCACATGCAGCTCAGGTAGAAAACTCGCAGCCCTCTGGGTCACGCAGCTCTTTTGTCAGCACTCACAAAACACACATCACCTGTGCTCTGAGAATCAAGAAGAATCAGCTGCATGAGTGTGTGCTCCAGAAACACGTAAACACCTTCACTGTCATGAGGGGGAGAGACGAGTTTCTGCCAGGGTTAGGCTGTGATCCAAAGGCCTGGGCCTGAGCTGTGAGTCTCTGAGGAGCGAATGTACAGGGACCATTCCCCCCTGCACATCCCAAAGTGAGGACGCCGCCAACCCTGGCTCAGGGTCTCGTCACGGCTGCTGCTGGTACTGGCCCTCTGTGGCAGTGAAAAAGTCCTCAAGAACGCTCTTCATGTACTCAAAGGTGGGGCGCTCCTCTGGGCTCTCCTTCCAGCACTGCATCATCAGTCCATACAGCTCCTCTGGGCAGTTGTCGGGCTGAGGCATTCGGTAACCGCGCTCCAAATTCTGTATCACTTCTGGATTAGTCATCCCTGTGGTCACAACACACAGCGCTGAATTAGGAACCAGCCAAGTCAGGGTGCAATTTACATACCACAGGGCTGGAAGCCCTTCCCCACTGCCGGTGATCCTGCACTCTTCCCTGCTGCACCTCTGACTGATCCAATCTGGGACTGGAGTAGCTGGGCGTGTCCCTGAGACAGTGAGGGACCTACTATTTTTCCAACTTTATGCACAGTGTACGTACACACACACACACACACACACACTGTGAAGTCCTGACCTGGATAAGGGATCCGGCCGTAGGTGACAATCTCAGTCAGGAGGATTCCAAATGACCAAACATCAGACTTGATGGTGAACGTCCCATAATTAATGGCTTCTGGTGCTGTCCACTTAATGGGGAACTTGGCTCCTGAAATACGAAAGGGGATTTAAAAAATAAAAGGTTAAGGCTGACCTGGGACCTTCCCTACCTGCCCTCATCACTTACACCTTCTCCCGTTGCTTAGACTCATCCCCTTCCTTCCCCATCACTGCCCATCTCAGAGATGTATCAGCACACTCAATGTCTTTTGGGAGCCTCCCGATTCCCTGGGCAGCCCATGCTCGGGGGAGCAATTGGGAGAGTGGTTGGTTGTTGTTTCAATTCCCATCCCCACTCAGCCTGCTGGGGCTGGAAACACAGAATCCCCAGATCCAACACCCCCAGCCACCCCTGGAAAATCTCTCACAATATTCATAGGAATCAAAGACCCCCCGCAAAAGGCCCCTAACTGGATTCTACACTGGCACTGTCCAAGGTTTTATTATTTGGAAGCACCGTTCTCATTTGTCCAGACTGCAAGGTTATTGGCAGTTTTATCCATTTCTACAGAAGCCACCATTCCAGCCATCAGTAAAGAAAAGCTTTAATCCAGGGGATGCCTGAGCAGTGCGCTTGTCAAGGTGTTATGCCGGGTTTTTAGCTTGCAGACAACTAACTACAAGCTAACTAGCTATAGATCCCTGCACTGTTCCATCAGGCTGGCTGACTCATTCCACGCTCCCAGCTTTCTACACTGGGCTCGCGCCAGGGTTTGTGACCCACACACTCACTACTGTAAGAGCCAATCCAGAACCAGCGATGGTCCCAAGCTGGAAGGAGAAACTGAGAGGCCTAAAGGCCACAGGAAACCCGTGGAGACTGATTTTGTAACTAAGTGAAACAAACTGAAAGACACGCTCTTCTTCTCTGTGCAAAGTGTAAAGGTGTGGCCCCGAGCCAGCGCGAAAGCTGTGCCTATCCTCGGAGAAAGGAAGGAGGAGGTGGAAAGAGGGTCATGTCTGAGCCAATGAATCACACAAGGACCCAGGGTATAAAAACCTGCTTTGGCACTGAGAAAGATGCCCTAGACACATCTCACAGGCTGCTGATGTGCAGACTTGGGCGTCATCTGCACATCTCATCAGGGCCCCAGAGTTACTGAAACTGACCTGAGCAATGGAGCCAGTGCGGGGGTCCCCGCCCAACCCTAGAACAGATGCCAACACTGGCCTTTTAGTGCTGGCTGTTCCTGCATGAGCCACCAGAGAGGGCTCTAATCCTACAGGACTGATGTGAGTTACAGGGCAATCAATGTCTGGAGGAGCAGCCCCTCCGCTCTAGAGAGGTTATAAATGTTTTCCCCTGCTGCTCTCGCTGGCTTGGGAGGGCAGGGGGCAGCCAGGCTGTTCTCTCCATGTGTGTCTAGGTCCCTTACTGAAGAAAACAGTCGTGACCCCATAACCTGTAAAGATCCTGCTCTCACACTGGGAGGGGCTGCCTCTAGCCCTCTAACCCCTCTCCCCCATGCCCCACAGAGCTCCTCACACCCCATCCCACATGAGGAGGGGCTGTGTCCAGACCTCAAACCCCCTCTGCTCCCTGCTGAGCTCCCCCCGCAGCCTACCATGAGTGGGGGGTTGTCTCTGCACCCCTGAATCCCTTTCCCTCGCACTTCAGTTATACCAGAACATTTGAGCAGAGCCTCCTGCCCATCCTGGCCAGTGCGAGGTCTCAGCCCTGCTCCCGGATCTGGGAGACGCCAGCCTGTTTCTACCAGAGATGTTCTCTGGCGCACAATGCTCGGAGCATCCAGCTGAGGCAGCTCCGGGTCCCAGCTCACCTCTGCAGGACCCACCCCCCAGGCCCAGCTCAGGCTGCAGCATCCTGTGCGGCTCGGGCTCACCAAGAGCTGCAAAGAGCTCAGATACACAGGGGCGACAGGTTGCTTGTGGTGGGCTCCCACTTCCTCGCTGGGCTGGGATGTTACTGCGAGGCTGTGGGTGTCTATATTCAGCCTGCTGCTGGTCTCCCCCCTGCAGGAGGAGAGACGCCGAGAGATGTGTCAGGCCGGCATCCTGCCACGAGCTAGAGTTTCCAATGCTACATGGGCGGGTGGCGGGGGAAGAGGTTCACTGCAGCTCACCCTCTGTGCAAGACATTCACGAGCAGTGATCAGTGCCTTGGCCGGTAACCTCATGCATCCCTCAAACACTTTCACAGCAGAGGAGCCCAACCTAGAGCCGCACAGTCTCACTGAAATGCAGCCGCCCAGGAGGTGGAGGGTAGTCATGTGGAGCAAAACCCTGACTCGCAAGAAGTGCCCTGGGGTCTTTAATATCCATGCAGAGAAGAGGATTTCTAGATTCCCCCCTCCCCGATGACCCACCCAGGGTAAACGGCATGAAATCCTATTGCTGTCAATGGTAGATATTAGTCAGCTCTAGAGGGGTTTGAACTCACGGCTGCAGAAGCCTGTTTCAAACCTGCCCACCAGTGAATGCTCCTGTTTAGGAGGAGCTGGGGGGATTCCCCCATCCCTCCAGCTCGTCCAGATCCTCCTCCCAATCCTGCTCCCCCAAGGCAGAACCAGGGCGATCAGGGAGGTGTGAAATCCACCCCGCTCCTCTGATCAGCCAGCAGAGGAGCGGTGCTGCAGGAGGGGGAAGACAGCAGCAGCTAGGGGCTCCATGGGGGCAGGAGACCCCCCTAAACTGGAACTGGAGGATCAGATTGAGAGAGAAGCTGGGGCAATTGTCCCTGCCACCTTTCACTGGGCACATCAAACACAACACCGCTGCCCTGCTGCAAGGGCCCATTCCAGCCTTGGGAGCTCTGCCCCCCTGCTGTCACGGCCCACACCTGCCCAGGGAACCCCACCACCCTGCTTCCCAGAGAGGGGCACCCCAGCTGGCAGGGTGGAGCGGGGGAGGTGGCGGACGCACCCTCCCGGGCTGTGTACTCATTGTCCTCGATGAGCCGAGCCAGCCCGAAGTCAGCGATCTTACAGCAGAGGGTCTCTGACACCAGGATGTTGGCAGCTCGCAGGTCGCGGTGGATGTAATTCTTCTCCTCAATGAAGGCCATTCCCTCTGCGATCTGGGGAGGTGGGGCACAGAGGGGCCGTTACACATGGCAGGGGAGACTGAGGCTCTGCTCCTGCAATCTCAGTTCCACCCCCCCTGGTTGCTCGGGCCTCAGCTAGTCAAGCATCTCCTGCAGATCTCAGGGCTGGGGGCCATGTGGTGGCGGGTGTGGGGGGCAGAGGAGAAGGAACGACACAGAGGGGAAATTCCTTCTCCGCTGGATATGGGGGGTGGGGGGCTTACTGACAGTAAACATGACGGAGTGATGGCTGCTGGGGCTAGCGCCGGGTGCAGGGCAGGCAGGTGCTGGACAAACTCCTTCCACCCCAATGCTGCCCATCCCTCTCGGTTCTGACCAGCAGCCCCCTGCTATTCCTGTCCTGCCCCCACCCCACAGCTCTGCCGATGCCCCTCAATCCCGACACACAGCCCCCGTCACTGTCCAGCCTCTCAGTCATGATGAAGTATGTCAAAATGTAGGGTTCTGGATGGATGGGCCCATCCATTCCCAGGGTATCAGGCTGAGACTCTCTCCCATCACTTGAGCACAAAGCCCTAGGGAACATTAACCCCCTGTGCCCTTGGAGACAGACTCTGCCAACTTGTTCCCAGCCCGGCATCATCCCTACCCAGTTCCCACCTCCTGACGCTCCCCCTCCTCACCTGCGCTGCCATATCCAGCAATTTGTTAATGGTGAGTCCGATTCCTTCAGGGGTCTTGAGAAAATCCACCAGGCTCCCTGCAACAGGACCAGCCCCAGTCAATGCCAGCCCTGCCCGGAGGGCAGCCCTCTTGGGAACCAGCTCGGCCACCCTCAGACCCAGCACCAGACAGTCTCCGTCCATCAGGGCAGGGCTTCTCAAAGGTGCGAGGCCTCCATTTGGCCTGGGTTGTGCAGACAGGGGCAGGGACTGATTTGCTAAAACACCACCTGGCCCAGTCGGATGAACAATGAGCCAGTGCAGGACCAGGCTGGGTTGAGTTCACGGGGTGGGGAAGGAGGTTATGGCTCCCTTTGCTGGTTTGTCATCATGTGATTTCCCTCTGAACCCATGAGCTTGCCCCATATAAACCCCTCCCCCCGCACTGCTCCACAATCAATTCACACACACAGGCAGCGGTGAGCTGGAGCCGGTTCGCACCGGTTCGCTAAAACCAGTTGTTAAATTTAGAAGCCCTTTGAGAACCGGTTGTTCCGCGAGGGAGAACCGGTTCTAAAAGGGCTTCTAAATTCAACCGGCCCAAAGTGGCGCCTTAGGTGCCGACTCCATGGGTGCTCCAGCCCTGGAGCACCCAAGGGGAAAATTTGGTGGGTGCAGAGCACCCACCGGCAGCTCCCCGCCCCACGCCCAGCCCACCTCCGCGCCCCGCTCTGCTTCTCTGCCCCGCCAGGCTTCCCGTGAATCAGCTGTCCGCGCGGGAAGCTGGGGGGGCTGAGAAGCAGGCGGTGGCTTCCCGCTCAGGCCCAGGGAGGCAGAGGTGAGCTGGGGGGGGCACAAGGAGGGCTGCCCGCGCTGCAGCAGGTAACCGGGGGGGGGGCACGCGCAGGGGAACCGCTCCCCACCCCAGCTCACCTCTGCCTCCCTCGGCCTGAGTGCGAAGCTGCCGCCTGCTTCTCAGCCCTCCCCGGCTTCCCGCCGAACAGGTGATTCGCGGGAAGCCGGGGGCCGGGGGGGAGGTGGAGAAGCAGAGTGGGGCGGTGGGTTCAGGGGAGGAGACGGAGGGGAGGTGAGCTGGGGCCGGGCGCAGGACGGGGAGCTGCCAGTGGGGTTTCTGCACCCACCAAATTTTCCCCGTGGGGGCTCCAGCCCCGGAGCACCCCCACAGTCGGCGCCTAAGGCGCCACTTTTGATGTGATCAGTGGGGGAGCGGCCACTCCCCCTGCTCCCCCCATAGCTACGCTCCCCTGCCCCTAGGAGCCAGAGGGACCTGCTGGATGCTTCCTGGGAGCTGCCCCAGGTAAGCACCGCCGGGACTCCCCACCTCACCCCCCGGCAGGTGCCTCTGGCTCTTAGGGGTGGGGTGGGCACCCACTACAGTGGCCCACAAGACCCTCCTGTCCGGTTCTGGGGGCAGACAGGGGAGGGGGGTGGATGGGGCAGGGGTCCTGAGGCGGGGGGCATCAAGGAACACGGGGGGGTGGATGTGGCAGGAGTCCCGGGGGGCGGGGGTGGGCAACGACCCCCTCGTGGGGTGAGGAGGGAACCAGTTGTTAAGATTTTGGCAGCTCATCACTGCACACAGACACCATGCAGTGTGAACCACCCCCATAACGACAGACCTGGGACCCTCTGAGAAACATTCCCCTAGGACCCCTATAAGCCCCCATCGTCCCATGGGAGGATCATACTGAGAAATCAACTCCTTGCAAACTTCTTGAGCAACATGACCCAAGTCTAGAAATAGACCTGAACAACCCTGGAGTTGGCTGGGTGGCCTGGGTCTCATCAGCTTTTCTGCTCAATAGCCAAACATAACAGACAGGCGTGTTTCCTCTGGCAGGGCCGCTGGCTCTCAGAGGAAGGGAGCGTGACTCTGCCATGGAGCCGGCGAGACAGAGAAGGGCCACGCTGAACCCTCTGGATGTGTCCCTTGTGACTCTTCCTTAGCAGCCCTCTGAACTGGACTCCTGCCTTCTATGACACTCTTGCCAGGAAGCTCACAGCTCTGCTGAAGCTTGGCACGGAGTGGAGGCAAACAGGAAAGGGAGAGCTGTCTGTAGGTCTCCGTCTCTCCCTATCCCATCCAGCCGGCCTCCCTCCTCCTCTGCCAGGATTAGTTTGTCCAGGTTCACTGTCACACCCTCTGGATAATGGAGGTCGTGACCCGAACCCACTGCTCTTGGCTCTCAGAGCAGGCAAAGGAAATGAAAGGCTGCGTGAGACAATATGCAGCGCCTGCCGGCAGGACTAGAATAGCCCTAGCGCCACGAGCCCAGGGTGGTTTCCTGTCTCATTAGTAATGAGACAGGGGAACGCCAGGCTCAGGGTCAGCTCTCCAAGGGAGTGGGGAGTTCAGATGGAGCCCAGTTCTAGGGGAAAAAGCAGGACAGGGCATTTAAGAGGCTTTGCAGTAACAGTGCCCCTCTTGGGGCCGCTTCCACCACGCAGCGCTCTGCAAACAACTAGCAGTTAAGCGCCAAACCCTGTCATCACTAGCTGACTGCCATCATCCCCATACTAAGGCTGGGGAAACTGAGGCACGGGGTGTTGGAGTGACTCACCCAAGGTCACACAGTGAGTAAGTGGCAGGGCTGGGAACAGAACCCAGGCGTCCTGGCTCCTGAGTCTGCTCTAACAGCTGGACCACACTTCTGCCCTATTCAGTCTCCCATTGGAGCAGCCTTTGGTGGGGGAGGGGGGGGGTCACTGGGAATCGAGCAAGAGCCGTAGGCACCTCGAAGCTGAGCACAAGCCTGGAGGAAGGGACGGAAGCCTCTGGATGAGCCTATAGGGCTTTACCGGCCTCCCCCAGGCCTCGTTCTCTGCTCTGGGCTCCCTGCCGGTTCTTGCTGCAGATGCTCCTCAGCTGAAGCTCTCTGCACAAAGCAGGAGGGTAGCAGGAGCTGCAGGGGTACCGGCTGGTGGATCTCCCCAAACTGACGGCAGCCCCTCAGCAGGCCGGGCTGGGCCTGGCTCCCCACCCTCCAAGGCTCCTGGGGAGTGCACGGCTAGGGATGGCAGGGCAGCTCCCGGCGGGCTCACCTTTCTCCATGTACTCCGTGATGATGTAGATGGGCTCCTGGGTCACCACGGCGTAGAGCCGCACCAGCTTGCGGTGCTGCAGGCTCTTCATGAGGTTGGCTTCTGCCAGGAAGGCGCTGGGGGACATGCTGCCCTGCTTCAGATTCTTAATGGCCACCTTGGTGTGACCGTTATAGTAACCTGCAGAGAGATGGGGCAGGGGGCAAGGAGGGAGAGAAGGCCCGTGTTACCGCAGTGAGTGGGGGGTCACGATCCTCCTGCCACTACACTGTCAGCCTGGGGCCCAGCCGGCACTGCTAGGAGGGAGCTCACAACAGCAGAGACTTGGGTCCAATCCATCCCTGGTGTGACTCCATTGACTTGCCCTCCCCCAAGGGAGCTCACACAGCAGGGGTCCCATACAGCAGTGAGTGGGGGGCGCTGGAGACACAAAGACCACTCAGCCCCTCCAGTCTATGCCCAGAGAGAGGAAACATCAGGTACAAAGCGACTGTTGCAGACGGAGCCCATAGGGCACCGTGCGTGGGAGTTACGCAGCTTCGTGATCAGCACTTACTCCCCTGGGGGGAATCTCTAGTCACATTTCAACCCAGGGGCAGGGGGGTTACTCATGGTTCTTGGTCAACAAGAGAGAGGAACCCGCGGTGGTCTGACCTTTGACACCCTGCCCTTCAGAGCCACAAGCTCCTGGACCGGGGTAGCTAGTGGGGTGCTGACCCCACCTCTCTCCCCCACCCCCGTTCCCAACAGCCATCTCCGGCGGGGCCCTCAGTCCTCACCCCCACCCTGCAAACCCCTCCTGGGCCAGGCTGCAGAAACGGAGCACACAGGGGCAGGGCAGCCCAGCAGGGCCCATGCCACTGTCTGACCCAACGGTCAAGGGGACGCAGAGTGGGGAGGGCCCGAGAGAGAGAGGAGCTTGTGCCCATTGCAATGGCAGGTTCAATCCATGCGTTATGGTGCTGCAACAGTACCCCCTGCCGCCCTGCACCATGGCAGCCCCCCCCATCCGGCCAGGGGAGAGGACGCCAGCCACAGCGGGAGCTGAAGAGCCTTGCAGGGTGTTCCTCGCTGGCACGGGGAGGGACAGACGAGCTCAGGCACCAGGCCCGCTCTAGGTGTCTGAAGGAAGCCCCTGCCGCAAGGTGCCAGGGTGAGACAGGAGACTGTGCCCTCCTGCTCTCCCTCCAGCTGCCACAGCACCGGGCGGTTTCACAATTTGCTCTTTTTGTTACAGCGCAGCTCAGAGACACAAGCCCTCGGAGCAGCAGCTGGTCCCGGATACCAGAGCGACAGCCACAACAAGGGCTTTTCTGATGCGCGTGATTCTTATCAGTGCGGTACAAAACTGCCAACAGCTCCTATGCCAGCCGGGGCTCCTCATGCCCAGAACGCAGAGCCAGGCCCTGGATGCACGCCCTCTCTGCACCCCGCCTGGGACCGGGCAGCCCAAACCCAAAGGAAGTTGGGTTCTCTGTCTGAGCACTGGGACCCAGGCCTGTCTCCACCAGCGCCTGGCATGAGGCCAGGGCGGGAGTGGAGTGGGAAGAGGCTGGAGAGACATTGAGCCTGATTGTCAGTTACTTGGTTGGGGCAGGAGTGGAAGGTGGGATAGAAGTGGCATTAAGACATCTTTGCGCTCCGCATATTCTGGGCAGTGCAGGGGTCTACCTGGCTCCTGGTGTAAGTTAGAGCAGCCTCTGGACTGCTCTAGCTTACGTTTTCCTTCCCTTTGGTCCCTGGGAAGCAGGTAATAGCTGCCGTGCAGTGTACTCCAGCCACGCCCTGATCCACCCTCTCTGCCAGGGGCTAGGTTAGGACCCTTATCCATCTCTATGCCAGCCGAGGGCTATTTCCACCCCCTTTTCACCAGGGCAGTACAAAAGGCCTCAGGGGAAGGTCTGTGAAGAGGAGGGGAGAGAAGCTAGGGAGTGCTGAGCAGATCCAGGGCCCACTCAGAGACTGAAGCCGGAACTCAGGTGCTTTGAGGTCCAGCTCCCACGTGGCTCTGTGCTGCCGTGTGCTGTCCTGGATTATTTGCCTGGCAGCCTTTGGACGCTGGATGAGAAATGCCCCCAGACAGCAAGCTCCACTGTCTGGGTAGTGCTGGCTGCTGTATACCTAGAAATGCCTTGGCCATGTTGAATTTCCCTTGAAAGCTGAAGTCCCTGGAGCACGACTGCCGTGGCTTTCCACTGGGGGCTGCAGCAATCGTAGTGGGGAGTGACGCCCTGGGATTGCTCCCACTGGAGTGTTAGCCAGACTGACCCCTGGGGTCATGCCCCCGGCATATACCTCCTGGAGTGCCAGCCACCCTGCATGCCACAGGAGCACCGAGGCCGACGGGCCCTTTTCGCTAGTGCAGCCTCGCGAGAGCCGAGCTTTGCAGCTGTGCACTGGGGCGGGGGTTGCAGGCGCTGGGCCAGAGCACCCGGGGCGAGAGAAGAAGGATGCAGGCCTGGCCTGCCTTGCTGGCCAGTGATAATGGCACCACCCCTCCCTTCCTCTTCTTGGCAGCCAGTGGGGCCGGGGTTAGGGGTGAGCCAAAAGTAAAGCAGCAGGCAGGGCAAGTAGAGAGTGTGGGGGGAACCCAGTCACATGGAGGGAACTGTGGCCACCTCCCTCCCTGGCACCAAAGGCCTGGTGATGGGCAGGGCCGGGTGAGACACGTCCCTCAGCAGGCCCTGTCTCCCCCTCCCTTTGCATCCCACGTGGGACGCAGCTGGGCCTCTGTCCAGTGCAGCCTCGTCTGTGAGTGAGAAGCCAAAGGAAAGGGGAACAGACACCTCGGCTGGGCCTGGGAGCCAGTCTCTGGGCAAGTCTCTGCTCCCTTGTACTGCTGAGCCCCAAGGTCTGTTTCTGCCTCTTTTCACCCTGGGCCAGCCCGTCGCCCTGGCGGGAGTGGGAAGAAACTGCACTGAGCTTGGGAGCTGGGCTCGTGAATCAGGGCTGGCTTTGTCCCTGGGAGGGACTGGCAGCCCCTATTTACCGTCAGGACAGGCACAGCCCCGGGTTGGGGGAAGGGACGGCTTCCCCCCCATCCTGGTCCCTTGCCCATGGGCCTCAACCTATCCCACAGGCCAGTTCAGTGGGGGGGGTCCAGCCCCACTGTTCCAATCCCGCTGCACCATGCCCAGGTGCAAATGACAGCATGAGGCACTGGTGAGCCACGCCAAACCGGGCAATTAGCCAGGGGCAAAGAGCCATCCGTCGGGAATGATGTTGGATCCCTACACACCCGGGCTGGAGTGTGTATCCAACCTAGGAGTATCCTCTTACCAGGCCCCTGAGCCTCCCATCCCCACACCATTCTATGCTGTGTAGGGCAGGAGTCCCCACTTCCATTAAACCCAGACACTCCTTCCAACCACAGCCCTGGCCCTGCCTGGCAGAGTCTGGCTAACCGTCCAGCACCCATCATCACTGCCCTGGCTGGGATCGCAAGCCTGCCCCTCCCCAGGGTCTTTGTTCTTGCACCCCCCAGAAGACAAAGTGCCCGAAGACGGTCCTGGAACAAGTCCTACCCCATCACCTCCTCTCCCTTCTCCCGCTGGCCACAGCCCCGGGGGGAACTTCCTCCCAGGATGCAGATACAAGGAGAGGAGCTGAGTCAGCAATCAGGTGCCCCGAGGAACCGCAACCACAGTGCCAGTCAGATACAGGCAAGAGTGACAGCGGAAGGCAAGGGGGCAGAGAGCCAAGCAGGGGGCCTCCCTTCCGGGCCCCTCCTCGGTATTGCTAAATATACTGTAATAAACCCAGGGCCACTAAGGAATGCCCCAGCTGTCACTATTCTGCACCCCTGGGCACCAGCAAGGATGGAACCCTGATCCCCCTGCACCAAAAGCACAGGCCTGCTCGAGCTGCAGGAGACTCTCCACTCCCTACTGGCAGTATAGGGCCTATGACTCACAACCGATGAGTTTTGTTTCCATCCGGCAAAGGGCAGCAGTGCTCATGCACATTAGTCAGTTACAGTATTAAACCCATCCCCTAAATGTAGCTGAGATCCATGTTTATTCACAATGTGACCTCATTGTTTGGAGGCTTGGGGTCCTGCTGTCCTCTTTGCCGCACCCCGTGACCCCTCCTCCAGCCCTTGGCTGAAGATGCCTGCAGGCAGCGTTTGGGAGCCTGTCAGGGCCATTCCTAAAAGCCAGCTGGAGAGGGATTCTGCACATAACCAGACATTCCCCTGGCCATGCCTGGGAGCTGAGCCCACCAGTGCCACTCCACACCCAGTGACTGGCCCGCCTGTCAGCGTCACCCACCTCTTGGCCCTTGTCATGGCTGCTGCTTTACTCACCCATCCAGACCTCTCCGAACTGCCCCGCTCCCAGCTTTTCCACCAGCTTGAGAGTCTCCCGAGGCACCTCCCATTCATCCTGCCACCAGGGCTTCTGCGGCTTCTGGTTCTGGCAGGGCTTGCCCAGGCGGGTGCATAGTCCATCTGTATTGCCTGCAGGGCGGGAAGCAGGGGAGGCAAATCAAGGGGTAAACATGAGCCCGCATGGAAGAGCAAAGGGGGGGCACGCAGGATGGGGTGAGGGAGTGCAGCCATGGCCAGGCACTACACGTGCTGCTCGTCCTGTCAGTGACTCGTGACCAGCTTTTGTGGATCGATTTGTCCAGAGCGAAAGCTCATTCGCCTTCACGAGAGGAGACGAAACACAACTCGGCCTCAGAGACAGACTGCACAGTTCCCCCTTCCCAGCCTCTCCCTGCAGGAGGCGCTGTGGGGTATAGGGTTTAGGCCCTGACTCTGGGGCAGTCCACAGCTCCTGGCACCCCAGCCTCTCCCTGCACGGGGGCCGAGAGCTGTTGGGTGTGTCCATGGGAGGTGGAACCACAGTGGTTCCCGCAGTGATAAGTGGAAGTTTCAGTGCCCACCCTCCCTTGACCCCTCCTCGCAGCGCCCGGGGCCTTACGTGTGTAATGCTCCACCAGCTCATGCAGGCTGCTGAAGGTGATGCGAGGGGAGATGTAGTACCCCCCATTGTCCATGTTCCGGATCTTGTAGTGCTTCACCATCTCGCCTTGGCTTTGGTCGAAGTCCCTCACTGAGAGGGAGAAGGAACCTAGCGAGGCCGACATGAAACAAGGAATGAGGCCGCTGCGGGCTTGGTCTCCTTTTCTCCCCTTGAAGACTCCTGCCCCACAGTTCCTGCTTCCCTGCCCACCCTCCCCTAGGGGACTCCCGGAGCAAACCTGGACCGTGCCAGGCACCGGCAGAGGTGCGCCAACATGCCGTAAGAGGTGGCTTCTCTTCAGGCCAATGCTGAGTCCACTGGAGAGATGCCAGGGAATGTTGGCCAATAAAAGGCCAAATCCTTCTCCCACGGCCGTCACCACAGCACCACAACTGGCACGAGACAGTCTTGAGCTCTGGGCTGTTTGTACCATCCCCATAGCCAGGGTAAGACAGTGCAGAATGGCAAGTATCTGCCCCTCTGCTTTATAACCTGAGCAGCTGAATGCCAGGAGGAGGGGAGCATCCCCACACACAGCCCAGGTGTGCAAACACGCACACACACCCATATAGGAAAAAGTGTGGTACAGTTGCGGGTTTGCTGGGAGGAAGCCCACTGCCAGAGGCCCAGCTGGCACTGTCAGGGCACTGCTATGGGGAAGCTCACGCTGACAGTAGCCTTAGTGGTACAATCAGGCTACTAAAGAATTGGATTGCCCGTAGAGAAGCAGGTGGAGTTAACATGGTGCTTTCAGAGCACCAGGCAGGCTCAGAGGTGCCAGACACGGCTGCAGGTTACCTTTGGTGGATTCGCTCTCCCGGATCAGGAAGGAGCCATGCGTGTTCCCGGAGGCCAGGAGCTGTCGCTCAGCGTCCTTCCTGCTGAGGTTTTTGAAGAACCAGCTGCATGGACCAAGACAGAGTTAGTGTCACGCAGGCTCGTGCTCCCCTACCCCGCTGCCCGCCCCCACGCCAGCAGAGACCCGACCAAAGATGCCTCGCTGTGCTCCCGAGGAGGACAGGAATCCGGGATCCATTGGGGCTCACGTTGCCCAGTCCCCTCCCCCCCAAGACCGGGGGCATGTTTCCTAGCGCTGCAGCCAGGCTCAGGGCAAATATGGCCAGAGCTGAGACTTCCCTCTGGGGGCATGGGCTGGGGGGAGAATATTGAACCCAGACGACACATCCACTCACGGTTCCGGCTCCAGGCTGTTCACCCTGGCGACGAAGTTATAAGGAATGTACCCTTCCTGGCCAGTGGTGAGCGATTGGGCCTTCCACCACTCCCCACTCCTGAAACGAGACCAGAAGACAGGCCAGCGTCAGCCCCCCAGTCCTGCTAAGGAGGGGCGTTTCCGCTGGCACAGCGGTCTTGGTAGAAAGAGGCCAGTGGGGCCTCAGACTGGCATGGGGAAGATGCTCCCAGCTGGCTGGGAAGGCGGCAGACTGCCTGGTGATGCTGGCTCATTTGAGGGTCGTCCCGCCCCCACTTCTTACCTTATTGTCCAATGGGCGCTTCCCTCTCACTTGTAGCTTATTGCTAGATGCAGCCACATCCCCTTCTCCCTCCCCGAGTCAGGAGTGCAGGGTGCTGAGGGCCCTGCCTGCCTCCAGATCTGGGGTCCCACCAGGAAACTGCAGGCAATCCCCTGGCCGCAGGACCCCTCCCAGGCAGGTGCTCGTCCAGCAGCACTGACCGACCCATGAGCCTGCAAGGCTGGCTGGAGAGAGCATGCTCCAAGTGGCTCTCCAATGCATGGCTTAGTGTGAGTGGGGAAAAGGCAACAGACTTACTCCTCCAGAAGTCGGAGCGTCTCCCCCTTCTGGAGCCCCAGGTCGCCATCGTGAGTTGGTTCATAGTCATACAAAACTACCACTAGTTTATCTGGAAAGAAAAGCAAGAGATCTCTTTAGAGGAGGCTGGACAGAGGCCAGGTGTATCAGGGGCCTGACAGTGACCTGTGGAGCCTTTCACCACCAGGATGCTAGTTTGGCCCCAGCTCCTGTCAATTAGCTATTGCCACCTGATGGCTGTTTGGGGGCTTACATGAAATGAGTTTGACAAGGCTCAACCCAGTGTCCAATGAGCGCTAATTGGAAGTCTGTGCAGAACGGTTGTAAAGGCTGGAGCCCGAGAGGTGGCCCCTCTGGGTCAGAGTGGAAGAAGCCTTTGGTTGGGGGCAGAACTGGGGGGAATTCAGAATTTCTGTCCTGTGGGAAATGCTGAAAATTGAAAATCGGGTTCTGCTCTGAACCAGGAGGAAAAGTTGAAATGCCCAGAATTTTCCCTCAAACAATATATTCCACAAATCTTTCATTTCAGCCCTAGGGAAGCGTTCCATTTTGGCACTGATCCTTTTTACTGTTACGTTTTATTCTATTACGAATGTGATCATTTCCCACAAAAAAAGTCGATGAAATGGACCCGTTCCCCGCGAAAGGGTTTGATTTTGTACAATCAGCGTTTGCCGACGGCGAACACATCCGCTGGAAGATTTTCAGCCTGCCCCAGGAGGGGGTAAAATTTGCACTGGGGCTGTGTGCACAAGAGAGGACTCCATGCCCCACGGGCCGTTGATCAGGCACTGTCCAAGAGCACTCAATTTAGATCCACACAAGCTAGAGGGAGCACTGAGAGGGGAAGAAAAGCAAAGAGAATGAGAGGGAGAGGAAGAGGACGGGCTCAGCTCTCCCCTGCACTGCGCCTTACATTGTCTATTACACCTGCTCAAAGTGGGAGTAAAAATTCTACCCTCCTTTTGCACGGAAGTGAGCGACGGCACAAGGTGCAGGGCAAGAGAGGGTCCGGCCCAACGTGTCTCTATGAATGGCAACAGGTGAGTTATTGGAAAGGCTTCACCTTTGGGAGCCACGTTGCAACCATGCACTTTCTGGGACTAACTCATTTGCACAGAACCCCCTAGTGACTCAGAGTCTGGGCAGCTTCCCCAGGACCGGAGACCCCTTTTCCCCTAGCGTTCTGGTCTGCAGGTACCAACCTTGCACAGGAGAGCAGGGCGGAGAAGGAATTTCATAGGACACCAAAGGATCACGCACCTCGGAGCCATTGTGTGTCAGCCTCTGGAGGGAAGAAAAGAGACCAGAGTGAAGGGGATTTCTCTGATTTTCTCTTCTAGAAGGAACTCCCACCCCCGCACCCAGTTTCTTCCAGTCTCCCCCTCACACTGTCCTCTCAGATTCACTTCCTCCCCAGCAAGGCGTTACCGAGGGCTTCCCCTTCCATCTTCCTGAGTGAGGAGTTTCTCTGTGCTTCGGGTTCACAGGGTCCTCCTTAGCTATACAAGACCGCAAATGCTCGGCACTGCGGAGCTGCTGCAAGTCTCAAATATGGCCTCAAGTATGGCCATTTCCTCCAGCAATGCCAGTCCAAAAGAGCATGATCCCTATGAAAGGCCCCCTCCCCCACCCCGATGCTGTGATGAGAGGCGAGCTCTCCCCCATCTCCCTCACCTGGCGTTTACTAGCCGGGTCTATGGGGTAATTGCAACGCTCACAGATGTCAATGTTCTCGATCCAGTCTTCGTCATAATCAGAACTGCAGCAACAGCCCATGGTCCCTGCAGGAGGAGGGGGACAAGAGCCAGAGGCTGTGAAAAGGGAGGGTCCAGGTCTTCATTCCTCACCCAGAGGGACCTGAACATCCAGGCACAAACCAAATGCAAACGGGCCCATCCCTGGAATGCAGGCGACAGTCTCCCCACAAGTAACAGGTCGGGTTGGAATCCAGTCTCCTCCCTGGTTCTAAAGGAGGCCTCAATCGCATCAGACCCCAGAGGGCAGGGAAGAACTAGGTGTTGGCTCCTCCATAGGCACAGGGCTCAGTTGTGGGGCTGAGGCATAGCATGGGGCCATCCCCGACCAGGGGGCATTTAAGGAGGAAATATGCCTCTGGACCTCCCACCCCTTTCTAGGTTGATGTGTGGTCTTCAGATGTCACTCAGTGCTTAAGGTACTTGCAATAGCTCTCCTACGCATAACAACAAAAGCTTCCCAGTGCCGCACCCAGCCTCTCTTTCTGGGACGTTCAGCCCTTAAAGGCACAGGCCACTTCCGACACCACAATATGTCGCCCCCCCCCCACCGCGAGGAGCAGTCTCTCAAGCTCTCCAGAGCATGACTGTGACCAGCCCTCCTGCAGGATGTGCAAAGGGCTGGGAGAGTCTGTACATGAGAGACAGCTCCCATCATGGCTGGGGAATTAAACCCAGGACCTCCAAAGCTAAAAGCATGAGTCTTTGCAGCTTGAGCTAAAGAGACAACCTCTACAGCAGGTGGCTGCATGGACTCTCAGCCTCTGTGCATCGAGCACAGAGGGGGACAGCATTGAGAGGTGGGTTACATGCATGCCCCATACCCTCACACACAGTAATTAGCTCCATCTGTCTGAAGAGTGGAGGGGAGTTAATCAATGGTAATATCCTCTTACATTTCAACTGCACGTCCCATCCCAAGCAAGGCAAAGTGCTTTACAGACTTCACAGCTTGAGATGTTAACTGCTTATTCACTTCTTCACTTGCCACCGCAGAAACGCAGCCATCTCTGGGATGGAACGCAGCCGCCATTTATCAGACCACAGCAACATTGCACAAGAGTTTGGGACAGGAGTGATGGAGCTGGGATTGCAAAGGGAATTGAGGGAGGCCGAACGTAATGATCCACGCTAGAATCTGGCCAGGACATTGGGAGAAACATCCCTGATCATGCAGTCAACACGATTGACTCTTTAATTACCCTAAGCAAGCAGGTCATTGGTGTTATGCCTAAATACAGCACAACAGGGCCCTTAACGCTGCGCCAAGCCATGGGCTCAAAGGTGAACAGACTCAGCCTCCTAAAGCACCAGGGTCATTTTCGGTCCCCCTCCAGGTGCTGACCTAGCTTAACCCTGCATAGCCGTGGAGATCGCACAGAAATCACACCCCCAAGGGGCGCAGCTGCAGATTAGCCCCCAGTAACTGTCTGCCATTCAAGGATCGATGCTGATACAGAGAGCAGTTTATGAACTCCGGCCATTCAGCCCTTGAGAAGCCCATTCCCCATAGAGGAAGACGACCTGGGAAGACAGAGCAAGACAAGCTGCCCCAGCCAGCAGAACCAGCTAAAGTCCCCAACCTTGGGAATTTGCATCTTCATCCCCTCTCTCAGGGGCCTGATCCTTGCATGCTACTCTCATCGGCGTCCCTGCAGAGCACAGACAATACACAGGCCTGGTGTGAGCTTCACATTCTCTCTGCTGGGGTGACCCCGCTGCTTCATTCGCTCCCATTTCCAGCTTCCCCATCCGCTATGGACGGACGAGACTTACTAGCGGGGGCGTTGCTTGTTCCCAGGCTGTACTCCAAGTCCTTCTGCCCTTTGGGACAAGTTTTCAGCCAAGGCCACGACTTTTGGATGGCTCCTTTTTTTCAGGAGCCCAACTTGAGACCCCGGCGGCGTGATTTTCAGAGGTGCAGAGCACCCACCACTCTCAACGGTTTCAACTCGCATGACCAGTTCCCCGTCATACGGAATCAGCCAAACGGGCAGAATCGCCCCAGCAAACAGACTAACCTGGGCCCGGCGTTTGAGACCACAAACGCTGAAGTGCTCCTGTACTGGCATGCCCAGGAGTGTGGGTGGCACATACATACAAACATGTGGCACGCGCAAAACACCAGGCGGGGGTGTCAGGGACGGGCTGGCAAATGTGGGCCTTGCCAGCGGAAAGCCCCCTTTTCGCATTAGCCGCACAACCACCTGGAAAGCATAGCCCTCCCACAAACGCTGAGCACAGCATAAATCAGGGTGGGGAATCAGTGAGTCAGTCTGGAAAGGTTAGCCCACAGCCACGGAAAAGCCTGGCTTAGGGCATCTCCCTCCTCTGCCTCCCTCGCCATCGGTCTGCCCCGCACAGCACCGAGCAGCCCCAACTCCCTTTGAAATCTGTGAAGGGTGAGAGAGCCCCGAACTCACAGGCGCTGGGCCCTAGTGATTTGGTGCTGAGGGGCCTTGCCTGTCTCTGAGGCTTTACATTTAATTGTGACGGTGTCAGGTCCTGGAGAAACGCGGAAGCTAAGATGAGAGGTGGCTCTTTTAATAGCAACTGTCGGCTTCATTCATTTCAGGTGGTCGTGTAATGGGTGCTGCAGGGGGAGAGCCCCGCGGCATACAGCTCTTCCATGCCTGCAACGGCCTGGTAATGTTCTCTGGCGATAGGGAACGATGGCCCAGAGAAACTAAGTGACTTGCCAGAGGTCACACAGGGCATCTGTGGCAGAGCAGGGAATCAAATCTGTGTCTCCCTAGTCCTAAGTTAGTACCCTAACCACGAGAGCCGCCTTTCTCTCTCAGTGCTTGCGCCTTGTGGGACCATTTGCACCTTGCATATAACTTTGTCTCTAGTGATATGAGAACCTCTCCTCTTGCCCCCCGGAACAGCCTGCCTGTATCTCACCAGCTCATCAACTCACCATATGTTTTCCATTCCTCCTCTGAACACATATCGTTTAGCCCTGGCTCCTGCGCCTTGATTTCCTTCTCCCTCTGCTTTAATTTGAAAAGGACAAAGGCCTCTTAAAGCTAGTCAGGGTATGTCTACACTGCCCACATTACAGCACGACCGCAGCGCTGTGACGTGGGCAGCGTCGACGCGCTTTATCGCCGGGGGGAGAGCTCTCCCAGCGATAAAACCCCCCCACCCCAGACGAGCGGGGGCAGCTTTATCACCGGGAGTGCGTCTCCCAGCGATACAGCGCTGTCTCTACCGGTGCTTTTCAGCGCTAAGGGCTTGGCCACGCTGGCTCTTAAAGCATGACAACTTTCTTGCTCAGGGGTGTGAAAAAACATCCCCCCGAGCGCTGCAAGTTTCAGCACTGTAAAGCGCCAGTGTAGACCGTGCCCCAGCGCTGGGAGCTATTCCCCTCCTGGAGGTGGTTTTTTTTATCTCCCAGCGCTGGTGCTGCGACTACACAAGCCACGTTAAAGCGGCAGTGGTTTAATGTTGCCAGTGAATATGTGCCCTAAAACTTTTGTCGCTCGGGGGGGTGTTTTTTCCACGCCCCCGAATGACAAAAGTTTTAGCGCTGAAAGTGGCAGTGTAGACACAGCCATAGCTTGTGAGAATGAGTTCACAGCAGTAGCAGGTAAGACACCAGCCCCTGAGCCCCCCCGACATTTGGTACAGTGTGAAACACACAAAGGGAACAAGCTGAGAAGCTTGATTCTCCACATCTACCAATGTGATCTATGCCATCATGTGCAGGCAATGCCCCTCTGCCATGTACATTGGCCAAACCGGACAGTCTCTACGCAAAAGAATAAATGGACACAAATCAGACGTCAAGATTTGTAACATTCAAAAACCAGTAGGAGAGCACTTCAATCTCCCTGGACACTCAATAACAGACTTAAAAATGGCCTGTCTTCAACAAAAAAAACTTCAGAAACAGGCTCCAACGAGAAACTGCAGAACTGGAATTAATTTGCAAACTGGACACCATCAAATTAGGCCTGAATAAAGACTGGGAGTGGATGGGTCACTACAAAAAGTAATTTTCCCTCTGCTAATACTCGCACCCTCTTGTCAACCGTTGGAAATGGCCGACGTCCACCTTGATTGCACTGGCCTCGTTAGCACTACAAAAATAATTTTCCCACTCTTGATATTCGCCCCTTTTTGTCAACTGTTGAGAATAGGCCACTTTCACCTTAATTGAATTGGCCTCGTTTAGCACTGACCCCCCAATTGGTAAGGCAACTCCCATCTTTTCATGTGCTGTATATATATATATATACTGCTTACTGTATTTTTCACTCCATGCATTTGATGAAGTGGGTTTTAGCCCACAAAAGCTTCTGCTGAAATAAATGTGTTAGTCTCTAAGGTGCCACAAGGACTCCTCATTGTTTTTTCAGTCAAACTGGTTTCACACCAGCATAGTTGGGGATTGGTCCTGCTTTGAGCAGGGGGTTCTGACTAGATGACCTCCTGAGGTCCCTTCCAACCCTGATATTCTATGATTCTATGATTCTATAGTTCCTTCTATTTGCATCATCCGGGATGAAAAACCAGGCCCAAAGAATTATTTTCTCTTGAGCATGTTTCATCTCTACTAATCTTAGACTTTACTTGTAACAGCAGTGGGGGGAAAGTGGTTAGACTGAAATGTGGCTTTTGACATTGAGAGTTTCCCTTTAACTTCACGCTGGCATTATTTAAGTTGGCAAAGGATTTAGGGCTGGAGCAGACGGGCAGGCACTTCAGCCGGAGTAGCGCCACTGACAGCCAATTTCAATATTGTCAATCGCGAGTGTTCCAAAATCATGAATTGGGCTGCTAAATAGCATGAGATTTGCTTCAAATCATGTGGTTTTTCTCTTTGCCTTTTGGGTTTCTGAGCCTTTTGGGATTTTTTTCTGCAACCATGAGAACTAGAAACTTACCATTTTTGTTTGTTTGTTTTTAATGAAACCTGAGATCCTCATGTCATATCAGGATTTCCCAACCTGGGACTTTAAGAACACTAAATATCACGTGAGTCGAGATAAAATTGTAGGGGTTGGCCACATTGCAATTGACACCAGCTGAGGCTCTGACCTGTGAACTGGTTTTTCTCAGGCTAGACTCTGGGTCCCTGTGTGTTCGGAACAATTTGTCAAAAATGGTCACTTACGTTGGAAGCTTCCTTTCTTGGGAACCCAACTGGAGACACCTGGGGCCAGATATTCAGCACCCACAACTGGAATGACGTCAATGGGAGCTGAGTGTACTCAACACCACGACCCAGGTGTCTCCGGCTGGGGTACTCACAATCAGAGGCTGCTTTTGAAAATGCTAACCTTGATCTGTTATCAGCGAGTGCGTCTGTTCTAAAACAAAGTGGTGCAGCTGGTGTGCGTAGCTCATTTGTAATTGTTCTCCCCTCCCCTCCGTGCAGTCCCGTGCTAATGTCTGTTTAAGCAGGCAGCAGACAGGCACAAGGAGGTGGCTTTTCAAAGGCACAAACAACAGTTAAGCACCCAATGCTCAGCAACTTTCAATGGGACCCAGACGCCTACTTGTCTTTTGTGTTCTCAAAAATCTCCCCCCAACATACATAGGTGACAAGATGGGACACTGGCTGAAATGGGCTGAGCTGGCACGAAGAATTCTCTATCTCGGGCGCTTAGCTGGAGGGTCTTGCTCACATGCTCAGGGCCTAATTGATCATCATATTCAAGGTCAAGAAGGAATTTCGCCCGAGGTCAGATTGGCAGGGACCTTGGGGGTTTTTCATCTTCCTCTACAGCATAGGGTGCGGGATGCTTGCCAGGATTATCTGGATATATCTCACTTAACCAATTTCCTGCCACGGCGGATGCCTTGGGGATTGGTTCACCTTGGTCCCTCCTGTTCTCTGCCTGCGGCAGCCAGCAGCTTGGTCTCCTGAGGGCTGCAATACCTTGGGTGGGATTCTGGCGGCGGAGTGGCTATCTGGTGTTTAAAGGCCCATGATATACAGGAATAGAGAGAAGACAGTCTACTAGTGCCTCCCGGCCTGAAACTCTCTGACTATGGAAACTCCAGTTTTACAGCCCCAGTGTAACTGTGCTGCACAGAAGGGTAACAAGGTATAAAGGGGTAATTAGAACGGAAAAGAATAATTAATAAAACTAGGAAGCTCCTGTCTTGTCGGCCGGGGGCCCTACCCAAGGCCTATTGAAATTAACTGGAGTCTTTTCATTGACTTCATTGGAGATCAGACCACGGATGATGGGGAGCGTTCAACGCCCACCGGAATCCACGGGAAAGCAAGAGATTTTCCAAGCTGTCAGCTAAGTTCTACTAAATCAATAATGGAGGCAGAAATAAATATATTTTTTCCTCTCTTTTGGTTCTTTTCAAAGGGTTTGGTCCATTTTAAATTCTCCACGTTTGCTCTGTGGGGAGAAATGATCAAACTTGCCACTGAGCAAAGCCTCCTGCTTTTGTATAAATCACAAAATCATAGAAATGTCGGCCTGGAAGGGACCTCGAGAAATCATTTTACCAGCCCCCCTGTGCTGAGACAGGACCTAGTAAACCTAGACCAGGGATCGGCAACCTTTGGCACGCGGCCCGTCAGGGAAAGCCGCTGGCAGGCCGGGCCGGTTTGTTTACCTCCAGCGTCCGCAGGTTCAGCCGATCACAGGCCCCACTGATCGCGGTTTGTTCCAGGCCAATGGGGGCTGTGGGAAGCGGCGTGGGCTGAAGGATGCGCTGTCCACCACTTCCCACAGCCCCCATTGACCTAGAACGGTGAACCGCAGCCAGTGGGAGCTGCGATAGGCCAAACCTGTGGACACTGCAGGTAAACAAACCATCCCGGCCCGCCAGCGGATTTCCCTGATGGGCCACGTGCCAAAGGTTGCCGATCCCTGCCCTAGACCATCCGTGTTTGTCCAACCAGTTCTTAAAAACCTCCAATGATGGAGTTTCCACAACCTCTCTTGGAAGCCTATTCCAGAGCTTAACTACCCCTACAGTTAGAAAGTTTTTTCCTAATATCTAACCTAAATCTCCCTTGCTGCCAATTAAGCCCATAACTTCTTGTCCTACCTTCAGAACAATTGATCACCGTCCTCTTTGTAAAATATATCTGAAGACTGTTAGCAGATCCACCCTCAGTCTTCTTTTCTCAAGACGAAACATGCCTTTTTTTGACCTTTCCTTCTAAGTCAGATTTTCTTAACCTTTTGCCATTTTTGTTGCTCTCTTCCGGACTCTCTCCAATTTGTCCCCATCTTTCTAATGGTGTGGCACTGAGAATTTGACACAGTACTCCAGATGAGGCCCCCCCACTGCTGAGCGTAGCGGGACAATTACCTCCCATGTCTTACATACAACTCTTCCATTAATTCACACCCAGAATGATATTAGCCTTTTCCACAACCATATCGCATGGTTGATTTATATTCAGTTTGTGATTCACTATAACTCCCAGATCCTTTTCAGCCGTACTACCACCTAGCCTGTTATTCCCCATTTTGTCCCTGATTTTCCCTTCCGAAGTGAAGCTCTTTGCACTTGTTACTGTTGAATTTCATCTTGTTGATTTCAGGCCAGTTCTCCAATTTGTCAGGGTCGTTTTGAATGCTAATCCTGTCCTCCAAAGTGCTTGCAACTCCTCCCAGTTTGGTGTCATTTGCAGCTTTAATAATCATACTCCCTACTCCATTATCCAAACATTAATAAAAATATTGACTAGTACTGAACCTAGAACTGACCCATGTGGGACCCCGTAGATATGTCCTCCCAGTTTGACTATGGACCATTGATAACTATTCTTTGAGTATGGTCTTTCAATCAGTTGTGCAGCCACCTTATGTTTATTTTATCTAGTTTGCTTATGAGACTGTCATGTGGGACTGTGTCAAAAGCCTTACTAAAATCAAGATGGATCATGTCTATTGCTTCACCCCATCCACTAGGCCAGTAAGCCTGTCAAAGAAGGAAATTAGGTTGGTTTGGCCTGATTTGTTCTGGACAAATCCATGCTGGCTATTCCTTATTACTCTGTTATAACTCTGAGCACTTATGAATTGATTGTTTTAATAATTTGTTACAGTACCTTTCCATGTATCAAAGTTTGACTGACTGATCTATAATTCCCAGGTCCTCTATGTTCTCCTTTAAAAAGCTAGGTTCTATGTTTTCCCTTCTCCAGTCTTCTGGGACTTCACCTCTCCTCCAGGAGTTCACAAAGATAATGGCAAATGGTTCCAAGATCATTTCAGCTAGTTTGTTAAGTACCATAGGAGGAGTTTCATCAGGCCCTGCCGGCTTGAATACATCTAACTTATCTAAAGATTCTTTAACCTGTTTGTTACCTATTTTGGCTTGTGCTCCTTCCCCCTGGTTGTTAATATTAATTGTGTTGAGTCACCATTACACTTTTTAGTGAAGACCAAAGCAAAAGAGGCATTGAAAACCTCAGCCCAGCTATTAGATCTCCTTCCCCGCTAAGTAAAGGACCTACGCTTTTCTTCATCTTTCTCTTGCTCCCAATGTATTTATAAAATGTCTTCCTATTGCCTTTTATGTCCCTTGCTAGGTATAAGTCATTTTGTGCCTTAGTCGTTCTGATTTTGTCCCTGCATGCTCGTGCTATCCTTTTGTAACTCCCTGGCAATTTGTCCGTGTTTCCAATTTTTGTAGGATTCCTTTTTGATTTTCAGGTCATTAAAGAGCTCCCGATGGAACCATATTGGCCTCGTACTATTCTTCTGCTCTTTCCTTTGCATTGGGATAGTTTGCAGTTATACGTTTAATATTGTCTCCTTGAGAAAATATTGTCTTCAGCTCCCCTGAACTCCTTTTCCCTCAGATTTTCTTCCCATAAAGGCAAGTAGCCGATGAATGCAATTGAACGAGGATGCATCGGAGGGCTGGGAAGCATCAGTGAAACGGTGTCTCTCACTGAGCCAACCCAGCGCTGCTCATGGTCATGAGAGTGAGGTCTCCGCAGGTACTTCTGCAAATGCTTCTGACTATATCCCTGTGCGGCATTAGAATGAATCAGCATAGATTCATTTAGTGCCCACACCTATGGCCTGCGTTAGCCCGTCTTCTTACTGTATCAATTCTGGCCTGTGAACCTTCACCCTGGGCTGGATTCTGCTGTGTTGGAATCAATGGGAGATTTGTCAGTGTCTTCAGTGGGTATTGGACCGGGTCCCGTGTGTGCTTGTGTTGGGAAGCATAGAATGCATTGCTCAGCTAACTGTGAATTTCCAGGTGTTCGTTGCTTTCTGTTGTATCCTTAACACAACCACAATGTAGGTTTTTTTGTGAGGATGTGGCCTATACATCTGGGTGACTGAATATGTGTGTGTGTGTGTGTAAGTATGACTTTGTGTGATTGTGTCCACGGTCCTGATCCTTCAACGGCATCCACACAACAGAAACTTTGTACCTGTGCAGCACCCCATGGAAGTCACACGGCCCTTAGGAGGCACAGCGGTAGCCCACGTGGCTCGTATTGCAAGATGTGTGTGTGCGTGTAGGTCTATGCAGGGTTATGTGAACGTATGTGCACACACACCCTTGTTCATGAACAGAGAAGTGTATTGTCAATGGTCCCTATTGTATCGATTTTAAACGTTACATTTGATCGTGTTGGCTGGTGACTACTCACTGAAGTCTATACATTAACTAGGTATGGTTAAAACAGAAACCCGTGTTATCAGAAACTACGCAGATGCTCCTGTCCAAATGAGGTGGAAAGCAGTTAGAGCAAAGATGGGCTGGCAAAATATTTGTCACTTGGCTTGGAAGTTTCAGAGATGCTAACAGCACTTAGAAGGGATCTTTCTTAATGGAGACGTAGAAAGTGGAAAAATATGGGGGATCGTTGTTACCGTTCTTTGCTTCAGAGAGAAAGGCCCGAAAGCTTCCCCACTCTCCCCTTCCAAATAGTTTTTATCTGGCTCGGGGGATTATAATATTGGAGTTTCAGGTCTTCTCTACCCTGCAAGTCTCCAGCAATGGCTGGGGGACTCCCAGGTGTGATATCACAAATTCCAAAGAAGTGAAAAAGGAACGCCATGGAGGCGTTTCTCGGTAACTGTGGGCCAGCACCGGAGGACGAGTTTCCATCAGCCGTTGTGTCATGGGTCTGCCTCGCTGGCATGACCCCAAATGAACTACAAATGCTCAGCTCAACCCAAGCTGAGTGTAGGTCACAGCCGAGGGTGACTGCCCTCACTTCTGTCACTGGCAGCACAGGGCTGGGGGAGTTCTGGGTTTGGATGGGGTGAGGGAGCTAGAGGGAACAATCCACCTCGAGCTCTAGATCAGTGGTTCTCAACCAGGGGTCCGGGGCCCCCTGGGAGACAGTGAGCAGGTTTCAGGGGGTTCGCCAAAATAAACCAGAGAGCAGGGCCAGCGTTAGACTTGCTGGGGCCCAGGACAGAAAGCGGAAGCCCAGGCCCCTCCTCCCCGGGCTGAGGCCAAAGCATGAGCAACTCAGCTTCGCCCTGTGGTGTGGGGCTCCCGGCAATTGCCCTGCTTGCTACCCCCTACCGCCAGTCCTGGCTTTTAACCTACTAAAACAGCTGGCACGGGTGGGCCATGTTGGGTGGGGGACCCAGAAAGAAAGAGGTTGAGAACCCCTGCTCTAGAGAAAGCTTGAGTCTACGCAGGGCCTGACTCCCCAGGTGTTTAAAACTCTCTCTTTTTCATTATCATCTATTTAACACTGGGAATAAACCCTCTCTTTGGTAGTGTCGGCCCCTCCAATCCTTTCAGCTAAGGCAGACAAATCCGAATCTGCATCTCCGACACCCACAACACATTCTCCATCAAGACCAGGAAGAAACTACCCATATTTTCAAGGTTAAAAAGGCCAGGTCTTCACTACACACTTACTTCAGTATAACGAAGTCTCATGGGTGTGAAAAATCCAGATCCTTGAGTGACCTAGTTACAGATCGTAACCCTTGTGTAGACAGCACTACATCGGGAGGTGGAGTGACTAAGCAGACGGGAGAAGCTCTGTCTCTCTCTCTCTCTCTCTCTCCCGTCGGCTTAGGGCGTCTTCAACAAAGCGCTACAGTGCAGCTGCACCGATGCAGGGGTTGTAGTGTAGCCCTGCCCAAGGAAAACTGGTTTCAGGCCTTTGCTTCCTAAAGAAGCCAAAAGGCCGGAGCCTGATTGCTTTGGGCAAGGCCACTTCCAAAGAGGGGTACAGTGAAATGCACGAGGCGCTGCCTCATTGTATTTTAAATGGCATCCTATGGCCTGCTGACGTGACGGGGAAGTTGAGCATCGTTTGTCTCCCGTTAACAAGAAGGAAACAAATAAATTAAAACAAAATGTCCACCCTCGTGGAAGAAAAACTTCAAACTGTCCCAGATACCATTGCCTGGAGATAACATCAAACATTTAAAATATGATGCTTTAGCAAAAGGCAAAAGATACCAGGGTTGTGTTTTTTCCCTTCCTACAAGAATCCTGGGTGTGGTAGGAGGTGTTCATGCTCAAGCCACAAAACAATTTCCACCCCAAATCAGTGTCATCTAAGCAACATCTGAGGCCAAAGAGGATTTTGGCTCTGAAGTTGTTTTTGTCTCTCTTTGGTGACTGTGTTTGCCTATGTGAGTGCACATTTGTGTTGGTCTGCATACGTGTGTCTGCACTTACTTGCCTCTGTGTGCTTGTGTGAGTTTGTGTCAGTGTGTCTCTCGATGGGTTTGTCGGTGAGTGTATGTCTGTGTCTCTGGGTGGTTGTCTGTGTGACTGAATGTATGGGTCTGCCTATGTATGTTGGTACCTGTTTGTCAGTTTGTCTCTCTGTGCACTGGTGTCTGTGTGTACATGTCCAGGCTCTCTCTGTGTGAGTTTGTGTCTGGGTGACTGCATGTTTGGGTGCTTCTGTTTGTGTGTCTGTCTGTTTATCTCTGTCTGGCTTTGTGCATGTGTTTGTGTGTGTGCATGCATATTTTCCTCTCGTGGTTTTGTGCCACGCAGTTTGGGAGGCGTGTGGGTGGGTGGCTGTGTTGCGGATAGCTATTGTGAAAAGAACAGTGGAACCCTCATCTCTGAAAATATTCCAGGGTTCGTCACTAAGGCTCCAGCCCCTCAGTTTACAGCACTGACCCCACACGCCTGGCTGGAGCAGGCTGCAATAGAGTCTTGTTTTAACAAGGTCCACAGGGGCTAAATTTAGACAGAACGCGCGCTGCCCTACAATGTCGCCACTCACCACAAAAGCGAACTCCCATCCCGGCCACTGCTGACCAGCCCACATGAGAGACCCGTGTGTTTCATGCGGCCAGCCAGACTAGCACCAGCACACATATATCCCAGCTGCTCTGGTTCAAGGGGAAGAATGCAAGATGGAAGGAGGGAGGACAATGGCCCAAACAGCCTTACGCTCAGAGCAGCCAAACTACCCATGTCCAATCCTTCCCATTTCTTGCAGAGAGGGAACAAAAACCCTGCCCTTTGCATCTTGGGCCCCTCTCTGGTTACTTGTGGCTCCTGGGGTGGCTTTAGCAGAGCAAAGAGTCATAGCTCTAATTAGGTATTGAAGGATGCGTCTTAGAGGGGAATGGGACCCAGAGCTCTTTCTGCAGCCACACGAGGCAAGGAGCCAGCCCTGCCATGGCGTCTGCACCGAAGAAGTTCGTATCAGAGCCACTGAAGTTGAACAACACCATTCAGAAGTATTTCAGTGACTCTTCACTGCAGAGATGGATTTTCCCTGCTTCTTAAGACTTATGGTACCTCAGAGAGCTGCTCCGAGGGACAAAACAACCCAGCAGCAAAAAGACCCTTCAGCATGTTTTCAGTCCAGTTTCAAGGCTGCTGGCTCAGGACATATCTTCTAGCTTTGTCCTGGAAGTCAAGGTTTCTGGAGCAACGGGCTCACCAGATTCCTGATATGCTCTCTGAAGGGAACCCCTCTGAATTAGCCATTCCTAGTATGTGGGCAGACAGGGCACTTTGGAGAAGTTTTGTTTTGGAGGGAGCAACTCAGGAGCCTGTCCATGACCAACTCAAGACTAAAATGTGGGTCTGTCTGTCCAAACATCCCCAAACCAATACAGTGTGCCCCGAGAGAAACCAACAGGAGAGGCTGAGGAGATTAAATCTTCCTCGCTCCATCCCCAAATGTATCGCCCAGATGCCATGGTGATAGATCCTTGATGGACTCACTGCAGTGCTCACTTCACTCCCTCCAAGGAGCTAAGTGGGTATCATTTGGGGGTCATCCTTCCCCCAAAGAAACCATTACTCCCCAACCGGGGCTCTGAAAGAGCCAGCGCACACCCGTCATGCCACCCCACACCGTGGCAATCCCTGACTCCCACTCCAGGACACCATTCCAGGGCTGCTCACAGCCCCTGCCCTTCCCTTACCTGTTTGCAGTGAGGTGGACACCAGCTGCTCTTAGATTTCCATGGCCAGAGAGCAATAACTCCCTTCCCAGTCACATTATCATTTCCATCCGTCTCATCCAGAGCTAGGCTCTCACCTCCCAGAGGGCAGCCAAATGGTTCTTCACATCAGGGAATTGCAAGAGTGCTTGTTCTCGCTTGGTGTCTGTTTTTCCTGATTTCCTGCCTTCTGATGTATCATGAGCAAACTTGAGAAGTCTGTTCTCAGCACTTGCTATAACCACAAAATGAACAGAGCTAATGAGAAACTCAGGGGTTTCCTGCCAGCCCTGGACTAGTGGCTCCAGAGATGAAAGCGGCTGGTACAGCGTGGCACCGTAACCCACATTGCTTGGATGTCACATGCCTGACATTTGCACAGGTGTCTCCAGGGACCCCAGGGAAGCCCTGAGAAGGGCAAGCAGCTCCGGGGCCCTGCAGCTGTTCTACACTGGTCTTCTGGGGAGAGGGTGTTAAGAAAATGTGTCGGGGTGGGGGGGAAGGACTTTGACTTGTGTTCTCATTGGGTGACGAGCTCAAATGTTGCACATCGCAGCAGGGCAAACTGAGGAGAAAGAAAAAAACCCCTTTTAGACCCTCCCGCCCCTCTCCCCGAAAACCGGGTCCTGGTCACCAGGATGACTAGCTGCTGGTCAATCTGTGCAGCAACTGGCAATCCATCGATGGTCCCGGAGCAGCAGGTTTGTATAATTTTTGGTGGTGCCCAGAACAGGTCCAAATCCTGACCCCTGCCCTCCCTGCCTAAGGCTCTGGGAGGTAGTCTGGGTGCGGAATGGGGTTTGGGGTGCAGGCTCTGGGATGGAGTTTGGGTGCTGGGTGCAGGCTCTGGGAGAGAGTTTGGATGCGGGCTCTGTGAGGGAGTTTGGGTGCTCAGTGTGGGCTCTGGGCTGGGACAGGGGTTTGGGGTGAGAAGGGGGTGCAGGAGGGGGTTTGGGGTTCTGGGTGGGGTAGGGGGTTTGGGTGCAGGATGTGGGCTCTGGGAGGGGGTTTGGGGTGCAGGCTCTGGGAGAGAGTTTGAGTGTGGGCTCTGGGAGGGAGTTTGGGTGCTGGGTGCGGGCTCTGGGAGGGGGTTTGGGTTCTGGGTGCAGGGTGCTGGGAGGGGGTTAGGATGCAGGTGGGGGTACGGGGGGTTTAGGTGCTGGGTACTGGCTCTGGGAGGGGGTTTGGGTTCTGGGTGCAGGTGCTGGGAGGGGGCTTCGGTGCAGGAGAGGTGCAGGCTCTGGGACGGAGTTTGGGTGCTGGGTGCAGGCTCCGGGCTGGGGCAGGGATTTGGGGTGCAGGAGGGGGTGCAGGTTGTGGGCTCTGGGAGGGAGCTTGGGTGCGGGAGGGGGTTTGGGGTGCTGGTTCTGGGAGGAAGTTTGGGTGCGGGAGAGGTGCAGGCTCTGGGACGGAGTTTGGGTGCTGAGTGTGGGCTCTGGGCTGGACAGGGGTTTGCGGTGCAGGAGGGGGTATGGAAGGCAGTTTGGGGTGCTGGGTGTGGGAGGGGGTTTGGGTGCTGGGTGCAGGCTCTGGCTGGGACAGAGGGTTGGGGTGTGGGAGGGGATGTGGGGCATGGGGCTGGGCCAAGGATGAGGAGTTTGGGGTGCAGCAAGCAGGCTGCTCCGGGGTTGGGGGCCACAGAGGAAGACTGCCCCCATCCCTCTCCCCACCAGCAGCAGCAAGCTCCAGGGAAGGGCATGACACTCACCCAAGCCCTCCCAGGCTGCTGCTCAGGAGGTCCAGCCAGGATAGGCCCCCCAGCCCTCCCTTGCAGTCAACTTGGAGTCGCCTGCCGGAGGGGGTGGTGGGGCTGCCATAAGCCTCCTCCTTCTGCAGGCGCAGAGCTGCCTCAGCCTGCCCCTGGCACCGATCCCTTGTAGCTGGCAGCGGCCGGCGAGGGAGCACAGCGCGGAGCTGCAAGGGGCAGCCACCCGTGGCCCAGGGCAGGCAGGGATGCTTGGCGGAGGGGGCTCACGGGGACGGCAGACAGGGCCGTGGGAGAGACCCAGCCCTGAACACTGGTGGAGCTGGACCCCCTGGGCCCTGAATTTGCTGGAGCCTGGGCACCACGGGCCCATACAACTCGCTGCCCCTGGGTTCTACATGGTCCCTGTCCCCATCGTATCTGACCTGAGCCCTGGCACCTCACGCGAGGCTGAAGCCCCGAGGGCTCTGGGAAATACTCCAGGGGAATTTAAGCCCTGGATACTAGCCCAGGGAGAGAGAGAGCTGAAAGGGTTTGTCTATTTAGGAGTGTTGTGTTTGCTAATGCCTTCTGAAAGGCCAGAGTAGCTAAGGCTGGGCAGCCTTTAACACTTGCTAAGCTGGTGGAGTTAAACCTTAGGTGAAGCCTTTGGTTCCTCTTATTTCAGCCCCGTGACTATTCCTCACAAATGATCCCTTTTTTCACAGTAGCGCCAATGGCCCCACTGTGCTTGGCGCTGTACATACACCTAGCAAGAGACAGTCCCTGCCCTGAAGCGCTTACACGCTAAATAGACAAAGAGCCGAGGGTGGAACCAGAGGGGAAAGTGACCTGCACAGGGTCCCAGGCATGACGCGAACACGGCTCGGCAAAGCCACAGTCCAGTGCCCCAGCCACTGGACCACACTGCCTTGCCGCAAGACACAGCGACGAAAGCCCCAGCATCCAGCAAGGCCATTAACCAAGCTAGAGTGAGAGAGTCTCTGGAAGAAAACCAGGGCTTTGACTCTTTCTCTCCCATCCAGACAAAGGGGAGCGAAGTCGTGAAGCTTCACTTTCAGCCCCTCTCCACCAGACCTGCACGTTCAGTTGCTGAAGACAGCAGAGGAACCGCAAAGCTATTGTCTTGGCTTGTTACATCAAATGTGAAGCCACAGGTATGAACAGGCTGTGCTGGGCAGGGGGAGGGGAAGACAGGAAGCTGAATCTGTGGCAGAGGAGTCTGAAGAGGGGGTTGTTGCTTGGGTGCAGGGCAGTTAGCCCGGGCGCAGCACAGAGCCATTTCCAACTACACTTGTAACAGCACTAATGAGCCATCTCCAGCCTCATCCCAGCGCAAGCTCTGGCAGCTTGCATTCCTCATGCTGGTAATGCAACTGCAGCGTGTCGGAATTGACTGCACCGTGCATGAGGATCTCAGGATATCCTGGGCTGGCACTCTGTCCCTGGAGAGAACCCCTCTAGGAGAGCATAGTGCAAAGCGATGGGGGGAAATCTAAGACACTCAGAAGAGACAGGACAAGAGCAAATGGTTAAACCTCTTCAGTTCAGCTCTCTTACCCAGCAGAGGTGCTAACCTGGAGCTCTGGCCGGATTCCAGCCAATATAAATACATTCTGCAGCCCTAATTTCCCCTGCAGGTGTGACAAGGTCTTGACTTCCTGTCCTAAAGTATTGTGTAATGTTGCTATGGTTTTTCAAACCACTGCCTGAAGTCCTGGCTCCACCCCAAAGATGGCTGCATTTCTGTGGTGGTCGGAGTGCCCCTCTCTTGGATATGGTTTGCAAAGGGCTTTTGGCGCTTTCAGAATGAAAGGTGCTGTAAAAACAGCTGATACCAATTCATCATTATTATTTTTATTGCTGGTCAAAAAATGAAACAGCAGTTTTGCAAAAATTTCAAGTTTTCCGTATGTTTTTCTGTTTTGTTTTTGGAAGGGTTTGAAATGGACCCATTTTTTCAGAACTTGTCCTGCTTTTTTTAAAGTGGAAACCATTATGGAAAATGCCAGCAAAATGGTGATCAACATTTTTTATTTACTGATAACAATTTTGAGAAAACCTGTCACAACTTGGCTTTCACAGAAAACTAAAAACGTCGCTAACATTGACAATTTTTTTGGCAAAAGATTTAAAAAAAAAACCCAATATTTTAATTAAAAAAAACAACCTTATTGTATTAAAAATTTCAACTGGCTCTAATAATTATTCAGTCCAGGAAATCTTCCTTTATTTCTGTTGAATTTTGTGAGTATGATGATCATTTAATGGGATCCTTTAGTGCAACTCGGAGCTCTTGGTTCTAACAGAGGTAATGTGCGGTTATGTTTTGAGCTGGGAGCTTGGAGTCAGGACTCCTGGTTTCAAATCCTGGCTCTGGGAAGAGAGCGTAGTTTAATGGTTTGAGAAGAAGACCAGCTCCTAGATTCTCTTCCCAGCTCTGTTACTAGTTTGCTGCCTGTCTTTAGAGCAAGTCATGCCCTATCTCTGTACCTCATTTTCCCCATATCTAAAATAGGCAGAGTGGTACTGACCAATCTCAGCTGGTTTGAATAGAATTTGAAAAGTGCTCTGAGATCCTTGAATGAGTGCAAATTAATTTATTATCCATTGTGATCATAAAAACTAATGACAGGTTTCAGAGTAGCAGCCGCGTTAGTCTGTATTCGCAAAAAGAAAAGGAGGACTTGTGGCACCTTAGAGACTAACAAATTTATTTGAGTATAAGCTTTCATGAGCTACAGCTCACTTCATCAGATGAAGTAAAAACTGTAATGTTTGTAAAAACTAATGTTCCCCTGAAAATGACCCTCCCCGAGGAGATTCTAGACACGCCCGTAAAAAGTTCCAGGGGAAAACTGCAAGTGTCTTCAGGGATGATCGCACAAGGAGACAGCGAGAAGGTGAAACGTGGAGCACAACCTACATGCCTATTTGCACGTAAACGAGGAAAGGCACCTGGCTAGGCAGGGCTGCTCATAGGTTCACTGTGCAGTGGGCGCCTGCCTCATCTGAGGCCTCAGCTAAACCGAGTGGAAACAACAACACGCAGCGGAAGTGAGAGCGACAAACCCAACGTTCTCAGCGCTCGTTAGAAGGCTACCCAAAACAGCGACGTGGAAGGGGAGCGGGCGAGGGCACAAAACCACTCGCCAGCACGGTCAAGGATGGATAGACTGAGTGGCCCGCATTGGAAGAGACGGCTGGTCAGAGGCTGAGAGTCAAGGCACTTCTCCCTCATTGTGTGTTTCCACCTGACCTGTGTTTTTCTGTCTGTGGGTGGGTGGGTCTGAGCAAGGAGGCCCCGTTTGTCAGTGTCCCAGATCATATATGTCTGCAGGTCGAGGGGAGCTGACTGTGCGTGTGTCCCTGACCCTGATCTGGGGATGGAGCCAGGCTGACTGTGTGTGAGAGACAGAAGGAAACAAAGACACCTTTGCAGACGCCGTCTTTTATTTCTGCACAGAAACTTTTTTCTTGAGTTTTCTGCAGTAGTGAATGGGACCCAGCAGTGTAATACGCATCACAGATGCTTTGGAGCAATAACCTTCCCCTCCCCCGTCCCCGCCCAGCTGAGCCATGAGGCTCACATGCTGGGGAGAATTCACCCAGCTGCTCACCAAACCCTGCCCCCTCTCTGCAAGTACCTGCCACTGCAGCCCGTGCACCTCTGGCCCCGCAGCACGAGCATTTCAGCTCAGGGAGGTGTGACTCGGGGGTTAATGTAAATGCATAGCACAGACCCGTAGTTACAGACGCTGCTTCCTAAGCTAGGACAGAGCTGGCTGAGGAGGGACTGGCCCCTGGCCAGAGCTATGGCACTGAAGGGTGAGGATGTGGCTACTGCAGGGCATAAGAACCTTATCTGGTGGGCAGGGTGGGAGCTCAGCCCCTTAGCTTTCCCTCTGTGTGGGCAGCACTGGTTCTACAGAGCACACCCACCCGTCTTTGCAAGGCAGGCCCAGAAGTGTCCCCATGGCTGCTGCAGGGACTGAAACCAGTCACAGGCTCCAGTTCCTCAAGGGGCAGTGCTGAGCTCCTCCTGGGCCTGCGGGGCTCAGCACTGCATTGACTTGGCAGGTCTCTGCACCTCTCCATGCAGCGCGTTCGCCCGGCCTCAGTTCGGTCAGGTTTGGTTTCTAGCTGGCTGCTGTATCCAGCGTGGGACGCTGCAGGGACTGACCAGAGGCGGCTGTGAATGGCAGGGGAGGGTCGGGCGGCAGGCTGTGGCATCTGACAGGAGGCAGCAGCCCTGCTTGCCCACCGACCTGCAACACCAGTCATCAGGGAGGGGGGAATGCGCTGTACACTCACCACCTGCCTCAGCTTCCATAACTGGGCTGACCACTACGCTGGCCTGTACATAACCCGACCCACCAGCTCAGGACCCGAGCCTTCAGCCTGAGTTTCTAGGTATGCGCACGCCCATTGGCCAGGTTTGGGGCCCGGAGAGCGGTCCCTGCTAATGCTCCCCCTGACGTGGATGGGCTGTGAAGAGGTGCCCTGCCCAAACAGCCCTGGGCAGGAGGCCAGGGCCCTCAGCAGAGGGAGAAGCGCCGGGAGTTGATGTTCATGCGTGTGACGCCAATGTGCTTGAGTGGCGTGGAGAGCAAGAAGGCGGCCTTGGGAGGAATGTTGCAGAGCAGGTCTGTGTCCTCCTCACAGCCCTCCAGGCCGAAGGTGGCATTGTCCAGCATCTCCTTGTGCTGGTGGCACACCTGCTCCACCTTCAGCTGGTGAATCTGCCCCCGCAGCCGCATCAGCTGCCGTGCCAGCTGGTGATCCACAGCCTGCATCTCCTGCTGTGCAGAGGAGGGAAAGGGGAGCCTTTAGGGGGCCAGCTGGAGCACAGGTCACCCCTGTCACTGAGCCAGAGAGCAGCCCTAATGCAGAGCCGCGCAGACAGAGCCGCAGATGTGCGGAGACACAAAGACAGAGGTACAGACGCATGAGGTATGTCAAGTGGCAGTCTGCGGCAACGAGTCTCAAAGGCCGGGTCAACGCCGCCAGGCTTGCAAGGATCGAGCCGCCGTGCTAAAATTAGCTGTGTAGAAGTTGTGACACAGGCTGGAGCTCAGGCTTTGAAGCCTAGGGAGGGGGTGGGCTGAAGAGCCCAAGCTCCAGCCCAAGCTGCAGTAGCTACACGGCTGGTTTTAGCGCGGTAGCCTGAGCCGTGTGACTGGGGCTCTGAGAGTCACTGCTGCAGGCTGACGTTGGCTGTGTAGACATTCCTAAGACTGCCAGAGACAACCCTGAGACATACGACACACAGAGACACACAGACAGACAGAGACACACAGCGCCAAAGACAACCCCGAGACATGCCAACACACAGAGACGCACCGCCAGAGACAACCCTAAGACATGCGGTCACCCAGAGAACCATGGACAGAGATAGAGACATGGACACATGGAGCCACACTGCCAGAGGCAACCCCGAGACATACGACACACAGAGACACACAGACAGACAGAGACACACAGCGCCAGAGACAACCCTGAGACATGCGGTCACCCAGAGAACCATGGACAGAGATAGAGACATGGACACATGGAGCCACACTGCCAGAGGCAACCCCGAGACATGCAAACACACAGAGACACCCAGACAGAGACAGGAAGACACATGGTGGAGACACACTGCAGAGACAAACACACAGAGACACGCGAACACACAGAGACACGCAGACACCCAGCAACAGATGGACAGAAAGACACACAGACAGAGACAACAAGGAGTCCGGTGGCACCTTAAAGACTAACAGATTTATTTGAGCACAAGCTTTCGTGGGTAAAAACCTCACTTCTTCAGATGTATGGAGTGAAAGACAGAGACAGAGGTACAGAGACGCTCATGGACAGAGAGAGACATGCAGATGGACGCACAAATATACAGAGATGCATAGACAGACACCCACAGAGATATCTGGGCAGAGATAGAGACACACAGAGATGTACAGACACAGACACACAAACGCAGAGGCACAAACATACTGAAACATGCAGACAACCAGAAAGACAGACGTGTGCGAGCACTTACAGACTTGTGGACCAAGCTGGGGACAAACATACAAATACACAGTTGCACTGATGCAGACACACACACATACACACACACACACATACACACAGGCCGTGTCTACACCAAGCAAAGAAGCGTTGCAACAAATGGGGCCTGGAACACTTTGAGCTGGCAGAACATGTGCAGCCCCCCACGTCCACACATCCGAGCTGCCCAGACCTTTCACAAGCATTGACTGTAATGGTTGGTTGCAACCCCAGGAGTGAGGTGTTTCCTTTGGGTCAAGCCGAGCCGGTGTTGGCTACAACGGCTTCCCCCGAGCATGGAGAGGAAGCCATGACCCTTGCAGCTGCCCGAGGTCAGCTGGCCCCCCAAACTCCCGCAGTGCCGCACGCTTGGAAACCTGTGATGCCCTCACTCCTACAACAGGGCACTAGGGAACAGGTGCTCCAGGAGTCCCAGAATGCACTGGGCCAGCCACAGCTGTGAGAGGTGATGCTTTGCGCACCAGAATGGTTCAGGGAGGAACCATGTTGCCATGTATCCGCACCGACCCACTGCAAGGGTAAAGCAATCAGCCCTTCCAGGCAGGGGGGTCCCCCTGCAGCGCACCTGCAGAGAGACAGCTCACACACACACACAAATGCTCAAAGACAATGTCAATCGAGGCCTATAAACACCAGAGTTAGGGAGATAGGTAGGCACCGAAATGGGCACGTTGGCATCAAAACGGCTCATTTGTACATGGACAAGACAATGCCAAGCACCAGCCGGGATTCCTGGGGCACTAACCTGGGGAATGAGCCCCGCTCGAGGTGCAGAGGGCTGAAGTAAGCAGAGTGATGGAGAACAAACCAGCCTAGTGCCACCTTTAAAATCGACCCCCCCCCCCCCCCCGGGCCATGGATGTGACACCCAAGCCAGGTACAAATTGAATTGCTGAGCACCCAGCCCATGGCAGGGGCTCTCTCCTCCTCCGCAGCATCCTCATACTCCGTCCCCTTTTCCCAGGCGTTCTCTGTCCCATTTCCCTTTAGCCCTGGGGATGTCAAGCTGAGCTCCACAGCCCGGGAGCCCTACTGCTGTGGGGCCTGGGATAATGGTTTAAGATCTCTTGCCGTCTCTGTCCCTTGCTCTTCACCCACAGAGGCCGTGTTCCCAACAGAGCTACCAGGGGGTACTCACCAGCTCCTTCCTGAGCCACTCCAGGGCATCATCCATGGTGGCAAACCCACAGATGCTCCCGGACGGCACTTCGGCTTGAGTCCCCTCCAGAAACACCTCTCCTCCCTGCTCTTCCTTCAGCGAGCTGATGGCTCCCTCCTTGACCCCATTCCTCCAGGACTGGCTCTGCACTCGGGCCTTCCACTCCGAGTAGGAAGGCCTCCTAGTCTGCAGCTTCAGCTTGGCCGTCAGGGCCTTCACGCTGTCCAGGTTCTCCTTGTCCGAGTTCGACTCCTCTTCCCCTAACTCCTTGAACTTCAGGTGGCTGTAGGACATGGCTGTGCTTGCAAGGTGCAAGAGAGAGGAGCGTTTGCCTGTGGCAGAGCTGGCTCGCTCTGTGTGTGTGCGTGTGAGCAGGAGAACTATTTATTTCTGGAATGAACAATAAAGCCTTGGAACTTGATGATGATTATAAATGAGCAGGAACTTTAATTGCCTGGAGGCCTGGGGAGGTGCGTTTTTTTTTAAAAAAATATTATTGTCTCCAGCTGGGAGGAGACACCCTGTTCTTTGAAAGGAAGTTTCACTGGGGACATAAAGGACTGTAGGAGCGAAAAGTAATTTATCCCACAGACATGCCTTCCCTTCCCAGTCTATTATCAGGACAGAAATGAAACTTCTTCTCCACCCAGCTCTGAGATCAAGGGAGGCTGAAAGGTCACTTGAGATTCAAGGCTGCTACAGAGCCATAAAAAATAAAAAAAAAAAACAGAAAAAAGAAAAATAAAAAACTCAGCTCTGTTCAGGGCTTTTCCTGCCCCACCCCCAGGCACTTATACAGCGCCCAGGGCGGATCATACAGTGCTGGGCAGATCATGCAGGAGAGGTTAGAGGAAGGAGAGGTCTGGCATGGAGGGACTGGTGTAGAGTCCCCAAGAAACACTGGAGTTCACTACAGAGGGGGTTTCTGTTCAGAGTCCCTGAGAAACCCCTCGGCCACCTCAGGGAAGAACAGCAAAGGACCCCTGCAGACAGCATGATGCTGTTCTGCACCCTTAGCTACATGGCTGATATCCCATGTGAGACCTGAATGGGCATGTGGCATCTCACAGTATCTCCCCTGCGGGTCACCGTTTGGGCCATGCTGAGTCGGCCACACAACCTTTGTGATACCTTCAGAGGGAAGGCCAAGCTAGGGTGTGTGGGTTTGCTCTGTGCCCTGGGGGGTCTCTCCCCGGGATCCCATCTATAAGGCTCCTAGACCTACAATTCTGCTAATAAATCCCACCATTTGAGGACTCTCATTGGTCACCCGTCTCCCAGCCGTGCTCAAGGCTTCTGGCCAGGTCACTTTAACCAGTAGTCTATTTGCTTCTCCACAGCTGTGCTGCATTTAAGGTGGAACCCAGGGGCCCTGGAGAGAATGGACAATCTAAGGAGATTGCAGTGCAGAGGCAGAATGCAGCATTTCTCACCCCTACGCACACCCCATACAGAAAAACAAGGACCATTCAGCACAGGGTGACAGGTAAAAAATGCCCAGCCTGTGGCAGAGAAGGAAACATGGGGTAGATGGGGAACAGGGAATGTGGTGCTGGGTCTGGGCAGGGGCCCTCGAGGCTTCTGAGTAATAGAGATTGTGGCGCTGGTTGCTGGCAGTGGGCCTGGGGGATTCTGGGTAACAGAGACTGCAGAGCTGGATCTGGGCACGTGCCCTGGGTAACAGAGAAGGTGGCACTGAGGATAGGTAAAGAAGTCTACAGTGTCTGGAGGGGAATCGTTTACTAGTCACGACTCACTGTGCATATTTCTATCAGCCAGCTGTCCCCCCACCCCACTCTCTCTAGGCCTGTCTCTAGCACTCTCTGGCGGGAATGCCCTCAGCCTCCCCAGCTCCCTCCCCAGCTCAGGGATCCTGCTTTGAAGAAGAGAGACTCTGTCCCCTTTCCACAGATTCAATTCTTCAGCCCTCCCAAGGTGCCTGAAGCTAGGAGCCCTGTGCCTCCAATGGGCAGGTTCCCCTTCTCTCCCCCACCCCCCAAATATTGAGGCCCTCTGTCACCCTGGTATCCCCAGAACTTTACTTCCTCCGCTGCCCCATTCTCCCCAGAAGGGACCCCATCATCTCCAGGTGGGATTCTTTCCCCCCTACCCGCCCATCACGACCCTGAGCCTGCGGAAAAGCCCCCTGCAGTGACTCAAAGGCAAAGCTCTTGGGTCCCTGCAGGGCCAAGCCTGGGCTCATTTCATCTGCACAAGCCTCCCACCAGGGAGAAACTAAATCAAAAACTGGAGCCAGGCCACCTTAAACCCGACATCCTCCGTCTCTGCTTCTCGGCCTCACCCACACGGCAGCCTGCTCAGTTCCTGTTGCTGTGTTTCACAACCCCTGCATCAGAACATGCTTATCACCAGCTTCTCAGAAGCAGCAGCTGCCGCTAGGTATTGCATGCCTGCTGCAGAAGCCGCTGTGCCCATCTCTGTGGCGCAGTCTCAGCTGCCAGCATCGGGGCTCCCCTGTTCGCTGGGGCATGGCTTTTCCAGCCAAAGAATTCCTTTGCGGCCCTGATCCCAGCACTAGAGGTTTGGGCTCAAGTTCCCCTTGAGCAGGACCTGCCCCCTCTGCTGACCCAGCTCTCCGAAGGCAGCCTGAGGGTTGCCATTCCAGAAACAGGTAAGGGCAGTGGCCGTTGCTGGGGGCAGATGTTGGGGGGTATTAATCACTTGCTTCCTGCTGCTGCTTATTCCAAAAGAGAAGCCTGTTCCCCAAGATGGGGCAGGCATCCCTGCCTCCCCCCATTCCTTAGGGGCGAAGGGGGTTTGAGCAGGTTCTGTCTAGCATCCCTATACCGAGCCTGGCCAAGTGGAGCAGCTCTGAAGTGGTTTCTGGTTTTAGAAAGGGGTCTATTCTGGAGCCCAGCGTGCCTGGGAATAGAGGGACGGGGCTAACTCCTCAGCCTCCAAGGACCAATTATGGATTGGAAGCTCTTTGGAGCAGGGCTGGGTTTGTACAGCTCCTAGTGCATTACGGCCCTGATCCCTGGTTGAGGCTCCTCCATGCTTCCACACTACAAATCCTAAATAATAACAATAGCTTCTTACAATGGATTGTCACTTGCAGCTAAACATAATCAGATTTCAAGAATAACCTTTAAATGATAACCCTGGGGATGACCGATATGGCTGTTCCATCATCCATGTACACATATACGCAAGGAGAGACAGAGGGATGGTTCGGCAGCCTGACCACAGGCCTAGGTGCTGGGAACTCCTCCCCAAGTGCTAACCCTGGTTCTGCCACTGACTCCCTCTGAGCCCTTGAGTAAGTCACATTGCCTCTCGGTGCCTCCATCTGTAAAGTGGAGCTAATGACACTGACCCACTCCCAGGACAGGATCCAGGGCTGAATTAGGTAATGCTCTGCCCATGCTTTGCAGATGGAAAGTGCCATGTGCCCTAAGCCGTGATTAATGTGGGTCGTTTAAAAAGGATCGAATAAAGCAATGGAGACTAGCCTGCAGGGGGTGACCCTGTATTGGCCTAAGAGAGTACTGTGGAAAGAGGGAAGCATGAACCTGTAGGAGGGGGTGGAAGGAGATGGCAAAGAGAGTCGGCTAGGCGCCTCCCACGGCCTGTCCCACATCTCACACTGAGTCTCCATCTCCTTTTCTGGCCATTTTAGGTGCTGGTAGTGGACTTTGTCTGGTTGCGGTTGCCCATCAGCCCTTCAGGAAGGACACGTGACAATTCTTTGGGGCTCTCTGTGCCAGGTGCCCCGCGCTCCTTGCCAGGGTTCAGCTCGGCACCGCTGCCGTCGCCATGGAGTTTGCAGAGCTGATCAAGACAGCGAAGGTGGAGAACGTGCAGCTCTCATGCTCTGGGCTCCCGCCGATCAAGGGGACGCTGTGCATCACCAGCCATCACCTGCTGCTGTCGTCCCAGCCCGGGGGCAACGGGGAGCAGGGCACGGTGGAGCTTTGGCTTCTCATCCGGAACGTGGACGCTGTTGAGAAAAGGTGAGTCTCTCCTGCCCCCTCCATGATGTCCCACCGGGGAGGCGTGTGTCTGACACCGTCTCACCCTCTGAGTGAGAGAGAGAGCCTGTGGGTGGTCAGAGCTGGGATGGGCCCATTGGCGTCAGTGGGAGTCACATGGCTCACGCCCCCAGATCTGGGGGTGTGTGTGTGTTGAACCAGGGGTCTGTCTCTTGTTTACAGGCACCACCCACACTGTTCACCATTCACTTATCCTCCCTTGGTGCCCGTCCACCGTGGTGACCCAGAGAACAACAGAGTGGATCTCACCAACTCTGCACCCAGCATAGAGCGGGGGCTGGGATGAGACACTAAACTCTGCCTTCAGCTGCCATTGCTGAGTGTCCCAGTCGAGCGCTGCATCCAGCATGGGGAGAGCAGCTGGTTAGGGGACAGAACAGGCTTTTGCCTCTTTTTCCATTCTCTCCTCTGCCCTCGGGGCTAGTCAGATGGTGCAGCTCAACCCCTGTGCAATAACCTCTCTTCTTTTCTGTGACTCAGTGTTCAGAACCTAAGCTGGTACCAAACCTCCAGGACTAACAGCTCCCACCAAGACACCAGGTTTGGCTTTTACCCCTGTATTGGCTCTAACCCACCTAAAACGCCTGGCTTTGCATTAACCAGAGAGCAGCTTCCCGCTCAGACAGCTGCGCTGGGCTGGGGCACCAGGCACCTGTCTGCAACGCTTGCTTTAGTATCCTCTCCCCAGAGAGGTGGGGAGGACACTGGCCTCACTGCTTCTGTCAGGAGTCGGGGAAAGACAGGGGAGAAGGTGGGGCCTGGCAGTCAGAGTGAACGGTGCCTCCATCGTAGCATTAAGGGATGGGGCAGCTTGACAACAACGTGCCTGAGCTGCTCCAGAAGGACTGGAAACCCCCGTCCTTTACACCCTGGGGACAGGTGGAACAACACACGCTCCTCACAGTCATCCCGTTCAGACCCTCCCAAGCACATGCTCCCACATTTGCACCTACATGTGCACAGCCCCAGCCACGCTTCCACGATCACACGTTTACTCACCCTCCAGGGCAGCCGTGATGGCAAACCATGCAAGCCACTGCCCAGCAGGTGTGCACCTCTCGGGCTGGACTGAGCTTCCTGAGCACCAGCCTGGGCAATAAAGCCACTCGACACATTCTTACACACAGATGTTCCCGTGCACACTCAAGTTCTCACCTGCCTCTCTCTGTCACGTCTCTTACTTACATGCACCCATGCTCGCATGCACCCACGCTTACACATGCAGCAGCTGGAGTTCACCTTGGGAGTTTGGATTGTGGTTGATCAAAGAGACAAGGACACAGGGTCTGACTCCCAGCTCCTGTCTGGCATCTCTCCACAGGGTTGCAAATTCCTTGGGCACAATCACACTCAAGTGCAAAGACCTGAAGGTGCTGCAGCTGGAGATCCCGGGTATGGAGGAATGTCTCAACATCGCCAGTTCCACTGAGGTCAGTCAGTGCCAACTGGTGGTTCAAGATTCGTTCTCTGGTGAAGGGAAGGGAATGGCCTTTTGGCCTCCCAGAGTGTAGCTGGGGTCTGGGCTGGGACTGGAAGGCAGCCAAATGCAGCTCCTGGAAAGATCCTCTCCCCAGCGTGGAAGGTTTGACATTTGGCAAGAGGAAGTGCAGTGCCCCTGTGGTGTTTGCTTTGAGTTCATCATTAACGTGGGTAAATATTGACTTCTCTCTGGCCTTCGTTTGCATTCAGATAGGGTTACCATATGTCCATTTTCCTGGACATGTCCCCGGCTTTTTAGTTCTTAAATCACGTCCGGGAGGAATTTTTAAATATCTAAAAATGCCCGGGAAAATAGGGACGTTTGGTATCCCTAGATGGGAGCTGCCAGAGCTGCAGAGCGGGGCTTGCAGGCACCGGCAGTGCACAGAGAGCCCTCCGCCCCCCCCCAACCTGACCTGACCCAACCCTAAGAGCCAGAGGGACCTGCCGGGGGGCGAGGTGAGGAGTCCCAGCGGTGCTCACCTGGGGCGGCTCCCGGGAAGCATCCAGCAGGTCCCTCTGGCTCCTAGGGTAGGGTCGGGTCGGGTCAGGAGGGAGGGTGAGGAGGCTGGCGGGCGAGGAGGCGGGCAGGAGGCGGGCAGCAGGGGTTTGAAGAGGCGAGTGGGCCAGCAGCGGGTGGGTGAGTGGGCGGGGTGAGGAGGCGGTGGCGAGGGAGCCAGCGGCAGGTGGGCAGGCAGGGGTGAGGAGGCAAGCGGCGAGCCAGCGGGCGGGGCCTGGGGCAGAGCGGGGGCGGAGCATGGGTGGACTGTGGGCGAGGCCGACACCACCCCAATGTGGAGTGTCCTCTTTTTTGAATGTTCAAATATGGTAACCCTAATTCACATCTCCTTGGGGGCTTTCAGACTCACCTGCTGGGTCCATCTCACTAGCACATGGTGATGACCCGGGGCACCCTACTGTAGCCCAGCTGAGGGCTACACTGAAAACTTGACCAGGATCTCAAAGGCCTTGGCTTGCAACCCCAGTCCTGCTCCCAGCCTTCTCAGTGGAAGTTTTGCCATTGACCTGAATGGAGGCGGGGTCAAGACACCCCCATCTTTAATGGGCCTCATCTTGGCCCAAAGAGAGTACAGTTTCCAGCATGCAATGTGCCATTTTGATTCAGGTGGCCTGACTGCATTGCATGCTGGAACCTGTAGTTTTCAGGGGATGCACTTCCATATGGAAGAAAGAGAAAGTTGATAGTAATGAATATAAATCAGAAGTTAGGAATTGTAGAAAAGTGATAAGGGGAATCAAAGGGACATAAGGAGAAATCTATGGCCAGCACAGTTAAAGAGAATAAGGAGGAGGTTTTTTAATATATTAGGAACAAAAAGCATCCTGACAATGGTATTGGTTCGTTATTAAATGGAAATGGTAGAATTATCAATCAGAATGCTGAAAAGATAGAAGTGTTAAATAAATATTTCTGTTCTGTATTCGAGGGGAAAATAGTCTCATCAAATGGTGATGCTAACACTCTTTCCATTCCACTAGTATCGCAGGAAGATATTAAACAGAAGCTACTAAAAGATATTTTAAAATCAGCATGTCTAGATAACTTGCATCCAAGAGTTTTAAAAGAGCAGACTGAGGAGCTCATTGGACCATTCATGCTGATTTTCAATAAGTCTTGGGGCATTGGGGAAGTTCCAGAAAACTGGAAGAAAGCTAATGTAATGCCAGTTTTTAAAAAGAGTAAATGGGATGACCTGGGTAATTATAGGCCTGTCAGCCTGACATGGATCCTTGGCAAGATAATGGAGCAGCTGATATGGGGAGCCGATTAATAAAGAATTACCAAGAATTAATTACATGGTAATGTAATTAATGCAAATTAACATGGGTTTATGGAAAATAAATCCTTTCAAACGAACTTGATTTTTTTTTTTTATGAGATTGCCAGTTTGGCTGATAAAGATAATAGGATTGACATACTATATTTAGACTTCTCTAACGCGTTTGGCTTGGTACCACAAAGACATTTTGATTAAAATACTGGAACAATGTAAAATTTACATGGCACACATTAAATGGAATAAAACTTGGCTAACTAATAGGCCTCAAATGTAATTGTAAATGGGGAATCGTCAGCAAGTCGGTGTGGGGGCTGTGGTGGATAATCAGCTGAACATGAGCTTCCAGGATGACACTGTGGCCAAAACAGCTAATGCGATCCTGGGAGCCATAAACAGGGGAATCTCAAGTAGGAGCAGAGAAGTTATTTTACCTTTATGTTTGGCACCGGTACAGCCGCTGCTGGAATACTGTGTCCAGTTCTGATGCCCACACTTCAAGAAGGATATTGATAAATTTGAGGGGGTTCAGAGAAGGGCCACAAGAATGATAAAAGAATTAGAAACCTGCCTTACAGTGGTAGGAGCTCAATCTATTTAACTTAACAAAGCAAAGGTTAAGGGGTGACTTGATCACTGTCTATAAAGATCTACACATAATTAAGCATAGGCTCTTCAGTGTAGCAGAGACCAGTCTAACAGTATCCAATGGCTGGAAATTGAAGCTAGACAAACAGACTGGAAATAAGTGGGGGTAATGGAGCTTGGGGTACTTTACCCAAGGTTGTGGTCAATTCCCCATCACTGACAATTTTAAAATCAAGACTGTATGTTTTTCTAAAAGATCTGCTCTAGGAATTTGGAGTGGGGAGTTCTCTGGTCTGTGTTAGACTAGATTATCACAATGGTCCCTTTGGGCCTTAGAATCTATGTATGAAAGATGAAGACATCTGTGGCCTGCACTATCTCTGTGGCTGGCACACAGCCCCTCTCAGCTACTTATTTTGCCTGCCATTAAGACTTAAGATTGGATTCGGGTGCAAAGAAGCCCTGAGGCCCGGTGCGGGTGGTGTTATCCCCTCTAATAGCTGCTGTCTTTGCATTAGCTGCATTCTGGATGCAGGATGCCTCTTGTGGGCTGCTCTAGCCCTTCCCTAGCACGTAGTCAGTATTCTGTGGATGCTGGTCCATATACTATGAATAGAGACCAATTCCATGTGTGTGGTCATCCTTGTTCTTTCTTCCAGGCCCTCTCTTCTGTGGATTCAGTGATGATGATGTACCCATTCTTCTACAGACCCCAAAGCATGAAGCTCAAGGATGGATGGCAGCTTTACCCCCTCCAATATTACTACGAACAAATTGCCTCAGAGGTGGGTATGGAGGGGCAGAAACCTTTTCGATGAGAGATCAATGGAGGGGGGGAAGAGATCACTCCAGAAATGTCCTTCAAGATGGGATGGGGGATTGAGCCACTCCATACACAACACACAGGGCAAGGAGGGAGTGGATCATTTCACACATGGGGCATCACCCCACACGCAGGGCAGAGAACGTGTCAGATCCATGTGGATGTGATGGTTCATGGGGTGGGTAATGGGAGGTGCATTGGTAAAGGGAGAGGTTCTTAGCAGGAAAGGGCTTTGGTCAGGATGCAGATGGCACATAAAGTATCTGAACACGGAGGATGGGCTGGGAAGTGGAGATGTGACATGGCATCTTTCCCTCCAGGTTGCTAGGCCAAAGCAGCCTGGATCTGTAAGAACTGAAAGTTATCGGCTCGTGCTATGGTGACCTACGGGCAGAGGTGAAAGTAAGCTGGTACGGTCCAGTACGGCGTACCGGTAAAAAAGTGCCGACTGTACAGTCTGGGCCGCTGATGCGGGGGGGAAGGGCTCCAGCAGTGATTTAAAGGGCCAGTGGCTCTGGCTGCTGTTGCCTACTGTGCCAGCGGCCGGAGCCCTGGGCGGTGCACGCCAGGCAGCACTGAAGGGCTGGTTGGGGGCTTTTGGCCCAAGGCCCCGCCCCTTCCAAGGGCCCAGAGCCACCCCCCACCTTGCCCAGGACCCCAGCTGCCCTGCGTACCAGTAAGTCATTTCAGTTACTTTCACCCCTGCCTACGGGAGATGAATTGGTGGGCGTCACTCCAGCCCCAAATGGGACAGAGGTCCACATCACAGAACCCACCCTCCACAACTGGTCCCCTCGCTGACAGTCTTAGCAGAGAGGCCAAGGACTAGCTGGGCCTTGGAGATACCTGCTGTAGAGGTGGGCCCTCCAGGGTAGAGTCGAATATCCATCTGGGATAGAAGCCCCCAACCCCACCCTGTCCCCGCGGGGTGAAAGCTGTAGGAATCAGAGCCTGACACTTCTGTACTTCCCAGACAGGTGCTTGGAGGCTGAGCTGTGCTAACGGGGATTTCACCATCTGCTCCAGTTACCCACCAGCTGTAATTGTACCAGCCACAGTGGACGATAACATCTTGAAGAAGGCCGCCCGGTTCCGCCAGGGGGGACGATTCCCTGTCCTCAGCTACTATCACAAGAAGAACGGGACGGTGAGTCTGTTTCCCTTTTAATTTCTTGCTCCCCTCCCAGCTCTTCCTCTCAGAGGGTGAATAATGAGAGTGGGAAAGCTTCTGCAGATCAGTGCTTCCCCTGTCTATCTGCCACCAATAGCACCATAATCAGACGTGACCTCTCTGAGGATCCCAAAGCACGTCACCAACCAATTGAGCCACTTCTGGGGCGAGGCACTGCAGCTGTTGAACAGCTCACAGCAACACCGCCCAGCTGTTCAGTACAGGAAGTAACAAAGAACACGGTCTCCAGCAAACTGCAAGGGGAAATGAAAGAGCCAGAAGAGACCCATTGAATCCAAGCTGGAACTGAGCTAGGACTCTGACAGCAGCTGGGTTTGCCCTCGGAGGTCTCCGAGCCAAGTACCAAACAAGCCAAAGCCTGCTTAGCTGAAGGCCTGCTGGCAACGGTGCACAAGGGGAGGAAAGACGTCCTCACTCCTCTGTCCTGCAGGTGATGCTCCGTAGCAGCCAGCCGCTGATAGGACCCAACAGGAAGCGCTGCCAAGAGGACGAGGTGCTGCTCAGTGCCGCCCTGGATGGAGCGGGGCGCGGCTTCATAATCGATACCCGCTCAGCTCAGGCAGCCAAGCAGGCCCGGATGATGGGGGGCGGCACGGAGCCCACATCCTCCTATCCCCGCTGGAAGAGGCTGCACAGGCCACTGGAGAGGTAAGGGCAGCAGCTCTCCCGCCTGCCGTCTCACTAAGCCCCCGGCATGGAGGCTGGTGGCTTCACCTGCAGTGCATGGGGATCTGTGGCCGGGCTCTTACAGGGAGCGTCTACATTGACATTAGACATTAACCCCCCTGCCCTTTTGTCTCCATTGGCACCGTAGTATTTGAGGCCGTGCTATGCCAAGGCCTGGCCCACTCATTACACTGGTGGTTACTGATCCAGCTATGCAAGTTCTGCAATGCTCCCCCAACCCCAGGAACATTGGGACAGAGGCTCCAACCTCCCCTCCTTCTCAGATGTTGCAGACTTATTGAAGGAGCCTAGAAACCATCACACGCACCCCTCCTCTCCTGACGGCTTCCTCCTCCTCCTCTCAGGGGCCGCCCGCTCCAGGAGAGTTTCATTAAGCTGGTAGAAGCCTGCAACGACACTTCCCTCAGCATGGACCGCTGGCTGAGCAAGCTGGAGAGCTCCAAATGGCTGGCCCACGTCAAGGGGGCCCTGAGCACTGCCTGCCTGGCCGCCCAGTGCATGGAGAGGTGAGAGGAGGGGGTGGAAGGGGCAGGCACTCAGCTGCTTTCGGGACAGTGCGTTGCATTGTATCACCTGCTGCCCCTACAGACTGTTGCCAGTTCTTTCCCCCTGGAAAAGGTCTTTGTAAAGCAGATCAAGAGGCTGCATGTGAGCTGGGGTTCCTGGGAGGTACCCAGCCTAGCCCCTGGAGCCCAACTGGGACCAAAGGACACCCAGTCTTGTTCCCAGTGTTGCCCCTGACTCTCTATGCCTCAGCCCAGTCATATCCACCTTCTGGGCCTGTTTCCCATCTGTGTTTAAAAAAATGTGCAGGAGGATTAATGATGGAAGGTACTGAGCATTAGTTAAAGCTCCCCAGCTGACTGCAGAATAACCACAGCTGTCAGCATCCTGGTAGCCTTGATCCGCGCACAGCAACAGCCTAAGGCATCCGAGCTGTGATTCAAATACCGGTCCGGTCCCCTCCTCCCTCAGGCAGCCCCAACAGGCTCTCTTCAGCCCTGGTGCCCTGTCACTCTCTCACTGATAGCAAGTTGGGACCCCACCACCCACTGGCCTGCAGGGGCCCAGGGCACTTTCCTTCTGGTGACTGCCATGCTGTGTTTGCCTTCAGGGAAGAGGCCTGCGTCCTGGTGCATGGAGCCGAGGGGACAGATACCACCCTGCTGGTGACGGCTCTGGCCCAGGTGATCCTTGACCCTGACTGCAGGACGCTAGCTGGGTTCCAGGGGCTGCTGCAGCGGGAGTGGATAGAGGTAACTCCCTCACGAACCCACCCCCGGGCTGAGGAGCACTTCCTGGAAGGGGGCTACCAACCCAAAGCAGCCTGGCCATAGTAGCTCTAGCCCACAATAGAGGGTAGAGCAGCCACCCCAAATCTCATAGCAACACCGGCTTGCAGTTGGGGTGAAGGAATGATGCTCTGGCTCATTACACCAGACCCACACCAGCTCCCCCTCATCCCTGGTCCTCACCCAAGGGCCCCAGTGTTCAGGGAACAGGCAGCTCCTTTGTGTAGGTCACCCCCCCTGTGGCTTGTGCCCACTCATTCCTGCCTCCCCTGCCCCGTCACTGATGGATTCCTTCGGCCCTTGGCTTTGCAGGCAGGACACCCGTTTCACTTCCGCAACGCCCACTCCGCCTACTCCCACGCCCGACTCAAGCAGGAGGCTCCCATCTTCCTCCTCTTCCTCGACTGTGTCTGGCAGCTGGGGCGCCAGTTCCCCTTCTCCCTGCAGTTTAGCGAGCGCCTGCTGCTGGTGCTGTTCGAACACACGTACGCATCTTGCTACGGGACCTTTCTGTGCAACAGCGAGAAGGAAAGGTGAGTGCCCAGAGATCGGTGAAGGGACGGCTATCCTGAGAGCAGGGACAGTACTGATCAAAGGATCTGGGCCTGGGAGATAAGCTAGCAGGACTGTGCCTGCCCCCCTCCCAAATCTAGTTTACAATCCCCTGGGGCTCATGGGGGCAGCCCCCACCCAACTGATAAGTGATCTCACATTGGTGCATTAGTGTTTTCACTGGGTAAGGTGGGGGAAGGTTATCCCCCCTGCCCTCTTTCACCTCACCAATTACTGCTACGTTGTCCTGCACGTGCCAGGGCTGAGATGAGCTGGCAGAAGGATCATTTGTCCGGCTTTGCAAGGCACCAGCGTGAAGCAAACGGTGCGTGCCTTTCTCTTGAGCAAGCACTTATCACTTCCTTGCATGTTCTGCTCAGACCGCCCTTAGGAGACGACACACCTCTTAGGGCAGTGGTTCTCAGCCAGGGGTACGCATACCCCTGTGGGTAGACAAAGGTCTTCTAGGGGGTACTCTGCTCATCTAGATCAGTGTTTCTCAGTTGGGGGGTACAACTTCCAGGGGGGTCATGGGACAAGTTTAGGGGGATCAAGTGCAGGGCCAGCAGTGGGGGCGGCCTTGAGGGCAACTGCTCAGAACCTCAGGCCCCAGGGAGCCCCACAAAGCTAAGCTACATGCCTCAGCCCCAGGCAGGAGGGCTCAGGCTTTAGCCAAGGCTCACAAGTGAACAACAGGCACAAGTACAATATTTATATTCCCGTTGATTTCTTTTATAATGAAATGGTAAAAATGAGAGTCAGCAATAGGGTGCTAGTACCTCTGTATTTTGGTGTCAGATTTGGCAAGGAAGGAATTTTTCAGTGAGCTGAACCATGTGCTACCCAAGCCAGATCAGACTCCTGAAAGGGGCACCGTATTCTGGAAAGGTGGAGAACCATTATGCAAGGGGATAGGCCAAAACTTCCACACCTGGCTGCCAGCAGCTAGGCACCTCAGCCCCGCATTAGGTGGTTGGCTAGGAGTGGCATGATCCGCAGAGATCCAGAGCAGGCCCAGCGCCTGCTGCAGCCCACAGAGATGGAGCAGCTCCCACCTTACCTGAGTTGGTTAGGGCCAAGCATATCCAAACCAAATTCCCACTGACAGCCCATCCCCCTCCCCCCGTGCGTGCTTTGGTGTCTCCGTACCCGTGAAGGGATGGTATGAGCATATTCCCTCCTTGCCTCCACCGCTGGCTGTAGCCCCAGCTGGAGCAAAGCCCAACACCAGCCGAGGTGGCTCCTCACCCACGCTACAGCTCAGCCCCAGCGCTGGGTTTCTGCTACTCCCACAAAAGGACGTTAGAGCTAAATTCACAATGCCCTGCCAGCTCCTGCTTCGCCAAGGAGCAGGAGCATCAACCCAGGCCCCTGGCCAGAGCACGGCCCTAGCTCCGGGAGAGGTCATCCCTGTAGGCTGCCAGTACACTGCAGAACCCCAAGGAAAGGACTAAAATGCTGCTGGATGCTCATGCAGGTGCTTGTGTAAAGTGAAGGAGAAAACTCACTCCCTCTGGGCCTGGCTGAACCAACCCAGTGAGTGGAAGAAACACCTGAATCCCCTGTACACATACAACGCCCTGGTCATCTGGCCGTCCGTGGAGCCTCAGAGCCTGCAGCTCTGGCAGGGTAAGTGCTGCTCAGGCATTGGCCTTTAGCTAGCTACTCTTGAAATACAGGGGTCTCCAACCTAAACCACACTGCAAGAACCCTGCATTCGATCAGCAGAAACCTTGACTGCTCCCCTCAGTCACTGCAGGGAACAGCATCGAGCACAGGCTGGGGACAGCTGCTGCAGTTCCAGCCTCTTCCTGCAGGGCTGAGGGTAGGAGCTGGGGGCTACACATAGTAACACAAGTAACTGAACGTGTCTGGCAGGTTTGTTCCTCCGGTGGATCCGATCCTCTCAATACTTAGATGAGGCCTGGGCAGAAATCCAGCGACTAGTGACAAGCTGTGAAGATGCCCCAGAGGAGAGCGCAGGGTGCACACTGTGCCACTCACAACCAGACGCTGCGTACCCACTGACAATCACAGGGACGGCAAATGAAGGATGAACCAGAACATCAGTGGCTGCAACAGAACAGCTGATGGCTCAGGCACGGCCACATCTCCCATCTACCACTCAGACTGCTCCAGAGGCAGCGAGGAGAGACGCTGCTTCTTAGGGAGTGAGGCTTTGTGCTGGTCACATAGGCCCTGTTGATGCCACATACAAATCTGGACAGCAGGCCAGGCTCTGAGCCGAACGTGCCAGGCGCACGGGGATCAGAGGACACATGGGGCGGACGCGGACCCAACCTCGTGGCACAACGCTTTGAGCGGTTACAAAGTACAGACTGGGTTTGTTACAGTAAAATGGTCTCTACTCATGACATCTCCTCCTTTCGAGGGGGGAAACATTCAGGGCATGTCTACACTGCAATAAAAACCCCACACCACTGAGGCTCAGAGCCTGGGTCAGCTTACTAGGGGTAGCAGAGCTAAAAAAAGATATTTAGCATCAAAACCTTCCTAGTGCAAGAAGTAACTGTTCCATGAAGAAAGTCAGCTCAGTCTCACTTCCTGCACAAAGCAATGGGGTCATGTGCATTTGTCATCTGGACACATAGCAACCAGTAATTGTTTTCTGACTTGTTTATAGATTTCTGACTTGTTTAGTGATTCCAGATATTAGTGAAGGGGAGATGCCATTGGACAGTGATGGGTGGGTAAGAGATTTATCCAGGGAAACAGAGAGAACCAAGCTGAGTTTACCCACAGCCACTGCAAGGACTGATACACTTGTACTCATCTGGTTATAAAAGATTTATATTTATCATTTCCTCTTGCGCTTATTTTCCCACAGCCTTATAAATATCTCCAGCAGGGCAGGAAGTCAGTGTCCACAGCAGCAGGGCGCAAGCTGGCTCATTCTTCCCTCTGGTCTCTCACCACTCAGACTACCTCAGACAAAGCAGCTGATCCTACCTACCATTCCGGACTGGTTTCTCTTTTAGGCTCACACCCTCAGCATTCACTCCCAAGAGCTCCATGCTGCCACCCATTGGAACAGACTAACTTTAAGCCTGGACAAAACTCCAGGAGAGGAGCCAATGGGGGGCTGGAAAAAAACAAGTGGAAGGGGGGGGAAAAAAAAATAAAGAGGGTGGGGGAAGAAACAGGAGCTGCTTCAAGCTTCAAATTCGAACTCAAAGTACTGTGGGTCGAAGTAATGGATGCGAACGTAACCATCTTCACCTCCACTGCTGTAACTGCACGGGGAGAGAAAGCCAGATGAACCCACTGCCCCGCACTGGGACCTCAAAAGTTTGAGGTCATTGACACCCCTTTATAAAACACAGTCTAGTAACCCCCACTTCATCTAGTAAAGGATTTTGATATGGGACAACGGTATAATCAGCGGAAGTAACCCAGTAAAGGTTTTGGGTTAGCAGACCTCAGAGGGTCTCACTTGTATGAGGATGCAGGAGCCAAGAGCTAGTGAGTCTATGCCTAGGGTGGATATTCGCAGAAAGCTATTACTGGCTATATAGGATCAGCAGGTAGAGAGAGAAGAGACCTATTGGAATCATCTGTCCCCTCTGCTAGGGCAGGTTGGCTCCCATACTAAGATTACTACATTAGATCTTAACCAAGGGCCAATACTTCCAGAGCGGCTGGCCCTCCCCCTTCAGGGCAGGTAGGGTGTACTAGTTGAGATGCAGAGAACCCTAAGGCCAAGAGGAGGGGGACTGGTTTTGGAACAGCAGGGATGGTGTGCATCTGCATGAGGAGTCCATGATGCGACCAAACCGAAGGTGCTGCAGGTCCGAACTGAGGTCTATTCGCAGAGTTTAGCTGGGTGCTACAGGGGAAGCAGGTGAGGCCTCACTGTACTGTAGAGGGAAAATGCGTCTAGCACATGCCTGACCCTAGCCAGCATTTCAGTCAGCCCCACCACTGGTTTTCAAAAGCCTGGGGAACCCCAGCGAGACCCCTACCTCTTTCCGTCAGGATGGAAAGCAACACTGTTTATTGGACCAAAATGACCCTTGATTCTCCCAAACTCTTCTTCAACACCCAGGTGGAAGAACCTAGGAACAAAGAAGAGGGTTTGGGTTACTTCAAGAGGCTCAGAGCTCCGGTTAGGTCAGAACAGAGTTTGGCCTGCATTTCACCCAAAGAGTAACTCTTCCATTCAGGTGACACTACTCCAGCTGTACCAGGAGAGGTGTCTTCAGGTTGCTACAAACACACCCAAATCTCCCTCTGCCTTAAAGGAACAAGACAGACCAACCTTGCCTCGAATTTGCCAATCCTGGTAGAGGTTGTGGTCACATCCATGGCTTCTTGTCCACCACCCAATACTACCTGCAAATAGGAAGAAGCCAAACACTCTCAGATGCTGCTCCAGTCACTCTCGCCTGGTGGGAGCCAGCATCTAGAAACTCAGTATAGCAGCCAGAGCAAAGACTAGTGGGAAATTTGCTCCTATCCCAGCTGGTATCTGTGGCTGGAGCAGTACTATTAAACAGCTCCCATGGGATTTCTTGCCTCCCAGACACATTTGCTAAAAGGGGATCATTTAATAAGCCGTGAACAGGAGGCTTAGCACTCAGCAGCACAATGCAAGAGATGGTGTCAGTTTCTGGGCTCTTTGTGCACTAGAAGTGAGGTTGTCACCTGTCCAACGTTCAGTGTCTCAGTTCTGTGTGTTTTCATGTTACCTGTTTTACACACACACTTCCCAATCCAGCCAGAGGCATGGGAACCCTGCTCAGTTGGGATTTTCAAAGGCGCCTAAGGGAATTCAGCGCACAGCTCCCATTGCAATTCAGTGAGTGCTGGGTGCTCAAATCCTGTAGGCTTCTTCAAAACTCCCAGTCTCCATTCTCACACTGCACAGTCCAGTCCTACAATGCTTCTCTCCCCTTAGCATTCCCACCCCCTGCAGATGGATGGGTTGGTAGCAGGGGAGGGATATTACAGAAATGTTACAACTGACCTCTAGCTAGTACTGCCTGCCAGTGCTGTGATATCGGAGATGTTTTTAAGCTATTGCCAGCATAAACACCACAGGACAGGACAGGCTCATCAGTGTCTCTGCTCCCCTGACAGGCTGAGATGGGGAGTGGTTCCCAGCTGCCTGGTTGCTGCTGCAAATTTCAGCACTCAGGAAGCCGAAATAATCTCCCTCCCCCCGTCCACGTTGCCTGTGTCAGAAGCAACACCAGAGGGAATTATTTTAATTGAGAAGTGTCTTCTTTCAGTTCACACCTCCGCCTCCTTGGTATAGGGTGGTGGATAATGGAGCAGTCTGCCACAAACATGTGATCAGCACTTCCTGATCTCACCTAACATCTCAGAGGCGACATAAAGGGAATGTAATACCAGGATTTAGAGGGGCGACAGGGAAGAGGCTTTGGGATGCAATACTAAGACGCCATTAAACCCGAACCAGGGGTGCATACAGAGGGAAGATGATGCACGAATGAGCCATAAACCCTCCCACACTTCATGAGTGATGCACAGAAATACAATGAAGAGTGCACTGTGGAGAACAGTCCTGCATTAATCCCTGAAGGATGGAGATGGCCCAATCATAGGAGCTAATTACAAGATTCCTAGGATTTGAACACATGCCCCCACAGCCCCCCTTGAAAGCCACCCAAAACCCATCTATGCCTTGCATCCACACCAATTCCCTCCCCACAAACTACACTCTAAAATCCTATCCTGTCACCCAAACTTTGATACTGTTCTAGAATCCCAGCCCCCTGGAACAACTTGGGGGCCAGGGGAAAGAAAGAAAGTCATCTATGACATGACCACAGTGAAACTAATGCCATTTGTATCAGTTAGCTTACGTGATCAAAGATGGGGGAAAGAGCTGCAGAGTTGACAGGCCGCTCGGTCCGGAACGATTTCTGATGCTCAAGTGTCGTGGAGTCAAACAGCTAGAAGGCAAGAGGCAAAGCTGATTATTCTGATGCTGAATGGGGGGAACAGCCGTTTACAAGCTCCCAACGCATGGAGTGGAAAGCCAGCCCCCTCCTAAAGCCCTGGAGCTCTGCCTTGCCTCCACAGGTGCCAGGCAACTCCATCACCTCTGAAGCAGCTGGCGACAGGTTCCCAACTCTTGCAAAAGGGTGCCAAGGCCCAAACACATCTGAGCACACAACTGGGAAATACCAGCACATGGTGCCCCCTCTGCACCTTGTGCCTGAGACAGCACACTTGAAATCACTGTATCATCTGTGCCTGTTCATCTGGCCAAGGTACGTCGTCGTCCCCCCCGGCCTCGTTACTGGGCTTGTCCCACTAAGCAGATGTCAGACAGAGAAAACTTGGCTCCATAGTTACCCGTAAGTTTCTAGGGAGAGGAAAATAAACATTCAAGGCAGGAATATCTTTTACGTTTGCTCTCAGGGCCATCGGTTAGTGGGGTCCACTGAGGTAGGGAAGGGAGGTCTCACCTTGGCCGAGTTGTCCTTGGAGGCAGTGATAAACATGGTCATGTCCCTGGAGGTCTGGATGTCATTGATCTGCTTGGTGTGCTCCTTGACATTCACAAGGACCTCCCCTGACTGGGGCATAAACGCAAGACAGAGTTAATGCTACCGAGCCGTTGCTGAGAGAGGTGCAGACCAGCCCTCATGCACACAGAGGTCCCAGTTACACCTAGCATCCTCAGTAAATTATATGGTGGTCCTTTCTGGCCTTAAACTCTATGGCTCTAAACCACCACTCTGCAATGGTCTCCTCATCCATGTCTGGACTGCAGCCCAAACGGACATTCAGGGCAAGTCTACACTAGAAAGCTACATCTTTTTCACACCCCTGAGCAATGTGAGTTACATCAATTTAAGCAGTAGTTTAGACCAGCCCTCCATAACTGTGTACTTCAGCTGGCGGCCTTCTGGCTACACCAAGCAGCTGCTGGTTTGACTTCTGGCTCAACACTCCTCCCTGTGGCCACTACAGGTATCTTGTGGCACCCACCCCCTCTGCCCTCAATTAAAGAGGAGGAGAGCACGGCTCCTCATGACAATAACCTTGGCACTGAACTGGTTCAGCTCTCCATTTTCGTGCCCCGCGATGATGAATTCACCAAGAGGGCCCCACACAGCGCTAGTGATTTTAGACTCATTGCATGGGATTTTCATGTAAGGCTCATCGCTTTCTGCGGAGAGGAAGGGAAGAGTTAGACAAATGACTGATTTGCAGGTGATCCAAGTTTTCCCACAGTCCCCGTCTTCCATGCAGGTATTTGCCTGAATTCCTTACCAATCTGGCTGGGGTCACGAAGGTCAAAGAAGCTAACAAAACACTGATACCCCATCTGCTTATCTGTGGAGAACATGATGATGTTTCCTCCAAAGTCAAAGCCGCAGGTTCGCACAGCTGAGTTGGTCTTCACCAACGCAAGCTGCTTTCCTAGACACAGGACAAAACCGGTTAGATTGCACAGGATATCCTCACCCCTTACCATCGCCCCTCCCTTCTGCAGTGTGAATCATAGTGCTGAGCTGGCCAGTATGCAATGCTCAGAAAAAGAGCAGGCTAGAGTCTGTACGAAGCACTTCTTAATTTTCCGAAGTGCTAGTGAAAAATCCTCCCCTGGACCAATCTTTACAAGTCATAAGATTAGCGAACATTATCCGTTTAATCACAAAAATTTCACTAAGCAAAGACAGGAAACTTGGCCTGGGTCTTGCCATCAACTATGATCAGTCAAACACTTAACGCACATAACTGTCTATTCTCATTGCTCATTTTTCCACTGAGTATTTAGCTAGGCCAGCAAGTTCTGTTCTGAGCTGTGACAAGTGCCCCACCATCATCTCTTTAATTGGTAACGAGTCTCAATGTTCCTCTATAGGTCACAGAAGCATTCTGTCTTTCTGTGGACCTCCTGCTGGACACCTTTCCTACTCACAGGATGACACCAGTTCATCCACTGAAATATGATTTACAAGACCAGGAAACCCCTAGGTGCACATACATGGTTTTCTTTAAAATTCTGGATGAATTAGGCACTCATGAAACTTAGGATACTGGCCAGAGATAAAGCAAATTAGTCTGGACAAGCTACCCACACGCTACTCTCCCAATGCACCTCAATCCTAATCTGCACCAGCAGTCCCTGGCCTTTTCGGGGCAGACACTGTTACTTCCTGCCAGTTTGGATGGTGAGGGAGTTACGAAAGAATATTTATTAGTGGGTAAGGGTAAGAGTGAGACCAAACCCATCTTCACCAGTGGTCCTAAAGTAAAATTAGAATCCTACCTTATTCCCCTGCCACTCAGCTCAAGGCAAATAGATTTCATAGACATAACTATGCTCTAATGAGAGAGTTTAACACTCCCCCTCACCCCAATATTCTTGTCTTACCTGTTTCGCAGTCCCAGAGCCGGCAGGAGTTGTCTGCAGAGCCAGTAAGCACGTGTCTTGTGTCCCCTGCATCATCAGTTAGGGAATGCCAAGAAATTCTCACACCCCATTACCCCAAAAGGCCAATAGCCACATTTTGCCTTAGGATGCATAAGGACACAAGCTATGCAGTAGCTACAGTAATTTATCTAAAATCAGAAAAAAATCATGCAGATGAAATAACTTCCATTCCAACATACTATGTCCAGGCACTTACGCTGCTGAGGGAACCATAACTTTGAATTTCCTGCTCTGGGGCATTAAGGAGCTCAACTCTTAAATGCAAGAAACCTGCACTAATGTAACTTTTATCACCTATCTGCATTGGTGACAGACGGTCACTTTGAAATTCAGGCATCTTCTGAGAACTCCAGAGCACTGTGCACCACCATGATTTCAACAATTTCCGTCCCACCATCAACCTCAGCCTGGACCAGTCCACACAAGAGATCCACTTCCTGGACACTACAGTGCTAATAAGCGATGGTCACATAAACACCACCCTATACCGGAAACCAACTGACCGCTATTCCTACCTACATGCCTCCAGCTTTCACCCAGACCACACCACATGGTCCATTGTCTACAGCCAAGCTCTACGATACAACCGCATTTGGTCCAACCCCTCAGACAGAGACAAACACCTACAAGATCTCTATCAAGCATTCTTACAACTACAATACCCACCTGCTGAAGTGAAGAAACAGACTGACAGAGCCAGAAGAGTACCCAGAAGTTACCTACTACAGGATAGGCCCAACAAAGAAAATAACAGAACGCCACTAGCCATCACCTTCAGCCCCCAACTAAAACCTCTCCAACGCATCATCAAGGATCTACAACCTATCTTGAAAGACGACCCATCACTCTCACAGATCTTGGGAGACAGGCCAGTCCTTGCTTACAGACAGCCCCACAACCTGAAGCGAATACTCACCAGCAACCACACACCACACAACAGAACCACTAACACAGGAACCTATCCTTGCAACAAAGCCCGTTTCCAACTGTGTCCACGTATCTATTCAGGGGACACCATCATAGGGCCTAATCACATCAGTGCCACTATCAGAGGCTCATTCACCTGCACATCTACCAATGTGAGAAATGCCATCATGTGCCAGCAATGCCCCTCTGCCATGTACATTGGCCAAACTGGACAGTCTCTACGTAAAAGACTAAACGGACACAAATCAGAAGTCAAGAATTATAACATTCAAAAACCAGTCGGAGAACACTTCAATCTCTGTGGTCACTCGACTACAGACCTAAAAGTTGCAATTCTTCAACAAAAAAATTTCAAAAACAGACTCCAATGAGAGACTGCTGAATTGGAATTAATATGCAAACTGGATACAATTCACTTAGGCTTGAATAAAGACTGGGAATGGATGGGTCATTACACAAAGTAAAATTATTTCCCCATGTTTATTCCCCCCCCTCAGACATTCTTGTCAACTACTGGAAATGGCCCCACTTCAAAAGGTTTCCCCCTTCCCCCCCTGCTCTCCTGCTGGTAATAGCTCACCTTACCTGATCCCTCTCCTTACTGTGTGTATGGTAACACCCATTGTTTCACGTTCTCTATGTATATAAATCTCCCCACTGTATTTTCCACTGAATGCATCCGATGAAGTGAGCTGTAGCTCACAAAAGCTTATGCTCAAATAAATTTGTTAGTCCCTAAGGTGCCATAAGTACTCCTTTTCTTTTTGAGCACAGTAGGTCAGTCAAAAGTGATGTCTGAATAAGTGAGGGTAGAACACAACAGCCCGCAGTTCATTTACTATTTAAATGGGTGGGGGGAGAAGGAGAGGGAGGAGAAGCCAGCAGAGAGTAATTGAAAGACCAGGATGCCAGCAATAAAAATCACTCATTGTAGTGCCTGCCACCTAGTGTCCACAATAAAAACACCCCACTTCACACGTGAGGAGAATCATCATAAACAAGCAGACAGACAGGTTTCAGTCACCAAAGGATACAGTCTGCATCCACACACCAGACAGCTCCAGTGTGGCCACTGTAAGTGCCAAGCCTCTCTCCATTGATTGAATACCAAACATTGACAATCTGGGAAAGCAAAACAATTAGTCAAGCATCCACTTTAGATCAAGTTGCGAAATAAGTGAATGCAATTTATTTCCATATGGTCTCATCTTTGAGTATCTCAAGTCTACATCACTGCACATACAAACAGGAGCACATGCGGTATAATATAGCTAATGGGCATCACCACTAGAGGTAGTAGGATAGGAATGTTAAACGGTGGAGAGGTCAAATTGGACAAAATGGACTTTCAGACTACACAGACGTTCTAATACAGCTTAATTACCAATTTGTATACAGTCTCTGTAAAAGCCAAACCCCGTATAGTGCTACCATGCAGGACTGAGAACTCTCCGTGGGATAGGTCAGAAAGATAGAAACTCATGGCGATGCCCAAGTCCCAACCTCTTGCAAAAGGGAGTCACCATAATAACTTGCTGAACGAAAAACTGACCCCACCACCTCAGCTATGGTTTTGTGCCACCCTCACCATACTATTAAACAGGCTGCAAGAACTTTCATAATTTTAGAATCCTGTTTAAGTTCTCCCCCACAAAAAAAGTTTGAGAGACATGAAACACTTAACTCAAAGGCTCTGGAATACTTACAGGATCTTTGGCTACTGTAAAGAGTAGGTCTCCTTCACGGTTATATTTTATTTGAGTAATGGACCTCTCATGCCCTTGCAACAGTATAGGTTTCTAAAGGGAGACAGATCGTTTTTTTTAAAAATCCAGTATTTTAAAACAAAACTACAAACCTCCGAGCTTTACAGTTTATGCAAATACACAAGTACAGAGTTTCCATCAAACACAACTACAGCTAGTCCATTTGCTCCTGTTTCCACGTTTGATACCATGAAACCTGCATAAGAAAACCTCATCTCTCCAAAGAGATGGAGCTAAATTCATCCCTGGTGTGAGCCCGGTAGTCAACGTTAGCAGAGGCCAGAGTCCCCAAACCACACAGCATTACTGGCTGTTTATTTTCCCAGGCTGCCAGGTCCCGCGGGGAAGCCCTGGAAGAAGATCTGTCATCTCACAAGCCCGGACACTTCTGAGCTTCAGCAGGCTGAAGACTGTGGATTGAATTCGATGCACAGACACGAGGGGCCAGAAAGAACTGGGGGGGGGGGGGGGGGTGAGGAGAAAAGGGAGAGCACGACACCGCGGGGATGGGCTCCAGGCACGGCGCGGGTGAGGGTGGGAGAGGCACGACACCGCGGGGATGGGCTCCGGGCCCGGCGCGGGTGGGGGTGGCACGACACCGCGGGGGGGGGAGGGAGGTAGACTCCTCTCTCCCCACAGAGACCCCCCCCCAATTCCCGCTGGGCCCAGCCCCGGAGGCCCCGCACTCACCATGGCGGCTGCTCAACCCCGGCAACAGCCTGCGCAGCGCTCCGCGTGAAGGGAAGGGGGAAGAACCACTTCCGGGTCAGGGGGCGCGGCCGGGCCGGAAGTGAACGGGAGCTGCCATGGCCTCTGCGGGTGAGCTTCCGGGGGCCACCTCCCCCCCCAACCCCCCACGACAGAGCTCGGCCCGGGGAGGGGTCCCCCCAGGGTGGTCCAGAGGGAGGGGCGGGGCCCGAGGGGAAGGGCCCCCCAGGGTGGGGCTGGGGCGGGGGCGGGGCACAGGGGCTTCTTGTGCTGGGAGAAGGGAGAGGGTCCCCCGGGGGGGGTTTCCTGGGCGAGAAGGGCCCCGTGGTGTGGGGCCCAGGCGAAGGGGATTTCCACTGCTGGGGGCTCCCCACTGGGGAAGGTGCGGTTCAGGGGGGTCCTCAGTGTTAGGGGTGCAGGGGAAGAGGATGGTCGGGGGGGCCCCCAAGGGCGGGGGGGGGCCTCCACGGAGGAAGGGAAGAGCAGGCAGTTCCCCCTGCACCACGGGGGATTGACAAGGCTTCCCGTCTGTAATGGGGCCACCGAAGGGCCCAAGACAGTGGCTTCACTGACCCCGTAGACCGGGGCGGGCAAACTTTTTGGCCCGAGAGCCACATCGGGGTTTCAGAACTGAATGGAGGGCCGGCTAGGGAAGGCTGTGCCTCCCCAAACAGCCTGGCCCCCGCCCCCTTTCTGCCCCCTCCCACTTCCTGCCCCCCTCAGAACCCCTGACCCATCCAACCCCCCCACACACACTCCTTGTCCCCTGACTGCCCTGACCCCATTTACACACACACACACACACACACCCCGGGACTCCCACGCCTATCCAACCCTCCCCGTTCCCCATCCCCTGACACACACACACCCAGAACCTCTGCCCTATCCAACCGCCCCCTGCTCCCTATCCCCAGACTGCCCCCCGGGACTCCCTGCCCCTTATCCAACCCCCCGGGCCCCTTACCGTGCCGCTCAGAGCAGCATGTCTGGCAGCCGCATCTCCCGGCCAGAGCCACACGCGCTGCCCAAAGCTTATGCTCAAATAAATTGGTTAGTCTCTAAGGTGCCACAAATACTCCTTTTCTTTTTGCAAATACAGACTAACGTGGCTGCTACTCTGAAACCTCCCAGGCCAGGAGCTCAGGGGCCGGGTAGGACAGTCCCACGGGCCGTAGTTTGCCCACCTCTGTTGTATACACAAACGTGCCTAGTTGTTCGTTGAGCGGGTGCCAACTGCTTCCCAGGACATCACCTTTAAAGGGCATCAGGATGTAGCCAGATTTTTTAAAGCTGCTCAACTCCTTTTGCTTGGCACACGCTGCAGGTTGAACAAATGCCGCATGGTTCCAGGCTGGTGGCATGGGGGGAGTGCCACAAATGTAAACTGATTTGTGTTTGGTGCCAACACATCTCAAGCCAGCACTGACTGGGCCACAACACACTGCTAACAAGACCCCTAAAGTAATGTAGAGCCCAACTTTCTCACTGATAGTTTATTTAACCTGCTTTCATGGACTGGAATAATCTGCAATAGTAACTGGACAGAAAAAGAACTGAAGCACAAATAAATGTGTAATAAACCTGCGTGAACATCACATAGTAACGTTTATTGCAAAATACTGCACCATCAGCAGCATTCAAACAGGACTGTTCAGTGTTTTGCACTATTCTAAAATACATAATGCACCATAAAAGCGCAGAGCTTTTTAACATCTCCCATTCTTTAGTGCTTGCAGATGTGATGATTGGGTTGCATTTATTGTAGGGGAGCTGGTCACAACATTGTTAAGGTTGATTGTTATTTAGTAAATAACACTATGTTAATAACACAGATGCACTACATGTACTTGCTACATTACAGAAGACATCGTAAGAAAAGACCCCTACGCCTAGGAGCTTATAGTTGACCTCAGACAAATACTATGCTGGGGACTTTAGTTCTTTAGTTTAGACTATAGTTCTTTTGTGAGAGTTGGTTGGTAAGATCATTCCATAGGAGGCTTTATGGAAGAAATGAGGTTTAAAGAAGGATTTGATAGTTTGACTCACATGGAGTGAGAGACTTCCAAACAGGTGGGAGTGCATTGAGTTAGAGAGAGCAGTAAGGATGAGAGAGAGGGTAGAATGGGAGTTCTGGGTGCTTTCCACAATTGGGCTTTTAACACAGGAGAGAGGGGGAAAGTGAAGGAATTTGTGATGGTCACAGTGGCAGACGCAGGACTGATGTTCAGAACACAAGTTTAGTCGCAGAGCAAATGGCAAGTTCCACCCTGCACTACATGCAGCCACGGAGTTGGGATAATGTAAGAACTAAAGTGAGAAACTCATATTACAGGACACAAATAATCCCTGAACTGTGGTGGTTTGTGATTGTGTTGCAGGGGAAGTGTCTGCACTGGTCCTAGTGGCTATTCTATGGGGAGGGACAAACCCATTTTTGAAGACGGGGACAGAGGGACTGGAGAAGGTGAAGCAAAGGAACCGGGTGCTGCAGCTACTTGCAGAGATGAAATTCCTGTGCCTCAATTATAAGGTATTAGAACTCCCTCCAAACCATTTCAGATAGTGCCAAGGGGGCCTCCTGGATGGAGATTGTTTTGAATGTCTGTGGCTTAATCTGGCTTTAACATTAATTTTCTTGACCATTTAATTATATCTGCTCTGGGCTTGATGGTTTTTATTGGAAATTTAATTTTTATCCTTTGTGATATTCCATTTAGCTTGCATATGATACCACTTTTCCCATGAGGGTTTCAAAGCACTTTACACACATTAGTTAATTAAGCCTCATATCATTCCTGTGAAATAAGTGTTCTCTCTCTTTTACTGACTAGGAAACTGAGAAGTTATGAGACTGACCCAATTCACACAAGGAGTCAGTGGCACAACCATAAACAGAGCCCTGTGATTTAACTGCTAGACCACACTTCCTTCTAGAGTGAGGAATAGGACAAATGAATCCTGGTTCCTAATTCCCCACTCTAACAACTAGCTTCACTTCCTCACATAACATTCATGCTGTGTATATGGTCATTTCATGTGCAGTGACTGAATATGTTATGTTTTCCTTGTAGTACATGGTGCCATTTCTGTTTAACCAGTGTGGATCAATAATCTACTACCTCACATTGGCATCCACAGGTTAGTCCTTCCCATTATGTTTCAGTGTGGTGGGATAGCTGGGGCTGGATAGACAATTTCATCCTTGAGAAGATCTGTGGCCCAGCCAAGAAATCAATTACACGTATCTAGGCTTGGCAGAATGTATTATTTTTTAATTTTGACATAACATTGACATTTATTATTAAACATTTTTTGTATTTTTATCAATTTAAATTTTCACAATTGCAGAAAATTATGGGGGGTGTGACAGGCAATTATTTAATGACAGCCTTTGAGATGCAAAAAAATTAAATATTTATAATCATTAAAACACAAATTGTCACATCACATGTTAAAATATATGAAGTTCTCAAGCAGCATTTTTCTCACTTTGCCTATCTGTAAATATTTTTTCATTGGTTTGTGTGTAAGGTGAAACCAATGTTTACCAACAAAAATCTAAGCCTTCCAAGCCTACACATAACAGGATAGCAGCAGTTTTGCATTGGTGATGAGAAAGTGATTTTTACAAGATTTAGTTTTTAAACTGTGGTTAACTGATCATGTCAACATTCCCTGTTCAATTTCAGACCTGTCCCTGGTGGTGCCTCTCTGTAACTCTCTGGCTTTGATAGTCACAGTAGTAACTGGGAAGACTCTTGGGGAAGACATTGGTGGTAAAAGTAAGTCATACTTCAGTGCAGTGCTTTTATATATGTGCTCTGCACACAGCTTGGCATTCAGCACCATACCTTGAACATCTAGATTACCATTGTTTGGTGTGATCTCTAGCTAGATCATGTAATGCTAGGGGCAAGATGTATGGTTAGTTAAACTGTTCTTCTTATCATAATTGGGGATGGATTTATTGAGGACCCCTCCCCTAGATATGTACAGAGTGATGATCTGGTTAATCCTACCTTCTCATGGATGGATATAAGATAACACTAGTCTGTGTGCGATCATCAGTTGCTGTTGTCTCACTGAGGGATTTGAAACTAGGTTTTAGACAACTCTACTCTGCTAGTAGTAACTTAATATTTTTACATTAAGGAGCTACACTGGGGGTAAGCTGCAGAAAGTAAGAATGTTATCCTGTGAGTGCTTTAGGGGAGGGAAGAAACCAAGCAAATTGAAGTGTGATGACATTTTGTTCCAAACAGCTTATTCAGCTTTCTAGGATTATTGTTGAGAGAGGGTGAAATTTGTAGATTTAGAGGCGTCCTGTACAGTTCAAGTCAATGGGAGTTAAGGGTAACCGTACCTCAGGTTCAGGCCTTTACAAAATAAAGACATGTGAGCAGAACAGAACTGGTTAATACCCCTCTGGGCCAAGAAAGATGTTCTATAAAAACCTAAATTACCCATGAAGATTCTTCTTCCTCATCCCTTCCCTCAGTCCAGCGTGTGACACTAGATAACTTCATTAAATGGCTGCAAATTTGAGGTTGTTTGTAACTGACTGGGATGAGGTCCAGCTCTATAGGCCCATGCTAATAGCTACATTTGTCTTTAAACACAGCTATTGTTAGCACAGCGTTAACAAGGTTTCCCTGACTAGAGCAAACAAGGACTTTTTTCCTAAGAACTGTGCTCCAGCCTCCTATACACACACGCTATGCTGTCCGTAGTTTTATAATATAGTTAACAGATTTAAAAAAAAAAAACAACAAACCTCTGCACCGGTGTGAGGAAGAGTGTCTAGAACCTGCTATTAACAACGCTACTGAAATTCATCCAGAACTAGCATGTTTCTGATCCTCTCTATCTAGCTAGTCAAACCACATCATCACTGTAGCATGTGAACGGAGGACAAGGCCTAACTGATTAGTGGTGAGTGTTCATGATTCCTCCCATTTTTGTATGTCCTGTCTCCTTAGGAGCAGTGGTAGGAATGCTGCTTACTATCTTGGGAGTTGCTCTGTGTATAGCTGGTTCTGTGAACGAGTGAGAAACACTGTGACAGTGGAAGAAGAAAGAATGCGCAGAAGGTAATGCCATTGTTTGGGATAGGTACCCCCTGCCTCTCTGGACCCAGATCAGCTGCCAGTGCTGTGGTCTAGAACCAAGGCAACGTGGAAGGGTGAATTTTGATACCTAAAGAAGAAGATTTCTGAAAACAGTTGTTGGAGTCTCTTTGCCTTTTCAAGGTTGAGGTCTTGTTCTTTTGGGGGCACTAAGCCTTGAATATTTGGGGTTTGAGCCCCCAATACTTAATTTACATGCAGAATCCTACGCAAAAAATTAGTGTCCCGATCTTCCTCCGACCTCCCTTCTAAGTCTCCCAAAGTTCCACACTGCTGGAGTCCATGGTGTAATCTCCATTTATTGTACATCCCCGTGATGGACATGTTGACATTCCCACCCACACAGTGAGGGATTTGGAACCAGAGTTTACTCTGTTAAAAAAAAAAAAAAATGTAAACAACTGGGTTGCAGAGTTGAAGGGTCATCTCATCACTAGATAGTACATTTTAAAATCTGAAAAAAAAACCCTTTATATCCATCAGGGGAATATTTGACACGGGACAGCAGAAAATGGTTCACCAAGCTTATTTCCGGAGGTAGCTACTGCACTCAGACTCCGCACTGTACTCTAATTGCTACATCACCGTATTTCTAGAACCCAAAGGCTGAACAAACTAGATAGGTTCATACTCATCCCCTCCTCAGTTTTTCCAGAATGTCTTTTCTTCCGTGTGTGCCTCTTAGACTGTAAGCTCTTCAGAGCAGGGACTATTCTTAACTTGTCTTGTTCAGCACTTACTGGATAATAAATTATTACCAAATGCTCTGAGCCAATGTCCCTCCCGGATTGAGACTTACAACTTAACTGAGAACCCAGCTAGTCTCTCCGCTGCAGAAGGACTCCCCTTTCATGGGCGAGTAAAAGTTATTCTGTACAGTAAAAATTAATTCCTTCCCCCCCATTTCAGATACAAACCAGCTCCTTGACTGTGGAAATTAAAAAATGTAGGCCCAGGCATTTCCCATCTTCCTCCCAAAGCACCTTCCCCAAGAAAGGAAGAAAAGTGTTTATATTAAAATTTATATTTTTAAAAATATACTATGAATGTGTCTGACTCATTGTTCAGCTGAAGCCTGCTTTACAAAGCCCAGGAAATGAAGGCATTCTTATTATTTAAAACAAGCATTTTTTAAAATCCTTGGATTTGATCAACGTGCTTATGTTGTTATCCACCACTGCACAGAGAGTAAAGCTAACTTGATCTCCATTTCATCACAGTCACTTCATTAACTCTTTGGAGCTTCACACGGTCGGAGAAATGGCTCTTTCAGTTCTCTTCCTCCTCTGAGTCACTGCCGTAATTTCGCATTGTCAAGGCCTTCCGCCATCTGTCAGTGCTCCCAACTTTCCCCATTTAAAGACAAAACAATACAAGTGACTTTTAATGTAACTAACGTGGTGTTGTATAGTGGTTACAGTCAGGGTCTGGCATTAAGAATTTCTGGGTACTGTTCCCAGCTATGCCATGGACTTGCTATATGACCGCGGACTTCTGTGTGCTTCAGTCTAAACACCTTTAAAATAGGCTTAGGGATTCTTGCCTACAGCACAGGAAGGCTATGAGGCTCAAATAAGTGTTTGTATAGCAATTTGAGGTCTGTGGATGAAAGGCCAACTACCACAACATCAGCATTTGCAGGAGGCAGCAGGGTACTCTTTGCAGGCAAAGAAACGCTGCCCCAGCCTGTGAAGTAAATACAGAGTACAAGGATCCAAATTCACCCCAGAGGCCAGAGTGCTTCATTAGGTTATTCTGATGTTAGCTAGGAACTGCTCCGATTTAAGTCTGAATTTTACCTTTGATCTTAAAAAGGAACAGGAGCAGTCCCATAACATATGCAATGGGACAAAATGCATTAACTCTAGAAATTCTTATGAAAACCAGTATAAGAAAAATTACTGCCCCCAAAGAGCAGGCACCTTTATAAAAACTCCACAAAACTGGGATTTTATTCATTGCAAAAGAAAAGTTTCAGACTGTTGCTGTTAAGTGATTGAAGAGATTTGTTACAAATGCGTTGAGCAGCTGATTGTGTGTGTGCCACAAGCATCCATACTTTGCATGTCTAAAAGCACCACTTGCAATGCCTAATTTATATGAAATAAAATACTCCTGCCTCCATATTTAATAGAGGTGCAACCTGCAGAAACTTGGTCCCAGCATGCACTGCACCATCAGGACCCCAGTAGTCTTAACAGGCTGCATTATAGTATTAAAGATTAGGGCAGCTGCAGGCTGAGACATTCAGCTGCAGAGGCCAAACTTCCGCCACCCTTGGAGGATGCCAAGATTCAGCTGTCAATCTTTTACACATTCAAAATCTAAGCCTCTGATAAAGAGGTTTTTACAGTGAAGGTTTGTAACCACAACTACAGTTATACAAGGTGAGACAATAGCACACAGTAAGTGGCATAGCATTCCCCTGATACTGTGTGCAGTTATTTTGGTTTTAAGAGTTTATTGTATCAGTTGCTTTATAAGTCACAATTAGGGGATAGCAAATTTGTGTCAGTTTAAGAATTTGTACTGAGTTACCCTCCTGTTAAATTAAAACCAGTTGCATCTTAGGTATCTAATCTTAACTTGTTTACTTTCACACTCTCTGTCTTACACACACACACACACACACACACTTTACAAGTATACTGGACTGTTTAGCAGTACCTTGCTGTGAGGAGTCATTTTGCTTTTTGGTATAACTTCTTCCACAGTCTTGGCAGCTCTCTGGAGAAGAGAGAAAATAACGACAAAAATCAGGGGCAACCTATTTTATCTTTAAGTCTCTGCTCTGTTGGAGAACCGTATGACTCTTACAGCCCTGTAGAAAGGCCATCTCTGGAGTCCTGTGCAAATGCAAAAGTGTGGATCCACATCTGATTCACATCCACAAGAATCAACTCTCTGTATATGGCCGGGGGGGGTGGATATAGGATCTGGAAGGTGGGGAAGCAGCCTCATAGGCTATGAGCTGCAGACAGTGGATTCCCTCCCTTTGAGATCCTATATTTAGAGCCCTGCGCGGATACAAAATTTGTATCCTCATCCGATCTCACAGGAGCAGCCTGAGCTCCCAGACAGTTAGTAATGCAGGAGAGAAAAAGCCTTTTAGTAATTTACCAGAGAAAGTTATACCTCATACCTGATCAACAGGTAGCTCCATCTTTGTGTATTCGTCCTCCACAACTTCCTGGGCACCTCGCATCTCCTTCCTCGGGTCTTTCACTTTATAGACACTTCCCTCTTCTGTGAGGAGAAGAAAGATCTTAAGAGGGTATCACAGACACTAGCTGTGTCTTAGTGCAGCTTAAGCGATAGGAATGGCTAGGTCCAGTCTAGTGTTTCTGGGGGCCTTTCATCACTGCCTGCCATGTTGCTAGCACTGAGGAAATAGCATTAATAAGCTGTTAACCATGTTTAGAGTTTGATTTTATATAGCAAGTCAGATTAAGAAAACATTGGGTCGGTTCATAAATCTCATTTAAAAAAAATGTTCCTGACACAGTTACAGGGTGAGCTGCACCTCTGTCCCCTTTCTAGGTTTCCCAGACTTCCCCCCGCACTCTGTTAGACATCATGCCTTCATCTCTCTGGGGTGGAATCATGCATTTTTCCCCACTCTTAGATCAGGTCTGGGCACTGACCATGCTTACCCAGCAGGTCCAACTGGGTTTGGTACCTGCTGTTCTTCCTTTCGGGAATCTGTGACCAATGGTGAATAGAGTGATCATACAGCCTTCTTAAACCAAAGTATTGTTTAACAGTAGGAACAAAGCACTTAGAGAAAAATGATTTTAAGACATCAGTCTATCTTACCTACACACTTACCATCCCTGGACGGTAACTGAGGCACGCCTAACTACTCCTGACACCCCAGAGGAGCCTATGTCAGTCTGGTTTCCCCAAACAGCTCCCCAACAACTCCTCCCCCTCCTGAGAGAGAAAGAGTTCCTTTTTAAACTCCTGTAGTGCTTTTGATCTCTAATTCACAGCCTTTTCCCCATCCTGGCATTATCTCTTAACAAACCTTAGGTGTTTACTAAGGGGATGGGGGGATCTTATCTTGAACCACTGTGTTTCCTTCCTGCTTGTTTTCTTTGCAGCCCCCTATTAAACTTAACCAATATAGTCATACAGTAAACATCCAAATAACCAGGTCAACATAAAGGATTCGTAAGTTATTGCAGAGCAGCTCCACATCCACCAAAGTTCCTTCCCTGGTTTGCTGGTAGGCGTTCAGACACATTTGCTTTTCACCTTTTATGCTCTTTAACTATTGCACCAGCAGATACAGCGGGGGTGCAACTCAAGGCAACTCCAGACAGAGTTCAGTATCTCAGCTTCACAACGACTCATGTCTCAAGAAAGTCTCATTCATGGGGTGTTTGTTGAGGAGAGGAAGGAATGGAATTACAACAGCACTTAGGAGATACACTAGCCACTGTTCCCCTGTAGCACCTCCGAGTTAGACAGATTACTCCCTTAGCATCAAATTAAAGCCATTCCCTGTCATTCCTAAACATTCATAGTGTTCTTTACCTTGGTCAGGCCAGTGTTGCATGTTCCTGCTATTCTTCCTGTTTTGCCCTGCACGGACAGGCTTAGCATGGAAAACAGACTCTTCCTCTTTGCATGGATATTTCCCGGCTTGTCTGCGCACTGCTGGAGAAGGAACGGGGGTCTTGTCTTCCTCTTCATTTCCTGTGGACTGCACCCTGCGATAGTCTGGCTGAAATTAACATTCACAATAACATCCTTAGTTTGTTTCTTAACCTAGGGCTTGTGAGAATGAGAGACTAATTCTACAGCACTAGTTATAGAGACACTAGGCCATCTGCCCAATATGGCCCCACCAGTACACCTCAAAGCTGACTGGCAGGATCCCATATGATACCAGTCCTGAAAACAAGGTTTTAATGCAAACTGCTATGCAGTTTAACTATAGTGGGTCACACCCAGTGCTTGCTATATTCATTACCTGCTGAGGTGGATCAGTGAGGGCAGAATCGCTAGCTCCATCCTGGGAAGTGGCATAGCTTTTACCAAACTGAGAACAAGAACAGGAAATGTTTCAACAAAATGTAACAAGACAGACACCCCTCCAAAAGGGCATGGCAGCCAGGACTTGGTGGGACAGTTCGTTTTCAGTGGAGTGCCCAGCCGACCCCAGCTCCTGTAGCTGAGATCCCTGTATGACCACTTCCTACTCACACAAGAACTCTCTCCTGTCCATTCCAAGATGGATTCTCAGAACAGCTGCCTTTATTGATCATAAAGTGGCAAAAAGAAGGGCACAAGCCCAAATTTGCAAGCCAGCTCTATGGAGCACTGTACAACAGAAAGGAGAACCAGATGGCCAGTGGCTACACAAATGTCTCCTGCTGGTCACGGGCATGCCAGAGAAAAGACACCACAACCAGGACCATCCAAAAATAAGATCTGAAGAAGTCAACGTCAGGGTCCCAAAATTAAGGAAGAAGGAGGTGTTTAAGGCCTGCTCTGGAAGCTTCTGTTGGATGAAGATAATACGCCATGGCAAAACACTAAGATCTACTAATGATCTTACTCGGGGGCTGCATGCTTCGTTGCTTCTGTAGGCTGTGTTTACTGCACACACCAGGTGCTCCTTGCATCCCTCCATTCTCCCCGTGTGCCATCCTCCTCTATGTCAGGGACTCCCTGCAGCCCCCTCCACTTCTCCCCCATATCAGACGCCTTCATCTCCCCTTGCCCCCTGTGTGTGACCCCATTCTACCCTGTGCCAGGGCTACCCATTCCCCCAGCCATTCTTATTCTCTCTCTCATCTTTTCTCCCCTGTTCAGGATGGTCAACATTTTAAACTCAGCGGAGATAGAGACAGAGCTAAAATAAGCGGTATTATTAGGCTGGAATGTCCAAACAGAAAAATGCCATCGAGTTGATGTAAAGGCCTCACAAGCTCAGCCAGTTACAATTATACTATAAAGAGCGGGCAAGTAGGGTGCCTTCATAGGGCAGCTGAGGAGAACGCCGCTATTGCTTAAAACAGAGAGAAATGAAGCAAAGATGGGCATTTCCAGCCAAGTCCCATTGCTCATATCCAGAGGATATTGTATCAGAATCAGTGTCGGGGGAAGCTTTTCTGTTGCATCCATTTACATGTGTCCACTATGTACAGATTTATGTCTAAACCAGCTTGACAGCTGGTCTGTAGCGTAAATGTAGCAGCCCACGCAGGCTGAGCTACCTACCCCGTGATTGTGGATCCTGCGTCTGTTATTTGGATGGTTCCTGAAACACAGAAAACCGAATCTCAGCATGTTGAGATCCAACATATTCAGCGACAGGGTGTGCGTCCATGGGATGCGCATGCACAAATATTCACCCTGGCATTTTTTTCCTTTTCCACATTCACAAGCAAGTGCAGCGCTGGTGAAAGGTGCTGGATTGACAGCCCTGGAGGTCTCTAGTCTCAGAGCAGGCAGAGCACAGGTAGCATCAGTGCAGGCTCCCCCACCAGTGTGCCTCAGCCCTAATCTGAGCAGGGCGCTGACTCCACGACTGGACTGCTCTGCTGAGACGACCCGCAGGAAGGAGAATTCATGATGCTTGTGAAGAGCTGTTTGACTCTAAACTGAATCAACACCCACCACTCATTTCACACGGGCCACTAAACAGCCAGCAGGTGATTAAAAGAAAGAAGCTCTTAGTCACTGCTGACCTAGGCCAGATTTGAAGCACCATCCTAGAGGTGGAAGGCTCTATCCCACTGCCAATCCCAGACCAGCAAAATCTGCTGCTATTCTCAACTGACAACTGCTTTTTGGCCCTTGCTACAGGACTACTGGGAAACTGAGCCAACCAATCTTTTTCTGGTGCTGGGCATGGGGATTTCATAGGGTGGTTTGTACATGTTAAAAACAGCCCGACACTAACATGCATAAAAAAACCCAACAATTTTGTACTTGTATCATATTTGTACCCTGACTTCTATCATAATTCAGATTATTTTAATCCAAGGCCACAGACACTCTCACAACAGAATCCTAATAATAAGGAAATTGATTTAAGTGTTCACATTTCCCATTTCAAGTTGGGAAATTTGATATGCAAACTCAATAAAAGCTGTTAAAGTTGTTTCCAAGATTCAGACAACACACACTTTTGCCAGGGGATGGGGGGAAGGGCTCCCAGGTTCCAATCACACCAGGAGAGCATCGCTGAACGTCGGCTCAACATTGCGGCATTTCTTTTTGAAGTGATTTTGGGTTAGTTCCAGCCATAGTTTTCAAAGGCGGCCACAGATTTTGAGCATTTCCAGTTTTAGGTGCCCAATTTGAGACACCTAAGGCTTTGGAGTTACAGGTGGCTCAGCAGCTCTGAAAATCAGGCCCCTACAGGTCTCAAACTGGGCACCCAAAAAGTCAGAGTTTTGAAAACTGGGGCTTGAGTGATTATTAAGTTACAGGAAGAACTAGTCATTTGTTCCCTTATTTCCCCTCTCCTCACTCCCATGCATAAATATGAAGATTATTTTTAAGTTTAGGACCAGCATAACGCATAGTCTCTAGGCCACAGGTACCTGCCTACCTACCGTAATGCCCGGTGCTTAGAATTCTCAGGCACCAGCAGCTCAAAGTAGGGCAGATTTTTGTACTTCTCCACCCCTATCGCCACATAGTATTCACCGTTCACCAACTCCTTGCCACTGGAGACTGGGACTCCATCCAGCCGGCAGAGCCTATGGGAGAAGATAGCAAGGGGTTTAAAAAAGCATGGGAGTGGGGCGGGTGAGGGAGCAGCAGCAAATGATCCTGCTTGGGTGGAAGTACACCCTGTGATCAGAACATAGAACACAGGCCAGAGTATGGGCCAGTCTCACGGTTGGTGGAGGTCTGCTGAAGTCAGCGGAGTTATTACACCACTGTGAATGTGGCCCAGTGTGTTTCAGCTAAGTTATTTACTGTTCAATCTCTATTTGTTCAGTAAGATTCCCCTCCCCCCCATACACATAAGGCATAATATGAGGATAATGATTTGCTTATAGTTCTTTTCACCTGAGCATAATGAACGTTAACTCTCACCAAGCCCCCAAGAGGTAAGTATTATCCCCATTTTACAGAATGTAAAACTTGAGTACCAGGGCCAAACAGCACATCAGTGGCAGAAACAGGATTAGAACCCAGGTGTCCTGACTCCCGGTCCTCTTGTGCTAACCACTAAACAGTGTAAGGGGACACAGTATAGGCCAGATGGACATGAGGTAAGGAAAAGCCAGTAGTGCCTCTTATGGATACCCACTTTCGAACAGCTCCACTGCGCAGGTTGGCTCTCTCCGTCAGCAGGCCCAGGATGGCGTCCCACTCCTGCAGGGTGCTCTTGGAGAGCAGCAGTCGGAAAGGGGGGCTCAGCAAATCCCCATTCCGGAAAACACTTCAATAAAAGGGCCAAGAAAATATATGTGAGGAACCTGTGTTTCCAGCCCCCTGTATCTGTACACCCAACCCCCATGAACAAATAGCCAACTCCTCTAGAATTTTCCAAGCCAGTAGCTCTCCAATAGCCACACAATTAACCAGCTCTTTATTATTGGGTACACGGTGGTTGAGCCAAAGGGTCCCAACCAGGATTGGATCTAGGTGTTGTACAAACATATAAGACGGTTCCTTCACCAAAGAGTTTATCATCTAAAACAACAACAGATGAAGAGGCAGGAACAGAATACAACGTAGGAGCAGAGTGAACAAGGCAATGATAGAGGAAAACAACAAATGTACTTATCTCGCCTTTACCCCTAGGAACAGACAATATATGAAGGATGGAGGAAAGGGAGGCCATCAAAATGTGGACAATGTTTACCCAGGCACATGTTAAAATTTTCTTTTAAAAGATATATATCAACTATAGCCAACAGCCCCCCCCTCCTGTCCATTGTCAGCTGGGCATTTAATTGGAGACACCATGGAAGAAGTGGGCCTTGAGGAGGGATTGGAGAGTGGTGGCTTTATGGATCAGCTTGGGGAGAGCATGCCAAGCTCAAGGGGCAGCATGAGAGGAAGCACAGAGATGGTTGTGGGGGGAGCAATAAAAAAGGCTGGCACTGTTGGCAGAAGAGATAAGAGTGGATAAGTAGAGTGGCAGAGTTGCAAAGAGCCTCAAAGATGAGGAGAAGAGTATGATCTCAGCAGGAACCTGTTGAATGGACTGGAGATAGCCTATAATGCCAGACTTTCGAGGTCAGACATACAGATAGTGTGATCTCCAGTTAGCGTGTCACAAATTTCCTCCCCGTCAAGACAGATCATCCCAAGGCACAGCACGCTGGATTCAGAAGAATTTAACAGTGAGGTCTCAGCCTGTAATAATCCATATGCACAGCCAGTGCTTCATATATTGGACCAAACTGTGCTCTCAGTTTACACTGTTGTAAATCCAGAGTTAACCCAGTTGAAGCCAATGTGGTTACACTGGATTTACACTAAATTGGTATTTGATCCAATCAGTTAAAAGCCCAGGAAACTCTGGTACTAATGGGGCTTTCCATGCTTGTTCTGTTTCAGAAAATGAAACGATTGTGCTCATAGAAAACCATTCCACACATAAGGCTGCAAGATTCATTTAACCCAGGGCTAGAGGAGCAGGGCCCAGAATATATCCAGCTACAGAGGGCTGGTCATTGAAGAGGAGGGGTCCCTTACTTCTAAAGAATGACTTAGTCCTGATAGGGAGGAACTTGCTCTCAATGAAGGAGGCATAGGTAGATATAGCAACTAGCTCTGGGAGGGACCAGGGCAGGAATATACCCCTCCAAAGTCAGTTTTCCCCAGTTCCTGAGCTCTGGGACTCTGCCTCCAGCCTCCCCTGCTCCCGAAGGGAATCTTTAGAGAAAAGTCAAAAGGCACTCACTGTATAATGCAGGGCAGGTGGACATTCTTCTGCCATCGCACTGCCATGTTCAGCTTCTGGGGAACAACAGGGCGGATCTACAGGCCAGATTCAGCGCACACAAATGTCACTCAAACGCAGAGCTTAGGAGCTGCCTGCCAGGTTGGACTTCCTAACTTGCTGTATGGTCTCATTGCTGCTAGGTGGGGCTTGTTGGCAGGCAAGTCCTGGAGAGCCTCTTCAATCACTCACTCACACACACACACACTCAACAAATGGGTTGGCAAGGCCAGGTGCATAGGGTTGCCAGGGTTAAGTCTGTGTATAGGTCTAAGTGTTAATGATGGTGATGGAATGTAAACAAAGGGCTCAGATCTGCTGGCAGTCACCCAGGGGATGTCCCATTGACTCCCAAAGCGCTTTCAGGGCCTTCATTCTTAGGCACCCACATTTATTCCTGTCACCCACACCCACTTCTTCCTGACTCCTGTGCATTGTGCACAACTGCCTCCCCTGCTCGGTTTAGGATTGACATTCTCAGTTCCATTGATGTTTAAATGGGGGTGGGGTCGGGGCGCAGCCAGCTGCTGGTTCTGACAAGCTTATTTATGAGCTGTGGATATTTTGAAGAGATTGGCAGGAGAGCACCCCATACTGCTTTCTCTACAGCATTAGTCATGGTGGGAAGAATGTCACATACCCAGGTAGATCTCACACTGCCCTCCTCCCCCCACATCCTTCACCACCAGGCCCTCATGTAGGGAGTGGTTAGAGGAAGAGAAACACATGCAACCAGCCTTGTAGAAAGTAATTCCTGACAAAGTTCTCCCGTCCTCTGCTAGTAGCAGGTGGTGTCCTAATCCCTGACCGAGCCTTACATTCTGCTCGCTGTTTGAACAAGGCAACCACCTGTCTCCCACACAGACTCACCTGCATGCCATTTTTTTTCCTGCTCCCACTGAGCTGCTTCATTCCAGGGTTTAAATAGCTGTAAAAACACAGGCAAGAAAATTATCAATACACACCTCTTCTAACCCCCAGCATCCTAACCTGGGGAGAACTTCATTTGTATGTATTAAACTTAATACCTTATTCTAAGTCTCATCAGCATGAATAGAAGTGAAGCTGTGGACTAATCAGGCTACAAGAACAAAATTGTAGCTGGTTTTTAACTGATTACGATCACAAGATGGTTATGTCTAGTGTTTACTTCTTTAGAGGTCAATACCAGCAAGAACTGGACCAATGTTAACTGGTTAGGTCACTTCTCAGCTGATAGTTCTTGGCTTCTGCAAATATCTGTATGCCAGTGTTGCCTACATTCACGCTGCAGCCATTCACATTGTATATAAAACTCTCTGCTTCCCAAGTGCTTATCAGCAGGAAATTATCATTTCTTCTGGTTGTCTCTCCCCATCTGCCCTCCAGAACGCTAGACTAACCAACAACTGTTATAATGAAACAATTCTCAGCCAAACAGGCCGAGTTCCAGATACCACATATGCCAACTTCACATTTTGGTGAACATCATGTTTTATCCCTTGAGCGAGACATTGACCAAGACTCCAAGCACTGGCCAGTGGTGCTCAATAAATACAGGTTGACAGTTTCTTCCACAATATTTACTTACTCAGTCCAATTCATCCCTCATGAATCTTCACTGACTCCAAAGGAGTTATGCAAGGAATGAATCCAGCCCACTATATTTTAGGCTGCATTTGAAAAATAAATACACATTTGGAAATGCCTGCTCCATGCAGAACATAAGAAACCTGGTAGAATGGAGATGATGCATCAGTGGCTGACATTTCTAGGGACGGACACTTGTGATGGAAGTCCACAGCAGATAGCCCCACCTAACTCCCACTGTGCTCCCTAAGACACAGAGCTGTTTGTAATGCAACATAATACTGCACAGCACATACCAACATCCTGCCAGAACATACATTTTTCTGCAGATATTTTCTTATTCTTATAATGTGAAAGATCACCTTGATTTACATTTCCAGTCTCATCCAGCACATCTAGGAATATTCACACCTGATTCCAATGAGTGAAGCAATTAAAAGGACAGATCTCTTCCTTCCCAGTTTCAGGCTAACACACAGCTGATTGTTGCATGCCCTTTAAAATCCCGAATATTAAACTTATTTAAAGTCCCTTTAACTTCCCCAACTATTAATTTTAAGGGTAGATAATCTGATGGGAAGTGAAAACCAAGATTACTGACAAGTTGTTATATTCTTTTGTGCCACACAACCGGCTACACTAAGATTTTCTTTCGATAAAGACTGGTTCTTATGCATGGTGAATGAGGCATGCACGAGAGCAGGAATGAGCTGGCTCTGTCAATCAAAACAAGGTGAGACTCTAAGCTCAGCGCTGTCAGCCATATTTATGACAAACCAAACACACTGCATGAATTTCTCATGCACCCCCCATTACCCGCTCAGTCTCCAATTTCTTTCCACACTCTGCCTCAAACTCTCGACAGAACATAACACACACAGAAGTGCTGTCTGTTTTCAGCTGCACAGTTACCTCTTCCTTCCCCAGTAGCCACATGGGAATAGGTATCTAAGGTCACTTATCAAGTCCCGAGACCGAAGTAACAGTTTGATCTACTCACTCTAGCTTTTTGAACCGCTCAAAGCCCGCTGCCACATACGGGCATCCATTCTGCAGCTCCTCTAGCTCAGTGACCCGGTGGCCCTGCCTGGGGGTGTAGATGTTCCTCACAGCTACAGAGGCATGAATGGTGCTGGTCACCTCATTCAGAAACGCTTCAAAGGTCAGGAACTGGCGCTGGTTCACCACAAATTTCCTTCCATGGAAGAAGGAGTCCCCATTGCGATATACCATCACATTCTTGGCCACAGGGGCCAGAGCGATTGTGCTAGAGCTCATTCCTCTGGAGCCACGTCCACCCCACTGATCATAGAGAGACAAGCCGATCAGCACAGGGCAAAGGCTGGAAGAGGAAAACCCCAGCAACCCTTGTGCTAAGCACAAGCCCTTGCTGGCTGTCTCTCTTTGTGCTCCCTCTCCCTTCTCAGAGCTGTGTTCTGAAAGGGACTCTTGACGTTTCCATGGCTGCAGGCCCAGCAAGAGGAGGGAGTTTTGTAGGCCGGCCTGGAGGCTGAGTCACTCAAACTGAGAACCAAACAGCTCCTCAGTACCTCTCCTCTACTACACACAAACAGCACCAAAAGCTCCCTCACAGCCCAGCCCAGCCCAGCTCCAAAATCAGGAGATCGGATGGCTCAGGAGAGCAGACAGGGCTGATTACCTCCACAGCCCAGAGTGGAGGTGTCTGAAAGTTGTCACTCTCTGATAACTGCTCAGTAGCCTGTGGGACATGAGTTTGGCAGGTGCCAATGCAGCACCTATTTGACAAGTATCTGCATCACAAAGCAACCCCCCCCATCCCCCCGCATTAATTAGCTCCCTAGTTACCATCATCAAAATGGACTATGGAGACTGAACTACTCTGCTGGCCTGCAGGAGAGGAAGAATAGTCCAGTGGCTAGGGTATTAGCTCATAACCTGGGAGACCCAGGTTCAATTCCCTGCTCTGCTGGAGGGACAGAAAAGTATCTACAATAGAAAGATAGTTGGGGGGCGGAGCTTGAACTGCTGCAGACAAGTCTGGTCAGCTGGCAGAGGAATTCAAGCCAAACACCTCTCACTTATATGACAACCACTCAAAAAATATTTCAATGCAAACAAAGCTATACTTGCCCCTGTCTTCTCCCCCTTTCTATTCCACTGCTGAGAGCATAGATTCAAGACACCAGCCTGATTCCCCCATCTCTGCAGAGGGGTGAAGAAGTGAAGCCTACAACAGCTCCTCTCTTCTTGAACACAGAGGGCTAAATCTTCATCCTGCTTAAGTTAGTAGCTCATTAGTCTTCAATAGGGCCAGAAAGTTTACATTGGCTGGACCCATCAAATTCTGAAGTACCCCTCCATACGTTTACAGGGCTAGACTGTACTAAATGGAGTCAAGTCAAAGACATATGCATTAAAGGATGCATCCAACAGCTTTATTTACATCGTGAACAGGTTACAACCTGGAGAGCTTTCCTTCAACATATACTCTGTCATCTGAAGCAATAGCCTCTGCCCATCCCTAGCATTTGACATTACAGCTGAGGTTAGGCTTGCTTTGCTTTTCACTGGATAGCGTCTGTGCTAGGTGGAGGGATCAAGACAACATCTAGCCCAGCCAATGGCAGAGACAAATCTGGGGAGAGACCATATTTTATTCAGAAACAAAAATGGAGAACAAATGAGTATGTTCAGGAACTGACACAGTTTTCATTGGAATAGTTCCAGACTCTACATTAAATATGTGTATGATTGCACGTGGAAAGAGATAGAACCCAGAGCATCTGTACTCACAAAGTGTTAAGGGTCTGGGATAGGGATCAACCATGCCATGGGGAAAAATCCCCTTTCTGTCGTTCATGGGTTGACCATTAGAACAGGCAACAAAGCACATTGGGAAAAGCATCTGGTTAGAGAATACATTCTGTACACCCAGGGCCAAATCTTGTGGTTGGCATTCTGCTGGAGAGAAGTCTGCAGGGTTTGGCATGGAGTATTTTGGGATCTCCAAGTCTTGAGAACAGAGTCATGGTATATGGGAGACAGACTCTTTCCAAATACATGGCTCAGTAAGCGGACTACAAAAAGCCATTCCTACTCTGTGGAGGGGAGCCCATTCCTCGTGTTCAAAGCACCAGGCTGCTTCCCTGCAGATCAGTTCAACCACAAATCATCAACTAATCATTTAAAGAAAAGTACATAAACAAATCAGTCTGGCTGAGATTTCCCTCTCAGGCTCAGTCAGCAGAAATGGGGTTCTTCCGGGTGAGGGCTGAGTAATAACCCCTTCAGTACATATAATGTCCTCCTTAGCGTGGGGCAGATATTTAACACCTGTCTTCACCAAGAGTTTTCAAGTTTAAAAATAAACATCTTCATTGTAACTAATTCTTATTCTGATGAATGTGACAAAGTCCCAGTGGAAGTCACAAGTTAACCATGAAGAACGTCTATGCCACAGTGGAGCTAGTGCTTTCCCAGGCAGCTGCAGTTCATGCTGCTCACGTGAGGATTCCCCTCCTGCAGTGGATGGGACACAGTCCAGCTAGTCCCAGAGAACGCTGCTCCTCCATTACAAGGTGAGCATACTCTGCATCCCTCTGAAACAGTTTCCTATCGCTCGGGAGTCCCCAGTCTTTGCCTCAGGATCAAATACTACAAGACAAAAAGGAAATCAAATGATTGCTTAAATCTTGCTAGACTTGAAACCAGAGAAGCATCTGTCTGCCGGTTACCCAGCTACCACTGGAGTCCTCATATGTGGGGAGAAATCCTTAAACATTGAAAGGAACGCAACTGAGGCTTGTAGGGCTAGATTTAGGTGTCTTCCTCCCTCTGCTGGCTACTTGCTCATGGCCAGGCAGAGTGCTCTAATATGCAAAGGATCTGTCCTTTGGATGTTGCCTATTCACAAGAGGAGCAAGTGGACAGAGCAGAGGGACGTTGCTAAGTATACACACAGCAATAGTCACATGCAACGAAGCACTTTACAAACTTAATTAAGCAGTGCATGCATGCACACCCACCCAGCCAGGTGTGCGCGCACACGCACACTATAGGTGAATAACCTTATCCCGATGTTATAGATAGGGAACCTGAGGCACAAATTGCAAGGTCCCACAGCAAGTCAGCAACACCTTACCTTAGTCCTAGGCTTAGGCATATAGAAATCTTTCTCCCTTTGTGCCTACAGTTGGAAATAAGCCCCAGCATGCCAGGTTTACCAGTGTTGGGTTGCCTAGCAGAGTACCTGGCATTTTAGACAACATCCTCCATGTTTAATTGTTTTTAGAGTAGGTTATGGTTAAGATTGTCAACCCTAAGTGTCCTTCAGCAGCAGGAACTCTTACTAACACACACACACCCCCGATGACTACATTACTAATCCCATCCACTGTTGCAGGGAAAACACAGAATTCCGTACCCACATCTCGGTAGGAAAGTGAGAGAAACCGAGGTAGAGATCTAGCGGTTGAAGCCAGGTACTTCCAGGAGAGTCAGTATTCCTGCATTCTACCCCTGCTCTGCCACTGACTTAACTGTCTGACCTCAGGCAAGTCACCAAACCTCACCATGCCTCATTTCCCTATTTATAAAATGGATGTGATACCACTGACCCATATCCATAAAGCACTTTGAGACCTTGAGATGGAAGGTACAATACAAGCATTATTCTATCCTTATTTCTTTACCAACTGATCATTGCTAATTCACACTCATGCCTGGAGATTAGCACTGAAGGTAGATTAGCATGTAAGTGAGAGAACACAACAATAAAGAAATAACAGACCCTACCTCACAAAACATATTTGGATAAACTAGATGAACAAGTGTGGTTTAGATTAGAATATGGACTGTAGTACATTCTAGAAGAGCAGTGAAGTCTTTGTAACACACCTATAGCTAACCTCAGCCATATCTTCATTTAATTAGCTGATGTTTACACACAGAAAGTGCTGTACAAGTGCTAAATATTATCATCTCCTGCAGAGAAGAGAAATGCACCTCCATCATCTGATTAAACTCCTATGTAACTAAATATTCATCCTGGAAATCCAATCCCCACCACAGTGATTAACCGCAGATTCCTCTTGCAAACGTTTGTCTGGACAAGCCAACCTCTGAACACACCAAAAGGCAAGGACAGGCTCTTACATTCTTACGGCTCACGATAGCTTGTTGCAGCCACAGCAGCTCCATGGCCAAGTGATTTCGATAGCACTGGAGGTCAGGAAGAGTTTGAGGCAGCTCCTGTTTTATGCTCTTGGATGGGAGCTCTGCACAGAAATGGAAAACAGAGATTAATGCCATTTAAGGGGTTATTTGGTTTTATAGCCTAGATCCTCTTTAGATCCCCTCTTGTGTTCAGAGGCCAGACAGAGGCAGGAGGTACTCTTCCCAAATTCCACCCACAATCCCAGGGGAACTGAATGTTTTGATAGAAGAATCAGCAGTGAAACAGTTAACCACCTTAACATGCAAACTGCTGTCAACAGGTTTCAAAGTCAACAACCCATTGCAACAAAGAGAGGCAGGTCACCCCATTTGGAACCAGAATTCTATTTTGTACTATTCTCGCTTCTCATATTGCCATCATCACTGTAGTATCCAAGAACACACGACTGTTAAACCAAGCCAGTGCACACAGACTTGGAGCAAGCTATTTAGAAAATTAACCTCTTTGCATTCCTCACATCTTATGAAAGATGCACATCACCTTCCTTAGTTTGCAGAGTCATACTATACAGAAGCTAGTGTGCACAGAAGCTAGCGTGTACAGAAGCTAGCTAATTTTCCTGTGTGGTTACTGCTGGCAAAACTGGGCCAATCTGTCTGTATTATTCACTTTCTGGCTCCATAAGAGGCTGTTTATTTTCTTGTGTCTTGTACAGCAAGAGAGAGATACCTTGGATACTAACCTACTTCCAACTGTGTCAAAACAAACACATGCACGCATGTCCACAAACAGGATAAAAATCAAACACTTTTCTGGGTAAAATCCCTACACTCTTGAACAAAATCCATCCTGATGGACTATCAGAGTTTTCCAGGGCTAGAGCCTAGAGTCTTTCCAACACAGTGTTCCCTAGACTCTGCTCTATACTTGACCATGATGCCTACGTAGAGAGGTTATAACACTGAGATATTGCCTGCTTTGAGGATCTGCAGTTAGTCTCTAGGATCTACAAAGAAAGGAAGTTCCTAACTTAAGCAGCCCAAGCAAGACTACGAGCTTGAAGAGCATGCATAAAGTTGCTTGGAACAGAAAAAATCTAGCTTGCTTGTGATCAAAGGCTTTGCAGAAAAATCTTTAATCTGATCTCAAGTACAGCAAGGACCTCCCCCTTCCCCTATGCTAATGGAAGAGGTGACATGGAATGTATTTAGGCAAACAAAGGTTTGGATAAGAGGGTGTATTTTCTCCTACAATTGATGCTCACTGAGAGGCAGAACCTACATTTGGAAAATGGGAGGATTTGAATAAGAGGGATTTTTAGGTGAGAAACCTGGAACCCTGCCCCAAACAGGGGCTGATCAAGGCTTCTGAACTGGTGTGGAACCAAGTTTAGTTTGTCCTTGCAGTTAAATAATGTATATCTGCAATAGGTAATTTCATAGTGTAGACAAGACCTTGGGGAAGAGATATGATTTAAACAGGAGACTCACACGAGGGGCCCCAGACTCCATTCTATGCTACCTCTTGGATAAGATACATTGCTCTAGTCTCTCTGTTGTATTCCTGAGGCTTTTGTCTCCCCAACAGTCTAGCTCAGGTGGGTGAGTACGTTGCCAGGTTACACATGCCATGCTGGAAGGGTTCAGAGGTGCTGGCTATAATGTGTATCCCTATTCCTGTTTCTTACCCTGGCTGACTGCAGTAGACCCTGTCTCCGGAACAGTGCTGCTCCATACAGATGATGCATTGCTATAGTTCTTCCATTCCATATTCTCCCCTGACAAGCTGCAGTCCTGTCCAGTGGATTTATCTGCAGCACACTCTGGATTTTGCTTCACTCTGTTGCTTTCACCTCTTGAAACCATCTCCTCACCTTGAAGCTGGGCTGGAGGTTTCAAGTAACTCCTACAGTCACAGTCCTTTTCTGGTTCTAGTGTCTCAAGAGGACAAAGCTTTTGCTGCCCTTTATCAGTGTTGTTCTGGTCTTTGGATCCAGACTCCTGATCAATTAATCGCTTTACTTTCATCTGCTTCTGGAGAAACAATGTTTGAGAAGTTAAACATGGAGGAGAGTTAACGAATCGAGGGAAGTAATAAAACAATCCAACAAGGTTAGATTCTTCCTGGCCAAGATGATCTCGCTTAGTAGAGCTAACCAGCTCTGGTAACTTTCCTCATTTGTGGGCAGAGTGAATTTCTGGAAAGCAGTGAGGAAAGTTACCAGAGCTGGTTACAAACATCTACTAAGCGAGATCATCTTGGCCAGGAAGAAACTAACCTCGTTGGATTTTTTTATTACACTACAAACACTGCAAGAGAGCAAGTCTCAGATAGTGCCTGGTTGTATTATGGACAGATGGGGTCTGTCATGGAGAAGAGAGAGTTGGTTCTTCCAGGCTTCAGCATCACGATTCGGGTGGTTAACACATGGCTAGGTTCAGTCTATAGTGTGAGATGGAAGCTTTAACTGTGTCAGAGGACAAGCAGGTTTCCCCAATATGGCTGCAGTTACAGCCTTTAGCCAGACCATAGTTTGAATCCAAGCACAAATCATGTGATAATGAAGTCCAGAAACTACCTGCTATATGTAGAAGTGCTGAATACCGTTTTAGCTACCCAATTTTTTGTAAGAAATCCCTATTCACAGAGAATATGCCAATCATATCAGCAATGCCAGCCTTTGCCAGGAGCGACAGCGTACCGTGAACTGAATGGACCATACCTTTTTTTGGACCATACCTTTTGAGGAAAGAAAGGCGTTGGTATGAAGCGTCCTTTCCACTGCAACTGACCCAAATCCCCTTCAATCTCCTTTACCGTGTTCTCATAGTCCTCCTGTAAGCTATGGAACCTCTTCCTCACAAGATAACCCCTGACATAGGCCTATGAAGTATAAGACAGAGATCCTTAAATAGTCATAGAGATGGTTGACAAAGTTTCCCAATACAGAGACGATTTGCAGATGCTTCAGAGGGAACGAACAGCACAGGGCAATTTTGAGTGATACATCCCCTGTCGTTCACAACCAGCTTCTGGCATTAGAGGTAGGGCTACCCAGAGCATCGGGTTGCGACCCTGACCATCTTGGTTAATAACCATTGATGGGCCTATTCTCCATTAATTCTTTTTTGATCCCAGTTATACTTTTGGCCTTCACACCATCCCATGGCAATGAGTTCCACAGGTTGACTGTTTGTTGTGTGAAGAAGTACTTCCTCATGTTTGTTGTAAACCTGCTGCCCATTCATTTCATTGAGTGACCCCCTAGTTATTGTGTTATGTCACAGGTAAATAAAACACCTCCCTGTTCACTTTCTCCACACCATTCGTGATTTTATAAACCTCTATCATATCCTCCCCTCTACTCATCTCTTTTCAAAGCCAAACAGTCCTAATCTTTTTATTCTCTCCTTGTAGGGAAGCTGTTCCAATCATTCTTGTTGCCCTTCTCTGCGCCTTTTCCAATTCTAATATATCTTTTTTCAGATGAGGTGATCAGAACTACATGCACCATTCAAGGTGTGGGCATACCAGTGGTTTATGTAGTGGCATTATGATATTTTCTGTTCTATCTATCCCTTTCCTAATGGTTCCTAACATTACTATTACTTCACAATACCTTAGATTATTAAAACGGAAACAATCATTAATAAAATCTTAGAGCCCAATACTGCAAATGCCATATAAGGCACGATGCTAACTACCCTGATAGTCCCACTTAAGTCAAATAGACTACCAGATATTATGCTTCTGGCCATGAGTAGTGAATATTTGCAGGATCAGGCCCTAACTTATTGTTACTGCTTAGGCAATTTGTTGGTTTATTTTTGTATTTCTTCTGGCTAAGACAGAGAAAACAGCCCATCAATTTCACTGTGTTTCTAGTCAGCGTCACTTTCTATATGTCTAGATGTTCTCTATGTATATAAATCTCCCCACTGTATTTTCCACTGAAAGCATCCGATGAAGTGAGCTGTAGCTCACGAAAGCTTATGCTCAAACAAATTTGTGAGTCTCTAAGGTGCCACAAGTACTCCTTTTCTTTTTGCGAATACAGACTAACAGGGCTACTACTCTGAAACCCGTCTAGATGAAAGTGATTGATCTGAAATAAACAGGTTTCAAACACTACAGGGAGATGCTTGTGTGTGTTTTAAAACTGTTTCCATTGGATTTTGTTTTCTCCTAATTTTCAGTTTTGTAAACCTTATTTTTACAAAGCCTAAATTCTCTCACTTAGTCTTTTTAAAAAGTTTCTTAGAATAGAATGAAGAACACAGTTCCAAGTGTGCTTTTCAAGTCACTTCCTTAGAGGGTAAGATTCCAGGTCTTGGGAAACCTCTTTCATTGAGGAGATACATTTCTCGCCTATTAGGCTATTGCCCCAGACCAGTGGTTAGGTTCTTTTAGAACGAACGAACACATACCCCGCCCCCCGCAGTAAAGCACCAATGATGAAAGTTTCCGAGAAAGGCATCCACCCTTTAAGGAACATGTGACTTACTTATACCATATTATGGCTTGTCTACCATGTCTCATACCATGGAGCTACTCAGGAATGGCTACCGTGCCTTAAATTCACACCCTACCTTAATCCAAATTAACTTTCAAATGCAAACAAACTCTGAATACAGATAAAAATGCACCAAATTTGAAGTCAATGGGAATTTTGCCACTGACATCAGTAGTGCAGGATCAAGGCCCCTAATGTTATTTGTATATTGTGCCTGTTTCTATGAAACACACAGGAAAAAACTAAAGACAGGCGCACCAAGGAGCTGTGATTGCTCTGGTTTCAGTGAGGGGAAAACTCAGCCCTGGAGTAAGAGAACAACCCACCACCGCCTTCAGTGGTGCTGCACCAGCTTATGGCAGGGAGGTGTTTGACCCAGAGACTCCAGACTAAGCGTTAAGTGCAAGAGACAGCAGGAGCTGGGGCATCAGAAACAGATTAAGAGAACTTTGTCCCTTGTCTCCCAAGATGTGCCAACACCAAGATGCACCCCCCCCCACTCCTCCGATATACAGTCATCCCCCCCGGGGCCTGTCCCAGCCCCAGATGCACCCCCCCCCTTCCGATATACAGTCATCCCGCCCGGGGCCTGCCCCAGATGCACCCCCCCCACCCCTCAGATATGCAGCCCTCCCCCCTCACGGCCTGCCCCAGATGCACCCCCCCACTCCTCAGATATGCAGCCCTCCCCCCTCACGGCCTGCCCCAGATGCACCCCCCCACTCCTCAGATATGCAGCCCTCCCCCCCCACGGCCTGCCCCAGAGGCACCCCCCCACTCCTCAGATATGCAGCCCTCCCCCCCCCACGGCCTGCCCCAGAGGCACCCCCCCACTCCTCAGATATGCAGCCCTCCCCCCCACGGCCTGCCCCAGAGGCACCCCCCCCCCTCAGATATGCAGCCCTCCCCCCCACGGCCTGCCCCAGATGCACCCCCCCACTCCTCAGATATGCAGCCCTCCCCCCCACGGCCTGCCCCAGAGGCACCCCCCCACTCCTCAGATATGCAGCCCTCCCCCCCACGGCCTGCCCCAGAGGCACCCCCCCCTCCTCAGATATGCAGCCCTCCCCCCCACGGCCTGCCCCAGATGCACCCCCCCCCCATTCCTCAGATATGCAGCCCTGCCCCAGATGCCCCCACCCCCACGGCCTGCCCCACCTTATCCCCAATACCTGCCCACGCCCCGCCCCGCCCCGCGCGCGCGCCTCACCTGCAGCCTCGTCACCAGCCGTTGCTGCTCCGCCGCCATCTCCCCCCGAACCGCCGCTGCAGCTGCCTGGTAACCGGGCTCCGGCCGATGGCGTCATCGAGTGGCGACAGCAGGCGGGGGATTGGCTCTTCCGCCTCCTTCCCTCCCGCCCCCCGCCCTGCAGTGGCCCCTAGATACTGCCCTCTTGCGGGCACGTGCGGGGAGGAGACCCATTACTGGCCAGCAGGGGGAAGGGCAGTGAGTGGCCCCATGTCCAAGTGCCACACAGGCTGGGGGCTCCCCGCTCTGAACCCCTAGCCAGTCAAAGGTAGTGACCCTCTGGAAGGGTATAAGGGGGTCCCCCTCTTTGCCTCCTGACCAGCTGGGTGATCTCACAGCAGAGCCCCATTCCCGTTGGCAGGATGGAGGGGTGGCTGGGCCAAATACAAGTGACATTATGACCAAGCAGAGGGCGTCACTCTGCCCCTCAGGTTTGGGGTAGCTGGGCCAGTACCCTGGCCTCCTCCTTAGCAAAATTCTGGGTGCACCCCTACCCTGAACCTCCTGCTTTCCAAGGGAATCTTTGCCTCTTTGTCTGGGGTAGAGTAGCTCCCAGTGCTTTATCCCCATGCCTCCTCCATTCAGCCTCAGCCCCATTTTACAGATGGGCTAACTGAGGCAGAGAGCGATTTGCAAGACCATAACAAGCCTCAGGATTTAGGAGCCTAACCCAAGACATTGTAAAGGAGCTGGAACACGCTCAGCATTTTTTGGAAATCAGGCTCCATTCAGGTGTCTCACATTAGACACCCACTACCATTAGTCACTTCTGAAAAATCACAAGCCTAGGGCAGATGCAGGAATTGAACCCAGGAGTCCTGGCTACCCCCTCCTTTGTTTTAAACTTCCATCCATTTTTCCTTCTTTACACTTTAATTAAAGTAGTGGAGAAAACAGCAAAATACCACAACTAGTTTATTTACATTACAATTTCATTATTTAGTGCTACATTCTACTACTAGAAAAACATTCTGACACGTAAACATACACTCACCTATTCACTTTCAGTGTCAAAGTGAAGCAGCTTAGCTGTTTAAGACTGGGTGTGTGTGCAAGTGTAGAAATGTTAGTTGTTTAAACTCCTCTCTTCTTACTTGTGGTGTCTGGTCTAGCAAAGCCATCACTTCTATCCTTGTTGGAATGGAAATATTACCCAGCTCCCATAGAAAGAATTTCCATAAAAGGCCTGGGGTATTTTGCAAGAGGGGTAGTTATAGGCCTCAATACAAAAAATTGTATTGTTGCAAAAATTCAACCATTAAAAAATGTTGGAGGAAAAGGATCAGACAGCAGCATCGGTGAATGACTTGTTACACTATTAGCAGAAACTTTTCTGCGAGCTCCAAAACCTGTTTCATTTCAAGTGATCATACTTCTCCTGCGTGGTTTCAGTTCCGTGTTGGCCGCTGCATTGTAGAACAGGCAGAAGCTAAACCAGCAAAAGCCTTTACTGAGCTTTTCTTGGCTGCTGCTTCTATGTTTACATTTCAGGTAGTTTCAGGCTGGTGACAACTGCCAGATCCACAGGGCTGGAGCCAGAGAGATTTTAAATGTCCTGCATAGCTAGTGGCTGTACTTTTCCACTGTTTCACCACCCTGCCTTGGAGGGACAAGGTCTGGGAGCGAGGAAAGAGGGGAGTTCAGTCTTCATGGCCTGTCAGGCCTTGATCATTCTGCTGGGAGGACTGTCAACAAGGAAGCCAGTTACAGCTGTTTGTCCACTAGGAACTTGACTGAAACCCACCAAACTCATTTCACACACAGCCCCTCGAATGGTCCAAACTGAATCAGGGTGGAAGCAACAGCCTGAAAACGAAAGGCTCTATCTCCCCTTAACAATGCTTTGTTTGGATATGGCACCTTTTATCCAGGAATCTCAAAGAACTTTATACAAGGTTGCTTAAGTATCATTAACCCCATTTTTAAAAAAAAGGAGGGGGGCAGGGAACTCAGGCACAGAGAGGTGCAGCGACTTGCCCAAGGTCACACGGTGAGCTGGGAACAGACCAGGAGAGAGAACCCAGTACGGCTGATTCCCAGTCTTTCCTCTACGATTTTCTTGTTTACTTTTCAAGTTATCTTGACAATATTTGGCCTTTTCAGATGCTCTAGAAATCCTGGATTTTGATACAAAATTATTGGACAACATGCCCCTCCCCCAGCCCAGCCCACCCCCAAAACGCTTTCTCTTAGGGGTGTCCTTCCTTTTATACCCCTACATTTCTGTACAGTTCAGAGGTGGACATGATGGATTCAACCTGGTGGAGCTTTCCCTTAGTTTGAGAATTCTCAATGCTGCCCTCTGTTGTCTATGGAGGGACCAGGCAGCCTTTTCAGCTAGGCAGTGGCAGCATCCTCCAGGTCTGGATTCTCCGCTAGATGTAGCTTTTGGCTGAGTTTTACATTAAGGAAGAAGAATCATCGATCAAGCTGCAGCCCCATCACTGACAAGATCCCTGAGGGGAGAGGCTGGAGTTCCTAACACAAACCTTCCAACTGAGTCAGTCTCTCTACCCGGTAGCAATGGCACCGGAACCGGGAGAACCGGGGGCCATGGCCCCTCCACTTTTTAACATGGGCGTAGTTTCGGGAGGCCGGAGGCAGTGTTGCCCCCCCTTAACTGCAAGCCTTGGGCAGGCATGGAGTGGCGCTGGCAGGGGTTGGGCCGTTCCGTGCCTGCCCAAGGCTTGCAGTTTGGAGGGGCAATGCCGTCCCCCGCTGCCCAAACTACATCCATGTTAAAAAGTGGTGGGCATGGCTCAGTGGCCCCTCCGGTTCCAGCACCAGTGCCGCCCCTGCCCCCGCCCCCCCTTCTGGCACCCTGGCTGGTAGCCTGTGCAGCACAGGAACGTAGGATTTGTCAATGGTTTATACCATGCAGTATCCTGCCTCATCAAACCAATGATCCATAGAAATAGCATCTCCCCGCCCCAACGGGACAGGCCAACGGTCGATAAAAAGTCTGGTCTCCTCCCTCCAGCCATGATCTGTGCATGAAACTGTGCAGACAACAGAAAAATACTCCTGGGGAACTGTGCATGGCAGAGATGGGGGAAGGGTTCCTTCCTGACCTCTAGGGAGAGCAGCCTGAAGCAGGAGATTTTACTCCTTCTTATCCTGCACAGCCAATGACGCAGGATTTCCCATACTGGATCAGACCACCAAGCCACCCCGGCTGGGATTCTGTCTCCAAGAGTGGCCAGTACTACATGCTAATTCAAACTGGTCCCACAGTTATCCAGCTCCTTCATAGACTCAGCCAAATTACTCACTCCATTCGTGGGGCCTGGTTACCCTTAGCAGTGGATTCCAGCCAGCATCCTTCACCGCTCTGGCTCAGTACATTAGGGCTCCCTCTAACCTCTTGCCCACTGGTGGGCAAAGGATGGCATGTGCTGCTCAGAGAGGTTACTCACACCTCCAGATTCCACCCTCAGGCGCCTCCTTCCAACCCAACCTTCCCTCTAAAATGGTGTCCTACAGATGTCTCCATGATAGGCTCACCTGGAAACCTTTGGCGCCGGCAGAGTCCTGACTTCTTTGAAACCCCTGGCAATTCCCAAGGAGCCTCCAAGCTCTACCGGACTCCCTGCCTAGAGTCTCTGGTAGAAGATGACCAGCATCTATTAATGGCACCTCATAGCCAATGCCATGGTCTTGGGAGATATTGGAGAGTGGGGCTCAAGTGTCTCAAAGCAGATTCCCTCTTCCCTGCCCTGCCTGAGGGGTCACCCAGCTGTGCACATACAAAACAGGCCCCCTGAAGAATCCCACAGCCCCCATAGGCCCTGGCAGAAGGATACATGGAGTTGCTGAGCTCTTCCAACTGAAAAGGGAAACAGAACCACCATTAGAACAAGGTGACAAGCAGCTATGACGAAAGAGGGAACAGGGCCCCGCCTTGCCTTTGAAGATCATTAGGGGGCATTATCTGTATTGTGGTAGCCCCCAGAGGGGGTCGGGGCCCCGTTGCACTAGGCACTCAGAGCAGCACGGTGTAAGTGCGGGGCTTGAAGGGAGCAGGGATGCGGTCGAGGGTGGGCTCCGGGGTCAGCCCATGATGGGGGAACTCTCTGGTACTCACATTCGTCAGCAACTGATCTAGGTTCCTGTCTGCCACCGTCTTCTTCTGGTCCTCAGAGAGCTCCTCCACGTAGACATCCAGGCTGAAATGCAGGCGTGCCAGCTTCTCCTGCATCTCTCGGACGTGCTCCAGCTGCTCGAAGGAGCACTCCTTCCCTGTGCCACCCAGGAGAGGGACCTGGTTACACTCAGCCACCACGACACATCCTCTTGCAGTAGAGAAGCCTAACCCGCTGTCCCAGGGTTTCCCATTGCGGATGGACTGGGCCTGCTCCGGACATCACACAACAGGATGTGTAGCAGGAGCCTCCCCGATTAGCCAGATCTTCCAGCGCCAGCCATGGTGGCTTTGGGTGGTCCTAGCTCCCAGCACCCCAGGGCCAGGCATTGATACGTTGGGGACCCCATTCAGGCTGATGAACCCCGATAGAGGAGTTGCCCCCTGCTTACCAAAGGCCTGCAGTTTGCCCGAGTGGAAGTCGTTGAGCAGGTTCAGCAGCCCCCCCTCCATCTCATAAACATCTGAGACGTCGGTCAGGAAGGAGTGCTGCAGAGGGGCCCCCAGTGCCGCGCCCCCACTGCCCCCAGGCTGAGGCAAACGAGATTTCTCTTTGTTCACCCTAGATAGAAAACACAAACCCACATGAACATTGCCGGGAGGCCTTTCCATGCCAAGAGATGCAGCCTCCTAACTCGTTAGCCTTGTCTTTCCTCCAAGGAGCTCGCAGTGCTTAGCCTCCCACACAACAGAAATAAGGGACCCAAGAGGTGCTACCCCAGTCAAGCAGTTCTGCATGATGCAATGCGCTGGTCTAGCCTGTGTGAGCATGTTGCACCCAGCCACTAGAGGGAGACAAGTACAGCAGCCTGCTACTTACAGCTAAAGGGGGCTATTGCTGTAGCTCCAGTCCTTAAAAAAAAAAAAAAAAACCATTTCTGGAGTGTGTTCCCAGCGTTTGCAGTAAGTGATTTGCTGGAAGGTGAAGCAGCGTTCCAGTACAAAGTGCCGGACTGGCACCGCAGAGCATTCCGGCACAACTCGAGCCCTGGCTAGCTCACGCAGGAGTGGCCTGTGTGGTTTTGGTGCTCGCAGTCTCAGGTGTAATACCTGGGGACATGCAGCATTTGTAACCCAGGCTCCCCGTCATCCCAGCCCCCAGCACTGACCTTTTGAACTTGGCCCGTTGCTTTGGTGAGGGCAGGTGAGGCAGCCCCAGAGAGAAGGTGGTGCTTTTGCTGGTGGGGACGGGCAGCTTGCGCAGAGCACTGGATGACGCAGGCTGAGCTAAGCCAGGCTTCGGACTCCTCTTCTTCTTCTTGTCTTCCATCTTGAGAACCCGATCCCCAGGCGGGGGCCAGTCGCAGGCTCAGTAACACACTGCAGCAAGGAACCTCTGGGCACTGAAAGAAGGAGACACTGTTCACAAGGGAGACAAAGCCCCTATCTTCAGCCCCTTTCTCCAGCGTAGGCTATTCAAGTGCAGACAGAAGTTGCTCCCGTGTGGATAACCTACAACAGGGGTAATCAATCAGTGGACCGCAGGCCCAAGCCAGACTGCCAGACACTTTTGAACAGACCCTCCCCAGCATATTTTTAATTGACTTATTTTTTATTGTCGTCTCTGGAATCTGGACCTTCCCTATATCTAGGCTGAGAAATTTGGACCTTGACAAAAAATAATGGATTACCCCTGACCTGGGGGCTAAGAAAAAGAATGCTCAGTATTGCCCAGATTTCCCTCTGCCCCAGATCAGGAGATCCGCCTGAGGTATTTATCTGAGCACTTCACAGTCTTGAGGGTATTTATCCTCACAACACTCGTCTGAGGCAGGGAAGCGTTATCCCCACTTAATAGATGGGGAACTGAGTCACAGAGGGGACTCATGCAAGGTCACACAAGTAGTACGGCAGAGCAGGTTTTGAACCTGGGTTCTCCTGACCCCCAGGTTAGCACTTGAACCATGGGGCTTCTTTTCCTTTTCACCAGGAAGCATTTTTCTGAAGGGTGGGAACAGCACCCAGAGCCTCTCCAGAAACGGCCCCTGCAGCAAGGGGTGTCTGCAAACAGGAGCCAGGAGAGGAGTCAGGAAAAATTACACAACCAAATGACCAATAGAACAGGGTCCAGACAACCAGCCTCTAGACCTGCCTCACTCCCCGTCCCTCCCTTTGGGTCACGAGTGCTAATGTGAACTGGATGCGTCTGTGACAATGAGGATCCTCCTGGCTGAAAAGAGAAGCTTCAGTGGAACTCAAGTGCCTGCCAAACCAGGAGCCACACCATCTGCTGCTGAAATGTGGCCACCTCTGGGATAAGTGGGAGCTAGATACAGGAGTGCATGTAACCCCCTGTTCAGCATGTATTACATATCCCCCTTTATGCCCATTACATTGATGGCAGACCTCTGATGCAGGTCCCAGCTGGAGGACTCAGGCCTGTAGTGGCTCATGCTCTTAGCTCTGGAGGTCCCCAGTTCTGTCCATGCTGAAGGTCACTATTTTGGTTTTGCATCTCATCCAGAAGAGGACAGCACCCTGGCAGCACAGGACCCTTAGCACCATGCTGGGGCCGGTATTACTTTCATTCACAGGCCCCTGTGTTGCCGTTGGAGGTTTCCTATCAGTACAGTGCATGCCACAGAACACTGACTACTCACTGCCCCAGGAAGATGCAGTAACCACAGTATCACTTTCAAACCAGTCACTATGTTGAGCGGGGCCCATTGCCCTTACCCAGCTTGACCCTACTTAACAAGCTCAGATGAGATCATAGCCTGAGGGATGTATTTGGGTCTCAAGGCATGAGAAGAAATATTTAAATACCCACATGTCCAAACAAGCACCTACCCTGTGTCTCCCCCTGCCCTGGTGCCTTTCCCAAAGTTTTACTTTCTCTTCTTTCTACATCTGTCCTCTAAAATATTGAAATGCACTCTATGTGTGAGTATATTTGTAAGTTTCAAGACTCTCTTTGTATCTAACAAGACAGGGAGGTGGGGGCAAGGAAATAAAGCAGCTATTCAATTGTTCTCCAAGTGCTGTATAAATATTTTAGTGTTTAAGAAGAATCAAAATCCTGGTTTTTAAAGTGACACTCCCAAGCAAGCATTTAACACTGATCAGTCGTAATCTCAACCAGCAGATGATATCTTCCTACTACAGATCCTCAGCTGGCCTAAATCAGCATAGCTCCACTGAAGTCAGGAGTTTGCCAATTTACACCAGCTGGGGACCCAGCCCATTGACCTCCATGGACCTAGATTGATTTACACGAGCTGAGGATCTGGCCCATTACATTCAAACAGAAAAGGCCAGGCTGGAAAAGCAGACTAAAGCTCAGAGTAAGAGCCCAGGTCAAGAAGGTCAATGACATTCTGGGTTTTTGTTTTTTTTTAAAGTAAGAGGAATTCGATGAAGGTGTTGATGACACTTGCTCTGGGTTTATTTCTATTTAATTAATTACCTGCAGTGATTTTTGACCTGCACAATCTAGTATTATTTATAAATAACATTTTATATTTAAATGAACAATCAAAAGGCTGTTCGGTCATTTTCTCTGTTGTTTTGTTAAGAATTAGGCAAAAGGGGCCCTAGGGAGCAAACTGTGCACCTCCCCAGAGATGGGGCAGGGCAAGATTCACCCACCCTAATGTTCTTCAAGTCTGAGGGGGTAGAGGGGAAATCACGTCAGGCAGGGAAAGATGATTTGGATCTCCAGCCTCAGCAGAGACTATCAGTTCCAACTGAAAGGGTTTGTTTTGTTTTAAACATACACCTGATAGGAGGTCACTAAATGAAGACAGCTTTAATGTACTGCTGACATGGGATTTGAACCTGCGACCAAGACATGAAGGGCTCTATCCCATCACCCTAAGCTGTGCAGAACTCTCGGTCTATATTCTTTAGAGACTATACATTTCAGTACAGGGCTTGTGTGTGTTTGTACAATGCCTCCTTGAACAATGGAGCCCAGATCCCAATCGAGGCCTCTAGGCACTACTGCAGTCTAGGATTCCTAATTACACTGGAAATTTAGCCTGGAAACACTGGCAGGTCGAACCAACAAGCCCAAACCAGCCCTTGGCACGGCACTATGTCAGGGGAACTGGGTCTCCTTCCGACTTTATACCGGCCCCATTGATCAAGCTTTAATAAAACACAGCAGGGCTCCTGCTAGTCTTCCTCCATACGCCATTCCCATTGTTCTGTACAATGGCACCTCAGCTGGAGCTGGTCGCTGCTGGGTCTGATCAAAGCCCTGTCGTAGGTGGTGGAAACAGATCCCTCTTTGTTCAGTATGAAAATGGCTGTGATTCCTAATAAGTTACCCAGACAATTATTTCAGAGTGTCGCGTTTTGTTTTTTTAACTAGCGGCATATCCACCCTCCACCCCCCAGACACTGGACAGCCATGAGCAGATTCAGAACCGACCTTCATCCCCACCCTAGCACTGCACGCCTGGGGAGCGAGCTGCACACGGGAAGCCAATCTCCAGAGAAGAGAAATGCCAAGATCAGGAGGACACCAGCCGCCCCTCCCCAGCAAACTGCCGGGCTCCCCCGCACGATGGTCTCTAACCTCCCTGCTCCCCACCCTCAAAAACCCCGCCGCAGAAGCCGCCGCAGGCTAGGGCTGCACAAGCCCCAGCGCGCTGAACAGAACCCGCAGAGCGCCGCTGTAGCCGGGCCGCGTTCCAAAAGGGAACGTTCGCCCCGTCTCCGTTCCACCGCCCCTCCCCTGCCGTGCCGTGCCGTGCCGTGCCGTGCCGAGCCGAGCGCCCTACGAGGTGACACTGACCTGAGAGGAGGCTGCCGCGGCCTGACCCCGCTCTGCTCCCAGCGGCAGGGCGCCCTGCAAGGCTCGGTGCCCCCAGGGCCCCGGCGCCAATTTGCATTTAAAGGGGCCGGGGCCTTCCTCCAGCTCGCCTCGCGTCCCGGCGAGGCTCTTCAGGCGCGCAGGCCGATGGCCGGGGATCAGGTCACTCGCTGCCCAGGGCTGATTTTGCCTTCATTCCCGCGTAACGCCTCCCCTGCCCTGACTTCAGTGCGGGCCACGGCTTGACGTCCGCCCGCTCCGTCAGAAGAGCGGAGTTCAAGCCCCGGGTCTGCATTTATGTCGCTGGGTTCCCCGGCCTGATTTCATGGTCAGTGAACAAACACAGGACAGCTCCAGTGGGGTGAAACTGCAGGATCACTGTCTGCCTCTCTGTCACAGGCACGGGGCGCCGCCAGAGTGTTGGTTTACGCCGCTGAAGATCTGGCTCAGAGTCTCTATCTTCCCTTTCCTGTCTAGAATATATTCCACTGTTCCGTTCGGCAGAAATGTGTATTGAAACCGCTAGACCCATCAAAATGAGAGGGTGTTGCCAGCATTCACAATTTTATCTTGAGTCTCACAACATAGGGTCTTTTCTTCCTAAAGCCCCAGCTCATGGAGTCATGGGATTATCTCAGCTTAAAAGAAAAATAAGCTTCTAAGTAGGGATAGGATACAGAGGGACCTAGACAAATTGGAGGATTGGGCCAAAAGAAATCTGATGAGGTTCAATAAGGATAAGTGCAGGGTCCTGCACTTAGGATGGAAGAATCCAATGCACCGCTACAGACTAGGGACCCAATGGCTAGGCAGCAGTTCTGCAGAAAAGGACCTAGGGGTGACAGTGGACGAGAAGCTGGATATGAGTCAACAGTGTGCCCTTGTTGCCAAGAAGGCCAATGGCATTTTGGGATGTATAAGTAGGGGCATTGCCAGCAGATCGAGGGACGTGATCGTTCTCCTCTATTCGACATTGGGGAGGCCTCATCTGGAGTACTGTGTCCAGTTTTGGGCCCCACACTACAAGAAGGGTGTGAAATATTGGAAAACGTCCAGCGGAGGGCAACAAAAATGATTAGGGGACTGGAACACATGACTTATGAGGAGAGGCTGAGGGAATTGGTTTCAGAGTAGCAGCCGTGTTAGTCCATATCCGCAAAAAGAAAAGGAGGACTTGTGGCACCTTAGAGACTAACAAATTTATTAGCGCACAAGCTTTCATGAGCTACAGCTCACTTCATCGGATGCATACAGTGGAAAATATAGTGGGGAGATTTTGTATACATAGAGAGTGTATGCAGACTGTAACAAGAGTGATCAGGTAAGGTGAGCTATTACCAGCAGGAGAGCGGGGGAGAGGGGGGAACCTTTTGTAGTGATAATCAAGGTGGACCATTTCCAGCAGTTGACAAGAACAGTAGTGGGGGGGGGGGATAAACAAGGGGAAATAGTTTTACTTTTTGTAATGACACAAAGTAAAACTATTTCCCCTTATTTCCCCCCCTACTGGTCTTGTCAACTGCTAGAAATGGCCCGCCACACAAAGTAAAACTATTTCCCCTTGTTTATTCCCCTCTTCCCCCCTTTCCCCTCCCCCGCCCCCCCCACTGTTCTTGTCAACTGCTGGAAATGGCCCATCTTGATTATCACAACAAAAAGTCCCCCCCTCCCCCCCCCGCTGATAATAGCTCACCTTACCTGATCGCTCTTGTTACAGTCTGTATGGTAACACCCATTATTTCATGTTCTCTGTGTATATAAAATCTCCCCACTATATTTTCCACTGAGTGCATCCGATGAAGTGAGCTGTAGCTCACACAAGCTTATGCTCTAATCAATTTTTTAGTCTGTAAGGTGCCACAAGTACTCCTTTTCTTTTTGAGGGAATTGGGATTGTTTAGTCTGCAGAAGAGAAGGGGGGTGGGGGGATTTGATAGCTGCTTTCAACGACCTGAAAGGGGGTTCCAAAGAGGATGGATCTAGACTGTTCTCAGTGGTAGCAGATGACAGAACAAGGAGTAATGGTCTCAAGTTACAGTGGGGGAGGTTTAGGTTGGATATTAGGAAAAACTTTTTCACTAGGAGGGTGGTGAAGCACTGGAATGCGTTACCTAGGGAGGTGGTGGAATCTCCTTTCTTTGAGGTTTTTAAGGTCAGGCTTGACAAAGCCCTGGCTGGGATGATTTAGTTGGGGATTGGTCCTGCTTTCAGCAGGGGCTTGGACTAGATGACCTCCTGAGGTCCCTTCCAACCCTGATATTCTATGATACTAGCCCTCCTGGCTGCAGAGAAAAGCTTGAAAATGTGACCCCCCTAAAAGAACAAAATTTGACATTTACTATTTTAAAAAATTAAGCCATTCTCTTGATTTTTGGGGCCTGTCTCATGATTTGTTTAACTCTCAGGGAATGTCTATATAGCATTTCGGAGTGAGCTTCCCAGCCTGGGGTCGAAAGACATGGGCCCGGGGGGCTTGTGCTAGAACTCTAAAAATACCACTGTTGACGGTGCTTTGAAGTTGCAGTTTGAGCTGGAGTTTAGGCTTTGAAGCATAGGGAGGGGGGTCATATGTCTGTGGACCCAGGCTGGGAGGCTTGGTCCAAAATACTGTGTAGACATACATTTAAGGTTCACTGTGGCAAACAGGGCAATCTCCTGGATGGACCTTACTGAATTCCGTTAAACCTTATTGAATTAAGTTCAATGCCTTTGGTGTTGATGATATTAAAATACAGTTGTTGACATGTCATTACGGGATTGTATATAATTTTCCTAGGACGCACGACTAATGTAAATCTTGGGAAATGGTAGGAACTTCAAGCAACTTTTTGAAACAATATGAACTTTTAAAATTAAGTGGGTTTCCCAGGAAATCCCTAGGAGGCAGGAGTATGCTAATATAATTCATCTGATTAGTCAAGAACTTGACTTTTGGAAGTTTTGCCTCCAGGAGAGGACCCATTGTCTGGCTGATTACCTTTTCATGGTCTCTTTGAAGACCCCCATTGTGGATAAAGGACTCTCTTACTGATCCATGAGGGATCTTGTTCTGAGCAAAGGGTGTTAACAAAATTGAAACCACCAGAAAACCCCTGTGTGGGGATTTGAAGGCCTGCTCACCAGCCAGAGCCCATGCTGGAGTTGGGGTGACCTCTTGGAAGCTTATTAGCACGTGTGTAGGTTCTTTTATTATTTTTAATATGTTTTGTCTGTATTGCTTTTACCTTGGGACTAAAACATGCTTGCAACCATTCAGCCTGGAAATACCCTGATCAGAAGGGAGAGAACCGTGGGTCTCCACCCAAGAGAGGCCACAGCTGGGGAGCCAGCAGCCTAGAGTGGGTGCCCTTGCCAGACCATAAAGGAGGAATGCAGGTGCAGTTGCCCTGAACTAATGTATGACCATAATAAATTATATATTAAAATATATAGTATCCATGTTATATATTGTATTGGTAAAATTATTCTAGAAAGCTATTAATACTTTTACTAACACGTGCTGTAGCGTTAATATCTCTTTATAAGTATATCATGTTTTTAAACAGACTTTTAATATTGAAAAAATTATTAAATATTGACCATGCTAAAATTGATTTGCCATTTCCTCTTGAACCTTCCACCCTCATGGATCTGGATCCTGCTCCCACTGCCTGTGGGCCCTAGCAGGGTAGTGAGTACTGTAGGTGCACATAATGATACAGAGAAGGGAAATATTGCTCTTGACAGGGCCCAGAATGGGCTAGTATGCAGCGGGACAGTGGTGTTGCACCTGTCTCAGTCTGTCATCTTGTTCTCCAAAATCTCAGCTTGCATACATAAAATAATGATATTAAATAAGTCTCTGTTATGGTTGTGAAATCTCAAAAATGTGAACCAAGCAAGACTGCAGCAGAGATAAATCTGCAGAGAGCCTGGAACAATAGCTCAGAGAGGTGTAAACTGCCTCATTCAACTAAGAGAGACAGGATGGGTGAGGTAATATCTTTTATTGGACCAATTTCTGTTGGTGAAAGAGGCAAGATTTCCAATTTACAGAGCTCTTCTTCAGGTCTGGGAAAGGTACAAGGTGGAACAGATTGTTAAGCCTAAGGGAATGGGCGACAGCAGATGGGTCACTTGATGATTACCTGTTCTATTCATTCCCTCTGAAGCATCTGGCATTGGCCACTGTTGGAAGACAGGATACTGGGCTAGATGGACCTTTGGTCTGATCCAGTATGGCCGTTCTTACGGCGTTAACACATAATGTAAAAGACTGAAGTAGATGGCTATTTTTAGCACACCAACCTGGGGTGAGCTAGCACAAGTCTGTCTACCCGGGCTCGGAAGCTTGCTCCAAACTGCCGCATAGACATACCCTGAGTGGTGTTGCCTGGTGATGCACACAGGCAAAGCTGGTTTTGTGTCCAGAGTTTGGAAAAGCACCACCATTTTCCTAATTTGACCCATTCCCTCACAGAAAATGCTCTAGAAGCTTCAGCTGGTCTAATGTCCTTAAATCCATGCAGAACAGATGGGATCTGGGCTTTTATGGCGTTGTTGGAAAGATTCCCCTGTATTAATTGCCCAGAACATATTGTATCTATCTTGGATGTATAAAGAACTGAGTAAAAGCCTGTGGGTCCTAGATGATTTCAAACCTCATGCTTACAGCACCCAGTCATCCCTTCCATTCCTCATCAAAGGGGACTATAAACCAGCAGGTATCTGGAGGTTGCCTGGCCATTTAATTCTCACCCAATATGTTTTTGATTTTGAGCCCAAAATGATTCAGCCTGTAACAAATCCTTCTCTAACAGGAGTCCAGAGAAGAGGCTGATCCTTTATGGTGTCAATGCTTTAGATGAGGCTTTCAGAAAAGGGAACACGTGCAGGGAGATGAAAGAAGCATGGAAAGGGTCCTGCTGCCTTTTGGGGGGGAACCTCGGTCTGAGTGTGAGACTGCAGTGAGCAGTGGTCCTGTCACAGCACATGGGGCTGAACTTGGGTGAATTCTTGAGGTCCTTTCCACCCTTACATTTCTGTGAAGATCACATCCCCTTTCCTTCCTACACATGACTTATAACACACAGCACATCAAACAGAAGGAGCTACCTCTTCAGCATGTTCTGCTTCCAGATGGCCTGAATTATGGTTATCAAGAAAGAAACGGTAGCAAACTGCATAGGTGCTCCCGTGGCATGTGTCCCGCCAAGCTATTTACAGGAGTGATATTTTAACTTTAACTACCACAGCTCACGTGCGCTGTGACTGAGGCCTGCTGCTGTCCTGTTAAAGAACCACATTTTATTTGGTAAGGAAATGTCAAAAGCTAGCTGTAAAGGAGGGCTTGGGCCCAGCTGGGTGAACGTAACCCTCAATCCCCCTCTCGGAACACCACATGCCAGAGCCTACAACAGCCCAGCTGGTTGGCAAGGACACAGTGGTGCGTCTCCTGCAGGGGACGGGAGAGGTTCACCACAGGTGCAATACAAGCCATACGGATGCTGCTTCCCAGCCTCACAGTGCTGACAGACTCCAGCAGCAGGATCCATTTCCATGACATCTGTGGAGGTTGGGCAGCATCTCCTGATAGGTAGTGCTTCCTGCCAAGCCCTCCCTCTTTCAAAAGGCACCGCCTGCTTTTTGCCCTCCACTCCCCAGCCCCTTCTGGGCTGATCATTAACAGCCATGCCAGGACTGGCGCTTCAGAGGTACCATTTGGGGAGATCGTCAGGGGTAGCTGCAGTTCAGAGCAGGGTCAGCCATAGGAGTGCTTAGGACAAAGGGTCACACAGCAAGCTGAGGAAAGAAGCCCTCACCAGGGGAAGGCTGTTGGGATGGCATCAAGAGGAGTCCATTTCCCTCTGACACCTTAAATTTAAAGCCAAGCCTGGGAGTTTTCAGCCCCCAAAGGCCTTCAGCTCCATGGGCTGGTGCATTACTAAATTCTTTGCCTAACAGCCCAGGGAGAAGCTGTGCTTCCATTGAGATCTCATCCCTTTACATCTCATTAATGGAAATCCCTGCTTCTAGTTCTCCTTAAGTGTAGGCACCACTTACAGCCTGAAGAGATGCTCAAAGACAATCCTGACTTGGGTAGGCTGGTTCTTTGCCACCCCCAGCTCCACCAGGAGGCAGGAGCGGTTGTTCTGCCCGGGGACAGGATACAATGCAAGCCCATCTCACGACAGCCACAAGACCTGTGTAAAACTGGGCTCATCTGGAGTGACACATCCCCATGAGGGCAAAATCAAAACTGCAGCTCAGTGCCACAGAGGTTGCATGGCATCGAGGAGAAGAGCATGGGGAGGACGAACAGGGGACAAGACCCGGTGCCAATGTTTGGCAAGTGATGAACAAAGGCCCAGGCCTGGGGTAAAGCAACTGATTCCTTGAATGCTGTTTGAGGCCGGTAGGCTCAGGGCATGTCTACATCATAACTGTAACAGCACTATACTGGCAAAATACTCCTGGTGTGGACGCAGCTTAAAACCAGCAACCCTTGCTTCTGCTGATATGGCTTGTTCCAGCCACCCTGACCAAGACAAGCTAAAGTTCCGTTTTGTCTCTACACTAGTGTCTCTACACTAGTGGCTTCGGTTGGCACAGCTCAGTCAGTCAGCGATCACTGCTCTTCGCATCCCGGACCGACAAAGCTCTGCTAGCAGGAAGACGTCTGTAACGTAGACACCGCGGAAAGGGTACAATGTACTACACCTTGACCCCAACTCCTGCGAAAATGCTGAACTGGCTTCCAGCTCATCAATACTTCCTCCTAACACCCAAAGGAGGGCCCTGCTATGGAGGAGCCGCACAAGCAGCTATCGGGATCTAGTGATGCACCGGCATCAGAGCACTGAGCCTCTCCATGCCAAGCATTTCCTGCTCTCCCTGGTTACTCGCAAATATTTTATGTATGCTGCATGGTGGATGAAGCCTGTAATTAGGATACAGGAAAAGAACATCATTCTCTCGAGAAAGATACAGAAAACTTGGCTCGCTGTGTATGGTGTAGGGGGAAAGAAGTACAGACACACCAGCAAGTGGTTTATGTGCATTTCTATTGGATATGAAGATACATACAACAGATCCTACACACAGGTTATCTGTACCATCGCAAAAAGAGTTTGTGGATTTCTAAACAGCAGGAGCTGAGGAAAGTCCGGATACAGGCTGCAGCCCTTCACCTTAACTAACCTTCCAAAAACGAGGCGTGGTCCCATCAGGTCATAAATACATTCTCTTGCTCAGTAAGTCCCAGTTTGCATCGAGAGGCAGAGAGAGACTTCCCTGAGCTGACAGTAGTGATACTTCAGGCAATGGGGCCAGAAGACAAAACCAAAGCCAAGCTCCATTGAGTACGTTCCACTGACTTTAAAGAGAGACCCAGGCTAATCAGCAGGCTAAGACCTCCTGCTCTGTGATGACCAGAAAGATTCCAGCTTGTTAGGTCCTGTCTCCACTAGAGACTTAATTCATTAACCAGAAAAGTCGTACTGGTTCAATACCGTTTGAACTTCAAGTGGAGACAGGATGAGCGTACAGTAGCACCTTCTGCTGGCTGATCCCAAAAACAGCACTGTGGATGGTTTACAAGGGCCCTGTGCAGCTGCCTAGAGATAAGCTGCTAAGCAGTGTTGCCAGAAGAGAAACAGTGGGAAGAAAAATTAAAGTTCCCCACCAAACAGCTCCAGTCTAAGAAAGATAAAAGAGTGGAGAGTGACTGAAATTTACTTGAGCTGATCATGTTTGGTTTTAAGCAAAGGAGGATGGTACTGAAAATAAAAGTATATTGTGAACTAAAGTTTTAGTGAGGCCTGCTTCAAAACTAGTAGAGGACTGGGGAGATTTACATGAGTGGAGGAGTTTAGAGAAATGGTTATCTGAGGGCCAATCCCAGAAGTCTTTGCTCAGGCAAGACTCCCAAACTGAAGTCCGTGGGATTTTGCCCCCATAAGGACCGGTTAAAGCAGCAGATTCCCCATCTCATGGGACTGACAGGATGGAGAAATGGTGCGCTGCTCTCACACTCTGCTGAAGGGAGAGATTGCATGCATCCATTTCTCTCAGCAATCTTTCCCTGCAGAGCAGCGGTCAGCCAGGAAGACGGTCAGATGGGTACGTTACTGGGGAAGGGTACTTGTGAATGAGGTGCTGTTACGACAAAGTCAAAAGGAGCCTGCCAGAGCACTGGAGCAGCGGCACGTCACAGCCAGTAGACTATCCATGTGGACATGGCTCCCTTCTCAGGGGCTGAGCCTAGAGCACGTTGCTCATGGGCCCAACTATTCAGCCAAGGACAAAGCTGAGGTTTTGTCTTTCTGGAACCACCGCTTTGTAAACACCTACCGTGGGGCAGCACAGAGGCCCTTCCACAGGGAAAGGGATCTAGACAATAACCTGGAGGACCTCCTCACCCCCTCACGGTATTCATGTGCAAAACAAGTAGGAAGTAGACCTTTGGATTAACTCTTTAATACACTTGTGCATGTGTGCGTATAGCGTAGAGGCAACTGTGAATTATAAGGCTATTGAGACATCAGCAGGTTCTGGAAATATCAAGAGTCAGGAGGGACGGCTGCTAGGGGGCTTTCTGATGTGTCCAAGACCCCACATTGTTTCTCCATTTCCTTTTGCTCCCATACAATACATGGACTGTATGACAAAGAAAAACAGCCTCTTCTCTCCTTCTTCTAAGGGAAAGAGAAAGTGCTAACCAGGAAAAAATAAGCCAGCACACCCCAGCAGCCTGCCTTCAGGCAGGTCGGTTTTAAACCAGGAAGGAGAAAAAGGAGCATCCAAGGCTGGGAAATGCTTCAAATTCTCCCCATTTCCACTCTCTGCTTTAAAGTCACGTTGAAAGCAGGACGGCTGCAGACCGCACTCGTGACATTTCCAGTTGTTTGGATGCTATGAGCTGGTGGGAGGGACTGGAGACGGTTCACCCATCTGGCCCCCTGTGCTGCACTAGCTTTTAAAAGGGCATCACAGCCCACCACTAACAAGGTCTTTTAGCAAAAGGGCCAATCAGTTGAAAATCCGTGTATTAGATATCCACGCACACGCAGGAAAGTGGGTCAATCTAGTTTATATATATCCATATATAAAAGTGTATGTTGCCCTGCACATTGTTTTATATATCATATATATATATGTATATATTAAAAAAAAAAAATCTCCAAAAGCCTAAACTGGAAAATCTCAAAGCCCCCAGTGTTGGGACTAAGGAAAGGACATTAGATCAGTCTGTGGAACCATTCATATGTTACCATCCCTTCCCCTATCTCCACCTGCTTAGTCAGCACAGCGAGAGCATTCCTCAGTCCCAACCTAACCCAAAGCTCCTATGCTCAGTTCTCCGGGGTTCTCCGCAGGTTCTGTGCAGTGCATTGGCTTTGCTGAGCGAAGACAATCCTCCCTGGGGCACTGCTGCGCTACAGCACCCCCTAGTGCTGGCTCACCAGAGCTGTCTTGAGATGGGTCCTTTAGGGGTTCCAGCGTGTCTGCTTCGGCCTGGGGTGTATGGGCACACAGGTCCTGCACCTTCTTGTTCAGGTCATTGCGCTCGGTCTGAAGGGCTCGGCAAAGTTTCTCCAGGCGCTGGATTTTCACCTGAAGCCCTTCCAGCTCCTTATCCCGAAGGGTTTTCTGCAAAAAGAGTCAACGGTCCCCAAGCAGTGAAGGTGAGGAATTGAGAGTCTTACCGCTAAGACAGAAACCTAGAGTCTGAGGCCGGGGAAGAGGCAAAGGGAAACTCCTGGAAGAAACAGGCCAAGTTGACAGGCAAACATATCAGCAGTCAGCAAAGGACCCAACATTCATATGCTGTCACCACCCTTTTCAATCTACCTGTTCCCTTGCGGGGCAGGGAGTGACTGTCCATCTCGGTAGCACCTTCCTTTCAAACACCATCATTAACCCTTGCTTCCTCACCACTAGTTTGGTGAGTCTCATTATCCTCTGTACACTGAGGGGAAGGGACTTGCCCAAGATCACACAATGAGTCAGAGGCAAAGCCAGGAACCAGACTCTTGGTACTTACTCCCAGTTGCCTGTTCTAACCACTAGATCGCTCTCTGATGCAGTCGCCATTGGCTATTTGCCAGTCTCAGTGTACCCAATAAAATGCAAAGCTGAACCAGACGCCTGACAAGGTGCCGCAGCATGGTACCACGGACGGGGCTTACCTCCTCGGCCATCTCCAGCAGAGCCTTGTTGCTGCTCTCCCAGCGAGACCGATACACAGTGGTCTCTTTCTCCAGCTTCTTGATCTTTTTTGTCATCTACAGAAATACAGCAATAAAAGGAAAAGAGAAACAGTGATACAGAGCGTCGTGATCGGACAGTTTCTACAGCACCCTCGAGGGGGCATGGACATTCCCAGAGCAAGGGGTCAGATGCCAGCCGGCCCAGGAAAGTGCAGCAGCCCTTCCGCCTTGCCTCATCTCACCCACTGGAGTCAGTTTCACTGAGAGGGAATATTGACCAGGCCTCCCCAAGCCTCTGATACCCACCACTCACTGACCAGGGCACAACAAACCTGAACAGGAGCTGGGACTAAGCCACCCCCATGCCCAGCTCTAAACTCCCCTAACCTTTGGGAAGGCTCAGGTGCAGGCTCTGCCTATCACGGCTAACCCTCGACCAACCTCCACCACCCCACCCCAGAACAACTCCACCCACCCCATTGCACAGGAAAGCTCCTTCTGCTAATGATTGCTGAATCCAACTGGTTTACTTCCCAGGAGTACATAGCTCCTGGAAGATTTCTGAGGATGGTGAAAGCTGGCCTCCACGTAATCAAGGAGTTGCCGCTTTACCAGCTTGGAAACCCAGTGGGGATGTTGGCAGACAGTGGCTCTAACACATCAGAGAGGACCATGCCAGCTCTCTGGCCAATAGGGGTGGCAGCCACAGTACCTTTTCCATCTCCTGTTTGAATGTAGTGAACACCTCACTGCTTTTGGAAAGCGTGTTCTGAAACTCCTCAAACTTCTCTGTGTAGAGGGCCAGCTAGGGAGAGAGGGAATTACAGCTCAGCGCCGAGTACCTTGACACTGCACAGCAAGCATATCGTTCCAGCCTCCCTTCCCCATTCCTCCCCAGTTCAGTGTCCAGCATGGGAGAGGCTGGATTTCTGTGAAGAACTGGGCTGACTCTCAAGATTCAAGCCCTTGTGGTTCAGTTGGTCCTGCTCTGGGCAGGGGGTTGGACTAGATGGCCTCCAGAGGTCCCTTCCAACTCTGTTATTCTATGATTCAGTAGAGTTCAGGGCTCTATGGTGTAACTCGCAACACCAAGCTGCTATGCTCAGAGTCCTGGACTAGACAGAGGGGAACAATCCTCCCGTTTTGCTTAGGCCCAGTCCTGCAAGGTGGTGCATGCCCTCAACTTCCACTGACTTCAGCATCTCACAGGATCAAGCTTTCTGTCCCATGTGAAAGAACAACCTACCTCAGCACTGAGAAAGATGCTGGTAACACTGCGACCCCTTCCTTCCTCCAAGGAAGCAGAGAGGTTAAAGGGCATAGGGAGGTCCCACCCTGCATTGTACCTCCTGCGCTGTACCAGGAGCCAACACACCAGTGCAGACCACCCCCTTCCTCCCCCAGGGAAACGGGTTTCCTTCCACCTCTTTGCAGGATGAAGGGAACCATAAGAGCCAGACAGCCTGGGCTGTGCTACGTCACCTGCTGCTTGAGATGAGTCTCCTGCTGCTTCATCAGCTCACACATTCTCTGAGACTCCACGGCCTCTTTCAGCAGCTAGAGGAGAACGAGGGAGATGGGAATGCAGTTAGCTAACTGGACTCCAGGGAAGAGCTTGAGTCCATCCTAGCTCGGGAAGGGCCAGCTGGGTCAGAATCAGACACACCTGCAAGGCAGGGGCTTGGCACTGATCCAATAGTGAAGCACAGTCAATGCTGAAGAACAGACCAGGGCTTCTATTGCTGGGGACGGCCACTGTAGAGGATACTGGACTGGGACAGCCTGATCTGGCTGGGCAATTCCTTACCTCCCAACAGGCCAGCTGCTCTTAGGAAAGCGTTAGCAGGGAGGCGAGAACTAAAAGGTTCAACAGGATTCTCTAAGATAGTTGCCAAAGCTGGAGACTTACAAAGTCCTTCTCCCGCTGGTGTCTCTCCTCTGCCTCCTTCAGCATCTCCTGGGCCTGCTGGAGCTTGGCATCCACCAGCTGCTGCTGCAAGTCCTTGTGTTTGAACACCTTATCGATATGCTGCCAAGGGAAATACAGGGGCTGTTACTAACATGGTCACCTAGGCTCTGCTCCCCACATAACGCGTCAGCGATTCCACAGGAGCAGAGGGGCATATGACCCAGGAGGACATGTCCACAGGCCACCCAGGAGCCCTATGCGTTCTATGTGGGGCATGCCCACTAGTTCATAGTACCTGGGTTACCGAAGGAGGGACCTCAGTGGTTTCAGTTCCAATAACCCACGTTACTGCAAGGGAGAGGCACCAGTCCGGTGCTTAGAGCATAAGGCTCCTGGGTTCTAATCCTCTCTCTGCCACTGGCTCGCTTCACCCCTCTATGCCTCAGTTTCCCATTTGTAAAATGGTGATAAGGAGTATCAGGCAGGTCTGGGGTGAATAGCTCTGTGCAGCCAACAGCACTGCAGTTCAGTGTTATCATGACATAAATTAATATCATCCCAGTCTCCAGGAATCCACATCACCTTGTGGGTGCAGGTGGGGGGTGTATGTGAAGGAAAAGAGGAGGAAACATCCCCCTCCCAGCCAGCCCAGGCCCGAGGATTCCATCTGCTCTGCAGAGCCCCCACCCTATTCCTCCTAGGCCCCAGGATTTCTCCTCCGATGGGTGCCCCACCTCCTCCCGCAGCTCATACTGCTCAATGAGTTTTTTCAGCCTCTCTGCCAGCTCCATGTTCTCCTGGCGCAGCTTGGAGTTCCGCTCGTTGTGCTGCTCCATCTGCAGCTGGATGTCATTCAGCGTCACCTGGAAATGGGACGTCACTTCCTTCCGCTTCTCCTCCTCCTCCCGTGCACGCTGGACACCTTCCTCCTATGGGAGAAGAGGAAAAGGAACAGAGGGACCCAGGTCAATCCCTCGTGTAATGCACAGGGAACATCTGGACCAGTTGACCCACAGAGCAACTTACCCAGATCACCCTGCCCTCCAGGGCACAGGTGCTATTGTTTAGGCCAAAGAGGAAAGAGGTTCGAGTGGCCCCTGCCTTGCACCCTCCCGTCCCTAGCCCATCTTGGTGCTCTTTCCACCACCCCCGTCTCCAACTATCCATCCACCTGAGACAAAAGGCAGGCAAGATCGATGAGTCAGATCTGCCCATTTCAGCTGTCCTGTCCTCTGCTGGGTAGGTTTGGTGATGGGGAAGAGATGGGCAGTATCATGGAATGAAATCTAACACAGGGCTATGCAGAAAGTGGGCTGGCCTCAGACAGTCTCACACAGACCAGACTGACCTCCCATGTGGGGTACAGCTGAACGCCAGACACTGCTTTCTACCCAGGGATTCCCAGGTATGAAAACTCAAGTGTGCAACTGGTACTCCAGGCTCCCAGCTTCCCACCTTACCAAAGAGCCTCTGTGCTGGATGCCAGGGCACTGCCATTGCACAACTCCTTCATCTAAGATGCTCCAGCCCATCACAAAGCACCAGTTGCTCTAAACTGTCTGACAGTCTCGCTAGGCATGCCAAATCCCCAGTCTTCACTGTCTATGCAAGCGAAGAAGCAGTGCAAGATTAGCACACTAACGAATGGCAGGCAGTAGGCAATGGCTAGTACAGCCAAGCCCTTACTCTGGTAAATGGGAACAATTACCCTAACAGGTTGGCAACCACTGATCTGGGGAAGAGAGAGAAAGCAGTTCCGTTCCGTTGGTGCCTTTCTCTCATGTTCAGAGCCCCCAAGGTGGGAAGCGAAGAGGCTCTTGCCTTGAGGGTGCGGTTGTGTCTCTGGAGCTCACGGCACAAGCTCTCCAGCTTGCTGCGGGCCAGGATGGCCTTGCTATGTTCACTCCTCAGATGATCCTTCTCCTGTACTAGCTGCGTCTGCTTCTTCTGAAGGATTTTCATCTGCTTCTGGGAGTTCCTGTGCTCTTCCAGCTGGAGGGAGGGAGAAGCAGAGAGGGAAAGATGCAGCAAAGCAAGACTCCAGCTACACCCCAGGGAGAGGGTTCTGGGTTCAGGGTGAGAATGTTCTAGCCCCCAAGAGAATAATGATAGCATCCCAGTGCAAACAGCCACTGCAGTAATGAGGCCTGGAGAAATCCATGGCTTATACAGGCCCCCATTCCAGCAAGGGCTCTCACTGGGCACAGCACCTTTCCTACAGCCAGGGGTTGGCTCTAGCATTAAATACTGTCCTTGAGTTAGATGAAGGTGGGGTGTGGAGTGCAGTGTTCTCTCAGTGGCATGGGCACCTCTATCCCTGGACTCATCACTCTAGAGGAACCACTTTGGGCACCATTTGCTACTCTGGATTCCGATGGAACTTATTTCTGTGAGGAAGGCTCTGAGTCAGGCCGTTCCCTGTACAGCTAATCCATATCCATGTGCTTATTTCAGGTATTACAATAGCTCTTATATTGTGGAGAGGGAGTGATGTCTAGTGGTTGGTGCAGGGGAAACTGGGAGTCAGGACTTCTGGATCCCATTTGTGGCTGTGTCAGTGATTTCCCCTCTTTGTGCATCAGTTTCCACACCTGTGAAATGGTGATGAGGCTACCCACCTGGTAGAGGGATTGTGAGGTTTCTTGCATGCAAGGTGCTGTGGACATGCTAAGCATTAATCAACCCTCACAAACTCCATGAGAGATGGGTCGGTAGCATTATCCCCTGCTCTAGATTCACAGATTCCAAGGCCAGAAGGGACCATTGTGATCATCTAGTCTGATCTCCTGTATGGCACAGGCCATAAAACTTCCCCCAAATAATTCCTAGAGCAGATCTTTTAGAAGAATATCCAATCTTGTTTTAAAAATTGTCAGTGACGTAGAATTCACCCCGACCCTTGGTAAATTGTTCCAGTTCTAGAGTTGGGGAAGCTGAAGTACAGAGAGAAGAAGGGTCTTGCCCAAGGCCACACAGCGAGTCAGTATCAGAGCTGGGAGTAAAATTCAGGAGCTCTTAGCCCCCCAAACTCCATCCACTAGACAGTACTGCCTTTCTGAATAGTCAGTCTCCTCTTTGGCATGCACTTCCCTTGAGCCTCCTTATCTCTGTCCCAAGCACTATGTTTCCTGGGCCGTGTACTGTTTTGTCCTCTCTCAGTGCAGTGTGTTGGGAAAATGGGACCTGCCAGCAGATATAACGGCACAAGGGTGACACTGAATACCGGGCCGGTTCTATCTCAGGAGCACACCACAGCTGATTCGTTGCACTTGAGCTCTTTGGCCCTACCCCGGCTTGTTTTGCTCTCTCTGTGCAGAGTACGGTCCAAGTTAGCAGGCCAGAGAAAGACGGTCTTTAAAATGGCCAGATATAGCACTCCTGACATCGATAGCAGGGTGGAGCTTGGAAATCCACCCCACAATACCAATCTGCCCAAGGCATTTCTATACTCGCTTATACTTCTGCTGTGCAGAGACGGCTAAATGATCACTAGAAAACAGACTGAGCCTAACAAACTCTCTCCACCTGGGGCCTAGCTGCATTTTTGAACCCAGGTGTCCAGAGAGCCTAGGAAGCCATGTTTCACGTGAAAATAACTGCAGCATATGCATGGGCTGTCCCCCTCAATCTAGGGACATGTCTGTCTCCTGTGTCACCAAACAATCTCAATCCCTCGGCCGTGAGAGACGTCTCCCGCCCTAGAGCCTGAAGTGTAGTGCTAGGAACTGACCAGCTCAGCGTATTTCTTGCACAGTGCCGCCAGCTTCTCCTCTGGGGTGCTCAGTGTGTTCAGCGTCTGCATCAGCAAAGTGATCTCCTTGCCTGGAAGGCAAGACAGAAAGCAGAAACAGCTCTTTCACCCAGAGCTCTGGGTCACAAGGCAAAGGGGAAACACCCAGGTGGAAACCAGAAGCTGCTACATTCCCTGCTCCAAATACACACAAAACCACAGCTCGGATCCCTGATGCACTTCTCAGATTCTCCACATGAATTTAAGCCATCAGTGTCATTTAATTTGGGGCGGTTTCCTTGGGAGGATGGACTCCAGAGACCTAAGTTCAATCCCCTGCTCCGCCACCGACTTCTTGTGAGACCTTGAGAAAGTTACTTAAGTCCAGGTCCTCAGAAGGTATTTAGGCACCTCACTGATTTCAATGAGAGTTAGGTGCCTAAACAGAAATCTTCCCAGGCCTAATTTTTAAGCCTGACTCAGACCCAAGCCCACCTGACGTAAGCCCAAGAAGGTCAACTTGTTTCCCAACCTGACCCCAACACTTCCCCACCCCCGAACCTGCATCAGCACCACTGCCGTCTCCTGCTGGGGGGTTGGATCTGCTCCCCAGGCCCATGGGATCAGTGCAGAGGCAGCTGCAAGTGCCTGTGTGCATTGTGCCTCCTCAGCACAACCAGTCTGCAGCGCACACGGTGCAGCGAGGTGGTGGTGCTCAGTACGAGCAGGGCAGGCAGCCACCCAAGTGCTGACCCCCGGGCAGGAGGAGTGCCGACCAGAGCCGGTCTAGTTGTTTTCCCACCTGACCCAGACCCGACACCTGCAGTCAAATCCCCCAGGGTTCGGGTCAGGCTGCAGGGCTTTATAGCTAAATACCTTTGCAGATCTGAGCCTCAGTCTTAGTTCCCCATCTGCACACAGATCCCATGAGAATAAGTACATTAAATCAATGAGATGCTCAGATATTACAGTGCGGGGGGGTCCTATCAATACTAATATAGATGGCTGGATAAGCAACTTGACCTAGGCTGCACAGTCAGCATGTGGCTCAGCAGGGAATAGAACTTGGGAGTCTTGGACTCGCACGTCCAGGTTTAACCGCTAAACCACCCCAACCCCCAGTAAATGCAGCAGAAGAAAGAAGTTTAGTGCATAGCTGTGTGCGCAATTTCATGCCTAATTTGTAAATGCAATTACAATAAACATAGATGCAAATTAGACAGGCAATTGCACACTCGTTTTGCACGCTTACCCTATTTGGAAATCCTCTGTTGCTAGCTTATGCAGATCAAACAGGGCAATTTACTTTCTCACCCAAATGCAGGAATAACTGATGGTCTCTGTAGGATCTCACCTGCATCCTTTTCTTTTATCGCGAGTGTGTGTGTGGGAAGACAGTTCTTAGAAGCCGTGCACTCAGCCTGGCCTGAAGCGCAAAGCTGTACGTACATGCCCTGCCCAAAACCGTGTGCACCTGGAATTCAGAGACTCCGTCAGTGCTCAGGGCTGGTCTGTGCCTGAGCAGCACAGGGCATATGTCTTCACATCCCTATGGCACATGGAGCCATATCGTTTTTCAACATTGCTGTGCAGTGCATGGCTAGGATGCTTATTTCACTGGCTTTAGCAGAGGGCAGTTAAATCACTATGAAAATGGAAGGCCCCAGGAGGAAAGTTCCCCACCCCAGAGTGGCCACAGACCAAGGCTAGGAACCCCTACCGAGACCCTTGGCTTTCTTTTTCTCCTGGGCCCGTTTCTGATCACGCTCCCCACACTCGTCGTTGGCTCGGAACTCTTCGGTCCCCTTGGAGCCCTCCTTCTCTCCATTCATCTCAGGGCAGCCTGGCTCCTGCTCGCCGTTCCTGGGGGATTCGCTCCGGCACTTGTCTGCTTCGTCTGGCTCCACGGGCTCGCTCTGCCCACCATCATCTCCTGGACCTTCCTGGCTGGCATCCACACAGTACGTGTTCAAGATGTCCTCCAGCTGCCTGCTCAGCTCTTCAGAGACATCACACATGGCAGGCTGGGAGGATTTTGTCTCCTCCTCCACACGAGAAGCTATGGGAGATAGGTGAGGACAAACACATGACACTTTCTCTAACAATTTCTATCCTGCTAGCTCCTCTCTGCTGTAGCCCTGTGTAATAACCAGGGAGCAGTCGAAAGGCTTCCTACCAGGGCCAGCAAACTTTCAGCAACATACATTCTCCTGGGGTATTGCATCTTTAACTAGCTGCTCTGACAGTGGAGCTGCACTTCTAGCTAAGTTCCCTTCCAATCGAGGGAGCATGACCAGGCTCCCAACATCTGTCGGTGGCAAAATTCCCACTACGTTTATTGGGAGCAGGCTCAACGTGCGTTTTCCTTCATGAGAACAGCCTACTAATATCCATTCCTGGAGTGAAGTATATGGTTTAGAACCTTTCTCCTTATGCACCACCCTGACAGCTGAGGTCAGTAAGGTCCTCCTGCTGAGAATCCCGATTTGATCTCTTGAAGATTGGCAGCAGCTGATGAAGTCATCGCAGCCACTGGGCATTCACCAGACCCCAAATTTACTGGTCATCAGTGTGGATGGCAGGGTTCATTTCAATCAACTACTTACTTGACTAGAGAGCTTTCCCCAGCTTGAGGGTTATTTTTGTTATTTCTATAGCACCAATAGGAGAGCAAATGCACAAGCTCATGGGTGGTGGTGGTGAGGGGGCAACTAATAATAATGCCCAGTAAGGCAGGTCTGTTTGATTTTTTGACTCTAAATTCCTAGAGGTCAGAGCAATGGGTGAACAGTAAATAATTCAATACAGCCAGCTCAGAACCAGTGGTGGATGCATCTTCACCCCTTTGTATCCACCATCCCATACACACGGTTACTACTTTGGGACTGCACGTATACAGACATTACACACACCTGAAATGAAACCCAGGACTCTGCTTCTAAAGCCACAGGCCTCCTGCATGTGAGTGAATGGAAATTTGTTACAACAGCCACCCCAGAGAGAAAGCCACAGCTAGACTTGGCCACTCAGTTCAAAATGGAAACACACCCTCATTCTTATCCTGCTCCTCACTGGTCAGGCTCTCAGCATTGCCATCAGCAGAAGGCTCAGAGTTGCATGTCCTGGACTGGCTTGGGGAGTCCCCAGCTTCAGGGGGAGCTGCAGCCTCGGCTAAGACTCCTTCCTCTAGCACCAGATTGCTGTTCATTTTGGGAGGACTAGCAGGCAGCAAAGCAGCTTTGTTCTCCCCACCTTGGTTCTTCATCAATGCTCTTCTCCCCACTCAGTCTCAATAAACCCTGGTGAAAGAGAAATGTCACCTGAGTTTAGTTGTAAGAAATGAGGATTCATGGGATTTTAGCAGAAGTCACCACCCTGCAAGAGACTGACTGTGAGGTGAAATCAACAGGAATCGACACATTCAGAACTGGGAGAGCAAGATTCTTCACTGACCCTCCCCATCCACTGCTAATTGTAAGACTCATATGCTGCCTCTCACTCAACAGCAGCTTTGTGAACCCCATTCTGCTATTGGAAAGCGGACGCATCCTTTCTCCCATATCTCCAAGCTATCCCACTCGCCATAAAGGGTTCCATGTCTGGATAACTGTTCCTCCAGCTGAGTAAACTGCTCCTCCAAACCCCTGGAGTAAATGGTTCTCTCACTTCCGTATTCTGCAGACTGCAGCCTTCTGATGGACCCAAGTTCCCATCCCTCGGTTCATGCTTTGCTCTCAGAACATTTCACTCCACAAGCCACCAGGAAATAAGATCCATGGATTAGCCTAGAGGGGCCCATGCAGGCTGACATGAGAACCTCTCTCTCTAGGATTGAATGCATTGCCTTTACTAAGCACACAGGCCCTCCTAGCTCAGGAGCAATGGACAGAGGCCAAAATCTTGAATCAGGGTCCTCAAGGCAGAAGAGGGGCCAGCGTCTATTAAAACAACAAGTTCATTTGGCTGGAGGGAAAGCATGCAATTTCCAAGAAGAGCTGGTGGTCAGCAACAAAGAGATCTATCAACAGCTCCATGAAACACAGACAGACAGACACAGGCCAAATTCCACCTTCTTTCCATTTCCATGCCCCTCCAGGGATACACTCTCTCTCTCTCAGCCTCAATCTCTCATTCACCACGCAGATGACAGGGAAAGCAATTGCTGCAGCCACTCTGCAGTCTCCCATTTCAGAGACACTTCTAATTATGAAGCACAGGCAGCTTATCTGTCCCAGGACAATTCGGATCCCACCTCTGACGAGAGAAAAGCGTTGTCCCAAATTTGGGCATAGCGCCCCACGGGTAAGTCTTCTCAGAGGGCAACGCAGGGCACAACCAGCCACGTGAAGCCAGGGGAGGCAGTTAAAAAGTAATGGGGGCCAGGCAAGCGCGGCATCTCGTCGTGCACAGGCCCCACGATGGGCCCGTCTCTCACATGCAGGCCCAGCAACACCGGCTTCCCACACTGCACACAGCCCCCGTGTCACGAATGCCCCCTCTCCCTGTGGCACCCCACGCGCTGCACACATCGCTACGTTGCCCAGTGTGCCCCACCCAGCTCTGCAGGGCCCACAGCCTCCGCTGCCTCAGCTTCCCCTGCCAGCGCCCTACGCCAGCCCCCCCTGCACTGTGCCCCCCAAGCTGCCCTAGATACCCCGCGATCCCAGCCCCCATCCCACCCTGCCCCATTCACACACACACACACACACACACACATGCGGCCCCCCTGCTCCCCACACCCTCACCAGGCCCCGCCCTCTGCCCCCAGGCTGCAGGCAGGGACGTCACCCCTACCCTGCAATGACATCACCGACGTACCGCGTGACGTCACCGCCGAGTACCCTGACGTGGCTCCCTACCCTCAGCCAATCAGTAGCGGCCGCCGGCCGCACTCCGGCAGATTGGAGAGCCCCCTACATACGGGTCCCCACGGCGCTCGGCGGCCCCTCGTCCCCGCGGCGGAGCTCTGGGACCGGGCAAGCGGTTGCAACCTCCAGCCCGGGCCTCTGAGCGGGTACAGAGAGCGCATGCGCCGTCACCCGCCGGGCCCGCCAGCCAATCCGCGAGCGGGGCGGCGCGGGGCCTGCCGGGAAATACAGCTAAGCGGCGGTATTCGAGGCGGGCAGCCGGTGCGACTACATCTCCCGGCGTGCCTCGCGCCAGGAAGGGCATGGGGGGGGAGTAGTGCGGGCAGCGGGAGGAGAAGCCCCCTCCTCGTGCCCTAAGTGGCGGGGGAGCCGTGAGGAGAGGGGGCAGGGAGGCCGTGAAGAGAGGGGGCAGGGAGGCACTAGCCCGAGGGGGAGGGGGGAAGCCGTGAGGAGTGGGGCAGGGAGGCACTAGCCCGAAGGGGGGGGAAGCCGTGAGGAGAGGGGGCAGGGAGGCACTAGCTTGGGGGTGGGGGGGAAGCCATGAGGAGAGGCGGCAGGGAGGCACTAGCCCGAGTGGGGGGGAAGCTGTGAGGAGAGGGGGCAGGGAGGCACTAGCCCGAGTGGGGGGGAAGCTGTGAGGAGAGGGGGCAAGGAGGCACTAGCCCAAGGTGGGGGGGAGCCATGAGGAGAGGTGACAGGGAGGCACTAGCCTGGGGTGGGGGGAAGCTGTGAGGAGAGGGGGCAGGGAGGCACTAGCCCGAGTGGGGGGGAAGCTGTGAGGAGAGGGGGCAGGGAGGTACTAGCCCAAGGGGGGGGGGGGAAGCCATGAGGAGAGGTGACAGGGAGGCACTAGCCTGGGGGTGGGGGGAAGCTGTGAGGAGAAGGGCTAGGGAGACACACATGCTGGGGTGGGTTGGGTGGGGGAGCTATGAGGAAAGGGGAGGCCTCATGCACTAGCCTGGCTGCTGCAATATCTCAACCATAAATTCAGCAGCAGGTTTAGTTCTCCTTTCCCCCTCAACCTTTCCCCCTTGCTTTAGGAAGTGACAAAAGCAGCTTTTTTGTTGATTGTGTTTGACAAGCGTTACAGGTGGAGCACAGGAAGGGGTGCCAGGCATCTGGTTTTCAACTGGAACACCCGGTCGAAAAGGGACCTTGGCAGTGCTGTTAAAAGTCAGTGGGGCTAAGGCAGGCTTCTTGCTGCGTGCTGCCCCTGCCCTGAGTGCTGGCTCTGCAGCTCCCAGTCGCTGGGAATCCCGGCCAATGGGAGCTGCAGGGGCGGTGTGAGCAGTGTGCACTGCCACCTGCCTGTGCCTCGGGGCCAGACATGCTGGCCACTTCCTTGAGCAGCATGGAGCTAGGGCAGACAGGCAGCCTGCCTTAGTCTCGCTGCACCACTGATTGGGAGCCACCTGAGGTAAGTGCTGCCTGGCTGGAGCCTGAACCCCCCTCCCAAACCCCCTGCCCCAGGTTGGAACTCCCTCCTGCACCCCAAGCCCCAGCCCCCTCCTACACTCCAAACCCTTCATCCCCTGCTCCACCCCAGAGCCTGCACCCCCTCCCACACCCCAACCCAAGCCCAGTAAAAGTGAGGGAGGGAGCACGAGTGATGGGGTTGGGCTTTAGAGAAGGGGTGGGACAGGTGCTGGGGCAAAGGTATTCGGTTTTGTGCAATTTAAAAGGTGGCAATCCTAAAGGACAGGCAGAAGCTACTTTGCCACCTTAATGTTAAGAGTTTACCTGCACCCCAGCGCAGATTAAAATGCCCTAAGCTGCACTGCAGGTAGAAGGGTAGCCTTGGTCTGGAGCAAATGTGTGCCACTGATAAAGTCAAGAAAATGACCGAATGGAAACAGACATAGGCTAGGCCATGTAGCCCCAGCTACTATACAAAGGAAGTTTGAGTTCTATGAGTGGCTGTTAAGCTGTTTGGGGAACAGCTGCACCATTCCATACAAACATGGAACGGATGTTAGCTAAGATGGAAATTGCGTTCCTCATCCTTTACATGTTGGTTCTGCAACTGTGGCAGGCTGAGTTGTACACTTGATCCCCAGGAACCATAGGACCAGGTCTGGTCTGCAACATACTGCTTACTCAGCAAAGGTAACCAAGAGAACATAACGGCCATACTCGGTCAGACCAAAGGTCTATCAAGCCCAGTATCCTGTCCTCTGACAGTGGCTGATGGCAAGTGCCCCAAAGAGAATGGACAGGTTATCAAGTGATAGATGCCCTGTCACCCAATCTCAGCTTCTGACAAACAGAGGCTAGGGACACCATTCCTGTCCATCCTGGACAATAACCATTGATGGACCTTTCTTCCATGAATCTATCTAGCTCCCTTTTGAACCCTGTTATAGTATTGGCCTTCACAACACCCCCTGGCACTGATGTCTTCTTTAGAGGGCCACATTTTGTCTAAAGAAGAAATCAGTCTTGATAGAAAGTAGAATCTCAGTTATGAACACCTTGGGAATGGAGGTTGTTTGTAACTCTGAACAAATTATGGTTATTTTCAAATGTTTACAACTGAACACTGACTTAATACAGCTTTGAAACTACTATGCAGAAGAAACGAAACAAGCACAGAAAGTTTCCTTACTTTGGCAATTTTAAAAAAAAAACAAAAACTTTTTTTTAGATTTTGTAGTTCACATTCAACACAGTACTTGTGCTGTATGTGTTTTTTGCTGCTGCCTGATTGTGTACTTCTGATTCCAAATGATGTGCGTTGTTGACCGGTCAGTTCATAACTGAGGTTCTACTGTACTAAGGTTGGAAGAAAATTGCAGCCCCAGCAGTTAACATGTAGTAACAGCACACTCATGGATTAATTACTGCTGGACCAGGTAACCTGTATGAAAGTCTCCAATATGATCTACAATATATGCATCATGCTGTTTAATTGAACCTTGCCCCTGTGAATGAATTAGTTGGGTAATTTAAAGTGCAAGCATGTTGAGGCAGGGACCTGTCTCCATTTCCACAGTGCTGCCTACATGCCATCCAAAATTGGGATATAGGATGGTTAAAGTAGTGTGTACTACCTTTTATAGTTTGGGCTTAGTCTTACTACAAATGGTCTCCTACAGCTAGGAATGCTCAGTCCCAGCTGAGTGGATAGGACAGAATGCAGAGTTTGAAGACTGCTTTGATTAGTACTTTTTCCTCCTCCAGCTATGTGGTTAAAGAGTGAAATAGGCATGACAGGCTGATCCCAATATAGTAATAGGCAAGGACTGGGCTGGTACAGTTCAAATTTATTGGCAGACAGAAGGAGATGTGCTTGCCCTGCAAAGTGGTCCTTTGCCCATGTCAGCTTTTTACACATTGAACATTTATAAGCAATCCTCCATCCAAGCTTTTGGAGAGTTTTCCTTACAGTTTGCCAATAAATGAGTCACTATGATTTTACCATTATATTGGCATGTGAGCTCTTTGGTAGTGGGATGTTCTGTTCATATGTGGGCACCCTGTTGGTACACTTTAGCCCAGCTGCCAGGATCCCTAAATTTTGACACACAATAATCCAGACAGATTGAGCACCAAGAGCAGCTTTGGAACAGACTCTTTATTTTGCATTGTATCTATTACAGTGTTGGAAACTTAGATACATTTTTAACTCTGAATGTGTATAAATATCTTTAATCTGTACACATCATACTAGTCCACACTAGAGTCAGGTGTGTATCCTCACAAGGCCTATCAACCAACCATGGTACGGCTATAATGTACCTCTAAAGGGCCACACATTGGAAAAATAGCCAGAGTTGTTTGTTTGACTTTTATAAAAGAAAAGTTTAAAAAAAAAAGTTGAATCACTGTTGGCTGTTGATGTGGCTACATCCTGAAGTCCCGTTCCCAGACTTTTGATTTGGGTAAACAACCACATACTATTCCTCCCCTTTGTGCCATGCTCACTAGTGGTTCCATAACGCAACCCACACATGAGCGGATAAAAAAAAAAAAAATAAAAATCAGAACACAGCACCAGCTCCACCCCGGGGGTTTGGCTTCATAGGGGTTAATGCTTTGAGCACTGTTACTGCAGCAGAATAAGCCTTTTAAATGCCATTCCTAGGGCCTGTAACAGTTTGCTTCTAAAAAATGGTAGACATCTTCAGTTTCTGGGTCCCTGGATTGTTCCAAAGAGGGATCCAGAACAGATGAGGAAAGTTTCCAAAATACTATTCACTCTCCAGTAGTCTTTTCTCCAGCCCAGTATTGTAGCTGGGTCTGACAGTTGTACCCATCTCTTCTCCTCTTGTACTGCCCAGAATTAATTTTAAAATCCTGATCAGTTGTGACACTGGTTGTAGGTCATTTAACATAAAAATATTCAGTTGGATTATTTTGGAGTTTGCATAGACCTGTGCTGATCAAAGGCTTATTCACTCAGGAGTTTACCATATCTGTAATATGGAAGGGTAAGTGGCAAGCAGGAGTTCAGGTTTACTAGAGAAACTAGATCTGCACCTCCAGTGAAGGAAAGGAAAGTAGGATTCAGATGAAGAGCTCCACCTCCTTTAGGGTTCTTTCGAAGTCACTGCAACAGTTCTGTTGTGCAGGCAGCTGCTGCATGTTCTGACTACAGCTGCCTGTCTATATAAGACACCAAGCACAGGTCAAGTCTTAAATGGAAGGAGGATATATACATTCCTTGATCATCAAATTCAGACAATACAGAGAGCTTATTTGCTTTAAGTCAACTGAAGTAGCTCAAGCTCCACACAGTAAAAGGATGAAATCTTAGCCCCAAACTGAAGCGATAAGGTATTAAAGATGACATTAACGCAGGGCCAAAGGAGAAAACTAGAAGTTTAGACTGACTAGCTAATTCTAATGTTCTAACCGATGGAGATACTAGAAGCCTGGGATGCTTTGCACTAAAATGAGTAATTCCAAAGGGATCACTCTGATATGAGTCAGCAGCCTCTAGCCCCATCGTCACCTTAATCTGGAGATGTCTGCCACACCAGTCTGATGCAATTCAGTTTTCAGAAGGAGACTGTCAGGAATGCAAGCTCAGCACTAGTGCTGTTTTACAGCGTGGCATACAGGCCCCAATGGTTACGGATTAGGAAATGTGACAATGGAGATTTTAGTCTGTACATTTGGCTGAGAAGATCCAGAACTCCACTGAGATAAGGTCCTCACATTTTTTATGACAGGACAGAATGGTACCTACTGTGGGCAGCCTTAAGACTCTTCTGTTTTCTGATAGTCAAGAGAAAGTAGTACTTTGCTTAGACATCACTGGTAATTTGCAACATATTAGCAAGTATCTAACCTGGCTAAATACAGAACCAAGCTGAAGTCCATCTGGGTTTAGACCAGTTTAACACTAGAATTTGGATCAGTTTTTAGTACCATACAAGGCCTCTGCATCAATGGATCTTCCATTTTTTGCTACTGCAGTGTTATGATCCCCTTTGGGACACCTTGGTTCGACACTGTCGTAGTTGAAGCTTTACTGCACCCTTTAAAAGGTCAGAACATTCATGAGTTCTAATTGGACTGCTGGATTGTGAGAACATGCCAAGACAGCTTATGAGAGAAGAGGCTGGTCTAGGAATAAACCCCCCCCCCCCCCCCACACACACACACAAAAACACAACCAAGAGTGCTTCAAGTTATGATACATGCAGAGATCTGAGAATTATGAGGGAAGGGATCCAGTATAATGGCACAGATTAAACTTTTTCTAAATACTTTGAGAGATTTCATTGTACCAGTTATCTGCCCTGGTCATGTACTAGAGACTAGAGAAACCCAAACACTAGCAGTTAACTGTAATTGCATGCTTGCTTGAGGATCCTTCCTCCAATTATCCCTGACATGTTCTGTGTTGATATTGCTTTCACTCTGGGTTGTAGTGCTATTGCTCTAGGTAACCAATACAGAGGAGGTACTGCCAACAGTCAGGAGTCCCTAAACGACAAGAATGGGGAAACTAGTTTTTATAGCTAGCATCCACTGGGTATGCCATACTTGGAGGTATGCTAGATGCGCACAATTACTGAGCAATATAGTATGCAGGAAGTAAACTAGCCTCCAAAGAGATGGTGGTCTCAGAAGATAAGTGTACAAAATTAACACCAGACCTAGGGGATTTATGATACCCAAGTTGCTGACAGCACAAACTTAGCACTGAGGTTAACTGAATGGGCTGGCATAGTCTGTAGTGCAACCACTGCGTGCAGTGCAATATTGATAGGGAAAAAGGCCATAGATTGTTTAACAAAAACAGTAATATTCAAAATAAAAGTAGACCCATAAGATGAATGCTTGAATTTCAACATCTCTTGTAGATCTACATGGCACTTGTGAGAGCTGAGAAAAATAGAAGCAGCTTACATGCGGGGGGGGGGGGGGGGGGAGGAATGAATGTTTGTTAAAAACTAAGTGGCACACCCCAGGACAGCATTTGTGGAGGTTCTGGAGAGAGCTTATCTACAGACACTTAGCATAAAATTTAACAAGGTTGACATCAGCATGGATTCTCCTGCACTCTGCAAGAGCAGCTTTCCAAAAGCCAAACTTGTTCCCTAATATCAGTTATAAAGTTCCAATTCAGAAGACAGCAGGAAGTGATGCCCTTTTCACAAGATTTGGTTTTGGGGTTTTTTTGTTTTTTTTTTGGGGGGGGGGGAGGGGAGGAGGGCAGGGTGCAAGATTTTTTTGGTAAACCAATTATTCCCCCATTTTCTATAAAAAGATGTCAAGCTAATTACAAGAAGGAACAATACCTCAATAGGTGGCTTGGGCTTAAGTATTAGTTTCTCTGGTTGCTAAGGGAAGGTTTGAGTTGTAATTTAGACAGTAGTTTACTGCTTTGTGTAGGACGGGCTCTTGCTATCAAGGACAGAAGCAAGCTTCTTCACAGCAGGAAGATAGTAGGGCCACTCTAAACAAAAAGCCATCCTTACTACCTCTGCAGCTTTTGCTACAAGTTTGTTAGGTAGTTCCACATTTCATTTCAGTCTTTTATTTCAGGGACCAAAAGTCTCATTTTAAAAAAAGTGATCTTGCAAAGCAGATCCCAATGCCTCTTCATGCTGCAATGAATGGAAGAAGCTCCAATGGAGTGAAGAGCTCCATTTCTTTTGCATGGTCCTGAGGTAATGCATAGAACAAATAAAACCTTGGGTTTTAAGCGATTTACATCAGAAGACTAAGATTGTGGATGAATAAAGATCTTTTGGTTACCTTTTTGCTATTGAGATGCCATCCTAAAGCCATGGAGGTATCAGGCTCTATCCTGGAAGGATATGTTCTCTTTACCACGGTCCTAATATAGTACTCTGGTTCATGTAACACCTCAGATAGCTGACTGGTGGAATAGCAGCTCCAAGAGTGTCTCCCTCATCAAGGGACCATTGGGTCACAGGTGGCTTTGGAACATTTCTCATAAGGCCTTCCCCATAGAACCTGTCTATGGAAGGGATACATTACTGCTTTTCATTTGCCAAAGAGGGAGCCTTTCTGGAAGAGTAAAAGCAAGATGGGGCTCAGTATTGACCAGATATCACAGAAAGACACAGCCTCATGGGAGAGAGAGCTGAGGAGGAAGGACACAGAGTCCCACACAAGTCTTCTCCAGTTCTGGGTTTCAAAGTTAACTTCCCTTGGCTGTAGATCCAATTTCAAATACAATATGAATATCCAGAGTCTAGTTGGTAAAAAAAAAAATTAGACACTGAATAGGTTTACCCTAAGCTTAAAATAAGGTTTTATTGATTGTAGAACGGTTCAATCCCACAGTGAATTTTACCATCTCCATGAAACTGATCATATGAATTTTGTTCCTCTGAAGCCCTTCACTTGATAACAGTTCCTATTCAACAACTGGTTATTTCCTACTGATAAACAGCTTGATTCTGCAGATTTAGCCCACCCCACCTGCAGGCTTTCAGGCAGCCTGGCTACCACATTCTGTGGTCACATCCAGCCCCTGAAGGTCTCCCAAACAGCCATGCAGGAGAACAATCCTTTTTACCCATCCACATTCTCTTTGTACTCTCCACAAAGTGGGTGTCTGCTTATACATCAATTCAGGACAGCATTTTTTAGTTTCAATGATCCCTGCAAAGCAGTTTGCTACAGCATCCATTTCTCTTCCAGATCCACTGCTGGATTATTTGCAGATACAGAAAGAAGAGGTGAGAGAAAGGTGTCAGTGCAACAACTGAGCTTTAGGGTACATCCTAGAACCTAAAGTACCGTATGCATGGCCATGGGAAAACACATCATTGATGCTAGTGCTGAAAGGCCTACAAGTGGAAGGAAAAATAGCAGCAACCCCACCCCCCCGCCTGCCTCACAAAAGAGATAGGAGAAAGAACACCCATGTGTATAAGCTTCACTTAACCCTCAGTTGCTCACGGATATTTTTAATGGGGAAATAAAATCTCTTGAGGCAAGCAAGATTCTTGAATGAGACTGGACCAATTAGATTGTAGGTAGGCTGACCCCCAACATCCAGGAATATACTCTGCGATCATACTGATGGTATTTGAGACCTTAAGCAGAAGGCTAGGCTTGAATCTGAATATAAATCCAGATTGCTTATTTCTTCATCTTCCATCAACTGCATAAGGATTCATTAGAAGAGATTTTAATTTGCATGCTCTCCTTTAACAAACTACCCCAATACATATTACATTGAACTACACAATGAATCTTTCTTTCATAAAAGCCTCAATACAAAAGACTTCTCAGCAGCTACCCCAAGCTTTAGAAGATGGACAAAAGGATTTCTCCCCACTCTGTTTAAAGAGAAGAGGGAGGGGATGCACACTAGCCAGAGGCATGTGAGTGAGCCACTGGGCTAATGTAAGTGGCTTGTCGAGTAACCTCACAAACCTTAATACATTTTTTAAAATGCAATATTCAGTTTCATTCTTCACAGATAAATGAAGGTTCCAATTTTAATGTGCTCGCTAGGAGTCCAAGTTCCCTGGTAGGCTTCTAAAGATCCTGCAATGGCACAGTACTCCAGTACACCATGGCTAAGCTTTCACACGTGCTCCACAAGGCTATATCTAATATTAAATAATTCACCCCAAACTTGTACTGCAGCAAGTGATAAAGGAACTTTACGCATTTAGAGATCACTCTAGCCACAGCCAGCTACCAGTCAAATGCACCGATTTTTTTTTTTTTTTTTTTTTTTTTTTTTTAAAATGTGAAGGACTTGTGAAATTAGATTTCTTGATTTCATACAACTGGCACCATGCTTTGTTTCTTACCCTCTTGAAATTCCCAGTCCCAAAGGCATCAAAACTTGCACTTGCTTAGGACAGCAAGAACAGGGAGGGGATGCACTCAGCAAGTCTATTAGACACCTCGGTGAACCATGTTTCCCCGTCCCCTTCCCTCAAATCCCAAAATTGTTTGGGTTCTCCATAGCCTATTGTGTTTTATATCACTCTTGGCTAAGTAAACTCAATCTGGAAAAGGAGTTTAAGACAAATCTATGTTTGCTTGTACAGTACGTGAGTAAACAGAGGAAAAGAAGCAGGACAACCAGTGAGTGAGTTCATAGACCATCATTTCCAGGTGTACCTGCCTCACAGTATTCTATTTACATAAATTACAGAAATTTCATATATATTTTTCTCTGAAGCCCAATTAGACAAATATCTACCTATATATAATATATAAAAAATACAGAGCTTTGACTCTTCCTTTTGAAGTAAAATGTACATGATCCAACTGTGAGCAGAAAGTAATCCTGAAAACTCAGGCCCTTTGCTACTGGAGTTAACACCGCACACAATGCTCCTGTCAAGTGTAGCTATGCCCTCCTTCCTCCCCACCCCATAACAAATAATCCACCCCCACCCCATCCATTCAGAAAAAAATCCAAATCTTAATACATGTTTTCATGAAACAATTTTCAAGTAAAGATGAAGATGGGTTTCACCATTTCAACAGTTCTGTGACTTCAATCAGTAGCAATGCAAGTGAAGCCCGTGCAATGGCAGCTGTGCTTCCTCTTTTCAAAGACCACCAAAACATCTCCCCCACCTCTCCACAATTACCATCTTTGGGGTTTTGTTGCTTTTTTTAAATACCAATAACAGTTCTTTTAAAAAAAATTAATATTTTTAAACAAAGGGAAAAAATCCTTCCCCAGGAAAAGTCTCCCCACTTCTCCTTTGTCCATTTACAGTATGTTTCAAGGGGAACTTGGCCCATGTCCAATGGCGCGGTCCACTGAAGGAGAGCTGTGAAAAGGTGAGGGGCTAAACTTTGCTCTTGGCAGATTAGAGTCTTTAACAAAGAGTAAGATGTGCAAAAAAAATTAAATAGATCAACCCTAGCTTCCAGGATTAATGTTGTCAGAGAAGAGAATGCTTAACTTTTGATTTGTGTTTTTCCCCCCCACCCACCCCCACTGAAATTTCATTTAAGTACCCGAGGTAACAAGTGACACAATATTTGTGAAAGATCACCACAAATTAAAACAAGAGGTGCAATTTGTTACCTCCGTGTCCTTCCTCCACCTTGGTGCCTGCTTTAAAGACATGTATGCAGCAGCAAAAAAAGTGTAAAAAATAAAATCCCCTTCTTTCCATGAGAGCAAAGCATTGCTTCTAGCTGTTCTTGAAGGAGGAACTGTTTCCTAATGGGTGGCGTGGGTGTTTGCGCCTTCTGTTTGTAAGGAGGGGGAAATGGGACTATAACTCTGGCTGCTCCCAGTTGATTTCTGGCAAGTTCATGGTGTTCTTCCCCATCTGAACACATTATAGCTGGAAGCCTTCCATAGGGGCCTCAGGCTGCTGGAAGATGAATTGCTGCTGGTTCTCGTCTACCTGGGGAGCCAGGTTGGAGTCGTCATCCTCTACTCCAAAGTAGTGCTCAATCAAATCAAAGGCCTTCTGGTAGATTTCCTGGTTCTCATGACTCTGCAGGAACTCTATCTTATCCAAGCCTTAGGAAAGAGAAAAATGGAATGTGGCAAGACTGATCAGGACATCCATATTATTCCCTGCCCCCATCCATCCTTCACCCTTTCAACTGTTTGGGGCCACAAGACCACCATTTGTTCAGCTTGCATTTTGCTCACCTACCCCTTCTCCCCCCCGCAAGGCCATGCCCCCTTCCCACCTACCCCCTATTCCTTTTACCCCCCACCACCTCACCTTACAAGTGCATCTTCTCCAGGCACTTAATTAGTCAAGCCATGCTTGTGTGACTCCATAATAAGGTGGGCAGCCCTTCATTCTCTCGTGTGTGGCTGCCCAGGAGTGCACCTTAGAGGGAACTATCCACGGACCACCTGAATGGAGCTTGCAGACCACTGGTGGTCCATGGACCAGTTTGAGAACCTCTGCTCTAACACATCCTGCATTACTTCCTCTTGGGAACAAGTCACAGCAGCAAGGCCAGTGAGAGCCACTTACCATAGGCTTCTTCAATGAGGCTGCAATAGGGGTTGATGCCTGTGCCACTTTGCTTGGCCTCCTGCTCACCGAGCCGCAGGATATTCTCCAGGCCATTCAGGGCCACTTGAACAATCTTGGAGTCCATGACAGTCAGCAGGTCACACAGAGGTTTGATACAGCCGAGGTTTACCAAGTACCTGAAGAGAAGGCACAGGGAAGACAAACATTCAGTTTATCAGGAAGGAAGGTTAAGTAACAATGTGGCATGCATTTAGGTTTAAAGGGCCACTGTCAGGTTTAAGGAAATTTGTATTTTAAATATTGCCTAACAGGTAATACCCTTTTCACCATTAGCTATTGAAGCTGGGTGTTTAAATTAGGCACTTTAACCCCTCTCTCTCAAGAGCTAACAACCAGGGCCCTTATTTACAATGTGTTAGCACTTAACTCCCATTGAAGTCAGAATCCAGATGTATTAAAGGTGCCTGACTTTATATGCAGCAAGTTTGACATTCTACTCTGGTTTGTCCAAGCTGCTTGAATGACAAAGTAAACTATGAAACTGGAGTCATCTGTATCTCTTGTTTACAGTCACATGCACTATTTAAATCCCAACAAAAAACTTCACTGGAATTTAAAAAAAAAAAAAAAAAAGATTCCCATGGGTCTTAAATTTTGCAGCATATCTTTAAATTTAGCCTCTAGTTAGCCAGGTATTTATACCCTTTGATACTGTGAAAGATTTATACCCAACATCTGTTTAAATTTAGACTTGCAAAATTATTTGTGCATTTCCTACACAAGCTGCAGAAAAAACAAAGTTACCACCACTAACTCACCTGCATAGAGTCCATATTACATTTTTCCTGTGTAAAGCACACAATACTGACAAAGTGATAATGTAATGCTTGTAATGCTGCTGCTGCTATTAGATGCACACTTAATAAATTTTAAGGACACAGAAATGTATTTTGAATGAAGCAGAACAGAAAGGGTTTAAAACCCAAAAGCAAGTACTGATGGATTAGGAAATTAAAGTACTTCATTGGGTTTTGAATTGTACCCAAGCCAGAGTGTCAGCATATGCATGTCAGGTACATGATGCAAACTAGATACTTCCAGAATTATACTGCATGGCCAACATGCTGAAGACTTGTAAGTGCATCCTTTGTGTGGCACAAGATTTTTAAATCAATACTGTTTATGCTACATTTGAGGTGTGTTTTAGTTATATAAAACCAAGTTACACTACGCTATAGCTCAGACTTTGAATATGAACAATGACTCTTCTGGTTCTCAACAGCTACAGTCTCAATGGTGACTGCAGAAGCAGCACCAGTAAGTTATCCCTACTTGAATGGCTTTACAGCAAAAATGTATTCTCTTCATTGAAAGAATTAGAGCCTAGGGAAAGCTATAGATACATGCTGGATCTCTGAATATATCTTGGAGCTTCTTTCAAGGCCAAAGTAACCAGAGGAGTCGATGGACGGATGGTCACAAATGCGGATGGCAAACTGATTGTACAAAGTTGCTATAGCTTCATGGAGTCAGAGACAAAGTACAGATAAAACAGCCTCTCAATTTACCTGATCTGCTCTGGGGTTCCTCCTGATGTCGCATTCGTGATGGCCCAGGCTGCCTCTTTCCTTGTGCGGAATTCTGCTTTCTGTAAGATTTCTATCAGCACTGGGAAAATGTTTGCATCTATGACTGCCTGAAGGAAGAAGAGAGAAGCAGCATTTAGAACAGCCCAAGTGACTCCTAAAAAGGTAGCAGGCTCCGGGAACAGAAACCTATAACCTTTTCAGTATCCCCATCTGCTTTCCCTACCATGTCCTGTAAGCGTAAGATTAAGTTTACTGTCCAAGAACTTAAATCTCCTATTATTGTACCAATACCACAGGAAGTCTTTGGTCACTGTGTGCATCTGTTTGGATATAAGCCCTTAGAAAGGATAATAATCAAATGCTGTACACCCATTGAAAAGCACTATTCTAAGTGTACGTCTGAACTTTGGAACCACAATGAAGAGGCAGATTAATCCTCATCTCCCCAAGCTCACTCAGTGATTAGACATTTAGAGCATGTTTCAGACCAGGCTCCATTTGTGGGCACAATTAGCGTCACTCAGATGTCTAAATATCATTGTAGGTGCAGTCAAGTAGAACAATGACACTAATTGTGCCTGCAAATAACTAGAGAAAAAGGGAAGGCCAGGGTGTAAAATGTGGCCTTTAAAACACCAACTAAGAATCACATAAGCTTTGTTTTAATGGTGCTCCGTGGATCCAGAGTGCTGCAGGTGGACCTGCCGAGGATTCTAGAAACTGTACCTGTATCTGAGCCCTGTTTCCAGCTGTGATGTTAGAAATGGTCCAGCAAGCTTCCTTCCGGATAGACTCTTTGGGGCTGCTTAATAAATGAAGCAGGCAAGGCAGAGCTGAGCAGTTCAAGATCACCTTAAGAGAAGAGTACAGGATAGGATGACACCGTTCGCCTTCCTCCGCTTCCATATAGTGGATACTTTCAGCACATCTTCACTAAATTCTTATGGGGAAGAATATTTTCTTCCAACATTTTCCAGAAACTCCTGCCACTGAATGAGGTGTTCCATTCGGCAGCAGCAGGAAGAGAACGCTTTTCCTATCCCAAAGAGGCAGGTGTAGGATCAGACATCCCAATTGCAAAGTGTTCTACCAGGAACGCACTGTATGTGGTTCAGGAGGCAGACAGAAGACAAGCCTCCCTCCGCTGCATCCTGCTCCTCATCTCCTGTTGTAGCAGAGCTCAAGGAGGAGGCGGCAGCAGAATGAGTCATCCCTAGAGTTCTTGGATGCTGGAAATTAGGAATTTCAATGACTGGAGTCCTGAGATTTGGCCACACACATTGGCTACAATGAGATGCTCGTATACACTATATTTTTCATAAGCACCAATACATAGAAGGGACTTTTGTTGTGGCTAAATCTTGAACTATTCCATCATGGCTCAGTTCATCTTATGGGCAACCCTGCAGGTTGAGCCATTCCTGTTTTGATTAAGGGGTGGGTTTTCTAACCTAGATTCCATCTTCTAGTGGCAAGTCTAGAAATCTGAGCGCAGATCTGTCATGAGAACTTTACCCCATCGTCTTAGTGATAATCTGGGTTTTTATCTGAGATGTTTTAAATGCTCCCTCCTGCTCAAACACTGAATTTGAGAAGACCTAGTAACATCCCACTCACCTGGGTCTGGATGTCATCACCCGTCACAATGTTGCCTACAGCTCGCAAAGCTGGGGAAGCTACTTTATAATCATTGTGCCTAAAAGAAAGAGGAAGGGAAAGAAACATCAGTCCAAGCCCCTTGCAACAGAATCCCTCCACCCTCCTCACCCCCCAGCATCACCCCCATTTAGTTAAAATTCCACCATCAGAAGCATACAGCAAAATGTGTCCAAACCAAAGACTGTCATTGAAAGAGCAAGGATTGTGTCACCATAAGAACATTCTTTATCCTCTTACAACCATAAGCTTCATCATGGGCGACTTCTTGTCACCTTCAAATCACTCCTAAACTTTAGTCTTTCATGCCCCTCCTCACTGTTGTGGCATCCAATTAACAGTAATTAGAACACTCCTGAAAATGTATTTATTCCACAAACCCTCAAGATGCAATGCAAATGAAAGCCATCTGCATTAGACAACACAAAATCAACAAATCTAAAATAGAGCAATGACTCTACAGACAGTTCGATGGATTACAGGAGTGTCAACAAAAGACAAGTTTATTTGGAATGTGCTGTATTTATTCGGTTATTGATCCTTTTCTGCTAACATTATAATAGAGTCAACAAAAGATTACTTTAAGCTTCCACAGATGAGTTTTAAAGCATTAGAGCAGCACAGAGTGTACGGTCTTAGTCTGGCATCAACACCATAGCCTTTGCACATTCATGGGTTAGACTAGCTCTCAGGACCAGCATTGTCTTTGTGTATCATGCTCTTCCTAGCATAGGGCACTACAGCTACACTTCCAGCACTATACAGAGACTTTTCCCCCTGTCCGATAGGCCAGCACAACCCATGTCACGTATTCCCACATACCCATCGATACTAGATAATCCCTCTGACACAAGCAGCCTTAGTTTTCTGCCCATTGGGCACCAGTTTGAAACATTAGTGCTGTGGTGAGCTTTACCTTGATAAGCAAAGGGTTAACAAGACAAACCCATATTCACATGGGCTGTTCAGTCCAAGGTCTTTGCCTCTTATGCAGGGCAACACACTTACATTAACAGCTCTACCAGTCGCCGACACACCCCAGAGTCTATTACTGCTTGGATTTTCTCATTGGGGCCATCTGATAGGTAGGAGAGTGCCCAGCAGGCATCTGCCAGCAAGTCGGAGTCACTGCTGAATAATAATCGGGACAATACCGGCAAGCAAGGAGACACCTAAAAGAATAACCAACAACCCCCACCCCGGAGAGAGTTTAGAAAAGGTTCGTTGAGAAGAGGCAAGGCAGCTTTGTGTGCAAGCATGCCAAATGTCAGTGTGTGTGACTAATGAACTGGATGCCATCCTATGGGTGGGGTTCTCACCTAGATTTCTAAACCTACCACAATTAACAGTACCAAAGAACTGGTTCAAGTAACATCAGAAACTAAAGTTTCCATTCATACATTTGATACCTAGGACCTTACATATATTGTTCAGGGGCCAGTTGTCTGACAAAGTGTTAGAGTTGATGTAATAGGGGTAGTTTTGGATACACAGGTTCCTACATAGTTCTCACAACCTTGTAGCAAAAGAGATTCAGGTTACAACAGGGCCTCTCCAACGCTCACTAATCCAGCGTATAAGGGGTCATCCCTCTCCAAAACTAATATCCAGTTATAAGCTTTTTACCATTCTTTATAAAATGAGCAACAGCTGGACTGTTTGCAGCTTGGATGACAAGCACTCTTCTCATGTAAGAAAACCTCATTTCCTGCCCCTTTGATAATCTTGAACAGCCAGTACTGTTGACAGGGACCCCAACAGTCACCACCGTACTTGGTAACCTATGTAACGGTGCACAGCCTTACACATACTTCTAATTATCCATCACTGCAGCTTCTTCAGCCTTATCGAGGGAGTTGTCAAGTAACAGACCTTAACCAGTGTTAACCAAAATAGGGAGCAAAGATCCTCCAGTCCTGATTAATGTTCATGCTGTTACTGACCATCTTTTTTAGAGGACAGGGGCACCAAACAGAAGGGGTATAGAGAAGAGAAGGCCCTCCATGGGTAATAAGTCTGCTGTGAAGGATTTCTATATTTTGAAGTTTGGTTTGTTCCACATTGGAACAAACTCCAAAGTTCTGCATTCTCCACTAAAGAGAATGGAGCCCCAGCTCTGGGGCAGCCTGCATGGCCTAGATCAGGGGTTGGCAAACTACAGCCTGGGGGCTGGATCTGGCCCCCAAGCAGTTTTAATTCAGCCTTCAAGCTCCCCTTGGGGAGCAGGGTCTGGGGCTTGCTGCGCTCCAGCCAAGGAGCAGGGTCGGGGGCCGCTCCATGTGGCTCCCAGAAGCAGCAGCATAGCTCCTCTCTGGCTCCTATGCCTAGGGGCAGCCAAGAGGCTCTGCTCCACACGCTGCCCCCGCCTCAAGCACCGCCCCCGCAGCTCCCCTTGCCTGGGAACTATGGCCAATGGGAGCTGCAGAGGTGGTGCCTATGGATGGGGCAGTGCATAGCAGAGCCACCGAGCCATGCCGTGGCATAGGAGCCAGGGTGGGGGAGGGGACATGTTGCTGCTTCCAGGAGCCACTTGATGTAAGCGCCACCCAGATCCACCCCCACACACACCCCAACCCCAATTTTGTGAGCATTCATGGCCCGCCATATAATTTCTATACCAAGATGTGGCCCTCAGTCCAAAAGTTTGCCTACACCTGGCCTAGACCCTGGTGTCCCTGACTCAGAGGAAGTCCAGCAGGTGGACTGCCAAGGAGCCTAGGGATGGAAAGCTAGCAGGAAACAGGCAGGTTTCAAAAGCTGCCTAGCAGCCCTTGTCCCATCAGGCCCCCGCCTTATTACCAACAGAATTTCATCAAAATTGAACCATCTCCATCAAATGTTTAGATGGAGATCAGCAAACTCCAAAAAATGTTAGTCTGAATGTTTCTTATGACCTCTAGAGGTAGCAGACCTCAGGGTCTTTCTGGGGTTCCCTCTCCACAACAGCTTCTGTTCCCATTAACAGGAAAGGATTCATTCCTCACTTTGTCAAATTCAGGTGGTGGGTTCTTCCCTCTGCACAAGTTTGACAAGGCCCAGACAGCATTTCGAGTCATTGTCAACCTGGTGGACTTGGTGAGGAGCCTAAAAAGAGAAACAACAGCTATTATACTCCCAGGTTAAGTCAGCTGAGTTGTCTTTAAACCAGCACATGACTCAATATGAAGGAACGCAATAAGAGTCCAAGAGGTTCGAGACAGCTGCACCCCTTGCTAAGCCCAGGTCTGAAAAATTCAGATCATGCTATTGTTGTATATTTCATGAGCATCATGCACAGACCGTGAGGAAAGATGAACTGTGGGTACCCCTAGGGCAGAAACAATAGCTGTTTAACAGCACAACTCTGAACAGGAAGCATATACTGTCTTCAACTAAAATTGCTGGGGGGAATTTAGGTTGGCAGAATGTGATTTCTCAAGACTGAATTTGGCTAAGACATCCAGATAAGCGCCCACGCTCTGATGAAGAGGTCCATGGGATCTTCAGTGACCACAAGTAATCAGGACCTCATTTTTAGATCTCATCTGAAAAGATCAGCAGTTTTAGGACCCCAGAATACTAGTTCAGTACTGACCCAGGAACAATGCTATTTGCAATACAATCAATGTCACTTCTTGCCAAGAAAACCACTCGACTACACAACTGTATAGAAATTATGGTGAAAGATTTCAAAATGCTTTCAACAAACTGGGATTTCTGCTGGTAGCAACCTCATTGCCAGTGCTGACAGTATGGAAGCTTTATCTTGTGGTAAAGTGCATTTCAGGAGAAAACCAGCTTTTAAAGAGCTAAATCATTGACCTTCTTAGAGGGTCCAGCTGAATTCCAGTTGAAATTAGAAGCTTTGTTCTCTAACACTTCATGGTTCATAAAGAGTGAAGTTCCCACCCAGCTTTTTGGACTCTGCATGAAATAAGATGGGGCAATGTGGTGCTTTCTTGGACCATGACCAGCTCTGTGCACCTGTCACAATCACCACCACAAATAAAACCAATCCCTTAGTTCTTGGACAGAAAAAAGTCACCAGCTTAGCCTCAAGGAGCCTGAAGTCAGCAGCTACTGTAAGAAGAGGCTGTTGACTTACTTGCACCATCTGTGGCAAAGCAGTTATCTTGCTACTAGAAGCAGCATCAGTTCACCCAGAACAGGATGGGGTAATTTAGACTGTTTTGAGAGTAATTAATATGGCTAGTACTTGAAAGCCCTCAGTCTAGGTGAATCTTCCCATCTCCATTTCTAGTGTGCTGAAGCAGTTGTCAGGACTTGTGTGTTAAACAAACAGAGGCAGAGTGCAAAGACCTTCTTCTCCTCAACCCTGGGAAGACCTCAGACTAACAGGTTCCTGAAGTTTATAGTGTAGCTGTATCTCTTTGGGTTCTCTGCACTTACTGTATATGCACTTCTAAATAGGCCCTGTGACTTCAGAAAGGGCTGTCTGGCATACTCTGCAACAGGAGCTCATGCCATGCACAGCAGGCGTAAGGATGTGTGAGGTGAGTTGTCTAGCAAGTTGTATCAGACACCAGTCTGAACTACTGCTAATTCATCTGATGCTTATTTGCAGGCTAAGATGACTCCCAACACACACACACACTCTCTCTCTCTCTGGTAGTTCTGTTCACTCAACCTGGACACCAAGAGGATACTCTGCTTTAGTACACTGGGGCTTTAAGAACTGTATTGCCAAGCGTTCATGGCTACTCACAGTAACAAGGGAGGAAGAATAGAGCAGTTAAGGACATAATCTCTACACACAGAGCTGTCTCCAGCGATGTTCCCCAACGCCCAGACAGCCTGGAAGGAAAGAGCAGCAGTTTTAGCGCACAGTCTCTGAATAGAGGAAGAAGGGAGCACTGTCCTAGGAAAATGTTTCTATGACTCCAAGTAACTAGGCCAGACTGACAGAAGCTCCAGCTCTGGAGCTACTTGCTAAACACCTTCATGCATGTTAAACACTTAGTTGAAATCCAGTGTCTAACACTCAGCCTATCCCCAGAAAACTAATGAACCATACCTGTTCTTGGACATCCTCAAAGTCAGAGTTTAACAGCTCTATGAAGATAGGAACTGCCCCAGCCTCAATGACTATTTTTGTTTGTTGGGAGGTTCCTGATGCAATATTCGTCAAAGCCCATGCCGCTTCAAACTGAAACAAGCAGATCAGTAACAGATTACAGAGCAGCTGCACAATGGCATAAGCCCAACAACCCTAACCAGAGCAAAACATTTGCTATTGATTTTAGCCTATCCTCTTTTCATCTTGTGCTCTCATGTCTACGGGGGGCGGGGGGGGGGGGGATTGTTTTACAAGGCAAAAAGTTTTCCTCCACAATCTGGCTGGATGATTGCTCACTGAGCGTACTAGTTTCTGGCACAACAATGGTAGTTCGAGGGAAACCTACAGCTTTTTTAGGAGTGGGGTGGATTTTGGGTTACCCAGGGTAGATCCTCCCTGCACCCACCTGAAGCAAATGGAATATCATTTTACAGATCTTTGACACTGAAAAACTGAAGCAGTTGCACACATTTGTCTCATCTCTCTGCCAACACTGCAGTTCTTCTCAGCGTGGGATTAACAAAGCCAAAGCTCATTTCCACTTTCAGTGGTCAGGCCAGGAAGCACTACCTCAATGACACCACACCCCAAAGCCTCAGACCATTCCCCACTACGAGGAACATAGTCTCAAGATGGCCCAGAAGAGTTCCTGACCAGATCTTTGTATTGGGTGGGAAGCGAAGAGATTGTTCTACTCAAACAGCCAACTCTATCCCATGCCACTCCCCTGGATACCAGCACAGGTGCGGCATTTGTAGCTCTGAGCCCCAGGTGAGGTAGAGCTTCATATTTTGCTCTTTATCTCCCTTTGCTGCCCTCTTTTATGAGTGACTTTAATGGCTAAGCTCCCATTCAATTCTCCTTGGAGATGGATCCCTATGACATGACACCTCCTGGAGGAAAAGGAAGTAGATGACCATCTGCCTAACACCCGCAGTTGGATGTGAGAAAACGCAGTCTCCTCAAAGAGAGGCTCGTAGTCTGCAACTTCTGGGCTCTAAGATGCCACCTTTGCCTGCTCATTGCTGTAAGGTTCACACTGCTCAGCTCTGAAGTGTCATCTTAAATAAGCGCTTTTTATTCACAATATGAATCCTTCATGGTTCTCTCCTTTACCTGTAGTGTGCAATTTTCACTTCTCTTCAGGAATTCAACAAACCTGTCCACCACTCCCTGAGTATTTATCACTTCGTCTATCGGAGGATTCGGCTCTAGAAAGAGGAAGGCAGGCTCAAAACTCAGTAGGGGTATTTGAATTTAATACAGGAGATCTAGTTCATTGCATTAAATCATCCACTCCAACGATTTTAACTTGTACTTGAGCTGACAAGGCATCTAGCCAGAAGGCGGCTTTTTCCACACTTCACCCAGCTGTGGGTCACTGGAGCATTTTCTAAATGCTGAAAAGCCAGTAAAAGACAATACTAAGGGTCAATATAGGTTTGGTATTCCCTCCCCACCCAGCGTTAATCAGGAACAGATTTGCCAATGGGCGTAAGTGACATTAGATGGAATTCTTTTGCCCCCAAACCCAAAGTTATTAATTCTCTGTACAGCACCCAGACTGTGCTAAGTGCTTCACACAGCTAAGAGTTACCTGTGAGAGCTTGTGAGCTAGCTAAGAAAAAGGAGCTCTGCTTTTACCTTTGGAGAGCAGTTTCCTGAATTTCTGGGTGGTTGCTAGCTGCAGATCAGGGTCCTCCGAGAAAAGCATCTCCACCATCTCTCTTGTGATCACTCCCTCCTAAGAGGGCAGGAAGGGCAAGAAAAGCAGCGTCAGATAGAACCACAACTCCAAACTTATGGCTGCAAACCTCAAAGTCAGAACTTAGTACCACCAGAATCCTGTGCTCATCCTTTTGATCTGAAGACTAATCCAAGTTAGGACCGCACTACTCTTGAAAGTCTAATCCTGGAAGGCTTTTAAAACTTACCAGAGTCCCATCTGCAATATTTGTAGAAGACAGGAGTACAAGGGGTTACGAAGGGTAGTGAATTAAGGAGTACTAAGGCATGATACCTATGCATTTGTAAAGGGTTAAAGTTTGTTGTTGATTTTGTGATCCACAGAATTAAAAAAGTCTGTGTAAGGGAGGGACTAAGTTACTCAAGAAGCCTTACCCCAGCTGTGGCAGTGCTGACATAGGAATCCATGAGGAGGCTATCAAACATGGCAGCATCTTCATTAATAAGTTCCACATTTCTCCTTTTAAATAGCTGAAAAGAGATAACCAGAGTGAGTGGTATCTGTCACAAGGCAATGCCGGACTTAGAGCCATCACAACTGGGCAGTCTTGTTCCACAAACAAAACATGCCATCTGCTAGACCAAGTGCAACTTAATAGGGGAGTGGCAGCTTAACACACTAGCTGAGCACCTCTGCAGAATAGTTTGACCTATGAATCCTGGTAAGAGCGGACCAAGTCCTACCCTTCGTTGTATCCATGGATTTCACTGGGACTGTATGGTGTAGGCAAGTGCAGAACTTGGCCCAATGAGTTCAGAAAAGAAGAGCCAGGTTGTGGACCAGGGTTGAGGCATGGGAAGAGCCGTGTGGGAGGCTTGCAGCATTTGCCAGTTCTACATGTGGTCCTAGCTACAGTATCTCTCTTTTTTTTTTTTTTTTTTTTTTTTTAAAAACACACACACACCCCACTCACCCCCCACCTTAAAAAAAAAACCACACACCAAGGAAGAGGAAAAGCTGTAGCCCATGTGGTTTTTTTTTTTTTAATTTGGTCTTCCTGCTCCTCAAGAGCAGGCAGTGCCATTTTTTAAGCTGGCCATGAAGTCCTTAGATTCCACCCCCCAAAAAATATAAATATATATATATATATATAGATGAGCAGATCTAGGAAGCCCTCCCCTTATCCACGATCACAGAAAGCCAGACAGAATTCCACTGTGGTATCTGAGCGCTGCATTTGCAGCATGCACAATACCTGTGAATCCCACAGGGAGCAGAGAGCTCTCCAGACAAGCCACATTCTGAACAAGGGTGTGGGAAAAAAAAAAAACCAGAAACATTCCACATCCATATGCTGAAGAGGCCCAGAGAAGAGGAAAAAATGACCCATCAACTCTTCATCAGCTGGCCCCTTGAAGGGGCAACTGTTGGGTAACAAAACATTTCTGGTTGAATTAAGCCCCTGAACATCCCCCTCCACTCAGGTTACCAAAGGGCAGGTTACCTGTTGCTCTCGTTTCTGTTTGCGTAGTTGGATCCCCTCCTCTTCCCTTCGCCGACGCATTTCCTCAGGGTTTAGGGCTTTGTTTTTGTAACTCTTCATTCGATAGTTATCCTTATCCTTCGCGGGACTTGCCATGGTTTCTATGAAAGGAGAAACCGGAAAAGTAGTATCAGATTTCACTGCAGTCATACTGCCCTTCTCCCCCAAGGAAAGTGGGCACACATATTGTTAAACTGAACTATTCAGTGCGATGGCACACAATCTCTTAAGAACATAAGATGCAGTTTAGATATCCAACTTAGAAAATGCATTGCTGACCCGGTGTGTTGTATTGGTGAGAATGTTCTAAGCTAGAAGCTTGACAGACATCTCTACCACTCTGAAAAGCACCCTGGACCTGTACTTCACTGTAGGAGGCACATTTCTCACTGTGTGAGGTTAGTACTCACTGAACTATACCATTGTCCTCAGGAGGCAGCAAGCCTGAAGCTACCTGGATTTTCAATACTTTAGATTGTGCTAAGAGTACCTGCACCTTACTACAATCACAAGTGTAAACAGCACCTTGAAAGAAGATTATTCTTCCTCTCCTCCCCACCCCACGTCCTCCACAGCAGGCTAACATGTCAAGAATTTGATGACCAGTAACCACAACACGTACTCAGACATTTCAGAACAGCCTGGTCTGCACAGAAGATGTTACATTGAGTTAGGAGCTAAAGACATTCCATTTAGACCCATTTTATGTTGTAAAGCAGGGAGACTTTGCAATTTATGAAGTTCACACTTCCATAAATTTAACAGCACAATCACAACTCCAACCATTCAGAGGTGAACATAAATAGGTCTGAAGACAATGAAGTCTAGACAAGGCATAAAACAGTCCAGCAAAATTCACTTCAAACAAACTTCAGCCTAATCCAGACCCTTAAAAAAAAAAAAGAAAAGAAAATATTACAAGCATGCAATACATCATTTGGCTGGGAATGGCATGTAGGCCAGGCTTGTCCAGAGAGCTAGACTATTTTGATGGTGTTCAGCTTGAGAAGCACTGCTAATTATTTTGTCATTTGTTTCATAATAACTATTTTAAACTCTGGTGCCTACACATTCCACTCTAGAGATTCACAAAACAAACATTCTTGCATTTGGCACAGGGAGGGCAATTATTGCTCATTACCGACAGAGGAACTTGGATGTAAGACTACGTAAATTTCTCAGTGGTATCTAGTTTATGCAAACATACTACTGCCTCAAGAGGGTTAAAAGAGTTTGGTATTCAAGTACAGATTCAGCCAAGCCATGTATTTAGTGTGTTTCAAATCATGCATGAGCAGGTGTCATTCCCAACCCTGTTCTAAGATACAATTTAGAGAGTGTAGAGTAAAAACACGCATCCCTTCCCAGGAGAACCACCACACACAAAGTTCAGTACAAGTCTCCTCACCCCCAAAAGCTTGGCTGCTCCAAGGATTCCTCTTTCAAGACTACTCCACCCACACCTTAGTCCTCTCTAAACGTTCTCCCTCCTTTATATTCAGGAGAGTTAAAGCCATAAGCTTCAGTGAGTCAGGAGAACCCATTTAAGGTTTCCCAGCAGGAGGGCATCAGGGAGGGATGCTTTAGGCAAACACCATGAAAGTGTTACACTGAAGCACGAACCATGATCTACACAAAAAGACTGAACTGTTATCCAGGTACCCCAAAGTAGCAGTTGCATCATAAACAGGAAAAAGGGATCATAAATAGAACTCTTCTAGTTTCTCTTCCACAACATTCAGCTCATCTTACTGCACAGCTCACTCTCCTTCCACCTTTGGTCAGCCTCACCAATGCGAAGAGTAGCCTAGATTTAAGTGAAACTGAATGTGAAGTGGTTTTCCTGTTCATTCACCAAGTATTCCTCAAAAGACAAAAGCACAAGATTAGTTGTCAAAATTTTATTTTGCTATTATTTAATCACCACCCACTAGATCAGAACGGTAAGTGTGAAAGCTTGTGTCTCAATCTGAGACCATGGCAAGCTATGCATTCTCAGGTTTCTGCTGCTTATTAAGTAGGTACTCAGAGTGACTTAGGGCTGGTCTACATTACCACGGTAAATCGATCTAAGTTACGCTACTTCAGTTACGTGAATAATTTAACTGAAGTTGACGTAGCTAGATCCACTTACTATGGTGTCTACACCACACTGTGTTGACAGGAGATGCTCGTGCCTGCTGACTTCCCTTACTCTTCTTGGAAGGGTGGAGTACACAAATTGATTGGAGTGCACACTCCCTTTGATTTAGCTTGTCTTCACTTTGCTAAACTGACACCGTTCCATGGATTTCACCAGTGCTGATTTAGCTGGTAGTGTAGACATGGCCTTAGTCAAGATACATTAAGGGAAAAGGTTTTCAGGCTATAGTGTAATTTAAGTTGCAAGTTACTAGCTTAGTGTAAGACCCAGTTTTAGGGTCAGCTTCTATTCAAGCAGGTTATATAAATGAGATGTACGAGTGACCAACATCTTAATGTCAAGGCAAGTTAAACAGTCAGGAGAGTTCACCTGTGAACAGGAAAGGTAAAGATTTAAGTGAATTAGGGATTCCACACACTAGGGGGAATAAAGCCACAAGAATGGAAGAAACCCTAACACGGACATGATCACAGAAAAAGAGAATCTTGTAACGGTATCGACTGTTTAGAGGACATTCTCTCCCTCAGCCAAAAAACTGAGGGGGGATTCTTCTTCAAATACATATAAAGCAAAAAAGCCAAGGTCCCCAGGATATCTGCACCACTCCAAATATGCATGTTGCAAGCAGCCAGCCCCTCAACCCCATGCTGTTCCTTGTTGTGAAATGGACAAGCAAGACAACTGAGGGCCAGAAAACAAAAGATGCATGAAGAGATGGAATGAGCGGCAGGATGGATTGCAAGATGGTACAAACTATTTACTTCTAACTCTGCTTAACATCTCAAAGCCCAGAAAAAAGGCAGTTCCTCATTGGTACAAGTCTAGTTAAACCAAAGAATGAAAACCCTTTAAAAAAATTTTAAAATTGCTTGCTCTGCCTTGGTCCCTGCTTACCTTCTCAAAAACAGTAAGTCAAGGACTAAAAGGTCTTTTAGTGAGCACTGATCTTGGATCACTGCTTGGAAAAGTTTTCAGCCTGAAAACATTTGTAATAGTTCCAAATGTTTCTAGCCCTGGCAGATCATACAACCTTAAGAACGATCATTAGTCTCTTCTAAATGGCGGTGCATTTTCACTTACCAAGGCCCTGTCTATACTACAGACACATCAGGGACCCAGGGGTAATTCTTTTTTGTCAAGGTCCAAATTTCTTGGTCAAAGTATAGTCAAGGTCTGGACTCCAGAGAAAATACAAAATGCAACAACAGTGATAAATACATAAATAAAAAGATTTCACAGTGTGTTCAAATGCATCTAGTGGTCCAGACTTGGCCCACAGTCCATATATTGACTACTCCTCAGGGAGCCTAACTACAACAGTTACCTCTTCATACAGGGAAGACCTAACCAAATCCCTATGACTCAGACAAAAACTTGGACTGTCTAGGTTTCACCCAGTTAGGGTGACATAGTTCTACTCTCAAAAAGAAAAGGAGGATTTGTGGCACCTTAGAGACTAAAATTTATTTGAGCATAAGCTTTCGTGAGCTACAGCTGTAGCTCACGAAAGCTTATGCTCAAATAAATTTGTTAGTCTCTAAGGTGCCACAAATCCTCCTTTTCTTTTTGCGAATACAGACTAACATGGCTGCTACTCTGAAACCCTGTCATAGTTCTACTCTACTACTATGCGTCACAGACAGATCCCTCAACTACCATATAGTTGCTCTATGGATGGGGCTTTTGCTCTGCACTTCAAACCAATGTAGTTTTTAACCCTTGGCAAAAAGCATCATAAGACTATAAATGGGCCTGAACTGAAGGCTGGATCTGGTCACTGATTTGGTTTGGGTCTGTCTCATATCTGAAGTTCAGAGGAATAACTGGCAATTTCCCAAGAATATACTTAAATGTAGCAATTTTCCTTATTCTAAATGTCAGTTATGCATGACTAACCATTGAAGATGGATTTTCATCACTAAAGATGAAAGTGAACACCATGTGGAAACTAACTTCTCCCACCTGCCTCCCCCCAGCCCAATTATTAGGGTAGGCTTAGAAAGGAGGCAAGAATTAAGTAATAGCAGCTGAATCAGAGGGTAGAGTTGATTGAAACCTATTTAGATCCTTGCATTTCGTACCAAGATGTCAAAATAGGCACATTAGAAATACAAAGAAAAGTGGTCAGCACAAACATTAATTGGGATGAAACAATCCAACAGCAACACCATTAGTACCACTCCTGTAAGTGACCGTACTGCTGTCTTAACAGTAATGGCTCTATTCCAGCTGCATACAGTAAACAGTAACTGCAACTAGTTGTGTTCTGAAAGATTACAAAGGCATCCAAAAAAATTCCAGATCAAGACTTCCCCTTCAAAAGGTGATGGCTCAAGTTAAAGGCAGTTTTAACGAACAGGACAAAATAAAACAAGAAGGGAGGAGGAAAATAGTTAAGTGGCTTAGTATGACATACAGGATTACTAGCCTGTTAGTCATATAAATAGCCAAATGACACATGACAGTTCAGCTGCCTGGAAACTTGCACAATCCCAATCTGTGTTCTTGGCTGGGCATGCCTTGGTGCTCTGGACAGCTCTCTTAGGTTCTGGGCGCCAAGAAACAGCACAGTGAGACCAGCACCAGATGGAAGTTTCATCAGGATCCAAGTTCTTAGAATATGCCAAATTTGCCGTGTACCTCACCCGCAAGAGGCCTTATGGATTTGAGTGTGCTACAAATGCTGGGCTACTACTGAGAGGCCCTGTAGATTCAGCAAGCCGTTCAAGAGGGATTTTCATACTGGCTAAAACAAAGCACAGCAGACTTCAGGCATTAATTTACCTGGCACTCGATTTTCCATTACCTCTTGTACACGTTCACTAAGTCAGGTGCTTTCATCCGACTCTTTTCCCAGGGTGTCTTCTGCTTGATCCTCTAGTGAAGTCGTAATGCTGAATTTGTGACATTACATCCCATTTCCATGGCAACAGAGATGTCACAAATACAGGATTAGGATTTCACTACAAACTCAAGCAGCAGGAGAAGCTAGGCTGTGAAGTACAAGCTCTTCAACAAATGCAAATATATGGAATAGAGAGCACCTTGCTAAGGAAAAATGCTTTGTGCACAAGTTGCTTCTTTTTAAGTTTGTTCCAGAGGAAAAGTCCCTATTAACCCAGCCTACCTGCAAGTCAAGCAGTGTCAATGTTAACTATTAACCCAAACTTCACTTCACTACTTGCAGGATAGCCCCACTGAGTAATGCTATTCATATAGTTTAAAATCTTTAGCTGCTAGGAAGAGCTATCATCTGTTAAAGCTCCAAGATGGCCTAAAATATTGAAGACAGATGTTTAAATGCCACTCAAGCCACACTTCCACTTGGTATTTTAATGTCCTGAGTCGTGCTTTAAAATGCTACTGTTTCTCACAACCAGAAGGGCTGTAGCTTAAGGTAAACCTGGATATCAGCACTTTTCTTTTTAAAAAACTGCTCTAGAGTTTTAGATGTTGAAAATCTAGAAATTTTGCATTTATATGGCTGCTCTGACTGGAGGATCCTAAAGCATTTCACAAGTTAAGTTGTTCTGACTCACTACAAGGGTTCCCCCATCCAGTCACCTTGAGTTCTCCTTAGGAGAGGGTTTCCCCTCTGCAAGCACTGACTCAGTCCTACCCATTAAGTCAAGATCTGATGAGATCACTGCCCAAAATCATCAAGTCATGTCTATGCTATGCCAAAAAAATATACTGGGTAGTGAACCAGTCAGGAGTCTGGGATTCCCATCTTAACTACTGTGCTTGTTTCAAGGAAAGCAAATGCAGAGCTAATCTAAAAGCAAACTATCCTCCTCATGGAAGACTTCAGAAGAGTAAGTCTCTGCTCTGGAATGCTGCTCAAGCAACATGCTCAGCTCGCCCGGTTGCTCCCCAGAGTGCGGAATGGCCTCTACATTTGGTAGCAAGCCCTCTTGGTAGCATCACTGGCTGACAAGAGCCACGTCCTGCCCTCCTTTGGCAACTCAAAGGGAAGTGAAAACATGGACATAAGAGCCTGAATACAGAAGATTCCTGCAAAGGGGACCATGAACATCCTTTTCTCAGGACAACAAGGCAGCACGCCCAGCCTAGTGTACTTCACTTCACCAGGTCGCCCTTGGTCCTCACTCTCCTCTCATGTTGCCAAAGACAGCAATACTCTAGTTGTCTGGGAATCCTCTTCCATCACGCTGCATTACCCCAGCATGTCACAGCCTCTCTAGTTCAGTTTTGCTTTTCTGCCTGCCATCAGTAAAAAGGAGAAAATTAAGCCTCAACACTCCCTGTGAGGCAGGGAGTCAGTGTTTGAAGATCCAAGATCCTTGGATGGCAGATGTTACGGACTGGTTAAGTATTACCACTTGCCTCATAAATGGCTATGAAGAGTGTACATTACCAGTGTCCTAGCTGCCCTCTTGTGGGCCACGTTCACCTGCCTTAAGTCATTTTCTCCCTCGTGCTGGTAGAATTATATATGCTACGAACCTAATTATATCTGTTGTTAAGTACAGAGAGATGTAACCTCATCAACACACCTAAACCGGATACCCATTATAAAAAAAATAGCACAGTAACCTACAAATCCCCCCACCCGAGGTCCACCACCACTAACACCACAAGTGATTTTATCCTAATTTACAGGCACTAACGTTCCTGTTAGTTTCATAACTGGAAGACCACTAAGCCATTTGATGGCTGGTCACTGACCTGTACAAATGGAGTTGGGAAGGTCTCAGCTCAATTAATAAATTATAAAGCCATAAGGGACCACTGTGATCACCTAGTCTGACCTTCTAGACAGCACAGCCCACAGGACTTCCCTGATTTAATTCCTGCTTGAACTATTGTATATTTAATTCCCAGGTGGCAGGTGTCCAGGCAGGGATGACAGTCATTGGCAAGGCAGCATAGGTGAAGCTTGCACTGCTTCTGCCTAGACAATGCTTGTTCTGTGGCTAAAGAACATCAGTCTGAAGGGCTGTCACTCCAGCACCTCTGAGCATGCACAACACAAATCAGTTAACCTTTAAGAACTCCTGGCTCTTTCACTTTCAGAGGATGAAGCCCATTTGAGAAGTTTCAGAGTAACAGCCATGTTAGTCTGTATTTGCAAAAAGAAAAGGAGTACTTGTGGCACCTTAGAGACTAACCACGAAAGCTTATGCTCAAATAAATTGGTTAGTCTCTAAGGTGCCACAAGTACTCCTTTTCTTTTTCCCATTTGAGAAGCTGCTCCTCATTCATCATGCGAAATAAAGCTCACACTCTTCCTTTAAAAGAGGAACATGCAGGTGTCTAGTCTAATTAGTCTCAGTTTAATCACATCACTCTGGCCAAGTCTGGGACAGATTTCACTTCTTCCTGGATGGAAGTATTCCTCTTTGATATCATGCTCGTTCATAGGCTGATGCATTCCATAGTTAAGAAGCTTCTTACTGCAATAAAGTTTATTCACAACAATTCCACTGAGTAAAAGAGCTACTATTTGCATTTATATAGAGCTCCTCTCTTTCCTCAAGAATCCCAGAGCTCTGTACCTCCAAATCAAATCCACTTTTAGCCCCCAAGATGCCAAATCAAATGTATCAAATAAACTGTGCTAAAATGACACCTTAAATAGATTTAAGAAACAGACTGTGCATATCAAGTAGTAAATGTTCTTCCACAGCCTGAATGCATAACAGTAAGCAGCCCTAGCTCAATAGGCCAGACCGGTATTTCAGGAAATCCAAAAACTGTGTAACATGGTTCAGTGTGTACAATGGAGCAAGGCTGTGTGAAGATTTGATCAAGGAGACTAGGCAGTGGAAGGGATCAGTAGAGATGTGCAAAAAAACTCACATTAGATTACTAGTCCTGAACGTAGTCCTTGGGTGGGCTAGAAGGATAGTCATCCCCAGTCTAGGGAAGACGTAGAGTTCAGTCTAAGTATGGCAACACAGGAAAGAAGGAAGTGATCACTCCCCACCCCAAGGCTAAGTGAGGGAGCAGTGCTATAATCTCCAGTGAGAAACCAAACTAATTTCTTGACCAAGAGGGTCGTGGCTGCAGTATAGCATCTTAAAAGCAAGTTGTATTTGAATTCCAGTGGGAACAGATGAATCCATTAAAAAACCTGAACAGATGGAGAAACCAAACAAGGATTCAGATTCAAAGATGGACGAGGCTGGATTAACATTAGTGAGGTTGCATCTAGGAGGAGAAAAATCCGCTGCAGACTAGCAGCTCAGTTCACTGAAGACTAAGGGAGAAGTTCTAGCACACCCTTCACAGAATGAATGCAAGTACAAAACATATAGAAGAAGCCTTTCCAAATCCATTCTGAATATGCATTGAAATTGAACAGTGAATAAAGGTTACGCACTTTACAGGATTGTAAGGCATTCAGCTAATGAGAGTTAACTGGATGTTCATGCTATTTCTATACAATATGTCATGTCTTTTCAGAGAATTGTGGCACAAATCACAAGACTAGTGGTTGCCTGGATTACAAGTAAGCGAGTTCCTTTCAGTCTCCCGCCTTTCCATTCTGGCCACAGAATGAGACAGAATGGAAGTGGTTTTAAAATCCTACCTGAGGGTTTTTTGGAGGCAGGGTGTGGGGTTTTACTATTTAAGTAGTAGTAACAGGTTTACAAATCCTTGCCAGGTAAACAACAAAACAATCCTTACAACTGTGTAGCTTTTGTTTAAAGAGACATTATATTGTAAGTCGTCAGATCTCTGTTTAACAGGGTGTTACCATATGACAGAGTGAGCATCGTTATGACACCAATGACATGTTTCTAGTGATTTTACTGAGTGACCTCTGATTATACATATTTAAGAGACCACGCATGTCTATCAAATGTTAATACACAAGAAATGGACAGGTCTGCTTTTTTTGCAGGTGAATGTACTTAGATATTTGGTTATAATTTATTCAATACTCAAAGTACAAGTCCTGTTTTGCAGGGGACATAATTGGTGTTAATTTTTCCAGAACGACCTTTTTTTTTTTAAATCATTCCTCTACAGTTGGACTATTTTTCCTCTTCCCAGTGAGAGGCAGGCAATAGATTGGCAGGTGAGAGATTAAAAAGGAAATGAAATATTAAAGATCATTTCTGCCAGGAAACCCATGAAGAATTACCAAAAGATCATCTGTTAAAATCCTACCTAGGTTTTTAATACCATGCCCAACATCATGGTGTCCAACCACCTCACTAAAATTAATAGTGTAGCCTCAGCTTCAGTGATGTATGACAAAAACCATACCCTGTTAGCCAATGATTATTTCTCATAGCTGGGAACAGGGCAGAAGGATTTAAATAATTTGTTTTACTTTTTTAAAAGTCATTGATTTAGGTCCTGTTGAGGCTCTGTAAAGCTAATTTAAAATGTGCTGTTGCAATTTTAGAAGAGCAGCTCATCTCTCTCCGCATCCCCCAAACACCCCAACCCTAATCATAAACTAGTACTAGGGGTAAATAATTTTAACAATTTAAACTAAAATAAAGGGAGAATCCCTAAAATTTTTATGTAACGTTGGTCTAATGACTGTTCATTCTGACCCCTCAAAAGCATCTGGATGCAGGCCAACACGGCTACAATCTCTATTCTCCCGCTCGACTTATCTGCAGTCATTACAAATCTCCTGCGAGACAGTCTAGGGCTGCTGGACCAGAAACCCAACTAGGAATTTTCAGGCTTTTATTCTCTCACCCCCTGCATTACAGAACATGCCTGCTTCAAATAGTTTCCCTTTTGGCAGCTGGTTAAAAGCCTTCTAGCTGAGTCATTGCAGGGACTCACATGGCTAAATCAGGACTTGGGCTGCTGAGTCAGAGGCAAAAGCAGACAGAAAGGGGAAACAATTACATTAGCAAATTTAACATGGATTTTTTTTAGCCCAAACACCCTTTCACACAGGCAGCTTTGGAAAAAAGTTTCTATAACTAAAACAGAATACGAGAGCAGTTGTGCTGCTGGACAGGGGGAAACCACACCTGACAGCTACTGTCTCAGACAGCCTAATAACCAGGGTGAAATAGACACGTGCCACCACACCCCCACCACAAGAAGCTACATCTTCAGATTTAAAAAGAACAGAACAGTTGTGTCAAGTTTATTATATGCTGTATTCAACTGTAGCATCATAAGCTTAGTTACATTTTTAAAAAAAATGTATTAGACTTCTACAACTGCAGTAGAAAAAGTCATTTGATGAATTTCACTGGTATAAATCTAACATATTTGCTGAACAGTACTGACCAGCTGTGAAGCTGGTCAGTTACCTTGAAATGGCACCAAATAAGTTATTTGACAAATACCAGAAAAATTCATTGACTAATAACTGAGATTGGCTGAATGGTACTTGGCACTTACTATGTTCTTTGTTTTAGTTATATCTTCCTCATCTTAGTTGAGTGAGTTCCTCATCTTAGTTGAGTGAGTTCCTCCCTTTCTGAGGCTTGTCTGCAAGTTACAAGGAACCACTCAAAATTTCTGACCTACCTCCCTGTTTCTCAGCTCAGAGCTTGCACACGAGTGCTCCTACTGCATTGTAGCCCTTCCTTACTCTCATAAAACCCACAGCTGAAAGAAATGCCTGGTCACTGCTGACCTCAGTCTCCTGGTATTTTATTGACCTGACACATTGAAACAGTTTTGTTGGGATGACTAACTTGCCAGGGTCTAACAAAAGCCACCCTGTAGTTTGCATAAATTCCCCTCAGATTTCCCTCGCTACAGACCTGTGACTTACAGTGATGGAGTGGGTGAGCAGGGGGGAAAGTGAGCAGGAGACACTTTATGCTCATGTTTTGCACATCTCTGAACACACAGCATCCTTGAGAAGGCAAGTTGTCAGACGTTTGGGGTTTTCAAAAAGAGTCACACTTAAACATCAAAATACTTCTCCCCCCAAACAATACTGTACACATCCATAGCTCTGTCCATCCCAAGACATTTCAGAGTACAAGGCTACAGCACCACAAACATGGCCATCTCTGGGAAACAAGGCACTAGTCAAGCTGCCCAGAACACAACAGTGGAACAAGGGACAGTCCCTTCCCTCTGCCTCCTTACAAGTCTGATCTTTATATGGCCATCCAGAATAGACAGGGGCTGACATCATCTAAGAGATCCTAGTACTGTAAGCTGCACTGAACTCAGTTTATCCATCTGGAAAGACGCGAGTAGCTGCCTTCTAGGAGCTCAGGACAGTGAACATTCCCGAGGGGGGGGGGGGGGGGAGGAGACAACTCTTCCTATATTATGAAATCAGAGGGGCCCCAAACCACAGCATGGAAAACAACCTGGGTGAACCCATGTGTCTGGTTTTGGAGCATTTCAATCCAACACTTCAAACCTAGATGAAGTGCGATTAACACAGTTTCCTCCTCTTACTTTATCGACAATATCAGATGTTAGGATGTGACAATCTCAAAAGCCCCAACCTGACCTCTAGCAGACTTGCCTACTAACCCAATCAGGGAGACCAATACTCAAGTTATCAAGAATAATAAAAACTTTCCACCAAACAGCAAGGGGGAGGGCAGCAGGGTGTGGAACCTGTACCCAGGCCTGGAAGAAAGGAGAAAGATGACAGAGATAGCCTAGTGCTAGATTCTCACCTTGTCTCTGGAGCAGAAATAGTAATAACAAAGGCACACAAGATAAAGCACAGAACACAATTCATACCTACCTCTGACAGATACCTAAGGTCCTTTATATGTTGTCAACATTTACCTGATTTGTCATGCCAATAAAGTATTGCTGAATTGAAACTATAGTACAAAGGGCAGCACTAATAGGCAAGTCAGTGGACTAGACACCTGATTTACAATATCATTCACCTCTAAACTTAGGATCTGTCTTATAATGGCTATTTATACAAACACTGTGCGTGTGGCTAGCAGAGTTTCATTATAAGGTGGCCAAGACTTTACAATACAGCTTGGCACGTACTTGCCTGCAGACACATACAAATTGACTGCACTGCATGTGCATCTCAAGAACCAAATTATCAAGCTCTGCAAGCTTCAATGGGAAAAAAAAAAGTTTCCTTCCCCATTTCTCAGAAGTTTTTACTTCTGTCGAGAAGTTCGTTTTCCAAGCCCAGTTTCATTTTGCAGAATCCCGAACAGCTGCCTGCAGCAGATAAGGAATCAACATACAACTATCTTCAAGGAGGTCAACAGGCCCACATACACTGAACAGGAAACAGATCAATTTTAATAATTACTAGGGTGACAAACTCAGTAGGTTCCTTTCTTTGAAGGGATTGTTTCCGATGAAACGCTTGCCCTTCCACAGACTGTGCTCTGAAGGAATGGCTTAGGTTTAAAAAAAAATCAAGCAAACCTACTACAGAATACACATCTCCTTCATCCCAAAGAGATGAGCATTTCATGGGTTAGAAGGATGAATTAATGGCTATTTAATGATGCTGGAAACCAAGACAGGAAAAAAAAACAATGAAGTGGATCACCACCATACAATGTTTGGACTAGTCATGAAAATCTTACGTGACTGATGTGTGTGCAAGTATCATGTTAGATCATGAAAACCTGCTTCAGTGTGAGTAGTATGCCCTGCTGTTTCATCAGATACTACTTTGGATTTATACAGCACCTACAAGGTTGCTAGGATTAACTCATTAATATTCATAAAGTGCTTTTCACATTCATAACTCCTTCCATTCAAGGATCTCAAAAGTTTTGAATACAATTTTCTACTAAATAAACTAACATAGTATAAATGAACGTCTCCAGCCTCTCTTCTGCATTCGTCTGCTAATTAGCACTTCCTTCATCACAAACTATATCACCAACCTCCTGCTAGGAAGTGGCAGAAAAACTGTCACATTCAATTAGAAAACTAAACCATTCAATGTTATGGAGATAATGAAACAGCAACAGGTATTCCTAAAGTATTTTGGAATTTCGTTTTAATCCTTCTCCCCTTTCTTCCATCCTTCAACCTAGCCACTATGTTAGAAAGTTTAAAGAAACACATTCAATTTGAAAACCACAGGTGGAAAAATTTTGTATCTACCAGAGATTACTGTAACTGACATAAATTAGCAAAAAGATGGTTTCTTTCAGCTTACTTTGTGTAATTGACAGCACATTGTATATGGCCCCTTTCAATGCTTCTTCTATAGCCAGTTTCTCCCTTGTTGAAGGGAAACTAATCTTAATGGGGAACAGAAACAATAACCCTTGTAAAATTCGGGACACTATTTTAAAGGGTGTACTATCAAAGTGGATTCTAAACAATTCTTTTAAAGAATTCAAATGGATAGTTTCCTTCTTAAAAAAATTAAAAAGGAGTTTAGTTTCTACAGAACAGTCTCTTGCTTTACAAGCTGGCAAAGAGATTCCTCCACAAACAGGTTTACCAGCAGCAGCTACAGATAAGGACCTGTCAACATTTGTCTTAGGAACTCCCTTCTTGAAAAGCTCATAACGAAACCAAGAGAATTTGCAGGATGTTTACAATTTTAGAAAAAAACTAAGTTGTATTTTAGTTGTCGTAATGCATGTGCACAAAGGGGTTGAGTCAGTGTTGCATATAAACCTTAAAAGGACAGCAACAACTTGAAGTCTAGTTAATAACTAGTTAAAAGTGGTTTCTTGTATTGCACCTGCCATTCAGTCCCCTTGCTAATTTGTGCAGTTTTAGTGTGACTTTTTCAAGTTGTCCTTGTTCCCTAGTGGAAGACACAAAGGAGTGAAGTTGACTACTGGAAAGTACTATCAAATGCACAGATTAAACTGAAAATATTCATTCTGATTTTAGTTGCACTATTTTTAAGTGTTACTTGTAAACACTAATAGGGAAAAGATTCTGCCAAGAGTACAACTTAAGAATGTTCTTTTAGCTAGGGTATTTTCTGTGTTAAACATTTGACTGTGCAACCTTTACATTTTCTCAAGGTAGGTATTTGAACATATTCCTGAATGTTTAACACAAATAAAAACAAATACAGTGAATGCTGAGAACTGTCTTAACATAGCCTGCCTTACATCCCATAGCTGTGTGCTTTGCACACAGTACATTCTGTGCTAGTAAAACGCTTATCCACGCAGTTCTTTTGGCTGTCTGGTGCACCAGTCACCATTGGCTCATTCCCTTCCGTTTTAGCTACCAAGAGCTAGTGATGTGACATCATTACTGGAACATGCAGCCAGTCTACTCATGGAGCTGGCTGCTTAGAGAGGGGGAAAAGTAAAGATTTTCTTCTGGGGAATCAGCAGTCACTTGTTATATTGGTTTTTCACTAAATTCAATCCTGTTAGGACTGCATTTATTCTCCCCATATCTCCATGTAAAGGTATCCATCCATTCCTCAGCTGACTGCCAAAAACACTTTCCAGCTTCAGTTCTGCTTGCAAGCCACCCCCAACCAAGATTCTAAAGTTTTCAGCAGCCTTCTCACCTGAGTAAGTGCAGTTCTCCTTATATGTTATGGGCAGTTCCCCAGCATAGACCGAGTTGAAAATCTACAATGTGTAATATTGCCACAGCTAAGTGCTTAAACAAGAGGATTAGGCATTTGACTAAGTCAAACAGTTAAACTCAGTGTTTGAAATACTCATGACAATTGCACCATTCCAGATAGCCTTCTTGCAAGATGAGTTTCAAGGCAATGAGGTATATAAAATCCTGGCATTCCCATCTTTGCTAACATGTGCTCTTTGTTAAGAGTCAGATAGTATTGTATTTCCCCCCCCCCCCCAATAAGAGATTTTTAGGTGCATGTGAAGCTTACTTGTATAGAAATTAAAAAAAACACTACTTTTTAACTGTAGGTAATGGGGGTATTAATTCCCCAACCTTTATTATACTAACTATTTTAATGCACATTCAATTATCCCAATACTAAATACATGCTCACTACATCCAGACCAACATGCACAATCAAGCTAAAGTAGCCACCTAACTACTTAAACTTGCCAACTTGGGGACCCAAACAGTATTGTCTTCGTACCAACACTTGGTGCTACTTGGTATGCTAGATAAACAGTCCAACATCATCATTTATATGCCCAAGTTGCACAGTGAATGAATGGACACCTGCTTCGGAGGTCTTCTCTAACACTACACATATTAGAGTAATACTGAATTTGACAAACATATGGTCAAATCATTGGCCTATTGTTAATAGATACATAAAGAGACAGAGTTAACACCATCTGCACCTCAACTTTGTATATTCTTAAGTGCTCAAAAGTCAGAAACTTCCGAACAGCCATACTGGGTCAGACCAGCGGCCCATCCAGCCCAGTATCTTATCTTCTGATCAGCCAGTGCCAGAGGCTTCAGAGGGAACAAACAGGGCAGGGCAATTATCGAGTGATCCATCCCCCATTGTCCAGTCTCAGCATGCCATGCTACCTTAACATTCTATCAGTGTGGGATTTTAATGAATGGTCTTTTTTGAATTAAATAATTGTCACAAAACCGTATGTCTCTTTAAAATAAGAGACAGACATTAAGGGGAAGGGAAAGTGATCTTTGGATTAAACCATTAATTTTAGATTGAGAAAATATATTTTTTGAAAATTAATTGTTCAGGCCATCGGACACTTTTCTACCATGATTTTTATAAAATCTAATATCTAATTCTCTGGTCAGGATTTTACATTCCAAGCTCTATCATGAGTCCTTATAGAACTGCACAGTCTAGAACATCTTTAACCATCTCCTTCCCAGACTTGTGGCCACCTTAAGTAGGATTTTTGGGGTGTGCCACAGAAGAGGTATTTGGAGGTGAAGTAAAAGCTTGTGGCAAGGTCATGGTGTGCTGGTTGTATCACAGCATGAAGGGCATTTAACTAGAGCTGGCTTACTAGACAATATCAGTCAACTTCAACAAGAAGCTAGTCCTTGCTTTTACAAAAGAATCTTTAGTCTGTCGTATAGTTTTCTCTCTCTTCCCCCCCCCTCTCCAATTCAAACCATGCCCTGCTAGTTAAAACCTAAGAAAACAGTCTCGCATTTTTCTGGGTAGGAAGTCTTCATTTCAGGCCCAATGAGGGAAGATCAGAGCTTCTCAGGATGCTACTAAAATAGTCTCTGAAAGGCAATGTTCAGTTGTCATTTGTTTGTAGATGTGTTTGCTATAGCTATAAACCATAATATTTACTACACTGCTTAGGCCTAGACAATAGCCCAGCTATGAGAGTTTCCTCTCATTCTCTACACAACACCAGAAGACAGCCTAGTCTGCTGTAGACAAAAGAGTCAAATGAAGTTTGTGAAGTCCATGACCAGCACTTGAACTCTAGGACTGCAGTTTCCTAAAGCAAAGATATGGAAGTGTTGTTGCTGCTGCCTATAGATCTGAGAAGGTCACTGTACTCGTCTACCACCACCGTGGACTACGTATAACATTAAAACCAAGTAGTTACAGTTAAATAGGATTTTATTTTAACTTAAGTCAGGATCAGAGCAGCACTCTAATCAGGTGTTTAAAACACAGTCTTAAGCATTTTAATAGAGTGGTGTTACAACAGTTTGGTCTTGGCTACCCATGGAAGACCCAGATATGTTTAACATGACTGCGGCACTATCCTGCAAAACTTTAATTCCCTAACACGGCAAGGAAAACAGGCCCCTAGGGACAGCTCAGTTTTCTCCAATCATCTTCTTATGTGGCATCTCCATTACCGGAGGTTCACAACCACAGCAGTCCATTCTGTACAATCCTCTGCTAATCTAATCTCCACCTTCTATGAAGCTTAAAATGTAAAGCAGTCCAGGATCCCTAGATACACGTTGATTAATGAGAGACCCGACACTAGACCATATTCACACTGTGAATGAAGATTTGCTAGCAACAGCTGCATTTGAACATTGTTGCTGCTGGAAGGTTTCTGGCATAGTTTCCTTAAAGGCAGAACAGGGCTTCCCCTGCCCCAACCCAAGAATAATATAGCAGTACTATATAACCAGTGCTTAGAGGCAGGAGAGGTCAGCTATATAGTTAAGCTCTCAGACAAGTAACTCCTCTTCATACTGCTCAGAGAACAATGCTAGAAACCTGTAAGCACCACTCACATTCCAACAGCTGTTGCTAGTTAGCTTGAAACCAAGGACAGAGCACCAAACCAACCCAACATCTGTGCAGATGCGCAAGCTATAAAGGCCCTTGCTCAGCAGCCTGCTTCTCTCTAAAAGATTAAATAGATCTGCAGAACAGAGAAGCATTTTTAAGTCTCATTCCTGGCTTCCTCAGGATATATTCCCTACTAAGTCACTAGGAAACAGTCCTAGACTGATCCCACATACACAGTGAAAGTTTTGCCTCAGTACTGGACTTTGGTAAAAGACACATACACCACACACACACAGCTAGGGTGCCTTGGATTAGGAAGAATTGGTTCACTGACCTTCAGGAAGTGTATAAGGCTCATCTATGCAATGAAAGAGGGGAAGGGATGGGTAGCAACATTTCGCAGAAAGTAGCAGATAGTGAGTAGCTTATGTTTTAATCTTCATACATACACCAGCCATTATTTAGACAGAGGCCACAGTATGCTAGGTGCTTCCCAGACATGCCAATAGACAATGCCCAGCTCCAAAAAGCTGGTTAGGTAAGCACATTTTGTAAGTCAAGAGATAAAGCAATTCCTCCCCACCCTGTGCATTTTATGGCTGGCATACCAGCCTGACAGCCAGGTGAATAGGCCCATGATTTGCAAACTATCCTACTGCTGCAATGATTTTTGGGTACCAGCAAAATGACTGTGGTGGTCTGTTTCTCGCTTCCAAGTATTGCTGATAAAGAAGCCCAACAAAATACTCTTTCCCATGCAACATTCAAAGCGTAATAGAGCACCTTCCTTTCTGGATGAAAAGGACAGTACCTCTGAAATGCTACCGCTTCTGGGGTGGAAGAGGTCAGCCAACAGACCAGTTAAAAGAAAAGTGAAGGGTGGGGAAATTTTCGCTAGGACACTGGGACAAACCCCTATGATGTGGAAGGTCAAGGGGGTTTTGTGCCTCTCCCACAGAGCAGGCTGCAGCAACGGACACCCCCTTAAACTGCACCCAAGCCAAGGGCCCCAGCTCCCCCCCCCCGGCATTCATGCACGCGGGGCGCTGCTTCGCCATGGCGGGGGTGCCGCTGTCACCCAGAGACAGAACAGGCAGGTGGGGGGGGGGCATCGGGGGGGGGGGGCGGGGGAGTGCCAAGCAACCCGCGCGCGGAATGAATAAGCAGACGCGGCTCCAGAGCGGCCCTGGACTCCCGCTCCAGCATCGCCACCGCCGCCCCGCCGATCAGGGACTCAGGCCCCGCCGCCCCGCCCCCGGCCCCGCCGCCCCGCGACGCCCGGCCCCGCCGCCCGCCGCCGCCCAGCCCCGCCGGGAGCCAGGAAACGCGGGGGGGGAGACACGCCCCTAAACCCGGGGGGACAGAAGGGGGCACAGGGGCGGGCAGGAAGCGCCCCGCGGCCGCAGGGGTCAGACCCCGCCCCCTCGAGCCAGATCCCCCCCGCCGGGGCTGAGGGGGGCAGGGCACCAAGGGGGCGGCTGACCCCAGACACACTCGGGGGGTGGGGTGGGGGGGGACTGACCCCACCCCAGGGGCCCGGCGCGCGGACCCGGCGCTCGGATACCAGGGTGATGGGCACCGTGTCCGAGCCCGGCGAGCGGGCCCCGGGACGGGCAGGGGCGGCCGGACCCGCCCGGCTGGAGCCTCCCCCCGTGGGCGCCGCCCCCCACAGGGCGCAGAGGGACCGCAGCGGCCTCCTCACCCATCTCCGGCTCCGGCGGCTCGTCACCAGGCTCCGGCTCGAGCTGCGGCGGCCACAATATGGCGGACGGGGACGGGGGAGGGGCGGGAGGGAGAGCGGAGAACGGCGGCCGGGAATGGACAAACCTCGCCACAACGCGCCCCGCCCTTTAAAGGGGCAGAGACCCCGCGGGAGGGGAACGAGGTGCCTCCTCCCGCCCGCGGCAGGCGTCTGCGCTCCTGGGCGCCCCCCTGCGGCTGGGCAGGGGGAATAAGGCGCCAGCCCGAGCCAGGGGCTCCCAGAGCTGCCCAGAGGGGCCACCCCTTCCCAGCCCAGCAACCCCCCATACTCCCCACAGACCCACTCCCCCAAGCCCTGCCCCGGCCGGGGTCCCTCAAGACGCACTTGCCTGCAGGGGCCCAGCCAAGCCCTCCACACTGTCTCCCCCACACACACCCGGCTGAGACTGGCCAGGCTTCTGCAGCAGTCCCTATAAGGTGGGTAGAAAGCTGGCTAGATTGCTGGGCTCAACGGGTAGTGATCAATGGCTCCATGTCTAGTTGGCAGCCGGTATCAAGTGGAGTGCCCCAAGGGTCGGTCCTGGGGCTGGTTTTGTTCAATATCTTCATAAATGATCTGGAGGATGGTGTGGATTGCACTCTCAGCAAGTTTGCAGATGACACTAAACTAGGAGGAGTGGTAGATACGGTGGTAGGTAGGGATAGGATACAGAGGGACCTAGACAAATTGGAGGATTGGGCCAAAAGAAATCTGATGAGGTTCAACAAGGACAAGTGCAGAGTCCTGCACTAAGGACGGAAGAATCCCATGCACCGCTACAGACTAGGGACCGAATGGCTAGGCAGCAGTTCTGCAGAGAAGGACCTAGGGGTGACAATGGACGAGAAGCTGGATATGAGTCAGCAGTGTGCCCTTGTTGCCAAGAAGGCCAATGGCATTTTGGGATGTATAAGTAGGGGCATAGCCAGCAGATCGAGGGACGTGATCATTCCCCTCTATTCGACATTGGTGAGGCCTCGTCTGGAGTACTGTGTCCAGTTTTGGGCTCCACACTACAAGAAGGATGTGGAAAAATTGGAGAGAGTCCAGCGAAGGGCAACAAAAATGATTAGGGGTCTGGAACACATGACTTATGAGGAGAGGCTGAGGGAACTGGGATTGTTTAGTCTGCAGAAGAGAAGAATGAGGGGGGATTTGATAGCTGCTTTCAACTACCTGAGGGGTGGTTCCAAAGAGGATGGTTCTAGACTGTTCTCAGTGGTAGAAGAGGACAGAACAAGGAGTAATGGTCTCAAGTTGCAGTGGGGGAGGTTTAGGTTGGATATTAGGAAAAACTTTTTCACTAGAAGGGTGGTGAAACACTGGAATGCGTTACCTAGGGAGGTGGTAGAATCTCCTTCCTTGGAAGTTTTTAAGGTCAGGCTTGACAAAGCCCTGGCTGGGATGATTTAATTGGGGATTGGTCCTGCTTTGAGCAGGGGGTTGGACTTGATGACCTCCTGAGGTCCCTTCCAACCCTGATATTCTATGATTCTATGATTCCCAAGCAGCTCAGCTCCAGGGAGACCGGTGGAGCCCCACAGGTGGTGAGAAGCAGAGACTGCCCAGAGCCGGAGGTGCACTGGGGTCCGGCCACGGGGCTGAGAGGAGCCGGGGGGGGTGGGACCAGGGAGTGGAGAGGAGCCCTTGGCTGGCCAGCAGGCAGGTCGAGAGGAGCAAGTGGTGGGCGGGGGGAGCCAGCGGGGTCTCGGGGCGTAGAGCAAATGGAGCAAGCCGGGGCCCCTTCTGAGCATGGGCCCGGCTCCATGGAGCCATTGTAAACCCAGCACTGCCCATGACTCATTCCCTGATCCATCCTGTTCCAATTCTGACTGCGCCCAGCAACCATTCCTCCAGCATCACTACCCACCCGGCCCTCGGAAAGGTGCAAGCGTTTGAAGCCAGTTTACTTGTCTCTGTGGGCAAGGGAGATTTACACATCCAGGTGAATGACATTTTCTTGCTGTCTGTGGTAGGAAGTGTTAAGTTTATGACTCCATGCTGGAGAGAGTGCAGGTCTGAGCCTGCCATTATTCCCCACCAAAAACCAGTGTGTTATTCTAGCAGCATCAAGCCTGCTGGGAAAGGATTAAGTGGGTTCTGCTGAGGGAGGTGGGAGTGATTTCATAGAGCGCTTAGGGCATCCTGTAGAAAGAACCCCGGGGAAGTGGCTGATGTTTGTTCTCCTCTTGTTAATAGAGTGAAGAGAAGAGGAAGTTGCTGGCGATGGTACGGACCCTGTACAGAATAAAATTCTTTCAGTGGCAGCACCTTTCCAGTTGTGTTCCTCTAACCTTCAAAGGGAGAAGGGTGTGGGATGAGGAGGTTGGGGGGAGGACATAAAGGAGACAATCCAGCTTCAGTTTTGCGATCTCCTCTTGCATGGGAGGAAGCTCTCCTCTTCCTTCCCATGGGCAGCCTTAAATTTTTTTGATGGCTTCCCTGTTGATGAGGCACAGCTGATGCCTGCACCCTTCCACTGCCTATCAGTCCTTCTCTCCAGCCCTGACTGCTTGGCCACTCCCAATGAAGGGCTTTGTCATGGCTCTGCCAAGGATAAGTCACAAACAACCCACATGTACCTCCCACTCATAGGGTGGCTGGGGGCACTTCCCTCTCCCAACCCTTGGAAGAAGAAATCAGCATTAAGGTGATCCTTCCTCCAGCTCTATTAGACATGGAAGGAGAAGAGCTGGGGGCCCAGGTGCCCTCTAATCACTCCGGTTTTTGCATCCTCCTTTGCTGAGAGAGGAGCATGGTCTCTATGCAGCGATAACAATGTAGAGTTCCCCTGGCCAGACATCCTTAATCAATGACAGGCTGGTTGTCTCAGAGGACGAGCTTAGGGTTCTGGGGCAGCATGACATCCCCAGCCCCACCTTGGTGGCATCGTCTGGCTGTACTGTACGCCAGCCAGGCCCTGCAGAACTGGTCAGCTACACATCCCAGCTTGCGAGCTGGCATGTGCACCAGCAAACTTTACCAATACGCTGCTCGAACACAAATCAACATCCCCTCCCATGAAGCTCTGGCTGGTCAATCGTCTGTGAGCTAGGGGCTGATTGGCCTCTCTTCTCTTACTCACCTCTTTCTTCAGATTGTGGAGACCAAGCAGCCTGTTCTTATCACAATGCAAACACACAGAGAGGTCCCCAGTTAAATAACCTGCTGATCAATGGACAAAGGTGGGATTGGCAGTGAAGGAATTAGAGGAACAGGAGCAAAGCCTCAGCCAAAAATACTGAGAAACTATGATTGTTCCTTGAGAAGAATGGTTTGGTAGTTCCATATGTACAGTCTACTTTTGTCACTGCTGTTTATTATCTTCACTGGAGGCTTCTTAGGTCAAGAACAGTGGGTTGTCCAGGGTCCTGATTCCCCCCTGCCTTTCGCCTGCAATATGTCACTTAACTGATTCCAAATCAGAATGCTAGTTACACCCATTTTGCACATCTGTAAGAGTCTATCTCACGCGCAAGGCAGGAGAGAAGCAGACCCCCTTGTGTATTGAAGATCAAACATTAAAATTCCGAACACTGGCTAGCCCTGGATTAAAGCAAAGACATGTCCCAGGTACACATTTGCTTCAACCATTTTCCAAAACCAGCTTGTTCAGGGGAGCGAAGAACAAAAATAAAGATTTCACATTTGGCAGGAAGGGATAAGTTCCATGCCTTAGTTCCTAAGTGTCAAAGGGCAGCCGGCACAGGGCATGGCTCTGCAGAAGGTAGCAGAGCGGAAATGCCACAGATATACTGTGACGTTGCACTCCATATGATTTTATAAAAATATGCTAATGCGTGTGAATATAACGTAACTGGAATATGCTTCATGCAAAAGGTCTCTTGTAAGGTATCATTACAAAGCTTATAATCTACTGAGCATGGTCATCCAATTTGTACGAATGTATCATTCTTGTATCTGAAACTAGGAATATAAAATATAACTCTGAGGTCCTATTATAGTTATGCAAAGTGTGGGCCATTAATGGCGGTTTAGAATCTTGATGGCTCCCATCATCTAGGACAATTGACGGTAGATGGCTCTGTTTACTTGCAAGCCTTCCTCTGATGAGATGTGAGTGAAGGCTTGGGGTCTCACAGGACATGTGACCATGTCACCTGGTACTGAAGTCCATCTTAAACCTGGTGCTTTTCCATTTAGAAGAAGGGGTGGGGACCCAAAGAGACAAAAGATTCCTGCCTTGTGCCAAGGTATATAAGGGGATGGAGCAGACCAAAGGGGGCTGCAGGCATGAGAAATCCCCTAGCTACCATCTGAGCTGGAACAAGGACTGTACCAGGGGAAAGGATTAGGCCCAGACTAGAAAGGAGTCTAGTCTGTGAAAGAAGCTTATTGGAACATCTCTGAAGGTGAGATTTCATCTGTGATCAGTTTCTTACTGTATTAGTCTTAGACTTGTGCGTTTTTGTTTGGTAATTTATTTTGTTCTGCCTGTTATTACTTGGAAACACTTAAATCCTACTTTTTATACTTAATAAAAATCACTTTTTGCTTATTAATTAACCCAGAGCAAGTAATTAATAGCTGGGGGAGCAAACAGCTATGCATATCTCTCTGTCAGTGTTATAGAGGGTGGACAATTTATGAGTTTACCCTGTATAAGCTTTATACAGAGTAAGACAGATTTGGGAGCTGGGTATCTGGGTGCTGGAGACAGGAGCACTTCTTAAGCTGTTTTCAGTTAAGCCTGTAGCTTTTGGGGGACGTGGTTCAGACCTGGGTCTGTGTTTGCAGCAGGCTAGTGTGTCTGGCTCAACAAGGCAGGGTGCTGAAGTCTCAAGCTGGCAGGGAAAACGGGCTCAGAGGTAGTCTCAGCACATCAGGTGGCAGTCCCACGGGGGTTTCTGTGACCCAACCTGTCACACATACACAGAGCCAGCTGGGACCGTGGCCAGTCATCTCTTAGGAGAGCCCAGAACACAGTGAACTCTCACAGCCGATTGGACTAACACACAGGGCTTAAAAGCAAAGTTTTATTGTGGCCGAGCACAGAAGATCAGTGTTAATTCCAGGCTAGTAGGGCCGGGGGAAATCCAGTGACCACCCACTTTCCAGCATCTCTGTGAAAGCGACGCAGAGCAAGTTCTGTTACCTGCTACAAATGCTCCAGGAGCTGAGGTAGCAACTTCCTGCACAGCTGGCTCAGGTGCACACAGCCTGAAAAGGCAACTGAGGTTAGAGAGCAGAGGCAAGGGGCCTCCCCAAGAGTGGCCCAGTGGTGACTCTTAGCTGGGAAAGGCGAGGGCTGAGGGCAATGCCCATTGCAGGGGACCCTTTCTGCAGTGAGCCTGCAAGCCGCTGGGTGGAGGCAGCTGGATTTGCTCTGCTCTTTGTGCCCAATTTGTTGTTTCTACAAAATTAAATACAAGCCAAGATCATGGGGAAAAAGAGCCCCTGTCAGCTTGGCCAGCACCTGGGCTGGCTCCAACCCTGGGTGTTTCACTAAGCCCAGCCTGGGGTGGAGGAATGGGATCCTCTCTGCTCCAGCCACTCACAGGTACCCTTTAATCAACTCTTTGGAGTTACTCAAATGCATCAGGGCCAGAGCAGGGAGGGAGAATCCTGCTGGGCTGTGGGAGAAGCAGCTGGGTCCCAGAGGGGCAACTCTGCTCTCCCCTTTGGCCTCAAACTTCCCAAGGATGGAGGCATGGCACAGCACCCAGAGTGCACCCTCTTAGCCAAGTCATGTGACTTTGGAGGCATGTGATCATGCCACCTTAAGGGAAAGGCCATGCTAGCACATCTCCTGCCCAGGACAAGCTGGGCTGTGTGACCCAGCTGCTGCCCCCTCCCAACCCCCACTCTCGCCTCCACCTATTACCAGCAGCCAGATCTGCCTGCTGTGGCCCACGAAAAAGCCTACGAGAAGCAGTTTGCATAGGACATACACTTAGCACCAGGGCCCCCTCTGCCTTGCTCTCCTGCCCTGGATACTGAAGCTAGTTTGGCAGTGCCCCTGTGGAGATGATTTGGGGAGGGTCCCCGCCCTGCACAGCTCACCGCGCAATCCAGCTACTATTTGGCCCCTACACAATCCATGCTCCCCTTCTCCAAAATCAATCCCACCCCATCACTCGTTCCCCACCCTAACCTCCTCCCGCATCCAGCTTCCTTCCCTCCCCTAAATCAACCCCCTCCAGAAAGGTGTCATCTCCAAATCAGGCCCTCCAACAAAAACCCAAGTTAGCCTCCCGCACCAACTGGTAGGGGCTGGGTCAGACTCAGGGATGGAGGAGGCGGCTGCTGCTGCCACCCAGCCAAACCTGGCCTTGCGGCTGGAGGGGCGGGGCAGGAGCTGGGAGGCAAGGAGCTGATGCTCTCTGCTTTCCCCCGGGCTGCGGAGTCTCGTGCCAGGCAAGCCAGAGCACGTCAGCTGGACAGGGATGGGGAAAGCCGGAGCCTGAGGCTAAGAGTCAGAGTAGGCAGGTCTCCCTTGCACCCCACCGCTGGTGCTGGGAGGGGAGAGAGACACTCCAGGGGAGGGCAATACACCTAGGCAGAGCACTGACACCACTTCATTCAAGACCCTCTCCAGTGAGCTAGGACTCCAGTGAGCTAGGACCTCAGCACCCTCTGCTGGGCTGAGGGGTAATGCAGTGACCCCGTTCTGCAAACCTGGCCCGAATGGCTTGTTTTGCTGTGACCCCTCTGCAAGTGAGGGGGCCGAGGCGATCCCATAGGAAGATGGGAGAACTCCTGCTCTCTGGGTGCAGTCCAGGGCAGCACAGCGAGCAAAGAACGGCGCCCACAGAAACATTCTAAGATGTCCTTTTATTAAAATGTGCGTCACTGTTTTGTGTGGCGGCGGCGTCCTTTGCGGTTCTCCAGCTGTTAGGGTGTTTCGGGTGACCAGCTCGGCGGCCTCAGCACTCGAGCCCAACTCAGGCGAACCGTTAGGTGGTCCGTGGCCTCCCGTTCCCGCCCATGGCAATGTAAACGTCAATGGGAACGTTGGGCAGGGTCAGGCAGTGGCACCCGGGGCATCTTCTCAGCTGCCTGCACAATGAGAGAGGGGGGTTAGTCCAGCTTCCCAGGAGCGCGGTGCAAAGCCACAGATTGAGCCCCTCAGCATCACAGGTGCAGGGTCTAATAGTGGCATATTCACCGACCATGAAGGGTGCAGATCTCAAGAGCCCTAGGCCAGCTGCCCAGGGATCAGAAGGTATCTGGCTAGTTGAACATACTCCACAAAGGGTCCGTCAGTGCTCGTCCTCCTCCAGCTTTATGCAGGGAGGGAAGATTTAGGGACACACATTTCACCCCCCCGTCCTTCAGCTTCTCTGTCAGCTGCTAGCAGCCTGGAGCAGGAATTGAAGGCCACTCTGGAATTTTCTGCCTTAGGAATCTTTTGGCAGAAAAAGGGCTAACCAACCCCCCCCGCCCAACACTCCCCTTAACAAGGGCCCTGAATGCTGAAGTCAGCCCTAGATGGGACGTAGATCCTTCACAGAGACCATGTGCCTGAAGAGAACGACCAAGGGGTTGCAGCCAAGCCCCTGACGGTTGGCAATCAGTGGGAAAAGGCCGGCGCTGGGCAGCAACGAGAGTGCCTCTTCCAGGCAGTGATCTGAGCATGGTCTCTCAGCCCAGAACTGCCCAACCTGGCCCTCGTACTCAGTATATAAACAACTAGTAAGAGGCAAAGTGCACAGTACACCACAGCTGTGGTAAGGGTCCAGGTGGAACTGCCTGTTTTCGTAGCTATGGGGTGCTAATTACAGTATTGGTCGTTGTCTGGCGATTGAAGATCTGGTCAGGAGAGACGAGGGGTCCGTTCATGACCAGTCTGTTAGGTTTATAGACTGAGCCGGGTAAAAAACTGCACAACCTTTTTTGGTGCTAAATGCCGCTCCTGTGACCCTGAACCATTTTGTGACTCCCTGTGGATTTCGCCCTGTTGTCTGGGTGGGAAGAAATCTAAACAAATTCAGACAAACCCGGTTGTTTTGTTTTGACATTTTCTAAATGAAATGTTTAAACTTTTCCGTTTGAACCCACTTTTCACTTCAAAATGTCCTGTAATTTTAAATGATCACAACTGGTAAAACAGGGTCAACATCAAAACAAAAACATCTTGCTTGACCCCAAACGTTTTTTTTACTTTGTGGAATTACCGGCAAACCAGAAACTCAGGTCTGCACCCAGCTCTCTTTACAAATGGACCCTCTGGCCCACGTACCCCCGTCACTAACCCAGCAGCTCCTGCCCAATTTGTTCCCCGCTCTGCTCCTCACTCTAGCTGAGCATCTTCAGCCTGCTCCTCCTTGCATCTCTCCGCTTGCTGCGGCCTATAGAGGCCAATGTATTGTAGCTCTGATTCCCCTTGTTATAGCTGATCGGACAAGGGCAAAATCAAACCCACCCCCTGCTGTAACTGTCGAGTCTGAGGGAGAGTCAGGGCGAGAAACTGCATCAGAATGAAGTGAGCAGCAGCAAGCAAGCCTTGAGGTACAAGGCTTGCGCCCCTAGGGAGAGCTAGAGGGTACAGCCCTGTTACAGCCCAGGGAGGTCAGGCTTGGAGTTAGTTACAGGGAGCTGCCTTGGCCTCAACAGATGTGAGTCTGACCCCCAGCCTTCGCTCTCTGATGGAATGGAGGCCGCAAACCGGTTTCCTCATTTTAACTTTACTTGGGGCCCCTGACTCAGCCCCATTGTACAGGCTTCAGCCCACAGTTGCCTAAAGTCATCCCTGGGGCCAAATCAGATGGCAACAAACTCTTCCGACCAACAGGCTCCAAGTCTGGCTGCATGTTCCAAGCCAGGCCGTGCCGCAGCCCCAGAATGGTTTAGCCAGCAGACAGCTATCCTAACCACCACAGGGAGCAGGTGTTGTAGGAAGCAGGTTTCCTTCCCTTTCCCTTGGGCACAGAGCGAGGAACTCGCTGTGACACTGAACTGGGGCGGGATGACTACAGCAGCGGCTTTCATTGTCCCCCAGAGCCTGATTTGTAGAGCTCACAGGCCAGGGTGGGCCTGGTGAAAAGGGGGTGCAGATCCACTGGCTCCTGAATGCAGCCCTGCAAGGCCGCAGCCCTCTGGGCTCATCCCTGGCCCTTTACGGAAGCCCAGTGTGTTTTGGGCGGAACAGCCTGGTGAGCCAGCCCTGGCAGGGATGCAGCGTGGCAAGAAGAGGCAGGGAGACCTGGAGGAGGGGCAGAGATTAGTGAAAGGGGGAGAGAAGGGACCACGGCTCCTATTCACACTGCCCTGTAAAACAGGCACAAAGGGGGAACTTGGGAAGATTAGAGGGGCAACACACCTATTTCTAAGGCTTGAAAGCTTCACTTTCCTGGGGGAATTTTCTGCTGTAGGACATGGAAGCAGGGGGCCAGACCATCCCAAAGGGGTGCAACATCTAAGCACAGCAGCTGCCATTACAGTATCAAGAGGAAGATTTAGAAAGTGCATCAGTTCTCATGCTTCAGAGCATAACATGATTGCTAACTGGGGTCAGGAAGTAAGCTCCCCACTGTATAACTCTGGAGGATGTCTGCCTTCCTCTGGGCATCAGCTGACTCATTTGCTGACAGCTGCTGCAGCTGCCCTTACCTTGCTGCAGTGTGCTCAGTGGCAACTGGCTCCTGGGTCTCTGGAGCAGCTGCCAGGCTGGGAGAATCTCCTGCCTCTATGGGAAATCTCCGAGCTTGTGGGGTCTCCTGGGAGCTCATGTCCTAGCCCCAGACCTGTCTGAGGAAAAGGAGGACCAAGGTCAGCACCTGCATGACTGGGCCCGGTGAGCCCACGATTTCAGGCCCACCCCCGCCCCAAGCTGCTGCACTCTTCTCTGGCCTAGGCTTACCTCTTGAAGGCTCAAGAGGGTTCCCAAGAATAAACCTGGCAGCCTGCAGTGCCTAGTGCAAAGGGCAAGATGTGACGGGGGCCAGTGGGAGGCACGAAGGCTGTTACACTGTGACACGGAAGGGCTGCTCTGACATCACAATGCAACCCGTGAGTGGCAGGGTACGACCTTCTTCCTTCTCACGGGCACGAGACTCAGGCCCAGGCCTTCTAACTTACGATTTATTATTTGGACTGCGGTGGCAGCTAGGAGCCCCAGTCCTGGACTGTGTGCAACGTGCTGTACAATTACAGAACAAAAAGCTAGGCCCTGCCTCACCGAGCTTACAATCTAAAGTAAAACACGAGAAATGACAGATGGGGGAGCACAAGGAAACCATGAGACAATACTGGTCAGCATGAGGGACAGCAGTATCAGAGCAATAGACTGACCTAGTTCTCATCTAGGGCTAGACTCGGGTCAAAGCACCACCATGCTGTAAAGGTGAACAGAGGAACTGCCTCTGCCGGCCCCAGGTTTTCCCCAAAAGGCTCCGGGTCTCATGACGAGGAGGGCCCTTCCTCGACCGTGCCCAGATCAGAGATGTATTTGGGGTTGATCTTTGCTCCCTCCTGGAAGCTGATCCCCATCGGGATACAACGTGGGGTTTTGAGGGAGATCTGGGGTAGCCCCTCACACTGGACTCTTACCCTGTCCTGTAAACTGAAACTAAACAAATAAAGCCATCCTGCCAATTTGTTTGACCAACCAGGTCCATCTGATCAGAGACTCAGGTTGTGAGCTCTTTGAGACAGGGACTGTCACTTGTTCCATGTCTGTGCAATGCCCAGGACAAAGGCTCCCTAGAGAAAGGAAACAGTGTTGCCTATTGGCTAGAACACTGGACTAGGTCTCAGAAGGCCCAAGTTAAATTCTTGGTTCTGCCACTGGGTTGCTGGGTGATCTTGGACAAGTCACTTCCCTCTTTCTGCCTCAGTTTTCCCATCTGTAAAATGACGTTAATTATACTGACCTTTGTAAAGCGCTTTGAGGTCTATGGATGAAAAGTGCTAGATGAGAGCTAGCTAGTATTGTTAAGCACTATGCAATACAAACAGACATCCCAGCCCTTGTATTCATTTGAGGTCTGGTCTGGACCCTCCTTCTCCCACCCTCAAATTCACTTGGATCCGGTCTTGAAAACTTGGTCAGATCTGCACATTTAGTCATAATACAGCAGCAGACTGGGGAATATTTGGGGTCTGTTCATTATGCCAAAGCCTGTGTAATGCTATGCTATAGGAGCCCCTTACCCACGATCCCCACCAAGAGGTCTCTGGAGATTTATCCCATCACTGCGCCTGGAGTGACTCAGTGCAAGGTTGTGGGCAGGTTAAGTAACTGCCCATTTGGGGTGCCTGCCCCCCCGATTGGTGCAAATCCAACCCCTTTGACCCATGCAACACAAGGTTACATCATAATAGGGGCTGAAAGTTTTAAAATGTCCCACCCCAGCTGGCCCCGTCATCACGGGACTTTGTCTAGGCAGGAAAATGATCTAGTGTCCAGGGCTGCAACCCTTGCAGGCCCTGGTTAGGGAGAGAAGCAGAGCACAGAGATGTCATCTCCCAGCATCTACATGATGACCTGAGAGAATGACCAGTCCAAAATTCAGAGAGGAGATGGAGGAGTTTTTATTCTCCAATGGCTACCAGCTGGGCAAGACCATTGGGGAGGGGACGTACTCAAAAGTGAAAGAGGCCTTCTCAAAAAAGCACCAGCAGAAAGTGGCAGTTAAAATTATTGATAAGATGGGGGGCCCGGAAGGTAAGAGGCAGCTCTGGGAGAGGGTTCTGGGTTAGACGGTTGGGGAATATTCATGGATTTTAAGTCCAGAAGGGACCACTCTGATCATCCAGTGTGACCTAGGAGTCACGGGGGATAATCCGCTGAACATGAGCTCCCAGTGTGATGCTGTCGCCGAAAGAGCTGATATGATCCTGGGATGCATAAACAGGGGACTCTCGAGTAAGAGTAGGGAAGTTATTTTACCTTTGTATTTGGCACTGGTGCAACCGCTGCTGGAATGCTGTGGCCAGGTCTGGTACCCACAGTTCCAGAAGGATGTTGATAAATTGGATAGGGTTCAGAGAACAGCCACGAGAATGATTAAATAATTAGAAAACCGGCCTAGTGATAAACTAACTGGATTGAGCTTAGAGTCTAACAAAAAGAAGATTAAGGGGTGACTTGATAACAGTCTATAAGTACCTATATGGGGAGCAAATATTTAATAATGGGCTCCTTCAGTCTATCCGAGAAAGGTCTAACATGATCCAAGGGCTGGAAGTTGAAGCTAGACAAATTTAGATCAGAAATAAGGCTTACTTTTTTAACAGAGTAATTAACCAATGGCACAACTTGCCCAGGGTCACGGTGGATTCTCCATCACTGACCGTTTTTACATCAAGATTGGATGTTTTCTGAAAGATCGCTCTAGGAATTATTTTGAGGAAGTTCTCTGGCCTGTATCATACACGATATCAGACTAGATGATCACAATGGTCCCTTCTGGCCTTAGAATTTATGACCTTCTCTGGAACACAGGCTAGAGAACTTCCCAGAATAATTCCGGTTTGAACTAGTCTTCTTGTAGTTTGTCCGGCATCAAGGTATCAGCGCACTTAACTGCACATAGTATCAAATATCTCCACTGCTTTGCTTAGGGCAGAGGTGGGCAAACTACGGCCTGGGGGCCACATCTGGCACTTCAGATGTTTTAATCCAGCCCTCGAGCTCCAGCCGGAGAGTGCATGCTGTGACTCTGTGGAGCTCCCAGAAGCAGCAGCATGTCCCCCCTCCAGCTCCTACATGTAGAGGTAGCCAGGGGGCTTCACACGCTGCCCCTGCCCCAAGTGCTGCCTCCACAGCTCCCATTGGCGGGGAACCACGGCCAATGGGAGCTGCAGGGGCAGCGCCTGCAGATGGGGCAGAGCGCAGAGCTGCCTGGCCATGCCTCTGCCTAGGAGTCAGAGGGTGGATATGCCGCTGCTTCCAGGAGCTGCTTGAGGTAAGCGCCATCTGGAGCCTGCACCCCTGTCCCCGTCCTGTGTCCCAACCCTGATCCCCACGATCCCAGCCTGGAGCACCCTCCTGCACCCCTAACCTCTCATCACCAGCCCACACCCCCAGCCAGAGCCAGCACCCCCACACCCCACCCCCCTGCCCCAGCCCAGAGCTGCCTTCCGCACCCTGAACTCATTTCTGGCCCCACCCCAGAGCCCTCACCCCCCCCACACCCCAACCCCCAATTTTGTGAGCCTTCATGGCTCACCACACAATTTCCATACCCAGATGTGGCCCTCAGGCCAAAAAGTTTGCCCACCCCGGCTTAGGGCCTTCTTTCCCCCTTATGCAGAAAAACCCTCTGGAGGGGAAAAACTTACCTGAGAAGTACCATGAGAATCTTCTCGCATCATCTTCCACATTATCTCATCAGTGGAGAAATGGCGACTTGCCTCAAACTTTTCATTTGTAACCCACAACCCTAAAAACACACATTTCAGGTTTCCCTACTGGATGCATTAAACTAAAATAAAACATTGACTAGGAAGTGGGTTCCAAGGGGAAGCTGGTCTCTCCAGAACTCCTCCAAGGGAGGGGACTTTCCCTCTTGCCTCTAATTCACTTGGAGGGTCTGCTACCAGTGTTTCACAGGCTTCCCACTCTTCATCTTCCCACCAACTGGTGGGTGGTGCAGTAGCTTAATGGATGCAAAAGGGGCCAGATTCACTTAGATGGCTCAGTTTTCCTTGTAGAACACGTGTACAAGAATTCAGCCCAGATCCTCCTGCAGCCAGCTCACCTGGCTCGTAAGTTGGGGTAACCGCAGTGCCTTTCAGATCACTTCCTATAGCACATAATGGTGTTTACTTGGCCAGATCTGTGTCCTAGACTAAAGCCACAATCAGATAAGATTCTAACAACTACATCTCCTCGCAAAGCAGAGTAAAACCATTAAAACGGGGCTCTCTGTGGAAAGCAGAAAGCTGCTAAGGGGGCGTAAGTTCTACAGGTTTGTTGCTGTCATTCGTTAATCAGTTGAAAGATCTGCTCTAGTTCAGCTACAAGAGATGAGGCTGGATGCAGGAACCAGGTGTGAAATCAGTATGCAGGAGGTTGGTCGAGAGGATCGGAATGATGCCTTCTAGCCCTAAGATCTATGAAACCAACTGAAAGTAAATAAGTTACAGTGCTGACCCTGTGACCACTTTTAAATGGGAAAGCTCCTCCTTTCAGCCCCAGTTTGTGACAAACAGGGCCCCTGCCCCCCTTTACAACGCAGCCTCCGCTGAATGGCCAAACAGTCCCAGGCACTGCAGAGATACTGCATCCATGAAAGATGATACACACTCTTCTCGGTAGCTAGCAGCCCCCTTGAGATTACCCAGGCCTTGAACAAATCTGTCTTCTCTCTCTCCAGAATTTATCCAGAGATTCCTGCCTCGAGAACTCCAGATCGTCAGACGCCTGGATCATAAGAACATCATCCGGGTGTACGAGATGCTGGAGTCTGCCGATGGGAAGATCTACTTGGTGATGGAGCTGGCAGAAAACGGGGACGTTTTTGACTGCGTTCTGCATGGAGGTCCTTTGCCCGAGAGCCGAGCCAAGGTGCTCTTCCGCCAGCTGGTAGACGCGATCCGCTACTGCCACAGTTGTGGCGTGGCGCACCGGGACCTGAAGTGTGAGAATGCCTTGCTGCAAGGCTTTAACTTGAAGCTGACGGACTTTGGATTTGCCAAGTTGCTCCCAAAGAATCGGAAGGAGCTGAGCCAGACATTCTGCGGCAGCACGGCCTACGCTGCGCCAGAGGTGCTCCAGGGTGTGCCCCATGACAGTCGGAAAGGGGACATCTGGAGCATGGGCGTTATTCTCTACGTTATGCTGTGCGCTAGCCTCCCCTTTGACGACACAGACATCCCCAAGATGCTGTGCCACCAGCAGAAAGGGGTCTCCATTCCTGGGCACCTGGAGATCTCCGATGAATGCCAGGATCTCCTGAAAAGCCTCCTGGAACCAGACATGATCCTGAGGCCTTCCATTGAAGAAGTTGGTTGGCACCCATGGCTGGCAAACTCCTGATAAAGACCATGTCACGGTCTCCCCAAATAAAAGGGACAGATTGCTTCCAAAATGCTTACATATATTTTAATGTTACGCTTGGTTTCCAGTCTATCCTTACATACACACCCCCACACCTCTCCTCCTCCCTGTGCCTTATGCAGAGGATGGCTGGTCTGCAGGGGAGGATTGGGAGGTTGTTCCATCTCACACCTTCATCAGGGAGTTTACTCATTCAAACAAACGGAATGGTCTGAAGAAACCTAACAGTGTTTGTGCTGTTTCCTTTGTAGCTGGGCACCTTGCTGAAGTGGGGAAACATGGGATAGCGTCTGGCCACCTTCCCAAGTTCTCTCTAGTGATGGCACCTCCGGAGAACACCCGAACTGAGAGGAGAGAGTAAGCAGAGAAGTTGGCTCCTCCATGCTGGGGGAGACATGTAAATTTACATAGGGTCTTAGGAGCAACAAGAGGAAAATCAGTGGGAAAAAAAAACAATCTGCTGATTGTAGTCATCTATATACAAACGAAAGGAGTAAGTGGAATCAACAGGAGGAACTGGAAGCTAAATTATCACTTAATTGCCATCACAGAGACTTGGTGGGATAAGTGTCATGATTGGAATAATGGTATAGAGAGGTACAACTTGTTCCGAAAGGGCAGGCAGGAGAAAGGCAGTATTGCATTATATATCAATATATACACACTTGTTCTGAGGTCCAGGAGGTGGTGAGAGGGAGACCAGTTGAGAGTCTCTGGGTAAAGATAAAAGGGGTAAACAATAGGAATGTCACAGTAGGGGTCTACTATAGACCACCAAAACAGGAGGAGGGGGTGGATAAGTCATTTCTAGAACAAGTCACAGAAATATCCAAAACACAAGACCTGGCCTAGGGTCTTAGGGGTCTAGAGCACATGACTTATGAGGAGAGGCTGAGGGAGCTGGGATTGTTTAGTCTGCAGAAGAGAAGAATGAGGGGGGATTTGATAGCTGCTTTCAACTACCTGAAAGGGGGTTCCAAAGAGGATGGCTCTAGACTGTTCTCAATGGTAGCAGATGACAGAACGAGGAGTAATGGTCTCAAGTTGCAATGGGGGAGGTTTAGATTGGATATTAGGAAAAACTTTTTCACTAAGAGGGTGGTGAAACACTGGAATGCGTTACCTAGGGAGGTGGTAGAATCTCCTTCCTTACAGGTTTTTAAGGTCAGGCTTGACAAAGCCCTGGCTGGGATGATTTAACTGGGACTTGGTCCTGCTTTGAGCAGGGGGTTGGACTAGATGACCTTCTGGGGTCCCTTCCAACCCTGATATTCTATGATTCTATGATTCTATGGCAGTAACAGGAAACTAACTACCCAGGCATGTGTTGGAAAAGTAACATGGCAAAACAAAATTTCCAGTAAGTTCCTGGATGTGGTTGGGCGGACCACACACTTTCAGAAAGTGGAGGAAGTAACCAAGGGGAGAGCCAATTTAGACTTGATTCTGACTGACAGGGAAGACTTGGTAACAAATCTGATTAACAAACTCAGAGAACTGGTAGGTAGAAAATCTAAGGGAAAAAGGAGTTCAGGGGAGCTGGCAGTTTCTCAAGGAGACAATACTGAAGACACAACTGCAACCTCTCTTGATGAGAAGGAAAGATAGGAAGAATAGTAAGAGGCCAATATGGCTCCCAAAGGAACTCTTTCATGACGTGAAAATCAAAAAGGAATCCTATAAAAATTGGAAACAGACAAATTGCTAAGGAGGAGTCCAAAACAATAGCACAAGCATGTAGGGACAAATTCAGAAAGGCTAAGGCACAAAATGAGTTACACCAAGCAAGGGACATAACAGGCAATGAGAAAAGAGGTTCTTTAAATACTTTAGGAGCAAGAGAAGACGAAGGAAAGTGTAGGTCGTCTACTCACAATTAAAAACAACCTTGACAAATTGGAAAATTGCTCTGAATGGACTGTCCAGCCTGCCCCCAAATTAGACTCATGCCCAAAGCAGGGGCTGCTACTGGGCAGCAAACCACACCCAGACCCATTTCAGAAGGATGGCCACACATGGCCCTGTAGGTGGTGGAAATAAAGACAACCCAACACAGGCAGCTGATTCTGTAGAATTCCTTTAATTTCTGTTAACTGCAAGTCTGTAAAAGGTTCAGGAGAAAGTTGTCATTACAAAACTAACAGCTGTTAGAATCTTTCTTTTGCCCCAGCTATAAAATGCTCCCAGGAGATGCAGTATAATTTAAAATAGAGAATATTGCACAAATAACCAAGAGGTTAATTAACTAACGAAAGAGTTACAAAGAGAAAGGCAAGCTCCGCGCTTTCTCCCAGCTTCAACCTTGGGACATGAGCTTCCAGCCAGGAACCACACCTTTAAATGGGACAGGAGTATATACAGGGGGGTCCTTGCTTGGTGCAGCACCAAGCGCAAATGACATGGTCTCAGATACTTCCAGAGAGCCACCAGTCTCCTGGCCAAGGGCCCAGCCATACTGGGGGACCTAGTTACGACAGGGATGTCTCCTGACTTAGCTCCATCTCAGTATAGAGGGGACATAACTGCACTTTACCCGCATCGCTAGGACAGAGCTAGGCAGTAGCATGGCTCAGAGATGCTGTTGATCAATTCTACAATGACAAGCTGGAGCCATGCTGTAGGTTGGTCCCTGGACCTGGTGGACTTTGTGGCACAAACAGGCTCTCAGACAGGGATCTGGATGACACAGCCACCTTCGATGCACCTACATCAGCTGCTGCTGCCACTGGAGAATCTCCCCATGGGAAAATTAACACTCCAAGACCCCAGAAGGCTAGTGCCGTCTAAAAATAGGGAAACCCACAGCCCCAGTGAATTGGCCCTTAAAGAAGCAGAATGACCTAAAGAAACCATGGATAAAACCAATAGTTTGAAGGCCAGAGACAGTGGGGTAGATGCTGTCCCTTTAAGATAACTGTGTACTGGTGACATCCACTGGGGAGCAGCATTTTGTGACAGATCAGAAGGACAAAGAGAAGGGAACACCCCCCCACGGACAGAGATGACAGACCGAAAGGGGGTCTACAGCAGTCAACAGGGGTGGGAGAAAGAGTCAGAGCCTTGCAGGGGGCTCAGCTGAACAGAAGCAGAGATGATCTAGCAATGTTTGGAGTGCGTGGGGGACAGGCAGGTCCTGCCAAGGAGGTGGAAGGGAGCGGTGGATTTCAGGAGGGGGATTCAAGCAGCAAAGTCAATGGCTACAGTGACCAGCCCCTGCCACCAGGTAGCATCTGTTGTGCAAGATGCTTTTGCCTCCCGCTTTAAATAGAACAGCAAAGAGTGGTGGGACCTGCTGGCAAAGGCTAATGTTTAAGTGGTGGCCACCGTACCTACACTGGGTCTTTTAAGTGACCAAGCCGGGTGGCTGGTGCACACAGATGGGGCAGTTCTGCCCTGGGTCTGACCCAGGTCCACTGCCTGCTCAGAAAAGCCCATTCAGGAGAAAACTACGAGCATCAGGACATTGCCTGAGGAATTAAGGACGACAATTAAAAGTGCTCATCGTCCAGCAAAGCAGAGAGAGGCAGTGCAGATAGCAAAGCAGGGGAGGGTGACACGACTCCCTTCGGAGGCTGGCTGTGGCTCCCGCAGCTGGGAGTTTGGGTTTCCAACTGAAAAGCTGCATCCCAAGGAAACAGAAGGAAGTGCTGGGATTTCTGTAGCAGCTTCTAAGACAACAGGCCAGGCTATGGTTCAGGAAGAGGCAGGGCAACATATAGTTCCCTCTAGAGAAGCCTGGCTCTAGATCAAAGCCTCCAGCCAACTGCCGTTCCTCACAGTGGTAAGCGTAGCAATACGAAGGGGCTTCCAGTGCTGCATCTCCAGCCTCTGGTCAGTCCCACTTCGGGGGTCGCTCTCAGAGTTAATCTGGCCTGGAGTCTGAAGTAATGAGCGAACAGGAACAATTCGCACTGACGAGCCTTCTAAACTGCTGTATTGTAGGTTATATTCACACACAAGTAGAGTCAGCAAACTGACATCCTGCCAATGCAGACCAGTCCTGCCAGGTGTTCTGCCCGGTTCGATCCCAGGGCCTCACCTGACCTGCCACCCACCCCAGGCCTCAATCTGGGCAGGCAGTTTCAACCCTGCTGGTCTCTAGGACCTAGTGAGAAGATGCACCCCCCTCCCTAGTACCCCTATGCGTATTAGTGTAACACCCGCTACCACCTCTTCCAGCATCTGAATGGGTCATGAGTTTGAGCTACCCCTAGGATTTAGCAGGGATGGAACTCCTCCAGCCCGGAACCAAAAACCCCAGCACAGTTACACATGAAAGGAATAGTCGATCTGTGATTTAATTCACATTGGATGGTGGGAATGAGCCTGTGACACACACAGAGGAAGCAATCGCCTTATTCCCAGTCCTCCCACTCTTCATCTTCCAGCTGTAAACAGGAGAGAGACATCTATCAGTCGGTTTAGATAATACACCAGCCATCTGCCCCCAGGTGCTTTCGGTAGCACTGGACACTTAGAGTTTGTCTACACTACCACTGAAGTCATTGTAACTTATGTCACTCAGGGGTGTGAAAAAGCCACCCCCTGACGCAACACAAGTTACAGTGAACTAAGCGCTGTCCACACCAGTGCTACGTTGGTGGGAGACGCTCTCCCGCCGACATCACCTCAGCAAGAGGCGGAAGCTGAGTCATCATGCTGATGTGAGTGCGCTCTCCTGTCGGCAAAGGGCGTCTTCACCAGACGCGCTGCAGCTGCGCTGATGTAGCACGGTAACGTAGGACTAGCCCTTAGTGGCCAGACGAGGCAACCAAGTCAGTGCAAAGCCTGGCAGACACAGAACACACCCTGATTGCTCCAGTTTCACTTTCTGGGAAACAAGTGTTCCTTTCTCAGTAACCGTCCCAGTAGTGTTTAAAGCAGGGTTTTGGAGTGGAGCCCAGAGGTGGAGTGCGGAGCAGCTCCGGAGCAGTGGAGCTGAAGGTTTTTGCCTGGAGCGGAGCCAGTGCAGAGCTCCAAAGCCCTGGTTTAAAGGGTTAATCCCCTCCCTCTCTCTAGCTAGTCCCTCCATGACTTTTGTAGGCAAGAGCCCAGATCCACATCTGGCTCCTGCAAGGCTGTTCTATTGTGCCCTGGGTCCCCACTGCTGGAGAGCGGAGAATTCTGGTTATTCAGCTGCTAGCTGGCTGCCCAGCCCAGCTTCTCGTTGTGAGGAGAGGCAAGGAAAGCAGCAAACCCCGTATCTCTCTAAAGCACATTGTGCTACACTGCCTTGCTGTCTGCAGAGAGGATGGGGGTTGTTCTGGAGCCCAGGGATTTCCCCTTAGTCCCAACACGCTGGATCACTCTCCACTCAGCTCCATGACAGGAGTTGGCGGCTGACCCAGGCCGGAAGCTCCCAACAGTGGTTGTGCTCATGCACAGGTGCAATGAGAAGCCACTGAAAACAACAGTGCATGGTGGAGTCTGTCCTGGGAGGGACCTTCTGCTAAGTTAGCGCTGCCACACCCAACTCGCCGTGTCTCTTACCTCTCCGGACACCTCCACCTTCGAGAGCGCCAGCTGCACTTCTTCTTCTGTCATGTCCAAATCAAAGTCTTTCTCCCAGTCCTCACTGATATCGGTGCTGGAGCCTGAAATCACAGGACACCGAGGTTAAGCCCTCTAGAAGGCAAAGAGCAAATGGGAACGTGAAAGGCTTTGGTGGGACCTGATGATGCATGGTGTTTCTCAAATATTTTACATCAGGGTCCCTGGCTCTTTAGAGTGAAACAGATTTCATCAGCCCAAGATCACCCCACTTGGCTCCTGCCAGCTCACCACCCCAGCTTTGGGGGCCCAAGGTTTGGGATTAGCAAAAAGGCCCCTCCCCTCCTCTGGCCTTGCTATTCCACAGCGAGCTGTTAGTAAGAGCAAAGCAGGGTCCCCGAAGCAGCTCACCCCAGACTCCACTAAACAGACAAGGTCTCCTGGCTCAGGTGTTCTGAGAGCTGAAGACTTGGCTCATGCCACAGGGCCACAGAACCTAGCCACAGTATCAGCAAAATTGAGGTATGCCAAGGCCACCTACCTCCAGGCTTGACTAACTGCTAACTATCAGGGACCTGAGATAAAAGAGCATGACCAAGTCTTTGCAAACTCCCAGATGATACCGACAGCGCCCAGGGTCTCCAGGTGGAGCCTCTTCAAAGCATGTGCATGCTGAGGACACACTCCACGAGCATTTGCGTACATGGATTTCTGACCCACCAGTGAGACGCCAACAAGGAGGTTACGAGGCAGACAAGAAGCCAGATGAGCAGGATGGGGAAATCTGCCATGCCCTCCCGCGATGTGTCCTGAGCTCACTACTGGTAGGTGGAGGAGGGTAGGGAGTAGGTCTGGGCTGAACCTGACCCAGACTTCCGCTGTGTCCGGAGTCACTTCTGTTTGCTGGGGGCAAGAGCAAAGGGGAGTTCTACCCAGGCCCACTCCCAGACAAGAGCCAAGCTATAGTCACAGAGCAAATGCAGCAGGTAAAAGGGGACAAGAGCTACACCGGCATTCAGCATTACCCTGACCCAGCTAACACCCCCTCTCCCCCATACGCTCTGGGCCGAGAGGGGTGCTCCCAGTTGACCAGAGGCCAGGTTACTGATGGGGCCTCTCAGGAAGGAAGAATTTCACATCACCAAGTACCTGCCACCATCCTGGCATTCTGTAGCCCCAAGGGTGGCCAGGAGGGGAAGAGGGTGCCCTACTGTGTCCTGTCGGGAAACTCATATTTCTTCTTCTAATTGGACTCCCTTCCCCAGTATAAATCCACATCTAACATACTAAGCCTCCTTCGCAGGTCCTGCTGCCTGTTGCTCAGAGGTATTTCCAGCGGCACCAATACCTTTAGGGCCAGGCCAACACAGTCAGGGGACATGCAGCTCACTTCAGGGTGGTGTTCATACCCCACGTCTGTGCCCGGCTTGCTGCCAAGACTCTTCCCTTTCTCCCCAAGGTTAAGAGTTTGATGGTGGAATCTCACCATCATTAACTGTTGACGCCCCAGACCCTGCACCCTGGCTTTTTAGCGGCCTCAAAGAGATAAGCACAGAGTTAAGGCTTTCAGAACGAGATGAACAAGCCACAGCTACACCACGATCCCAGGCCACCCTGACCACAGATTGTCAATAACTTGAGTTGCAAAGTTTAACGCCCCCAGGTGGCAAAATTGTGTATTACGGATTCTAAATGAGAAGCGAGGCAATCCAGCTCGCCACTATTCATCACTGAAGGGTCAGATCCAGCACACCCTTCTCCCTCCTGGAGCTCCCTGCAGTCCCTAAAAAGCCAGAGAATCCACATGCGCCCCTCGGTATGCCTTGGGCAGCGAGCTGGGAAAGGTTTGCTCAGGACTGACGCAGAAATCGTTTACTTGGCTTAGAACTTGCACCACTTCAGGATCTGCCTGTGTGGGCACACATGGGTAGATGGGTGTAGCTCGGGGGTTGGCGATGTCAGCAACACATGGAACGCGAATAATCAAAGGCTCCCAACGTGGGATCATCAGACAGCTCACCAGTTCAGCGCACTCTCCAGCTCACAGGCTGTTCACCCACGAGTCACAGTTCAAGGCTCATTTCGGCTGAACCCAGGACACAGAGCAATAAAGTGTGTCCATTATAAATCAGGCACCGTTCCCCTGAGAGCTTCGTTCCCTAGGGCAGGGTCCCCGGTGATGGCTCAGTGCTGACAGCAGTTACCCACCTTTCTTCCCATTGTTGGAGGGAGTGGATTTCCCGCTGTCTGAGTTCAGCTCAAAGACTCGTAAATCTGTCAGCCCGTCCTCTTTCAGAGTCTCTGTCTGGCCCGTTGGCTTGCTCTCTGCCTGTTCCTTGAGCCCCACAGAGCCCAGTTGCTCTGAAGATACTGCCAGCTTCTGAGTGGTTGTAGGAGGATGTGCAGACTCTGCTGGTTTTGGCTGGGAGCCCTGCTCTTCAGAAGTAGCTTCCAGTAACCTTTGGGAGAGGTCCCTGGCCCCAGACAGCTGAGCTCCAGTCTGTAACCGTGCATCAGGCACAGAGGCAGGGTTTGCAATCTGAGTCACAAGGGAGACACTCTCGCTGCTCTCAGACGGGGTCACCTGGGCCGGGGCTGGGACTGCAGCAAGACCAGACCAGCTTTCCTCTGCTGGCTCCTTTATGCTGGGGATGGGACTTCCCTCCAGGGTCAGGGGAGCAGCTGCTGCAGGGACAGATGTTGTTTGCTTTCCCTCTTCTAGAGATTTCAAATTCACACAAGGTTGGGGTGACATCCCCAAAAATTCCTCTGTGGGGGGGAGAATGGAAAAGGATTTCAGCATCTCTGTATGAAGCACAAATAGGCAGAGAACAACTGCTGAAAGGGGCACCTCCCTTCCCAAACACAGGCATCGGAGCCTCCAGCCATTGCTGGGAGCAGCATCAGCACCACAGTCTGCTCGTTCCCCCTACCCATTCTGGGAATAGGCCCCGCTAAGCCTCCCTGCCACATATTTCCTGCCAGTGGATGCTCTGGTCCAGGCAGCACCCCAGAGCAGCAGGCCCAGCTTGGAGCTAATGCACACAGGAGATAGTCCTCAATGCCCAGCTCCATCCCAAAACTTCCAGTGTGATCCTGGGCATGTCACTTCATCTCTCTGTGCCTTGGCTTCCCTAACTGTAACATGGGGATGATCCCACAGGGGACCTGAGAGGATCAAACCATCCAGGTTTGGGAAGCACTCAAACTGCTGTGGCAGGAGTCAGTCCTATAAAGTAGGCAGCCCCAGCGTTTTAACCAGCCTTCCCTCCAAACCTGTTCAGAGCAGGTCTAAACATCACAGTGGTGCCGGGAGCATTCACCTCGCCCGTGCTAGGGCTCCCACCGGCATTAGCATGGTGCAGCCGATAGCGGCAGTGGGCTATTTTGGGCCACAAAGCCAAATACAGACACAGCCCATGGCGAGGCGGGGGAGGGTGTTGCAGCTGGATTGGGGAACTGGTTTCATGACAATTAGCAGGAACCATTCTACAGCACGCTTTCTCTTCCCAGATCCACCATGGGTCTCAGAAGCTCTCTCTTGGCTTCCTGGCCATCTGACTTACCCTCTTCCTCTTCCCAGCCTGGCTCCTCGTGATGCACGCTCTGCTCCGCCCTCTGCTTCAGAGCTTCCCTCCGAACCTCCTCCTGTGGGGAATTCGCAGCTGCAGTCAGGAGCTGTGCCCACACCATCTCCTCCCCGATCCCGGCCCTGGTGTGCAGAGCTCCAACCCCTGCAAGTTCCCTACAGCACTGTCACTAATGGCAGGGACTTGGGGAAGGGAGCCCAGTTCTCTGCTGCTGTTCAGGGGCTAGCAACCCTCCCTCTGATCGGAGGGTGCATGTTGAGTAACAGCCCCTTTGCACAGCTCCTCACCACACTGCACCCTCCACTTTAGCTTCCTTGCAGGGTAGACTTCCCTCCCCCGGAACGCACCTGCTCCAGGTGATGGACTTTATAGAAGTAGCGCTGCCAGAATTCGGAATGGGAAACAGCCACTGGGACCTGGGACCATTGGAAGGAAAAAAGAGAGGGAAGAATTCAGTAAGGAGAGCCTGGGGACGCTGCAGTCTCTGACCTCACTCCCCTTGGGGTTCCTCTGCCTTCTCACTGCAAACCCTTTATCCTTCTGGCAGAGAACAACTCCATGGGGCTCCCACTGGAACCCACTGACTGATAAAGCAGACACAGTAAAGGGGTCACGAGTGAGCAGCCCTTCCACCTATGACAGGCCACCTGCACCACCTCAACACTCCCAGCCCTGCAGACCTGGGGAGAGAACAGCAGGGAAACCCAGGTCTCCCACACTAGGCCACTGCTCCCACCCACAGGTCCTTGCTCTGCGTATCCCAATCCCATCTTCCTGAATAAGACAATACTCAAAATCTCTTATTTTAGATCACTGGGCACCACTCTAGGTCACTTCAGGCAAGAGCTGCCAATCTACCAACATCAGCAACTGTTTGATCTCCCTGGGCTGACCATCACTCCGTTCAGAGGTGGGGCAGCTTAACCAGTTTACAGAGAATAGAACCCAGGCATCCAGACTCGCATTTGCCTGCCCTAACCACTAGACAGCACTGATTTCCCTCTGCTCATTCAACCTCCTCATGACTTGGCCACAGTGCCCATACGCCCCTGGCTCCAACCACTCCTGGGACAGACTGTGCCCTACGTAAGCAATCTGCGTTTTCAGAATGCAGATGACTTGCTGTCAAACATCTGCTGGAGACTCATTACACAAGGATTCACCAAGATGCTCAGACAGACAGAGGCCAGACAGCTCCAGAGCAGCATATGACAACTGGCTCCAGACCTGCGATACTGCAGTCCACAGGCAGAGAAAAAGAGCCCAATGAGCTACTTGGCAGCAAAGTTGCACAGGCCACCCTGCTTGGCTAAAGCATGCTGCCATTGCTCTCCATCCCAGGCCCTGGAGCCCAAGGAGTACAGTTTCCTACTCATATCTCCCCTGACTCCCACACACTGGAGGCTTCAGGCAGGTCTGAGCCTGCGCAACCATGAGAAAGTGCAGGAGCCAGGCTGCACCTCACCATCTTGGTGTAGAGAGCCCGGATGGAGGGGCTGGTCACCAGCAGCTCCGAGATCTCCCCTTTCTTCTCCTCTAGGTTAAACTGCGAGAGCCAGGACTCAAAGAGCTCAATGGGGCCTGCACGGGGGAAGCAGAGAGAGGTCCTTGGAACAAATGAGACAGGGACAGAAACACAGGGAGTTAAGGGGAAACATGCTATCTGGTGCGATCAGGTGCCACTGGAGTGAAGGGGCCAGGCTAAGACAGCAAGGGGCATCACAGAGGCAACAACCTGAGTCCTAAGGAAGTGAGCAGGAAGCACACTTCATTGGCTAAGCAGCCCGAGGTGCATACTCATGGAGAAACACTGATGGGATCCACAGCCAGCCCCCACCCACAAGAGGCAGGGTCACAATGAGGAAGCAGGGGACTGAGAGGAACTAGAAGTGTCCTTGAGAATATCCCTTTATAACTGCACATTGGGTAGGTGTGTATGTGGTGGGGGGGGGGCGCGTGGCGTGTTGCATCCATGCCCACCCACTCCATCTCAGACACACCACTTGCTCTGCCTTGCCCTTCCCATGTGTGTCTACTGGAACCGAGGGTCAGCATTCACTCTTTGGCACACTGCCAGTTGCTGGATTCCCAGCTCCAAAATCCCAGAACAGGTTAATCAGGCAGCAGCTCTGCAGCTTCCCACATAGCACAGGGCATGGAGCCTCAGCCACACCTGGGCAGGGTCAACTCATAGGCTGTGAAGTTAACTCAGTTGCCATGGCCTCTTTGCCAACAAGCAGCCCACGAAACCAGCTGTGGTGGCGGTCGGTCACGAGGGCACTCGTCTACTGGGGACCCACCAACCACCACCACACACGCGAACACCTCAATGTCTCCCCCTCCCGCCCATCTCAGCTTACCATCCGGTTCGTTGCAGTAGGTTGCTGGGTCTGACTGCAGGGTGTAGAGACGAGCCTGCAAGAGACAACACATACGGGAAGGGACAGCCATTAGCATGAGGGACAGCAGATGAGCCCAGTGATGAAGGGGGTCTGTCACATAAATCCCTGGTGGGAGCTAAGGCGTTTCCCACCCAGCAGGCAGTGAGGGGCATTCGGCACCTAAGTTCCCTCTAAGCTGCACGGCCGAGCAGCAGCCTATTAAACACCACGCAGGCTGCAGCTCCACAGCCCCGGAGCTGCCACGGCGGGGAGTGGCACCTCTCCCCCACAGCCCAGGTGCTGCTGTGGGGGCAGAGAGCTGGGGGGGGTGGGGAGGGGGAGGCACCTCTCTTCCTGTCGTAGCCATGGGGCAGCCTGCACACCAAACCCTTCATCCCCAGACCCCGCACCCCCAGCCAGAGCCCTCACCCCAGCCCTGAGCCCCCCCTCATACTCCAAACCCCTCGACCCCACCACTGCCACATGAATTTTGTTATATGCACCAATATGGAGGTGACATGTCACACATCATCTCCATATCGGTGCACATAACAAAATTCATTCCACGCACGCAGGGGAAAAATCAGAGGGAACACTGCTCAGCACATACCTTGGTGCTGTCGTACGGTTCTGTAGTACCAGAGGGTGTTGCCATCAGCGTTATAACATCGCAGTCGATGGTCTTATCTGGCGAAGGAGCGAACGTGTCTGAGATGACACCCAGGAAGTCAGCGAGTCCTTTCTTCACTTTCTCAGTCGTGCCCGAGGAGCCTTCCGTCTTTGCAAAGAGAAAGACAAGGGAATGATCTAAACAATGGTGCCTGAACCGCAGACAGTCCCATGTGGTCTTTTCCAGTGTCAGTGTCCCTTTAAAGAGGGACAATTCTCTCCTTAAAGGGTGGTAGTGGGGGATTGTGCAGTCCAGGCTGACCTGAGATGAGCAGGGGGACAGGGTAGGTGGTTAGTCGGGGTGATGGCAACAGATAGGCAGGGAACTAGCCTGGGCTGTGGGATGGGGTGGGGGGCAAGTAAGAGTGGCTGGTTTGGGGAGAGGATAGGGAGCTGTGCTGTCATGGTAACAGCTGTGCAGGGCAAAGGTCTCCTTTGGGTCTGGGAAAAGGGAACTCATCTCCAGGCTTATCCTGACACCTAGGCAGAACATTCTGTGCCTCACCTGGTGGCACAGGTAGGCAGAGGGTGAAGCTGATTCCAAGCCTCACAACAGCACAGAAAATGGGGAACCAAAGAGGGTAGGAGAGAAATTAGTTCCACCCAGTCTCCAAGCAGGAAATGCAGATCCAACTAGGTATCCTACCTTCCTCCCACCCCTAATCACACAGTGCCACTCTGAGCTAAGAGCTTCCCCAGCCCCAAGCAAATGGAAATTAGGATTCCCCTTGCAACATCTGCCACTACTGTGCAGAAACCTGGCCTGTGGCTCCAAAAGGCCCCCCGCCCTGAGAGTCACAAACGGAAAGGAAGCAGCTGGCCCTTCGGGGAGCCACAGCATGCACCTTCCCCCGTCCCATCTTGACAACTGTCAATGGGGCACTGACATCAAACAGTCCTGGCAGCCATAACAAGGGAATCACTTAGGGTCATCACAGACACTTTGCATTAGGGAAGGGAGTTCAAATTCAAAGTCCAAGAGCGATGTGACTTCAGGTCATGCTATAAAGGCATCATTTCCTGAAAGGAACAGTCTGTGTAGTGCCAGAATCCTGTTTGACAGCCAGCTCTACTCTCTAATGAGAGCAGGAGGCAGAGTCGTGGCTTGCCTGCTGTTACTTACAACCAGCTTCTCCTTGACCACGCTGGCCGTGGCAGCAATGGTGCATGCTGTATCATGCTGCACCACCTGGGTGAACTCAGTCAGGTCCCGCTTCATGAACTCCAATGCTTCCGTGGACTACAAGACAGAGGGACACAGAGTATATCAACCCCAGATTCTCACACAAGTCCATTTTCACCCTAGGAATATCTGAGGCATCACAATCCCTGGAGCAACAGAGGCCTCTAACCCGAGGGACTATTCTGTATGTGGAGATGACAGGGCTCTCGCAGGTGAGGCCCTACCAACGCCATAGAAATAATCATGTTTACAACACATCTGAGAAACACGACTATGCCCAAATCACGTTACATGTTCCTTCCTTACCAGTGCAGATAGAAAAAAAAAATCACATTTTAATCCTGGCAGACAATTAGGCTAAAGCCTGGCTCCTTCGTTGTCATGGACACGCCAGCGCACATTCTAACAGCAGTGCTGTAATCACGTTTCCAGACTGTTTAGAGGTGATCGATGCCGTAGTGCTGACAGGGCCTTAATAAAAGCTGTCGCTAGTGCGCAGATCTACAGGGATAACTTTAGACATAGCAAAGCAATCGGATTTTTATTTTTTTTTAAACCACACATTTTCTTGGCTCCTTTATTATTGTTTCAATAGCCTTTGAATGAAAGCTGCAAATATATGGATGAGTCACATGTTGCCTAGTTTCAATCATAGTGTAGCTGAACTTCTCAGTCTCATGCCTTTGCGAGTTGCTGTGGGGGGGCAGTATGCTCTGGGCATTCTTCTCCCCACTGCCTCCAGAACAAGAGGCCTTTCCAAAGTGCAGATCTATAACTACAATCTAGTTCAAGCTTTCACGTGACTTTTCACAGCTCAATATCTGAGGACAGGGTTTCTGTTTGGATAAGACTAAGTTAAGACTTTCCAGTAAACAGATTTTCCCCAAGAGTAGATGGTAACATAGAAGTAATGAACTGAACCATTATTAGAATAACATTTTACATTAACACAGGACTCTCCAGGCCAAAGGATCCCAAAGCCTCTCATAACAAACACAGCCAGCTCTGGGGGGAACTGCAGCAACTGGCTAGTACAGGGCACCTCACACGACATTGTTAAGAAGGGAAATTTTGGCTAAGCCCCTTGTCCAACGGCTCCTTTTAGGTTAAGTGCCACTAGATAATTCATAACTTTGCAGAGTAGCCACACTCTCTGCTATCAGGGGCTCAACCAACATTTCACAGCTTACTTTATACTAATCATAAGTGACGAAATAAAGTTCTGCACTGCAATACGGCTGCCTTACCCCAGAACTGCATAGTTGCTTAAGTGCATTTTTAGAAGCAACAGAGAGCATGTAGGCAGATTGAAGATGATAATACCCACATCATGGCTAATGCCCAGTGTATGTCAAACACCAGGCTACAATCCAGCAGGAGAAAAGGACATTCACAGAGTGACTCAGTCCCATAGGTTACTTTAAAAAACAATGTAGAAATCAGGAAGAATTTCCACAGGATTACACAGCAAAACAGAAAACTCCTATAAGAGGCTCCTTACTGGGCCTGATTTGCTCGGGTTACAGAAGAATCCGCAAGAAGAGTGAGAAATCCAAATAAACTATTGTGTTTTTCTGTGGGAAGATGCAAGCTTTCCTCAAGCAATAGCTTGTCCTGTTCCATACAGGCAACCTCCTACCTTCTCTTTGACAGTCTGGTAGCTTTGCTGCAACCAGCTTCTCCACCAGCCTCCATCTTCCCTGTTACAGGACAAACATATGAAGCTGAAATTGTGAATTTCACATTATAAATTCACACCAAGGAGTCCATTAAAACATACATACATACATACCCCAGCATGTGTAAAAGCTACAGCCACTGCTTTGCTCTGTTCAAACCCTTTGGGCCTTCAAAGAACCTACCCCTCTCACCCAGCAACTCTCCTTTCAAAGGTTTAAGATCCAAAAGGGTTACAATTAAATGCAAACCACCCCTGCAGCATTTCCAGCCCACACATTGCACCCCAGGCTGTGGCACGAGACCCACAGTATGAACTAAGCCATCTACTCTGCGGGGCCACGGAAACTCAACCCCAAAAGGAAGCAGGGAAATTAGATGGGTCAGTCCCCCTTAGTTTAATCATCTCATGGAGAGTCAGTAACAGTGAGGAAGGCAGACCTGGCTGGTTTTTAAACTGGTTGGATTTTAACCAGACCATGTTTCTAAGCCTCTCCTGTTCCCAGCCGAGAGAAACAACCCCCATCACAAGACACACTCTCCATTTCTCCCATGGTTTCTGCCACACCATAACACTCTTTCCTCTATACAGCCAAATTCCCTCCTACCCTCACCCCACCCCAGCCCGCTCCCTTCCCACCCACCCCCTCCAGCCCCCCCAGCCAGCTCCCTTCCCACCCACCCTCCCCCACCCCGCCCAGCCCAGCCAGCTTCCTTCCCACCCATGCCCCCTACCCCGCCCAGCCCAGCCCGCTCTCTTCCCACCCCCCGCCCCCGGCCCGGCCCGGCCCAGCCCAGCCCGCTCCCTTCCCACCCACCCCCCTCTGCCCCCCCAGCCCGCTCCCTTCCCACCCACCGCCCCCAGCCCCACCCAGCCAGCTCCCTTCCCACCCACCCTTCTCTGCCCCCCCAGCCAGCTCCCTTCCCACCCCCCCCGCCCAGCCCAGCCAGCTAGCTCCCTTCCCACCCACCCCCCTCTGCCCCCCCAGCCCGCTCCCTTCCCACCCACCCCCCTCTGCCCCCCCAGCCAGCTCCCTTCCCACCCACCCCCCTCTGCCCCCCCAGCCCCGCCCAGCCAGCTCCCTTCCCACCCACCCCTCTCTGCCCCCCAGCCAGCTCCCTTCCCAGCCCCCTTACCTCCCAACCTCACATAACCAGACTCCTTCCTACCCCCACAGACCAATCCCTTCCCACCCCGCTCTGCCCCCCACCCCTCCCGCACGAGGGCGCCCCCCTCAGATCCCTTCCCCCACCGCCAAGGGACCGCCCCCCCGCTCTGCGTTACTCTCACCCTTCCGCCATTTTGGACGCCTGACGTCACCACTATTTACTGACCTTTGACGCCAGAAACCCCGCCTCCTGGGCGGGCTATTTTTAGCCACCGCCCAGAGGGGGCGGGTCACGCGGGGGCCACCGCCCAGCGGCAACGTCACGTCCTCGTTCACGCGGGGCTCGGGCTGGTAACGGGTACGGTGGCTGCGGAGGGTCGAGAGCGATCGAGCGTCGGCCGGGCAGCTCCGCACGCGCGCTCAATATTAGCGCCCCCCCCGCCCCCCGGGAGCGAGAGCCCGGGGCCCGGCGACCCCCGCCCGGCCGCCCCAGGGAGGCGGGGCCTCCGCTCCCCAGCGCCCGCCTATGGCCGGGGGGGGCGTCCCCCCCCCCCCGCCGGGCGCTACCCCCCCATGCCGGGCGCTACCCCGGGATCCTCCCTCCCCACCCCCGCTGGGGCTCCCCGGGCCGGTCCCCCCCCCGCACAGCGCTGCGGGGAGCCCCTGGCGCAGCCCCCCCCCCCGCTGCGGGACCCCGCGCGGGTCCGCTTCTGGGGGGGTCGCCTGGTTTGTTCCCACCACCCGGCGGGGGGGGGTCCCCTGCCTGCTGCCTTGGCCACTCCCTGGTTTCTCAAGCCGTCCCCGGGGGTCATCCCGTCCCCTTGGGTTCCGGTCTTGCTGGGTCCCCTTTCCCTCTCTGCTCTCCCAATTAATATCCCCCCCTCCCCCCGGGGCTGACTGCTGCGTCCCCTAACCTCGGGACCATGCTTCTGCCTGTTAACTGCCCCACCTGGCGGTGCCAGCCTGTCTCCCCTACCTCTGCGCTTAGCGAGAAGGGGCTCAGGTATTCCTACAATCTGCGTCCGCTGAAGAAGTGGGTACGCGCTCCGGAAAGCTCCTGCTCCGATGTGTCTGTTAGTCTGTAGGGTGCCACCAGGCTCTTTGCCGCCGCGTAAGCTGGTTAGTTTGTCTCTCTCGCCAACAGAAGTTGGCCCAATAAAAGACAAGCCCTCACGCACCTTATCTCTCTAGTTTGCTTAACAGTAATATAACTTTATATAGGAAATAATTACTGGAAGAGTGAAGTTGATGTGTCACAGCATCATCTGGGACTCCGGCAGTGCGTGAGATTTCTTTCAGCAGCTTCCTCTGTGCCGGGCAGCTAGTGCCGCAGCTGAGCGCGCTTCCTTGGAGCGGTGACCGCTATGATCCTAGCTACAGCAGCAAGCTGCCAAAATCAACAAGGAATCCAGCAGCATAAGCTTCCCCACGGGAGCGGGCTTGCCAGAGGTAGTTAGGATGTTGGTGGTGATGCGTGCACCGTTTCCACTGTACGGCTTTCTACTCTCTTTCTTTGCTGCAGGCAAATCTCATGTCCCATCTTCCCTCAGGGGAACAACTTCAGTGGCCGCGCTTCTGTGTCAGCAAGAGCACAGCTGTGGTCCTCATAATTAGCTCAGAAGCGCAGCCATGAGTGAAAAGAAAGCCATAGAAACCCCCCCCCCCCCCCCCCCCCCCGACAGCGAGGCTGTGATGAAGATAAACCTCTCAGCACCCACAAAATGTTTGATTCACTAAATACTCCTATTTGGTGCATCCTCATGAAGGGCCGGATATCTGATCCTGAAGTGCTGAGCGCAGGAGTTGGGGTCTTCGTGGTCTCAGGATCTGGCTTTTGATTTCAGCTTACGAATGAATTTTTTGCATCCTGTACTTTTTGGTCTTTGGCTAGGAATGAGAGAGAGAAAAGGGAGACCCAGATGATGCTTCATAAACATTTCTATTGCAATGGTGATTGGACTCCTACCAATTTTGCTCTGACGTACTGGTTATTCTCTGGTTGCGTCGATATTGTGTCCAGTGGAAATGGCTCTGTGGTCACTGTGTCCAGAAAGCCCTGTTGCTGTGCTCTCATCACCTTGGCACACCTGTCCAATGCATTCTCACATTCATATGTACTTTGAGTTCAGCCTCAGTAGCCTGCACGGGTTGGTAGCAAGTCTTTTAACTTTGTGCCCCAAGATGGAACAGTCTCAGAGGTAGCATAAAATGGAAGAATTATGGTCATATTTTGCTGGGGGGGAAAAAACCCTTCTCTGCAAAATATGAAGACAGGATGCATCTTACCCTCCCCTCAGATGTTGTAAAGCAGTACCCCAGGTTTTCTCAAGAAGAGAAAAGGATACTTCAAATAGAGCATCTCCACTGGGTTCTCTTTTTCACGCGCTGTCCTGGCACTAGAAAGGCAGCAAAGAGGGAGGAGGAATCTACAGAGCAAACTGCAAAATGCCCCTACATACCATATACGCTCATCACCAGCTGCTCCTTCATAGACACCAGTTTACACACACACACACACACATTGGCAAGGTTACTAATTCAGTTCTGTATGCCTGTCACAATTGCTGGCTGCATTTATAACTGCCTTGCAACACCACAAATAAGAGAACAAAACTAAGCAAAGTCAGTTTAGGAAAGAATTCCTTCCTCCCCCCAACTTGCAAAGGAACTCAACTGAGCCAGGGTAAGCCTGAGCAAACAGGTAAATCTTGCAACACACCCTCCAGGTCAACAAATTGGCTCTGTCAAACCAATGGAGTAATTGGATTCCAGAGCCAAGGCCACCCGCACCCCACTGATAAGGCCCTTCCTCCAGCCCCCGCCAAGGAATTCAGACCTGGGGACTGCTAGTAATATGTCCCAGCTGATTTCAAGTGGTGGGATGATGCACAAGGAGCAAGGCTGTCCTGTGCTGGTAACAGAGGAGAACATGTTCACGTTTCTGTGCTCCCTCTCTGTCCATATACACACACCCCACTCCAGAGGGAATGCCTCATGCAGAACAGGAGACATGCTTGGCTATTAAATGGCCAATGAATTCACGCCATCTGCTTCAGATTACTAGCTGAGTGACAGCTTCACATGGGTCAGTGACTCTCATTATCCCAACAAGAGACTGCCATGTGCCTGCATGTCAGGAATTGTGCTTAATTTTTACACTGCTGATTAACTAGTGATTTCATCCTCTGCCCATCTGGGTGAATTTAGGAGGGGATGGGGACTAGTTCACTGGACATTTGGGGAAATGTTGAATGTTGGATTGCACAATGTTTGTGTTTCAAAGACCATGTGGTGCTATTAGATGCTGGCAGATTCCCAGGGGCCATGCTCTTTATCATGCAAGTTATTAAGTCATTCCTGCTTTAGTTTCTCCCCATCCAGATCCCAAAGTTGGTGAGGACTGAGTGTTCATTTTACTGTAAAAACTGAGCATGTTTATCCCAGAACCTTGCTATGCTTGGGGATCATGTCTCCTTGTTTTTCTTCTCTCATGAGATGATTCTGGAGAAGTGACTAGGAGATGCAAAGGAACCAGGTGACATCTGAATTGCTGAGTCCGCAAAGGGGCCTTTAGGCCATCCCTCCCAGCTGCCACCCTTGGCTTTTGCTTTTCAGGCTCACTCATGTGATTTATTAAAGAGCCATGGTTTACAAAAGGAGGCAGGCGTCCATGTGCACACTATCAAAACCAGTCCATAAATTTCCCTTTTAACAGCTTTTGTTCTGGAGACATCAGTCCCTTGGCTGGCCTAGGGCTCGTTAATAAAAATGAAGCCTTTTTGGAAACAGTTGTTGCTTGTATGATACATGAGCCCTGCAAATAACCATTGTCCCCAGTCCATCATTAGCAGGTTTTTCTCTTTCCTTCCCACCCCCCGACCATTGATTTAAAGCTGAAGTCTCTGTAATCAATGCATGAAGTTTGGTCCGTTCTCAAAACCAGCTATTCCAGCATGAGCTAGATTTTTTTTATGCAAATCAGGTCCTGAGCTCTGGAATATGGCAGTGACCTGAAGAATCTGAAGTAAAGATAAAATTAATAGTAATTAAGATATGCTTTTTTGCTATAACTTCTATATCTTGGCCAAGGTAGAAGACACCCCAGAGGCTCTCTGGGGCTGGGACTGTTTTTATTCTTGTGTCCTGTATAGCATTGAACAACTTGGCCCTTAAACAACCAATAATCCAATTCTGGGTTTGGGTGGCTGGCTGGCTCAGGAGATAGATAATTGGCTAGGGAGCCTTTCCTCTTCTAGGATGCTGTCTGAAGACAGTCTATGTCGATAGTTACTGAGTTATTATCAGCTGTTGGCTGTTCGGTGGATCTGTGCCGGAATGAATCGGGTCTCAGAACCATTGCTAGTGGACATGTGCTCACGACCACCACAGAGATTGATTCAGAGATTCCAAGGCCAGAAGGGACCTTTCTGATCACTGAGTGTGAGCTCCTGTACAACACAACCATAGAACAGTCCCAAAATAGTTCCTAGATCAGGTCTTTTAGAAAAACATCCAATCTTGTTTTAAAAATTGCCAGTGATGGAGAATCCATCACAACCCTTGATAAATTGTTCCAATGGTTAGTTACCCTCACTGTTAAAAATGTATGTCTTATTTCCAGTCTGAATTTGTCTAACTTCAACTTCCAGCTATTGGGTCCTATTATACCTTTTTCTGCTAGATTGAAGAGTCCATTATCACATGTTCCCCCTGTAGGTATTTGTAGACTGTGATCAAGTCACTCCTTAACCTTCTCTTTGTTAAAATAAACTCAAGGAGCTCAATGTATTCATCTTTAGAAGACAGGTTTTCTAATCCTTTAATCATTCTTGTGGCTCCTCTGTGAACCAATATCATCATCCTTCTTGATTTGTGGACACTAGAACAGCTGGACATAATATTTCTGCGACGGTTGCACCAGTACCAAACACACAGGTAAAGTAACCTCTCTATTCCTACTTGAGATTCCTGTTTATGCTTCCAAGGATGTCATTAACCCATTTGGCCACTGCATCACACTGAGATCTCATGTTCACCATGATTTCCCTCCCCCCGCAAATCATTTTCAGAATCACTGCTTCCCAGGATAGAGTCCTGCACTGTGTAACTGTGACCTACATTCTTTGCTCCTAGATGTATACCTTTATATTTAACCTAATTAAAACATACATTGCTTGCGCCCCGTTTATCAACTGATCCAGATTGCTCTGTCCTCTTCATTAATTACCACACCTCCAAATGAAGAGCCCTTGTTGTCATTCTCAGGGACAAGAATTGAATGGGCCATGAAGAAAAATACCATTTCGCCTCTCTTGGTACTCCTTCCATTGCAGAGTCAAAGCACATTATTTGGACAGTATGAAGAACCACATGAAGGAAGCCTGCTCAGTTGCTGCTTATGTTGTAGCTGACAGGTCAGCACCGATCATCTTCAGTACATTAAATATAAGGAAATAAACCTTTGGAGCCTTTGCCCCAGTTACCTTTGACTAGTATATTTTTCTCCATGACACAGCAGGAGCAAATACAATATGAAAAATCTCATCAAGAAGCTTAGATGAGATGTTGGCATCTGACCTTCTCCCCAGACTTTGGGATGGGTTTGGGAAACTTGTGCTCCACCCAATGAATTGGAATCTGGTGACAATATCATAGGATTGTGCTATCTAGAGGAGAAGGAGGCTAGCTACAGAGATCACCCCCACATTACTCCTTCTCAGATGCAGTGTGTGGCATCTGTTTGGGCTTCTAAGGAAGACACTCATATCCTCATGGATAAGACAAACTAAGCACCAGAGATAACGGTGGGGTAGGGAAGCCAGAGTAAAATGGTGAATAGCTGCACACCACAATGAAAGTCAGGGAAAACCCATCAAACCGAGGGTTCCCTGTTCTAAAGCATACGTTAAGACACTCTCTTGGCTCTTAGCATTTGAGTGGGAAAACTATCATGGACTCTAAGGGCATTGGAAATGGCTGCAAAACAAGAAGAAAATAAAGGTTTACATAGTATTGTATATATTTGCCGGGAGTGATTTGAACAGCAGTATAATTCCTCCCAGCCCATTCCTACCCAGACACCTGCGTGTTTCCAAAAATGTGTTAAATCAGAAATGTCCCCACAGTGTTCAAATTCTGCCTTAATTTCAGGCTTCTCCCTTCTCTGTACTCCATGGAGACCCCTCCTGCAATAACAGTACTGCAGTATTGTACAGTAGTGGCCCAAAACACTAGTGTAAAGTGTGGTGATTTGGATCATTAGCGTAGAATGCAGCAGTATTTTAAAATCACTATCTCTTCAGTGATATATGAAGGGAGACAGCAAGTGAGAAAAGGCTTAATGGCCATCTTATGTTATGATACGTTCAGATCTCATGCTATGCAGGGTTGGCCTAGGTAAGTAGTAGTATGATGTTTATTACAGTAGTAGGTAATAGTGAGGACTATCTAGTTTTGCAGGATTTGGTGCTGGTGATTCAATGGGAAGCATTGTTTCCTTTGAGTTAGTATTAAACCAATGGCCCAGAACAGCATCAAGGGCACTGCTGGCAGGACTGTCTTTCAGATGAGATGTAAAACTGTCATCCTGTAATCCCGTTTCTGCAAGCGTAGGAGTGTTTAATCCCAGTACCCTGGTCAAATTCCAGATCAAGCAATTACTGACTGCTTCCCTGAATCCCCCTGTAACTTCACATGGCTGTCTCCTGCGCTTCCTGCTTGAATCTGTCATGTAGAGCCCCTGTTCAGCGTTAAACACCTTGCTTGTTCTACCCCAGAGATGGCTGAATTTCAGAGGTGGGTGCAATGTATGTAGAGTTTATATATTTTTGTAAAGTGGTTTGGGAGTCTTCAGGATGAAAGGTGCTATAGAAATATAACAGATGATTATGTGATGCATGGATAGTAGTTAGCATTGAATCATCAGGGTGTATTGTGAGCATTGCCGGAGATGATTAGAGGGTCACAAAGTGAAGCTGAGCAGATCTCAATGAGATACTATGTCAGGTAATTCCAAGGGCCTTTCCAGCAGCAAAGCCATTTTAATCAAGAAAATAGTTACCATGTGAAGGAAGGTATTTTGTTGACAGGTTTTTTTAAAATAACTTAACCCTTTCTTCTCCAATTCCTAAGAAGCTTAAATGCATTTTCAGGAGGCATCTTATATTGACCCCTTTGATTGATAGGAGAGCCGTAATTCTACAGCGCCTCGGAGAAACTAGAAACCTCTCCAGACCTGTAGCTGAGTATCCGTGTTTAATGGACACTGCTTCCGATTTATGCCACTCCTAAAATTCCCATAGTTACAGTGCCCTGAGTTTGGGCTGTGGATTTGGAGGCCTTAGCCATCCTAGAAAAGTTTGCTCGGATAGCTATATCAGTATAGCTGTATTGGCAAACCCACATAGTATAGACACTGTTTATACCGGCATATGCTTCTGCCGGCATAGTTTATACCAGTTGCCCAAGAGACATAAACTATACTGACAAAAGGACTTTTATGCTGGTATAACGGCATCTACACTTTCCTGTCATAGCTTTACTGTTAAAAAAAATCACACTCCTCACCATTATGGCTATGCTGGTATAAGTCTTACATGTTGACTAGCCCTAATGTGTTTCCAGCGTGGCTGCTAGCTGCAAACCTGATCTGAAATCTTCTTCTGAACTTGTCAGGTGTATTGTAAAAGTCCAAGTAGATCAGTACTTCTGCCCACTAAAGTTTTTGAAAATGATACAAATATTTACTATTTAAATGCTTGTAGCCAGAAGGTATAAATCATCACATCATGGATTCTGTCTATCTAGGTACTGTGTGGGCCCCATCAGTGAGGCGTCTGACCACCTGTCCTGACACAATAAAAGTTCAGATACTAAGTCTGAGCTCCAAAATACCTACTGCCCCACGTCCGTACCCTTGGACCCAGCCCTAAGTGTGTAGCCCTATGACACAGCAATTGCTTGCTCCCTGGGTTACAGAACAGAACTCTTCATGCATGGGACACAGATGTATACAGTGCTAGCACATCGAAGGACTTGACCTGAAAGATAAGCATCAGGAAACAAGAAGAGTTTGAAAGACTGTGGGAAATCCCTTAATATTCAAGAAACAGTCTACCTTTCTCAGTGTAACTGTGAGCCAAAAACCACCAAACTGTAGCTCCCCTGTTTTTGGTGAAGTTCCCTAAAACTGAAATAATTTGAGTTTGTCTGAGTGCTTGAAAAAAATGCATCTTGGAATGGAAACTCTTCTTGGCAGGGAATCTGTTCTTTGCATGGCATATTTACAATGAAATATAAACAATAAAAAATTATCAACAAGTAGTAATTCTTCAAGATCAGCTAAAGTGGGAGCGGAGGTGCTTGGATATCTGTCAGATTCATTTGCTCTGTATTGGATCTTAGGTTTATTTTAACAGCTGTTATAAGCAATCATGGAGTTAAAGCATTTAGTAGAACCTTCAGAACTGTTTAAATGAAATCTAATATAAATTCCCAAGGCTTCTATATGGGAAACTTGGGCTAACTGGTTTCACTTTCTTCCAAACCATTCAGCTCTTTTTCCTCTCCTAGCCTAGCCTATCCCCCCCACCCCCATTCTTCTCTCTCTCTCTCTCTCTCTCTCTCTCTCTGAAACATTTTCTCTAAGTTCTCCCAGCCCAAATGAAACTCTTAAGGAACTTTCAAAATAGGAGACCGGTTTGCCAAATCCATTGACTAAGATGACTATATTTATTATCAGTAAAAATGAAAATTCCAGGTACGTTGCATCACATCAGCTACTGAAGAAAGGCAAAGCTACGTGTCACAGCTGAATGGCCACCTCAATCAAGCTCTTCTCTCACCAGCCTTGGGAACTGTCTTAGGGATCCTGCTGCCTGCAGGTTTGGATACAGAGCATGTCGTAGAGTCTTAGGGGATAAGTGTCTGTTACATGGTCAGGAGGAGACTGGCGAGGTTTGTAAATGGAAGGGCACCGATAGCGCTACCCCCAGCCCAAGGACTCTCCTGGTCAGAGCAGTGCCCGTTCTGCGGCGCTGACCCTATTAACGCCTTGGCGTTGGGTCTCTGGGGCCAGGGTGAGCCTCCGGCCTTACTTGCTTGCCCTTAGGCAGGACGGGGCGGCGGCCGCCCTTGGCAGCTCCCGGGGTGCGGCCTGGCACGCGGAGCAGAGGCAGGGCAAGCCGGAGTAGTGTCTGTAAAAGGGGCCCAGGGGCCCCGCCGCCGTGCGGTGAGTCTCTCGCGGAGCCGGTCGGCAGCCCGGGTACCCAGCTGCGGCTGCCAGGGAGCAGGCGGGGGGCAGGCTCTGCGCCCCGGCGGCGGGGGGCATGGGGCGGGCCCGGGGCAGCGGGTGGCTGCGGGGCCCGGCGTGGAGCTCGCTCAGCAGCCGCCTCATCTCCTGCAGGGAGCTGCTCAGCGTGAGGATGTAGTTGCGGGCCAGCAGCAAGGTGGCGATCTTGGAGAGCTTGCGCACCGCCGGCCCCTGCGAGTAGGGCATCACCTCCCGCAGCCCGTCCAGCGCCTGGTTCAGGTCGTGCATCCGCCGGCGCTCGCGGCTGTTCACCTTCAGCCGCTGCTGCTCGCCCGACTGCTCCTGCCTGCTGGCCCGGGGCGTCCCCCCGGCCGGGCCGCTGGGGCTGGGCTCCCCGGGCCGCCGCTGGGGAGCCCCTGGCTCCCGGCAGCGGGCTTCGAACACGCGGCTGGGCGGGAGCTCGGGGCTGCCCGCTTCCTCCAGCTCCGGAGACGATGCTCGGCTGGATGTGGAGGCCACATCGGAATCCATGGGGCAGCCAGACGTGCCACCTGCTTCCCCCCCCGCCCCCCAGCCAGCGGCTCCGGGGTGGGGCTCCCCGCTGCTGGGGCAGCTGCTGCCCGGCGCCGTCACAAGGGGCCCGTGTGCACTGGGTCGGAGACAAACTTCCCCCCGTCCCCCTTGTTGGCTGGGCGAGTGTAGCGGGCTCCCCGCAGGGCCGGTTATTTATACAGCCCCCGTCACAAAGGGAACAATGGCGCCCAATCACCAAAGAGATTCTTCCCCTAATGCGGCTACCGGGCCGCCACTTTCCCCAGTCACCACCCGGGGCGGCTTGACTCTCTGCGGCGGAGGGGTCTGAGCAGCCCGGAGCATGCAGCCGGGCAGAACGCGACCAGCTGCGGCGAGATCTCTGCCCATTGTCCTCCTCCAGCTGTATGGACCCTGCGAAACCCCTGGCTCGCTCACACACACATTCCCCTCCACCCATGGACACAGTGGGCCACAGCCACACCGGGATTTGGCCCAGAGTCTCTGCATCAGGGCCTGGAAGGTCCAGAAAATGCTTGTGTCAAGGGGAGCAGCGATAGGGCAAGGGGCAGATTGAGAGCTCACAAAGTGTGTGGGGAAGGAGTGGTGGGCATAGGACAAGGGAATCTTGGTCCTGAAACATAAGCCAGAGCCTCAGAGGGTGGATGCAGTCCCATTGACTTCAGGGAGGTGCGGCACTTTGCCCCAGCTGGGGACCTGGCCCACTGTTTGCTGGGAAAGCAAAGCTAGGGATCATCATTGTTTCCTCTAAACTGCACATTTCTTCACCCCAAAGAGGATAAGGCTGCTCCTGAAGAGGATGGCTGTGCCAGGGTCAGGAAAGGGAAGGCATCCTGCAACTGGGACTGTCACACTGCACCATGGTGTCCTCCTTTGTTATAAAAGAGACAAGGTGTGTGAGCTGATATCTTTTACTGGAGCAACTTCTGTTGGCGAAAGAGACAAGCTTTTAAGCTACATAGAGCTAGAGAGCTCTGCTTCCGGTCTGTGAAAGATAAGCAGGGTCCCAACTAAATACAAGGTGGAACAGATTGTTAAGCGTATGAAGTTAATACATATTGCAAGAGACCATGCCAAATGCAATGGGAAGGTAACAATCGCTTAAGATTCCACCTGTGACACTCTGCTTACCTTTCCCAGACCTAAAGACAAGCTCTGTGTAGATCAAAAGCGGGTCTCTTTTACCAGCAGAAATTGGTCTGATAAAGGATACGACCTCAGCCACCTTGTCTCGCTCATGTCCTGCGACCAACAGAGCCAGGACAACACTGCAAAAACTGGTTTGTTATGACAGTTTCACATTCATGCTGTCTACTCTCACTCCCCTTGGCTGAGGCGTAGAATGCAGCAGTATCTGTCCTGCTGAAATGTACAAGAATACCTCACCCGGGTACGCTCTGTTTTCTTATTGAGCTTGCAGTGAAGGGGAAATAATTCATCCATCAGTGGGTTTGTTGGAGGCCCTCCATGCAATATAGAAAAGGGACAGTAAAGATGGGTCTCAATCTCTTCTGGAAAAGCAAGGGAATCTCATAACGTTTGTATTGCTTTGGAAAGAATAAACCACCCACATGAAGTAGATGTGTGTTATAACAGACACCTCTCCCCTCCCAACCCCCTTCTCATTATTATTTAAATTACAGTATCACCTAAAAAGAACAGGAGGACTTGTGGCACCTTAGGGACTAACACATTTATTTGAGCATAAGCTTTCGTGAGCTTGATGAAGTGAGCTGTAGCTCACGAAAGCTTATGCTCAAATAAATGTGTTAGTCTCTAAGGTGCCACAAGTCCTCCTGTTCTTTTTGGGAGTACAAACTAACATGGCTGCTACTCTGAAAAGTATCACCTAGAGGCCCCATTGTGCTAGGCACTGTACGTTCACAGAAAGAGTCCCAAAATGCGTACAAGACAAAGAGTAGGATGGGAAATAGGCACAGAGGCTTACCCAAGATCAGACGGCAGAACCAGGACTAGAACCCATGTTCCTTCCACTAGACCATTTGGCTGCCTTTCCTCTGCGGAACGGTTCACTTTGTCAAGTTCACTAGGTTTTGACTTTTGTGAAGAAAAAAAAATCTTACAAACATTTTACAAGAGAAAACCTGTTTTTACTCTTAGGTCAACGTCTGAGTTTGGAAAGCAGTTGGGGACCTGTGTGAAAGGAGGTTCAGTTCAGGTTGTCAGTTCAGTTCTTAGTGAACAGGTGTGTGTCCACATCACAAAAATGTCCACAGTATCTGGCACTAATCCATATCTTAGTTGGCAGCCTCAGTAGAACAATCAAGGAACGAATGGCAATGGAGACTGAAATCCCTTCTACCCCTTGAAGTGGTCCTTCTAGGTTGTGGCCCATTAGCAGAGCCATGAGGGGAAGTTTGCACAGGGTTAAACCTCTTCTGTGAATTAATAGGGGACTTCAGTCTCCAGGGTTTCAAAGCAGCGCCTTCTACATCAATTAATTCAGATGAATGAATAATAAATATAGTTATGGCCACAAAAGTGATGGCAAAAGCAATGGCAACTTTGTGCCCCATTATTTATTTCCTGTCAAGGACCCACTGGATTAAATTCACTTACTTGACAAGTCAACAACAAATCTTACTAGTTGCCGTAACTTAAAGTGTTCCTGGTCTCTGAAAACCAGTCTGGGCTCCTTTGGCTTCGAACATCATCTTCAGGTGGAACCAACAATAATGATTCTGTAATAAGAATTCACCTACCACTTTGGTTGATGTCGCAGGAAGGAGACCAGAATTCATCTTGTTCTTTGGCAGCAACAGGATACTGGCTCTGGAGGGCCGAAGACAATAAAATCTTCTTGTTAGTACCTTAAGAGTATCTGGGTCATATTTTATATTAAGGGTCCATTTTAAAAAAGAGTTAATAAATAGTTCACAGATGTTTTAATAAATCATTAATCAATTATTAGAGTGTTCAACACATCAATAAGTTACTAATAACCATGGTTTAAAACAATCTCTAATACCTTTATTGATGTGCTTATAACCATGTATAAAACATTCCACTCATGTTTGCAATGTGCTTATAATATCTATTAATCATTTATTAACCCTTTGTAAACCATATATAAATGGGATCATACTACAAAGTGTGACCCATATATGACGTGAATAACAGACAGGGGACAGGGGCCAGTTTTACCCTTTTCTAAGCATCTCTGCACTTCCAGGCTCTTACAACTCCCCTTTAGGAATCATTTGGAAGATTTTAGTTTATTGGCAGAGGACATATTACACAGAAAGTAAACTATCTAAACATTGTCCATTAAAAAACAAAACAACACAGATTTAGAGGCCCATCTTGCGTGAAGCTTTGACTGAGCAAGGTAGCTAGAAGCTTTTAATCCTATATATCTCTGTTTATATCAAGCTTTTCTTCTGAGTTCAGTCAGGACTAGTAAAGTCATAGGATTGTCAATGATAAACCAGAGATTAGCTTGTTCCTGAGTCTCACTTTGAACACCCTGAGCTTAGATCCTTCCTAAACCTAAAACAAAATGGGCCAAATTTATCCCTGATGTAATTCAATTCACTTCAGTTGGGTGACCCCAAAGATAAAACAGGACCACAGATTTTAATTTTATTCTTGCAAAGTCCATAAGGAAGAATTTTGCCAGCACAGATTTTCTGGGTGTCCCCTTTAAATACATGACCTACACAAATACACATCAAAGATCTTTGCACTTCTGGGCTGCTGACAAAAGACTTTATTGGCCCTCTTGGAAGCAGTCATTAGTGTATAAAGACAAATTTCATGGTTATTTAGAAACTGAATTTCTCTCCTTCCAAAGGTTTTATTTCCCCCTTTCATTTTGATTTGTAATGACTAAACTTGGTTTACAGGTGGGGATTCTGAAAGCCCAGGGTGTATTTCACACAGCTGCTTTGTGGGCATGTGTAATATGGAGTGATATACAAGCCTAATTAAGGTATAAAAAACAAAACAAAGTCAGACAAGTAACAAAGAAATAAAGCAAAGATTCTGAAAGCTGGATGTACCAAAAGCCTACACTGGTAATTCAAAATGTATTTCAAATCCATTCTTCACTCCCAGAAGGATCCCAAGAAGGATCCCAAGAAAAGCTGATAGAACAGATCAAAATGAAAGGAAAGCTCATGAGTGCAGGGGAACTGGCTGATGTGATATTGGGGTGTATATTAATTGGGTAGTATCCCTTTAATTAGTTTATGAGCCCTCCATGGCCCATTAAATCCTTACTTTTCAGATTAGACTTCCAGCAAGAGGGCCAATCAGAATAAATGTGGTGGTAATTTTTGTGATGTGGACACCTGTCCACTCGTAACTGGACTGAAGCCACTAACTCGTTTCATACAGGTCACAGGATAGCAATTCAATGATAACTTGAAATCACTACTGACCCAGGCTATATGTGAACCAGTGACATAATGAATGCAAAGCTCTATATACCACTTCTAAAACCCAGAGCTATTCAGTTCTTAGATACCTTTTAGACTTCTAATGCATAGCTTTGAGGATGCTTTCTGGTTATACTTCTTATAGAAAACCAACTTACATATACCTGTATTTATTAAGTGCTGTTTTTCAATAAATATAAAACAATCAGGAATTATCATTGGAGCTATTTGTTACATTTTGAAAATAGATAATTGAAAAGAAGGAAATTTAGTCTGTAAAATATTTAAAGGGAAGCCTTTCTCCCCAATTATATCTTTAATGAATTAATTCCGTTGAGGGGCCTTAGCTTCCATAGATGAAGAATGTAAGTCAGTTCTGTGGTGCTGATATAAGGAGAAAGTCAGAATAGAGGGTCTGATTCTGCACTCCTTATTCATGTTGACTAGTCTCACAGTCAATTGAACTCCTTGCATAAGTAAGAACTATTCCGCATAATTAGAAGTTGCTGAACCAGGCCCATAATGAGAAAAGTGTTTTCTTCATGTGGCCTTTGACAAAGGGAGCTGAGTTATTGCTCCAGAGTAAGCTCTCCAAACTGCCCTGGATTTATGCTGTCAAACTCCTTCCTCTCTGGCCTCATTCTTTCATGAGTGTTCTTGTGCTTGAAGTGGTCTTTCCTTTCAGCTCATTAACATCACTTGATCGCACTTGTCCTAGCAACCTGTGCACAATGAAATCAACACATCTGTGAGTTAAGGATCTTGGTTCTGACATCTGTCCTTTGTCTTTGGTCATGCTATGCCCATCATCCTCTGCATATCAGTGACCTAAGGTCATCCCTGTACAAACATGGTGTGTTGGTGGTCAACCATACTTTTGTTAAACAATTAACTCTAGCAACTGTAGGGTGCACAAAGTTGTCCAGAGACAGTCAGTGTATGCTGCATTAAGCCTACAGCTCTGAGAGATCCTCCTGGTGTTGCAGAAATACTCAGACAAGAGATTCCAGGCAATATGAAATCCCAGCTCTGGAGAAGAGTGGAATGGAGCCACAGAGGAGATAAAATATCCCCTCCAAAATACATTAAAACAATTCTGGAGACTTGTCTAATTACATTATATTTAGCTGAAAGGTGAACTTTCCAAGTGTAGGAGAATAAGCCTTGTCTAATTCTATAACATGGCTCCTCTGATAGGATCTGAAGGGATTCTTGGCCTGTTCTCATTGTCCAACAGCAATATTAGGACCTTTTGGGAAGAACAGGGCATAAAAATGGGAAAATGGTGGGAAGCCTCAGAGCTCCCATCTACGGAACAGAACCACTCCAAACCCCCTGCTTTCTAAAAGGTAGAAACTAACCTATTATATGATTTCAACCCTCAAAGATCTCAGAATCTAATGAAACAAGAATGAGAGGACTCTGGATGTTGCAGGGTCAGGGACTATAAGGCAGAAACTAACCTATTATATGATTTCAGCTTAGTCCTGCCTTGAGTGCAGGGGACTGGACTAGAAGAACTCTCCAGGTCCCTTCCAGTCCTATGATTCTCTGATTCCTAACATACTAACCATTGTATTTCCAACTGCAAGTGCCTGTTAGCATTGAGACCCTGTGCCTTAAGACGTACTCAACAGAGTTGGAGCTGGCATTACCCTTGAGGACTGTGTGTAGAAGAACTATGTTCTCTGCTAGAATTAAATTAGGTGAATTTACTCCAGACACAATCTGGAATTTCCCCTTGACTCCCTTTGAACAGAGAGGTAACGAATTGTAACATCCACTCAAGTCAGGTAGATGAGCACTTTTGATTGTACTCTCCGAACTATCTCAGAATCTAATTAACCAAGACTTGAGTGGACTGTGGATGTTGCAGTCTCAGGGACTAAAAGGCAGAAACTAACCTATTATATTATTTCAACCCTCATTCTTTTACTCTTGCTGCCCTGCAGTGGATCCTTCCCCCTGGTATTGAGATGTAAATACAAAATTAACAATTACAATAAATGTCTGACACACATTCACCCTTGATTCAGCCCCTGTAGCTTAGAGATGGCTGGTATAAATCTTCATCTATCCATAAAAAAGTGACAACAGATTGTTCTTCAGCCCTTATTACTACAGGAAGACTTGTGTGAAAAGGTGGGTTTTTCATTGTGCTATGAAATGAGTCAAGTGAGGGCTCATTCTGATCTCTTGTGGCAATGAATTCCACAGCTGAGGAAACCACAGCTCAAATTATTCTGTTTTCAGTGCCTGGAAGTTTCACTCTGGCTTCCAGAGGAACAGTGGCAAAACATGAGGGAATGAGCACTGGGCCATTAGAGTTGCTTCCATTTTCTTTTTTTAGAACAGTACCAATTTCCTTCTTTGAGTTCATTTGAGCAAGTCTAGTATCTGTGAAAGGTGTCAGAGACTCCAGGAGACTTAATTTCTCTATCCACAGAACTGGCGCAGCACGGGCAGCAGCCGTGCAATCTTCCTCATGTAGCCACATCAATATCCCTCAACTTTGACCTGCAGAGCTCAACTCTGGGGTCTGAATAAGATACTAGTTTAGTTTACATCCCCATTCAGTTCTTGGCCACTCTGCCAAACCTAACAATAATGGGTATGGAGAGCAATTGTCATGGTGGTTCTGTGATGTGGACATGATTCCCCTAGGAACAGGACTCAGAATGCCAGCTCATTTCTGGTTGTTTTGGGATCTCTGCGGAGGGAAGAATGTTACTGAACTGAATGTTACTGAACATGTGCCAAAAGAATTGTGCTGTCCATGTTGCTGGCTTGGCATCTCTGCTGTTCTCCAGAAGATCCTCCTCCCAGACTATTGTGACAAAGTTCCTGCTCTACCTTGGTGGGTCTTGCCCTTATTGGTGGATTTGCTCGCCTTGGAGCTTCACGGCAGCCCTCAGCTTGGCCATTTTTCTGAACCCACAGTCCAGGTCGACTCCTCCTGTGTCTGACCAGGAGTTGGGAGGATTTGGGGGGAACCCGGGCCCACCCTCTACTCCAGGTTCCAGCCCAGGGCCCTGTGGAATGCAGCTGTCTAGAGTGGCTCCTGGAACAGCTGTGCGACAGCTACAACTCCCTGGGCTACTTCCCCATGGCCTCCTCCCAACGCCTTCTTTATCCTCACCATAGGACCTTCCTCCTGGTGTCTGATAATACTTGTACACCTCAGTCCTCCAACAGTCCGCGTTCTCACTCTCAGCTCCTAGTACCTCTTGCTCCCAGCTCCCCTCACACACACCACAAACTGAAGGGAGCTCCTTTTTAAAACCCAGGTGCCCTGATTAGCCTGCCTTAATTGATTGGCTACAGGTGTTCTAATCAGCCTGTCTTAATTGTCTCCAGAAGGTTCCTGATTGTTCTGGAACCTTCCCTGTTCCTTACCCAGGGAAAAGGGACCTACTTAGCCTGGGGCTAATATATCTGCCTTTTATTACTCTCATATAGCCATCTGGCCCGACCCTGTCACACTTTGTATTCTATAGCAGTGTGAAGGAACAACTCTTTCATTTCTACAAAACAAGCTTCCAAAATAATCTCTTTTTTCACTAAATCCTGCCTGGGACCTAACCCAATCTGTTACATGCTGGAGTAAACACCGAAATTTCCAAGTTGTTCACAGACTGGGCTTCACATGCGAGTTTTGCTGACAAGGGAAGAGGTTAAACATTGCATGGGTATTCTGAGTCAGACTGCCAGTTAACAACCAAAGAAGAGGGCTGTGAAGCTGGAAAGCGTGTCTCTTTCAACAACAGAAGTTAGTCCAATAAAGGACACTCCGTCACTCACCTGGCCTCTCTAATTAACAACCTGACAACCATAGTGCCCTCCCCATTTGGGGAAATGGAACCAGATACTCCAGTGGCTCCCAGTTCACTGGGAATGAGGACTGAAGAGGGAAATTCACAAAAGGAAACACAAAGGAGAAATTCCTTAAAACTAGCCAAACTGTGGATGAAGTAGTTAATGAGCTCTTATATGGCTGTATCAGGCTAACAAAGGCCTTGTATTCCCAGATGGCTGCTGCTGTAAACTGGCTGGCTACTGTCAAAGCTGAATGGCTGAATGAAGACATACGACTCCCTGCTGTGTGTCCCCTTCTGGCATATACCTTTTCTTTTAAATCAAACACAACCAGGAGAACAGGGTAACTCTCGCAAAGGAACTCCAGCCAGAGACATGTAATGGCTGGAGAAGGGGCTGGTGTCACTTTTCCTGCCAACACAGGAAGGCTCTGAGGCAAGAAATAGATTAAGAATTCTTTAACCAACTGGCCCACCACAATTATCTTTTGTTAGGGCAATTCCTACCTGTTTTGTGGGGAAAAGAACCCCCCCATTTATTGTCATACATCCTTATTACTGTTTTGCAATAAAATAGCCTTTTCCATTTTAAGTGGCCTCATGGCTTGCCTATAAAATTAGCATTTCTGTGGGGCTCAGTTTCTCACTTTGCTAACCTCTTCTTTCCTCTCCCTTGTAACACTTTACTGCACTTAGCCAAGGGAGGCTCAGATTCAGAGCTAGGGAAAAGTTAGCCTGAGATAAATGGATCTGATGAGGAAAGATATATTTTAACTGATTTTGGAGACATATCGACTTTTGATATCCATGAATGAGGGATCCTTAAAATGTCTGACATCATCTCATGATCATTCTGCCGGAAGACTTTAGTGCACTCCTGAAGAGCAATGTTTTGCCTTTGGACTCCCCCGTGTTTAAAATACATGTAATCTGGTCAAAACCAAGAGCGCTCCCTATAAAGGATGTATCCCTTCGCTACCCCGTGCAAAAATTACTCTGTTTATACTCTGGCCCAGGCATCCATGACTGCCTCATTCTGCATAATCATTCTTCATTTTTTGCTTTCTTTTGTTAATTTACAGGTCGATTCTGTTATTCAAGAAACTATTCTGTCCTCCTACCATGGCACCACTGCTGTAGCACGGCCAGAGGGGAGTGCAACTGAGCATTAGAAGATACCTCTCCACAGAAAATGAAGGTGTGATTGTAGCGCTGTAGCATACCCTATAATCTAGCTAGCACAGGGAACAGTACTAGTGAAGCTAACCCACCTCCCAGCAAAGAATTCAGTGCAGACTAGCAACCTGAGAACATCCCCCAGAGCCCTATATTGGGGCAGCTGGCCCATGCTGAAGCCAGGGCCACCAGGGCTTCACTACTATTGTTACCCACATTAGGTAGATTAAAGCTAGTGCAGGTATATTCACTGTGCTACAATCACACCTCCATTTCCTGTGTAGACATACCCTAAGCTCCAGGACAGAAGGATGCAGTTTGGGAGTGGCAGAAACAGATCAGTGGTAGTAGCTCTTCCGTAGCGTCCCTTGCTAGCTGAGCTACATTGATTTAAAAGAATTTGCTACCCTGGGCATGATCCTGCTCCCTTTCAAGTCAACAGAAAAAATCCTGTTGATTTTAATGGAGCAGAATCAAGTCCCTAACTGAGTTTAGACAATTTTAAAAATGAAGGGAAGGGCACTAATGATGATTTGGCAAAAAGAAAACCTAGAAACTCCATCACTAAACTGCGCAGGTTCACTGCTGGGCAGACGAAACACTGCAGACGAAGTGGAATCCATCCTGGATAAGCAAGACTCCAGAAATGCAATTAAAAGACAGAAAATAATGGGCTGCAATTGGTATCAAGCAGAGAATGTTTCTGCAGAGACAGCCCCAATTACTGACTGAAGCAGACCTGTAAATACTGAAGCTAATTTCTGGAGACAGGCAGTATGAATCTCCATATAATTAAGCTCTGACTCCCCAGAAATTGATCATGAATGGCATTTAATAAAGAGCTTGTTAGTGCATGAGTTAGGCAAAACTGGTTGTTAACAATGACTGATTCTGAGAATCAGAGACTTTTGCCCTTGCCTAACACAAAGCAGTGTTTAAAAGGAATAGAAAAGAGCGTCTGTGGTGGATTGTTGAAAATCTTGATGATGGTTTTATGATTTTCAACTATTTTTAAAATATATACTGCAGAAAAGGAAAAGGAATAAAATAATATCTGGTGTATAGAAAATGCTTTTCATCCTGAAGAATCCCAAAGCTTTTTAAAAATCAAATGACATAGGGATCACTTCCCCCATCAATGAATGCAGTCACTTTTGGAGTGGAACTTGGCAGCTGTTTAACAGCGCAGAGCAATACTACCTGACAACTTAGGACAGCAAGTGAAGAACACTATCCAAATAATACTGTAGGGAGATTTAAGTATTAAAATTGTGCAGTAGAGATCCAGGACAAGATCCTCAACTGATGTAACTTGTCACATCTCCACTGGCTTCAATGGAGTTATGTAAATTGGCACCAGCTGAGGATATGACCCCCAAACTTATATTTGATGAGGACAACTGTGCTTAACACCTCTTCTCTTGCAAAAATGCAATGGAATTTTAATAATAAATAATAACTTTCATAACCATACACAGTCAGGAACTCAGTTTTGCTTCTTATCCGAAATAAGGCAGTTCCCACAATGTAGTACCCACTAGCACCAGGATAAAGGTTTCATTTCGTATTGACTCAGTGCTTGATCCTGCATTGCTCTCTCTGGCGTTAAGGTTGCACAAAGAATGTAGAACTGAACCCTAAGTGCAAAGAGTGCCACTTACTGAATCACTAAGTCTGTTTCTTGGAACACCATGGCTGGGTTTTCCTTGTAAATCTCCCATCCAAATAGTGACCAGCCCTAAACATACTTTTGCTTGTGAGATCTGACAGGATCAAAATAAAATGATGCATACTTTCTTCAAAGCATGTGCAAGTATCTTTCACCTTTGTTGCTAGCATGGATCTAAAGTATATGTTGCTTGGGCTTGTAATTAGTAAAGTGTAAAAAGATTTCCTGCTGCATGAGTGAACCCATCTTTCGTAAATCCAGGGGTGCTTTTGAAATGTTAAAATATATTTCAGTGATTGCACCAACACCAAGAGTGTTAAGCTGATGGAAAGTGTGTTCTCTAGAGATATAATCAGCCAGTGAAAGTTTAATCTGATGGTGTAATGTTAGTAATGTGATAGCCTGGTGGAGAGCCTTGGCGGGAGGAAGGGTAGAGTTTCTATGCCATTAGAAACAAGTAAAATTATCTCCTGCCTGCTTATACAAATATATGTATCCCTCTTAATAAACTCACTTATTATTTTTCCTCCAGACTCTTTTAGTAACTCTTACTGCAAAACCAAAATATACCAATTAATGTATTTTTAATAGAATGGAATGTAAAGCGTGTAGAGGCTGTAGTTTCACTGAGGATTCCTAAAGACATAATAAATAACAAAATATTTGAATCAAAGCTCCTTGATGGAATTAAAGCTTTTATATTGTAGTTTTAGAACATATGTTTATTTTATATTACAAAACACTACTAAATATTTAGAATTTGGAGATGATAACAGTTTCCAAAGCAGTTATATGTGATCATATATTGTTGGGAATATTAAAATAAATTTAAGTCAATGATGACTTATTAGCAGGTGGAGTTGAAAGGTTATAAAGAGGTCATAGAAGGTCACAGACTGATTCATTCTAATTGCAGGGGGCAGCATGTAGATTTTCACAGGAGAGAAAGTTTCGATGTTCTTTTCCATTATAGTTCTAAACCACGCTAGTTAATGTACCACTCTGCCACGCTGGGAGAGAATGACTGTTAATAACTAACACATAGAGCACCAGGAAGAATAATCATCTAGACTAGAGACAGGCAGAGCACATCAGCATTAGAATAGACACAGTGGGTACTAGCAAGATAGTTAATATAGAAGAGGGAGGAGAGAATCCAAACATTTTGTATTAGACTTAGAATGATTCTGTAAGTAGGGAAGAATTTAAGTATGACGGAAGCTATTCCATATATAAACAAATTAACATTTGCCCTCAGATTGGTTCGTGAGTGCTCCAAAACCTTTTAGGACAACAATCTCCCATCCCATTATCAGACTTCCAGGATAATTATATGATTTTTCAGAGAAGAATTTTCCATGTGAAGTTCTTAAACAACTAGTCTATTTGTCCTGAATGAACACTCAGAAACAATGCCTCCTTGGTCAGAAGAAAGGCCGACTAGTTTGAGGGCAGTGAGTCTGCTTTTATGGAATTCAGATTAACAGCACAGTAAAACCAAGGAGGCTCTCAAACTCTGAAAATCTGGTGTCTAACAACTTTAGAGACCACAATTCTAGTCAGCTGCATTTTGCAGCAATGTGGCTGGCCAGGAGAGCTGGTAGACTTCTTTTTAGCCAATGGGTATTCTGTACCTAGCCTAGCGTGAAGATTAATAGGGATCCAGCTTTGTTGTAATATTATAGACCTAAGATTTATGCTGTTTGGATTCAGTTGGCTCCACTGATCAACTATTTTGCCACCAATCTTATGAATTTTCATCTGGCCTACATGAAGATATGGCACATTTTACACTTCCCGAGATAGGATCACTGAATAGTAAAGCTTTCTCCTTTATAAGCTCTATTTTCATAAAACTTTTTGTATTAAAATCCATTGTATTTCTAAATAAACAAACAGATTGGTGGTAAAGGAAACATTTGAAAAGTAGCAGAAGTAAATAATGAAAGGGTTAAGAATGCTGATGCTGTATTTGGAAAGACTTCATCGGATGCATAGAATGGAACATATAGTAAGAAGATATATATACATACATACAGGGAACATGAAAAGGTGGAGTAAGAGGCTAATTAATTAAGATGAGCTATTATCAGCAGGAGAAAAAAATCTGGCAATTTTGCAACAGAAAAGCTTCAAAAACAGACTCCAAGGAGAAACTGCTGAGCTTGAATTAATATGCAAACTAGATACCATTAACCTGGGTTTGAATAGAGACTGGGAGTGGCTGGGTCATTACCCATATTGAATCCATTTTCCTTTGTTAAGTATCCTCGCACCTTCTTGTCAACTGTTTAAATGGGCCATCTTGATTATCACTACAATAGTTTTTTTTTCTCCTGCTGATAATAGCTCATCTTAATTAATTAGCCTCTTACACCACCTTTTCATGTTCCCTGTATGTATATATATATCTTCTTACTATATGTTCCATTCTATGCATCCGATGAAGTGGGCTGTAGCCCATTAAAGCTTATGCTCAAATAAATTTGTTAGTCACTAAGGTGCCACAAGTACTCCTGTTCTTTTTGAAGATAACTGCTGAAATCCTGGTGATCTCAGACAATATGTGCATGTCCTTGTCTCCCTGTACTGCCCCCTGAAAATGGCAGCAGAGCTAGGTCACTTGCTGCTCTGCTATTGGTTCCCTGCCTGCTGCTTCATGCTTCTGCTCTCTCCACTGGGATTTGGAGGCCGCGTAGGAGAATTTGAGCAACATTAACTTATGTGGCAAACAGTGATGTGATTTCTTACTGGGAAACATGCCATGTAAGAGCATCTGTACCCTGCTTCATTTTCCTTTTCCCTCCGGCTTAGCTCTCCTCCTCTTTCTTGCACAGTCCCTGAGTTCTACAGATTTTCTTCATTGCTGAGTGACCAGTGTGTATTCTGTGAAGGGTATGCTGTTTACGCATTGCTTATTAGTGAAGGGAGTTCACAATTCATTTTATAGCAAATTCATAAATTCATTTATCTGCTTAGTGGAAATGAGGAGTGTACAAAACTCTTGGTTATTAATTGAAGGGTAGATGAAGATGCAGGACAGTGGAAATAAAGTAAAATAGCAAAGGGAAGGTGGAGAGAGAGAGAGAGAGCTGAGGGACTGTGGAGAGGAAATGTGAGGGGTAAGTGTGAGAAATAAGGGACTGGGGCAGGAGCAAGAAATTAGGTCTGGCAGGGAAGATTACTGGAGTGGGTGGGGAGTAGGAAGTGGCATTGGGCAAGGACTAATACTGTAGGAAGGTATAGATTCGAAAGGGAGAAAAAATTAGTGGACTACAAAAAGAAATAATATACTGAGGGAAGTATGAAAACTGATGGTGAGAAGAAAAGTGATTATATATGGGGGTAGGGTTGGCAGCCGTCTGGTTTTCGACTGGAACGCCCGGTCAAAAAGGGACTCTGGCGGCTCCAGCCAGCACCACTGACTGGGCTGTTCAAAGTCCGGTCAGCAGTGCAGTGGTGCTAAGGCAGGCTCCTTGCCTGACCAGGCTCCACGCAGCTCCCGGAAGTGGCCGGCATGTCCCTGCAGTCCCTAGGCACAGGTGTGATCAGGAAAGCTCCGTGTGCTGCCCCCGCCCCGAGTGCGGGCTCCGCAGATCCCATTGGCCGGGAACCGCAGCCAGTGGGAGCTGTGGGACCGGTGCTTGAGGATGTGGGCAGCACACACTGCGCAAAGCCGCCTGGCCGCGCTTCCACCTAGGGGCCGGACATGCTGGCTGCTTCCAGGAGCAGCGAGGAGCCAGGGCAGGCAGGGAGCCTGCCTTAGCTCTGCTGCACCACAGATGGGGGGTGGGGGGAGCAAAGGGGCAGTGACATTAAAGCTCTGCCACGGCAGCACTTTAACATTGGCTGAGTACAGGCCAGTAGCTGTACCAGCCTACTTCCTCCCCTGCCTGAACCCCTCATTTCTGGCCCCACCCAGGAGCCTGCCCCCCAGGTGGAACCTGAGAGAGCAAGCAAGAGGGGGGGGAAATGGAGGGAGTGGGGGCGGGCCCTCAGAGAAGGGGCGGGGCAAGGGTATTCAGTTTTGTGCGATTAGAAAGGTGGCAGCCCTATATGGGGATTGATGTATGTGTAGGGGACAACTGACATTTGGTGGCTTCGTGAAGCGGGACTCTCAAATCCCCGACTCTGGTGTATACGACTATTCCTTTCATTTTCTTGCCGGTGACATTTAGCCAGGTTTGGTGCATCGGGGACACACAGTCTGTGCGCATCCTATTAAATGTGTGACATGCTTTAGGCTCCCTGGGGATGAGAGGTGGTAGTCAGTCCTGGCGATGTAAAGAGCACACCAGGGACCCCAAACAATACTGATCTTAAACGCCTTCACCCCATCCCACACTGAGAGCCCAGCCCACCTCGAGCAACACCTCCATGAAATCATAGAATATCAGGCTCGGAAGGGACCTCAGGAGGTCATCTAGTCCAACCCCCTGCTCAAAGCAGGACCAATCCCCAATTTTCACCCCGGATCCCTAAATGGCCCCCTCCAGGATTGAACTCACAACCCTAGGTTTAGGGGGCCAATGCTCACACCACTGAGCTATCCCTCTGCAGCGAACCCCCCAACACCGCCCGGGAGCCCCAGCCAGCAGCCCAGGAGATCGGGCCCTCGCGGTGCATGCTGGGATGTGTAGTCCCTTTCCCTGGCCCCTGCCCCGCGAAGAGAATCACAGCAGGGCACTCCAAGCCCGGAGGCGGCCGAGGCGAAGGGCGCATGCTCCGCGGGGCTGCAGGCGGGTGGCCGGGAAGGGCGCACACTACCTTGCTGGGAAGGAGGCACCGCCTCTTGGCCTGTCCCGCCGCGGGGTTGGTGGGTTGGGCTGGGGAGGTGCGGCGAGGAGGCGGGCCCGGCCCGGCGCGTGCGTCAGGTTCGGTAGCGCTGCGCGAGGGGCCGGGTAAAGGTGAGAGGGAGAGGGGAGATTCCCCATTTTTCATTCAGGAGGGGACGGGACGGGGCAGGTCGGTGCGGGGCGAAGCTTCTGCCGAGCCCGGGTTCGGGGTGTGGCTGGGGGGCGGGGGGCTGAGCGGCATGAATCCCCCCCCCACACACACACACACTGCACAGAGCTGGGGGAGGGGCTGCCCAGTGGGGCTGGGGCCCCACTCCTTTCCCCGCAGGGAGGGGCGGCAGGGCTCAGTCCCGTGAGGGGGGGGGGTATCCTGGGGGGCGGGGAGGCGACGGACCCGAGACAGCACCGACCCTGCGGAGTCTGGTGGGCTGCCCATCCCTCGGGGGGAAAAGGGGGGGGCTGCAGGGACTCGGCCCTGCTGAGATGCCCCATGAGTGTTTGTTCTGCTGGGGTGGGCAGGGCTGGCTCCTCTCCAGCCGACTTGGCATTTCCCCCTTTAACCCAAGGGAGAGACTTCGGCTCCAAAGAGCATAAAACCTACAGTGCCAAATCATGCCCACAGACTGCCACAAGAGCGCCTGGCTGAAAGGCAGGAGCGGGAGTAAAATGAGCTGGGTTCCTAGCGCTACCACAGACTTTCTGTGGGATGCTTAAGCTCAGTTCTTCAATTCCCCTACCTGTAAAATGGGGATAGCGCTTCCAGTCCCACAGGAGCGTTGGGAGACTTCATGCTTGTAAAGTTCTCTGAAATTCTCAAGCAGAAAGCCTTAAATAAGTAAAATGTATTGTTATGTTTAAGCCTTTCCAGTTTTCATCAGCTTTTCCACCAGAGGTGCCCCTGAGCAACCAGCCTATGCCAGTTTCACCCTTGACTGCAAATATCAGAAAAATAATCGTGTCTGCTTTTTTATAAAGAATAAGGGATTAATGTCAGTGGCGGTGCATGTAATCTCATCCAATGAGACAACTAGTACATAAAAAAAAAAAAAGGTGAACTTTGGTAACGGTATGTTCAAAAACTGTTCTCAGGGCAGGTTGTAATTTTACCCTGGAATCAGTTTTACTGAAAGTTTTATTAAAAGCAGATACCATCTCAGACTATCTGAAGTTTAGAATTGTTCTGACTCTTTGGAGCACTGTACGCAGTCACTGCATCTTTGCCATGTGTCTGTGATAGGTTGGCTGAGTTGGGATATAGGATACTAAATTTGTGAAGCTAGTGCGTTGTCCACTAAGAAATGACAGAGGCTACTCTATTTAAATTGTAAGCTCTTTAGAGCAGGGACCATCTTTTTGTTCTGTGTTTGCACAGTGCCTAGTACAATGGGCTTTTGGCCCATGAGTAGGGCTCCTTGGTGCTGTGGTAATGCTAATAATAATTGGACGTGTACTGTTGTAGTTGGAATGTTACAGTGACTTCAGGTTTAAAAAAAATTCCAGTTTTCCAGAGTCTGAATATGACTATAGGCCAGGTTGTTGCGGGGAGGGAGGGGTTTGTTTGTTTTTGGAGGGAGAGAAAACAGTGATAGGTTTTGATTGATTCCACAAAGGGAGAAGAATTTCTGCTCTAATGTTCTCTCTTTGTTTCTTCTTGTCAGTGATCAGAAGCAGCAATAGGAGAAATGGAGATGCAGTCATATTACACGAAGCTCTTGGGAGAGCTCAATGAGCAAAGAAAGAGGGACTTTTTTTGTGACTGCAGTATTATTGTGGAAGGCAGGATCTTCAAAGCTCACAAGAACATTCTGTTTGCTAATAGTGGCTACTTCAGAGCCTTATTGATTCATTACATTCAAGACAGTGGGCGACACAGCACTGCTTCTTTGGACATTGTTACTTCAGAGGCCTTCTCCATCATCCTAGATTTCCTTTATTCAGGGAAGCTGGATCTTTGTGGGGAAAATGTTATTGAAGTCATGTCAGCAGCTAGCTACTTGCAGATGACTGATGTGGTCAATTTTTGCAAAACTTACATCAGGTCGTCGCTAGATATTTGCAGAAAAATAGAGAGAGAAGCTGCTTTCTATCAGGCTGATAGTGGAAGCTCTAGTTCTGCCAGAGAGGGCACTTCTTATGGTACAAAGAGCCAGTGCTCTGCCTCCATCTCTTCTCTGCAAGAAAAGGAAAGGATTTCTGATTGTCAGAGAGATCCTCCCTGTGGTGAATGTAGCAGCTGCCACCCAATGGAACTTGTGGTGAGAGACCCTGTAAGCAGTGATTCTCCAGATGACATTAATTCTTCTCTGCCCAAAGGGGTAGTAGAACCAAAAGTAGAATTTGACTCTGATGAAGTGGAAGTAGAAGTGGGTGAACGACTACAGCAGTATCCAACTCCATTATCTCTTGAGCAGATGGAAGAGGGGCTGCACAGTGGCCAGGCAATGGACTTGGCCTGTAATAACTACCATATGAAACAGTTCCTGGAGGCCCTGCTACGCAACAGTGCAGCTCAAAGAAAAGATGATGTAGTTCATCACTTTGTTCGGGGCTTTGAGGGTAGGCCAGAAGATGCAGGGGTGGCCATGAGTTCCATGATGGACATTCACAGCGACTGGTATGGTGAGGATACAGGTGAGATGAGAATTCCCGAGGCTCTAGATAATGTCTGTATAACAGATGAGGAAGCTGTTTATTTGTATCACTTTCTATGTTAATTGAACGGTTATTCTCATTCTTGTTCAGTATACTTCACAGGAAAATATTGCTGAATTTTATGCAACAGCAAAATAAACTATTGTTCTGGACTTCAAAAGAAAGCTGCACTCATTTTGTTCAGTGCAGCATTTGGAAGGTAAGTATTTCTGATCTAAAAACTTGTATTTGAAATAGGTATTTTGGAGTCTAATGGTGGTAGCATAATTTGGGACAACACTGGAATGAAAGATGAATGTAAGAAAAGCTTTACCTCTTATAACTGTTAGCATTATGTGTGACAGGTTCGGTCACAGAGACCCCCTTGGGACTTTCACCTGTTGTGCTGAGATTTGCCTCTGAGCTTGTTTTCCCTGCCAGCTTGGGACTCCAGAACCCTGCCTTGTTGAGCCAGACACGCTAGCCTGCTGCAACACAGACCCAGGTCTGGTCCACAAAGCCGCAGACTTTAACCAAAAACTGCTCAGCAGGTCACCTATCTCCAGCACCCACACACCCAGTTCCCAACGGGATCCAAACCCGAAATAAATCCGTTTGCTCTGTATAAAGCTTATACAGGGTAAACCCATAAATAGTCTGCCCTCTATAACACTGATAGAGAGAGATGCACAGCTGTTTGCTTCCCCAGGTATTAATCACTTACTCTGGGTTTATCAATAAACAAAAATGATTTTATTAAGTATAAAAAGTAGGATTTAAGTGGTTCCAAGTAATAACAGACAGAACAAAGTAAGTCACCAAGCAGAATAAAACAAAACACGCAAGTCTAAGCCTAATACATTAAGAAACTGATTACAGATAATATCTCACCCTCAGAGATGTTCCAATAAGCTTCTTTCACAGACTAGACTCCTTCCTAGTCTGGGCCCAATCCTTTCCCCTAGTACCGTCCTTGTTTGTTCCAGCAGGCATCTTAGGTGGAAACTAGGGGTTTTCTCATGACTGGAAGCCTCTTTGTCCTGCTCCACTCCCTTTTATAGTTTTGACCGAAGGCGGGAATCTTTTGTCTCTCTGGGTCCCCACCCCTCCTTCTAAATGGAAAAGTACCAGATTTAAGATGATTCCGCTGTCCTGTGACCTGGTCACATATCCTATGTGACCTCATTCTTCATTACCCATGAGCTGGCACACAATACACAGGAATTTTTCAAGTAAACAGCCATTTACAACCAATTGTCCTAGTCAATGGGAGCCATCAAAATTCTAAACCACCGTTAATGGCCCACACTTTGCATAATTACAATAGGACCTCAGAGTTATACTTCATATTTCTAGCTTCAGATACAAGGATGATACATGGCATACAAATAGGAGGAATATATTCAATAAGTTAAAACATTTGTTATGATACCTTACAAGAGACCTTTTGCATAAAGCATATTCCAGTTGCATCATATTCACACTTATAAACATATTTCCATAAAACATATGGAATGCAACGTCACATTATGAACAAGAGTTGTTATAGATTCAGAAAGGCAAACTGATAGTCCCATGTTGGTTATGCTATAAACACTGAGAGGCAGAATATTAACTACACTGCATATTTTCCCTCTAGAGACAGACTTCCTTCTCCATTGCTGATCATCAGGGCTGCTGCTTTCACTAGCCCAAATGCATGCTGGGATTTCTCAGCACCAGCAGGAAGGCTATGTGACAGCACCTTCAGGGACCTGAAGGAGAAAAAGCTCTTGTAAATATACCCATTTCCTAAGATGGCTAACGATTTTGGGTCTTCATCTGCTTGTAATAAAGTTGGGGGACTATTTCTTTTCCCGAATACTGTCTCTGTTTACCTTTCAAAAACTGTCCTTTAAGGTGGGCTCTACTCATTGTCTGAAGTACACCTCAGTTCATAGCCATTCATAATTCGCCAAGTTAAAAAATAATGATGTAGGCAATAGGAGTTATTCACAAAGATAGTGTATGCTGTAGAAAGTAAAGCTACGTTTATGCCATCACTAGCTCAAGCACACAAGTGTGTTCTTAAAACCACTTAGAGTTCAGCGGGTCCGTAAGGAACTCTCACTGTGTAGTGAATCAATGTTCATCTGATAAAATCATTAAGTCAGTCAGCATAATTGAAATATTTAATGGCAGGATTCTGTTACAATAACATCTACTGCTTCCAAAATGCTGTAGCATAGTAGACATCTAATAGGATAATATTATGTTCCATTGCTGTTTTTTTCAAGTAAAACTCTTCAAATTGTTAATCTAGCATTAAAAGTGAAAATACACATAAAACCTGATAAATCATCAATAACAGAATTTGCTAGAAACTTTAACACTAGAAATATGTATTTTAAATATACATTCAGGGTTCTATGTTTCTCTTAAAAAAATTGACGTCACTAGCACCTAAAGTAGAACAGGAAACTATTCTTTATGCTGGTTTAGGTTCTTGTGATGTATTCAGCTCTTTCAAGGGAGAGACAGAACGCTGATCGCAGGTCCTGGTAGCTAAAGTTGCGGAATGAGTCTCAGATATCTTGTTTTTGAAAGTGTGTGTGTGTGTGCTTGTGTGTATATGTACATATGTATATGTCTACACATGAATTATTAGGGTCTAACTGATTTTGATATTTATTGAAAAAGATATTATTTAATCTTTGAGGTGCCAGTACAGCAAAGGACTATGTGTATGCATAACTTTAATCATGCACTTAAGTCACATTGACTTCAGTGGGGTGCCTGACTTCAGGGGGGCGCTTTAACGTTAAGGATGTGTTTAAAGTATTTTACACGCTGATTCAGGAAAGCAACGCACACTTTTTAGTCTCTTAACATCACCACCCAATCCTAGTCATGTTACAAAGGACATCTCTAGTCAGTCATGTATTGGCTACCATCAAGTAATGCCAATTTTTATTTAAAAATGTAATCTTCAAATACAATTCTCAATTTTTGCATCTTCTCACATGAATTTTATCAATGTTTAATTGTATGTGTATATTCTCAATCTAGGCATATTTTACTGGAAAAAAAAAACAACAGCAAACGTATTAGAGATGAAAGACTCCTATTAGTCCCAGTAGAAAGCCTACTAAGACTTGAATGGGGACAGAGGCATAAATTACCTCTAGGGATGGTCCCTCTGTGTCTAAATTGACACCCATTATTATAGCATATTGGAAAACTTGCTAGTGCCTGTGCACTTTTCTGTGGCTAAATTAAAGACTTTAGTTTCCAGTGCTGTTAATATGACACCTTTTTCAAAAATAAATTTGCAAATAACAAGAAGCTTTCAATGGCTCACATATTGAGCATAGTCTAGCAAACACATCACACCAGAAACCAATTTTGCCAATTTATTAAATTTATTTTAAAATTGCCTGATTTTCAAGGGTTCTAAGAACCTGCAGCTCCATAAGCTTTTAAAAAAGAGACCATAAAATTAAAAAAAAAAAACAAACCATCCAAGTGAGTCAAATACAAAGAGGAAAAATATGTGAATATTCTGGCCCTAGCTTGCAGGCAAGGATTGTAACGAGCAACCTAGCTAACTTTGTTGAATTGTCTAAAATATATTGTTTTCTTTTTAAAAGGTGATGTGTTAGTTGTGCCAATCAAGCTCCACAAATGCCCGTTCTGTCCCTACACCGCTAAGCAGAAGGGAATACTAAAACGGCACATTCGCTCTCATACAGGCGAGAGACCCTACCCTTGTGAGACGTGCGGCAAACGCTTCACCCGGCAGGAGCACCTTCGGAGTCATGCTCTGAGTGTAAGTTTGATGAAAGCAGATATCTCTCAGAAGCAGATTTAAAAATAAATAGTAAGCTCCTGTGTTCAGTGTTTCTCAGTCATTCTGCTGATGTGTGTAAAGAATGTATATGTGTCACATTTTGATTTAAGGCTGTTCTAAAGTACAGTAGAAGATAGAATGATTCTGCTCTCAATAGGTAAGGTTAACTGGGCAATGGTTAAGACTAAGAAATTGACATTTAATGCAATACAATTATATTAGTCCAAAACCTTTGTTCTTAGAAAGGTGATGTGATCATTTGCCCTGCAAGTTTGGTAAATGCTGCTGTGTGTTTCGCCTTGGAATATATGGAAGCAGCATCCCCAAAAAGGGCTAAAGCAACAAGATAGGCCAACCACTTTTACAATGATGTTTTATTTCTCATTGATCAGGTGCACCGATCAAACAAGCCAATTATCTGCAAGGGTTGCAGAAGAACGTTCACAAGTAGCCTATCGCAGGGATTACGACGCTTTGGCTTGTGTGACAGCTGCACTTGTGTAACGACTACGCATGAGGATTCAATGCCCATTAACCTCAGTCTGATGGAACCTTCATCAGAAGGTCAAGAAAAGGGTGATACAGACAATGATTGGCCTATATATGTCGAATCTGGTGAGGAAAATGATCCAGCTGATGACGATGATGCTGATGATAAGCAGGAGATCCATAGAAGCTTATCAGACCGAGAGGCACTTATGTAGTAACAAAAGGAGGGTGGGCAGATTTAAAGTGTCTCCCCTGTGATTGGTCATTCTACAGCAGAAAACTGCATATTTAACCAGTTTTGTGGAACTGTGTGTTTTTTATTACTAAATTCCAGTTTTGATAGAACTGGTGGGAAGAACTGGATTTTGGAATTTTGAAATATTTTTTAACTTTTCAGTGCTGTGCACTAGAATTCTGAGGGAATTTCCTGTCCTGGGTGAGCAGAGGCTGTCTCCTTGCAATCACCTGTTGTGCTTCTGTACCCTGGCTATGAGGGAAGGATCATCATGATCGTTTGATACTGAGTTTCCTTCCACAATGCTACCATAGTCCCCCAATCCTGGTCTCAAGGGGGCACCATCATCTTTCTAGGAAGAGATGTGAAGAAAATAAACGTAGTTTTCATCCTTAATCTTGGACTTCTCTAAACTATTTTACATTCTTGTCCTTCTTATGCTAGGAAAGTCCTATCTGAAACTGTAAATCCTAACTGTTTAATTTTAAAAGTTTAGAATAGGATTTGACCTGGAAACCATGGTAAATTACCAGGATAACAAATATGCTACAGAGGGAAGCATATTCAGTAGAGAATCTTCACACGTGTTTGTTCATATATGTACTTAGAGAGCAAGCTTCTATTTTTGGGCAGTTTTCACTACATTTCCATCCCTGGAGAACAACAGAGCTTGGGCTATGATTCTTCTGGTCTATCTTTAATGCCCATTAGACAGTAGTCCAGGCCTGAGAACTACACAGAATACTTATTCTATGATCTGGTAAAATAGTGTCCAAAGTGCACTGGTCACTGAAGCAACAGTAAGTGCACTACCCACCTCTTTTCATAAAATCATAGAACTGGAAGGGACCTCGAGAGGTCATCTAGTCCAGTCCCCTGCACTCAAGCCAGGACTTAAGTATTTTTCAACCATTTAAAGTAGAAGTTATAACCTAGCAATCTAGAAAAGTGGTTTCTTTAGTAGATTCAATAGTCAGATTTACTGCTGATCTAGCCGAAGAATTCCAAAGAAAAATCTGGGCTACGTATATAACACCATCCCTGCAAAGTATTTTTCATGAAGTCAGGTGAGACCCCTTGTAAAATTAGAGACTCCCTGTATGCAAACTTCCCTTTTCCTAATGAGAGTTTTTTCTTCTTATGTAGTCAAAAAATAGTCTTTGGTGATTCCTATGATGGTTTGTACCCTTTCATTGTCTTATGAATTCATCCAGGTACTGTCTCTTGTTAAAATTCCAACTTGGACCCTACATTTTCCTTGTTGAATAGATACAAGTTGGCTTTTGAAGGAGGTGAGATTACTTTACTTAATTTACCTGTCCAGTACCAAATTGCTGTAAACTATGAAATTAGCTGGGAAACTGTAAAGAGCTCTTGGTAAGCTACTGCTAAACTTAAGACTAAAGAAGATACAATACTGAAGGATTCTGTGAAGTGAAGGTGCATACTGTATGTAGATAGTACTTTTTAACTTTGTAAATGTTAATGAAAAGCACTGTACTTGGGCCTCACTTTCTGGATCAAGTGCTAGAACAGAAGATTGCAGACAGACATCACTGACACAAGAAGATCGTCTCACTTAAAAAGACAGTTTTCCTTTCTTATATTTTACAGAAGACTTTACACTGAGCAAACATAAAATGGAACATTTTTATATAAAAAGCAGCTGATTTAATCAGTCATTTTCTGTATACCTCATGCAATTATTTCACATATTGGATAAGAACATTCTGCCCCACAGTTCAGCTTCTTTATTTGCTTCATCCTGTAGTAAGACAATAATCCTGGTGTGATATCACAATCTACTTGTACAGAAGTGATTCTGATATCACAAATGCAGCATTATGACTTCATTGCAAGATCAAATAGGATGAATAAAAATGAAACAAGCCTCTGTTTATCTTTAATTACTAGCAAAGTAGCAAAAAAAAAAACCCAACCCCCCCAAAAAATCAGAGGTAAATAGAGTTGTTTGAAATGTCTCCCCAAAACTCGAAGTCTTACTTTAAGTGCTATCTTTCTGGAAGATATTGCATTTCTTGCTGGATTTATTTTCTGTAACTTAAATTGAGAGGAGCAACGCACCTTTAAAAATAAGCTATTTGTATTTGTTTTTTAGTTTGTTACAAAACCTCTCCAATAGTCCTTATTTCATATTGTTTGTAAATTGGAGTTGGTGTCTGAACGATAATGTCATAGTTTCATCAGCATAGCAAATTAGTATGAGGGCCAGATTTTCAAAAGAACTAAGCAACCACCAGCAACTCCCATTTAGGCACCTGAATGAGTGTCTGGATCTACAAAAGAGCCCTGGCCACTTCATTTAGGAGCCTAAATGGGAACTGAGCTCTCCTGAACATCTAACTTCAATTTCGGGAGCTAAACACTTTTGAAAATCTGGCCTATAGAGTGGGCTTCTAAATCACATAAGCGCTTTTGAAAATCCTATATATAATCCCATGAGGGTGGTCTTTTCGATGACTTCTTTGTTACTGCTCAGCCAACCCAAGTTCACGATGGTATTCTCTATCTGCTTATCAGTTGAGCAAAGGACTTTGTGTAAGAACATTTTAAAAGGAGTCCTCATACTTTTGACAATTGAGGACTGAGTTGCATAATGAAGGTGGGGTAGGAATGTAAATAGTCATCCTAACTTTTCATCAGCATGGCATCCTGATCTCTATGGTCATTCTGGCAGAGAGGTGCCACTTCAGTGTAAATATTAGAGGCCAATAGACTTGGAATATTCATTGGATATGGTGCTGGATAGTGTGTTATAATGCATCTTTCTGGTGATTTAGCTTATCAGAGAAACACTGTAGAACTATGTTGAGGCATGTACTAGTGAACTCTGAAATTGTGAAGACCTTCAGAAGAGGGAAAATCAGTGCTCTTGTGAAGGCATGTATGCAGTGGATTTAAGAGCTGTGGGAAATACTGCAGTGGCCTTCAGCTGTTTGAATTCAGCCTGCTTCATTTGGTTTTAGAAATTTTTCTTGTGTGTCTTGTGCATAGAGAATGGAACTGTGTTAAGTTTTGTGTAACGTTGGGGCAAGGGGTGGGGTGGGCGAGAGATTCCAATCACGTTGCAGTTTGAAAGTGACCAGCAAAATTGCAATTTCTGTTGATCTGTCATAGTGTGCCACTTTGTTTTTCAGTGGGTCCTTAATTCAGCCTCAGTGTTTAGTAGAAAAGGTTACACTTTATTCAGTTTCTTGTGACAGATGTTTATGTAGATCTGTGTTTGCTGTGCTTCCCACCCAGTTCCATTCTGTTTCCCTGAAATCTTCCATGTAAATCCAGCCTTTACAAGCTTTGAGAAAGTGACACTGCTGTTCTAAAAGAATATTCATATGGTGCTGAATGAAGAATCAAAGAAAATGTCCTTAGACTTGTTTCTAATGTGATCTTTTCTCTCAAAGTTTTTAAAAGGCCACGAAAACTACATATCTTAAATTCTTAGCTCTGCATAATTTACACTGTTTAGGAGTATACTTAATTTATTTGTTTGCACATAATTGCACTGTTTTTCACTAAAGAAATACATGCTGCAATGATATTAATGGTGCATTGAACTTGTAAATATTAATCTTCCAAATCTGAGTCATTTCATTTGTCTGAAATTTGAACAGTAACTTTATAGCTGGAGTCCTTTAATTTAGTCTACCTAATTAACAGACACTCTTACGAGCTGAGCCTTATTTGAACAGCTGATTTAACTACATCAGTGGATACCTGGAGGAGTCTGAAACTATTGGCCTTGTGTAGAAAGTAAACCTAGTTAAGGGGGGTATGCTTTATAAAACATACACCAGTTGACTAAATTGAGGAAACTCCAAGTTAAGGCTCAACACTCAATTTTTAATTCCGACATTCAATCCATCTACTGCTGGCTATGGGCACTATGCAAGCAAAAATCAAACTAATGGCAAGGAAAGATTAAAAGGATGCTATCAACTTTAAAATCTAGTCATTTTTTTAAAGTGTTTTCAGGTACTACTGATTCTTCCTAATTACTTTTATGGTTTTACAATCATAGTTTCATTTTTAATTTTTATTTTTTTAAATAACTTTTCCTTCCCCTGTTGCTGTGGGGGGATCCTGCACAACCCTCTGGGGAAACAGTGAAACTGACTGTGTTGTCAAATGCACATAATAAACTGCAAAAAACAGATAAATAATTTCCCTCCTAATCTCTTTGTTATAGTAACCTCTTGGATGTTACTTGTAACAATAATAGGTTTTAAAAAATCCAGATGAAGCATTGATTTTTTTTTAAAAAAAATGTATTTGGTTGCTTTGTAACCCCTCGATTAAGTGAAAATTTAAGAAACCCAGTTTACTTTTTACATTTCTCCCAGTTTAGACGATGAAAACTTTTGTTTATTCGGGGGTCTTAGAGCTGCAATGTTTGGGTTTCAAACAGTGCACGGGAATTGTTAAAAACATAAGAATGGCCATTCTGGGTCAGCCAAAGTTCCATCTAGCCCAATATCCTGTCTTCCAACAGTGGCCAGTGCCAGGGGCTTCAGAGAGAATGAACAGAACAGGCGGTCATTGAGTGATACATACCCTATTGTCCACTCCCAGCTTCTGACAGAGGCTAGTGACACTCGGAGCATGGCATTGCATCCCTGCCCATCCTGGCTAATAGTCATTGATGGACCAGTCCTCCAGGAACTTAATTAGTTGTCTTTCGAAACCAGTTATATTTTTGGCCTTCACAACATCCCCTGGCGACGAAGTTGTCTATGCATTGTATGAAGAAGTATGTTCTTTTGTTTCTTTTAAACCTGCTGCCTACTAATTTCATTTGGATGACCCCTAGTTCTTGTGAAGGAGTAAATAACATTTCCATATTCACTTGCTCCACACCAGTCAAGATTTTATAGAGCTCTATCATATCCCCTCTTAGGCGTCTCTTTTCCAAGCTAAAAAGTCCCAGTCTTTTTAATCTCTCCTCATACAGAAGCTGTTTCATACCCCTAATAATTGTTGTTGCCCTTCTCTGTACCTTTTCCACTTCCTATATAGATATATGTAGGATTTTTTTTTTTTTTTTTTTTTTTTGAGATGGGGAGACCAGATTCGCATGCGGTATTCAAGATGTGGGTGTACCATTGATTTATATAGAGGAATGGTATTTTCTGTCATCTTATCTATCCCTTTCCTAATGGTTCCTAACATTCTGTTATTTTTGATTGCCACTGCACAGAGTGGATGTTTTCAGGGAACTATCCACAATGACTCCAAGATTTTTTTGAGTGGTAACAGCTAATTTAGACCCCTCATTTTATATGTATATTTGGGATTATGTTTTCCAATGTGCATTATTTTGCATTTATCAACATTGAATTTCATCTGACATTTTGTTGCCCCATCACCCAGTTTTGTGAGGTTCCTTTGTAATTCTTTGCAGTCTGCTTTAGACTTAACTGTCGTGAGTAATTTTATATTGTCTGCAAATTTTGCCACCTCAGTTTACCCTTTTCCAAATCATTTATGAATATGTTGAACAGCACTGGTCCCAGTACAGAGCCCTGGGGGACACCACTATTTACCTCTCTTCATTCTGAAAACTGGCCATTTATTCCTACCCTTTGTTTCCTGTCTTTTAACCATTACTGATCGATGAGAGAGCCTTCCCTCTTATCCCATGACTGCTTACTTTGCTCAAGAGCCTTTGGTGAGGGACCTTGTCAAAGGCTTTCTGAAAATCTAACTACACTGTATCCACTGGTTCACCCTTGTCCACATTCTAATAGATTGGTGAGACATAATTTCCCTTTACAAAAGCCACGTTGACTCTTCCCCCAACAAATTGTGTTCATCTATGTGTCTGATAATTCTGTTTACTATAGTTTCAACCTATTTGCCTGGTACTGAAGTTAGGTTTACCATCCTGTAATTGCCGGGATAGCCACTGGAGTATTTTTTTTAAATTGGTGTCACATTCGCTATCCTCCAATCATCTGGTACAGAAGCTGATTTAAATGATAGGTTACATACCACACGTAGTAGTTCTGCAATTTCATATTTGAGTTCCTTCCGAACTCTTGGGTGAATACCATCTGGTCGTGGTGACTTATCATTGTTCAATTTATAAATTTGTTCCAAAACCTCTTCTAATGACACCTCAATCTGGGACAGTTCCTCAAATTTGTCCCTTAAAAAGAATGGCTGAGGTGTGGGAAATTCCCTCACCTCCTCTGCAGTGAAGACTGATGCAAAGAATTCATTTAGTTTCTCCACAATGACTTTATTTTCTCTGAGTGCTCCTTTAGCACCTCAATTGTCCATGAACATTGTTCAAATGTTTAAAACTAACTTTTATCATTGGAATTCTTAATGTGAGAAAATATTTGTTGGTCATACTGTAAAAGTTTCTTTGCAAACTAAAATTTGGAGCAAAATTTAAATTGGGTGTCCCTCTTCTCTTTGTACATTATAAACTTTAATGTATGTTATGTTTATTTTTTTATCTTAAAGCCTTACTAGAAAGTGTAAAGTACTGTTAACATAATATGCCATAATTAGTTCACTGAGTCAATTTTTGTCCGTTTCAATCAGTTTTTGGACTGTTGCAGACTCTAAATAGGTGGAGGTGTTTAAAAACGTGTATTGGAGCCTAAGGTTTAACTTGTTCTTAAATGAATGTAGGTAAGTAGAGAAATATAGTTCCAATCCTGCCAATGGCTCCATGCAGGCATACAAGCCTGCCTAAATGGATCTTGTTATAAGGTCAGGGCCATAGTTACTGGTTCTCTGCTGCCAGGGTCAACTCGAGCGCTCTTTAAAACCACAGGCTCTTGACAATGACTGTAACACTTTGTTTCTTCTTAAATTTTTGTTTTAAGATGGTGTATGCACAGGAACAGAATAAAAACAACAAATACAGTACGTCGCCACTTAAACATTCATCCCAAAATACCCAGAGGCAGTATTCCACATCTTAAACTAAGGACCTGCAAAACATGATGCAGAATTTTTTTTGACTTACAAGAAAACCATCAAAGTACATGAAACCATACTTTTTTCATGCTTGTAACTTAACTGCTAAGACTCAGATCCTGTAAAGACTGACACACATGTTTAACTTTATGTACGTGTGGCTCTATTGACTGAGACTAGTAACATGCAGAAAGCTAAGCATGCATGTAAGGATTAGGGTCCAAATCAGATTGAAAAGTTCTCCAAGCTCTTGAATGGTGAGACTGAGTATGCATTGAACTTTTAGTTATTCAATACCTCTGAAAACAGAAGTTTATCATGTGAACACTAAAACTTAATTTTAGTGTAATTGACTGTCACTGATATTCAGATCAACTTTCTTGTTTGAGCACAAATAGCTAATGGGGTGGTGGGGAACCAAAAACCACAAAAAACCCTAAAACACACTACGTATTGTTCACATGCAAACTTTAGAAAGTTTGCCTTAGAATAGCTAAGATATTTTTAAACTTTTATTGCTGGGTAAGGTGGATTATGTGACATCTAGTGGATCAACATATTTAGAATACCCTAGCTTTTGGAGCTCAGAAGGTCTTATCAGCAGGTATTAAACCAAAACCTAGAATGTTCACTAAATCAAGAAATAATTAATCCATCAGCTTTTGAGCCTGATATTGGTACTTTTTGGACCTGAAAGCTTCTGACTCAAGTGCCAATCCTGTAAATTCCTCTGGGTGAACATGAGAGCCTCGGTGGGTCAAAATACTCAGGCAGAGGTCTGTCCATTGCATCCTATACCGTAAATTACTTTTTGACCCAGTAAAGGGTGTTTTGTACCTTTTCCACTTTCCAAGCCCAATATAGCTGCAAACATTTTCTGCAGGTTACTGGGTAATGCATCATCTTGAAATTGATCAACTGGTTTAACCAGAAGTAAACCTTACTATAGTATTAATTGCTATAAAGAAAATATTTTGTTTATATTCTGAATCTGCTTTGTGCCTGAAATTCTTCAGTTATCTCCACTTTCTCTGTAAGTCTGATTCTTGGTATATTTTTCACATTTAAATTCTGTTTTCTCTTGAATTAACTGTTAAATTAAGAATACAGGAGAAATTTGACTCTTGTTTTAAAAAGTTCTGTTTCACCATGTAAAGCAAATAAGGTGCGAAATTAAAAAAAAACCAAAACACTAAGGCAACCTGTTATCTTGGAAGTGGGAGAACTGACATCTTATCTCCTGGTTCCATAAGCATTGAGGGACAATAGTTCTATCTAAAGCTAGGGTCTTTTCAGTGTCTGACTAAAGATACCAGCACACTATCTAGAAAATTCAGTGTGCAATAGATGAAGCAATGCTAGACAGGCAGAACTTTGGAGATTTATAACTGGACATTTTCCATGAGTTGCTAATAGGAAAGTGGCTATGACATTTTGTCATTGGCTGCCAGGTTTCCGAGCGTATCTGAGACTTTTGTGTGTGTCAAGGTGGATGAGTAAAAAATAAATGAAACCAAAGTTAAGAATTTATGTAGACCACCACCACAGCAGCAATTTACCCTTGTCAAGGGATGGGGAACAAATCTTTAAGTGCTTTTTGTAACTTTTTTTCTACAGTGGTGCATTACTGAATGTCTTTATTGTATGTTAAATTGTATATGTACTATATATGTTTATATTGTTGTATGTAGTCCAGTTCTTTTCTAGCTAAAGAACAAAACAAAAATTAAATAAATATTATGCTAACAATGAGAACATAGTATGATTGTTCCTTTTCCCATAGATATGTTAGGTGTATGATTTAAGTAGATGGTTTGCTGGTGGCCCTGTGGGATTTTCTGAATCAGTGCTGTAATTTGTCACAGTGCTTTTCTTGAGGGGTATAACATTTCAGCGGGAATTATAATGGAAGACACAGTGAAAACATAAACATTTCTATCCATATAATTATTTGCAATTCCCATTTCAAGGAAAGTGAAACAATGACAATCTGTATCCCAAGCATTCTAATAAATAGCTTAAAAGAAAATGAAGTGACAAGTTGACTTGTCTCCCACTCTGCAATCTTAGGCCATGCAGGGAGAGTCTATAATGGGTGGGGGGGGAAGAGCTATCCAGTCTCTACAACTGTGAACAAGAGATGTCATTTCATTTTGAAAGTTGAAGGGACCTCCCGGTTCACATCCAGCAAAGGAGCCTTTCGCTGGTGTCCTAAAACGCTCCCGTGAATTGCCTGTTGAAAAGGAAACACTTCACTGTCACGGGACAGTCTCTCTCTTCTGGGCACCTGGAAGGGGAAAATGAAAAACCAAACAGCCCCTTCCCCTGTGTCAGTGTGTGCCATGATGGGCACTCTAGACGCTCCTACCCTGCCGGGGGAAGGCGCAGAAATCGGGCATGGGGCGGTGTAAAATGGCCCTTAGGCATCACGTTCCCTCCTGGGGAGCATGTGGGACTGCGGGTGGGAGAGGAGGAAAATGCAGCCCACGCTGCCAGGAAGCGGCCGGGCTTGTGCCTGCTGCGAGCGGAGCGTTGCCCCTTTAATTGTGTCCCCAGCCCTCGGGCGTCTCTGTCCAACGCCCACGTCAGCAAGTACCTTTTGTTTCTCTCGCGCTCGGGCTTCCAGGGTTTGGGGCGGCGGGACCCGCCACTTGCATTGAAGCCACACAGAGCCCGGCCCGCGGGTTCGCGGATCGCGCCTCCTGCTCTCTCCGGCCCGGCGGCTGCCGCCCGCGGAACCTAGCCGGTAAGTGGCGGCGGCGCAGCCGGGCGCTGCCATGGCCCCGGCCCGGCAGCGGCGGGCTCGGCGGACCCGAGGCGGGCGCTCCCCGCAGCCGAGCCGCGCTCGCAGGGAGAGCGAGGCGGGCGCCATTTGTAGCCCGGGCGCCGCCGTGAGGGGCCGGGAAGGGCAGCCGAGGGGCTGGCGGGAGCTCGGCGGCTGCGCAGCGGGACGGGGACCGGGCAGGGGCGGCAGGTCCCGGGCTGGCCGCGGGGCTTGGAGCGGCCGGGGGCGGGGCAGCCCCGTCCCGAGCCGCCGCTCAGGCTCCCCCGAGCGCCCCTCGGGCACGGACGCTCGGTCCGCTCGGCCAGGCGGGCTGCAGCGCCTGCCCCGCATCGCGGCCCGCGGGCTCCGAAGTCCCACGGTGCCGGCCTCGCCGGGCGGGCGAGTCTAGCGCCGTCGGGCGTCCCTCGTGCTACCCTCGTGCCCGATGGCGGAGCAGCCCGTTCCGCCTGGGCGTGCGGGTGAGAGCCGGGGTCCGTCCCCGGCGCCGTGGGGCGGGGGGCTCGGGGGCCCATTGGGAGTTTGTGCGGCCGCCTCCTTGTGCCGCGCTGCTCCCCGCGGTCAAGAGGAGGCGGGCAGAGGAGGGACTGTGTTTGCGGAGAGAGGGACGGTGCCTTGCAGCGCTACTGGTTCCTCAGCGTGTCCATGCAGAAGGCGTCTCCATCCCATCCCCTCCCCTCCTTCTCTCACCCCGCTTCCCTGTGATGGGGGATAGACAGAACTCTCCCCCCGCCGCACCTCATCGGGGTCTTACACGTGCGGTCGAGGGAGCTGGAAGAGAGCACCTGGACGCTAGGCAGTCTGATAGCGCCACAGCCCTTCAATATCGGCTTACGGATGATTCTGGCTTATTCTGCTGTACTTGTATGTCATGAAAAATTGCGAGCAAGCTACTCGAGTCTGCTCAGGAATGTATTCTTTGCTCATATGTAAATGTAATACATCTAGCTTCTCTCTAATAAATGTATTGTTCATTTCTTACATAGAAAGGCAAGAAGGCTGAAATGGGATTTTTAAAAAGTCAGTAATAGCAGGTATGTGTTTCAGACTTTGAAAGGTGCTTTCCAGGCACAATAAAGCATGCCATCTAGCCTCTTCTGATTTGAAATTCGTTTTTAAGGCGTCTGATACAAATATTACTGACATCTGGACAAATCCAAGGTTTTAGTTCAAGCAGTAGCCTAAGGATAAAGAGGTTATAGCATCATCAGTGCAGTATTATATCCACTTCAGGACAAAGACCTCATCATTTTGTTGCCAAAGATTTCTGTTTCCAGCCACCAGTGAACATCACCACACATGTTTAGCAAAAGCTAGCATTATGTTTCTCCATCTTCAGGTAAGGAATCCATGTTGCACCTGCCATGCATTGATGTTCATTCTGTTGTAACAGTAGTTCATCTTCCTGTTGTGTGGGGGTGAGTAGGGGGTTGCTTATTTTCCTTTTGTGACTTGATTAAAAATCATTGTCACCTTAGGTTCTTAAGTCTTCCAGATATTCTTATTGGTTTTCTTTTTTGTTTGTGTTCACTTCTATATAATAGTAAGAATTAAAATATTTTTCTTGATTTAATATGACTGTTCAAAAATAAAATTATTTTAAACTTTAACCATGAATATCTGCTTTTTATGTCTCTTTAGATTTAAAATAGAAATGTTATGGAGAGTATTCTTCACCTAGCTTCCGTTTAACACAGTTACATGGAAGTAAAAAATCTATACTTTCTCTTTCGCATGCCTCATTGAGAGAAGAGTACAGTAGTCAGGAGAATACCTGTAGGTGCTGAAGAAGAACCATTCACATCACCAGCATCCCATATAATATATAGTACTATATAGTCTAGTCACTCACTAGATGATCATCCCAGTTCTCTGTACTGCCATGCTGGAGATGCAGATTAATCTTTTCTGGTCTGACTCTCTGGATTAGTAGAGAACGGCACTGTGGAAAGAAAAAGGACCATTTAGACTCTGTCAGAGATGTGGAGAGCACACTACTTTATCCAGTGGGGGGTGGGGTGGGGGGAAATAGGAGATGAAGATTCTTGCAGCATACAAGATAGTGCATGTACATTAAAACAGTAATCTGGCATACTGATTTAATTTCCTGATCATTGATGTCTTCTGAACATGCATTGTGATATTCAAAATACATTTCTGAACTGTGAAGATCATGTTCATAGTCTGTCTTGTATCACTTAGTTTTGATGATAGTTTGTGATGACTGTCATTCATACACTGCTGTTGAATTTCACTCTATTTTTAAGAGCAATAAATTCTAGATTTTTTTCAAACACTACTTCATGAAACTTCCAGTCATTCAAATTTTATTCCCTGCATGCTGCGGAACCTACAAATGTATATAGTAGCCCCAAACTGTACTATTCCATCATAGGGTCTCTTCCGGCTTTTGTATTTTTAAGGGATAATTTCATATCAAAAATATTGGTGTGGGGCAATCAGAGTAATCCTGTAGTTGACCATTTAATACGTGTTGGATTTACAGCACCTATATTTTGCTTTATGAACTGGTAGGACTGCAGAATTTGCCAGCTCCTGGTGAGAGAGCACCTTTCATTGCTCTGCAGTGATCTTTGTGTAACTGAGTAAGGAGCAACGTTGAAAGATACTAAAGCCAGTCCTATATTCAGCCCTTTTTGCCAAAGAAGGTAGCTCTGACATGAGCTCTTGAGGGACTGGGTAGTGGAGAGAAAATTCTGGTGGTAAGGACATAGTAGACTGCTGCTTATATTTTCTTTTAATATAAATTGATATTAGAATACCAAAAATGGGATAGTGCTTTTAAAATATTCTATTTCAAAATAACAGTGTTATTTCAGTGGCTAAATGCTGACAGTTTTATGTTCCAGCACCACCCACCCTTTATAAAAGACTCTTCACTTTGGACACTTCTAAAAAACATTACTCAACTAGATTTTTTTTGGTCACTTCTTAGGCAACAACGTTGAGAAATTACTATTTGTGTATTAAAAGTTACATTTGTGTAGCGCCATTCATCCCACAGGAATCGATAAGACCTTTCCAATTTATATATTCAGGAATAACTTAACCCACTGGTAAGTGTTACACAGCAGCTTTTTACAAAACACATCAATAATGCATGACAATTTAGAATAGGAATTGAGCAATAAAATTATCCACTGAAAATGGAGGGTGACTTTAGGAAGGCGGAATGTAAATATCCCAGTGGGAATGTGACATGACTCTACAGGCTAGGACCATTTAACTCCTACAAAAAAAGGAATATTAGTGATCACAAATGGTCACGTTCTCCTCTGAAAGGCAACACCTTCCACAGAGAGTCCCATAGCATCATGCTAGTTCATTGTTTCATTATTGGTTTTGAAAAAAGATTACCACTTACTGAAATGACAACATCACTTGTGGCAGTACCTGGATTTTCCCCAGTTTCTTAACCAAGTACTGACAAAACCCAATCCTGCTTAGTTTGTGAAATCTGTCAAGATCACATCGTGAGGTGGAATGGCTACTGGAATACCCACAGAGGTAAAATCTTTGCTCTGCCAATCAGATTACTTCTTTCATGTTGCACATTTTATAAATATAATTTTCAATTTTTTTTAGAGTAGTTCTTGTTTGCCCTTCTCTGGAATGGATATTTCTTCTCATCCATCTCGCCTCCTACAGCAACTGAATGAGCAGCGCAGGCAGGACTTATTCTGTGACTGCAGTATCCTGGTTGAGGGGAAGGTCTTCAAAGCACATCGAAATGTGCTGTTTGCCAGTAGTGGTTATTTCAAAATGCTCCTTTCTCAGAGCTCAAAAGACATGAGTCAGCCAACAACTGCCACCTTTCATATGTTCTCCCCTGATACTTTTATGGTCATTCTGGACTTTGTGTATTCAGGCAAGTTATCTCTTACTGGTCAAAATGTGATTGAGGTAATGTCAGCTGCCAGCTACCTACAGATGACAGATATCATTAGTGTTTGTAAGACTTTCATTAAATCTTCACTGGACATCAGTGAGAAGGAGAAGGATCGCTACTTCAGTCTTTCAGAAAAAGATCTGAACAGTAATGGAACTGAGAGTCCATGCTTATATAGCACAGAATGGAGAGTAGAAAGCAGTCCCCCACATTCTCAAATGGACTCTGACGTAGGGGTATCTATGGTGGGTGGAAATTCCTGGAGTAATTGCACCTACTACTCCGCTTCACAAAGGAACACCCAACGATCTCACTTGACCAAACAGACTCAAAGACGGCATTCCATAAAAAAACGTATGAGGCAGCTTGGATTGCCACAGTCCACTGACGTCCCCCCTGGGAAATCAAGGAAACTTGGAGATAGAGCTTCAGATCCTACTAACCACATTTCTCAATCTGAAGAGCAAACTCAGCTTGACACAGAAGTTGACTTTGCCGATGCTGGGTATCAACATGGTCTGGGGTCAGAGGTGTTGCCAAGGAGCTTGCTAGAGACCCAGCAGGAGTATGAATCATCTAGATCAGCCAACAAGTCTAAATCATCAAAAGCAGATGAGCTGTATGCAAGTATGCCCACAATTTTAGGTGTTATGGGGAGTTGGATTGAAGGTAAGAGTGAACTAAACATTTATTCCTTCACTATTAGGGGTTCTTAAATGTTTTTTTCTGCTGAATTTTTGGTCCAGAAATTGATTGAACATTTAACTCAATAAAAATGATCAGCTCTAGAAACTGAAAAATTAGTTACAGTTATGCACTACAGTGAAATCTGGAATTACCTTTTTAACTAATGCCCGATAGTAACTCCATGGTTATATTTTCAGATTGCAAATCATTCAGACATTTCCATATTGATAAATCATTGTAATGGCTTTGAATTCCTGATAAATGAGGCTCCCAATAAAATAACTAAAGTTGTCTTTTATATTGTTGCTATGAACAGATTTTTATTTATTTGTCCATATTAATTTATAAATTGTGTCAGGCTCACTTTAAAAATTGCTATGAATCATCATGTGATAATTCTTACAGTAGCAGCGGCCAGTCAGTTTCTCATTCTAGAAAGACATTATTAACTTTCTATCTTGGATTCCCTTTTAAGGAAGTGCTGTTGCCTCACTGAAAACTTTAAAAATAAGTTCCCTATAGAAAGGATTATTTTAATAACAATTGTCCTGCATTTGTTACTTCTAAGGACAGATGCAACAGACCTTTACCAATACTGAATGCCATGATTAGTTAGCAGTGCTAATGGGGTGCTGGAACTAGGGGTGCTGGGGGTGCAGTAGCAACCTCATCGCTTGAAGTGGTTTCAGACATATATAGGGTTTACAATTTTGTTCGATGGCTTTCAGCACACCTATTACTAAAATTGTTCCAATGCCACTGAGTGCTAATACCAACGTCTACAGGAGGAGTTGTAAATTGATGGACTACTACATGGAACAGCCTCTAACAGAAAGATGATCCTATCAGAAGACTAAACATCTAGTTGATAACAATGAGTGAAAGAGTGCATTGTGTTAAATGTAGCTGATATGTGTCTTTGACTAGAGCAGAATGTAAACTGGCCACTAATTAGTTTAAAGAGAGTCTTCAAACTTGTAGGTTCTCTCAGGTATGCTGTAAAGATAGCTGAAAAAATACATAGCACTCCTTCAGGAAAGAATATTTCATGTTGTTGACCTTAATTTCTTAACAGGATTCTGCAAATGTATAGTTGCCATGGGGAAAACGCACCTTTCAATTGTTATCAATGCATGTACAAATATGTTATTATATGACCCTTACAAGCAGAAAAACAACTGTACCAGATAGTGCAAAACCCTGTTGTGATTCTTTACTGTTTAGAGTTTTATAGGCTCTTTTTGACTTCTTAATTAGACCAGATTTCCTGCTAATTGTTTGAATTTGAGGAAAAAATAATAATTGTTTTTGACAAATCATCCAGTTTTAGCAATTAAGGGTGGACTGATCCTCCAATCTACATTGTCATATCTCAGTGGATGACTGGTGCACTTCACTGACCTTGGGTTCAATAATAAAAATAAATGTAATCAATTTTTTTAAATTATAAAGTATACTATATATATATATATAGTTTTAAATCCACACAAATTTCCCTTTAGGGAGAAAAAGGGAGAATGAAAGAACCATATGTGATAGATGCTAGTCACATCACTTAATGCGCTACCAGAAGGCACATACACCACAGTGATGTGTGCGATATAAGAACCTGTATAGGTTGGAGTTGCTACTTTAAAGGCATAAAGTTCTGTTCTACAACTAACTGAGCACATCATTACAGGAAAGGCAGTTTTAATAAGGAGATCAAACTACTGTACCTTTGGTTAGAGTTTGTAATACCATATCTAACTTTCAGGTGCTAAAACTTGTCAAGTCCTAGGTTTTTATAGCTTTTGCTGCTTTCAAAAAGGGAGTACCATGGAGTTGCAACAACCTATGCCCAACTTATAAAGAGTTCATTTGTCAGGTAATTAATACATTTGAAAAGATTATATATAATGATGTCTTGATGACTCCTTGCATAAGTCATTCCTTTGTCTTTATATATTTTCAGGATTTTTTCCTATTATGTAGCTTGAATTTTCCTTTGATAAGAAATTAAGGGTGTGGACATACAACTCCAGGTAGACCTTCTATATACTTCCAAAATTTAAAAAACACTATATTTAATAAGATCTCGATGTCTTCTTTGGCACTTCATTCCCCTGTGTATGTGACCTTTTTTGCTAGACACTGCCTCCTAGAAATTGACCAAACCCTTTGCAGTGAGAAAGGGTTCAGTCACACTCTTCTGTTGCAAATATGCATCAGGTTGTTCTTATGACTGATATATTCTAAATCCAAAGTTTTCAAACTGCAGGGCGTGCCCCCCTGGGGGTGCGGGGGGACAAGGAATGTATTCTGGAGGGGCATGAGAAGTTGCTCTGCCTTCAGAGCTGGGTGGCCAGAGAGCAGGAGCTGCTGGTGGGGCACCCAGCTCCGAAATCAACACTGCCGCCAGCGGCAGCACAGAAGTAAGGGTGGCAAGCTGCTGCCCAGCTCTGAAAGCAGTGCCACTGCCAGCAGCAGAAGAGAAATAAGGGTGACAATGTCATGCCACCCTTCCTCAATAATGCAATTTGTGCATCTGTGTGGTGTACTGAACTTTCACAGTAGACAGAGCTCCAGAGAGAATGACACTAGCAAACTGTCTCTGATTTGATGGGCAAACTCAGGAAAGTGGTACAAAACTAAAACTAACTTGGCGGCAGAATAAAATGGGTTTATGTTTTTTTGTAATGTAAAGTTAGCAGCCATTTCACTGTTGCCCACAAAAAAAAAAAAAAAAAAAAAAGGGAAATATATGTGTTATTGAATATGCCTGGCAATGCGGTAGTTTGAATTACTCATCTGGTAAGACAGAGAACAAGCTGTATAGAACTTCTCAAATAGGACAGGAATTGACCAGTTCCTTCTCTGTCTCACCTGCTAGCAGGAAGGTAAGTACATTTTTCAAAGTTTTCCATGAACAGTCCACAGTTCTTTTAAAAAAATCAAAAGGATAATAATAGTCCTTTCCTGTTCATTTATTCTCTCATCCTTCTTTGGTATACAGACTACTAAAGCAAGATTTGTCACTTCATCTCCTTGAGCTGGTAGGGACTGGCAGCATTGCAGAAGCAGCATGTTCAGCCTCCGGGTTACCCTCATGATTGATACAGTAGTGTCTGACTCCAGAAAATTCCTTCTGCCTTAGTTAGTGTTACAGGGTCATCTTAGTCAGACCTGCATCAGATGCATGGCAGTGCCTCAGTTTCCTCTCTTCTGTGCCTCTGGGATAACCACGCAAATAGAATTTCAAAACAAAATCTCCCTTCTGTGGTCTGGTTTATTAATATACCAGTTGAATTCCAGTATTTGCACTGGAAAGTCTTTCCTATCCATACCTCATCCTCTGACTTCTACAGCCCTCCCACTGAGGTCTGTGAGTAGTTATTCCATTTTAACCAGGTTCTCGACAGCCTTTCTGCCAGGATCTATGAAAAGTTATTTCAGTCTTTCTTGGCTGCTTGGGTCCACAATATTTCTAAGTAGTCTCTGCCCCACTCAGGCTCTCTCCCCAGTCCCTTGGCAGTGGAGGCTTAATAGCCATTCCTCTTCCAGTCTGCCAGTGAAGAAACTCCCTGATCCCCCATTCAGATCTCTTTCAGACTCTTCTGTCAAAAGGCCTTGCTGTCCTCCTAGTCACATGTCTCCATACTGTCAAAGGGACTGAAGCCCTGCAACAAATGTTCTGGTGAAGCTTGTCCTTAGTGGCCCACCATGATGCTACATTTGGCTACAGAAGGTTGCCATTAGGTACATCTTGAGGTGAATTAAGGGATGGATGGCAGCAGGGAAGTCTTATACTGAGGATTGAGAGACAGAGTTTCATGATTTAAGTATTTCAGAGAAGACAAAAACTGTCATCATCTTACTGGATTTCTTTTTCTATCACTTACAATCTCCAAGACTTTTCTGTGTGAACAGAAGCTATTTTTTATCTATTTTATTCTGTTTGCTTGATTCATTTACTGTTGTCACTATCTAGTGTTCATGATATGACAATTGCTTCTATAGTAACAAAATCCAATGTCAGAAACCTTGGATTGTGTCAACACTGCTGTACACAATACAGCAGGAGAGTAAGGCTGTCTAAAAAAAGACTTTCTGTGTACAAATATGCTAGTAAAACATGGTGGGAAAATATCCCAGATTGGTATGTGATTAGTTAGTGAGGGTTTTTATAAAATATATTATCTAAAGGTATGCAAGTAAGGCTGTGATTCTTTCATGCTGTGGGTAATTATGTTAGAAATTCAGTGTTGATTGGAAAGATCTGCAATTATTTCAGTTTTAAAAAAAGTTGTTTTCCTCCTGCTGTTCATAATCAAAATATCATTTATACATCAGAAAATCTGATAAATGTGGTAAGTCATTTGGGTTTGGAACTTTAGTTATTGCTTTTCTCCCACTACTAAAAAGAACATGAAACTTTTAGAAATTAACAGGACTGTTTTGTAACAGATGATGTGAGGTTCAAGTGCCCATTTTGTACCCATATGGTGAAGCGGAAAGCAGACCTAAAGCGTCACCTTCGTTGTCATACAGGGGAGCGACCCTATCCATGTGAGGCATGTGGGAAAAGATTCACCAGGCTAGAGCATCTGCGTAGCCATTTTCGAACAGTATGTATATTTTTTAACATATAAGAGATTTTTTTAAAATGTTTGTAGCATAAACCTGCCAGTCACTTCTGTAAATAATCAATAGGGTGAACTTTAGACTATTTGCTTCTAAACATTTCTAAATAAACTATTGTGTTGTGATTATTGCTTGGATTTGAAGAACTCTGATTATTAAGATGAGCATGGTGCTTGTGTCTTCAGAATACAATGGTCAATTATTGTGTTATTCAAATACTGAAAAAGAATATATTGAATAACTAATGCTCAAATTAAATGATAGAATGTTTTCCTGTTCCAGTCTGGTATTTTAAAAGGTTTCCCAATGTTTATCTTTTCTCCCTCTTGCAAAATGTTATGTCCCTGAAATGACCCCGTTTGTGGGCAAACTCCTTTTAAGCTTCTCTGCATCATTCTGACAAAACACCTCAGTGTCAAAATCCTGTTATTACAGTTCTCTGTCTCTTTTGAAGAAAGACCACTAATTATTCACAATTGTGAAGTTGTTTGTGAAGTGGACATTTTATTTTTTTAATAGGGATTATGATGAGACTACCAACCAAAACAAGATTTAATTCCTAGTTTTCATAGAGGAAAGAAAGCACTGAATGTTGTTGACTAGCTCCCATCTCTTTCCAAAAGGAGTACTTGTGGCACCTTAGAGACTAACCAGTTTATTTGAGCATGAGCTTTCGTGAGCTACATAGCTCACGAAAGCTCATGCTCAAATAAACTGGTTAGTCTCTAAGGTGCCACAAGTACTCCTTTTCTTTTTACGAATACAGACTAACACGGCTGTTACTCTGAAACCCATCTCTTTCCAGTAATTTTTGCATTCTCTTCCACCCGAATCATGTGGTTCTAGTAACAGCCTTTCATCTCTACAACACTAGTTTACATCTATCTCACTTTGATAGTGACCAAGAGACATACCATTCCAAAGCTGTGTGGTGATCTATGATGAAATTAACTGATTTTCTCAGTACTGTTCAAAAAAATCAAAACCAACATTTGTACTAATTGAAAATCTTGCTGGAAGTCCCAGCATAGAGACTGAGGACTTAGTAAGTGTGGAAACTGAATTACTTTTTCAGTCTCAGAGATAGTCTCTCCAGGCCAGACTCAAGAGCTTTTATTACTGGATTGTCTAACCTTACAGAAGAGTGGGATGACGTAGCAATAGAAATTCCTATCTGCCTAACCCCACTTCTACACCATAGCTTCTGTTGTTGCTACAACTGGTGTAACTCACCAGTGGCGAATTATAAGTAGAGCCTGTCGCGGATACAAATTTATATCCATGGAAGGATAAATTTGTATCCACGCAGGACTCTAATTATGAGCCCTAATTTACCTAGTGTAGACCAAGCTATTGGCAAGATGAGTAGTGCTGGGAAATTTGTGCCACTCCTGTTTTTGGATTAATAGAGGGTTTATATCAATAGTGCTGACAATCCAGCATTTTTTCAGAAGCTCTACATCCTATTGAGAACGTTCAGCAGATATCTTTCTCAACTTAGATGCGAATACAGTACTCATTATACTGTGCAATTGATATTCTTCTCAGAGATTCTTCCCTGAATATGTAATATATTTATTAAAGTACATAATGTAGTTTGTCTCTCCTTATGAAAGGAAACTGGTTCTATTACATCACAGACTTGTTACATTTAAGATATAGAATCTGAAAAATAACTTGTATTTTTGTGCTGCTATTGGATAATATTTTTTATAAATTTAAATTTTCAGATTCATCAGGCTTGTAAGCCAATATGCAGAAAGTGTAAGCGCCACGTGACTGACATGACAGGGCAAGTGGTGCAAGAAGGAACAAGGCGCTACAGACTGTGTAATGAATGTCTGGTTGAAGCTGGCATAGAAAGCATTCCTATTGACTTGGAGGCTGAACAATCACTTGGGTTTTCACCAGAAGAGGACAAGGATTCTAGGTGGCACTTTGGTGAAGAACACAGAACTAAGGAAGTTGTGGAGGAGGACTCTGTTGGCTTAATCATCCAGGAAGTTGATGATAGTGAAGATGAGACTGAGAAAAAGGAAGTAAAGCCAAATATTAGTTAGTTGTGAATTAATTGAGAATTAGTAAATCTCACCATTACATTAATTTTTTGTGTCTTGTCCAGGAATCCCCATATCCCCAGACTCTGGTTAACAAGCAAAGTTCTGTCATTATGACTGTGATACGATCTTATTTGCATGCTTTGTATTCTTCAAGACACCAAGATCTGTGACATTGGAAAGAATTTCAAGACAGAATAATGAACAATTCACCTTTGAACTACTAGAGGGATGAATAACTTTTTATTAAAATATTCCTTAAAGACTTTTAAATGAAGGAAAAAAAGATTAAATTCTCACCAATACTTGCTCTCTCTTTAAGAAACATTACACCATTTAAAAAGCAATCATTTTTGCACAAGTTCTAAGTGTAGTTACTCTTGTTCATATTTTTTCATTGGATGCATTTTTCATCCAGCAAAATAGAATGAGAATTAAAATACTCTGCCACTGTGAAGCAGGAAGGGAATTAGAGGTTTCAGAGTAGCAGCCGTGTTAGTCTGTATTCTCAAAAAGAAAAGGAGTACTTGTGGCATCTTACTCACAAATTTATTTGAGCATAAGCTTTCGTGAGCTACAGCTCACTTCATCAGATGCATTCAGTGGAAAATACAGTGGAGAGATTTATATACATAGAGAACATGAAACAATGGGTGTTACCATACACACTGTAACTAGAGTGATCAAGGGAATTGTGTCACTCAAACTGCTCTGTAGCCAAGGGATCCATTAAACTTTTCTTATGTTTTGTATTTTGAAAGAATCTCAGTATAAGCATATGGTACTTTTATTTTCTTATTTTGAAAAAATCTGTTACAACTCATTCATCAAATTTATCTTTCAAATAAATGAGTTTATGTTAGTCTTCCTTATTACAGCAATTTGTGTTTGTATATTAGCTGCAGAACTTTTATTTAACAAATATTACATAACATTTAAAGAAAAAATATACCGTATTTGAGTTCTTGGATTTTCAGGACAAATATACTTTACATAAGGCAGAGCTCTTTTAACTTTTTCTGGTGTTATTTCTACTTTTATGATACCTAAGTGAAACCAAGAAAGACACACCTTGTAAAATGTATGCTAATATTTTTTATATTGACAGGTTTCAGAGTAACAGCCGTGTTAGTCTGTATTCGCAAAAAGAAAAGGAGTACTTGTGGCACCTTAGAGACTAACCAATTTATTTGAGCATAAGCTTTCGTGAGCTACAGCTCGCTCAAATAAATTTTTTATATTAGCAGCTAACTGAAGAGAAGGAGATTTTAATCTCCTTTTTCTAGAGCTAGTTTACAAGATAAGACTATCTGTCTGGCCTCTGAGCTACTACTCCTCATATTGTTGCAAGGAGTTCCACCCCCAGCAGAGCTCTTCCTACCAATCAATCCTCTCTGGCTCCCAACTCCAGGAGAATCTTTCTTAGCCTGAAACACTAACTCAAAATCTGAGAAATATGAGACCTAGCACTAAATAAAACAACTATACAAACTAATACCTATGTGGTCTCCTTTGCAGAAAATTTCTGTACAAAGTAAGAATAAAAATCTCCCTGTCTGCAAGAAGCCCAACAGTTCAGAATGTGGGCTATTCCTAGCAGGTTTACTGAAACCCTTAGCAGGTTTACTGAAATAAGAGCTCTAGGAAAGTTGTCTTAATCTACAATCCCTGGGACTCTGCATTTCAAAGGGTACAGATGCTAACATCTATTCTGTAATGTTGAGTGAAAGTGTGGATTGATCACCAGGGTCCTGTCTGACAGATTAGTGCCATGGAAAAAGTAGTCATGCTTTAAGGAGAATGGAACCTTGCGCCCAGAAAGCAAAAGTATTCCCAAAAATCTTCCTGAATATTCCAGTCAGGCACACAAGCACTAGTTCCTCATCCCCACAACCCTTGCTATCTGTGCACAACTATGTGATTGGATTTTCAGAACAGTTAGACACAACGTGACTCTTGAAAATTTTAACCAAAACAACATGTAGATATCTATGTGCTTATCTACTGGTTTAGATGCACCCTGTTCAGTTCCTGATAAGTGATGAGCCCCCAACTCCATTGACGTTGATGTGAATTCTGGATGTTCAGCATCTTTCCAGATCTGGGCCCAAGCACTAGGGCTTTGAAAATTCAGCTGTTAATTTCCAACCTAGATTAAACCTAATATAGAAAAGTATTGAGTGCACAAACAATTGGTTTCAGAGGGAAGTTTTCCCTACATGATGATGATTTTTAGCATAGTTTTAAAAAAGAACTAGGTAAGTTCATGGAGGTTAGGTCCACCAATGGCTATTAGCCAGGATGGGCAGGGATGCAAAACCATGCTCTGAAGTGTCCCTAGCCTCTGCTAGCCAGATGCTGGTAATGGGTGACAGAGGATGGATCACTTGATGATTACCTGTTCTGTTCGTTCCCTCTGAAGCACTTGACATTGGCCACTGTTGGAAGACAGGATACTGGGCTAGGTGAACCATTGGCCTGTCCCAGTATGGCTGTTCGTATGTTCTTAAAAAATATCAAGATATCATTTAGAAAGATGAGTACTGCTTACCTAAATTTACAGATTAAATTAAACTGTAGAAAAATGAAGTCACATGCTACAAAAATCTGAGGACCCATATAAAAACAGTTTAAAATTTTGAATGGATAGGAATGAAAGATTCTCAAGTATTACACTACCTTTAATATGTTGAGTAACCTTTAAACACTATCACAAGGTGCCCCAGTTTTTGTGGAAAGAGAGAGCTTATTCTTCCTGTTCTATGACATTACTTAGTTTCTGCTGCATAATACAATGGTTCTTTTGTTGCAAGTATAGTTGAGACTTATGGTCCAAGGCCCCAATCCTGCAAACTGCTCTGGCCTGCACAAAGCCCCACAAACATCAGGAGGCTCCTGATGAGTGGAAGGGGTCTACATGCACAGAACAACTTGCAGGATACAGATTTCAGAGTAGCAGCCGTGTTAGTCTGTATCTGCAAAAAGAACAGGAGTACTTGTGGCACCTTAGAGACTAACAAATTTATTTGAGCATAAGCTTTTGTGGGCTACAGCCCACTGCATCGGATGCATGCAGTGGAAAATACAGTAGGACGATTTTATATACACAGAGAACATGAAACAATGGGTGTTACCATACACACTATAACGAGAGTGCTAATACCAGCAGGAGAGAAAAAAAAACCTTTTGTAGTGATAATCAAGATGGGCCATTTCCAGCAGTTGACAAGAACGTGTGAGGAAGAGTAGGGGGGAAAAATAAACATGGGGAAATAGTTTTACTTTGTATAATGAGCCATCCACTCCCAGTCTTTATTCAAGCCTAATTTAATCTGGTATTCCTTCATTTGTATTATACAAATACTTATGATGGCACACTACAGAACCAGGAAACTGATGTTGTGGAGAACAGTAGTTCTGCTAAAGCTTCCAGTACCACTGTTTTCTTGACAGGTTTCAGAGTAGCAGCCGCGTTAGTCTGTATTTGCAAAAAGAAAAGGAGTACTTGTGGCACCTTAGAGACTAACCAATTTATTTGAGCATAAGCTTTCGGGAGCTAGAGCTCACTTCATCGGATGCATGTTTTCTTGGGTCTATCATTTTTTTGGCACTTGCAGATTGATTATGCAGATGATTTTTGACCTTACAGGGCATATCCATATTCTGCAGTCTTCACTCGTAAAACCCCCCATTTGAGTAAATATGAGTTGTTTTGTTTGAGAAATTTGTGAAGATGATACTAATCTAAGTACTTGGTGTTAATTTACTTTACCACAAACAAAGAATTATTTCTCCTTTTGTCACCAGCTGCCCATCATTTATACATACATACAGGGACTCACAAAGCAGTACCCCTAAGGGTTGAGTTAGCAACTGCAAGTTGTGTTTTTTTAAACAGATACAGAAAGAATGTGCTCTGTAGAACTAGATATATGATTTTGCATACAAGGATTACACAGATATGTCCAATAAATTTAACATATGTACAGTCTCTGTGTCTTTTCTTTGCCAAACAAAATGATATAAAATCTGGCCCTTCTGCTGGCAGCTAGTGCTTTCATCTCATGTACAAAATCATATTAAACTTTTATTATGGCAGGAACTGGGGCATCCCACCAACCCTGGGGGCTCAGCTAAGAGTGAAAAGTAAGGAGCGGGGCATCACAGATTCTCTTGAAGTGTCTGAAGTATGGGAAGGATGCAAAGTAGACCAAGCAGGGGGTGAGAAAGGACAGGCCCTCAAAACTCTACTGAAGAGCATGTCAGGAAGAGAAAAAAATGGGACATCAGGGCCTAAATCATAAAGCGTGAGGGGATTAAGAACAATTTGAGGCATTCTGGTGCCCTGAGGGGCAAGTGGGCTTGAGGCAGGACAGGGCATTACACTCCCCCAGGGGAACAGGCGGGTGTGTGGCAGATGGATCTTGGGCACCAAAACCCCTATAGTACACAAAGGCGTGAGAAGGAAGAATCTAGGGCATCAGGGTTCCCTCCTGGGGAGCATGTGGGGCTGTGGGTGTGAGAAGAGGAAAGCGCCACCCTGGAAGGGAAGCTCAGGCAGCGGAAGCTGCTGGGTTGTGCCTGCAATCGGAGCGTTGCCCCTTTAATTGTGTCCCCAGCCCTCGGGCGTCTCTGTCCAACGCCCACGTCAGCAAATACCTTTTGTTTCTCTCACGTTCGGGCTTCCAGGGTTTGGGGCGGCGGGACCCGCCACTTGCATTGAAGCCACACAGAGCCCGGCCCGCGGGTTTGGGGATCGCGCCTCCTGCTCTCCCCGGCTCGGCGGCTGCAGCCCGCGGAACCCAGCCGGTAAGTGGCGGCGGCGCAGCCCGCCGGCAGGCCGGCCTGGGCGTTGGGGTGCGGGGGCTGAAACGGCCCCAGAGCCAGCCGCAGGCCGGGGGCGGCGAGCCGCTCCCGCGGGCTCTGACGCGAAGCGGGCCGGGGCCCTTCGGCGGACGCTCCCGGGCCCAGGCGCTCTCCGGAGCCGAGCTTCAGCCCCGCGTGAGCCGCGTTTGCCGAGAGACCGAAGCGGGCGCCATTTGCAGCCCCGGGCGCGGCTGTGAGGGGCCGGGGACGGCAACAAAGGGCTGGCGGGAAGCGGGTGCGGGGCGAGAGCAGGCGGAGGGGGAGACGGGCTCGCACGCAGGCAGCCAGACCGGGATCGGGGCCGAGGCGGCGCGGGCGACGCCGGGCGCGGGCGGCAGTTCTCGGGGGGAAAGGGGGCGGGGGCCCGGCGGGAGCCGCACAAAGCGGGAGGCTTGAGCCTGAGGAGAACCCCCGCCGGGGCGAGCGGGTGTCGGCGCTGCAGCCGCCCGGGCAGCCCACAGGACCCTGCCGGGCTTGAGCCCCACGGCGCCTGGCCCGCTGGCGGCCGCCGGCTGCCCCCAGCTCCTGTCGGGCACTGGCGCCCCGGCCGCTGGGGAGGGCGGCCGGCACTGCGGTCTCCAGTCGCTAGGCGCTGCTGCCCCTGGTCGCTGGGCGGGCGTGTCTCGCGCCGTCGGGCGTCCCTGGCTCCCGATGGCTGAAGGACCAATGCGGGCTGGCCGCGCGGGTGAGTGACAGCGCCCTCCGCCAATGTCACGGCGCGGGAGCCCGGCCCGGCGGCTTCGGTGCCCGTGGCGAGTTTGCTGCTGCGGCTGCTGGCCGCGGTTTTGGTCCCCCTCCGTGCAGAGGATGTGACCGTCGTGGTGCTGGTCTCGCTCCTCTCCTCCCTGTGCTGATGTGGGCTGTTCCTCCTTCGGAAAAAGAAGGAATGGTCTCAGTGCATACTGCATTTCCAAAAGACCGCTGCTTTTAGAATTGGGTTCCGCAACTCTGGTTTACATGTAGCATGTCAAGATTGTAATTATTCTTTATTGTAGAGCAACGCTTCCTGTTACCCTTTTTTTGGAATGGAGATTTCTTCCCATCAGTTTCATCTCCTGCAGCAACTAAATGAGCAGCGCAAGCAAGATTTATTCTGTGACTGCTGTATTCTGGTTGAGGGAAAGGTTTTCAAAGCACATCGAAATGTGCTGTTTGCCAGTAGTGGTTATTTCAAAATGCTCCTTTCCCAGGGCTCAAAGGAGACAAGTCAGCCAACGACTGCTACCTTCCAGGCATTTTCTCCTGACACATTTACAGTTATTCTGGATTTTGTGTATTCTGGCAAACTCTCTCTCACTGGCCAGAATGTCATTGAGGTCATGTCAGCTGCTAGCTATCTTCAGATGACTGATGTTATTAGTGTTTGTAAGACCTTCATTAAGTCATCACTGGACATCAGTGAGAAGGAGAAGGATAGATATTTCAGCCTGTCAGACAAAGATGTAAATTCCAATGGTGTGGAACGCTCATGCTTGTATGGTGCTGACTGGAGAACAGAAAACAGTCCCCCTCATTCTCACTTAAATCCTGATCAAGGGACTTGTGTGATGAGTGGAAATGCTTGGAGCAATTTCAGCTACTATCCAACTTCTCAAAGAAATTCGCAGCAGCAGCTGGCCAAACATGACCAAAGGCAGGATTCCATTAAAAAAACTAGACATTTAGGATTGCAACAATCCTCTGACATTCCCCATTATAAATCAAGCAAGCTTGAAGACCGATCCTCAGACCCTACTAGCCACATTTCTCAATCTGAGGAGGAAGTCCAAATTGACACAGAAATTGACTCTGCCCATGCTGGGTACCAATATGGTCAGGGGTCCGATGTGATGCCAAGGAGCTTGGCTGTGTCACAGCAAGAGCATGAATCACCCCATTCTTCTAGCAAGTCAAAGTCCTCAAAAGCAGATGAGCAATATGGCAACATGCCCTCAATTTTAGGTGTAATGGGGAGCTGGGCTGAAGGTAAGAGTTGGTCATTTGTACCTCTCCCCTCAGTTTCTTTCAAAAATGTTGTTGAATCTTTACTGTATGAAAGTTACAATGGAAAATTTATATAACAATCTATTATATCACCAGCTCTATCAATGGGGAAGTATGTGTGACTGCACCCAAAAGGCAGGGGGAGGGAATACATTCAGCTGCATTGCCTAGAAATGCAAGATTGGAAAGTAACATTCCCTAAGTGGTACAACTCTGTTACGGCTACCTACAGTATCTTTCTACTTTAAGTCACTAACTTTTGAATTGGTTTCTCAAGCTTTGGAAGGATTCCAAAATGGGGTGAGTTTCACAAAATTAGAGCTCTCACTTCTTTTCCTCTCCCACTGTAATTGTGTTGCATTAACCCCTATGCCCTTAGGTAGACACAGAAACAAAAGCCATGTATCAAAGGTATGCAACAAACTATTAGGGACCTTGGGATAGGTTCTCAGCTGGAGTAAATTTGTAGCTCCATTGACCTATATTCCCTTTATTTTTGCAATATCTTTTTTGAGATATGGTGACCAGAACTGAACACAATATTTCCTAGTGCGGGTGTATCATCTGACAGTATTATCTTTTTACATTATTTTTCAGTCCAGTCCTTTTACATTCTAATACTTGTTGCTTTACCATTGACTTCTGCTCAGTATGCAGCATTGCTGAGCTGTCCACCATGATACCCAGGTCTTTCTTTCCTGAGGTTTTACAGTTAATGTGGAGCACTGTACGGTGTACACACAGTTCCAACTCATGAACTATGAGCTGTTTGTGAAAGCACACTCTCAGTAGTTGATTTTAGCCAAAATTCTCTTTTTAGTAGAGAGAATATCACAAGAGACTACTAGTTCAAGCTGGAACCAACGTGGGGTTGTTTTTTTCCTAGGAAAGGTATGTAGGGTCAAAGTCTTAAGTTCTTATAGAAGTATTAGAATTTTGGCAGAGACTGGCAGTAAATCAGGCCAGCCTTTTCAGGTCTCAAACTTTGTGATTTTTTTTTTTTTTTAATTTTTTTTAATTTATTTCTGTTGATTAAAACTTCTCATATGTCCATGTTCCCAAAACATCTTTTGAAATTATACTCTAATAATTGGACTCTCTCGTGAGTTTTTGCTTTATCACCTCTTCCTTTGGTCATAATTATTGTGCATTACTAATTGTAATGTAATGTTCTGCTAACTACTGGGCATACATAACTTTACAAAATTCAAGTTTTAAGTGGCAGGCAACCAAACACTAGAGATCAGATATATAATCTCTTAAGATTTACCAACCAAAGATTCCTGTGGAAGGTGAAGGGTGTCAGAATGCAGTTTATTTTATCTTGTTTCACATTCTGGGAAGGCACTGGCTTCTTTGCTCCTCACATTCATGCAACAGAGCAGAAGTAGGTGTTGGGATTCCGTCCAAGACCTCTTCCACTTGACTTATCCAGAACAACTCATCCAATTCTAGAAGAAAACTTCATCCAGTTTTCTGGAATCCAAAAACTCAGTCTGACTCTAGCTGGTCACTCAAGTTACTTTTTTAGGATGTAACAGCTCTATGCCCACGCTAGCCAGGCCCAGACACAGGGGTTTTAGGTACAGGATTATACCATGATTCTACGTCATATCACACAGTACACAGTTTCCTAGCTACTAACATTTATGCTTCTTGAATCTAATCGGTTTACACATTGTACGGATCGAGTAAGGACCAATCATGTTGCAGATTGTGTAAAGACCAATCACTTATGTCCTCACCTGATTTACATTTCAAGCTTATCAGTTCAGCATGTTCCCACTTATCTCATCTAGCCCAAAAATACCATCTCCAGCATAGCTTGTCACACCCTTGTTTACAGTTTAGCCTTGCACTCAAATCAAGCTATATGCAAGTTTACTCATGCCAAGCAAGATCTATGCCAATAGTAGGGAATCTCGTTCCTCAAAACTACTTTACTGTTAATTGCACATCACCAGTCAAGGAACACTCCCCCTATCCCCATCATGCTCTTTTTTTTAAAGAGCCTGTGGAGGAAGCGAGGAAGGTCATGGTGATGACAACTTTATAATGTGGTGGAAGGGCATAGCAATAGGAGAAAAGATACCAGTGTTCTGTTTCCAGCAGTACTGCTGACTTGCTGTATGATCTTAGGCAAACCATTTAGGTCCCAGTCCTGTTAATACTGAAGTCAATAGGACTATCCACATGCTTAATTAACTGTAAGTATAAAAAAAGGGTTGTGTGTTTTTTGTTTTTTTGTGGTTTTTTTTTATTAAAGGATTGGGGCCTAAAGCTGTTTATCTGTAAAATGGGGATAATAATGCTTATTCCCTGGTGAAAACCATTATGAAAGTGCTATGTAGTTGTTTGCCATTGTTAACCTAAAAATTGGGGGCGGGAATTAATTCCCTGACATATTTTGTTAATTACTGCTTTGGCATTTCAAGCTATTTTATTTTTGAGGCACGAACTTTGTATATTTACGCCTCAGTTCTTCTGCCTTGATCTGCTGGCAGTGGAGCTGTACAGTATAACTAGTAAAAAGAAAAGGAGTCCTTGCATCCGATAAATTTGTTAGTCTCTAAGGTGCCACAAGTACTCTTTTTCTTTTTGCGAATACAGACTAACACGGCTGCTACTCTGAAACCTGTCAGTATAACTAGTAGAAATGCTAATCTTTCAGACACTAACATTACAAAGGTAGTTAATTTTGAATGGCTGAAATAGCTATCTTATCAAACTCCATTGTTACTATAATCAAAGTGTTTGTCCAGGCTGGCTTATAAACACTAACCCTTCAGTGGCTCCCTAGTTTCATCCTGCAAGTTTGGTCACTATCCTTTATTTTTATTCTTATCCATTCTAGTATAGCCAATTGTTGAGTCCTTTTCTTTTATTCCACTGCTACATATTTAACGTGAAAAAACGATGACATCCTGTGGAACTGAAGGGTTGACTTTGAAAGATTTGTGATGTTAATTCACTGCTTTTTATAGTCAACATAACTTATAAATTAGAAAAAGTATCTTTTAGAATTTGTCATATTATTAGACCTGTTATGATATTTTTCAGGTTTTTAATAGGATTGTTTTGTAACAGATGATCTGCCCAGGATGAGATTCAAGTGCCCATTCTGCACTCATGTGGTGAAGCGAAAAGCAGACCTAAAGCGCCACCTTCGTTGCCATACAGGAGAACGACCTTATCCATGTGAGGCATGTGGAAAAAGATTTAGCAGGCTAGACCACCTAAGTAGCCATTTTCGAACAGTATGTATTTTAGACAAAGACTGCATGGTTTCATTTAATGCATGTACAAGTGTATGTCTTGGAGTATAATGTATGGATGCATATTATTTTACGTTACTCAATCTGCTTGGCACGATTACGCCATTTTTTTTTTTAAAGCAAGGTTAATATAAAACGGCACTCTAGTGGTTTAAAAACATGTCAACTTGAAATTTAATCCTTTTGAAATGGGATGAATTTCATCCTTGTTTAGAGTGCCTGCAAAAGGACTATGTACAACTTAAGACCTCCAAATAGGGTATAGGCCTTGTGTGAGCCCTTTGGAGATAGGTGAATGTTGCTCAAAAGGAATTGAAAGTAGTATTTGGCACTACTCCTACCCCTATCCATTTCTTTGTCTTAAAAATCACTTCTCCCTCTTCCCTGTTGCTCTGTGAAAGACTCCTATAAATGAGGAAACAAACTGACTAACCAATTTGACTATACAAAAAGTAAAACTGAAAATACAGAATTTTTCTTAAGTGTTAGTACAGTAATAGGTAGACTTGCACACAAGTGTAGCTCTTTTAAATTTTGGCTTTGTTCCTTTAATCCCTATTTAATTGTCTTTTAAAAATAAGTTCAGGAATAAGGTAAAACTGGTGGTACTGGGGGAAATAAGCTGTAATATTTGAGAAGGGATCTGGCAGGGTGGATGGAGGACCTAGAGCGGGGTGGGCAAACTTTTTGGGCCGAGGGCCACATCTGGGTGGGAAAATTGTATGCAGGGCAGGGGGTTGGGGTGCAGGAGGGAGTGCAGGGTGTGGGAGGGGGTGTGGTGTGCAGGAAGGGGCTCAGGGCAAGGGATTGGGGAAGAAGAGGGGTGTGGGGTATATGAGGGGGCTCATGGAAGGCGGTTGGGGTGCAGGAGTGGTGCAGGGTGCAGGAGGGAGCTCAGGGCAGCAGGTTGGGGTACAGGAGGGGTGTGGCAGGGGGCTCAGGGCAGGGGGTTGGGGTGCACAGGGGTGTGGCGGGGGCTCAGAGCAGGGGGTTGGGGTGCGGGGTTCAGCAGTGGGCTCAGGGCAGGGGGTTGGGGAGAAGGAGAAGTGCAAGGTGCAGGCAGGGGACTTAAGGCAGGGAGTTGGGGGGTGGGGGTGCAGGAGGGGTTCGGGCTCCGGCCTGGCACCGCTTACCTAAAGCAGCTCCGGGGTGGCAGCAGTGTGCACCGGGGCCAGGGCAGGGGCCTCACGCCATGCCACTCCAGGAAGCAGCTGGAACCACTTCCCTGCGCCCTTCCCCTTCTTCCTCTGCCCTCCCCCCAAAAAAGACTACCACTCCAGAGGACTTCATTAACTGTCAACTTACCTCATTTCAGGCCCAAAGCTAACTGTTTTCCACACACATTTGGCACCTTCTCATTTATATTGTTGAAAAGTTACATCAGAAAAATAATAATGAAACTTGTTATTTACCCTTAAGGAATTAATCTGACATCCATCTTAATGAATGAATAATTATTTTGTGTCACCTATTTATTAGGTTCATGTTTTTGGACCCTGACAGGTTGAAAATTATGTGTGTCAGTAACATATAGATCTGTAGGACAATTACAGAAAGATGAAATCAGATGATCTGTGACAGAAATCTTTGGTATACATACACACAAGCCTGCATGCTCTCCCTCTTCATATTTTTATTTAGTAAATTTTGTATTTGAAAGTGAAATATCAAATTGTTGAATGAGCACAGTTCTGTCATACTACTTAAGTAACAAATCACAATTTTTTGTTGCAGATTTTTTAAAATTCCCAGTTATGATATAATAAAGCCAGAACTCAGTTCACTGGGGGGGGGTTAGAATTTTCCTATGCTGCCTGGATTCTTAACATTAAAAGTTTAATTTCTCAACCAGGCCTGTCCTTGAGAACAGAATTATAAACTTTAAACTGAGACAGAACTTTTCAAAAAAGGCAAGTGCTCTGTAGTGTTGAGATTACAACACAGGGTTTTCAGCTCCCCTGTGAATCTCCTTTTGGGCTACTCAGTAGGTTTGTTTAAATCAGCCTAAATTAATTTTTTTTAATAAACCTGTGAAGCACAAAGTTGTCAAATGATATCTGACTGCCTCTTCACAAAACAAGAACACAGAACTTGTTTGGCTATCCTACTCTTATGGAGGAAAATACCAGCTTTTATCCATTTCAATTTTCACAGATTCATCAGGCCTGTAAGCCAATCTGCAGAAAGTGTAAGCGCCATGTGACTGAGCTGACAGGGCAAGTGGTCCAAGAGGGGACAAGACGTTACAGACTCTGTAATGAGTGTCTGGCTGAAGCTGGCATAGACAGCATCCGCATTGACTTGGAGGCTGAACCACAGCTTGAATTTCCACAAGAAGGGGATAAAGATTCCAGGTGGCACTACAGTGAAGACAACAGATCGGATGTGGAGATTGTGGAGGATGGGTCTACTGACTTGGTCATCCAACAGGTTGATGATAGTGAAGATGAAGCAGAAGAACAGGAAGTAAAGCCAAATATTAGGTAGTAGTGAGTGAACTGAGAATTAGTAAATCTCCCCTCTTACATTGACTTCCAGTGTCTTGACCATTAGCCCCCAACCAGCCTGTTGTTAATATACAAAGATCTACTATATTGGCTTCCTATGAACTTGTCTAAACTTGCATGCATTTATGGACATGCCATTGAGTCCATTTTGAATTTTGTTACTCAAAGTATCAATATTTTGCTTCATTAGAAAGAATCCATCCTGCGATGGAATAATGGATGAACAATGAAACTGAACTACTACGATAACTTTATAGCAGACAGTGGGTCCCTTCTCAAACCTTTTTCGTTGTGGGGAGGGCTAAAAAACACTTTAAAATTTCACATTTCACTGTAAATTACCCTATTTTAAAACTTTTATAGGCGGCGGGGGGGGGGGGGGGGGGGAGAGCGAGGAGTTTATATCCAGTATCACCTGGTGACAGCTAAGTATAACAGGGTAGCCCAGTATAGAACATAAACAAAATTTTCTTTAAAATCCAGAAATGAGGGTGCCCTTCCATGGAATTTAATAACTTCTTGATATCAAGTTTAGAGAAGCCAGGAAAAACTTTCAGAAATATTGTATATAAAATGTTTTAGATGTGATAGCACATATCTGGAAAAGCACTTTTTTGTAAAACTTCTAATAAGAAAAAAACAGTAGCAGACCATTCATTCAGGAAAACTTTTTCCCAGAAAATAAACAAATGGATATAACTTCTAGTCAATGCATCACAGATCAAGTGATGTCTGAGAGAAATCATTCATTGATACTGCTAAATGTCTTATTCACTTTGAAAATCGGGAATACTCGTTCTTTCCATCGAAATCCACTCAGTCTTTTGTTAACTATCGAAGGAAAGCAATTTTTTAAAATAATGAATTTTTGTACTTCTCAAAAGTGCCAAGTTGACATGACTGAGAATTGTATGTAGTATAGTTGTAGCTGTGTCAGTCCCAGGATATTTAGAGAGACAAGGTGGGTGAGGTAATACTTTTATTGGACCAACTTACGTTAGTGAGAGAGACAAGCTTTCGAGCGACACAGAGCTCTGACCTGAAGAAGAGCTCTGTGTTGCTCAAAAACTTGTCGCTCTCACCAACAGAAATTTATTATAATATAAAATATATTACCTCACCCACCATTACTGAGATTTGTTAGTTATAAGAACAGGTACAACGCTACCAATGGCAGTTCAAGCTTCCTGAAACTACTGTAAAGTAAACACCTTCAGGGGTGAAAAGGGTTGTTTTAGCCTCCATGCTAGTTCCTTCCTTGTCCCCTCATTACATTCTCAACAATGGTCTCACAGCTAACTAACCTGTACACCTGGTAATTAGAAACTGAACTAATGCAAACTAATTTTAATCTAAGCCACTGAATATTTTGGTCCATAGTGATCTGTACTCAATTTGAACTGGTAAGTTAAAGGTAATGTTCCCAATGTCATTCAGTCACCAAGAGGACCTTGTAATCTTCTTTTCCTAAGCTTTCTCAGTGAACAATATACCCTGAAAACATACGTACAATTCGTTACTTTGTCTACAATTAGAATACAAGAGGTGATTAGTGCCAACCAGAGAATGCCGCTGAGACAAAATAAGCCACTTTTACTCTCTGATATAGTGAGTTAACCAGCACTGCAAACATGAAACAAACGCATGCTACTAGTGTGCTTTTCTACAATCTCATCTTGAACAGAAATAATCTGTAGTTGGATGATTTAAAGATAATTGGACATAATTATTAAAAGCTTCATCCTGCCCTCATGGAAATTACTGGTGTTATCATTTATTTCAATGGGTGCAGGATTATGCCCTAAATTTCTATTTTCCATAAATCCTTGCTTGTCTGAATTTTTCTCTGATAGTAAATTGCAGGTTTTATCTCTTTGCACTATATCAATAAGCATGCTTGCCTGACGTCTAGATTAACTACAACAACATTACAAAAGTGTACTATTGTAACTTCTCTACCCATTTACATCTTTACATAAGTGGATTTCAAGTAGTGCTTTTTAAAGATGCGTAATCTTAATTTAATATCTGCATTACCTGAGAGAGCAGCATTTTCTTTTTGGGATGTTGATAGCTAGCAGGAATGTTAAATGAAAACCTGGGCAACGCCTTCCTGGAGATCATAGTCTGGATCCTAAATTTCTACACTGGCAGAGGCTGAGAGCAGTCCAGAAGTAGCATGCTCATCTTCTAGGGAGAGGAATACCCTCTGTCACCTTTGTCTGCCTCAGAAACAGTGTTAACTGCCTCAAGAGAAAGCCTTGTCCGTTCTTTTTCATATGGCAGAATGGGATGACCAGAGGTGGGCTCTGATAAAACAGGGAACTGAAAGGAGATTGCTTATGGGCTCCTATAGCCGATTTTAATTTTAATTATAATTATTCCAGATTTTCTCCTGCTATCACCTGTCTAAATTTGTTTTATGTTCCTTTTCACGCAGAAATTTGCACAATGGGTTTGCTCTGAAACTGCACAGAAAACTCTTGAAGTTTTCCACTTTGACAAAATTCCTGTAGTGGCTGGCAGAGGCAAGAAATCCAAGCAGACTTCTTCCATTTCTGCCAGAACTCCTAATATACTACAATTAAAACTTTGTAAAATATTCCATGACCAACCTGAACTAACTTTCAGACCTAACAAAGGAATGAGTATAGAGAGACTGAATGGCTTCAGAGAGCAGTTAATTTAGTAATTTGCTAACAGAAACCTGATTTACAAGTAAGAGGGAAAACTCCTGTTCAATCAGTAGTCAGCCACAATAAATTCCAGTTAGTAATAAATTCCACTGTGCCAGAATATTGAGCAATCACAGTAAATGATGGGGAGAGGGCTTTAGGGCCACGCACATAACCTGGGCTACATCTGCTGAGGCTGACATCTAGTGTGTAGCCTATTGCAATGGTTTTCAAACGGCGGGTCGTGACCCAGTACTGGGATGCGGCGGCTCTGGTCAGCACTGCTGACTGGGCCGTTAAAAGTCCCTACCTGTTCTGACGCTTCGCTGCGCCACAGAAGGAGCCAGCAGCAGGTCCGGCTCATAGGCAGGGGGGCACGGGTCTCTGCGCGCTGCCCCTGCCCTGAGCACCAGCCCGGGCAATGGAACCTGGGGGTGGGGGTGCCTGTGGGCGAGAGCCACACAGCTGCTTGTGCGCCTCTGCCTAGGAGCCGGGCCTGCTGCTGGCCGCTTCTGAGGCGCAGCGTGGTCCGCAGTGCCAGGACAGGCAGGAAGCCTGCCTTAGCGCTGTCGCTGACCAGGAGCCGCCTGAGGTAACCCCAATCCCCAGCCTGAGCCCCCCCAAACCTGGAGCCCCTTCCTGCACCCCAAACCCCTCATCCCCAGCCCCACTCCAGAGTCTGCACCCCCACCCCAGCCCTGAGCCCCCCAAACTCAGCCCCCACCTGCACTTCAATCCCTGGCCCCACCCCAGAGCCCTGACCCCCTCCTGCACCCCAACCTTGGCCCAGAGCCCCCTCCAACACCCTGAACCCCTCACCCCAACCCTGAGCCCCTCCCACACCCCGAGCCCCTCCTCCCCAGCTCAGTTGGGTCACGGGCATCAACACTTTTCTTCAACTGGGTCACCAGAAAAAAGGTTTGAAAACCGCTGGTCTATTGGGTATGTGGGGTTTTTCTTTTTAGAGCATAGACATGCTGGTCTGAGTCAGGATATTTGATTAGGTGGACATTTGTCTATCTCCAGGAGTGGTCAATAGCAGATGCTTCAAAAGAAGGTACAAAACCCCTGTAATGGGCAGGTCTGGAACAACCTGCTCACATGAGGGAAATTTCTTCCCAACACTAGGCAGTTAGCGGCTGGCTGTGTCCTGACGCACAAGGGTTTCTACAGTTTTAAATACATTTATCCGAGATAATGTAACCAGATGTTTTTATTTGTCATGTCTAGTCCATTTTGAAAATTTTATTAAGCTATGAGACTATCTTAAGGCAGTGATTTCAACAGGTAAACATGTTTTGTATTTTAAAGTATGTTTTATACTTGCCTTTTTAATTTGATTTATTCACATATTTTTGTACTGCAAAACAGGGTAAACAGAAGTGCCTGACACTCTTTATCATTCATCATTTTACATACTTTATCATGTTCCCTCTGTTCCTTTTCTAAATGTAAATGGTCCTAATTTTTTAAACATCTCCTCTCATGAAAACCTTTTGCTTCTAATCACTTTCTTTGCATGTTAGGTAGTAATGTCACACAATTCTTCTCCAGAAGCCCCCTCTCTTTATGCCCAGAAAAAAAACCATAGCCTGGCTGAGCAAATTTTAATGGAAATGGGGCTGATATCCTGCTGGCTTCATAGGTTACTTTTTCTATTGAACAGTCCTATCTGGCAAAATCAACTGCTTGTAATACTCCCTTCTTGGTACTCTGCCAGACTACAGATAAGTCAGCTGACTTCCTGCACTTCTAAACATCTTGAGAAGCTGTTCACAATTGTTGCATTGACTTCCTCTCCTGTCAAGGACATGACTGGGATGTTGGCGGTCATGCCTAATGGTCAGAGCTATGGGAGTAGCCAGGCCTGGAGGTTAGAATGGAGCCAAGTTGGAGTCAAGATTCAGGGCCACTGGACGTGTAGGGACAAAGGCAAGAGCAGAGCTGAGGGGCACAGCCAGGGGTCAGAAGCCAAATGTCAGATCCAATGGGTGAGCCGGAGACTTGGTCAGGAAGTGGACCCAGACTTCTCAAGGGCAGGGACAGAAGCAGGCACAGGAAGCAGGATCAAGCGCAGTTGCAGTTAGGGAATGTGCTGAGCAGTGAGCAAGGTCTGGGTATTGCTGGGTTAAACAGTAATTACCTCTACCCCTCCATCAATTAGGTAGCCTGTTAGGATCAGCTGTGTCCAGTGTGGTGTTAGGAGACTGTCCCTACTGCACCTGGCTCCTTGACAGTACTTCCCCCATCCAAGGGCGTGGTCTTTCTGGCTCCTTACCTTTTACCAGGAGTATGAGCTCCAGAGCATGGACATTCCCTTCTGGTTCCCAAGATTGTTCTTTGTGGCCATAATTCTCCCACTCCACCAGGTAGTAAAGTCAATCTCAGATTCGCTTAGACTCCAGGATTTCTCAGACTTTGTATTCAGCCTGACCCTGAACCTTCATGGGAGGATAGTGGAGTGGAGCAGCCAGGGAAAGGATTTTCTGTGTAAGGTTTCAGGGGGTCATGTGAAAAACTGGGTGGACTTTCAGGGATTTGGGCAGCTGGCTTTGGCATGCTACCCAGCTGATTTGTTCAGTAATCTTGATTGGACCCATGTATTGACAGTCTAATTTGGCATATGGGCGGGAGGATTTGAGATTTTTAGCAGACAGACTTTATTCCCCCACAGTAAGTGTTGGTGCAGCTTGGTGGCTTTGGTTAGCATGATGCTTGTATGTTTCCTTGGCAGCTTCCAGATGCTTTGTAAGTTCCTGGAGAACTTGGTGAAAGTGGATAATGAGGTCTGTTGCAGCAGGAACTTGAGTCTGCAGGAGTGACTAGATTGAGACAAGGGTGAAAACTAATGGGTATAAAATCGACTGTATTTGGAGGTAAGGATCGAGTTACTGTAAGCAAATTTGGCATATGTCAGGAAAGTGACCCAGTCTTCTTGGCGGTAGTTAAGGAAGTATCGACAGTATTGCTCGAGGATTTGATTTTACGTGCTCCATCTGCCTGTTGGTCTGCAGGTGGTAGGCTGAGCAGATGAAGAGTTTAATTCCAGGAGTTTAGAGTTTGCCCCAGAACTGGCAAGTGAATTGTGGGCCCTGATCAGACACTATTCTAGTTGGCAATCTGTGGAGATGAAAAACATGGTTTCGGAAAAGGGAGGCTGTTTCCTCAGCGGTGGAGAGAGTGAAAAGAAATAGTGCGCCATCTTAATGAAGACATCAGCTGCAACCAGGATGACAGTGTAACTTTGGGAGCGAGGTTGTTCTACAATGAAGTCCAACAAGACCACACAGCAGGGCTGAGGTGGGGTGGGCAGAGGCAAGAGTAGAACAAGCAGTTTAGCATGTGGGCACTTGCTCCGAAAGCACAGGTTGCAGGAGCAAGTGCCACCAAATTGAGTTTTATGAAAGCCAAAATGGCCAGCCACTGGTATACCCTGGCAAATTCTCAACACTTCAAGTCTGGGTTGACATTTTGGAATGTAAAAGCACTTCTCATGATACAGTAGACCATTGAGCAAATGGAAATCTGAGTTGAGCAGGGTGTCAGAGGTATCCGCCTCTGACAGATTTTGGCCACTTGCTGGTCTTTTGGGAGTAGTGTCTGAATAAGGGACAGCAAATCCTGTGCTGTGGTTCCACAAAATTAGCTGATCGTAGCACAGTGGCTCGGGAAGCAGTGTTCAGTTTGGCATATTTGTCCGTGTGGGAAAGGACATCCGCTTTCCCATTTTGTGACTCAGGGTGGTAGGTAATGATGAAATCAAACCTGGTAAAGAAAAGTGGCCAATGGATCTACCATTGATTAGGATTATGGGCCATTCAAAGATACTCTAAGTTCTTTGAATCAGTAAGGACCTGGACTAGGTACCAACCCCCCTCCAAAAGCTGTCTCCATTCTTCTAATGCTCTTTTGATTGCGAGCAGCTCCTTGTTCCAGATATCATAGTTTTCTCAGCAGTGGTTAGTTTGTAGGAATAATATACACAAGGATGGAGTTGGTTATGGGGGCCTTCATTTTGCAAAAGTACAGCCCTGATTGTGAAGTCTGAGGTATCTGCTTCCACAGTAAAAGGTTTGGCGGAGTCTGAACGCACAAGAACAGGAGCTGAAGTGAAACCTTTATTTAGCTGATCATATCTCTGCCAACCAGACAAAACAAAATCATTTTTGGAGGAGTGCAGTTATCATTGACGCTAGCTGGGAGAAGCCTTTCATGAAGTGCCAACAAAAATTGCTAAACTTCCTTGACCTCCTTTTGGGGCATTCCACCTAGCGATGGCAGACACTTTCCATGGGTCCATTGTTAGGCCCCCTGGAGAAATTATGTAACTGAAGAACTTGCCAGTGTCCTTGTCAAATTCACATTTTTTCAGTCTGGCATAGAAGTCATTCTGGTGAAGTCGGACAAGGCAAACATGTTGCTCAGGTAGTTTCTGGTCTTTGAAGAGAAGAATATCATCTAAATAGAGAACAATCGAACCAGCATGTCCCAGAAAAATTTGTTTACAAAATGCTGAAATGTGGCCAGAGTGTTACACAGCCCAAATGGCATATCCAAATACTCAAAATGTCCATATTAAGTGTGGAATGCTGTCTTCCATCTAGCATTGGCCGCTAAGAGCCAGAATTCCATAGCAAGCCTGGTGACTGGCCTATTCACCTGGCATAGGTTCTGAAGCACACTCTCAGAAGTACAGGGACAATTCAGGTAATCAAAAACATGATCTTGGTCTGCAACCTCTGCAAGGTGTCCATTACCTCTGTCAGGAAGAGAGAAGCCCTACCGGACTTCAGCCTCACAGCCAAGCCCAGTCTTTGGTCTTTCTCTCTTGAGCTTCTCAAACTGTCAAGGACACAACTGGGCCATGGGTGGTCAGGCCTAATAGTCAGAGCCATGGGGGAAGCTAGTCTGGAGTTTAGAGCAAAGCTGAGCTGGAATCAAGAATTGGGGCCATTGGACATGTGGGTGCAGAGTTGACAGCAGAGGGTCAGAACCAGGGATCAGAAGCCAAATGCCTGAGCCAATGGGTGAGCTGGAGACTTGGTCAGGAAGCGAAGCCAGGGGTCAGAACCATGGGTGTCCAGGATGAAGAAGGGTAGGAGCTGAACTGGGCACAAGAGCAGGCGAGGCAGGAGCAGGCACAGAAAGCATGACCAAGCACAGCTGCAGGCAGGGAATGCATTGAGCAGCCAGTGAGCTCTTTCACTGAATTAAACAATAGGTAAGTCTGCCCCTCCATCAGTCAAGAAGTTCTATCTATCCGGCAGCCCCTGTCGGGATCAGCTGTGTCTAGTATGTTACTAGCAGACTGCCACTAACTCCTACACCCACCCCAATTGGGTTTCTGTCCTCTTCACTCAAACTGCTTTCACCAAAGTCTCCACTGACCTCTTCCTGAGCAATTCTCCATGCCAGTATTCCATCTTGTTTTGACTTGATCTTTTCCACTCCCTTTTGATACTGCTAATCACTCCCTTCTCATGGACATTCTATCCTCCACTGGTTTTCATAATACCATCCTCCCCTGGTTTTCTTCCTACTTTTTTTGACCAATCCTTCAGCATCTGTTTCAGCAGATTCTCTTCCTTCCCACTACTGCCCTCTATGGAGGACCCCCATGGTGTTGTCCTGAGCCCCCTCTTCTTTTTCACCTACACTTTTTCATTGGGAGACCTCATCTATTCTTCTGTATGCTGATTGCTCTCAGTTATAGTGTGGCAAAATAGACTCCCTTCCTCTATTCAATCTCTCATCACTCACTGGCATTTCATTCTAGGTGGCCTGCACTCCTTTCAAACTTCGTTGCCAAAACTGAATTCTAAACCTTTTCTCTACCCCCCCATCTCCATTCCTGAGCAACACCTCCATTCTTCCTCTCACCTAATCTGCAATCTCCAGGTCACCTTTAATATATTTTTTTCACTGTCTCCCTGCACATACGGTCCATAGCCAAATCTGTCACTAAAATTCTGTCTTTCCTATCTCAGCAGCCAGATCACTTGTCCATGCCCTAGAATTTGAAGAAAAGATTGGGGAAAATGACCACCAATCACAAGAGGAACGAGAGACAGTGAGCCTCCCTCTGACTTCTTAAAAGTGTATCCTACTTAGTGAGAAGTATAGAAATCAATGCAATGAATGGTGATTTAGTGGGTTAATGGACATAGTCCACATAATTCTCAGTGGAAAAAATTGGTAGATACCACTGGTAAGTCTACAAACCTACTGTTTTCTCACACATATCCCATTGTCCTCTATATACCCATCACTTTTTATAAAGGCTAGACGCACACCATGTTTAAGGGCATGCCCCAATTGCTAAATGATTAGTTGGGAAGAAGCTTCAGCTTTGAGCAATTTATTTCATAATTGTTCACTACAGGGCTTCTTGCTCCATCCTCTGAAGCATTTGGTGATGCTGCTCACTTTGAGTGACTAGACGGATTATCTACTGGTTAGATTCAGTATGTTAATTCCTATTTTCCTCTGTCTCCCTCTTTCTCCACATCTCTCTCTCTCTCTCTCTCTCTGTCCTTTCTTGGCATAATCGCAACCATGGTCACACAGGAGTACTAATTTGGAGCATCTTGCAGTATGCACTGAGTAGGATCATGCTATTTGAACTATCTGTACAGTAGCTATGGTTCACAAGCAGGCTGGATGTTAAATCTATAACAGTCTCAACATCTGAAGATCTTTTAATATGCAGATCTCAGCTTCATTGTTTCCACGACACCTCTAACAAAATATGTTAGAAAGCAAATGCAGAGAATAGCCTTCATAATAATTTTTTTTTACCTAGCCTCAGAAGAGATGTTTGTTCTTGATTTTTCTTAACAAGAAACTGTCATCATTCTAAGTAATGAACATACTTCGGACTTATATAACCTTTCAACAGAGTGTTTTAAAGTGTTTCAGGAATTGTTATGTAACTAACATCCTTCAATTCCAATCAGAATAATAGTTCCACAAAGGGTAACTTACTTAAATTGACATTTAAAGATGAGTTGCAAAAAACAAAACAAAACCGGACACTAACTGAATATAGTGATATGCTGAATTCCTTACATACTAAGGATAAGAGGAGTGTTCAGCAAAGTTATTTTGAATGCATCAGTTGCCCTGAAGCTGCATATTATTATTCCTTCTCTTCTACAATGTATTATATTATACCTGCTGTATAAGTTCACTGAAAGAGAGGCCTTTTCAAGACTAGGAGAAAAAGCACCTTTTTCTCAATCAAGTTATCTTAACTCTATTGAAAACCCCACTTACGACTGTTTTCCCTTTGCACTGAGCAGTTAGCCAAAATTCAGGGATTTGCAGAGTTTTTAGGATCAGAAATTGGTGATATAGTTTTGCAAAAAAAGTACATAATATCTTGTTTCCCTGAACACCGTAACAAACAACAACAGGCAGTTTCTTTTCTCAGAAATCCCCAAGTCTGCCACTACAATCCCCAAGAAACCATGTCCCTCTGCTTCCTTTCAGGGTCATATTTGCAACTCCTTGTCCCGTCTGGCTTTTTGTCTCCAACACACACTACCTGTAGCTCATACCCTCACCTAGATCCTGCATTTGCAACCAGGGTTAGCACTCTATACAAGTTTCAGAGTAGCAACAGTGTTAGTCTGTATTCACAAAAAGAAAAGGAGGACTTGTGGCACCTTAGAGACTAACCAATTTATTTGAGCATAAGCTTTCGTGAGCTACAGCTCACTTCATCGGATGCATCCGATGAAGTGAGCTGTAGCTCACGAAAGCTTACACTCTATACAAGTTAGCCTTGACCTGCCATGTGATGTGGTAGCTGGGGCAGTAGCCGCAAACCTTGTAGCTATTCTTACTACATAAAGGGGCTTGATTGCCCCTCCTTTTGAGCTTGAAAATGCTTGGCACACCCATTGGCTTCAAGGAGGCCTGAGATAGTCTATAGACTGAAGACTCCAACACAGGTAGCCATAAACACCTTTCAGCATAATTTGAATATAGGTTTTAATATTTAGGCTATAACTTGACCTGCAAAAATCAAACTAAAGGTGTTTGACTGTATCTATGTTGGTATTAAGTGGGGTTTTTCAATTGATTTAAACTAGCTCCATTAAGCTAACTTAATTCGGGGAGGGGGGGGGGAGCGTACCCTTTTCTCCTAATCCAGACGAGGCCACAAGTAAGCATCAGAGAAGTTAAGATGGGCTGTGGGGTTTGAAGACTAAATTAGGGTACAACAAAATAAGGTAAGTAAAACCATTTGGCTTCAGTGGACTGTGGGGGTCAGACAACACTAACACATTGCATGATTTTGTTCTACATACAGTAGGAGGCAGATGTGTGATTTCTGACCATTTAAAAATAAATTTAAATTATACACTGAGTGCCCAAATAGTTTATTTTGTGTCTTTCAGCGTTTATAAACACTGAATCTAAAAAACAGTTGTCAGTACAGTACTTAAATACTTTTCAAACTAACTATGACATAGATTATAGGGATTCCAGCTGAGATGAAGCATTAAAAAGGGAATCAGCTGTTAATTTATATAGAATATTTTAGGAATGATCAAGGAAGATGGGCAGAACACTACTACTACTGCGGGAACACTACAAAAGAAGGGCTGCATGATCTGAATACCCATTTGCTAAACCAAAATTATGGACAGAATGAAAATGACCTTTTTATAATTCTAGCAAGAAGTGTACAGTTGGGAACCTGAAACTTCCAAATCTCATCTACTAAATTGTGCTTCAATACAATCTCTCCCCTCCCTGTGTGTTACTAAGAATTTTTGGGTCAGTATTTTATACAGTGCATGCATGTCAATTGTCCATACTTCTGCTATGCAAAAGCAAAATCAGAACTAATTGTTATGCTAATGGACAGAGGTTTTTATACCATGTTACTTGTCCAAGAACTGTTTCCAGTATTGTTTTTTCAAAGAAAAGAAATACCCAACATCAAACTAGCACTGTCCTTTATTATGCACATAGTGACACCTGAAATACAAAGTAAGAAGGATAAACTTTCGTGAGCTACAGCTCGCTTTCCGATGAAGTGAGCTGTAGCTCACGAAACCTTATGCTCAAATAAATTTGTGGGTCTCTAAGGTGCCACAAGTCCACCCAAGAAACCCTGGATATTTGACATTTTCACCTTGTTCAACAATGACCGCGCTCCACCGATTGCGGGAAACCGCGAAATGGGCTCCCCGGGGAGATGGCGGGTGCGGGGAGAGGGAAACCGCGCGGGCCAAGGCGAGCGCAACCCGAGCAACCGGCAGGAAGCGGCCGGGGATGTGCCCGCGGCGAGCGGAGCGTTGCCCCTTTAATTGTGTCCCCAGCCCTCGGGCGTCTCTGACCAACGCCCGCGTCAGCAAGTACCTTTTGTTTCCCTCCCCTTCGGCCCTGCGCGTGCGGGACCCGCAAACTGCGGTCCAGTGACACGGAGCCGAGCCCGCAGCATCCCCAACCCCGCCCCGGCCCGGCCCGGCAGCTGCCGCCCGCCGGTAAGCGGCGGCGGCGCAGCCGGGCGCTGCCATGGCCCCGGCCCGGAACCGGCCGGGGGCAGCGGCGGGCTCGGCGGACCCGAGGCGGGCTGGGGCCTGAGGCGGGCGCTCCTCGCAGCCGAGCCGCGCTCGCAGGGAGAGCGAGGCGGGCGCCATTTGTAGCGCGGGCGCCGCTGTGAGGGGCCGGGAAGGGCAGCCGAGGGGCTGGCGGGAGCTCGGCGGCTGCGCAGCGGGACGGAGACCGGGCAGGGGCGGCAGGTCCCGGGCGGAGCCGCGCGAAGGGAGGCTGCTGGCCGCGGGGCTTGGAGCGCCCCGTCCCGAGCCGCCTGGCGCGGTGGCCGGGTCACGGGCAGGCAGCCGAGCGAGAGAGGGCGGGGCGGGGGGGTTTCCCTGCGTCGGGAGCCCGCCCGCACCGATCCCCGAGCGGGCGTCTCGCGCCGTCAGGCGGCCCGGGCTCCCTGTGCTCGAAGGGCCAATTCGGACGGGGCGTGCGGGTGATTGACAGCGTCCTCCGCCAATGCCGTGGTGTGGGCGCCGGGGCGGTAGTTTCTCTGGCCGCTGAGATTCGTGCCGGTGGCGCTGGCGCCCTGGTCCTGCCGTGCAGAGGGCGCAACCGTGCGAGTGAGCGGGGCTGGAGTAGTAGCCCGGTGGCCTTCTCTCGGGCCTGAACCCTATTGAACCGTAACCCTCATACCTGTGAAAGGGATGGGTCTTCTTTCCCGTTGCTGAATCCGCAACGGGGCCTGTAAACTTTTCCAGTGAGTTTTGTTCGGTTTTAGGACATAAATGCACAGAGCTGGAGCCTCCAACTGAGGCATCTCATCTGCTCTATCAAAATAGCGTCTCTTCTCTCTTCCTTATGCTAACGCGGGCCGACCCTGTGGGGGGGGGGGGACTACATGGTCTCATTGTATCCCTTTATTAAAGAAAAATGTTTTTGAAATTGTGCAGTAACTTTGGGTTTACATGTAGCATGTCAAGATTGTAATTATTCTTTATTGTAGAGAAACGCTTCCTGTTTACCATCTGTTTGGAATGGAGATTTCTTCCCATCAGTTTCATCTCCTTCAGCAACTAAATGAGCAGCGCAAGCAAGATTTATTCTGTGACTGCTGTATTCTGGTTGAGGGGAAGGTCTTCAAAGCACATCGAAATGTGCTGTTTGCCAGTAGTGGTTATTTCAAAATGCTCCTTTCCCAAAGCTCAAAAGAGACTAGTCAGCCAACCACAGCTACTTTTGAGGTCTTCTCTCCTGATATCTTCACAGTTATTCTGGACTTTGTATATTCAGGCAAACTGTCTCTCACTGGGCAAAATGTGATTGAAGTAATGTCAGCTGCTAGTTATCTGCAGATGACAGATATTCTTAGTGTATGTAAGACATTCATTAAATCCTCACTGGATATTAATGAAAAAGAGAAGGATCACTACTTCACCCTCTCGGCCAAAAGGGTCAACAGTAGATTTGACTGCCCACCTTTTTATAGGGCAAGAAGGAAAGTTAAAAGCAACCCCATCCGTTCTCACTTAATTGCAGATCAAAAGGCAGGCATGGTGAATGAAAATTCCTGGACCAGTAACAGCAACCACTCATCTTCACAAATGAATGTCCAACAGCAAGAAACACAATTATCCAAAAGAGGCCAAAAGCTTGGCTCAGTGAAAAAACGCCAAAGGCATCTTGGATTATCACAGCCCCATGACTTTCTGAAATATAAATCAAACAAACCTGAGGAGGCCAGTGGAAGTTGCAGTGCTTCAGAGACTAATTGCACTTCTCAATCCAAAGAGCAAATTCAGTTTGACGCAGAGAATGACACTGCTCATACTGGGTACCGATGTGATCAAGAATCAAAGGTGATACCAAAGAAATGGTCTGTTGCTCAGCTGGAACAAGAACTTTCAAGAACTTCCCCTGTGTATATGGATTTAAAAGCAGATGAACTGTATACCTCTATGCCCACGATTCTAGGTGTAATGGGTGGTTGGAATGAAGGTAACAGTAGATATAATTGTATAAGGTGTTTGTCTTGAGACTTTTCTCAGGGTTCTCTTGAAAAAGATTCTGGGTGTCTGCAAAACCTTGGGAAAGACACAATCATGTGTATATGCCCAAACTTTAAGCTTCATTACACTTCCTTAATTCAGTATAACACCTAAGGAATAAGGAGAGAGAAGCAATATAGTCTAGTGGGTGGGCATCTAAATTCTGAGCCAGAAGACTTGAGATAGATCCTCAGCTGGTGTGACCTCAGTGGAGCTATGAGACAGTTTTACACCAGACTGAGGATCTGAGCCCTAGGTTCTATTCCTGGTTCTACCACTGATCTGCTGTGTGACCTCAGGTAAGTCACTTCATCTCTCTGTCCTTTCCCTCTCCCCCTCCCCCCCCGCTTTATTGGTCTTGTTTATTTAGAGAGTTCCTGCCCCAAAGAGCTTGCAGCTTTTCATGCTAATGTACCTATAGCACAATGGAGCCCCAACCTTGGTACCACTAAGTGCTACAGTAATAGCTTGTGCATTTAAATTATTAGACCTACATGCTTCATATAAGTACACATGAGTTATCTTATTGACTTCAGTGGTACTGTTCAGATGCGTAAGTGTTTGCAAGATGGGGTTCGAGGTTTACCATATGAAATCAACGGTAGAGATAATATAACAAGTACAGTATAAGAAGAAAGCAATCAGTGTGACCAAAGAAATTAACAGCAATTTGCACTAAGCTATAATCACATTATTGATGATCCACACTTTGCAAAATGCAATATTTACTATTAAACATTTGAAGTCTGTATTCATTCATATTGCATATATTTAAGAAATTTTGCAATTCACAGTAAGTTATGCTTGTCAATAATTCTGACGGCAAAAGCTACTGAAACCGTTGAAGGTTCAGAAGCGTTCCTCAATGAGTTATGCTGCAGGAAATGTCTTAAACATTAGTAAAATAAGGAGTACCAAATGGGAGAAGGAAGAGAAGAGTTCTCTATATTCATGTGTACAATACTGAAAATATTCACAGATTTTAAGGGGAAACAAAACAAGTTGGTTTAAAAAACAACAATGGGGTCCTTATGACCAAAAGTCCATATTAACTGCTGTGGCAGTACGATTGCTGACAGGCTTAAATCTGCTTAGATCTGAGTCACAACTGTGCCTAAAGGAAATTTAGAAAACGGCTTAGTATAGTTTAGTAGTAGCATGGTGCACCATCACAAGTAAGAACCAGACTTGATTCTTGGGTTTAGCCTTTTCCTGAATTGGCATTGGATTGCCATTACTCCAAGGGAGAAGCACCACATTAGCCATTTAGCTGTTTCTGTCTTGAATGTCAGGCAGATCCCTTCTCCATATAAGGCAGAGAGGGAATTGAATGTGGACCTCCTACATCTCGTGAGTGCTCTTGCCACTGGGGTAAAAGTTATGATAGTTATCTTTCCTCCCACCCATGGGAGCTATTTGGTGAATTCATGTCAAATATGTGAATAATTTCAGGTTGACTGAAACTACATTTTTTGACAAACTACTCATCTGAAAAAAATTCAGTCAGTTCTACCTGGTACCAGCCTACTTACTACCTGAGGGATTGCCTCTCTCTCCATGCCTGCTGCAACTGCTGTGGTCATCAAAGGTGCTTTAGCTAGATCCTCTTCCTACCCCCTTCCCCCCCATTATAAAAGAGAAGAAATGTGAGGGCTCAGACTTAACTTGCTTCCGCACCCTTGGTCCAAAATAGTCTGAATTTGATGACTTTCTGGATATACTGCAAAAGACCTCTGTTTAGGAGGATTTTTGGAGAGGCTTAGAATATGCTTTCTTGAGGAACAGGGAATAGGTGGCTGGCAAAATTCTGTGGAATTTATTTTAATGCTGCTGAGATCTAATTGTATTTTTTGTATAAATTATATTAAGGCACCTTGAGTCTTGGAATGATGTCTTTATTTCAAATTAAACAAATATTCATCTGGATTCTAAAACATTATCTGAAGCAAAAGTCCAATCTGTAAGCATCTGAAAACCTATGCATGTTAAGGCACCTCTGTAAGTATGTATGTAAATAACCTAGTTTAGGGTCAGTCTGTCTAGGACAGAATCCGCTATCTAAATCAGTTCACCAAGTATTTGACTTTTTATTAAGTTGGAAAAATAATGCAGTGAGAGGAGAGAAGGAGGGTTGTGGTTGTGTTTTGGATTCTTTTCTCTCAAGTTACAGATTATAGGAAAAGCTAACTTTGCTTCAACAAATCTGTCTAGGGAAGAGACTATTGATGTTTACCTAACTAATAGGATTTTCTCTGTAACAGATGATCTACCTAAGATGCAATTCAAGTGCCCCTTCTGCACCCATACAGTGAAACGGAGAGCAGACATGAAGCGGCATCTTCGATGTCACACAGGGGAACGACCTTATCCGTGTGAGGCATGTGGGAAAAAATTCACAAGATTAGAGCACCTACGTAGCCATTTCCAAACAGTATGTCATTTGACTAAAGACTGGCTTTCTTGAAAAATGAAATTATGTTCACAACAGCAGTTTGTTGTCCAGAACCAGCCCCAGAGAGTCACTCATCTTACTGCTCTTCAGTGGCCAGTATAAAATAATTTAGTCGTCTCACTTGTCTCTGTTTAGGAACTGGACAAGCATCTACATCACAACACTAACCATCAAATTTACCATTAAAATTAACATCTTTGGTGGTAGCCTAACCATGGCTTCTGTGGTAAAGAGAGAGACTGAACTACTCTATCTTGCCCCTAAATGTTAAGATGGATGAGGCCTTTTGGCAAAATGAAAAGAAACTTGTAGCTGCATGTGCTGCACCTGTTATGTGCACAAATAGGACTGTGCTCTCAAAACTTATGGACTTAATTCTTCAGTGGAGACAAGTGCCTTTTACATGTAAGATAATATTTAGAAATAACAAACTGTATGATAACATAGCATTTTCTAAAAAACCACTAAAGCAGTATTTAAAAGAAAGGGCCACAATAAGCACAACGGGTACAGTTTAGAAAAATTGTCTTCAAATGACGGAGATTGAGTTGTGGAGGAGAACAAAGTAGCCACAAATTGAAAGTAGAAAGCAAAAACTAGCTTTTAATCTACTTAAGAGTTGGAAAATGTGAGTGTAAATCACATTTGAAATGCTGAAATAATAGTGTGGCATTTTCATTACTTTTTTTTAAGTATCCCATCTTTATTTGTTTTGGTGCACACATACACAATGCCTATGTGAATACTTGGACCCAGTTAATAACTTGGTTTCTAGTTTAAATAAAAAGATGGTTGTAGCACAGAAGCAGTGCATCCTGTCCTAGGTGTGCATTTTGTTGCATAAACACGTCTGGAAAGAAAAAAGCTTTCCCCTTTTGATAAGCAGATAAAATACTCATATTTTATTAGTTGCGTAAGAAACAAGATGAAAATCAAAGATAGTTAATGATCCAGTGTACTTGTACTATAGACTTTAATAAATGAGTACAGATCTGTTGGTTCTTGCTCTAGAAGTCTCATTTATAATCCCCTTACTTACTTTTAGGGTGATCTAATACATTTCTCAGTTTATAAAAATATTACTGTAGATGTTAAAGAAAAAAACTAAAGAAAACATTGTATTAACCCTTCTTTGGAAGAAAGCTGATTTTCCATTTTAAATCTCTATAGATACATCAAGCCGGCAAACTAATCTGCAGAAAGTGTAAGAATCATGTCACCGACTTAACAGGACATGTGATTCAACAAGGAACAAGGCGCTACAGACTATGTAATGAATGTCTAGCTGAAGCAGATATTGACAGCATTCGTGATGACTTAAATGCAGAACATCCTCTTACTATCTCTCTAGGAGACAAAATTTCTGAGTGGCACTTGGATGAAGAGCCCAGATCAGATGTAGAGATGGAGGATGAACCTGATAAATTTGTCATCCAGCAAGTTAATGATGATAACACAGATGAGACAGACGAAAAAGTGAAATCAAATCTTAGATAGTTGTATTTGGAGTGAAATCTATTAGGGCTCATCTCATCACGGACTCACTACATCTTGCCAATTAAGAGACTATGATCTACTTAATCATTAATAGATCCTTTTTAACAATACTGCATGGGAGCAAAATAAGGCCTACAATCTAGTGTGCACATAGTTCCAGACATTCCTTTGTGTCCATAGGAACTTCTTTCTAACTACATTTTTTGCTACAATGTAAAGATCCCTGAAAGTTGGCCAGAAACTGAACATCTGGAGAGCTATTAAAATGATTTATTTTACGGTAAGCCAAAGACCACCTCAAAGTTCCTGTTTAAATGAAAGCGTGAACCATTTTTCTTCCTTTATTTCAAAGCCTTTGTTAGAACAAAGTTGTTTAAGATGTTCTAAAAGGCATTTCTTCATAGGTTTAATGTTCTTGCTTTGATGCAGCTGGCAGAACTACTGAATCAGTTACTATGAAAAACTTACTAAAGCCAGTAGTTAAAATACATATTTTCTGTAAATACTGTATTTAATCTATGTACACTTACAAAAAATTTACATTTGATACTTGTAATAAAATTTTTAAAACTAATTAGAATCTGACTAGTCTGCTTACTAGAATAGCATTTTCTCAAAAAAAAATGCTACCCATTACTGGTTACAAGAAAAAGCATTTTAAAGAATATCTATATAGAGCAGGTTACGGGATAGAACAGCTACATTTGGATGGAGTGAGTTTGCATCCTCAAATGAACAGGATTCACACTACTGAAGCTTTTTAATTTAGAGTACCTATAAACAGAGTTGCTTTGAAATAAGAATATTAGAAGTGCAATCTTTACAAAGTGTTTTTGTTTTGTTTTGTTTTTTTAAACAAAAAAAAAAGTGTTCAGGACTTGCATTAAACTGCCAGAGGGGATTGGTTAGGCACTATAGGGGAGATTTTCAGGCACCTACAATTTAGGAACACAAGTCCTACTTTCAATTGGACTTGTGACATAAATCCTTTCATGCATATTTGGAAGTCTTTGTTTTCAGTCGATAAGATGTCCAAAGGCCATTGGGCACTCAAAGCAAAAACCACAGTATATTAAGTAAAGTGACAAGTGAGACTCTGATGGCTAAAACATAAAATTTAAAATACAATTTAATTTTAAAATTTTGTAAACTTAAATACAGATCATACTTCAAGAATTTGATTTGACTACACAAGGCAAATGGCAGTAGAGAATTGAGCCCCTAAACTAGATTGCTGAGCTGTGTGAAAGGCAACTTTCCCTGTTCCTGGATCTGTCTTTTTAATCCTTAAGAACCATCTTTGTAGAATGCTCAGTTATGTGGACTCAGCAAAACCTTTAGACCCTAGAAACACTAAATTCTTAGTGGTAAGTGCTACAACACTTCAAAAGGGAAATGCAAAAAAGAAACACTAGCAGTGCAGAATGGGGGGAGCTCATGAGTGGGGAATGTCAGCCATATGAAGAGAAGCCACAGCTCTCTCCCATACCCACTTCCTAGTTTTCTCTTTTCTCCCAACAAAGCTGCAGGAGAACAATGACTTTCATGAGTTAAAGGTAAACAAAAGGTTCTTGAACAAGCTTTGAAATAGGAGGCTATAGACTCAGTATCAACAATGGGCCTGATTCTCAGCTGTATCCCAGCCCCCTTCACACTGCTCCAGTGACCTAAAGTGACAGCAAACCTGGCAGAAATGGCCTTTAGAGAATTACACCCTGCCTGCCCCAGGACAGTTCTATGCCACTATTTCCTTATAACCCCCAGTGTAGGAAATGTCAGGACAGAGATGGAGTGTGGCCAGAGCATGCTTGTGCTGTGGTTATGTGGGGCATATCTATTGCAGCTGGAGGCTGAAAGTAGACATGAGATGGCTAAATTTCAACAGGGGCTGAACAGGCCTTCAGACAGTCCAAGTGCTAGTCCACACTAGAAGTGCTGCAGCTGCGCCTCTGGTGAAGACACTCAATGCCAATGGGAGAGAGCTGCTCCCACCAACATAGCGCTGTCCACATTGACACCACTCGGGGTGAGGCGGCCTATTCATGCTCCTGAGCAACATAAGTTATACCGACATAACCTGTAGTATAGACAAGCCCTTAGAATGCAAGGAGTGCAAGTAGAATTTGAACCTGTTTTTGGCATGTCCATTCTCCATTCATTAAGGCCTATATATTTTAAATGAGTATTTAAAATATAAATTGGTTTGTTTCTTACCTTCCAAAGTTTTACCCAGCAAGTGTCACACCTCCTAAAAGCAAAGCATTTTCTTGCATTATTACAATAACATTTTCATATAGTATCTTTTACATACTCTCAAAACACTTTTACAGTTAAATGAAAGTTACATAGAAAAGGGGAAAAATTAACTTTTAATTTTAACAGGTATCAATTATGGAGATACTTCCAGAAGAGACTTAAAAATAGCTGAAGTTGAGGTGAAAAGATACATAAGGCTGTTCTAAACTCAAGGAGCTGCAAATGTGGTTCTTACCTACAATAGCAAATTTCTTATCCGTTGTTCAGCTGCTCCTGTGCTTCCAAGCATAGGCCAATATAGACCACATGCATACATATTTTTAAAAAACTATATTATCAAATACCAAAGTGTCTAGATTTTATGGAGGGGCAGAGGAGACCAGTGCTAAGATAAGTGAATAAAGGGGAGAGAGAGAGAGAGAGAGAGAGAGAGAGAAAGCATGTGAGGTTGTTCACAGTAAATCAATAGAAGGCTTTGAAATCAGGATCCAAATTAGTCAATGGGGTAATTCTATTGAAGTGAGTAGACGGAGTTACTTCATGGATGAGTTGGGCCACAGAGGACATTTTTTCCCCACTATGCACTGAAACAGATGAGGATCTAATAGTATCTGTGATGAGTATGGGGTTACACTTGTTTTAATGTGTGAGAAAGTAGACAGAAGCATTCTGCACAAGCTGAAATCTATCAAACCTACACTATCTGTAAATGCATGAACCATGCTCTTTTCAAAGATGCAGCCTTCCCAAAAGGTAATGCATATATTTAAAAATAAATATGAAATACAATTAAGAGTATGCCCCAAAATAAAAAAAGTGAGACACCTATTTATGTTTAATCTGAGCAGGAAACTTTTATTTTTTAAAAATAGAGCATTCCTTTTGCATCTAAAACTATTTTTTAAAAGTTTACTCACATTTATTTTTAACTACCAGACTGGAGAAGTTTCATTTTGTTAGATACATATTTACATTTGTGTAGTCATTTGTCGTTAATAAAATCAACTACTTTTATTTTAAAACAGTGAATTTTCATAGTTTTCAATTCTTTACAGATAAATACACTTTGACAAAAGATTTTTTTAAATTTAAATTATTGCTATATTGTATATATATTTGAATTCCTTTCAAATGTACTATAATAAATATGGCATGAGTGAAATATAAATGGAAAAAAGACTGTCCTTTAATATTAAAGATATAACAAATGTCAAATTTCACCCACAAACACAAGCCCTTCATCTGCAGGGGAGCTACATATGCACCTGTGAGGTCAGCACTTTCCACCCCTCCCAAAAAATAAAAGTTATTGCATTTAAATATTTTAAAATATAACATGTTTTCAGAGTATAGATTTTTTCAAAGCCAGAACAGGTTGGGTATGACCAAAAATCCGACAGATCTTTGGAGTTTATTGAGGAAGGGGGCTCAGTCCAGTTGTTGGTGAAAATGTGTACGTCATAGGAAAACATCAGAATTGGCAACCATGTTGATAGTTTCAGCAGTCTAAAGACTGCATGGGAATAGAAGCTGAACCACCTTCCCCATTCCTTGAGAAGGTCCCCATGGAATAGGCCTAAGCGACCATCCCGGCTTGTGGAAGAAGCTTGTACTGCTATTGGCTGTGGTGCCTTTATTTTTACAGACTGAGGCTTTTGCTCTCCAGAGATTTTGTTCAGGAACCCCAAAATACACTGAAAAAGACCTTTGCGGAGGGTGCCCATATGGTGGTGAGAGAGAGCCTTCATTTTCATATTTGCAAGCAGAGCATTGCACAGGAAATCCATTTCAACTTTAGCAGTGAGGTGGGCCCATACAGATGCCAGGGAGTGCCAGTTCGCTCATTCAGGGCCCAGCTGAATGATTCCAAGAGGCACCAATTTCAAGTCTCTCCTGACTTTTCCAGATGGTTCCACTGAATGCCCACCATTTTCCATGTTTAGAAAAATAAATTAATATCTAACATTTCACATTTTCTCCACAGAGAACATTATTTCCCCCCCCGCCCCGTCCCCATGATTTGAGCTCAAGCACCACCCACTCCCTGCCTCTCACAGGTAGTGCCTTTTATTGCAGGAGAAATATCCCAGCCTCCTCTTAGGACACCCTGCCCTTCTTACAGCAACAGCCCTCCCTCCTGCCCTCTGCTTAGCCCACCACCCTTCACAGGGGCTCTGGCCACCATCTAGTTACAGGGGCAGGAGGCCCCCCCTCAAATACTGTCATACAGAGATAGTACCTCTAGTTCCAGCACCTATAGGTGAGGCTGCACCCCTTGGCTTTGATTTCCATCAGACAAGGGTTTAGTTTTGTTCAATGGCTTTCAGCACCCCTCCCACCCACCACACACACTAAAAATTGTTCCAGCACCTGGCCTCACCCCACCTCCCCCATTCTTACCTCTAGCCCCATCATGGGCTAGCCCTGGCCACCCTGCCCCCTCTATCCCCTCAGGATGGGCCCCAACCTCCCCTGCAGGGTCTTCCGCTCATGCTTCCACTGCTGCTGCCCCTTTAGCTTTCCTCACACTGGGGACCGTGCTACCCCCCTGCCCCATGCCAAAAATCGACCCGACATGCCACATCCAGCCCCACCTGAAACTCCTTCAGGCACCAACGGGAACCGAACCCGACCCGCCCGAGGCTGCTCTGGTGACAGAATTCCAACTCGACGCCCCATTGGCTGAATACAGCCACCTGACAGCCAATGGGAAGTTGGGCTAACTATCCTGTCTTCCTTCCCCCTCCCCTGTGATAGGTCAAGTAAGATGACTGATTGATTGACAGCCACATGGTCCAATAGAACTCCTTCCTGATTAGCTGCTTTGAGTGGGTGGGACCTGACCCAGTGCTCAAACAGCTCTGTGGAGTAAACAAAGCTCCGCAGAGCTTCCCGCCAGCCCCGCGTCAACTCCACGCTGCTATTGGCTGAACAAATCGGCAGACCGTTTCTGCCCAATGGGGTGAGGAGTTGCCTCGAGTGAGGGACAGGGGCTGGCCTGGGTGGGAGATTGTCCCCGTTCACCCCCCGGCACTCAGAGAGGTGACGTCTGTTGGTTCCACTCTTATGCTATAAACCCTCTGCTCTCTGGCTCCAACCCACTAGCCAGCGTTGGCCCAGCCATGTCCTGCTGAGGGCCGGCTTCCCTCATGGCCCAGGCTGGTTCCCCCCACCTCATATTGTGCACCGTATTACACACCCACCTCACTCGCATCAGCTCAACTAGTTCTCAGGCTCGCACACATCTCACTCCAACAGGCAAACGGGACATCACCCCAATGCAGCCAGCTCTGGGGTGGAGGACAGCAGCAGGCAGCCAACACAACTGTACATCTTGCGACAGCCTGAGGGAGGGGCAGTTTAGCCAATATGTCATTGCCCATGTGTAACAGAGTTGCAGAGGGTCAACTGGAGGGAGAGGGAAGGAAAGTGGTGACGGTATTTGCCCTGCTCCACCTACAAAACTAACCCCACCACTCTATCTCACCTCCAGGAGATGCTGCTCTCGGTAGATGGTTATAACACCTGCACAATTAAGTCAACTTTATTTCACACTATACATGCAACTAAATTGAAGAGATTTTTAAATGGACATGTGCACAGTAACATGATTGTAAGAAAACCCGTTCGTCCCTTTAAAGGCGGTCTTAAGTGAAACATTTTAAAAAAGAAAGCTGCTTAAAGTGGGCAGCCCTTTCTACGCTTTGTAATTATTTTCTCAAAATACAATGGAAGAAGGGAAGGGTACTAAACACAGTATTAACCTTTCCTAGTTATAGTACAATAGACTCTTCTTTTTTGAGGTAGTGGGCAGTGGGGTTCGTTAGGGTGATGATGTCCCAGTTTTATAGGGACAGTCCTGATATTTGGGGCTTTGTCTTATATAGACAACTATTACCCCCAACCCGCATCCCAATTTTTCACACTTGGTGTCTGGTCACCCTAGTTCTGACATGCTATACTGAGCCAAATAGAGACAACTGCAGATAAGATGTTACTGATACCTGTCGGTGATTCGCTCCTTCCCTCTTTCAAACATCCCACTTCCTATGCTGATAATAAAAGGAGAGCTAGTAAGTGGTCATTTCAAAAAGATGACAATTGTCCTGCATGGATCCTATATGCAATAATGCATGCAAACCTATATGCAATAATGTTCAAACAGCAAAGAACCGTTACTCGCACAGTTAACTTGTACACTATTGTGAAAGATACGGGTCCCAATTCTAGTTTGCCCCTGGCAGCATGAAGGTGCCTTAGAGCTGCTGAAAATATAATTTACTCACTCCTGCCCCCCAAAAAACTCCACTTGCTGTAATTATTCTCTTTCTCCTCCCCACTAACACACCCACACCCATCCCTTGCTAGTAAAGGCCAACCCAAAATATACGTTAGCATTTAAAGACAGACATAGGAACCTTCCGCACTGTTTACTTGCAAGGTCTCAGAACTGTATAGCACAACGAAGAATGGTGAAGTTTACACACACTTCTCTGTAGGAAAGGTGTTCAGTCAGAGTTTGCCTCCTGCATGACAATGCATTGTCCTACAGTGGAGGAATGTTCTGTACCGTTTCTACGGTCTTAAGAAAGAAGTAGCCAGTTTATTGACTGCCATCACGGGAACAGGAGAGAAGTGCCCTTCATATTCCAAGATCTAATTGTTCTGGGACATGCAGATCCTGGTAGACTCCCTTCTACCCCAGAAGTGGTGAATGCAGCCTCTGCTTGTGGGAAGGGCAAGAGGAAACATTAGTACTGTACTACACTCACATGGACACATGCTTCATTACAGTAGGAGTTCACCAGTGTTCTATGGAGGAGATCCAGTACCACCTAGTGGCATCTTTTCACTTTAACACAGACAAGTCAAGATGACTTTTATCATGGTAAATCCTTTCATTAGGCCAGACTAGCAGCAGAGATCTCAAGGTCTGTCTACACACCAACTTACCCATGTGGCTTACCCATGCCAGCCGACTCAGGCTTGCAGGGCTCTGGGTGTGGGGTTGTTTCACTGCTGTGTAGACTTCCAAGCTTGGCCTGGGGCCCAAGCTCTGGGACCCTGTGAGGCAGGAGGGTCCCAGAGCCTGGGCCCCAGCCTGAAAGTCTACCCAGCAATGGAACAGCCCCACAGCCTGAGCCCAAGTTGGTTGGCATGGCCCAGCCATGGGTTTTAGTTTGCTGTGTAGACATGCCCTCGGAGGCTTTAAATAAAGTGAAACAGAGATGCCACTTTGGAATGAGCAAATTAAAATCTATATCAAAACAGTGCAAAACAGAGGAGAGGTAGTTTCTCTAAAAGAAGGCAAAAAAGTGTTCAGATCTATGACAATCTAGTCTTCTCCCACTCCTGCTAACTCAATAAAATATATTTTTGGCTAATAAAAATAACCCCCTTTTGATTTCCCCACCTACATTCAAAAGGAACCCAGTACCAATGCTGGCCTTTAAAAAATCGATATAAAAGTATCAGTGCTACTGAGAGACTCCCTACAAATCCCTTTCTTTTCACCAGAGAAACCTAGCTCTCCTTTCTGGATATGCAGTTCCCAGCCTGGTTCACCATCCTCAGAGTAAAATCATAGGTGGCTATTCCCTGTGATTCCTCCTCCCAGCTGATGGAGCATCTTATTGGGTCTAAGTATTACAATACATTTATAGCCAATTGTTCCATTATTTCCAGACGGATGACAGCGTTCGTGTGGGACCTTTGCCAGCAATGACAAGTATTCACTCCTTTCAGCAGTTTTCTTCTTGTTTTAGATATCGATGATCACAAACACTTCTGGAGTCCCTTCTTCATAGATCTGCATTGCTGAATAAGTTATTGCCTTGACCTCAGTACCCTAGAGGGAATGGGCACAGGAAATTAGAGTTTGTAAACCATGAGCCCCAGCAGTGGCTCTGTATGAATCACAGCAATACATGAATATTTACTGGCTTCCTGGGAATGCTATTCAGTTTACAGTAGTTTTCAAACTGGGGTATATGTACCCCTAGGTGTATGTGAGCTCTCGTTAGGGGGTACATAAGAAAAATCCTGTAGTGGCAGACAACGCATTTTATTTAGTACAGAGATTTTCAAACTGTGGCGGGGTGCCCCCTAGGGGTGTGTGGAAGAACATTTGGGGATGAGCGGGGACACAAGGTGGCTTGGGCCAGCGATGCCAGGCAGCTCAGGGAGGGAGTGCCACCTCCACCCCCTGCCTGACCTCTGTGAAAACCTCCAGAAGCTGTTGCTAAATGGAAGGCAGAAATTGGGGAGAGGCACATGATCCCACACACCCTCCCCCACCTATGTCAGATAGGGGCATGCAGTAGACTATATTATTTCGAAAGGGGTACAGAGCCTAAAAAAAGAAAAGGAGTACTTGTGGCACCTTAGAGACTAACCAATTTATTTGAGCATAAGCTTTCGTGAGCTACAGCTCAATTCATCGGATGCTAAGGTGCCACAAGTCCTCCTTTTCTTTTTGCGAATACAGACTAACACGGCTGCTACTCAAGAGCCTAAAAAGTTTGAAAACCGCTTAGTTTAAAAAAAAAAAAAATCCTTCCCCAGAAGCACAGCTATGCTGCACTTGTTAGGAGTGTAAAGGTTGGGACATCACCATGTAGTAACTGGTCTAGGTCAGTGACTGATGGGAAAGTAGCAGAACAAAGTTACTTTCTGCACAGCACCAACTCCCATCAACTAGCCACAACAGAACACCACAGTTTGGGCGATGTGGGAGGGAAATCAGGAAGGATTATATTAGTTTATTACTGAACCTCTAGAGAATTTACAACAGAGCAACCTAATAACTATAATGCCAGTGTAAGCACCCTGACTTTGGATTGGTTTGCATTTCATTGGCTCAGCTAGACAACGGACTTCTCATTGCTGCTAGCTCATGAGTAATCACCCAGACACTCAGTTTCAGGAGTGCTAATTGCTGCATTCACAAATGGCAGTTAGTGAGCAAGAGCTTTGGTATCAGAGGCAATACTGGCATCTAATTACGCAGAAAAGTTTGTAACTGGCTCTCTTAATAACTTAGGAGAAAAGCCTTTGTCATACCCATGAAACCATAAGACACAGAGCAATTGTTACATACCTGAGGGTGTTTGGGTAAAGAGAACTCTTCCCCCCACCTTAGGGAACAAACAAAAAACAAACCCACAGATAAGTGTGAGGAGATTGTTGAAACTTTGGTTTAATTCAACAACTATCATTGCTGGAATCACCAGTGCAAGTGAGTCACTTAGAGGAAATCCACTTTGTGGAAAGGTCAGATTAACTCTCCTCAGTAGTTCTCTCATAGCGTAACTACTGACGTGGTGTGGAGGATAGTTACTATCTCAGAGAGCTGAGCCATCCCAGCAAAGATACTAGTTATTTGTACCTTGCTTGTTTAAATATATAAAAAGCCTCCTGTTCCAGGCTCTAGCCTCTTGGGCAATTTTACAAGCTACTAACAGAAGAAAAAAAAAGAAAAGTAATTCAGGGAAAACATACTACACCCTCTCTAGTAGTTAAAACATGTAACTCCCACTGTAGGGGAGAGAATGGCACACCATCCCTTGTGCCCCATGGAGGGGAATTTTTCCAACTAATTGCTGGAAAGGTCACTCCCATAAGCCAGGGTTGCTAGGAGAGGTGTGGGTGGGAGAGAGAAAGCATGAGCCAGTGGTTAGGCAGCAACCCATGACATAAAAGAATAGGGGTGGGGCTTTTCTACAGAATTCCTCTGTGATCTTGGGCAAGTCACAGCCTCTCACGGTCTCAGTTCCCCGATCTGTAAAATGGGGATGATAGCACTTCTACACCTCACAGGGGTTTTGTGAGGATAAATACGTTATAGCCTGTGAGGCACTAAGATAAAGGGCCTCAGAAAAGGACTTAAGATAGATAGAAGGGAGAGCAGAACAAACAAAGCCCATTTTCCTTTTCACTTATGCATTAGAGATTCACTCTTAACAGTTCCCCTATAGAACTGGGAGGACTGAAGTTATTCTGGTCCTTCCAAGTCTCCTCATGCAAGTACAATACACACAGTGTACCGTCAGCTACAACACTGAAAAGCTAATGCCCCCCAAAAAAATCCACTGAATCATCAACATGTATGTAAATGCTATAGAAGTTGTCCAGTGGGAGTGAAACTGGGCATCTATGGCATTGTCTAGACTAGGGCTACACCCACACCAGGTAAATGTATTAATTAACCATGTGCTAACATCCTAATCTTAATAAGGCTGCTATAGTTCAAACACTTTAAACTGGTCAAGATAAAACTTAAGGGGGAGCCTAGGGTTTAACTCCATCAGGTTAACATGTTCTGAAGTACAACTGCTTTGTCTCAATTAGAATTTTAGAAGAGGTTAGTTAGATTGAGCGAGCTCAATCTAACATCACACCTTTAAATCCTAGTCTAGAGAAGGCCTACAAAACAGGGAGAAGGAAGCGGAGAGACGTTGATTTGCCTACAGTCCCTGTATTGTATTAAGTAATTCCCTGAAGTTCTGGGCTCAGATTATTTTTATTTCCGGTCTGCTTCCAAGTCTTTGATAGCAACTGGCTGAAACACATCAGAATAATAAGTAGTATTATACAGTTTTACAAAGATTAGCTGATTAATCCTCATGAGAGAGAGCATGATAGATACTTAAATTTTATATACAGGACAGACACAGATAGAAGGACTTGCCCAAGGCCCCCCACTCCTTCCTAGTCTTTATTCACTGGTTTTCAGAATTTCACTCTTAAATGAGATGGTGTTGATTACTCACCCAATGGACCTTATTTTGTACCTCATTCGGTCAATGTGAAGCACTTTCACCTCCTGCAAGGAAAAAAGAAACAGGGAAAAAAGTTGCCATTAAGAGGACTTCTCATATTGATTTATGCCACCGGATGAAGACTCCCAGTGAACATGCCTCGATACAAAGCCAATATTCACATCACCATCGGAACCTAAAGCCAGCGTTTGAGCAGCCTCAGAGAGACACTGGTGTGCAGAATTCAGATGTACATAGAACAGTTATTATGGTATAATGGCATCTATTCATTAGCCTTTACAACAGCAAAACTAAGAATATGTGCCTTGCCTCTCCCTATCCTTGTGTCTACAATCCCCCTGATGTGTTGGCGGGTCTAAGTGTTTTGTTGGTTCCACCCTGTGTACCTAGGGCAGGTGTTGGTAGGGAATAGTCCTGTCCTGTAAGATGGAAGAGACTTACCCTGGGTACGAAGAACTGGTCAGCACTGAATTTATACAGCCACTCATTCAAGAAGTTATAGAGAAGAGAGAGCAGGTCATGTCCTACAGGATAGAAGCAGAGAGAGAAAGTGACTCAACCGGGAGCTCGGTCAAGAACTTCCCAAACATTCTTTCAGTCCGTATCAAAGGGGCAGTTTCCTGATGACAAAGTACTAGAAGATTCAGATTTCCTGCATGTAAATCTGTATTTAATAAATCGGTACCAGTACTACATCTAAGGAGCCAACTGAGATTGGCTCCTTAGATGTAGTACTGACCTTTTTATTCCAGTGCACTTCTCTTTCAACGAGTTCATACAATAGGCTCACTGCCTTCTTACCTTCTGCCTCCACTTCTATAGTATCCAAGGGTTCAACCGTCTCTGTATCCGTCATGTAGCCAAACATGGCCATAGCACACTGCTCAAATGTCTCTTCCAAGGTATCTCCCCAGGCATGTAACCTACAGACAGCAGCATTACTCCATCATACAATAGTAACAAAGAAAGTGGGGGGATGCAGATGAAAGATTGGGGTGCTAGTATAAGTGGGAAAGGAAGTGAATGCAGAGAAGTGCAGACCTGCCATTACCTATGAATAGGGGCATTTGGGAAGAAGATTAGGGAAGCACTGTTGAAATATTGCAAGAGGAAAGGAGCTTCCTTTTGGAGGGACAGAGTGGGAAAGTAGAAAATATTTTACTAAAAGAAGTGATGTCCTTCCTAAATATGGACAGTTGGCATGCATGGAAATAGATCATTTGGAAATAAAGAGGTAGCATGAACATCTGAGGTTGAAGAGAAGAGACAAGGAGCTGAAGAATTAAAACACCTCCATGTAGCTTAGACTTATTTCAGGAGCACTCTAGGCATACCTTTGTGACATTCTGTACCTTGGGGGAGCACCCTGTAACCCCACATATTCCTCATCTGTATATAATTGTGATATTACATATAAAACATGCCTTTAAGGTATCAGTGGGAAGGTTATGATCTGCTGAAAGTCATTTCTCTATGCATTAATGATATATATATATGGATGTGAAGTTATGAGAATTGTGTTGTATGGCTGTCACTAAAACATGCTGTAATTGGGGAATTAGCCAGATGATAGCTCACCAGAGGAAACAGCAAGGAAAGTAACCAACACCTGGGCAGGATGTCAAACAACCCATCAACCACCCTTGTCCAGCAAGGGAGCTACAACTCAATGACTCACTTGCATGAGGCCACACCAGAGGAATTGCTCAACCTTGCCTGGAGACTCAGCAGTGCCCTGAGACATGCCTGGACTTTTGTTCTACAACACAGGGGGCCCAGGCTTGGCCTTTTACTCCTTCACCCACCTACACTGCAAGCAACAAGGACACTCTGAAGACTCCAACTGAGTGGACTGGTCCAGATGTCAAGGGTGAAATCTGTGTACTTTGAACTGCAATATCCAGTGGGGTGAGAAAGACTCCTTAATCTAGTTGTTGCCCAGTCCATAGGGTTGAGAGTTTAGACTGCATGTTTATATTTTATTTCTGCTGGTAACTAATTGACTTTTTGCCTATCACTTAAAATCTATCTTTTGTAGTCAATACATTTGTTTTACTGTTTATCTTTACCAGTGAATTTGTCTGACGTGTGTGGTAAATCTGCTCAGGTTTTGCACAGGCTGGTGTATGTACACTTTCCATTGATGAAGTAGTGAACCAGTTACTAAATTTGCACTGCCCATCTTGAGCAGTGCAAGACGGTATATTCCTGAGGTCCAGTGCTGGGAGCTCCTGGCTCAATGCTGTCACCCCACCAGTTCCTGAGCCCAGGCCACAGTCTGTCCCCCCAGCTAGCTATTCTGAACCCTAGTCTGTGACCCCTAGCAGCCTTGTGTGCCCCACTCTCTGTCCTAACCTGGCTCTGCAGGCAGGGTGCAATGATGAACTTCTACTTGTGGGGGAATTCTGCTCCACTGTGCATGCACAGAAAATACATTCTGCCCCAGAAGTGCTGCAGTTCCACCTTTTGCCCACCAGAGGCTGCTGTGGTGCCAGAACAGCCAGCTGTGTTCAGGTGCTGTTGGCTGTTCTAGCGCCACAGCAGCCTCTGGTGGACAAAAGATGGAACTGCAGCACTTCTGGGGCAGAATGAATTTTCTGTGTGTGGGGGGGAAATTCTGTGTATGCACAGTGGCGCAGAATTCCCCCAGGAGTAAATTTCTGTGTGTAACCTCACTAAGATTAATTCTCCTATCACATTTGATGTAAATCAGGAGCAACTGTGAAGTCAGCAGGGTTGCATCAATGTAAACTGATGTGAGAGGAGAATTGGGCCAAATATATCCACTTTGAGCTTATGGAATGCATACTTAAGCATGCTGGGATGCAGGGGTGCTGGAACTAGGGGTGCAGCAGCACCCTCTGGCTTGAAGTAGTTTCTATCATGTACAGGTTTTCCAGTTTTGTTCAATGGCTTTCAGCACCCTCACTATAAAAGTGATTCCAACGTCACTGCTGGGATGCTAGATATTCTTTGTTTCATTTCAACTATATGGTTTCTCTTGGGAGGGCATGGGGGGTGGATATATTTATCTATTTCTCTTTTGATAAGTTTGTAATGGGTTTCCCCGGAGTGCAGCCTGGGACCGTGGGACTGCTGTGCCCCCTAAACTCTCCAGCCTGGGCTGTGTCTCATAATGCCTTGCTAGTGACCAGCAGCAAACCCCTCTAGGAGCTGTGATCACTCAGCACAACCTCATGTGGAGCCCCGCAGCCAGCTAGATTGCATGAATGCTCCCAGAGCCACTCATGAATCACACAGGGAAAGGCACCAGCCAAATCCCTCTAGCTGAATGGGAATTGGGATGCAAGGCCACATGGGGATGGGGGGAGAAGGGCTGCAGGGACACATAAGGATGGGGAAGAAGGCTGCAGAGACCCATGGGGATGGGAGGTGTGGGGAGACAGGCAGATGTGCCTGACTGAATGAGAGAGGATTTGGGTCAGCAAGGGTCTGCATGAGGGAGGCGTCCAAACTCCCTTACAATCCAGCCTGCCCCTCACCCCCCAAACAAACAAACTGTTCCATACTTCTTCCAGCCACATCCAACAACCCTCCAGGTTCACTTCAGGCTCCTTCCCTCTCCCTCAGCTCCTCCATTACCCCTGACTCCCCCCAAGCCTTTGCACTGCTTCTGACTGGTGCAGGAAATACAGTTCTGTATTAAGAAAAGGAGTACTTGTGGCACCTTAGAAACTAACAAATTTATTTGAGCATAAGCTTTCGTGAGCTACAGCTCACTTCATCGAGTTCTACTTCTACTCACTACTCTGAGTTCTGTATTGTAATTTAAATTAATTACTCAAAGTTCTGTGCTAATATGCCTAGTAAGGAATCTGTTTGTCAAAAAAAATTACCAGAATCTTTTTTGGTTACAGATAAACTTGCTGACAGATATTTTGAAATAAATTACCAAAATAATTGAAACTGGCATGATTATACTGAGATATTTTGACAAATAAAATATGCAGAATTTTGCAGAATTTTAAAATTTTGGGCACAGAATTTAATTTTTTGGCATAGAATTCCCCCAGGAGTAGAAATTGCAGCTGTAAATACTCACTGCACGTCAGCTGTGTGATCCAGATCTGAGGGAGTAGAAGAAGAATAGTTATGAGATCATCATGGTGGTTTAAAAATAAGCAATAATATGGAAGAAAAAGTCAGGTCCTGTTAATAACAAGATAATTTTTTGTGCTTGTTTTGACACTGAAGCTCCAGCTAGTGTGTTAATCTGATTAATTAACAATGACACTGGAAAAGATTTAATTCAGTGTCATCAACACATGTCGACAGAACAGGTTTTTAAAAGAAAAACCACAAAAAGCTAACTTGTTTCTAGTGAAACCACCGATAACATGGTACAATTCAGGGCGGCTTCAACAGTGTTCCCCTTTTGTGGTCCACCAAGGGCACTCACTCTTAAACCTCCAGCTCCCAGCCATCACCTCTCCTGGGGAGAGACCTGCATCTCTCTCCCCCTCCTGAATGGGGTTTTTCCAGGTGGCACAATTCCCTACCTACACGGTGTTATTACCAGCAAGTCAGACTGCCTAAATAGACCAGGGTCTGTGATTTGCTCTCATCCCAGAAGCTATATCCAGCTTAACTGCTACAGTTATACTCTTACACAACTCTAAGTCAGCACTTTTAAGGTGAAAGCATTACAGAGAAAAACACAATTAAAAACAATTCTACACATGCAATAATAAGTTTACCAAAGACCATTCCCACCCCTACTCCAGCAGAGGCTCTGGTAAGAGTTAGTCCTTCAAACCCCCCCAAAATGTTTTGTGGTTACAAGTTCCTAACAGCTTCAGCTCAGCACAAGCACATCCATTCATAGGTCAGTCTTTCCTTTATGCAGCCAGGTGGTCTAACTGTATCCACCGTTTTTTAAAATCAGTTTTTATTTATTAAAATGCTATTCTAGGCCATTCCACCTTTTATCCCCCTCCAATTAATCCATTCTTTTGGTCAGCTCATCAACATTCAGCCCCTCCCTGTGCTTGTGCTCTGACTCCCACTTGCAGAAGTCAAGCACAGACAATGTAACTAAGTTAATTTTACAATTAAAGTGTACTCCCACCTCCATTGTAGGCATAATACCCCAGAGAGGACTGAGCTGAATAAGAAAAAAGCAGCCGGTGGTACATGCTGCTTGCATACAACAAGGTGTGGTGTTGTAATTGATAACAATATTCTGCACCATAATTTTGAAGCATAATGTTGATGGATCAGGACTGGATACAAGAAGTTGGGGAGAACTTAAGAACGGCCATACTGGGTCAGACCAAAGGTCCATCTAGCCCAGTATCCTGTCTTCCGATAGTGGCCAAAGCCAGGTGCCCCAGAGGGAATGAACAGAATAGGTAATCATCAAGTGATCCATCCCGTCGTTCATTCCCAGCTTCTGGCAAACAAGAATCTAGGGACACCATCCCTGCCCATGCTGGCTAATGGCCATTGATGGACCTATCCTCCATGAACTTATCTAGTTCTCTTTTGAACCCTGTTATAATCTTGGCCTTCACAACATCTTCTAGCAAAGAGTTCCACACGGTGGCTGTGCTTCGTGTGAAGAAATACTTCCTTTTGTTTGTTTTAAACCTGCTGCCTATTAATTTCATTTGGCGACTCCTAGTTCTTGTTTTATGAGAAGGAGTAAATAACACTTCCTGATTTACTTTCTCCACACCAGTCATGATTTTATAGACCGCAATCATATCCCCCGTTAGTTATCTCTTTTCCAAGCTGAAAAGTCCCAGTCTTATTAATCTCTCCTCAAACGGAAGCTGTTCCATCCCCCTAATCATTTTTGTTGCCCTTTTCTGAACCTTTTCCAATTCCAGTATATCTTTTCTGAGATGGGCCAACAACATCTGCATGCAGTATTCAAGATACGGGTGTACCATGGATTTATATAGAGGCAATATGATATTTTCTGTCCTACTATCTATCCCTTTCTTAATGATGCCCAACATTCTATTCGCTTTTTTAACGGCCGCTGCACTGAGTGGATGTTTTCAGAGAACTATCCACAATGACTCCATGATCTCTTTCTTGAGTGGTAACAGCTAATTTAGACCCCATATTTTATATGTATAGTTGGGATTATGTTTTCCAATGTGCATTACTTTGCATTTATCAACATTGAATTTCATCTTCCATTTTGTTGCTCAGTCACCTAATTTTGAGAGATCTTTTTGTAGCTCTTTGCAGTCTGCTTGGGACTTAACTATCTTGAGTAGTTTTGTATCATCTGCAAATTTTACCACCTCACTGTTTACCTGTTTTTCCAGATAATTTATGAATATGTTGAATAGGACTGGTCCCAGTAGCAGCTCCTGGGGAACACCACTATTTACCTCTCTCCATTCTGAAAACTGATGATTTATTCCTACTCTTTGTTTCCTATATTTTAACCAGTTACCAATCCATGAGAGAACCTTCCCTCTTATCCCATGACAGCTTACTTTGCTTAAGAGCCTTTGGTGAGGCACCTTGTCAAAGGCTTTCTGAAAAATCTAAGCACACTGTATCCCCCTTGTCCACATGCTTGTTGACTCCTTCAAGAATTCTAGTGTATTGGTGAGGCATGATTTCTCTTTACAAAAAAAAAAAAAAAAAAAAAAAAGGGAAAAAAAACCATGCAGACTCTTCCCCAACACTTGAGCACTTGATTCCCACTGACACCAGTAACTCAGAGGCCCTAAATGCCTTCAATTACATGGCGGCTCCCTAGTATAGCTGCACTTTGTAAGGCATTAGGTTTACATTTAAAAGTGTAGTTAAAAAATAAATTTCCAAACCTGTGCAGTTAAAGCAGATACATGAACAGTCAAAATACTGGTCATCAGCCACTAACTGATCCAAAAAAAGTGTATACATGGACTGTACAATCCATTGCAGACAGATCTCTTTGTACAGAGTCATGTACAGAGTAGTCCAGTGAAAGGGCTAACAAGTCGTGCTCTGCGCACTTACAGTGCAAGATGCAGACATTAGGCCCAATCCTACAAATACTGCCCGTCAGCTCTCAGACAGCTGCTGAGTGAAGAGCACTCTTGAAAATCTGACCAATAATTCTTACTACCTTTAGTAGTCCCATTGACTTATGCCTAGTGTTAGCGTGATCACACCCAGGATGGCACACTTTCTCCATTTTATTATTGGCAGTGCAGTATGCACCGAATCCTGATTCCCCCTTAAGATTATGAAAGACAATTTTAAGCAAAACCTCTCTCTTTCTTAAAAGTCTTTTACAGCTAGGTTTTGGGATGTGTGTGTCAATAACGGTTTTAAGAGAGGACAGTGCACTTAACAAATAAAGAGTATGATGACCTTAAGTAACAAAATCTAATTGAGAGCAAAAGTTAAGGGACAAAAGTAAGTGAGCTAGCGCTTGAGTGAAAACATTAGTTATTAAGATCAATAGGGGAAACCTAGAACTGGTGTATCAGTGTTGTGGCATTGTCAAACAACATATAAATTATAGAACCGAATTTCAAAGCAAAGATGAATAGAGTCTATACCTCCTATCTCTAGCTAAAGCAGATTTCTGCCAGCTCTTATGAGATATTAAAGGTGTTTACTGCATCAACACAGCAAACAAGTGATGATGACTAGATGTCTGTGACAGTTTCTTTTTTTCCCTCAAGGCTGAGAAGTGTCATGTGTCCGGTATATTCTGCAGGCTTAGTGCACAAGCCTTTTCTGTTCATTTATAGCTTTTAAGCGGCCAACACCCTAATATGTGGCATTGACTTTTAAACCATTAAGAAGGATTACAAAACGAGGAACCCACAATATAAAATTGATCTTAAATTATGTAATATTAATTCTTTAAACACATATGAAATTTTCTACATCCACAATTTAGGGATCTAGAATTTAAGTCAACTCACAGTAATACAAAAGGTGTGTGAAATTGTTGGAGACAGATTTAAACTTAGGTCTAAAATAAGTAACATACAACAGATCATTACAGCTGAAACCACGCTCTTGGTTCCATAATCACTTACCTGCTTTGTGAATAGTTTCCCTACCAACTATCTCTAACAAACAACTCATTTCAGCCAGAGAATAAAAATCTTCTCTGATTACAGAAGGAAGATTGGCTCCCTTTTGACTGGTGGAACACGCTGCTGTCATTAGGCTATACTAGGCTTAAGAGCTGAACAAGTCCTGAAACATATGTTAATAAATTACACAAACTACTCTCCCAAATAGGCACAGCCTAAATAAAACTACAGTTAGACCCAGGCTGCTTCCTGTAAGCACCTAAAGCTATTAAATCAAAGCAGGAAGGAATTCCTGGGGAGGGAAGGGGAAAAAAGCCCAGGCAAAAGTCTTAAAGCAGCAGATTAAAGCACATAATGCAAAAACAAAACAGAAAAACGTGTAGCGAAGAAGACGGAAAAAATACATTATCCAGCTAAGATCTCAAGCATTTGTTTAGAGACAAGAAACAGCTTAGAAGGAGTGTTTCCCTGGATGCTTTTGATGAATAAGTCATTGTATAGTTATTTACATCACAGAAAGGCACAAAGTAATTCAACAAATTAAGAATCACAAACAACCCCTACAGTTAATCTACAGGCACACACCCATAATCTGAAAGCGAAAACAGCATGCAGCACCCGTGTATTAAGGAGACTCACCTTTCCATAGTCCCCCTCACCCCCACCCCATGCCCAGCACCCCATGGACTATGTCTGGACAAGGCTAGGAATACTCACACTCATATTTCTTATTGAGGGGCGGGTACTTGACTTTAATGGCCTGCTGGTCCGCTGTCAGATTATAGTCCCTGTAGTTATCTGCCATGATCACTTTAGTGTACACTACTCACTTCCTGCTTTATAAAAATGGCCACCCCCTTCCAGGCTGTCAGGGAAGTTTCCACACGTGATGCTGGTGCTTAAAGAGAGAGTTCTCTTTTTATCAGGCCAGTCTGTGAGGAGTATCAATAGCAATTTTGTAAGAGATCTTTTATTGTACTATGGAGTTGTGGTATTTCAAATGTGCCTCTCTGAATTCCCATGCCACCAAATCCTTCATTCATGGGGGAAATTTAGACCTTGATTCTGCAAAGATTTGACATGTGCTTTTAACTTTATGCGCTATGAATAGTGAACATGAACAGTGGGTAAAGTTAAGCATGTGCATAAGTCTTTGCAGATTTGGGGCCACAAATTGTTAACTCCTTGGAGCAGGAATAATGTCGTCCTTTATGTTCTGTACAGCCCCAAGCATGCTGTCAATAATCCATAAATAATAGAATGATATTAAAACCAAAGTAACAAGTCAGTTGTATAGGAAGCCTGCCTGAGCTTCCAAGCGTCAAATGCTTTCAACTCCCCCTGAAGTTAATGGCATCTGAGGGTATTCAGCACTTTACAGAACTATGCCCAGTGTGCATACGGTAATCTAAACATAGACATGTTACAAAACAAGCCCCTATAAAGCGCAGCTGGCACAAATGCAGACTCTGTAGTTCTCAACCATGTCACTACAGCAGGTAAAAGTGAAATCTGTTCTTTAGGGCAGCAACTGTTTGTTAGGCCCCAATCCTGAAAACACACGCAAATGCTTAAGTCAATGGGGCTCTGAATAGGATCTGGTCCCTAGTGAACAAGGCTGTCAGGGCCCAGTGAGGAGTATAACTTTCCTAAAATCAGCCTGTTTGCAGTTTCTTCAGACTTTCAAACCCCGTTTTAATTTGAAAGGTAAATGGAAATAAACTTCAGGACCAGAAAACACGTGTCAACTGCAGGTTCTGTAATCAAGTATTTATCCCCCAACTGTATCTTCCCCTTCCCCACAGAGTGACCAGCCTTGCTCTTTCCTTAAATTGCTTGCATGTGGAAGGAGCTATCTGCAGCTAAATCCAATTAGCATCCTCAACAGCTGATGGAAATTGTACTGGTTCAAAACAGTATTGCCTGCTCTTGTGATTTTATCATGAGGGTCTCACAATGTGTAGCGTCTTCTTAAAGGCCCAGGTTCTGGAATCATGATATTGCATGATACACCTCTACCCTGATATAACGTGACCTGATATAACACGAATTTGGATATAATGCAGCAAAGCAGCGCTCTGGGGGGTGGGGCTGCGCGCTCCTGTGGATCAGAGCATCAGCATGTCTGGCCCTGACATGCTGCTCTGAGCGGTGTGTTAAGGGTGCCGGGCCGGGGCCTAGGGGTTGGATAAGGGGCAGAGGGTCTCGGGGGCTGGTCGGGGACAAGGAGCTGGGGGGGGTTGGATGGTTCGGAGTTCTGGGGGTGGGGCAGTCAGGGGATGGGGAACGGGGGCGTTGGATAGGGCATAGGAGTCCCGGGGGGCCTGTCAGGGGCCGGGGGTGTGGATAGGGGGCGGGGCAGTCAGGGGACAGGGAACAGGGGGGGTTGGGTGCGTTGGCAGTTCTGAGGGGTCAGTCAGGGGTTGGGAAGTAACTATTAATGACAGAAATGTTTGAGGCCAAAGCAAGTTCAATATAACGCAGTTTCACCTATAACGCGGTAAGATTTTTTGGCTCCCGAGGACCGGGTTATATCGGGGTAGAAGTGTGATTTCAACTTTAATTTTTTAAAGTAAATTTCTAGCCCTTGTGGTTGCAGAGAATATCTTGAAAATGTGAAGCAAGGGATCCCTAAAGAGCCAAAAGGAAAGAAAAAGTACCGAACATTTAATATTTTAAAAAACCCTCATGATTTTTAAAACAATCTCTCGATTTTTATGGGCCAAATTAATTATTTTTCAATGTTTGGGGTTTACAACGCAGGGCTAATAATGTTCTGAATGAAAACATAAGAGAGGAAATCTATAAATAAGTGCATATGTGAAGTAAAATAAGGGTATATCTTTTTACTTTCAGTAGAAGGGAAGGACTTTTTGGAAGGACTAAATAAAAAGCTCTCATAGTGCTTTTTTATCAGGAGATTTTAAAAGAGGTCAGTATCATTATCTCCACTTTAAAAATGAGGAAATGGAGGCTCAGAGATGTGCAAGTGACTTATCTAAAGTCTCCTAGTAGAGACAGAAATAGAAACTGCATTTCCTGAGTCCTAGTCTAGTGTGTACACCTCTAGACCACATGCATTTAGTAGCAGCTAGTCTGCTTTTTAAAATTGGGATTAAGGACAGAGTACAGTCTGTGTCTATCCAATGTAGTGTTTTCTATAATGTCCATCTCTGTTGCACCTAAGTGGTATATATGGAAAGGGGAAAGTATTGACTAGGGTTGGATATAGTCCATTTATGTCTCTCTAGTTGAGAGAACTAAGAAAATAATCAGGAGACAGGAAACATCCAAACATACAGGGCACATAATCAAAAAAACCTTAATTTTGTCTGTAATGTTTTAACTCTTCAGTGAGGAAGGGCGGTAACAAACTATCTAGGAAGCAGATTAAAGGCTGAATTTGAACCTTGTTTCTCAAATTCCGTAATTGTCTGGATTTTAGGGTGTTCCATACTATTATCTGATAATAGACTGCAGTGACTTGTAGACAAAAACTTTTATTCCTAGGTATATTTACTTCCCTTAGATGTAGTATGTAGGGACACACAAACTTTATAAAAACAGAGGTTTATGGGCAATTTAATTTGCATAAAGTGGAGCAGCTAACAGTTTTTCTGCTCTCTCCTAGATGCAGCATGGAGACCTCAAATGTCTGATGGGGCACCTCATTAAAGAACATCTTGGAGCACTGCATGGTGGGGCCTCTAGTCTCTGCGGTGTAGTGCTGCACTATTTAAAACTGCTTGGACCAACATGCAGCATTCCATACTGGGACCATCTGCCTATATTATAGATGGGTGGTTGTTCATTGCATATTCCTCCTTAGTGCACCTTAGCCAGTACATGATACAATATTACTCCTTATCATGGATCCATAGGATCAGTGCTACACTCCCAGTTTTGGAACAGTGTCTTGGAGGAATCCCTTTGATCTGCCAGATCCCAAGGTGTCTCACTTGACTCCCAGGGTAGGCCATGCATCCTTACCATCTCCTGAGACTAAACTTCTGGGGCTTCATCACTTCTGCTTCATACTGAGCTCTGTTCAGCAAGTCCAACTGAAACAGGGTCCTGATAGAGACTTGTACACTCTTCAGGGACGAGTGCACTTTACCAAGTAATTACACTGACACTAACATCGCATTTTCAATACAGGAGGGTTTATTAGTCAGCTGGAACACAGAGTAGGAAGTCCGTAGGTTAGCATACAGAAATTAAGGTTAAAGCATAGTCCAGGTCAGCCCAGAGCACCAGCTAAGCAGTAGTGAACCCCATTTTCAGATACTCTGTCTCTGACTTCCTTCCTCAGCTCCCAGGTAACAAAGCCCCAAGCTTCTTCCAGGAACCATCTCTCATGTCCCCACCTCACACCTCCCAGTCCTTTGTTCTCCAGCTTGGGTCTCTGCTCAGCTTCTCTGCTGAGGCAGGGAAATCCTCCTGTCTCTGGGTCATTGGTTGCTAGGTGTCAGTGTCCTGGTGAGTGGCTTTCCATTGGTTCCATTCCATTCTCTGCCAGTCCTTTTTAATAACACTCATCTAGTCCACTCAAGTGACACAGACACAGCTATGTCTTAGGCTATTTCTACACTACCACTTCTGACGGTATCATTTATATCGCTCCTGGGTGTGAAGCCACCCCCCAACCAACATAAGTTACACTGACATAAGTGCCGGTGTAGACAGGGCTATGTCGGCAGAAGAGCTTCTCCGACCAACATAGCTACCGCCGCTCATTGGGGGTGGATTAAGTTGATGGGAGAGCTCTCTCCCGTTGGCTAAGAGTGGCATTGGTGCGGCTGTGCCACTGTAAGCTCTCTAGTGTGGCCTTAGCCTCCCCTGAGAGCAAACACAGTCCTTTCCCCCCAACTGAGTAGCCACGCAAAGTATAGGGGAAACTGAGGTACACATAGGATTCATAGGTTTCAGAGCAGCAGCCGCGTTAGTCTGTATTCGCAAAAAGAAAACGAGTACTTGCGGCACCTTAGAGACTAACCAATTTATTTGAGCGTAAAAATGAGGATTCGTAAAAATTACATAAAATTTCCCACTGAGTGAGCCGTGTGACAATAGCGGTGGTAGGGCTGGTTGTTGAGTGGCCGGAGTTACACGCAGGCTTTACCCTTCGGTCACTCACTCAGATGACCCCCAATAGTGCTGGCAAATAGGGCACACCTGTGCAATGAGATGGGCCCAACCACTGCCAATGTCCATAATGCAGTGCCAGGCCATAGGGTTGGCGGGCGGCCCATCTGGAAAGGGTTTTGAGGGCCGGGCTGTTCATGGCCGCCACAGCGTCACCTGTGGCATGTGGTGCAATCGCTGAGCCCACCACCCAGGGTGACCCCAACCAATGCACGTGCATGGGGCTCGAAGCGCACAGTCTGTGGTGCCTGTATGCAAGTGGCCCCTGCCTGGTGACTGGCCCTTTAAGGAGACCTGGGCGAGGACAAGGGCCCAGGCCGCCCAACACTGGAAAATGGCGGCTCCCAGGGGAACTTCAGCGGCACCTTCGCCACCCACGTGACCGGAGAGCCCGCTCGCCGCCCTCTGGGCCCGCCCACCCGAGGTCGCCTCGGCGCTACGATTGGCAGCGGGGGCCCGGCCGCGGGCTGTGATTGGCGGCTGATGGCGCGAAGGGCGCGCGGCGCTGGAGCCGCACGCAGCGGGCAGGAAACAATAGAGCGGCGGCTGGCGGGGACGGAGGGAGGCGAGGAGCCGGCTGGCCGCACCGCCTGCACCGACGCCATGGCGGACAAGGAGGGTAGGCGAGAGCGCGGAGCCGACGCGCGCAGGCCCCGGCCGGCCTGGGGCCCCACCCCCCTCTCTGTGAGGGGGGGCGGCGGCTCGGCCCCTTCCCCGGCCTGTGGAGAGCCTGCGCCGGGGGGGGCCGCCTCCCGGTAACGGGGACCCGCGTCGGGTCCCCCTCCCCGCCCGCCGGAGCCGGTCCCCCTGGTGCGAGGCGGCCCTCCCCGGAAGGGCTGGGGGTGGGGCCCCGCTCCCAGGCGGGCTGCTGTGGAGGCGGCCCCTGGGTCTGGGGGGGCGGGGTCCGGCCCCGGGGTGTCAGGCCGCGGGCCCCGCGCCGCCTATGGCGGGCAGAGGGGGGGGCCTTGTCCCTAGGAGGCCCGAGCGGGCGCCTGGTCGCGCTCCGGCCCAGGAGGCGCCTGCTCCCCTAGGGCCCCCGCGTCTGGGGGTGTCAAATGGGGAGGGGGGCTCCCGGAGGGGCCCTTCTGGGGTTCGCCTCCGCCCTCGTAAGGTCACTGCTGAGTCCTGCCCCTGTGAGCGTCAGGACCTTCCGCACCCTCGGCAGGCTCCCCGCGAGCTGCACTCGCCCCTGGGGCTGTGCTTTGCTCATCCAGCCCAGCTGCCCTGGGATTCCCATTTCTTCCCTAGCCGCCTGCTGCTGCTCCCTCTGCCCGTCTGTGAGGTGGTTCTCTGGGGCACGTTTGTCCACTGAAGAACTTCCTACCCTCTGCTTACAGGGGTTCATTCCTTGTGATTCCCCAAATCGCCCTTATCGACTAGTTTAACTCTCAAGGGCCCCAGAAACTCCTCTTCTACATACAGGGAAGTATCTTTGCTTGGTCTGGGTTCTAACCCCATCTTTACTACTGCATTTTTATAGGATTCCTGGGTTGCTCAAACCTAGATAGTATGAAAGGAGGGAGATTTTGTTTTTCATGTTCGGTGAAAACATTAGAGGAAAGAATGCCATTCTAAATTGTGGAAAGCTTTGTGCATTATCTTTAGTGAAGGGTGAGTTGGTAGGTTTAGATTCAACTCTTCTGTCACACAAGGAGATGCAGAGGGATCTATCGGCTGACTTAGGGCTACATAGCCTTGTTGGGGATATTTCTAGTATGAACTGAGCCCAGCTAGGCACTGCTCCTTTGTATTCCAGGCATATTTAATTTTTATTGCTTCCTACATCTGTGTGACAATGGATCTTTAAGTATTGGTTCTGGATTAGTCTTCTTTATCTGAAGAGAGAGAGATGATCGCATGTGCTGCAGGGGATTTTTAATCTAATAGTTGTCTTTTTGGTAGACGTATGGTGTAAATATCAGCAGTGTGACAATGTAAGACAGATAGCTAGTTGTTAAATGCCCACTCATTGTATTGTTGCCAGCTTATAAATGTACTTGTCCATATTAATTTTGTGCATTTTAAAAAAAACTTTAGCAGCCTTTGATGATGCGGTGGAGGAGCGTGTGATCAATGAGGAATATAAAATTTGGAAAAAGAATACTCCTTTCTTGTATGATCTGGTAATGACCCATGCTCTGGAGTGGCCCAGCTTGACTGCTCAGTGGCTTCCTGATGTAACAAGGTAAATTGAGCCTCTTATTTTGAATGAGGAGGGAGAAAGCGATGAAAAAACAAATTTGCTATCACATCTCATATTGCAGTGAGACTGTATAATTGCTGTCTTCCATGACCCAGCTGTTTGTGCTCTTGCCTTATGAGTAGTAAGTTGAGGACTGTGATGGCCTGCAAACTGTTAGCCAATACCTCTGCTCCTCCTTTTTGGTTTAGAAACAAGCTTCTGTTTGACAGTATCTTTTTTTTTACCTGTATTCAAAATATCCAGTTGTTTTCTGCTCTTCCCCCACCACCCTACACCAGACAAAAGCTTCAGAGTAAAATGTCCATTGCCTGCTTCCTTGTCTGCACGCAACCATCCCCTTAATTTCTGAGCCAATTTATTTTTCATCTGCTGCTTGCAAAAAGTGCTAATGAACCTCAAGGTTTTACTCCACTAGAAGCTCCTTGGGCGGTATATCGGGGACACTCTAGAGGGGCAAAGAAAACAAGTAGGCTTTGGTGTTGTGAAGACTCCAGTATGGGATCTGGAAGCAACCTTGTTTGAAGTGAGGGGATTTCCTATCTGAGTAGGAGGGCAGGGACAATGCTAAAATGAGTGGGTGGTTGTGTTGGTTGTTTTGTAAGGGATAAGTTCCAGGCAATGGCTCATTCTGATGAGCTGGTTACAGCTGGATATCTCTTCCTCGATTACTCATGTAATTTCCTTTTGTTGTAGACCCGAAGGCAAAGATTTCAGTATTCACCGACTTGTCCTGGGGACCCACACTTCAGATGAACAAAACCATCTTGTGATAGCTAGTGTTCAGCTGCCCAATGATGATGCACAGTTTGATGCTTCACACTATGATAGTGAGAAAGGAGGTAAGAGATAAAGGAGATGAACAAAGTGGAGTTTTAACCTTTTTCTCACTAGCTCTTGGCCTTTTCTTAGCTTTGGGTTCATAAAGTACAGATATAAAAAAAATTAAAAATTCTTACACTACTAAATCATCAGGAAAGGATTCAGCTTCTCTCTCATGGATTTCTACACAGTACCTCTAATCTATATGCTACACTGAATGAAATTTAATTTTCACTTAGTAAAATGTAACCTTTTTTTCTTGTAACTGTGGTGAAAAGAAAGGGGGAAGGTTTAATCCAAAATGGTGGGGTACAACTGTATATCCATTATGAGATGACTGAATTCTACAGGTTGACTTTTACACTGCATAAAGTATTCCTTTGTAGTGGCTGTTTTCTTAACCTGGTGAAAGTGTCCTTTTCCTCTGCCCTAGAGGGGGTGTAACGTTTCAAATGTTCTCTTTAGTTTGAATCCTGCTGACAATATTTTGCCAGCCCCTTCAGAATAAAAAGAATGATTGTACTTTTGTCCAGTTAAATAGTCAAATACTTCGGGTTTGGATCCCATGTTTTCTGCAGCCTTGTTTGGCTGCCAGTGTTCCTATTTGTTATAAGGAATGGCTATTTTAGTCAGTTTAATCAGTTGTTCTGCATGACATATATCATTTCCAATCCTGTTGTTTGCTGTGTACTTTCTTGCTAGAAGCCAGGATTGTGCAATTGACATTTTGATCTTTGGACTTCTCAGTATTGCTCATAAACAGGAGTCTATCTAATAAAATACTTCATTTTAGTATTTATTTTCCAGAAATGTCAAATCTCAGTAAAGCTGCTTCTTTTCTCCTTCATATCTTAATCCTTTTTGTTTTTCATGATGGGTATTGAATCACAATATTTGAATACTACTTGCAATTTTAAGTGAGATAGGAAGTCTGTAGAGAATCTATTCACCCCAAAACTTTTAATCATGGTCCTAAAATGGTTTTAGTTTTAATTTAATGACTTTCACATTAGTGTCTCTCAAGGAATATACCGCACAATACTTGTTCTCAATTTTGTATTCAGATGCTAAACAGCTTCAAAAAGTTATCAACTAATTTTTTTAGTCATCTGACTTTCTATAACCCTGATATATATTTGCTACTCCTCATTCTTCCACATGAGGCAGTATGGCCTATTGAACTGAGTACTACACTAGAAGCCAAGAACACTTGACCTAATCCTAGCTGTGGCACTAATGAATGCCTTGTCTAAACACCCATGGCAAGGCCTCCTATTGTGGCCTTGGGCAGGTTGCTTAATGTAACCTTTCTACCTCAGTTCCACTCTGTAAAACAGATTTGTTTGCTATTATTGTTCATCTAGCTTCTATTTTAAGCATATTTTATTAGTTGTAAATGAGAGGAACATAAACAAGAACTTTGTTTAACTTATTACAAAAACATTAACAAGGACTATAAACTTTGTTAGTTATTTTTAATGTCCCAGTACTGTAAAGTACATTCATCACAAAAGAAAACCTTACCATTTTACTGAGTTCAGTTGATGAGATTTAGTGAATTAATAGTTTTCTATCTAAAAATTTTAAAATTTCTCTGAAAGTCTCATTTCTTGCATTCATGGGCCAGATTCCAATGTGGTTTCATTATCATTCAGAAATGGAAGAGAAATCTACTGTGAATCCACTCATAGGAGTAGGTAGATTGATGCCAACACTGTGGAAGAGAGGTCAGGAACTCTGTCCAGGGATTCTGTCACTCTGACACCTTTCTCACCTCTGGTCCCCTGCTGCCAGATCAATGGTGGTAGGTCCTATTCTCTTTCCTAGACTTGGGGTTGCCTGCCAGATTTTTCATACAAGGTCCTGTATCTTCCTCAGGGAGCCTTGGGGGTAGGCTGAATTGGTCCTGTCTGCAGAGGCAGGCTGAACTGTTGAACAAAATTGTGCTGTAGCTCCAGGCCTTAAAGGACAGTATGATGCTTTTGTTAAATAAAGTTTGGTACCATCTAACTGGGCAAGACTTGAACTGTGTTGTGTTTAGGAACAGATGTGTTCTGATGGATCTCCCAACATACATCACCTATTTGTAGAACAGATAGGCTCTTTTAAAACTATTAGTCTTGAACCTTCACCAGTAATAGATTTGTAAGTTCCTTAGCTGAAATAATGAGCAGAAGCTTCTAGTAATAAACTGACTTGGGGGTTTGGGAGCTAGTTAGAGCCCTGTTGTGTTGATGTAACAACAACAAATGTATTTGAAAATCAGCTTCTCCTGGCTTATTTTCTATGAATATTGCTTCAGAACAATGAATTGTCCTATAATCTATGTGGATACTTCTCTGGCCTTGTTGAGTTCTCATATTCTATTTTGAATGACATGCTCAGTTCACTATTAACAGCTATTTGTTCCTTATTTCCAGAGTTTGGAGGCTTTGGCTCTGTTAGTGGGAAAATTGAAATTGAAATCAAGATCAACCATGAAGGAGAAGTGAACAGAGCACGCTACATGCCCCAAAATCCATGCATCATTGCCACAAAAACTCCATCCAGCGATGTCCTGGTCTTTGACTACACCAAACACCCCTCTAAACCAGGTGTCTGTAGCTCTCCTTTGCCATGGTCCAGAGCTGAGCACAAACTCTAGTGGATAGGCCTTATGAATCTGTGTGTGTGGGAAGGGTGAAACAGCCCAATAGAAGCTTAAGGGCTTGTGTGGGATACATCTTGTTTTTAACTCTTAGAATTAAAGCTGATTTTTGTTTCTTATGTAGAAGACTTCTCCAAGGAACTAGTTGATATGTGTTCTCAGTGGCTGCCTCACTGAATGCTCTGTCATGTCTTGTTTAGAATCTAATTTTTAAATATTTATGTATTGTCTGAGTGGGGCAACACTAGCAGTTCCTCACTAAGGCAGTGTTGGGAGTTCACCTGTTGTGGTAATGGAGGATGCTCAGTGACCAGTTGGAAGCTGTTTTGTTTGCTAGGTGGCTGAGCTGCTGTCCTGGGATGTAACAGGGATGTAAAATCATCAGCAAACAGCCTAGGGAAAGCAGGGAGCGGGGGTAGCCTTAAAAACTAATTTGGCCTCTTTTGGGAGAAGCCAACGAAGATCATTGCGAATTACAAAATGAGTGGGTTACATTGCACCATCCAGCCTGACAAATTACTTCTTGATTTACAGATTGTAGACACGGAGCAAAGACTGTCTTTGTTTTGACAGCACCTTAGCATAATGGAACCCTGGTCCAGAATTAGCTCCTCAGTAATAAATGTTTTGAAATATTATTCCTCCTTTTAGCAGTTTAAGAAAACATTAGTTCTAACATTTTTCTTTAGCCTTGTAGATTGTCTTGGTGCAGTCTACAGCTTTTCTTAAAAATGAAATGGTCCCACTGCTGGAGAAAATACTCGAGACTAAAGTGGAAAATTCTGTTTTAAAATGTGAAAGCAAAGCTTGGGGAAGCACTGTAGAACTCTTTTTTTTTTCATGGTGGTCTGGGGTGGGCTTGCATGAGTGGAGCTGTTAGGAACTGAAGCTTTCTGACACTGCCTTTGCAGACCCTTCTGGAGAGTGTAACCCTGATCTGCGTCTTCGTGGACACCAAAAGGAAGGCTATGGACTATCATGGAATCCAAATCTGAGTGGGCATTTGCTTAGTGCTTCTGATGATCACGTGAGTATTGTAAATATATGTAGAATGCTGTGCTTTAGTTGATTAACTATTGCTTTTTTGGGGGTGGGTGGGGGGAGGTGAGGAGAGTTCCTCTATCTTAAAGATACGCTTTTTCTTTAAGACCATCTGCTTGTGGGATATTAGCGCTGTTCCAAAGGAAGGTAAAGTGGTGGATGCAAAGACCATCTTTACAGGGCATACAGCAGTAGTGGAAGATGTATCTTGGCACCTGCTCCACGAATCTCTTTTTGGATCTGTTGCTGATGATCAGAAGCTCATGATGTAAGTGGGTAGTATCGTTATTTGTAAAGTTGAGAACATTCCCCCTTTTGATGTTGGACAGGAAAAGTTTATATCCCATCACGTTCCCTCTCTTTTTGTAGTTGGGACACCCGGTCAAACAACACCTCCAAGCCCAGCCACTCTGTGGATGCTCACACAGCTGAAGTGAACTGCCTCTCTTTCAATCCCTATAGTGAGTTTATTCTGGCTACAGGATCAGCTGATAAGGTATGGTCTGTCTTGAATGTGGACAGATGACATCCTTTAAGCTCATGTTCACACAACTATATATTGCTAACTCTGGTAAAAGTATCTCTTTCCTTTAATTTTATTTTTCCTTCTTCCTGAATAGACTGTTGCTTTATGGGATCTGAGAAACCTAAAACTGAAGCTGCACTCCTTTGAATCTCATAAAGATGAAATATTTCAGGTACAGTAAAATGGTATATTTTTATGGAATTACTTTGATTTTGTTTCCTGCAGTTGCGGGGCCTCCAACTTACTGACACCCTGCACAGCGTTAACATATATTGATTAAAAATTAGTCCATTTTGTTCCTTTCCTTCCACTGCTCTTAGCACTAAGGATATTTGCATTAAAAATTTGTGGCGGTTTTTGGCAGCTTTATGTGACTCTCTCCACAGTAACTAGTTGCAGTGAGGAGCTGCAGCAGATAGTGAGCCCTTTAAATGTGGGAGAATACCAAACCTTTAAGGGAGTTAAAATGATTGGGAGAAAGGAACAGGTTAGATGAGAGGTAGCTTTAATGGCTTTTCCTCATTATCACTAAAGAGAGAAATGTTAGCAATACAGAGTAAAATTAAATTATTCATGGTGGTAGACAGAAACAAGGTGGTGTGCTGAAATGTCTGCAGCATGTTCATCATCTGGATTCGTCCCTCAGGGAACGCTGCACCGTCTTAGAGTACAAACTGGTGACCAATAATGGGGATATTCAGGGTCAGCTAGAGACAGTGAGCAATTGGGAAAGCAGGACGCCTTTTTTAGACAGGTTAGCATCTTCAGCATCAGAAGAGATGGCAGGTGACGATAATTGTTCGAGAGCAGCAAAATGGAAGACTGATTCGAAAGAAAAGAATATGCAGGGGTTTGTTAGGTAAGATGCTTACTATCACTGAGAACTATAACAGTTTCTAAATAGAACACTTGATGGCTTTTACATGCATTGTTGAAAGATATGTGCTTAGAACCCAACACTCTTCCCTTGACCTCTGGCCCAGCTGCTGGATTAAGTAGCATTCCCAGGAATAGTTTGTCCTCCAGTTGAAGGCAATAACTCTAGTATTTGGGCTGGTATAAACAGGATTGTGGGACTTCTTCCTTTTCCCTTCTGTTCTGCTTTTTCTGTGCTCCATGTAATCTTGCCTCCTATTTCACATGAGTGCATGGTTTGTTGTGTAAGTGTAACCCTCATTATCGCAGATGGGAGGGAAAGCAGCTTCCTTGGAGGATGCAGTGCTTTTCAGTAAGCATCCCACATGAGAAGGAAGACTGGATGTTGCAGCTCCCTGGAGTCTGAGTACATCACCTCATTCATGCTTTAGGCATGCCGTCATGAGTGTTCACAAGCCTCTCTTCCATGTAGAAGCATTATCAATGGAAAATTCATATTTTGAATTGATGCGTTTACAACCTGAAACTGGAAAATTGCATTCATGAGAGAAAGCAGATGTAGCTCCACTAACTGTCTCATGCATCGCTTGTTAAGATTCATCTCCTTTCTGATGTGCCCTTATTTGTGCAGGTTCAGTGGTCTCCTCATAATGAGACTATTTTGGCTTCCAGTGGTACTGACCGCAGGCTAAATGTCTGGGACTTGAGGTAAGTCCTAAACTGGCAGTGTTACCTGCTATTGTCTTTCCTGAATCAATTCCCTTGTGTCCTATGAAAACTCTGTTTACATTTTGCTCTTGTTTCTACTACAGTAAAATTGGAGAAGAGCAATCCCCTGAAGATGCAGAGGATGGCCCACCGGAGCTGTTGGTAAGTTTCTCAGACCATAACGCAGGATCTGACATGCTCTACACTGTAGACCTGAATGCTCTGTCTTTTGTGTTTTCCCCAATACTAGTTTATTCATGGTGGTCACACTGCAAAGATATCTGATTTCTCCTGGAATCCCAATGAACCCTGGGTAATTTGTTCTGTATCAGAAGACAATATTATGCAAGTCTGGCAAATGGTAAGTTTCTTTGTGGTTGGCTGGTGTGTGGGGGGTGTTTTTTGTTTTCGTTGTTTGGTGGCTGTGTGCGGAAATGACACTATCTCAGATCTATTGAGCAGAGTAGAATTCCCTGCTCTGATTCAGACTTGCTGTGCAGTACTGAAGTTGATTTAGGTTTTGTTGTTTTACAAACATTAAAGAAACTACTTCATGTTTCTCAATTCCAAAAATGTGGGGGGTTTTTTGGGACGATATAAACGTTCCCTTCCAGTATTTGGAAACCACACATTATATTAGTGTGTGTGAGAGCCAAAGGAGAAGTTGAAAACTAATCGGTCATTGTCCAAAGTGAGTGAAATGCTTACAAATGGTAAATAGAATAAATGGGGCTGGAGAAATTAATTTTATATTTTACATAACTCCAGTTAGAAGCATAGGAAAAGAAAGTAGTGTTTTTAAGTGACTTATACCCTAACAGTCCCTTTTTTACCTCCTGCTTATCCACCTGGAAATGGATGGAATATCCACTTCACAGGGGCTTTGGAATGATCGTGTTGAAGTGCTTTGAGATCTTCTGAAAGGCACTGTCTGAGAGTAGTGTATGTTAAATATATGGAAAAGATCCTTTTTTATTGTTTTTAAATACAGTGGGATTCTCAGTGATCTTCGCTTACAATTAAGGAGGCAAGTCCCTAATTGTGTATTATGTACAAACTACAGTCTATATAATGAGCCTTTGTTTAAGAAAATAATGTAGAAAACATGACCATTATGAGAAGGTTGTCGTATTTATAGTAACACTTCTGTAAATGCTAAATGGCCTTGAGGGATATAGGGTGAGAGCTCAGTATGTGGAGATGAGCAACTGCTAGAACTGCAGTCCTTGGGAGTGCTCCAGTTGAATCCCTTTAACTTGGATAAATGTTGTCTATTAAGTGCTTCTCCAATTCCCCATCCTCTGTATCTGTCTTACAGGCTGAGAACATATATAATGATGAAGACCCTGAAGGAAGTGTGGATCCAGAAGGTCAAGGGTCCTAGATGACTGATCTTTTACTGTTTTTAGTCCTCTTTCCCTCTCTTCCCTTCCAGTCCTGATATTGATTTAACACTGGTTTTGAAACACACATAGACTTTGTGTTCAGCCTTCCTTATGTAGATACCATCAACAATGCTTTTAACTCCAACAGTGAGGACCCTAACTTAAGGGCTTGGCCCAACTGAGCTGGTACTGTGCTATAGCTCCTTGTTTAAATTTCCTACAGAAGTTGATTGTGTATCGAGCTGGCCTAAGATGCCTTCATGAAGTGGAAAAAAACTCACTTTTTTTCCTCTCTTCTGCTTATATGCTACAGCTGCAGGTTTTCTGGTTAACTTTAACCAAGGTTTAAGGGGTGGAGCCACCTAAGTGTGCCTGAGATGATGCAGTTCAAATGTTGCAAGGGGTTTTAATCTGTGAGCAGTTGATAAGTGGAGAGTGGTGTCTCTTGTCCTCTTTTTGGTAAAACTCAGAATATCGGGATCCTTTTCGTCTGTGTGCCAGTATTTTCAAGTGCAGATTCTGACTTCAACCAGAACTAGAGTTCTTTCCTTAATTCTGGATTTTCACTTCCCCATCTGGTGGGCAACACAGAATTTTGGATACGGTAGCTATTCCTGCAGATCATTGTTCACCACCCATGTAGTTTGCTCTATTGTGTGTTCTTGAGCTGTGTTTTCATACTATATTTTCTTTCCTTTCTGTGAAATGGTTTTTAAAACTTGGGACCACCAAGTTGTAAAGTTGTATGTTTTTACCTGACTGACTTACCACAGATGGCATGCCCAGTAATCTGAAAACACCATTGGTAGCTGGTATATGTAAAACAAAATATTAAATGTGGATGAGCAACTTTTTTTTTAGGAGTTAGTCCTTGACCACTAGCTTCTGCACATCTCCCACTAGGGTGACCTGTTCCACCAGTAGGCTGTTACTCTCCATGACTAATTATGTGTAAGTGCTTCAGATGGAATAAATTGTTTTTCTACATAAATGGTGTGCTGCTTTGATTTTTTTGAATCTTATCTTCAGGAAAAGTGCATTCTCAAGGCAAAATTGTACCTCTTACAATAGAGATGCTTTCTGAGCAGCAGTGTATGGAGACATACCTTCCAGGAGGTTCTTTAAAAGATGTGACCTGCAAATGCTGCCAGGAGAATGCTGGTGTGTAGGAGGCAGGAGTATGGCTGCTCCTCCATCAGCCTCTGGGGCTATTAGCATTGGCAGTAGTATCATGTAGCATCTTCTTTGTGCCCCCTGCAGCCAAAATATGGCTGTCGTATTAGGGGAGGAATGAAGGGTGCGCTCTTGCCCATTCCTTCTAGAGTACATGTACAGAGCTATCCATAATTTAGCCTTCAGAAAGTTCTTCTGTTCACACCCTCTCAAGGACAAAGTTCTAATGGTGTGGCAGACTTGGGTGGGGGAAGAGTCCCAAACCTTGATATTCATGAGGTCAGAAGATAAAATTCAAGGTTTTGTAGCATGGATTACCTTTTTATATAAGGCTTTGTGGTTCTGATTCATTCAACATTAAGGTAAAGCTTGGCCTTCAAGAAGGCATGAGCAGACTAGTAACCCTTTTCAGAATTACACCTCAGAGTCTGAATCTCCCCAGGTGCTTTGAGTGGGGCTGTGTCTATACTACAGATGCTGTGGTGGTGCTGCTGTAGTGCCATGGTGTAGATACTTGCTACAATGATGGAAGGGGGTTCTCTCTTGCTGTAGTTAGTTCATTCCTCCTACAGGCAGTAAGTAGGTTGATGGAATAATTCTTCTATTGACCTACCTGTGTGTACACGGGGGCTTAGAGGTGTCGTTAAGCCACCCTCAGGAGTGAAAGTTCCACACCACTGAACAACATAGGTCCGCTTAAGTTTTAGATAGAGACCAGGCCTGGGTCTTAAATCCCCCTAACAATTGTTAATAGGCTGTTAGGTCTACATCCTATGATGATTGTTAACGTGTGAACAAATTTACAGCTGTTTTGATTTGATCATGTGAGCACGTTGCAGTCTCCATGAGGCAGAATGTGCTTTGGGATATACAAGCAGCCTTTAAAACCTGAATCCTTATTTTCAAGGTGAGATTTTTATATAAAGTGGAAACAATTTATTTGGGAACTCAGTTTATGGACCCTACTAGAACATATCACAATACAGCAGTCATCTTTTCAGCTACAAAAGAAACAATCCTGTTTACGGTGCAACAACAGTAGTTCTTTGAAGTGTTTCTTTGAAACAAAAAAAAAATTGGCTTTCTGTATGACCCTTTCTGTGCAAGCTTATATGATCCACCTACAAAACAAGATCGGATATGCTTTCCAAACACACAGCAAAACAGCTATCATTCGTCTTTATATGTTCATTGTTTAGTACAAGTGTACTTTTCTGTGCCTTCCTGGAGGACAGCAGCTTTATTCTTTTCTACCATGCTAGAAGATCAACAGAGCAGCACCTCAAGAAATATAAACAAGCAAATGATTGTCTGGTATTCCTGACTTTAAATAGTTGCTATGCATTATTTAGGAGGGGGTGAGCAGGGAGAGGGGAAAAGTAAGTGTCCACTGCAGATACCTCAGTCCTTCGCATTGAGCTCCTCTGCATTTATTTTCTGATAAAATAAGGAAAGTCCATGGGTCAGTCCTGGTCTGCTTTTTCTTCTGAGTTGCAAAGATGACCATAGATTTCTAAGCAGCCTCTGCAACGGAATAAAGTAAATTTAGGCCACCAATTCTATGAAATGATCTGGAGAGTTGTGGGAGGAAGACTTTATTTATGAAGAACACTCTAGTGCTGCAAGGTGTGCAGGAATAGCACTGGATAGCAACCAGGTTGGCCAACTAAGCATGTAGAACTGTGAGATTTGCCTCCAGAATGCAGATCAACTTATCCTCAGCACAGAGTTTGACAAACGAGGAACTACTGCTATGGCAGAGAGAAGAATGGAGTTGACATGCAGGCCACAGGCAAAGGAGCAGACGACCCACACTTTCAAATGTGGGTGCCCAATTTTAGGTTTCTTATTTAGATATCTCAATCCATATTAAGTGGCCTAACTTTTAGTGGTGAACACCGCAGCATGTGTAAGTATCCAGGAATTCTGACTATTAGGCAACTTTTATTTAGGTGCAGATATGGACTTAAGAGTCTAAGATTGATCATTCACATTTGAAAATGTTGGCCTTTGAAACCTGTGATTCAGAATAATCTGGCCTACATCTGTAGTGTCCTAAAGTCTTTGCTATCTGATACCCCTTCAGAAGGGCCCAGATAAACTTCATCCAAGAATATTAAAGAAATTGGCACATGAAATTGCAAGCCCATTAGCAAGAATTTTTAATGAATCTGTAAACTCAGGGGTTGCACCGTATGATTGGAGAATTGCTAACACAGTTCCTATTTTTAAGAAAGGGGAAAAAAAGTGATCTGGGTAATTATAGGCCTGTTAGTTTGACATCTGTAGTATGCAAGGTCTTGGAAAAAATTTTGAAGGAGAAGGTAGTTAAGGACATTGAAGTCAATGGTAAATGGGACAAAATACAACATAATTTTACAAAAGGTAGATTGTGCCAAACCAACCTGATCTCCTTCTTTGAGAAAGTAACAGATTTTTTAGACAAAGGAAACACAGTGGATCTAATTTACCCTAGATTTCAGTAAGGCATTTGATACTGTGCCACATGGGGAATTATTAGTTAAATTGGATAAGATGGGGATCAATAGGAAAATTGAAAGGTGGATAAGGAATTGGTTAAAGGGGAGACTACAACGGGTCCTACTGAAGGGTGAACTGTCAAGCTGGAGGGAGGTTACCAGTGGAGTTCCTCAAGGATCGGTTTTGGGACCAATCTTATTTAATCTTTTTATTACTGACCTTGGCACAAAAAGTGGGAGTGTGCTAATAAAGTTTGCGGATGATACAAAGCTGGGAGGTATTGCCAATTTAGAGAAGGACAGGGATATCCTACAGGAGGATCTGGATGACCTTGTAAACTGGAGTAATAGGATGAAATTTAATAGTGAGAAGTGTAAGGTCATGCATTTAGGGATTAATAACAAGAATTTTAGTTATAAGCTAGGGACGCATCAATTAGAAGTAACGGAGGAGGAGAAGGACCTTGGAGTATTGGTTGATCATAGGATGACTATGAGCCGCCAATGTGATATGGCCGTGAAAAAAGCTAATGCGGTCTTGGGATGCATCAGGAGAGGTATTTCCAGTAGGGATAAGGAGGTTTTAGTACCGTTATACAAGGCACTGGTGAGACCTCACCTGGAATACTGTGTGCAGTTCTGGTCTCCCATGTTTAAGAAGGATGAATTCAAACTGGAACAGGTACAGAGAAGGGCTACTAGGATGATCTGAGGAATGGAAAACTTGTCTTATGAAAGGAGACTCAAGGAGCTTGGCTTGTTTAGCCTAACTAAAAGAAGGTTGAGGGGAGATATGATTGCCCTCTATAAATATATCAGAGGGATAAATACCAGAGAGGGAGAGGAATTATTTAAGCTCAGTACCAATGTGGACACAAGAACAAATGGATATAAACTGCCCACCAGGAAATTTAGACTAGAAATTAGACGAAGGTTTCTAACCATCAGAGGAGTGAAGTTTTGGAATAGCCTTCCAAGGGAAGCAGTAGGGGCAAAAGATCTATCTGGCTTTAAGATTAAACTCGATAAGTTTATGGAAGAGATGGTATGATGGGATAACATGGTTTTGGTAATTAAATATTCATGGTAAATAGGCCCAATGGCCTGTGATGGGATATTAGATCGGGTGGGATCTGAGTTACCCAGGAAAGAATTTTCTGTAGTATCGGGCTTGTGAATCTTGCCCATATGCTCAGGGTTTAGCTGATCGCCATATTTGAGGTCGGGAATGAATTTTCCTCCAGGGCAGATTGGAAGAGGCCATGGAGGTTTTTCGCCTTCCTCTGTAGCATGGGGCACGGGTCACCTGCTGGAGGATTCTCTGCTCCTTGAAGTCTTTAAACTACGATTTGAGGACTTCAGTATCACAAATATAGGTGTGAGGTTTTTTGCAGGAGTGGTGGGTGAAATTCTGTGGCCTGCATTGTGCAGGAGGTCAGACTAGATGATCATAGTGGTCCCTTCTGACCTAAATATCTATGAATCTATGAAAGGGTGGATACAACTAATTCCTTCTTTGGCAGTCTGAGGAAAGCATGATATTTCTCTGGAGTGAGGGACTATTTTCTGAAACTGTACAAAAGGAAAAAGTGTGGGGGAAATGAATGCTACAATAAAAAGGAAAATTACTAAACACCTCCAGAGCCTGTACAGCCCAAGGAAGGGGTAAGATGTCTCAAAGTGAAAACCTTGAGAAGCGAGACCAATGATTGTACTGATGCAAATCAATGCATTTTTGTTCAAAATTCTCGGCATTGTGGAGCATTCCCATAACAAGATGAAGCGTCCTGAGGAAAAATTAGCTGTAGTGGTATCTTGGCTAGAAGGGGAATTTCCCCCCCTTGCTTGTGGTGATGGAGACTATCCACTGGTGCATTTCCCAAACTTTTCCAAAACGGGGGCTGCCTTCAGGAAAATTGTGCCCCCATTACAATCCTTCTGTGTTGCTAAAGGTCTGTCCATTTTACTTTATATCCATCTCCTCCTGCTCTCTGGTAAATACTTGAGTTCCAGTCCCTCCCCTTTCTGGCTGACACTAATGGTATTGTGCCTAGTTTGTACAGTAAGTGCTTTCCATCAAAGTAGTAGTGCTTTGGCCCCCTGCTTGTATAGGAACTAGGAGCCTTAGGCTCCTACTCAACCAACGTCTAAGTCTGCCCTTGAGAACTACTTAAAATTAAAAATAAACTGACTTGTAAATAGATAGCTCCTGGTGCAGGCTGGTCCTCAGCTCTTCTAATTCTTGGTTCTTACGTTGCTGAAGTTGGACCTCATTTTTCAGCTCCCTTAGCCTCTCTTCCATCTCTTCCATCTGTTCCTGTGGACAAAGAATATGTCTGATGTGTAACTCTGAAACACAGTGCCTGGGAGATGAAGGTTTACCAGCTCTTAGTGTTGCTTTCGTGGGGAGGGGTGGAAGGGAGAGGTTTTGCCCTGCTTACAGCCATCAGTATAGCAGGTCTGTCTGGTTACATTATGGGTTTGCACAGTTGCAGCTATACTGATGGCTAACGCCACCCATTGATTGATTTCCCCGGTATAGATAAGGAACCTAGTTTGCCTAGGGAGGAAGTTCTGCTCTTGGCTGAATGTGCTAATGCATGTTCGCTAGGCTCATCTGTCTGTATGGGATGTTTCTCAGCTCATAGTGCCTCAAGAAGCGACAACTGACGTGTAATACAAACAGGAAAATTGTGTGTTTCAGAGAGATCTAATCTGTATTTTTATCTTCATGTAAAATTTCCAGGAGCTGAAGAAGAAATTAATGGGGAAAGTATGCCCTGAGTTCTTGTGTGATGTGGAAATAGCGGGGAGATCGTCCAAATCAATTTTCAGCAAGCCCTGTCCTTTCAAAGCGCTGAATAGGGAGAGAAATCTAAAATGAAAAGTTGATGTAAAGCCATAAGCTGATCTGGACATAGATGGCTTGACCTCTTCATACAGAGCCTGCAGCATCTGTTACCTTCATGCATGATCAGGGGAACTTGCCAAAAGCTTTTCAACAGCAACATTCAGAAAGGCTATAGGGATTGAAATCCAAGTCCAGTTTTAGAAGCCACTGGCTGCCTTGGCTTGCTTTAATTTAGCTGAAAAGCTGCAAAGTGAAATGGGGGTAAATGTTGTGGATCATCTTCATCTAAATGCACTCTGCAGGTATTTAATTGCTTTTCCTTTCCTTACAAAATGGGGGAGAAATGCTTAACATTGGACATTTCTCTTGTCTTTATAGATAACCTGTGGCAAGGGAGACAGCCCAACCCTGTGGCAGAGTACTTGACACTGTTACTGTACTATTAATGCAGGAGGAAGTCAGCCAGGCAGTGCTTTCACTGGGACCCAAAATGTTAGGTAAACAGCTGTATCTGGGCATTCAGAAAGGCTTTTACTTGTAAAGGAGCACCAACTTCATTTACTAGATGGCATAGACTCTGACTATTAATAGCAGTGTTAAGAAAAGCAGAGATAACAATACTGAAAATAGTCTGCCGTTATAGGCCTTGACAGTACATTCTCCCCTTTGAATTTTGTGGGTTTAGGTTTGGTCTCAAAAAGCATATTCTAGAAATAGAAAAAACTAGGGAAAGTGTTTTGTTTAAAGACAGGGAAAGTATTTCTATAGGAAGACATTAGAATTGGACTATTATGTTTAGAGAGGAGGTGAATATGATAAGGTATAGAAACAGGGTCAGCTAGGGGGCTTCTGTTTATCCTCTGTCCTAATACAAGAACAAGATAAAGGAAATGCAGCAGACTTTAGAATGGAAAAGGAAACTTACACAACTCATTGAACCTGTGGAACAGTGCTAAAAGAGTGTGGCAAATAACTTAGTAAGATTCAGAGAAGGAGTGGTCACTTATCTGAATAATATCTGCTATTGCACCAACTGGGATAAAAAATGTTTTAAGAGGCATAAACCTTCACATTTCAGGGCATAAATCAACTATTAGCTGCATTTGCTTAGAAAGAAATTCCCTCTCCTTTCCATTCCCCTGAGCAGGTTGTTGCATAAGTAGCCATAATGAAGGTTTGTATCTTTCTTTAAAGCTTCTAATGTTGGCCACTGGAGGATACCGGATACCAGACTGGATGGGACATTGGTCTAATCCAGTATGGGAATTTGGAGGAAAATCATTTTTCTCTCTAGGAGGGGAAAATGGCCCTACTTGAAACAATAGAGAGGGGTCTATAGCTCTTCCCATCAACATCAGTAGTTTAGTATTAACAGTGTGTTTGGCTTAGGCATTTATAATGGTGCCAAACATCTCCACAACTGGTCCTCTGTGTTACTCAAACCAGTTGCTAGCAAAGGCTTACGTTTTCAAGATATTTGACATCCACTCTCTGGCTTTGCCAATGATGGACCAGTGAGGGCAATTCCAATGTGTCTTACACAGCGTCCTGAAGCTCACCAAGTTAGCAGCCCAGTGTCCTGCCAACAAGGTGACAAGATAAATAACAGGCGTAAACCATTTAAGGCTTTATAAACTAACCAGCACCTGGAACTAATCCCAGAAGCAGACAGGGTACTCTGAACACTAGTGTCTTCGTAGAAGCTCACTCATTATAAGAGGAGCTGCTGTATTCAGCACAAAGTGAAGCTAATAGGTGCTTCTCGAGTAGCCCAGGCAGAAATGTGATGTGCTGCAAGTTGGACTCTTTAGATACATCTCTCTCTCTTTGTTTCTGATGTGCTTATCTCTGTGGTATTTGAACATGCATGTCTCTAAGGCAGAAATAAATCTGCAGGTGTGTGTTACATACCTGTAAGCTAGTGTGTGTCTGTATATTGGATATGCAATAGTATTGTAGTCCTGTTGGTCCCACTTTATGCCTGTGTATCCAGTATACATAGACACGTTCTCCTGGGACAAATCTAAATAGAGAGAGGGTCAGATCCTGTGGTGGTGTTAATCGGTGTCGCTTCATTGAAGTCAATGGAGTTTCACTGAATTATACAGAGGATCTGTTTCGTTGTGTCTAATAAGTCAGTCAAAGCTTGGAGGCTTTTAAAAAAACAAAACTTTTAGCAGGACTTGTATTGGACATCTGATTTAAATACAAATACATAAGACAACTGCTGCAAGTATAAAAATCAACAACTTTGGCACTACACTGCTTCGCAGGCTTTAAACAAACTCCTTGACAATGAACATGCATGTGATAAACTCATGGTGGTGTGCTGTAGGCCCTTAATTAATATTTGCTTTTAAAGTAACACAGCTAAAGTTATTTCTGCTCCACTGTGTTTCACACAGTGTGCTAGGTAGGGACTGGCTTTATTTGGAGGTGTTATTTAGGTGCCTCATGTCTGAAGAGGAGATCAGTAACTGATCCGGTTAAACTAGAAGAATATTCCCTTTGGCTGCCCATGGTGATGAATCCATAGCAATATCGCCTGGTGTCCTCCTTATTTCTAACCTCTTTTTTGCCTACCTAGCAGCTGCCATTGCTTTGCCTTGCCTCCATAAAGGAGAGGGGACATCTGTCTTTTCTGGGCTACTAAATGTATCGGCAAGTAGAGGGTGTCTGACTGTTCCCAACTCTTGTGTGTAAGGTACTTGTCTAGCACCAATCACTGTAGTATGCAGTTGCTGAATCCAGGAGCCCCAGACCACCTACAAGGAAGCAGCATAGACTAGGCCTATACTAGAATGGTGTTTAAGCTATTTTATAGGCCCATAAAGCATACCCTGTACTGGAGAACTTCTTCGTCCCGTTTTTGCTTAACGAGCATGATCTGTTCTTCCAGACTTCTGTTCTGCAGCCGCAGCCTGCTGGCCTCTCCCTGCAGTGGTCGCAGTGTCTCCTTCAGCCCCTGAATCTCTCCCTGTGTTTGTTGCAAAGCCTTAGCACTGGCTTCTCTCCTTTCTAAAAGGCACACAAGCTGTGGCTCATAGTGTTTCTCCAGGCCCTGGCGACTCTCTGCCACAAAGCTCTCGAACTCCATGGAAAGCCTTCGGCTCTCCTGCAAGTAATGGCTGTCCCCCCGGTATTGGGGCATTTCCAGGCGCTGCCTGAACTGTTCCTTCTGTTTTTCACAAGTCTCTCTCAGCTGCGATATTTCGTCTGAAAGCTGGCTGACCCTGGTTTCCAGTTCAGCCCGATAGACTGCATATTGGGCCATGTCATGCCGTCTGGTTTCCAGCTGGTACTGGCAAGCCACGCACTCTCTGGTCACCTTGAATAGCTTGTGCTTGACTTGTCGGATCTCGTTCCTCAGATTGTCCCGCTCCAGCTCCACCTTGGCCTGCAGTCTGTAGGCTGCCAGTATCTCCTCGTGAGCTTGTCTGATTTCTTGAAGGGCAGGTTCCCGGAGCAGCGTGCGTTCCTGGATGAGGCTATCTCTCTCCTTCTCCAGCTGCTCCACTGCTTCAATGCATTCCTGGAAATGCTCTCCTAGCTCCTCAATGCTGAGAGTCTGGGACTCTGCAACATCTAAGTCCAAGGGAGCGCCTGCGCCATCCACATGCTGCTCCAAGGGTGCATCTGTGTTGTTCAGCTCCAGGGGGGCGTTTGTGACATCCATATGTAGCTCCAAGGGGGCATGTGCAACTTCAGGCTCCAACGGGGCATCTGTAACATCTCCCTCGAGCTCTAAGGATGTACCTGTATCATCCACATGCAGCTCCAAAGGGGCTTCTGAATCTGCCATCAGGTCCCTGGAGATGAGAGATGAAGTGTGAATCAGAACAACATTCACTGCGAGTTTCAACCTTCCCTTTCCCTCTCCGAAGTGTTAAGGAATGGTTCCTCAAACTGGTTCCCCTGAACCAGGAACATTAATGGTGTGTTAACCTAAGCACCTGCTTCTGCTGCAAAGCCCCATCTCTGCTGCTCTTAGCTGCCTTTGCACAAGTAAGACACCCTTCCTGTCCTTTACAAGAAACCATGCTCTAAAATTCACAAGCTGCTTCAAGCATGAAGGCTACAGTTTTGGCTGGTATTGATGCATTGTGCATGGTCTTACAAGAACTTTGCCCTTAAAAAATCTAAGCTGTTTGAGAAATAAGAAGTGACATTGGCTCGGATGGACCGGGAAGAAGAGAGTTGTAGTAGTAATTTGAAAACCAGCTGCAGTTCCAGTGGTACCCAGCCTCCCAGAACTGTAGAGCCACTTCTTCCTCCAGTGGAATTGCAGGGAGTTACAGAATAAACAGCCCAGGACAATACATTGCAAAGTTGCACTACCATGGCTGGTCAGGTAGTAAAACTTCACTAATGATGCAAACCATTATCCCATGGCAGGATGTGACCAGTGAGTGACGGCTGAAACAGTGGCACATAGACACTGGTGATTGTTGCGTTGTAAATACCAAGGTGGCTATATCCTTTTTGTTTCTTGGTTGCTGGTAGTAAGACACTGTTTCTGATCCCTCCTTGTTGCTTCATAGGGACTAGACCAAATGATCCCGATCCATTTACTCATTGTTTCTTCACACTGCCTTGCGCCACAAGTACAGAGAATCCTACTGGAATGTCTGACTATGGCCATATGTATCCCTAGACCAACACTCGGCTAAACTTTTTTTGTTTACATGAGTGAAGGTGTTTGCTGATAGAGGTTGGGTGTGGAAACCCATCTCTCTTTTTCTTCCGTAGCTGATACGTGAGCTGGTAGCTAGATGCTTTGGGATGGGTGCGGTGGACGTGCCTAGATTCATATTATTGCTTATCAAACTATATTTCTGTCAGGCTAGGTCTATACTAGAAACTTCAAAGTGCTGATGCGGCAGCACTTTGGAGTGTGAGCGTGGTCACGCGCGAGTGCTGGGGGAGAGCTCTCCCAGCGCTCCTGGTAATCCACCTCCACGAGGGGAATAGCTCTGAGCGTGGCTTGGCGCCTGTCCACACTAGCGCTTTAAAGCGCTCAAACTGGCTGCGCGCAGGGGGGTGGTTTTTCACCCCCCTGAGCGCAGTCAGTTTGAGCGCGATACAATGTAAGTGTAGACGAGCCCTTTGGAATTGAAGCTCTTTGAGGCAGGGACTGTCTTCTGTTCTGTGTTTGTACAGGGCCTAGCACGGTCCCCAGCCTTGGTTAGGATGCTGAGGTGCTGCAGTAATACAAAATAATAATAATAATCGATGTGTATTCCTGCCTCTCCCACAGGCTGTGACTGGACTATACGTGCTAAGTCTGTATCTCTTTTATTTTTAGGAGAGAATTTACTCCTCAGAATGATAGAAAGTCAAATGAGAGGCTTTTACTAGATGCTGTTGCATCGAGAGCTCGTATACAAAATGTCAGGCAGACAGCAGTTTATACAGTACTGCCAAGCTATAGATTTTTTTTTTTTTTCTTTCTTCAGTAAAACCTGCCTGGTTTTTGCCATGCTGACACAGCCTCCGAGGGAGGGAATGTGCTGTTAGACTACCTCCAGGCTCTCCAAGATGGCTGAGGATGGAATACAACATTTAACACAGAATAGAGAAGCTTCAGCTTTCCCAGGAGGGATTCTTAACTCGCCTCTGCAGCTGTGAGCCGATCATTCATCCACGACAATCTGTGTAAGTCCTCAGTGCACATTGTTACAAAATGCTTCAGTCATAACTAGTCTAAACGCATGTGCTTTGGGGTCCTGAGGAGAGAATGATCTGTTGCAAAAAGGCTGTTACACTGTTGGCTTTTTTTAAAAAAATTACACCCTAGAATACGTTCGGTGGGGAAGCTACGACCACACCCAATTTGGAGTAGAGTCGGAGAGGAAGAAAGCATGCTCACTGCCAGCATGGATCTGAGCTAACGTCTAGTCACCTAGAAATAAATTAGCGTAGGCTGGCACAATAACAGCGCTCCCCTCTGTTCGCTAAAACAGTTCTAAGATGAGAGAACAGATTATTTTAATGGATACGCTCCCTCTTTCCAAATAAGGCAGTTTTCTGAATTCATGACACATCCCTAGCCTCAGAAGCAGGGTGAGTGTCTCTTATTTCCTAAGGGAGAAAGGGAAAAATCATGAAAAGGTGAGGACAAAAGCAGAGCCCTTTATCAGCTGGTACTATCAACTTTTTGGCTAATTGAACCCCTTGGTGCTCATCTGCACGTGTGGGACTGAAATCAGGAAATAACCCCTGCCACACCTGTCCTGCTGTTGCAGGATTTAATCCTGGAACTGATCAACTGCCCAAGACCACACACTGCAGCCCCACCCTTCCAGATCTGGGTTTAGAGATTCACACCCACGCACCATGCCACCCCTCTTCTCATTTGTGTGTGTGTGTGTGGACTCCCTCTCCCTCCCTCCAGTTCGCACAAGGAATCTCTTACCTGGCACATAACATCCCTTCCTTATCGTCCTGTGGTGAAGTACCACACATTCTTCAGCACAGACCAGAATGGCTGGTAGTCTGACCTGCATGTATTGAAGAAGGCAAACTCCTGGCAGATCTTCTAACCCTGTCAAATGAATGAAGCTGCTGCCTGCAGGAGCCCTGCTGCCCTACATCCTGAGCAGAGCTGCTGGACTTTCTGGGTTAACCCCAGCACGAACGGTGAAAGTGGCTCTGCTCAGGGAAGACCCCTCCCCACCCCTCCACTTTTGCCCCCTTTACCCCATCTGGTCCCAGACAAGGGAAAAGCACAGCCCCAATTTACAATTGTTAGCTCTCACCTTTCTCTCCAGGAGCCCAGTTCCTCGTGTTCTGGACTGGGCGTGGGTGTAGCATGGGAGTGTGTATTTGCTATTAATAAACTGTTGGAAACCAGAGCCCTCTGGCCTCCAAGCAGCAATCTCCCTTTCTTTGCCTGGACACCAGCTGCAATGCCAGCTGCAGGCTGACACTGGATCCCTCCCAGCGTGGTCAGGGACGAGGAGGAGGAGGAGGAGGAGGAGGGCGGAGAAAGGGAGAGCTGGCTCCTTGCTCCAGATCATTTTTAGCAGGCGGCAAGTAACAGCAAATGAGGCTGGGTCCTTCCATAAGTCCAAGGCAGGCTATGGGCCGGGAGTCCGGATCTAAAGCATGCCCATCCTGGGAGGCATTTGCCAGGGAAGGTGGTGGCTGGAGTTATCCTGTTTGAGACAGAGCACAAGCTCTGGGTTGCTGTACGCCTTTGATTTTTAGAAGGATTTGAAGTGATGTATTTTCTTGTGCAGCCTTAAGCCCGCCCCTTCCCTGCCCTTATTGGGCCCTCTTCCCTGACTGGCACAATACCCTTACCATCCCAATCCAGCCATGGCGATGCTTGCACAGAGAGGCAGCTGTCTGGTGAGCAGTACATGAGAAAGCAAATGCAGTAGAATGGGTGGGATGAGTTGGAGGGTGAGGCGTAAGGGTTTGTGATATTCGTTCTGAGTTCTTGGCCTGTGATCAGTTTTAGTTGACTGGAATAGAAAATACTACAGAATTTTTTTTTAAAAAACCCCAGCAAATCACTTAAAAATATTTTGAGATTAAATGGACTTTAGGGATGGGGCACTGCTAGGGTGACCAGACAGCAAATGTGAAAAATCGGGAAAGGGGTTGGGGGGGGGGGGGTAATAGGAGCCTATATAAGAGAGACCCAAAAATCAGGACATCTGGTCACCCTAGGCACTGCCCACGGCTCTGGCTAGGATACCGACCTGTGAGTCAGGCTCCCGGGTTCTACTCCCACATCTGCCACAGACTCACTAGTTGATCCAGAGCTAGTCACTTTAGATAAAATTTTCAAAAGCACCTAAATCATTTAGGAGCCTAAGTCCCACTGATGTTCGGTGAGATTTAGGTCCCTGAGTTCCTTGTGACAATGAGGCTGTGTCTACACTACAGGCACGGTTACCACACTGTAGCTCGGCCTCTGCGGCACAGTCGTATAGACATTTCTTACAGGGGCTGAAGGAGTTTCTCTGTCACTGTAGTTTAATCCACCCCCTCAAGAGGGGGTGGGTAGGTAGTTTTTACACCAGGGCTTAGGTTGGCTTAACTACATCTCTTGACTGTGAATTTTTCACACCCCTGAGCGATGTATCTAGGTTGATCTAAGTTTTAGGCCTAGACCAGGTCTTAGACTTAGGCCAGGTCTATACTTAAAAGTTAAGTTGACCCAGTTACGTCACTCAGGGATGTGAAAAATTCATACCTCTGAGCACTGTAGTTAAGTTGATCTAATGCCAGGTGTAGACAGCACTAAGTCAACGGAAGAATTCTTCCATCCACCTTCCGTCCGGCAGGTAGATTGACTACAACAATGGAGATCCCCTCCTGTCGCTGTAGTGGTGTCGGCATCAAAGTGGTGCAGCTGCAGCGTTTCTAGTGAAGACATAGCCTATGTCCACCCTACAGCCTTCTGCCAGCATAGCTCTGTTGATCGGGAGTCTGAGATTCCCTGACTGACTGAGCTGTGCTGGCAAAAGTTTGTTGTGTGCACACAGCTGTTCTAGGAAAACTACACTTTGGTTGGGTTAGCTTGTTTTGCTCATGGGCGAGTGGAGTTACCATGCTGGTATAAAGCACAGCTTTGCCAGTACAGCTGTGTCCACACTATGTCTTTGCTTGGATAGTACTTGTAGTCCTATGCTGGTAAACTGCTCCTGGAGTAGACGTAACCTTAGGCTCCTAAGTCACTTACATGCTTCTAAAAATTCTATCCTTTACGTTTGTGCCTCTCTGTCCCCATGTGTAAACGGGATTAGAATAATGACTGTGGTAAAGCACTTCGAGACCTGCAGTTGAAAAGTGACTACGTAAGTGCCAGGTGCTATTATTATTAGGAATAATTAAGTTCTGTCTCCTTTGTCACTGCACTTCGGTCTTCCCCTCCCAGCTGGCGCAAGAGGGAGCTCAGCTGTGGTTCACTAATAAACCTGCCCACCCCCATAGCGCTGCTCTGACAGTAACATTCTCCCTGCCCTTTGGAATGCAAGGGGGCTTTGTTGTTTCAAGATTGCACCCTTTCAAATATATTCCCATTTGCTAAACATTGAATATATATATATACAAATGTGCTCCCCTCATGCTTAGTCTCCTCTGCAACGTGGCTATTCTGAGTGTAATGCAGAGAGCGTGGAGGAGGGATGAGCCAAGCTGTGCCCACCAGGTTCTGCTGCGGCAGATGCCCTTTTCTTTCCAGTGGTGGTAAATCTTAGCCTCAGTCCCTGACCTGGCAGCTGTCTCTCTCCCCCTCCAAGTTCTCAGGGCAGTCTTGGCCTTGCTCACTATATCAGCTGCAGCAAACTCAGAAGTGGAAGAAGGTGCCAGCTACTCTCTAATGGTGATTGCATAACCCTGTGATGATGGTCTTCCCAGTATAAAGGACTGCTCTATAAAACCATCAGCAAAGGAGTGGAAAGACATAAAACTATAGATGTATAAAGATTGTCACAAGGTATACCTAGCCCCAGGAAAGAGAGATATCATACAGTCAAGTCTATAAGAGGCCAGAGTTTACCCTTTGCATTTGCAGACCTGACAAGTCTTGGAGTTTCTGCTTTTTGGATTAATTTTAAGACCGTTTTTAAAGACTCTCCCTCTTGCAATTAAGGGCTTTGTTGTGTTTCAGTGAGATGTTCACAGCCTCACTAATGACTTCTCAACACCTCCTTCACTTTGAGATTGTCAGGTCTTGACAACCTTGCGTTCCTATTGTACCGATAGGCCTTGTGATCTGCGTGCCTTTACATTTTAAAAAAATACAAATCTGTAAATCAAGCAATAATCTATGGTGGGAATTAAACTAGACCTTACCTTTGCTGTAACAGCCCTGTTCATGCCCAGTTCTCGACATCCTCCCCAGCAGTTGCTAGCTGGCTCTGCTTATCTACCTACGAATTGCCAGGCAACACCCACCACACTCTTGAAACATTCATAAATGTCAACATAGTCCCGAATGTCAGCTTCCCCAGTCTTGCTAATCCTCCCTGGGCCAAACACTAGTGCAAGGATCAGGTTACCCATCCCTTGTTTGCCTTCAGGTTTCTAAGTTCCAGTGAAATCAGGGCTAAATCAGGCTTGCCAATATAAGCACTGAAGGAAACACAGCTTTAAGTGACAAATATTTTTGTTAAAAAAGATCCTTTTTTCAGTACAGTCCACATTCCCCCCCCCCCCCAAATTCCCCTATTTGTGGAGTGCCTTTTGACTCAATAGCACAGGAATGCTATTAACTTGAACAAGTTGTTTGTGTGTGTGTGTGTATAAATATATAACTGTCCAAAGCTGCCGGGGGATAAAACACGTGGGTCATGTGCACTGCGTAGAAAAAGCCTTGTATGGGATTAAATTAAAAAAAGGTTACTTCTGAAATGCCAGCTTTACACCTCTTTCTGATTTATCCATTAAATATTTCAGGGGAGGGAGGAATGTGGAAAAAGTTCAGCTGTGCTTTCCTTCTGGACTGGGTGCGTTTGCAGCTCTTCTCCTGTTGGGGATCTGTTTGTGAGTATAGCTAGGCAACAGTCAGCTAGGGTGTCATCAGGAGAGGAAGGGGCATTACATCTGATATGCCCAGGGCTACTGATACAATGCAGCTTGTTACAGCAAATCCAGAGAAGAGATCTCAGCAACGTTGTGACCCCTCATAGCTGCAGAGAAATGATATTTCTTTTTGGGTTTGGTTAAGTAAGACTCCCCACATGTGCTTCTTTTAGGCCTGGTTGTTTGTGAAGTTAATTCAGGTCTGAAGGTTGGGTGGATTCCTGTTTGTATGGAGCAATCCGAAAAACGCTCTTGTGTGTGTGTGTGTGTGTGAGAACTAGAATAGTCTGTACTTTGCTCCTGTAAACAGCACTAGTGAGGACTTATCAGGAACACTGCTGAAACCATGAAGGAGAAAAGAAAACACATGAGCATATTGCAAAGACTAAATGTTCCTGCTTTTTTAAAAAACTGCAATGTCCCTGATTGTCCCTCTTGTGGTTGCAGATTTCTCTGCTTTGAACCTGATGACCTACTAAAAATAGCTAAGCACCACAGAGCACAAAAATAATACTTAGTTCACTCTCTCTCCGTCTGAACCCCAGCAAAGTGGGAGGGGGACACATTTTTTCCTTTGAATTGTGCCTTTTTTTCTCCTCTCCCTCTTCAAAAATTTCACATCTTCTCCAAATCCAGTATCTGGGTAGTAGGTTTAATAAATGTTAGACTAGAGAGACATGGTTCTAGGCTCCTGGGATCTGGACCCAGCTTTGCTACTAACTCACTGAAAGATCTTTGAAGAAAGCATTTAACTGTTTATGTCTCAGTTTTTACTCATCTCTCTAAAGGGGATAATACTTACCCCACAGAAGTGTTAAGAGGTTTAATCAGTGTCTCCTCTTTTCTCCCTGGTGGGACCATTTATCTCACATGGTAAATACAGTAAATACTATCCATATAAAGTCATTCTGCCTAAGTTATTTTCCAATGTCCTTCTTTCTTAGGTTAAGTTCATGTCCTCTGTCTGCTTCTTGTCTCTGACACTGATTTGAACAATTTTGCAGCCCATGTCTTGTCTAGTCCCCACAGAATTTCATACACCTCAGTGAGTTCTCTTCTAATGGCCTATCCTGCTTCTCACTGGAGTTTCCCCATTGATTTAAAGGATGGCTTTCTTTCCCAACGAATGCAGGGCTTTAAGGATCCCTTGCCCTCTGGACTACAGCCATTGCCCTTTTCTCTGAATTATCTCAATTTCTGTGCTCTGTTTTCCCCACTGTGTCCAGGGGGGCAGAGAGTTTTCCTTGAGAGGCTTGGGTAATCCCTCCAGCAGGGGTAGCATCATTTCCCCATCCCTGTATGTAACCTAGCAGTTCTTTTGTTCTTTTACTGCATTTGCAGCCTGTGTCAAAGGTTTTAAGATCTTATGTGCCACTCCTCCTGATTCTTCTGCTCCTCAGTGTTTCATAGCATATCGTCTTGTGGATCTGTTTATTCCCTTCCCTCCATTGTATGTCCCTAGCATCATTGCCGTGTCTGTTTCTATATTGAATAACATCATCCGTAGTGACCAAATCATTCTGAATTTTACTGAAAGCTCCCTTCCTCCCTCCCAGCCTTAACATCAGCAAATTCCACCAGCCAACTGCACTTTCCTTCTTCCAGGTCGTTAAACAAAATTGATCCTTATTTTCTGATCTCTGTGGCTCTGCACTAGCTAGCTGCCTCCACTCCCAACTGCTTCCATGTGCTTGAGCTGTATGTGTTTGATAGCTAAACCTGTTCCTAATGTTCTCAAGCAGAGATGCTAATTAACTGTATGGATTAGTCTTTTGCAAGGTGCTGTCTCCAGAAATGGCCTAAACATTCAGGAAAAAGATGTCCACAGCTTCCTCCTCCAAACTCTTCCACCTTCCTTTTCAGACCTCACTCTCTGATCTCACTTTCTGAATTAATGTGGACTGTTCTTATCCTATTAGTCTTTTCCTTGTCATGCCATCTGCTGAAGTCAAACTCACTCGTCACTCTGTGCATTTTCCTTCCACTTCCTTAATTCCATTCTGCTTGCCCTGTCCAATCCTCCTCTATATCTCACAAAGAGACTCTTTAAAATCTCTTGACGCTTTCGTTGCTAGCTGGGACCCCCCATCCTTTGGACGTAGCAATTCTGTCCTTTAAAACTTTCCGTTTCCCCTCCCCGCTTCCAGGCTGGAGGGAGACCAGCTTTAGGGGGTTTTCACCTTCCTCTGCCCCGACCTTGTGCTACAGCTCTTAGTTCGTTCCTCCCCTAACCCTCCAGTGAGAAGTGCTGAGCACAGGAGGTGAGGAGCCCCTAGACCTGCCCCACTCCACTGCAACCCTCCTAGGCCAGAGGGCGGGCAGAGGAATCCAGGAGGAGCAGAGATGACTCTGGGGGGCCTGAAACAGTGGGATGGAGGGGCTGATCTGCTGGGTGGGGTCTGGGGGACAGGATTGATTGCTGGGCACAGGACAGGCAGACATGGGGGTGAGAGTTCTTGTAGCAGGGGCCAACTTATCTTAACCAATACATTTGGGAGTGCTGGCAACACTGATTGTCACACATAGACACCAGGTGCGGGGGTGGGGGATTCAAAAATCAAAAGGCTGATGAAAAAACAGTAATTTTGTTTTTTTTAATTGAGTTTTTTGAGGTGGGACTCATGATTTGTGATCTCTTGAGGTTGGCAATCCTGGGTCTGTGGACTGTCGCTGACTCCTCATAGACCTGGGCCGGAGCTGGGCTGGAAATGAGCCCTTTGGATTTTGAATCTGATTCTGTGGGGAAAATGTGACTCTTTCGTCCAGCTGCGCGTATATTTCCACAGAAGGCAGCACTCCATGGGAAGGCTTTTTTGCATGATGTCCAGGCTCCTGCATCTTTCTCCATGGGGATTTCCCCTTCTTTGTCCCTGAACAAAAAGGCCCTCCACAGGTAGGTCTTTCTGCCTTGGCAACACTTGACGTAGTGTGTCATGAGCGATGCAGGGTGACAGGAGTGAACTGATTTACTGTACGGGGATGTTCTGCAGAAGTGTAAGTTCATCCCTTTGGCCGCCAGAGGCCGCCAAGAATGCGAGTTACATTTGTGATTTGCCTGGACGGGAGGCAGGTTTAAATATTACTCAGAGTTCCAAGGGGGAGGGGCAGTGCTGGGCCTTGAGCCTTCTTGTTTTCCAGTTAAAAATTACATCGGTTTGAGCTAATCACTGATAGATTAACTTCAGTTTCCCCCCAGCTCTGCTCCTGCTGAGTGACATGCACTGTACTGCTCCCATCTGTTCCAGACCACTGGGCTCAACAGACATAAATCCCTAAGTGCTACCAGACATCATCCGGACTCCCTTTCAGTCCTGACTGTGTTACATTCCAAGTACCTAGCAGTTGTGGCAGGGACTTTCCAAACCAATGGGCCTTATCCCACCCTCTGGCTATCTACAGGAGTAAATATTTGTAAGGAACTGTAGAACTAGATTCCCTACTTCCCGCCCCTCGGACAAACAGGCTCTGCTAGGTACGAAGTGGGATTCTTGGGGGATGCTGTGTGGTGTAATGCATATTCTAGAATCAGGACTACTGGGTTCTATCTATCTACCTTATGGGTTTCTACAGCATTCATCGCCATAGTATCCATCCAGCTCTGCCACTGAACTGCTGTGTGACCTTGGGTGAGTTACTGCTGCTCTCCGTGCCTCAGTTTCCCTGTGTATAACACAGAGACGGTTGAACTGCAGCTGCTTTGGTATGCCTTGGTATCCCTGCAAGGTGCTGTCGATGTGCAATGCAGCATTATTACTCGGAGAGAATGCCCCCTCTGCTGAATTGCCTATAGCAGCCATGGCTTGGATCAGAGAGCTACTCTCCTCCCACCAGCTTCCTTCTTCCCTGACTCCTGCAGTGACACAACTGCTTTGTTGCGTCTCCTCCGTACTGCGGGAGGGAGGATCTGGCTCAGATTTGATTAGAGCAGATGTCTGTAAACAACTAAATTACAACAAACAGTTGGGCTGCAGCAGCACATGCCTGAGGTATCCAAATTCTGTGCAGTGGTGCTGTCTGGAGAGCTCTGATCAGGAATCTGGATGGGCTGGCATTATTATCCTGCTTTGGTGATTTTTTTTTTCTTTTCACCCCTCCACCTTCTGCTTTCTATTTGTTCTTTCCCACAGAGTTAGTGTAACTTGAGGGCTAGCCACAGAAAACCAACAGTTCCAGCTTAGAAATTGACACCCACATCCTGGCTGGAAGGGGAGAGAGGATGGGAGCAGCATGGCAGGTGTGACCATCAGGATCCACACACCCCAAGGGGAGAAGAGGGGATCTGATCATTATGAGTTATGTACACAGACTGTGATTATGAACTTGGGGTAGATGGATTTGGGGAGACTCTGGAGTGGAAAGGCTGTTAGGGTCACCCTGCCAGGAGTAACGAGGCTGGTGGAAGTCAGGATGAGCCCTTAGGCTTGTGGGTTGGCTACTGGTGTCAGGGCTCTGAGCCACAGCAGCATATCATTAAGGCACCCAAAGTTACAAGGAAGGTGGTTGCAGAACCCCTTACTAGTCTGGGTGATCCCCAAAATGTCACATGGGGCAAAGGGGCATTTCTATAGGTTCACGGGCAAAGCAGGGTTTCTGAGGACACAGTAGATTGAAAGCAGTCACATCTCATCAATTCCCTGAGTAAAAGAGCTTGTGAGGAAGAGTATACTGTACTCAAGGCTGTACACTCCAGTAATGGCCTCTCTCAGCTGGAAAGAAGAAGGATGGCTCAGTGGTTAGGGTACTAGCCTGGGACTCAAGACCCTCAAGACCTTGGGCAAGTCACTTAGGGCCAGATCTTCAAAGGGATTTAGGCCTCTACCTCCCAAGTTAGTCACCTAAATACCTTTTAAGGATCTGTGCCCTAGGCTGGTCTACATTACAAAGTTTGCAAACAATGTCATGCCCTCTATGATGTAATTAAGATGACCTAATCCCTGGTGTAGACACCACTAGGTCGACAGAAGAAGTGTTCCCTCAACCTAGCTACCTTCTCTCAAGCTGGATTTATTCCAGTGATGGATGTAGTACGGGTCTATACTACAGCCCTAAAGCTGCACCACTGTAGCATTTCTAGTGTGGACACACTTAGTCTTTTTGTGTCTCCCTTTCCCATCTGTACAATGGCAATAACAGAACTGCCCTACCTCGCAGGAGTGTGGGGAGGATAAATACATGAAAGATTGTGAGGTGCTCAGACACTATGGTGACAGGTGCCAGAAAAGTACTTTTTAGCTAGTTAGAGGCATGACAGGGAGGGGCCAGAGCACTGGCTCTAAGGGTATGTCTACACTTGTAAGTTATGCCAGTATAACTTTGTCAGTCGGGGGGCGATTTTTACCTATATAGTTATAGCAGTAAAAGTCCTAGTGTAGACAGAATTATACTGGTATAAAAGTTATGCTGGTATAACTTATTCTGCCTCCAGAATTGGAATAAGCTATATCAATATAACTGCATCCACACTAGGTAGGATTTGCCACTTTACCTCTACCAGTGTAGTTAAAGCAGTCCATCTTTTACCGCAGATAGAGCATAAGAGAAGTCACGGCTCTTCCCATCCTATTCTTCTACATCAAAAGTCCTGCTGTAGGGGGTTCCCAGCTCCCCCCGGAGGAGTCACTCTTCAAAATGGTGTTGCTTCTCGCAGCAAGAAGCTGCAAGAGCAAAGATGCCCCCAGCTAATCCTACCCCAGCCTTCTGTGGCAGCTGTCCCTGTATGGATCTATTCAGGAAGGCAGGCTGTGGGGCACTCTAGCTACCTCAGACTCAGCTTCTCCCTGCCGGAGGTAATGTAGGGAGTATTGTCAAAGGTGCTGTCTGTGCGGAGAACACATTCCCAGCCTCTGCTCTATCCCTCTTGATTTGCATTGATCTGTCTCCACAGAAATGTCAGCCTAAGCCCTGATGAAATAATTAGTAATGGAGAGATAAGGCTTGAACATAATGTGTGAGAAAGCAAGGAAAGGGTTAAGCTAGGGAAAGATTGATATGATAGGCAAAGCAAACATCCCAGAGAGGATAGGCTGTGGCTGCTGGCAAGGCCTGGCCAGGTCCAAAGGGGAAAAGCTTTCTAAGAGCAGATCAGGATAAAGACACTCTCCTCTTTGAAGACAGCTGGGGTGGGGCTCTGGAGAGGAAGGAGAAACTTACAATTTCACCAGCTTCCAAACATTACTTTCAGCCTTATTATTATTTATTATTTTATGTATTACTGTTGCTCCTGGAGCCTTAGTCCTGGACTAGGACCCCACTGTGCTGTACAAACACAGAACAAAAAGACAGTCCCTGTGGCTGCTTGTGGACACTGCAGGAATGGGGCTTCCACTGCTCTGGGATATTTGCTTTTCATATCTTCCTGCCTGGCACTGACAGGGCACTACTGCCAGGAAGCTCGCAGCCCAGTCCTGCCTGGCACAGACAGGGCACCGCTGGGCGGAAGCTGAGGTCCTGGCTGGTACTTTTAGAAAGAAGGCAATGCCGGAGCATAACCAGCCAGTTCAAATAAGCAGCTAGAGGCAGCCGTCTCCCTGCACAGCAGGTTCCCTTTAACAACAGCATGAATCTTTAGGCTCTGCTACTCTTGAATAACAGACAAGCATCCCAAGCTCTGCCCTCCTGACTCCTTGGCCTGGCATGTCACATCAGCCTCACTAGACAGGCGGCTCTTGCATTTTCAGTTCATTTCAGGCTCCATCCAGGGCACATTACGCTCAGAGTTAAGAAACACCTGTCAAAGTGTTGCCACATGGGCAGGCTGAACATTCCCTGTTCCTTTTGGGGTGGGTGTGGCAGCTGGAATTCTACCTTCCCTGCACTCGCTTTCAAACCTGTCCTAAAATTCATCCAGAAGAAGGCAGCCTGGTAGGAATGAAGGTTTCCGGCAGCTGGATGAGCGATCGGTTGGAGGGGGAAGTGCATGAAGTGATAGCTATTCCTTTGGAATCTTTCAAGGCCAGAGAGCGCGCATGCTGGCACCGACCAGGCAGGGAGCTGGGAGCAGTCTGGGGAGGAGTCTGGCAGAGCTCAGCCACCTGGCAGAGAGGCAGCAGCTGGATACAGAGGCTTCAAACCGTCAACCTAGGTTGACTAGTTTATTCTGGAACAGGGAGCCATAATTCTCTTGCCTGCCCTCCTCCGTTCAGGATCTCACCTCCTCCCTTGCCACTCATTATTGTCTGCTCCTACCTCCACTCCCATTTGCCATCAGCTGGCCCTCACCTCCCTTTCCATTCAACCCCATCATAACCTCCTCATTTTGTCCCCCTGTGAGTGTTTTATGGCCCTGACCATAGGAGATGGGGGTGCGCCCTACTTTGCAGGCCTGGGCCTTTAGAGAGGGAATGAGGCAGTCTGCTCCTCCTTCTACAGGGAAGCTCTCCTTTAACCAGGTCGTCTTCTTCCCCAGTGAGCTCTTGCTATCTGAATAGTGTTCTGCAGGATTTCCCACTGAGCTGGACGCTGTCTGTAACTCAACATGCAGGATGAGTTTAGAGCTGCTACAATAAAGACCTCTTCCAGCAGATGGTATTTGAATACTGGTAGGATGTGCTCACTGCTACACCGGTCCCATCATTTTCCAGCAGGAGGCACTGTAGGGGGATGGTATAGGAGCTCTAGCTATTGGAGAGCTGGCAGGGGCTCCCATCCCAGCAGCAGAATCCCTCTCAGAAATGGTGCAGGCAGAGTGTGGTGGGCTCCACGGACTATGGCAGTCGGTGGGAGTGGGAAGCATCCAACAAGGACCAAGAAAAGCTGGGGGTGGGCGTGTCCTCTCCTTCTACTGTGCAGAAGAGAAAATGGATGAGGTGCTCCTGAGGGCTCTTCAATGAAGTCTCCGCTTGGGGCACATGCCGCAGCTCTGACACATCTGCGTGTGAGCTCTCTGCTTCCAAATACTTTCTCTCTGTAGCAACTGGGACATGTCCTCAGACAGCAACTGAAAACACAGGCCTTTCCCCTGCCCCTGGGACATCCCAGCACCTCGGCAGGGTCGTTTTAATTTTAAAGGGATACTGCCTAGCCGTGCTCATGGGATGAGGGGAGGCTGAGGAAGCAGAGTGGAGTCCTTTGCTTGCAGGGAACTCATTTCTGCTCCAGGCTTCTCCATGACTGGCTGCCAGGCAGCTGGTACTACAGGAAGGCTTGTGGCAACCTGGGAACAGGGATGTTGGGGGTCTGATTCATCCTCTCCCCAGTGTTCTGCATAGTCTGTGCGGTATTTGTGGTGCATCTTGTGACACATAAGAAGGGAACGTTACTACCCTAAGGAGCTTAAAATCATCCTCACACTGCAGCTTCTATTCTGGGTGCCCATGGACATCACATAAAGCTAAACTGCTGTCAGGGCAGTTTTGGGGACCGGACTGCTTAGTGGAGAGAGATTTCAGGAACGGGGCACCCCTGGAGTTTGTCCTCTGCAGCAGCTCTCGCTTTGCTGAGGTTTGCTCTGACATCGAGAGGTGAGAAAGATCCTTTTGCGAATCCTGACTCAACGCTGAGGAAAGACCAGCCAGCTAGATGGCTTCCCGTGGGCATAACAACTCGGCACTTGGTCTCAGCATGCCTGAGTGCATGATAGCTCCAGTGCTGGACACTTGTGTGTATGGATGTGTGAGCCCATGCACCTCCTTGACTCTGTGTGTTTTTGTCTGGCACATACTCAGCGTGTGGCCTTGATACTGTAGATGGGAGGCCCTGTCTGTGTGTCTACTTGCCTTGTGTGTGCCCTTTGTGTGTCGCTGTGGATCTCCTTGGTCATCTCTGTGTGTTTCCCTGTGCACCTCCCTGACTCTGTATGAGTGTCTGTTTCCTACTTCTAGCTCAGTGTGTTTCCCTGGTTCGCCATGTGCTTTCCTGACTGATTCTGTGTTTCTGTGCATCTCCTTGACTGTGTATGTTTGCCTCCCTGACTGTGTCTTTCTTGCTTCTCTGTGACCCTGGGCGTCCCTCTGCCTCTGTATGTGTGTTTCCATGACACTCAGCCTGTGTTTCCATGACTGTTTGTGCGTCTCTGACTGTGTGTGCGCATCTGGGTGTTTCCCTAGTTCTGGCTGTGTGTGTGGCCGCCTCTTTCCTGCACTGATACCGGAGGTCTCCCAAGACCTCATGGGGGAGTAGCTGAGTGATGTGACTCAAATAGTGCAGCCCTTGTTCTTAATTCCAGGGTGTGGCCCTCATTGGCTCCTTTGTTCTCATTCTGTGTGTATTTCTCTTGGCATGCGAGTGACTTTGCTCTCCCAGTGCAATACAATATCGCAACATCCGCTCTGCTGGCGAGGCAGCAAAGAGGAATGGAACAGTCCCAGTAAAGCCTTTAGCTGCTCACTGCAATTCTGTTCTAGACTCGTCTGCTACCCGTCTTCATGGGTCTGTTGTTTCAGACCCATTCCCATCCCCACGTATGACCCTCTCTCCTGTTGCCTGCATCATCCTGATTTGCAGAGATTGGCCTATGCAATCTATGACCCCCTACCCCTGACCATTGTTGCCTTCTGCTGGTTGGCCCAGAGCTTATCTCCTGTGTTTAAAACAAACCCTTATGATTGCTATAGCTCTCAGCATGGGTGGTGTGTGAACCACTGGCCCTGCCTCTTCTGCCTGAGGCCCCACCCCTCACACCAGAGCCCCCCCACGGCCACCAGGCCCTCACCCCAGCCCCAAGCCACCCGAGTGCTCCCAGGCCCGGAGCATCGGTCAGGTGGGTGGCATGGCTCCAGCTGCCCAGAGTCGCACGCTACAGACCAGCCCCACCTAGCCCCTGCCCCAGCCTGGCCCCAGGGGAAGAGTGCCCTGGGAAGCAGGAGGGGGCCTTGGGGTGGAGTGTGGGTGGGGCCATGCAGAGCTGTTTGGGGAGGCTCAGCCTCCCCTGGCCTGCGACACCCTCCACTCATGCCTCTCAGTATCTCCTCTATCTCAGCTGGGGACTCTGCGAGAGGCTACTCTTCCTCTCACTGATCTGCAGGAGAGGAAAGTCGGAGGATGCAGGAGAAAGTTTTTGTAAAAGTCTCTATTTTAGAAAATCAGTACAGTTTGTTCACCACTCCCATCACCCTCTCCCCTAGGATTCTAGTGAGAGGGTGTGGCCAACCTTGTGTGAGCTTGTGGTGTGCATGAATCTTTAAATACACCTTTTGTACATGTTCCAACATGTGAGTACACATTGATGCTGAGATACGGCACTGATGGGTGCGCTGTGAACGAACACAGACAGATACAATTAGAAAGAGGACAGTTTGCAACCGTATAACTTGTAAGTACTATAACTAGTTAATTAGTTTAAACTCTTTAACCCCCCCAGGCAATCCATGTACAAAGCAATATGGGCCATGTTGATTTCTGGTGTAACTCCATTGCCTTCATTTGTTACATCAGGGATGAATGTGGTCCAATATATTAAGGCTGTGCGGTGAGGAGGCAGTGCACTGGCTCCTTACCTAATGCACCAAAGTGAACCCTCGGGGGGCCCTTGCTGAGGATGGGGGGTTTGTCTGAAGCATCACCTTGCCTAGATCTGTTGCTTCATGTCACAGACTCATCCTTATCCAATGGGCGTCATCCCATCCCTCTGTGCGTTTGGTTGCATGTGATGGGCATAATCGTGTTGTTGATTTGCTTTAATTTCATGTGATTTGCAGGAAGGGAATGTAAATGCAGTGTTGAGATGATGGGAGGTAATCACAGGAGCTGCAGGCCCTCCCTGATTGCTCTAGAAAGGGGCAGGGCGAGCTAACCAGACTGATAAGATAGGAAGGTATTTGGGAACCTCTGAGCAGAGCAAACCCTTTCCCAGGAGGCTTAGAACCAGCTGAGGTTAATTCACTGAGCAGGACAGTAGTTAATTCTAGGAGACAAGGGAGTGTGGTGTTTCCATGCTGTTCAGTCAGTGCAGCCCAGGGCTGAGGGGAACGCCTTGTCCTAGAGTGAGAAGGTCTACGCAGCTCCCATGTTCCTTCATCCCAGGACTCCTTCGTGGGGAGTGGGCCTTGTGGTTACAACCTTGGCTTGGGAAGTGGGAACAGAGGTTCTGTTCCCAGCTCTGCCCCTTTCCCTACTCCGCGCCTTAGTTTCCCCATCTGTGACTGAGGGTGATGCTTACTTCCCTCACTGGAGGGGTTGTTTGGGATTAAATCAGTAAAACACTTTGGGATCCTCCAACAGAAAGGGGTAAATAGGATTAATTGTGGTGAGGGCTGCACCAATGGTCCTTTGCTCTGCACCCTCTGTAGCAGACTGGGAGGACAATTGTGTCCACGTTCATTCATGGGCATCTCCACACCCCTGAGGCAACGTAGCCTGAGGTGGATATTAAGGGACCATGCTCTGGCTCCCTGCTCCAGTGGCTTGGAGCTGCCACCCCCCCACCCCCAGAGGAGCTCGCTCTCCACATTTAATCATGGAATTCATTTCCAGCAGCTGTTCTGAATTATGCCAAATATCCAGAGGAGGCCTGTTGCCACTGGCTGGGCGAGTTGTTTGTAGCTGGTCTGCAGGAGGCTTCCTCTCCTGTCCTGGGGGTCTGGCATCCAACCCTTCACTACAGAGACTTGCAACCCGGTTCAAAACTTCCAACGCTGTATGTGGGAATCAGATCAAGAGCTCTTGGGTAGGCGCCTGGACTGGGAGACCGAGCGGATGGAGACCCCAGGAGGACGCTCGGGAGACAGGGGGAGGAGGAGGAGGAGGGGGAAGGAAAAGAGGAGAAAATAGACTAAAAACTCATCTGGCCGTGGTGGAGCGGGGGTGAAAGATGAAAGGGAAGAGGTCAAGGCTGCCAACCACCCACTATTTCCCATGTTCCTGAAGGAGCTTGTAGCTTGTCTGTGTGCAGACAATAGAGTGACTGTGGGGAACGGGGCACCCGGAGCTGGGGCCCGCAGGGAGGTTACAATCACGGGCGTTTTTTAGCTTCTCCCAGTTGCCTAGGCCCTTTCTGTCGTCCCTACTGGCTTAAAGGGAAGGGAGATGCAGAAAGGGGCTTTCTCATGACAACATTTGCGAAGTGCAAAGGCAGACCCTGGGGAGAGTGGGGGCTCAAGGTTAGGGGTAGGGGGAGAGCTTCAGAGGAGGAGAAAGGGGGCTCTGGGGTTTACAGGGGCAGAGACAGCCCCCTGCCTGGGTGAGACAGGAGGGCTTGGGGGATGAGAATCAGAGAATCAGCCCCCTCCCAGAGTAAGGCAGGGGGATCTGGGGTTGAGAGGGGCAGAGCCAGCCCCCTCCCACCTTGGAGGTGTTAATAATATTTCCCATTGCTGCATTTGCCCAGCCTTCCTTCAGCCAAATCCCCTCCCATCCCCACCCACCACAGCGAACTGTTCTCAGCGACCCATGTGGCTGGACGGGGAAGCTCTTTCCACAGTGACTGAGGGAGAGAGCTATGAGAAGACTCAGTGAGGGGATGGGGACCCTGAGAGCACTGGGGCTAGGGCTAGGTGGGAGCCCACTTTGCAGCTCCTCTAGCCTGCTCTAGCTCAGCCTCAATTCTCGGCAAAGTGGAAGGGCGAAATCTGGCCTGAAGGGTTGGAGCCACGTTTTTCTCCAAGAAAAGCAAAAAAGCTGCAGCAGGGAGGGGCTGACCAATGGTCCAATGGGTAGGGCAGTAGGCTGGGACTCAGGAAACCTGGGTTCTGTTCCTAACTCTTCTATTGACCTGCTGGGTAACCCTGTGGCAAGTCACTTCTCCTCTGTATCGTCTCCCATCCTTTGTCTGTCTTGTCTATTTATGCTGTAAGCTCTTTGAGGTATAGACTGTCTCTCCCTCTGTGTCTATACAGCACCTAACACAATGGGATGCTGATATCAGCTGGGGGCCTTTTAGTGCTACTGTTATACAAATAACAGTAATAGCCGTAGTCGCTACACCACAGAACTCCTGTGTCTTCTGGGTGGGGGTCTGCTCACACTGAGGCTGGGCAGAGCAAGCCCCATTCCTTTCCCTTGTGCCACGAAGTATCCTCCACACAATCCTTTTGCTCATGTTGGTGGCACTGAGGCTTCGCCTTCCCACTGCTTCCTTGTCCCGATGGCTCCACACACTTCACAGAAGCAGGTTCAGGCGCCAGACTGTGTTGTGAGGATGCTCCCAGTCCTGCAGAAAGAAGAGGCTGCAGGAGGCTGGGAATTGGCAATGTTTGACCCCCAAACACATGGGAGAGAAACTTACCTCCTGTCTTAATTCTTACAGTTTTGCTTCAAAGCTGGGACCTCCAAAAATCAGGTAAGGCCATGCACACGAGTTGAACTTCTATTCAGTAGATGACATTAAAGCTGGTAGGTCCAAAATCAAAATGATGTTCTCTTCCCTTTATTTCTCCATGCAGAGTGTATGTCATGTTCAGATTCTTTTGCAAAACGTTTGTCGGTGCTCTTTTGTCTAAAGCAGCCAAAACCTCAATGCAATCTCTGGTACTACAACCCCAAGACCAACCCTACAATAATAAATGTGAGCGTGTATAGCCCAGCAATCACATACAACCCTACACTAATAAACATGTGTGTGCGTGCAGCTCAGCACGCATGAGCAACCCGACATGACCAAACTGCTGAAGACAGAGCCCAGCCCTTGATAACAACCCCACATTATTGACAACCCACTGTGCTCATGAAAAGTGTGCACGGATGGAGCTAGCAAAGAGCTTTCAGGGTCATGCTGCTGAGGGAAAGTTTGGAACAACAATGCCTTGATTCCAAAATTATGAGCTGTCTTTTGACAATGTCCTCCTGATTGCCATTCACTAATAATGTTCACAGACACATTTCCCAAAGCTTTCTGAGCCCTCCTCCTCACTGCAGCTGCTTGTCTTTTGTCTTGCAACTTGTGGGTTTGCAGGAGTTTCGGCCACACTCACCGTTCATTCCAAGGGCTCATGGGAGGGTCATTTGCGTAAGCCATGTCCCAACGGCTAACCAGCTCCTGGCTGAAACAAAGTGGTGCCAGATCAACACACCCCAGGCCTGATTCAGGAAGGCACGTAATTGACTTTTTCACTTCAAGCATTCACTTAAGTTCCATTGAAGACAGTGGGGCTTAGTCACATGCTTAGGTGCTATCCTGAATAGGCATGTGTTCCTGGATCGGGGCCAGGCTGCACAGATGTCCATGTAGCTGAACGACAGCAAGCTGGGGGCAGATGCGAGGCAGCCCTGCTGCTTTGTCCCTCGTTTGGGAGCTGCACCTTAACCTAATTCAAACCCTCACTATTAGGCTGTAGCAAACTTTAGAAAGTGTAGACATTTGATGTGTCAACAATAGCGTGTTATCAAATCCCATGCCCATCAGATCCTATAGCATCTAGATACTATACTGATGGGCACACGGGAAATGCCTTAGACCAGTGGTTTTCAACCTGAGGTCTGCAGACTCCTGGGGGTCCACAGACTATGTTTAAGGGGTCTGCGAAAGGTTGTCATTACCATAATACAGTGGTTTTCAACCTAGGGTCGGCAGACCGTGTCTGAAATTTCCAAAGGGATCCGCAAATGAAAAAAGGTTGAAAACCACGGCCTTAGACGGACAGACAGCCCTTCTAAAATGTCATGTACTTTTCTGTGTTTCCTGCCCCCTCTTTACTGAATGACAAGCTATTTGTGTGTAAACAGAAGCTGTGTCCTCTATAATCTGCTCCCTTGGCCTGAATGATTCATGTAGCGATGATGCTATTCAACAACTGTGACAATACAATCACTTACCCGGCTATAAAGTGGGGCATCAGCAGCCCTGGCTTGCATATCACTGAATGGAGCAGTCTGATTAGAAAGGAAAACGCTGCTGTTTACGCACTTACATCCTGGTGCAATCACTAGAGATGGGGAAGGAAATAACATTTAGCACTGATATGGTGCTTCTCATCCAGAGCTCCCGAAGCACCTTACCAGAGAGGGGCCACGTCATTATCCCTGTTTTACAAAGGAGCACACACAATGCACATGGCAATTGAATGGGATGTTTTTCAAATGTTCTTTTCTAAAACACCTTTCTAAATTGCAAACTTTTATCTATCGTTCCAAACCCCTGACAAACCCCTCCCTGTATGTTCATCACGAGTTACAGTGTGTTTGCTTTGTAATGAAAAACCTGTTGAGCGCTTTGTGTGATTACTTAGGGATCTTGGCTAGTGTGCCTGGTGCTGTACAGAACCCAATGAAAGACAACGTCCCTGCAACAAGGGGCTTATGTCCCGAACAGACCACGTACAAAATTCCTGAAACAAGAATGAAAGGCCACGATTCTTCGTTAGTCTGTCCCTGAGCTGAGCACAGGAATAAAAAGTGGGGGTGGGTGAGGCAAAGGGGGGCTTTAACTCTCTTTTACACTCCCTGTGTTGTGGAGCCACTTGGGGACCATGCAGCTTCCTCTGTATTTAGGGTCTTATGGGCCTTGGGAAGTTGAGAATAGCTGTAGTCCAGTGTGCTCTGCTTACCCCGACCCTTCCTGACACTCCTGCGGGTGGGAGTTGGGCTAGCAAACAGCTGCTCCAGATGTTCCGTGCTGGTGGCAGTGTGGCCACCATTAATCTCACGCTATTTGATGTTTGCCTTTAAGGCCCCTGCTATTGGAGTGAGGTGAGTACATGAGTCTCAGCCTCCATTTAAAAAATAAACAGTAAGTTTCTAGTCCCTGTAGTTTGCAGAGAAAAGCTTGAAAATGTGACCCCAAGTTCAGCCTAAAGGCTCCAACACCAGAAGGCAAAAGGACAAGAATGTATTATTTTCCTCCCGCAAAAAACCCTCCTGAATTTGAAGTTAATCACATGATTTTGGAATGCTTGGGAAAAACCCATTCAGATCAGAAGTTAGAATGGCCTGCGGGCAGCTCCAATTTAGCTGGTAATGACTCACAAAGGGCTGCTAGATCAGATGGGGCTCACCAGAGAGCAGCAGTGGTCTAAGCACTCCCCCTCCCTGTCCCCACTCCCCAACCCCGATACTAGTTTGGCCCGACTGCGGTGTGGAGTCCCTTTCACTGGGAGTATTCCATTCCTGCCCCCGTCAGTGTCTCTATGCCTTGCAGCACGGAGAATCATCACCAGAGTTTGTAAAGCTTGTCCCAAGTGACAGTGGTTCTGAAGAACTAAGCTGACACATCTGTGATTGCTTACTCAGGGGTAAAGGAATCAATTCTTTTTTGTCAAGGTCCAAGTTTCTTGGTCAAGGTATAGTCAAGTTCCAGACTCCAAAGAAAATAATACAAAAATAATAACAATAAAGAGGATAATAGGTAAATAAAAAGATTCTGTGGTCTGTTCAAAAGCATCTGGCAGTCTAGATTTGGCTCCCCGCCTACCTCTTGACTACCCCTAGCTTGATTGTCAGTTCTTTGGGGGAGGGTCCGTCTTTTTGTTTTGTGTCTGTACTGCACCTAGCACAATGGGGTTCTGGTCTATGAGTGGGGTTCCCAGGCACTAATGCAGTACACTTAATAAATAATCTGTGACTGACTGAAAATGGAGTTTTAGGCCCCAATAAATTATACTGATTAATTGGTTAGCATTAATTATTTAACCTCCATGCTCCTGTGAAGTAGTACTGTTTCCATTTAACAAATGGGTAAACTGAGGCACAGAGCGAGTAAGTGGCTTGTCCAACTCAGGAACAGAATTGAGAAGAGAATCCAGGGATATGACACCCAGGCCCCCTTGCTCTAACCGTTAGACATTTCCCCTCCCAAACAATTGCAATGATTCATGGATAGTCTGAGCTCAGCTAACAGCCACTGTGGTGCCTAAGTGCTTGTGTAAAAGACTCTTAGCTAGGTTTTTCCATCTCTTGGGGCAACTGTTAGAGCAGATGCACAGACTGGACCACTCCTATCACTGCCAGGTTCCCTTCGGCAAAAAGTTTGTACTCAAAACAGGCACAGAAGTGTCAGAAACACCTCTCAGGCCCTGGAAGTTGCCATATCATTTTTGTTCCAGCCGGCACACCCAGCTGTGAGGGAGCCCAGAGCTAGTGCCTGTCTGGGCAGGACACAGATCAAGATACACTTTCCACACACAGCTGGGTGAAGAGAGAAATACAGGTAAAAATTGGCAGGAACCTTGGGGTGGATTCTTTCCAACTCCTGGGACTCCGTGAGTTATAGCTGCGAGGTGTTTGCAGTGACCTAGGAGATGAAAAGCTGAGGTGTCCTGAGCAGATTAGTTAGGCGGGACTGCTCAGGTCAGAGGGCAAGAACAACTGTGCCTCCTGATCTGAACCTTGTAGTGCAGCCTCAGTGCAGGTATAAAGAATGTGTTACTGAATCTTAATGTGGCGAGATCAACAGAGGAGAGACAGCTGGCCCAGGGAGAATGGCCTCTCTGGTGTCCCCATGAGGGAGGAAACCAAAGGCACAGGGAATTCAGCATCTGAATGGGATTCATTTGAAGGTGGGCTGTTCTAAAAGCACATATTTAAAGGGGGAACATCTAGACTGATGGAGGAGAGGGACTACCAGGCCAGATCTGGCTCATGCTATGGCCTCTTTTTGCCACTCTGGAGAAATCCATAGCTGCCCGGCTAATGTGGAGACAGGGGACAGTGAGGGGAGTGGTCAGAACACTGCTGCTCTCTGACGATCCCCACATGATCTAACAGCCCACTGGGGGCAATTACCAGCTGGCATAAGTTAGAGCTGCCCTGAGGCTGCTCTAACGCATACTGGGGGATGAACTGGCCCCAGCATCAGAGAAAGGGTATAAAGGTGACATAGTCACTTTTGCACCCCCATCCTGGCCAAGCACAGCTCAGCTGGACCTAAGGCTCAAGGGCACACACCCCACCCTGGACACTGGTTTAACCTGGTATTTTTGCATTAATCAGGGAAATTTGGGGGGAGAGGGGGGAACTGTTCCACGGCAGTTGGCTCCCCCGCCGGGAGTCTCAGCCGTGAGGCCAGGGGCAGGACTGAATAAGCCCCACAGGCTAAGTACACTGATTGAATAATGTTTGGGAAGCGAAGGGAGCCTGCACTATCTCTGTGTGTCCTCTACGCATTCTGTTGATAGAGGCCTTGGGCCAAATTTTTAAAGGTACCTAAGTGCCTGAAGGCAGGTACTGAGAATTACAAAAGCACCTGAGCAGGTTGGGCAAACTAATGGGAGTTAGACACCGAGGTGCATTTTAAAATCCCAACAGACGCCCACCTGCACCTTTAGATGCCTAAATACCTTCAAAAATCTCACCCCTCGAGGCTCCAGAGCTGTCAGGCCAGCATGAAATTCAGCTGCACATGCATAGAAAGAAGACATTAAAATTCTGCCCCATTTGTTCCCATTCCTGTTACTGCCGTTTCATTTTTGCCTCTTCACTAGCAAAGCTCTACCTGATTTAAAGATGATCCTTACCAGAGGGCGGAAATAACAGGAACATTCAAATTTCTGCAACGACCAGACCTGTCTCTTATTCCTGACGTAACATCTCAGATCAGCCAGCACGTCAGAGAGCAATGTTCTCTGTTTAAAAATTGACCATAAGGCTCAAAGTACAAGCCAGAAATGAAACCTCTCTTTGTCCAAATGTTTCATGGAAATTCTGACTCAGCAAATATCTCCTCTCAACCTTAATCTCTGGGGCCATGAGATTAGTGATTGGCAGGCAAGATCAGTGTTAATTTTGGGGCACTGGCTCTATGATAGGAGAGGAAATAGGATCCAGTGGTTGGGGATCTAGCCTGGGAGTTGAGTCCCAGCTTCAATGTTTATTCGACCTTACTCTATATAACCTTGGAAAGGTCACTCAGTCTCTCTGTGCCTTGGTTCCTCATCTATAAAATGGGGATAATAATACTGTGGGTTTTGTGAAGATAAATGAATTAAAGATTGCGAGGGGCTCAGACACTGGGATAATGAGGGCCATAGTAGTACCTAAAATAGGTAAAATAATGGGGGAAAGGAGCGTTAGAGGCAACGAGGAAACAAAACCCAGCAAAAAGCATCTGAACTTCATCAGTCTTACAGTTTTCTATTGCCCACCTCTCCCCAATCACTGTAGCTTCTTAAATGCTGCATAGGTCTTTTGGATCTGCACTGCAAAGACTCTAGTAAACTTCAGAGGATTCTGCTCTTTGCCTGTCCCAAGTTTAAGGACAGTTGGCTTGGGTTTGTCTGGAGTTTTAATAAGAAAGAAAACTTCCTGTTGTTGTGAGAAACCTCTGTCACAAAGGAGGATCCTGCAGTGTGTTCTGATGTCCTCCGATAGCTCAATCCATGGTCGAGCCCCCAGGAACGAAAATGCTTTAGCTTTTTCCCTCACACATCTTGTCCTGGGTTTTGCCAGCTGCTTTGTCACAGACGAAGTAGTCTGGTCTTGGATGGAGATTTGGTCATTGATGTAGCTGGGTTCTGACCCACTGACAATTTTGTAAATTAGACCCATCGCCTTGAACTGTCAGCAGAAATTGATTGGGAGCCAGTAGGGGGGATTGGTGCACAGGGGTGATGTGCTGTCAGTGGCTGGTCTCACTGAGGGGTCGGGCTGCTGTATTCTGCACACAATGGAGCCTATGCATTGCTTCCACTTTCAGCCCCAGATAGAGTAAGTTACAGAAATCCAGTCAGGGTAATAAATGCATGGATCACTGGGGGTCCAGATCCTCCTCTGAGAAGAAGGGCAATGTCCCCTAGCAAGCTGCCGCTGGAAGGTGTTCCTTGAGATTGTCACTACCTGGTCAACCAGGGCTAGTGATGAGTCCAGCAGGACTTCAAGGCTTTGCACTGCTGTAATAAATAGGGGGCAGATGCCTTTAGTGGGAGGGGAGGCCAGTGTCCTGACTTGTGCCAGGAAACATTTTCCTCTCCCAACCGGCATCACTTGGGTCTTTCTTGGGCTGAGTTTGAGCCAGCTGCTTTTTATCCAGACGCTGATCTCCTCTAGGCACTCTGACACCCTTGCAATGGTCTTGGCTGCATCTGCAGAAAATGAATTACACAGCTGGGTATCATGAGTGCATTGCTGGCAGTGGAACCCACAGCATCATACCACCTCTCCAGCTGCCGCTTGTAAATACTGCAAATGACTAGGCAGGATAATCCTCATGGGACTCTGCAAGGCAGGGCTTTTGGGGAAGAACTGCAGTTTGCCCCCCCCAATGGCCTCTGGGTCCTCTTGTAGTGTTGTGCTGACTACTCCAGCAGTAGAAACAGGTCAGCAGTACCTATAGTTCACTCCCCTAACTAGTGCCATGACCATAAAAGGAGAATGTTGAGTAGGACATTAACAATAGACTAGCTTGGGGGAGAGCTAAGCTGACCCTTGTGGAAATGCCTAAACAAAGTGAATGCACCTTTACAGCATTTGGTCTCTTGCACAGCAATGAACAGCACTAATCAGAGGGCTGGGTACAATTATTATAATGTGAGATTCGGGCCATAGCTATAAAATAAGACTGACGTAAGGGCTGCAGTTACCACATGGGCATTTTTGTCACCCTCTAGAAATCATCCGAGAAAGGGTGTTTTTATCCCTCATTTGCCTCCCTAGCACATCTAATGGGATAGATTTCCCTGCAGGCTAATTGTTATTCTCTTGCCTCTCTCTTCATAATTATTTGGACAACGCCCCATAACTGAGTGCAAAGCTATTTTCAGACAGGTTCAGTTGCCACTTGAGGAGGGGAAAGATGTGAAATACACAATCACTTTTTAGAAGGCTCCTGAGTCATTAGCAGTTTGAGCCGGCAGCAGAAAGTATTAAAAAAAAAAAAAAAAAAAAAAAAAAGCCCTAATTAGGGATTAGCTTTTCCCCTGCGAAGTTCAGTTATTTTTAAATTGGTCACATGCGCTTTTCATGACAAACAACCCGTTTGTTCTGCTTTTACACCCCAGATCTGTGCAAGGTGGGGTTGGATGGACTTGTTCCCATGGGCACACAGCAAAAGCTCTGCAGGTAGAGTCCCTCACAGCTGCTTCTCTCAGATGTGAATTTCACATATAATCATTGGTTTCAGAGTAGCAGCCGTGTTAGTCTGTATTCGCAAAAAGAAAAGGAGGACTTGTGGCACCTTAGAGACTAACCAATTTATTTGAGCATAAGCTTTCAGGAGCATCTGATGAAGTGAGCTGTAGCTCACGAAAGCTTATGCTCAAATAAATTGGTTAGTCTCTAAGGTGCCACAAGTCCTCCTTTTCTTTTTACATATAATCATTATTTCCTTTGGGCTGGGCTGCTGGAGGGGCCAGGTTGGCCAGGAAATCCATCATTGTAGAGCCATGGTGCAGTCCTGTGGGTATAGTGATGACTATGTCAAGGTTAACAAGTTTATTTGAGCATAAGCTTTCATGAGCTACAGCTCACTTCATCGGATGCATCAGCTGACGAAAGCTTATGCTCAAATAAATTTGTTAGTCTCTAAGGTGCCATAAGTACTCCTTTTCTTTTTGCGAATACAGACTAACACGGCTGCTACTCTGAAATATGTCAAGGTTGCCACTCAAACCACAGTAGTTAAGGTGGAACAAATTGCACCTGGTTGTAGGGGTCAGTAACTAGGCCACAGATCTTTTGGTGTAAGGGGAGGAGAGATGAAAGGGGATGGATGCAGTATTTTACCTAAGACCTTATTGAAGGGTGAGGGTAAAGACACCGTAGCCACTAAATAACATTAAATGTGCCATGGAGTAAACAGGCAAGCCGAGGAAAGGGCCAAAACTAGAAGCAATCAGAAAATATAGTTTACTTCAGTCATAGTTTAGATCTAAATAAAGATGTGAAGACGTTTAAGAGGAGGGACAGTGTGGGTGGAAGAAAATTGAAGTTTGGGGAATCAGAGTCCTGCTCATGGGGAAATCCAGGATACACAGTCAGTATCCACATTTTCAGTCCAGAAGCCTTATTTGTTAAGCAGCAACAAGACACTCAGCATTGTACAAATCACAGAATACACACCTTAAGAACTGAATGAAGTAGATACAGTAAACAGATATGTAGATACAAAATTTGTATCCTCATCTGAGCCGCAATCTGCAAAAAATGGTCTGTGAATATCTGCTGATTTGCAGGGCTCTACAAACACGCACTGGGAAGCCCATCAGAGACAGGGGCTAGTTTCCAGAGGGTGAGGTTTAAAATCCTTCTAGCGATTTCTACAAGTTGGCAAAAGTCATCAGTATTTGGGCAGAACGTTTTGAGCCTCTAAGAAAGGTTGCATTTTAAAGAGCGATCAGGCAGCCTACACAGTTAGAAAATACATCTGCACAATAACGTAAACATGGGTAACGTGTTCGTCACATAGCATTGTAACACAGAAAATTAGCTTCTGCTTTCTTGCAAGATTTGTAGCCCACCCCTTTGTTTTACCACAATAATATTGCAAACTGCAGGCTGACAGGATGTATGGCTAGCCATTACGATGTATCATGTCAAAGATCTGCCAACTAATAGCTCTGACAAGATGCATAACAGCTCCTTCAGTGGCTTTAGGATGCATCATTAGGAGATGAATGGAATCTTGAGAGCAGAGGATGATTCAAGCAATCCTCCTGGCTTGCATACACAACACTCATACTGCAGCTATTTTGGCAGCCTGCTTTGACATTCCCCTTCCCCTAAATGTTTTGTGTCTGTCTGGGAATGTTTGTTTCTCTCATGCATAGGTGGATGCATGAGAGTTTTAAATTTGTCTGGGATTAAACACTATCTCTAGTGGATATTTATAGGGCTTTCATCACCACGGTATCTGACCACCAGCTTCGTATCCACCCACTTATAATACTGACAGACATACACAATTTAAGTAAACTCTGCTCTGCTAGATGTGGGCTTTTTGCACCCGAGAGGCAGAACTTTTCTTCTCACAGTGTATCTTACATTTACTTATTTTATAACTAGAGTAATAAAACTGCATCAAACAATTAAAGACCCAATATCTTTTAATTTTCCAATTGAGACTTATAAGCAACAACCAGCAGCTTGACACAAGGCATTTACTAGGAATGAATGACCAACAGAGGGTTAATGACCCTGGTCACATCCAGGCTATCAGTTCCCCAACGATGCTCAGGAAGTGTCCCCTTTATTAGCTTTGTCATCATTCATGAAACAATAAGACTGTGCTTTGCTTCCAGGATACCTCAAGTTTCAGGACTTCAGTTCAAAGCACCAGTGTGGTACCAGGCTGCCTGCAATAAAAGGGGAAAGACCAGTCATGAAATTGGAAGAAACCTCTCCCTCCTATTTTTCTTGCACTGACTTTATGTTATTATATATAACTTGCACCTCTTCTGAAGATCCTGTACGGCCCTGCAAGGTGAGTTGTGATGCTTAAAATGTTTTTACTTACCATTTTTCAGATAGTGAAACTGAGGTACAGACTTGCCCATGATCAAGAATTCAGGAGGTGCTCCGATATCCCGCTGATTGGCAGCAGATTAGACAGATCGAACTCCCAATCTCTTGCTCTAACCATTAGACTATACTCCTGTCCAAGACCTCAGTAGTAGAACCCAGGAGTCCTAACTCCCAGTCCTCCAGATGTGAGCTCATAGTGCCCAGCTCTAACCAATAGACTCCACGCTCACTTCCATTGTAATGCTATAACTGCTGGGGTTTTAGATTTAAAAAACTGACCAAACCAACCATGGCTAGAATGGGAGATGAGGTTTTGACAAAGGATGCTGGACATACCCCCAGGCTCCCATGTGATGGGGCTGGAGCCAATTTTAATGTAATGCAAAGGGAAAAGGTCAATAAAATGCGGTGATTATTACGTTTAAAGATGACCCCGTAATCAAACAGACCCATCTCAATGCAGACACCCCCTCCTCCAAACACACACCAGGGCAAGCGCGTGGGGGAGGCAGAGGGGAAGGCAGAAACCCGGGTTGGGGACGCGGGGGAGGGATTACGTCCTGCCCAGAGACAGGCACTGCATCCTGCTGGTGTAATCCTTGCCCCGCCGCTCCCCTCTAATCAGACTCAGTCACAATGGGGCCTTTCTCTCCCCAGCCTGCTCCCGGGCTCGGAGCCTCCGCAGAGCAGGGGGTGGTTGGCTCGGAAGCACGGTGCCCCTCCCCAGCCTGGAGAAGGAGATTAAGGACCCCCCCCCCCATCTTAACCTGCCCCCTGCTGTCCCCCACAATACAGCCCTCTTCTGACCCACGCACCTCCCCTTCCTCAGGGGCAGCTCAGCTGCCTAGCCCCACACCCCCTACCCTTGGGCTCAGCCCCTCTCCCTCCCCAAGGCAGCTCCCCCCACCAGTCCCACCAACCGATTCGCCCCAGGCCGCCGCCGGCTCCTACCTGCCGCCGCGCTCCCCCGGCCAGCGGGCCGGGATGGGCCGTCCAGCCCGGGCCCCGCTCCGGGGCGCCCTGCGCGGAGCGTCCGCGGAGCCCCGGGCCGGGCAGCCGGGGAGGCGGAGTGAGGGGCCGGGGGCAGAGCCTCTCCACACCCCAGCGCGCTCGGCAGGCCCCGCCCGCCCCACACACGCCCGCCCGTCCGGGAGAAACTTTCCCCGGCTGCTTCCTTGGCGCCTGGTGCAGCCGGGCGCAGAGCGGACCCGGAGCAGGAGAACAGTCCCGGGGGGAGCTAAGGCGCGGGGGGAGTCCCGGGGCAGGTGAGGGGGGCCCAGGGGAGAGGCGGGAGCCCGGCTGCCAGGAATCCAGAGGGGGGAGCTGGGGCGCACGGGAGAGGGGGCTCCGGCGTGGGGCACGGGAGACGGGGAGGGGAGGCGCTTCCCCCCACCCCGCATGGGGAGCTCGCGTCGGTCGGCGGCTCCCCCGGGCGGAGCGTAGCCAAGGCGAGCTCTCCCGGTGAAGCGGGGCTTTCTCCGACCCATCCTCCCCTGCCCGGAGATGTCCGGGAGGCGCTCGCAGGAGGCACCTGCGGCGGCTGCGGGCACCTGGCTCCCCGCTGGCGGGCAGGAAAAAGGGGACGTGCCTTCCGCGCAGGGGGCCCCAAAGAAGAAGAAGCCCAAGTCTGGCTCCTCCAGCCTGCGCTGGGCTTTCAGCTGGCTTCGGGGCAAGAGGAAGAAGAAGAAGAGCAGCAGCGGCTCCAGCGCCCACCATGGGGCGCCCCCAGCGGAGGGGGAGGCGCCCTCTAAGGGAAAGAAGCACGAGGAGCCAGCCAAGAAGGGCAAAGGTAGGGCAGGGGCTGCCCCCGGAGGGGTGGGTGCCTGGGCCAGGGGCTGTTTGCTGGCTGGGTCTCTCCTCCCTCCCCTTCAGGCCACCGAGACTTTCCCCTCTGCCCCCTGTGCTGGTGTGTGGCCAGCCCCCTTCACCCAGCCTTGAGGAGCCCTGCAAGGGGACTAGCTGCTCGTTGCCCTCGCTCGTGTTATGGCTATTGCAGCAGGCCTGTTCCGGTTCCCTGTAATCGGGAATGCTGGGCGCCCTGTGTAATCTCATTCCTCCCCTAAGGGATGTTGCCGGTTCACTGGGTATGTTCTCTCTCTGCTGAGTCAGAAGGTCACAGAGACTGGAGGGAACCTGGAGCAAATCCAGATTTCTCCTCTTCTTCAGCACGGTGTTTGCAGGAGCTGTGCTGCTCCAGGTGTGGCCTCTTGCTGGCGGCCTACGGCCTACTGCCAACATCACCAGCCAGGCCAAGGTGCTGGCCTTGCTAACCTGGATGTAATTCCTCCCCACTACTTCAGGGTGGCGGTAAGGGCTGCTCTGCTGCTGGAGGCAGGCCTTCAAAGCCTGGATGTAAGATCGTAGCTGAAAATGGCAAAGGCCTTTAGAGCAACAACTCCCATCCTTCTGCAGGGCAGGATACGATCCCTCAGAGAAGGCACAGCTACAAAACCCGGGCTATGCTCATGCCCTCCACTGCTCCTGTGTGTGATGTTATGTAGTGCCATGCTACGAGGAGCTCAGCCCTTCATGCCAGGATTATACACCCGCTTCCAGCCCTCGCTGCTCGGTGATGCTGTGTTGCTGGAGGTGCTGTTCTTCTTAACATGGCCTCTTTCCATTTGCATATGGCCCGGTATACAAGTTGTAAGAGCGAAGTACTGCTTGAGGTGTTGTCCCTTCTCACCTGGAGGTCTTCTGCCAGTGCTGGGACGTGGTGTTAGGGACCCTATGTACGCTAGTATCTCCGTCCATCAAAATGAAGTCTCTTCTGCCTGGTGTTTTGGAAAAGGGGATACAGATTCCTGTGGTAATCCATCCAGAGGAGTGCCCCACACCATGATTCGTTGTCCAGTATTACCGTCCTGGCTCCCTCGCTGGGCATTAGTTAGTTTAATTTGCAGGTATCCATAATGTGGGGAGTTGCTGTTTTTATCAATACTCAGTTGCTCTTTTACTGGTCTGTCTTTTATTGCTTTCAAGAGAACACTGAGAGCTGTGATAAGAGGGGAACAGCCATGGAAATGCAAGTTGCTCTTTCAAAGAGATCTTTGAAAGGTGGCTGAGTTTTCACCTAACAGTCTCATAGGATGATACCAGCACGTCCTGTCAGAGATGTCTGGCTGCAGCTTTCCCCTGATGCTATGTGCTCAGATACCATGGTGATGGGCAAAGCATAAGAATCTGAATATAATAGGTCCACCCAGTGTGATATTCCTCACTGCGGTGCCCCACCAATACTGGCATCAATTCCATACCTAATCTTCAAAACAGGGCCTTTACAACCAGTCATTGGCAGAGTCGGGATCAGCACACAAGAGACCCTGGCTCTCATTCTGCTAAACATGTGTACCTCTCTTATGGACACTGGCCGTGTGTTGTGAATGCCAGCTAGGATTCCAGCATTATGCTTCCAGCATCGCTGGCCAGCCCTTTGACAAGTGTAAACTGGATATCCGCTCCATGCCCACTCAAACTGCTTTAAATGCCCCACTTCCTGAGACCCGTAAACTAGCTGCATGCCTTACTCTGCTCTGCTGTATGAAACCATCTCCCTTTTGCGTGGGAGGCTGCAGGCCGTGTATGTGTATGTGTGCGCCATGGAGCATGTACACCGTACTTAGAGTTCCTTGCCATGTGTCCGTAGTGCAGCCATTTCTTGGTGTGACGGGGAGAGAGGTGTGGATTGGTAGAAACAACATGCATATGAAATTATTGCAGTTTGCGTGTCTGATTAAATCACTTTGTCTGTTCTAATAACATGCTCGCTTCCAAAATGCAAAACATGAAGGGACCACACCCTGTTTCACCCTTCCTATCCCAGCTACTTTGCCATTTGCATTCTAATGATGTGGCCATGAAGGCGGCATGGACCAGGGGACTAAGCACTGGGCTGCAAGCTTGGAGCCCGGTTCCATTACTGGCTTGTTATGTGACCTTGGGCAAGTCACGGTCTGTGTTTCAATGTCGTTGTCCTCTGTAAAATGAGGGGGGAAACACTTCCCTAGGTCACTGAGGGGCTGTGCGGATTCTTCAGTTAATGTTTGGGCAGTGCTTTGAAGATGAAAAGAGTGACCGCTATTAAAGTGCTAAGTTATTGATTAGTTTCTTATGTACACTGGGTGCAGTGCTGTTCACTGGAGTCAGGTAACACTCAGCCTTCACTGCCTGAAATACTGACTGGGATGGAGGCTAGGTCTACCTTGAGCTGATGACAGGGGCGGACCTATCAATAATACATTTTGCCTGAGCCTGTGAATTTTCCAGTTATCAAGCAGGAGGCGACGGGCCAGGACTGTTGGAGGAAGTCTGGAGTTAGGCAGGTCTGGGTTGACCTCCAGGGCTCTGATTGTACAGGTTGCTGGTGGTGTCTGCTGATCTCTTTATACTTCTCTGGTTTCGGGAGGTACTTCAGGCCCTTCCAAAGACCAGCATGGAATCTTGTGAAGAACCATGTTCTCCAGCAGAGATGCAATCCAGGGTTGTGAATCTCTTCACCTTTGCATCGCACTCCCTTGCCCATTCTGAAGACTTAGATTTGGTTATGGAAGGGGTGGTTGGGATGCATGTGGAAACATTTCCTCCTGTGTCCACGCTGCGATAAGAGCCCTTCTCTCCTGGGGAGGGGGTGCAGACATATGTTAGAAAACGGCAGGAGGGTACAGGGTCTTCATTCCAGTGAAGTCAAGAAAGGCATGGGTCAGGGCTGGGTCAAGATCCAATTCCCCTGAGCTTTGGTTCTCTGTTCATGATTTGGGTGTAAACTAAGGCTGGGTGGCTGAGCACTGAAATAATGGAAATGTAACAATGTAGGAAGTCCCATACTGAAGAACTCGGTGATCCATCTCGTCAAATAGTCTATCTCTGACTGACCAGTACCAGCTGAGCTGCATCAGAGAAAGGTGAAATTAATCCTGCAATAGGCAGTTCTGGGATCACCTACCCATGGGGAAACAGTCTTCCTTCCCCCTTGTGCCTTGAAGCAGGAGGGTATTAGATCCCTTCCAAAAATTTTTTAAAAATCCTCTCTTTTGTATCCCTGGATGTTCCAATTATCCATAAAAATGTCCAAACTTTAACAACAACAAAAAAAAGAAGAAAGAATCCTGCTAAGCTCTTGACTGCAATGATACCTTGTTGCGAGGAGCTCAAAAGCTAACTCTGCGCACGGAAAGGTATTTCCTTCTGCTGGTTTGCAACTTGCAACTCCCTGGCTTGAGGTACCTTCTTCCCCTATTCTCCTCTGGTTGCTGCTGTTTTATTGCTTTACCAGCTGAGGCCTTGTGCTGTGGGAACCCCTCCCTGTCCCTACAAAGTACTATTACCCCTACTGTTACTTTTAAACAGCAAAATCTTCCATACAGCTGCTTGGCCAACTTCCTCTCTTCTGTTTATTAAAAGAAATAAATCCTATCACTGTAATCTCTGTTGGCACCCTGGAGTATGGAAGGGTACAGTGAGTCTAGTTAACCTGTTAGGGTTACTACAGTATTAGGAGGATACAATCTAGTTAAAGGTACTCCATCACCACGCTTCTGTCTGAAAATAATTTACCTACTGTTGTTACAAATAACACCTGAGATCACGGGAAATGAGACGAAACAATGATATTTCTCTGTTTATTCAGTTTGTTGATCCCATCTAATCTATCTGTTTTAGGTACCTATATGGCCTTGGTTACTGTGGCGTTTGAGCCTTTCGCTGTCTTTGATGTGTTTATCCTCGCAATACCCCCGTGTGGTAGGACAGTGCTGTTATCCCCAGTTTTGAGCTGAGGCATGGAGAAATTAAGGGACAAGAAATCTATGATGAAGCAAGAAATTACTCTCAAGTGCCACGGTAGTGTCCTAACTGCTGAACCCTTGTGCATTTGCCTGTACTTTGGGTGTAGTCAGTTTCTCCAGAGGGTGTGTGGGGTTTTTCACTTGGGGACAAGAAAGAAGAAAAGCATTAAAAAAAACTGTGATCGCAAATCCACCCCGATAGTTAAGGTGTCCCCTTAGCCCGTTAGCCCTGCTGTGAAAGTGCACGTGGACCACCACCCCATTTTAGGAAGACCATTTGAATAGAACATCATTGAGGAATGATGTCCTAGTGATTTTGGCCCATCTTTTGGGGGGTTAATCTAGGTTTCACAATATTATTTCTCAAGGTTTTAAGAACGACGGAGTTGATGTTCCAAACATTTTCAATTTTTTTTGGTATTAATTTGGCCCAGCAGCATATAGACTCCTCACTGTGTGGTTAAAAATAAAATACTAAATACACTCCATGAGAGAGAGTTGTTGGAAATTGTATGATTTGGTTTGTTGTTTGCCATGGTGAGCCAATATAACCTAATTGTATATCTGTATAGGAGGATCCCTGGTGCAGGGTTGTGATATAGCAGAAGCGATGCTGTTATCCCTGTGCTGGAGATTCCTGGGTGCTAGACTACCATATATCAGTGAAGATGTAGTTGTGGGTAGTACTGGAAGTTCCTAGGTGCTGTGCTTTAGCAGCACCATGTCAGGGCTGAAAGTCCATGGATGCAGCTCTGTGGTAATAGCTGAGATAGTGAAATTGAATCTGAATGTAGATCCATTGCTGTAATATAATAGAGACGTCCTAGTTCTCTGCAGATGCAGCAGTTGTATCCTAGTGTCAAGGGTTCAGAGCTCTGCTGTAATAAGCGAGGCACTGCAGCCATGTGGACATTCCTGCATGCTGCCTCTGAGGGTATGTCTACACTACGAAATTAGGTCGATTTTATAAAAGTCGATTTTTAAAAATCAATTTTATACAGTCGATTGTGTATGTCCCCACTAAGCGCATTAAGTTGGCGGAGTGTGTCCTCAATACCGGGCTAGCATTGACTTATGGAGTGGTGCACTGTGGGTAGTTATCCCACAGTTCCCGCAGTCTCTGCTGCCCGTTGGAATTCTGGGTTAAGCTCCCAATGCCTGATGGGGCAAAAACATTGTCGCGGGTGGTTTTGGATACATATCGTCAGTTGCCCCTCCCTTTCTCCCTCCATGAAAGCAACGGCAGACAATCATTTCACGCCTTTTTTCCTGGGTTACCCGTGCAGACATCATACCATGGCAAGCATGGACCCCGCTCAGCTTACTGCTGCTGTTGTGAGCATTGTAAACACCTCACGCATTATCCTGGAGTTTATGCAGAACCGGGCTAAGAGATGCCAGCACAAGGCATGCGATGAGGACATGGACACAGGACGTTCCTGAAAGCACGGGCTGTGGCAATTGGGACATCATTGTGGCAGTGGGGCTGGTTGATACAGTAGAACGCTGATTCTGGGCCTGGCAAACAAGCACAGACTGGTGGGACCGCATAGTGTTGCAGGTATGGGATGATTCACAGTGGCTGCGAAACTTTCGCATGTGTAAGGCCACTTTCCTTGAACTTTGTGAGTTGCTTTCCCCGACCCTGAAGCGTGGGAATACCAAGATGAGAGCTGCCCTGACAGTTGAGAAGCAAGTGGCGATAACCCTGTGGAAGCTTGCAACACCTGACTGCTACCGGTCAGTTGGGATTCAATTTGGAGTGGGCAAGTCTACTGTGGGGACTGCTGTGATCCAAGTAGCCAGTGCAATCACTGACGTTCTGCTATCAAGGGTAGTGACTCTGGGAAATGTGCAGGTCATACTGGATGGCTTTGCTGCAATGGGGTTCCCTAACTGTGATGGGACGATAGTCAGAACGCATATCCCTATCTTGGCAGCGGACCACCTTGCCAACCAGTACATAAACCGCAAGGGGTACTTCTCAATGGTGCTGCAAGCACTGGTGGATCACAAGGGACGTTTCACCGACATAGATTCATAGATTCATAGATATTTAGGTCAGAAGGGACCATTATGATCATCCAGTCTGACCTCCTGCACAACGCAGGCCACAGAATTTCACCCACCACTCCCACAAAAAAAACCTCACACCTATATCTGTGCTATTGAAGTCCTCAAATTGTAGTTCAAAGACCTCAAGGAGCAGAGAATCCTCCAGCAAGTGATCCGTGCCCCATCCCATCAATGTGGGATGGCCGGGAAAGGTGCATGGCGCTCGCATCTTTAGGAACTCCGGGCTGTTGGAGCTGTTGCAAGAAGGGACTTACTTCCCAGACCAGAAAATTACCGTTGAGGATGTTGAAATGCCAATAGTTATCCTTGGGGACCCAGCCTACCCCTTGCTCCCATGGCTCATGAAGCCGTACACAGGCAGCCTGGACAGTAGTAAGGAGCAGTTCAACTATAGGCTGAGCAAGTGCAAAATGGTGGTAGACTATGCCTTTGGACGTTTAAAAGCTCGCTGGCGCTGTTTGCTGACTATGTTAGACTTCAGTGCAACCAACGTTCCCATTGTTATTGCTGCTTGCTGTGTGCTCCATAATAGCTGTGAGAGTAAGGGGGAGACATTTATGGCGTGGTGGGAGGTGAGGCAAATTGCCTAGCAGCTGATTTTGAGCAGCCAGATACCAGGGCAATTAGAAGAGCACAGCTAGGCACGCTGCACATCAGAGAGGCTTTGAAAACCAGTTTCATGACTGGCCAGGCTACGGTGTGACAGTTATGTGGTTTCTCCTTGCTGCAAACCTGCCCCCTTTGTTGATTTTAATTCCCTGTAAGCCAACCACCCTCCCCCCTTCAATCACAGCTGGCAAAGGAAATAAAGTAACTATTGTTTTGAAACCATGCATTCTTTCTTTAGTAATTACAAAAAATGTGAGATAACTGACAAGGTAGACAAGGGTGGGGTGAGGTGGGGTACGGGAGGAGGGAAGGACACATTTCTTATTGTAGCCACACTACAAATCAAAACTGTTTGAATGACAGCCTTCTGTTGCTTGGGCCATCCTCTGGAGTGGAGTGGAGTGACTGGATGCCTGGAGCCTCCCCCGCATTCTTGGGCGTCTGGGTGAGGAGGATATGGAACTTGGGGAGGAGGGCAGGCGGTTATACAATGAATGCAGCGGGGGTCTGTGCTCTTGTTGGCTTTCCTGCAGTTGCAACAGATGCTTCATCATGTCCGTTTGCTCCCCCATTAGCCTCAGCATCGCCTCCTGCCTCTGCTCTTCGCGCTCACTTAATGCTTTCCTGGCCTCTGCCACTGAATGCCTCCATGCATTAAACTGTGCCCTATCAGTGCAGGAGGACTGCATGAGCTTGGAAAACATGTAATCGCGAATGCGTTTTTTCTGCCTTCTAATGTGCGATAACCTCAGGGACGGAGAAGATGGGGGAGCATAGAAACATTTGCATCTGAGGAAATAAAAAGGGAGAGTAAAATTTAAGATGATACATTTCTGAGAACAAAAGGGAGACTCTTTCACAGTGAATCAAGGAATTCACAGCAGACAGCACATGTGCGTTAGGTACAAGGTCGCATTTTGCCTTTTATATTTAGCGCCTGCCGGTATGGTGACACATCACAAATGGCTGGGCAACAGAATTCGGTTTCCAGGCAGCCATGGTAAGCCTTTTGGTACGTGGGGTTGGCTTCTTCCGCCTTCATAACATGCAGGAATGGTTTCAAACTGCAGCGCCATACTTTCCCATAGGAAGCAATGCCGGTTGGGTTTCACATTTAAAAGGAGGGGCTGCGGTTTTTGGGTGGATGTGGAGCACACACCTCCCCCTATCCCACTGCATGGCTATTCTCTGGGATGATCCCTTCACCCCTCCCCCCGCCGTGTGGCTATTCTCCGGGATGATCCCTTTTAGCCAAGTGCAAACAACCCAACATGAACGGGGTCCTTTTACTGTTCCCTTACAAAAAAAATCCCCTATTTCAACCAGGTGACCAACCATGAATGATATCACCCTCCTGAGGCTAACACAGAAAGATATAGACCGAATGTTGCTTGAATGCGACCAGAACCCAGGACCATTTGCTGCCATGCTTTGTGCTGCAATGATTCCAAACTACTTGCTACTGGCTTGGCGTGGTGAAGTTTCCTATCGTGGAGGACGAAATAAGGCAGCCCTCCCCAGAAACCTTCTGTAAAGGCTGTCTGAGTACCTCCAGGAGAGCTTCATGGAGATGTCCCCGGAGGATTCCCGCTCCATCCCCAGACACGTTAATACTTTTCCAGTAGCTGTACTGGCTGCGAATGCATCCCAAGTCTTCAGGGCAAATAAAACATTAAACACTATTGCTTTTAAACCCTGTACTGTAGTTACAAATGTGCACTCCCCAGAGCTGCCTTCTCCAGCTTCAGGGGTGGGGATCCCGCCTTGGGAGGGTATTGGCTCCAGGGTGAGGAGAAGGTAGACCAGGGCTGAGTCTCTCATTCAGGAGAATTGCTTCAATGTATTTGGTAATGAACTTGTTAATCTGCAGAGAGTAAAGAGTGACATTTCAGAAAATCTGAACAACAGGAATCCACTGGCTGGTCTGAGCTGGAAACCGTAAGCTTCTCTGTTAAACAAAGAGAGGTGTGTCTGCCAGCCACAGCTATTCCACCTGGAGACAACTGGAAGAATTACTCTTGCAAATAATGTTCCATAAGATCCGATAAAACTATTTTGCTGGAGTCAGGTTTCTCTTCATAAGGACGGTTTTATTTCATAAGACAATATGATCATTGACTATGACTCCAGCACCGAAAGAAACAGAAACCACTGAAAGGTGAAGAGCCGAGCAAAGTGTCTATCTGCCAAACTGGAGTTCACGCCGTTGGGTTTTCTGTGTCTACTGCTACAGGTGATGAGCACCTGAACACCTCAGCCGGAGCAGGGGGGAACCCACCGCTGGGGGTGCTAGCGCTGCCATCAGTCATAGCAAGACTTGGGGGCCTGGACTTGGGCTTTGCAGGACATGAGTGGAAACCCTTCTGGGTTTTTCTTTTTTCTGTTAAAGGTTTGGGATCTTAAACATTTTTTGTGTTACCCTTTTTTCCCCTCAGTGTTCCATTTCCCCTTTAAGAGATCATCCTAGTAGCCCAGATCATGCTCTGTGTCTGTTCATTGGCATATCGAGGGTAGAAAATCGTAGGGCTGGCTTATCTGCTCCTTCTGCCAAGAGAGAAGGGTCCCATCACTGTAGGACTTTGACTCATTGGTATAATGGGTTAAAAGCTAGGCTACAGTGACTGTGGAGATTGTAACCTTTCTCAGCATAGTAAAGAGGAGGGACATAGGTCGAGGGACTAGTACTGAAACCTCAAATTGTGGGCTTTGATGCAGAGTTTTGGACTGGAAAGATGCCAGATTGGCAGCCCGGGGAACTGAAGATGTTTGTTTAGCCACAGAACAGGTCTGGCCTAGGCTTGGTGGGGGGAGCTTTCCCACTCGTTGCCCGATCAGTGAGCTTCAGTTCTGACTGGAAGGAAACAGCTGTGGGGGTGAAGAGGGCTGCTCAATCTCCATGGGCCGTTCAGTCCTTTGGCCATCCCCCAGGGTGCCCAGCTGGTGTCAGGTCTGTGATGTGGACGCTTACAGGAACTGGACTGAGACCGTCAACTCCTCTCACGTGGGCCACTAAACTGCCACCAGCAGGGGAACGACTGGCCGCTAGGGACCCAAGCTGTGTTTGAACTGGTCACCGAGTGGTGAAAGGCTCCATATCTCACCACCAACCCCCTGAACCACCCAGTCCCCTTGATGAATAACTAGGGGGTTTCTTCCACAGCACATGCTAGAGGCAGAAAGGCCCCTTGCGCTGCGTCCCCATCCTTGCTGGCCTTGCTGTCACCTGGTTTTGTAGCAATAAGAGTGTGCCTCCTCGATGTGAATGACATGCTGGGAGAGTCTGTGATGCTTCCGGGCTGCTGGAGTGTGTTCTGAGAGGACCCTGGAGTGCAATGTGGTAAAATCTGAGTCCAGAAGGCAGAGATGTACACGGCCAGCTGCAGCTAGTGTGCAGACATGACCGTGCTGGGGGCTTTGCCATGGGTCTTGTGACAGGGTCTGTTCCAGTGCAAACAGTAAGCAGCTGGGTAATGAGCTGCTCTCAGTGGGTAGGTGGTGGGGCTCCTGGCTGATCTGGATTGTAACTAAGAGCGACACTCATGCACTTGAGATAGAAGGGGCCACAGAGGCCGCAAGATCTGAAACTAGTGAGGCCAGCAGCTCCCTGGGCTCAGCAGGTTGTCTCTACATGGCATATAAACCAGGCCAGCCCAGGGGGCCCACTGTCCTTCTTAATCCCACCAAACACAGGCTCAGTCCAGCTCTGAGGCCTCTGCACCCCTGTGGGGCCTTCTGTGCCTCAGAGCTTTACCCGCAGGTCCCGAGCCTCGAGCACATGCCCATACCCTGATCACTGTGATCAGAGGCAGTGAAGTCTGGGTACTGAAGGGTTTCTGTGTTGAGGGCAGGAAGGGAAGGTTCAGGCTGTATCCAGACAAGCGGTCCTTTTCGTGGCAAGAGAGGAGCAAATGTGTCATGTGGAAAATCTGTTGCATGCAACGTGCTTTTTGCACTCTGCTGTAGAGTTCCCTACTGTGTCATGTGGAGGAGAGGGGGGAGTCTGGAGTGGAGAGGTTCCTTTCTTTTGCCACAGTGAAGCCACTGCGTTAGGACACCTCCTTTCCTGGGGTCGGATCCTGCGAACCTGCAGGGGAGAGGCAGAGGCCAGGGCAGCCCTTTCCGTCATTTCGTCATGGAGACTCAAGAATGTGGTGCAGGCATGTGACTCCAGCCTGAGCACCCCCTCCCCAGCTGCTGTGATCCTGCAATCTGGTGAGAAGCCTGTGTTGTAAACTAGGGTGTAGCGAGCAATGGGATCACAGAGGCTAAGCTGTTGCTCACCCATCCTTTCACATCCCCAGCATCCTCCAAGGCAGAGCTGCCACCAAACAGACTGAGATTTTGGGTGCAGCTGCTGTTAGTTATTTGTATTACAAAAGCAGCAATGCCTAGAGGTCCCATCCAAGATCAGGGCCCCATGGTGCTAGGTCCTTGCCCCATTGAACTTTCAGTCTAAGTCAGCCTGTGTGTGGAGGAAAGGAGGAGGAGCTATCTCCATTGAACTGCCGGGAGCTGAGGCTCAGAGATGGTGACTTTCCCAGGGTCTTACAGAGTGTCCGTGGCAGAGCTGGGAATTGAACCTACGGCTCCTGATTCCCAGTCCTGTGCCTTAGCCACAAAGCCGTCCTTCCTCCTTAGCAGAATGTCCGATTAATCACGTAAACACTGTCCTTAGGGAGCGCGTCCCGTGTGCCCGTGACTCTGACCAGCTGACCCCTCCCTGCTCTGACACACCATCTCATTTTCAAATTCAAAGAAGAGGCGAAAGCTACACTTCAGCCAGGCCTTGAAAAGCAGCATGTCAGATTCTGGATTAGTGCCCTTCACGGTCTCCTGCCTCAGGGCTTCTCTGCACAGAGGTTGCACTGGGTTAACTCTGGAATCAGCTCATTCAAACCAGTGCAGCTGTGTGTGTGGACACTCTTATTGAACGATCAACCTGGTTCACGTTGGTTTAATTTGCGCCACTGGGCGACACGAGCCAGGCAGACGGCGATGTAAGTGTCCATGCACAAAGTGACCTCCATTTAATCGGTATCCAATCCCCCCTTGCATTGTATCGCTGTAGCTTCATGTGACGAGTGGGCTGCGGAGGGCAAATGGGCTGTATGTGTGCTCTCCTATCTGGGAGTCTGTACATAAGACCTGTTTGCCTGTCTTGGCTACTTATGTGGCCCCCATCTCCGTAGTAGTATCTGAGCGCCTCGCTGCCTTTAATGTATTTATCATCTCAGCCCTCCTGTGTGCCCATTGTACAGATGGGGAACTGAGGCACAGAAAGATTAAGTGACTTGCTTTCGAGGACCTCTCCTCTATTGCCCTCGCCTGGCTCTGCTCCCACTTCCACTAGAGCGGTGAGGGTGGGCTGGATGGGTGTGTGATGGCCAGAGCTGGCTTTTGGGAGCTGTGACCCCACCCTGGCTGAGGAGGGTGAGGGGACGTTCATGGGGAACGGTCCCAGATGTAATGTGAGCCTGGGGGCTGTGCTGCACGCTGGTGGGGGCAGGATCCCCAGGAGCCACCTCGCGGTGGGCCCACCGAATCCTAAAGCCAATCCTGGCCATCCCCCACTTTGTATCCCACTCCCTGGCAGAGCCATGGACTCTACAACCAACCTGACGGGGACGGGGCAGGGTGTGGGCAGAGAGAGAGAGAGAGCGAGAAGGGAGCAGAGCTGCAGGGGCAGAGAGAGGGAGGGTGAGAGAGGACAACCCATCCCAGCTATTCTCCTGGAGGCCCCTCCTCTGTGTCCGCCCTGATTGGCTCCGGGGCTCAGGGAGAGTGCAGCCTGTGGAAATCTGAGGGCTTGACCGTGGCTGGAGGGATGGGAGCTGGAGCTGAGCGCCAGCTCTCTGGAGCTGGAAGCAGGCCAAGGTGAAGCCTGTTTGGTGCGGTCATGTAGCACCCCGCGCTTCCTCCACCCAGGAGAGGGGGAGGGAAAGGGCCTCCTGCACACACGGGCACCATGGGCAACATGCACCACAAGAGGAACCCCCCGAATGCCAAGGCCAGGTCCTTCTGGCATTTTGGCCGCACAGGGAAGCTGAAGACAGGTAGGAGCCTGAGGCAGGAGCCCAGTCAGCGTGTGGGGCGGGGGGGGGGGGGGGGGGGGGGGGGAGGGGGGCGGGACTCTGTCGATGGCAGCTCCAGCAGGGCTGGTATGGTTCATGCACCGTACAACGGTATTCTGCAGTCATGATCCACAGCCTGTTGCTGGCAGATGGGTGCCCAGGCTCTGGGGCTGGCACTTAGCACATAGGAGGAACTGTGCCCGTGCCCTTGTACGCAAGGTTGGGCTGCCGTGGGTAGGAGGCAGTGTCTGTATTGGTGCTGCGCGATGTGGGGGCTTCGTGCAGGGGCCCAAGGATTCTTTTAGCGAGGCTGGAAGGAGCCTGGGTGGGTCTGAGGTTGCCGGAGTTTTGCAATCTGTTGCAAGTGCACCTTGCCAGCTCTGCCATGGTCAGTCAGGGCTGGGGCTCGGAGCACTGGAGCTGAAAAGATCCTAATCTGCTTTGGGACTGGTGAAATTCTCACTGCGCTCTCTCTGAGACCCGTGCTTTTCAGCATTGTCAGTGCAATTAACATCCATCGAGTTAGTTACTGATTTGTTTTTCTCTTCTCAGCTAGCCGATGGCCCCAGTGGTTAGGGCAGGCAGAAGGGAGCCAAAACTCCTGGGTTGTATTCCCACCTATGCCATTACCTCGCTGTGTGGTCTTGAGCAAGTGGCTTTCCTCTCTCTGTGCCTCAGTTTCCCCTATCTTGTAAAAGTGCACCAGGTTTAATGACTGTCGCAAAGTGTCTTGAGATCCTTGTATGAAAGTGACTTACTGTGAATGGGCTGTGTACATGCATAGTGTTCTTACCTGGACTTTTCATTCTCCCTGGTTAAGCACAATATTGATTTCCATTTTTGTTCTCCCAATGTCTCTGTCCAACCCACACCATGAGGAGTGGGGAGGGCAAGGAGTAGATTTTCCTTTGACATATGCTTTCCCCCTCGTTCCAAGCTGGGAAGATACCTCCACTGCAGGAGGCTGCAGTATACAGGCAGAAAGTAAAACTCTTAACAATACCCTGTTATTGTTGGCTGACTGTGTGGGGTACAAATTCCACTGCTTTCTCTGCTCTGGTTCCATGCATTCAGAGTGTGAAAAGTTTAAGAACTCCAGAGACTGAGGGCAGGGGTGGTGAATGGGCCATGACCCAAATCCAGCAAGGAGGGAATCAGGGGAGACAGGGGACTTGATTTCTTGGCAGTTGAACATGTGTTTCAGAGGTACCAGACCCCCTAGGGTATCCCTCCCCCACTAAGATTCCCCCATCAGTTCAGTGGCTGAACTGGAGCAAGCTGAAAATCTATGAAATTATTCTTGTGATAGTTTTGTCCTGGTTCAGACACTGAAACTGGCCCATCCTTTAGATTTTGCTACATTTGCAATTGTTCCCTCAGCACTGTGTGTGTGTGTGTGTGTCTGTGTGTGTAACACAGGAATGGGGGGGTCAGTCTGCACTTGAGTAGGAATCTAGGCAGGAAATCAGAAGAAGGTTTCTAACTATCAGAAAAGGGAGGTTCTGGAACAACCTCCCAATGGGAGTCGTGGGGGGCAAGCAACCTGGCTAGTTTTAAAGGGGAACATGATAAGGTTATGAACGGGATGACATGATGGAATTGCTTGAGGTGGCAGGGGACTGAGCTTGAAGGCGTGGGAGGTCCCTGCCAGTCCTATGTTCCTGGGTTTGGCAAAAGCCCCCAGAGTGAGGCCTCATCTGGAGTACTGTGTCCGGTTTTGGGCCCCACACTACACGAAGGATGTGGATAAATTGGAGAGAGTCCAGCGAAGGGCAACAAAAATGATTAGGGGTCTGGAACACATGACTTATGAGGAGAGGCTGAGGGAACTGGGACTGTTTAGTCTGCAGAAGAGAAGAATGAGGGGGGATTTGATAGCTACTTTCAACTACCTGAGAGGTGGTTCCAGAGAGGATGGTTCTAGACTATTCTCAGTGGTAGAAGAGGACAGGACAAGGAGTAATGGTCTCAAGTTGCAGTGGGGGAGGTTTAGGTTGGATATTAGGAAAAACTTTTTCACTAGGAGGGTGGTGAAACACTGGAATGCGTTACCTAGGGAGGTGGTAGAATCTCCTTCCTTGGAAGTTTTTAAGGTCAGGCTTGACAAAGCCCTGGCTGGGATGATTTGACTGGGGATTGGTCCTGCTTTGAGCAGGGGGTTGGACTAGATGACCTTCTGGGGTCCCTTCCAACCCTGATATTCTATGATTCTATGATTCTAAGCGGGGCACTCAGAGCAGAGTGGGTTTAGCCAGGAAACCTGGCTTCTTGTGCTGCTTCTGACACTGCCTTGCTGGGAGAGACCTCACTCCTCCTCTTCGCGCTGGACTTTGCCGTCGTGATACAGTGCTGTGAGTGCTCTGCATAGAGAAGTTCCATGCAAGTGCAAAGTCTGAGAGTTGGGCTTTATCCCCCTTCTAATGATCACCGAAATGGGGAGACTCCCTCCTGGGAAGACCAGCTGCCCCGAACAGACGTGTGTGGGCACTGACAAACTGAGATGCTCTCCCACTTGCTGCTTTTTACATTTCATACCCAAGTATGACCCAAGCAAATGAGCAATAATATCCAATGCCTGCAATATACCAGTGCAGCCCCAGCCTCCTGGAGGACAGTGAGTGAGACCTGGCTTGGAATGACCCTCTGGGAGCTGCCCTGAATCCCAAATTCTGTGCTTTGTGAGAGCAAAGCTGTCCCCCATTTCAGCGTGTGCACTTCTCTGCCCACTCTGATCCATTAGACGAGTGCCCCACTTCTGGGGGCTTTTGCCAAACCCAGGAACATGGGACTGGCAGGGACCTCCCATGCCTTCAAGCCCAGTCCCCTGCCACCTCAAGCAACTCCATCATGTCATCCCGTTCATGCTCCTCTTTAAAACTAGCCAGGTTGTTTGCCCCCCATGACTCTCATTGGGAGGTTGTTCCAGAACCTCCCTTTTCTGATGGTTAGAAACCTTCTTCTACTTGGGGCATTTTAAAACTAGATTTGTTAAAAAATCAGAGCAGTGATTCTTGGGACCAGTCCCATAATGGCTGAGGAGGGGGAAGAGGGCATAGATGGGATCTAATCTGTCTTTTCCATCTGTCACTTCTCTGAGGATCGGGTTCTCCCCTGCACAGCTCTGGTTGCTCAGAGAGCACCAGTTGCACCCTATCTTTTGCCAAAGTCTTTGTAGGGAGAGAGTTTGGATTCCCCCATGTACATAAACACTCCCCAAGATGTCTCCAGAAGGGGAGTGTGTCTCCTATTGGCCATGTGGGTGAATTTTCCAGCCAGTGCCTGGGTGTGTTACCCCGCCCTGCTCACTCCCGAACATTGTGCTGGTTCAGACAGAGTGTTTTGGAGGGATTGCCCCTGCGGGAGACACGGATGGCAAGGGGGCTCCTGCTGATATCACACACTGTCTGACAACACTTGATCCCTCTGCTTCATTCTGTCTTTACTGTCAGCATGTTGCACAGGTGTGGCTGGAATGGGCTAGCCAGACTGTCCTCAAGGTAAACATGCACTGGGCCCAGATTCAAAACCTTCAGCGCAGGGTTAGGGAGTGACAAAACAAAGCAAAACTACGCGCTGGGGATGGCTTAAAGGTGACCTGCAAAGGGCTCAGAAAGAATGAGGTGGTGCCCCTCCCTGCTGCTCTGTGAGGGAGAACGAAGACTTGTGAGGTTTTTGGCTTGTACCTTAGAAATATCAGGAAGGTCAAGTCAGGTTTAGCAGGGGCACCTCTGGGAGGCCTAATCGAAGTTGATCTGGAGTCTTAACTCCTTAATTGCAGGGGGAGGGTTGTCGAATTTGTAACAAAGGCTGCCTTTATCCACACCATTAATTATTTGTTGAAGTTAAATGGGTATTAACCACAGCAAACAACCCCCAAAGAGTCTGTTTGGGAATGCCTTCCCCCTCGACTGTCATTCATAAAGAAGCAAAAAAAGAGCACAAGCCCAGCGTTGTTTCCCTTTGGAGCTCACCTTGAAGGAGAGCAGAGAGGGGCCAGGAGCCACCTGGAGGAACAAAGGCAGGCTGAAGGAATAACAATTCTTAGCACTTGCTCACATCATAGAGCAGTGACTCAGTAACCTTCAAACTCACAGGGGAGACAAGTTGGTATATTGCAGAGGGGGAAACCGAGGCACAGAGAGATCAAGTGAGTGGCCCAAGGTCATACAGGGAGTCAGTGGCAGAGCCAGGATTGGAATCCAGGAGTTGCTGGTGCTGGTGTTGTGCCTTGTCCTCTAGATTGTGGGTTCTCAAATAGCTTCCCTTCTTTATGGCTGCTTGGGGACCCCCAAAACTATTTTCTGTTGTAAGACAGGGTTGCACCATGGAATAGGCTGAGAAGCACCACTCTAAACTACACCGACTAACAGTATGGACACTCTTCTACGTCAGTCTGATTTCAGCCTGGCTGGGCTGTATTTCCATTGTCCTGTATTTCTCTTCCAAGAGGCTGCAAGCCAAATCTTGCAGTAACATGCAAAAGTGGAGGGTTACCTGTTGGTAAGGGGACATATCTGGTGGGGTGATTTCTATTCTGAGTGGCTAGAAGTAGGTGTAAAGTCATAGATTATAAAGCCACAAGGGCCATAGGACTTCCCTGAATTAATTCCAGTTTGAAATAGAGCATCCCATCTTGATTTAAAAATTCCCAGTGATGGAGAATCCACCACGACCCCTGGGAAGTTGTTCAATTACTTTCATTGATCAATTAAAATTTTTAACAACTGAAATGCAGCCCTTCTCATGTGCTTTAGCTTAGCCCCTCCTGTGAGCTGCTTTCTCTACTTCATCTCTCTCATCTGGCCCCGCAAGTTGGAAGGGCTTGTTTACCTGAGAAGGTTTTTTCAGTATGTGCTTCTCTGCTGTAACTTTACAGATGTAACTCTCCCAAAAGAGGGGGCACCCACACCACTTTGTTTATGCTGGCTTAAGCCATTTCCCCTGTGAATCGTTGCATCCACACAGCCCTGAGCTTGTTGGAAATAACCGCACAACATTCTGGTCAGAGCCTATGGTGCAATGTTCCTCCGCTAGGCTCTGTGCATTCTGGGTCGCAGTGCACTGTGGGATACTACCAGAATCCATTGAAATTCTGGGATTTTGGGGGGTCAAACTAACACATCCCCAGCACTGACTCTAAGATCCATTCGCCAGTTGGTCACTCACACCCCGTCTGAATTTGCCTGGATCAGCCACATCTCGGTTTCCACTTGCCATTGTAACTCCTCAGTGCAGGTTGCAGGGGGGAGGCGGGGACTGGCTGTAGGATGATCCCACAAAGCTTTGCAATGAGGAAGGATTGTGGCAAACTCTTTCTGTGCCAGGGCTGCCCTCCTCGTCCAGTGTTGGAAGTGAGGGTTAGCCCACGAGCAGGTCTCTGTAGGCATCTGACTTGGGGGAGTTGGCTGGGTTCATCCAGAATAGTGAATGCAGAGTGAAGTTGAGTGGTGCTGGACTGGTCAACTGGTGTGGACGGGATTATGGGTACCAGGAGTGGAGAGTGCGTTCCAGTTTTCCCATTACTATGGGAGGATCTGGAAATCAGATTTGCGAGGCGTAAAACAGGTCTAGGGGAGTGGAGGCAAGAGCCTGGCCAGTTGGTGTGAGACTTGGGGAAGGCAGGGAGAGGGGTGTCTGGGCCTTGCAGTCTGGGGCCTGGGGTGGGTATGGGGAGGGTGGTTGGACCTGGCTGTATGGGGTGGGTGGTTAGGTCTTCCTGGGAGAAAACTTTCTGCTCCTCTTGGATCTCTCTTGCCTGGCTTTGGGCCTTCATTATTTCTTGGTGACTGTGCGGGGCAGAGGGCTGTGATGTGCACCCAACCCCTCTCCAAGTGAGCAGCAGTTACTGGAGGGGCACTGGACCGGAATAGTCTTGGGGGAACAGTGAGGGGAGAGACCAACCCACATGGGAATGTCCACCACCAGCCTTGGGATACGAAGGCTCACTCCCCTCACTCCCCTGGGATACGAAGGCTGACCAATTTCCAGGCAGATCCGTTCCCTCATTGGATTCACATTCTTTCTAGCTGGATCCTTGGGCCTGGAACATGAGGTTGGTGAGCGATGTGTCACCTTGCTACCTTCCTAGCCGAGAATATCAGACATGCTCCCACTGCGGGGCTCTGTGTGATGCTTTTAGGGGAGCCAGCTCCTCTTCTGGTGCCTAGGTGCTACGGTAGTGGGCACTCCATGAATGCCTGGCTTTGATCCCGCTGGGCGTGGGGGAAAGTGCGCACGAACAGGCTTTCACTTAGCTGGTGCAGCAGGGCCCTGAACATGAACTTTTCTGCTGACATCCCCGTGGGTCACCAAAAAGGAGGACCTAGCCGTTACAGTGATGGGGACATTACAACTGCGGGGGTGAGAGGAGAAGGAGAGTGAATGGGGGTGGGGAGGGAGGGAGGAAGGAAGAATTGGGTGAAGTGAGAGGGGGAAGGGCATCGGGCAGAAGGTGCTGAGAAAACATAGAATGAGTTCTGTTTGTTCTCTGCCCTGGCTCCATGGGAACGGAACAGAGGCCACGAAGTGAAAGAATTTGCATTGTGTTGCTTCAGCATTTTGCAGTGCGCGTGGCTGGGATCACTAGGCTGGGGGCAGGGTGTGTTCGGCGAGCACGAGGAAGACCCTGAGGGAGCAGGCCAGGTTGCTGAGGCACCCTCTCTCCATCTGCAGAGGGAGGGTGTCGTCTCTGGGGCCAGGGATTCAGCCCTGTTGGGGAGCAGGGGACACACCGGTGTTGGGGATTACATGGGTGCGGAGGGTGGATTCTTCTCTTCCCTGGATAGGGGGTTAAACACATTCTCTGTCTGAATGGTCAGGTAATTCCCCATTGGCCTCATTCCTGGTCTTTCAAATGCGGGAAGGGAGATGGATCTGGGTTTCAGTTACCAGGCTGGCTAATTACTACTGATGATTGGACCAGTAGCTGAATAAATTGGAGAGAATCTTCCCCTCAACATTAAACTTCTAAATCGCCTTCCATCCCACTAACCCTGTATCTCTGCCACTCCCCCAACCTTCTGCATCACTCCCTGTTTGGCTCAGCGTTTTCTCCTTTCTTTGGGCAGGGAGGGTGTTTGGGACAGGATGTTCCCATCTTCCCCCCTTCTCATTCCCCACCCCATAGCTTCTGCACTGCAGGACACTGCTCCCTCCACGGTTACTGCTGCAGATATTTCCGCTGGGCAGAGGGGGGCGCTGGCAAATGCTGAGTGGTTCTCACTCCCCCATGCTCACAGCCCCTGTGAGTCTGTGGACAGAGGGTCCAAATTCAGTCCCCAATCCATGCAGCTGCTGAACCAAGCAATGCAGCTCCCGCTCCCCTCTTGCACTTCGGTGCGTCCCTCCTCCTTTCCATGGGTTTTCTTCTCTCTTCACCTTTCCTCTCCTGATTTCTCTCTCTCTCTGCTCCTTACCCTTCCTCCCCTTCTGCCTGCCCCTGGACACAGCACTTGTGATGCCAAGCCAGGGCCAGAAGGAAGCTTTTGGGAGAACCTAGTCAGTTTCACTTTGCTGTGGCCAGTGCTCCAGGCAGGGGCAGCTCAGGCCCAGTGCTCAGGCCGGGGCAGAAGCAGCAGAGGGTGCTTGAACGCTGCCCCAGCAGGGCATCTATTTCCCTCTGATCCCCCTGGGCAGGGGCAACCGCAGGGGAACTCCTGCAACGCAGGGAAAGGTGGGCCGGAGATGGGGTCACTCAAGGTGAGGCTGAATGAGGAGCCCAGGATGTTCCCTCTCCCTCCCAGGAGATAGGGGCAGGGCATCCCTTTGGGTTGATTCCTGGGGCTGTACCTGCCCTGCTGGTCACCTGTAACCTGATTCTTCGCTCCCCCACCTGGCACTCTGTTTGTCTTTGGACGCTGTGTTCTCAGAACCCAGCCCCGCCCCAGGCTGGCCATACCCAAAAAGTTACAAACTCTTATGCCTCCATGGAAACAACCCCCCACCCCCACCCATGCTGGATCAAACTCTGCCCACCCTGCACTGGGAGGAATCCCACTCCTTGCCCCACAGGGTTTGCAGCACCTTATCCCCCTGCTCCCTCTGAAAGGGCCTTCGCAGTCCTTGAACTCCATGGAGACCAGAGTTCTTGATCTCCTCCTTATTGGGAGGGGCACACCAGGCGCTCGCTGAGTCATGGGAGCGGAACGTGGCTTCTGGCCAAACTGCACCCAACGGAAACAAGATGGCCAGTGAAGCCAGCTGCCGCTGGGTTGCCACGAGCACCGGGTTCCGCGTTCACACCGCTTCCTTCTTGGCACCGTCCGCAGCTGAGCCTCCCCCCCCCACCCCCCCGCGCAGCACACAGACTCGGGAGGAATGGCCCAATGCTGAGGGCTGCAGGTGACAGCCCCGCAATGCTTGTTGGGGTCCCCAGTGCTTAAAGAAGTCTGAAAGAACTGGATCATCTATTGTCATCTGGGAGTAGGGTGGCCAGATGTCCCGATTTTATAGGGACAGTCCCAGTACTTGGGGCTTTGTTTTATATAGGTGCCTATTAACCCCCATCCCGTCCCGATTTTTCACACTTGCTGTCTGGTCACCCTATCTGGGAGTAGCAGCTTTGGTCAGACAGTGCTGGGGAGTGTTCCCCTCAGCGACCCAGCTTGATGGTTAATTGTTTTGTTTGCCAGGTCTGTGACCCTTCCCCACACATTTGGGGAAGTGTCCTGAACCCTGCAGGGTGGAGACAGCTGAGCATGTGAAGCAGGTAGCTAGTAACTCTGCTTTGTAAAAGCAAGTGAACAGATTGATCATCACAGCTCTGTGGGCTCAGTCTATTTCCCATAGGGAACCAACATGACGTTGGGCACTGCAGTCTGTATAGAAAGGCCAGGGCTGAATGGGTCACAAAGACAGAACCATCCTCTGCCTCCCTTGCCTCCTGGGTAGCTAATGCAGCTGCAGCCACTGTGTAGCTGGAGGAGTTCAGTCTGCAGGGCTGCCGGTCCAACCCCTTTCACCAGCACAGAAGTAATTTCCTTTGAAATGGCTCCGCCCAGTGGCTGGGTCCATGTTCCCTGGGGGATACACTGCTTTCAAAAATCCCCTGGGCTGCAGGGTTTGGAGAAATGAGGTGGATCCCTGCTACCATGACCCCAGTAACCCACACCTGCAGCTTCTCCGTTATCCATGGGGCTGTTCAGTGTTTGCCTTTTGGTAGCCCACACTAAGGAGGAGCCGTGCCATGCTTATGGCCAGATCCTTTCCCAGCCTTGGAGAAGGGAGGGCATGGTGCTTCCTGGGTCGGATGTGTGTGAGGGGACCGTCCTATGGTCTGGGTCTAGAAGGCCAGATGCTTACGGGCCCTTGCTGTACCCACCTCTGAATGGTTTATTGAGGAAGCCAGCACAGATGTGGTGATTCTTTCTAGCCTAGCCAGCTGTGTTAACACTGCCAGGTGCACTAAGCCAGTGAGAGACAATCACAGAATCTGGGCTGGGTCTGTGTATAAACTGCAACTCGATAAGAGGGGGCTCAACCTGCAGCAGCCGGGGAACATGTTTGTCACGATAAGTACAGGCGCTCCCTCTGGGCACTAGAATCCTGGGGCTCGTGGTGGGGAGACACCTGGCCTGCTGTGCTGGCTGGCCAGGACCTCGGCTGACACTGGCTAAAAAACCACTTCTCCTCCCCCATGCTAACTCATGCTCTTGGGATAGATCTGCAGAGGTGGTGATGATGAATGGGGCTCCTCTCGCAGGAGAGCCATCTCCAGGATTTAGCTCTGACAGGCTGGGTCCTGCCGAGGGGGCACCTCCTCCTCCTTTCCCTAGAGGGGTGGGAGGGGACTCCCCATTTAACAGCTTCACAAAGCTTCTCCTGTGGGAAGCCTGTTGTGGAAGCAGCCCCTGTGTGCTGTGCCTGGCAGCTCCCCGTTGCTAGCCTCCCTCACTTCCTCCCTCTGCTTTGCTCCCACTTCCTGTCCTACCACCAGCTGGTTCCATAAGGAGAAATCGGTTGCCAACCCTCCAGGATTGTCTTGCAATCTTCAGGAATTAAAGATTAATCTTTAATTAAAGCTTATGTCATGTGATGAAACCTCCAGGAATATGTCCAACCAAAATTGGCAACCCTAGTAGAGACAGGCCTGTTCTTGCACTTCTCCACCGTCTCTGTCCTCTCTCTCTTTTCCTGGCAGGGACAGCAGCAAGCTGCTGCAATGGTGAAGGCTCTTGCTGTCCACTGGGAGAAGGTTAGAGCCTGGATGAAGCTGCAGAGGAGGGCTGTAAAGCTGGCATCATAGGTCTTGTTCCTCTTGGGTATGAGAGAGCAGGAGCCACCGCCTCAAATAAGAATCCGCCACCCCCCCCCCAACTCTGCAGTATCCGATCCAGTGTGAGAACATGTGGGATGGCGTTGATGTGCCTATAGTAAGGCCTTTCTGTGTGGCAGGACGTATGTGATAAGCATGTGGGCACGGGCACGTGTGATGGGCAGCAGGGTGTGCAAGGATGTGAGTGATGGAGTCCTGATTGCGTGTTGGCTCAGTGCACAGGGAGCACGTGTGGTTGCTGTTGGCTGCGTGGTAAAGTACCTGCACGTGGAAGGGTGTGCAAGGTCACGTGCTCATGTCAGTAATCTGCCGCCCTCCCTCCCTGTGTGAATCAGGATCAGGAAATCCAATCGCTGACCTTTCACATTAGTATTTGATATTTACAGAGCAGCTTTAATTCCTCCAATGCAATATATGACTTGTTTCACCTGGGGCTGAAATGCAGCCAGCTGTGGGTGGAGCACAGCAGTGCACTGCAACACTTCAGAAGTTTAGGACAGGCAGTGAAGAAGAACAATGCATCCATTTGAAAATGAACCAGGTATATAGGTAGGCAGTGGGCATTAGCCTTGGTGTGTGGGCCACATGTATCTAAACCTGTAGAAGAAAGTATTATGGAGTCTCTCCTGTCTCCGGGGGTCATGACCTCGTCAGCACCTCCAGCAACACCGCGTCCTCTGGCACCATGCTGATGCCTTAGTTCAATCCTGACTCAGCATGCTCACTCACTGGCAGCCCTTTGTGCAACACCCTGGGTTTTCCTTGGCCCTCTCAGCCCCATCTGTGCTCTGACCGGAGCTGACCTTGTACAGCTCTTTGACAAGATCACGGTCTGAAGTGGTCTGCTTGCTGATTGGTTTCAGAGTAGCAGCCGTGTTAGTCTGTATTCGCAAAATTGCTGATTGCCACCCCTTCAGTCTCCTTATTGTCTGCACCGCTCTGCTCTCCAGGGCCTGGGCTCCTCCTGCTCGGCTCCGGCTCCAGAGGAAATCTGTATTTACCTTAAAACCTGTTAGGTGGCTTTTCTCAGGAGGGCAGGCAGAGGCACAGGGGTGGGGATTGTTGAGAGGAGGAATGAGGCTGAGGTCACTGATGGAATGGAACAGCTATATTAAGGGGAGCTGAGACACAAGATATTACAGCTGTTCTAAACCCAGTGCTGGAGCGATGTCGAACGTGTGCCCCTAAATCTGAAAGGCTGAGTCGTTGAGTTACTGCGGGTGCTTCGTCTTCCCTTGGGGCCTGATCCTGACTCCCACTTTGCCTCAGTGAGGACTGTAGGATCAGGCCCTGCAGTTACACTTCTGTGCCTCAACGTTTCCTGCTTTTAATGTGCGTCGATGCCGGGCCTTATGTGGAGACCGTAGAGCTGGTAGAAGCCATTACTGCTTATTGCTCCTATGGTCATGGCATGTAATTAACTTGTGGAAGTTCGCTGTACAATGTAGAAATACTCACAGGGAGGGCAGCATTGTCTAGTGGCCAGAGCATGCAACTGGACTGCAGGAAACCAGAGTTCTGACGTTTGTGTGACTTTGAGCAAGTCACTTAGCATCTCTGTTCTTGTCTCCATCTCATTCGGTAAATTGGGGATGATAATGTGACTACATACTTCTCAGCTATGTTGTGAGGATTTATCCCTAAATATTAGTAAAGGTTTTAGAGCCTTCCAGGGGAGCTAGCAGAGAATTGCTAAATATTGTGATAAGAATGACATCTGCAATTGGATGAAATTCCAAGGGGCCACCAATCCTCAGGCTTCAGGGCACATGTAACTCACTAACTGGGGTCAGGAAGGAATTTGATGAGCCAGTATTGCACAAAAAAGTGTGTTCTGTTCTTTTAAAGCAGCTGGTACAAGCAATTGCTGGAGCAGGTTGCTAGACTGGATGGACCACCAGTCTTTTCCAAATAGTAATTCCTATAGTGGATTGCATCAAGGCTTATTCTTTTGTGGTTCTTGCCTGGTTACAGTCTAGTGTGCCAAGGCTGTAGCTTTCCATGTGTGCAGGGGGAACTGGTTGGAGAAAACAAAATACCCAGGTTGTTTTTCCACTTACGGCCATATCCAGAGCAGGTGTATGTGTTGCAATAACGTTATATTTCCCTCTGCATGTTGAATCCTAATTTGGGTTAGAAATGGGAACCTGGATTATTTATTCCTTGTGAGAAGATTTCCTGGGCTGAGGTGTGGGGCTCTGAACCTCTCAGCCCAGCGAGGCTTTTAACACAGGTTGCAACCCTTGGAAAATAATGGTTTTGGAAAGGGGCTGCCAGTAGTCTCTGTAACTGCAAGGGGTGCTGCTGCTATGCCATCAGACATATTGTTGCACTTTTCCTCTGGCCTTGAAAGAGCCTGTTGCTGCTGTGTGCCAGGGGGATGCAAATCCGGATACAAGACTCAAAGAACAACAAGGGCGTGGATTCCAGACAAGTTCCTTTAGCAAATAGAAGAGAATGTTTAAAAAGGGGGGAAATGTGTTTGTCCCCCCCACCTTAATTCTGATATTGGGCTAAGCCTTGTGCTCTTAACCTAGGAACCTGGGCTCCTGACTTGGTTTTTACTCTTGTTGAAGCCTAAGTAGGAACTGGCTAAGCGTGATAGGACTGGGCCACAGGCAGGGTGGATTTGATTTAAATCACTAGTCAGGGAGACTCGATTTAATCCTGGATTTCTACATAAAAGTGCATTCTTGTTGGTTGTTATAACCTTAATACCTATTCTTCACAACTCAGAGACAGATGTAGGTTTCATTTTTATAAGGTACACACTATAAATTTTTAAAGTGATTTGTTTTGAAAACTTTTCAGATTAGTTTGACAGCTATATCAGAAAATGAATGATTGTTTGGTTATTTCATTTACCAAAGGTAATTGAAGCAGATATTAATGAAGTCACTGGGAGATGAACTATCTCCAATTCAACAGGTTAATCATTAATTGGAGGATTTTCTTGCCATGCTGTATTAGGAGGAGAACATCACCAGACAGACATTAAGGTTGTTTTATTTAACTAAAACAACAACATTATGTATTCTGGATTTTTTTCTTCAACAGCAAACATCTAATATTTTAACAAAACAAGCATATGAATTTTTGAATTTAGTTAAACATTCAAGTTTTTTATATCAGGTTTGTTTTTGTTAAAATTGTTTTTAACTAAAATAGTTAAATGGAATTTTTTTTTAAACCAAAATTAAATCAACTGTGTCAGCCAGGCCAATATGAGAAATTTAAAATATTGGCTTCTGCAGGTAACTCAGTCGTCTTCACCTTCATTTTCCTGTTTGTTCATAATCTGGAAAAGGAAAAACAAGCTTTCCTGCTTTTTCAGGTCCCAAACGATTTCTCAATTTGGAATGAATTAGTCCAAAGGAAGAAAATATTCTTTCTACACAGGCAGAAGAAGCTACTGCTGGTAAAAGTGAGATTATCACTTCAACAGTCTGAATCCAAGTGCTTAAGTGACTTCCACCAGCTCACTGGTGTGACTTTCTTTAAAACATCAGTAAACATATATTTCTTGAATGGTTCTTATTCCCAAACTGGGTCTCTTTTACGCCTGCTGCCATTATAGGTTTTCCCTTCTAGTGAGAGAATGGTATGGCAGATCTCAAATCAATGAAGGCTACACTCAGAAAGACCTCAAGACTTCTGGAATATGCTGCTCAAGCATTTTCATTTTGTTTCTACTGCCTGTCCCTCCCGTCTCACATTTATCTCCAGACTTCTTCTCCTTGTCCAGGTCTATTCTGCCCCCAACAATCTTCCATTCATTGAACTTTTTGAAACTTTGCACTTTTAGAAAGAGGTAAGGGATTGACTCTGTGTACCCAAATTTGCAGAGGGACAATAGGGTTGAGGTCTTTATTTCTCATCTCTCTCTATATTTATTTATTTAAAAACATTTTTTCTGTTAACAAGCATGTTACCTCTGGAGACACAAATCCACAGTTTGAGAACTGCAAAACTAAGCATCTCTGATGGTATCTTCTAGACTGAGCACCGAGTCCCATTCGGTAGATAGAAAGATTCACCTAAATAATCTATACAGAAGCCCCTGGAATCCCATAAAACTGGGTCCCTAATCCATGAGCTATTGGAGCTCATGTACAAAACTTTTCTTAAACATGACATGAATGTATTGTCTCATGCTATAGAATTAGAATTTATAATCCCTATTCCATGATGAGATATCTTTGAGCTATACAGGCGAGTCTCATCTTACGCTGGGGTTACGTTCCGCAATCAGCGCGTAAAGCGAAAATCACGAATAGTCAAAATTACTTTCAGTGTAATGGCGGGCGGAATCACCTGCACTACAAGTACAGTATTTAAATTGTTTTTTTCTCTCTTTTTTTTTTTTTTTTTTTTTGCCGACTGCGCAAAGCTGAATTCGCGTATGTTAAATGTGCGTAAGATGAGACTCGCCTGTAATGTATCTTAATTAAAACTATCTTTTAGATAAAATTCTTTTTGAGGAAAAAACCTATCCAAAAAATCCGATTTAAATAAAAAAAAATCATTGATTTTTATCCACCCTGGCCACAGGTCATTGTAAAATAGCCTCCTTCGCTGCCCATTGCAGCCAATGGGATCTGAGAGTGGTCAGTGCCTCTGCATATTAGGTCCTAGATGTCTCCGGTGGACACTCAAAATTAGCAGGTGTTTTTGAACATTTAGGCCTAAATGATTTACTCAAGGGTAAATGAGGCAGGAAATAGAACCCAGGAGTCCTGGCTCCCAGGCCTGTCCTGTGCTCCAGCCATTAGACCAGCTTGTGAGATAAGGACATGAAAATCTTTTCAAGTAAGTGATGTCCTCCTGAAAGTGGCCTTAGAGTGAATGGTGTGTGCTGTAAAGGAGAGGGTGTGTTTGGGTGTGGCTGTGAGCAGGGGCAGGTAGAGAAGCGAAGGTGTGATGGGTGAGGAAATGGAGGCGCCCTTGGGGGCGGCTGGCCTGTGCTATCCCAGAGTATGAATCGTGGGTGAATGGATCACCCCTAGAGGAGATGTGTATAGGTGAGAGGTGAGCAGACTCAGCATGTGTGTTGCCTGAAAGAATCAGCGTCATTCCCAGTGTGGAAGGAGCTTGTTAGGGTAGCTAACTCTGCCCAAGCCACCTAACTGGTTATTTAACTGGCTCTAATGAGAGGCAAAATGCTGGGATCTTAATTCCTGTGCAGTGTGGGCCCTTCCTAGCCAGCAAATGCCATGCGAGGAGCCATGAGGATGAAGCTCACAGAGCCCCCCTCAGTCTCCTTGGAGCCTCTGGCCTTTGGTCCACTTCTGGTAATAGGACCTGCCCTTGCTGCTGCGCCCAGTGCAGAAGGAAGGAGAGGATTTTACAGAAAATGGCTTGAGCTGCTTTGAAACAGGGTCTTGGACAAACACTGGGGGTCGGATGCCCCAGTGGCACGGTTTCAAGTCTCAGCAGGGGTGTCTCCGCCCTTCTCCTGTCTTGAAATAGGTGGAGTCCCAGACCGTTTGCTGTGAGCTGGGCTCTGAGACATTTAACAACTCAGGTCAGATCCCATGGTGTTTATCCATGGCCAAAATCTGCCCCCTCCACCACTGCTGTGCAGCAAGCTTTCCACTAGCCCTCCAGTTGGCTGCTTCCTCTACCCAAGAAGTGGCTAAATTTTGGTGTTCTATATAGGCTGAGGGCTTTGGGATCCCCCTTATAATGTAAGATACACGTCTACGGGGATTTTCAGAGAAGCACTTGCAAACCGTAGCTAATCAGCTTTCCAGCTGCCCTACGTAAATGCACATGGCTTGGGACCAGATGGTGATGGTCACCATTTTGAGAGAGAGAGAGAGAGCTGGGTTGTGATGGGAGCACCAGCTTTGCCCTTTGCCAGGAAACGGCTTTGAGAACTGGAGCAGATGGTAGCACAAGTTCCAGGCCCTAAAAAGGGACATGCTCACCTTGCCTCTGTTGTAACTTATGAGAGAGCCTCAGAAGATGCTACAATATGCCTGGAGGGAGATGATGATCTCCCCATTTTCCAGAAGGGGAAACTGAGGTACAGAGGGTGACTTCTCCGAGACCACATGGCAAGTCAGTACGTGAGCTGGAAAAAGATGAAATTGCATAGAGCCGAGTTTTGCTGAAAGCCCTGCTCTAAGACGCTCTGTATTGTAGCTATTCCTTTTCTCTTGTAGCAAACACCTGCAGTGTAGCCCCTAGGCCAGTTAGACAGCACGTTTCTCAAGAGAATTTCCATTTCTTTAGCTTTATTCAGATTTACAGCAGGATCCAAAGGGGATCACCAATTCAGTTACAGCAAGAAGGCTGCAGGAGGAAGGCAGACAAATGCACACACCCTGGCTGGTTGTACATGTGAGCACATCTGCATGCCCTTGGTCAGTATCCTGATGCATGCTGCAGAAACAAGCCCGTGAGGGATTGCGTGTCAGCAACAGCCTATCTGGAGGCCCTGCAGGTTGCATGCAGCATCTCTCGTCCTGGACTGGGGGTGAGTGATGGTGCTGAGATTGAAGGGAGAGACCTGGTTGTGTGTGGCGAGCCCCGAGGCTCCCAGGACTGAGCATTGCGGAGAAAGATAAACCGGCTTTTCCTCTCCTTTAATCTCTCTGGTCCTTGCTGCTCCCCATCTCCACCCCCTTTGACTAGCCTCCCCAACAACCCCTGCTTTTTGTTTTTCTCCTGCGAGTCAGTGGTGGTGGAAGGGGGCTGACTGAACTGGGTGTTTCCCTGCCTCCTGCTGCAGGATCCTTTGCAGAGGGAGCAGGCAAGTTGAGGCATTGCTGTGGAGATGATTGAGATGGATGTTTGCAGGCTCCTCCAAAAGCTGAGTCCACTGAAAGCTGCAGAGCACAGAGAGTTCAGGCCTAGGTCTGGCATGAAACATAGTTTCTCTCGCTCGAGAGAAAACACAAGGGCTCGCTCGGTGTTACTTGTCCTGAGCTAGTAGCACTGTCCCAAGACATGCAAACTCCGGTCAGGCAACTGCCGGCTTCCACCCTGCAGCTGTGGGACTGGGTGGAGCCCCTCCCCACCTCCCTGAGCAGTGCCTGTTCCTGACTCAGCACCCTTTGCTGTTCCCGACCTGGCACCCCACAGCTCTGCAGAGGCTCCTCAATCCTAACCTGCACCTACTTCAGTCTTGGATCCCTCCTGCAGCCGCAGCTCTGCCAGCGGCCCTCCGTTCTGATCAGCATCTTCTCCTGTTCCAGTCCTGCTACCCAGAGTGCCCTGCCAGGGCGCTTCAGTTCTGACCTGCAGCGCCCTGTCTGTCCTGGCTCTGGGTCTCTCTACAGCAGAGCCTGCCAAGCCCCAACTCTCTCTCTCGTGAGTTTAGGCTCCTGGAAGTGAAAGGCTGGGGCTGTAACTCACTGTGATGCTCCGTCCCCAGGGGTGATCAGCGGAGAGGTCTCTTCATCCTGCTTTGCGGGGTGCACCCCCCCCCCCCATACCCCGCTGCTGTCGGCCTGGGGCTGCAGTGGCTAGAGTCCATGGCACCCTTTTGCTTTACTCCAGGCCTGGTGGGTAGCTGCTCTGTCCTGTGTGGTACTGGCATGCAGAGAGCTGGACTGGAGCTGCCTCTGCCCCAGTCGGAGTGACTAGAGCCGAGGCTGAGGTTGCTGTGTTTGGGTCAGGCCCCACGGTGCTGGTGGCTGTCCGCTTTTGCAAGCTCTGTGTCCGCAGCAGTGACTCCTGATTGATTTGCACCGAATAGCACCTCGGTTGCAGATCCGGCTCTGTCTCATTGTGACAACCAGGGAGGCACTGACGAGTGTTGGGCACTCCCGTCAGTGGGATCAGCTGGATGCCTCCCAAACCAACCTGCAGCCTCTGCTCTGCGCTTTCTTAGCCCTGCATTGTAGTCTAGACCTTTGCCTCCATCTGCTGAGCCTGTGCCACAAAGGAGAAATGGCTGGGAAGCAGAATTTCCTCTATATTTTTCAGTTAAATTCGCTTTCAGGAATTGCTTAGGGTTAGAGTCAGTGCAGGGCTCCTGGCAGGCATTTGGATGCCTGTGTGTGGCACATGGTGGTGTCCTGCTGCTGTCGTTGTGCATTCTATGTAGCTTCAGGCTCTAAACTGTATTGTTGTGTAACTGTGAGCTGTGGACCAGGTGCCCTGCTCCACCCCAGAAGCAGCTGCATCTCAGGGGTGGGTGGAATTATTCCTGTTGGTGATTGTTGGTACGGTCAGTAAAGTGCCTTCTGTCTGAGAAGAGCTAGAGGAATGGAAGACTCCTCTCCTTCTCCTGTCAGTGGTCCAAACCAATCTTTTCTGTGTGATCTCTTCCCAGCTGTTGAGGGGATTTAGGCAAAATTTCCCTCCTTTTAATATTTTGGTTTATTTTATTAAATAACCTCTTTTTAAAAGCAATACTTAAGATTTCCCCAGTTTTTCTGATGCTGTACTCCTGGGCAAAGCCTTAGTTAACACAAAGGTCAGGTTGAGAATGTATTAACCTGAGTGTTGTGTTTTCCAAACACAAAGACCAAACACAGACGTTCAGCCTGAATATCTTTTGTTTTAGATGAAAACATAACCACAAACAAGAAAGAACAAAAGCAAAGCCTCCAGGAGAGAGCCCAGTGTGTGTGGGCGTCTTTGTGACAATCTGCACTGAACTGAACACAAAATGGCTGCCTGTCACACTAGATAGTAGAGGCCTTAGAGATGTAAAGGTGCAGCTCGGGTGGGTGCATGGGCATGATGGGCTCTGTGACCTGCAGATGGGTGAATGGCAATGTTTGGGGCCTGTATGGCTAGCTGAGATCCAAGATGTTGGAATCTCTTGAATCTTTACGTTTGGGCCTGCACTTCCGTTAGTTCAGAAGCGAGAGCCAAAGTCCCAGGCTAGGAGGGAATATTGGGGTTTGTGGCTGGGTCTATCAGAGTTGTTGCAAAGTTGGTTTTTAAAACCGGCTTATTGGTGCTCTCTTTGCACCCTCCCCACGGTGGTTCTCCCCAGAGGAGGGCTTCTATCTCTCTACTTTGGGGTGGGGCCAGATCCCAAAGTCCTTCTCAAGCCAAGCTCTCTCGTCAGTTGTCGTTTGCCTGAGCTAATGGCCTCTGGATCCACTCCAAGGAGACTGTGCCCGAGATACCTTCCAGCATGGGGAGGCCAAGGTTTCCTCATCCAGAAGAATTTCTCTGCTCCTTCGCCTCCAGTCTGGGAGCTCATGTGAACCAGACACATGGTTCTCTGAACTGGAGCTTACTTACTTAGTGTATCCAGCCGGTGTGTACTGGCTAGGATGAGCAAATCCAGGGCAATTCACCAAGGACGTATGGAGAGTGAGATGCCAGTTACATCTGGACATGTTTCTACCAGCACAGGCTGCAGCTGGATTAAATTCCTCAGCCGTGAAAGTCAGCAGCTTCCACTAAAGGCTCAGACTTCTGTCTATCTGTCTCCCCTTTCAGCTGAGTTTCTGCGTCTCGCTGGTCCATTTCCTAGGTAAGCCCGTATGAGTATTGCGGAGCTGGGATTCTACCCTGCCGTATTTCTAGCTGTGCTGTACGTAAATACAGTGCACTGGTAGGGCCATACCTACAACCCTTGTTTTTCTGGGAATGGAGGACTGGGTGTTGTAGAAAGGGCAGCCGTGGCCATATTAGACTCTAGCAGCCACGTAAGGTACCGAGAGAGAACCAGAAACCCATGCTTTGAGCATCCCCTGGCCAATAAGTTGTAAACCCAAGGGCCTGACCTTTTGTGGTTATTAGAGATCTCGTGGCTCTGCGTATGTGGGAAGGGGCGTTGGCGCCGGTGTCCTGGCCACGTTACAATTGGGATAATTATATCCTGCCTGTGCAATTTCAAGTGGATGCAGACCTCTCCTTCACTTCATGCCCTAAGCTGCTGCTGTTCACTCCTGTTGCTGCGCCTGCAGCTGCCATGCTCCACTCTAGAGCTGGCTGCGTTCCCGTGATCAGGGATGGGATTCCTACAACGTGTGTCGAGTAACGTTTGCAAAGCACTGTGGATCCCTGTGCATGAATGGGGCTGCCTGAGCTTAAGATCAATGTCCATGGTCTGTGTATGTGCATGGAGGAATAGCCTTCTAGGAGCTATGGACCCGATTCAACACAGCACTTCCGGGAATTCCCCTGAATCAGAGGGAACTGCTCATGAGAGCATGTGCTTAAGTGCCTTGCTGGATGGGGGGCCTATTTGGGAGAGCTAGAGACTATCCAATGGCTTTTGCGCTGAGGTGGGAAACGCTGGGATGGGTTTGTGACTAACGCAACTCTTTTCTGCCGTAGCAAGGGAGAGTAGGTTGGACCCTAAAGAGGAACGTGTTTTCTGGGCCGCTGACACAATGGGCTGTCACGGTTGCTCCCCGGCGTGGCAGCCAGCTGACGAGCTTGGTTCTCCCGTTCAGTCGGTGCAGGGAGAGCTGAACTCTTCTGCTGTGGATGCCCTTCTGCTTCTCTGCAGCGCTGGATAGTACCAGGGGCAGCATCTCCTTTGACAGCAATGCCCGCTGTTTGCCATGGCTGACGTCATGGCTCATGATGTGTTGCAACAGCAGCCTAAGGAGAGGAGTAGGGCAGTGTTCAACGCAGCACGTGGCTCCTCGCTTTGTGCATTATCAGCCCTTTTAATTGTAGTGCATTCTACTTAGGCTGTGAAAACAACTGGGCTTCATCAACCCGCAGCTAACGCCGCCCTTTGTGCAAGTGTTCATTTAGCAGGGCCCAATCACACGCTGACGTTCGAGGGTGTCTGGCTTTTGGCTTTGACAGGAGCGGGGCCGGAGGCATGGCGAGCTCAGAGAGAGGGAAACTTGTTGGAGAGTGCGATGCAACGACCGCCCCGGCCATGCAATGTACCAGTATCCGCATGGGTTCTGCTCAGAGGGAAGTTGTTCTATGCAAGATGCCGCTTGGCTGTGGGTAGCTCTGGCTGTGTGTTGGCTGATGGCATGCACAATGTGCAAGGCGCTGTCCATATGGGAGGGAAGCACAGTCCCTGCCCTGCAGAGCGGCAAAGCTAAGGGGTGTGTGAGGGGGTGAGGGGGGAAGAGCTGCCTGTTCACGCTGTCCACCTGCACATGGATTCCTGTGCAAAGCTCTGCATCTGCTTTGGGGAACCTCCTTTCCATCTGCCGCTGTGTCTCACCGGGTAATTAAATGGCACACGCCAGAGCATGTTTGGACTCAGGAACTGGCAGGGGTGGGGAAATGGGACGTGTGGGAGGGTCTTCTCCCTGGAGGGGGAAGCGAGGCGAGAGTTTTGGGAATCTCCTCCTGCAGAAAAAAATATTTGGAAACTGCCTGCCATTTAGTGCAAAGCATCATCATGAACCAGAGATCAGAGGCCTCCTGGCTGGGGTGCTTTAGGAAGATCCAAAGAGGCCAGGGGTGAGCCCCAGCAAAGGCAGGGAAATCTGTCCCTCCTACCCCACTTTGAACACGGCCAAGGGAGAACCCAGCCGCCCCCAGCGCAGCGAGCTGAGTGTACCCTGCTGCTCCTGATGCTCTGGAGGAGATGCCAGTGCTCTGTTCTCATTGGCCGTCCCCAATCCCATTACAGCTAGGGTGGAAATCAAAAGAATTCCACATGCTTTCCAAGGGATTAGGGGCTCCCGCTTCCCTCCCCTGGCACTGTCTGCCTGCCACCTGCATCAGGCAAGGGCTGTGCAGCAGAAGGTGCTGTCCCCAAGACAGAATGGCGTTTCTGCATGTTTTAAAATAACCAAGCTTTACTAGAGTGGGGGGGGGGGAGGGCGCAGGAACGGACGACGACTGGAAAGCGTGTTGGCATGGACATTTCAATTAAAACTATCGACTCGCAGGGAGTTCCATTTTCTGGGGACGTGCAGTTAATAACAATAATCAGCAGCTCTTATGGCTCTGTTCATCAGCAGATCTCAAAGCGCTTTACAGAGGAGGTCAGTGTCATTATCCCCACTTTCCTGATGGGGAAACCAAGGCACAGAGAGGGGAAGTGACTTGCCCAGGGTCAGCCAGCAGGCCAGTGGCAGAGCCAAGAATAGAACCCAGGTCTCTTGGGTCCCAGCTCTATCCACTAGGCCTCTGAAGTGCTTTAGATTTAGATTCACTTGGAAGGACAGGGAATTAAACCAGTAAACAGGAGTGGAGCCCTTGTAGTACTAGTAGTGTGATGCACTGGCTTATTTGTGCATGCCGTTGTCTTCTAGTAGCGGATGTAATCCAAACTGCTCCGCTGCGTGTCATAGACCCTGTACTGTGAACAGCTGTTGGAGATTCTTTAGCTCATTGTAGGGGCTTGGTTTCCGCTGGCATGAGGTTCCCAATGGCCATGGTGTGTAGCATATTGACAGTACGTTCCTAGGGAATGTGAATTTGCTGATACTTGGCTCTTAAAGTTTTACATCAGTCTATCCCCCTGGCCCGGGGGGTCACTGATTACTGTCATCACCTTCCATTTTACACATGGGAAACCAAGGCACAGAGTGGTTAGGTGACTTGCCCAATGTCGTGCTGCAGGTTGGCAGCAGAGCCAGGGGTAGGACTCGGGAACCTGACCCTGATTCCCTGCCCCGTTCTCAAACCACTAGTTAATGCTGCCTCTCTCCGTACCCCTGCTATGTGGGCTAACCCCAAGGCAATAGGAATCCCCACCACCTGGGTAACAGGTGTCTCTTCCTAGCTTGGCCCAGTGCCTTCTGGATGAAGTTTCAGTTCCGTCCCCTGCTCCTGATAATTTTGGGGCATGTCCTTCACTCCCTACGGTGTGATCCTGCTGGAGCATGAGCTGTATGTTGGACATATGGACTCATCACGCAGACTAGGCTCTGGCTGGAAGGTAGTGCTGGGTCGAGGCAGAGTGAAGCAGCCACGCTGTTAATATAGTGACCTCAAGGACACATGCTCCTGGCAGGGATCCAGCTTGTCTGATGCTGTCAACCTCTGTCCTTCCTCCAAACACTGAACAGGACGGAGCCATCGGTGATACGTGTACAAACAGCCCCATGTGCTCCCGGTCTGGGACATGTGCCTGACCCATCTGGCAGTGCCGAGGAATCCCACAGGAGCATGTCTGTAAGGTCTGCAGGGAAGGCCCTCTGAGCCCTGTGCCTAAGGGCTGGGGGAAGCAGGGAGCGGTCACCCGAGGGAGCAGAGACATCTTACGTACCAGGACTTACAAAAATGAGCCTCCGAACTGGGACTGAAGATGAATCTCCAGAGGGACTGGAGCTGAAGCCTGTGCAGGGTGGGGCTGTAGGGTACCCTGGGGAAGAGAAGGGGCACAGAGAGCCCTCGGCTCCCTTCCTGCCCTGGGCTCCTCTCCCACCCCCAAATGCTTGGCCCTCCGGCCCCCTCCTCCTCAGTGCTCGCTGATCCCAGCTGCCTGGTGTCCTCCCCACACCCTGCCAGGCATTGTTTCCCCCTGGATGAGGGACACTGCAAGGGAGAATTAGCAGACTCCCCTTCTGTCTCTCCACACTGCAGCTGCAGCCAGCCTCTTGCACTTTTCCTTGGGTTGTGCAACAGACCCAGCCCTCCCCGCATGCCAGATGGTGCTGGCCTGCCCTTCCCGGGGATCCTCTCTCCATAGTCCTGATGAATATTCAGCAGTGAGAGACAGAGGTTCAGCTCCCCAGAAGGGCAGAAGGGGTGGGGGTAGGGCCATGCCAGCCAGCGGGAATGAACTCAGCGATGCCCATGCGAGGGGAGGGGAGCAGAGCTTGAGAGGAAGGGACCCCAGTGCTGGAGAGGGGCAGAGAGGAATGCTGGGGAACGCTGACAAGTGAGGGGCATGCACCATTGTAGGGAACAGGTCGGGGAGGTGTGGGGAGGGCGTGTGGTCTGGTTTGGTTGCCAAGACCCCTGGGTTCTATTCCTGGCTCTGCCAGACTCTGTGTCACCCCCTGGGCAAGTCATAGTGCCCTGCTATGCCTCAGTTTTCCCCCTCTGGAAAATGAGGATAATTCTGATCTGCCTGTCAGGGGGCTGTGAGGCTCAGGCCAGGTCCACACAAGAAATGTTTGCTGATCTAGCCGTGGCAGCTGGGTGGTGGTTGGTTTTTGTATGGCTTTTCTAAACTGTCCAAGGCCCCCGGGTAGGCCCAGTTATACAGGCACAAAAATGCTTTTGCAGACACAGATTATGTTGCTCAGAGAAGCAGTATAAGCTATACCAGCAGAAGCACTCTTTTGCCGGTATAAACTGTGTCTTCACATGGGGGGCTTAGCAGGATAACCCTGCCAGCAAAGCTTTCTAGTGTAGCCCTGGCCTTAGCCAGTGTTTGTCAAATGCTCCAAGCTTATGCTCTAATAAATTTGTTAGTCTCTATGGTGCCACAAGGTCTCCTGTTCTTTTTGCGGATACAGACTAACACAGCTGCTACTCTAAAGCTCCATGTGTGTCTGTGTTAGTTACCCTTCGCACTTTCCTACCACTTTGCAAGCCTTCATTAGTGCTGAGAGGAGACAGGTCAGCATCATTTTCCAGATGGGGAAACCGAGGCAAAAAGTGGGGCTGTGGCTCACACAGGATCACAGGGAGTCAGTGGCAGAACCAGGAATAGAATCCAGGAGTCTAGTCATTAAACAGGCTCCCCCCTCTATAGGTGTTTCTGTAGTAACCACAGGGTCTGCGACCCACAGGGGTTTGGCGGGGGGATGGTTATCAGACCGTGGGTTTGCTAATAATTCCCCAGGTCCCTCTCCCCGAGAGCCTTCCAGACTCCTTGTCCCCACAGGTGTCCAGGCAGGGACAGCCCCCAGGCCAGCGCGTTCTTGGGTCGTGCCCTCCCTGGAGTACCGCCGGTCACTTGGGTGGGACAGGCCCCGGGCGAATGTCTCCGTATGCAGGAGTGGGGTGGAGGGATGTCCTGCTCGGCTCGGTGACGAGGTGTCCTGCGCACCCCTCTCCCCAGTTAAAGAGAAGTCGGCCCAGTATCTGAAGGGAGGCTGCTCTGCTGGGGTGTCAGCACTAGGGCCACTCTCATCCCTCCTGAGCTAGTCGGTTAGATCTGCTTTGGGGTCGTTTTTCCGTATTGTCCCATCCCCCAGTGCTATCCGAGAGCTCGGAGGGGGCGGGGGGGAATGATTGTGCCAACCAGGGTTAAACTGCCTAGTGCTCTGGGAACAACCGTCCAACCCCCTGCCCATCCCGTGTCTGTCTGTCTGTCTCTGTCCATCCAAGCCTGGGGATAGTTGCTCCTGAGCTGTGTCTGCCTCATCGCATTGGTCTGTCCCAAAGGCTTGCCCTTAGTCCAGGAAAAGCCCCTGCTACTCTGGACGCCAGAGTGGAAGTTCCAGCTGAAAATCTGCTAGCTCCTGACAGCTGGCAACTTGGGTTTGGAAGAGAGCAACAGGTCTGCTCCCTCCAGCAGGGCCCAGTGAAAGGGCTCACTGGAATTTCCATGGACACAGGCCGACGGCTCCCCTGGCTTTCCCAGGCCCCTCTAGGTGGGAGCTGGGATCAAGCCCCATGGCTCTCTCTTGCCTTTGCTCTGCAGCCCATACAGGCTTGTTCCTGCTGGGCTGTATCGCTCCGGGCAGCTGCTCTGGATTTAGTTTCCTGGAAGCCGGGCGGGTGGGAAGCGTTTGCTGATCTCTTCCCACTCTGGATACAGCATCTGTGCTCGGGGACAGACACTGGGCCTGGAGGGGAGGAGGGGGTGCAGGGGAGGGGCTGCTTTTCTTTTTCAATGAATTAGTTGTGCAGTTGGAACAGCTGGGGGCCGGTATTCACTCCCCTGCTGGCCTCCAAGGAGATGCAGAGATCCAGGGAGATGAGATCCCTCCCCCCACTTCGCCCCGCTCCTCTCCCTGTCCTTGAGTTCACACTTCTCCAGCCCCGCTCTCTGTATGGAGGCTGCTGCACTGGCAGCGTCTCTGTGCGGCTGGTTTTGTGCATCTTCCTGCCGGATCCCGAGGCACAGATGAGTGTGAAGGAGAGAGGCAGCAGAAAGCGCCAGGGATGCTGAATGCTGGGGGGCAGCTGGATAAAGGCAGCAGCCTCAGCTGGGGCCCCTGGTGTGGCAGGAGTTCTTGGCTGCGTAGCCCCATCTCTGGAGGGTCCCTTGGTGCCAGAGCCCGCCAGCCGCCGGGATGGTGGTTTTCCTCAGCAGAAACCTGCCCTCCCTCCTGGCTCTGTTTAAGAAGAAAGGTGAGTACAGCCTCGGTGGGACGAACCCTTGTCCTTATGTAACCCTGGCCATAGGCGATCTCCAAGCATGAAGCCTCCCTGCCCACCTTGTGTTGTGGGGCTGGGCTGGCTCCCCGGCTTCCCTAGAAGGATCCTGTTCTAGCTGGCTGCCTCTCTGGGTCGGGCAGGGAAAGGTCACCCCAGCAGTGGCTGCTCTTGTTAGGAAGTTAACGGAATAAACCAGCGAGCTGCTTCCTGCCTGAAGATGACTCGCAGGGTGTGCCCGGGCTGGGGGAGCGATCGTGCTGAAATCACAGCAGTAAAGGGCTTGGTTGGGGTATGCACGGTCTTATGGGGGTGGACCGGGGTCCTGGATGAAGGCATTGGCCCTGGTGGGGTGTGTGAGAGAGCTCTTGGGTCCCATAAACTGGGTTGCGTGTGCTTTGTAGTCTGTGTCCCAACTTATCCAGGATGCTTTGGCCCTGCTGTTTCTGCCCATGTCCGACCCTGCGGCTGGCTGGCTGGCTGCAGATGCTGCCTGGCTGGGAGAGAATCTCTTTTTCTGTGCGGCTTAGCAGGGTGGAATCCTTTCTATTGTCCTGTGTCCTTTCCCCATTGTGCAGATCTGGAGCTGCTGCAGCAGTCCGTATTTCATCTGCCTGGCTTTTAATCTGAGTGCATACATGGGGTGTGTGCAGCCGTGGCAGAGATGCTGTGGAGGAGGGGTGGTTCTCTAGCTATTTGGGCTAGAGGCCCTGTGTGTGTGCGCCCTGAAGACAGGGCGACTGGTGAAGAAGACACTGGCAAGTGTGTGCAGGGGGACGGTCGGTGCCTCTGTGGTGATTCCACGGCCTCGGTCAGCTACTCATCCTCTCGCGTCCTTTCTTCAGCACAAAGTTGCTTTTCTCTCCACTGCTGCAGGGCACCTAGAATGAGATGAGCCGTAATGGGCAGGAAATGTAGGCTGAAGGGGGAGAGCCTGCCGAGCTGACTCAGCACCCGCCTATCTCCCAGGGTAGACAGTGGGAAGCGTGACCCCCCCCCCACAGAACTCCTCCAGGGCAGGTTACTTAGATCCTGGAGCCCGGGACAGCTAGTGAGAGCCAGCTGCTGATGCCTCAGTCCACTGAGCCGCTGTGTTCATGGAGGCTGTTTTGAGATGAGAATCTAGCGCGCTACCACAGGAAAGGGGATGATTTCACTGGAATGGGGTAGGAAGTGTGGCCTAATAGATAAAGGAGGGGACTGGAAGTTAGGAGATCTGGGTTCTGCTTCTGGCTCGACTGGCTGGGTGACCGTGCGCCAGTTGCAGCCTCCCTCTGTGCCTCAGTTTCCCCATTTTTAAAAACTGTGTAAATACTTCCCTGCCTCACAGGGGGATTGTGGGGCTCAATTAATTCCTGTGTTTGAGGGGCTTTGAGATGCCTGGTTGAAGTGCTTTAAGGGCTGTAAATGCTGAGGTGGGAGAAGAATCTTCTGCTTTATTTACTTGTTTCGCTTCAGACTCCCACCCTCTTCCCTGCCACGTATCTCCTTTGCTGGTGGCAAACCCGCGTCCAATGTACAAACTCGCTTTCCCTTGACAAGGATGCTGGTAGATGGTTGGGCCCAGCGTCTGCACCCCCAGCTTTGTCCTTCTCAGGCAAGTGAGGATGAAACCTCCCCAGCGTTGGCAGCATTTGGGAAACCTGTCTCCACTGTATCGATTTGTTGCTAAGCTGAGAAAAGGCAGGTGGGGGGTGAGGTGTTCAAGGGCAGCCTGGAGTCAGCATGTAGAAGGCTTCAGTGCACTAGTAATTAGTGGGGTGAAGTAGGGCAATAACCTGGGCTAAGAACCAGCCTGGACTCCTGGGTTCTATTTCCAGCTCTGCCTGTGATTGGCTGGGACACCTTATTCAGAGATGAATTGATTCCAAGGCCAGAAGGGACCATGAGATCATGTCGTCTGACCTCCTCCGGAGCACAGACCAGAGAACTTCCCCCCAGTTCCCCCTGCATTGGGCCCTATAACCTGTGTTTGACCAGAGCATCTCTTCCAAAAAGGGAGTTTTGCTCTGAAGATGACATCGGGGCAAGTCCCTTCACCTCTCTGTGGCTTGGGATAATAATCCTCCCCTCCCTCTGACAGCATCCGAGGGTGAAGTAGGGTTCGAAGGTATAAGTGCTACCTGCCTGGAGAGAAGAGGTGCAAAGCTGAGGGAAAGTGTGAGATGATGGACAGAAAGGAGAATGTGGGAGGAAGGCTTTGGGGAATGGGAAGGAGAGAGCCAGTTTGGAAGGTGCGTGGCTGGGGGGGAACTGATCTTCAAACACAGAGTTTGGTAGGTCCCAGTTATTGTCCTGGTCATCAGCCCTTTCCCTCCTTCATCTCGGCTGGCTGTGAGAAGCCCAGGGAGAATACTCTGAAGTCAGTGCTTCCTCCTTCCAGCCGGGCTGTGGGTAGGAGAAATGAATGCAAATTTCTGGTGTGGATAAATAAGGCCTTGTCTATGCACGCAAGTCGTACTGCTGTAGCCATAGCGGGATAGTTACAGCAATACCAACCCTCTAGGGTGGATGCAGATCTACTGGTATAAAGGTGGTTTTACCATGTACCGGTCTCTTCCTGTACGGGAATAGCTATACTGGTAAAATTGCCTCCACAGTAGGGCTTGCACTGGTACAACTACTGATAGAAAATCACACTCCTAACCGACAGTTATACTGGTACAAAATCTGTGTAGACAAGACAAAGGAAGTAATATCCAGTAACTGGAGCAGGGGTTGGGTCTCAAAGCCCCTAGGCTCTGTTCCTGGCTCTTCCACTGACTCACTGTATGACTCTGGGCATGTGATTTGTGCCTCAGTTTCCCCATCTGTGAAATGGGGATACTTATCTGGGAATAAATCCCACTGTAGCCAGTTAGTGACAACTTTGAATCCTGTGCTTAAACCCTGCAGCTGCTCAGAACTTCACAGAGACCATGGGGATAGAAAGTTGGTCCTCCTGTTTCATTTCCAATCCACAGGCCCCTGCCACTTGAATGTAAGGAGATTCTCTTTTAGTTATTATCCACATAGGGACTATAACTCAGTTGAGCTATTTCGATTCCTCCTGGCGGAAGACAATGATGCCCCCAAAAGCTAGTTTATTACAATATATAGCAACTTTGTGGGGAAGAGAGGCAGTTATGATGCTTAATTAGTGTTTGTAATGTGCTTTGAGATCCTCAGATGAAAGGGGCTGTATAATAAGGACAACGGATTATTGGTCATTTATTGGCTCAAAGTTGCACTATAAATAGCATATCAATACTATTATTAGGGGTGTATTTAAGGGCCTGACTGTTTCTCAAGGTATTTTGATCACTAGGGCAGCAGTAAATCAGCTGGCAATTACCCTCTACCCTCGAGATTATGCCAGACAGCCCCCTGGTCCCATCCTGCAAGGCACTGGGCACCCTCTGCTCCCATTGGTTTAGGATTGGCTCCTTAGTTCCTGAGGTGGCTGCAGCTCCCAGAGATGAAGTTGCAGGCTTTGGGGCTCTGTGGAGGGCTCTCCCCCGTGCTGGTGTGGCCTGTCTCTTTAAGCTGCCCGGAGCTGCTGGCTCATTTGGTTTGTGTGCAAGGTGCACAGATATTTCTGGTCTCAGTCATGTGATACACCCTGGGGAGTTTTCACTTATTCAGTGCATTCATTTTAAAGGCACAGGATCCACTTCCAAAAGAGCAGAGTCAGACCTGCAGCCTCCCGCTGCCAAAGCCAGGGGCTGGTGGGGAAGGTATCAGGTCACCTCTGCCAGCACAGGGCTGTAAGAGGAGCTGCCAGTGAAGGGATCTGCTGCAATGGATACCGGAAATGCAAAAGCCCTGGACTCGCCTAGCTGGCTTGCTGATTCCTGCTGGCATCGCAGAGTCAGAAATGCCAGGCCATGGGGATACAGACTCCAGCAGAGGAGGGATGCCAAGGGGAGTGTGACCGGAGGAGGGGTTCCTGGAGCAGAGACTGCGGCCAGGTCTACGCTATAAACGTACATCGGTGGAACTACGTTGCTCAGGGGTGTGAAAAATTCACCCCCCAAAGCAATGCAGTTAGGCCGACCTAACCCCTGGCGTAGGCAGCACGAGGGTGATGGGAGGGCTTCTCCCGTCAGCATAGTAGTGTCTTCACTAACGTGCAACAGCTGCGCAGCTGCAGCTTGTTAAGTGTAGACCTGCCCTGAGCACTGACCTTCCCCAGCAGGGCCAGGCCCTCAGCTATCTAGCTTTGCCCCTAGCTTTGTCAGGGAGAGCGAGTTAACCCTGGCCGTCCCCGCAAGGGCGATGGAGATCCTCTTAATGCTTAGGAAGGATGCACCGAGCAGGCACTTGAGAGATCTGGGGTCAGTTCCCGGCTCTGCCACAAGTTGCCGTAAAATGCACTGAATCTACCCTGGGCCTGAGATCCTGTCTGTACAGGATGGGGTGGCCCCTCCCTACCTGCGGCCGGGCTGTGAGGGGCTTGCATGGCTGGATGGGCGTTGGGTGGAGCCCTAGGGGTGAAGCAGGAGTCGTCGGCATCCCATTGGTGTGGCCAGGGGTATGTGTGAGCGGGACCCGGTGGGAGCGAGAGAGCCTAGGCCTCCAATGAGTCCAGGGGACTCACGCCTGCTGCTTCACCAGAAGTCCCCCAGTGCCCCCCTATTTGCACATCTGCTTCTATTTGGGCTCCCCCCCACGTTCTGTAATGCACTCTCCCCTCTGCACCCCCCCGCCCCCCAACCGGGGCACCAGGATTCCTTCAGGCCGAGTGGCTGCACCGCTCTGCTTCCATCTTACTGACAGAGTCAGTCAACCAGGAGCGAGGGTGGGAACAAATAGTTGTCCCCCAATGAAGTCACCGCACCGGGAAGCTGTGAGTGTGAGGGCAGCTCAGCACTGACGGGGGGCGGGGGGCCTGGAGCTGCCTCTTGCTGTCTCCTCCCCGTCCCAGGAGCCCCGGCTGCAGGTGCTGGGATGTGGTGGTGCAAGGCTGATTCCTTTTGCCTTCCCAGGCTCTGCCAAGGCTGAGAACAAGAAGAGGCTGAATGTCCAGTACAAGGCGGGAGCGGAGCAGCCCGACAATGTCTTCTTCCCCAGCAGCCGCCCGCCGCACCTGGAAGAGCTGCACAACCAGGCTCAGGCAGGGCTCAAATCTCTGCAGCACCAAGGTACGATCCGTCCCCCACGGGGCTGCTTGTCCGCTCCAGGTTCTCTGCTCCTGCTTTCGCCTGAGCATGCATCCCGGGGGAGAGGGTCTCCCAGGGGGTGGAGCAGGCCCAGGTGCTCCCTGGGGATACAAACGAGGCACGGCACGCCCTGGCGTGAGGCAAGCGTCAGAGGACGCAGCGCTGGTGCAGCCGACACACTGAGGGGAGGAAGAGCCAAAGCAGGAGGGGGTCACATAAATCTGACACCCCCCCGACCCCACCCCCCAAATCTCACTCTCACACACAGGCCCAGTATATATGTTCCAGCAGCCTGCACCCACCCATGCTGCCACCCACACCCCCCCCCCGCACCTGCTTCTTGGTTGGACAGGCGGGGCTGTGGGTGGGCTGTTTTTGTGTCTGACCAGAGTCCAGTCACTGTGGGCCTGGCAGAGAAGGGGGAGTGGTTGCGGCTGGGGGGAAGGGGGCGTATTGATCTGCAGGACACGCAGGGCCAGCGTCACGTGCTGTTCCCCAGCCCTGCTCTGGGCTGCTCTGTTCCTGCGCCCCAGGGCCAGGCCTCCAGGCACAGCCGTTCCGCCAGCCCGCAGTTTGATGGGACTCCTCCTCTCTTACATTTCCCTTAGGAATTTTTTTCCATCTTTCCTCTTCTAGAAAAACAAAAACAGACCAGAAGTGGCTGGGACTACGGAGACAGCAACAGCATCCAGGTGGGTGACTGCCCTCACCCCACCCGCCCCTGCCCGTGGTTCTCTGGGCTAGGGTGCTGGTTGGCATGCAGCGCACTCTGCTGATACACAGGGCAGTCATTGCCCCTGCAGTGGGGGCAGGTACAGCGCTGGGCGGGGAATGTTCCTGGGTGCTCCCCCGCCCCAATCATGGGTAAGGCCTGGGCATCCCCGAGACATTGTCTCTCGGGTGCCTTCCCACTCACGCAGGGTCTAAAGGAGCCTGGCAGTGAGGGAGCATCCTGGCAAGCAGCTTTTCGGGGGCGATGGCTGAGGAAGGGAAACCCTGGGGTTCCAGGAGGGACACAAGGAGTGAGAGATGCAATCAGATGCTGTGGCACTAGGAAGCAGCAGGACGTATGAGCTGATAGGGCTGAGTCCTGGTGCATGCTTTTCCGTTCACTGGAGTTATTCCCTTAGGTCTATCTTGGCAGTAACAAGTGGTGGGGAGGGCCTGCCCAACTGTGACCCACTTGGCCCCATGTCCACAGATCCTCCCCAGTCTCTAACAGCCAAAAAATGCCCACCCCTTTGGCCAAAGCTTGGTTTCAGCCTGTCTCTGGGCCTCTGACCCTCCTCCACCCCACGCCCTTCCCACTCCTAGAGCCTCACTGGGTGTATTTGCTCCAACAGCTGACTGTCTGGTTTTTTGCTTTCGTAACCCCTTTGGTGGCAGATTGAGAGGCAGAAAGCTGAGAAGTGAGACTGTAACTCAGTAGGGCAGACAGAGCCACTGGGGAAGGCAAACCTGAGACCTCTGTCCTACACAGTACCTCAGATAGAGCCCTGTGGGGCAGATTCTGAACTCCTCCATATCAGATGTTTGAGGGAATTTGGAGAAGAGCAGCAAATATGATTCATACGCTGGCATGGTTCATCTAAACGTATCCAGCTGGGCAGAGGCTAAGTGGAGGGTACCTTTGTGTTCGGCAGCATAATGCTCGCTATGCCTTGTGAGAGAGGGATTATCATCTCTGCTTTGCAAAATGGGGAAACTGAGGCAGAAAGCAACTAAGTGACTTGGCCAAGGCCAGCCAATAAGCCACTGGAGATGGAGCCCAGATCTCGTGACTCCCAGCTTGAACGACAAGACTATTCATATTGGCTGCAGACACCCCAACTGCAGACCATTGATTTGGTTGCCATATTATCAAGCAAGGAAAATGTAGGTTGAATGTCAGGATGTATTTCCCACAGATAGGGTCTGATGGGCTATGAAACGGTCTCCCAAGGGAATTTGGGGGAGCCCCAGAGCTGGCGATGTTGGAAATGAGACTGGACAAAGCTCTAGCAAAGGAGCAGTGCAGCGCTGGGCCGCGAGCTAGCAGCCTTAATGCCCATGAGTGTGTAGATGGGGGAGGGAGGAGGCACAGAGAAGAGGAGGGGAAGATGGACAGCGTGGCGGTTTTCAGAGAGAGGCAGCAGAAATAAACTTCAGGGTGTTGCCGGCAAATACAGCTGCCCATTTGCCAGCTGGGATTTTGTGCTGCTGTTTCACCCAGGGAGGGGGCTCTGGGGTCCCGCTGCGGCAAATTGCAGCTCCACCGCTGTGCAATTGTTTGCATCCCTCCCCATGCCCTTCCTAATCATCTACAGCCAGGCTGCTCCCTCATTCCCATCTGGCATGTTCGAGAGGCACTCCCCTCCCTTGGGCAGAATGAGATGAAATCCTGGAAGCTCAGGGCGCACGCAGTGCTGCCGAGGGCTGGGTGGACCTCTCATTCTGGCTCACACCAGGGTTATGCCAGTTTGGCTGCACTTCGCTTGGGAGCCAGGTTAAATTCAACTGCAATCAGTGGATCCCCAGTCAGACAACTGCAGCTGGCCACTCGCTGCTAAGGGCTCATTTTCACGGGTAGGTGAAGTAGGCAGCGCCATCTGGTGCCAGGTCAGGTCACTGCTGGGCATTCATTCCCTCTTGCTGGGTCCCCTCTGTCAAGGGGGCCCAAGGGCTGGCTGAACGCACCCTGGGGCAGAGGGCTTTCCCGCCTGCCCTCTCTGGCCGTTGGGAGGGTTCTGCCTGCATGCAGATGGGGCTGACTCATAACACTGGGCCTCCGAGAAGTTTTATGTCTTCAGAGTGCGTAGCTGCTGAGTCACTTTCTGGCTGAGAAGGGGCCCAGTTGGGGGACTCTGATGCTGGGGAGCGGCTTGCACAAGGAGGGAGGCATCTGTTCCTATAAGGCTCAGGACTTATTTGAACCTGTTCTCCTCCCCACGCAGTCTTCCCACACCTCTACGGAGGAGGATGAGATCTCCTTCCGAAGCAGGACCCAGTCGTGCACAACGGAGAATGCCTCCGACGATGCCCTCTCCATCCGCTCGGAGATGATCCAGAGGAAAGGTACTAGCCACGGGCGGGGTGGGAGTTTTGGGGAGGGTGAGCCATCTCAGCAGTCTGCTCTGGCGAGAGTGAAGCACAAAATCCAGCCGAGACGTGTGAGCTGGGGTTTGGGTGGCCTGAGGACTGCTGGGTGATTCCACAAGGGACATCAAGCCTGTCCTTTGGGCCAGAGGTTGCAGCTGAGATGGGGGGAGGGACTGTTCCGGGATTAGGGCAGGGCCGCTGGCAGGGAGTGGTAGTACTCTTCCAAGCTCTGCCCAGGGCAGCTGTCACTCCCAATAGATTGTGCAGATGTTCGTTGTATGCTCACACAGCTGTCAGGTCGTCCTGAGCCTGGCTCCTGTGCTCTAGGGCAGTAGCAGGGAGAACTCCTGGCAGAATGACACCGGAATGGTGGGAGATCATTTCCCTGATAGCTTTATCAAGGTTTACCAGGACTCAGTTTCCACACAGGCATTCCTTCGTTAGCCCCAATGGCTACTCGGTGTTGATTACATCCAAAGTATCAATATAAACATAAACAGCCTTATATTCGATACCCAGCTACAGTCCAGTTGCAAGCATTGGCTAAGATACTTACAGCTGGTTCAGACCTGGGAGACGCCTTCCCATCATGGCATGGCTCCAGAGGGGTAAGGAATGCTCTGACAAAGCAGCCCTAGAACGCGGGGCATTTTGTGCTCTGTAACAAACAAGCGACGGCATTGCTGGTTATTGGACCTTCACTAAACTCAGCTATAGCAGCTGAGAGCTGCACTCTGCTTTCTCCAAGGTTTTCTTCTTATCTCACTTTGCCATATTTTCCCCTGCTACTGGACTAAGCATTTCCTGCCAATTATTCGCTGCACCTGGTGCCCAAAAAGAAAAGGAGTACTTGTGGCACCTTAGAGACTAACCAATTTATTTGAGCATGAGCTTTCGTGAGCTACAGCTCACTTCATCGGATGCTCATGCTCAAATAAATTGGTTAGTCTCTAAGGTGCCACAAGTACTCCTTTTCTTTTTGCGAATACAGACTAACACGGCTGTTACCCTGAAACCTGGTGCCCAATTACCCATGTTTTCTTTATTTCTAGTGCTTGGCCCAACCCTTAAATAAGATACCTGGTATTTCCAGGGTTGTTACAAGTTTACCACAAACAGTTCCCCTTTCTTATGGTCTCGGTCTTTTTGGTCACAGACCTGGGGCCTCACTCATGGTAAAATCCAACCTCAATTTAAAACCATTGTTTACTTAGGTCTGATGTGGGCCTGTGTTCCTACAGAGGCGCATACTGTGGGCGGGCGACGTCACAGTGGCTGGTCCCTGCTTACCAGTCTGGGACTTTATTTCATCGTAACTGCATTTCAGGTTCCACCTTCCGGCCTCACGACTCCTTCCCCAAATCTTCGGAGAAGGCAGGGAAGAGGAGGAAGGAGAGGAGGACGACGGTGCTGGGCATCCCCCAGCATGTCCAGAAAGAGCTGGGTAAGGAGGGCAGATGGGCCTTGCTGGAGGGAGAGCTCGGGGACAGTGGCTGCTCCGTGTGCACGAGTGAGCCAGAGTTCTCTCCCTGCTGAGACTTCAGCTCCGGCTCAGGCTAGGAGCTGGCTTATTCCTGGAGGTCCCCCTGCCACCCCTTTAGCAGTGGAGTGTCCAAGGGGCAGCGGGGAGGAGTCAGAGTGTAAGGCAAAAGGGACCACCAGAGCCCCCGATCTGACCTCCTGTGTTAGCAGAGGCCCTCACCCCATCCAGCCACGTCACACCCTGCCCGACAATTGGAAGCAGACCATGGTATTACAGCCCTCAGGAGTCTGAACCCCTGGGTGTCACAGGGAGAGAACAGGTGGACTGAGCTGCACTGAGGCCCCGGCCTGGCCAGCGTTGATTAAGTGAGCCCTGCCAGCCCATAGTAACCCCTGTATGCAATCAGCAAGGGCTGCCTGCCTGCCAGGATCGGTTTATGATGATGCCGGGTTTTGCTCCTATCCACCCTCAGGTCTGAGAAACAGTCACGAGCTGAGGAAACGCCCTGGCAGTGTTTCCCCCAGAGACGGCCCCAGGCAGGGCGGGAGCCCCCCCAGCATGGCATCCCAGCCCTTGGTGAATGGTGATGAGGCAGACGGTGGCACAATCCACATCCCCACCATCAATGGAAACCTGCAGCCCCCACCAGCCCCCAAGGGCGGCGCTCGCATATCCCTGCAAGCCCTGGAGGAGGCAGAATCAGACGCAGCCATCCAGAGGCACATTGACCGCGTCTACTACGACGACATGCTGCTGGGGAGGAGGACGGCAGCCAAGCTGTCTCCCTTGCTGAGGCCGAAGTCACTGGCTGTGCCGGGCATGACCACCAACGCCAGCCCTCCTCCGGAGCTGCTGGGCCCTGTTATGTCCATTTCCCCCCAGGCCACCTACATGTCCAAGATCATTCCCAACGCCGTCCTGCCCCCCATGGTGGACGTCATCGCGCTGAGCAGGAGCAGCGTGCGGACGCTGAGCCGCTGCAGCCTGGTTTCCTCCAGCCCAGCCTCAGTCCGCTCCCTCGCCCGCTTCTCGGAGCCCGGCGGCCGCAGCCGGGAGCACTCCTCCTCCAGCGACAACTGGAGCCACTCCCAGTCCACGGAGACCATAGTGTCCGACAGCTCCACCATCTCCTCGCAGGGCGGCTCCGACAGCAGGAAGGGGGAGGCTGGGCCGCCCAGCGAGGCAGATACGGCAGGCCGGTCCGACACGGACCAGCTCAGTGTCTACAGTGCCGCGAGCTGCACCAACTCCTGTGCCAAGGCCAGGCCCGCCTACAGAGCCCACGGCCTGCTGGCAGCGGGGCTGGGGGGCAGCAGCGGCAGGGCCTCCCCCGCGTACAGCACCGGCAGCATGGCGGGCAGCTCGGACACCATGAGCGTGAGGAGCGACCGCTCTTCCACGCGCAGCGTATCCCTCAGGAAAATGAAGAAACCGCCGGCGCCCCCTAGGAGGACCCACTCCCTGCACCAAAGGGCTGAGCAGCAGCAAGCGGTGGGCGAGGGGGGGCAGAAAGTGCTGGGCCTGCCCCCTAAGCCAGATCCCCGACACCAGCGTGAGCCGTGGACACCGTGCCTGGAGAGCCAGAGCCCCCTGGTCGAGGACGAGGTCTTCTCGCCCGGCTCGCTGAGCGAGACCAGCAGCATCCGCTCCGAGAGCCTGGCCTACTCGGCTGACGCCAGCTCCCCCGACGTGTCCCGGTGCAGCCCGGTGCCGGGGGAGAAGCTCCGGAGGGAGGTGGAGGGGGTGGCCGTCATCCTCAGGGAGCAACGGGGCCCCCCCAGGCAGAGCTCCCCCGAGGGATTCAAGCGCACCATGTCGCCCTCCAGTGGCTACTCGAGTCAGAGCGGCACCCCCACCCTCCCCACCAAAGGGCTTGGCCCTCACGCCTCGTCTCCAGGAAAGAGGAGGCCCCAGCCAAAGAAACCGGAGAGGGTCTGCTCGCTGCAGTCTCCTGTGCTGTCCATCTCCTCCTCCCTGGCATCCTTATCCTCCTCCACCTCCGACCCAGCCCCTGCAGAGACAGTGGCGCCCCCAGCTGGCCCGGCCCTTTCCTTGCAGAGTAGAATGGACAAGTTCATTATTCCTCCTCACCCCAAGGTGCCGGCCCCTATCTCCCCCCCACCTGTCAAACTCCGGCAGGCAGCGCCTTCTGCCAGCCCCGCTGTCTCCTCCCCTGCCCCAAGCACGGCCATCCAGGAGCCCTCGGCGCTTCCCAAGCCCACTAGCAGGTCACCCCCTCCATCTCCTCCACCTCCCTACCATCCTCCTCCACCACCAGTGAAAAAGGGTGAGGCAAGCCCAGAGGCCCCCCACTCAGAGACTACTCAGGAGGCGCCTCAGGATCCCTCATGGCCCCCACCTCCCCCCCCAGCGCTGGACGAGCAGGATCTGTCCATGGCGGACTTCCCTCCTCCAGACGAGGCCGGCTTCTCCACCCTGCCGGAGCCTCTCCCTGTCGCTGGAACCGCGGTGTCTTCCTCTGTCGCAGCCCAGCCAAAGCCCACGGGCTCAGAGCAGCCGGCCAGCCTGAAAGCAGCACCCACAGGGGATGGTCCAGGGGCAGCCTCACTCGCATTCTCCACCAAAGTCTCCTCGAGGATTCAGCAGCAACAGGGCCCGTTGGCTGGGTCAACACTGCCAGCTCCCGCCTTGGAGTTGCCCATGCTGATCACCGTGCCCCCATCAGCCGGAGCAACGCCCGGCTTGCAGCCTAGCCAGCCCAAGCCTGCTGTGGCTGCAGCCCCACCCCCTGCACCTGCGGCTCCAGCCCCGCCCATGGTTCTCCAGCCTCAAGCAAGCCTTAAGAAGACAACGAATGGCTCCCGGCTGGATCCTAAGAAGGAGCCTGTCTCTCGAAGTAAGAGCAACCCCACGCCAAAGGAGGACGCTAACCTCCCCATCGTCACTCCCTCCCTGCTGCAGATGGTACGCCTGCGCTCTGTCAGCGTGCACGCGCCGGCCGGCCCGGGCAAGCAGACGCCTGGCCAGAACGGACAGGGCGCCGATGGCATAGGGAAGCAGGCCCAGCCTGTCCCCCAGAAACCCATCCGCAAGTCGCTGTCCCTGCGGCAGTCCCCTTCTTCCAAAGACACCGTGCCTTTGAACCAGCTGCAAAATGCCGTACGGCTGAAGACTTCCACCTTGTCCTCCAGAGACGCCCCGACCTCCAGACTGGTGGACAGGACCAATGGCAACAAGCTGACTCTCCCAGGTCACGCGGCCTCTGGCTTGGAGCCCACCGCTGGGGATGCCAAGGACGGCCAGGTGTCCCCCATCCACAAATCACCTGCCTCCACCGCCAGCTTCATCTTCGCCAAGAGCTCCAAGAAGCTGGTCATAGAGACCCCATCTTCCCCGGAGGCTCAGGCCGACCTGAAGAGGAACTTGGTAGCTGAGCTGATGAATTTCTCCGGGCAGCGTTCCACAGTCCCAGCAATGACCCAGCAGGGCCAGGTGCCCCCTGGCAAGTCACAAGCACAGAGGAAGTCCAGCAAGATCCCACCTCCCATAGCCAGGAAGCCTTCGCTTGGCATGGGGCAGCGTCAGCCACCTGTGAGCCCGAAGCCGCAGGGGGAGGAAGTGCTGAACTGTTCCCTACCAGACAGTAAAGTGAAGGCTCCCTCGGCCGAAGAGAACAGGACTAAGAGCGAACTGTCTGTGAACGCGGCCCCCCCAGCCAAGAGCAGCAGAGCCGGGCACCTGGCAGGCCCAGAGACGCCATCGCAGAATCCCCCTGCACAAGGTACAGAGGGATTGGGGAGTGTGGGAGAGGAGGTGCCGATTGGAAAATGCAGGGTGTAACAGGGTAGTGTAGGAGCCAGGCAGCTTCTCATTTCTGCCAGTGCACCCCAATCCTGACCAATGTTCCCTCTAATTTTTGACAGGCCATGTGTGCAAAAAATTTCTTCCTTGCAAATTTTTGACAGGCCCTGTGCGCAAAAAATTTCTTCTGTGCAAATTGTGCTTCTGTGCAAATTTTTGTGCGTGCGGTGTTTCGCCGTGTGTGCGGCGTTTAGGATCTGTGTGTGCACGCACATGCCCACAGCTTAGAGGGAACAGTGATCCTGACCTGCAGCCCCTCACTCACAGCTGTCAATGTACACCAATCCCAAACTGCAGCCCCTTCACAGCTGTCAATGCACTCCAATTCTGACTTGAAACCCCCCACTTGCAGCTGTCAATGCATTCCACTCTCAGCTGTTAATGCACCCCAATCCCAACCTGCAGCTCCCCCTCCCCTCCACTGCAGCTCTCCTCCCGCATAACTCTTCCGCTGCCCTGCACTCACCCTGTCTCTCTACCAGTAGGAACAGGGCTAGAAAACAAGACCGAGGATGATGATGGAACCCTCTGGAGAACAGCTTAGTGCTAGGCAGGGATGGTGGGGAGAATTGTGACTTTCTCTGACCCATCTCCTAATGCCTGAATCAAAGGGAGACGAGGAACAAACGTAGCCCTGTTAGGATCCCCACTAGCGCTGGCTGTTTGGCCCAGTTTGACCCCATCCCTCTGTCTAAACATCAGTCAGTCCAGAAACAACCTGGCTCAAAGCTGCTTGGAAACAGGCTGATGTGCTAGGAGGTAACTCTGCCTCCTGGGGCAATAAAACCGTGGCTGAGGGGGGTTGCACAAGCCCAGGCTCTTCAGCTTTAGAAACCAGCAGCGTCAGGAGGTGGCCACCCTCTTGGCTGACCCCAAGATTGAACCAGGGGCTTCCAGAGCTAAGAGCAGGGGCTAGAGCCCCCAGCTCTGTAACGGGCACAGCCGTTCCATGGCTCAGACAGAGGGGAGCCCGTAACCCACGCTGCCCAGTGTGCTGGGCTCAGTATAAAAAACTCGGGCAGGAGGCTGGGGTGGATTTGAAGCAGCTGTCACCCCCACCTGAGCGCCGCCCGGCTCTGACAGGAATTGCTCTCCTTTTCCTGCAGACAAACGGGAAGAGACAGCCTGAAGGATGACGCTGCTGTGCTTGTGCCCTGACCTCCAGGAATACAAATCTCTCTCAGGGACCTGAGCAGGTGAAAGGATGAGCGTGGAGCTGGCACGACTGACTGAGTAAATGGAAGCAAACAGCCTTAGCCTCTGATGGCCTTGATATTTATGCAAAAACTGGTGTTGGTTTCACTTTCTTCAATAATACAGCTTTATTGTGCTTTTTTTTAAAAAAAACAAAAACTAAACCAAACCCTGTCCCGGAGTCCAGTGCCTCGCCCTTCACCCGCTGGATTTGCCGGTTTTGTTGGTGCAGGAGGGAAGGCTGCAGAGAAGCCGCTGTGAGGCGTGTGGGGGGGTGTTTTTATAAGACCACGCTGCACCACCTGAAGCATGGCCTCCTGGGTGGGGAGAAGACGGCCCGGCTGGGGACTTGTTTTTCCACGGTGCAGAGGATCGGCTCTGTTCTGTGCACCTGCGATGGCACGAAATCAAAGCACCTCTTCAAAAGAAGCTGAAGGCGCGTCCCAAATGCTACGGACTTCATGGCTGGCTGGCCAAGGAGTTCCTTTGCCGGCTTTGCTGCAGGGGATCTTCTCTCCTCGTGTTCCCGGACACGCGCTGTGTGGTGCTAGATATGCCCCGACTAGCTTTGGAAAGGTACAGCACCAGGCCTGAGGCGCGCGGAGGCTGGCAGCAGCTTGGCCGAGGTGCGGTAAAGGCCTCTGTCTTGCTGGGTGGCCTCCCCAGGCTCGAGGACCACTTCAGTGAGAACGTGCAGGGGGATGAGTCTGTGCTGAACAGGCTCTGGCTGAGAGTGGAGGGGAAATGGGGCCCAGGCTGCTAAAGACCTCCGAGCTCCTACAGCAGACAACCCAGGTAGCCGGGGCCCAGCTTCCTCCTGTGTCAGGCTGGCTGCTGTCCCCTCGCTCTTTAGGGCTGTTACAGGACAGTGGGCAGGCAAGGCCAGGGTGCCAGAGGGGACGTGCTGTGTGAGCCTGGCCTCCTGTGCTTGTGAGCGCGGGCTCCCCACCTCTACTGCTCCGGCAGGGGAGACGCGTAAGTTCCCTGGGGCCAGTGGTAGTGCGTAAGCACCACAAGGCCCTCCCCACCCACGCAGCTGGACAAGGGAGCAACCCCAAGGCAGTGCTTGGACCCTAGTGTGTTGTGGGGTGGCCCCGCCTGACTGGCTCTACTGTCCCTTTGGCTGTGCCGTGCTCTGAGAAGGTGGGGATGGGGCAGGCCTGCAAGGGCTCCTTGGGAAGTTCTTTTGGGGGCAGGGAGAAGCAGGGCTTAGGAGGATCCCTCTGCCAGTCCCGAGGGAGCTGGACAAACCAGGCTCACGCCGCTTCATGTTACATGCTGCTGAGGCTCAAGCTACAGCAGGGGCAGGCAAACTTTTTGGCCTGAGGGCCACGTTGTGTTTCCAAAATTGTAGGGAGGGCTGGTTAGGGGAGGCTGTCTCTCCCCAAACAGCCAGGCGTGTCCCAGCCCCCGCCCCCATCTGACCCCCCCAGGACTCCTGCCCCATCCACCACTCCCTGTCTCCTGCTGCCCCATCCAACGCCCCCTCTCCTTTCTGACTGCCCCCGGGACCTCTGCCCCATCCAACCCCCCTGTTCCCCACCCTCTGACCACCCCCCGCCAACTCCCCTGCCCTCTATCTACCCCCCCTTCCCGTGCTGCCCGGAGCACCGGTGGCTGGCAGTGCTACAGCCATGCCACCCAGAGCCCCGGGTCAGGTCACCGCTCTGCAACCGCACCGCCCAGTGTGTTGCCCTGGCAGCGTGGCACGGCTGCGAGGGAGGGGGGACAGCAGGAGAGGGGCCAGGGGCTAGCCTCCCCAGCCGGGAGCTCAGGGGCCAGGCAGGAGGGTCCTGTGGGCCATAGTTTGCCCATCTCTGAGATACTGCTTTGCTGGCTGAGGAGCTGGAAAGGGATTTATAGCCAAGCAAGCGGTTAATCAGGCAGGCAGCCTGCAGTGCCCGTCTCAGGGCCCAGCAAAGCTGCGGTTGGCCACAAGTGGCCCCTTAGGGGAGCGTTCAGCCCCCTTTTCTTTGGGCTGTTTGAAAGCACAAGCCCCAAGCTGCTGCCCTGTGAGTCTGGGGCGCTCGGCAGGAAGTGCAGGGGAGGACTCAGTCACTGCAGGGCGCGATTACCCTTGAGCTGCAACCAGCCAGGGCCTGTCTGGGACAGGAGGAAGGGCTTCCTCCCACATTGCCAGCCTTCTGGGTCCAAGGGAGGAGAATCTGGACACTGAGGCCTCTCCAAGCTCCATAATCTCTACCCTGAGAGATACCACTGCCCTCATGCTCTGTAATTTCAGAGTTGTGCCCTCACCCCAGCCAGGCCCTGTGTGTACACAGACAGCCCCGGGGGAGGGAGAAGCTTTTCAGATACCCTGTAGCAGGGAGTGACACTGGATGCAGCATTAAATGAGACCAAAAGCCTGAGTTTTACATTCATCCCTGCTCTCTAGAGCCAGGCACCTTGATTTCTGTTTCTTTAAACATGGGGTCATGCTTTGATTTCCTTGATTGTAAAAACCATCTGCCTTGAGAAGCTGCAGAGTAACAGTTACAAGCTCTGTCTCTCTTTGGTTAAAGATGATGATTGAAATTGGCTGTCTCCTTTGCTTCTTGGCTAACAGTCGGGGCTTTTCCTCCTCCAGGGTGGCTGGAGTGACAACAGGGAGACCCCTATTTGCACAACTCACCCCGCCTCCCCAAAAGCCTGGAACAGATGAGTCACCCAGACAGACACACAAGCTGTTTAGTTTTTCACCCTAACGAGGGAGAAGTTCCAGAACCTTGCTGGAGTCCACTAGGGCCTCAGCTATTGCTTTTACACAGAAGGTGCCCAGCTACCCCCCTGGAGGGTGGCAGTGTAAAACTTCACCTGAAGCAGGGATCAAGCAACTGGCAGGAGACAACTGCCTTGCATTGCCCCTCCCAGTTGTCCAAGGGGTTAACCCCCTCATTGCTGAAACCTGTTCACAGATGGACAATTGCCCGATCCATGCTCCTCCTGGAGGTGTTTTAGGTATTCACGTGGCTACCCCCTCAGCTCTGCACGGGATAAGAGACTGTAAGATCCAACTGCAGTCATGCCGTTGCTTTCACAGGTCCCCTGTCGCCGTGCGAAAGAAGGAGCAGGAGTAGCCTCTGCTGCTGACGAAGGCTCTAGCGTCTCCCCAGGCAAACAAATCCACTCAGTAACAGTCTCTAGGCCTGAAAGGTGGGACCAGCTGAGGGCAGCCTGGGTGGAGTCAGCGAGTGCTGGAGGACAAGTGTCCACAGCACTCTGCGCTGCAGCTGGGCTATGGCTCAGCAGAAGGAAAGAAGTGGCTAGAACTCCCCTCCTTCCCCTAGAGGCAGGCCCCTGCCTGCACCAGACCTTTCCGGGGAGAGGATTCACAGTTCCCAGGCTGGCAGGGGGCTCAGCGCAGTTAATCCTGCCCGCACGTTCTAAGATCCGGCTGTTGGCTCCAGCAAGACAGTCCCATCCCGCACCACACACGCCTCAGTCAGTTTCACACTTTATTGGGGTTTTTAACAATTGATGGATGATTTCAGATTCAACACTAAAGGGAGAGGACCCCCACCTGCAACTCCATGGGCTGAGCGCCAAAACCCTGTTCTGCAAGCCCAGGGACAGGCTTGCCAGAGCAGCCCTGCTGCCTGTTAGAGCCACCGTGAGTGTCTGGAGAGCCCTGTGTGCCCTCCACAGGCCCAGCCCCATCGTCTTGGCAGTTCAAGCCCTGCACCAAGCGCATGTGGGGCTGAGGCAGCTGCAGGGTGACGGTCATTACACAGGATGCCACGCAGTCCCTCTTCCCCTGTTACAAACTACACAGGTTTGAACGACCATTCTTCCCTTTAAAATTACCAGAGCTTTCCAACAGCAGCAGCTGCCAGTCAGGCTGCCAGCCCGTTCCAGGGCAACCTTCAAAGCCGCTGGAATCCACCCACAGAAAGTCAGGTGACAGCCCGTGCTTTTACAAATCACAGCGTTACCCCTGCTTCAGACACGTCAGGAGAGCTGCATGTAGGAGGACTCACGGGGGAAACAGACAACTGGCTGCAGCCCTAGCTCCTGCTGGGGGCTCAGGAGCTACATGGTCCCCCTGAGTCATGCTTGGCCTTCTCCAGAGATCAGCTGGGTGGGAACAGGTCCATGGCAGCTCAAAGGGAAACAGGTTGCTTCTGGAGGCGGGTTCTCCACTGAACCTGCCCAAGTTCAGTTACAAGGTGTGAACCATCTACTGCATTTCGCACATTCAGCCTCTGAGCCCCAGGTGCCTTGGGCCAAAGCTCCCTCACTTAGAGGCATGCTGCAGTGGGGGGAGCGTGGCCCTGCAGCGATTGTGTTGGAAGTTGGGGGAAGAGAACCCAAAATGGAGCAGTGGATGGCAACAGGTGAGGAGAGGACAAGGGGGACGGGCTGGCACTTGTTAACTGATGTTTCCGCCCTTCAGTGTTTTACATGAGATGTTCCCCAGCTTAGTCATGAAATTCTTCTGCTTCCACTGGGCGACACAGTCCTCAGAGATCCGGAAGTCAGCCTGGGAAGAGGCAGGGGGGTGATATGTCGGACTGGCTAGCCAATGCCCTGTTCACCCCAATCGCACATGCAGCTGGGAATCCTCACCACCTCTCAAATCCCTGGGGACAGGCACCCTGCTCCTGCCAGGCCCAAGGAGGGCGTGCCAGCTAAAGGTCTAAAAGGGAATGCCGCCATGTAACTCACATTAAGGGCAAAGGGGGCCCGTAACCCTCACTCTAGGCACCGACAGTGAAGCAAAATGGCGGCACAGGCAGCCCCTGCTGTAACTGCGCTCTGTCACTGTTTTCACCAGATGATCCCCAAGTGCTTTCCAAGCAATGAGCGTAGCCTCCTAACCTCCCTGCAAGATATCCCGCTCCTCATTTTACATTGGGGAAACCGAGGCACGGAGCAGGAATGTGCCTTGCCCAAAGCCATGCAGCAAGTAAGTGGCAGAGCAGAAAACAGAACCCAGGAGTCCTGACTCTCACTTGCCCTCTCTGACCACTGCCCTTATGTCCCCTTTGTAGGTCCCAAGTGGCGACAGCCTGCCAGCTGCTAGGTAACAAGACCCCCTGAGATGGACTGGGTCTAAACAGGTCTCTGCCAATAGCTGCCTTCTTGGCCTACCCCAGCCCCACTGCCAGTCAATTGACAGCTGGCAGATGCCTGGCTAGCAAGGATTAGACAGCGTAGTGCCAGCTGTGTTCATCCACTCCCCAGGCAGGGGGGATAGAGCACAGGAGTGGAGTCTCCAGTTCTAGGCTCTGCTCTGGCCTCTGTGTGACCTCACGTGAGTCACTTTCATGCAGTGTGCCTCAGTCTCCCCACCTGGAAAGAGGGACGACATCCCTGTCTCATGCAGGGGCCGTAAAGCACTTTGAGAGCCTCCCATGAAGCTGTGACAGGACTAGCGTAGGCTGCCTGGGTGACTAGAGAGCTCAGCTGCCAGAGCAGACAGGGCTCTGACTGCAGAGATGGGCCCCGTCCCCAGCAGCCCCATTGTGAGCAAGACGACTCTCTTCCCCCTCTTACCTGCAACTTCTCGAAGACTCTCTTCTTGGGTTTGAGCTCGTCGTCAGGCTGCCCGCTGTCGTAGCCTTCCACGTAGACACGCTCCCCTGGGCAGGAGCCCGCTGGCGGGTCCAGGGGCTCCACCTGATGGGGCTCCCCCACGCTGCGGAGAAACACACGGGGAAAGGGGGAGGGAGTGACCAGCTAGGACCTCAAAGAAGGGGCCTGTCCTAATCCTCCCCCCAGATAGGACAGCAAAGAACCAGGGGTCAACGTGCAGCCTGGATGTTATGGGGGACTAGGCTGTATTCTCCCCTCCTGCCCTATATGGAAAACAAACTGAAATTCAGCCTCATCACCCCTGCTATCCCTGCCCCCTGCACGCCCTCACCTGGAAGCACACAGCAACATGCCCTGCGACTCCACTCCCCTCATCTTCTGGGGCTTCAGGTTGCACAGCAGCACCACCATCCTGTCCTGCAGCTGCTCCTTCGGCACCAACTGCACCAGGCCGCTGATCACTGTCCGTGGCTCAGGCTCGCCCACGTCAATCTTCTCCAGGTACAGGCTGTCGGCATCAGGGTGCTGCCAATGCAAATGCCAATGCAGGTACAGCTGAGAAGCCGAGAGCGGTCATCCCTCAGGAAGGGGGGCTGAGAGCACACACAAGCAGGAAGGCGCCCATGTGGTTTACATACGCCCTCCAAGTGAGTGCTCGAGTCACTCCATGAGGAAACAAGCCCCCTAGAGCAGCCTCCACTTCTGGATGATCCAAATCCTTGTCCCCATTGCTCCTCACTGGCTGCCTCCCTCCTCATCTCAGGCTAGGAGGAGGCAACTGACAGTGCCAAGAGGGAGAATTTCCCATGGGGCAATTTCCTTGATAGCTGCTTGCCATCAAATGAGATGAACAGGAAAATGTAACCACTGTCTGGCTCATCTAGTCCAGGACCTTAACAGGGGCTGGTGCTGGCTGCCTTTGGGGATAGGTCCCCTCTCTACAATACTATTCCGCTAATGAAGAGTTTCAGGGAGCAGGGAATTTCTTCCTGACCCCAGCAGGTGATCACCCGAGGCACTGAAGCATCATGATCACTGGCCCTCGTAATTTGCTTTGGTTAGTCCCGTGCTGTGTGACTGCAGTGATGTTTTCATTCGTTAAAGCATCTGATCTTTTTGTTTAAACTAAGTTATTCGCCTCAAAGTCTTGCAGAAGTGAGTTCCAAAGGTCAGCCTTGCTGTGTTAATAGTACAGAGCTGTTTCAGGGAAAGCGTGCCATCTGGTGGCAGGTCTCACCTGCAACACCATCTCTGCTCAAACACTCCGCCAGTTCAGACACAGCAGGTGATCATTTCTAAATCCCCACCCGCCTTGCTCAGCTGCACTCCAAAGAGTGACCACCACTAATGAAAGGTAAGGTCCATTTCCCAGCGCCTGGTGAGCTCATTAAGCCTTGATAATTAAACAGCTCTGTGGAAAAAAACTGACGTCTAATATGTTACCAAACCACTGCCCCCATATCAGTCTGGGAAGGACCCTATTCTGGTACCAAGCAGCAAAGAGATGATATTTTGGGGTCAGGGCTCAGAGTTACTAATCTCATTGCTTCCCAAGCCCAGTGCCTCCTGTATGGGGAATTCCCAGGCACAGGGCTTTCAGAAACCCCAGGGAAGAACTGCTCCAAGGTGCTGCTCCTGCAGAGCAAACCTAGAGCTAAGCATATGGAGAGCGTTAACACTTTCTGCCTAGCTTGGAAGGATTTACTTTCCTTGAAAACCACTGTCTGCCCCCCTTTCTTTGTCATGCCTGTTCTCCCATCACAGGATCCTTGCTAAAGCATTGGTACCTTTTCCACACTGATCACTTTGCCAACACGGATGTCCAGCCGGGACGGGATCACGTCCTCAGGGTTTGAATTCTTGGTGGAGTTTTTCACTGAAGCCTCTGCATGTGCAAAAGAGTGAAACCAGCCTGCCCTGAGAAGAGTTGTACCCAGCCACGAGTGAAGGTGCATTTGTGGAAGAGGTGCAGGGACCAGGAGAACCTGAATTCTGTCCAGACAAGGGTCACTGTCTCTGGTTTGCCAGCAGCACCCAATTCATATATAAATCAAGCAGACTGCAGCCACCCACATCTCTAATACAGCCTGTGGGGACCACAGGTCCCATCATGCACTGTTCCAGCTTGACTGCAGCTCCAATAGAAATGGAACACTGCATGCTGGGATCTGTAGTTTCTGGGGTAGGCACATGGCCCACAGGCCATTCTTTCATCAGCCCTGCTGGGGACAATCCAAGTCAGATGCTGGCTAAGGAGAGGCAGGAAGAAGAGCTGCATCAGGCAGCAAGGTCAAAGCCAGTATCACCCAGACTCTGAGCCACCCATGGTCACTGCTGGTGGAATTCAAGTTCCAGAATTTCTTCTGTTTGCTCTTAGCCCCACCTGTAGGACTCATCTCCCCAGCCCAGGCCTTCCCCTCCCATGGGAGCTCATGGCATGCGCTTACTGGCTTTGGATGGGTCAGGATACGCTGCCCTTGTCAATTTCTTCAGGTCTGGGGTGTTGAACTTCTCTCTGATGGGGTCGAGCAGCTTGTTCAGGGCCACTTCCACCGAGCTCTTCAGGTCCCCCGGGTGCACGACCTGCCACGTGAGTAAAGCAAAGGAGGAGATTTGTGGAGGAGACTTTCTCTAGGGCACGGGGAGAAGTGGGCTGGAAGGGCGGAGCAGTTTCGCATGGCTGTGCCCATTTAGACAAGTACGTCATTGAAAGCTGTAAGGTGGGGCAGCCACAGTGACTTATGCTGGGAGAGTTAATAGGATCACGTCCTAAGAAGGACAGGGCTGGGTCACTAGCTGGATGGGAGACCCGCCCCCCAGAGGAATAGCTGGAAGCTGCAGGATGTGGGGCTGGTGACTCAGCCATGCTCTCCCGTGAGTCAGTGCTGCACCCAACGCTCCTTTGTGGTGCTAGGAGGCGCTGTGGCCCTGGAAATGTAAAACCGAAGTCCTCACCATTGTAATTAGAGATCTCATGGTATTTTCCCCTCCCCTGCCAGCAAAGAGCAGGGACATTACCCCATCACGCTGGTCAAATTCCAGCTTTGATAATGGCATTTCATGTCCCTCAAACTTCCCTGAGGCTTAAACGGGAAACAGATTCTTCTCCACTTGTTATCCTAAACTGTTGGGCAGTGTTGCTTTGCGCTGCTGAACAGCTGTTTTCCCACCCAGAGATGGCTGCATTTCCCTGTGAGTGATATGTGTATTGCTAAATTTGTAGGGTGCTTAGAGATGAAAGGCACTGCCAGAAATGGAAGATCATTAACAACTAGACCTACAGAGAGAGGGTACTGCACCAGCCACTGATTGTCTAGCTGCTCCTGGGCGTATCTGCCTCACACCATCATGGCGCCCGCACCACCACACTCACCGGGCCAGAATCTGCCCTTACTGATGCCCCAGGCGAGCCTACAGACTTACATGTGGTGCAAGAGATCAACATTTGTCCCACTACTCAAAGCCTGTGGCAGAGGAAACAACATGGGCCTCTCTGCATGCTCCAGGGTTTTTTCCAAGCATACAGCAGTGTGGGCATGAGGGAGGTGGATAGCGACCCCCCTGCCCCAAGTTACCTCAGTCGCAAAGTCCTTTTCCAGCTCTTCATAAGTCGTGTAGGTTTTGTTTCCTCCCCATTTTGTGTCTCTCAATATCACAAACTCTGTGACACAAGGAGGGTTTAGAGGGTCAGATTAACCGATATGAAGGCAAATCCCTGAGGCACTGTCCCCACTGGCAACTCTAATAACCCCCACTCCAAACTACCACCACTGCCCCCCTCCCCCGCAACAACCGATGAGGGGTACTGCAGCAGGGACCAGAAAAGGCCATGTCATTGCTATGAGCGGATGGTGTCTCCTTTCTGGCTCTGGGAGAGGGGGAGGCAGCGCCAGGTTTTGGAGCACACGAGTGGGTGCCTCGCATTAGGATGCAGAGAAACACATGCTCGCTTTCATGCCTCTTGCCTACATTTAAGCAGACGTCGCCCAGCAAGGGCTCCTGTTGAAAGACTGCACCCCAACCTCTCTGGGGCATAGAGACAGTCACCTGACTTGAGTGGGAAGAGGACGTGCTTGATGAAGGACAGAATGCCGTTGTTCTCCACGTTTCCTGGCTCACAAAATGCCTTCTTCAGTTTCTTCTTCACTTCCTCCTTCTGATCCAGAAAGTCGATCTTCGATTCCTAGGACGTGGGAGGAGAAGAGGAGACCTGTGAGCTGAAACCAGAAGCAGGCAATGCAACCACTTGGAATCCTGCACTAATTTTGTATCACTCTGGACACAGAGGAGTTTTACTTTAGCCCAGTTGTAGGGTTCAGTGCTCCACAGCCAAGCTACCTGCAATGAAACTCTGAGGTCAGCTGTCTCTGTTCTGGGGCTCTCAGCATCTTTCCCTACCTCCGCCCTAGGAGAGGCAGGGTGTGCTGGAGTTGGCACCACCTCTCTCAAGCCACCACCAACAGTAAGAAGAGAGGAGGGCTCCTTTCTCAGCCAGTGGAGTTCCAGGACTTAGCCTACCAGCCCCAAAGGGTTAAACTCCTCGCCCTGCAGGATTGCTGCATAGACATGCGGTTCATCAACCTACCTCTTCCGAAGAGCTCATCTTGGTGCCTGTCAGCCCCGGAACCATTGGGTTCATCAAATGGAGGCGCTTGGCATAGCCCAAGGAGGGCAGGTACTAAGTAAGGAAAAGGAGTTAAAAGTATTTAAGCATCCTCCCATCTGAGGAGCAGCTTTCACCATCACTCCCCAGTGCATTCTTCCCCCCTAGCATCCGGGCTCCAGACTTCCCCCAGTGCAGAAAGCTGGGATCAAAACATGTTGCTGAATCCCAATTCCCTCTGCTTGGAGGAGGCTCCATTCTCCAGTCAGCCCAGACCCACTCCCAGCACACACCAGCGTGCAACCTGCAGGGGGCAGCAAGCGACAGCCACCATCAGGGGCTGAGAGGGGAAGGAAAAGCTGTCACTGTCACCCCTGCATGAGTCAGGGCCCCAGCATTGACCTGGCAGAGAATCCCTGTGAACAGCTACATCAGCAGCCACTGCGCACCGATGGGCGGCAGCAGGAACCTGAAGAGAGGTCTGGGTGACCTCACAGATACTGTGCATAAGACAACGCTGGCCATCCAGCTGCAGGCAGAGGTCAAACGCAGAGACCTGGAACCAGCCGCCTGGGGGAGCCTCTTGCATTTCTGGAAGTTCAAAACACTCCCCAGTTCTAACCTTTTCTGCAAAGGTGAAAATCTTCCTCTGATCCACTCCTCCAAACTGAGCATCAACCTTCAAGTACTCCTCGTCCAGGGCCTGTGGGGAGAACACACCCACAAGCGTTACGCTGCAGCACGTGGACTCCCACACCCCAGCTGACATCACACTTTTAGCGTTCACACCCTAGAAATCTACCCAGCTGTCAGGGCTAGGAATCCCAGCTTCACATGAAAGCGGAATCCCACACCCATTCTGGCTACGTAGGGATATTGTGCAACTGGTACAAACACCTGTAAAAACAACCAACCAAACCTCCACTATATCCGTGCACTGCCCCGACACCAGGTGAAGTCCTCGAGATTTGGGCTGCACATCAGATACTCATGCTGATTAGCGAGAAAGTAAATCTGCCCTATTCAGCAGTAGGGGGAGGGGGACTGTGATTAGCCTGGCGCATGCATTGCAGCCTTCATGGGGAAGGGGATGCGTTCCATCCAGGTGGCTGCCACCCTCCCCAAAGGTACCTGCAGTCCTGGGTAGAGCAGACCACTCAGCAAGGGATGCTCTACTTGCTTCACCACCTCTGCTCCAGCTTTCTTGGCATCGTGCTGGGTGACGAGAGAGGAGAGCCTGTAGACGTCCAACGTGTAGTCCCTGGAGGGAAAGAACAGGTTGATACTGCTGCTGAAGCCAAACAAATGGAAGCTTCACACCTTCCTCTTCTATAGCCACCACACGCAAAGGAGGACACTGGCTGGAGCGCAGAGAAATCAGGCGTGTGGATATCTTACCCCCGACCCTCCTTCCTTTCCTGAATGACACTGGCTCAGAACAGACAGATTCCCCAACTGGCTCAATATCCCACTTGTCTCCTCCACCCCCGGATTCCTTTGTGGAGCTTGTCAGCTCCACAAAGCTCACTCCTTCCATGCCTCTCCCTCGTAGTAGCCGTCAAATCCCACCCCAAGCAATATATGGTCAGGAACACTCCCTAGAGAGAGGAGCAGGCTCCCATAAGCTCACTTGCTGAGCTGGTAGTCGGTGCCCCGGATGAATTTCAGCTTGTCGAGAGGCACGCCGATGCTCTCCAGCACGGCCTTGATCATGGTCTCATAGTATTGTGTGCGCAGCTCCAGCAGCTCCCACGGCGCCTTCATGTTGTCTAGGTACGCGTGGAGGTCAGCGAACAGGATCGTCACCTGGCACAGAATGGGGCGGGAGTTGGGCATGTCACACTGGGTGTCACACAGATAAGAGGCATTACAGGTTCCTTTCTGTCACCCAGCCTGGAGCTGAAGGTATCCCCTGCTCCTGACCTCTTTGGGTCTGAAGCCCCCCTTCTCCGCCTTCGGCCTCCCCAAGGTCTCAGCATCTAGGTTAGAGCAGGTACCTCACATCCAGCCTTCAGGAAGTCTGCAATCTTGGACATCGGTACGAAGTAGGCTACGTGAGGCTTTCCTGTTGTGGCTGTCCCCCAGTATACCTTCAGATCACGCTCTTTTAGGATGGTCATCAGCTTATCCTCCCCAAGAACCTCCTGCGAGGAAACCAGAGGCTGCATGTTACACAGCACAACAGATCCAGCAGAGACCACGACAATCATGGGAGAAGGAATGCGATACACTGGGCTCGTAACTCCAGGAGAGGAAGGATAGTCATCCGGTTAGAACTCTGGATCAAGGGATCTAGGTTTTATACCTGGCTCTCTCTGTCCTTGGGTCAGTTGTTTAGTTTATCTGTGCCTCAGTTTCCCATCTCCAGAATAGGGACAATGATCTTTATTGACCTCACTGAGGGGCTGAGTTGATAAATCCATTAGTAACTGTGAGGCACTTGATGAGCATTATGGAAGAGCCAAGAGATAAAGAAAAACTCTGTAAGGCAACTCAGTATTCTCCCTATACTGTGGCTGGGGAAATGGAGGCACAAAGAGGTTAAGGGTCTTCCCAAGGTCACAGTATAGCAGAGGCAGGAACCAAGCCCAGAAGTGTGGTTACAACAGAAACCCCACAATCGTCTAGGGAAGGGTGCACAAGGGGCACCCCAATCCTCAGGACACTTCTCGGATCGGGAGCTTTCCGGGGCAGGGACTGGCTTTGTGTTCTGGGTCTGTACAGCCCCTGGTGCAGTGGGGTCCTGGGCGCTACCACAACACAAGTAATAATAATTAGATAAGTAGAGCGAAGCAAGAATCCCTTTGTATTTCTCGACTCAATAACTGTGCAGAGAAGGCCCCCATCCCGGAGGTACCTGTAGGTTCCGGGTGATCAGGTGGCATTTCTCCCTCGGGGTCAGCTCGTCCCCCATTGCGTCAGCCTTTGACCAGTCAAGCCTTTACAAACTGTGATTAAACAGAAGACATGTCACAAGAGGAAAGGGAGGGAGGGGAAACCCTCCTGATAGTCACAGAGGGAGGACTCCTGGTGTGGTTTCCAGCTCAACCAGGGCACAGACCCCACTGCCCCTGCACACAGGGAGGGGCTGTATTAGGCTAAGAAGCCCACTCAGCCAAGGCACGCACCCTGCTGGCCTTGTGTAGGGGGAGGGGAAGCTGTGTGGGATTCACCCCCTTGCTGGTCTCTTGGCACAGCTCAATAGAGGGCATGGGCAAGGCACGCGCCCTGGGGCAGTTCAGACTCTTAAATATCTATAACCACCCTATGACCCTGGCAGGGCGGCATCTCTCCCCCGACCACTCACAGACCGGGGGCAGGTAGGGCTGGGTAGTGGGACACAGAGCCTTTCACTCCCCAGCCACTGGTTTGAAACCATAGATTCCAAAATCATCCAGTCTGACCCCGTGTACAGTACAGGCCACAGAACTTCCCCAAAATCATACCTAGAGCAGAGCTTTTAGAAAAACACCCAATCTTGATTTAAAAATTTGTCAGTGATGGAGAATCCATCAAGACCCTGGGTGAATTGATCCAATGGTTAATTACTCTCACTTAACAATTTACACCCTATTTCCAGTCTGGATTTGTCTAGCTTCAACTTCTAGCCATTGGATCATGTTATACCTTTCTCTGATAGACTGAAGAGCCCATTATTAAACATTTGTTCCCCATGTAGATAATTACAGACTGTGATCAAGTCTTCCCTTAACCTTCTCTTTGTTAAGCTAAGTAGATGAAGCTCCTTGAGTCTATCACTATAAGGCAGGTTTTCTAATCCTTTAATCATTCTTGTGGCTCTTTTTTGAAACTTCTCCAATTTATCAACATCCTTCTTGAATTGCGGACACCTGACCTGGGCACAGGATTCCAGCAGCAGTCGCACCAGTGCCAAATACAGATGCAAAATAACCTCTCCACTCCTACTTGAGATTCCCCTGTTTATGCATCCCAGGATGGCATCAGCTCTTTTGGCCACAGCTTCACGCTGGGAGCTCATGTCCAGCTGATTATCCACCAAATCTCTTTCAGAGTCACTGCTTCCTGGGATAGAGTTTCCCATCCTGGAATGTGGCCTACATTCTTTGTTCCTACATATATACGTTTACATTCAGCTGTATTAAAACGCACATTGTTTGCTTGTGTCCAGTTTACCAAGTGATCCAGATTGATCTGAATCAGTGACCTGCTCTCTTCATTATTTACCGCTCCCCCAATTTGTGTGTTGTCTCATTGATAAAAATGTCAAATAGCATAAGGCCAAGAACCAATCCCCGAGGAACCCTACTGGAAACACACCCCCTTGATGATGATTCCCTATTTATAATTACACTTTGAAACCTATCAGTTAGCCAGTTTTTATTCCATTTAATGTGTGCCACGCTAACTTTATATCATTCTAGTTTTTTAAATTCAAAATATCGTAGGGTGCCAAGTCAAACACCTCACAGAAGTCTAAGTATCCTATGTCAACACTATTACCTTTGTCAACCAAACATCTGATCTTGTTTAAAAAAAAGATATCAGGTTACTTTGACAGGCTCTATTTTCCAAAAACCCATCGTTAATATACATTAATTACGTGACTCACTTAATAAAGAATTAAAGGGGAGTAATGTGTCAGTCACAGTCACTCCATTACCTTGCCCAGGATCAAGGTCAGGCTGACAAACCTACAATTACCCAGGTCATCCTATTTACCCTTTTTAAAAACTGGCACAACATTAGATTTCTTCCAGTCTTCTGGAACTTCCCCAATGCCCCACGACTTATTAAAAATCAACATGAACAGTCCAGGGAGAGCCTCAGGAAGCTCTTGGATGCAAGATATCTGGACATGCAGATTTAAAAGTGTCTATCCTCCACAGAAACTAATGGAATGCAAAGAGTGTTAACATCACCAGATGATGAGAGTATAAGCATCTGTTTTTCTCTCCAAATACAGAACAGGAATATTTATTGAACATTTTTGCCTTTTCTGCATTCTTATGGCTAATTCTACCATTTCCATCCAGTAATGGACCAATACCATTGTCAGGATTCTTTTTGTTCCTAATATATTTTAAAAACTCCTCCTTATTGTCCTTAACTCGGCTAGTCATAGATTTCTCCTTGTGTCCCTTTACTTTCCTAATCAATTTTCTACAGTTCCTAACTTCTGATTTATATTCATTACTATCAACTTCCCTTTTCTTTCTTTTTTCTTTTTTACACCTGCCTTTACTTCTCCTCTAAACCAGGTTTTTGTTTTTTAACCTACCATGGCCTTCTTCCTAGATTATGGATTTTTGGACATCTAGTAAGGTGTTCTTAAATGATTCCCAATTATTGTTCACTTTTTTCTGATTAAATTCTTCCTTACAGTTGATTTGGCTCATAATTGTTTTCAGCTTTGTGATATTGGTCCTATTAAAGTACCAAGTGTATATATATTACTGGTCTGGATTTTATTCTACTTGCACATTATCAATGTGATCAAGTCAAGACTGCTTCTACTTAAGCTACCATTACTTTTTAGTTCTGTGATCAGAACTAAATCTGTTCACAACTTTATCTGGTGTAGTCAGATGTCTGGCTGCGTGTGTGTTCTCTCTGTGTGCTGCCCCAGCTCTGCACAGACAGCCGGCACAGCAGACCTTGAGCCAACCCCCCAATGACCACAAGACCCGTTAATGTTTACGAAGGCGCCAGGCCAGGTTTACTGTTGACAAAGCTCAGTAACAGCACCTGGCAGACTCTACGAGGATACTAAGATATGAGTGCCCGTGACAATGGACACAGCTCAGTTAGTGGCAGGACTATCCATTCCCCCCTCGGCTGGCCAAAGATACTCTCTCTGAGATACATCTTTATACCCTGGTTACGTATAAACAGGTTACGTACTGTCATCCTGACCTTATCTTTTAGGAGGGATCGGTGTGTTCCTGTTATCCTGTTAATGTTTTTGTACCATCCTTGATATCGGGACCTGTTTGTGTGAGTACTCTGTGACTAGCACTTGTTAGGAATGTGTATTTCTGCGATATCAGCCCTGTTCTTGCCAGACTCTGCGAGCAGGTCCTGCCTTATACCAGGCCTTTGATACAAGGGCGCATGTCTCAGGGCTCTCTTCCTACTACATCTGGTAAAGCAAGATCTGACAAAGAATTCCTCTGTGTTGGCTGCAACACTTTTTGAGTTATGAAATTGTCACATACAGAGTTTAGAAATTCCAACCATGCTTTGATACTGGTAGCGCGAGACCTCCCCGTGTGTCACTCAGACGGAAGGTCCCCCATGATCACGCAGCTTTTCCCCCCCCCACATTACAGATATGGGCTGCCCTCCTGCTCCCTCGGGCTGTTCGGTGGTCTGTAGCAAACAGCAACTCATATCCCACCGTGTGCCTTTACCTGTAAGGACACTGATCCCGAAGCGTGCCAGGCCCTTCCCCTCTGGCGTTATCAGGGGCGCGGAACCCGCGGGGGCCTTTTTGGACCCAGAGCCCCGCTCCCTTTCCAGCCTCCCGAAACAGGCCAGCTCCACGGATCCTCCGCCGGCCAGCAGCGTGAATCATCCCTCCCGATGCTCAGTCCCCCCCCGGGCTGAACTCACGCGCCGGGGAGAGTGATGCCGATGCCTTGTGTTTGTCACCCGGGCTGCCAGGGTGGGGGGTGCGTGTGTGTGTGTGTGTGTGGGGGGGGGGATTATTTCTTCCCTTCACGCCCTGGGGCTCCTGGATCACTTGTTCTCACCATGTCAACGCTGTGCGGGTGCTCCTACCCCCCCCGCTACTGCCTTAGCGCCCCCCGCCAGCCTGTCCCCCGCTACCCCCCCCCCCCCAGAAGCGGGGCAGAGCCGGCCCCACAGGCCGCTACGCGCGGGAAGGGGGAGACCCCCCCCCCCCCAGCCAGGCAGGGGCCTCGGACCCGGAGGTGAGAGGGGGGTTGTGGGTCCCGGGTGTAACCCCTCCCCCCCCCCTTCTTACCGTGACCCGACCCGCTGCTCCCCGGCGAGGCGCCCCCGCGGCCCGTCTCCAGCCGCCGGCTCCGGGTTACATCAGCTTCGCGCGACGCCGGGCTGCGACTCGACCGCCCCGGACAGCGCTTCCGCCGCAGGGACAGGGCGGAGGAGTCAAGCCCAGAGCACATCGATGGGGGGCGTGGCCTCGCAGCGGGCGGGGGCGGAGCCTGTGAGGCCCTTCCCCCTCCCCCAAAGCCCTAAGGAGCTCGCGTTAGTTAGTCGCGACTCGAGCCTAGGGGTCGCGTCTGAGATGGCGGCGGGTGAGTGAGTCTCCCCCGAGGGAGGGAGCGCGCGCGAGTGAGTTCTGACCGGAGGGGCCCTGACCCCAACTGCCGCTCCCCCCCCCGCCCCCTCAGCTGGGCTGTGACATGGGGGGGCCCTGACCCCAACTGCCGCTCCCCCCCCAAGCTGGGCTGTGACATGGGGGGGCCCTGACCCCAACTGCCGCTCCCCCCCCTCCCAGCTGGGCTGTGACATGGGGGGGCCCTGACCCCAACTGCCGCTCCCCCCCCCTCCCAGCTGGGCTGTGACATGGGGGGGCCCTGACCCCAACTGCCGCTCCCCCCCCTCCCAGCTGGGCTGTGACATGGGGGGGCCCTGACCCCAACTGCCGCTCCCCCCCCCCAGCTGGGCTGTGACGGGGGGGGGCCCTGACCCCAACTGCCGCTCCCCCCCCCCCCAGCTGGGCTGTGACATGGGGGGGCCCTGACCCCAACTGCCGCTGCCCCCCCCAGCTGGGCTGTGACATGGGGGGGCCCTGACCCCAACTGCCGCTGCCCCCCCCAGCTGGGCTGTGACATGGGGGGGCCCTGACCCCAACTGCCGCTGCCCCCCCCAGCTGGGCTGTGACGGGGGTGGGCCCTGACCCCAACTGCCACTCCCCCCCGCAGCTGGGCTGTGACGGGGGGGGGCCCTGACCCCAACTGCCGCTGCCCCCCCCCCTAGCTGGCTCTGGCACTGAAGGGGTTCCTCCCATGGACCGTGGGGCGCTGAGAGAGCGCAGGCCTGTGAGTCCCTGACCACCTGGGAACAGCGTGGTGATGGCTTGTAGCCATCTCCTTAAGAAGGACATTGTAGGGCTGTGCAGAGAGGGGGCCAGGCAGCTGGAAGCGAGTCTGTCTCGGCTGGCTTGGGGCGCAGGGGGAGGGCCAGAGCCCTGGCTCCGGGCTCCCCTCCCCCCAAGATGGACTTGTCTGAAAGTCACTGATTTCTGTGCTAACATGTTCTGTTCTACGCTGTGTTCCTGTCGACTAATAAACCTTCTGTTACCTGCTGACTGAGAGTCAAGTCTGACTGCGGAGTTGGGGTGCAGGGCCCTCTGGTTTCCCGCAGGAGTGGCATGTGACGTGGGGAGCCCTGACCCCAACCACAGCTGACCCCCCTTGCCCTCCAGGTGGGATGTAATGGGGGTTCCTGACCTCAACTTCCCCCTCCAGATGGACTGTAATGGGGAGGAGGGGGGCCCTGACCCCTTGTCCCCCTGCTGAGGTGAACTCTGGGCAGGAGGGTGCAGCCAAGAATAATAGATATTAAGTATATTTAAGATATAGAGTGAAACATAAAAATTAATGTTGGGTGATGGGGCCTACAAGTTGAGACCTATAAGATTTCACTTAGCCATATTAGGCCTAAGGAGCGTTGGCATAAGAAGGTGGCCCAGGAATAACCCTGTACCAGTGAAATTACAAGGTTACTGTAAAGAATGTGCCAGTGGGTGATGTTAGGGAAAATAGACCGCAGTGTACTTGTCTAGACCCCGAGGCACCCAGCTGTAACATCATGAGAAATTCTGCAGGTTACCATGGGAACTAGTTTACAGAGAGTATAATGAGAGTAAGGGGAACTAAGGGATAGCCAATGAGAAATGAGGTGCCCCTAAATTAGTGGGATGTGGAAGTATGGATGAGGAAAAAGGCGTTGAAAGCCTTATGCATATGTATGAGTCTTAGTGTGTGTAAGCATGATTCAACAAAAGGTGAGCGAGCCTGTGGGGGAGGGAGGGGCAAAGAAGAGGAGAGATGCTAGGATGGCAACCACTGGTGGTGGTGGTAGTGGTGATGAGGAGGAGGAAGATAATCACTGACTCTCTATGGTTACCCAGCAGGAGATGTGAGTGATGCTAATCATAGGGCTAAACTTCACACTCTTTCTTTATCTGTTGTATTTTAGTGTTTGTGGGATTGTTCGTCTGCTTAGTGCACTTTTTAATAAAGAGACTTGTAATAAATTGCAGTTGTTTCTTATGTGCTTCTAGCATCTTTTATTCTAACGATACTGATGATCATCATCCTGATGTTGTAGCCCTCAGGAGACCAAACCTTCATTGACCATTGTGGTCTAAGTGATTGATCAATATAAATTAGTTAACCACCAATCCATTAATAAGGCTACAAGGGGCACTGCCCACTCCCCAGTCAGAGCCCACCTCTCAAGGGCTCTGACTGGGGCGATACTGCCTCCTGGTACTCCCTCCCTCTTCCTGATTGCCCCCAAATAGAATGTGATCTATGGGCACTAAATGCCCATTCCTTTAGAGACCTCTGCTCCCCAGAAAGTGTCTGGCTTGAAGGAAGACTCCTCTCCCGCTACCTTGTATGTGGGGAGTTGCCCATCACACAGAGATTGCCTATGAGAATGGGAAGCACTGCCCACCTAAGTAGGTAAGTGATCAGCCCACTGATGCCCACCCAGTGGGGTGTTATCCATCATGTGTGGTTCGGCCTCTGGCACTAACTGCCACAGACACTTAGAGAGGAAGGGGAAGTAGAGAGCTGAACATTCTTCTGAATTCCCTGACTAATGAGAGAGCCCCCAAAAGGGAGTAGCAGAGGAATTTCCTCATCCCCTGATATTAGTGTAGGAGATACAGATTTCCCTTTAAAGGGGTGAAGAGGGAGCTGGGTGGGAGATGTACAAGCCAACAATTGCCTAGTTATCCCAGCACTGGGAATGAGTGGAAACTAGTGTGTGTGTGTGTGTGGGGTGGTGGTGGTGGTGTGTGTGTGTGTGTGTGTGTGTGAGAATTTCTGCATAAGAAATGGATTAGGTAATGTAAGAGAGACTTGTTCCCTTGGGTGGACTCTAGAAACAGAAAATAAAAATGGATGTGATATTTATACCTTGAGGCTGCCTTTAGAAATGAGGATAAAGCTGGCAGAAGGAAAGGTGGAAAACCAGGTATTTAATTGGAAGAAGTCAGAGGAAAGGCTCAACAAAAATGAGTGATGATGAAGTAGGTGCTGTTCAGGTGAAAGGAAAACTAAAAAGGGAGAAGATGTAGTCTATAAAATGTGCTAGGTTAAAAAAATAAGTAGAAATTAGGCTAAATATGGAGGAGTATGAAAAATTGAGCTTGTTAGTGGAAGTAAAAGTTAGAGATAAGTTGGAGATAGCAAGATGGGAAAATGGAAGGTAGCAAGGACATGACCTTGAGTTATGTTGCGGTTATAACTGGTTTTAGCAGCCATTTTTAATGGGTGTTTTTGAGAATTTGGAATGTTTTATTAAAATGCTATCTATACTGATAGCATGGAAAGGAAATTGGTGCAGGTGTTAATTTAAATAATCTGTAATGTAAAGAGCCAATAAAGAGGTAGCAGAATGTTAATATGGTAATAGATTTAATGTTAATTAGTATTTTAATAAGTTACAAAAGGAGTAGCTTTGCTAACTTGGGGGGAGCTCCAATTAACACCAAAAGCATACAGCTAGGTTACCTGATTATAAAGCTATACTTCATTTTGTTGTCAGTAGGCTGATCAGCTCATACTCACATTCAAAGATGGAATGGTGTATAATTTTAGTACCTGTGTAAATGGTACAGTAATTGTATGTCTGTTTGGTTAACTAATAATTTTTCTCTTAAGTTCTATTGTTCAAAGTGTCATCCAGGGTCCACTGCTAAATTAAATTGTCTGTACCCAACCTAGAGCCTCGGACCTGGAAACTAAGTTTGATTTAATGTATCCTTATCTTTGACAATTTAATATTAATTGGGAACATTTAAAAATCAAGGTTACAAAGGCTAATAGGTATTTACAGAGGAAATAGACCAGTAAAAAGGTGTGAATAGAACTGAAGTCTAGGCAAGGGATCTAAGGGTCTGAATTGCGTATAGCTTTGATGTAAAGGAGTAGGATTTCACTTTACTTAGCTACTAAGATGCAATATTCCAATCCATATCGGTATTTAATATTTTTACATTTCATCTTTGCTCTCCGAGTTTACTTACAGCTAACATCCTGCCAATATCTCTTCTAACCTATTTCTTTCTTTACTAGGACGTAGAGAGGTAGAGCCTTGAAACATTTTTTTTAAACTTTGTCCAATGGCAGGTGTCCCCTACAACTTAAAGCGTGGTTCTACTCTGAAAATGGACTTCTTAACTCAGTAGACTTGCTCCCTGTGGGTATTCAGTCAGGTCTACTTTACTAACAAGTTTATTTTTTTTACTTCAGTTAGTCCTGCAGAGTCAACGCAGCCCTGGGGCAAGGAGCTGGACTCTGTTCTCGTTCACGTATCAACAATAGCATTGTTACTTAAATTCTGATTGCACAATCTGTTGATGTGTGAGGCAGAAAGTACAGTACCCAGGTTGGCTTTCAGATGGAAAGGTGAGTCAGCAGGGATGGCAGTTAAAGAAATTATCTTTATTTTATAAACGGAGCAGGTAAATATGTTAGAACGTGTTTTGCTAAAACAGTTCTAGTAAAATCTTGGATAGCTTCCATATGTTCTACTACTTCAAGTGTTTATTGTTGTAATAGAGTAGTCCACCACAGAGCAGTACCCTGCAGGACCCAAACCAGTTCTTAGTTTTCTTTTATTTGCTCTATTTCTTCTGTTAAAATATTTGTATCTGAATTGCAAAACATTGTGCAAGTACAGAATACCATATCAGTTACCTTCCCCTTTTTCTTCTAAATATGTGGCTGCTCCCTTCTGTATTTCCTTTCTTTCCTGTGTTTAGACTGGGATGGTAGCCAGAAGCCCTCTAAGCCGCAGGGCGGCCTGATTTTCTCTTCTATATAGTGTAGCTCCCTAACAAACCCCTCCTCATTAGACCCAGTAAGCAGGCAAACCAATAGAAAGTGTGAAGAGTATGGACAAAAGGTGTTTCTTTATCCCAGTTGGTCAAAGGGGACAGAAAATACCTCCCACTATTGAGACTAACTGAAGAGAGTCAGATGAATACTAGGTTCCCAGACTGATATTCTTACAGAGTAAGAGTTTAAAAATTATGAAATCAAGAGTTGCTCAGGAAAACTACTACAGGTTTGTGGGGTATTTTTGGCTAATGAGGCCTATATGTAGTGTGTTTCTATCTATTTTTCTTTTTTAATAAGTATATGTATTTGGGATAGATTCTGGTCTAGTAGCTATACTATGGGGCTAGCCATCTGCATAGCAGGCCTAGGAAGAGGATGGCGTTACTTTGTTGTTGTAGCCTATAGGGCTGGCTTGCATTATTGCTGAATGTAATAAAGGCAAGGAACATACAGGTCTGTATCCTGTAAGACTGGCTCTCAACCTTTCCACACTATTGTACGCCTTTCAGGAGTCTGATTTGTCTTGCGTACGCCAGGCTTCACGTCACTTTAAAAACTACTAGCTTACAAAATCAGACATAAAAAGACAAAAGTGTCACAGTGCACTATTACTGAAAAATTGCTTGCTTTCAAATTTTCAAGTCATTGTATGAAATTTTAGTTTGTATTGACTTTGCTAGTGTGTTTTATGTAGCCTGTTGTAAAACTAAGCAAATATCTAGAAGAGCTGACTTACCCCCCTGAAAGACCTCTGCATACCACCTGGGGTATATGTACCCCTGGTTGAGAACCACTGCTGTAAGATATTAGCTTAAACAAGTTAACATAAGTATAGTAGGTCTGCCACCTTTGGCGTAGATAAATGGCCTGATGGCTATCCTTAGATTTTGGGGAACTAGGAATAGCTTGCTTCGTGGCAGGAATTGAAACCTAATGGTAAATGGCAATCAAAGGAACATGGAAATGATAACCGCCAACCTGCTTGAGCAAGAAGTGACGGATATGACAGTTAGCTAAATGGCATTAATATGTATTAATATCCTAAGCTATAGGAAAAGTGCACCCCAATATCTTGAGGGTGAGGAAGTTAGACTTGGGCATGGAAGGCTGAGCATTAGCTTAGGGCAAACCAGCATGTTGAATTAGTGTATTTTTCCATCATTTGATCCTTCAGCTCTATTGTTATTGTAGCCTACAGGGCTAGTCTGCTTGCCTGCCTATATAGCTTTTCTTATGGGTTTCTTATTTTTTTGTGGGTTTGATTATTTGTTTTATTATACTAGGTTTATAGATTTATATTAGAGTATTTTTGGCTGTAACATAAGGGACCTACAGGCCACATCCTGTATGCGGAGCTAAGGCAAAGTTAGCGTACATATGTTTGGGACCTTTCACCTAGATAGGTGGTGATGAGCTAAACCATAAGGTCCATATATGGTTGCGACCTTTAATGTAGATAAAGGATGCATTGAAGCAGGTTGGCATAGGAGAGCTACCTAAGTTCATACCCTCTTTAAACTTAACAAGTACACCACAAAGAACTTGGAAATAACCGGTTAGGACGGAAATAACAAATGTGAGAATGAGCTAATGTCATTAACATGTATGTGTGTCATCAGTACGTACGAACATACCCGCCTCTGGAGCAAGTGTACCCTGGCATCTTGTGGGGGAGGAAACTAAGTTTAGACATAGAAGGAGGGCTCAAGTGTTCAAGCTCTGTAAGAGGAGTGACCCACTGTGCCAAGGAAGCTTCTTCATTCTTAGTTTATTATCCTTTTGTTTATTAGTCTGTTAGTTCTTAATTGTAAGTTTTACGTCAGTGAGTTAAGTAAAACTCTAAGTTAGCTTCTTTAGTCTTCTATAGCTCTTAGCTCTTTAGCTTCTCCTAAGCAATGCACCTCCCACTCCTGAATTGAGGAACCTGGACCTGAACTCTCTTGATATGCCAGAGGCAAGGCAGGTCCTTTGTCTCATACCAGGTTATCAAGGAAGGGTGTGAGTATATTAATCAAAAGCTTTATAGTGCATAATATCACATGTATCTCTAGAACAATATTATTTCCTTTGTAACTCTGATTATTTTATCATTTGATTACTATTTGATTCCTATTCCATTTATCTCAATAAAAGTCTTTAAGGCTACATTTGTCTCAGTGTGAGCATCCTTGTCGTATATCCCAAGTGTCCTTGCAAACTCTGTGTAGCCTGGTTCTGGGACAAGAACCTTATTATCTTCTAATCAGATTAACTGGTGAGCCTATAACCCAGATTATCTAAAATGATAATATTAACCTCCTTAAATCAGGCAACACTGTCTACCATCCATCTCGGGCATTGAGAAACTTGGACCATCAGATTCGTTTGGCATGCCAGAGGCAGGGCTGGTCCTTTGTCTCTCACCACCAGGTCCTCAAGGAAAGGTGTAAGTATGCGAATCTAAGAGCACATCCAAAGAAATATTATTACCTATTAAAAGGATTAGGTAACATTATAATATATTATTTAACCTTTTTGTTTGTTAGTTTTCTTATTTAAAAATGATATAATTCTATCTCACTAGAGAGGGAGGAAAGGTTTGAGGCTTCATTTAGTATGCAAACTGCTCTATGATCCTTGGATGAAAGGTGCTATGAAAACATACCATATTTCTTTATACAGTCTTTTTTGAGGCACGTTACACTGATTATATCAACAGCTTAAAAGAAAACCGCATGCAGTGGTCACTGTATTCATGATTTAGACTCTGTTAGTGCTGGCTAATATAGCTGTTGAAATTAGACCTCTGACCCCTCTCTATGTGGGGGATTGCTCGTTAGCTTGTCTGGCTTACAAGCTGTAATTCTCTAGCTGATGTTCGAATAGCGTGAGCAAGCTCACTCTGTTATGACTTAAATGAAAGTTATTAAAGGTTATAATAGCCAAGAGTGAAGGCTATGGAGGCGAGGTATCTTCAGACATTGGGCTACTTGCTCCAAGAGTGGATGCTGATAGGCTCTTCCCTTGCTGCTGCATCAGGAAGGACTAAATTTAAGAGAAACGGAGGCAAAATATGTGCAATACTTTTTTCCTTAAAAGTTAGGCAGCAGAATGCCCTAGATTTCAAAGTGACTAGTATTTCTAACATGGATCAGTCACAGGATAAGTGTAAGCTGTTCTGGGCCAAGTGAAAATCCAACACTTAACTTGCCCAAGGTGGAGAGGTGTACATCTGTTTTTCCAGAGGACAGAGAGGACTGCGAAGGGAGTAAGATTAGCTGAGATACGAACAGGTGAGAAACACTCCTTTAGTTCACTTATGTTGTTTTTTCTTTGCAGGCAAGTGGGATCCGTCCTGTGACTGACTAACTTTCTGGAAGAGTGAAGCACATTATAGGCTGATTAGAGGCTCAGTAATCACTGGTACCTATTCTGCCCTGGGTTCTAGTGGCCAAAGAAGAAGCAGTGAGGTCACTTAAATACAGAGACCAACGGCATCATGGAAGACAGCTCTCCACATTCCTCTGGGTTTGGTGTATATCCTAATCATAAAGTGACTCTTGTTAATGATACAATCCACAGGACTAAAAGGCCCTTAGACTTGCTGGAGGAGGATCAGCCCCTGCAATCAGCTGCTAAGAAACGGTGCCACTTGAGTAATTATTGTAGCACTCCATGTCCATCAAAGAAACTACCACTATGCTCCCCAGATTCTGCCTGCTTCCCTGGCTGTCTGGATGATACTGAGCTGGAGAACATTGTCATCAGAGTTAGTCTTCCAGAAGACAGTGCGGTAGCCCTTTCTGTGGATACAACTAGATGTTTTGATGATAGTGAGCCAGATGACTCTTTGCTGGAACCCTCAGATGATGAGCAAGGGAACTCTCCCTTCAATTATACCGAGGAAGAGTGTAGGGAAATGTTAGCAGATGATTGCTTAGGAGATGACCAGAACTCCCCTGGAGAGAGTGCTTTAGTGACTCTAGATGTATGGGGGCAAAGTGAGAAGGAAGTGAGTAGCAACTGTAGTTGGGCATCAGTCCCCCCTGAAGGCACAGAGACATCATTCAGGACCATAGATGAGTTAGTAAGTAACGAGTCTCTATCTCAGGCTGGCTCTTCAGTTAATACTGGATATTTTCGAATTCTTGAGAATGAAACAGCTAATTCTGAGGTTGAAGGATGCTTGAACATGGACTGCTTGAAATCAAATCAAGTCATTTGTACGCTATTTGACTGTGATCTTCAGGGGCCTCTAAATCTTTCGCCAACTGATGCAGATTCAGTAGATCAGCTGAAAGGCGATGATGGCTTGGAGAAAACCGGCGAAAAAGCTTCACAAGTAATAAGAGATGACCATCTACAAAATGCAAGCAAACAAAGTATAGAGTATGATGAAATCAGTTCTAATAGCTTGGTTGTTGAAGAGTCCCTTGAGTCCCTGGTTTCTAAAGAGCAGCACAGGGGGGGCATGGATAATGTGGAAAAGCTGCCATCAGAAATCAGAGAATCCTCTTCCTTCTATGATGCGCACACGAAATTTTCCACATCCTCTCCTGACCCTGCCTGTAGTCAAAGTAAGGACAAAGTGGAGAATATAGCACCTGTACTGCTACTGCATCCAAAACCCTCTAATGTCGTCTTAAATCAGGACCCTTCCAATGGATTATCAGGGACCTTTGGCTCCCAAAAGGAAGATTTGAGCCAGGAATCCACGTCTGTTGAAGAATCATCAGAGAATCTTAAAGTAACAGCACACACCTCTGTCTCTTTACTCTTATAAAGCAGCCTTGCCTAAGTATTTTTAATAGAAAATGTTTTTTAATCAGTATGTTTTTAAAGTGAAATGTTTTTGTCTTTCAACAAAGCCATAAGCTTGTGAAAGCAGAACAGATAAGCAGTAGGGTGGATGGATCACACACGTTTTTATTTAAACATTATAGGTCAGTTGTCAGTAGCAATATCAGGGTGCATACATGGGTTTGCAGCCTTGCACAATAAGTAAGCTTTTCTATAGGAAAATAATGCATCTTAATGGACACAGGAGTGTCTTGTCAGGCTAATCCTCTTTCTCCTCCTCTATCCAGTTAAACTCTGTAGTCTTAGACCAGAACTGTGGGGAAGCCACTACCTGTGGGAAGAAGCTAGGCAAAGTCATTCCTGTGCCACAGGTGGAAGAAAGGTAACATGTTAAACATACCTTAGCTCAGCAATTCTCACGCTGGTTTGTGGGGCACTCACTAGGGGTCTGGAGAGCTGGCTGCTCACAGGGTAATAACTCTTCTCATTTCCACTTGCTAAATTGCAAGTACATTTATTTAATGCCCTGTTAGGTAATATTTTCCATGTGAACGATTGCTGTAGTTGTCACAAGGGTTACTTGTGAATGGGAGGGGAGGTGATCCAACTGTCCTGAGTCTGAGAGGCGGTGTCTGAGACACTATTAGGATGTAGTTCATATTATGAATGTGTGAGAACGCCTGCTGTGGTCACTGTTCCCCTTTATCCCTTTGGTTTCCAGCAGATGGCAGCAACAATACAGCAGGCCAAAGATAGGGAAGCATGTTAACTATCAAAGCAGGCAGTATGCAGTGCTGTTGTAGCCCTGTCGGTCCCAGGATATCAGAGACAAGGTGGGTGAGGTAATATCTTGTATTTAACAGAAGTTGGTCCAATAAAAAGATACTACCTCACCCATCCTCTTTAAAGCAGGCAGTCTGTGAGATGGGGAAAGATGCTGACATGATCTTTTCTTACTCCTAGATTTGCTGCTCCCTTCCCTCCACCTGCTTCAGCTCTGAGTCTCACTCCAATCAGACTTTGGTGCTTCCTGCCATTGTCACTCCTCAACTTTCCGTAGGTCACTGCTAATGGGAGACAAGCATCCCCTCCTCCCACAGGCTGAGAGCAGACTTGTCAGCTGTCCTGCTCCTAGGAGTGGCTTGCCAGATCTCCTTCTTACAACTGGTGTGTCCAAAAGAATAGTGCTAAAAGGACCTTCCATCTGTATTCGCCACACAGGAAATCATGGTGCTGTTTGTTACATGGAGCCTTGCTTGACAGGTACTTCAGAAAAATTAACTTTCTTTTTCTTTTTTTTAAAGACCAAAACAACGGATATGCATTTCTGAAGCAGAACTTGAGCAAAAGAAGTATATTTATATCCAATGTGTGCGTGCCCATGTAAAGAATTCCATGGATCCTACACCAGGTAACCTGCAGTAAGGATTGGGATGGGGTGAGGGGAAGGCACAGACCAAACCAAAAGGACCAAATTTTGTTAGTTTGTATTCAGCAAAGTTGGTTCAGATATTATCATTTTTTAGGTAGCAATAAGAATAATGTTGCCTGCTCCACTTATGGAGACTGTGGGATCCAATCCGTGTTCCCTCCAATTTTTCCCACGGATGTGCAGAATTAATTTTATGCACACCAATATGGAGATCATGTGTAACTCATCATCTCCATATTGGTGTACATAACAAAATTCATGTGGTGGGGGTGGGGCTGAGGGGTTCGGAGTATGGGAGGGAGCTCAGGGCTGGGGCGGAGGGTTGGGTTGTGTGTGCGGGGCGATGAGGGCTCCAGCTGGGGGTGTGAGCTCTGGGGTGGAGCCGGGGATGAGGGGTTTGGGGTGCAGGCTGCCCCAGGGCTACGGTGGGGAGAGAGGACGCCCCCCAGCCCTCTCTCCCCGCAGCAGCACTTGGGCTGGGGGGAGATCCTCACCCCACCACGGCAGATCCACGCCGAGGCTGGGGGAAGGGCGCCTTTCCCCTGGCCAGGGCTGGGTTGGGGCTGGGGGAGAGCCATCTCTCCCCTGAGCGCCTGTGCGGTGCTTAATAGGCTGCTGCATGGCCGTGCAGCTTAGAGGGAACTTAGGGTCCAATATGTAACCACCCCCACTTTGGGACAACCTCAGAAGCAGCTTCTCTGCCTGTAAGAGCTGCAATAGACAAGGAGTTTGATGCACGTGCTCAAGTTGTGTGGTAAATGCAGGTCAAAAATTGGCACTTTGGGCAGTGAGGGCATTACACTTATAAATTGGCCATAAAATGCAAAATGGGAGAGGTAGACATGAGCGCTTGTCTCTGGTGGTGCTTAGTGATGGGAGGCCATTCTTCCTAGCTGGCAGCATAGAACTTAAAATTGTGAAACCTTTAACTTAAGTGCCAAGTAGTAAGGCTTGAAATTCCTGCAAATACCTTCCAGGACTCTTAGGCTGTGCCCCTCTCAGATCAGTCCATACAAAAGCTATTGCTGACAGAGGTTAAAGAAGAATCTCCACGTAAAGAGCAAACATGAATAGCAGATGAAGAGCTACACCTGAAGGAATTGTGGGTGGAACTGAGAAACTCCAGAGGTTAAAGATGGCCCTTGCGGCTTACAAAGATGGCCTCAAACTGTGTTCGTTTGTCAGGCTTTTCATGGGTGTGGTAACTGTCCTTTCTTGAGTTTCAAGATACTGACAAGTTGTGTTGCTGCTCACATGGAGCCACCACTTCTCTGGGCAGTGCAAACAGTTGCAGAGCCATGGGGCTGCTTTCCAGTCTATGAATATCGCATACATAATGCAGAGGGGACTCTGCGAGGAAAACTAATTATGACCCGTTTTCTCCTCCTTTCAAGTTAAAAATGCAAGGTGTATCTCTGAGTTGTAGCAAGTCAGGCAGGAGCCTGATGAATGAGGCTGGCAGGATCTTCCATTTCACTGAGGAAGAATGTTATGCGTGATGCACCTAATCTTTTTGCTTCTTAGTGGAAATGTTCCAAATAACTTTAGGCTTGGAATATAGCGTGACAGGTGGGAGGGTTTTTCCAGTTGAATCACATAAGATCCTTTCTCCATACACATATAAACCCAGTGAGAATTTGTAATCAAACCCTGTCAAGGAGCCACAGCACATGTATTGTAGCTGTGAGTAATTCCTCCTGGAATCTAGGCCAGAAAGCCCACCAGATCTGTGCCTTTTGCTGGGAAGGGGTAACCAACCAGGTGACTGAAAGTAATACCTCGTTATGCCACCACTTTTAGTCTGTATTGTAGGCTGTCACTTGTACTTTGGCATTTAACTTCATTGTTCACACTCTTCTGCATAATCTCCCCCACACTTCTTTATTGTAGCACAGCTCTTGTCTATCATTTGTATGTTGCCTGTTTCCATTGTAAGCTAGTTTGGGGCAGGGACCTTGTCTTTTTACCTGTCTGTATAGCACCCAGCACAATATTATACGAATACAACTTTTCTGTGCTCATGTTGGTGGCTTTTGTGGGCTAAACCACTTAAAGGTAACAGCTGCACTAACTGCCAACCATTTAGTCTTTATGGATATTGGATAGTTTGGAAGGAGTCCATTTTCTGAGCTAACTTTTCCCTGTTTGGCAAAGTGAACTGACCCAGTGCAGAATAAACCTGTGGCTTTGGGTCTATGGATATCCTCCAGGAACTAGGGAATAGAATATTTCCAATGAAATAGATTTGTTTGCAGCTTTCCACATGAATCTAAATGCTGCAGAGGCTGTGTCCTAGCAGATGTAAAATTGTGATGTGATTTGAACATCTGTTTCCAAATGACTGGCTGAAACGGTCCATAATTGACCACAAAGAAATTTTGCCAGCTGACCACTAGCTTAGTATTCAAACTTCATTATTGGTCTTCATTCAACCATAAATAGAATCAAATCCTTCTTGACGAGATCCTCATTGTGGATTCTGTTTGGTCCAGAATCATTTGTCACTAGTGATGAGGCTCCCTAGTTTCATAACTGGAAGTGACTCTTGTTGTGGCTCTTGGCATTGAACATTCACCCAGTTTTGTTACTTCGTCTTGGTCTATAAGAGAGAGAATACAGAACAGCTGAGAACCCCCCCCCTTTTTTTTTTAAAGGGCAGGTGAAGAACAAATTTAGTGGTGAGTTTTTTTTTTTCCTCTCCCTCTGTATATCCTTCTCTTGATTTTTGCAACATTGTTCAGTAAATGTGCCTTTGCAGGATATTGACATCATAATTATGCATATTGAATAGTGCTTGCACCACCTGCTGCTCAGACAACTTTCATGGCATCATGTGGACTCTCTTCAGACTTGTAAGCTGTTTGGTACCTGGAAAGCAATACTAGCTCTTCCAATCTGGTATCTAATAGCTTCTTTCCTTAAGAGCTCCTCTGCTAGTAAAACTGTACCAGGAGTTCTATCCAAGGGCAGATTGACACAGCATGTTAGATATACAGGGCTGCCTCCACTTGGAGGTGACCTGTTTATCTCCTCTCTGGAAACACATAATTTGCATTGTAATGCTTCCCAACTCGATCATGCCATTGGCAGCTGGGCAAAGACGTGATGAAGCTGGATCCTCTGGGGCAGAGAGAGAGGAGACAACTTGTGAAGTGCCTCAGGGAATTTTTAGGACCTGATTTTATTTAATACCTTTAATTTATGAAGGTTAACTATCTTTATTAAATAACATGTTGCAGATTTTTGGGAAGTGTTGCAGACAAGGAGGATTAAGTCATACAGGGGACCTAAGGGCAGAGGTTAAGTGGGTTCTGCTGATTTCACTGATGCTCTTGGATATAAACTATGGGGGGGTGCTCTTCTAGGGAGAGGATCTATGGTGTGGGCTGAGCTTTCCTGAAGGAGAAATTCTAATCCCAACCAAGTCTGGGAAGAAGGCTTGAATTGGTTCTTTCAAACAAAACCCCACCCAAACCTATAATAAATTCAAATCCTGGGAAGGGGGATAAGTTTGGACTTCAGAGTGTATGGGCTCTGTTTGTACAGCAGGTTGGGAAAGGTGCCTACTCACAATGAGACTTAAATTGTGTTTGGGGTAGGGGAAGCTTCTGGGAGTCAGCTGTTCCACGGTAGCATTACCTCCATCCCTCCTACCTCCTCCCCTAAGCCAAGCCCAGCGTTAAAGCAGAACCTTCTCTAGCGGGAAGCCAAACGCAACAAGTAAGGGGGCTGGATATTTTTTTTTTTTTTTTAAGGGAAGTTTAAAACTAGTGACCAGACTTTCAAGAAGAGCTCAACATCCAGAAGTTCCCACTGAGAACAGTTGAAGATTCTTGGTATCTAAATGAGGGCTCAGCTTTTACGAAAATCTGAATGTAAATGTATAGCTTCTCCCCGTTTTGCTATTTTGGGAGGATGGGGATGGGAATATATCTGTAAGCGCAGGAAAATAACTCAGTGGTCAGGGAACAGACCTGGGAGATGAGATCCAAGTTCTATTCTTGACTCTCATGCAGACTGACCGTGACAAGTCACTTCGTCTCTGTGCCTCCATTCCCCTTTCTCCGTCTGTAAATAGCGATAACAATTTTTATTGCTTTTGCTGAAGCACTCTGAGATCTTTGGATTAAGTAGTGCAAGAAGCGCCAAGTATTTGAAGAGTCCAAAAATTCCAAGGAGACCAGATGCTGATAAAGAGGAGCAGGGGATTATTTCTATTGTACAGCATTGGTTCTCCACTGTGATCCAAGAACCACTGGTAGTCTGGAGAATTGGCAAGTTACATGGTGTTGGCTCTCATTTTCAGCTGCTAAAAGAAGCTACAAATCTTAAATGGCTGCTTAATGTTACTCTTCTATGGAAACAATTGCTGTGATTGCCAGTGGAAAGGGAAGTAGCTTATGTTTTTGTGAATGGGTGGGAGAAATGTCAATAAAACATGTTAAAATGTGCTCCATGCTATGACACTTTTGAGATGCTCTGCTGTAGGGAAAAACCCTGCACTGGCCCTGAGGGAGTGAGGGATGGACAGAAGACCCTTATGGAAAAGATCAATCACCAATTTCTGTCTTATAAATAAAACTATGGTCCTGATTCTGACCTTTTCTTCTGGCTTCACATCACACTGGGGTAAAGCAGAAGGAAAGCCATCTGAACAGACTATTGCATTCCCCTAATCTGTGGCTGGTGTACAGAAGACTTAACAGCTCTACACCAGTCTTCTATTACTGCGCCAATGTACTAGGGCTTTCAGCAGGTAAGGAGATCTGGCCCCAGCAGCTGAGCACAACAAATGGATCTAAGTTACATCAGCCGTACTGGCAAAAAGTTTGGGGCGTGCGGGATGGCCCAAAGATGGCATGACTGAAACTCAGTCAGGGGCCCTGGTGTAGAAAGAGTAAGAACTTGTGGGAAGTTGCTTAAGATAGATAAACTGGAAGAAATCACGAGTCTTCCAGGGACTTCTACTCTAATCTAAATGGATTCAAAGGGTGAGTTGCTGTCTGGGCTGAACAGCTCTGCAACATGTGCATGGTGGGCGTCTGCATGTTGTTAGCCCTCTTGGCACTTTACGGAGAAACGCAAACAATACTGGCTGAACACAGACTGTGGACTTTCAAAGAGCCATCTTTAGGAAGTGTGCAGTTAAAAATGAATAGCCTCTTGTCAGACTTGGGACTGGTCACTTCAAACAGAAGCTGACGCTCCAATGGGTGAAAGAGAGGTGGGGCCAGTCTACACAGATGCACTCAGTAGGCAGTCACTTCCTGTGGAATGAAGAAGTGTCTCATGTAGAACCACTCCTAGTGTTAGCAACATGACGGCAGTAGCAAGATGGGAAAAATACCTGCGTTCATGTTGGTTGAGGAAGGACACTGTTTTCTGTTGGTAGCAACATCATAACAACAGACTTCTGCTGCAGTGTGCGTCACAAGTAGTGTGCAGTATGTAGTCTCGGCCTGCGTTACCAGATACTGAAGCGAGGAGTGGGCAAGAGTACAAGCCTTGCAGATATGGTCTGAGCTATTTTGTGACCTGGACACACACTCGTGTATCTTGCCAAACCATCCGTTGCATTCCCTTACCAAGGATTCATGGTGTGAGGCCTTTGGAGAACTACTGTATCTACTGAAAGGGCTTGTTCTGTGCAGTAGGTAACCCTGCTGCATGAGCAATAATGTTACATCCTTTTCAGATGTAAGTGATTGTGGACAGGGATGTCTCTTGCTACACTCTGATTATAGACATGTGCAAATGGATCCTTGCAGTGGACCGTCACTGCAGTGAGGAGCTGAGTCCGCTACTTGGCAAGCATCATGGCAAGTAGTATCCTACTCATGTCAGTAGCAGGTGTCTGCTTCTTCTCTGCTTCCAGGGAAATGTTGCACAAGTGTCCCTGAAAATGGACATGTTTAGACCTCTTGTCTTTCGGGCAGACTCTGTTTATCCCATGGTATAAGACCAGGAGCAACATTACGAGCTGGGGCCAGAGTTTCCATGCTGCTGCTGTCTTTTTTCCAGCTTCATGTGGCCTGCGCGGTCTCCCATTCACTCCTTACTTTGCTGCATTGCAGATGCCTTAAATGAGTTGTATGCACTGATGGATAAGGTTGCCAGCAGGGAGTACCGAACCCAGGACCGCAGATGGCAGCATCCATCAGACCTCACCATGAGGTATGGCATCAAATGTTTGTAAGGAGGGGAGGGAGCAGAGGAAAGCCCCTCTTACAATGGGAAATGAAATAGGCTTTACAAAGTAACTTGTTCAGGAGCTTATTTCCGTTGGAGGTGTTTTGTTTTGACTTTTAAAATTCACTTTAAGAATATGAAGTAGCTAAGGCCTGAACACTGACCTTTGTTTGAAATTGTTATAACTTGAGAAGGAAGGTGTCCTGGATTCTAAATATCCATTCAGAATGTAATGCTCACCAGAAGTACCTGACTGACACTGCTGGACACAGAATTTCAAGCCAAATCAAGGTGACAACACAAGTATCTGGTAACAATGTTTCTGTGTTATCTTGCCAGTGTAACACTTACTTTGAATTTTGTCCTCCCTAGAGGAGGTCGTGTCCGTCCCCCGTCCCCCCCCCCCCCCCCGGCTCCATCTCCAACCCTTCAGAGAGGCTCCCAACACAGGAATGAGTTGTGATGGTGACCTGTAATATGGACACCAGTCTTTCAGGACTGAAACTGCCAGGCCACTTTGCTGTTTTAGGCCTGTTTAATCACAATAACTTGTGTTGAACCACTGTTGTAGAACTGAAAAGCTGCTGGTATGAATTTTCCTTCTCCTAAATAACTATATTGATAGTTAATTTTTTTTGTAAGCGTGACCCCACCCAATGTCTCATGGTTCCCCAGATGGCTCTGCAGTTAATAAATATTATTTCCTAGCCATGCTAATATATCTGCCCAGACCAAATGAAAAGACTCAAGAGGAGCCAACTCCGCTATGTGCAGAAGCGGGAAGGCAGCATCTGACAGCTAATATGGAAAAGCTTTTGTTTTCCTGCATCTGAAAGTGTGTTGTGAACAAGTTAATGAGAATGGAATTGCGTTGTGGAAATTTTTTTGCTTGTTTTATTTTAAGTCCTTGTAGGAAGTATTTTTGAGGGTTTTTGTTTGAACAAAGCCAGCAGCTTTTTCAGAATTTGCTAGATCCAAGAAATGGCAATATTTGCATGACAACAGCTCCTTCTGTGGGAATTTACTTCTCATTTAACTGTCATGAACTGAGCAACCTTCAGACTTCTCTGGCAGGCCATGGAGAGACAGATCTCTGCAAGGAGGGTAACAGAAAGCACTAGATAATGCTCCTAGAAGGACTCTTCTTGTACTCTTCTACTGTACCTAACATAGCAGTGTGGCAAGATAATTTTCTTTTAAAAATTTTGGCAATAGAAAAGTGTCTGCAGACTGCAAGTGCCACGGGATGAGGGAAGGCATTTGCAAATTAGCCACTGTTCCTGCTGCTCTTGTATGCATGCTCCTACACACCATATTTGCCTTAATTATTCTGTTACCTTTATTCCCCTTCTGTTCTTGCAGAAAATACCCAAGGTTCTCCAAGAAACCCACCCAAAAGTGCAGCCTTAAGCAATGGGTGAGCAGGAATTTGGCCCACCACCGTCGCTTCCAGGACATTCCTGACCACTTCCAGCGTAGCTCTGTCACAACATCCTCCAATGTCTGAGCTACTTGTTACGGAGGGACTGTGCTCTGTTTTTTCTACATTTAAAGTTAGTTTTTAATTGTCCTGTAGCTTAGCTGTTTCTCTCTTGATTGTTTGATCTATGGATTGTTCTGTTTTTTAATAAGGCCAGTATGAGGATTTTGTGTGTCTTTGTTTTGGAGACCTTCAGAACCTCCTTTTTAAATACAAATTAAAGATGTGATCTGTTCTGTACAGGTAACTCTTTGTAGCATTTCTTATCAGTATTTTCCTTTGAAACAAAAGCAAGCTTTCCAGAGAGCCGCTGACAAGCAGCGGTGTCCCCACTGTTCAAAAGGAAGTCACACCGAACGAGAAATCTAACGGATATAATGCTTCAGCTACAGGAGCTGGATGATGCAATTTAGAATGGAAATCTTTTTGCCAGAGCCTGGGCTCAGAACGAAGCTTTAAGTTTTTTTAGAGCAACTGCTAGGTTCCCTTAGGACATCATTAATGTTGGAATCACCTGTGTGGTCGATGTCCTTTTTATGAAGGTTGACAAAGGCAGTCTTCTGGGTTGACACATCAAGTTGGCATCAATTAAGAGCCTATTTTCCCCATTCCTCAAATTTACTTGCCTCCCTTGTTTGTCATCTTTGGTTATAGCTTTTCTTTGTGAAATGTTACATGTAGATTTGCACTTTGTTGATAGTGTTTATAAATAATTTGCACTTTCTAAATGTCTCTTGTTTTTGATGCGACCCTGTGTGTGTGTGTGTGTGTGTGTGTGTGTGAGTCCTTTCCTGTCCTCTGCCCTTTCTTGCAATCTAGTTTCCTACCCATGTTTTAGGAGTAACAGCAACTGTAACTGAAGGAGCCAGCTGCTCTAGTTGGAGAGCTGGTCTGATGCTCTGAAGTGAAGACAGTCGAGAGATCTGAACGAACAGCAAGGAGAGAACTTGTAGCTTCCTCCATATGTTTAATAGCAGCCTTGATGTGAATGCTTCCTTAGTTGCTTACCTATTTTCTTGTGAGTCCATATTGGCTCTTCTGCTGCACAAGGCCTTTCTTGGACCCTATCAACAGTTAAGTGGATGTGTTCTGATCTCGTGTCCCCTTACACCAAACAAATTCTTCAAGGAGGCTTTCTATTTTTTTTAAAGGGCAAGTTAACCAAGATAGCCTGGGTCATTGCAGTGAAGAAAGATGAAGCTTTCATGTCCACCCTATCTGGCAAGTGCACAGAACAAAGGGTTGCTGGACTGGAACTTCCCTTCCTTATAGGATGAGGTGGAGTAAATGATTAACAACGGCCTCCTTTCCTACTCTTGGCTTATCAGCTGTCTCAGTGTAAATAGCAGATATGCTTATTGCTTTGCATTGTGTAGTTCTAACCTAGTCCATGGGGCAGAACAACAACACATTGTAAAATCGACAAGTGAAAAATGAAGATCATTTATTGAACTTAATACATTTATTATTTCCATCTAGTTATTTATAGAAATTTAAAGTGACACATATCTCATACAAATTACTTCAGGGACTTTAAAAAGCTTAACAAACAAATGTGGAGCAGCTGGCAGAGCAGCTCTCTGTGCCTCAGGACTGGGACTTCATATTGCCTTATTTGTTGTCTCAGTCTGGTGTACTGGGTGTAAGGAGGGGACCGTGCTGAGCTCAGCATCACTTCTCGCCATTCCTCCACAAAAGACCTGTCGTGTAGTAGTTGTGGATTGAGGAATGGGACTTATTCCATAATTTGTCAATTGTGTGGTAGTAAGTACATACATAGGAATCTCATCATTCCTAGGCACATCCCATAGTTCTCTGTAGCTTTGACAGCTTAACTGGATCTCCTCCAGGAGGAGGAAGAAAAGTAGTTCTCTTGTGGCTAAAATCAACTTCCCTGAGAAGGAGTAACTCAACCACTGCAATGTTAGATTCTTTCAATGGACTCTGTAGCCTCAAACACATACTCGGACGGCCTTTCAACCTCTGCCTATGTTTGCTCTTCTTGTTCTTGTTAGTTACTTACCCCTCTAAACAAAAACTCAACTGTTGTGCAGGTGGGTGGGAGACCATCCTTTTATAAGAACTCCTAATGGAAGAGACCACCTCAAATATGCAAGAGTACACTTCTGTTCCACATCCCTTAACCAATTTTTGTCCGGCCATGAGTGTTTGCTTCAGGCAGGTTTTTTTTCTTTTGGTTACATGGAAGGTGCTGAATGAAAACTAGAATTAATGAATACATTTTAAGTGAGAAAGTATCAGTTTAGTCTAGGGTAGGTTTGTATGTTAAAGGACCATTAAGCACGTGCTGTATAACTGTTTCACCTAAATGCTCTATGTAAAGCATTGACAAAGCAGTCCATCAACAGTGGGTGACAAAATATTTCTTGTGTATAGTACATGAAATACTAGCAACATGGAGTCAACTTCACGCCCTGATTTTCTCTGGCAGCTGACAGGAAAAATGACAAGAGCAAAGCATTGAACAAGTCAGAACCATTTGGCAAATCTCACAAGGTCTCCCCTTTTATCAGATTTTCTCGTGGCAGCTTTGACTAATGTAATTTTAAAAAAATAGCACAGTGCCCAGGTTTTCTTTTTCAGTGTTTCTGTGTTCATGTACTATATTTTGCCCTTGTCTAGCACCTTTCCATTTTGGATCTCTAGGGGCTTAGCAGTTTACTCACCTTCGTAATGATCGCTTTATAAGTGCGGTGACTGTGACACAGAGAGGTTAAATAACTTGCCCAGTGTCTCAGTGCGTCAGCAGTGAAGCTAGGAATAGGACCTAGGTTTGTCTGACACCTAGCCCCCTGCTCTAACTTCTATATACTGCATTTCTTAATGAAAGAGAACATTTTGCCTGCCACCATGGAGTCCCAGGAAGGCTATTATTAAGGGTGTGTCAATTTGCCGCTAGTCTGTAAGTGCTGAGGTGGGACTGTGCCCAATTTTTAAGGCTATGTCAACAGCTGAAACATGCATCTTTTAGAAAACCTCTCCAATCAGAAGTCAGAGTAGCAGCCGTGTTAATCTGTATTTGCAAAAAGAAAAGGAGTACTAGTGGCACCTTAGAGACTAACCAATTTCTTTGAGCATAAGCTTTCGTGAGCTACAGCTCACTTCGTCGGATGCATTCAGTGAATGCATCCGATGAAGTGAGCTGTAGCTCACGAAAGCTCATGCTCAAATAAATTGGTTAGTCTCTAAGGTGCCACAAGTACTCCTTTTCTTGTTGGGAGCCTTGAATAGAATGGGAAAGTACTATCACTTGGCAGCTACTGACTGGGGAGGCGAGATTGTTAGCACCATTCTTAGTGGCCATTGTCTTGTAAGCCAAAGAGTCCCAGGTATTTACTTGGCTGTGCATCTCGAAAGGGAGTTATTTGTGTGTGGTCCTAAAACACAGATCCCTGTGCTGAGGATTTTGTCTCTAAAGCCTACCTGTTCCTAATACTTGTATAATAAAGAAGGGGCAGGGGCTCCCGGATTAATCTTTTTCTAGGGTGTTTGAAAAAAAAAAAAAGCAAGTAGTAGTAGGAGTTAAGTTTCAGAGTAGCAGCCGTGTTAGTCTGTATTCGCAAAAAGAAAAGGAGTACTTGTGGTACCTTAGAGACTAACCAATTTATTTGAGCATAAGCTTTCGTGAGCTACAGCTCCGATGAAGTGAGCTCATGAAAGCTTATGCTCAGATAAATTGGTTAGTCTCTAAGGTGCCACAAGTACTCCTTTTCTTAGTATGAGTTAAATTGCAGAGCACATTCCCTTGCAAAGGCATGTCAGCTAATAATACTTCCCTCAGAAGGCCAAGAAGTAGCACTGGGTTGGCCAATGTTGTTGGAGTCAGGCTGAGATTGGCACAGCTGGGATGCTGCAGCCCCATCTTAACAAGAGATTGATTGTTAGTGACTATCAGCCATGGCACTTCAGAGCTGGGGCAGGGGGTGGGAAGGACACAAGCAAGCAGTTCTGTTAGACAGTGGATGCTTAGGTGCTGTACTCCTTTATGCCTAAAGATTTCCAAAAAGAATTTTCATGCTAGCCCTCTTAGGTTTTATGTTTCTCTTATAAATCAGCTATTAAACTAAACACAGCAGTCAGGAGACTATTTATATTAGCCTTTCCTTAAAGCAGTTATTCTATTACCAATTACCCATGCTGAGAACATGAAATGGCTCTGAACAAGAAACACGTTGTAAGGTCTTTCACTTGAGACGATGGTGGTGTCTGTACAATATGTGCTGTGTCTAGGGCTGGCTCCGCTGTGCTGGAGAAGAGTAGGCGGAAGTGGGGACTTCCTTCTGAACCTGTGTTTTGTGATCTTAATGTTTCTCCCACACGCACTGGAGCTGCTGCAGGGCAGCTTTGCATTTTCTACAGACTCCAGGGTCACAGACAGCCTTATCGCTAAAGATTTCATTCTTCAACATAACTGGTTAATACTGTACCTCAGAGGGGCTGCAAGGGCAGAGAAAGAGAGAGATTGTATATGTAATGCTCATGGCAGGACAAATTACATGTTCACTTCTAGAATATAGGTAGGGGCCTTATTAGTGTTTATTATTTCCACTGTGGTAGTGCCCAGTAGCCTCAATGAGGATTGGAGTAGTCCATCGTGCTAGACACACAGATGCGCACACACCCACCCCCAAAGGAAGATCTGAGCCCTGTGATAAAATGTTTTACAACTTCAAATCTAGGAAGAGCATTCACCATTGTGTTGCACTCTAATAGCAACAGCAAGACAAAAGCTAACTAACTACCTGTTCTAGCTGTTCTCCTCTCTCAGCAGTTGATCAGATCTTCCTGCCAAATCTTTTTGCTGCAGTGTAATTTTAAAAGGACAGAAATAAAATGTGCACTAAAACCTGGCGTAAAAGTTGATAAACTCCCTCCCTTAACCACTCTCTTCCGTATAGTTTAAATGTCAAGGGAATCTGATCTGACTTAAGGGCACGTACAGTAATGTCAGTTATACCAGTTGAGAAAGGGGTATTGTTGATACAAATAAGTTATGTTTAGCAATTGGTTGCGTCAAGTGAGTTTCTCCTTATCAGTTTAGAAGGACAGTGATATGTTGAAAAGTGTAAAATGGCATCACAAGATTCCGTCATTATCGTCTCTCTCTATGGCTCCACATCAGACTCATTCAGCTTGCAAGGAAAAAGATGGCTATTCTAGCTGCCAGCCCTACGACTCCATCTGGGATCTGAAATTCAAGCTGTGCCTTTCCTGGCTCTGTCACTAATTATAATGGTTCTGCAGTTGGAACTTAGTTAAACAGAACTGATGGTGATGCATGAGCCAGAATAGAATCCAGCTCACTTTCTCAGAGGTGGGTGGGCTAAGAGGACTAAAAAGTAGGGAAATGCTTATTTTAGTCTGTATGGTCAGCGGATATGACTGAATTCAGAGCAGGGGGAGATCCATGGAGAAAGTAGATGACTTTTTAACATAGTGATTTTGTCGCTTTAACAAACAAAAGTTCCTTTAACAAAAGGAAGATTCACCACATGTAGATAGTTTGCCTGTCTGTTAATGGTCTCTATACAGGCAAAACAATGATAGTTTAGGATGTTGTGATAGTAAGCCTTATTGCAAATCTGGAGGAAATTACATATGGCAAAACACACAGAATGAACTTCATTTCCCTCTTTGTCTGCTAGGAACTGAAATCTGACGATGCATACGAGTACCCACATCTTAGATCTCTTAGATCTCTTGTATCTCTGAAATGGGTGTGCCGCTGTGATATACACTTTTGAATGACATAACCTTTAATATCTTGTTCAAATACTACAATTAACAATCTGTTTCTCCCCATTCACATCTCCTTCAGTAAGTTGTTACCAGCTGAGATTCTACAAATACTTTCAGGCATGTAGGTGTTTTCTCCTCTAATGAACTGTCTGTTTAAAATGCGTAAATGTTCTAATTTTTCTCAAAGAAATGAGGAAACCGAGTTTGTGCTGTTTCTTAGCGTACGAGGAAAGTGATTGAGAACTTGATGGCAGTTACGATTGTGAATTGGAAGGACGCCCTGTATTGAATTGTTTACTCCACATCGCCCTCTGTGGTACAGTTTCACTAAACCCTTATGTGGGGGAGGAATATATTGACTAAATTAGTGCCAATGAGCACAGGATTATTCTGCTTTTAAGAAATAAAGCAAGTGGTGCTTAACTTTAGACATACGCTGGCCCGCAGGTAGTTTTCTCTTATTTCTTTATTGTGCACATCAACTATGCTTAGTTGGTTCCTGGAAATCAGTTGAATTAGTCTCCAGCGACTGCACACCATCAGCAGAGCCATTTTGATGTTTGCTTTCTTTTGTTTTTTATGTTCAGTGGAAAATCACTTATTGCGGGGCTCTTTGGAATCCCTTCACTCTAGTACACTCCTGCTTGCTCCTTAGTATACAGCAAAAACTACACTTTGCAAGCAAAATCACACTGGAAAATCTGGGCATCCTTTAAGGTGATTGCAGATCATACACTTTTTTTTTTTTTTAAAATGCTTACTTGGTTTGTTTCTTAATGCAATGTCTTTTTCCTGATTAAGGGTAAAATTTTCAAAAGTGCCTGAGTGGCTTAGGTGCCTATGTTCCATTTTCAACAGTGACAAGTGCTTAGGAGGCTAAATTTCATTGAATGAGACTTGGGCTTCTAAGCACCTAAGTTGCTTTTGAAAATGGGTAAAATTTTCAAAAGGGCCTATATGTCTCTATCTCTTTCTCCCTTCCTTATGTAGCACCTCTTTAGATAAAGTATATTCTTATTAAATCCCTTCAGTTGATAGTTTCTGAAAACATCTGCATTAAGAGAGTCAGCTGCATTTGATAGCTTGGAATTCCTTTCTGGTATGAGAAGATTTGCTTCCTAGCCTACGTTTGTTTTTCTCGCTAATAGCATTATTACCTTACCTTTGAAGCCTGCAGTTATGGAGCATAATGATGCACTCCTTTTGCCAGCTGCCATATCATGGCTTGAATACTTAACTGTGAACAAGCATCTATGCCTCGCATTTTAATTTCTCCATCTCTAATGAACAACAAGCACGTCACTGTTGGAATAGAAATAGCTAAAAACCTGTCACTAGGAACCAACAACAATTACTGTCAAAGATGGGGAATGTTCTCTGCATTTCCAGAAACATTTTTTGTATTAAAAACACATCACCCTGATAAATTACTCAGGCTGAATTTCCTCAGCAGCAGCTAGGTTAGAGTTTAGGGCCTTCTTGTTTGCTTGTCTGCACCAAAATTACGATATTTTTTATCTCTTTTATCATTTTGTACATGCCATACCATCTGTTCTAAGTCTTCCTTTATAGGTAGGCTGTGGATTCTGACTGACGTTTCTTTCTTGCATACTAAGCCTGAGATATTCCTGTAGACATCTACTGGCTAAGCAGGGCTTGCTTACTTTGTAGCTTACTTATGTTGTAGCTTCTTTCTCACCTTAGTCCACAGCCTAACCAAAGTTAACCCCCTACTGAACCTTTACTGCTGCCTGCAACCAGGGACAGGGAAAAAACAGCCAAATTCATGATCCCTCAGAAATCTGGGTAGAAGGTCCCCACTTCTATTTCATGCATTCTGCCCTGGTGTAGACCAAGAGGAAACATGGCTAAACTCAGGTATTTACAAGGAAAGTTGTGCCTTTAATCTTTTATTGTACATTAAAAAGTGGTTATTGCTCCAACTGTATCAGAGGTGTTGACCTCTCCCTCTTGGTAGGGGGGAGTAGCTTTTTTGGCTCAGGATCCAATTTAGAAAACTGTGGGTGGGGCTGACTGCCTCCCTGAAACTGGCACTGGGGAAGCCCTTTTTTATAAAATGCCGCTGCATGCAAACCTCCCAGTGCCTTTCTTCTGGATTGACTACTTGAGAGAGGCTAATGGATATCAAAGGGGGAAGATGTCTGAACTCCGTGACTGCCAGCCTCTTTCTTTGCAGTGGCTTTTGAATCATTGTCTTGTCTGAATGCAAATTTGTTTGCAATGGGAGGATTTAAATCCTATTTGGGCCAATCCTAATCATTCCATCAAATACTAAGATAGATCCCATGTTACCCCCCAGCATGTATGGAATGGCCTTGTCAGGTAATTAAACAAATACATATAAAAGTGTGCTGGCAAAGCTCTGATAGTAAATCTCTTCCATTTGATGACCTCTCACCTACCAGCCTCAAAACATTGTCAGTCATAGGGAACATGTCAGCTTATAAACATAAAGCAACTAGTAAACTAGAGGAGACTCCTCCCTTCCCCCTCCACATTTGTGGAGGGACTCTTAACAAACACCTGGCAATACAGTGTCATGATGAATAGTGGAGACACAAAATGGAAGGAGTACCAGATCCATCCACTGGAACCTCAGTAAAAGAAGTAACTAGTTAAGGAGTGTCCTTGGCCATCATTAGGCAGGGATCCCTTGGGAGTGAATGAGAGGGCTGTCAGCACTGGAAACCTGGTATCCTTGCATAGCAACCATTATCATCATGACTTTGTTGTTTTTTTTGTTTTTGTTTTTTTGCACTAACTGGCTATGTTTTGTAAGGACCATTTGTTACACTGTAGGTGGAATTAGTCAGGCCCAGTCCTAAATATCATGAAGAAATGACCCAAGTTCTCCTGGAATCAAACCAAGGGTTGGCTTCTTGTCTCTGCTGGTCTGTGCCCCACAGTGTTTTGAATTCCACCCTGCTTATCTAAAGTGGATTACAGCATTGGAGAATAGAAGAGATGGCAAAAATAGAGACAAGTGCTGCAGATCTCAACTGGAGAGCAGCCAGCAAAGTAGTGACCATCCAGATGGAAACTGTAATGTGCCTTTGTTAAAAACAAACATACAAAAAAATCCCACCTGCAGAATGTATTACACACCACACATGAGTGCTACGGAGTGAGATTAGAGTACACAGCAGCCAAAATCCTTTTCTCTGCCACTGTCTAGTGTTTCTTTCTCATTTCTCTGAAGAGAAATACAAATGCAGCCTGAGCCCATGTTGATGCTGTCAACACGCAGCGACGGTGAAGCAAAATAGAAATACAATGAAATTTTGTGATCTCCAAAGAGAGGCAAATCACTCCAGGAGAAAGAGGGATCAGAGGGTGGAAGTTGAGTCTGTTGGGATTTGTTACAGCCTGGGTGAGTTGTGAGTCCAATACAGAATTGCCTGAGGCATCAGTTTCACAGAAGCTTTTCCTTCTCAGACAGTGGCTTATGTGGGGTGGTTTTCAGGATTTATCTCTCTCTCCAGTTGTCTTTTGCAGAGCAAGGGCAAGGAGATTTATGCCAGAAATGGACAACCAGTAGGTCTCTCCAAACTGCTCCAACAGTGTTTCACTTCCCCAGTCATCAGGGCTCAGAAGCAAAGAGGGAGAACGAGAAATGGAGTCCATCTATCAGATGCCAGGCTGTCATGCTTCAATGATATTCACTGAAGGCTTGTTTTTTGGAAACTAGAAGAAGGGGAGAAGGGAAAAAGAGGGAGAAATGTATAGAGATTGTTAAGGAAAAGCCATCAGAGATTTGTTCAGTGCAGTAGTGAATTTGTAAATGGTCCTGTTGCCTGCAGCATAATGAAAAGGAGTCGGTGGTGGGGCTGGTTGGTGTTAACACTGGCTACAACTGCTGGGCAAAGGTACAGTCTGACTCTGGACTTTAGAGGCCCAATTTATTATCAGCCTGCACCTTGTGCAACTGTTTACACCAGTTCAAAATGCTGTAATTCTACTTTATTAGCATTTCCCCCGCTTTGCACAGAGGTAAATGACTACATAAGGGCTAGAACAATGACAAACTGGCCCCTAGTAATCCAGGGGTATGTTATGGTGATGGTGTGACTTAGTATCAATGGAGTTTATGCCAGTGTTACTCCAGCATAATGGAGATCAGAATTTTATCCAGGGAAAGCAAAGGGTTCACAACTGTAAAATCCACACAGGCCAGCTGGGTCTACTGCTTGCTCAATGTTGCTGGCGTAAATGTTTGATCCCAAGGGATTGTGGGTAAATACAGAAGGATCGTGAAACATAGAGCTAAGGCTGTCACTCTGTCATAAATTGTCCCTGCACTGGGCAGGGCGAAGGGATCGTGACAGGAGTAATGCCAACAACGGCAGAGTTAACAAAATATTGAGCATCTTTTCCTAAACCGTACCAGTTCATCACCAAAAAGGGCAGTCTGCCAGAGCTGGGAAATAAAGTGTCATCAAAATTCATAGAGCCAAGGGAACAGAAACCATCAGGCAGCTTGGTTGCATCCCTAGCACTTTCCTTATCTCTCTGGAATCAAATGTGGAGCTGCTGCTCACTTTCCAAACCATGGGTATCACCGTCAATCATCCTGGATATCCAGGACTATAGAAATTAAAGTGGAGGGAAGCATTTGCTTCTGGAAGGAAAGTGGCATGTTTGAATTGAAAAGGAGTACTTGTGGCACCTTAGAGACTAACCAATTTAATAAATTGGTTAGTCTCTAAGGTGCCACAAGTACTCCTTTTCTTTTTGCAAATACAGACTAACATGGCTGCTACTCTGAAACATGTTTGAACTGGCAGCTCACAGAGAGAGCCCTGCTATTGTTTTGTTAAGCAGTGATCCTGCAAGTTTCTGGCTGTGAAGGGATTCCTCTGCCCACACAGAACCCCACTGATTTCAGTATTGCTCTGTGTGAGCCCCGCACAGTCAGTTGCAGGATCAGAGCCTTGACTTGTTGCTTGTTGAGTTATCCTCAGTCTCTAGGCTTTGCCTGTGCCATACTTAATTGATTCTGGTGAGGTTCTGCATAACTTGTTTCAAAGAATAAGCAGGAACAGCTCCTTTTGACACAGGCCTCTTCATATTATGATGTAAAATGCAAGTCTCGTTTTCAACAGCAGTGCCAATAAATATAATCAAACCTGAAGGCTTATATTTTTATATCTTGTGGGAAATCAGGGTTGTGCTTAGAGCTGGATGAATAGTAAAAGAAAAATAAAATGGTGCATAATTTGTATTGCGGTAGTGCCTATGAGCCCTAGCTATGGATCAGGACCCCACTGTGCTAGGCACTGTACAAACACAACAAAAAGACAGTCCCTGCTGTGCTAAAACTCTCTTAAAATTCTAATTCTTGTTGGCTGCATTCAAGCCACTTCTGCATCCGCTTTCTGACAACATCCTAGCAAGTGGTGTTATTGCCAGAAATGTTCATGGGTTGGCTATTGTAGAATATTTGTGCAGAGTTTTGAATTCTTAACCATCCATATTCACGCCTCACACCGGCTTCTACAGCGTTTCACCCATCCAGTCAGGGAACAGGGAATGTCTCATGTGACCTATGTGCCCAATCAGATGTAACGAACACAGCTCGAACCCTGAATGCTCACAGTGAGCTGCTCAAAAATGAGCAGGAATGGAAATTAGTGAATAATTTCAAATAATAAATAAAGGAAAGACAATTAGGATCCGCTCCTGAGTAATTTCGAAACAGGAAAAAAAAGTTAAATTAATTGAATAAATGATTTGGTGCAAATTATTTACCCAGCTCTAGTTACATTATAGATGTTATTTGCCACAACATATCTTAAACCTCATAGCAGGTCCTTCTCTTAAAGAGCTGATAAGCTGTTATCTGAGAACAGCCATCACCTATCCCCTCTGCCACTAGCATTCTGACCTGTAATCACTGCTGGGGGGTTTTGAACGTAGCAGTTTTGGCTCCTTCCTTTCAGATTATAGTCCATCACCCATGTACAGCACTTTTCATCCAAAGATCTCAAAATGTTTTACAAAGGTGGGTTAATATTACCCTAATTTCACTAAGGGGGAAAATGAGGCACAGAGGTTAAATGATTTGGCCAAGGCCACCTAGTGAGTGCTAGAGTTGGGAATGGAACCCAGGAGTCCTGACTTGCAGTTGTGCTTTCCAGCCACTAGACCATGCTGTTTCCCTTGTCAGATGGGAGACTCGCTTCTACACGTTGGCCCAATGGAGAGAATGTTATAGCTGGGATCCTTAACAGAAGGTTGGTTTTCAGGTTAATTCACCAGAAGCCCTGCTGGAAATTGATTGGCTGCCTCATCCCCCCCTGTGTGCCGACAGCATCTTACCTTGCTGCGCAGGAGCCCTCCGCTCTGGTGCTCAGGAGTGCTGCTCTCAGACGCACTCTTGGCTTTCTCCTTGTTGTTATTTGGTTCATTATCTTTGATGATGTCATACTGCCTGCAAAACAGGGCGATCACTCCTAGCAGGAAAAAGTGTTAGAGGTCACATGCATGAGCCAGGCCTTTGGAACCTGCAATGATCAGAGCCCATTAGCCTGCTGCTCTGTGCCTTCTGGCAGAGACCTCAGCAGCATTGACACCAAGTCCCAAAGATCCTTTTCTAACACGACTAGTCGGGCTTTGGCTGCTTCCTTCACAGTGTCAAATTCCACTCTAAACCAGTCAGACAAGATCAGGAGATTACTTGTACTCCCACTTCCCTTTCATTAAACAGGACAAATGTTCTAAGCTTCCCGTTTGAATAGCAGTTTACACTGACCCTGTGACCTTTGCTTTGCAAGCACAGGGGCATATTGGAATATCCATTAGTTGGAAATGCACCCTCAAAGCTTTCTTTTTCTGAAGCAAAGAGAGGTGCAGTTGAGCTGGAGGATGTAATGAATGACCTGTGCCTGCCTGAAGATGAAACAAACCAGGGTCTCCTGCTCAGCAGGACATCATCTGCAAATATATGACAGCTACAGCAGGATGAGGTGCCAACGGAAATGTCCTCCCACACATTCAGGCGTGTGGAGAACAAAGCAGGGGCAGCCATGACAAATGAAGAGAGTGAAAATGTCTTTCACAGCGGCTTTTGTGTTATGTTCTGACCAAATAACCACCTCTCTGCCTGCTGGTTTCAAACACAAAGTAACAGAGGTGCCAGGAAGGGCAACTGATAAGCCCATTGCTTCTTGCCTACTGGAAAAGGACCCAACTCACATAAGAATAATATTCTGCATGTATATAGAGTTTCCCACCTGTCGCTCTCAAAGCACTTAACAGTGATAGGTGTTGTTATGGGAGTTCTCGCCAGGTAGTGCTGTTACACATGTTCTTTCTTGCATGCAAGCAAATTGTCAGCTGTGGGAAGACATGCTGACGGTTGCATAAAAGTATCATCATCCTCATTTTCAGATGAGAAATGTAGGCAAAGTGAGGCAAAGACAGTACTAGAACCCGGGTCTTGACACCAAGTCATGCCCTCTGCACTGGGCCATTAGAGAAGCTTGGTGTATAAAGTGAACGGGTATATACATTCAGACTAACTGTAGTTTCCATTCATCAATAATTTCACACTTGAGTCTCAGATGGCTCAGCCACAGGGCTGGGAAAAGTCATGGTCAGAATGAAACTTTGTAAACAGCTCATCAGCTCCAGTGAGATTTTCCTTACCCGCCCACGTTGGGTAAATGGCAGTTGTTTTGTCTAGAAGGGGAATTTACAAGCCTCTTTCAGGGCATTGGACAATTCTGTGCTCACATTATGAGCTCAGTTTCGGAAGATGAAGCATAATTACTTGTCTAGATTAAACCTTTTTAGCTATCTCATTTAATTATTGTACCCCCAAATGATTTTTACAGGGCAGGAGATTTAGCTCTTAATGTGCAGAGACAGTAACTTCTTTATCTAAGGTTTCAGAATAGCAGCCGTGTTAGTCTGTATTCACAAAAGAAAAGGAGTACTCCTTTTCTTCTTTATCTAACTATTTTAAAGGCTTAGGGATTGGAGACAGTGACTAGAACCCAATCTAACCCTGTGGAAAGCAGGTACCAATGGATGGTAAACTCAAGATTTTTCCAGTGGAAAAAATTATATATGAATCTTATTTGGTTGCTGCTAGTCCCTGTGGATTCACTTATAGTTGGAAAGAATCCCAGGGGAACAAGACAGGACACGATTAAGCCTCCTGCCTTTTTATTTAAATTATTATTAACCAAAATTTGTTATCAGATCTGATTTGTGACCTTATTTCATCTCCACATATCTCCGGGGGGGGGGGGATCCTATCTCAGCTGAATTTAGCATAAATGGGCCAAATCCTCTGCTGGTGTAAATTTGACACAGCTGCACTGAAGTCAGCAATTTACACCAACAGAGATTTAAGTCCACTGTCTCTTGAGGACATGATTTAACCCTTCAAACCCTGTCAATCTTCAGGGCTTTATTAATAAATAAGAAAATACACACACACACACACACAAAATTATAAGAATGTTAAGGTGGTTAGTCTTACAAAAGCCAGGCAACAAGCCAGATCCTGCTCAAGTCATGCAAAGGGGCTGTAAAGTCAGCTTCAGCAGTCAGCTGAGGATTCCCCCAGCATGAGGAAATCCAAGGGTGGCACAGAACTGACATAGCAGACTATGCCACCCCCTTTTACAGCTACTGGCATAGGGAGCATGTTGATGGCATGGCTGGGGGAAGGGGCTTCAGCTCTCACAATCCCTGACTGAATGGAGCTCAGGCACAGCTGAAGAATGAACCCATTGTCCAGAATCCATATTTCATAGGGAAAGTCTCCAGCCTCCAGCAATTAAGGGACAGAACGATCACACATTGCTCTAACATCTAAACAAAAGGGAGAAACATTTTACCATCTCCTGTGAGCCCCCTGGCATGTTCTTGGAAGATAGGTGGGGATTGTCCCCTCAACTACACATCTCTAGCTTTGGTTGGCTTCTTTCCAACAGTAGCAGTTTTTCTGTACACACAGTATATGTAGAATGTTCCTGTGATCAGGGCAATGGGAGTAAATACCAACTGGAAATATCGACTGTACTTTATGGGTTATATAATCTACTGTACCGTTAATTTCCTTGCATGCCAGTTCCCTTGTTTCGCCTAAAATATCTTCCCCCAACCAATGTAACTATGTGGCTCACGAGTAAAACATCGTGCTGTTTCATGAATGTTTTATGCTGCAGCAGCAGCAGAGGCAGCTGCTGAACGGAGGCCAGAGGAAGCTGGCGCTCTATACAGAAAACAAACAAACACAAACTTCCCTTTCCATTAACTCATGGCATCCTGATCCCAACCTGGGCAAGGCATAGTGCTGGCTGCTGAGAATGCTGAAAGCTCCAGGCTGATCAGAGGAGTAAGGGTGCACTGTCCTTATATATTTGTTAGATTAAAACAGATGGGCCTGGTCCTCCTCTGGTATAAACCGATGTAGCTCAGAGGGGTTATGCCAGTTTATAGCAGCAGAAGATCTGATCTCAAACTCATAATGGGGAATTCTTAGCTTTCCTGAGCTCCCGGGATGGTTTATTTCTTTTTAAAAATTGTATGGAAGGATTTTGATGCCAGGGTGGAGTTCGCAGATGACACTAAGCTGGGGGGAGAGGTAGGTATGCTGGAGGGTAGGGATAGGGTCCTGAGTGACCTAGACAAATTGGAGGACTGGGCCAAAATAAATCTGATGAGGTTCAACAAGGACAAGTTCAGAGTCCTGCATTTAGGCCAGAAGAATCCCATGCATTGCTACAGGCTGGGGACCGACTGGCTAAGCAGCAGTTCTGCAGAAAAGGACCTGGGGATTACAGTGGACAAGAAGCTGGATATGAGTCAGCAGTGTGCCCTTGTTGCCAAGAAGGCTAACGGCATAGTGGGTTGCGTTAGTAGGAGCATTGCCAGCAGATTGAGGGAAGTGATTATTCCCCTCTATTTGGCACTGGTGAGGCCACATCTAGAGTACTGTGTCCAGTTTTGGGCCCCCCACTACGGAAAGGATGTGGACAAATTGGAGACAGTCCAGCGGAGGGCAATGAAAATGATTAGGGGGCTGGGGCAAATGATTTATGAGGAGAGGATGAGGGAACTGGGCTTATTTAGTCTGCAAAAAAGAAGAGTATGGGGGGATTTGATAGCAGCCTTCAACTACCTGAAGGGGGGTTCCAAAGAAGATGGAGCTAGGCTGTTCTCACTGGTGGCAGATGACAGAACAAGGAGCAATGGTCTCAAGTTACAGTGGGGGAGGTCTAGGTTGGATATTAGGAAAAACTATTTCAGAAGGAGGGTGGTGAAGCACTGGAATGGGTTACCTAGGGAGGTGATGGAATCTCCAGCCTTAGAGGTTTTTAAGGCCCGTCTTGACAAAGCCCTGGCTGGGATGATTTAGTTGGGGTTGGTCATGCTTTGAGGAGCGGGTTGGACTAGATCACCTCCTGAGGTCTCTTCCAATTCTAATCTTCTGTGATTCTATGATTTATTGACCCACCTGTTCGTGGCCCCTTCCAAGCCACTGTTGTCTAAGGAAATCCTCTGGGCACTCTTCTAGGCCCTATCTCACTGCAAAGTGGCTCCAGGATTGAAAAAGTGCAAAGGGGATCTTTGCTCCATCCTGCTACCGCACCAAGCACTCTTCAGCCACAGCTGTGGGTCTGACCCTACAGTACTGACTTTTAAATCATATGGGCCCCGAATCTGTAGCCCTGCTACAGCAAAGCTCCCATTGAATCAATGGGATTTTTGGTTGCATGAGGTCTGCAAGATCAAGCCAAGATTTTCAAAAATGGGTTTAGGTTCCTAAGTCCACATTTAGGCAAAACATCTGGCTGGACTTTAAAAAGTGCTGAGTGCTCAGCCGCTACTTTTGGCATTTAGTTTGCTTGTCGTTGCTACAAATTTCCCCTTTTCCTCCCCTGCCCTTGGCCCATCCGACCCATAGGTTCATATGTTTTAAGGCCAGAAGGGACCATTAAATCATCTAATTTAGGCTGATGTCACTGGAGCTCTGTAGTGGGAATTTCTCTCTCTCTCTCTCACACACACACAATTCTTCAGACTGGGGCATTTCCTATATCACTCATAGACCTGTGCAGGTTGTTTGCTCACAGAGTCTTCATCCTTTCCATAGCCTCATCGATAATAGTACAGAGTTGACCAGGTTTGCTCTCAGATGTGTGAGAAATTTGCTCTTTAAACAATTCTTTTTATCCTTTTACCAGATTTTAAGAGGATTCAGGTTCATTGCTGACCACCTGATATTTTAGGTTTGGATGCTCCAGATCATTTGTCCTTTTAACAGTTCAATCATTTTAATAGATCTAGAAAGTGGGTTTTAGTAAATATAGAATGACGGATGCTTGAGAGTGAGACAGGAGGTTGTAATTCACTCTTGATTTGTGATGTTTGTCTTTAGAATATCACCACACCTCTTCACAAGAATTACTGGCTTGTGTGTGACCTGCAGGCGTGTAATGGGCCAGATATAGTGACCTTGGCACACTTCACTTGGGCTGCATTGTGTTAATGAAACAGAAGGCGCTAAAGGGGCTGGATTCTGCTGCAGGATTAAGGAGATTACCATCAGTTTTTTTCTGGAAGGATTGAGAATATAGGATTTGCCACTGCAGATCGGACAACTGGTTCATTAAATCCATTATCCTACCTCCTGCTGTACTAAATGAGACAACTTCAGCCAGTCCAGTATCCTGCCTCCAGCAGTCGCCAATACCTGATGCTACAGAGGAAGGTGAAATGCACTTATATCCAAATGTGCAATGCTGTATACAAGGGGCAGGAGTAGGAATTTCTCTGCATATCTTTTCCTGGCCATCATGGGTGTATACTCACACACCCACAAAGTGAATGAGCTGACTCTGGGACATTACATGCCTTCGTCATAGGTCCTGCTACCAACCTGCCCACATGAATAACACCACGACAATGATGAGAATTTCCCCAGCTCGCAGCTGCTGGTTCTTCCCCATCTCCTTCATTGTCACCTCATCTGCACAGGGGAGAGAGAGAGACAATGAGATCCATTTGTGCAATGAGTTCAGTCAGACTCTGCCTGCTCCTTTCACATGCTCCTTCCCCATCTCACTAACTCACAGACATTTAGTGAGCAAAGCCGGGTGGCTGCAGATCTGAAAACCCCTTGGAAGATTTGGAAATGTAAACCCCAGCTGACCACATTAAAATCTCTCACTGGGCTGGTGTCCAGTTTAACTATGTGCCCCCAGCCTTGGACAGTGAGCGTACAAGGTTCAAAAGTAGCATGAATTGTTCAGAGTCATCATGCCTCAGTCAGCTGTTAGCATCGTCATTCCTCTCTCTGTGTGTTAGGGTTTTCTGTAGCACCCATCACTGGCGTATTCTAGCCATCGCATCACTATTCTGTGCAGAATTCCTGCCAGCCCAGCTCAGGATTTATGCCCTGTAGTATGCAGGGTTGGCATAATCTTTTTCAGCAGAGCTGCAGGATGCAGGAATGAGTAGTACCTCTTCACAAGTCCTAATGTACAGCTGTGGCCTCAAAGGACTACAAAGATTGCAGTTCAGATCTCCTGGGAAGCAGACAATGCTCTTCTCAGTGTTTTCAGTTGAACAGCAATTCACTATTGACAGGCTCCAAATCATTTCAGCAGAAAGAGTCAAGACCTCACAGCATCCTAGGAACCGTGGATGAGACCCCTGCAATACAATATGGCCTAATCTAATCATCTAGTAACCCTTTATAACCCGGACTCCTGCTCCTCCCTATCCCCTGTTCATTAAAGTGCCTTGCTGCTGCAGAACGTCTCTTTGACCTGCCTTGGCACCGTCTGATTTTGGCCGGATGTCTGCTCAGAAGGGACAAATTAAAAAGCACTTCCCTGACTGGCAGTAACTGATTTGGCAGAAACATTTCAGATTTTAAAAAAGCAGGATATCCATTGGTCTCTTAGAATCCAAGTGCAGGGAGGTTTAGTGAGTCTCATCTTAGTTCTGCTGCAGCATCCCTGGCATGGATCCCCGGGGGTTCTATCCCAAACTGCGTGCACAGTCTGACCAAGAATTTCCCCAGGTACTCTTAATTTGCTAGGTATGCTCCTGCCAGACACTAGTCCTGAGCCCAGTCCTCATTCCCTCTGCCTCTAAGCTACCCCCTGAGGAAAGAGCAATGGAGATTCAGGTGCGGCAGCACTAGCGGCTGGGGTTCTAGGCATTATTATACTGAAACAGGCTGGTCTTGCTGTGGTTAATGTGATATACAAAAGTCACATTACCAGCAAGGATTCTTGTGTCCTTACCATTAGGGAGTAGCCCAGTCTTGACACTAGTATAGTCTCAGACTAAGGGCTGCAGTTGGAAGGGATGTGTAGCTGGTATGCGTTAGATTCCTCTACACTCATTTAAACTCTTAGTGCTGCTTATCCCACTTACTGGTGTGAGTTTAAGGGCATCTAGGCTGGGGGAACTTACCTGCCCAGCAGCTGGAAGATGCAATAAGAAAGTAGGAACGGCCTCCTTCAATTTACACATCCTTATTCCGTCCTGTCGGTTGCTTTCCATGCTGCACACCTCACTTCTGGCTTCTTGACATGAGTTACACCAGCTTAGCCTCTCCTAGCCTCGTTCACACTCAGCTAGACCCAGTGCATTGACTCAGAGGTGATGTAAAGGGGGTGTGAATTGCACACCAATGGGAGGGTCTGAGTCTGAAGGAGCATAAATTGGTGTAACAGGCACATTTAGGGAGCCATCTGAAGCTACAAATTGCCATCACTCCCTGTAGGCTCAGGCTGACCTCAGAATTTGGCCTTACAGGTATAGGGGACTGAGTAGCCTGGGGCAGTGGGATGAAAGAAGGAGGCTTTTACCTCTACATCCCGGTTTCCAATCTGACCCTTGTTAGTTTCCTCTACATCCTCCCACCCCAGTCATGGGGAGAGTGAGAGATCAGCAGAAGCTGCCAGTGACTTCAGGGGGCAGGTGAGGCCAGGAGAACTCCTGTGTCTGACCTCATCATACAATCTTCAGGCACTTTCACTAACACGGGCGCCCGTGAATTGTTCGGTTTTTTGTTTGTTTCCCAGCATATGTGCAGAGCCTGAATAAACAATGAGGGCCAGGTCCTCAGCTGGTGAAAACTGGCATAGCTCCAAGTCAGCAGAGCCACACCAACTTTCACCAGCTGAGGATTAGGCCGAGATCTTATCTCTGTATTGGTGGTTTTCACTGACTTGCTATTTTTGCCTCAGGGAGCTGAACCTACCAGAGATCTGGTCTTGTCACAGTATTTCCACCATACGAGAACTCCAACTCCTGAGCCTTAGCTTTGGTCTCATAAACATTTCTGTGGGCCAGTAACAAACACCCATGGAGAATGTAAACAGAAATGCTAGAACCTGCGCGTAACATGCAGGTTAAGAGAGTCCCAGAACACTACACACTTTGCCGATGTGTTACATCTGCACATCCCCCATGCCCACTCCTGTGTGTAGTTACCCCCTGATCCCACTGACTACAATGGGACTGCAACAAGTGAATTTAGCCCTGCCTGCACTTAGCTCAACTGTTCTTATTTTTGAATGCACCAGGCACTATTTCCCACTTTGCTGGGCAACACTGCCCTGCATCTGGGGCAGCCCATGGAGCCATATAAGAACTTGCCCACACTTGCCTTTATTCTTTGAGGCCAGCTTCTCGGCTTCCCTGGGGGTCTTGAAGAGGACGGGTTCACTGGCTGGACTCTGGCCCTGGATGCTGATGGACTGGACATGCACAATGTACTCAGTGTCCTCCTCCAGGTCCCAGAGGGCGCATGAGCGGGTGGTGGTGTTCACCTCTTGGATGAAGCGCAGCATCCGCACATCCTTCTTCTGCAAGCCCAAGGCAGGAAAGCACAGTTGCTCAGAGGGAGGGTTCTCTCTCTGGGTGACGGACACCTTGCTACATAGATGCTTTCCACTGCTCCCCAGGGCCCCTGACAGCACCTTAGTGCTGCCATTTAAAGTCCCCCTAGACCGGGTGTAGGAGGAAAGACATGCTCTAATCTGATCACAGGCTTCTCGAGCAGTGAGAGCAGCTACAGCTGCTTTTATGCAAGCGGGTGCAGGTGACAGCCACTCGCTCATCCAACTTGCCAGAAACAGTGGGCCCAGCCCTCCTCCCACTGACATCACCGACACAAGTGTAACTCCACTGACTTCAAGGGAGATACTCCTGATTGATACTGGAGGGAAATCAGGCCCAGTACTAGTAGAGAAGGTGACCTGGTAACGGCTTGGTGGAGAGGGGCTGGTTCCATTTCCCCTGAGATTCAGAGCCAGTTGGATGAATGGTTCAGACTCTGGATCTCTCTAGTATTTATCCGTACCCTAAGGGCAAGGGTGTGCAACGCCTGTATCACCTGGTAACACACGCCAGCTCCCAGGAGCTCACTCACTAGCTCCAGCTTTATAATGTCACAACAGAGAAGAAGCCACAAATTCCATTCAAAGCATCTGGAGCTTCTGGGTGACATTCACCCTGTGCAGCGCCCAGCACAAGGCCTCGGCACCTCTAGTGTCCCTGGCTCCTCAGAGATGTCATGGTGCTGATGCTTTGTGCTGGCCTCTACACGGGTGAATCTCATACTCTATGAATGAAATGGCAACCTCCCAATGCTGGCTTTAAAGGGATGTCCTCTCATCTTCCCCATGCAGAAGCTTCTCATTGTTCTATCCCTGTTGGCTCTTACCCACTGGGCAGAGCTATTGCTGAGATTTGGGGCTGATGCTAGCTCTGGCAGGTTGCATTTTCTGCCTAGTCACCTTTGGGCCCTGGAAGCGTGAAGGCATTAAATCATTCTGACCTGCCCCTGCTCTCACTGAAGTCAGCAGCAAAACTCCCAGGGGCATGACTGGGAGCAGCCTCATGCTCTGAGCAGCGTTGTGTGCATAGCTATAACTGCTTTCCCTGCCATGAGAAGTAATAAGAGCTGGGTGGGGCATGGGGTGGAGATGGATAGGGGAGTCCTTCGTGCACGATGGGGTGGAGGATGGGCAGGGGAGTCCTGGGTGGGGCTTGGGGTGGAGATGGGTTGGACAGTCCACCAACCTATCTCTCCTCCAGTCTCCCGAACCACTGAATCCTCTAGGGTGATTTCACTGATGGATCAATTCCCCTGCTCAGCCCCTTTGCTGTGAAGACCATGAGTTGCTTTGCACAGTCACCCCTATCCCTGGGGGTAATCATCCTGGTTGATGCTAACTTGTCTACTCCCCTGTCAGTGTGCAGTTCTTCTCTGACGGCAGGATTATACGTTTGGGGCATGTTCTAAATCCAAACCCATGGAAATGGGTTAAGGTGAAGAAAGAGGCTGACTCTGTGTCAGTGCTCTGCAGGAGCCTTGTGAGAGCTGCAGGCAGGGCGGGCTGCACCATGATAAATCCAGAGTTTGCCCTTTCTTCCCTGCTACTAAGGCTCAAAGCAGGTGGGGTAGAGCTGAGGGAGACCCAGCACATGTGGAGAGGAGGGGGGCCATATGGTGAGGATACCTGCTGGGAGATTGCAAATCCAATAACAACTTCATCCTCCAGAACATCCCAGGTCACAACAGCCGAGTTGGCCTTCAGATGTTTGACTGTGACATTGACTGGAGCGGACGGGCTGTCTGCAAGGAGACAAAACACAAGCTTTACTATGGCAAAGTCACTGATGTAGGCAGGAGACAGGGAAGGAGGTAGAGAGGATGAGCAATTGAATATATCTGCTCTATATTTAATGTCATCTCTATATATTATACAATACATATATTTAGTGCTATGTACAGTATATAATCTGTACTTAATAGCTTATGGATCTCTAATACTTTAACTGTACCTAATGCCCTATTTATAAGTGATACAGTGAAGCCAATACAAGAGACATTGGGCATCAGACATGGTTTCCTGCAATAAGAGGAAACAGGATTTAATCCAGGTCAGCCACTGCCCCTTAGCTAAGGGAGTTTGGGGCTGCAGATGCCCTTCACCTATGTACTGGCTCCAGGTGTGTGGAACTTTGAGACGTAGACACACCATGTTTTGGTGGCCATTAAGTTCTCCAGGCCCCTTGGATGATTTAGAGTGGCATTAAACCTGCATATAAAATATTTAACCCTTGCATCCCAAACTCATGCTGATAAAGCTTTTACACCACTGAACGCCATCACGTATTCTTCATCTAGCTAGTCTGTCACACACACCCCTGCTTTCTCCTTTAGATCTTGCCCTGACTGCAGTGAGAGTGAAAGGCAAACAGCACCCTGCCTGGGTATTCAGCAGGTTGCAGAGGGTGGCCTGTAGTTGGAAGTATGGACATGCTGGTGCCCTAGTTAACGCCCTTGAAGAGGGGGGTGTTTATTTATTTTTATTTCCCTGCTGCTTTGAAATGCTGATGCTTTACAAGCTCCCTGGCGGTGCCACAAGGCCAAAGAAGGAAGAAGTTAGGTCTCCTTTGATTTATTTATTTTAAATGACCACATTTGTGAGGCTGGTGAGCGGACTGCTGACAGGCTGACTGATCAGAGCTCTTCAAAGTGAGGGACTTGCTGAACTTCCAACCAACCCTCCTGGCTTAGAACTAACAGGAAAGAATGTGCTGAGCAGTGACCCTATGCTCCCTTCCAAACAACATTCTCTGTCAAGACCTTGGAGCTTCCATTGCCAGCAGGTGTGATCATGCTTCAAAAGCTCCAGGAATCAGTAACGAGGCAATTAGAAAGGGGGCGGGGGGTCTAGACAAGGCATCAGGCCCAGATTGGTTCCAACCCACAGTCCTTCAGGAAGCAAAAAGGGCAATAAGAAAGTCCCTGGGCCAGACTGTTGGAATCTCACAAAAGGCTGGGCAGTGGCTTGAAATGGAGCAGTAACTAATGATCGGTGGCTCAAAGAGTTTGGAGAGGGAAGATCCTTAATTTGATCAGGTCAGCATCGATCAGAAATTGTTGCCATCTGTTCCGTGGCCCACATGAAACGCATTTGTGATCCCAGCAGCCAAAAAAATTCCCTTTCATTACGGTCAGTAAATGAGCCCCTGGCTGGTAGCCTCATTAGAGAGGCCAAGGACAGGACGGGCCACTGGGCCAGTGCTCCTTTCTCACCCCTAGCACAGTCCCTTCTGGACTCAGCTGAGGCAGCACGGTTGCTCTACCTGCTGAGGCACAAAGCGAGGACAGTTTCAGTCCAGCACTTTCCACTATTATTTAACCCTCCTTTAAAAACCCAATTGCAAATCAGAGTAGGGTCTTATTTTAGTAAGGGGCAGTTTGCAGAGGTTCACACAGGGAAGGTCCGTGAGTCATGCCTGATGAATTTGCTAGAATGTATTGAGGCTCTGACTGAGCTGAGAGGTGGGGTGGGGATGCAGCAAACAAAACAGGCTCTGATTGCAGCATAGTAACAGTGCTTTGAGCTAGGTGTCTACCCCCTTCTAAAGTACAGCCAGACAGCTAAATCCCTGCAGGTTGTGCTTTCCCGATGTCGCTGAGAGAGGTTACCACAGCATGGGGTGATTTATACCGCCTGGGATAGGGAAGGTTATTGAAACAAGTGAATTACCGTCTTAGTAACGGGAAACAGAGTGTATGGGTAAAAGAGCATTCAGGATGGGGAGAAGGACTATGTGGGTGGCACCAATACTGGCATCTGAATCCCCTTTATTTAGCAGGGATATTAATGACCTTGAGGAAAGGATAATATCAAAAATGTCTAAATTTTCTGATGACATAAAATGTGGGGGAGGTGGGAAGAGCCAGCAGAGACAGAGAAGGAGAGCAAACACCTTCAACATGAGTAGGTTAAATAAGGCTGCGAGGCGGTGACGTGATAGTGAAGTGCACTGCAAGGTTGCAGCCCGAACGTTTCCACAGAGACGGGAGCCTATAAAGCAGGAGTCACAATACAGACCAGGAGAGAGAGCAGGTGGGGAGGGGGATTAAGGATACTTCACTACATCCATCCGCACAATAGAAACCCCAAGAGACTGAAGGATGGTAAAGGGAGATGCATTAGAATCAAACGCAATGGGCCTAAGTCTGCTCTCCCTTTACCGCACTATAAATCAGGACGCACTTCATTGAAATCAATGTAGTTCATCCGGTAGAAAATTGATGTGAGACTCAGCATTTCCAGAAATGTGAAGCAAGGGAAGTAAGTTCTCCGCGGACAGAGCTGAGTGAATAATTTGCAGCGAAGGTCCTGGAAGATCCAGGATGAGATTGTGATTTCCTCAAATCTATTTGCTGTTTGGATTTATTCCGTGAACTTTCGTACTCTCTGGGTCGATCACTCTTTGGAATTCCAGTTGTGTTGCGATTAGATAGATGAGATCCAGTTTCTGCTCTCTGACTGGCTCTGTGTGAGCATTTTCAGCATGAATGCTTAGGTGAACAAATCTAAATGTTGAATTCCCTGATACTGTGCGTGCAGCTCCGAATTTTGCTTTCTGTGAATGCTTATGTCGGTAAAACTCAAACTGTTACCAGCAAGTGACCCCAGAGGCAGAGGGGGTAATGTTCCTCTGAACTCATTTCAACATGCAGGCAGGATATCTGGGGAACATTCTATGCAACAGTCACCCAGCCCTCCCCAGGCACATTAATTCCTGATGCACTAGGAACGGCTGCATCAGCCTTTTAGTCAATAATAGACCATATGTTCCAGGGTTTGTGATTTAGCCTTTTAACTTAATTCCAACTCATAGGCCATAACCCCACTGGAGCAAATTCCTCTCTCAAAACTGGAAGAGCATCTGTTTGGCGGAGTTTGAGTTAGCGACATGCATGCACATGAAAAGATGTTCTCCTTTTTGTGCCAGGGGAACTCACGGCCCCATTTGTTTAGTTAAAATAAAATCATGCCAGTTTCTCATGGGCAATGGCTGCTGTGAAACAAACCATGATCACTCTTTTGTTTCCTTCCAGCAGGGAGCTTTCACAAGGTGGACCCTTGCCCTGCATACCCCAGGTGCTGTGTGTCACAGCCATGCCTCACACCTGCATACTCTGGGCCCTTTTGGAAAGAGCAGGGCATAGCATTCCCCATGCAGCAAGGAGGCACAAGCAGTGAAGATTACCATGAATATGCTCTTAATGCTGAGAACTCCTTTTTTCCTCTCATTAAATGCTCTGCTGATTATTAAGCAGCTTTTTTTCTTTAAAGAGAGAGAAAACGTTTATGGCTTTGGACTGACTTGTCGCTGGCCTCTCATCTTATCACCAGTGGCTCCTGGAGTCAGGAGCAGGAGACCTGTAGGATGGGAAGCTCCCTACCTGCCTGTTAGGTTGCTGTTGCACAGGGGTTGATATCACAGCCCTTGCTGGTGTCAACCAATAATCACCCAGCACATCTATTAGCTGGGGAGAGTGAAACACTGGAATGCGTTACCTAGGGAGGTGGTAGAATCTCCTTCCTTAGAGGTTTTTAAGGTCAGGCTTGACAAAGCCCTGGCTGGGATGATTTAACTGGGACTTGGTCCTGCTTCGAGCAGGGGGTTGGACTAGATGACCTTCTGAGGTCCCTTCCAACCCTGATATTCTATGATTCTATGATTCTATGACTAAAAACTACACCATGAATAGTATGTAGAGTACCCTGCCAATCCATACCCAGTGCTAGAGTGGTACCCAGACTATGCCTACTAGCTCATATCTACCTATGGATTTGTACCTATAGGTACTTCTATGCCTGACCAATATCTGATCTATACCTAATACCCTATATATCATCACTATCGGATCTATATTCAATACCCTATGTCCAGCATACCTAATATAGTACCTGACCTATACCTGATTGACTATGCCTACCTCATAGCTGCTCTATATTTAATGTCATCTCTATATATTATACAATACGTATACTGTACTTAATCTGTACTTAATAGCTTATGGATCTCTAATACTTTAACTGTACCTAATGCCCTATTTATAAGTGATACAGTGAAGCCAATACAAGAGACCATCCTTGTTAGCCAGCATCTTGCTTTAAGAGTCTGGCCTAGAGTAGTCTTGGATACAGTGAGGGTAGTTCTGCTCCATCAAACTGATTTTTCTCGGTCCCCTGCATAGTTGCTTAAGAAAGGTACCAGACCCACCCAAAGCCCTGTGCCTGCCGTCCAGCCACGTAAGCTGAGAGCCCAATCAGGTATCCATTTCTGGCCTGGCCTCAGCTACAGGTCTCCCAGACACTCTTCTGTCTTCTCTCGGCCCTAAGAGGGGAGATCATAGAATCATAGAATATCAAGGTTGGAAGGGACCTCAGGAGGTCATCTAGTCCAACCCCCTGCTCAAAGCAGGACCAATCCCCAACTAAATCATCCCAGCCAGGGCTTTGTCAAGCCTGACCTTAAAAACTTCTAAGGAAGGAGATTCCACCACCTCCCTAGGTAACACATTCCAGTGTTTCACCACCGTCCTAGTGAAAAAGTTTTTCCTAATATCCATCCTAAACCGCCCCCACTGCAACTTGAGACCATTACTTCTTGTTCTGTCATCTGCTACCACTGAGAACAGTCTAGATCCATCCTCTTTGGAACCCGCTTTCAGGTAGTTGAAAGCAGCTATCAAATCCCCCCTCATTCTTCTCTTCTGCAGACTAAACAATCCCAGTTCCCTCAGCCTCTCCTCATAAGTCAGATGTCTTTTGCCTACTTCAGCACAAGTTCCTGAAGGATTTCCCCCTCAGAGCCCGATCCCTTTGACTTCAGCTTTGGTTAGTATCCACCCCATCTCAACCCATGCACTGTGAGGAATCAGCAGTTTTCTGCAGTGTCACCCTTCCTGAATGCTGGCTAACTTTCCTTGAGCCCTGGCTGCTAAAGTCTTAGTGGGGTTTCTGACAGCTCCCAAGTGACTTAGACGCACAAGTCTCACTGTAAGTCAATGGAACCTGGGTTCCTTAGCTGCTTTTGAAAATCTGACCCTAAGTCTCCCTCCACTAGCTTCCTTGCAAGGGCGACACCAGGCACTTTTTGACCAAAGATCAGATGTGGTATGTTGGACTCTTTAGATACTAGGTGACAAATGTACAAAATGAGAATTGCAGTCTAGCCAGAAGACACAGGGCTTCATTTCTCAAAGCTTACTCTTGCTTTCTGTAACAGGGGTTCTTAGAATAGGGATGTCTGCTCTTGGGAATTCATAGCCTTCCTATAAGAGTCACAAAAGCGGTGTGTGCATGTGTGAATAGAAAAGTTCACACACACTGTGCAGTACTAGCCTCTCGAAGGGAAGGCAGGCTCAAACTGTTTACAGGCTCCCATCCACCTGGAGAAGGGAATAGGCCCCAACACAGTTAAACAGAAATAAACTAATCAGTCCCTTACTGTCCCTTGGACAGTATGTAGGTATTTCATTCCCATTGCACCTATGGACAAACTGAGGCAGACATTAAATGAGGTGCCCAAGGTCACAAAGAGAGTCAGTGCTAGGGGCTCACTGAGCTCAGGAATTCCTCGCTCCCCTGCTTGAACCACACCTCTTGCTGTTGCAGATCTTTCTTTGGAAACAACTCTCAGTTAGCAATGCCCTGTTTAGCAGTGAGCCTTTACTGTGCAGTTGAGAGTACAAGCCAATTTCGTGTCCCCTTGCCATGCAGGCTGCAGGAAGAAGTAATTAAACAATGGAAGTGAGGATCTGTGGTACTGTCACATTATTTGAGGTCACTTCCACTGGCTGAGTCATCTGTTCAGAAGGTGGATATGGTATTGGAGTCCATTTCTAAGTTTAGTCTCCCCTGGTTTGGGGTGCAAAGGTGAGAAACCTCCCAAGCAATCTGTTTGCTTTGAGCTCAGCTCCTTCAGAAGCTGCAAGTAGGTCTGTGACTGTACTTGAAAGCAGATGGAGTATAGTGAACTCGCTTCCCACTCTAACATGGCTTGCACTGGGACCATGGGTAATTTCTGAATTGCTTAATTCCTATTCTGCAGGCAGCTCCTTTACTGCAGTGAAAGACTTAAATTCTTCACAGCCTCCAGCAAGAGGGCCAGGAGCCTAAGCCACAGCCAAGGCTCTTAAATGGATCAGTCTTTCCCATCACTACCTGGTCCCTTCATTGCATCCTTGAGCCCAGGCAGGACCTACCAGCTGCATGTCCTTTCCTAGGGGAAGCGATAAATGTCAGGATTAAATCACCATGGCTTTTTGTTCCCTGTGCCATGACCTTTACAGCAGAAGCAAGTGGCATAAGAACATGACCTGCAGGGGAAGGAGCTGTTGTTAAATCTTCTGAATAATGTTCTCTCCAAGGCACTGAAGCACACCCGCTCTCCCTTTGAGGGCTGTGGGGGTCCTTTCTCTCCAAAGCAGAGATGTGTGTGAAAGGAATTGCTTTAGTTCCATCTCAGAGCCCTTTCTTTGCTCTCACAGTGGGATTTTCTTCAGCAGGTATAATTGCTTGTCAACTTTATGCGGTATTTAGCAAGGACTGAAGCAATCTTCAGCTTTCTTGAGTGTTTTAATGACGGAAGTCTGCAGGGGAGTGGGAGGGAGCATGGACCCGTCCACCACTGCCATTCAGGCGCTGAGTCACATGAGAGAAATGAAATCAGACAGTTTCATAGAACAAAAAGCCCAACTGGTGATTATTTAGTGCTAGAAAGGAGTCAATTATTTCCTGCAGACCACCCACCCCCTTACAAAATGCTACAGTCATGGTCCAAACTCCACAGCCCCCACTCACCAACTTCATGGGGAGCTGTGGGTGTATATGTGAAGGCATTGGGCCAGATTCTCAGTTTGGACTAGGTCATTTTGTGCCATTCAGGCAGCACAAAGGAGCTGGATTCTGGCCATAATTGGCCAGGTGAGAATTGCACTGGTGGGAGGAACTGGCGGAGCTGATCTTCAGCTGGTGTATAAGTTAAAGTAGCTCCTTAGCTGTGTTAACTCACCGCAGGGCTGGCATACACCACCACCAGTCCCTGATGCCCCCCAATTTCCTGAACTGAGTGGCTATCAGTTGCAGGAGACACTCTTCCCTAGAATCTGGCTTGCAGAGTGTAATCAAGCAGATCCTTCTTTGAAGTTAGCATTGATAATGACTGAAGGATTGGGCCCTAGCCTAATGTTTCAGATCATTATGCTCCAGTATTTGTTTATAAGCCCCCAACCTGATTAAATCCTAGAGACAGGAAGAAATGGGGATGGTATGGGTTTTAATTTTTCAGTCCAAGGGCCAGATCCGGGGGACAATTTAATCCAGAGCCCACATATTCAGCGTGTTTCAGATATAAAGTTCTGGTTTATGGCCCCTCTCTGTCTGCTGCTATGTAACATGAGAGAAATGTTCTTAGCAAGCTGGAGAATGTAATAAACCACTTGCTCTTTTACATTTAGAGACCAGGGGACAAATAATCACACTGGAGAGCCAAGACGCTGATACAGAACAAGCACTGAACAATGATTATAGTGGTAGAATTACCAGCCCTTACTGATACACAAGGGACTCCACTGCCCTTTAATATTTACATGGTTGGAGAGGAGTCTCTAATTAACTCCATATCTCACTTTTTTAATAACATGCACAGGGTCAGTTTCCCCCACATATTTTAGCAGTTGGATGCCAGCCCCGGATTCACCAACCTGCAGCAACCACTCTTTGATTAGGCTAGGCCTCAGCTGGAGGACTGTGTCCAATTTTGGTCACCAATGTATAGAAAGGATGCAGAGAAACTGGAAAGGATCCAGAGGTGAGTGACAAAGATGATCAGAGGGATGGAATACAAGCCATATGAGCAAAGGCCGAAGGAACTGGGTATGTTTAGTTTTGAAAAGAGGAGAGTAAGGGGGACATGATAGCAGTCTTCAAATACTTGAAAGGCTGCTGTAAGAAAGATGGAGAAATGTTGTTCTCTCTTGCCACAGAGGGCAGGACAAGAGGCAGTGGGTTCAAACTACAGCATAGCACAGGGGTGGGCAATTTACCGCCTGTGAGCTGCGTCCGGCCCGTCAGACCTTTTAATCCAGCCCTCGAGCTGCTGCTGGGGAGCAGGGTCGGAGGTTTGCCCCGCTCTGCCCTCCCAGCACTCCTGCCAGGGAGTGGGGTCGGGGACTTGCCCCACTCCGGCTCTCCAGCCGGGGAGTGAGGTCGGGGGCTTGCTCCCCTCCACCCGCCCAGCACTCCCCAGCCCCCAATGCACAATTCCTTGATGAGCACCATCTTCCCGCACGCAGAGCCACACTGTGCAGGCGCAGCCGGCACCGCTTACCCATACTTCACCGCGCTATTTCCGGGATCAGAACCTCGCCCCTACGCAGCAGTGCGCCCAATCCCCAAAGCGCCAGCCTCCTTGCGCCAACCTCCATCCAATGATCAAGGCCAGCAACATCGCAGGATACAACTCCTAATCAAGTCCAATTAGGAACCGCGAGCTCCTTCATCGACCAATTCCTGAGGCACCGCTCCTCTGAGAGATTCGCCTCATTCCTCATCAGCCAGTCACTGCCACCCGGACCCTCCCGGCCTCCTATGACCCCCTCCCTCGAGACTCTCAACCGCCCAAGGGCTGCACCCGTCCCAGCTAGGGTGCCTCCACCCGGGGTGGTGCCTGGTACAGCTGCCTTGGTGTCATTGCTGGGAGGGCCCCTAGGAGTACTGCCCCCGTAGAGCCCTGCCCCCCATGCCACACCCCATAAATCCCCCTCCTCCCACCTTGGTAATTTCATGAGCATTCATGGCCCGCCATACAACTTCTGTACCCAGATGTGGTCCTCAGGCCAAAAAGTTTGCCCACCCCTGGCATAGCAGATTTAGATTAAATCTCAGGGAAAGCTTCCTAACTGTAAAAACAATAGGACAGTGGAACAGATGCCTCAGGAGATGGTTGAAGCTCCTTCACTGGAGGTTTTCAAAAGGAGTCTGGATAGCATCTGTCTTGGAGGGTTTAGACACAACAAATCCTGCATCTTGTCAGGGGATTAGACTAGATGACCCAACCCTTTCTGTCCCTTCTAACTCTACGATTCTATGATTTCTCTCTGTTTGGTGTGGATGCAGGTTATTGGCTCTGAAAACCTGTACCAGCCACGTAAATCAATTTCATATCAAATTGGGTGTTTTCTTCCGATTAAATGATTCAGAGTCTCAGTTCCAGCAGGACAGTACTATTTGACAAAAGCGGTTAATTTGCACAGTCTACATGTGTGCTAGTCTAAAGCACATGCAGTGGTTTATGGGATCAGAATTGTCTCCTCTCTAACCCAGGAAAAAACCCCTCCATCCATTCTTATTCCCTGCTCAGCACCCATGTTTGCATCCAGATTTTCAAAAGTGATCTGCTCCCCTCTAGGCACCTGAATAAAAACCAGATTTTTAGAGTGTAGAGCTCCCAGCAGCCCACACTGTGACATCTATGGCCAGGTTTTCCAAAGAGAGCAGCACCCAATATGCTAAGCTCTTCTGAAAAGGTGTCCCCAGTTGTGGGGGTGCTGAGCCCTGCAGAACATTCTGACTGTGAACTTCTCTGTGCTTCTGTTTCCCCATCTGTAAAATGGGGCTAATACACCTGCCTTCCAAGGGGGTTGTGCCAAAAGATTATTTGAAATCCACTATAGAAGGGCAAAGACCTACATGAAGAACATGAAAGCTTGTGCTCTAATGTAGTGTTTGGCTAATGTTACTACAGTTGCTTCTTTCACCTACTTTTTGCCCCCCATAAGAGCTAGTTAGGTTTGTTTCTTTGTTAATATACCTGTGACAGAAGATTTGTATCTTAGCACTTAAGATAGAAATCACCTGGCGAGCAGCAAATGCTCTGTGGTGCTACTGCAAAACAAAGAATGGAAGCGGTCCCTCTGTACTACAAGGCTGAGATGTTCAAAGATACCTAGAAGATTTCGATACCCGGTCCCATTCATCTGAATGGGAAATGAGCATCCTGATTCCTTAGGCAGCTTTGAAAATCTCAGCCTCAGGGTTCAAGTCGTCAGTTTGTGGTATATTCTCTCAAAGCATCTGCATAATTCCCAGTAAAGAACCCATCCTGCATTCCTTGCACCCCTAACTTGACTTTGGTGGTAGTTCCGAGAATGCAGAATTGCCCTAAAATTAACACCACATGCAGTATTTATACAGATGAGTTTGTCCAACAGCCAGCACAATGGGGCCCTGGCCCAGAACTGGGGCTCCTAAGTGCTACTGCAATACAAATAATAAATAACAAACAAACAAATAAATAAATAATAGAAATTCCCAGATCACTGTGAGTGAACTAACCTAATCAACTAAAATTTACAGCTAAACTGTACAAGATGCACTGTAGGCAACATTGCTGCCCTGATCCTCAAAGCTGTGGACTGGGGCGAGGGGCGGTCATAGGATTTCTCTGTCTCTAGCTTCTAGGCTTCTATTCAGTAATGGGACTGGAGATTGTATTCTTTCAGCTTTGATTTGCTAAGAAGTAACCAACTGGCATTTTTCTACATATTTTCATGACGTCACAATTCAGTGTTCCATCACAACAACACTGAGCGCTTATGCAAATGGCACAGTCCGCTTTCCAGTCACTTGCACGAACATTAACCAGCCCTGGGAAGTAGGTAAGACTTACGATTGTGGTTTGACAGGTGGAGAAATAAAGACACAGGCAGGTTAAATGACTAGCCCAAGACCACACAGTATGTCTATACTGCAATTAAACCCCCATGGCTGGTCCATGTGGGCTGAGTTGGGCTCACGGGACTTGGGCTGCAGGGCTATAAAATTGTGGTGTAGACATTCGGGGTTCAGCTGGAACCCAAGCTCTGGGACCCTCCCGCCTCGTACCTATACAGAGTAATGATCGGTTATTCTGCAGCCATTTGATGTCAGTATCTGATGCACGAAAGGGATCTTTTCTTTATAGATCTGAAACCGGTTTATTCCTCTATCAGGCACTCAGGGCTTCACTAAGCATATAAAATTTGCATGCTTCAGTTCTCAGTAACTTTATTCTTTTAACTGAATTATTCTTGTGTCAGGCATTAATTTGGCTTCTAGGTACTTCATGAAATAGGAGGTTTTTACTTGACAACCAGTAGTAAAAGTATTGGGTCAAATTCAGCACCGAAGTGGGTGCAACTCCACTGAAGGCTGCTTACGCAAGCAGTGAATATTATCATGCGTGTGTGTGTGTGTGTGTGTGTGAGGAAGAGGGGTTCATATGGGTGTGAACGGAGCCTGTCTGTCTGTGGAATGAATCCCCATTTGTCACATGTACGTTCTCAGAAAGAGGTGGTGCTTGGAACATATGAAAACCTTGGCTGCTTCAGATAATATGTTCCCTGTTTAGAGGCTGTCACTGGGGTTAGAAATCTCTGCACTTCAATTAAATCTCATTCATGCCAAATGTAGAAATCAATAGAGTGCTTATGGAATCCATCAGCTGGCCAGGAAATGCCAAGGCAGCAGTGAGATGGGGGCAGGCTCAGGTGGGTCGCTTTGCCATCTGTAATCTGACGTGTCAGACTGCCAACTGGTTTCTAGTGCTTTCCTCCTTGCACTACTCACTTCAGGTTCTGATAATGGGCCTGACCCTGCAAGGTGCTGAGTGCCCTCGGCTCCCATTGGTTTCAGCGGGAGTTCAGAGTGCTCAGCGCCTCACAGGATCGGGGCCAGTTACCAAGATCCACACCTGCCCTCAGTTGCATCTCTTCTGCCCCCTTGTAGTCAGTGGAGCTGCATGGGAGAAGCTGAGGGCAGACTAAGAAAAGCTTTTAGGAATAGCTAAAGGGCACTATAGGTGTCTGGGGATGTTGAGAGCACTGAGCTGCCTTGAAGCAGGAACAGTGCCCAGAATCCAGCCAGATGTTCTTTGTCGGGGAAGTCGGTGGCAAAGAGAGCCTGACTCCCTGAATTTACAGGACTTGGGGCCCTGTCCAGCTCCCACTGAAGTCAATGAAAGTTTTGCTATTGACTTCAGTAGCAGCAGGCCCTTAGTTGCACTGCAGGATGGCTCTGCGTAGCCCCCTGGGAAGTGTATCTTTCCCCTCTGCCTTTAAGGGATAAAACAGACTTGAAATGCACTGTGTATAGCAGATGGCAGGAGAGCTGTTTGCACTGGGAGGTTGCAATGGCCTTGGCCTATTTTGAAGTCTTTTATCATAGCATCCCCCTGCTGCTCCGGCAGTCCATAATGGCAGCCCTGTGACTCCATGTTCTGCACAGCTCACTTCCCTCTTTCATTACCTCTGAGTGATGAGGAACGGGCCGATGGCAGCTCGGGGACTAACAGTCCAGGCAGAGCGGGCCATTCAGGCTCCAAGTGGAGTGCTGTTATAAAGCTAAAGCATATTTCAGACCCACTAAATGACTTAAATATTTTCTCAGTGATCCCCCTGTGCAGACAGCTATAGAAATTAGTTGGAGGGCTTTGCTAATGCAATTGCTGGTCTGAACCTGACAGCTGTCCAACAGCATTACAGTTCAGAGACTATTTTACACATCTATCTTTCCCTTTCAATATTTCCAATCATCTCTGCATTTCTCCTCTTGCTGTAGCTTTCTGATCATGCAACAAAATAGATCTGATTTGCAGAATGCCACATGCAAAGAATCCCCGACACAGACTCACCTGTGTGTGCATGACAGGGCTCCTGCTCCAGGCCATGCTACACTACCCTTGATTGAATTGTAGGGGATGTTTGCAATACTATTCTCCAGTCCTTTTCCAAGAAAGAGTATTTTTAAATTGTCTGCGTGAACCTGGGACCCAAGGACAGATTGTTTTTGTGTCTACGTCCATTGGCAGGGCCTGGCATTGGCATTGCCATGAAGCCATTCCCAAAAGGATTGTGCCGACCAGGTCCTGCCCTTGTAAGGGAGTGAGGTATTTATACTAATTCAGAGAAACAAAATCCCTGTAATTTAATAAAAGTCTTTCTTTTTTCACACAGGCATGCACACCCACACCCACCTCTTTCTCTTTGCTGAAAAACACATAGAATTTCAAAGGGGATGTATTTTCTGAGGAGTATTAGAATCCATAGGCTCACTTGGCTGAGTAAACTCCTAACCCATTAATAAATATATTAACACTCTACCTTTCTCTCACACCTTTCATCTGAGGATCTCAAAGCACTTTGCAGACACTAGTAGGTTTATCTTAAGGACTCTCCTGTGAGGCAAGGAAATATCATCATCTCCATTTTACAGATGGAGAAGCCAAGGCTGGGGAGGAAGGATGGTCTTGTGCTTATGCCTTGGGACACCGAGGTTCAATTCTGAGCTGCCACAGACTCTCTGTGCGACCTTGGGTAAATCTCCTAATCTATTTGTGGCCTCGGCTCCCTTTCGGTAAAATGAGGATGGTGTGAGAACAAACCCAGTAATGTCTGGGGAAGGGCTCAGATGCTGTGAGGACAGGGGCCATATCAATAGAAGACACAGAGGTGAAATTACGTGCTCAAGGTCAGAAAGCTGGAAATAGAACCCAGATCTCCTGCTTTCTGGGTCTGTGCTTTAACCACGAGATCGTGCTGCTATCTTCATATACCTACCCCCTCTGCCAAAGACTTGTAGGCATTTTACAATACAGAAAACAATGACAAAAACAGACACAGTTAAAAGAAACAAGCCCAAAAAAATTACGACGGGACAAAACCCCTTGTGTATTCCCAGTTGGATGACTAAAGGATAAGAAGAAGGAGAGGAGATTGTCCTAGTTTACAGGAAACTGGGAAGGATATTTCAATTGCAAATTGTACTGTGCGTATTTTCCCCATGGTTTCATTCTTTTAGGAATATTTTTAATAAATCCCACCATGTCTCCTAGCCTCTAATTTGCAAAGTGGTAACTTCAGGATTTCAGTGTCTTCTGGCAACATGAACAATGGCTAAGGACAATTGTATCAAAACCAAAGGCACATTTTTTAGGTCACTTCTGTCACAGCACAAATAGGACAAGGACTCTCAGAACTACAGCCACTAACCAGTCTGGATTGGATACAGGAATTTTCACTTCCTGGAACTGGGCATCACCAATAAATGTGTACAGGATACTGGAGAGCAAGATATTCTTGCAATCAGCATTTTGTAAATCAAGGCAGCTGTTTTGCCAACATCTTAAAGCCACATTACCTGCAGTGTAATGAGTGAGTGCAACAGTCCTTTGTATGAGTAAACTGAGTCCTTTGATTGTGTCTGGACTTGTAATGATTCTTTTAAAATGTAACTGTGTGGTGTGTGGGCAGTAAATATGAGGGTCCAGAGCAAAATGATACCTATAGGCCTGTTTATGGCGTGAGAACACAGTGAAAGCTCTGCAGAGAAAGGAGTATATCTGAAGACACATCGGCCCTTTTAAAATTAGAACTAATTATGTGGTGACCTCTTCCTTTCAGAAAGCTTCTTCCTCAACATCCCAAAGGAAACAGCCGCTAAAAGCACCTCAGATAAAAGCGGCCCGGTTATTATGTGGTCAAGGCATAATGTACCGCAGCAAGTAGGCAACATGCTCTTCCAAAACACCTATTCTCATTCTCTTAAAGTCCATATGGCCTTCAGGAGCCAAGGTGTCTTCATGACTCCTTGAATAGGCTGGTATGTATAGAGGGAAAGGGAAAGGGGAAGCAGCTACAGTTAACAGAGCATGACATGAACAAGGTGGACCTGGTTTTACCTTTTCTGTTGTGGTTTCGGCTGTTAATTGGAGAAGGCAGTGTCCTCACCAGTGAGTGTCCAAAGAATGGGTCAGACTTTATGCACTTCTCTCGTGACTGCTACCTTCATGCCACATGGTTGTTACTCTGACCTACATTTTCAAGAGACTAGTGACTTTGGGTGCCCAACCTGAGACACTTTAAGGGGCCCTGATTTTCAGAAGGCAGGTGCTCAGCACTTGACTAAAAATGAGGTTCCTTTACAGAATCACAAGTTGGGCCTCTACAATCACAAGCCCTCAGCTTTTACCTGGATGGGGCGGGGGAGGAGTCAGTGATAAATGAAAACTGTTTCCCATTTAAACAGATATAGTCCTTGATCTCTAGTGCTCAGAGTAGATCACACAGCCTATCTCCTGCCCACGCACACAGGACACACGCACACACCCTGCAGACTCTGGACACGGCTTCATTTTCTCCTATGTTATTATTAAATCATCTTTTCAGTGAGTCTACCCAACATCCCCTCCCCTCCAGCCCCAACCCTCTTCCCTCCACACACACCCCAGGGCCCTCTTTCTCTGTCCAGGTAGCCAGGAGAAGGCCAGGAGTTCCCAGATTGGCTGGGCCGTGTGTGCAAAGCAGTGAAGTTACACTTCAGTGACCTGGACCTCTCCCCAGCTCCCATTACGGGGACACTGAGTCACGGCACAAGAACAGTGTCTCTCAAATGTGTTAACGCTCAGGAGGACCCTGGAGAGCCCAGCACCGACTGGAAGTGTATGAGCATTTCTCTGCCGGGAAATGACACCTGCTAGGGGGGGAAGAGCTTTACGAAGGGCAGGGGAAGCGGGGCGAGCTTTGCAATTTCCAGCATGCACAGATAGAAGCAGGAGACTCCGATGAGCCCTGCTAGCCACCAAGGCTCCCCGCCAGGTATTGTCTGCTCCTTACCTGCCTCCACGAGGAACAGGCTGGCATAGCTAAAATAAAACAACAGGGCTGCGTTGATGTAGATGAAAAAGTGATCCATCCTCCAGAGAGGGTGCATCCTGCATCCCTGTGCCGACGGCTCAGGCCCGGGCTCCAGCGCAGGGGGGGAAAGACCCTGCCGCACCGGTTCAGGGGAGGCAGCGGGAGCCCAGCGCCTCTTCCCGCAGGCAGGGACCCGGCGCGGGCATCTCAGGACCGCGGACAGTTCCCCGGCGCTGCGGCTCCACGATCCATCGCTCCGCCCGGGGCGGGAGGGGGACGTCTCGCTGCTCCGCCGCTCAGGGCTGGCTCCTTCGCTCCGGCTCCCGGGGCAGGTCGGCGGGGCGGCGGCCGGGCTGCGGGGAGGGAAGAGCGGAGGGGCTGAGCTCCATGGGGCTGCTACGAGCCGCGAGCCGCTGCTGCAGCGGGGGAACGTGCCCCGGCCGCCAGCTCCATTCATGGGAAAAGGCTCCCCCCCGTCCGTCCCCCCCCCCCCAGATCCCAGCCCGGTCTGCGCGTCATCAGCAACCGGCCCACCCCGCCCGGGCAGGGGGGACGGGCGCCTCCCAGCCCCCCGCCCGCCAGCCCCTGCTCGGACCCCCGGCCAGCTCCGGGGGACCCGCCGCTCCTGCCTCTGCCCCGCAGCCGCCCCCCAGTCTCGGAGGCAGGAACCAGGGCGATGGGATGGGAGCGAGCCGGAGGCTGCCTTGTGTAACCACAGCCCTGCACAACCTGGGGAATAACCTGGCTGCTTCGCTGCCTCCTCCGTAGGCTGCACCTGGTTCTGGGGCTGGGGGCCCAGGGCGATGCTCTCCTCCAAGAAAGGCCAGTGTTCAGCGGGTCTGGAAAATTCTCCGGAAGGCTCCAGCTACTAGCTGTGGTGTGTAACCTATGGCTTAAATCAGCCTCTGTACCAAAGGACTGGAGCGTAGCTAATGTAACAGGATTTTTAAAAAGCCTCCCTAGGATTCTGACCATGACGAGCCAGCCTAAGGAACAGAGTGGCCAGACACACAGACGAAAGGGAAATCATGCCTCACCAATCTATTGGCATTCTTTGAGGGGGTCAACAAGCATGTGGACAAGGGTGAACCAATGGATACAGTGCACTTGGACTTTCAGAAAGCCTTTGGCAAGGTCCCTGAGCTAACGAGATATAAAACCAAGGTCCTAACCAACAAGAGGGGTGCTAATCCTGGTGTCCTGGCCAAATTCAGTTTGGGGTCACTACCTTCTGTCTCCTTAAACGTTCCCCTGCAGTGTCATTCAGGTGGGATATTTTTCATTTCCTATCTTAACCTGCTGTGCATAGTTAAGCAGATGCAATGTTTCATCCCAGGAGTAGTTACATTTAAGTGGTGGGTAAGGTGACCCCTGCCTATGGTTTGGAATGCAGTAAGAATTATTATGTATTTACCTCTATCATTGCCTGGTCTTTCCCCCTTTTCTGAGGACAGTTGGTTCAATCTGAATTTGTAATGAGGGAAATAATCAATTGCTGAGTCCCCTCCCCCTGAATTTAGCCCAGAAAACTGTGACTCAACCAGAAATGTCTGGTAGATGAAAACTTTATGATGACTGTTCTTGCCATCCCAGCAGCAAAATCTCGCAGCACAATCAAGAATAACTCCAGAAAACTCTCTGTAAAGTACACATAACTTTCCCTCAGCAGATGCCTAAAGCCATGGTCCAGAGCAGGGGAGTGGAAAATCTACCTGAGAACTGCAAGCAAAGATGGACCAGCTGGTCTTTCTTTCCCTCCCCTGTTGGCCAGAAGTACAATTGTTTAGCCAGATCCCAGCTGGAGTGTAAGCTCAATGTACTCTTCTCCTTGTGCTCTGGGGGCTTGTTTGTGAGGGTACTGGGGAGATAGCTGGGTGCAGAATCTGCTATGGAGCTGAGCTGAGTAAGTCAAATGGGTACCATCCCCCACCCCACCACCACACACACATTGGCATGACTGTGCCAGTCCTTCTCATGGACTTCATTTCACATATCATTTATTTCATGTAGCATGGTCTTGTGGATTGGGCACCAGACTAGGGTTCTTCTGTTTCAAGCTCTGCCATTCACCTGCTGTGTGAACTTGGGCAAGTCGCTCCCTCTCTGCGTGCCTCTGTTTCTCCTCCCACCTTTGTCTTCTTGCCTGTTCGGACCATAAGCGCTTTGGGGCAGGGGATGTCGCTTACTCTGTGTATGTATAACACCTAGCACAACGGGGCCCCAAACTCGATTCAGGCCTCTGGGCGCTACTCGAACCCAGATAATAACGAATTCCAAATCCGTTCCTGGTGAAACTCCACAGACTCCAGTAGAGTTACGCCAGAATTTCAGTTGGCCTATTGCAGCACAGGTTGTTGCAATGGGATTTTCTGGCTCACTCCTGTGCCCCCAATGGCTAGCTATAAGGTGCCCTCGCCCGTAGTGACTATTGGTGCTCGGCGGTGGTGACACTTTATTATCAAGGATTAATTTAGCCAATACAATTAGCTAGGCTCTAAATTCAGAGTTTACGAGTATTAGATGTGACACTAGCATTAGATGTGCATTTAGGTTAATGAAGCTGGCAGCGTTCTGATTTATGGTAACTAGTTGAAGGGAACAGAGGCAAATTTCCAAACTTGTGTAGAGCCTGTCAGCAATATGTCACTGAATAGGCAGACCCAGCTCTTGGCAGTTATGGCAGGTACTGTAGCAATCTCAGGAGGCTGACAAAAATTAATCCTTCAGACTCTGTTAACCTCATATGCTGAGCCCAACTAAAGACAAGATTTAGAGCCAGTAGCAGCGGCATCCTAGAAAGAGGAGCAGACATTCTGTTCATATTCATGTGGACCGGCATGCTTTCAGACCATTGTGGTGTAATGTGGTCATGCCTGGGTGGGCAAGTGGTTATAAGTGGGGTGGCCAACACATGGTCTAATGCTGCTCATGGAGTTACCCAAAGTAGCCCTCTGGCCATACTAATTTTCAATGCAGAGTTGCAGCTTGCAGAGACTACAGGTCCCACCATGCAATGCTCCATCTTGAGCAATAGCCAGACTGCACTGCATGCTGGAACGTGCAGGTTCTGTGGACCACGTCTCTGGACAGCTGCAATCACCTGCTTTCTATCTGTCTGTCTAAGGTAGGTATATATAGCACCAGTCACTACAATATCTTGACACTGTTGCAAATTAAATGTGGCTCTCAGGCTCCTGGCAAGTTGTCAGTCTAGACCTCTCTGTTAGATAAAGTTCACTTTATGGGCCAGTAGCTCTTCTCAGTTACATCCGTACAATGGAGTTCCCCAGTGACAGGCGAATGTGCCATGGTCTCTGCTGCTTTTCTCTCTCTGCATCCTTTCAGAATGGAGGTGAGAATTGTACTAGGAACTACATGTCTGTGAAAGATGCTGCAGCAAATAGCAGTGTATTGCAATTCACCATATTGGATTAGTATTTGTTATTTGTAATGAAATAGCATCTAGATGCCCTGACTGGGCATATTATGCTTGACACTGTACATGCACTTAGTAAGTGACAGTCCCTGCTTCAAAGAGCTTACAGACTCCAGAGAGAAAAGGAAAAGTTATCCCCTTCCTACAGATGGGAAACTGAAGCATGGAGAGATTAAGTGATTTGCACACAGTCGCTGGCAGAGCCAGGGAACAAATCCAGATCTCCTGTCCCAGACCATCAGACCATCCTTCCTCAATTTTAAATGATTATTTCCAATGCCTACTCCAAGCGTTGAGTCTGCATTCATTCACTAGCGCTGTACCCCAACAATCAGCAATGCTCACACCCCCTCCTCCTTTGGGATCTGGGTTCTGCATGGACGAGTCTCTGTCCACCTGGAATGTTTGTGAAGGAGCGTATCCCAGAAGAGCCTTTAATCGCTGCAGGGAGATGTATCTCCCTCTACACACTCCTGTCTGATTCACAGCTGTGCAGGGGTGCTCGGCTCCTTACAGAAGCTCTGCAGCTGATTGTGCTGCAATTAAATTACTCTCAGTTAATGCCTTTCATCTCCTGGCTGGTAACAGATTAAATTTTCAGCACTCCAGACAGAGAAGGTGTGAAGGAAAGCAAGGAAGGGAGGAAGAGAGTGAATGAATGTAAGAGATGCCTGAGGGTCAATTCCTGACTGGGTGTTACACTCAGTCTGGATGTGCTATAGGTCCATTGTTACTCTTTAAGGGACTCTGAGGGACACTTAGCCCCTGGCAGGATCAGTCTCTAAGAGAGAGATTTTTGATTACAAAGTGGTTCCCAAAGGTTACCTGCTCCTTATAGATTAATTCCAGTGTGACCCTGGTAAGACCACCGGCCTCTGAATTCCACCTGCTCCAATCCTTGGATAGAGATAAGGCACTTGACATGATCACTGATGGTACATTAAACGTATGTCCCAACAAAACCATAGCTGCTTAGGAATGTCAGAACTGTCACTATGCTGTGCACTGCGACTTCTGGGAACTTGGTGGCGATTGCTAGGATTAGTACGCAATGCCTTCACCCTGCACTGAAAGGACAGGCACCTGCCAAACGAGCTAAAGGAGACCCTCCACACTCTGTTAGCAATGCAGAGTCTACGACACACAGCTGCCCAGTTTGGATTCTATCCAGTAGTGGTTAGTGGTGTGCGCACACACACACTCATTATACTACACGTTTCTTTAAATCTAATTCTACAGAGATCTTTGTAAGGCTCATAATCTTGCACCACCCCAGATCTCACTCAGGGGGACAGCATCCTGACTAGCAAAAAAATGCCTAGGCCAGCTGTGCTACTTGTGAACACACCTTTATGCTCCCATCCCCATTATCCATCCCAGAAGTAGCCAGAAGCCAAGCCACTTACTACCTCGCCTTTCAATGTGTCAGAGGAAAGACTGAAAGCATAATTAAAACCACCCCCAACTAGAGCTGACAATTAAAACTTAAAACCAATTTAGGTCACCCAGCACAATGTACGTCCAATATTTCTGACAGAAGCACTTCAGTGGCCCACCCACTGCCTCTCTTTAGGTGGAATTATAAATCCAGTATTAATTGCAAGATGTATCTTTTGGATTCCTGTGATTGTCAGACAAAGCTTTTATATGACAGTTGAGCCGAGTGGAAGCTTATAACTCTGTTGTTTACCTAGTGACGAGTGAGCAGGGCTCAATCTGGCACACCAAGGCATGGAAGATTTAGAACTGCGTAGGACCAGGAAGGCCGATGACTTATTCCAAAAGGTGAGTTCATGAGAATTCAAGCCAGGTTGGCATCGGGGTTTGGAAGGGCTGTGGCTACTTATTGCCACTTCTCAGGAGGAGAAAAATAACAACCCCAAATTGCATCACCAAAAGAAGGGCCTTACCTCGTACAGGCAGGCTGCTCCTTCCTTCTGCCTTGTGATCCACACCATTTTGCATGGAGCATAGTGTAAAGCCACAGGGTCAGTAACAGCGCTGCAAGCCTCACTGAGATTGTAGGGATGGGACCATGAGCATGGGCCCTCCCTTAGGCCCCATTTCAGGAAGGTATTTAAGCATGTGCTTAACTTTAGGTGCCCAGGTAATTCCATTGATGTCAATGAGAGTGCTTAGGCACTTAAGAGATAGGCACAGACTTAAGTGCCTTGCTGAAGCTGGGCCTTAAGCACCAATCAGTGAGAGTGAGGCTTGGCGAATCTGGCCACATAGTCTGTTTACTAGATTCCCCAGCGGTGAGGGTACAGGGAGGTCTCATAGGGCATTTTGAATGAGAACAGCTAGTAGGCAGACAGGATTCCAGCCTTTCGAGCTGCGTGGCCCAGAAGAGTAGGTGTTTGGGGGCCTCAGGGTATGTGAGCTGAGCTCTGTAGGGAGGTGCGCCCAGTGCCCAAAGCCCGGCCCCATGCCAGGCAGTCAGGAGGAACAGCTGGGGCCCCCAGCAGAAGCGCTCATGGCAGGGCTCCCACAGATAGTCTCCAAGAAGGAGAGAGATGGGGATCCTCTGGGAAGATGTGTTTGCAGAAAACTAGCAACACATGCACATGGTAGCAGCCCAGATGTGCCTCCTCAGGCAGATGGAGGTATCTAGCCCTGCCCTTCCTGGTTGTGTTAACAGAGAGCTGCAGACGGGCTGAGCTGAGGAGCTGGCAGAGCAGCTGATGGGTAGGTTTGGCAACAAGGACTCCAGATGGCAGCTGCTAAGGCTTCTGGTGAGAACCAGCTCAGCTGTTGTGTGGTTAAAAATGACCCATTTGCACAAAGATCAGCATTGATCCTTCCCTGAATTCTTGCTCTCCCTAAGGCCCAGCCATGGAGCAGGGGCCTCAGCAAGAATCCCCCTCTGTCTGGCAGACACCTCCCAAGAAGCTGTTCCCTGGCTGCTCAGAGGCTCCATCAAATGTCTCTTTCCCTGCTGGTCCCCAGCTGCAGTCTGTAGCCTCTGATCCTCAGAGCAGAACACCCTTTCCCCCAGTGACCCAGAAACAGAGAGGCTCAATGGGTCAAACTCATCTGTGGTGTAACTCCACTGATACCCTCAGGGGTGTAAGTTCAGGGCAGAAGGTGATTAATTGAAGTCAGGTTTAATTTGATCCACTCCAGGGCTTTCTCCACCCCTTCCCCTGCCCCACCCCCCACCAAGTCCTGGATCACTTACTGATGGGCGGGAACTAATTTCTCAGCAACTGGTGTGAGGATCACAAGGGATGAGTGGTGGACTTTATGCGTCTTCTATGTCACCTTTTGTGTGTGTGTGTGGGAAGCTCCTTGTGGAAACCTTCTGAACCCTCTCCCTGTGGAACTGACTCTGTAACTGATCTCAGTGGGTTTCTCCAGAGGAAACAAGCAGATCTGCTGGCCCATGGCTCCATCACGGCAGAGATAGCTCTGGGGCTGTGTCATTAGGAATCATGTGAGTGTGTATGGGACAGGGCAGGAGACCAAGAATAATACTTGGTTCTTCTCCCTCAGACTACATCCAAAGGTCTTAACCTGCTTTGCAGATACCATGGATCAGCCCCAAGAACACGCCTGGAGGTGGATTAGATTGTCCCCCTTGTACAAATGGGGAAACTGAGGCATAGAAAGGCACAATGACTTGCCCGAAGGCATGCCCTGAGTCAGCATGGCAGAGCTGGGACCTGATCCAAGATCTTCTGATTCTCAGTCTCGTTCTTGGGGACCACATCTCCCAAAGGGTGGTATAAGCTATCGGAGACCTAACTCCCTGGAATTTGTCATTGGACCCGATTCACCAAGGTGCAGCCTACACACAATTCCAGTGCGGAAGCTGTAGGAACTTATCACCTCTGTAAACCAGGCCCATCCCAGACCTGCCCCTAGAGCATGGTTCCATCTGGTCCCAGGGCAGCTGGTGAGCCTGAGCCTAGATCCGCTCCCTCCAGCTCCTCCCAGGGGCTGGGCTGCACTGTGTCTGCTGGGAGCAGCACAAGCAAAACTTGAGTGCCAAGGCCACTTCATTATGACATTAAAAAGCGAGAGTAAATCATTTTTATGGTCCAAGACAATTAGGATCCTTCCCTTTTTGGCCCAGGCTGCCTCACACGCAGACTGTTAAAGAAATGGATGAAGTGCCTGTAGATGGCACAGTTACTGTTCTCTCTGCTCGTCTCTGGGAACCTAGGTTCGGATCCTGAGTAGCCCAAAGGGTGTGAATGCCTCCTCCTTAAACCCTCCTGCTGGGTATTTATCCACATCACAAAACAAAGTGACAGGGACAGCAGAGGGTGCTGCAGGTTGGGGTGCATGGGCATTGGCAGAGCTGTGGGTGTGAGCCCAGGACTGGAATATCACAGGGTGCTGCTGGCTGGGTCTTAGGGGCATTGTCCAAGCCACATATAGGAGGTTCAAGATTAAAAGAGCAGGAGGAAGTGCGTCAGGGCCGAGCTGCATTAGCAGAGCACTTGGAGGAGTCTTGCCCAACAGCTGCGCTCTCCCTGGCTAGCACCAGCGCAGGTCGGGTAGCCCTTCACTTCGGTGAGCGCTAAATCCAGCTCCAGAAATCGAATGAGAAAAATACCAAACCTGGAGGGATGTTGGCGAAAGGAAAGTGGGTTTGGCTTTTTTTCTTAACTGTGCAATTGGCTGGCGCAGGCACAGGGAGGATGCTGACACAAACATGATTTCCTAGGGCAGCTCCAGAGACACACACGCTCCCTCCCCATCTGCGTGAAGGCTGAGTTCAGCCCGAGGGGGCTTATGAGAATTCACGACTCATTTTCGGGAGATTGCAGAGAAAGAAGATGCTTTGAACACACAGCAACAGGCCCAGCTGCCCCCCACCTCCTCCTGTCTCCCTTCCCTAACCACCGAGGAAGGATCCTGCAGCCCCAAGACTGATCGCTCTGTCTCACAATGCAATGAGGCACAATTAATCAAGACTTGAAGGCTGCCTCGACCGTGGAGTGGAGTGAACAGGACAGAGAGACACAACTGGCAGTTCCCACTCGTCTCCTGGCAGTTTTATGATAATTGGAAGGAGAAACAGAAGTAATTAACAGGCGCCTGACACAGGGAAAATTAAATACTTGGGCCTTTTCCCCTTCAGTCATACTTAATCCTAAAGACTCAGTAGAACGTCCAACTCAAACAGCCCAGAGGAAGAAAGAACCTCTCTTCAGCCATCATCCCCACTGTCTGCACAGCCACAGACCACACACACAAACACTCTGTATGCCACACCCATCCTGCACACGCAGACACACTCCACGCACACCCTTTACACACTCACATATGCGCATGCACACACAGGTAATACACAGACACTGTGCACACTCTGCCTAGACAACCAACCAGCACACCACACGCCGTGCACACCCTGCCCCTCTACACCCCCCCCCCCATTCTGCATGTGCTCCCACCAGGCACACCCTGCCCCCCCCCCACTACACACAACATATATCCTATGTACATACACCTCCTCCACAATCCTACATTTGCACACCCTGTATAAACACCCTCCCAGGCTCATCCGGTGTATATACATACACCTTACATGCACACACCATGTGCAACACACACGCATACACCACATGTGCACCCTGTGGATCCACATGCACATGGCTTTGAGCAACACTTACCAGGACCTAGCTTTGGAAGAGAATGAGCTTCCACAGAGCCCTGACAAGAGAGAGCTGTCCCCATTCATTCATTCCAGCTAAAGGACTCAGAGAGCCCAGGCTTGCTGGCCAGGAGTCCCTGCCACAGGTGGAGTGTCTCTGCATGACAGCTGCTCCCTGATCTACCAGCTGCTGAGACGTCTCTGCCCTTCCAAAGCCCTTGGAGAAGAACTGCCCTTGGAAATCCTTCCCACCTTCTACAAGGGGGTACTGGGAGTGGAGGTGGAATGCTGGGGAAGAGGTGGGCCATGGGGTGGCTTTAGTTCTCTGATATTTCAGCTGCACGGGGATTTCCCTTTGTTTATGGCACCAGCTTTGGGGATGGGGATGAGTCTAACACAGACAGAGAGGCTGGGCCAGTTCCTATTCTGGCCTGTTAGACTCTAAAGACTTCAATAGAGTAATTCCAGCTATACCCCAGCCCTGAACATGGCCCAGTGTTTTCTCCTTTGGCCCCACACAGCTCATCGGCACTAGAGAAGGGATGGGACATGACAGGACAGGTCCCCCTGATGCCTGGGGCTCCTCCATTCATCTCCTTCCCCTGGTTGTGGGAAGTGTATGCAGGCAAAGGGCAGAGAGAAAGGAGGCCCCTGAGCTCCCAGCCCAGACTCACCTCCTTGCCTCTTCACACACCTGCTTTCAACACTGCTGAGCCTAGATTGTGCAGGTGACTCTTCTGCCTTCCAGGTGGAGAAGGGAAGCCAGGCGGCCTCTGCCTCCCTCTTTCGCTGGCAGGGTCCCCCTGTTGCACCCAGGGCTGCTGGTCGCTATCCTGAGCTGCATTTCTTCTCGTCTGGGGCAAGAGGCACTGCGGGGGGCACGACTCCACCCTTGCTGACATTCCTCCCCGCCCCCTGCAAAGCCCAGCTGCCACTGCCCAGAAAGGAAAGTGACACCAGACACTGCTGCTGCCCCTTGGAATGCCATGGGGCCTCCTGGATGAGACAATCCCTTGCCGGCTGCTCAGCTGTTCTTTCCTTCACCAGTGCCTGAGCTCCCTCCACCCCACACCGTCTCTCTGTAGGATCAGGCGGGATCAGCTTTCCCGGGCCTGAGAGAGGAGGAGTGTTGTGGTAACAAGGGAACTCTAAAAAAGAGAATCTGAGATTCCTAGGACAGACAAAGCAGGAGGGCTGGACAACACGTCTCCAACCAGCCCTACAAGAGGTTAGCAAGGGAACCACTGAGCTCCCGGCAAACCTCCGGGCCAGTTCAGGCCTGTCTGGGGAACCCAGCAAAGACATCCAATAGGGTATCCCCAGACTGCAAGCCCCAGACTCAGTGTGAGACAAATGCCTGTCCCAGGCCTCTGGGCACGCTCAGTCCCCCAGGGTCTTGGGGTGGGGAGATAGGAAGCTGGTTCTAACAGAAGCATGCGAAAGGGAGCCCCAGGGGGACAACTCTGCCGGGAAGGAGGTGGGGTGAAGTAGCACGGGGGTCTGTGCTAAGAGCTCTACCCAACATCGTGATTTGTACAAGGGTTTGGGGGTCAGAGCAAATGAAGAAACCCAGAGTCAGACATGAGGGTTTGGGATAGTCCACGTGATTGGGCCAGCAGAGGTGAGGAGCCAAGGGAGGGGCTCTTTAACCAGGGCTGCAGGAAGTTGGAGAGCACCAGGAGGCAAGAGGTTAAAATAAAACAGGGGCTTGGCAATCTTTATCCTGCTGGAGAGGAGTAGCTGCTGTCAGGATCGATAGAGAGCTTCCATTTCTTTCAATAGGAGTTAGGTGCCTAAACACCTCAGGCTCTGGGCCTTCACCCTCTAGCAGGAGAGGCTCATGGTTTTAGCGCTGAAGGTTTCCGGTTCAAACCCTGCTCTGGGCCAGTCACACAAATCCCAGTAAATGGTACTGGCTACAGAATGTCCCAGGCTATGACTTGATATCATATCCGAGGCTATCATGTCCCCGGCTATGACTTGATATCCGAGCTACAGCCTCCAGCAGGTGGAAAACAGGGCAGACACTGAAGCAGCTCAAGGGAAGCAGGTGGGCCTGGCAACAGTGGGTCTCAGCTGCTGTGCTGGGCTCCATCTGAGTGCTGGGGCCAGAGATGGCTGTGACTGTGTGACAGGATGTGAGTGGAATAAGGCCAGCTGAGGAGGGAGCTGGGCTCTGCTCTAGCCAGGAGGGGAATTTTCCTGTTGCTGTGTACCCCCCTCGGGGGCGACTGTGTTGGGGCCTTTTGAGTTTGATGGACTGATGCGGACACACGCCCACTCACATAGCCAGACTCTTGCCGTCTGGAGAGAGCTGTGTCACTCAATGGCTTTGAAGCCTCTGCTTTTATTGTTTTACCAATTGTAAAGGTCAGTCGATAGTGCATCGACCGCGTTGTCATTTGCCAGAGACTGTGCTCCAGAGGCCTTTCCGTGCTTTGGTCCTTGCAGCTGCTGCAGCCTCTGGCTGTTCATTACTCTTTGGATTGGGAATGTTGGTATTTCTGAGAGATGGAGAGCACCAGGAACACAGCAGCTGGGCAAGATTTGGAGAGGGTGTGAAATGCATTAACCTAAGCAAGACAGAAGTGAGGTAACAGGTAATCAGTGCTGCAGCCTCTGATGCCTACGTCAGCCATGAGCCTTGAGCTGGACTGCAGCATGGACAGACACACGCCTGAACTCCTGGGACTCAGTACCAAAGAGTGCCAGCAGCTGCCCTAGCCAGAGGGAGACAGGGCCAGAGGGCAGACAGCCAAGGAGCCCTGGGCAGTCCAAGAGTGGCTATGTCTTACACAGATCTGACACGGAGTGGGAGGGGAAAAAAGCTTTCCCTCTTCTGCACAGACAGTTCTTGGATGGGGCTGCAACAGAACAGAAGCCAGGGGTCCTTGCTAGCTGGGGTACAGTGTGTCCACCTTCCAGATGGATAAAACATAGTGAGGTGGCTAATTTGTTTGCACCACGAAACCTCACAGCCTTCCCCAGTAAAGGGTCCCAAAGACTCCACAGGTTTCAGAGTAGCAGCCACGTTAGTCTGTATTCGCAAAAAGAAAAGGAGAACTTGTGGCACCTTAGAGACTAACACATTTATTTGAGCATCAGCTTTCGTGGGTTGGCAGCCAGCAAATGCCTGATCCTCTCCCTGGCTGCCAAAACCTTCCAAGGTTCATTCTCTCCTTCCTCCACCCCCCACCCCCTGTCCTGCCTTCTGTCCATTCAGCATGTGCATTTGCAGCATGGCGACAGTGACTGGAATGTGGATGTGGGAGGCACCCTGGGCGAGTGCGTCAGAGCTTGGCACGCCGGTCACTTCCCCTGGCTGTGTGCACACAGGCAGCTGAGTGATGCAGTGCAGAGGCCACAGGCCAGTGAAAGTTGCTGTCCAACGCGATACCAATACCCGTCTCTTGCACAGCACCTCTCAACCCCCTCCACTGACATGACTGAACCCCACCTCAGAACCCCTCAACTAGGCAGCTCAGGATCATTATCCCCATTTTACAGGGTGGGAAGCTGAGAGGCAGGGAGGGGGCAGAACTGGGGTAAGGTTACTCAGAGAGGCAGCAGGAGAGCTGGGACTAGAACCCAGGAATCCTGACGCCCAGAGCTGCCCACTAGTGCCCCAAGCCACACTCCCTCCCCTGGACTAACACCATGATAGTGTGATGATTGCTGATGCGAGGTCTTTCCCTTCCCCCAGCAAGTGCTACTCATGGCGGGGGATGGGGATGCTTTGTCCTAACTGACTCCTGTCCTTCCTACCTGGGCAATGGGCCTCTGCGGGGCACCCAGTCCCTCCACCAGCCCCGGGAGTGAGCAGGGGGCCCTGTGGGATTAAAACACCTGTAGCACCTGCCCTTGCTGGCGGGAATGAGTGGTAGGAATTTGCTGCCATCTGCTGTCACTACTGTGTCATTGCAGCCCTCATGCCAAGTTTGCTTTAGATCAAGGGCCTCAAACTCAAATGACCACGAGGGCCACATGAGGACTAGTACATTGGACCGAGGGCCGCACCACCGGCCGCTTCCCCAGCCCCGCCCCCACTCCACCCCTTCTGTGAGGCCCTGCCCCTGCCCCGCCTCGTCCCACCCCTTCCCTGCCCCCATTCCAACCCCTTCCCCTTGCTGGGGAGAGCAATTCTCCAGGGGACCCACAAAGGGAGGCTGCTGAGGGGATAGATGGAATGACCTGGCCATGCCCCCCACCTCACCCCTTTTGGGGCTGGGCTGGATCTCTGCAGGCCCCGTTGCAGCTGCTTCTTTCTGCCATAGCTTCCCTGCAGTGGGCATCCTGCTGCTAGGGCCCAAGGCCTGCAGGGGTAAATCTGACTCCCAGGCCACAAGGACCCTAGAGCTGACACCATGAGCTTCTCTTCCCCAACCCTTTCCCTGCTGTAGCTCAGCTCACTGCAGTGGGGAGACTCTGGATTTACACTGGGGTGTGTGAGAGCAGGGTCGGGCCCCAGCTCTCTTCTGGGAGCGGGTTTGCTCTGCAGGCCCCATCAGCACTTACACAGGGAAGGGGGAGGAACAATCATGTTTTCAGTCCATACGAGCAAGCCAAGAATAAAGGGAGAAAACATCCAGCGGAGGGCAACAAAAATGATTAGGGGACTGGAACACATGACTTATGAGGAGAGGCTGAGGAACCTGGGATTGTTTAGTCTGCGGAAGAGCAGAATGGGGGCGGATTTGATAGCTGCTTTCAACTACCTGAAAGGGGGTTCCAAAGAGGATGGATCTAGACTGTTCTCAGTGGTAGCAGATGACAGAACAAGGAGTAATGGTCTCAAGTTGCAGTGGGGCAGGTTTAGGTTGGATATTAGGAAAAACTTTTTCACTAGGACGGTGGTGAAACACTGGAATGTGTTACCTAGGGAGGTGGTGGAATCTCCTTCCTTAGAAGTTTTTAAGGTCAGGCTTGACAAAGCCCTGGCTGGGATGATTTAGTTGGGGATTGGTCCTGCTTTGAGCAGGAGGTTGGACTAGATGACCTCCTGGGGTCCTTTCCAACCCTGATATTCTAAGATTCTATGATTCTAAGGGCTTGCTGGGGGCTCAATCATGCACCTCAGAGTAAGCTAACAGTGCCCCCAACCCAGGACCCTTCCCAAGTAACGTTCTTGAGCAGTAGGCTTGTTTTCAGAGAGGCCGGCCACTCCCAAATCCCACCGAAGTGACTGGCAGCTGCAGGGGCCCAGTTCTTGGGCAATCAGGGCACCGGGGTCTGAGCTCCTCCGCCCTGCAGCCCAGCTTGATAACAACCACAGCACACTTCTTTTGCAACACCGTGAGTTCTGTGCCCTCAGCCCCACCCCAGCACCCAGCTGGGACGATGGCTGGGAGCGGAAAGGAGACAAGAAGGGACTCCATCTTTTTGTAAGCACAAGCCCCAAACCCTTGAAGTTCCCTGAGCTGCCAGAAGGAGGAGCCCTGAGCTCACAGCTACTGAGGGAGTGGCTGCACTTAACCCTCCCTGCTTTCTTGGAGAGTGTAAGGGGGCAGGGGGCCTTGTCCGGGTTACTTAATTTCGTTGCAAGCTCCGGGGAACATGCAGCTGCTCCCAGGGCAGGAGACGGGAAGCTGAGAACCAGCTTTCCTTAAGCCAATGGCAGGTGCTGCAGGCACAGTTCACTGAGCTTGCAAAGAATCCATTTCCTAGGGGGCGGGGTCCAGGAGAGGATGAATATTGGAGCCTACAGAGCCCCACATCAGGAGAGGCCAGGGTTTCTGCCTGGGTTCACCAGGATTCACGAAACTACCTCTCCAAGGTATTTGGCAAGCACCTGTCCCCCCTGCTGTGTGAGAACGAGGAAGTATTGGGACCCGGTTCCCCTCCTGGGGTAGCCACGGGCACCAGTGCAAAGCAGATGCTACAGCAGTGGAAATCGGGAGTCACGCCTCTGGAGTTACACCGCTGTAATCAGGAGTGACTCTCGTGGAGTCCCTGGAGCTCACAGCCATGTGTCATATTTTCTTCTGCTTCTGTTTATGATGTTCTTCTTTCCAAAAAATAAGTTAAAAAAATTACACAAAAGAAAAAGGGTGCAAGCGCAATGAGCTAGCCCTCCCGACGCCGGGCTCAGGGCTCAGTCTGTCTGTGCCCATGTCTCTCTGCAGAGCTTTGTCATGTCACACTGCTCCCGCTGTCATGCGTTGCGGGCTCGCTTCTGTCTTGACCTGGGCCATGTGTGTTTAAAGGGGATGGGCAGCATTCACATTTGGAGTAAGACCTCCCCTGCCCTCGCCGGCCCAGTTCAGCCTTCTTTGGAAGAGGAGCACAGCCCCTGAAATCTCCGGGGACCACAGCCTGCACTGTGTCTCTGCAGCCAAGCCAGCATCTGGGCAGCAGCCAGCACAGGTTTCTCAGCCTCTCGACTCAGTTGGACTTTGCACTACAGACATAAGCAGGATCAGTCAGGGAGAGGTGATGAGTGTCTCGGCTTTAGATGATCAGCCTCTAATTTCCAACAAAAAAATGGCCCTTTTCCTATTCTGTCCCGCTCCCAGCCCCACGTCTTCCAGTGGTGTTGGAGGGCACCTTACCTGTTGTCTCCCCATATCCCCGTTTCCAGCCCTGACAAGCTTGGGAGAGGGGAACAGAGGCAGCTGCTATGAAAATAACTACAAGGAGCTCCTTCAATCCAGGCTGAGGAATCTGAGGGCCAGATTCTGTGCTGTGTCTCTGCAGCTCAGAATAGCCTCCAGCAATGCCTCCTCCTGCTCTGAGCACGCCCCCTCCTGCCCCCACCGTGTCCCACACCAGTAGCTGTGCAGAGGGTGGCATCGGGCTGCCTAGGCTGCCACTACGCCACCCCGTTTCCTTGGGGGAATTCCTGAGAGGGCTGCTTTGGTGCCTTTACACCCCCAAAGCTACTGTTGCCCTGAGTCTAGCTAGTGAGCTCCCTGCCTGAGCTTTATTGATCAAAGCTTCAGTGCGCCCCCAGAGCACTTCCGAGACTTGTCTGAGCATGTATTGGACTCAGCGTAAGGCCTGGGGTGGGTTTCCTGGGGTGACCTGGTCTCCTCTTCACCTGTTCCACATCCCTGCTGTGACCCAGACAATCACGGTATCTGCCAACAGGCCGGCTGGGCCACCCTGTTATGGGGCAGGGCAGATTCAAGGGGCTATTGCAGTCGGCAGCATGAAAGGATAGTCCCACATCCCCCCAGGCGCTGCAACAAGATTGGTGAGGGTGGCTGAACCCCCGAATCACTGTCCATGGACGACAGGGCCTTAGAATGCCGTGTGTTTGGGGAAGCCTACAGCAGGCTTCCTATGTCGGCACAACAGATGCAGGCGAGGCACACTTCCAAGCCAGCTTCCCACGCCTTCCTTCCTTCCTCTGAGCCCACTTGCCTTGTGTTGTTATTTCCCCATGTTTTTCTTTTGCGAGAGTCCTTATCCAGAGCTATGCCCATATTACAGTTGGGGGGATGGGACCCTAACACCCTTTGGCAGGGGCTCGGGAAATGCACCAGGCCCTGTGAAGAGGAGCAGCTGACGTCTGCCCAGCAGAGTGCAGATTCAAGCAGCACCGTTAGCTGGTGCATTGCAGAGCGGAGGCTTCTTTGTGGCAAGAGGCTGCTTTAGGAAACAGCTTGGTCTGCTAGGCACAAAAGCCCAGATATTCAAAGGTATTTAGGCACCTAATTCCCCACAGAGCTGGGCCAAAAGGGCTTCATTCCCCCCCACCCATAATGTACATGTTGGTATCTAGCTTCTTTATCCCTTTAGCTGAGAGTCATTTCTAAGGGCCTTCCTGGCGCTCTGGCTAGAGCTTGATACGATGCATGGGAAATGCACAGATTCCTGCAGTGCGCCATACCTTGACAGACAGATACACAGACGAGCTTCTCTTGCACACTCACGCAGTACACCTGTACCCGCACGCTTGACCACCTGCTCATGTACACACCTGGGGCTTTCCGTACCTGAGAGGGGGTTGTGGCAGCTCCCATTGATTGGCTTTCCTGTTCCACACTGTGGCCCCATTACCAAAATTCCCAGGGACTTCAGCAAGGCCAGGATTCCCCCTGGTGAGTTTTAGGTGTTTGCAAGTGGGATAGGAACCCAGGATACAATCAAAGTCAATGCAAAGTTCCTGCAAATTCTAAAAGCAAGGCATGTGTGTGTGTGTGTGGAGGGGGGTGCTGTTGTATGCATGAATGCACATGCACAGGTGCTAGCATGCATGTACGTGTAAATAGCCACAGGAATACATGCCCACATGTGTAAACATGCGTACACACATCTGTAGACATGTACACTCAGGCTCTTGCACCCTTTTAGAACTGGGCTCTCTGATTTCCTCCCTAGATGTATTAACGGCTCAGTCCTCCCTTTATACTGGGGCTTTCCAAGCTGGGGACAAGGGGGCTTCCTGCGGCAGTTGGAAGGATCCCCATTTCCACGCCCAGCATCCCGTCTCTGTCTGACCTCGGCCTTCCCCACAAGGTGAGCTTTAAGCACTTTTAATGCTCCAAAGTGTGTGGGGGGTGGAATTGTTCATTATTAAATGGCCCTTCCTTCCCTCCAGTGCTAAATCTAGATTTAGTGGGAGTACAGCTTCCATTACCAATGAGAACAGGGACATCACAAAGGGCTTTGTATTTCAGGAAGCCTCATTAGAGATTTAAATTATACAAATGGGCTTTTTCCCAGAGATCCTCATTAGCTGGGCATTTGCGTTTAATCCCTCACTCTTCCACTAGCCCCTCGCCCTGTTGTCCCGCGTCTCCCTCCAGGGCAGGCCGCATCCTCCACTACGTGGCATTGGAGTCCTGTTTACCGTGACATAGTCCCTGGGCTTCGTGGGGCCGTGTGCAGCGGAGAAAAAGCACGCAAAGAAAAAAGTAGGGATTTGGGAGAGGGGCTGGGGGTGGAGGGGTGCTGGGGTGGGAGCAAGAGGGTGTCTCAGGCGTGACAAGCGAGATCGTCCCCGGGGATTCTGCACAATTTCCCTGTCTTCTGTTTCAAAGGCTAGTCTGAGTCTCCCCTGGGAACAGCCAGAGGAGTCACCGGGGGTTGGTGGATCTCTTACTAAGATCGGTTCTTGCAGGGTTTTTCAAGCCTCATAGAGTGAAATACAAGCACAGGCCTATTCACTAGCACGTGCCACACACACCTATTCACCAGTATCCGCTACACACACCTATTCATTGGTGTCTGCTGGGGCTGCACACACACCTATGCAGTAGTATGCACTGCACACACTCCTATTCACTAGTACCCGCCACACACCCCTATTCACTAGAATCCACTGCGCAAACTCCTGTTCACTAGCACCTGCCACATACACCTATCGTTAGCACTGCTGCACACACACCCCCAGCTGCCAGTGCATGTTACCCCTACAAGGTCACCCGTCTGTAAAACACTTCCTGTTAAATACACATCTGGCAAACATGACATGCCCAGAGCTCTGGTCATTTGCACGGGCAGGACATTGTAGGCACACCCAGGCCTGTCCACGACTGGTCTGATTTGCACACGGATTGAGCTCCTGCTGTTCCCAATAACTTTACTGGGAGCCGTGGGCAACACCTCGGAAGCCCAAGCCCTTCATGTGTGAGGGGCTGTCTTCACCACAAGCACAGTCATGTTGTAGGGACCACGTGTCACACGGCTGTCTCCCAACATGGCCAGGCTTGTTTTCTGCTCAGGCCCTGGCCACGTTTTAATGACACCCCAGAGCCAGGCTCCAGCCATGGACATCCTGACGCTGTGCACACTCCCGGCTCTGAGGGAATCGTCACAGCGCATCGCCAAGCGCTCACACGAGGATGCGGAGGCTCATTATCCCCATGTCACAGATGGGGAAAGTGAGGTAAATGAGTAGCCCAAGCCCCAGACGGGGAGTCGGTGTCTCGTAGCTGGTAGACCTGGATCTCAGCTTCAGGTCAGGAATTCCTGGCTCCCAGCCCCATGCTGGGTTCTTTAGGCCATGCAGCCTTTCTAACAAACATATAGACACACACACGCACCCCTGCACATGGATCCATGCACACACACGTGCACAGGCGGATTAAGGTTTCATGGGGGCCCTGGGCCAGAGCAAGTGGGGGGCCCCCTCCCCACACCTTCCGCCTGTGGTCCTGCCCCCGTTCCGCCCCTTTCGCCTGCGGCCCTGCCCATGGCCTCACACCAGTCTGCCCCTCCGCCCCGCAGCCCCACCTCTGTTCCACGCACGGTCCCACCCCATTCCACCCCCCCCCCACTGTGACCCCGGTTTGCTCCTTTCTGTCCCCCTTCCCCACTGCAGCTCCAAGACCAGAGAAGCTCTGTCCCATCCCCCCCTCCCCCCGCCAGGGCCCTGGGGCTGCAGCAAGGAGTGAGAACTCCCCCAGCCCTGAGGCCACGGCAGGGAGCCAGAGCTCATCCAGTCCTGGGGCCGCAGCTGGGGTCTGGGTGCTGGGGCTTCCCCCACCCGCCCGGTGCTGCTGCTGGGGAGCAGAGAGGGGTCGGGGCGTGGGGGCTTGCCCTGCCCTGCCCCGGCGCATGTCTACTGGGGGTGGGGCACCCATTTTTCCAGGGCCCCCCACTTGGCCGGGGCCCCTGGGCGAGGGCCCCGTGGGCCCATTGGCTAATCCACCACTGCACACATGCACCTACACTTGGGCTTTTTGTATATGTGCACAATTCTGCTCCCTGTGTTCAGGTTCAGGCCTCGGCCTTCTGGCTCCCCCCAGTTCATCGCTGTGCACTGTGCAGCCCGGAGACGCCTTTGCATTGACAAAAGACACCGGAGCCCTGCCCCTTCAGAAATTCTCGCTGCTGGTGAGAATCTGGAGCAAAGCGGCTGCCTGCCTCAAATGCTTCACTGCTGCCATGGCAACTGAGGAAATACCTGCAGATTTCCCCGGTGAGGGGGAGAGGGAGAAGCCTCAGCGTCCCCCAGGGCCCTGCCAGGCGCCTCGCCTCCCTCCTGCAGTCACCAGGCCAAAACAAGGCCGAAAGAGAGATTCCCCCAGGAGACGGAGAGGCAGGAAAAAGCAGAAGTGACGGGATCAGGCATCTGGGCTGGGCTGAGCAGAACATGGAGGCTGCAGCCATCCCTGGGCCTCCCTCATGGTGTCTCTGCTCATGTCCCCTCCCCTCAGAGAAGCCCCAAGCCTGAGCTCCCTGCTTGACATTGACTCGGGCCACAATTGGCCAGAACCTGCTGAAAACGGAGAGACCTGATTCCGGAGCTTGGGTCAGCAGGTGTCAGCTGCCCTCTGAGCATGCGGACGCACCTTGACAGGGCACTGCCGGGAGGAAGCTCACAGCGATGGGGCCCAGCTGGCTCAGACAGGGCACTGCTGGGAGGAAGCTCACACCGGTGGAGCCAAGCCGGCACGGACAGGGCACTGCTGGGAGGAACCTCACACAGATGGGGCCCAGCTGGCTCGGACAGGGCACTGCTGGGAGGAAGCTCACACCGATGGGGCCTAGCCGGCACGGACAGGGCACTGCTGAGAGGAAGCTCACACCGATGAGGCCCAGCTGGCACAGACAGGGCACTGCTGGGAGGAAGCTCACACCGATGGGGCCCAGCCGGCACGGACAGGGCACTGCTGGGAGGAAGCTCACACCGATGGGGCCCAGCCGGCTCGGACAGGGCACTGCTGGGAGGAAGCTCACACCGATGGGGCCTAGTCGGCACGGACAGGGCACTGCTGAGAGGAAGCTCACACCGATGAGGCCCAGCTGGCACGGACAGGGCACTGCTGGGAGGAAGCTCACACCGATGGGGCCCAGCCGGCACGGACAGGGCACTGCTGGGAGGAAGCTCACACAGATGGGGCCCAGCTGGCAATGATGGAATTGTACTCTGAGGAAACTGAGAGCAGTGCAGAGGCCCGGTTTTTCCCAGAGAGCCTTGCAGTAAAGAGAGGCAGAGCAGAAGGGGGACATGGGGGAGGGGGGGAAATTCTGTATCCGAACGTCTCGGCTTCAGTGCCCAGGGGGCTGTGTAAATCACTTAGCGTTTTATGGAACAATAAAGACCTGCGTATCCGAGTCTTTGTGTCCCACATCCCGTATTATCCTCCTGGCAGAAAGCTCCATCTCCCTCCTGAAATCCATTCCAGTGCAGGGGATTAGCATGGTTTTAGGGAAGGGTTTTGAATCGGAAATGGGTTGCTTTCAAATCATTCTGCGTCAGCCGTGACTCTGTCACTCATGCAGCCGTGGATTAAAACAGATATGAATATTATTATGGGGGGGGGAATCACCTTCTTGGGGAGCTGCACTCTGTCCATGCAGGTCTTATTCCTCACCTCCAGCCGAGCAGCAGACGCTCCTTCCAGAGGGCTAGCAGATTAGACCAATTTTCAAGTGCAAACCTGATCCACATGGCATGAGACTACCCAGCCCTGTCATTACCAACTCCAGCCCTTCAGGTTTCTTTTAGTCACAGACAAGATGATACTAATCTCTCCAAATCTATTTTAAAATCTTCGGCAGTCCTTGCCCTTTTTACCCACATCAAGTGCACCCGACCCTCAATCTAGGTTGGGGTTTAACCCCTCATAAGTGTATTCTCCTTTCTAAAGGTGGTCTGCGAAGAGGGGAGAAAATGGCTCTGGGTCTCTTTGAGCTGCTTTATGGTCTTGAAAAAAGGCCTGAAAGATTTTGGCCTGCTCTTTATGTTACCAGTCCCAGGTCCCGATTTCTCTGTTTTGCTCCCACATTGGACACCCAAAATCACTAGTCACTTCTGAACATGTAAGCCAGGGCTCTTAGCTGTAGGGCAGAGACTTTTCAGTTCAAAGCAGTTGCTGGCTCTGTTAGCTCCAGAGGGGAAACAGAGCAAGACTTTTTGTTTGCATTCTTCATGGACATTGCTCTTCATATTGGCCATATCACTTTGCTACAGAACCTCTCTTGCCTCTTTCAACTATGTTCAATATAAAACAAAACCAAAGAGATGCTAGGCGTATGGGTGTTGTCAGATCACTAGGAAGGCCAGGTGGCCTGTCATCTGTATGCCGGTCAGTTCAGGGGACTGGGAGGCAGGACTCCTGGGTCCTAGCTCTAGGTCTGGTCCTGATGCATTGTGTGTCCTTAAGCAAATCACTGTGGGCAATATTTTCAAAAGAGTCCACTGATTTTTGGGTGTCTCAGCTTGTGGGTGCCAAACTTGATTTCAGTGGGAGTTCGGCTCCTAAAGACCTTTGAGGATCTGGGCCTCAGGGCTGGCTTTTACAGGTGCCGAGCACCTGCAGCTCCCCATGAGTTCCAGGATAGTTGAGGGCACTCAGCACCTGCCAGACTCCAATGGTGAATTAGCTTTCCCTGGTTCCTGGAGTTCCTGGACGAGAGTGCCAATGCTGAATTTACTTGCCCCCTGCCCCTTCATCGTTTTACCAAGAATTTAAAAATGGGGCTGTGATTTTAATCACTTTATAAATGTTTGTTTGTGTAATTTAGAGCGAGAATGCCTCTTCCTCCCATCTGTCTGGGCCATCTGCTCCCTTCATTATTTCTAAGCAATCCTGGACTTTGTAAAGTGATTGAGTTGGTGCAGAAATATAGGGAAACCTGCCGTGGGTATCACCTTGTTATAAGAAGCATCTGTCTGTACAGGCACCTTTTCCGGGTCTGTGATATACGGTGGATGGTGAAAGCTGCCTTATAATGATCAATGACTGTATGGAGCATTGACCTCTGAACTGCTGGCTGTCCAGAGTGCTCACCATCTGGGCTTGATTGTTCTGGCCACTCACCACCACCAGATGTAAAAATGTCCCTCTCTAGGTTACACACAGAGCTGGGCAAAACTTTTCAACCTCAACTTTTTGGTGAAAAATGGAAATTCAGTGACTGAAATATTTTGAAAATTCGAGTTGATTTGGCTTTTGAGTTGGTTCGGCTGGGGAGAAAAAAACCTACTGAAAAAAATTGAAACGAGTGTGGCTTAAAAATCATGAGGGTTTTTTAAATAACATGTTTTAGGTTCTTTGACATCTTGTTTTTTGGTCACATTTTCAAATAGGTCTCTGCAAACATAGGGATTAGAGACTTTACTTTTGTTTAATGAAAGCTGAGCTTCTCACATAATCACATGACTCCAGCAGCTGGGGCTTTACGCAAAACACAGCATCTCATGAGATAACATCACAAGAATTGGGCAGTACTCAAGCAGTTACCACTGAAATTAAATAATTATCATCCTGAAGACATTTCTTTTGATTTTAGGTTTTCTAAAAGCTTCTTTTGCAAACAAAACAAAACAAACCCTCCAAAACCCTAACTCTAGTCCTGATCCTGTAATCAGATCTGCATGGGCAGATTCAGTGACTCGCTCTATCTGTCTTAGGTCCTTATATGGCCCTCTAGTATTTGAAGGGCTCATAATCTTCACACACACACACACACACACACACACAAAGCCTTCTGAGCTCAGGTTAGACACACACACACAGAGCCTTCTGAACTCAGGTTAGCTAACCCAGGTTAAACTGGAAGTGAAAACACAGCAACTCAGCTTAGCAGCTCCAGGCCCACCTGGGACTGCCGTTTAGGCTCTCACTCTGCTGCTAACCCGCCCCTTCGCTGCTGCTTTAACCCGCACTCCGAACACCCCTCGGGCCTTGCCAAGGTCACACAGGAAGCCTGTAGAGGAGAAGGGAGTTGAATCCCAGTCTCCTAGGCAAGTGTCCAAACCACTCTACCATCCTTCCTCTCTCAGGTCTGTGGGTCTGTTGTGGGGACCTGATTGCAGGAGTGGGGGCATTGAATACACACCTGGCCCAACAGGGTCCCATTCACTTTCTGGGTATTGTTGTTACTGTTCTTACTTGTGACTGACCAGGTTGCTTTGTACAGTGCACAGGGAGCCTCATGTGAGAGGTGCTTCAAATGCAAATTATATTATTGATTAAGTATGGCAATTATTTCCTATTCAGCCCACAGAGCTTTTCCCATGGGCCCCGATTGTGGGAGTGAAGAGCTTACAGTCCAGTTCAGACAAACACCTAGGCCAGTGCAGGAAGACGTGGTGACGGGAAGAGACACTGCCGGGCAAGGAAGCCTTTTCTGAAGAAGTGGGTTTTCTGGAGGGATTGATTATTTATTATTGCCCTGATTTTCAGACAGGTCAGGCCCCTAGAAGCCCCATTGCCACCCACAGAAATGGCAGTTGCTCAGTGCTCCTGAAAACCAGACCAGCTTTGTGCAATGCCAGGAGTGAGATAGGAAGTGGGCGTCCTAGGGGACAGCGTGGCAGAAGAGGGAGGGGGGAGCATTTGGAGGAGAGGAAAGAGAGGAATGTAATGAGCAAAAAGGCTGGGACTAAGATGAGATGAGCAGAGACGATGTAGGGGAAGTGAGGTTGTGAAGAGCTTTGAGGCTGAGAGCAGGGCCTTGGGCCCAGATCCTCAAAGATATTTAGGCTCCTAACTCCCATTGATTTCAGTAGGAGTTAGGAACCTAAATCCCATTGAGGGTCTGGGCGTTGATGTCCATCCAAAGTGCTCATGCTCGGGATTGCGGCCCATGGGGAGAGCCTGTCCATCCATCCCCAGTGCAGAATCCCCGGCTGCCCATTTGCCTTGTCTGACTCTCCTGACTGCTAATGAACGTGACTGATACGCCCACACAGAACGTCCCCGAACAGCGAGTCGTGGGGGGAGAAGGGCATAGAGAACCAGCAGCCACAGAGTTAGGGGGAGGGGGCACTTGGTACTAGTGGCATTAGTGACATAATTTGGGTGGAGGTCAGGAAACTGAGGCACGGGGCAAGGAAGTGACTCATCCAAGCTCATGCAGGGGGTTGGGGTGGAAATGGGAAGAGAATTCAGGTTTCCTTATTCCTGGTCCCCTACTGTAACCACTAGACCATGCTGTCTCCTTGTAAGTCCAGCTTCTGCCCCCCCTCCCCGCCCTTGAAAATCCTTTGCTGCCACTTGTTCCCATGGTGCTCCTGGAGTTGGCCCTTCCTCTTGGCGAGCAACAGGCGCGTTGCACAGGGAAACCCCAATAAGGTTCAGAAGCAGAGGCCTGTTAGTGGAGCCCAGGGATGCCTGAAGAGCCTTGGTTTGCTTTCAGATGTACTAAGGCCAGCCTGGAAAGCACCTTGGCCCAGATCCTCGAAGGTATTTAGGCTCCTAACTTCTGCTGAATTCCATAGAAGTCAGGAGCCAAAATACCTTTGAGGCTCTGGCCTTTCTCCTTGGCCAGCTGACACCCTGGCCTATGGCAACCCCAGGGCAGCTCTCTTACCTTGACTGGAGTTACACCAGGGTTGATTTGGCCTCTTGTTGTGACAACAGCATGTCACCTCTACACCCTTGAGATGTGTTCCAGTGGGCACAGGCTCTGACCGTGAAAACAGTGCAGCTGAAAGGAGCCAGCCGGACAGCCCCCGCTCCCCGCCCCAGTCAGAGCAAGCAGCTCACTATCCACAGGACAGGGGCAACCCCCAAACTCCCACCCAACCCCCCAACTCAATGGCTGTGTGAGCAAGCATGGGAGCTGGTGGGTGAGTGATAGTGGGCCTAAAAGGGGGTGGAGGAGAGATACCCTGGGACAAAGACAGAGTGGGGGCTGCGGGTGGGGGCCGTTTGGCAGCGTTTTGTGTGTCACAGCCCATTGTGCACTGGCATTTGGCTGCATTGTGGTCAGGTCGGTTCTGGCCCCGTAATCCCAGATGGCAGCGTGGGTGCCCTTGTGAGAAGCGCATTCATCGCTCATCCTTGGGAAGGGAGGAGCGGGGAGGAGAGAGCTGCCAGGTGGCGACATGAAAGGAAAGAGCAAGGATGGCTTTTTCCTCCTGTGCCGTGCGTTAAACAAACACTTTCAAAGCCCCTTTTGGCAGTTCTTGGACACCACCCAGGAACGCTTGCCCCCGTCCCTGCTGCGGGAATGAGAACCACCACGTCAGCTCCCGGCAGCAGCTGCAAACTGAACGCCTGGTGTGCCCGGACTGCAGACTGGAGCCAGGGAAGCAGGGGGCAGAGAAACCCACTGGGCTGGCACAGCTGGAGCCATCTCGGTTCTGCCACTCTTTTGCCCCCTGGCAGCCCCAGCTGGGTGTGCTGGATTCAGCAGGGGACTATGACACGCCTGGACAGAGAAGTTTAAGTGACTGTGTACGCGGTGGCTAAAGTTGATTGAAACAGAAGGGGCAGTTCTCCCTGCACCAGCAGAGAGAGAGGCGAGCTGGAGGGGAGCCGGGTTCAGAGGGAGCTCCCTTGTTTTAGTGGGCTGGGGGACGGAGACAGGAGGAGACCTCTCCTCTCGCGCCATCTTACTTTAACCCCTGCATGTACCTGCACAGCTAAACACGTGTTCCCACACATGTATGCGCGCACACGGACCCTAACCATATGCACACTACTGCAGCTGACATGTGTACATAAGAATTCCCAGTGGCACATGCACAAAGACATTATTATTATGAGTCTGGATTATGTGGATTGCAGTAGCACCTAAAAGCCCCAGTCATGGTCTTGGCCCCAACGGTGCTAGGTGCTGTACAAACACAGAACAAAAAGACAGGCTCTGCCCCAAAGAACTTACAGTCTAGGTAAACACATATGCCCATATACACATAGGCCCTCACACATGTACACACACACACGTATGTATCTTAGCAAATACACAGCCACACACGTATGCAAACACACACCCCTTTCCGGGACACGTACCCTTGCATCCACTGAGACCTGCCCTCAGACTGTTGTTATGCCAATGCTCAGCATCCTTAAAGCAGCTGTTGGCCTTATGTGTTTCTTATGCTAAGGTGCCATTCATCTCCTGGGGCACAGTAAGGTGGGGGAGAAGGAGAGGTGGGGGGAACCCAGTGAAACTGCCTGGAATGAATGAAGTTGAGCTGGTTTCATGCAGGGAAGGACCAGCTCCCATCTCTGAGCCTGGCTTGCATTTCACTGGGCTGCTCTCCATTTTTCAGAGTCTGAAGACATTTCACTGGCTGCAAGAATTGATTAAAATGATCCTCTGTCTTGCCCCCTTAGTAATTGCTCTTTCTGAAAGCACATGACAGCGAAAAGGAAAAGCTGCCTTCTCTAGAAAAGCAGCCCGCAGGGCTGGAGAGATTTAATATCAATAGAAACACACCTGATTGTGAGACAGAAACCAAATCCCCTGGGGATAATCTGGAATTAGCTGCAAAACTGAGAAGCCTCAATTTGAGGCTTTGGGGGTCAAGTCCCCAGAAAGGGTCGGCTCTAGCTGAGTCCAGATTGCAGCAATTTGTGACTTACTGGCCATAAAAGAGACAAATTAAATTAGCGGCAATGTAATTGTGGCTACGTACATGCCCTTTCACAGCTGGCCCTGGCCAGTGGCTCATTTCCGAAGGCAGTGCTTTTCAGCCTTTTTTCATTTGCGGACCCTTAACACATTTCAAAGGGAGGTTGTGGACCCCTTTGGAAATCTTAGACATCGTCAGCAGATCCCCAGAGGTCTGTGGACCACGGTTTGAAAACCACCGCCCTAAGGGGCAGAGGTGTGTGTCCTGTGATGTAGGTAACTCTCAGTCCCAACCCCCTCCACCTCACTGAATCCCTGACTCTGTGTGTGTTTCTCTTTGCCCCTGTCTGTCTCCCTTTATGCTCATCAAGACAGCTGGAGAAGGTGCCAGTTTGCCCTGGTTCCACCTTTCCCAATAGCAGCTCCTCTGTGTTTCCCATCCAGTCCAGTGTAATCTCTGGGGAGGGAGCACCATTTGTCCATGGGAGGGGAGGTGGCCAAGGCAATGATGAATGGGTGGGAAGGTGTCCACAAGATCCTCTCTACGGTCCACACTATGAAAATGTGTGAGAATTTCTAACACACGCACTATAACAATTCCATAGCTGCTTAGGGACTACATGATTGTCAATCCAGTGTGCATCACAGCCTGGCTAGAACTCAGGACTCCTATTGCCACTTGAGCTAAAGGAGAATCTCTGTTAGCTTTGGAGAGGCTCTGACACAGAGGGGAGCAGTTCTGGGTCCATCCAGCACGTGTGCATTGCAATGTTTTGCCTGCATCTATTCCATCCCCACGTTCCAAAAATCAATGTAATATACAGTCCTCGAATAAAGGACATATCAGATATTAAACTGATAAGAACAGCTATAACTTAGATAATATTTTTACTTCATGGTCCAAGAGACACAGACAAGATTTTCATCTCCAGGCCAAAAGACCAAAAACATCAAGACACTGGATCACGCGCCTTTGATAGGCCGAGAGACTACTTACACTTGGTCTTAGCTCAGAGAGCCGAGAAGCGATAGGGTAGGCGCTCTGCATGCCCACACGCGCTGTGGCATACCGAACGCAGTGCACGCTTTACCCACAGAGCATTCTCACCCATTGGCAACAGAGCAGGCAGGGCCCCTGCACTCTGCAATTCCACAGCTGCAGAATCCCGCCCTTGCTGCAAGGTTCTGCACCATCGTCTCACCTTGCTTTCTTTTTTTAATCCGGTTCCTGATCCCGACGGTGGCAAAGCAAACCTTGAAAACGTGCCCCGATTGGGTCAAAGGCGGAGGTGTCTGGCTGAGTCTGCAGACAGCCCGAAACAAGGGCTCTGAGATGTGAACTGCCGCATTCCCCACACCCAGGGGTTAAATGGGACTCTCGGAGATAACTGTTTCAGTGGCAACATTGCTAAGGATTTCACTGGGGATCATTGCAGCAAACACACCCGGCTAGTGAGCCCACCCCACAATTGCTGCCTCTCGCTGCCCCCCAACTGCCCCTTGCCCTCCCCCAGCCTCCCCCAGGCAGCTTCTAAGGTGCGAACAGGCCTCGATGTGAACTGGAGGGACAGGGGCAGCGGACTGACCTTCACATCACAGGGGGCTGCTGGCCTGGTTGAATTGAGTCATGTCCGGATTGACGCCACTAAAACACCGCCCTCCCGCCCCCGTATAGATGCGCCCCGCAATGTCCGGCCTGCCCCACCTCCTCCAAGGGCCTGGCTGCAAACCAGCGAGATCTGGCCGCACCGCAGCGGCTGGGATCGGCTGCGGCTTTGCACCAAGACCAGGGGCGTCGAATCAGGGAGCCTCCCCTCACGGGGGGGGCGGCGGGGGGGGCTGGTTTTAAGGCCCATTCCCGGCTTGGGCCTGTTTTTAAAGCAAACTTTTAATCAAGCCGCCTGGTTGGCGTCCCAGCATCACCCTCCCCCCCCCCCCCCGCGGCCCCCAGTAGCAGGCGTCCTGCGGGGGGGGGGGGGCTGTCAATCATCGCTCCAGCTCCCATTCAGTCATTCTGCAGGGCTCTGAGCCGGACTGCACCAACCGGACCCAGGGAAACGGGGGTGGGGGGCAGGCGGCAGCGGAGCCAGCCAGGCCACCCCAGGCGCTGGGCAGGGCACAAGGCAGAGCCCCTCTGCTCCGGAGTCAGGGCAGCTCCACCGGGGATTTGCTCCAGGTGGGACACTCCACCCACCCCCCTCCCGCTGCATCTCCCCCAGGTTTGCAGGAGTCCGTCCCCCCCCACCCCTACAAGCCGCCCAGCCCCCCCCCCCAGCCCCCGCCCTGAAGTTGCTAAGCTCGTGCATTGTAGCCCTGCATGGAGCGGCGGTCGCATCAGCTGGGATGCAGCGCTCGGGCGGGCACTAGGCTGGAGCGCAAGGGGGGGAAAGCAGCGGCCGCCGCTTCTCCTTCTCGCTGGGCAGGTAGGAAGCAGCCCGCGCTCGGCTTTGACATTTTGATCGTTGCAGGGGAAAAGTTGTTGCAGCCGGGGGGGGGCGGGGGGGGTGCAGGGAGCCGGGCTGGGGGAGGATGTGGGGGGGGGGATGCAGAGGCAGGGAGCCGGGCTGGGGGAGGATGTGGGGGGGGGATGCAGAGGCAGGGAGCCGGGCTGGGGGAGGATGTGTGTGTGGGGGGGATGCAGAGGCAGGGAGCCGGGCTGGGGGAGGATGTGGGGGGGGGGGGGGGGATGCAGAGGCAGGGAGCCGGGCTGGGGGAGGATGTGGGGAGGGGAAGGTGTCCTGGTGGTTGGTCTCGCCCCCTTTCCTCGAGGGGGTCGCCAGCTCCTGCCGTGCTGGGGGTCTGGAGACAGGACAGGCGGGGGCCCCCGGGTCCCTTTAAAAGAAATCAAACGCTTTCGCCGTAGCTGCAGCGGCCAGTGGCTCTGCAGAGGGGGGTCCCCCCACCCCCATGGCGCAGGGGGTGGATTCCCCCCGCCCACCTCTCTGACCCCCGGCTTCGAGACCTCTCCAGCCTGTCCTCTCCCGGGGCCGGAGCCAGCGGTCCCGCTGGAAGTGCGTGCGATGGGGGGCGAGGGGGGCTCAGGGCCGGGGGCGAGCCGCCTGCATTGCTGCAGAGGGACTCGGCTGTTCCCGGGGCGAAGCCCCCGTCCTGCCCCCGCCCTCCTCGGACGGCTCCTGTGCCCCCCCCGGCAGATCGACACTGACACCCCCCCCCCAGGCTCCGGGCTGCCGCGATGCCCGAGGCAGGATCTCCGGCGCTGAAGCGCCTCTTGCCCGCATGCTGGCGGCGGGGTTCCCCGTGTCTCCTCCGGGGGCTCGCCGAGCTCAGGCCCGCCTCCCCTGGCGGCTGTGCGCCCTGCTCCCGGGAGCCGCAGGGAAGCCGGCGCTCCAGGCCCGGGGTGGGGGAGTCGGAGGCTCCCCGGGCAGCAGGACCTGAGCGCTCTGCCCTAGCCCAGGGGGCTGCTCTGAGCTAGGGGGATCCTGCGGGGGCGGCCAGGCTCGGCTGCGCTGGCTGGAGCTGGGTCCCTCCTGCCCCTGCCGTCCTTGAATGCTGGGGGTGTGCCCCGGTTCCCTGGCTGCTGTGACCCCCAGCCCCCTTTCTGTGGGGGCAGGGTACCGTGCTGGGCACCCTTCCTGCCCCACCCCCGTGCCATGCCCTTCCCTGCTGGGCCAGCTCAGCCCATGCTGGGCCAGGTTCCTGGAAGCCGGCAGGGCAGCGGGGCTGTGCGCCCCTTGCTCCAGACCACCACCCTGTGTCGTGTGAACCAAGGCTTCATTGCTTAATGAGGGAGCAAATCGCCAGCCGGTGCCAATCCGGTTTGAGAGGAGCATGAAGCAGAGCGTCTGGGAGAAGGGGGGCGTTGGATAAAATACCTTGGAGAGCAGCCCAGCCCTCCTCTGCAGCAGGGCTTCCTGGGTGCCGGCATCCATCTGGCCTGCTCACTCCCCCCCCCCCCGTTAAAGAGAATAACTGAGGCGATTCAATCTCTGGGTAGCCCCTGGTCCAAGCCTCGGCACCGCTTCTGCTTCGCCTGCCGCCTGGGAGTGCGTGTACGCGAGCGCCGTGCTCGGGAGCAGCCAGCTGGAGAGCCCAGGTGCCCCGTGTCACACTGGGCTCTGCCAGGCTCGTGTGGGGCAACTGGCGGAGGCAGGACAAGGAGCTCTCGGCAGATGAGTCTCCCGTGTAGTAGAAGAGGGGTTGGTGCCCCTGCCCCTGAGGATCTGGAGGCCCAGCTACTGCAGAACCAGCAGGGTAGGGGAAGGGCCTGAAGCCTAAATAATGGCCCGTCAAAGGGCTCTGTGGATGGAGACCCTCCCTCGGGAACTCAGAGGGATCTGCTCCCTGGATGAGTGATACTGAGTGAAGCGGTCTCCTCTGCTCAGAAACGGGACTGCATGAGTAACTCGGGGGTGGGCTTTTCAGGGATTAACCTTCACTTCATGCTCCCCTTCCATGGGATGCAGACGCAGTCTCATGCTGAGACCTGATCGACGTGTAGGTTGAGTTATTGTAACACGGGGCTGCCCTCGAAGACCACTGGGGGTGGAATGCCATGGCACACCTGGCCGAGGGTGCTGGCCATGGGCAGGATGTCACGCTGGGGCGGCTGACTGCACAATCTTCCTGCTTTGCCAGGCGAGGTGCTGCGATCTGTCTGTAAGGCCTGGGACGGCTTGGAGAATGGGCCCCTTTTTCCTGTGTGCTAATGCCATGGCGGAGCTGTGCTCTAATCACAGTCCCCGGGCTTGCGAGTTTGGGGCAGGGAGCTCTCAGTGAAGGCCCCTCTAGAATCGGACACTCTGTTGGCGGCTGGCTGTGTCACACCAACCCAAGGCCCAGCTGCTCAACAGAGCATTTTGCCTGACGGGCTGGGAGTGAAGCATGCTCTGAGCCGGTGCTAACCCATGGGGGGGCCCTAAGCAGGAATATTTTTGCCTCCCCGATTCTAAAACAGGCAAGTTCTTAGAATAAAAAGTGAATCGGGGGCCCCCTTGAGCTGCTCGGGGCCCTAAGCAATTTCTTAAGCCAGCTCTGAGCATGCTGTCTGTGTAACTCTGGGGCCCAAGTCCATTACACCCAGGCTGCCATGGGGCTGGCTAACTTGGATTCAGGAATCTGGTGTCTGTGTGGCCAATGGATTACTGACCGTCCCTTTAAATTCTTATTTCCAGCGCCTGGATCTCCTGTCCCATCTCTGCTCTTCGGTGGGTGAGTCGAGGATTGACTCCGAGCATTTTGGGTCTTGTCTGTGGTGGGGATGGGTAGCTCAGGGAGGGGGCGTGGGGAGGTAGGCGTGTGCGCGTGAGGGGTGTATGTATGCATTAAAGATGTTTAAGTGCCGAGGGGGGTTTTTGCAAGAAAACTGCTTCTAGCAGAGTCTAAATCATCTTCCCAGGGCTGATTTCTGCAAGCCCCGGGCATCTCCCAGGGTGCTGCACCTTCCAGTGCTAGATCACTGCGTCCCACTGCTCGTGCAGTGAGCAGGCTTCTTGTATACCTAACCCCCGGAGGTGCTTATTCACTGGCTGCCTTGAAGGCCTCGTTCGCGGGTAGGCTGTTCCCTGGGCCGGTGCTCAGGAGACGTGGCCGGACAGCACAGGGTGTGTTCTGAATGGCAGTTTGTTCTTGGCTGGAGGTGACGGGGCTGGGCGTACATGTCTGAGCAGCGACAGGGCCGTCTAATGTAAAGAGCGTGAGCTGATCCCTGCTCGGAGCAGACGGGCTGGGGGACTGGACAGGAGGGACTCTGGCAGAGAAGTGGGAGCACAAAACAGCCCTGGGGAGGATCCGGTGGTTGGCCGGAGTATAAATGGGCTAGGGTTTGGCAGGGTGTCTCAGGGAATTAGGCACCCAGATGCCTTTGCAGTTCGGTGGAAGTCTGATTCCTAGGTGCCTTGAAAAATTCCAGCTGGAGCGGGCTCTGTTGTCTGCCCAGTAGGTTGTTCTGTTGAGCTGCACTGGGGTTAGGTGCAGAAAGCTCACAGGTGCAGGCAGGGCGGAGTCCAGGAAGGTGCTGAAGTCCCAAGCAAAGCACCAGAACCGGAAAAGGTCCTGTGGAAATCTGCCAGACTCGTCTCTTCGCTCTCCCTCCAAACAGAAGCTGGGAACAGGGCAGCCGCATGGGCAGGCTGAGCCTCTGGTCTGGGCTGGAGGCTGCTGAGCATTTGAGCCTTCTGGGTTCTCGCTTTGCTCAGCCCACTGCAGCTGTGGGAGGGTTGCAGAGCTGATGGAAAATCCTGACATTTTGGTGTCTGTGCAGTCAGTTAAAGCTGCTCTATAGCGTTTGCTTCGCCCAGGGCAGGGAGAGGGGAGTCGTGCGCTGAGAACCCGCTGGGATTCCTGCTCCTCCCAGAGCACTGGGAGCCTAGGTGCTCTTGTGCCGAGAACTGGGTTCTATTCCCAGCTCTGCTGTTCAGCCAAGCCAGCCATGCTCTGTGTGTGTCTCTTCCCTCCTCTACAAAACAGGGGTGGTAACACTGCCTCATCTCCTAGGAGGGGGCTGAGGCTGACATCTCGGACGGACGTGCATCCTTATCGGCCCCCTCTCAGGAGCTGTTAGCAGAGGCCCACACATGCGTTTTGCTCGCTGAGACCCGTCTCTCTGTGTGGGCCTGGTGTCTGCCCCTGCTCTGGGAATTGGCACTACCATGAGAGGCAATGAGGCTGCGGGACACGGCAGTGGAGGTTGAGGTGGGGCCGGAGGAGAGTGTGGAGCATAAAACTGACGTTGGAAGAGCCTACGGGATGGCAGAGCAGGATCTGCAGGCAAACAGGAGCTGGCTTTGCTGGGATGCAAACCAGCCTGCCTTGGAACTGGTTCCCCTTTGCCCTCCCTGGATTGTGAAGCGCTTGACGTCTGTTATCTCGCTATTCCCCTTCCTACCCCTACAGCACAGCCACTGCTTGTGTTTCTCCTCCACAAACGGGAACCTGTCTTCGGCCCTCCCACCTCCCCTTTGAACCCTCAGGGCAGCTCGTTGGCATCTTCCGGCCTGGCCTCCCTTGGGTGGATGGGGAAAGGTGGCTGACCCAGTCTGCAGAACCTGAAGTCGCAGCAATCCCCTTCCCCTGACTAATGCCTGCCTGCCTCAGTCTGTGGGGTTAGATTCCTGGGACTCCAGTGCCAGGCGGAGGCTGTAAAGCATCGTTTAAATATTGATAAGAAGGCAGGCAAAGCCGCTCTTCCTGCATCTCTGCCAGGCGCTGCGTTTCCGTCCTTCGCTTTGTCAGTGCGCAGAGCTGAAAATAAACCTTCTCTCGAAAGGGAGCTGACCCAGTTCTGTTAAAGCTTCAGACAGGAGAACTCCCATCCCAAGCAGAGCTCTGGCCATGCGGGCCAGGTCTCCCCAGGCCAATGGGGTATTTAGCATCTGTTCTAACTGTGGCCTAATGCGTTTTCACCCAATGGTTCCCAAGCCTTGTAGGCTGAGGCTCCAGCTTTGGGAGCGTTCTCCAGCAGTGCCGGTGAGGACTGCAGCAGTGTGAATGGACCAATGGCATCAGTGTTCCTAAAATTGCTGGGCTTTTCCACATTGTCGTTCTAATCTCCAAAGCATGGGATTTCCATTGGGTAGGTTCTGGTGGGAGCGTGTTTTGTGTTCGGCGAAAAAGCCAGATGCCTGCAACATCCGTAAGACGTAAAAGCTGAGTGAGCTTTAAAGACAACTGTTCATCTGATCCTATAAAAAAGGAAACAAAAAGGCCCCAGTATGCCATGCTCTGCAGTTGATGGGCAGATCGCCTCATTAATAGTGGAGGGTGGAGAGGAAACGCAGCAAGCAAAACATCAGGCGTGTGTGCAGATGACCGTTATTTAGGAACCTAGAGAAGATGATCCTCAGGAAAACTCCAGAGGGACCTAACCAAGCGAGGGGCATGGACCGCCCCATGGAAAATGAAATTCACTGTTGGCAAACGCAACCGTGCGTGCTGGAAAGAATAGCATGAATGTACGTCGTGCTGTCTTCTAAATTAACCGACACAGACCCTGCACATCTCTGTGCATGGTGTAATGAGAACCTCCGCTCTCTGTCGTGTAGTGCCAGTGAAAAAGGCAAACAATGGTCAGCTGTATAAGGAATAGGATAGAAAAGAACATGGGATAATGAGCAAATCAGTTATTTTAAATGGGCCATAAATCCTCATGCTTCTTGGCACAATCCAACCCCTAACTGACATCTGGTTATGAACAGCAGGGCCATCAGTTAAGCACATGCCTCCAGCACTGGAATCTGAATGATGGGCCTTTGGTTCAGAAATATTCAGAAAGAGATCAAAGGGCAGCTCCTCCGGTGCCGGAGAGTATTAACGGAGAGAGGCCTGAGCACAGAACCAGGAACCAGGAGTTTTTCCTGCCTCTGATATCGATTCCCTTTGTAGCTTTCGGCCAATATGGAACAGGCTTTGAATGCTGGAGTAAGCCTCTGGCAAAGGAGATGATCCTGTTGCCAAGGGGCTGGACTGGGAATTGGAGGCTTGGTGCTGTTCCTAGCTGTGCCACCAATTTGTTTTGCAACCTTGGGGAAGTTCCTTAACCTCTTGGTGCATCAGTTTCCCATCTATCAAAGGAGGGCAGTCCCTGCCTCACAAGGATGCCTGAGGGTTAGCGAGCTGACTCTGTGACGCACGCTGGAGAGGAGGTGCGTGTGTGCACAAGCAAGTGTGAGCCGTGCTGGCACTAGAACAAGTAGTGGATGGCGATTGTGGTGTCACATACCCAGGCCGGTACAAGGAAGGCAAGAGCTCGTTCTCACTTGTCCTTCAGGAACTGGAATGATGGAACCTCCTATTGGAGTGGTTCCTTTCTGCACGCAGAGTTGGAGTTCTTTGTTCCGAACTGAGGACGGCTCAGGGGCTGGGGGTCTCTGTCCTTGTCCTGCAGTAGTCCCTCGCTTCAGTCACCCCACCCAAGGGGCCTTGAGATCTTCAAGCTTAGGTCAGCTCCTGTTCTTCCCCAGCTGGATTATTGATCCCTCTTTAGCCAGGAGTGACACCTGGCTAGTGCTGCACTATACGGGAAACTGCACTGTCGAGAGCTGCTTAAAAATAAATGAACTGAAAGCGTCATAACGATAGTAAACATGGCTTTAACTGTTGGGAAGCTGCCATCTGGACAGTCAATGTGGGTCAAGGCATAAATCTTATCTCCCTGTTGAAATGAATGGGGAAGCGGAGAATTGGAAGGTTGTTGTGAATTTAGAAAGAAATAAGACTTCATCTCTTAACAACTTGGCAGTTCTCTGAATTCCTCCCCCTCCCCCAACTTATTCCCCTGGCAGCTGCATTTCCTAGGTATTGTTAGTCCTGCCTCAATGCAGGGAGGAAGGACTGGATTGCCTCTTCCAGCGCTGGCTGGTTTATTTCTGGTGGGTGATCCAAGCTGAAGTTTGAGTCAAATGGCAAGCTCCCGTTGAGACCCCAGCCCATGTCACTTCACGATGACACTGAACCAGTGACAGGTGTGCCTGAAAACTCTTTAAATTCCCTTTCTCCCTGTATGTTCTTGGCTGAAGAGCTACCAAATATTCAGTGAGTTGTGAGCATTCCTCTCAAATTCAGCAAAGTGCATCGCAACCCTGGTCCTCCTGCATTGTGAGGACTGGCCCCGCACCCCATGCCCCTAAACTGCATCTCTCTGGATCACGTGATGGAGATCCCTGCCCTGGGTTGGCTTGCAGAAACCCAAAGAGTGTCCCATCCTGATGCATGGGAGGGGGTGCAAGGAGGGAAGGGGGGAAATGTGAGGGGCTGGCTCTGGTGGTGCTGAAAGCATCTCTAAATTGTGATAATGAAGTGGGAAAAGTGCCAGATTCTGAATGGAGGAAATTCCTGTGGTAAGAGATCCCTGCATGGATTCTGAATGAGATGCACCCATGCTCCTGGCCTGAATTCATGCTGCAGGGAGCATCTCCTGCTCTGGGTCCGTAAAGAATCTCTGTCCTGGAGTCTCTTATCTTGGGGGCCATCCTGGATTATTTTTGCTTTGCAAGAACCAGTCCCTCTTAAAGTAAGGGGCAAACAATGAGAGAGACCATCCAAGCCTCTGCTCTGCAGGACATGGTCTTTCTTCCTTCCCTGTCCCCGCAGGTCTGCCTGGGCTTGTTTCCACCACCTTATGTACAGGTATACGGGCCTCTCCTCTATCACTGCATCCCAGCTCAGTCATCTGGGCGATGACTCTCTGGGCTTTCCAGTCTGCTGAGTGCATGGAGCTTCGTGTCTCCTGCTTGCTCTGTGTCTCTGGCAAACAGCTCCGGCATCCTCCTTCATTACTTCCTAATTGAACAAGTGGCTCATTGAGCTGGACATTCGTGGCGCCGTGGAGAGACGACGTGGGCACTCTGAGTGGAGGGAGCAAGGTTAGAGAAGCCAAGCAGGCAGGAGCTGACGTGACTGGCTGGCCCACTGGCTCCCATGCTGGTGACTGTTCAGATCACACACCTAGACGCACTGCCCCAAAGATTCACGTTAAATTAAATGTACAGAAAACTAACTAGGAAAAATAACTCTTTTCTCTAACCAATTAATAGGCCCCAATCTCCCCACCCCCTCTCTCATCCACCATGGAGTCACTGGGGCTTCTGTGGGGAGGCAGAGGACTGCCTGCGTGGAGCTCCTTATACGATTCTCCTCATGGCCTTGGACCCTGATCCTGCAAACACTTCTGGCCAGATTTTTCCAGCGCTCAACTCCCATTGTTCTCAGCGCTGTGGCACTCACGGGAGTAGTCCTGACGTTCAGTGGGACTGTGTGTGTGAATAAAGCTACCCATCTGCTTGAAGTGGCTGCAGAATTCAGCTCAGCCCAGCGATTGCTTCCTTTACAACCCATGTATACAGCAGATCCCCGCCCAAGTGATGCTTTATCTCTCCTGGGGCTGCTTTTATTTTTTTATTTTTTAAAGACAAACCCTTTTAGTGATTGCAAAATGTAAAAAGCATGTTCAAACCCCCTCTGCACTGCGCTGGGCAAACCCCGTATTGCGGGAAAGCCGCCCAACCATGCACAGTTGAGGTCTGCAGGACAGAGCCAGTCTAACTGCATCCTTGATATCATTTTCCTTGTGCAGCTGTGCTTGAATGGCACATTGTGCAGCCATCGTTGCTAGAAACAGGCAGAGAGGGGAAATGAATATGCTCAGAAAAGCCTTTTCTCCCTGTCTCCCCCCCCCCCAAAGGAAAGGACTGGGTTTTTTTTCCCTCTGACAGATTCTAGTTTTAAATCCTTGAATCCAACTGGGGTGGGAGGAACACTGCACATGTATTCTATGCTCTTTTCAGGTAGAATTTGTCAGACTGACACCCCCCCCCCCAGTATTAATATGACAGTAACGCCAGGAAACCCAGACTGAGATTAGGGCCCTATAGTGCTAGGTGCTGTACAAACACCTAGTGAGACAGTCCCTTACACTGTAGTAGTTACAGTGTAACTAGACAAGGGGAGGCTGGGAAACAAGCGCAGTGATTAACCAAGGTCATGCAGCAGAGCCAGGAACAGAACTGAGGTCTCCTAGCTGCCACACCAGCACCTTATCTGCTAGGCCACCTGGAGAACACTGGCAACCTCTCGCACAGAGCTTCTGCTGGCTCCGATTGTATTCCGCTCGTGCTCTTGTGGAGGGACAGACCAATGTAACCAAACTGGCAAAATGTGACTGTAAACATCAATATTTAACTGAGCAGTTGCAATAATCTGAAACCGGGACGAAAAAGCTCATCCACGTTGGGCTAAGATTAAAGACTTTTAACTAAGTCGCTGATTTGGCATTTTAAAAAAAACCTCTGCTCACCTTCCCCTAGAGAGTGACTCCGGTCACCTCTTTGTGAGGAAGGAGGTGGCCCATGAGGAGTAATGCTGTGATGGATTTGATAGTCACCACATTCCCCTTGGTGACATCTGCAAGGGCCTGTTCTTCCAAACAGCTGAGACCCAGAAGTGGGCTCACCCACAGAGTGGGACATCTTTGGCTCAAAGTGAGTCTGATCTCACGTGCCTTGCCCACCTGGACCCCCTGGGAGTCATGAGCACCCAAGAAATTAAGACTCGGGCTTCTGGTGATAGGCTTCTTTCACTTAGGGCTGCCTCCCTGGCGTCTGTCAGTCGCAGGGTGGAGAGGCGATAAATGGGACCAACTTCCTCATTTTAACAACTTTGGGTTCAACTTTCCAATCCCTGGTCCTTGAATGGCGCCAGTTGATGTTGCTACTAGGCAAATCAAAACACTGACTCATGCATTTGCTTCCCTTCAAGGTTAATGGTTTTGTTGCGTTTAAAACTCTGGTTCTGTTCTCCTCCAATCTAACCTTACACCCAATTAGCTTTGCTTAGAAATCTGTCTGCTCCCTGCCTGGCTCTCCTCTGGAGAGTCTGATTTTAATAAGACACGCCAGGGTGTCTTTTATGGCCAAAACAATGCTGTCTTGACAGCGAGTAACACTTAGCCTACGGTTCTGTGTCTAACAGCCGCCACGGCTCACTGACATCAGACTATAATACGTACTCTGTTGGCTCGTTGCTTCCTTCAAGACTCCTCCGTGGAAAGGACGCATGGTCGTCTCCTCTCCAGAGGATGCTCTCTGTTCTTTGGTTCCTCTTCATCTGCCTACCTGGCTGGTAGAACTGAAATTCCTTGCTGGGAAATGGGCCGGGGGGGCACTCTGTTTCCTTGGATTGGTTCCGTAACACCTGACTTAGGTGTGGCTTGTCAGGAATTCCCTAAAGAGCCCAACCGAGTGGAGATCCTCTGTGAGGAGGCGGAGAGGTGCAGCCAGAGGGAAATGCACCGACCTGATCTCCCCTTTCATGTCCAGTCTGGGTTATAAATCCCAACACTCTGTGTTTCCCCAGCGCCTTTCATGGGGCAATCTCAACACACTGCACAGCCCGGGGGAGCCTCCCAGGTCAGTCAGCATCACCCTCATTTTGCAAAAGCTTTGAATAAATGACTTGCCCAACCACTTACGGTAAATTGGCGGCAGACCTGAGAAGAGAACCCAGCTTCCGTGAGCATCAGCCAGGTGCCCACCCCATCCCTCGCGTTGAAAAGACTCTGTATCCCCAGAGCTACCTGAGTGCTGTGACTGGTCCTGCTGCTTGTGCCCAGATGTCAGGGGCTCGGAATGGTTGATTGCACCCCGGCACTGGGAGGGAAAAGGGCTAAATTTAAGGGTAATTACAAGAGGCAGCTTAAGTTTCCAGTGAGGAGAATAAAAGCCTCTGGCTGCAGAGAATGGACAGAAAAGGTCCAGTGGGAGGTAATGAATCCAAGTGTTTCTGTCGCACTAACCGAGGAATCGCTCACTACACAGCAAATGGCACTTGCTTCGTTTGATCCTTGGTGCAGTGTTAATGTCTCAGCTTCCTTGTGCCAGCTCTGCGCTAGTTTTAATCTCTGCTCCCCAGAAGCGTTGGTCTGTTCTCTGCAGCAGTCTCGGGATGTTGCGCTCTGTTCTTAGAAGCTCCTAGTCAAGCTGGAAGGCGGGGCTGGGGGGGGGTGGGGGAAGTAATGGGGATTTGGAGAAGAGCAACAAAAACGATTGAGGGGCTGGCTAATGGGGCTAGAATTCAAGGAGCCGAAGAGGGCTAGCAGAACCAAGTGACCGGGGCGTGGGTGAGGGAATCATTTTGGGTGGCTCCAGGCTGTTTTCATCCTTATCCCCTATGACATGTAGGCTGAATGCCAAGGAGGTGGGAGCGCGTGGGTCCCTAGCAGAGATCAGGGTCTTGAGCCTCTTTCTTTGTGGGAATTTTCCCTTAGTCCACAGGCCCTGCTCTCCAGGCGCGCTCAGCGGTTGGGGTCTGGACTCCCCCTCTCTGGGATTGGCAGCCTTCTCCGAGCAGAGCTTGTACCTCCTAAGCAGGGTTGATCTGTTTACAGGGCTTTGGAGAGTGACAGTGGCCATGATTAATTACTTGGAAATCCCTGCGCTGCCCAGCCCCTCGCTGGTCCCTCTTGCACAGCGGGCAGGGGGATGGCAAATGGCACATGAGCATCCCTGCTGGCTCACCAGACGCAGGCCTAAAGGCAAGTGTTTAATGGGGAGGGGAAAGGGAATTAATTCAATGGCCTTCTGCCCTGTGATCTCATGTCTCTTTGACTCCCTGGTGCCCGCAGAACCCTGCTTCTTGGGCTTGGCTGTGCAGATTTGATTGTTAATAGGCTGCCAATTAATATTCAGACGAGGGGGTGGAATGATCATGGGGTTGCTGCTGCCAATTTGCTCTGGAGCTATGTTATGCCTGTGCTTGGCCTCTAATGACTGTCCTTACCCAGCGCTCCTCTCCTCCTGGCGCCCACAGAACTGGGCTTATTAGTATTGCCATGTAGTGCCTGGAGCCGGAGCGGCTACAAGGATGCTTGTGAGGCTGACTTGGAATTGCTCAGGGGAGTGAATTCCCAGGATGGGGATCATGGAGCAAGCGAGGGGCTAAAGCCACTGCAGGGATAGGCACTAGCAGGCTGTCTCGTTTAGGCATGATGGCTAAGGGCTTGTCTCCATGGCAGGGTTAGCGCGCGTGTTGCCCCAAACTTGATCCCCCCCCACCCCCAGAAATCTCTAGCTCCAATTAAGTGGTGCTTTAAGCTCAAGCCAGCCGGCCCGTCAGGGGGTGGGCCGAAGCTTGAGTGCAGCTTTGGTGAGCGGTGCAGTGGGGGGACCCAGCTACAGGCTACAAACTCCAGTTAGTAGCCCTGGGCCGTGCGGTGCGGCCTCTGTCTCCTGAGCTGGGCCGAGTGGTGCGATGGAGCGAAAGGGTGCAGTCAACACCAGCCCCGTGTGTCTGGCCAGCCAGGCTAGGACGGACCAGCGCTGAGGACTGTATTGGTTTTCTCGTGGAGATGGGGCTGAGCTGTGTCCCTCCGCTGCAGTGCCAGTGGCTAATGTTTGCACGGTCTCTTCTTGAGTGTAGACAGGACCTGAGAGTCCTAAAGCCAGGGCCCCCGCGATGTGCGGTTTAGGAGGAGGCACTGTCCCCACTAGGTTATTCAGAGCGCTAAATGCTACCCCCCACTCCAAACTGGACCCAGCAGCCAGGGCAGCGATTGGCGCTTCGCCACTGGGCATTGACAGCCGCTCCGCTCTCTTGGCAGCTGCATCGTGCACCAGCTCCAGCTTCAGGGTGAGCTTTGGGGGCAGCCATCTGGAGGGTGTGAGGCAGGGAAGGGGGGTCTAGAGAGCGTGGGGGGACCGTTGGGGAGGGCTGCACTGACGAGACAGAATCTCACCCTTCTGGCTGCCTTTAGGTGAGGTGCCATGGGCCGGCTCTGCCTCCAATGGGGCCAGCCCTTTGGGTGAAAGGCAGGAGATGCCCTCGGTGGTCTGGGCTGAGAGGTATGGAAAGGATCATTTCCCCCTCCCCTGTGCATCAGCGCTTCTCCAATCTTCCCCCTGCCCTCCTGGTGTTTAGACCAGCCCAGCAAAATCTCTGCCTTAGCTACTTGCAACTTTGAGAGTTGCTTATAATTGGAGTTGCCCGTCCCGCTGCCCCATTCTCTCTGCCCAGCCCCGGGAACGCCTGGTGTGAAAGGCGGCCACATAGACGCCTCACCTTCTTCCTAAAGCGCCTCAGCCCGGGGCCTAGTAATAAATCAAGGATGATTCATGCTCCTCCCACCTCCATGCAGAAACCTCCCCCAGCAGCAGCTGCTCGAGCTGAGCAAACGCTTTCTCTTTTCTGCAGTGGAGCCGATGAGGGACCCTGGCAGCATCCACGGGCCTGTGGTGGGTCGTTGTGGGATGACTGCTCGGTGCGCTGGCTACTGCAGGTGCAGCTTTCATGACTGGGAAGGAGACGGACAGTGTCTCCAGGGCTGCCTAGGGGGATGGGAGCTTTCTGACTCCATGTGGCAGTGAGGTCTAAATGGGCTCAGCGGGGTCGTTTCCTGCCATGGCTATGTTGGGAGGCATGGGTCCGACTCAGGCAACATTCCTTCAGGTACAGTCGTATTTGAGTGAATCCTGACTTGCTATATCTAGCCCCAAAACACTGTAGAGCCCCACTGTACTAGGCGCTGTACAAAACCAGAACGCTGCGCAGGACGCTAACCAGCTCCTGGGTGGGGCAGTATCTGAGTGGCATGGCTAGTGCCGAGCGCTGTGCGGGGCTGGTTTAGAGGGGGGAGTTGTAGCATTTAAGGTCAGACGAGACCATTCTATCATCTGGACTGACCTCCTGTAGAAAAGGGCAGGGCATTTCACCCAGTATGTCCAGTATTGAGTCCCCGATGGGTGCTCATAGCTGGGGAAGGAGCTGAGCTACCCACCCGTGAAGGGTGCTGGTAGTTGGGAGAGGGACTGACCACATCTGCCTCTCATCTCTTTGGCTCCTGGGGCCCAGATTAAGGCTGTGAAGTGACCATGGGGAAGCAGAATAGCAAACTGCGTCCAGAGATGCTCCAGGACCTTCGGGAGAACACTGAGTTCTCGGATCTGGAGCTGCAGGAGTGGTACAAGGGCTTCCTCAAGGACTGTCCCACCGGCATCCTGAACGTGGAGGAGTTCAAGAAGATCTATGCCAACTTCTTCCCCTACGGCGACGCCTCCAAGTTTGCCGAACACGTCTTCCGCACCTTCGACACCAACGGGGACGGCACGATCGACTTCCGAGAGTTCATCATCGCCCTGAGCGTCACCTCCCGGGGCAAACTGGAGCAGAAGCTCATGTGGGCCTTCAGCATGTATGACCTGGATGGTAACGGCTATATCAGCCGGGAGGAGATGCTGGAGATCGTGCAGGTAACACAATCCCCCTTCCCCAATTCCCTCTCCCCTTAGCCGTGTGGCTTCCTTGTGCCTGGGCTTCGGCTGGATGAGCTTGCAATATTGCCCTGCCTACGAGCCTGATCCAAAGCCCATTGCAGTCAAGGGAAAGACGCCCCTTGATGTCAATGGGCTTTGGATCAGGGACTCAGCTAGCTGAGACCCAGGCATCCACATAGGCCCCTTGCACTAGGACACGCCCCATAGGGAATAATCCTGCATTCTGCCCAGGGAGATGGGACTGGCTTGAACAGGGCCAGTCCTCCAGAGCCATGCACCCTGACTAGTCATTCGCCCCAGCTCAGAAGGGTGAGTGTATCTCCTCCACCCTGCCGTGGTGTCAGCAACCAGCCAGGGTGCAGTCCAGCTGGGAATTGGATCAGATAGGTTCTGTTTGTCCCAGGGGCTAGCACTGCTTAGGGGGCTAATGCAGGCATGTGTCTGTCAGCCATGGGGATGCAGGGACCAGGTGGGATTCAGGGGCTGGAGGATAATGACATTTGGGAGGATGGAGGGGTGGGGGCTGGATTTTGTAAGGAGGAGCAGATTCCCTTCACAGGCTTGTCTTCCCAGGGAATGGTGGGGTGCGTACGTACATGCTTTAACAAGGGCAGGGCTGGGCTCCACAAGGCATGTCCTGAAAAAGCTTGTGTTTCCTGATCTCCTTCGTTGGTCTGCCGGCCCCCTCCTCAGCCTGTGTCCCAGCCTCTCTCCTCTGAGCAGTGATGCTGAGCGGGGCAAGAGCAGACCGAAGGGTTGAATTTAATGGGGGTTAGAGGGTGGGGGATGGTGAGCCGGACAGATTAGCAGAGGGCAGAGTGTGAGGTGACTGCCCGTCACGGGTCTCTTGCCTGGCTCTGAGGAGCAGCCTTCTGGCAGGGCTGGGAGAAGGTCACGCTGTCCAGCCCCCCAAGCCGTGCCCTCTGCAGGTGGAGACTGCTCAAAGTCTCCCTTCTCTGATGAAAAGCTAGGATGCTGCCTGTCAGTGGCATCCGCTTTCCACAGAAACAAAGAGTGTTGCAACCAAAGCAAGGGACCGGCCTCTCACCCAAACTGGTCTCTGCTGCTTTAGGTCCCGGGCGAAGGGATTTAAAATCTGCCCTAGGAGCGCAGGAGTTGGTACGTTGACAGCGAAAACTCCCGTGCCTGTGGGGGAACCGTGGCTTTGAATCCAGGGTCGAAGCTAATGGCTGACTCCGTTTTCCCACTGAGATGCAGGAAGGATCAAGCTGGTCCTGGCAGGGCTTAATGCACTCGCTGCCACGAGCCAGGTGGGAGCGCGGCAGGACGCAGGAGCCCAGGACACTCATTGCTCGGGGGGCTGGGGAGAAGTGAAGCATCTGATAGCCAGAGCCCTTTATACTGAGCCTCTCCTCTGCAAATCAAATCCTTGCAGGGCCCAAGGCAAGGAGTAACTGGAACGGGGGAGCAGGGACGGAAATGGGCTTCTTGGCTAGGGGATTTGGCATTCGGGAGCCCCAGTGCATATGTCTCTAGGGGAGAGAGGAGACCCAGTTGTGCTCCACTGTCTGAGCATAGGAGACCTGACATGAGGGGCTGGGGTACCCTGTGCACGAACCACTGCAGGGGGGTATAGTCGGCGGTCTTGTCCCAATGTCAGATGGACACAGAGATCTGTTCAGAGGGGCACTGTCTGTCTGCTTCCCATCATCCTAGGAGCAGCCCTGGGCGGGTCTGCCCTTTCCAACAGCAGGAGCCATTAGCTTGCCCACCTGTGCTGGGTGACCCAGCCCGGGACATGGGGATGCTGCCCCTCATGTGAGCCAAGGTCCCGCAGGGGAACTAGCAGGAGTCCTCCCTAGCTCCTCTCTGCCCTCTGCGGGTGATAGTTGGTTAGCGCAGGGTGTTTTCACCGTAAATCGAGCTGCTGGGGCCAGCCCCCTCCACTCTTCACGAGTGCAGCCAGGCGCGAACTACAGCTGCCCTGCTAGGAAACAGACCGGCAGTTGGGCCCCATTCACCAGATCATCCCAGTGTCCATCTGTGGCCTTGTACGAGGGGCCGCTTCTGATGTGGGACGTCCTGATTGGCTGGGGGTGCAAGCTCCCATCTGTGTTGTAAACAGGAGAAAAGAGCAACTCCCCTGAAGAGCCACGCCAGGGCTGTAACACATGCCCTCTGCAGAGCACGCCATGACCAGGTGTCCAAAGGGCAGCCAGGGATAGCCCTGGGGGAGAGGGAGAGACGGGCTGAGTTAGTCTAAGCTCGGTGGCATGGGGGGGGGTCATAGGGAGCGGAGGGTATGTTCACCAGCACATCACCACCCTTGCCCTAGGGCTGGGTCAGCTTTGGCATTAACCACACAGCCCCGGCACCCTGAATCTTAGTTACAGATGCCTTCCTGGAGCAGCCGGGCCCCGCCGGAGGAAGTGACCCAGTAGCTATTACACTGATCTTGTTTAATCAAGTCTGCTCCATTGTATTTCCCTGCTGATGTGCCGGGAGTTGATGCGACTAACAGGCTTATTCCACTGGGGTTTTTTTTTTTTTTTAAATGACGCTTATTCTCCAATGTAAAACCAAAACCTGTTTGCAAAGGCAGGCGCACAAGCCCTCTCTGCCTCAGCTCCATGTCTTCTAGGTGGCTTTTGCAGCTACTCCACCTGGGTCTCACCCGCAGCACCCACGGCCCTTACAGGTTTGAGTCGTCAGAGGTCACGACTCCCCGTCTGTCCTCTTCTCCCTCCCCTAGGCCATCTACAAAATGGTTTCCTCGGTGATGAAGATGCCTGAGGATGAATCAACTCCAGAGAAGAGAACGGAAAAAATCTTCCGACAGATGGATACTAATAATGATGGTAAATGAGAGGAGACGGAGGGAGATTAAGGAAAGGTCTCATTGCTAAATCCAGGGGTCTTAGGATCAGAGACATGCAAACTGATTAAATGCATCATTTTCGTTTAGCGTGGAGGGGGGGTGGGAAATCACAGCATTGAGCGGGGGAAAGAGACTGACAGGGCTGCTCTCCTGTGGCCGTGCCATGATATAGCAAGGGCTGCTGTGGGCCTAGGGCCCTGGGTCCTTGGAGGGGCTAAGCCCAAGGCCAGCGGGCTTGATTGTGTTTAAAGCAAAACCAAGAGTGGCATCAGAAAGTGCCCCCCCCCGCACGCACCCATAGTTCCTGGGCCCTGCAGTTAAGGCTGGAGGCTATTTGGACAGGTGGCCCAGTGGTTAGGGCACCAGGGTGCAGCTGGGGAGATGTGGGGGCAATCCTCTGCTTCGCCACTGATTCCATCACCTGGGGAAAGTCCCTTAATCTCTCTGTGCCTCAGTTGCCCAATGGGGATAATAGCCATGCCCTGCCTCACGGGGGGCCGTGAAGACAAAGACCGTAAGGAGAAATACAGCAGCCCGCTCCTGGCCTCTGGGCTCTGTCCGTCCAACTTTCCACTGCCAAGCCAGCCCAGGCGGGAGAGAACAGGGCATGGGAAGATGTCTGGTGTCCACCATCTGGGGCTGTTGTCCCCTTAATCGCGGTCAGTCCAGTAAACTCTGCCCCAGGCAAGGCACTGCTGTAGGAATAGCAGCTGCACCCTCAGCAGCCTCACTGCTCTGGGGGCGCGGGTCCCGTTCCCAGCCGACAGGAGAATTATGTCACGCGGTAGGGACCTGAGCAGCCCTTTCCCGGACAGTCTCCCCTCCCGCAGTGCAGGGGGGCGCCCCATAGCTATAGAGCTGCAGTAGAGAGAGGGCAATTACGCTAAGTCGTGCATTCTTGACTCCGGGGTTGCAACCCACCCCCCTGTATTGCTAGGTTGTGGAGGGGGCTGGTCCTGGTCTGGAAAGGGGCAAGCTGACCCAGCTGCGGACACACCAGGCCCTTTCTTCTCTCCTTTCCCCAGGCAAACTCTCTCTGGAAGAGTTCATCAAAGGTGCCAAGAGCGACCCCTCGATCGTGCGGCTGCTGCAGTGCGACCCCAGCAGCGCCTCGCAGTTCTGAGCCCTCCCGAGGGGAGTGGGGGATGGGACCCATCCTCTCCCGAGAGCACTGCCAAGACACCTGACCTCACAAAATCCCCGGCTCCGCCACGGAGGCCAGCTTCCCATAATCCTCTGGGTGAACGGACATGGTCCCATGAAATGACAGCACGGCCACCGTTTTCTCAACTCATCCACTCTGCTTCCCTCACGCCGAGTCCGTAGCCACGGCCTCGGGAACGTTCAGCTGGTTCTGGGGCTCCCGGGGCGGGTGGGAGGCGGACAGAACAGGACCTAGCTGGAAACCACTTTCACGACGCCTGTGGGCTGGAGCACAGGGCCAGGCTCAGCATTGTCCTCCGGGGGTCCCTGGGAGGTGGGGCCAGGCTCAGCATTGTCCTCCGGGGGGCCCTGGGAGGTGGGGCCAGGCTCAGCATTGTCCTCCGGGGGTCCCTGGGAGGTGGGGCCAGGCTCAGCATTGTCCTCCGGGGGGTGGCCCTGGTCTCCCTGCTCAGGGTCTCTGCCTTGTGAGGTTGCACAATGCAGCCGCAGCTGGGGCTTTCCATCGCTGTATGGGAAGTGGCAGCAGGGAGAGAGAAATAGCTGCCCCTCCTTTAAGCTCTGCCCCTCCACAGGGGGAAGGAGGAGCTGCTAATCTCAGCCCACAACCCATCGGCTGCACTAGCCACCTGTGGTACCCCGAAGGGGGTGTGTGTCTAAGCTCACCGTCTCCCCTCCCCCCAGCAGGGACACAGGCAGATGCTCTTACCCCTTCACTGCCCCCCAGCTGCCGGCCCTGCAAAATGGGAGGGATGCAGCTGCTGCAGGGCCACCATGTAGCCGTAACGAAGGGCCACTTCCCTGGCTGGGTCAGGCTGCCTATGCGGGTTTCCCCTGAGGACTGACTGGTGCTTTGAGGGGGCATGAGCCCTGGGCCCACTCGTAGGGGAGCAGAGGGGGCCTGCGCCCTCCCTTCTCGAGATGGTTGCCATAGGTGAAGCTAGAGGGAATAGGCTGGTGTCTCTGCAGCTAGTGGAGACTGGGGGGTGGGATCCTTGGGCTAGGTCTGTAGGAGGCTCCTCCTAGGAGCAGGAATAGAGCTAGGTATTTCCCCATGCAGCTCGGGAGAGGCTATCCAGACCGAACACTTCCCTCTCTTCTAGCTTCTGCCAGGATTTTCCATGGAGTCAGCCCCAAAAGCTTAGCAGCGAGCGCCAGAGCAAGCCAAGCCCCCGGCTTCTGCCAACCCAGGTGCACAGCAGGGGCCAGGGGCTTTCTTCAGGCCGCTGTTTAAAGACAGGCCGGTCAAGAGCGCACACGCCAGGTGAGCGCAAGCCCAGCCCTGGGGCTACACAGAGGCTAAAGTCGGGGGCTCCTGGAAGAAGCTTGGAGGGGGAAAGGTCAGTCAGCAAGGGGAGGGGCTCTGGCTGCACCCCCAGAGGCTGAAGGGGGCGGGGGGAGTAATCAGCCTGCATAGGGGACTTGCCCTCACAGCTGGTGTCTGAAGGGGAGTTAAGCAAAATTAGTTCCCAACACAGCTGGGGGTGCCAAAGCCCAGCTGGGGGCCGGGGGGGTGGGGGGAGGTGCCAGAATGTGGCTATGGCAAAGCCTCTCTTACTGAGCCAGAAGTTGGACTTCCTGCCCTCTCCCCCACGTGGCTGTGTAGAGTAGGACGCCACCCCTGACAGTGTCCTGGTGGAAGGGGATGTGCCCATCTCTACAGCCTGCCCCAGCTGGAAGGCAGGGGCTGAGTAAGGCCCGGGGGGGAGGAGAGACAGTGGTAGCAGTCTCAGCCCTTGGGCTGCCCCCCAACCTCCCAGCTGATTGTAGCTTCCCCCACTTAGCACAGATGGGGAGCAGCCCTGACGACCCCAGCGCACACATTAAAGGCCACTGCTGTCTGTCACATAATTTTGTTCATCAGTATTTTGTTTTGGCTGCACACAGATCCCCTTGGCAAGGGGAAGGAGGGCTCAGCAGGGCCACCCCCACTTCACACAGAGGCAGAAGCCCCGCATCACAGGCGGGGCTCTGTCAGCACAAACCGCGCCCCCCCCCCCCCCAACCCTGCCAACTGTCTCAGCCCAGGTTGTGGAGATCAACGTGTCCCGGTGTGCTCACGCACCATTCAAAGCAGACGCTCGCTCGTCCCATCCAGTAACGAAGGGAGTGCATGGGGTGGGGGTGGGGTTGCTTTTGTTCTTTTAATATCTTCAGAATAAAGTTTTGTCTCCGTGCAGCTGCTTGTGGGATGATGTCAGACCCAGGCACGCCCCCAGAGCGAGATTTTGTCTCTCCCTGGCTGGGGGAGGCCAGTTTACATCCAACAACTCCCAGCCCCTTCCTCACTCGCTCCCTGCAGCTGAGCAAGCAGGAGAGGGCCAGGAGATTAAGGCAGCAGGTGGAAGATCCCCTCCCCTCATTACAGCAATGGGTCTGAGCAACAGCACCGCCCCGGGGAGGAGGCTGGGATGGCAGAATCCCATGAGCCATGAGGCCAGTGCAGCATATGGGAGAACAATGGGGGAAGGAAGGCAAGCCACTGAGCTTGCTGGGACAGCAAAGCCTGGTTGGGGGCAGGTCCATGCGGTTGATGCACGAGCGGAGGCTTGGACCCGCGGTGCCAGGGGGCTCCTCGGGCCTGTTCAGAGCCACACGGTCTCCACTCTGCCCTGCCTCAGGAGGACACGGTCCTCACTGGCTTCTCGATTCTCCACTGGGACGAGCTGCAACGTGACCTTGAAACGACACGGGAAACGAGTGTGAAACCGGAGTAGCCGGGCACTCGAGCACCCCTCAAAGCAAGACACCGAGCCACAGGGCTAAAGAGACAGGCCGCAGAGCTTGAGGGATCAGGCAACACTCCATGCGTATCCACTCCGAGACCCAGCCTGTGTCCTTTGAACAGGGCATCCCTAGTTACACACATCAGACAGAGCCAGGCTCTAGCTCGGCCTTTTGATCCTGGTTTCTAACGGAGGTGGGATCCCCAGTTTCCATTTGGGGGCCAGCAGGGCTTCGGCACCCAGGCAAAGCTGCCCAAACACAGCAGCCGGATTGAGGAAACCCTCTGTATCAACACAGCGTTGCTCAAGCACACAGCGGCTGAAAGTCCTGGGAAGAGCTACACAAAACGATCCCCTCTGATGGCCAAGTCCATAAGTGCTGGGGCGGGAGGAGCTTTGGGATCAATTTGCTACATGGGCAGCAGGTCTGACAAGGAGTGAGCCTGGCCCACGGCAAAGCTGGAGGGGCCTGACACAATAGCCAACCGGCACCTCCCAGCACTGGGAGCTGAAGGACGGGGTCACTGGTATCACAAAGGTACGACTGACCCAGCTGCTCTGACCACCAATGGGTGGGACGGAGCCAGCCACTTGCGGCCAGATCCTGAGCTGTCACAGCAGCCCCATTGACAGCACTGGGAGCGAGCTGAGAACCTGCCTTCATCTCCCCCTGTGCAAAGCCCACGGAACAGAAACAAACCCGGGGATTCAGCCAAAGGGAGCGGCTACAAATAGGACATTGTGAATCCAGCCCCACAGCCCTTAGAAGGGGGGGATACCAGGGGCTCCAGAGCCGGGGTGAGGAGACCAGGCACGCCAGGGTTACCTTTTTCTTGCGGGTCCCCCGACACAGTTTCAGGTTGAGGAGAGTGAGGGTGAGCAGGAAGCACCGGATGCTGAAGATGATCTCCACCACGTCGAGTATCAGGGACATGGTCCAGAGGGACAGCGAGGAGCTCTGCGGAGAGGAGTGGGTCAGGAGATCTCTTGGGGCCTGAGCCAAACCCACCAAAGCCAATGGGAGCTGTCCCATTGACCCCCACCTTCCCAAAGGCCTGATCCAAAGACAGGCACGCTGGGGTTAGCACTGGGTTCAACGCCCAGCCCTGCCGCTGACTCACTGTGCGACCTCAAGCAGGTCATTTCCCCTCCCTCCACTGTGCCTCAGTCTCCCCCTCTTTAAAGCAAGGATGATACTTCCTCTATCCCGGGGCTGCTGGGACATTTAACGCACGAGGGTCTACAGCCCTCTGAGGTCCCCAGATGGAAGGTGCACAGGGGTGGTGGTATTAGGAGCAGTAACATGATCAGAGCCTTTAAGGCCAGAAGGAACCATTAGATCATCCAAGTGGACCTGGCCAGTCATTTTCACCCAGAGGCCCCTATATTAAGCCCACATACTTTAGGGAGACTAACATTCCAGGAGACTGAACTGCACGCTGCAGGGAGAGCATGGGAGAGTCCCCAGTGCACCCTCCGCTCAAGGTCCCTGCTATGGGATCCCAGCAAGTGAACCATGCCCCCATGCTGCAGAGGAAGGCAAAAAAAAAAAAATCCCTGAAACCCCATAAACACCCCGTATTCCACCCCCAAGGTCCCAGCTGCAGCAGGGCCTCCCTGCAGTAGCTTCTGCCCTTGCTGAGTAGGAGCCAGGGGCATTACTAGACACTGCGATGCCAGAGCGGCAGGTGCCCCTCGCTCTGTGGAGCCTTTCCCCTCCTCTCACAGGGATTTCAGACCCTCCCAAGCGCTTACATAGACCCCGGTGGGGTCGAAGGAGCACTCGTGGGAGATCTGGATCAGCTTCACATTGGCGAAGGTGCACGTGGCCAGCAGGGCACGCCCTTTGTTGGCGAAGGTGAGGATAATGGAGACCGCCAGCCCCACGGAGCAGAAGAGCGAGAGCAGGGTGCTGCTTATGCTGAGGGAGAAGACTGCCCACTTCTGCAGCAAGTCAGAGAGAAACACAGCTAGTTACAGCGAGGGCGGGGGGGGGGGGGGGGGACAACGGACAGGCCCCCGGGTCGTGCTGCAGCCACCCATCCAGGCTGTCTGCATCCCTCCCACCGCTGGCCCTTCACACAGATGCCAGGGAATTCAGTCACCAGGGGACCACGTGGTCTGAGCACAGGCCCGGGAGCGCCCTGCCACTGACTCACGGTGGGGTACAGACCAACCGTATTTTAAGAGACATCCTCTGGTATCCCACCACAGCCTTCCCCCAGAGCACTACAGATAAGCCGTGTCTGGTTTGTTTCATGCAGCTGCCCTTTCTTTCCTTGAAGGGTGGGTGAGTCACGCTGCACTGCACCCTGAGACGGACTCAGCCTCTGCCTCAGTTTCCCCAAAAGGAGAATCCTGAGGTTAATTTAAAAGTTTGCAAGTACTTAGGCTTCCTCCCCCTCCTCCATCCCCAACCCTCTCCTGGGGTGGGAAGGGAGCTCATCCTCCATCTCCGTCACCCCTAGACATGCGTGCTACTTGTCCCCGAGCCTTCCAGCCTGTCCTGGGGATTGACGCTCGCATGGAGTCACCAAACAGCGCAGCTCTCTCTTGCTGGGCGTGGCACGGAGCTGCAGCAGCCCCAGGCAAGTTCCCAGACTCCAGTTCAAACAAGTCTTTCCCCTCTGAAGAGGGGAAACTTGCAAACAGCTGTGAGGCTCAGAGAACCCAGACAGACCCTTCCAGAGTGAAAGACGAGAGAAGCTGGAGAGAAACAGGGGCCCTTCCCCCCAGCAGAGCGCTGCCTTTGGTGGGGACAGGCTCCCGAAGCATGACAGGTCTGGGGGGGGATTCGGGAGCTGTCCTTACCAGAGCGGTTAGGGACAGGTATCTGGACAGTACAATCGCAGCTATACCACAGGAGATGGTCTGCAAAGGAAGCACAGACAGCAACTGGAGGAGATACTCTGCCAAGCCCCTCAGGCTAGAAATAACTGGTACTGAAAGCCCCAGGGACTTGGGGGCGGTCGTCTTGCCCCCACAGTATTTGCTGTTTACTTCAGTTGGCTCCCCCAAAAATCAAAACGTCCAAGCCCTCTTCTGTCGATGCAGCTGAATAGCCGCCCCATAGGAATCCAGGCACAGCCACCCTTAGCAGCCTGCCTCCAGGAAAGCAGGCACGGTGGCATTCACCACAATAAGGTGCCAACTTTCAGGGCCGGCTGGGACCATTTAAATGCTGCTGGTATTAAAACCAGAAGGAGGCGGCACTGTTTCTCCCTGCTGTACCACCGCTCGCCTCGGAGGAGGTACCAGCAGGGAAGAGTCGGATCCAGCAGGTGCCGGAGATCGCCAGGGCTCTGACCTCTTCCGAAGGGCTGGCCCGTAACCGGGGCTGCAGCTTGCCTTCCGGGACCAGGCCGAGCTGCCGTGCCGACCGCAGCGGGGCAGCCCAGGGGAGAGTCTCACCCACCCCCCCATTGTGGCGTGAGGCACGTCACTGAATGTTCTGCAAGTGCCTGAAATAATAATAATAATTAGGGTTAACAATTAAACGGACTGGTGCCGGCTTGACAGCTCCCGAGGCCAGCTTGGGGGGGGACGACTCAGGCGGCCTTAGAAACCCCCGGCAATCAGAGACTTTTTAGGGGTAGGTGATTTTCGAGGATTGGCTTTTATTTTTGTCAAGTGCTTAATGTTGGCAAGTGTTGGAAAGGCAGCGAGTGCTCCGTACCGGGGCCCACTGCAGGAGCTTTCCCCAGTCGTTACTGAATCGGAGCTCACTGGTTCTAGAGCTTTCCTTAAAACCAGCTTGGCAGCACCCAGTTTCTGGGACAGTCTCTGTCCCTGGCGGCTTCCTGGGGGTGAGCCTCTTGCAGGGGCTGCGACATTCCCATGGGAATCTGCCCAGAATGGCTCCAGCTGCCATCCAGATACTTATCTGGCCCCCATGACTGCAGGATCTGAGCACTACGGAGTCCTTCATGTCTCTCTTCTCCCAACACCCCTGGGAGGTGGGCAGTGCTATTATCCTCCTGGACAGACGGGAAACTGAGGCGCAAAGCGACTAAGTGACTTGCCTGGGTCTGTGGCCCAGCAAGGAATTGAACGTGGGTCTCCCAGATCCGAGGGTAGCACCCCACCCACTGGAGTACCCTCTCCCTTTCCGTTGGCAGCGAGACTAACAGGGACGGCTCCAGCTAGACCCGGGCCCCATCATGCCAGTCCCTGCCCCAAAGAGCTGCCATGTAGCCTAGGTACCTTTTGGGGACCAGACTGCTCCCGCTCACACCAGAGCTGAATCTGGCCATCAGGCTTGTGGGGGGGTTTCTGTGGGCGATGCTGCAGCCAGGGCTGTCCCAGCTTCAGCATCCGCAGGGACGGAGCAGCCATGTGGGCTGCAGGAAGGGAAGAGACCGCAGCTCCCAGGCCCAGACTCGAGGGGAAGATTGTTTTCCTGATTAAAGAAACTTTGATGCCAGATTTTGTTTTCTTAAACAGCAGCAAGAAACTGCAGGTGGGGGTGGGGAGGGGGATCTCTGGCCACACCGCTCCCAGGACCAGTCATGTCCGGCATTTAAAGCCAAGTGCTTTCTGCTGACAGCCCTCCTAAGTAACTTGGGCAGCCCTGGGAGGCAGCAGAGCAAGGCTTTGTGTGGGTAAGGGAAGTGCTGTCTTTGTACCCACGCTCCACTGGTCCCCTGCAGGATCTCCCATCCGTCAGCCTCTACTTCAGCAGGGGGCTTCCCACCAAACACCTGCAGCCTGGAAAGAGACAGGCATTTCCCCCCCTACCCCCCAGCTTTAACCTGGCACGTCCCCTCCCAGACCCTAAACCACATCTTATGGCCCGTCCACTCCCCTGCCGCCTAACGAGCATCCTCTACCCCCGTTATCCGTAGACTCCCCACCCCCGAGCAGAGCCAGCATGCCAGGAGAGCAGTACCAGGATGGCCGAGGTCACCGAGATGACGTTGGAGATGGCGTACTGCAGGGAGATGGCATCCTGGGGGTTTGCCACGTAGCGCAGCACTGTCCCGTGCACAAGGGCTCCGGAGATGAAACTGAGGTGGCCGATCACAATCAGGATGAGCCCCGTCTTCATGAGGAGCTTCTGGAAGCTGCTGGGATCAAGGGTGTCTGCACAGGAGAGAAGGGAGGGGCTCAGCCCGCTGCATCTCTAGTTGGGGTCCAGGCAGCACCATGATGGGCATGCACAGAACAAACACAGCCCCACAGATCTCTGCCCCAAGGACCTTACAGCCCTGCTGACAGCGCCGTGAGGGGTGGAGCGGGCACGGAGGAAGCCATGAGGCGCACTGATGCTGTTGTAATGCCCTATAAAAATCCCCTCCGAACTCCTGACCAGGACTCTGGAGCAGCCACAGGGCCTGTCCCAGAGAATGTGCCCCATGGGTGGCAGGGCACAGCTGGGGCAGCGCAGCCAGGATCTGTCCCAGGCCCACACCCGCCAGTGGAGTCTCAGGGCTGGGACGGGAGCGCCCGGCAGCTCCACGCGGCCGACCAGCACCTGGCCGAGCGGGGCAGCGTTCTCATGACGGCGAGTGGATAGACAGGGCACGGGAACAGAAGGGGAGCGGAGGGACAGGGCAAGCGGCGCTGACTGAAGAGAGGAAGGACCGGAAGGGAAGAGAACAAGGCTGTGGGGGGCTCCGGGCAGTCTAGCCCCAAGGCACAGAGCAGTGAATCTATCTACAAAGGCTCGGAGAAGCAGTGAGCAAGGGATAGGGTGGGAGAGCTGAGTGGAGCTGTACTCAGAGACTAAACGGTGCAAACCCTCACTCCACCTCAGGGGTCCTTAGCTCGGAGGGTGCAGGAGCCCCAGCCAGGCGGCCCCTCGGAGAGTCCATTCCCAGCCTCTCCCCGCAGGACGAACTGCAGGAGCACTGGTTCCCTAGGCCCATACTCCAGTCCCAGCCTCAGGAGCCCTGACTGCTCGGGGGAAGTCAGTTACTCCTGCTCCACTCTGTCCTCACAGGAGGAATGGAACGAATAGCAGGGAGCAGCGCGGGCCAGAGCAGACCCTCCTGCAGCTCCATGCCTGGAGAAATCGATAGTTCCGATTTCCAGAGAGCTCCAGCAGGTGGATCTAAGGCCCTGGAGCACAGAGACCAAGAAAGGGACAAGGAAGTTCTGTAATCAGAAGCTTCCCACAAAACAAACAGATTTCTTTAAAGATTAACCACACATTAAACATCAAAACGCCAAGAGATCATCGCCTCCCCTCCCAGCACGAAGGGGTATGAGCGGGAGGGTGCCCAGGCCCTCTCCACACTAGGGCTTACAACTCTGCAAAACAGAACTCACAACTCATGTGATCCTAGCAACCCGCCATGATCACAGGAACTGCTCTTTGGGGCAGGGCTTTCTTACTCCGATTCCAGACACAGGCTGGAGACCCTGGTGCAAAGCCTTTCGAGATAGCACAGCCTGATGCTCCTGTGTGGACAGTCTCTCTGCTTTCTGGAGGTGACGTTATCAGCCTCCCCACCGGGGCCAGAGCTCACAGATGGGGGATCTGGGTGACTTTGCTTCTATTCCCAGCTCGGTCAGGCACTGGGTGGCCTTGGGCAAGTCACTTTGCCCATTCTGTGTCTTAGCTTCCCCATCTGTAGACGGAGAAGGATGCTGAAGAAGCAAGAAGTGCTACATTGTGGCCTCCAGCTGACAGGACTGCCCCTGGAATCCTGCAGGCACACAGGTGACACCCTGTGGTCACCCCCTCCCTGTGATCAGGATGAGATCTGGGCTTTGATCCCCGGTCTCATTTCTTGCCTTTGCAACCCCACTGATCGTTTGCCACCTCGCCAGCTTTAGCTGGGGCTCCTCATTACCAAGCTCTTACAAGAAGGCTTTTGAGAAAGAAAAAAAACCCACCACAGGATGATGCAGACAAGGCCCCACCAGTCTCCAATCCACCACTGCCCTTCCAGTCTGACCCCCGAGCCCATCCAGCAGGACAAGTGTGTGAAATTCCTACCCCTCCCTTTCACTTTGGGGAAAGTGGAAGCCACTCACCCAGCCGACACATCTTGGCAGCTCTCAGATCAGGCCATTGCTGCTTCAAAGAGGGTCCATGTTAAGGAGTCTCTGCTTTCATCCCCGTGAGCAGGCAGAGGCAGGCTGAGTTCCTGGCACTCCCTGCCCCTGCCCTACCTGCACGGCTCTTCCATGCACTGAGTCCCAGCTGCAGCCACCCTCCCACAACTGTTTTAAATCTGTTCTTCCTGTTTGACTAGCTCCCCAGGCCAGAACAAAGGGCTAAACTCCACCTTCCCCAGGAAAGGTGATTCAGAGCTCAAACCCCACCCACCACAGCTCCCATCTCCTGGCTGCAGTGATCTAGGTATGTAGGCCACTCCCTGCAGATGGGCCAGACACCGCATGCTTCCCGTGTGATCCTGTGGCTCCAAGTTCCTTGGCTCCCAGCCTAAAGGGGCAGTCTGCAGTGCAGTGGGATTCTGGTGCGAGGGAGCTGGTCCCCCGACATGAGTAAAGTTTTAAGAGAAATCCCAACATAGGGGTTTTATACCATGCAGGCAACTTGCTACTTATACCGGGAGTTTGCCTCCCACCTACATTCAGCTGCCAATCTCCAGAACTCCCCAGTCTTCTTGCTTGGGGGTGTCCACCCACCCTGCTGACCTCCCCATCTTGAAGGTGGTAACACTGCACACTTCAAACCCTATCCCAGGATGGTGATTCTATCGACATTTCTATACCAGGGTCACCATGTCATGCCTGTCCCAGCAACCCTACACCCTACCCCTCCACTGACTTGCACGTAGGCTTTCCCCAAAAATGTACTAAACATTCTTCAGGAAGTACTGGCTTTAAGGCTCCCTCATGCATCTTACAGCTGAAGTCATGCTAGGAGGGCTCTTCCATGGTTTCCTTGACTTTTATGAGCAAGAATTCAGCTCACTCCACCCTGGGGACCTACAACTGCCGCTCTCAAGCCATCCTTTCACACTCTGATCACAGAAACCCTGCTAGACCCACACGAGCAATAACCATGCTCGGTCCCACCATAAATCAAACGCTGATCGCACTTGTCCATCACACAGGGCTGCTGCTGGGATTCGGTGCTGGGTATTCACAGCACATATCACCCCATGGTGCATGCAGGGCCTCTCTTGGACGAAAGCTGGGAGGGTCTCTCAGCTGGTCACAAGCTCAGCTGGATTGTATGTTCCATTGTCACAGCCCCAAACCACAAGGCGGTTTTGATGTATCCAGGCATCTTAGGTCACTCGCTCACTCAATTTTAAGCAGTTTTGCTGCTAATGTTCTGTGGATTTCTCCTTGCAGATGGTTAGCACAGCCCCCCCCAGGGATTTCAGCTCCCAGGAGAGCCTGCACACACTCGTTTCACAGCAGAACCTTCCTACTCAAAAGGTTTACAGTTTCTGCAGTCTCTCGGTGCCTAGATGTGACACTGATGGGTGCACCAGAGAGATCCAGCACTTAAGAGCTGTGTGGAAAGTGGTCCCAATCAGAGCCCACAGGGAGAAGAAACCAGAAATCAAGTCTCCAAATGCAGAGTATGGGTGAAATCTTGGCGCTAAGCTGAGAAAACTCCCATGAATTTAATGGGACCAGGATTTTATCCTGTGCAATCTCCATTAGAAACACAGCCAAGCTGTGAATGAAAGAACTCAGGAGGTAGTTGAATTCTTACTGAAGTGGCATAACCTATTTAAGAAGGTATTTTCAAAACCCTTCCACAGCTACAGCATTAGGCAGGTGCCACCATGTAGCCAGACAGACTGTTAATAATTCACCTCTCAGTCTGAGCTCCGGGCCCACCTCTTGTCCTACTCAGTCATTAGAAATTTCTCCATCATTTCGTTACTACTGCCTCTCTCCTACTCCAGTGCCGCGGATGTCCAGTGCCTGCTGGGCACTCTTTCCTCCATCTGGGATATCTTGTTACTACTTGCCTTGCATTGTGCCCTGTGTAAGGCTTTGTTCAGTTTTTCCTTCCTACAGACACTTGAGTTGCCTAACAAAGACCTCCTTACTAGGCAGCCATCCTGCACTGTATGGTCTCCTGTGGTGACAGGACGGGACACAGTGAAGGAGATACGCACTGAGGTGAAGGACACTGCACCTCTAAGGGGACAGGAGCAGAAGACCGACCAACAAAGATCACTTCTGTGTGAAAGATGCCCAAACTCCACCTAACCAGCTGACAAAAGGAAAGCAGGGAGGCAGGAGTGAAAGACTCATGACTGAAGTGGTCCTCTCCCATGTCTTTTCTTCACTCGCAATTGCCAAAGTCATGCACCCAAGGCTACAAGTTCTAATGTAATCCGTGCCGCCAAACATTTCACCGCCACCACTTCTGGTCTCTATGCTTATTGCTGTGCAGTTACGCTTCATGCCATCCTTGCTGCGGCCGCACCCAGTTCCCAGCTCTGTATCTGCAGGTCACCCGCCCATCTCCAGCTATCGACTTCAGGGGTGAGTGAAATACTGCAGACTGTTCACACAGCCTGGGAAGCAGGGCCATATCACCCCACACAGCCTTAATCCGATTCTAGGTCTGCGCGCTACTGGATAATCCAGGGGCTCCCCCACCTCGCCCTGTTTCTAAACATAGGTCCCTCTAACCCTGCTACCTGCTCTCGATCACGGTGTTTGCCACCGCCTCTGTGCCTCTCCAATTGTGGCCACCAAGCCACATTCAACCACCCTCCTCCCTAGGAGCGACTCTCTACAAAGATCATGAAAACAAGGTATGTTCAGAACGCCTGTGATGACAGCAGAACAGCTGAACTAGTTGTGACTAAATGGGGATATGAAAAGTTTCCTCAGCTGAGCCCAGGATCTGCACATCTGTTTTCTCTATTGCTTGTGTCAGGGTTTTGTAATCCCCACTCCTGCTTTAGGGTGTGGGCTGTTATTCCCTTTCAACTATGGCAGTTGGCAGTCACTACTGCAATTCCCAGCACTCCCTGGTAGGGGGCGCTGGAGTATTACATACAGTACTTGCTTCACCTCACCCCATTTCTCCCGCAAGTTGTCCCTGGTACATGGCTATCCTGAGTCAGCCCCAGAGCTGCGGTCTCATTCCTTATTAGAATCCTGGTCTCTGGGTCAGGCCCTTGCTCTTGATTGGGCAGCTGCTCAACCCAGAGGTGAGGAAGTCAGGAAAGGTTCCTGTTAATTTGCATCGCACTGACTGACTAATGGGCCTGTTTCAGCACTAGCTGGATTTTGTAGCACAGACAGGGACATGCTGGGTGGAGGCTGCCGTCTCCGTATTGCCCTGTCCAAAGTACCACCACCAAAATCTTACCTGAACCTTCCAGAAGTTCACGTCCGTCAGTCCTTGCTCTGCAGCTAGCTCCACTCACTGGGAGGGGAAAGCAGGTCCATTCTCCCAGTGACACTAGCAAGCCACCTTTGGCTCACAGCAAAGCTCAGCCAGAACAGCATTCGGCTAGTCCCACTCCAACCTCCGTTCGCTAAGTGGCCTCTTGTATTTACAAAATGCAGTGAACAGTAGCTGCCTGGCTGGCTGAGGAGGGGGAAGAGAGAAGATGCAGTTTAGAGGGACTGAGCGTATAGCTGCGTTAGAACTCCACACTACCAGCAGGGAAGCACCGCCAAGCAGGACAGGAAGATGCAGAGTTGTCACTGCTTTGTCATACAGCATGCAATTGTTCTGTCCTGATTTAGATTCCTCCACAGCATTCTGGGGATGTTCACCTCCAAATGGCTCCTTCTGTTCACTGCAGCCCTATTCTTCACTCCAGAAAGCATAGGTCGGGAATAACCTCCATAGACATAGTAGAGTTCATTAGGATACAGTGAAGAGTGTGCTGGCTCAGAAATCTCGTCTAGAATTAGGCCAAAGTAGCAATTCCAGAAGTCAGACAGTGGCCTCTAGAGAGCAGACAATACACACCAACCTTCCCCCCCAGGCCCCACGCTACCTAGATTCCTCAGTGACATTAGATGAAGTGACACATGGAGGGAGAATAAGGCCTCCCTGCCACAACCCAGTTTCAAACCAGGAACATTTGTAACCGTAGTCACCCCTGTTTGTATGGAAGCCTGAGCTACTGCAGCAATTCCACCAGCAGCTCGAGCAGAGAAACAAATGGAGAGCCACTGAGCACAGGGATTTCGCTTCTTTAGATCTGACAAGGAAGAAATGGATATAAGTCGAATTACAACAGAAATCTTTATTAAAACAATTCTTTAGTAGTAGTTTTGCAGACACAGTATACGCACATACATACATAGGTACACTCAGACATCTTTCAGAGCGCTTGAACCAATAAATTAAAAACAAGGGTGGGGTTTTTTGTTTTTTTTTAAATCATGTAAGAAATGGCATCTTTCCCCTCAGGGTCAGACCAGGGAAGCTGGCCAGAGAATCAGAAACAGAAGCCAACAAAGGACACAACCCTCTACAAAGGATGCAGTGACTGTAAGCGTGCTTCTCTGGAGGAGGCAACTTCATACTCTGGCTTCAATGCACTCCAGTTTAGAGACTATTTCCTCTGGCCTATGCCCTTCTTCTTGGGCACACTGGCTCAGATGGGCACTTGGGCTCTCAGCACCTCTGGCTTTTGGGGTCTGTGGGCAGGCTACAGTCTGAGGGTGGGGGGAATCACACTCGTCCGAGGTAATGTCTGGCACGTCATCTGACTGGCTGTCGGAGCTCTCCAAGTCACTCCGTATGCTCTCAGGCTGCGCCAGGGTGATGTCCCAGGTTTTGCTGGCAATGCAGTCTTTCTGCTCACAGCTTTGGTGTTTGAATGTCTGCTCCTGCTCCTCCTCGTTTTCTGCCATCTGGGTGTGGACGTGGAGAGAGTCCTCTGTGCTGCTGCCACTAACTAGTTGGTAGTGGCTAGGTTTGGCCTCTATGTCCACTTGGATCTCCATGTTATTACACTCTCTGCAGAAAAAAGCACCACTTCGGTTAGTTACCAGCTACAGTGGAAGTCTCAGGTTATTAATATTAGCACGTTACCTTGAGCACTTTTTCAACCGAAAGCTTCGTGACTGAGGCAAGTATGGGAATGCCATTCACCATACCACGCTACCACAACTGGCCATCTACAATAATTTACACTCAGATTATTCCCCTTTTGTAATTAGGGAAACTGAGGCAGATTCGATGGCACAGGCAGGAACAACCCTGGATCCAAATTCCTATCACTAACCTATAGGGAATACAGTTTGCTTCCAACAGTCCCAAGCCTTCATTCTGTGCAAGACTAAGGCAAGGAAATGTTCCCTTCTAGCTAGTGAGACCTTGCTAGAGGAAATATGTTGTAATTTCACACCACAACTCCAGACACGAGAGCACTGCTTAGCAAGGAAGGGCTGTGCCCAACTGGTTTGGCAGGTTACTGTATGATGATACATAACCCTAAAGGTATTCAGAGAGTCTCTGGAACCCATGCATGTTTACTGAGTTTCCCAGTGTCTGTGTCCCATTGTTTCCAATTACCAACCCTTAATCACATCCTATAGTGGAAGGAACCACTGACACTACCTGGACAGGTGGTGCAGTTATGAACACCATATGTACGGTACAATCATCCCACCTACAGAGTTCCAACAGACACAGGTACAGACTAGAAAAAAGATTCTCTGCGGAGTTTGCAGGACAGAAGAACTGAAGTGAGTGAGCTGTCCCAGGGACGTCAACACAGGCTCTGCTAGTGGTGGTGAATGATACTGAAGTACAAACATAGTTGGAAAGGAAGGTGAAGGGAGAATGCTTCTTGAGCTAACCAAGGAAAAGAAAGCTTGCGGGAGTCTGCATAGACCTTCAATCATTAAGATCAAAGTTCCCAACGTGCACCTTCTCCACAGCCCTCAAACCGCACCCCCCACCACACCACATATGACCCACACTCTTGTGCACTGGCAGTTTAGGTACCTGTCTTGTGGGTTGTATGAACTGATGATGGAACCAGCCATAGCCCGAGTGCTGGCGTTGTCACTAACTGCTCCGAGACTGACAGAGTCCTTGGGGAAAATCTCCTTCTGTACATCTGCTTGCACTTCCAGCCTGGGAAGAGTTGGGAAACATCCAGAGTCATCAACACAGCCAGGGGCTACAGAACAGCCTAGCTCATTTCTTAAAACTACAGGAACAATAGTCATTTAGCAAGTGGGAGCTGTGGAGACAGGTGGCTCTGTGCGCTAATCCAGGTCTGCACCAAGAAGTTTAAAATCAGATGAATCTTTTAGGTTAGCCTCGTTAGTGCCTCCATTTGGCTGAGCTCTTTCCTCAGTCTGTTTTCCATATCGAAGTTAGACTGGGTTTATACCCATGACTCATGCAGTTCCTGTGCAAGGCGGATTTCCAGGTCCAGCACACAGCTATGATTATATTCTGGGCTATCATTTCGACGCGTGTCTCCAATTACACGGCCAGAATGACTCAGAGGCAGGTTCAGAGGAAACCTGTGGCGTAACCTTGTAACTGGAGGCAGGCCCTCCCGAGTCCTGATCACTAAGTGCTATTAGGGAATAACAGACGTTTGAAGCACTAGGCTAGGTCGGCAAGATGTTTGCAAGAGCCTTATATGGCAAACTAGTATATCTCTGCTGCTCCTCAAATCAACCCCAAACCCTATCTCCTGCCATTAAGGAGCTAGAAAGGCTGGGGGAGAAAGATAACCAAACCAGATTGTGCTGTGGCTGCTAGTTATTTGGTGTTCTTGCAACAGGGACAAGGCTGGGGAACAGCTGAAGCAGAGATTATTGGACCTGATTCTACCATACGTCAAGAGGTTTAAAAAGCGATACTGAGATTAGACCCCAAGTATCAGTGGTGCCACCCACTAACCAAACAGATCCCTGGCGAGCTAACAAGCCTCCCCACAGACTAGGCCTTGTGACCCTTCAGCCCCTTTGCTGCCATGATCCGAGTCAGTTCAGTTACCTGCTGTATTTTCCCTTTCCGCCCGAGAGGACTCCACCGCTCAGGGTACCACCGGAAAGGGCAGCAAAGCTGGCTGTCTCACTGTAGTTGCCCTGCATGACACTGAGCCCATCCGTGGGGCTCCCGCTGGTGCTCAACACACTAGTTAGTCCCTCGATGCTGCTCTCACCAATACTCGGGTTCTTCAGAGCTCGCCAAGCATCTGCCACTGAGTCAGGCAAAGAAGATACATTGAACATTAAACAGTGTAGAGGAACTGCCATTGGCATCCCATTAGGGGTGAAGGCAGGGATGGGCAAACTATGCTCATGGGCTGGATCTGGCCCACAAGCTCCCGCTGGGGAGTAGGGCTTGCCCTGCTCCAGCTGGGGTGCAGAGTCAGGGGCCGCTCTATGTAGCTCCCGGAAGCAGCGACATGTCCCCGCTCCGGCTCCTACACGTAGGGACAGCCAGGGGTCTCCACTCTGCCCCAACCCAAGCGCTGCCCCTGCAGCTCCCATTGGCCGGGAACCACAGCCAATGGGAGCTGCAGGGGTGGTGCCTGCGGAGGGGGCAGCATGCACAGCGCCTGGCTGCGCCTCCACATGGAGCGGGAGAAGGGACACGCTGCTGCTTCTGGGAGCCGCTTGAGGTATGCGCTCCCTGGAGCCTCCCCCTGCACCACAACCCCCTGCTCCAGCCCTGATCTCCCTCCCACCCTCCAAACCCCTCGATCCCAGCCCAGAGCACCCTCTTGCACCCCAAACCTCTCATCCCAAGCCCCACCCCAGAGCCTGCACCCCAAGCCACAGCCCTCACCCACTCCCGCACCCCAACCCCCTGCCCCAGCCCTGATCCCCCTTCCGCCCTCCAAACCCCTTGGTCCCAGCCCAGAGCTACACCCCAAAGGCCTCATCCCCAGCCAGAGCCCTCACCCCCTCCCGCACCCCACTCCCCTGCCCCAGCCCAGAGTCCCCTCCCACACCCTGAACACCTCATTTCTGGCCTCATCTCAGAGTCCTCCCCCCCACCGCACCCCCAATTTTGTGAGCGTTCATGGCCCGCCATACAATTTATATTCCCAGATGTGGCCCTCGGGCCAAAAAGTTTGCCCATCTCTGGGTTAAGGTTACACGTCAGACAGCAACACTTTCAAGACAGATTTCAGATTCAATCTCCAGCAGGGAAGAGGGCTGGGGATCTCCCAGGGAAAGGCACTATGGTACTTCACACACAAGCTTTGTGTTAAGAGTGCAGGGTGTACATTGAAGGGTTAGCCTTGAAACAGTGGCAAGGAAGTGAAAGCTGGAAATCTTGACATACTGAAAAGGGCTGATTATCCACCCCAATTAATCCCAAGGGACAGTCCCACAGCGAGGCCTAGCTTGTTTCCTCCCAGCCCTTCAGATTACACAGACAGATAGTGAAAAGTTAATCACCTGTAATAGGTCCATCATCTTCGTCGAACTCTATTTTCACTCCCTTCCCATTGGCTGTGCTGACTCCACAGCCACCTCCTCGGCAGAGAGAAATTGGCACAACACCATAGACATAGGCCAGCATGATGGGGACTCCAATACCTGCAACACAGGACGCAGCGGGTCAAGAGGAATATCAGATGACAACGAGACTGAGGCATGCCGGACAGGCAGCATGAACTCTCTGGGATCAGGGACCACCTGTTTGTTCTGTGTTTGCACAGCGTTTAGCACAATGGGGTCCTGGTCCATGACAGGGTTCCTAGGTGTTACCATCATAGAAAGAATGGCTGTGACCATCACGCTACAGCACAAGGGAACCCAATTCCAGCACAGAGTTAGGAAACCTGCAGCGGAACAATCCCAGTCTTGGGATAGGGCCAAAGAACAAGCTGACTCCATGAAGACTGCGGTGGCAGCTTGCCAGCATATCAAACTTGCATAAAAACCAGTTTCTTTGGCCGAACTGTGGGTACTAACACTACAGGGCGCATTTTACACAGTGCTCAGTCTTAAGCCACAGACACCAGGACCTGCAGCCTCTGCAGGCAGCATGTTACATAAGTGGGAAAGCAACCAACAGGGATATTGTAGGAATTTGTGGGCTACCCTTGGTCATTCCTGCCCAATATCTGTCAGAATAGTAGAGGAGCAACAAATGAGGAGCAGAGCTATGAACAATGACTAACCACAAGGAAAATCAGCCTTGTCTACTTACCAACACTGACAGCAGCAATAACTGGGGATGCAATGACAGACAAGGTGACCCCACCGGTGATGGCCAAGTTCCTCTTGTGCTTAGACGTCTTCTTTCCCTCATAACGGCTGTGAATCTGGGGAGAGCAGGGAACAACAGGTGAGAAAACGGACAGCCTGGCCACTGAGCATCCACTAGCATGAAAAACTAATATGCTCATGACCTTACAACTTTGCCACACATGCCAGTCACATGACCCTTAAAATCCCCCATAATAGCCACTGATGAGGATAGGTCCATCAATGGGCATTAGCCAACATGGTCAGTTGTGCAACCCCACGCTCTGGGTTTTCCTAAGCCCTTGACTTCCAGATGCTGGGACTGGACAACAGGGGATGGATCAATAAAAAAACCTGCCGTTCTGTTCATTCGCTTTGAAGCATCTGGCATTGGCCACTGACGAAGACAGGATACGGGGCTAGATGGGCCATTGGTTTGATGGCCAATCTTATGTACCTCCATCCCACCCACAGACCCCCTCAAACAGATGTAGCCAGTGCGTCTGTTCAGGAGTAAGGATAAGCTGGAGAGAGTTCCATTGCAGCATTGTTTCTCCCTCTTCACCTAATGCCGGTCCACCAACAGAGGCAGGCAAAGGGACCGGATGACTCAGGGAACATGAAGCCTCTGACCTCTAGTCACTGGTACAAATCTAGGACAGACTGGTAGACAGTCATTACTATCAGATCTGGTTGATAACTTGTGTGAAGTGAGGTGAGGGATCGGGGTTCAGTTATTATTGGACAATCCCAAGGCACAAGAGCCACCACAGAGGCCAAGAATTAGATACACAGTTCCCCTCTCTACGGGGATGCACTGGGTTCAAGGTGGAGGCATGCTGGCAGAGCAACGTGAACCTTGCACTGTCAGTACCCATGAGGCACACATTCGTTTGACTGAGAACTTCAGTCTCCAGGGCTGTCAAGCCATCATACTTTCCACACTCACTAGGTATGAAGCCCAAGAAACAGTGATCCTCAGTTGGCCAGCAGCTGTATGGAAAGATCCCACACTTAACATTAGCCTAAAGTCCTTAACAAACACCTATGATTCCCAAGAGAGAATGTTTCAGTCTGCTCATTCCATTAGTTCTGATCTCCACCCCAACATGCTTACCTTTCTCCCAACGTACACTGGGATGCCAATGACCATGGCAGGAATGGCAATGCCAGCAATGAGGGAAATGCCTACAGGGGCACCAATCAATGTGCCCAGCTGCCAGAGAATTTTCTTCTTGCGACTCCACGGCTTCTTGCCCCAGAACGTGCAGCCAGAGGGACTGTAGGGGAAATAAGTTGTCTTTTCAATATCCACATAAAAATATGACATGTGGGAATGCGTGGATACTGTGCAAGAAAGGCGCCTTCTCCCCAGATCCAGTTGACCATCAAGAATGGATGCCCTCACAGTGTGAAGGGGACTACACTGAACATTCATCCCATTAAGAGCTTCCTCACACTGTTCCATCAGTGGAGACCACCCACAGTCAGGAGGGACCATTGTGCACTACTGTTGTGAGGAAACTCAGAGCTTTCCTCCTATTCCAACTGATCAGGAATGTTGGGGGGCGGGGGGAGGATCTTTGTGAGGAGCTGGAAAAATTAAAATACATTAAATACAAAAATATAAACAAACATCATACTCTAGCAACAGGAGGCCCAGAGGATTCTGCTCCCCATCTCACCTGAGGTAATGCAGATCTGAGATCTCCTTCATACACAGCCAGCAGAATTCACAGCCACACACTGCGCAAGTCATGTGATTACAGCTCCCATCATTCATCTTGATAATGTAAGCACTGCAACGTGGACATGGCTTGATGTCATCGGCTGTGGGGAAGAAGGAAGGGATCAAGTCAGATTCTATACACCTTAGCCATCTTCAGGAATTTACTGGGGTTCTTTTGTTTGGGGAGGGTGGGCTCAAGAAGATAATGCATATCAAATTCTGTCCATCTAGGCGAACAGATTATTCTTCTCCTTAATCAAAGAGATAAAGCAAAGCTGTCTGGTTCTGATTACATCCTTCAGTGCTACAGGATAAAGGCAGGGAGCCACCTCTACGCTGGCACTTAATTCCTCTAAAGCAAGTTAGCATTGTTTGTCTGGCCAGCGTGCACCAGGCAGAACAGCATTTTAAAAAGTGTTTTCTACATCATAAAAGGAGGCGGTTATGAAAGAGTTGTGCTTGCCCCACACTAGCTAGCCCAGAGCATCAGCCATTTTTAAACTTCACCACTAACATGATTTAAGGGCCAAGAGTGTTCTCTATATTCTTCTATCCGGAGGACAAGACAGCAGAGAAATTGTGACCCACACTTTTGAAAGGCATACGCCTCTTTGTGGGTGTAAACTGTGTCCGATTACAGAAGAAAATCTTAGTGTATTGGTGGGTATCTAATCTGTGCCCGCAGTTGGGTACTTAGTCATTTAAAGGGACTGGCATCCACCAGTTACTACACAACAAGGAGATGGACAGATGCCCCTTTATAGCCATTTACAAAATAAGTCACTCTGAAATGTCATCTATGATCAAAGTTATGCAATCGTTCCCTGTACAGTTCATTGTGCTGGTAGCAATCTTTAAAGCTCTGAACAGTCTGGGACTCAGCTGCTCTGAGACCAACTTATACTACACAGAAGGAACATCTCTTTCTGGAGTTAATCTCCCCAGGGCTGATGGCTAAGTTCTGTTAAAGGCCTCACTTCCACAAATCCCCTTTGGAAGCAAATAGTGATCAGTGGTTGATTTATGCTTGTTGGTTTGTGTTGGGAATTTTGTCTTGCAGTGGTTGCAATGTTTATGGTGTCCATTATCAGGGCTCTGTACATTTCAGGCATATTTTAGTCTGGAGTAACAGCTGAGCCACCTTTAAAAACATTTACAGCCTCACACAGAAGCCAGCTATTGTGCAAATGGAACAATGTGTTTATAATGAGTAGCATGCTAGGAGAAGATACATGCTTTGTTTGGGGGAGAAGGAATCTATTAACTGATCTTATGGTTCACATTCTGAATCACTGATACCTTTTTAAAAGCACTATTTAATCAGAATATCTGCTGATCTAGAGTGCAGCTCTTTACCAGCCAAATGGTTTGGCATCTCTCTCCTATAAATAATGGTATTACTAATACTTATCAGAGCTGGGAGCTAAATTCCCTATTCTGGGTTAGGTATTAGGGCTGCTATTGCTCACAGCAGCAGACAAAATGGAGCTCACATTCTGAGAGGGTAAAATCTCTCTTTTGTTCCTGTTTGAGATTGAGATCAGCAAGAGCTTTAAGAACATCTAAAAGATCAAAGCAGACCAAAAAGTAGCTGCTTATTGTAACGGGTCAGGAGGTACTACATGCAGAATACGGTGATCATATGCAATCAGGTCCTGCAACTGTGGAACCTCCAATTTTAATTCCATTAGTAGTTTGTGGAACTAGCCTGTCAGGCCAGACATTTTTACTCCATTACTGGCTAGGGAAGGAAGCTGTGTTGAGCATCAGATCTGACCAGATCCAATATTGCTGGTGTCCTTCATCTGTGCCAAGTGGTTGTACTCCCTGCCAGGTGTTAATACCCACCCTTTGATTCCAGGAAGTGCTGCAAAACAGGTGGATCTCTTTCCTGGCTTCACGGACGTAATTCATACTGGCTAATGAGAAGGTTGTTAATTCATACCTGGTCCAGATTCCTGTCCATAACTGAGGCCTGAGGCGTGCTTCGTCCGTACCCGCAGAGTCTGAGCCCTTTGCTGACGGGCCATATCGCAGGTCTGGTTTGGATGCCATATCTGTTTGCAGTGATAGCAGAACTCAGTCTGACAGCCTTCCCTCTCACAAGTCAGCTTGGGGCAGCTGGCACAGCCATAGGCAATAACAGCGTAACTGAGGAAGACAAAGATACGAGAATCAGTAAAGCCAGAAAGTTATCTTAGGAACGCAGGAATCAATATACCGGAACACTTCAGTGGCCCATCTGTTGGGTAACACCGAGATTTGCTGCTGAATAGCCACTGCCACCCAACCTCAGAGGCAGCTGAATTTTAGTAGATGATCCCTCACTAGTTCCCTCCTATGCATTCAGAACAACAGACTTTTCAGGACAGAGGCATGTTATTTGTTTGGCACAATACACATTTGCAGCCTACATACACCTACTTGAACAACTAATTCTGAACCACCCTCATCAGGTTGATAAAGGATTAGTTGTAAAGGACGTAGACATCCACTTTGGCTAGAATATATCACTATGTAATCAGGCAGATAATGATACCGTCCTCTGAGACACCACCTTAATTCAACTGACCAGTTGAGCAATCCTACCGTGGATACGCATAGGGATGGAGACATGCAAAAGGAAAAATAAGTTCTCCTTGACCTTAGCTGATGCAGTTTTACGCCCTGAAGCTCAAGATCAGTTATTCTTGTCATTTTTAACTTAGCTAGGGTCCAATTAGAGATGCTACACTGAATGCATCCGATGAAGTGAGCTGTAGCTCACGAAAGCTTATGCTCAAATAAATGTGTTAGTCTCTAAGGTGCCACAAGTATTCCTGTTCTTTTTGTGAATACAGACTAACACAGCTGCTACTCTGAAACCTACACTTTCATAGTTGTTTCTTCACTTTAATATTTAAAACAGACATTTCAGTAGCCTGCAGCAGTGAGTAAAAGATGGTTACTTTTATACAGTGGAGATTAATGCAATTTTGTACTATGGGTAGGACCCTACCAAATTCACGGCCATGAAAAATGTGTCACGGACAGTGAAATCTGGTCTCCCGCCATGAAATCTGGTCTTGTGTGTGTTTTTACCCTATACTATACATTTCACCGGGGAAGACCAGGGTTTCTCAAATTGGGGGTCCTGACCCAAAAGGGAGTTGCGGGGGGGCCCGCAAGGTTATTTTAGGAGGGCTGCGGTATTGCGACCCTTACTTCTGTGCTGCCTTCAGAGCTGGGTGGCTGGAGAGCAGCAGCTGTTGGCCAGGCACCCAGCTCTGAAGGTAGCGGCCTGCTAACAGCAGCACAGAGTAAGGGTGGCAATGCCATACCATGCCACGCCACCCTTACTTCTGTGCTGCCTTCAGAGCTGGGCGGCTGGAGAGCAGCAGATGCTGACTGAGGGCCCAGCTCTGCACACAGCAGCGCAGGAGTAAAGGTGACAATACCATACCATGCCATCCTTACTCCTGCGCTGCTGCTGGCAGTGGCTGATTCCTGGCCAGCAGCTGCCGCTCTCCAGCCGCCCAGCTCTGAAGGCAGCGCCACCGCCAGCAGCATTGCAGAAGAGTAGCAGTACTGCAACTCCCCCTCCCCACAATAACTTTGTGACACCCTCCCGCCTCAACTCCTCTCTGGGTCAGGACCCCGACAATTACAACACCATGAAATTTCAGATTTAAATAGCTGAAATCATGACATTTACTATTTTTAAAATCCGATGACTGTGAAATTCACCAAAATGAACCATGAATTTGATAGGGCCCTAACTATGGGACAGGTAAATCATAATGCTTGACTGGGGTTCACTATCAAGTCCTCTTGCTTGTCTCCTTTCCAAAATAAGCTTTTTTATTTCTCCCGATATGGAAGCTTGCTCTTTCTGCACAAGCTCTCTTTAAATTCTTGATTTCTCCAATTCCAAGGATCTTTTCTATTATGGGTTTTGAGGTTAGGTAACCACCATTAAGTTACGTGAGGCAAGGATGCCATTTATACAATGGTGTATCTAATGTTCCTCTTTGTATCTGCTGACAGCCTTCTCTTGACCACCACTGCATACTGAACAGATTTCTTTCTTTATAGACTCCAAGGCCAGAAGGGACCATTGTGATCTTTGTTATACAGGAGGTCAGACTGGAAGGTCATACAACTTCCTGGAAAAAGTCCTAAAGCATTCTTTAGAAAGATATCCAGTCTTTATTTAAAAATTGCCAGTGATGAAGAATCCACCATGACCTTTGGTAAATTGTTCCAAAGGTTAATTAACCTCACTGTTAAAAGTTTACTCCTTATTTCTATTCTAAGTTTGTCCAGCTTTAGCTTCTTGACCTCCTTCAAGTCTACAAGTTCCGTTGCTTCAGTGGATATAGCCAATTCAGACTCTGCTCCCTGTGACTAACTCAGCTTGCTCCTTTCAATGCACATTACCTTCCATTTGTTTATACTGACATTCATCTGCTAGTTGTCCTAATGGCTTCCGTTAGTCAAGCCCAGAAAGAAGCGTGAGGAGCTCCAGAAGGACCTAATGAAACTAAATTGTATCTTTGTTTTGTCATGTTACAAAAACAGTGATTGGCACTTTTTAAAAAAAATGTACAAAAGGAGTTTAGAGCTGCAGCTACTTCGGGAAGGGAGCTCTGGGTGATCTCTAGAGGAAGAAGTGTTTATGCAGAACAGTCCTCCACTTATATCCTCCCAATTTAGCAGGAAATATAATTGAAAGGGTGCCTTGGCTTTCTGCAGCTTTTCTCATAGGCCAGTCTTAAACGAACCAATTACAGAAAGAACTAGAAGACTGAGAAGAAGAGGGGAGCATGGGGGGAGATCACCATGTGGTTGAGCTGGTAATGTGGAGATTTAGCTGGCATATCTACAAAGAAACTCACATGAATGAGCTCCAAATGCACTGCTCTAGGGAAGCTGACTTGTAACACTGACAGAAGTCAGGGTGACATTCTCTTTTCTGCAGCATTTGTGTTATAAGTGGAGGTATTCTCTCTCGCCATTGGTTTATTTTTAGAGCCTATGGAATTGAAGTAGCATTGCAGCTCCCAAAGCAGCAGTGTGAGAACTGCTGAATGTGTCATACCACAATGATTCATATCCCGTGGGAGTTTGAGCAATTTGACCCTGCCTGGGTGCAGCATAACTGTTAAAGACAAACAATGCCTCCCTGCTGACGATCAGGAACTGAAAGACAGGACTGTAGGGCCTCCATGTGCAAACAGCTACTGTATTTCTGGCATTCAAGACCAATGCTAGAGGAGAGAGGGGACAGGCAACCTAGGAAAAATATTAACTCAAGCTACATTCGATTACTGAACATTGTCAGAGGGATCTTACCCGCACAGCCTCACCTCCTACCAGTAGGCTACAGCGAACTCCTTAGCAGGGAGACATTCAAGTGTAGGACATTAACAGCTTCTAAAGAAAACACTTTGATGCCAGCTGTTATAGCCATTTTGGGGCCTGACAACTATATTACCAGGAGGCCCAGGGGAGCTCAACATGCTACATTAAGAAGCTTTACCATGTATTGAACTTGACCCTGCATTAGAGAATTCTGAAACTTTTCTGGCCATCTCAGACCCTTCTGTTTTCTTAAAAAAAAAACCTAACACACACCAAAGTCCCAGAACAGTTACTAAGCACTGAATTTTTAGTCCCAGAGTTAAAATAGCAACTCATAGCAACAAGCTCACTGGTGTGGACTGAACTACATGCTTTTTAGCCTCTAAAAAAAAAACCAAACAACACAAACACGACTGAATTCTTAAGTCCAACTAAAGAGGCCAATCAAAGGCTCTACCCAGAAGACGGATGGCATCCGGCTACACCAAGCACTGCAGGGTCTGAATGGTTAACATGTGCGCATCCTTCTTCACCTGGCCTTTGACACATGCCTGCAGTTTAACAATTAGTCACTTCCAGGTATAACTCACAGCTGTTGGCATGACAAGGAGTAACCTGACCTTTCCACATCCCAGGTGTGGCTGCAAGCCTCTACCTTAAACCCCAATATTACTATAGAGTGCTGCTCTTAGCCTACTCTCACACAGCTGAGATGCCTGGCTTGCTCCTCCATTTGCTCTGAGGGACTGCTTACCTCACCACAATCATGTTCAGCTGCTTCCTTCACTTAGTTTCAGCCTACACAGTTCAGCTGTTTCCCTAAGCCTTTAGTAGAGATATAGTGAGACAAATACCAGTCAGCAGCATCAGCTGATTGCAATGGGCAGACAAAAATCTGTATTTGTCTGAAGAGCTGACAGTGCTCCAAAAGATCAGCATTGCCATGGAAACAGATTCTAATGTTACATCTATATTTTACCTTTCTTGACAGCATAGCTAAGCTTGCTCACTTATGAAGTTGTTTGGAGCATGGGTGGGATGCAGAGGCATGCCAGTCAGGATGCTGCATGCCACATGGCTTGTGTTTTGGAACACATCTGTCCAGTAGACTCTTGGCAAATTATTCTCAAAACTACATGTATGGCTGGAGAGAAACAAGTCAACTCTCCACACTCCTGAATAGGGTGTGATGTGGTAAGGAGAGGGCATAATATTCATCAGAACTTCTGAGACCAAGTCTTTTCACCAGTCCTTCATACTAGCCATTCAAGCTCACCCACCAGTACCACAGGAAAGTGAACCATCTATCCAGGCACTGAAAATAACTGGTAATCATGGCTTTGTGTGTATAAAAGATCTTCTACACTTTCCACACTATGCATCCGATGAAGTGAGCTGTAGCTCACGAAAGCTTATGCTCAAATAAATTGGTTAGTCTCTAAGGTGCCACAAGTACTCCTTTTCTTTTTGCGAATACAGACTAACACGGCTGTTACTCTAGTTCCACAAAGTGACCCATCCCAGCTTGTTGGTTTCTAAGAGGAAGGGGAGGGAATATCAACTCTATAGTTTATTTTGAAACCTTTTGTAAACTGCCTATGTACGAACTGTTGGCTCACTGGGCAAGGGCAGCCAGATGGCATCAACTGTTTGCACAACAAAGATCAATGTTACACTAGCCTTCAGAAGCCTGCCACAGCAGCACCTTTATCAAGTATACATTATAGACTACTAGTGAAAAAGTAATGTCCCTAGGGGTCACGTAGGGGACATCTTTACAGGGCCAGGCAGTCTCAATTGGCTTTGGTGTGTTTACATTTTAAACCAAATACTGATAAACATCACATCAGTAAAACAGAGACAACTTAGCAAGTGGTAACTACATTTTCTCTAGCTGAGTAGCAAGGCAGATTCCAAGGGCATTACTATGTCAGGAGTATAATCTGATCCCCAATGCCTACAAGTCACCCTAAACAGCAATATCAAAAACGTTGATTGTTTTAAACTAACTTAACCTTGAGCCCCCAAGGAACAAGCTTTAATAGTAAATAAATCCTTACACAGCAACCGTGTAACATGCACCCATGTAACAGGTAACCTGAGACACAGAGGTTAAACAAAAAGAAAAGGAGGACTTGTGGCACCTTAGAGACCAACAAATTTATCTGAGCATAAGCTTTCGTGAGCTACAGCTCACTTCATCGGATCCAGGTTAAGCAATTTCCCCAGAGTCAAAGTTTGTAACAAAGCTGTGATTAGGTCTTAGGAATCTTGCCACCTTTGCTCTGAACCCTAGGACAAAACTTCCTGTAACATCCCCACTAGCTGGGATTGTATTTTAAGCCTCCTGTTTGTTTCTGCTGAATTCTTGGATAGATAAAATACAGAATCCCTGCTACCAACAAGCCTGTGCTTATGCTATATCAGAAGCCTAGTTTAAAGAAAAAAGAGAAAATGAAAGCAACAATAAGCTAATCTAGAAGTCACCATGTTTGGATGGACTGAGTTTTGGCCAGAGTTAGACAGTTCCTCATTTAAGCAAACAGTGAATGAGTCAATATGATTCAACATTATTCCTCCACCATGGTGCTTCAACACCCTGGTGCCAGCTTGGTAAAGATTTCCCACACTTAGGAAAACCAAGATTTACAGTTCCTCCTGCAGGTATGGAAATAATTTCTATAGTTCACCAACTCTATTTTGGCTCTCAGCAGCACACATAGTAGAGGAAACATCATACTTCCCATTATTTCAGAATAAAGCTTGCTTTTAAATTAGAGAAACAAGGATGTGATCATAACTGAAAACCCCTAGGAACTAATTCTGAAACATTCTCTGGAAAGGTGGCACTTCATATCTAACTTTTCCATGCTCTCACAACCCATGGTCTCACTTCCCTTGGTTTGTAACATCAGCTTTATAGTGAGGGAGCACTGTCTAATAACCGGTTATTAGCTTCCTACACAAACTAAAGCCTATCCACCTGAACCTATAAAAAAGTCTAGGTATCTGCAAAACATAGAAAAGTATGGGCAGGAAGAGGATTTTGGCAAGATGGGGGCTCTGATTTAACTTAATACTTCGTAAAAAAAATCTCAAAGTACTTTTTGGAATATTTATTAAGACTCAACCCTCCTCCCAGGGACAAGTATACACAGTCTAGTTCACAGCTGGCTAAGGAGAGGCTAACTGACTTGCTCTAGATCACAGAGTCAGAAAAATTCATGTAAGCCACCAGACCATGCTCCTTTCTTTACAGAGGTGTGCCTCTAGGGGGATGAATAGGCTAACAACAGAAGAAACAGTCCTATGTGTCACTAATACTGAATATTAAAAAACTTATACGAGGCTTTTCATCTAAAGACAGCCCCACTGTCCCCCGGACTCTCCCAGCCCAGCCAAAGAAGGGGGTGCCAGCCCCACTGCCCCCCGCGCTCCCCCAGCCCCGCCCCGCCCCCCCAAAGAAGGGGTGCCAGCCCCACTGCCCCCCGGGCTCCCCCAGCCCCGCCCCGCCCCCCCAAAGAAGGGGTGCCAGCCCCACTGCCCCCCGGGCTCCCCCAGCCCCGCCCCGCCCCCCCAAAGAAGGAGACGCCAGCCCCACTGCCCCCCGGGCTCCCCCAGCCCCGGAGATCAGCCCCCCCGCCCCCCAGGCCAGACCCCCGGGACTCACCCGCAGTCGGGGGCCGGGCACCAGCGGCAGTCGGGGTCGGCGGCCAGGCAGCGGCGCAGCATGAACTCCTCGTACTTGGCGACGAGGCGCGGCGAGTCGCTGAGCAGCAGGCGGATGTCGGCGGGGTTGAGGCGCTCGCTGCACTCGGGGCAGCAGATGTTGACGCGGGACTCGGTGATCTCGATGCGCAGGTACTGGCGCAGGCAGGCGCGGCAGGAGCGGTGCGGGCAGGAGAGCAGGCGCGGCGCGTTCTCCGCCGGCTGCCGCACCAGGCACAGCGGGCACTCCAGCTCCGCCGCGCCGCCCTCCGCCGCCGCCGCCGCCTGGGGCTCGGCCGGGGCCGCCTCCGCCGGCGGGGCGGCCGGCGGGGCAGCCGGGGCGGGGGCCGGCGGCGGCGGCGGCTCGGCCTTGGCCCGGCGGCGGCCCCGCACCCCGCCGGAGGCCGAGGCGGCGGCGGCCGAGAAGACGCTCTGGAAGGAGAGGCGGCGGCGGCGGCGGCCGCCGGGCTTGGGGCACGTGGGGGCGGCCGCGTGGATGGAGGAGGAGCGGGGGGACTCGGAGTCCTTCTCGGAGCCCATGGCGGGGCCCGGCGCGGCGGCCTGCGGAGACAAACGGATCCCCTCAGCGGCGGACCGAGGCGCCGCTCTGCGGGCTCCCCTCGGCAGCGACTGGCGCTCACACCCCGCCCTCGCTGCGCAGGCGCACGGGGCGGGGAGACCCGCCCCCGCGGCAGCGGCGAGGCTCGTCACGTGACGGCGCTCGGCCGCCAAGGCGGCCATTTTGGATATGGGCACATGGCCAGCGAAGTGGGCAGGGCTCATTCGGGGGGGGAGAGCAGGAACACGTGCCCTAGGGTGACCAGATGTCCTGATTTTACAGGGACAGTCCTGATATTTGGGACTTTTCTTTATATAGGCACCTATTACCCCCCCACACCCCCTGTCGTGATTTTTCACATTTGTTATCTGGTCACCCTAATGTGCCCTAAGCTCAGGGGGTACTGTAACTGTAAACGCCTGTAACTGGGGTGAAATGGCAGGGGGTGGGCCCCACGTTTCTCTGGAGGGGCCTGGAAGTGGGGATGCGCAGCCCAAGCTTTGCCCCGTCTCAAGGCTGGTCCCTTCCTTTGCTGACAGCCTCGGCCACCGCAGCTTGCTTACAGCTCTGGCGTCACAGTACGATGACATCCCAACGTGTCGTTGACACACGCTGGCCCATGACACTGATGACAACGTGCCAGCGGCACACACGCGCCCCTTTGACACCGTGGTTCCATGTCATGGCAGCTGGTCTCGCCACGGAGTGCCACGATGTGCCATCGTGCCACGAACACACAATGCCTGGTGGCACCTCGGTGCCATGTCACGTTCACATGTCAGCACGACCCAGCGTGCAATGAAACCTCAGCGCCACGCCATATCTATAGATCAGTGCCATACACCGCCTGATGATGCCTCTGCACCACATCAGCTCATCATAAGTCTTGATGACACCTTGGTACCACAAAACAGTAACAGCCGATACCCGGTTGCCACCACATATCAAAAAATTGCAGATCAACTCTCCAGGGTGTTTCGGCACCATCTAATCAAACCGGGAGAGCTCTTGAAAATGATGACAGGACCAGCACATAATCCCACCACACACAAAAAAGCCATTTACAAGCAGGATGATCCCCAAAATGACAAAGACCTTTCCTAACCGGAACTTGAGGGCCACACCAAGTTTGCATAAAATTAAGTATATCACAGTCATGCTTGTTTTTAACATCTGCTGGGATCAAGGTGAGATATTGTATGCTGAGCCCTGTAGCTCTGAAGAATGCACCTCTTTATTAGACATAAGACTGACTGTGAAATGCACTGGAAAACTCCTTGGACCACCGTTTGGCTACGCCTTTTCTACATAGTTCTTAGAAAGAATAATGAAGTGATTTGTTCACCCTGTAACTCTTCTCTGAGGCAAAATGTAGCCTGCGCTCTTTATCACTCCAGTACAAAACTGGGTGATGGCTAAAAGAGGACTTCCATTGCAACCCATACTCTTACCGCATTAATGCAGAAGATGCAGAGCTACCATTTACTTTTGAGTATGGGGGTGTGTTTTGTACCCCTGGGGCTCTGCCAACTTTGTCTCCTGTTACAAGGCTGGTGGCCAAGCAGGAAAGACATTGCCTCTTGTTGTACTGAGGAACGGAGCAGAAAAATCTGACATGTCTAGGAAGTTCATATTAAAGCAGCATGGAAAGGTTTGTTGTTCCCTGTTGACTTTCAGATTGTAACTGGACAGACCACAATTATCCATTTGACAAGAAGAGTAGAGTTTTGTCAATATCTTCCAGCCACAATCACACCGTAAGATCATTTCTGATAGCAAAGCACATTTGCATATTTAAACATTTGTTTCTCTCACAGGCCTCTATACCAGGAGTCAGGACACAAAAAGGGCAGGGAGAGGCCAGGGTGGATTTGAGCGGATTCTCAAGAGGATCCTTTCATGTCTATTTAGTTGGATGGCCATCTTCCTCTCCCCCTCCATCCCTAAAATCACTCAGAACCTTTGCCTGCCTTTTACAGTCTGGAAGGGATTCAGCTATCTCCCAGTTCTGACCAATACAAGTGGCTTTCGACACCTCTGAGCCTGTCATGGTCCAGACATACCATCTCTCTGAAAACAAAGTCTGATCAATAGAGGTGTTTCTTTGTGGAGAGTTTCCTCAGCCTTTGCCAGGAGTTTATAGGCTCCCGCTCGCTCAGCATGTTCCTGACCAAAGAGCAGTTCAGACCCAACGGTTTGTTTTTATTCAAACTGAAGAAAACCCTTGTTGGGAAGGAGAGTAAACAAGGAAGTTTGCTGTTAAGGAAGGGAGGAGGGGAGCCAATGGGAAATTCTCCAGAATCTGCATATCAGCTTATTCATACCTAGGAATTACAAAGAAATCACATGGCTTTGGAGTGGTCTCCTGTTCTGACTGTTTGCCTTAGAGAGAAATGAAAAAAAAATGAGGGAGATTTTAAAAGCCACAGTGAAACAGAGAGCAAACCCCAAATGAGAGGGTCACATTCTGCTCTCACTTAAACTGGCATAAATCTGGAATGACTACTGACTTCAGATCTTCCAGCTCTTCTCTGTTTAAATGAGAGCAGGATTGGACACAGATACTTTTAAAGCTGCCTTAAAATGAGACATCTTCCATGAAGCCTTTTGGCAACAAACCAACAACACCCTGCACTGCTGTGGTACTGAACCCTTTGCCAAAGTATTATCCTCAACTGTGCTGCATGGCTTGTGCGTCTTTCTCTTTGTACAGCACCACACACAATCAGCATTCAGAGTAACAGCCGTGTTAGTCTGTATTCGCAAAAAGAAAAGGAGGACTTGTGGCACCTTAGAGACTAACCAATTTATTTGAGCATGAGCTTTCGTGAGCTACAGCTCACTTCATCGGATGCATCCGATGAAGTGAGCTGAAGCTCACGAAAGCTCATGCTCAAATAAATTGGTTAGTCTCTAAGGTGCCACAAGTCCTCCTTTTCTTTTTGCGAATCAGCATTCAGTAAGTAAGAGAACTGGGTGAGACATGGTAGGTCTGAAACTTCCCTTCTTCCACCCACAGTGTTGCTTTGATGGGTGATGATGAATTCACACACACACACACACACAAAGCGATCTGTCAGAGTCACAAGGCTGCAGGGAGGGAAGGCCTCTGGCTACGTACTAAAGAAAAACCCTTTGTAAGATGGAGAGTGAAAGCAGAGTCTACCAGGAAATGTGCAGCTTGCCTGCTTAGTCTGCTCTGGGGGTTGCGAAACTCCCCTCTCATGGTGGGACCGTTTGTGCTGAGGAAGCGGGGAGTGCCAAGGACACACTCACACCAGCCCAGAATATTCTGTGGCGGCGTCAAACAGCCCAGCCAGTTTGGGTTTGTGTAATTTAAAAGAGAAACTCCAGCTCCTGCCACGTACCCTGCCCCCCACCCTTCCTGGTTACCCAGAGATGTGGTAAATGAATGCCTGCTCCTCTCCCTCTCCGGCCTGTCTGCGCCTTTTTGACTCAAAAGAGCTGCAGGGTGGACAAAGAGCCGTTAGGGCTGAATCCTACAGTTCATTCCAACAGTGAAGCTTAAACCCTCTCTCATGAGCAGCACTTTTATTTTGGATCGTGTGTGCCCGAGGGGCTCCCCTCCACACACACATGGGGCTGGGACAGCTACCAATAGGTCACAGCCTATGTCCTGGTGTAGAAGAAGTTTAGGGAAAAGTCCTTGCTTATTCACGAAGGGACCGCAGAGAAAGTTAAAGCGGGGGGAAGGGACTGGATGGGGGAAAATCAAATGGGTGGGATTAGAGCAGGGGCCTGGCTGGCAGTCAGGAGTTAAGGCTCTCAGGGTATGTCTACACTGCACAGCGCGGCCACGGTAACGTGAGACATGGGCAGTGTAGACGCACTTTATCGTGGGGGGAGAGCTTTCCCTGCAATATAAAAAACCCCAGCCCGAATGGGGGGGAGGGGGGTAGTTTTCCCACCGGGAGCACGGCTCCCAGCGATAAAGCGCTGTCTATACTGGAGATTTTCAGTGCTACAACTTTTGTCGCTCAAGGGTGTGTTTTTTCACACCCCTGAACGACTAAAGTTTTAGCGCTGAAAGTGGCAGTGCAGACCCAGCCTTACTTATTATTTGTATAGCGTCAAGAGTGTGCTAGGCATTTTACAGACAGGTCTGAAGAGAGGGGCCAAGATCTTCAGCTCCTTTACATTGGCTAAGACAGCCAGAGCAATGTAAAAAGGCTTTAAAAGGATTCCCCAGTGCAGGAATGCGTCTGAGGACCCTTTGCAAGCCTTGGCATTAGGGGGCATGCCAGAGGCAGGAGAGGGCATGCCAGGCGCAGAGACATGGCACGCAGTGCTGCAGAGATTCCAGGCAGTGCAGCAGCCCATGGGGCAGTCCTAGGCGGCTGCTGTGACTTAGACAAGCCCCCAGTGCTGTCAAAATTATGCTAAGGGCTGCTCTGAAACCCTCCAGCCCACAGAGTAGCTCAGGATCAGGAGGGCACAAAGGTGGCTTAAAAGCTCTTAGGAACATAGCACAGAATCTCACCCAAGGTCCCTGCCCTAAAGAGCTAAGAACACATCCCAGCTCTGCTACCTTGAGCAAGTCACTTCTTTCTGTAAAACAGGAATGATAATTCTGACTTGCCCATAGGGGTTTTAGGAAACATCATTGTTTGTAAAGGGCTTGGAGATCCTTGGAAGAAAGGTGCTTTGTAGGTACGAAGTATCAGTAGTATTTATAAGAGTTGACGCATGATTGGGTCACAACCTTGTAAGTCCCTGGGGAAGAAACACTGCATACTGATATCAGGCAGATTGATCATTTCACAGAGCAGGCTGTCCTCATGAGGCCATTTTCTTTTTCTGGATAAGGATGGGGAGAGATCTCTGTGCACCATTTCTATACAAATATACTGTCTGTTCTGGTTGTTTCATGTCTCATTTCCCTCCCATGCTCCCATGAGATATTTCCATGTGAGCAGATGAATCTGCTTTATCCTCCCTTCTATCTGCTGAATTTAGCCAGGATTTACATTCTTTTAAATGAGGAACAAAAGGCAGGATACGGGAGCCCTGGGATCAGCAATTCAAGGCTCCTCAAAATAGCATTACTTTGCCTTACCTTGCAATTACACACCCTCTCCTGTATCACACGCACACACATCACAGCAATCTCTTCACTCCCCACAATAACTTTCTAAAGAGGCTGCTGTCGTCATGTAATCTCCTGGGAGACAGACACTCCACATGAAGTGCTGGGAAAGCACCGTGCAGCATTTACAAATCAGGTCTGCAGACAGAACACCAAACATTCTCTAATTTTTGCTGATCCCAGAATCAGTGGTCCTGCCAAGGGACATGCAGTGAGCCCTCACGGCCTACCTGGAATGAACAGACCTTTTCTTAGAGGTAGATGGATGAGAGAATCATAGAATCATAGAATATCAGGGTTGGAAAGTTTCAGAGTAGCAGCCGTGTTAGTCTGTATCTGCAAAAAGAACAGGAGTACTTGTGGCACCTTAGAGACTAACAAATTTATTTGAGCATAAGCTTTCGTGAGCTACAGCTCACTTCATCGGATGCATGCAGTAGAAAATACAATGGTGAGATTTTATATACACAGAGAACATGAAAGAATGGGTGTCACCATACACACTGTAACCAGAGTGATCAGGTAAGGTGAGCTATTACCAGCAGGAGAGGAAAAAAAAAAACGTTTTGTAGTGATAATCAGGAGGCCATCTAGTCCAACCCCCTGCTCAAAGCAGGACCAATCCCCAACTAACTCATCCCAGAGAAGAGTAGGACTGTGGATCCCCTGAAGTAGGGTGACCAGATGACAAGAACAAAATATCGGGAGACATGGGGGGCAGCCACAGGCTCACCCCCCCACCAGGGCCGGCTCTAGGTTTTTTGCCGCCCCAAGCAACAACAACAAAAAAAGCCAGAGTGCCGCTGAAGCAAAATATCGGGACAAATGGTACACTGGTCAGGACGCGGGACAAACAACTAAATATCGGGACTGTCCCGATTTTATTGGGACGTCTGGTCACCCTACTCTGAAGTGCTGCAAGGTGTTTGCAAGGGAGAATCACCCAGGAGCCGCCTCCGCAGAACGAGGGTGCATTCTGAGTGCTGTCAGCAGCTGATCCAAGAAGTGGGAGGTGGAAGGATTCTGAGTGGGAAGACTGTGGCTAAGAGGCAGGAGTCTTTTGTTGCACATTTCTTCCTGGGCTGCTTCCCCGAGGGTTGAGCTAGCCGGGCAAGCCTGTCTGGATGGGTGTCCAGACGACCAGCGTAGACACGCTGAAAGGGGAACTGGAACATAGACACAGAGACAGTGATAGTCTATTCTGTCTGGCGCGTACAGATAAGGAGCAGTAAGTGGCGGTTTATAATAGCCATTTGATATTTTTTTCCTGTCTATAAAAAAGGGTTTCCTTCGGTAACAAGAGCACAGGCTGTTCTGATTCCTGAGTATATACCTGATGTAATATGTCGTTAGCTCACAACTACGAGGGCTAGAAATAGTAATAGCCCTGCTTCTTGATTCTCCATTGCCTTGTGACTGATCATTCCAGTTACAAGGGATTATAGCCAGAATGGTTTAGCCCAATAGCGATCTACCCTTGGAAACATGCTAGTCTGATACCTATAATACAAGGGAACAGCAAGACAACCCTCTGACCTGAATTATTCAACAGACACAATTATAGATTTGGTAACAGCATAAACACATGCAAATTACTGACTTGAGAAATCCCCAAATGCTTGTTGCAGCTGGTTTGGGCTAGACGGAGGTGGTGATGCCAAACACCTTCTTAGCCCTGTACTTCACGGTGAGAGGCTAAGCCAGAGAGGAGTAGGCAATTAGAGCTGGGCTCAGAGAAGGGAGGAAGGTGCTGGGCTGATCAGGTCTTGTAGTGACTAGTGCTCCAAACCACCTGACATGAGAAGAAATGCTGCAGGGCAAACCATCTCCGGCCAATGCCTGAAAATCCCAGTACCTGATCAAGGAAGCCAGAGGCCTCCTGGCTGATGTCATGCTGGGTTTCCCAATGTGCTGTAATGCAGCAGTGGAATGAAAGGGGGAAAAGCATGCCACTGGTGGTCACAATTGAGACCCAGAGGAAAAACAAGAGTATAGTACTGGGAACCCTCAGCTCTCACGGATATCACCAGGAGTTGAGAGTACTCAGCACTTCACAATATCAGGCCCCACATGATGAGGGGAGGCCAATAAAGAATCAACAGCCCTATAGCCTGCAAGGGCTTGCTATGCCCACAATGAGCAGGTGGTGACAGGCTCCAGCGGAAACACAAGGATTGCCTTCGCTGATGAGAACATAGCAAGGCAATGGCCTGATTTCCAGGAAAGGAGAGCAGTGTGTCAGGGAGAATCAGTTACAAAGACTGAAGGCTTCTGCCTCAGCTCTCTGTCTCGCTCACAGAGACATGTGAGTGCTTGAGAGTTCAAAAGGCTAAATGAGAGACTATCACAGTACCCAATCTGGCGCAGGAAACTGTGGGTTCAGCAGGCAAATTATCAATAGGCACAGAGCAGAGCACAGGGGTGCAGGGACAGCTGAGTGACTGACTGCATTGCCCCCGAGGGTGGATCAGAACTGACGGGGGACAGGTTAGCTCCAACCAAGACCCAAAGAGAATCCCAGTCAGCCTCTCACTTCTCCAAGCTTAGTGTTCAGAGCATCCTGACTACAGATCAGGGCATCGTTTACAGCCTTTCAGATTAATTAATGCTACAAAACACAGGCAGGGACAGGAGTAGCCATACATCTCTGCCCTAATCCAACACCTTCCTTTCCATTCGCTCTCTTCTGGAGATGTGGCAGCAAAAGGGTTAATCCTGCAGGCCTCTAAACTAAGCTGTATTAGCAGGCACCATCTGTCCTTTTTCATTTGGTGATGCACGACCTATTTTGCTGTTTAGCGGAGCAGGCACTGCAGCTGTGGGTCTCCGTATTGCAGCACTGTGGCTGGCTCTGCACAATCCATCCCGTTGCCTGTCAAAGAGCCAGCTGAACAGACTGATGGAAGGAGGCCTCATGGGGCTAGCTAACAGGAACCTTACATGGGAAAGTTCCCAGCATGGCCCCTTCTCCAGAGCCACCTTGCTGCAGAAAGAGCTTTGGGTCTCCTGTGCATCAGACTCATGTCCACAAAGCAGCAGTTCACGTCAAGGAAGAGAAGGCATGCCAACTAGAGGCTTGCAAGAAACAGGAAGCAGGGAGGAAAGAACAAGACACCCAACCCAAAGCGCCTCTCCCCGCAAGCGTCCTCATCGCAAACAACCATAGGGAAGTGACTTCGAGGGTTTGCCTCAAGGTGATACTCTCCCATGGTGGAAAAGATCAAGACACATCCCCTGCAGTCTGCACGCAAAGGGTCACTGTCTCACACGACGGAGAGCAAAAGTGACGCTGACTAGAAACAAAAGCAGAGTCATTCTCACTCTTGATCACCTGCAGTGAGGTAGGGTCATTACGTAGACAGGGGATTTGAACCTGATTGTGTCTCTTCAAAGCCATCTGTGGTGAGGAGACCAGAGTTAAGGCTAAACCCCATCACAGGTCTATGACTGGCCTCCCAGGAATAGCACCCTGAGAAACACAGCCCTGCAAAGTTTGCTGTGCTCTGGAGGGAGAGGGGAAATTGGGTCTCTTTATCCCTAGCTCACACACCTGTCCTGCTCTGTCTCTGGTTTTCAAAACTCAGCAACAGCTTGAAGAAATAGAACATTCACAGGAGTTGCATAACAAACAGAGCATTCTTGTATCCATAGGGATGGAGTGAGCTGGGAAGTGCTGACAGAACTAATCACTAGGAAAGAGAGTATTTGCCATACTAATCAATCTCATCCTCTATTTTGCTTCAGACAATACTCTATACCTGATGCGTCAGAGGAAACTGATCTCCCCACTTAGGGTTACCAGATAGCAACTGTGAAAAAACAGGACAGGGGGTGGGGCACCTATATAAGAAAAAGTCCCAAAAAACGGGACTGTCCCTTTAAAAACGGGACATCTGGTCACCCTATCCCCACCCTTCAAAATAAAGCCAGGCCATTGTGCCGTCCTGTCCATGGTGGGAGGGTGGGTGAAAGGCATTGGAGAAGTCCTTCCTGATCTCTAAGGAATGAGCTCATGTCCTTCAGCATGTAACTAAAGATGTTATTAAAGGTCATAAAACCATCAGGACTTTCTTCAAATTCACCCATGGTATTTGACTCAACAAACGGCAGCAGAAGATTCCAAAGGTTAACGCCTCCCTATGTGAAATAGCATTTCCTCCTGAATTTACCTGCCATTCATTTAACTACACTATGCTGGCTGAAATTTTCCCTGTGCCCTGACTCAAAAGGTATGGATAGATTTTTTTCCCCCCCAAGTGTGGTTATGGTCAGAAAAGGAACATGGTAAAAATGACGTACTGACAATGCAGTACCCACTGAGGGCTCTGGTACCTAGAATGCTCTAGTTACAGGTCAAAACAAGAGTTACTGCTGAGAATTCAGCCTAGTGTGTGAGAATCAAGCTGGGATTTTTCAGCTTCCTGCATTACTAACACCATAACTATTCTCATCCTGAAAGCAAAATAGAGAGTGGATGGGGGTATCCAGTATTACATTTGGATTGATGCTTTTTACTGGTAGGAAACACTCTCTTAATTGGCTCATCCGCCACCAAAACCCTTACCCACTCACTGCCACCACCAAAGCCATCAGCAAGCCAGCAAAAATACTACCACCAGATGGGATTTAGCTTTACTTTTCTTACAGCCAACACTGGATTTCAAGGGCCACCTCCCCTAACACTACCTTTTCCAGCTGTTTTGGGGTAGGGACTTGTTTATTTTGGCTCAAGTAGTCATTAAACTGGATTTCTCAGTCAAGCAAACTCTTCGAAAATATAACTCCACCATTTGGTCTTTCCATTGGAATATGGTTCTGATCCAATCTGACAAATCCTAAAGTTCATCTAGACCAGTATCCCATCTCTGGCAGTGGCCAGCACCAGATGCCTCAGAAGAAGGTGTAAGAATCCCACAGCAGCAGAAGTCGGGTAATCTGCCCCCCACATTAGGTCTCAAAGTGATCTCTAACTATTAGAGATTGCCTTAAGCCCTGAAGCCTGAGGTTTAATATCCCTTGTTTAATATTCCTTATGATAATTCTGGATATTCTTGTTATCCATATAAATGTCTGATCACTTTTTGAATCTTGCTAAATTATTGGCATCAGTGACTTCCTGCGTCAATGAGTTCCACAGTGTAATTACCATTCCTCCTCCTGCCTTCTTTCCTATGCTCCCTCTAGAGTTTCATGGTATGCAGTGCATGTACTTACTCCTGCTCTGTCCATCTAGCATTAGCTGCAACGAGTAATAAGCTTCCCAACATATGCCACAATGATGGTGCCCACATTCCTTCTGTTAGGGTGGATGTGTCCTCACACACTTTGGGAAAGAAGAGCTGTACCTGACAGTAAAGGCCCTCAATATGGGTAGAAGCCGGGCCTGATTACAGCCCTCTGGCTTGGGGCCCAAAACCCTGCTGCAGGGCTGGCCACCAGGCCACTGCCAGTATTTATGAGTTTAATTCTCTTTGCTTTGGGAAGCAAGTCGGCTCAAGAATGTTACTGGTCCAGAGCCAAGGAATAAACATCCTCCTTGCAGACCAGATTCCGCAGGCCTCTTTCATTAGCCATGTCTTGTAAGTAATGAAACAGGAAATAAATGAAACTCAGCAAGGGCAAATGATGTCCCTGAAGGCAGGAGCGTGCTTGCAGCTATGATGGCAAGGGGAGAGGAAGGAGTGGCCGACGTGGCCAGTTCTGGAAATGAAAGGGCAGCTTTTGCTGAGAATCTGCTGGGGGAATGTTCCCATTTTCTTAACCAGAAACAGCTGTGACAAGGGGAAAGAACAGCGTTCCTGGAACTGAAGAGCCACACCTCCAATCTGACAGGCAGAGGGAGTAGGAGGCTGGGACGGAGTTTCCACCACATATTTCTTGGCCCCCAAATAAGAAAAAAAATATTTAATTTTCCAGGGGTATGAGCCAGGTGGAAAATGCATGGAGCTTTTTCCCTTTGAAACTTGTTTTGATCAGGGTCCTCCTGTTTAACATGTAATCTCACCCCATCATATTGTCATGAAGCAACCACACTTGGGCTCCCCACTACATGGAGTCCATTAGAATCCCTTGTTAGCTGTCCCTGTAGGTAGCCAGCTGCCCTATCCTCTACTGAGAGAGACAAGGTGCGTGAGGTGATATCTTTTGTCGGATCAACTTTTGTTGGTGAAAGAGACAGGCTTTCCAGCTGCACGGAGCTCTTCAGACCTCACCCACCTTCTCTCATATCCTGGAACCAACACGACGACAACAACACTGCAAACTATCCTATGCTGGCAACCTGCTGCCACACTTAGTAGGTTGTGGGTGGGGGAAGCAGAGTGCTTAGCATCATCCTTAGCTCCTGAGCTATCCTGGGAAGGTGAATAGGGTCTGCTCTGTTGCACCAGCAACCCTGATTGGTTATACCAGCTTGTGGCACTCTTAAGGACTTGTCTACACTTAAAACGCGACAGTGGCAAAGCTGTGCCACTGTGTCACTTCAGTGTAGACACTACCTATTCCGATAGGAGGGTCTTCCCATTGGCCTGGTTAATCCACCTACCTGCGAGGCAGTAGCTAGATCAACAAAAGAATTCTTCCGTAGCGTTATCTACACTGGGAGTTAGATCGGCTTAACGACATTGCTAAGGGGCATGGAGTTTTCACACCCCATGACCCAGTTAAACTGACCTAATTTTCTAGTGTAGGCCAGGCCTAAAAACCCTCTTTCCTGCCTTGCTGTTTACCTCATACACTGGTATGTATTCCCCATAGTCACTGCTTAATCAAACTAGGCAAATTTAGCTCCGATTGGACTGAATTACCTGCATCCACTGAAGTCAGTGGGAGATTTACCATTGCATTCAGTGGGAGCAGGCCCTGCATCTTCCCCCATAAAGTAGTCCCTTCCACACACTAGTCATTTTTGTTGCTCCTCTCTGAATTCATTGCTGTTTGGTAGTATCTTTCTGGCAATCAGGTTCCCAGAGCCTAATGGAACAGTCAGGTGTGGTTAGATCAGATCTACTGAGATGTGGTCTCTCTCTTTCTCTGCTCTGGGCTGTGATGCTATCTCCACAGAGTGCTATAGACTGGTACAAAATAGCAAGAGTTGCTGGGTATCGTGCAGTGGTCTCCGAGATACGGCACCTATCCTCCGTTGTAAGTACTGTGGCAGCATCTCAGATGATGCTCAGGGGTAACTGCTAGCAGTTTTAAAGAGTGACCACGGCACTTTAAATGGCCTCTTTCGCGCATGGAGCTCCCCTGCTTGCGAGGCTCCAGTCATGCTCATTAGGAAAGAAATCTGACAGCAGCCCCTGTGACTGCTGCAATTCCTGCTGAAATGTGTGGCTCTGGGTTGACTCCAGAGTTACACTGGGATTTAAATAGCCCTTACTCCTGCTCCAGTGCTTCCAGCAGCCTTCGCCCCCTCTATCCCAGCTCCAGAGTCATAGTGGGATTTACACAGCTCTCATTCCTGAGGAAACAGTGGTGCCTCCAGATCCATCTAGGAAGGGGACTCTTCACATGTGACCATGACCAGAAACAGAACATGGCAGCAGCTGGGAAATCTGGCACTGGACACAGAGAAGAATCCTATCCCCCAGCCAAGAACAGAGAGTGTCTCTTTAACATCTAGCAGGACAAAATTCATAAGCCCTGCCAAACCTCAGGATTTGTTCCTACATCTGGTGTGCAAGGGGTGGTTGGGAAAGCATGTATGAATGAGAGAGGCGCTCAGGAGGAAGGGAAGCAGGTTTACCATGGCCCTCTGTAACCCTCTCTGTTGTGGAACCGAGCAAGACACCAAAGTGCCTAGAGACACTAATGCTGCAAAGAAAAAGAGACTTTTAATTTCAGTCGCCTGTCAAAAAGAACAGTCCCGCTGGCCTCCTGCCACCAAAGCTTTGCATACTGGTGCCAAGGCCCGGGCTTAAGATGTTTGGTGCTTGGAGCTAGCAGAAGGTTTGTGCTGGGAAGTCACTGCCATTTATTGTTCAGAATGAACGTTTCTTTGTAACCAGGAAATGCTGCTGCTGTCCTCTTGTCTTCCAGCCTTGAGCTCTGCTGTAGACTTGGAGAAAAGGCCCTGCCCTTGAAGGTAGCATTTGTTTCCTGCTGGTATTAGTTGACTCAAACTCCACTGCAGTCAATGGATTTGGACCCACTCATGCTTGCAGTGAATTTGGCCCTATGAATCAATGCAAATTCCATGCATCCTGCCCCGTCCCTCACTGTACTTAGTGCAGGAAGTGACCGGAACAAGGTGCACAGTAAAGGCATAGTCTTAACAAGCTCAGGAGTCAGCAAATCCTGTTTATGAAGAGTCAAGGGGTATGGAAGCAAAGCCAGGAGGAAGGGAGCTAGGATAGAAGGGTTGGGCAAAGTAGCCATGGCTGTCCATTCACAACCTGCTAGCCCCTCTTACTCAGCCCCAGATGAAATAAGTCAACAGCAGAAGAAGGAAAGAAGGGGAACAGGGCTTTCCAGAGTGGGACCAAGTGTTTCCAGGGTTCCCTAGGAAGCTGAGAGGGCACGGGGCCCAATTTATAACAGAAACAGTGGGAGATTTTTTTAACCAGCTTTCTTGTTACAATGCAGAGAGCCAGTGGCTGACTGCTCGCATGCCCACTGGCATCTGGATGCATGGCTCTCAGCAAAGAAGGAACCACCCAGGTTATGTGTTGTAAGGGATTGTGTGCTCATTCTAGCAGCACTGGGAGCCAGAGCTGACTCCCGCCTCTTTGCCAGCTTTCCTTTCATCTGCCTCCCTCTGGCACTTAGTTGCTAGGTAAAGAGGGAAAGCAAATAAGCCTGACACACGCCTGTGACAGCACCTGCTTGTGTCACGGTCAAATGAACTGACAGAAAGGAACAGGAAGAAATTAATTAATAAAAATCACGACAACCATGACATGTCAGAGCCTGCGGAGTGGGAAGGATTAGGAGTACCGACCAGCAGGGCTTAATTTGTAATGAAAGAGGTGCCGGGACTCAAGCAAATGTTTTTATTTTCATACCTGACGCAGCAAGCCCAGAGGTACTAGGGCTATGAACTGCCCAGCCTAGAGATGCCGGTGCTCAGCCCTGGCACACTTTAAGCTCTGTTGACAAGACTTCTCTGGGGACAAACAGCTGAGCTAGCTGCAGTAGGCAGCCACTCTCTGAAGGATAATGCGTCGCCCTTTTAATAGAGAAGGAAGGATTTCCCTTTGCTTTCGCTTTCTCCAGTGGCCGGCGGGTTTGCAGCCCTCTGCTCTGCAGACAGGGCTGTGGGACAGGCTGCAGAAGGGTGGCTGTGTGCATGATCACACCCTTTGATAAGAGTGTGTTACGTTGCCAAAGCATCGGTTCTCTATGTCTCAGCCAGCAGGGCTTCTTGCTTCCCTGTCTCCTATCTTGCAGGGCAAAGATCCACCACAAATCCCAGGCCTAACCATTTGTGCCACAGAAGACAGTTTGGGGTCATCTGCGTCGGGGTCCATCTATGCTAGGAAATGTAACGTGGCTGAGGAACATGTTATCACATGACAGCACCCCAAATGTGTTAGAACCTGACTTGGTCGCAAAGAACCAAACTGTAGTATATTCACGTTACCATCAGTTTTCTAGCGTAGAGAAGTCATAGGAAAGGCCTCTGAACAATTCAGAGTCAGAGATATGGGAGCGTTAGCCTCCTTTCTGCCAGTTTAAGGCCCCATCTCCACTGATTTTCGACCTGTGTTTGGAAATCAAAGTTGACGCATGATTCAGAAATCGTCGTAATGTGTCTGTAATTACCATTTGGCCAGCTAGCACATGGGGGGCCCAAACCACAGGAGAACAGGATTCAAAAACCACCTGAGAGGCTAGGTTTTTACTTAGCCGAGCATGGTATTTCTGGCATTGTTTGGGCCTGTCTGCACTGGACAGCCCAGCAATGGTAGATCCCCATTTGGCTACCTATCACCCATGCCTCACGTGTGCTTAAGCACAGTTTCAAAAGCCAGTGCAGACAGAGTGCCTTCCTCCCACGTCAGAAAAATAAAACCCAGCTGACGATCCTAGCCACCTGAGTGATAGCACCACAATTCTCCGGCAATAAGCCGGCTCCTAAAATCCCAGCAAGGCCTTTAAAGCTGGGGGCTTGGACCCAACACTATTCAGTGAAGTCATGGGCAGCAGTGTTAGCTGTTTATGTAATTACCTCAAAATAATCTGCAGAGTGGCTAACCCTGAGCCTTCCCCTGGTAGCTCTGCATAGAACCAGTGTCCCTTGTGGAAATGGTTTACAGAAAGCTAGGGGTAATTTTACAACCCAGCAAAAAGCATAGCTATCCTCCTTGTTAAGAATCCACCCACTCTCTCTCTCTCTCAGGTGTTTTTAAGGTTTGTCTCTCCATGGTACCTGTTATACAACAGCTTCTGGGACCTTTGTTGCTCTCAGTTCTTCAGCCTTTCAATGGAGTATTGTGCTCCCACATACGTGGGAAAGATTTTTAAACAGTCTTAATGAGACAAGCGTAAGCCGATGCCCATAATTTTACTGGCACGCCTCCGTTCTGGTGTTTTAAGTGGTGTATCTACTTTCCCACTGAGGTTTATATTTTCCAGTGTTTCCAATCCCTAGTTTTTATTTTCTAAGTTATGGGGGAGACTTAATCACCATCCCCACTTGGCTGACAGCCTGCTTCAGACACTGTTCCTACCCCAAGCTCCCCTTTTCCCAATCACATACATGCTGTAGGTGTTGATATAGTGAAGGTCTGGCAGAAACAGCCAGAGTTAGCTACATCTGATCATAACTAACTCGCTTCCTCCGGTGATGTCATCCCCCTGGTTTCATGTCTAGCCTACTTGAAGGTACAAAAATGACACTAAACTGTGCCATGGAAATGTAACTGTAAAACCAAGGTTTCAGAGTAGCAGCCGTGTTAGTCTGTATTCGCAAAAAGAAAAGGAGGACTTGTGGCACCTTAGAGACTAACCAATCTATTTGAGCATAAGCTTTTGTGAGCTACAGCATCCGATGAAGAGAGCTGTAGCTCACGAAAACTTATGCTCAAATAAATTGGTTAGTCTCTAAGGTGCCACAAGTCCTCCTTTTCTTTTTGTAAAACCAAGGTTTAGGGTGAAAAGATAAACCTAACCTATAGGTATAAACACAGATGAAATTCAGCCCTGTGCAGTGGGCCAGCATTAGGCCTTAGTACCACTTAAGTCCAATGGGAGTTAGGAGGTGAATTTCACCCTTAATTTGTTATAGTAGGTGAACAGATGCAATTGTTCCGTGGCAAAGCAACGTGATGTCAAATATTATTTTGAGACCCGTCACAATCCTGCCTCCCGGGCCTGCAGGATTAGCATCCGGACAAAACTAGAAAAAACTCCCAGAAGCAATAGGACGACAGGCTGCCCTCTCTTGAGCAGTGGTTCCCCACCAGTGCTTCCTGGCCTCAGCTATAATAGCACCATAGACTTTGGCGACCAATAATCTGGGCTCGCCTATATGAACTTTTGAATTGGGCTCCACTGCACCCACACTGTTCGCCACCCACCTATTTAACTGTGGGGGTGTCATGGAGATTGGGTCATTTCAAATCTCAGATTCACTTGTTCGACGGCGCCTGTTCTAACCCCACAAGAGAGCTCTGCTTCCCACCTCCAGGTACATCAGCTAAGCTCAACAGCTCCTGTTCTACGGCACCAGCATGAAACTCAGGGTACTCTAAGCCCCTCCTGGTCCACCCCTTCCTCTGTTTTCCATTCAGTGGCATGCACTCTCACAACCTAGTGGTGCTCAGACAACCCCTTCCCCTGCCCCACCACACAGGTGCTATCACACACCCCTGCCCCCCACTTACCCAGCGGTTCAGACTCTGATCTAGCGCAGAGCTCAGGGGCTGCTCCTAATAACAGCAATGCAGAGCTTCGGAGTAACCCACATGTCACAGCAGCTACCAGGGCACTGCACACCATAGGATACAGTGCCCGGTACTGTGGCTGGCAGCCCCAGAGCCAGGTGAAATCAGTACAGGTGCCAAGAACGCTTGGGGAACCCTAGGCAGGGGGATGGAGAGAGGATTCAGATATCAGGGTGATGGGCAATCTTATAAAAACCTGGATAGGGAGAGGGCATCACTGGACCCTTGATATCTTCCCATTGGGACAGCCATCCCTGAACCCCTCAAGGGGGATGGGAGAGTCCCATGGGCTTTGGGGCGGGGGGAAAATCTCTTTCTTACCTACTGTGGGTTCCCCCTCCTGTTCGAGGCTCCGCTTCACTCAGCAGCTTCCCTTGTTCTGTCCCCACTTTCCATGATGTCACCCAGCAGCCCTGCCCGCCCAGCCAATGGCAGCCTCCCCATCACAGTGCTGTTCCGGGTTTGCTGTGTTTGGGGTTTCCACTTGGCAACAGTTGCCATAGCAACAGAAGGGGAACTCCATCCCCTGGACCTCTACCTTCCCCCCCGCCAACTCATTTGGTATTGCCTACAGCCCTTATTAAGCAACCCCTGGCAGCAACCAAAAGGAGCAGGGCTGGGGGTGCGCAGGGGACTAAAATAAGGGGATGGCTTTACATTCCATTGCAACACAAGGATGGGGGGGGGGCACTTTGGGGAGGGCAGGGTAGGAACCGTAGGGACTCTGATCTCCCTCCTTAATAGGCACCATTAGCCAGTATGGGTCTCCCACCCAGTGTGCAGAGGAGCCAGGTGGTATCTCTGCATATCCAGCCCCCTAGCACACACTGTGATATCTAGCTGCTTTGTTCCTCAGTCCATGTGCTTGGTGCAGGGCAGGGATTCGTTTTGCATTCCAAGCCAGATGCTCTTTTGCAGGGAATACAGTAGATGCGACATCCCGCAGCCCCAAGTCTAGATGCTACAAGCCAGAGAACACTGCATTCTCATCAGCCCGGAATACCGTGCAGGGGAAGAGATTTGCTGCATTCTCTTTCACAGATGCTTTGAGGCGAGAGGGGGGGGAGGTATGCCACCGTTGAGGCCCGCAGCACATTTCAGAAGGAAAAGCAGCTCGATGCTTTCTGCAGCCCAAGCCGTGGAGCTGCTTTTCCTTAGCAGGAGAGAGACTGCTGCATTGGAGAACTCCTCACACCACACTGAACGAAAGGGAAAATGCAGTGTCCTACACTATGCTGGTCCTAGTGTTATACATAGGGCATATTCTCTTCCCCTGCTGCTGAATAAATTATCTGTATGAAATACGAACACACCTTTCAAAAGATCACAGGATAAGCAGCTTGCAGGGGTGAAGTCATTTAACACGAACAATTTCCTAAAAAACAATTCTAAAAACCTTGTCAAAGCAAACAGAGTGGCTTTAGCAAAGGCAGGTGAAAGGTAAGGAAAGAGGTGATCAGTAAGAACTAGGAAGAACCTGATCATCAAAGTACAGGAATGATACCACAAAACTCAAGACGTGTGAGCTTGCCTTCGAAAGGTGAAGAAAAAACACTCATCAAAACCCTAAGAGAAACATTAGGGAAGCACAAGGTGGGGGTGAAGAAAAATACTGATACATCCTGCTCACTAAACCTATTATTTGCAAAAGCAAGAGACGACGGGTGCTCTGCAGCATCCTGTCTTTGTACAGTGCCTAGCAGAGGACTCCCAAAGTGGATTGGGGTGCTTGTGTACTACAAATAGCAACAAGGGGAGGCCACACATAGTTTTCCTGCATATCAAGAAAAATGTTCTTTCAGGAATCACATCAGAGAATAATCCACAAGGTCTCAGCCCTGAACAGGTTGGGATAAAAGGAGAGATATGTTCTGCCATCAAAATCTGCCTCAGGGCAGATTTTATTCTATGCTGCAGAAGATACACATTGCTCAAAGGGGAGCATGGAGGGTAGTAAGCATGAAGGTGATGGTCACAGGTTACAGTGCAGAAGAAACTGCTACACTCAAAAGCAGTAAAACTAGAGTTGTTGTCTTGTGGGAGTAGGGAAAGAGTATAGGACCACATTAAAGGCACACAACACTGATAGAAATAGAGAGCTATTAAAACGCTCAGAGATGTCAGCTATGAAAACACACAGAAGACAAGCTCCAGCTAAGACAGGGTCAAAGCTCAAAAGGAATTTACCTTTAATTTCTTCATACACAAGAGTAGAAGAGACAGAAGAACAGGGACAGCACTTGGAACAATCACTTCCGTAATAGGGAGTTTGAAATGTATATAAGAGAAAATGACAGGGTCTGTTTGTTAGTTGCACAGAGTGGAGTTCTCTGGTTGGACTTTCTGGTCATCCTCTACCCTCTCAATTCTGGCAGATGTAGTCTACAGTATGTATCACCACTGCCAGCCTGTGTTGCGTGCAGGTCAAAAAGAGAAGAATGCAGCTACAGATACAAAATTTAAAGTATGTTTTATTGATTCAGAGATTGAACAAGGCAGCATTTTGGTTTGTAAAAAGAGGCAAAAAAATCCAATTCACTGTCGCTTCCAGTGTCAAGTGGGAGAGGGGTAAAATCCTATGTATTTCATCATTATTTTAGGAAGTTCAGCTTTTCCAAGATCAGAAAGATGGAAGGCTTGGGCTCGAGTTCAGGTCCCTGATGGCATCACACAGGAGCAGAAAGCTCCTTAGACCACCTTTGCCTTGTTTTAGGAAGGCCAAAATATCCAGGAAACGAGGGAAGTACAATTTAGTCAGCTATTTTCTCCATTACAGAGCTAAGGAGTCATTTCACATATTCATTTTGGTCCTACAATAGGGGAATTAAGTTTAGGAAGCAGAAAAACAAATTCTACAACGACCTTAGAGAAAAAAGAAACCATGCAGAGCTACCAAGCAATGGCAGTACCAGGAGTCCCATTTGGAAGCTTGAAATTGCACCAAGTCCAACGCTCATCGCAGGGCAAAGGCTCAGCGGTCTGATCTTTGGCACAGAAATCCATTTTCATACAATACAATGTGTTCTTCCTCCCCAAACACTTGTCTCTCTTTTTTTTTTTTTTTAAATTAAAGAAGATCAATCTCCTCTTGAACATGATTCTGATGAGAAACAAACCACTCTGCCTTCTCCTTCTTCCCCACCTTTCCTCTGTTCAGCCGTGATCCCCACCACCATCCCTCCCAGCCCTCCCTTTCTCCCAAGGGGAAGGGATGGAGTGAGGTGATGGAGCATGCAGCCTTTGGTGGTGTCTTGTCTGGCCTATGGAGTCACTGAGCTGGAATAAATGGGAAACAAAAAAACAAAAAACAAAACAGATTTAAGGAATAAAAACCAAACAATCATGGTTAACAGCAGAATGAGGCTGACATGTAGGACAGATGCAGCTCACACATGGGGGTGGGATGCGCTGTTTCCCAAATCCAGGCAATTTAGTGGGAATCTTCCATTAGATTATTGCTACATGGGCTCCCCTTCTCAAGAGATTCAAGTACACTCAAGGGACAGTTTTTTGTCATTCTAGGCAAACAATTAGGCAGTAGTGGCTCCAACACACACTCAATTCCATGGCCGCCTATGCCCAGTCTTCTCACATTCCTGAACTAACTGAAAGCCGATAGGAGCTGCCACCAGAGCATCTGTACCCAGCACCCCACTAGCAGAACCACCGCAGAGTCTCTGTTGTGGTGAAGCAAGAGGAAATACCACTGCAAGACAGTGGAAGTTGGGGAAGACCCAAACAGAGCAACAGGTTCTAAACTTCTGTTTTCCCTCCACGCCCCTTTCCATGCAGTCACGTGATTTCAGAGAGAGTAGCAGTGACAAGACCGCTTTCAGTTTCTGGGGCTATTTACAGATTTTTGAAAGGGGGAGGGAACGGCTGTACTTCACTGGAAGGGAAGTTGAGGAGCAGAGTGTGATTAACAGTAAATCATGAACTAAAGGAGAGAAGAATCCCTCCTGGCTGACCCCCAAACTGAATGGGCCGTCCCTCAGGCAGCTCAGCATACAGACTCCACATCTCCTATACACAATGAGATTACACAGCCTATTACACCAAGTCAGCAAAATACACTGAAGGTTAAAGGACACTCAGCTTCATCTGGGCCAATAAGCATTTATGCCAGAAGCTTCCACACACTGTTGAGATTTCCACACAGAACAGAGTGCGTTCCTTTCATACCAGCCTTGTTTTTACTGTGAGGGCAGCATGACCTCTGTCACGTTAAAATCAACATCGGGCAGCCCAGGTTTCAGCACGAGCACTTAGGCTTGCTTGAGAACCTCAAGTGCATTTCCATGATATCATAAGGAAGGTCAGAAGGGCTCAAGGACACTCAAAGCTTTTATCACATGCTCCTTGAAGAATGACTTGTTTGGAAACCTTGAGAAAACTACACTAAGGGCTTGCTACATCATCTCCCGTGATCAGGGGATGAGGAGACAGCGGAATCCACAGAATTTGCTTCCCTTCCCACTCCCTTTCCAAAGGGGGGTCTCCTACGGCCTACGCTCACCTTCCCCCTTTAGAGTCAAACCCACTGGGATCCAGATTCCCCTCCAAGAAAACCAGGCTGGTTACAGTATTGCTCACACAGTATAAAATAATCGGACATGTACCACAGGGTAAAGGCTTGTGTTCTAAAATGGTGCTAAGCAGCACATTCTCCACTCACACATTTTGCATTCATTCCTCCTCCCACACAGACGAGGCTCACTTCCTGCAAGCAGACAGAGCGTTTTATTTTCCCGCAGCCGTACGGTGAAGCATGGAAGACAGCACTGACCTGTGTATTGCAAGCTTCCCACCCCCGAAATCAGCCATGACCTCCAGTACTCCTGCTAGTCCCAAACTGGGTCCCAGCCAAACAGACTGACCAGTGAAAAATCAGCTGTTTTCCCATTAACTAGGACTCTTTATAAGAAACCAAACTTTCACTTTTGACCCGACTGGATGTAAACATGTTGTTAGCAGCAAATGGCTGGTACATTAGCTCACTGCGCCCCCTACAGGCTATATTCTCTCTCTCACACAGGTATATAGAAACATACCAGCATGTTCGCATAGGCCAGAAAAATAGACCAGCAACTACTTGTTTAATGGACACTTTGTCCAGCCCCGTCTCAGCCTGTCATCCCCCCTCCTTCCGCTCTCTAATTGGCCGTTCCTCTCCCTGACCCCACAGGAAAAGGGAGTGCGCTGCACTAGCTGAGCCCTAAACAAACATAACCAGGTCTTTACATGTGGCTTTTGAGAAGGCTGCCAAGATGCTGGCAAACACCACATCGGGGGACTGGGAGGCATCTATGGCCGTATGGATCCCTCGTTTGGTGTAGTAGTCTACCAGTGGGGTGGTCTGCGTGTGGTAGGACTTCAGACGAGTTTTCAAAGCCACTTCGGTATCGTCAGAACGGCGGATCAAGGGCTCCCCAGTGGCCTGAGAAAAGAAGAAGACAGTGAACAGGCCAAATTGCAGCTTGTTACAGCCCAGCAGAGCCCTCCCCTCCATCAAACTCATCTCTAGTCAAATGGAGGTGACAATATGTGAAGACAGGGCAATAAAAGCTTGGTTATTGGTCTGACATTGAATTGAAGAAAGAAAAGGAGTACTTGTGGCACCTTAGAGACTAACCAATTTATTTGAGCATAAGCTTTCGTGAGCTACTCTGAAACCCATGAAAAAATGGGTGTTTACCACTACAAAAGGTTCTCTCCCCCCCCACCCCACTCTCCTGCTGGTAATAGCTTATCTAAAGCGATCACTCTCATGTGTATGATAATCAAGGTGCGCCATTTCCAGCACAAATCCAGGGTTTAACAAGAACGTCTGGGGTTGGGGTAGGAAAAAACAAGGGGAAATAGGCTTGAATAGAAACTGGGAGTGACTAAGTCATTATGCAAGGTAACCTAAGTTAATTGTATCCAATTTGCAAATGAATTCCAATTCAACAGTTTCTCGCTGGAGTCTGGATTTGAAGTTTTTCTCTTGTAATATCGCAACTTTCATGTCTGTAATCGCGTGACCAGAGAGATTGAAGTGTTCTCCGACTGGTTTACGAATGTTATAATTCTTGACATCTGATTTGTGTCCATTTATTCTTTTACGTAGAGACTGTCCAGTTTGACCAATGTACATGGCAGAGGGGCATTGCTGGCACATGATGGCCTAATGTCAGGGGACACCATCACAGGGCCTAATAACATCAGCCACACTATCAGAGGCTCGTTCACCTGCACATCCACCAATGTGATATATGCCATCATATTAGGCCCTGTGATGGTGTCCCCTGAATAGATATGTGGGCACAGTTGGCAACGGGCTTTGTTGCAAGGATAGGTTCCTGGGTTAGTGGTTCTGTTGTGTGGTATGTGGTTGCTGGTGAGTATTTGCTTCAGGTTGGGGGGCTGTCTGTAGGCAAGGACTGGCCTGTCTCCCAAGATTTGTGAGAGTGTTGGGTCATCCTTCGGGATAGGTTGTAGATCCTTAATAATGCGTTGGAGGGGTTTTAGTTGGGGGATAAAGGTGACGGCTAGTGGCGTTCTGTTATTTTCTTTGTTAGGCCTGTCCTGTAGTAGGTGACTTCTGGGAACACTTCTGGCTCTATCAATCTGTTTCTTCACTTTACCAGGTGGGTATTCTAGTTGTAAGAATGCTTGATAGAGATCTTGTAGGTGTTTGTCTCTGTCTGAGGGGTTGGAGCAAATGCGGTTGTATCGCAGAGCTTGGCTGTAGACGATGGATCGTGTGGTGTGGTCAGGGTGAAAGCTGGAGGCATGTAGGTAGGAATAGCGGTCAGTAGGTTTCCGGTATAGGGTGGTGTTTATGTGACCATCGTTTATTAGCACTGTAGTGTCCAGGAAGTGGATCTCTTGTGTGGACTGGACCAGGCTGAGGTTGATGGTGGGATGGAAATTGTTGAAATCATGGTGGAATTCCTCAAGGGCTTCTTTTCCATGGGTCCAGATGATGAAGATGTCATCAATATAGCGCGAGTAGGGGCGTTAGGGGACGAGAGCTGAGAAAGCGTTGTTCTAAGTCAGCCATAAAAATGTTGGCATACTGTGGGGCCATGCGGGTACCCATAGGAGTGCCGCTGATCTGAAGGTATACATTGTCCCCAAATGTAAAATAGTTATGGGTAAGGACAAAGTCACAAAGTTCAGCCACCAGGTTAGCCGTGACATTATCGGGGATAGTGTTCTTGACGGCTTGTAGTCCATCTTTGTGTTGAATGTTGGTGTAGAGGGCTTCTACATCCATAGTGGCCAGGATGGTGTTATCAGGAAGATCACCAATGGATTGTAGTTTCCTCAGGAAGTCAGTAGTGTCTCGAAGGTAGCTGGGAGCGCTGGTAGCGCAGGGCCTGAGGAGGTAGTCTACATAGCCAGACAATCCTGCTGTCAGGGTGCCAATGCCTGAGATGATGGGGCGCCCACGATTTCCAGGTTTATGGATCTTGGGTAGTAGACAGAATATCCCAGGTCGAGGTTCCAGGGGTGTGTCTGTGCAGATTTGATCTTGTGCTTTTTCAGGGAGTTTCTTGAGCAAATGCTGTAGTTTCTTTTGGTAACTCTCAGTGGGATCAGAGGGTAATGGCTTGTAGAAAGTGGTGTTGGAGAGCTGCCGAGCAGCCTCTTGTTCATTTTCCGACCTATTCGTGAGGACAACAGCACCTCCTTTGTCAGCCTTTTTGATTATGATGTCAGAGTTGTTTCTGAGGCTGTGGATGGCATTGTGTTCCGCACGGCTGAGGTTATGGGGCAAGTGATGCTGCTTTTCCACAATTTCAGCCCGTGCACGTCGGCGGAAGCACTCTATGTAGAAGTCCAGTCTGCTGTTTCGACCTTCAGGAGGAGTCCACCTAGAATCCTTCTTTTTGTAGTGTTGGTAGGGAGGTCTCTGTGGATTAGTATGTTGTTCAGAGGTATGTTGGAAATATTCCTTGAGTCGGAGACATCGAAAATAGGATTCTAGGTCACCATAGAACTGTATCATGTTCGTGGGAGTGGAGGGGCAGAAGGAGAGGCCTCGAGATAGGACAGCTGCTTCTGCTGGGCTGCGAGTATAGTTGGATAGGTTAACAATATTGCTGGGTGGGTTGAGGGAACCATTGCTGTGGCCCTTTGTGGCATGTAGTAGTTTAGAAACTTTAGCGTCCTTTTTCTTTTGTAGAGAAGCAAAGTGTGTGTTGTAAATGGCTTGTCTAGTTTTAGTAAAGTCCAGCCTCGAGGAAGTTTGTGTGGAAGGTTGGTTTTTTATGAAAGTATCCATTTTTGAGAGCTCATTCTTAATCTTTCCCTGTTTGCTGTAGAGGATGTTGATCAGGTGATTCCGCAGTTTCTTTGAGAGCGTGTGGCACAAGCGTGTGGCATAGTCTGTGTGGTATGTAGATTGTAATGGATTTTTTACCTTCAGTCCTTTTGGTACGATGTCCATCTGTTTGCATTTGGAAAGGAAGATGTCTGTCTGTCTGTATCTGTACAAGTTTTTTCATGCAGTTGATAGATTTCCACTCCATACGGCTAAATGCAGTGCCTTGCATAATGACAGGTTTCAGAGTAACAGCCGTGAGAAAACCTGGATTTGTGCTGGAAATGGCCCAACTTGATTATCATACACATTGTAAGGAGAGTGATCACTTTAAATAAGCTATTGCCAGCAGGAGAGTGGGGTGGGGGGAGGTATTTTTTCATGCTTTGTGTGTATAAAAGATCTTCTACACTTTCCACAGTATGCATCCGATGAAGCGAGCTGTAGCTCACGAAAGCTTATGCTCAAATAAATTGGTTAGTCTCTAAGGTGCCACAAGTACTCCTTTTCTTTTTGCGAATACAGACTAACACGGCTGTTACTCTGAAACCTGCCATTGAACTGAAGGTCATTTAAATAAGATCTCAGGCGAAATGTATCAGTAGCTCACATACATCGTCCTTCATGTGCTCTTTAGGGGGGTTGAACTCCTCATGGTAAGAGCGGCCACTTGCTGGGTGGATCAGCCTAAAACCGAAAACAAGGGTCAGCAAAATACCTCTGCACTCATGACAGGAGGACAAACAAACACCAGTCAGCATGGGAAACATCCACAGCAACACAGATGTTTGTCGCTCTATCAATAAATTTGCTCGAGTCAATTCAATCAAGCAGCTCTTCAGGGAGCTGAAGAAAAGAAGCTGTACTGGGGGGGAGTGGAGGAGGAATCTTCTGGAAATCCAGATTTTAAAGGGCTAGGTGATGTAATGGAGAACTTCTTCTGGACCTAAACGGTCAAGTCTGATCCAGGACAACGATGTTTGGTTGCACTTCATCTTGCAGGGTAATACAATGAAGCAGTGATAACACCAGAGAAGACACAGCATAAGGCATTAGCATTTCACATTTCTCCTTGATGCTTAGTCATATCACCAACCACTATCCGTGGCACAGACGGATAGACTCTGTTCAAGGAAGGCCCAGGATGGGAATAGCAAGGCATGCTCCAGGTCAGCACTGAGGTGTGACAGCAGAACCGTGTTATGTGTGTGGAGCAAAGACTGAAATAGCAAAGGCTGAAGCAGGCCAGGATTGAGGTGCTTTGACAAAGCTGGCTCCACCCAGTGCTAAAACTGTCCCAGGAACCAAAATTCATTACTTTCTCCCAAAGCATAGGGAAAACAATAAGAAAAATGGACCTGGCCTATGTGTGGAGGAAGGAGAATTATTACCGTCCAGTGATCCTCCGGATGAGTAAGGAGTCAGCAATGCTGAATTCAATCACAGAATCTAGCTTCTCACTTCTCTTCTCCATGAGCTCATCCAGCTGTAATAGAAAACATTCCCCTTAAGTACACAGATTCTCTGTAGCAGTGTGAGTTCCGACATAATCAAGTCTCCTCTAGAGACATGGCTGGGGGTAACAAGAGCTACTGAGCTAGAGGATTTGAAGTCACATACCATCTCCGCCTGCTTCACTGTGCGAGGGAAACCATCCAGCAGGAAGCCATTTTTGCAGGGAGGAGTCTGCAGGTTTTTCTCAATGAGTTCCACCACCATCTCATCACTCACCTTAGAAGAAAGTCATAGACACCTCATTAAAAACAGTAAATAGACCAGATTAGTCCCTCACTGTCCTATCTTAAGCACGATGGACCATAGGGTGCCCTCATTTACATCCCTAAAATTCAGTTGACTTCACCAAACATTGTCTTCACACCTGCTAGCCACGGAATATACCCATCGGAGCCTAGGGCTCATGAGTACCTAGTCTGTACCTGCTCCTATGTGCAACAAAACCGAGGCAAAATAGCAGTGTTAACCATGGGTATGCGTAATATAATTGAATGCCAAGTATTGTTAATACAATGCAAAATCTGCAAGTTGAAACACATCCTAGTCAGGAAGCAAAAGGTTCTCTTTTGCTATGTGTGTGTATGTAACATGTAGATAACAAGACATACCTTTAACAGGCTCAATGAGCACAAATAATACACGCCACAATGTGGGCCAGTGAACAGCATTATGAGATTCTTAACTTGTGCATTCGCTGATCGTGGGATAGATTCCACAGACCCTACTGGCAGGAGTCAACCACTATAACACAGATTAAGGATTTTTTTTTTTTAATTTTGATTATTAAAAAGGTGCTGAGAAATGCACAATTTCACCGTTTCCCCTGTAGAGACAGACAGGCCCCATTCCTGCAAAGTTACATACAAGTTTAACTTTAGGCACATGAATAGCCCCGTTGACTTTAACTGACGTGCTTCAAGTTAAGAACACGTATAGGTGCTTGCAGCATCTGGGCCTTGCTTGGCTTCCTTATATTCCAATCTGAACATAAGATTGGGATGAAGCTGACTGTGGAAGACACCAATTCAGACTAGTGTCCAAATGTTATTGGTTTAAACCTAAAGTAACTCCGCACTGACTTCAGTGAAGTTACTCCTGATTTATGCTACTGTAGCCTAGCAGAATCTGGTCCTCAGATGGGCTAGGGTATGTATACACATCAACTAGAAACCCATGGCTGGCCCGTTCCAGCTGACTCAGGCTTGCAGGGCTTGGGCTGCAAGGCTGTTTCATTGCTGAATAGACTTCTGAGCTCAGGCTAGAGCAGGGCTCTAGGATCCTGCAAGGTGGGAAGGTCCCAGAGCTTGGCGAGCCCAAAGTCTACACAGCAATGAAACAGCCCCAAAGCCTGATCCCAAGACAGCTGGCGCGGGCCAGCTGCAGGGTTTTCTCTGCTGTGTAGATGTACCATTAGAGGCAAGAGCCATAAAATGGATGATACAATAAAAGCTGGGTGGTTTGGCTGGAATTTAAGGTTATTTCCATGATTCTGTGGCTGATGCAACCCTTCTTTTACAGGAAAGCTACATTATTTTAAAAAAAGTAAACAGTCCAAGAATGAGCTTTGGGAATTGCTGTACTTCCACTAAACTAAGTTATCTTAAAGCCAGAATATGCTAATACAATATATTGCCAATGCAGTGTAGTGTTCCCAGCAACACACACATTAAAGATAACAGCCAGTCTTTCTAGATAGTGCTCCTATCTTCCATAACCAGTTGTGATATGGCAGGCTCATTGATGCAATGCAAACTCCACGTGAAGGGATGACGATAAGCAGTCTCCCTGTGCTACCACAAAGCCTTCTGGAGGAGTTTTCTTAAGAGTATTAAAGCCTGCTATTGGCAAATAGCATAATTCAGTGTAACACACGGGGAAAGAAGAGGAAAGAAAAGGGGGAGACTTGAGGTCTGAACCTGGGAATATAGTTATGCAAAAAGGGAGACAAAATGATGCAAGGGATTGAGCACCAGCCTGGGAGTAAGCAGACCTGAGCTCAAACTATTATTTTGAGCTAGTTACTTCACTCCCTGCCTCAGTTTCCCCATTAAGAGCTTTACCCACCTTGACAAAATGCATTGAAATCTATGGATGAAACGTGCCACAGGTAACAAGTATAGCCATCATCTGGGACTCCAAACCAAGCCATTTTCACACGGAAGAGTTGAATGCCCTCTGTAACTGTGAGGGTAAATGGTCTTAAGGCTTTATTTTCACCTTACAAATTACAGGTGAACCGCAATTATCTGAAGGACTCCGGAGATATATATGAAACCTTCAGATAACTGGAATCTTCACTCTGCAGGGCTTAGGGGCACCATGTGATCAGGAGGCTTGGGAGTGCAGTAGTGATAACACCTGTTCCTGCAACCCCAGAGACATAACCACGGTTTGGGATAACGGAGCATTTATTAGCCAGAAGCTGATTAATCAGGATTTACTCTATGTTCTGTGAAACTAGATAAACCAAAAGGGAAAGCTAAAAGCTAAGAAAACAGGAATTTTAAGGATCTATGCAGGATAGGGAGAAGCATCTTTACAGGACGTCTTTCCTATGGCCTTACAGGGAAGGTGTGGGGAAATCACACATTTCCCCTGGAACTTGTTCTTAGTTTTCTGGTCTGGATTTGTCATTGGTTTCAGCATTTCTACATGAAGGACAGCCGTTTGATCACCGCAGGCTTGTATTTTTTTTTAAATGCTTTTTTCAGTCCTCTCAATATACCCAGATGATTGGCACTTTCATTAGCAATATCCATCTCACTATACTCACCAGCTTCCCAGCATCCATAGTCTCCTTCAACCTTTTACCCAGCTCCGATCCTGAAGCCACCATGGCCCTCAGCATGTCACCTGTTGCCAGGTGGCAAACGCAGTATGTTTCAGCAAGCTTAGGAGCCTATGATGGGAGAAAACAGAATAAAAAGTGAATCTGGTGTAACTTCCATGAACAGATCCCATTGATTCTCCACAGGTGAAGTTTTTAATCGCAGGAAGTAATTTCACCTCACAGTGATGGAAGCGATATTAAAAAGTTAAGGGTTAAAACCCAAACAGGGTTTGGTAACGTTGGTACAAAGAAGATGGTTTTGCAATGAGAAGCAGACAACATTATTTTAACATGGTCTGGGGCCAAACAGCATGAAGGACCAAGGAATTTGCAGTAGCCAAAAGGGGAAGATTAACTAGAAATCAGCTGATGCAAGAAGGCCGAGAAATTTTATTCCTTCACACGGGTGAGATAATGTCTCGGGCAACCAAAGAGCTAGGGAGAGTGCTAAGTATTCTTAGAACAACATGGAGTCTATTGGAAGAGGCCGGGGGATAAAGAAAATGGAGGGGTGGAGCAGGGAAGGCACCGGGAGAAGTGGAGCTGGCTGGCTGTGTGGAGCGGTCATGTCAGGGGGCCGATGGGTGCGGGGAAGCATGTTCCGAGAGTAGGATTTTGGAGCCAAGAACTCCCGGGTTCTATTTTCAGTTCTGCCCCGTTCAAGTAATTGCTCCAGCTCTGCACCCCAGCCTCCTCCTAAACAAGGTGCAGAAGATGCGTCTTAACGTCCAGGGGCGCGCGAGGGTAAGCAAAGCTTGTAAGTATTTGTAACGTACTTTGCAGACAAAGGCCAGCCCAGTGCTACACATCAGTTACCATCAGAGATTAACATGTGGGGAGAGCGGGCTCCCGGGGCCTAGTCCCCCCCACGGGCGGGGGCCGGGGACTCCCGGGGTCTAGTCCCCCCCACGGGCGGGGGCCGGGGACTCCCGGGGTCTAGTCCCTCCCCCCCGGGGACTCCCGGGGTCTAGCCCCCCGGCGGGGGCCGGGACTCCTGGGTTCGCTGCCAGACTCCACTTGTGACCTTGGCCGCCCCCGACGCGGGGCCCTACCGGGGATCACCAGGCCCCGCGCAGCGCCCGGCCGCTCACCTGGGTGCCCTTGCCCGCCCCGGGCGGCCCCAGCAGCACGGCCCGGAGGCCCCTGCGGAGGCTCCGGCCTTCGCCTTCCCGGCTCTGCGCGTTCGGTGCCATCGCCGCGGCCCCCTCCGCCCGGCCCCACGCCGCCTGCCCTCCGCGAGCCCGCCCACCCAGCACTCCCATTGGGCCGCGGAGGATCGCCCCGCCCCCACGTCTGACTGACTGACACACGGGGTAGCCAATCGCTGCTGCACAAGGGCGAGGTGGGGGGGATGATTGGGCGCATCGGGGCGAGGGGCGGGGCTTATCCGCCACAAAGGCTGCAGGCGGGGGTATAAGGGCGCGGGAAGGTCGTATCGGAAAACCCGGGCGGGCGCAGCGCCCCCTGCCGGAGGGGAGGGGGGCGTCTCAGCCATGGGGCGCGCCAGGACTCCTGGGTTCTATTCCCTCGTCTGGGAGAGGAGCAGGCCACTGCGGGCGCTCAGTGCTGGTTACACGGCATCCCACTGCGCCCTGCCCAGCCCCTCTCTCTGCAGCAACCACGTCCCCGGAATCGTTCTTCATCCTGGAAGGCTCGTGTTGCACAGCAGAGAGCCCACGTGTAACAAAGCCTTGGCTGGGATGGTTTAGCTGGGGACTGGTCCTGCTTTGAGCAGGGGGTTGCCCTAGATGACCTCCTGAGGTCCCTTCCAACCCTGATGTTCTATGATTCTAAGAAGCCCACCTTGGCTAGTGAGGATTTCGCGGTTGTCACTGCTGTACCAGACACGCCATGCTCGCTCGGTGCTTCCTGGAGGTAGCCAGGAAAGAACTCACAGTGACCTGTTGCAGAAGCACAGGTGCCGGTCACTGTTTCCTCCTCAGCTCTTAGCAGTACAGGGTGTCAGGCACAGAGTTGGGCAGTTTCACAGACACACACACAACTATTGCGCTATATCTTGTCAGAAAAAGATACACTGGGCCTTTGTCAGGAACGCTGGTATGTGATTGAGGAGTAACCGGGCAGTGTGAAAACCAATTCAGTGTGCTGAGGGACAATGAGAAGCCTGTTGGATAGTGTCTGTGTGACCAGTAGGTCGCTCACCCGCCTTATCTTTCTGTCTGGAGGGCTGCATTAGAAATATAAATGGCACAGGCTGGCATTGGAACTCCTTGGCCACCCTTTGCAGAGAGTGTGCCAAAGGGAATTCCCCAGGAAACTCGCACAGGGGAGCTGCTCCCATTCAGAGGACAGGCTGACCCTTGGAATTATCCTTACAGCAAGGCACAAGGCAGACTGAGAAAAGCCTGTGGCCGTTGGATGTCAGTGTGGAGCCTCACTCAGTAGCAGCATCTCCAGGACAGAAGGAGGTAAGGTCTGTTTCCAGCCCCTGTTGGACTCTCCTGCCAGCTCGGAGATTCCACTCCTTGCTGCTGCTCCTGAACTAACCCGGACTGGGATAGATCTCTCATGTGTGAAACAAGCAGCCACTTTTCCAGTTAGTAGCTCCCAAGCCATTCCCTTCTGCCCTGTCACCCTATTGCTAAGGGTTAATGTAACTATGAACAAGTGATCAGGAGTGCCCTACACTTGTCCTTGTGATTGCAACCCTAAACAACACCTCATTACTTCCCCAATACTCATTCCCTGAACCTGTTTGCCTCACACCTTTTACTAGTGTTAACTCATTCCTCCTTTAGAGACATAGTTTTATGTGTGGGGCAAAACAAATACAGTTTTTATTTCTATGGGTAATTCAGATCCTTCATATGCCCTCCTTGCAGTGAGAGGGGTGTAAGCTCTTCACTTAGGCCCCAATCCTATATGGGCAGACCTCTGTGCCTACACGAAGCTTCACTGAAATCAATGGGGCTCCACACGGCCGCAAGGGACCACTGTGTGTATGTTGAGCTTTCAGGATCAGGGCCCTTGAGGGTAAATTATTGAGGGCAAGGACCATGTGTGTGCTCTCTATGTGAAGTGACAGGCACACCTGTGGCCTTATAAATACTGTATTTGCACAACATTTTCCCCTCCGATTTCAAAGGTGGGGAAACCAAGGCACAAGAACTTGCCTAAATCAGCAGCAGAGCGGAGACTAGAACCCAGGAGTCCTAAGTCTCAGGCCTGTGCCTGGTCTACTGGATCATGATGCCTCCATCACCTGTATCTTTTCTGGAAGACTTCACTGACTGGTTTTCTTCCTCTGCCCTTTTCCCTGCTCTCACTTTATCTCTGAATCTGTTGATTTCTTCTTGTGATCCCTCTCTTTTGCCTTCTATAACAATAACCCCAGGAAACCATGTGCTTCCAGCATTCCTTCCCATCTCCTGTTAGCCAAAGCCCTGTGCTTGAGGGTGTGTAGCAGTTGGAAGGATGGCACTCCCCGTGTGTACCCTGCTACATTACTCAGCCCTCTCTGGCTCCCCTCTCAGTAACTGGGGGATAATATTCATCCAAATCTGTAGCATCCTTTGGGGAAGCCATAGCCTTAACTGGATCTGTGTAGAGAAGTTGTGACAAAAGGAAACACTGTTGCCATCTTGCAACCTGCTGATTCAATACATTCACTCAGCTGCCCGTGTTTCCCATTTACGGGCATGGGAATGGGAGTTACTGATTATTAAGCATGACTCTTAGCTGCCCAAGCTGCTGTCTGGCTCAAGAAATGGAGGCAAAAGTGGGAGGGTTAACAGGCTATCTCTGAGTAGACGGTACAGACCACAGCTGCATGGCCTCATTGCAGGGATTTGCAGGGTAGGAGGGCTCACCCAGCTGTGTAGACTTTGTGTATGCAACTCCCACAGCACAGGGCTCCTGTTCCCATTGGACTCCACAGGACTTTTGCTATCATCTCCAAAGGGAGCAAGATGGGGCCCCGTGAGAGGAATGTGCTCCTGCTGGGGCTAGGATCTAGGCCCAGCTTGGGGAAGGGAAGTGAAATCCTCTTTTTGGTGGACTCACTCCTTGACTGTGCAAAGTCACCCTTAACTGACAGCGATCATTTAAAGAGCAGGCTAGAGGGAGTGTGACTGGAAGTCTCAGTTTAAAGTCTTGTCTGTAGAAGGATTTGGTTTGCTGGTTTGACTGTCATCAGAATTGCCTGGATGAAGACTTCAAGCTACTGAGGGATTGGTCCCATCCCTGACTGCACCTCACTTGACCTGCCACTGTGGAGTCATCAATAGCCATGGGAACCAGCATTGGGGTGCAAGGGCTGGTCACCCCTGATGAGAGCTGGGTTTTGCAGACTGCAGAGGAATCCTCCCTCCTCTCGCTGTCAGGATGGCAGTGGCTGAATCTGAATCCAGATTTGGCTGCAACCAGAGAGGGCTGTTTGTAGCCATCTTGAACCTTTGGATCAGCATGAGCTGTCAAGAGAGGATGCCTGCAGAGGCAGCAGTGAGCCCTGGAGGAGAGAGGACGCAATTAGGAAATTCAGGCCTGGAAGTGCAGAGGCCAGTGTCTCCCTGCAAGGCCCTGTTCTCCCTAGGCTCATAGCCCAATCTTTGCAGGCTATTATCAGCAAAGAACTCTCTGCTCTCCTCCTGGCATCTGAGGACCAAGTGTTTTTCAAATCATAGTAACTCCGCACCTGCTACGGGGAGGGAGGTAGGTAACTCTAATTAGTCCTTGTGCTCACCTGTCTGTCTGTCTCCACCTGCTCTCTCTTGTATAATGCTTTTTTGATTGTAAACTCTTTGTGGCAGGAGCTGTCTGTTTTGGGGTTTGTACAGCATCTAGCACAATGGGGCCCTGATCCATGAGCGTGGTTCCTAGGCGCTAGCACGATACAAATCATACAGGCCGGGATTCTAACATCAGGAGAGGGGAATTGTCCTGTCCAAGGTCATGTGGGCAGTCAGTGGCAGAGCCCTGGTTCCCAGGCTTGTGCCTCAAATGTGAAATCAACCTTCTTCTCTGGGGTTTGCCACCCATGAGTGAACCCTAGTTTAATTCTTAGGAATGCCTGTGTATTGCAGACACTAGGTATCCCCTGATCAGCAGGCAGACCCTAGCATGCTCCAGAGGAGCAAATACCCATCTGCCCTGAAGTCAAGAGCTACTGTTCTGGTATTGGAGCTCCTGGCTTTCTGTGACACCCTGGGCTGGAAAGCACCTGGCAGATAAGAAAGCAGCCAAGGAAATGAACAGTGACCAGCTGGCTTAGCAGAAACTGACTCAGAACAGGGAAGGAAAGAGAGCTCTCGCACCTGGGTTCATATGGCCTGTTGCCACATGGCAATATAGCTATAGAGCAATCCTGCCTAGAATATAGCTCTGTGTTATTCAGGATTGCATGGGAACTGAGTAGCCTGCCAGGTGTGGGTGTGTGTGATAATGCCTCTTTCTAAGCATTTTTCTTCTAATGGGGGCCTGAGCCTTTTCCATGGCCCAGGTAGGCTGTTCTGGCCAGTTTTCTGACACTGAGACAAGAGTGACATCTAGCCCCATCTGGGCTTGAAGGCAAATGACACCTTTTTGCGGTGGGCTCATCCTCTTATCCACAGCAACCCAGCATATGACGGAGCAGACAGCTGCTGATTAATTCCCCACATAAACGGGGCTAATTCAATTAGCTTTCATCTGAAACATACTGATGAACGGGTTCCTCCAGAACTAGAAATAACAATGCTCAGGCCCTTAACATTTAGTGCTGCATAAACACGAATGAGCCTGTCAGTTCAGGGTAACTGCACCTGTATTCCTCCTTCGTGGTCCACCAAGGGCAGCCCTTTTAGGCTCCCAGCTCCTCATCTGACATCTCTCTTGAATAGAGACCCATGTTTCCTTCCCTCCTGTCCAGCCTCCACGCTTCTGTGCCTACGCTGTGATATTCGCAGCAAGCCAGACTGTCTGTGCTTAGCTTTCTCTTGGAAGTCTATAGACAGCTGTAAATGCCAACAGGTTACCGCACGGCTCTTTATGAGCAAGCACCTTTATTCTTCAGGTGAAAGCATTACAGAGTAAACGTATTTAAAACAATAAAAGAATCAACCCACATGCTAATAAGATTATCAGCGATTACGCCCTCCCCCTTTCCCCCAACAAGGCTCTGGTAGGAGTCAGTCCTTCAAACCCCACAAAGGGTTTTTTTTCTGGGGTTACAAGTTCATAACAGTCTTAGGTTATGTCTGCACTACAGACCTTACAGCAGTACCGCTGCAGCTGTGCTGTAAGGTCTCCCATGTAGCTGCTCTATGCTGATGGGAGAGAACTCTCCCGTTGGCATAATTAAAGCACTCCCAATGAGTGCTGGTAGCTGTGTTGGCAGGAAAGCATCTTTGGTCACCCAGGCCTACAATAAGACATAAGCTTTGCATTTAATACAATGGACTCCAAAGATACTTCGCTTAATTAAATAAGGTATTTCAAGGATATTGCGGAACATTGCTACATCTGTCACAGAGCCGATCCTCCCAATGTGCCTGGGAGGTAGCGAAATATTTTTATCCCCAGTGGGGAAACTGAGGCATGGAGAGGGGAAGTGTCTTGCCTAGGGCCACACAGTGAGTCAGGGTCAGAACTCCTAACTAGAACTTGAGATTCCTTGTCTCTCTAGCCTGTGCTAGACCATGGAGGGAAATGGGCTTCTGCTTTCCTTCCCCCTCATCTGGGATTAAACCACATTCTTGGCTAGAGGGTTTACTATGAAGTGACACAGCCATAAGAACGACCAGACTGGATCAGACAAATGGTCCATCTCACCCAATATCCTGTCTTGTGACAGTGGCCGGTGCCAGAGGCTTCAAAGGGAATGAACAGAGCAGGGCAATTTATCAAGTGATCCATCCCTTGTCGTCCAGTCTCAGCTTCTGGTGGTCAGAGGTTTAGGGACACCCAGACCATGGGGTTACATCCCTAACCATCTTGGCTAATAGCCATTAATGGACCTATCCTCCATGAACTTACCTAATTCTTATTAGAACCCAGTTGTACTTCTGGCCTTCATAACATCCTATGCCAATGAGTTCCATAGGTGAACAGTGAGTTGTGGAAAGAACTACTTCCTTATGTTAGTTTTAAACCTGCTGCCTAATAATGTCATTGGGCGAACTCTGGTTCTTATTTTCTATGAAGGGGTAAAGAATACTTCCTTATTCGCATTCTCCACTCCAGTCATGATTTTATAGACCTCGATGATATCCCCCATTAGTCATCTCTTTTCTACACTGAACACTCATAGTCTTTTTAATCTCTCCTCATACGGAAGCTGTTCCATCCCCCTCATCATTTTTGTCGCCCTTCTCTGTACTTTTCCCAATCCCAATATATATCTTTTGAGATGGGGCAACCAGAACAGCATGAAAACTCGCACTGTACTTTACAGAAATGAAAAGACGCAGACCTTGCTACAAAAAGCTTACAGTTTCAATGAGACCATCTCAGGAATGACCACAACAGCTGAAAGAAAGGGAGGTGATTGCTGAGCCAGTGCTCCTTCCAAGTGCAAATAAACAAGATGTGGGACACATGTTATGGAGAAAGCTCAGAGGAACCGATTTTTACATTTGAATTGGTGACAGCCACGTGGCAGGCAGGTGCTAGCTGCACCGAGCTGGTGTAGAGAAGGGACGTGGAAGTGGTAGAGAGGGTCTGTCTCTCTCCTTTATTTGCCTCTCTACAACTCATGCTGATTGTTACACTGAACTAGCAGCCCTTGCAGAGACACTTTATACCAGCGCAGACTAAACAGATTACAAAACGCCAACCAAAGCAGGAGCAGAGGAGTCGGGGGTGAGGGAAGGATAGGGGGGAGCCTGTCTAAATGGACTGGCAGGCACAGGGGAGGAGGCAAGAGGGTGGGGATGGTGGGGGAACCTTTCTTGGGGGGTTCAGTGAGGAGGACAGCTAGGGGTGCTGGGTGCCCAGTAGCCGCAGTGGAAACGGGGTTGGGAATGGGTGGGGAAGGGACTGTGTTGCTCTGTGCATGTTCCTGGTCCCGCGTGCGAACCAGCGGGAACTTGCTCTATCCCCCTGCAGAGATCTCAGATCCCCAGCAGCCAAAATCACCCCACCTCCCCCACTACCATCATCAAACCTCAAGCAGGGAGGGAAGTGTGTTATCCTGAAACTCCAGGGAACGCAGAAGAGCTCGTTCACGGTGTGTCCAGGGATTTTTGAGAAACCACTCCAGAGCGGGGAGGCTCCTAAGACTGGAAGCAATATGAGTAGGCCCTACCAAATACATGGTCATGAATAACACGCCACGGACCGTTAAATTCGGTCTTCCTGCCCATGAAATCTGGTCTTTTGTGTGCTTTTACCCTATACGATACAGATTTCACAGGGGAAACCAGCATTTCTCAAACTGGGGTCCTGACCCAAAAGGGAGTTGCGGGGGGGGTCACAGTATTGCCTCCCTTATTTCTGCGCTGCCTTCAGAGCTGGGCGGCCAGAGAACGGCGGCCGTTGGCCGGACACCCAGCTCTGACGGCGGCCCCCCGCCAGCCGCAGCACAGAAATAAGGGTAGCAATACCATGACCCCCGTACAATAACCTTGCGACCCCTCCCCCCCCCACAACTCCTTTTTGGGTCAGGACCCTACAGTTACCACACCCTGAAATTTCAGATTTAAATAGCTGAAATCATGAAATTTACTATTTTTAAAATCTCATGATTGTGAAATTGACCAAAATGGACCGTGAATTTGGTAGGGCCCTAAATAGGAGCCCTGGAGTCAAGCCGCTGAAATCCACAGCGGTACAGTAAAGCTGTCAGCAGCCCATGGAGTCTCACCCATCTGGGATGATTCAAGGCATCACCAAAGAAATAACCGTGTTGGTGACAGCCCAGTGTTTAAGCTGCAGGAGGCCTTTGTCCTCCTCCCACCCCCAAAGCCCTCTTTGGCCCTATTCCTCTCCCCACTGGGACTTTCCAGCGCCACACAGCTCATGTTATTTCTGCATTACTGCCCGGATGAGTGAGTGGCTTCCTGCCAGGGCTATACTGCATGCCTGCTCGTAAGGCTCTGCTCCAGCAGTCGGGGAGATCAGCTGCCTGTCTGTCAGCGAATCGATAGCTGGGTGCAGAGCAATCAGAGCCTTGTCCTCATGCCCCATAGGCAGCCTGCACACTGCCCCCTCAGCAGCCTGGGGCCTGCCCAGCTGCCTGCTTTCAATGGGGATGCCATAGAGAGTGCTTTGTATCCGGCTCAGCCAATAGGATTGCTGAGTTTGGTTGCCAAGGCCACTCTTGTGAGTCAGAGGTGGGCGGGAGCTGTGTATATAAGGGGTGGCAGAGCCTCCCCAGGAGGGCAGGTTGAGTTGGTGCTGCTTGCATGGTGTAGGCTTGGGAGTGGAGGAGGAGGAACAACCACCGCTGAAGCCAATTCACTCTCTGGGGAGACCCATGGGCAGAATCCGTTTAAATGCTTTTTAAGGTAACAGAGGAGAGGCAGGTTCCCAGCAAGCGCAGAGGAATCAAGGGTTGGGGGAGCCTTTCTGGGGCAGCTGGACTGGCTGGGAGGAGGTGAGGAGGGGGGTGATGGGTGCCTTTCTGTGGGGAGTGGGTGAGGAGGATGGCTGGGTGCCAGGTGGGAGCAGAGGAAATGGAGGCATAGGAATGGTTAGGGAGGGGACTGCTCCGCTGTGTGTGTGTACCTGATCCCTCTTGATAACCTGCTGGAACTTGCACTCTTTCCCCTCTAGAGATCTCGGATCCCCAGCAGCACCTGTGCCTCGGGGAGTTGCAAAAGCTCTGAGTTCACCGGAGAGCCCCCCTGGTATTACACCTAGCCCCCCAGGAAGGAGGCTTTGGAACTCGGTAAGGAAAAAACATCTGGGGAGGGTGGGGGGAGAGAGACAGGGTATACTGCATGTTCTCTTATATCCAGTGCAGGCTGAGTCAGACAGGGTCTGGTCCTACCTTTATTGCTTATCAGTCCTGTGCCCATGCAGCTCAAGATGATGGGTGGGATGAAGGTCATTGATGTGTTTGGGTGGGAAGAAACCAGAAGAACTCTTGTCCCCTCTAAACTCTCCCTCCCCAGCTGCAAAGTTTCAATAATTTCAATGTATTTGCTCCATTCTCCTGGGAGAGCTTTCTTTGGCTTGCATTATTATTTGCTTGATCCGTTACAAGATAGTGTGTCTTGGGCCTGCAGCTCTTAGATCAGAGTGTGGTTTGCTCCTTCACCCTGCACTAGGAATTGCCCAAGCAAAGCTCTGCAGAGGGTGAGAGAGGCTGTGCAGCTCTCAGAAGAAGAGTTTGGGGATTATTTTTATCACTTTAGATAAGGGCGACCGCGTTGACCCAAAAGACACAGGGCTGAAAAGCGAAGGCCCCCCGGAGTCAGAGCTCGGACCAGAAACGAGTTCCTGCAAGCCTTTGTGGTGTCTTAACATCCTTAGATTATTGGCTGGAGTTAATATAAGGCAAGAGATCATTAAGGCTACACAGTTCAGCATTGACATTGGGGGAAAATATCAGTGTGCATCCTTAACTCTGCCCCCTGTACGTATGCATGATGCCACAGCTGGCTCTCCAGCTGGTGTAGCTCCATTGAAGTCAAAGGAGCTACGCTGGTTAATACCAGTTAAGGGTCTGGCCTGTCCTGTTTAATTCCATGACTGGCTGGCAAACCATGCGATCTCCTACTCAGGTCTTCTAAAGATATTCATGCTGCTGCACCATTTTAGTGGCATGCCTTGCTCTGTGTGTGCTTGGGAAATGAGGTCCATGAAACTCATCTCCTGGAAAACTACACCGGGAATCCTGGCATAACACATGGGAGGTGGAGCCCTATATAGGAGAGTGTGAGGGGATATGTTCTGGCATACATTGGCAATTTAAGTTTACAGCTAAGTTAGCTTTGTCATTAACTGCACCCTTCATTGCCTGGGCATCACCTGAAGGAGGCTGCAAAGACACCATATAGTCATGGCTGCTGCTGAAACTATTAAACTATGTCCTTTATAGAAGCAAACTTATTCGCTAAAAGGTCTGTCACCTAAGAGGTACTGGCCCATTGCCAGTATACAAGAGTAAAACTGAGACACAAAGCTACATGCATGTATCTAAGTAAGTCTGTTGAGAAATGTGATATTGAATCGTGTCTAAGAAGCACAGCAATGTGTGTTCATCTCATTAAAGACTGTTATATGCTATATGTGAAAGAAGGCAACCGTCGAGCTGTGTGCACACTGGCACCTCCTGATCTCTGAGAACTTAACTGTGCAACCTTCATGTTTTCTGAGTGTAGGCTTTTCACGGGGGAACTTCCCAATTATGGAGTCTATATTTTCCCTATAAAAAACTAGGATGTTCGTCCAGACATCCAACACACTAGATCTGGCACATCTTCCCCACCTCATGATAGGAGCCCCCTCTTCTGTGATGTGACCCTTGGGATCTGGGCAGATTTTAGCCTACGCCATGCACAGTGAAGGAGGCAAGGGCTCATGTGGAACCCTGCCTCAATCACTGCACGCAGGCACAGGCACACACGCTCCATTTTTTCACAGCGAATTGAAGTTAGCCAGTTTGGCCTTACTTAACTGAGTGTGTTTTACAGGGGCTGGCCCACAACATTTTGGCACCTGAGGCGGGGAGCTCAAATGACGCCCCCCCATGCCCCCTCGCTTGGGCCAAAACTTTGAAACTTTGGGTCCTAGTGGCACACCCACCCCCCAGTCTGGCACCCGAGGTGGCCGCCTCCGTTCGCCTCATGGTAAGGCCAGCCCTTAATTAGCCGGGTCACTGCCGTAATAAATAAGTCATCAAAGAGTCTGTGCTATGAGACAGGACTCCAGGCTTGTTCAAACACACAACTTAAATTTAACTTAAATCAGTTTAATTCAACCCAATGCAGCTTTTGTGTGTGGACTTGTATATCTGTTTAAAACTGGTTATATTAGTTTAGCTCGCACCTGTAAAGTTACTGGCACAAGCTAAAGTGATATAAACCCAGTTTAGTGCCATAGAGGAGTACAGTTGGGTGAAATTTTTTGCACAAAATATTTGGGGGAGGGGGATGAAAAATACAGGTCCAGCAAAAGTGAAATGTTTCATGACTTTGTCAATTTCAATGAATTGTTTTGGTTTTAATAAACATTCTAAAAAACCAAAATGTTTAGAATTGTTTGGTTTGAAATTTTTTGTTTCAAAATCTCCTCTAACTTTAAAAAAAAAAATCAAACATTTAAAAAATTTTCAAATTCCAAATGAAATGTTTTTGACCCAAAATGATTCTTCAACTTTTTGAAAGTGCCAATGAACTAAAAAAAAATAAAAATAAAAATCTGTTACTTGCTCAGCTTTGTCGAGGCGCGTCCGCATACAAAGTTTCAGTGGTTAACTGAATCGGTATAAAATTACACCTTTAGTTACAGCAGTACAAGTTTATGTGTAGACCAGGCCTTAGAGAAAGTGCCAGATGGGGATGGTCTCTGGGGGTGGACCCAGAAACCCCACTAACAATCTTCCTCCTTCTTTACAGTGTGTTGCATACTTAGAAATTACTTCCTACTGAAGGAGGCTTTAGAACTAGCAATTGTCCTAGATCTGGACGATGAGTGGGTACTTGGACGAATCAGACTTTATGATGGTGGAGGAGGGCTTCACCACCAGAGACCTCCTTGAAAATCTCCTCATGGAGGTCTCCCAGACGGTAAGCGGCACTTAGCTTCTATGGGCCCTTCCTTCCCATCCACTGGCCCCGATGTCATGTGGCATCTAACTGTAGGGGGGCTATTTAACTGTCACTCTCCTCTGATGCATAAGGATTTGAGACGCTTTAGTGCAATTTCTCAGCATCTCACAACTTCTTCTGGACAGTGAAGCGGGAGCAGAATTTTGTTTTCAATTTTTGTCTGTGCACATCTGCGGGAATGGCTGGCTAGATGCTTAACTGGACATATGCACATACAAACACCTGATTTGCATGTGCCTATAAGTTAGCCATATGTGCTTGTGTGCATACATTGGGCTTGCCTATCTTAGTTGGTTTGGGGCTGTTTGTGGCCCTGTCAGCACACAGTTGCAGCCCATGTGACATCCTGATGTCCATACAGGTAGTATGTAGATTGTGTGGATGTGGCCCACGTAATACACAGAGAGTTGCATATGCGGCCCGCAATGGTAAATAGGTTGAGAACCACTGTTTAGGGCCAGAGTGGAGGGAACTGGGCAGTGGAATCTTTGTATTGTTGGGGACAGGAGACTTGCATTGCAGAGACCAGGGCCTGAATTCTCAGTTACACTGAAGCTTCTTTACACCATGCTGGAAGTGTGAGGGGGCTTTAAAGTGGATATAAACATAATTTACACCCCTCGCTGCATTGCCACAGTGGTGTCAAAGGGCCTTTGTGTCATCAAGAATCAGGCCCAGGTTTGGGTGATTCCCCCACTAAAATGCACCTTAATGAAAATGCTCCCACTTAAAAATGACCGTGGTGACATTGTTGCTAGATAGTTATACAACAGGATGGAAAATGCTTTTGAATTTGCCAGCACTTCTGTGGAATTTCTCGTCCTATTTTTGACCTAATTCGAATATCAGTGTATGGTATGGAAGAAGGTCATATTCCAGCTGTTAGTGTTTTAAGGGTTTTCTTGCCTGCTGGGCTTGATAATGTTGTGATTTGGGGAACAGATAGTTATTTGCCAGTGGACTGGGGGAAAAGAAACAAAGGAAAATCACATTTCTAAAAATCTTTTTGTCTAAAAATATCTCATCTGTTCCACTTTCCCCCTCTCTTATGCTTTGTAGGGCTCTTTCCTGGGCTTCATTCTTAGCCCTTTGCTTCTCTTCAAATTAAAAGAGCTGATTTGATTGTGTGTGTGTGGCGCATCTCAGGGGTGCGCTCCTGCCCATTCTTCCCAGTGGTGGACTGAGTCCCACCAGAATCTCGCTGCCGCTCTGAGAAGACCATATTGAATTCCTAATTGAGGCTTTGTGCTGATATCCGTCAATCGCAGGTTACCACTAACTGCCCTCAAGCTACACCCCTTCATGTCATGTAGTTGTCCCACGGTCAGCAGAGCCTACCCCTGCGCTGGGCGAGTTGAAGCAGCTGTGAGCGTGGAGTTCTTTGTCACACTGGGCATTCTGCTGGTGTCTCGATGCAGATGGCACGTACATCAGCTGGGCGGGGTGTGCACCAGTGGCCATCAGTTGCAAGACTTGGTTGTTGGGCATCATTTGCAGACTTCACTGATTTCAGTTCCAGAAAGACTGAGTCTTAGCAAGCCCCCAAATTGGAGGGACCTTGATCACTGGACATTTAGGGCCTGATTTGCCCCTTCTTTATGCGGGTGTAAATCAGGAGTAACTCCACGGGCATCACTGTGGTGTGAGTGGAGAATCAGGCTCTCAGTTTTGAGTCTGGTGCCTTTGCTGCTCTATGAAGACTCTGCAACGCTCCTTCCTTGCGGGAGGGAGGGGCGCTGAGACCACTGTTTGCCGACTCCAGTCTCTTCCCTCTAGAGCGACAAAGGGGCCTTTTTTGTGGCAGACCTGGGGGACATAGTGAAGAAACACCTGCACTTCCTGAAGGCCTTGCCCCACGTCAAACCTTTCTACGCTGTTAAGTGCAACAGCAGCAAAGGAGTGGTGCGGACGCTGGCTGAGCTGGGGGCAGGATTTGACTGTGCTAGCAAGGTAGGAATAAGGGGAAAGAAGAACAACTCTGGGCCCCAATGTCCCTGGGGTGCGGTGGCTAGATCTGTACCCTGGCAGGTGGTGAGGGAACCAGCCAAGACACGGTATGGCAGCACAAATGTTAAACAAGCTTAGTGCAGATTGCAGTGTCCTAAACTTAGTCTGGAGCGTCCCATGCTGCATTTACATTGGAGGGAGTCTCCCCCTTCCGGCAAAACAGTAAAAATGCATCCTGGAAAATCTGCTTCCCGCAGTTGGGTGTTCCAAACTCGAAGGCAATCATTCCCTTTCACCTGAATTTCCTTGTTCTACACGTCTCCTGGGCAGCAGAATCCGTCTGTAACGAGGCATGTCCTAAGTGTGTTGGTTTTTTCTGGGACATGCTGCCACAGCCCACTCTTAGGTGGATTCAAGGCTGAGTCAGAAGCTCCCTCTTGTCTCATTAACGGGTTTTTTGGGTGGATCAAAGCAAGGCTATTTATTTCTTTGTGATTCAGAGGAACAGGTTGCCAAGGTGGCATGTATTTATATGTCTTAAGAACAAAGCCTAAGGGAAAACAACAAAGCCCGAGAGGCCATGACAATGAACGGAGTTCCACACAGCCTGAATGCGCTCTAAACAACTAGCAGGGGGAGAGATGCTCGTTTCTTCCTCCTAACACCCTGTGAAGCATTTTGGCTTAATGGATAAGGGCTAGGTGGCAGTGTTTTTATTACATATCTTGTGGTAACCTGGTCCATCCAGCTTGCCTCCTGCCTTTACAGACCTACCTTCCTTGGTCTTGTGTTTCTAGTGATGTGTTACTGCTGTCTCTCGCTCCAGACACACAGTCCACCATGAGCCCTGTGGGCAAACCCACCTTTCTTCATCTGTGTCTGGTTCCCAGGAGAATCCCAGGCCTGAATCCTGGTGAGTTACCCTTGGTGAACCCACAACGTGCATTAGAATGTCCCAGGCCTGGAGCCCTTGATTTCATAACAACTTGTATCCCACAACACTGAGTTCCCCAGGGGCTGATCCACTTACACCCTGCTAATAATGCTTTTTCTATCTTGTTGCAGACGGAGATTGCATTAGTTCAGAGCATTGGGGTCCCACCTGACAAGATTATCTACACTAACCCCTGCAAACAGATCTCACAGATCAAATACGCAGCCAGCCACGGGGTGCAGCTGATGGCCTTCGACAATGAAGTAGAGCTCGGGAAAGTGGCAAGGAGCCATCCACATGCCAGGTTTGTGTATAAACTCTCTGGGTATGGAAGGAGGAGGCTATTGAGGCTGGAAACAGAGATGGACCAAAGGTCAGTCTCTCAATCTCCTCCAGAGGGTGAACGTGACGTTTGTTATGGGCAGGACCTTTATGTATTTTCATAGCATGTTCCTGTTCCATGTACTAGGGCTGACTTCAGTAAAGAGTTGGAGAAATCACGTACCTTGGCCTGCATGGTAATTGGGGAGTGGGAGATGAAGAGCTGGGACACCGACCTGGTGTAACTTCATTCCACAGGATGGTTCTGTGCATCGCCACCGACAGCCCCAGATCCTCTGCCTGTCTGAGCGTGAAGTTTGGTGCCACCCTCAAGTCCTGCAGACACCTACTAGAAACTGCAAAGGAGATGAATGTGGAGATCGTTGGCGTCAGGTACAGGGTGGCATCCTCATACCGTGAAGCCTGATTCTCCCTAAACTGACATAAGCACAGCCCCTGAACCCTAACTTTACTTGTGGCACCTTAGAGACTAACCAATTTATTTGAGCATAAGCTTTCGTGAGCTACAGCTCACTTCATTGGATGCATACTGTGGAAAATACCGAAGATGTTTTTGTACACACAGACCATGAAAAAATGGGTGTTTATCACTACAAAAGGTTTTCTCTTGTAAGGAGAGTGATCACTTTAGATAAGCTATTACCAGCAGGAGAGTGGGGTGGGGGGAGAGAACCTTTTGTAGTGATAAACACCCATTTTTTTAATGGTCTGTGTGTATAAAAACATCTTCTGTATTTTCCACAGTATGCATCCGGTGAAGTGAGCTGTAGCTCACGAAAGCTTATGCTCAAATAAATTGGTTAGTCTCTAAGGTGCCACAAGTACTCCTTTTCTTTTTGTGAATACCGACTAACACGGCTGCTACTCTGAAACCTTTACTTGCACTGAACTTCATGGATCTGGGAGGGTCTGTCTGATCACCAAACCTGGGCAAATCAATCCTAGTGCATTCACTGGAGGGATTTCTCCTCTATTTCTTGTCACCAATAGCCCATGAACAGATGGCAGAATTCCACGTTAATTATGACACTCTCCCCTAATTTCTTCAGACAAGGATTTCCGCTTATCGATTGTTTGCAAATTGCAAGTGTTGGATGTTCACGCTGTTGGTTGGTTCTCCAAGTCACGTGATATTGTTTCTGTTCCTTGATTGAGTGAGTTGGGGAACTAACCAATAACCAAGCAAATTTTGCATTGCATATTCGGGTGTAAAACTAAAAATTTGCACTTGGGGGTTTTGGTTTCACAACTAAAAATGTTTCAAGCTAAATTATTACCATTAAACGCAAGAAGGTCATGGGTGTGATCAAAATTAGTTAAATTTATCACAAGAGTGAATGTCTGTAATGTATGCCTTTTTTTTTCTATGTATTGCACCTTTAAGGCTGATATTTTTCAAAGGATCCTAGGGGAGTTAGAGGATCAGCTCCTGTTGAAAGTCATTGCAAATAGAGACCTAACTTCTTTGAAATTCCCAGCCTAGATACCTAAGGGCCTTGCTGGAGTCACTTAGTCTGCAGAGAGTTGCACACAATCTAGGAGAAATCACACACTGTGCCCTCCACTGGAAGGTTTATATTTGCTTTTCTTTAGTCTGAAAGGTTATTCTGACTGTAAGTCTCTATCTCTCGGTGTGTGGAAAGAGCATAACTCTCCTATAGAATGATTATTTGTGAATAACATTTTGCACTGTTTTCCCAAGTCTGCTCTCAACGCTCTGGCATTAGAGGAGGCTGGATGATGGGGCTTAACCCAGACTAAATTAAGGATTCTTCCCCCTTAGTTTTCATGTTGGCAGTGACTGCCCCGACCTGCAAGCCTTCACTCGGTCCATAGCAGATGCTCGGCTGGTGTTTGAAATGGGTGCAGAGCTGGGCTACAAGATGCACTTATTAGACATTGGAGGTGGATTCCCTGGCACTGAAAATTCTAAAGTCCGGTTTGAAGAGGTATAAAGATTACAGTTTGTGTTCTCTTTAGGCAGAGAAGGCAGCTGGGAGGGAGTCCTAGCTGGTATCTCAGCTGGGCTTGAATCTCTGGCCTTTATTTTGAAAGGGTGGTTAACTAATAAATGTTGGAATAAGTGTTTGTGGTTTCTTCCCCCCCCCGCCTCCCTCCCCTTCTACCAATCAGATGGCAGCCACGATCAACTCCGCCTTGGACTTGTATTTCCCAGAAGGCTGTGGGGTGGAGATCATTGCCAAACCAGGACGATACTATGTAGCTTCCGCCTTTACCTTGGCTGTCAATGTTGTTGACAAGCAGGAGGTTCCCTTGGATCCGCCTGGCTCAGACGGTAGGTTGAGCAGGTGGAATGATGCATCTTCCTGCAGTGCTGAGCCCCCGGGGAGGCAACAGGTTGCTGTGATGGGTAACTGAACTGCGGGCCAAACACCTTTTGCTAGGAAAGATGAGAGTTGAGAGCCAACCAGCATACAACTGCTCAGTAGTTCAGATCCTACTAGTCCAAAGTGGACCTGTTTTGATATTGGACGGCAGTAGTGACTGCAGGAAAAATGGATGGGAGTTGATTCAGGCCTCAGTTCTCATTTTCTGTGTGGCCCTCAGCTGGGTCAGTATCTGGTCGCCCCTCAAAAGCCACGTCAGACTGACAAAGTCCCCTCAAATGGGGCATCTTTGTCCAGTCCCAGGAGCTCAAAGTATTAAGCCTGACATGTGAATTGACCCTTCGCTGAATCTGCCTTCCCTGCTCTCTCCCCATCTCCCAGATGAAGAGCCCGGCAGCAAGAAGAGCATCCTGTATTACATTAATGATGGCATCTATGGATCCTTCAGCTGCATTTTCTTCAATCGCACCTGCCCCAGCCCCATCCTGCACAAGGTAAGTGTCCCTTCCACCTGGAGGAAGAGGGACACAATAGACCAGAATAACTCAGCACTCAGTGCAGGGCCTGATCCACTTCTGGGATTCTCCCCAGCTGCACCTCGTGCCTTTCCTCCGGGACGCTCTGTTCCCATGCTCAGTCTCCGGGGTTTCTTTCCCCCACCCTGAGTATCCGAGCTCTTTGAGAGCCTTTGGTTGTAACTCCCTGCAGTGTCTCCCTAGTAGTCTGTCTTCACTAGAGAGCGACTTAGGGGTTAGCTACAAGTTAGAGCGCATTAAAGCAGCTCTGGGAGCCCTAACTCCCAACGCGTCCACGCTGGCAAGGCACATAGAGCGCCGGGACTCTGCAGCTGGAGCGCTCCTGGCAATCCACCTCCACGAGAAGCATAACGCTTGCTGCACCCTGGCTGAAATGCCCCGGCGTCAGTGTGAACGAGGGGTTGCATTACTGTGCTGTGACTTGCCTCTGGAAACGTCCCGTAATCCCCTGAAGTCAAGTGGCCACTCTTGTCATTGCTTTGAAATCGGCTGCAGGCATGCGGATATGCCCTTTCAAAGCTCCATTTCTGACAGCCGGCTGCCAATCTGCTCCGGGACAAAGCAGCCATTAGTGTGGAAGGGTGTGAGTGTGAGTGTGTGTGTGTGTGTGTGGGGGGGTGGGTCTGTTGCTGTCTGAATTTACAAGACAGCATGCTGACATGCTCTCAGCCCCCACAAAACACACTGTCTCTCCCCCCACATACACACGCAACACACTTCCTGTCACACTCCACCCCACCCCCCATTTGAAAAGCACGTTACAGCCACTTGCGCACTGGGATAGCTACCACAGCGCTCTGCTCTCCGTGGCGTTGCAAGAGCTGCTGCTGTGGCCACGCCGGTGTGCTTGCAGCTGACAGTGTAAACGCACGGCCGCGTTTTCCCTGCTGCGCTCTCCGAAGGCTGGTTTAACTCTGACCGCCCTACATCTGGAAGGGTAGCCAAGCCCTTAGACGCTGTCAGGGTGATACTCCCTGCCTGCCCAGGTGCCCAGCATGGCTCTAGCCTCCCTTCCTCCCTCCCACATCTATCCCGCTCCACACCTGAGCTCAGCCTGTTTGTGATACAGAGGACGGTGTAGGCAAGGCAGAATGTGTTCAACTCATCCCGGGTGTGACTCTGCGGAAATCAGTGGTGTTTCCTGCAGGAGGACGTTGGGCTAAGGTTTCTAACTCCAGTTTCATCACAAACGAGCCCTTCAAAGGCTTTTGCCCTCCTCCGAGTGATTGGACACTAGAGATCAGCCCCCAGGGTATCAGACCATTGATAGCTTGGCATTGGCCGCAGCAGTGCAGCGGACCCTGGGCAGATCTCGAATTCCTGTAACTTCCTGTACCGACCCATGGTTCTTTTTAATACACTGTTGAATCCTTGACACCCATTCTGAAGCGTCATTAACAAGTTTTCATGTTGGGAGAGCCCTGCATGGATACACAAATGTGTATCCACATCTGATCCGCTATCCGCAAAAATTATCTGCAGATATCCGCATCTATCTGCGGATTTGCAGGGCTCTACACTGGGGGCGGGCTGAGGCTCCAAGGCATTCCCCTGCCGGAGCCCGGTCAGAGAGAGCCCCGGGCAGCTGTGGGGAGCCCACGCAGAGTCGCGGACCCTCCACCTGCCCTCGGCCGGGTGGGGAGCCTGGAGAGTGGGGACACGGCCAGGGGCTGCTCTCAGGTCCCCTCTTTCCCCGCCCTGCGCCACGGGCAGGTGCAGGGTCCACTGTGGTTCCCCATGGCTCTCCGGCTGGGCTCCATGCTGGCCTTGCCAAGGGGAGTGGGGAGACCTGTGGAGCTGCCTGGGGGCTGCTTGGGCCCCCCGCCCAGGGCAGGTGGAGGGTCCATCGTGGCTCCCCACAGCTGCCAGCCCGGCTTTTATCTTGGCTGGGTCAGAGAGAGCCGTGCTGGCAGCTGTGGGGAGCTGTGGCAGCCCCCTGCCCAGTGCCCCGGCCCCCCACCCAGGGCAGGTGGAGGATCGATGCTGCAGTTCCTCACAGCTGCCTGCCCGGCTCTTACCGTCAGAGCCCTGCGCAGATACAAAATTTGTATCCGCATCCACGCTGCCATCGGCAGAAATGGTCCGCTGATATAAAGCGGATACCCGCGGATTTGCAGGGCTCTACATGTCGGCTCCAAAATGCCAGTGAGTGCCTTCTCTGATCAACCAGGCATCGTAGAGCAAAAATTGAGGTTTTTAAAGCTTCAGAGCCAGTTGCAGGGATTTCAGAATCGCAGCTGGGCTGTAGCAAGACCTGAATGTGGCCCATGGGTCAGCCACCTGCTAACTAGCAGCACTGTGTAAAACCATGCATACCGTGGGCATGTCTACACTGTGACTCCGGCACCTGTAGACATACCTGAGCTAGCTGCAATAACCATAGCAGTGAAACCCCGGCAGCACCATAAGTACCCAGCGTCCTAGGTGGGCCTGTACAGCCAGCTAGATCCAGGTTAATTTGGATATTTCTACATGGGCTGCAGTCACACCTCTGACTGCCATGTAGGCGCACCCAGTGTCTGTTTGCTCACAAGGAGTGTTCAGGAAAGGATTAAAGGGACAGACACAAGTGACAAATCTAGCTTGAAGAGATGTGACTAATAGCGGAGATGATCAAACTGGAATATACCATTAAAACAAAGCTGTTGCCACTGACAGAGTTAATTCTTGCCTTTAGCTCGGGGAGACAGTCCAGACAGACGGCGTTCCATTTCTGTTCCTTCACTCCCTTGAACTTTCCGCTTCCTGTGTACTGCAGTGTCTGGGTTGATTAAAATCCAAACAAACTGCTCTTTCTCCCCTCTCTTTTTTTTCCTTAAGGTCTTTAAAATATGAACATTTCTACTAATATTTTTTCCATAAAACTCACTTTTTGCAGCCTACATTTTGGGCCTGCACTAGTCAGTGGCTAGTCTGGTCAATTTGGATTGGTTTTCCATGGAGTTACTCCAGTTTTAGGACCAGATCTTCAGCTGGTATAAATCCACATAGCTCCATTGTAAATCAGTGTGGCTGCATAGCTGTTAGTGGAGAAGTGTTGATTTATGCCAGTTGAGGATCTGTCCTTTGATCTGATTATTTCATTTACTAGCTTGGTCTCCTATGATGTCCATCTTCTTTATGCCCCCCCACCCCCCACTACAGAAACATGGCCCAGATCACCCCTTGTTCAGCAGCAGCCTCTGGGGTCCTTCTTGTGATGGGCAGGACTGCATTGCAGATGGCTTGGAGCTACCAGAACTGCAAGTTGGTGACTGGCTGACGTTTGAGAACATGGGTGCCTACACCATAGCAGCCTCGTCCTCTTTTAATGGACACCAGCAGCCACAGATCAACTACGCCATGTCCCGGTAAGAGCCTGGTAAGAGACTTCCTGTAACTCATCCAGGGAAAGGAGGGGTGAGAATCAGAGCTCATGACTAACTGCCCTTGGGAGCCAGACTGTGGGGTTGGTCTGGGCTTTGAAGGAAAAGTGCCACTTCTGGAATCAGCAGCATCTGGAAGTTTAGAGTTAAATCCTGGCCCAATGCAAAACTTCCATTGACTTCCATATAGCTAGGATTTCACTCTAAGTGTCCAAACCCCATCTAGACATGAACCAGCTTGTCTTGGGCGATCCCAGGCTGAGGTCTGGCAGTAGGCCATACAGAAGTCTGGGTGGCGTAATGGGGAGATGAGTGAGAACAGAACTCCCTGTTCCCTGGGGATGGGTGTAAAACTGGGCTAGAGAGAAAGGTTTGTTTTTTCTTGCTTACAGGGAAGCTGTCCGGCTGCTACAGGGGAAGCAGCCACAACCAGAAGAAGAGGATAGAGAGAGCCTGTGTGCTCCTCTCTCCTGTGGCTGGGAAATCACAGATACCTTGTGCATTACCCCTGTCTTCACTCCAGCTAGAATCACATGAGCAGCACCAGTCATGGCGGGGGCAGATCCTTAACCAAGGGGACTCTTGCGTCCACTTCTCATGCCCTCCCAGATTTCTGCCCTGAAGTAGGACCTGGTTTACATTCAGGTGTGGTTTTTTAAGTATGCAACATAAATCCTGTTCCTCCTGCCTGTGTTGTGTTGCCTGCTGCGTGCCATAGCAAAGGGCAGAGCATTCGGTTTGTGGGTGTTTATATGCCGATTGGGTTTACATTATTTTTGTAAGTTATCCTAATAAATAGTTTTGTTTTTTTATAAATAAGCAGGTGGATTTTCATCCCCTTCCTGCCAAGGGGAGATTTACAGAGCACAGCTGGTCTCTAAGGGTATGTCTACACTATGAAATTAGGTTGACTTTATAGAAGTCGGTTTTTTAGAAATCGTTTTTATATATTTGAGTGTGTGTGTCCCCACAGAAAATGCTCTAAGTGCATTAAGTGCATTAACTCGGCGGAGGGCTTCCACAGTATCGAGGCAAGGGTCGACTTCTGGAGTGTTGCACTGTGGGTAGCTATCCCACAGTTCCCGCAGTCTCCGCTGCCCATTGGAATTCTGGGTTGAGATCCCAATGCCTGATGGGGCTAAAACATTGTCGCGGGTGGTTCTGGGTACATATCGTCAGGCCCCCGTTCCCTCCCTCCCTCCGTGAAAGCAACAGCAGACAATCGTTTCGCGCCTTTTTTCTTGAGTTACCTGTGCAGACGTCATACCACGGCAAGCATGGAGCCCGCTCAGTAACCGTCACCATATGTCTCCTGGGTGCTGGCAGACATGGTACCGCATTGCTACACAGCAGCAGCAACCCCTTGCCTTGTGGCAGCAGACGGTACAATAGGACTGGTAGCTGTCATCTTCGTGTCCGAGGTGCTCCTGGCCACATCGGCCAGGAGCGCCTGGGCAGACATGGGTGCAGGGACTACATTAGAAGTGACTTGACCAGGTCATTCTCTTTAGTCCTGCAGTCAGTCCTATTGAACCATCTTATGGTGAGCAGGCAGGCGATACGGATTGCTAGCAGTCCTACTGTACCATCTTCTGCTAGGCAGGCAAGAGATGAGGATGGCTAGCAGTCCTACTGCACCATCTTCTGCCGAGCAGCCATGAGATGTGGATGGCTTGCAATCCTTCTGTGCCGTCTGCTGCCAGCCAAAGGTGTAAAAGATAGATGGAGTGGATCAAAACAAGAAATAGATCAGATTTGTTTTGTACTCATTTGCTCCCCCTCCCCTTTCCGCCCCCCGTCTAGGGGACTCATTCCTCTAGGTCACACTGCACTCACAGAGAAGGTGCAGCGAGGTAAATCTAGCCATGTATCAATCAGAGGACAGACCAACCTGCTTGTTCCAATAAGAACAATTACTTAGGTGCACCATTTCTTATTGGAACCCTCTGTGAAGTCCTGCCTGAAATACTCCTTGATGTAAAGCCACCCCCTTTGTTGATTTTAATTCCCTGTAAGCCAACCCTGTAAGCCATGCCGTCAGTCGCCCCTCCCTCCATCAGAGCAATGGCAGACAATCGTTCCACGCCTTTTTTCTGTGCGGATGCCATACCAAGGCAGGCATGGAGGCCGCTCAGCTCACTTTGGCAATTAGGAGCACATTAAACACCACACGCATTATCCAGCAGTATATGCAGCACCAGAACCTGGCAGAGCGATACCGGGCGAGGAGGCGACGTCAGCGCGGTCACATGAGTGATCAGGACATGGGCACAGATTTCTCTGAAAGCATGGGCCCTGGCAATGCATGCATCATGGTGCTAATGGGGCAGGTTCATGCGGTGGAACGCCGATTCTGGGCTCGGGAAACAAGCACAGACTGGTGGGACCGCATAGTGTTGCAGGTCTGGGACGATTCCCAGTGGCTGCGAAACTTTCGCATGCGTAAGGGCACTTTCATGGAACTTTGTGACTTGCTTTCCCCTGCCCTGAAGTGCATGAATACCAAGATGAGAGCAGCCCTCACAGTTGAGAAGCGAGTGGCGATAGCCCTGTGGAAACTTGCAGCGCCAGACAGCTACTGGTCAGTTGGGAATCAATTTGGAGTGGGCAAATCTACTGTGGGGGCTGCTGTGATGCAAGTAGCCCACGCAATCAAAGATCTGCTGATATCAAGGGTGGTGACCCTGGGAAATGTGCAGGTCATAGTGGATGGCTTTGCTGCAGTGGGATTCCCTAACTGTGGTGGGGCCATAGACGGAACCCATATCCCTATCTTGGCACCGGAGCACCAAGCCGGCGAGTACATAAACCGCAAGGGGTACTTTTCAATAGTGCTGCAAGCTCTGGTGGATCACAAGGGACGTTTCACCAACATCAACGTGGGGTGGCCGGGAAAGGTACATGACGCTCGCATCTTCAGGAACTCTGGTTTGTTTCAAAAGCTGCAGGAAGGGACTTTATTCCCAGACCAGAAAATAACTGTTGGGGATGTTGAAATGCCTATAGTTATTCTTGGGGACCCAGCCTACCCCTTAATGCCATGGCTCATGAAGCCGTACACAGGCAGCCTGGACAGTAGTCAGGAGCTGTTCAACTACAGGCTGAGCAAGTGCAGAATGGTGGTAGAATGTGCATTTGGACGTTTAAAGGTGCGCTGGCGCAGTTTACTGACTCGCTTAGACCTCAGTGAAACTAATATTCCCACTGTTATAACTGCTTGCTGTGCGCTCCACAATATCTGTGAGAGTAAGGGGGAGATGTTTATGGCGGGGTGGGAGGTTGAGGCAAATCACCTGGCTGCTGGTTACGCGCAGCCAGACACCAGGGCGGTTAGAAGAGCACAGGAGGGCGCGGTACGCATCAGAGAAGCTTTGAAAACCAGTTTCATGACTGGACAGGCTACGGTGTGAAAATTCTGTTCGTTTCTCCTTGGTGAAAGCCCCCACCCCTTGGTTCACTCTACTTCCCGGTAAGCTAACCACCCTCCCCTCCTCCCTTCGATCACCGCTTGCAGAGGCAATAAAGTCATTGTTGCTTCACATTCATGCATTCTTTATTCATTCATCACACAAATAGGGGGGTGACTACCAAGGTAGCCCAGGAGGGGTGGTGGAGGAGGGAAGGAAAATGCCACACAGCACTTTAAAAGTTTACAAGTTTAAAATTTATTGAATGCCAGCCTTCTGTTTTTTGGGCAATCCTCTGTGGTGCAGTGGCTGGTTGGCCGGAGGCCCCCCCACCGCGTTCTTGGGCGTCTGGGTGAGGAGGCTATGGAACTTGGGGAGGAGGGCGGTTGGTTACACAGGGGCTGTAGCGGCGGTCTGTGCTCCAGCTGCCTTTGCTGCAGCTCAACCATACACTGGAACATATTGGTTTGATCCTCCAGCAGCCTCAGCATTGAATCCTGTCTCTTCTCCTCACGCTGCCGCCACATTTGAGCTTCAGCCCTCTCTTCAGCCCACCACTTACTCTCTTCAACCCACCACCTCTCCTCCCGGTCATTTTGTGCTTTCCTGCACTCTGACATTATTTGCCTCCATGCATTCGTCTGTACTCTGTCAGTGTGGGAGGACAGCATGAGCTCGGAGAACATTTCATCACGAGTGCGGTTTGTTTTTTTTTTATTCTTTCTAATCTTCACTAGCCTCTGGGAAGAAGAAGATCCTGTGATTATTGAAACACATGCAGCTAGTGGAGGGGAAAAAAAAGGGACAGTGGTATTTAAAAAGACACATTTTATAAAACAATGGCTACACTCTTTCAGGGTAAACCTTGCTGTTAACATTACATACATAGCACATGTGCTTTCGTTACAAGGTCGCATTTTGCCTCCCCCAACCACGTGGCTACCCCCTCAACCCTCCCCGTGGCTAACAGCGGGGAACATTTGTGTTCAGCCACAGGCAAACAGCCCAGCAGGAACGGGCACCTCTGAGTGTCCCCTGAAGAAAAGCACCCTATTTCAACCAGGTGACCATGAATGATATCTCACTCTCCTGAGGATAACATAGAGAGATAAAGAACGGATGTTGTTTGAACGCCAGCAAACATACACTGCAATGCTTTGTTGTACAATGATTCCCGAGTACGTGCTACTGGCCTGGAGTGGTAAAGTGTCCTACAATGGAGGACGCAATAAGGCTGCCCTCCCCAGAAACCTTTTGCAAAGGCTTTGGGAGTACATCCAGGAGAGCTGCGAATGCCAGGGCAAATTAATCCTTTCACCTGCTTGCTTTTAAACCATGTATAGTATTTTAAAAGGTACACTCACCGGAGGTCCCTTCTCCGCCTGCCGGGTCCAGGAGGCAGCCTTGGATGGGTTCGGGGGGTACTGGCTCCAGGTCCAGGGTGAGAAACAGTTCCTGGCTGTCGGGAAAACTGGTTTCTCCGCTTGCTTGCTGTGAGCTATCTACAACCTTATCATCGTCTTCTTCATCCCCAAGACCTTCTTCCGTGTTGCCTCCATCTCCATTGAAGAAGTCAAACAACACGGCTGGGGTAGTGGTGGCTGAACCCCCTAAAATGGCATGCAGCTCATCATAGAAGCGGTATGTTTGGGGCTCTGAGCCGGAGCGCTCTTTCACCTCTCTGGTTTTCTGGTAGGCTTGCCTCAGCTCCTTAAGTTTCACGCGGCACTGCTTCGGGTCCCTGTTATGGCCTCTGTCCTTCATGCCCTGGGAGATTTTGAAAAAGGTTTTGGCATTTCGAAAACTGGAACGGAGTTCTGATAGCACGGATTCCTCTCCCCATACAGTGATCAGATCCCGTACCTCCCGTTCAGTCCATGCTGGAGCTCTTTTGCGATTCTGGGACTCCATCATGGTCACCTCTGCTGATGAGCTCTGCATGGTCACCTGCAGCTTGCCACGCTGGCCAAACAGGAAATGAGATTCAAAAGTTTGCGGTTCTTTTCCTGTCTACCTGGCCAGTGCATCTGAGTTGAGAGTGCTGTCCAGAGCGGTCACAATGGAGCACTCTGGCATAGCTCCCGGAGGCCAATACCGTCAAATTGTGTCCACAGTACCCCAAATTCGACCCAGCAAGGCCGATTTAAGCGCTAATCCACTTGTCAGGGGTGGAGTAAGGAAATCGATTTTAAGAGCCCTTTAAGTCGAAAAGAAGGGCTTCATCGTGTGGACGGGTGCAGGTTTACATCGATTTAACGCTGCTAAATTCGACCTCAAGTCCTAGTGTAGACCAGGGCAATGACAGTGTCATCAAGACACATACAAGCTACAGAGGGAGCAAATTGTAGTGCTGTGCATCCAATCCAGGCTCCCAGGGAGAGAGGCAGGGCCTTTTAAACTGCTCTGGCACCATCTACTGGTAGATCATAGGATAGGCCAGATCAAATGCATGCCCAGTGTAGGTTTCAGAGTAGCAGCCGTGTTAGTCTGTATCCGCAAAAAGAAAAGGAGGACTTGTGGCACCTTAGAGACTAACATATTTATTTGAGCATAAGCTTTCGGGAGCTACAGCTCACTTCATCGGATGCATTCAGTGGAAAATACAGTGAGGAGATTTATATACACAGAGAACATGAAACAATGGGCGTTACCATACACACTGTAATGAGAGTGATCAGGTAAGGTGAGCTATTACCAGCAGGAGACAGGGGTGGGGGGACCCTTTGTAGTGATAATCAGGGTGGGCCATTTCCAGCAGTTGACAAGAACGTCTGAGGAACAGCGGGGGGAGGGAGGGAAATAAACATGGGGAAATAGTTTTACTTTGTGTAATGACCCATCCACTCCCAGTCTTTATTCAAGCCTAAATTGTATCCAGTTTGCAAATTAATTCCAGTTCAGCAGTCTCTTGTTGGAGTCTGTTTTTGAAGCTTTTTTGTTGAAGAATGGCCACTTTTAGGTCTGTAATCGAGTGACCAAAGAGATTGAAGTGTTCTCCGACTGGTTTTTGCCCAGTATATTGTTCTATTTAATGGTCGTAGCCTATACCCACTTCTGGTTTTAAACCTTTAATGAAGAAATGTTTAAAAAAAACCAGCACTGAGCCAGCTTTGCTTGAGCCAGGCAAGGTGAGCTATCAAACCAATGAGAACAAGCATTTTTTTTTTTTTTTGGGGGGGGGGGGGAGGGTGACTAACTAAAGGGGTAACAATTAGTGATTAAAATCAACAGTTGATCCATCGTGGTCCACCGACTGTCTGTGTGTCTCATAGAGACAGATTTTCAAAAGAGCTTTTGCTGCCTGTTCGGCACCTAACTGGACGGGAGCAGCTGGATGCTGTACTGTTCTGAAAATCCAGACCATGGCCTTCATGGCCCGGTTGGGGCTTACACTTGATTTTTGCTTGTTATAAGCAGGACAGGAACTGCCAAAGCCATGAAACTGGCAACAGTAATGCCTTTCTAAGTCCCTATTCTGGAACTCTTTTAAGTACATGAGTAGTCCTGCTGAATACAAGAATAGGGGGAGCTGTCTCGTAGATATCCAACACTGTAACAAAACAACGTACTATGCAAGGTTTGATTTTTGTGACAAATATGTGGCAAACTCCTAATTGTCATGGAACCACATAGCATGTCTACTTGGAATTTCTGTGCAACAGTAGGCATCAAAATCAAATCCCCCTGTTTTAAAAGCACAAATTCCTAGCACGGGAGCTAAGGGAGACTCTCAATCAGCTGCTAAGAGTGTTGGACATATGACTGAGAATGGAGCAGTTCAGAGTCCCACCAACAGTGGGCAGTGGTGACATATACGCACTGATCCGTTCATTCCAGTGCTACTACCGTGGCCACTGCAGGATCAGGACCCTTCAAGGCTGGAGACCGGGCCACTGACTATCTCTTTTTATTAAACTAATGAAATAAGATCTCTCCGCTGTATAGTCAGCATTTCCACCCTTTACAAATCAAGAGTGGGTGGGGTCCTTTGCAGCAGACCATAAGTCTCCTGGATCAGCAACAGGAACAAGTCCGTTTTTAAGGGACCTGCTAGCAGGTAGAATCCTACCACCTGGAATCCACCACAGTTGCAGGGAAACTCAGTTCTGCATTAAAACTAGGTTTAGTATTTATTATTATTTTGATGATGGCTGTGCTTAAGGGGTTATGGAAAGCAGGGCCCCAAGGTGCTAGGTGTTGGACAAATAGAGTAATAGACAGTCACTGCTCTGAAATGCTGACATGACAGACAAAGCTGTGGAAAAGGGCTGTAACACATTAGCAGAATGACAGGTGGTAGTGGTGTTTAGATGAAGAGAGAGAAGGGGAATAGCACAAAGGAAGGGGGTATGCTGGGCAGCATGCTCAGGGCAGGTGGAGTGAAGCTGAAGTGAGGGTTGGACTGAGGGAGGGGGCTGGAGCAAACAGCTAATCAGCACATGGGAGAGAACTCTCCGGAATCAAAACTGTAGAAAGCAGCCTGGTCACATCAGCAGAATCCTTGCTGCTGATCCTGCTTCTAGGTTTGCTCCTGCCATGTTGACAGTTGCAGGTCTCTGGGGGTAGGATTAGCTCCTTCCTGCAATTTTTCTTCCCCACAGAGGGCTTGGTGTGTTGGAGGGGTACTACAATGGCCTAAGTACCTCTAGAAGGTGGGAGTCACCCCTGCATAGCTTTGTGTTGGGGAGCACCTGGCATGGAGCGTTAGCCCTGGCTGAGCTCTGTCTTTCCCTATTACTCCCTCCATGCTGCAGGACCCACTGAGGCTGCTTCTGTGTCTGCTCTGGCTGACTTGGGAGTTGCTCTGGGCCCTGGAGTTGGTTTGTTCTGGACTCTTTCTTCCCCAAGCCCACATGGCTTGAGGGATGGGGGAGCCCCGTTTGGGTCTCAAAACCGGAAACTCCTCCATGGTTTAAATTGGAGATCAATGCTGATGCCTTGTTAAACAGTGACTACAACATTCCACTGGCTGTTTTTATGTTTAAGCAATAATGATTAATCGAGGTGCTGGATCTTTCCTGGGAATTAATCACTGCTCTCAAAAGGGGATCCAGGAGTATCAAACAGAAATGAGATCAGCCCTAAACTGACAATTACCAGGGCTTTGAACATTGGTAAGAACTGTCACGTTCAACAAAACTAACACAGACTGACAATGGGCTACTCTGTGCCCAGAGGTCTGGAATAAAGCCACTAGGGATGCAGAGGTTGGGAACAGAAAGCAATGAGTTGGGAGCTAGATATTTTCTGGATACACTTATATCATTTCAGGAAGGATCCAAGGTCTAAGGAATCATTACATCATCCCATCTCTGATAACTGATGCATAGATAGGTGGTGGTTCTTCAATTGCTAACAAGTGTCTGTCTACTGGCCCTTGGGAAACCCTACCCGGAAAAAAAAAAAAAGCCAATCCCCAAGACTATCCCTTCAACACACACAGATCTGTACAATAACACCTAATGCTGCTCTACCTCCTTCCAGCTGAGCAACACAAAGTGCTTCTCAAACCCCCATTAACCTTCTCAACATGCCTGTGAAGAAAGAAAATTATCTCTATTTTACTGATGAGAAATAGAGATGAGTGAGACTCCTCCAAGGTCACAGAGAAAGCGAGCAGCAGAACCAGGAAGAGAACCCATCCGTTCCCACCCCCTATTCCAATCGATCCTACGCATTTCCCAGATCAGGCAGTAGAAACCAGGAGTTCTGATTCCCACTCCCTGCTGCTCTGACTGCTAGATACCAGTCCCCTTTGGTGCATGAGAACCCAGGACACTATCTCCTGCTCTGTGCCTGAGAGTACTAGGGCCAGAGGTGTTTCAGGCCCATTTGGAACGGGTCATGCATATAACTCTGAATCACAAGTGAGCTGGCATGACTGGTGGGAGCCCCCCGGTTTGGTGATTGGTTATGAGTCTCCCAGACTACAGTCATGTTGCACTGTAACATGGTGCTGACCAGCGAGATATGGGGGTTGTGGGGGAAGAAATATGACACCCCACAAAGACACAGAGGGCTGGAGGGTGTGGGTCATTCATGACTCCTCCAGCTGGCAGGGGACACCAGGGAACTGTCATCCCTCTAGTCTGCAGGAGGCCCTAGGGATGTCAGCCCTCCAGTCTGCAGGGGACACTGGGGAACTGTCACCCCCCAGCCTGCAGGGGAGCTGGGGAACTGTCAGCCCTCCAGTCTGCAGGGGACACTGGGGAACTGTCAGCCCTCCAGTCTGCAGGTGGCGCTGGAGGTGTACTGGGGAGACGACTGGTTCCCCGCCAGGTCGCAAGAGACGCTCTCTCTTTATTTCTCTATGATTCCTCCCCCGTGAGGTGACTGCGAGCTGTAAAGCACAGCGCGGGTGGCGTGCGAAGGGCGCGGTTGACGGCAGCGAGTGTCGTAAAAGCCCCGAAAGGACGACGGCGGAGGGCGCGGCGGCGGGTCGCAGGTGAAGCTTCTGGGTTGCAATGGGGGGTGGGTCTGTTCCGGGGTGTCGGGCCCGGCCTCTGGTTCCGGGGAGCCCCTTCCTTGCTCGCCGGGTTGTGGGGGGCTGGGCCACTGAGCTGGGCGGTCAGACGCCGGCTCTCCCTCCACACCCCCCGCGCAGCCCCCGGGGTGGGTGTCTGTGGGGCTGTAGGCCCGCCCCACGCTCCCGCCCCGCCCTGCGTTCCTGCCGCCGGGGGTGTATGTGGAGGGGGGAGTTGCCCCAACCCCCACCTGTGCTTCGTCCCGCCCCCCGGGGGGTGTGTGGGAGGGGTTGCCCCAGCTCCTGGCCCCGCCCCCGGGGGGATGCCCCAGCTCCTGGCCCCGCCCCCCGGGAGTGTGTGGGCGGGGGTGTCCCAAACAATTTTCTTAGTCCCCTCCTTCACCCTCACCCATTGTGGAGAGATGTTGGTTCTTTTTCAGGCAAGGCAACCTGTGAAACTAGAGTTGGTTGTAGCTTTCCGGTTGTTACTATTACTAATAATTAGCAGTAGTTGCCTGTATTCGCTAGTGGTATTTCTTGCTGCCTTTTGCAGCACTCAGCAACTCCTGATCCTGTTGTTCAGAGATGAAGAAATCTTTTGAAGGATAACTGGAAGTTTATCCATATATTGAGTTTCATTTTAATTAAATCTATGGTGCATCTGTTCTGTTTGTTAAATGACTTATTTCCCATAATGTTATGTCTATAAGGGTATCTCTGGTACAGTAAGTACACAAGACACAACCGGGAACAAGGTTTTTCAGGTTTTGTTTCCATGCTTCTGAAACATACCCACTTTTTGTTGACAGGTTTGGAAATGTGATGTCTTGATATTTCAATCACATCTCAGCTGGGTGCAGAACTCATACAGCTGATACGTGTTTATGATTTCCTTCTTTTTGAGTGCTTCCATTACAGTCTTAAGGTCTGAGAAGCTAAGCTTCTCATATTGCTCAATGGGCTTTAGGTTCATCATTACACTGTCTGAAGAGAAATCAAACTAGTTATCAATATACAAAAACAGAGGGTCATAAAACTTAATGAAGTATTGCTTTATGTTCACTTTTTGTTCTGGTTGTGTTTTTCCATCAGTTTGGTGTGGAATCTTAAAAAAATCTTAAAATGGTACGTCTCTGTGTACACATCAGTAATGCAGAGCTTTGATTCTTCTAACTTCCTCACAAGATTGTCGATACAAGCCACACTCGGGGGTAGGGGGAGAACACCTGTAAATTTCCACAATGCAGGTATACACGCCATCTTCAGTGAAAACTTTATTTAAAGTTACTGGGCAAGCGTCAGCTAGTGACTTGAAGCAGGCTTTAATTGCAGGCCAGTTTCTCAAAAGGTGGTCAGCTGCTGGGTTAAGGGATAGCCATCTTCTACTCACATGTCTCAAGTACTTCTTTCCATTCAATTTCAGTAAACTCAGAAAAAACCTTCTCTGCACGGTGCAGGCACAAAAAAGTGGTTGTAAATCTTCTAACACAATCCTTTCTACAATAACTGACAGTGGACCACTAGCATGTTTGCAGGTATCATGGGTTGTGTATGCAAGGCAGTTTGCCTTCAGAGTGCAGTCATTTTCAGCACATAACTGATGCACCTATGAACTATGGCAAACACAACTTGGTGTATTATCAGCAAAGTATGCAGTAATACAATTAACGTTAAGCTGGTGTTTCTCCAGGCAGTTCTTTATAGCATGATGAATGCCACTTGCAGATTCATCATTATCTTCATAAAAATCAAGCAAGTTGCATTGAACACCATTTGATGTGATAAAGTATCCCAAGCACATTAGAAACATCTTTCTTTTCCTTTTATTTGAGGCATCAGTTGCTACAGAAAAATACAGGGGGTGTTGTGTTGGCACTGGTAATAAATCCAGTAAACAATTCCTCACTGACTTTGGGGCCAAAACATTGGTCACCAATAGCTCTGCCTTGATTCTTTCACAAGACTTTTAACAATATTTCAATCGTGAAACATTTCACTAGCAAGCTTATTGCCACCGTGCATGCTGTTGTAACTAAGGCTGTGTTTAACTATATGGTAGATGGTTGTAAAAGTTATTAACAGTACAATTTAGAATTTATATAGTATAGTCTGTTCCCTTAATAGCCAATAGTGTAAATAGACATAGAATGCACACTTGAGGCCAAATACAGCAATCATTATTGGGTTAAATTCCCTGTGACTTCAGTGGAAACTTAGCCTGAGAAGAAAAAGTGAGTAAGAACACAGGGCTTATCTTACTGTACAGTGTGGCTTTGGTCTGTATCACAATTGTTAAAGATCAGGCAAACCTAAGAACATGCAGAGAAATGCAAACAGAGGAAGGTACCAACATCCTACATGTCGCATATAAAAAAGGTGTTGAAAATTCATGGAGATCTATTGCAAAAATGCAATCATAAAGTATGTTTAACTCACATCCAACGCTTTTGAGTGCAATTGCCCTTTGGCCTGCCTACACTAGGTGGGAGATCAGAGACAAGGAGCATGAAGAGATTTACAAGGGCTTGTGAATAATAACCTCCAAGATCATACAATCAAAAGGTTTATATATATAAAAAATATCTGAGTACATGCATATGTGTGTGTGTGTATGTATATATATAAAAAAGCAGGTCCGTGTATAACTTTAACTGAGTCTGGTGTGAAATACTATTTTATCAATGCATATTATTATGAATGAACCTTGTGTACAACAGGAGCCATCCATAGAAATGCCATTGAGTGGACATTTTTGTAGTTTTAAAAAATGATTCCAGAACATTTTTCTCTCTGTTCATATGTTAAAGAGGTTAGCTTATACTATCTCTCCCTGTCTTCCCGCAAAAAATAGATAATATATGTTGGATGAATGTTTAACTCTTGCTTCTGTTTTTGTGAAAACAAAACTTAAATGAATCACTTGGGAAAAGTATTAAATTGTGCACTGAAAAGCATTGATTTCATATGCTTCTGTTTTACTGAGCTAAATCTCTAGACTAGTCTTATAACCACCATACTTTATCTCCCTCCTCACTGCCTGCTCAGCCATGCCATTTTGGAATCTGCAAGATCAGCTGGGAATCAATGCGGACAAATGGATGCTGCATCAAAGCTCAGAGCAGCCCTACAAACGGGCAGCTCTGTGCCATGCCTTTGAGAAGGAGTGGATTGAGTGTGCCAGTGGCATTGGGCAGATTCGTGCACGCAAGGAATGCGGACCAGAATATGAAGACTTCCAAGAATGTATTAATAGGCACAAAACGGTAAGAAGATATGAGCTAGATATGGGCGGGGGAGGGAATGAGGTCGAGGGAATGTATATTACACACAGTGTGAACACTGGGATAAATAATAAGGGCTATGCAAAATTTTCAGTCCAGTACAAAAAGCAATAACCATACACCTGTCACTAACCCCTAGGGCCCAACTTCTACCTCCAGATAAACGTCTGAGATTCCTAGTGACTTCAGCGGGAGCCTGAGAGCAGAATTCGGCCGTAGAAATGCATGGTTAGCATGCAGTGAGAAATTTAGTATTCTGTAGAGACAGCAGGGCAGAATATCATCAGTGGATTAGTCCTATGTCTGACTCTCAAAACTTTTTTTTTTCTTGGAGATTTTGTTCCTAGTCAGTGACTGGTTATTGTTGGGATGAGTACATTGTAAAGTCTGAGCAAATAACCTTGTAGTTAAATTCAGACATGGAACTCTTCAAACTTTGACAGTGTTTGTGTTTGTTTATAAACCAGATCACTCAAAAAATGCTCTCTTCAGTTTGGTCAGCTCAGCAGGAAACCCAGTATGTCAGGTGACATTCCTGCCTTGGCTAACCGAGCTACAGAGCTTGTGGAGCATTGCAGCATGCTGTCTACTTTCCAAGAACTTGAGCTGTGATTCACCCAGCTTCCTGCTCCCCAATGCAATAATCCATGATTCAATAAGGAAAACATGGATTTGGGATCTTTGATGGGTAGACCTGTCCTCTTAAAAGGATGCCAAGGACTCTAGTAATTAGGGATATCGGATAGGCCATTCTGAGTTATATTTCCCAGTTTGTCGTACTGTTTCCCTGTTTCCTGACTCCAAGGTCTCTAATCCTACTGTAGTCACAATGTGCTTGTACCCTGGAGTTGTTATAAACAAAAACGTTGCCCACTAAGCTGATACAAACATCAGTTAGTAACAGGTAACTGAGCATATGTTATAAAAAATAGTTTCCCTAGGAGGATATTTAGTGGTTATATAGCACTGTACATTTTCAAAATGGTTTACGAACGTGAGCCATTACAACGCTGAAGCTGCTTAGATAAGGTTAATTCTGTCATGTCTTATGGCAAAACAGTGACAGATACGTTTACAAGGGCAGCTTATGTGTAACTGGGCCATCACTGACAAGTTATTGGGGACACAGGGCAGAAAGGGACTTCAAGAGAAGTAGTAAGGTGGAAGGAAGTTTAGTGTTATTGCTTATTCAGAGCATTGTAAGCAAATAACAAAAGAGGTTAAAGGCTGTGGGGTGAACTCTCAACCCTGAATTTACCCTGTGGTTTCTTTGAAAGTTGTATCTTAACTCAAATCCTATGATTCTTAGTAATAAATGTTTATCATATGGTAGCTGAAAGACCCAGTCGGGACTGGAGCCCCATTTTTGCTAGGTGCTGTACAAACATAGAAAAGACAATCCTTGTCCTGAAGGGTTACGGTGTAAAGGCAAGACTTTCTCTAGTGGTTGCAAGTGTGTGCATGGTGCCTTGTACTTAGGGACATTAGTGACTCCCTTCATGGAGAAGTCTGTTTGGATGCAGTTTTCATTGCAACACAAAATATACTGGGTTACTCAAATATCCCCCATACTGTGGCCCACTTTATTTACTTGTTTGTAATTTTTTTATTGGTTTTTCTTTTTTTATAATAAAAAACCCCTCAGTGCTCCTAAAAAGCTATATGCAGCTCTTCATCCATAATAACAAGTGTGTGTGTGGCTGATGGGGGGGAAATAACATTGATAAGGAAACAAATTCTAGTTTAAAGTTTTCCTAGGAGTGGTTACAAATGACAGTGGAAAGATTTTTAAAATTCTGATGGTGTCTATTAAAAGACAGGTAGTAAAATATAACAGTCTGTAATCCATGAAATGTTCATGCATGTGTGTGGTGCTGCAGCCGCTGTTGGGACGACTATATTTAGTTGTTCACGTTTTTCATTCCATCCAGTGGAGCAATGCACACGTTGTTATATAGATTCTCATTGCAATTATACCCTGTTGGGAGGGGATGTGGTAATACTGTTTTTACTTTAAAACTAGAATGTCCTAGTGCATTTGTGCCAGGGTCCTGACCTGCGAGGCTTTGAAGTAAGCTTCACTATTCCCGCTGCTTCTCTAGTGGCCTCTTTTCCTGTTACAAAATCATAGAATCATAGAATATCAGGGTTAGAAGGGACCTCAGGAGATCATCTAGTCCAACCCCCTGCTCAAAGCAGGACCAATCTTTAGTCCTTAACTCATTTGTCTTTGGCAGATAATGCGTCTGAAGACAATTGTGGCGCAGAAGAAGAAGCTGATAAAGGAAGGGAAATACACACCACCTGAGCACCACAGTGGCAAACCGGAGGCCAGGCCTTGATCTGCTGCTGGTAACACTGAGTCCCTCTGACAGCAGAACTAACCATGCATCACCCTCTGTGCACATGTTGTGGGAATGAAACTCTTCTGTTAAAGTTAGCCCAGTTATGCTCTGTGTGCAGCTGTTCTGCTGGCTGTCTCTCTCCTGCAGGCCAGCCATACAGAGTATATATGTTCTGAATAAAGGACCTGTCACCTTTTAGATTAAGTGATGCCAGTGTCTGTAACTGATCAGTTCAGAAATTAAATATCTCCTTTGGAAGCCTCCTCTTGGCTCTGTCTTGTTTTTCCCGAGGCGTGGCATATGGGTTAGTGCCCTAAGTTTGAGAGGGATCCTAGTGGAACTAGAGCAGCTCACAAATGCATTGTAAAATCTCCTGTGCTGACATTTGGGGCCTGATCTGCAAAGACACTGGCTGCCCACAACTCCAGTTGAAGTCCATGGGAGCTGGGAGCGCTCAGCATCCCTGAAAATCAGCCTGTAGTTACCTGCCTTCCCTTCATTACTTCTGTGTCCTGTAAAAGCCCCTGCCACATATCTTAGTAGAGCATAAACTAGGCTGTCTGGTCACACAGAAAGAACAATGTGCAGATTCCCCGTTCTGTGATTCCAGGGGATCATTACTCATCACCAACATTCTTCCCTTTGGAAATATCTTCACAGCTCTGTACCATGTTCATAGTTCTACCATAAAGCTTCAGTGCCCAATCATAAACTCAGTCCAATCATAAGTCAAATTTAGATCCAAACTTCCTTAAAGTTCAGCAGTTTGGATCCTGAATTCTGGGGCAGGTCCGTATCTCTGCTTTCTCCATGTGCTGTTAATTGGACCCAGCGAGAGGAGCACGAGTATAAATTTGGAGTCAGAAGGAATCTGAAAGATTGACTGGCTCATTGTCTTGTTTCTTGTTTTGTGTCCTCAGCTGGAACGCGGAGCCAAACTACAGCATTTAGAACAGCTTCCATAAGTCAGGACCTTCTGTTAGGGCATGTGTGTGTGCATCTAGTGCAGTTCAGCATGTTCAAAATTTACAACGGGAATGACGGTCCATTTACAGCCCGCTCAGTTTCTTCATGTGCTATGGGATCGGTATATACAATGGACATATCAGGGACCTTGAACATTTAAACTGGGTAACAGAACTTCATGGTAAAATATAACATTTGCATTAAGATGCAGAAAGTGTTTGGTCACTGTAGAGAGACAACATGGGTGAAGTAATATATTTTATCACTGTAGATTTCCTCCTGGCCTACCACCTGCAATGAGTTGATTTTTGCTCGGTAGCAATAAACGTTTGCTTTTAAACCTTGTGTGTCAGTATGGTCAACCTGAAGACGAGCTCTCTGGCCCTTGAAATCTAGTCCCTTTCACCAGCAGAAGTTGGTCCGTAAAAGATATTACCTCACACACCTCGTCTCTCACATATCCTGGGACCAATACAGCTGTTAAGTCCAATCAATTGTGAGATTTCACTTCGTGTTCCGGGCTCTCCAAATGGATGACTGGCAACAGTCCAGGCTGGCTCTGGCTGTCTGTGGCAATTCCACTTTCTACTACCTTCTACGTTTCTATGCACAGTGACAGCTCCCATTCAACACTTAGGAACTGAGGCATGGTACTCTGGTTTCTTATCTTTTCTTTACAAATGTGAAAGCTTTATTTTTGTTCTTCATTTGCCTGAACACCTAGCTGGTTTTGGAAAATGGTTAAAGCAAATGTGTACCCGAGAGCATAGAGGGGAAATGTCTATGCTTTAATCTTGGGCTTTTAATACCCAGGGATTGGGATTTTAATGTTTCATCTTTGATACATGGAGTCTATGAATTTCTTGATCCTCTCAGAAACCCACAACTAAGTTGATGCATGATATAAACACTATAAATTACTGCTGACAGACCAAAACGTTGTTTAGAAGGTGATAAAAGCTTCTCATTATTTTTGATTGAGGATTTATTGTTCTTTAATTCTCTCTCTGCTGATCTCTGCATTTGTCCATTGTTCAGCAGGATATTAAGCCTTATGCATTAGCATTGAGATACGAACAGGCTCCTTAGTCTCAAAGAAGCTGATGAAAGATGGGTGAGAAAAAAAGGGACTCATTTATCTGTTGCTTGCAGAAATGTCTTTTAAGGGGAAAAGAACTCCCAAGTTCACAGAGTAAATTGATTTATGCTCAATTGGTATGTTCTTATGTTTGCTGGACCATCAACCTTCTAAACTACAAGTCTTGTTAAAGGAGCTGGCATTAAATGCTTGGGAGGAGACCCAGCAAAAGAACTAGATAAAGATATGAGGAAGCATCTACTCAGCCAGCTGTGTGGTCTGTAAATAGCTCTGTTAGGGGAGAGGCCCAGTCCTGCTCTCCCTCCAATATGAAATTGATCAATTAATAAAGCTTCCTACCGCACACTGCGAAGTCAGCAAGAAAATGCAGCTTGCCTGGATGTGTAAATCTCCCCGCTGCCTACAGAGAAAAGCAAACAGCTAATTATCACTGTCTTCAAACACCTGCACCTGTCCTGGGGCTGGGTGGGTAGTGTTGCTGGAGGAACAGTTACTGGGTAAAGTACAAGTTGTCTCATAATTGGAACAGGGCAGATCAGTGAATTAGTCGGGGATACAAAGCCTTTCCTCTCAAACTCCTGGCTCATGAGGCAGATGGTAGAAAGTTGTTGCACTGAAGTCTATTGGGGGGTTGGTGAGAAATGAGTTGGGGGTCTCAGACCAGGTCCTACTGGACAAATGCCGTCATCCCAAAAACTCAGGCTCCCCAGCCCAATCAGCCCTTGGCCTCTCTGCTTAGACTAAGAACCCTTGAGGTGACACACATGACCAAAGCCAGCCCTGCCTTAAGCAGGTGCAACTGGGGCCCTGTGCATCCCTGATTCATGTAGAGAGGAGAGATTAGGCCCTTTCTGTAAGACCTCCCTGTTCTAGGATAGCGCAGATAGATTTTATAGACAGAGTAACTGACTCACAGCAATGTTAAGTTACTTGCATGTGGTCAAACTGGGCTGGGAATAGACCCCAGCAGTCCTAGCCCCTGTACCCTAAGGACTAGACCACACTGTTTTACTTATCAGGTCCAGCTTTGGGCTGGGTCTAATAAATCAGCAAGGAGGGATTTTTCATCCCAAATCTTGACATAAGCAATATTCTCCGTTTGTGAACCTTGATTAAAAACTTTGTTTGTCAGAGTGAAAGTGTAACAAGTATCAACCCTGCAGCATGTGACTTGTAGGTGAGTAACCAGGGTGCTGGGGGGCGTGAGGATCTTACTGGTTTCCTGATGGGAATTCTTCTCCCCCTGCTGCCTCCAAAACACACCTTTCCATTTAATTTCCTCCTGGAGGAGTTTGTGGGTTTTCCCTCCCCCTACAGGCCCCAGATGGATTGGTTTCTATAACCCCTCTGGATTTCTGCAGCTAACTGTTTGATCTGATTCATTTCTGCCATTAACCACATGGTGTGGGATGGAGACATGCTTTTCCCTGGCAGTTTGTAAGGCAAATGGAGTGGGAACCATTAGGAGGATGGAATGCAAATAGAGACCCAAACCCACAAAATTTGGATCATGAGCTGGATCCGGCTTTCAAACAGCCCAAAACCCAAGGGTGGCTGCATGTGGAATTTGGAGTCAGACCTGAAGGTACCTATGAGGCTGAAGCACTTATTTTTGCTCAGCACCACATCCCTCACGTTCACATAGTGACGAATGTGCCTCCCCTTACTGTGAACTGTGTCTGAAAATAATGTTTTGAATTAAATCTGGCCTGTCTCAGCTTTTTTGTTGTCGGTGACCCGATTGCTGGGAGGAATGATGTAATTCTGATTCTGTCCTGACCCGATTCTGATATGATTTACGCTAGCATAAAAGAGGAGTAAATCCACGGAACTCAGTGGAGTTGTACTGGCATAAGATCCAAATCAGGCTCTGAGTATGGAAGCTCGGGGTAAGAGACAGGAAAGCTTTACCCAGCCAGATTGCATTATATTCTGATAATCCAGAGAAGAACTTTCCTGTGTGATGTTTTCAAATATGAAACCTGTTTAGTGAGGTTTTATGTAAAGGCAGTGAAACTTACATAATAGTGCTGACATTCAAGTACTGGGCCTCAGATACAGAGGAGAGGGGAAATATTTCATATGGAAATCAAGGAAAGCAGATCAAGGAAACAGACATCACAAGAGCTACAAGAAAAAATAAAAATAAATGCTTTAAAATAGAAGCTTCCCAGGGTGTTTCTGTGTTCTTTGTAAGCTCCTTGGGCAGAGACTGTCTCTCTTACGGTGCTGAGCATACTGTGTTCATTTAACAAATAAGAAGAACCACAAAACTAAAGCACAGTGCTACAAACCAAAAAGCACCCCCCAGCTGGTGTAATATTTGCATTGGATGGGGTAGTTACAATGTCCTGGAGGTCTGGTGATGATGTGTCATGGGTAGTGATGCATGTCACACATTCTGGGTGTTCAATATGGGTCATGGCACACCGGTTGCTGAATATTTAGCAGTACTGAGAAGCTATAAATAGGGGTATAGAGAGAGAAAAATAGGGGACTGCTTTTAACCTCATTTAAATGCATTGGAGTGGGAAAGCTTTTTGGAGAAACAGAGTGGGGCAGTGATAGTTCTTTTGCTATAAAGCCCCCCCCCCTCAAGACAGGCACAGCTGGCCTATTGTTATATCTATTGTGGCAACATCTAGGAACCCCAATCAAGGATCGGGGCCTTCATTGTGATAGGTGCTGTACAAACAAGTAAAAGAGTCCTTGAGCTTACCACCTCAACCTCCACCACGTGTCTGGAAATCAGCATGCAAGAAAGAGAAATCCCATCGTGTGGAGAAATCCTCCACGACTTGCATGTGAAATATTCCATTTGTCTGACAAACTGGCACCAAAAAGAGATAATGGGCAGGGGGCGGCGCTCCAAACAATAGCTTTGCAGTGAGCCACTGGATGTGAGCCACTGGTGTTCTGTCTAGCCCTGCTCAAAAGACAGGGACAGGGGAGTTGTCTGACAGTCCCCGTAAAGATAACCCTTTTGTATCTCATTTTGGGACCATCACATCCTCCTCATTGGTAATGATTTTTATGTAATGAGGCCTCCTCCATAAATGTGAGCCATGCTTTGCAAACACAAAGACAAGGTCCTTGTCCAGAGGTGCTTAATGTTGGACACAGACAGAGACACCATATAGGACAATAATTCCAACACAAGAAGATACAGAGAAACGGTTGGTGAGGAGGCTGGTATCGGAGGCTTTGGGAAAGGAGCGGGTTTCAAGCACAGGTTTGAGGGAGGCCCACTTGATGACTGTTCTGATGGCATCTTCATCCCAGCTCTCGTTCAATCAGTTGCATGACGAGTCCCTACAAAACCATGCTTATAATAGCAACTGCAACTGACTCATAAATAGAGTGGTGGTAGTGAAACAAGCACGTGCAACTGTGATAATTGCTACTTTGCTAAATAAACATCCTGACAGACTCTGAAAGAGAAGCGATGTGTCTAAAAGGAGCAAAAAGTGGCAAAGAAAAAAGCGCAAGGACCTTTCAGTGTCAGAAGTGGCAATCAAGGTTAGTCCAGGTGTCGAAGGAAATATTTAAATATATCTAAATACTCCTGTCTCCCAAGTGGCTCTTTAGATCATTCCACAATCAAATTGCTCCGTCAACAACTGTTAATGCAGCAGAAAGCTAGTGGTAGTGATAGCAAGAACCAAGAAGGACTGAACCATTCATGTCGGTTACAGCTGTATTAGAAATTTCAGTTCATGAGCAAAATAAATGAAACCCCGGGGAAAAATCCCGGTTCAGAGAAAGATAAAAATACACCCAGGCAATTCCTGGAAAGATGGAGAAAGTATCTTTATCTCCTGATGGGTGAGTTGCAGCATTGTGGAAGTTTGATTTGAAACACAAATACTAGGAGTGAAGATCAGCCCGTTTCCTTAAATGACAGGAAAACGTTGGCCCTGAAACTCCCTGGTTGAACACCAACGGGCAAACAGGACGTTTAGAGTTCCCCAACTTTTTGTGCAAGTCACAAGAAAAATCCTAAAAAGGAGGATGTTTTCAGTGTATATTTTATATGAACTTACTCTCCCGTTTTTGCTTCATTGGGATTTTATTGGCTTGAACCTAAAGTATGAAACCCTAGACATAATCTAGAGAGACCCAGAAGGAAGGCGGAGAGCTAGGACAGCGCAAAGACCTCTCCTCAGAGGTCCATCAGAAATCCTTGGAGATTTTTCTTTTATAGCTCTTAATGTGGATACCAGCCATCCACAATGAGGATTCCCTGAGGAAGAGGGACATAACATACTCGGAATTTTAGGGACCAGTTTTTCCAAGTCCTTAGCCACATGAAATCAGCTCATGTGGAGCTAGCTAGAAACCCTTGGAAAAGGTTTACCTTCTCCTAGGCCTTGCCTACACTAGAAAGGGATTGCTGATATAGCTACAGCAGTCTGTCTGTTTATGTTACTGGCAAACCCTCCTAGAGGAGATGCTGTTTATACCACCAGAAGAGTTCTTTTTGCTAGTATAGCTTATACAGTTCCCCCATCAAAATAAGCCCTTCTTCTTCTTGCTTGCCGCTTCCCTATTTGGGGTCAATAATTTTTTTATAGCCTCCATCCAAAACATGATTGTATGCTTGGCTTTCATGCCAATTTATCTCTCTACCGTCCTCTGATATCCCGTCCGTGTACTGAGTCTTTGACCTCCCGCTTGGTCATCTTCCATCCACAATCCTTGCAAGGGCCATCCTGCCAACATAACTCTCAGGTCTCCACTGGACATGTCCATATCAACATAGCCTACCCTGCCTCAACTTGTCTTCAACTGGGGTAACCTGTATTGGGCCCCTCACAGACTCATTTTGTTTCTTATCACAGAGTGTCCAACCATTTGACCATCTCATCATCTTCATTTCCAGAGTGGAAAGCATACGGATTTCTTTTCTTGTGGCCCGACAAGTCTCTGTTCTGTACAGTAGGATGGGTTGAATTACACTTTATAAACTTCGCTTTTAATTTTATTGATATCTTTTTATCACAGAGAACTGGGATTGGCTCCTACCATTTGACTAAGCAGCTTTGGTACAAGAAACAAAGCTATTCTGGGAAAATGAGTTTCTTGGCTGGTATAAGTGTGTTTATACTAAGATTTTGCCGGTATAGCTATGTCGGTTAGGACTGTGATGCTTTCACTCTCCTAACCGACATAGCTATGCCAGCAAAAATGTCAAGTGTTCGATCCACTCACACCACTTTTCTCTAATCCCAAATCATCCGGGAGCGGATCCCCAAGTCACACAATTACCAGGGTGACCTCTACAGAAGCTGAGACTGCCTGGATCTAGTTTAGGTATTTCTAAGGCATCTATCAATGTGGTACTTAAGCATAGTATCATCCTCAGTGGACTTCCTGTGATGTGCAGTGGCAGTCAAGAAAGCTAACAACCTTTAGAAAAGGGATGGATAAGACAGAAAATATCAAAATGCCTCTGTATAAATCTATGGTATGCCCATGCCTTGAAAACTGCGCTAAGTTCTAGTTGCCCCATCTCAGAAAAGATATTTTAGAATTGTAAAAGGTGCAGAGAAGGGCAAAAAAAAAATTATGAGGGACATGGAGCAGCTTCCACATTAAGAGAGATTTAAAAGACTGGGACTGTCCAGCTTTAAGCGGGGATCTGACCGAGGTCTATGAAATCCTGACTGGGGGGGAGAAAGCGAAGAGGGACGTGTCATTTACCTTTTTACAGAACACAAGAACCAGGGCTCACCCAATGAAATTAATAGGCAGCAGATTTAAAACTACCGTAAGAAGTCCTCTTCCCACAGCGCACACTCAACCTGTGGAACTCATTGCCAGGGGATGTGGCGAAGGCCAAAAATATAACTGGGTTGAAAAAAGAATTCGATGTGTTCATGGAGGATCAGTCCATCAATGGCTATTGGCCATGGTGGTCAGGGACACAACCCCATGTTGTGGGTGTCCCTAAATCTCTGACGGCCAGAATCTGGGACTGGATGACAGGGGATGGATCACTTGATAATTGCCCTGTTCTGTTCATTCCCTTTGAAGCAACAGGCACCAGCTACTGTTGGAAGACAGGATACAGGGCTAGATGGATCATTGGTTTGACCCAGCATGGCCATTCTTATGTTCTTAGGAAACTCCCAGAACAGGTTCTCTAGTACTGTCTGGAACAGATTTTCCATGATCTGGAACCACTCAGGACAGGTTTTCTGTGGTTTGACACCATGTAGTGTAGGTTTTACATTACTAGGTGTTATCCACAGCTAACTTTCTATAACCTGGAACTAGATGGAATACACTTTCTTCATCTCACAACTAGAGAACTGTAGGCACATTTGAACCTCAGGCTCCCGCCGGGACCCTGGGGCATTGTATTTTGCCAGCTGCGCACCCACTTGTGTCTCCTGCCTTTGACCAATAAGGTACGTTCTGACCTGGCCATACAGGACTGACCCCATGAGGGAGCCATTCTGGCTTAATACACACATTCCTCCTGCTCCAGAAGCTGTTGCACTAGTGTTCCTAGATGTGTCCGTGGCTTCCCAGCAGCCACTTCCGTTTCTATCCGCCTCTGAGACAGGAAACAAACAACTCACAGAATGTGAATCATTTATAAAAAGGGAAAGGGGAGAAAAAAGAGACAGGTTTGATATGTGGAGCCTAGTGAAGTGATGAACGAGAGAGCCCCGGGGACAGATCCTCAGCTGGTGTCGATTGGCATAGCTCTATTGAACTCCACAGGGCTAGGCTGATTTGCACCAGCTAAGAATGTGTGACCCCTGGAGATCTGCACAGACACCGAATTTGTCATTTTCTTACCACGTCACTTGCAGTTGGCTGCAGTATTACTTAGTCATGATCCTGCCAGCCGAGTGTCTCAAAGGGCTCTACAGACATTTGTGAATTAAGTCTGACAAGCCACCTAGGATGGAGGTAAGAATTCTATTCATTTTCTCCACACCATTCATGACTTTATAGGCTTCTACCATAACCTCCCTCAGTCGTCTCCTTTCCAAGCTGAACAGTTCCATTTTTTAAAATTTCTCCTCCTGTGGACTCTGTTCCAGCCCCCTCATCATTTTTGTTGCCCTTCTCTGTCCTTTTTCCAAGGTGCCAGCTCATGCCAACGCCCCGAGGCCTAAGCTGAACATTGACCAATGCAAATGTACTTTTTCCAATTCTAATATATCTTTTTGAGATGGGGCGACCAGAACAGCACGCAGTATTCAAGGTGTGGGCGTAGCATGGATTTATATAGTGGCACTGCGATATTTACTGTCTTATTATCTGTCCCTTTCCTAATGGTTTCTAACACTCTATTAGCTTTTTTGACTGCTGCTGCACATTGAGTGGATGCTTTTAGGGAACTATCCACAATGATTCCGAGATCTCTTTCTTGAGTGGTAACAGCTAATTTAGACTCCATCATTTTGTATGTATAGTTGGGATTATGTTTTCCAATGTGCATTACTTTACATTTATCAACACTGAATTTCATCTGCTGTGTTGTTGCCCATTCACCAAGTTTTGTGAATTCCCTTTGCAACTCTTTGCAGTTACCTTTGGACTTAACTATCTTGAGCACTTCTGTATCATCTGCAAACTTTGCCACCTCACTGTTTACCCCCTTTTCCGGATTTGTGATGATGTTGTGTCAAGCTGTCTGGAGTGGCTCAGGAGTGTGAATACCAACTTCAGGACAGACTGTGAAGAAGCAGGACCCACACCCCAAATTGATTGTGAGTTCTATATTTAGATTTCACCAACCAAATGTCAAGTGTGAACTCCTCAGGCACTACCACAGCCTTAACATGGTGTCACAGACAGTCTCTTGTCTCAGATCTATCTCTCCACCCAGGTATGTTTGCCTTTGGGATACATGGTCCCTTGCACCAAAAATCACAATAATAGTCAAGTTACTCCAACTCCCAAAGGACCAGTCACTTACCCCAGGTCAATTGCACTTTAGAGCCTACACCAAAGACAACACTTGTAGCCGATCTTATAACAAATTAACTCTCTTATTTCCTTTTCTTGGTTAATAAATCTTTAGTTATTTACAAGGTTAAAGCAGGTAAACAGACACACACAAATGAGTTACAGTCATAGGTTCCAAAAGGTGGTAGAAACTTCTATAATAAACAAGCTCTATATGGCCTTTAGGGCTAACCCAGGCCAAGCACCAGGGAACTTTTACTTATGCCTAGAAATCTTGCCCTCCCAAACTCCAAGCAGCATAAAGACCAAGTTTCTTCCAGTCAAGGATTTTTATTCCCTTCCCCTAGAGTTCAAGCTGATGGGACAAATCCACCTGCACCTCTCCTCTTCATGGGAGCAGGGGTAGCAATCAACAAAGTCTTTTGTCTTTTGATGTTCCACAATGGCTTCTCGGGTGTCTAGGGTCCTTTTGTTGGGCAGGAGATAACACTTGCTGTGGCAAACTAGTATTTCACACTTGGTAATGCTTCTCTCCTAACTGTGGTGGGCGGGGGGGGCAGGAGCGGGTTACAGTTTCAGAGCAAACACTTTTACAATTACAGAGAAAACACTTAAATACTGCCTTATAACATGGGATACAGGTATTCATGGGTGGCGAGTGAACCCCCACTTTGGGAAGGCTAGCCCACAGGCCCCGCCCCTTCTGCCCGAGGCCCCACCCCTGCATGCTGGATTCCTGAAACCCACCCCCCCATAACAGGAGGAGCCCTGAGGCCCCCTCCCCATGACCAGAGGAGCCCCAGCTCGCCCACCCCAGCCACCCCGTGCCAGCCCCCCCAGCGCCGGGCCAAGCTGGTCCCCCCACCCCGTCTGAGCGCTAGGCCAGGCCAGCCCCAGTGCCACACCGAGCCGCTCCCTCCCACCCCCCACCCGAGCACCAGGCTGAGCTGCCCCCGCCTGAGCACCAGTCAGAGCCGGCGAACCCCTCCCACTCTGTCCCAGTGCCCAGCCGAGCCACCTCGCTCTGCCAGCAGTGGGTGGGGGCCTCGGGGAAGGGACAGGGCCACCGTGGACCAGGTGTCTGTAGGGGGCAGCTGCGCAAGGGAAGGCTTAGCCTTCCCTGGCCTATTATACCCACCACCCATGCAGGTATTATAAGTGAGATTAATGCATACAGCAACTTACAAGCATTTCATAAAGTCTAAACATTAAACACATTCTTATCAATCTAACACCTATTTGACCAGCACTAACACACAGGTGAAACAGACTGGTTTCCAGCTCTGCATTTGTCAGTGTTCAGTTGAGGCCTCAGATCTTTGGCATGAGCTGGCACTAGGTCTGCTAGCATCACATTTTGAATAGCCCAGGAGTCCCGGTCAGATCCTTGGGAGACCCCGCTATTTACCTCTCTCCATTGTGAAAACTAACCATTTATTCCTAACCTGTATTTCCTGTCTTTTAATCAGTGACTGATCCATGTGAGGACCTTCCCCATATCCGTTAACTGCTTATTTTGCTTAAGAGCCTTTGGTTAGGGACCTTGTCTAAGGCTCTCTAAAAGTCCAAGTACACTATATCCACTGGTTCACCCTTGTCCACGTTTGTTGACCCCCTCAAAGAATTCTAACAGAGGGGTGAGACATGATTTTCCTTTACAAAAGCCATCTTTACTCTTCCACAACAAATTGCGTTCATCTATGTGTCTGATAATTCTGTTCTTTACTATAGTTTCTATAAATTTGCCTGATACTGAAGTTGAGCTTACTGGACTCTGATTGCCGGGATCGCCTCTGGTGCCTTTTAAAAAGGCCGCATTACATTAGCTATCCTCCTGTCTTCTGGTACAGAGGCTGATTTAAGTGATAGGTTACATACCACAGTTAGTACTTCTGCAGTTTCATATGTGAGTTCCTTCCGAACTCTTGGTTGAATACCATCTGGTCCTGGTGACTTATTACTCTTTAATTTCTCAATTTGCTCCAAAGCCTCGTCTATTGACCCCTCAATCTGAGAGAGTTCCTCAGATTTGTCACCTAAAAAGAATGGCCCAGGTGTGGGGAATCTCTGTCACATCCTCCTCAGTGAAGACCAGTGCAAAGAATTCGTTTAGCTTCTCCGCAATGGCCTTGTCTTCCTTGAGTGCTCCTTTTCCCGTTGATTGTTTGGCAGTCTTCCTGCTTTTAATGTATTTAAGCATTTTCGCTGTTAGTTTTTAGGTCTTTTGCTAATTGCTCTTCAAAATTTTTTTGGCCCGACTAATTATACTTTACGTTCCTTTCTATATTCCTCAGTGGCAGTCTGGAACAGAACCCAGGTCTCCTGATTTTCAGTCTAGTGCTTTATCCACTGGTTCTCAACCAGGGGTATGTGTACCCCTGTGGGTACATCACCTCATCTAGATATTTGTCTAGTTTTACAACAGGCTATGTAAAAAGCATTAGCAAAGTCAGTACAAACTAAAATTTCATACAGACAATGATTTGTTTATACTGTTCTATATACTATACACTGAAATGTAAGTACAATATTTATATTCCATTTGATTTATTTTAAAATTATATAGTAAAAATTTGAAAGCAAGCAATTTGTCAGTGACAGTGTGCTGTGACACTTTTGTATTATTATGTCTGATTTTGTAAGCATGTAGTTTTTAAGTAAGGTGAAACTTGGGGGTACGCAAGACAAATCAGACTCCAGAAAGGAGTACCGTAGTCTGGAAAGGGTGAAAGCCAGACTAGGCCCAGCTGCTCTAAAGAGAGATCAAACTATCTACCTATCTATCTTATTATTGTTATTAATATGTGTATTACAGTCATACTCAGGAACCCATTGTGCTAGGTGCTGTAAAGACAAATAACAACGAAGACACTCCCTGTCCCAGGCAGCTTGCAGTCTCAGTGTGAGACTGGATGAGACAGGCAGACAAAACAGACCGACAGATGGGGCAGGCGAGGATGAGGTAAGAAAATGAACAGAACTGAGCAGGAAAATAAAAACGCTGTCTGATAACAGCACCCAGCCCTATGGTGTCTGAGCACCTCCCAAAGAATAAAGCAAAAATAAAATCAGACGAAAGACCTGGAGCTGGTGTTACAAAGGCACCTCATGGGTTTTACAAAAGTGCAAAGTAAATTCGGTGCCTGGAGGGCTCAGGTGCTTTCGTAAATCCTAACACCTGCCTATTGGCATCTTTGAAATCCCTGTGGAAAATCTGATTCTTTGGAAGTCTAGCTTTCTTCAGTGAGGTGGCTAAGACATGAGAATACCACCTGCTGTACGCTGACCCAACCCCCCCACCCCCACTGTCTCTAGTTATAGGGGATGCTGGGTGCTGATGTGGCACATGTGTCATCCCACTCCATAAGCCTGAGCACATGACCTCCCCGGAGCCTTTTTATAACGTCCCCGTGCTCGTTACTGTCCTGTACTGTGCTTGTTCGCCCATCGCGGGGCACAGGCGGATCTTTACCAGATGTTGTTTGCAGGAGAAACAAAGGGAAATGACAGGCCTCCCAATACAGAGGCAGCAGCCCTGCTCCCGAGGCCAATGTCTGGGAAAAGGGAGGGGTCTTATGCCACTGGAGGTTAACAAACTTGAGTCTCTAGCCCGTAACAGTAATGAATCCCAGAGTCAAGGGCCCTCTCCTGAGAACACCCTTTGTTATTATTATTATTCGTTTGTTTCACTGTAGTGCCCGAAGACTGCAACAGGACCAGGGCTCCATTGTACAAGGTGCTGTACAAACACTGCCCTCAACTCCCTGGCATTCAATATTGAATAGAGGGACAGTTAACTTGAGCACCTACCTGATTTCAACAGCCACTGTGGCTCAGGGAGAAAGCCAGGTTCTCAGATTTTGGAAGGTAAGTGCTAAGTCATGTAATATTGTATGTGTAGCTTCAGCAGTCCCATACACAGGGCTAATATAATTTTCTCCGACTTTATATATCTTCAGTAGCTATATTTGGATCTGATGATTTTGATTCCTCTCCTCTGTGCTGACTGCTCCCTCCCTCTTCCCATCAGCCTCCAGTTAAATACCTGCAAGAAAATGTGTCACTTTTATGGCATGTTCCTTTCCCCAGGTGGTCCATATTCATACACCATTGCTTTATTTTGTACAGCATCTTTCACTGTATTCCCCAGATAGAGACAGGTAATGAATTATATAGCACAGGAGGAGAAAAAGGCCATTTTCAGATGAGATGTGAAAATAGACGAGGCAGAGGAATAACAAGAGGACAGGAACTGCCCAGGAGAAGGCTCTCATGCTGGGAGTGGCGGCACTGCATGCTGAGACAGAGAGAGCTGGAACAGCGGGGCTGGGGCTAAAGAGAGACAGGGTGGGTGGGTCAGGCTGGACCATGTGCGATGAGACTTTAAAGGAGGAGGAGGGTGGTTTGGAATGATGAACAATGGATATATAAACCAAACATCAGTCCTCTTATTGACTAAAACTAGAAGGATGTGTGGAGGGGACCCTCTTCACACGGCTCTCCCCTCCGCTGTAGGGACTCGGCTGCCTCATGTCCCCATCTTCCCCCACCCCCCGGCCCTCACGAAAACCTCCTCGCTTCTCCAGGGATCTGCACTGATGGAAAAGACAGACAGTGGACAGGCTGGGGGAGGAACAGGCAGGCCAGTGAGGGGTCACACATTGTCCGCCCTTGCACCCAGATGAGCTTACCTATAAAGAGACAATGCTGTGGGTCTGTTGCCTTTCCCACCAAGCCCACTCCGCAGTGGGGATCCTCCTTTAAAGAGGGGCCTTGGGGTAACTGCAGCCAAGGAAGGCCTGGTAGCACAGCTCCAGCTGAGCCACACTGCCAGGCCCCAGGCCCAGAGCCGATAAGGACACAGAGCTGCAGCAGAGGCCTGGGGCCAGCATGGTGATGACGCTTGCTAGCCTCTCACTGATCCACAGGGGTCTGCAAGGTGGATGAATGGGATGATGGAGGGTGAAGGTGGATGAATTGGGGGATGGTGGATGGAGATGGATGAATGGGTTGGGGCGATGGTGGGTGAATGTGGATGAATAAGAACATAAGAACACCCATACTGGGTCAGACCAAAGGTCCATCTAGCCCAGTATCCTGTCTTCTGACCAGCCAATGCCAGGTACTTCAGAGGGAATGAACAGAACAGGGAATCATCAAGTGATCCATCCCCTGTCGCCCATTCCCAGCTTCTGGCAAACAGAGGCTAGGGACACCATCCCTGCCCAGCCTGGCTAATAGCCATTGTTGGGCCTATCCTCAATGAACTTATCTAGTTTTTTTTGAACGCTGTTATAGTCTTGGCCTTCACAACATCCTCTGGCAAGGAGTTCCACAAGTTGACTGTGCGTTATGTGAAGAAATACTTCCTTTTGTTTGTGTTAAACCTGATGCCTATTCATATAATTTGGTGACCCCTAGATCTTGTATCATGAGAAGGAGTAAATAACACTTCCTGATTTACTTTCTCCACCCCAGCCATGATTTTATAGACCTCAATCATATTCCCCCTTAGTCGTCATTTTTCCAAACTGAACAGTTCCAGTCTTTTTAATCTCTCCTCATACGGCAGCTGTTCCACACCCCTCATCATTTTTGTTGCCCTTTTCTGAACCTTTTCTAATTCCAACATATCTTTCGTGAGGTGAGGCGACCACATCTGCAGGCAGTATTCAAGATGTGGCCATACTATGGATTTATATTGAGGCACTCTATGGGGTGGGGGGCAGAGGTGGATGAATGCAGGAGTGTGATGGTGAGGGGATGAATGAGGGGATGAGGGATGAATGCGGGGATGGTGGGTGGAAGTGGATGAATGGGGTGGGAGGATGGTGGGTGGAGGTGGATGAATGCGGGGAAGGTGGATGAATGGGGGGACAGTGGGTGGAGGTGAATGAAGGTGGATGAATGGGGGGACAGTGGGTGGAGGTGGATGAATGCAGGGAAGGTGGATGAATGGGGGGGACGGTGGGTGGAGGTGGATGAAGGTGGATAAATGGGGGGATGGTGGGTGGAGGTGGATGAATGCGGGGAAGGTGGATGAATGGGGGGAAGGTGGGTGGAGGTGGATGAATAGGGTGAGGGTGCTGGTACATGCTGGGAGGGACGGGGAAGGGGAACAGAGCAGGGGGCAGCATGCTCTGGGGGCAGCTCCAGCTTCTGCCGGTAACCCAGACTGGCTGACTCTCGGGGGAGGAGGCAGAGGCAGAGGCGTGCGTTATTCCCCTGTCGGCGGTGGGTTCGGACGCTGCCTGCCCCATGGACACAGGGGCGAAGCGGATCCCATCCTTCTTCACCAGGCTGACACCCCCTTTCCCCGCTTCTTTAGCGCCCTACAAAGAGCCAAAGGAGAGGTGAAGCCCCCCCGCATTTTGGGTTGTGTGGAGCCCCTTTCGGGGCACTGGATCTGCAGGGGTCCCAGGAAAACATGAGGGACAGCCAGCCCCTGGATACTGTAGGGAGTGCTCCGTGCCCGGGAGCACGGAGCCGGGGGTGCGGAGAGCCCCCCGCTGCGTGCCAGGTTCCCGGGCCGGGGGTGCGGGGAGCCCCCCGCTGCGTGCCAGGCTCCCGGGCCGGGGGTGTGGGGAGCCCCCCGCTGCGTGCCAGGCTCCGGGGCCGGGGGTGCGGGGAGCCCCCGGCTGCGTGCCAGGCTCCCGGGCCGGGGGTGCGGGGAGCCCGCGGCTGCGTGCCAGGCTCCCGGGCCGGGGGTGCGGGGAGCCCCCGGCTCCGTGCCAGGCTCCCGGGCCGGGGGTGCGGGGAGCCCCCCGCTGCGTGCCAGGCTCCGGGGCCGGGGGTGCGGGGAGCCCCCGGCTGCGTGCCAGGCTCCCGGGCCGGGGGTTTGGGGAGCCCCCCGCTCCGTGCCAGGCTCCCGGGCCGGGGGTGCGGGGAGCCCCCCGCTGCGTGCCAGGCTCCCGGGCCGGGGGTGCGGGGAGCCCGCGGCTGCGTGCCAGGCTCCCGGGCCGGGGGTGCGGGGAGCCCCCCGCTGCGTGCCAGGCTCCCGGGCCGGGGGTGCGGGGAGCCCCCCGCTGCGTGCCAGGCTCCCGGGCCGGGGGTGCGGGGAGCCCCGCTCCGGGCATTGGCTCCCGGGAGGGGCGGGCAGAGCAGGGGGAGGTGTCTGCGCTCGGAGCGCGGAGCGGGGCTGGGAGCGGCGATGGGCTGCACACGCTCGGATGCTCCTATTCTTTGGGGGGATTTATTTTCTCCATCCTGCCTTGGCAGCGCCCCGGAGCCAGCCACGGCCGGGTGAGCGCCCCAGGGGCCGGGCGCGGAGCGGGGCGCTGGCCCAGGAGGCCGCCGCCGGGCGCGGGGGTAAGTCCGGCGAGCCGGGGGGATGCGGGCGGGCTCCTCTCCTCGGCTGGGCTCATGGCAGATCCTCGGCGCCCCGGGGGCACCTCTGGCGGCCCCGCCCCGTGCCGGCGGGGAGCGGCGTTTGCGGGGCTCTGTCCTTTGCCGCGGGGGACCCGCAGGTCGATGGCTTTGCCGTCGATAATGTGCCGCTGACGAGGTTGGGGTGTGGGGGGGGGGTGGATTGGGGAATGGGGGGGGAGTCGGGGGGGGTGGATTGGGGAATGGGTGGGGAGTCGGGGGGGGTGGATTGGGGAATGGGTGGGGAGGGGGCTTTCCGCAGAAGCAGCCTGGCCCCTGGCCCGATCTTCCCGTGGTGTGCACCCAAACCATTGCGAGCCATGCACATTGCTCCCCTCCTGGCACCTGCTGGATTGCCGGAACAAATCCTGTGGATGATCGCCCCGCTATTCCACTGGTAACCCCCGCTACCGCCTCGTCCTCTCCGCCCAGAAGAGCAGCCTCCTTCCCCTGCTATGCAAACAGGGCTTTCAGTCCTTATTCCTGGCTGCCCCTGATGTGGGTGTGTTCCCAAGCAAATGGGGAGAAGAGACATTTTCCCTCTATTTCTCTTAGCATGGCAGATGCAGGCGGACAGTACATACATGGGCAGGTCCATATTGTAGAGGATAAACAGCAAAAAAAATTTTTTTGCTTATCATTGGGAGGTGAATGACTCATGACATTATTTATTTCTCTGGATTTTTGTTCTCTTTGTTCCTGTTTCGCTGATTACATACAACTGCTAGGGCTAATACTGTCCTCCAGAGAGACAGCGTCTCCTCCATTACAGATTTTAGGAATCAGGCACGTTTCTTTCCCCGTGGTTCTAGAGAATGAAATGTGAGTTGTTTAAAATATGTCTTATGGCAAAGCGCCTGTTTGCTCTCTGAATGTACATTGCACAGACTCACTCGCCACTTAGGATAGGAAGCCGCTACCAATTTGTTCCTATAATGTTTAATAAAGTGGATTTTTACAGCTGCTCCCACTTTGGGGAAGATCGGGGACAATGGATATTTCTTAGTAGTTTAGATTTTAAACCTTCTTCTTGTCAGATTTTTTTTTTTTTAAATCTGAGTTTGCTTTGTTGAACTGAGCAAGGTGCATAGAGCTCCGATGGTACCAGCTTATATTCTGGGGGCCAAGACAAGATGATGGTGTTGTACTTCCTATGCGGAGCCCTGGATTGAAGTCATCCTGTAACAGAAAATGGCAAACTGAGGCAATGGTGTGTAGGGCACTGCTGTGAGAAAGATCACGAGGCTGCTGTTCTGGTTAGCACCGACAGGCCACTGCTGTGAGGAAGCTCACAGCTTCTAGGGGGAGGTTCATAGGCCGGGAGAGCTACACAGTACTGACAGGGCACTGTTGTGAGGAAGCTCACAACTTCTGGGGGGCAGTTCATAGGCCAGGAATCGTAGCTGGCACTTACAGGGCACTGTTCTGAGTACACTCCCACGGTGATTGTTCTGCTTGGCACTGCAGGGCCCTGCTGTGAGGCAGGTCACACTGTGGCAGACTGTAGTTGGCACTGCTGTGAGGAAGCTCAAGCTGCTGGAATTCTGGCTGTTCTTGACAGGTGTCTGCTTTGAGGAAGCTGCCGTTCCAGCTGGTGTTGTCTGGACGTTGGTGTGAGGGCCCTCACGCTGTTACCCTCCTGCCTGGCTTGGGGCAGCTCTGTGCTGGTCGGGTTTTTGGTGGTGTCCTGAGAGCTGAGGAAGGTTGAAGGGCTGTTCATGCCCGGAACAGACACATTACATGCAATAGCAGCGTAAGCTTATACTCGCACCATCCTGCCTTAAACCTGCCCTGGAGTGACATCTCTCAGGGTCTCCAGGCCTAGTTCAGCCTTTGCTCGTTTCTGCTGAGACTGCCAACATGCATGCCATTTCCACGGGGACCCTGAGTGGGGGCCCACGCCAGCTAATTTCCCATAGGCGCTGAACAGCCATTAGGTCGTAAGTGCTCAGCGCTCATTACCTGCCTGTGTCAAACTGGAACAGGTGTCTGGGACCGGAACGGATGCCCATCGCAGTGCCAACCCCCTGAGCCACCCCGTGGCCACGTATTGGTCGGACCGCTTGGGACATCAAGAGAAGGTTGCTAGTATCTTCCCATGGAGCTGAACTTCATGTGTTGTTTTATCCACCCACAGATTGCTGTCCTTGAAGAGTAGCGGATCCCTCTCGTGTGGGCCATGTCTTCCTCCGACGAAGAGACCCTCAGCGAGAGGTCGTGCCGGAGCGAGAGGTCGTGCCGAAGTGAGAGGTCCTACAGAAGCGAGAGGTCGGGAAGTCTGTCTCCTTGCCCCCCGGGCGACACCTTACCCTGGAATTTACCCCTGCATGAGCAGAAGAAGCGGAAGAGCCAGGATTCAGTGCTGGACCCAGCAGAGAGAGCTGTTGTCAGAGTAGCTGGTAAGGAAACATGGAGTCCCTAGGAATTAAAGCCATGTCTCTATTGTTCCCTTTATAACTGTCCCCTGAATCTCATCATGAGGCCACCGTCCTTCCATGGAAGGTCAGATATGCCTTCTTTTAGAGCTCATCCATGCCGCTCCTTGCAGTCAGCCCAGAATGGCTGCCTAAGAGCCATCCCAAGTGCCCCACTCCCATAGGACTAATTGTGCTTCTCTGTAGCGCTCCAAGCCTCCTGCAAGCCCTGGGAATGAGGGACCCAGATTCAGGTGTGTGGTGCCACCAGAGCACTGGACTGGCCCCCTCATTTGAACGAAAGGGAGTGAAACCTAGCTGCCGTCAGTGGGTGTAGGGTGATACAAGAGGCCCATGTTCAGAGGTGGCCTGAGGTCTCTCAAGCCTTCTGTGCTCTGGAAGAAACGGGACCCTATCATTCACCATCTGTGCAGTTCCACCAGCAGTAGAAGCCATACTGTAGACAGGCCATAGGCGTCTTTACCACTGTGGGGTGGTGTCAGTGGTGGAAGATGTTTAGTACCTGGGGCTCGAGTATTTTCACTACAAAGCCAGTTTAGATAATTCAGTACCTGAGCCTGCATGTGCCCCCGTCTACCCTCTATCTTCCACCATTTCTGCCGCTGGTGGGGCATCTCCAGTGGGGAATCATGTATCCCATTGTTTGCCCGTGTAGACACAGCCTCAGTTCCGTAGCTGGTAGAATGCTCAAGCACTCTACCGCAGAGATGCTAGGAGATGATGATGGTCCTTCAATGCCCCCACTGATTGGAAGAGCCCTTTCACTCTCTCCTTCAGCCCTGGGCCATGAGTCCGGTGATGAAATTAAATGAACAGGGGGGTATGGAGGAAAAAAATGCTGTTTCTTGGGATAAGGTGGCCACCCATCCCTTCATTCAAGGGAGATTCCTGATTTGCACAGGTCTGCTCCATCTCCCATGAGCTGGGCTTGCATGGGCATTTAAAACCCGAGTATTTGAGCCAGCCTCCTCCATGACTCAAAGACCCAGCCTCTGAGATGCAGCATCATGGTTTCATGACAATTACTTGGTCTGCTGAGTCACATGGAGCTGGATGTCCATGGAAAGTGGATGTGAAATGAAATGCCCAGTTGATGGTGTTCAAACTGAGCCATTGGCAAGGGGATTGGAGGAATCGAAACATTTGTAGTGGCTCAGGGGGCATCCTTGGGGGCAGTGTTGGCAACTACCCGCCCATCAGTGTGGGCAGGGGCCTAGACAGCTGGCAGTCAGAGGGTGGGCATGCAGTGGTTTTCCTGCTGGCTGGTTCTCTATGGGCAGGGTTTGTTGCTGTTTTGTTTGTATCCTTTTGACCATATGTTTAATTGGTGGCAGGGCACCAGGAGCATTTCTCTTGGTTTGAGTCCAAATGAGTAAATAAGCAAATAAAGGGCTGAATGGATCCCTGATGGAAGAGGTCCCCTGAAGTCCATGCCCTGACCCCAGGGAGGGATTTGTGGTTCAGAAGGTTTCTGATTTCATTCCAGTTTGATTCAGTCGTGGCTTTTGCTGTGATCCTCTGGCTGCTTGCACATCCCTGGGACACTGTGTCCCCTGGGGCCTGTGGGCCGGTCTCTGGTCACCAGACATTGCATCCGATGGAGCCCACTGGCCGCTCACACGGCACTGGGCACAATGTGCAGTGCAGCCTATGGGCTGATCTCATGTCACCCAGACACTGTCCAGTACATTTGTGCAGATGCCTGAATTTCTGGCCCTAATTCTGCACCCCTGTCCTGTATCCTGCAGGGGGTTCGAGCAGGCCAGGGAGAGGATCTGATATGTCTGCTTCTCCCTGGACCTTCACTTATAAAAAATACAAAGCGTTAGGGTCAGGGACGGCACAATATGGGGGTAACTTTTACATTTTGTTTTTAGGGCGTTTGTGGGGGACCCTGCTCCACTCCTGGTCTGAGGGTTAAGCCCCTGCCCCGCTGCGGCTGACATTTGAGAGGGAGCCCCCTAGTGTTTTCTCATGGCAGCAGCAGGAGGGAGGCAGCTCAGCTGCTGGAGAAGTTAGTCCTACAGCAGCAGTACGGCTTGGCCTTTTCCAGCTATCTGCCTGCCGGGCTGTGGTGCTGGGGGGTAAACAACCCCTTCCCCCCCCAAGCTGTATGGTGAGGGGGATGGTTTCATTGCCTGGGGAAAAAAAGAAACAGCTGCCAGAGCCTTTGGTCTCCCCCACCCCCCTCTGCTGGCAGGTTCTCCCCTCCCTGCTGGATGGTCCTTTGATCTGCTCTTGGAAGGGGAGAGAAAATGGAAAGTAGGACTGAGATTGTCCCAAGTGATTGGTGATTCTGGAGCACCAAATCGAGACACCTTGAAGGGGCTTGCTTTGAAGAAAGTGCTGAGCCCCTTTCCCTGAAAACCAGGGCCTTTGCAGGTGTCTCAGGTTGGGCTCCAAAAGTCACAAGTCATTTTGGTCTATGTCTGATGAGCCCCGCCCTCCACCACGCAGTCCTTTCTCCCCCAGCTGGGAAAGTGAGTCCGTCCCACCCATCTGCCCTACCTATCTCTTGGGGATGGGGAGGAACAGGAGCGGGGCCTCGAGGTGTGTGTGTGTCACAGGTTGGCCTTAAGGGTCTGCTGCTGATTGTCTCCCTGAAAACAGCAGCTGCCATGAGGAAACCCTAGGGGACTCCCTCTTTGATGTCATTAACAAGGGGTGGAGCTTATTCCTCACATCCAGTGAGGAAGGGTCTAAAATACCCCCAAGTTAAAATAAAATCACTTCCGTTTGGCTCTTGCCAACCTTGTCCCCCTGTAAGGCAAAGTGGGGTCCAGGATAGAACCATGCTTTAATGTCAGCCGTAGATGGTGGACACTTTGGAGCAGAGACCATCTCTGATCTGTATCTGTACAGCGCCTAGTACAATCCGGCTCTGGTCCATGACTGGGGCTCCTCAGTAGATCTGATTGGAAGATTTTTGTTTATTGATTTAGACAAAATTTCCCGTGGGAAAAAATGTGAAATTTTGTTTTGAAATGAACATTTTATCTTGAAATGAAATTTTGAATTTTTTTCTAAAGGAAAATTTCCAAAAATGAAAAAAAGAAAAAAAAAAAAAGCACATTTCCATTGGATGGGAAATGTCAGGTTTCAAATTTTCCTGCCAAATGAAAATTCCTAGTTTCGGCTAGCTGCACGTGGTGTTACTTTAATCCGAATAATAAATAATGATACTCAACAGCCCCCGGGGAACAGAAAGAGTTAATCCATCTCTGTTCTGGGGAGGGAGATGCAGCCTGCCAATCAGGAAATCCCCCAGCCCCACATGGAAGGCTGCTTCATGGTGTGAGTTTGTCGTTTTGTTCGCAAATCCTGTTGAGGTGCCTGGAGGTCCCTGGGCAGGAGGAACCGGCCACTTAAAATGATAATTCCTGGGACAGGAGGTAAAATCAAGTGGCAGGGGTGTGGGAAAGCCCTGTCCTAGAAACACTGGGCCTTGGAGGCTGGAATATGAAAATGGCTGGAAGAACGGATGCAAAGTGTGACCCTGATTCTGGGGGGCGCTGAGCAGCCACAATTGAGTGGACACAGCACTGCTCAGGATTGGATTTTGCCTAGCGCTGTGTTCCTGATCTGCTTCCCTACAATGTGAAATAAAAATCTGGTCCTGCAGAGTGCTGATCCCTCCTGCAAGATGACGAGCGCCTGCCATTCACAGTGGAGTTGAGGGTTGCCCTCATTTGGGTCCCAGCTGAAGAGATGAGAAATGCTATTTCCCCAGCTGTGACTTTGCTCTGATCTTTCCTTCCATTCTGTGATGCCGGGGTCTGTCGTCATGCTGGGTAGATCTAGCCCGTGATTAAAGGAAAGGGAATGTCATATAATCTGCTTTTATGCAGATTTCACATTAAAAATAACTTTTGAGTTGCAGCTAGACCGCACTCAGCAGGGAAGAAAGAGTCAGAAGCAGTTTCATGTCACTGGATTTGAAAATGTGTTGAAATATTGATTTGGGTTTTTACATTATTTATTGGGATCTTTGCTGGAGGCTGCACCAAAGCACGAGGAGATGTGACCTCCACATCTTCCTGGGATGGGTGCCAGTTTGGAATGGTGTCAGACACCTGGGTTTCCATCCACACTCGGGGCCATGACCCAGGACAGATATCGGAGGGAATTTTTTTGTAGCTATTTCAGTGAGAGTGAGCACCTCTTGGTACAATCAGGGTGGAGCTAATACCACATTACTACAAAGACAGCTGCCTGTCGTTATCAAAGCCCATTCTCATTTCACAAGGAGATAACTGGTGCCAGGATGCGGCTCTGTCCCTATCCGCCCTCCACCAATGACTGGGATCCCTGGGTTAGTCATTTGAGGAGGGGGTGTTGAATCAGCTCCCTGAAATACATAACTCTCCCCCTGCAATTGTATGGATTCCAGTCCTTTTGTCTGCCAACAGCAGCTTGTATTCATCGCCAATGGGATAAGTACACCCTGAGCCACTCAAGAGAGCACAGTGGGGGTGTATTACGGCTGTGGTGGGTCACAAGATGAAGGCAGAATTGTCCTGGATCAAATACTGGATTCTGTGGCTTTCACAGGTGATATCAGTGGGGAGTGAACGAGTGTCTGGGCCAAAAGACTTTCTGGGTTCAGGGACAACACAACTACTTGCTACTTGTGTCCTCTTGCCTTCTGTGTTCACCTCTCCTCCTCCCTGTTCTCTTTTCTTCTCCTCTCTTCCATTGCCTTCCCCATCTCCGCCCTGCTCCCTTGTCCCGTTCTCTGTTAGGGAGCACAGAGGCCAACTCCGGAAACAATCTGGGCCTTGGAACTGTCGCTCTGTTCCCCATGCTGCAGGGAGCAGAGAACGGATTACAAAGAGCAGTCCATCAGCCAACCCAGTGTCAGGGCAGCACTCAGGGCATGGCTCACTCTCCACACCAGATGCCTCTGTTAATGAAGCAAGGTGGTGTCACAGGGCTCCAACAGCAGAGGACCAGCAGTCAGGTTCTCTTCCCAGCTGTTAGTACAGACTTGCTGTGTCTTTGAGCATGTCACTTTAGCTCTGTGCTGTTAACCTGTCTGTAAAAGGGGGATCTTAATATGGCCCCAGCTCATGTTGGGCGCCATGAGGTTTAATTCATCATTATTCACAGAGCACTCAGATAGCAGATGCTGTAGCTGCACAGAGTATGATTATTACGTACTGTCTCTAGCGCAGTCGCTGTGCATGGTACTTTACGGGGATGAGGTGGATCCTCCGTCACTTGAAGTCTCTGCAAAGAGACAGGATGTCTTTCTAAAAGATACACTCTAGTTCATCCACAGAGTATTGGGCTGGCAGAAGGAATCACTGGGTGAAATACTCAAGACTGTGCTAGGTGGGAGGTCAGACAAGGGGGCGATCATAATGGTCCATTCTGACCTTACAATCTATGGATCTGTGAAATAAAAGGACAGTTGCTGCCCCCGTGAGCTGAAACACAACAAAATGACAACCTGCTTTGGTGGGTAGGGGACTGGGCAATGGGCAGGAGATGCTAGGAGACAATCTTAGGGGTGGAAACTACTTCTGTGCCAAGCAGACCACAGACTTTGTGTCACTTTGTTTACTGCTTGTTAGTCACATTTTTGTAAATGTCTTTCTGGGTGGAGGGAGGGCGCGATTATTGTTTAAAGGCTTGACAGGAGCCTCGAGTGCGGCAGTTCTCAGCCGATAGGTCTCAGGGCTGTCCCCAGCACTTGAGGTGCGTGGGTGAATCTGTTCCCATTCCTCTTCTCCGCTCTTCCTCTGAAGCGTTTTTGCTCAGGTGCTGTCGGGCTTCCTGGGTGGTGCTGGGCACCTTGACATTCCACTGAAGGTGATGAGCTTTCAGGAGCTCACGTGGCAGCATCTGGTCATATGAGTGGCTTGTAAACCTTAGCGCCCACACAGAGCGGGAAGTAGAACAAAGGATTCTGGTACCTATCTGTGGAGGTGTGGCTGGGAGTGGCTTCTTGTGGGTTCTCCAGACCAGACAGGTTTAGAGCCTAACGTCCTTTACAATTAGCTCCTGAGGCCGAGGCTGCTCTGTCTTGTTTCAGTGGCTTGGCGTGTTCTCGTGCTCATGGCAGCGAATGCTCCACTTTGAATTGAAAAGACCCTTTGATCCTAAACCTGTTTGGACTTGCTCAGCCCGTGGGCCATATTCTGATGTCAGGTTTGCTGGTATCAGTGTGGAGTAACTCCAGAGACTGACTGCCTGGGAATAGCTCTGGATTTACACTGGACTAACTGGGGGGCTAGAGTCATGAATATATTTAGGGCCTAACTGCCTCGTTGGGTGCCGAAGTCCAACTCTTAGGCACTACTGACAGTCTCAAAGCCACTGCTCAGCTGCTGCGTGAAGTCCGCCCGTGTCTAATTTTCCACTGGTAGGAGGGAACAAAACTGCCCAAGTCCTGACTCTGCCCCACAGTTAAACTGCTGGAAGCCCCCGCAGGAGCATTCTCAGACTCGGCGTTCTTCCCCAACCTATGTCACTGGCAGGCCCTGACTGGGGCTCAGCGCACGCCTTCAGGAGTGAGCCTTGCACAAAAGACAGTGGGGGCAGGCCCCGAATACTCATTAGTTCAGTGCTTTGAGCACTCCCCTGGGGTGTTGAAGACACTGTAGGATTTGGAGCAGGGGTTTGAATCCAGGGCTCCCATTCCCCAGGTGAGTGCCCCGGTCACTGGGCTACAGAGTCAGTCACTCTCTCACCCAGTAAATATGGAATTATTTAGACAAAGTGGAACAGCTCCCAGAGGAGAGATTGGGACAGACTGCCCCATTAGAGCCAATAACCTGGTGGCTAGGACGCTCACCCAGGTCCAAGTCTCTGCTCTAAATCAGGCGGAGTTGGGATTTTAATCTGTGTCTCCCATCTCCCAGGTGCTGGCCCCAAGCACCCTGCAGTGGGCTGGGGGGGTCTCTCTTGCAAGAAAGGGCTGACCTCGCTGAGGCAACTGACTCCGGAAGAGGGTTCACAGCTGAGAATCCCAACTGGTGGGAGAGATGCTATCTCTGGCTTGTCAGTCAGGAGTCAATGGGAGTTAGGTACCTTTGTGAGTCTTGCCCCTTTCCTCTGCATTTCTTTCCTGGGTAGCTTAGGTGGCTCCCCGTTCAGCTTGCTGGCTTCTGGGAATAGCTTTGTTAGATGCCTAACTCTCCCCATGCATTGTATGTGGAGCCTGGGGACCTATAAAATGATAGGGTCTAAACTAGCGGTTACCACTCAAGAAAGAGATCGTGGAGTCACTGTGGACAGTTCCCTAAAAACATCCGCTCACTGTGGCGGAGCAGTCAAAAAAGCGAACAGACTGTTAGGAATCATTAGGAAAGGGATAGATAATGAGACAGAAAATATCATAATGCCGAAATATATATCTATGGCACGCCCACACCTGGAATACTGCGTGCAGTTCTGGTCTCCCCATCTCAAAAAGATATATTAGTATTGGAAAAGGTGCAGAGAAGAGAAACAAAAATGACTGGGGGTGTGGAACAGCTTCCAGACAAGGAGAGATTAAAAAGATCGGGACTGCTCAGGTTCAAAAGAAACAACTGAGGGGGGATATGAAAGAGGTCTAAAATCATGAATGGTGTGGAGAAAGTGAATAGCGAAGTATTTTTTACTCCTTTATATAACACAAGAGCTAGTGGTCACCTGATAAAATTAATAGGCAGCAGGTTTAAAAGAAAAGGAAATACTTCTTCACACAATGCACAGTCAACCTGTGGAACTCATTGCCAGGGGATGTTGTGGAGACCAAAAGCATAACTGGGTTCAAAAAAGAATTAGATAAGTTCATGGAGGACAGGTCCATCAACAGCTACTAGCCAAGATGGTCAGGGTTGCAACCTCATGCTCCAGGTGTCCCTAAACCTCCAACTGCCAGAAGCTGGGACTGGACGAGAGGGGATGGATTACTCGATAAATTGCCCGGTTCTGTTCATTCCCTCTGAAGCACCTGGCGCTGGCCACTGTCAGAGACAGGATACCGGTTTAGATGGACCACAGGTGACCCAGAATGGCCATTCTTATGTTCTGACTCTGGGATGAGGATTGCACGAGGTGGCAGTGGCACCTAGCAGTTAGGAGTTGCAGTGCTAAGCATTGCATGACCAAAGTACGTTTGTGAATCTAACCCAGAGAGCAGAACGTAGCCCAATATCTACGTGCAGGGAGTGGGGCTGGGATTGAGAAGACCAATCCTAAAGACAAACAAGGACAGCAGTCGGGCAGATACACGACAGGCACTGCTGGCATTTTCCAAGGGTCCTTGTTTCATCCACATTCACAGTGACATTTGGACTTCTTTGTCATTCCGAAGTTCAGTTTTAATCTTTATCCGAGTGGCTTGGTCGAAGCCATTTCAATACATTCACTTTCCACAGCAAAATTAATTGTTTAATTAACAAAAATTAAAGAAGCCAGTTTAATGCAAGCCCCAGGGATGTGGGAATAAACCTGATTATTCTTTGCTGGTTGGTGAGATGCAGATTCTGCCTAGCGTTAGGGAGATGGCAGCTTTTGAACAGCTGCAAGATGCCCAAGGTGGAATTAAAAAAAGCCAGCTAGTAAGCAAAGCTTTTTCATTTCCTTGTGACTGTTTTTAATTCAGTTGTCTATAAGTCTACTTCCATATACACCTCTAAAATCAGAGCTTGCTTTCTAATGGGAGGCAAACAGCAAATCCGGCCTGTCCTAAAGGGACAGACGGTCTTTCCTGTTCCTTGCTGGGAGTGGCAGTGCAGGATGAGCGAGCCAGGTTTCCACAGGCAGGGACGGAGAGAATTCATATGAGAAGAGCTGATATTTCTTGTCTCTGCTGTGAGCAGCCAGAGGAGCTGGTTTAAATGAAAATCTGTCAGGGTGGTTGTTATTTTGCTTGTCATGGACGGTTGTCTTATTTCATTACTCAGCGGGCACACAGAGCCGTTCAGAGATTTAGCTCCAAGGACGGCAATACCAATGCATGAAGAGCTGCCTCGTGCCATCATAAGCTCCTGAATTTAAAACCTCCGCCCCTGTGGGAGGCACAGCCATAAATGTAGCAGTGCACAATACCGGAATACAGTGTTAATTACCCTCGCTGATTAAAGCACTAAGGTCAAGCAAGCTTTTAGTTAGTGTTATAATTTGCCTGCCACGGCCCATGTGCTTTCAAAGATGAACCAGAAAGGTTCTTAAAAAAATTAAGGGCCTCAGATTCTAGGGGAAGATTCCTTAAGAGGAAAACAGTCTTCAGAGATTACAGCTGAGTGAAATTCACTTAGCTCCGTTCAGACTTCACAGTCCTATTTTGGGTCCCAGTGCAGCAAAGCACTTAAGCCAGTGGTGTCATCTCTTAGCAGTAACAGAATGAGTCTGCGCCTCCCTGGGCTAGGAGCAGTCGCTGGGGGCCAAGAGCGGGAGCCGTGGCTGGGGGTTGGGACTGGGGATGGGGCTGCAGTAGGGCTGCCAACCCACCAGGATTGTCCTGGAGTCTCCAGGAATTAAAGATTATGTCATGTGATAAAACCTCCAGGAACCCGTCCACCAAAATTGGCAACCCTAGTGGAGCGGGGCTGGTGGTGCTCCCTACCCGCCCCCTCGGGGGCCTGGCCTGGGCCCTGCTGCAGCCCCCTGGACATTCCTCTGCGCCCCCGTAGGGGGGCACGCCCCACAGTTTGGGGACCACTGACTTAAGCACGTGCATAACTTTAAGCAAGAGTACTCCCATTGACCTCAATGATCTTAACTTTAAGCATGTGCTTTAAGTGCTTTGCTGCACTGGGACCCAAGAGCATACACCTCAACATTTTCAGAATTTGGGATTTCAGCACTTCTTTCCAGTGAAGGCTGAAATGCCAAAAGGTTGCATGTTTTGATGTGAAAACTGACATTTTGCTAGGGGTTGTTGATGCAAATAAATAAATAAAATTGGCTTAGTGTAAAAGCTGCACGAGAGAAGACTCATGTCTGTGATTAATATTTTGCAAGGAAACACAGAAACCATGAGGTTTGCCTCGTAACAAAATCCACCCAGCTCTATTTTTCACTCTGCAAAAGCAGACACACCCAACTTCCTGTAAGGGATTCTGGGTAGCGTAGTCCAACAATCATTCTCTGTGCTAAGCACTCTAATTGGAACTACCACTAGAGAGCATTTTTCAGAGTAGCAGCCGTGTTAGTCGATGCAGTGAGCTGTAGCTCACGAAAGCTTATGCTCAAATAAATTTGTTAGTCTCTAAGGTGCCACAAGTCCGCCTTTTCTTTTCACGAGAGAGCAGATTTACTGTACACTAGACTCAAACTTGAGGAATCTGAGTAGGCACAAGTGCACCCTTCCTCTGCTTCTACTCCTCCCCTATTTGCTCTGTGGCGTAATGGAGGGTTTAGTCTCCCTGACTAATAAAGATTAAGTTTTAGAAACAATTGCATTATTGGGTGGGACTTGGAGATTAGACCTGCAAGAGGGGCGTGGTCTGACACACAAACCTGGGGCTGCAATCTCCTGGGTTCTTTTCTCAGCTCTGCCGCTGACTTGCTTGTGTGACTATTGGCTAGTCAGGTCCCCGCTCTGTGCCTCGGTTTCTCCATCTCTAAAGAGGCGTTGGCAGGGATAGGGCTGGGTGAGGACTCACTCGTATTTCCAAAGTGCTCTGAGGACACAGCATGTGAAATGCAGTTGTTGTTCTTTCAGCTGGTTCAGGGGCTGATGAATCAAGTGCTGGGGGCGTTGCTGCTTTGGAGGTTTCGGGCTGGGTTTAAGCCTCTAAGAGCAGGGACGACAAGGAGTCCGGTGGCACCTTAAAGAGTAACAGATTTCTCTAAGCATAAGCTTTTCTGGGTTAAAACCTCACTTCTTCAGATGCAGGGGGTGTATTTGGGAGCGAGGGAGGGATTACAGGGCACCCAGCTCTGTGAGGGAAGGATTAGCGCACTTGGAGATGCTCCCTGTATGGCAAACACAGAAAGCAAAAGGAAATTGTCTGCTCTGTGGCTTAAAGAGCCACAGGGATTGAAGTGGAAGGCGGCTTTTCATGTTGCCACGGTAACCCAGATGGCTGAGTAACCATTCTGCTGGTTGCCATGGTTACAGAGCCCTGGAGCAGGGAACGTCTCTCGGGCTGCCTGCCCCCATCCAGGACACCGGGTCCCAAGGTGTGCGTGTCTCTGACAGGCCAAGGCCAAGTCTTACAGTGGCAAAAAAACCAGCAACCCACCAGGATTTCTCCAACTCCCAGCTCTGGAGCAGGGATCTGGATCCAGCAGAAACCTTCTCCTCCTGTCAAGGCACAAAACTGTCCAGAGAGGCAGAATAAGGGGGCGTGGCTGGGGACGGGGCGGTGGTGAATCTGACAAGAAGGGAAAAAGTCTGCCATATGAAAAGGGATTAGCTGAGCGGAGCCAGGCCAAGGGGTGGGGCCCGGCCTAGTGGCAGGAGACTGATTTCCTCCATCTCATCTTGGAAACGAGCATGGCGAGCAGGCTGGCAATGGGAGCGCTCTGCTGGCCAGTGGGAGACGTGGGGTCAGGAGCAATTTCAGGGTGGATATTTGTTTGTGGAGCTGCCTAGGAGGGGCACAGACTCAGCCACAAAGTGCCTATCCACGAGAGAAAGGGATCAACAGACCATATGGCACCCTCGCAGCTTTGCGAGGACGAGTCCAGACCAGAGATTATCTTACATGTGTGGAACTAGGCCAGCAGTTAGCAAAAGAGTCCCTGGTACCCAGTGAAGGGGTCAGGGAAAGCTGTAGCGGTTCCTGCCCCAAAGAGCTTACAATCAACGCATGAGACAAGATATAACAGATGGAGACAGAGAGACAAATCGGGGAGTGCAAGGAAATGATGAAATAAACCCAACTAGTTGTAAAATGATTCTTGATACATTTATGAAGTGGATTGTGTGATGGGGTTTCTTCCAGTAGCATTGGACTGGTCTTGGTTCTTCCAGTCCTATGTCCCTAATGGGCCCATCTCTATCTATGCCCTGGATATTGCCTTGAGCAAGTGATGACAAGCAAATTGCTTCAGACTCCCTGCTAGCAGGGCCAGATTAAAGAATGTTGGGGTCCTGTGCACTACGGCAATTGGGGGCCCCACCTTCCCTGCCCTGGGGAGTGGGTGGGTGGGAGGCCCGGGGAGAGAGTTGGGGAGTGACCCCGCCCTGCACTCACCCTGCAGCAGCTCCTGTCCCATAGGGTGGGGCTGGCTTGATTCATTGCTGGCCATAACATGCAGGCGGGGCCCTCCTCCTGTGATGCCCTGCCCCCTTCCTGGCCCTCAGTTGTTTTTGTTCTTTTGTGCGTGGGTGGGTCCCCCATGGTTGTGACCTCCCCTTAGATGGGGGCCCTGTGCAAGTCAGTGCACATTGGTTAATCCAGACCTGCCTGTTAGGGTAAAGAGGCAATTTGATTACATATTTGTTTGGTCAGGAGAGGAAGGTGTGGGCAGCATGTTTGGCTGCCCAAGAATGGTTGTGGGAGCTGACCTTTCCAGGGGATGGGATGGGGGCTGGTGGTGCCCAGGAAAAGTGGGAGTAGATCCTATGTCTGGCTGCCTGGGTGGGTTCCATTTTCTACTGCAAGGAGTAGGAGGAATGTCATTTACTTTACAGTGCAAAAACTCAAAAGCACCAGGAAAGAGGGAATGTGGAATCCAGTGAAGAAGTCCCTCCACAATTGTCTTGTGCCCTGGCCACTTTTCAGTGACAACCCTTCTGAATTGTCTGGATGCCTCCCATAATCCCCAGTGACCTCTGATGATTGTAACTGTCTCTCTTCTATGTTCACTCATGCTTCTCCAGAGAGCAGGTGGTGGTTGAGTGAAGATTAAAGCCTGGGGTGGGTTTTCTTGCATCACCCAAAGTTCCCCACTAGGTGGTGCTCAAGCTGCATTTCCTTTTTCTTTCCACACCTGCTGAGTTAGTCAGAGGGTGTGGGAAGAGAAACACTGTGACAATAACCATGTTTCAGAGATTTGCAAGGGTGCTCCAAAAAACAGAGCCACAAGGAACTCGGGGATCCTGTGACTTTGGGGTTTTGCTGCATATTATTCTAGTCTAATTAGGCTGTGGGACAAAACTCAAAGGATGAATGTGAAGGTTTTGCATCAATGATGATCTGGCCTGAATTCACGCCCCACCCTGGTTTTTGATTTTGCAAAATCAAAACTGGACTGACGAATTATTTCAAAATCAATCCCAGACCGAGGAGGTTTTGCAAAACCAACCCCTCTGGTGTTTTTCCAATCGCTAGTGTGTACACTCTTCGGTTACACAAATAGCTTCCAAGACTCAAAGGTAAATAATAGTGTCAACAACCAATCTGACCTCTGCCTACCCATTTATCGTACTGAGATGTTAATTTCAAAGCCTACCTGGACCATTTAGATGCCAGTGTTATTAAGACCAGGCCATCTACCAAACAAACACTCAACTGGAGTTAAGGCACTTTGAAAACTGAAAATCATTGATTATCTGCTGCTTGTTTTCCCTCCACTCCTTATTTTCCCATGCTGGGTTCTTAGCACACCAGCCATCCCAGACAGGACTTACCTGTCACACTGCTTATTTAATATGAAACCCTGTGCTGGTATGATACCTGATCTATTAAAAAGAAAAGGAGTACTTGTGGCACCTCAGAGACTAACAAATTTATTAGCGCATAAGCTTTTGTGAGCTACAGTAGCTCACGAAAGCTTATGCTCAAATAAATTTGTTAGTCTCTAAGGTGCCACAAGTACTCCTTTTCTTTTTGCGAATACAGACTAACAGGGCTGCTACTCTGAAACCTGATCTATTAAACTATCTCCTGACCAATATGCCTTGTTACTGTCACTTACACTTTGGCAAGACTTGTAGAATATGTAATTCCAATACAGATGTTTCGAGTTGATAAGGTGTATGGGTACTGCGGCAAGCTTATGTACAAACCATCTGGAAGGGGGCGCTGGGCAGCATGCAGCTACATTTTCACAGCTGGCCTCTAATTTTTGATGCCTCCATTTTTGGGTGATGAAATTTGAGGCACCATGGAACTGATTTTTGAAGAGGTGCTGAACACCAACATCTCCCATTGACTTCAGATGAATGTTTGGGTGCTTAGCACTCTTGAAAGTTAGAGCCAAGTTATCTCAGTTTGGTTATCACCAAATTGTGGTGATAACCAGAATTGGTGGCCTCTTGTTAAAGTTTGCAGAGAAGCACTGAGCTAGGGAATGGAAGCCTGAATCCCAGTTTGTTGCAGGAACAGTGTGCTAATGTTTAGGCATTCACGCCTGCTAATGTGTTATTATTAGCTTAATTTGCATATACCTGCAAAACTGGTAAATCTCCTCACTGTATTTTCCACTGAATGCATGCGATGAAGTGAGCTGTAGCTCACAAAAGCTTATGCTCAAATAAATTGGTTAGTCTCCAGTACTCCTTTTCTTTTTGCGAATACAGACTAACACGGCTGCTACTCTGAAAACTGGCTTAAAGTTCCCTGTTCTGTCAAGGTTGAAATGTCACTTGAATCATCCACAGACCTGGGGTGCAAAATATCACCAGAATCATCATTTTTCTGTTTAATGCAGGTGGCTCCATAATCCTGAAAGTAAATTTTAAACAAACAGGGGCAGAATAATTTCATGGAAAACTACTACACCATTGGTGCAGGTATTATTTATTTTTAAGCCCTGAAAATGTGGCCAGCACTGTACAAAACATATAGGTCAGAAGGTCCTCACCCCAAGGAGCTTGACCAGTGAGTAATTCCAGTGAAGTCAATGGGAGTATTGTCAGGGTGAAATTCTGGTTCCGTTGCTGTCAGTTTGGCTTTTGCCATTCTTCTTAGCATATGCGCAATGTGCTTCAAGTGGCACATGACCAGGATTCACATCGAATTTGGTCCGCTGGTTGGATCATTAGCTTCCCTGGCTTGGGCCGGGTACTGATGGGGAGTGCAATGTGAACACTGATCCATGCCCTCCCCCCCGCCCACTTTTGCCATTGACTGCAATGAAGCCAAAGTTTCACCTACAGTATGTAAAGTTAAGCATGTCTTTGTAGGCTCTCTGATTTGCATGGATGAATTGTGCCAAGGCACAAGGCTCTACCTACATGGATCTGACTGCAGGACTGGGCCTATATAAGAAGTGTAGGGAAATGGAAAATTCCTAATCTGAAGCCAAGTTCCTCTGGGGATTTTTAGCAGACAGAAACTCTGCCCCAATGTGACTTTAGGGTCCTGCTCTTTTTTCTGTCCCAGCTGCTGACCCTCAGATTTCAGCCAGGCTATCTTTAAAGTACTCCTGTTTCTCAAGCCAAACTCACAGGTTCTGACCCTGATCCAGAGTCTGTTCTTTTCTCCTTACCTCTTCTCTCCGTTTCTGCATTTTTTTATGGTCCAGGCCTCTAAAATATTTTTTCCTTAACTCTCCACTGAGTCTGGATACTCAAAGTGCTTGTCAATCTAGGGTGTGTTCTGTTCTTTTCTTGTTTTTATATGGCTGCAGTTCCTTCTGTGGTTCTGGTCTGTGCTGTATGTTCCGGCTTAGTTCCAGTACTTACCCTTGTGACAAGGGCTGGATCTCAGTCCAGTTCTTTTCCATCTCCATTTCTGATTCCAGAAGTAGAGTCCCCCTAGGTTCAGGTTCCGATCCCTTTCTCTCTTCCATCGGTCCGATCCCCTTCACTCTCTTTTTCAAGGCCCCACTGTTTTGGACCTGCAACTCCCAGGCTCTGGTACCTCTCCTCTCCCGGGTTCTGATCCGGATCTGGTGCTTCTCTCCTCTCCCGGGTTCTGATCCGGATCTGGCGCCTCTCTCCTCTCCCGGATTCTGATCCGGATCTGGTGCTTCTCTCCTCTCCCGGGTGTGATCTGGATCTGGTGCCTCTCTCCTCTCCCGGGTTCTGATCCGGATCTGGCGCCTCTCTCCTCTCCCGGGTTCTGATCCGGATCTGGTGCTTCTCTCCTCTCCCGGGTGTGATCTGGATCTGGTGCCTCTCTCCTCTCCCGGGTTCTGATCCGGATCTGGCGCCTCTCTCCGCTCCCGGGTTCTGATCCGGCTCTGGTGCTTCTCTCCTCTCCCGGGTGTGATCTGGATCTGGCGCTTCTCTCCTCTCCCGGGTTCTGATCCGGATCTGGTGCCTCTTTCCTCTCCCGGGTGCTGATCCGGATCTGGCGCCTCTTTCCTCTCCCGGGTTCTGATTCGGATCTGGCGCCTCTCTCCTCTCCCGGGTTCTGATCCGGATCTGGCGCCTCTCTCCGCTCCCGGGTTCTGATCCGGCTCTGGTATCCTTCCCCGGCCCGCGGGGACAGCATCAGCACCCCCCCAGCTCCATCTCCTGGGCAACCCCGACCCCCAGCTCCGCCGCCCCCTCCTGCCCCTGGCCCGGCCTTGCCCCCGCACGTCCCCGGCCGGCCGCCAGGTGGCGCCGCCGCTCGGCTGGGCCGGGCCGGCCGGGCCCGGCGGGGGTGGGCCGGGGGCTGGGGCCGAGCCGCGGCTGACAGCGGGAGGAGCCGCCGCCGCCGGCCGGGCGGAGGGAAGAGGCGCGGCGGAAACGCGAGCGGCGGACACCGGCCCTGGCCGCTGCAGCGCGCGGAGCCGGGCCGAGAGCGGGACGGAGCCTGCCCGCCGCCAGCCCGCGCCGAGGCCCGGCAGGGGAGCGCCATGGCCGGCTACGTGCCCGGGCTGCTGCCGGCCAACCGCAGCCAGGAGAAGGAGTTCGTGCAGGCGTACGAGGATGTGCTGGAGCGGTACAAAGGTAGCGCGGGCGGCGGGGCCCCGGGGCCAGAGAGCCGGGGCTGGGGGATCCAGCGGGCGAGTGGCCTGAGCCCGGAGCCCGGGGCGGGCCCGGTTCCCCTCCCCGGGTGGGGTGGGGAGGGAGCCCCGGCCTGCCGCAGCCTTGGCCGGCCGCTCCCGCAGGCTCAGGCGCGCCGCTGCGGGGACACGGCTCCATGTAGCCGTTTCCGCGGGCTGCTCAGCCTGCCCCTTGCCCAGGGATGGGCCCTGTCCCAGCTGGGAGGATCAATGGGCAAAGGCTGGGTTGGGGGAGGAGGAGGAGGAGGAGGAGGATGGAGCCCTCAGCTCGGCCCCTGCCTCCTATAGGGACTCTAGCCTGGACGGCTTGTTTGTCCCCCCACCCTGTATCTCACTGGAGTAATGGGCATTGGGGGGCAGCTCCCCTGGCTGGATCTGTCTCTCCTTTTATTATTCAGCCCTGCGCACACAGTCGCATCGTGGGGGTGGACGCTGGCCCCCTGAGATCTGCCTTTCTCTTGTAGGCTCGCACACCTCCCACGAGCATCTCCTGGGAGGTGGTGATGGCGCAAAGCCAGCCAGAGGCTTGTCTGTGGGAATCCAAAGCCATAAACACTTTATGGGTGACTGTTATAAACAGGGTCTCACTTTGTGTGGCTTGGTCAGTTTGTTTATCAGAGAGAAACTCTTGGATAGTCCCAGCAAAGATGCTTTGCTTAGCGGTGGGGAGGTGGCACCTAAATCATTTACTTCCCACCCAGAGGGGCTGTCACTAAGGTAGCTTCGTTTAAGGGCTCTTTAAAAGGAAGGTGGTTCTCCCTCCCCACGCAGTCACTAGTGAGTGTGTGGATGCTGACGTGAGGGCCCTGGATTTCTGAAGCCGTTGCGTGCATCTTTTAGGCAGCTGCTGGGGGTGTATGGCAGAGGCAGTGAGTGTGCAGTTTTGATGTACATCGTCGGCCTCCTTGTTGTGCGCGTTTTTATTTTTCCCCGCAGAGATAGACTTGTCTGTGAGCCCAGATTTCTGCCCCACAGGGCTCCTATCACAGTGTTTCTGTTTTGTAAGTTTCGCAGCCAAGTCTCTTGAAACGGGGACTGTCCTGTCCAAAGGAGCCAGGCACTAACAGCATACGCTTCCGTTTCCTCTTTGCATGCTGAGACTGGGATATAATTGATTCTCCAGTCCTCTGATTCAAGGGGTGCCATTCAGAAATTCCAGAGGTGAGGAAAACGCAGCTCCAGTGTCTATGCTTAACCGGGCTCTGGGAATAAAAGCCTTGTACAGCGTCTGGGAGTATCCTCCCAGAAAGGTGTCTAATAATGGAATCTGAAGATTTCAGTGCATTGCACGTATTCATTAGTTAACCCCTGTAACCGCAGTGAGGTAAATGCAGTAAACTGCTTGTTAGGTAGAGAAACTGAGGCCCAGATAACTTGTTCAGTGTTGCAGAGAGCCAGTGGCAGATCTGGGACTAGACCCACAGAGTCTTGACTTTAAGTTGAATAAATCCATACCACTTTGTACACGCTATTATGTCGCAAAAGGAAAGTAAAATCACAAGGCTACTTTGCCTGCTCTAGTCTGACTCAGACCTACTAGTGAAGGTTGATAATCCAGGGATGGGCAATTGCTCACCCGCACCCCATTAGTTAGCTTTCATGCTCAAACTGTAAATTGCTCTATTTAGTGGACATTTGAGACTTTCCTGGCAAAGATGAAAGCCCCACTTAGGCTAGTGTGGTTGGCTTGCTGGCTAATGAAAGCCAATAGCTACCTCGGCAGGAATTGTCAGTGTAGAAAGTGACTGATTCCATGTGGGAATAAACCTGTTTATGATGCCTGCTCAATGAAGGGAAATTAATGTTTAAACTGTAAAATGGCCTTTTTTCAGCATGGCATTCATTGCTTGGCTGTGGGGGCTGGGCAAGAGAATGTTACATTCTCACTGGAGAGTCATAGGGCCTGTTCTCTCACTTCTTTCCATTTATTCTCCCCTCCCCCCCCCCCCCATTTTGTGATAAACAATTCAGCTTCTCCTGTCCAGAACCAGTTTTCCACTAGCCCCTTCCTCCAGTGGAGAATTCTCAATTAAATGTGAATTGAGAACGTGAATGTTTGAGAGTGGACGATTCTAGAGCATATTTGAGGTTGTTGTGTGTCATCTGGCCTGCAGGGTGGAGCAGTTGATGAGATTATAGTTCCACAGAGTCAATGAACAGGCTCTGACCCCCCTGGGCTTTCGTTTTGTCTGGGTGCAATTGACCCCATGGTTCAGTGGCAGTGATCCTTCTCCTTGGAGGGCAGGGAGGAAGGACACCTGACATTGTTCAAGTTGACAGCCTGCGTGAGAATGTAAATGCCTGGTTGAATCACTCGGAGAAATCTTTCATAATAACAGTGAGGTACTTTAAAAACTGCTATTAAAATTAATCTTAACCACGGCACCTTCCATTCAAGGAGCAAGACTGGGCAGGTCTGGGTGCAGTGAGATCTGGAGTACAAAGGGTCCCTATGTGCGTGTACCTTCCCTGGGACGGACGTTTCAGGTGCTTTTGTCCCATTTACAAACCTTGCCTTTATCTGGGTAGTTTGGGTCCATCAGAGTGCAGTTTCTGTGATCTGTTACTTTTCATGCCTTTCATTGTAGACTGATGAAAAGAGCTCAGATGGACAGATCTAGGCATTGTTGGCACTGGGTTTTTGCTTCCCTCGTAATTATGCTACTCCAGCGTGCAATACTTTTTCGCTAGGGGTTTGCACCAGTGGCTAAAAATCTAGTTTACACGACAAGGCATTAGTCTGTGAGCATGGCTGATGGAAGGTGACGTGATTTGCGCTGTGTGTCAAGTCAGTCGAGTCAAAGCCATGCTGGGTCAGTGGCCTGCACCGCTTTAACCTGCTTTTGTTTGATTCCTGGTCTGCCGTGGGTGGTGGTGTCCATACAGTACTGGGGGAAATGTTTGATTGAGTGGAGGTGTGAACTAAAGGTATTCTGATGACTAATCGGCAAGGGTGGTTAGCCTGCAGCATGACGGGTGGGAGTGTTAAGGAGGGGAAATGACTGGCAGATGATGGCAAGGCCCAAGTTCCACCCTGCTGTGTTGTGTATGGTACCAAGCTGTTCCCATTGCTTTAGTCCTCTTGTGTGCTGGCATCCCAGGGCTCTGAATTCAGAGCTGCACTTTTGAAGCCAGTCACCCTCTACTAGAATGGTCCCAAAGGTCTCGGCCATCTGAGGAATAGCCCAGGGTGGCCATAATTGAGAACAAAAGCCCCTAGACTCACACCAGTTAAAAGTCCGCATGATACTGAGGGGTGTGTGACTTGCCTAACCTAGAGGTGCGAATACATTGTCCAACTGAGAGCTGCATGGGTGATTTCTCAGGAGCCCCAGGACCGCACCTAATATGCACAGAGTGGGGCAGATTTCAGCCACCTTTGTCTCATTGCTTGGCTACCCACATCAAGATGGAGCATCACATGCTGGGCCGTGTAGCTTCTGCAGGCCATGTGTCCGTGATAATGATGCAAGTAGCTCTGAGCGGCTTTACAGAGCTCCATGTGTCACACTTCTGAGCCAAGGCATTGAGAGATGTAGTAGTTAGGTAGCTCTTTGTCCCTGAGTTACTCCCTTTGGATGCTGATGCCATGACTCTGAAATGGCATAGAAAACCAGAGAGGTAGTTTCTAGAGAAAAGGGAAGTTTTGGCCAACTTTCTGCTGATGAATAATAAAATATTATGCACGTGTGCTAGGCAGTGTCTGCGGAGACCAGCCAGCAATGAGCTATTCGAGGTAATGCAACACAAATGTATGAGTGCAGAGCAGAGTGGGTTCTGTGTTCTGATTCAAAATCAGAGTCATGTTGGAAGGAGGAGATGGGACTTTGATACCAAAATGTTATCATGGAATCCTAGAAATGTAAGGTTGGAAGGGATCTCAAGAGGTCCTATAGTCCATTATCCTCACACTGAGACAAGATTAGGTATACCTAGACCACCTCTAACAGAGTCTAAACCATACTCCTGGGGGAATTCTGCACCACTGCATGTGTGCAGAATTCATGTCCGCCGCAGATTTGTTTGCTTCCCCGCAGAAAAATGACTTTCTGACAGGTAAGTTGCAAGAGCAGTCACGCACCACTCCCTAGCTGCGCAGGTACATAGTTTCAGGCAGCTGGTGGAGAGGTAAATCACCGTAGGGCTGGGGACATCCCAGACAGTGGCTCCTACCCTGAGCCAGGATCAGCTGCTAATCCTGGCTGGTCTAGAAGCAGGAGAGGATGGGACTTCCTCTTCCCTCGGAAGGAGTGGCTGGGTCTGTGTCAGTCCCACTCCCAGAAACCTCCCCCAGTTGCATGAAGCTCAGCATCATCCCCTGCTTCCAGCCCTCATTGCTCCTCAGCTGTGCCCCCATCCGCCCAACCCCCGTGCATCCAGATCTCCCATACCCAGACATCACCCCGTACACTGAGAACCCCCCTCGCCCTTCATACCCAAACCCCATCCCATTGAACCTCAACCCCTGCATCTGGAGTCCCCTGTGCCCAGACGCCCTACCTCCGGACCCCTACCCTTGCACCCAGACCACCCCACATTGAGCTCCCTGCACTCAAACCCCCACTCTGATGAGCCCTGCACCATCCAGACCCCCATGCCACTGACCCCAATTAGCTGCACCCAGACCCCCACCCCACCAAGCCCCACTCACCCAGCAACCAGACCCCCCTGCTGAGACTCCCTCGCCCAGGCCCCTCTGCTGACCCCCGACAGCTTTCACTTGGAAGCCCCTGAAGTGTCCCAGTGCCCCTGCACCTGGAAACCCCACAACGAGCCTCTGGGCGTCCAGATCCCCCAACACCGAGGCTCCCCACTGAACTGCCTGCACCCAGATTGTCCCACACAGAATCCTCTTGTCCCACACCTGGATCCCCCCTCACTGATCCCCTCCACACTTGGATCCTGTTTGGTTGAGCCTGCCTGTCCCACACCTGGTGCACCTGGCACAGAGGGGCAGGGCCCCAGGGTGTTTCTGGGGCTGGGGCAGGCCCAGACCTTATGCAGAGTCAGGGTCAGGTGCAGCCTCACCACTGAGTCCATGTCCCCAGGATGGGGAGGCTGCAGGGTGATCTCCCACGTTCATGCACTGCCATGCTGGAGCCTCTGCATTTATTTATTGACAAATAAAACTTGCAGAATTTTACAATATTGTGCGCAGAATTTTTTGATATTTTGGCACAGAATTTTTTATTTTTTGACATAGAATGCCCTTAGGAGTAAACCCATGCTTAACAACCTTCAGGGGCAGAGATTCCACAACCTCCCTCGGTCACCTGTTCCCGTGCTTAACTCTCAGTTAGATGTTTGAAGAAATGAAGAGAAGTGGTGCATTGTGAAGGAAAGTGCTGCAAATGCAAAACCGTTAGTTACAGTCCCAGGTTGGCCCAGAGAGTCATGATTCATGTTATTGCATACGTTGTACCACACAGCATTAAACATCATTAGCATGTATACGGTGCTTTTCCTGTTCCAAGCATTTTAAATATTAGCTAATTAATCTACACTAAATCGTACCTTGGAGGTAACTATCATTAGCCCCACTTTACAGATGGGGAAACTGAGGCAGACGGGGCAAGTGACTTGCCCAAGGCCCACAGAATGAATCTGTGTTGGAGTCAGGATTAGCATTTGTGGGTTCCTAGCCCTCTGTTCCCAGGGAGGCCATTTCTTTCCATGGTATATTCGATGCTGTGTGGTCTCTGTTCTGTGGCAGGCGTACATTGGTTTTTCACTTGCATTGCTCCCAGTTACCCCGGGCGGCTCTGTAGAACTGCTCTGCCATCGACTGGAAGGAGCTCTGGAATGCCCTCTGCTAGGAAGGTCAGTGAGGCTGATCTTTGCCCGCGGTGCGTTGATGCTTTAATTACAGCTGTTTGGACTGGTATGAGAGGTGATGACATGGTCACCTCAGTCGCCTAACCTCCCTTCTCCCTGGCTGCTTTGTCGGGCAGTGGTAGTCCCCCTGTGACGTGGGGATCCCTCCAAGGGGAGGCAGATTGTTCCAGTAAGGACCCTTCAACATTAGGGGCTGCAATGCCCGGTACTGCCTCCCTGGGGAAGGGATTGCGCTGGCTGATACTGGAGGAGCAATATATACGTTTTATAGACACTGAGCAATGCCTAAGGCCCTTAGCCTCAGCCGGCCTCTCTCCTGGTGCTCGAGCATTCTTTCCAATGGGCTGCTGCCCTACTCTGTAGGTGGCCCTCTTGACACCCATAAATCAGCTATGAGAGAGAGAACCCTGTGCTGGGGTCTTGCCTTGACACTGCAGGACCAGGGCATTTGGATTTTGATGCCTCTCTGTCGAGGTGGATGGGTCACTCAGCTCCTCCAGTCTGGACTAGGGGGAGGGCAGCCGTCTCCTGACTCTGGAATAGCTGTAGTAGTGATTATTTTGTCCTGCAAAGATAAACACAGTCCCTTCCTGGTGATGAAAGGACTGTCTTGGTTGTGAGTATTCTCTGGAGCCTGCAGGAGTGGGCTGGCCATGTGGCAATGGCTCCCCTCTCCTGGATGGGGAGTGGTGGTTTTCCCAGCTGCTGAGTGTTGAAGACTGAGCTGAAATCTCTCCCCCTTCCCCCGCCTTAGTAGGTGTGTTGAGACCCTGTTTTGAACATGCCTCTCCTCCTGCAGGAACAGTTGCAGCAGCTGTATTGCATGCCCCTACCCCGATAGGGGTAGGGTCAGCCATGCTTTCCCGACAGTAACCGTGGTAGGGGATTTGCTATAACAGATCAGACCTTGCCTCCTCGAGTCCAGTACCCTGTCCCCCAGTAGCAAGCACTGCCTGATGCTTCAGAGAAAGACCTATCTCCTTAGGTAGAGCGGACAGATGTGCAATGCTCTGCGTGCGTCACAAAATTGTCTAGCCCCTTCCTTTAAATCCACACCTCCTGTTGGCCTTGGTATCCGCCTGCAGCCCAGAATTACGCGAGTGACTATGTTCCAGCATGGAGGGGCAGCGGACTGAGGGACTTCAGAAGGATGCAGTGGCTTTGAGATTTTGCGTGACCCTGGTATGGCTGTGTGGCCCAGGCTGTTTGAATCAGGGGTCACAGCAACTTGTGCTGGGGTGTGAGCCTATGTGCGGCTTTTATTTTTACTCAGGATGGAACTTGAGGCGTCTGTGGAAGACGCTGTTTTACTCTTGTTTGTTTTGGGCAAGGCAATAACTGTTGTGGTTTGTTCTCGTGACGGGGATCCACCCTGCCTTGCCTCCCCAGGTTCCTGCTGCCTTCCCAGTATAATGACCACCTGTCTAAGGGGGGATCACGTCCCCTGAGTTCTGATGTCTCTAGACACAGTTTATCCTATTGTTCTTTTTACTGTGTGTGAGTGTGTGTGTGTGTGTGAGAGAGAGAGAGAAAATATATTTAGGCCTGGTGAAAAGTGCCTGATTGTCAGCCCTAAAGCCTGCAGGTCTGGCTTTAGCCACAGAACTGGTACAATTCCGGGCAGTAGTGGGAGTTGGTTACTTTCACGTTGCCTCACCCAGGTGTCTCAACCCTGATCTGCAGAGATCACCTCGAGGGGGCCAAAGCAGTGTCCACTCTCCAGGACCTGTTCAGTCCGATTGCTGCCAGTTGAGGTGGTTAGTGTGTTCTCTAGAAGCTGGACTGAGACCCACTGACTCACGTCATGTCTGTGTGTTTGGTCTTCATATCAGGTGCCTTCACAGTGGCCATGGTGAACCTGTTTGCCTCCCTTTGCTCAGACAGCAGGTTTAGATTCTGAGGCAGATAGACGTGGCATGACTCATGCTGGGAGTGGAAGGTGCGTTGCCAGTAGGTGATTCAAAAAATCTTTGATCTCTCTTCAGTGGCTGATTTAATAGATAGCTGGCAACCAAAGTGTTTAGAAATGGCTTGTCCTGTTGAGTTTTGTCACAGTGCTACACCACCTAAAAAGGGGTATGTGTGTGTGACTTCTCATCTGGGCCTTTCCTCTTCATCCTACACTTCAGGGTAATGTGGAGATCTTTGATGCCTCAAATCTGCTAGTTTCTGACCATTCTCCTCACAAGCTAGTCACATTTGGTCAGCTCTGTTTAGGCTGCCCTGGAGATACCAAGACAAGCCAACATGATGAAGAAATCACTCCAGCCTCTCTTAAGAGGCGAGCATGAAAAGAATCTCTTTGTTGACTCCTGCAAGTGCTTATAACTCGATTGTTTTGATACCACAGTGATAGGTGCTGTATAAATATCTAAAATGGATAACTCCAGCTTGTGGCTGCAGCAGGAGATTTCAGTTTCCATCCGCAGCCTTCTCAGGAGCACATGGAGTAGAACTTTGAGACCTCTCTTCTCTGTGTGGGATGCAGTTTAAGGAGGCTCATCCCAGTTTTGCCGTAAATGTTGGCACACTGCAAAATCTGAGCAGGCACCAGTGCTGGCCTGAACAGAGGTCAGTGTGAGAACAATGGTGTTAAAAGGAAGAGGGATGGGACCCTGTTAAACCAGTTCCACTTACTGTGGCCAGCATAATTTTTGTCCGCAGGAATCCCAGCGGGTTTCATGAACAGGGCTCTTTGGAAAGAGGCATTAGCCCTGTTGTACCCCCAGTGTTGTGAAAGCTTTGGCGGCCTCCCCTGTTCTGAGGAGGCTTTTGGATCCCCTCTCCAGGGTCATGAGGGTATCTGATTACCCTGGTGAGTGGCGGCATGCACCTGAGTGGGTCTCTACTGCTGCCCAGCTGGGTTCCTGTATGGGGCAGTGTTCCCTGCCAACACAAGTGCAAGCTGCTGTGCCATAGAGCGCAGGCAAGCATGGGCCAGGGACAGGAGTGCAGGATTAGGGGAGGAAATTGCAGCCAAAAAAAATATACTCAATGCAGTAAGCAACTTTCTGGCTGCTGGGGTTAATATAATGCTCCTTGGCAGCCCCAGTAAAATCCCCTCTGTCCATGCATGACTGGTCCTCTGAAGCTTGTCCCTCATTTTTCCTTTGGCACCTGCCGAAAGATGACGTGCTCCATCCCTTAGGTGCAACCCCCTTTTCAAACTCTTTCTCCCAGGTCTGCAAGCTAATCTGCTGTGCGTCTCAATTCTGCTCCAGCTGATTAGTGCCTCTGAATGTGTTGTGAGGCAATAGGGTTGGGATTCACACACCCCACCTCTGAGCTCAGCCGGAGCTGCATACCAGAGCACCTGAGCCACGACTTGCATTCCCAGGCTTTGAGTGCCGAAAGATTTACAAACTGGAGCAGGTGTGTCTGACTGCAGTGAGGTCATCAAACATGGGCTTTCCTGTTGGCTTTGGCGGGTTATAGCGAAGTCCGTCGTAAGCAGCTACCTATGAGAACTTGGGGGGAGGAGGAAGGGTGAAGTGGGTCTTGAGTAAAGACTGGACAAAATTGGATTGGAAATCCGGGGGGATATGGCAAGCGGGTTGCTTATTGGAAGTGAGGGAAGGCTTCACTCTAAGCAGTGCATTGTGGCAAAGGGAATGATGAGTCCCTCAGCAACGAACCATTCTCTAGGAACAAGGCAGCAGCTTAAGTCCCTGAAAGCAGCAGTCAGGATGGCTGACAAATCACTGTACCAACACTGATTTGAGCAACTCGGGTTGCTTAAGAAGAATCGAGTAACTTCCTCAAAAAGCAGCGTGTCTGTTGGGATCGCGTCATTCGTTGCCCACAGCTGTTCGGCTGCAAATTTTAGGGACGCTCTGCTCTCTCCACCCCCCTTTCTGAGTAGAGTTAAACTAGCGAGGCTGAAATGTTATTGAGATGTTCTGTGTCTGTTATACCTGCCAGGGCCTTCAATTTTCAAGTCCCACCTGTCTGAGAGCAAGGTGGGGGGGGAGGGCGGCTTTAAAGGGAGGTGGAGGGAGAGTGGGTTAAAGAGACAAAGCAACAAGTAAAGAATGTGGAAGGAGAATAACACATGGATTGTAAGAGACCTTCAGTAAATCATTACTGCCCTTCTCCGGGCAACTAGGTTCTTCGGAGCTTTCATTTGAAAGGAGCCTCAGAGTTGCTGGGTCCTGCCGGAGGTTAAACCATTGAACCTAGTGCTGTAATAAATTACCTTGTGACTACAATGTGGTGCCGGTTTAACCTGAACTGGGCAATTCCCCTTACAGCCATTTAGGGCCCTGTTAGCAAAGCAGGTGCTGGCGCAAGGGTTGCTGGGGATGTTGTCATGTGGAGAATTGAGGAAGCTGGATAAAACAGGCCTCTGTTCCAGGAGGAAGATGAATCCCCATGTAGATGTATTCTGTGAATGCCAGGCTTGGGGTGGGGTGGGGGAGGTGTACAGGGCGATGGTGCCCAGCTCTGTGGGGGAAGATTAGTGATTGGCCTGGCTTTGTTTTCCATCAGTCAAATGTCTTTGACAGAGGATGATTACAGGGAATTGCTTGTGCCTGGTCCGTTGCAAATGGTCCAATACTGAGTCCAGTGATTTTCTGAAATAAAGCTTAGACTTTCTTTTTCTGTCTGTCTCTTTCTTTCTAGCATCCTGGTTAATATTCCCCAGGAAACACACGTGAAAGCAGCACCTGGGGTACGCTTCAGTGTAGGGGTTAACAAAGCCTTTTCTGCAGCCGGTTCTCCCCTCAGGATTGCTTGTAAATGGCGCATTGGGGCGAGGGGTGTGTCTGCCTGCGCTGGGCATTACCTGGGCAGTGTTTCTTGGCTGCCCCAGTGGACACTGGTGCACAAGTTTTGTGCTTTTCCTGGACATGCTCGATGGGGACCTGTCTCCTTTCATTTAATATGAGATCAACCCCTCTGCTCGGTCTGTCTGCTCTGCCTCTAAACATTTCTAACTGCCTCTCAGGCTCCTCTCCACAGCGCACTTTGTTTGCTTCATTTGGCACGGGGCTGCCTCCTGAAGTTCTGCAGCGGGGAGCGGATCCTGTCATATGCCAGCTGAGCTTTCCAAGGCTGGTGAGGCAATCGCTGGCTGCCGGTCAGGGCGGGGTGCTCGGTAAAGAGAGGCAGCGGTTGGTGTAATGATAGTGTACGTTGCACACCTTGGGGTGGAGGAAGGAGACTTGCTGGGAGCGGAACAGGGTGGGGGTGGCAGCGGGAGCTGTAATTACCAGGACTGGTTACAGCCTATCCTGCTGAGTTTGGCACTTGTGAAGAGCCCTCTTGAAGGTGTCTTGGGCTGAGAGCCTTAGAAAAGCTATGCTGTACAGTGACCTAAACGTGAGGCATTGTGAGACGCGCAGGCTGGCCAGAGAAAACCAGCTTCTTTCCTACCAGCGACAGGTTGTTCGTGCCTTTCCCACCTGCAGCAAAATTGCACCAGCCACTGCTGCTTTTGTCCTGTGTGATTATTCAGCGGGGAGATGGTGCGGGGTGCATCAGCTGCCCGGTTCCTGGGCTGTCAGTGGGATCTGGAGGGTGTGGTGAGAGGCAGAGCAGACTCTTCCCTGCTGCAGAGGGAATATCGGCTTCCTCAGTGATTGCCACCTGCTTCTACTGTTGCAGAGCCCATGGGCCTGTGTGTCAGCAGCATTTTCACTCCATAACATACTCCAGCCTAAAGGCCTCAGGGTAGCTTTCTCTGGACCCCACTCGGTCACTTCCCATTCAGCAAGAAGGGGGGTCACCAGTGCAGCAGTACCAGGCTTTCATTCTCTGCAGGGAGCTGAGCGCACTCTGCATGGCCAGCAGTTCAGGGAGCATGAGACTTTTTTGGTAAACTGCTGTCCTCAACGTGGCAGCACATAGCGTAGGAGATGCATGTGGTCTGAGCGAGGCATTAAGAGTCAGGATGCCTCGGTTCTAGTCGGAGTTCTGTCACTGTGTGGCCTTGAGAGCCTCGGTTTCCCCATCTGTAAAGTGGGCCTAAAACTTCGCTACCTCTCAGAGCAAGGCAGCTGTTTGGATTGAGAAGTGCTAAATAGTAATACCGCCTTATTACTTATTGCAAGTGCCAGGTTACTGAGACATCCGAGCTGTTCTTTTTGGGGTGGGGGGGAATAGTTCTGGGGAACACACAGTCCACGTGTTCTCCATTGTCTCTGGAACTAGAGCTGCTGATGCTAGAAGGTTTGGCTTTTCTAATGTAGGGGTTATGAGACCTCTTGTGGGAATTCTTCCTGGTTTGCACCTGCTGAAGGTGGGTTGGGGGGAGCTCCTTGGGAGCAGTCATTGTTCAGTACTGTACCTCTCCTATAAACAATGCACATTGTGGTGGGTGTTTGGGCAGAGCTAACTTGTGTCTCTGTCCTGATGGGATCATGTCAACTCCAGCCCACATGGTGCACATTTGGCTCTGGAATAGGGAGGATACAGAGCAACATTTGCGCTAGCCCTCAGATTTGTTTCCCTTCATCTCTCTCCTTCTGAATCATTCTACCTGCAAAAACATTATCCTTTGATCTTGGGGAGCTGGGCTTGCTGAGTTCACTGGGTTTTTTAGGAACTGACCCTGAGCTCTCTTTGGTTCCAGATGATTGTCTCTGGGCATTGCTGAAAGACTGCTGCTCTGACTCCTAGAGTTGTCCATGCTTGTCTGGTGGGCTGGGATTGTTGCCAGCATTCAGAGCCGTTCTAAAGGCTGAACCCATAAAGAGAGAAACCCCTAAAGAGAAAGACCTAGGGAGACTGTTCTCTCCATCAGGCACCCATTGAGCACTTGCTGAGCAGGGCAAATGTTTGTGTTAATCAACTGGGAACTTCCACTCCACTTTAATAAAAGTTTGTTGTTTTTTGTATGTGAATTCCTTCCAGCCTTTGGATTCCTGGCATAGGTTACATCTTCCTGCAGACTTACAAGGCACTCTGCAAAATGTGAAGTTAGGCCTGTTCCCTGTACCAAAGAAGTTTCAGTCTAAGCTTAATTGGCCACTAGCTAACTATAGGTTTCAGAGTAGCAGCCGTGTTAGTCTGTATCCGTAAAAAGAAAAGGAGGACTTGTGGCACCTTAGAGACTAACGAAGTGCCACAAGTCCTCCTTTTCTTTTAGCTAACTATAGGTAGGAAGGGTATGGAGAGAGGAGCAAGGAGAAAAGGACTTCTGGGCAGAAGGGTTTTAAGATGGATTTGAAGGAGAAAGGGGGAATGTTTGGCAGATGATAAGTGAGCGGCTGTTCCAAGCATAAGGGCTAGAAGGTGTGAAGCCGAGAATGGTAGAAGGAGAGACTGAGGAAGCAGATGGGAGGAAACTAGTGCAGAGATGCAGGTAGACACAGAACTGTGGTGGGCTCTGACGTTGGGGATGGAGAGCTTGGATCTGTGGACACAAGCTGCGGGGACATGAGTGAGTTGGCAGCACGTGCAGGGGATGTGGGTTTTGGGGTGAGGCTGGCTTCTGTTTTTTTCTGTGTCCTAATGAGCGAGGATTTTATATGGATTTTATACAGTCCCTTGAGTTCATATCTGCCCTGTAATTTCCTCTACTTGTCAGAGACCCTGATCAGCTCATTCTGGGCTGTGTCACTTAGGAGGCATAATTAATTTTTTCTGTGTATGAAATGTAGCTGTTTTTCCATTTCCTAGTTGATTCTGTTTCCCTCCAATGAACTTAGAATGCCCTGCTAGAGACCTTCAGGGTCTGGCCATGCCTACAAGGGGGCTTTCTTATACACCTCTCTGCTCCTCCACTTTCTGGGGCAGCTTGGCACCTGTGAAATATACCTTGTGGAGCTTTATTCCCGTTGGCACTTCCTGCCCCTCTGACACTGCAAGCAGAGTTCAGGGTCACTGGAATGTATCAATGTGCTGCATTGCACAATGGAGAGAGATGCTGGCGCTTAAAGTGAACAGCAGGGGACCTCTGGGTTGTGCCAACTCTGCCACTGACTGGCTGTATGATCTTGAGCAAGTCACAGCACCTGTCTCTGCCTCAGTTTCCCCATCTACAAAATGGGTCGAATGTCCACCTGCGAGGGTTATGTCGCATGTGTCAGCAATGTTGGTAAAGCATGCTGGGCCCGTTGGGTGAGCACCTTCCTGCATCGATTCCCCCTTCCACTGCCTTTGCTTCTCACCTCGCGTCTCTACCGCTTTCCTCCTGTTTGTCTGGAGTTCTCTCATTAGTGAACCTAAGGGGCTAGATGGTAAGTTTAGTGGCATATTGAATGACTCTCTAATGAATATTTAAGAAGTTCTCGTCCTGGCTTGTTCCTTTGCTGCCTGTGTGTCTGTGACAGGAGTGAGACCAGGGAAGACGAAATGAGGAAATACTAGCCGTGGCCCTGCTCCATCTCCTGTGGGCTGATGATTTGTGGCCCGCTTTGGCTGTGGTACGGTGTGTTTGTGGGGTTAGCGGACTGGAGTTCCATGGGCTGTCTGTTAGCAGCACAATCCGCTCTGCCTTGGCAGGGCCTGAGTGTGGCTGCGACCAAACGGTCTCGTTCCCAAATTCTTCGCACACAGCAAAGTGCAAAGGCCTGTGGGGCAGGACGGGTTTATACTGGCGGTCACTGCACTGGGGTCAAGAGCAGAGCCTGAGAGAGCCTCTCTGTTCTGAGCTACTTCTCTCTCCATCCCTCTGTCTCTTCCCTCCTCCCCAGGGCTGGGTTTGCCCTATTCTTCCCTACCCCGTCCCCCTCCCCATCTGAGCTTCTACTAACCTCTCCCAAACTCAGCATGCCTCCCTTCCCCGCTGCCTAGAGTCTGAACCAGGTGCAAGTGAGAAGAGGGAGTTTTTTCCTTCAGCCACAGACCTGAAAGGGGTTTTTTACAAAGGAAGGGAAGTGATATCAGTATTGCTTGCCCCCTTTCATAGAGGGCAAATGCAGAAGCCCAGACAGGGAAGTGACTTGCGCAGGGTCCGTGACAGAGCTGGGACTAGAATCCAGATTTCCTGAGTCCCAGTCCAGGTCTGTTCACAGGCTCATGCTCCCCCCTCCGCCCCAGAGGCGAGTCTCCTTTTCTTTCACTTCCCCACCCTCCTTCTCAAGCTGGTTCTGCTGCTTCCTCCTCCGTCTGCAAGACCCGCAGGCCAGGTCGGTGTCAGAATCTTGTGCCAGTGCAGTTAGTGAAATGATTTTTTTTTTTATATACAGCGTTTCTGTACCAGCCAAAGCCTTAATGTAGACACAATTTATACTGGCATAAAAGTGCTTTGGCTGCTGTAGCTTGCTTCATTCAGGGAATCGGTAGAAGCTAAACCATCGGTAGCATGCTTTTACCAGTACAGGTGGTACCTACACTAGGAGGATTTGTCGGGATAGCTATATTGGTACAACCTTTTTCCGCTCCTCTCCCCTCCACCCCTTCCAGCCTCAGATGCGACACTGGGGCCGTATAGCTATGCTGGTGCAGCTATACCAACAAATCTTCTCTAGTGTAGTCTAGGACCTGGTCCACACTTGGATCTATGTTGGTTAGGGGCGTGATTTATTTTACTGCCACAGCTAGGTCAGTAGAAACCCTGGTGTAGACGCTATTATGCCATTATAACTGTGCTTACACCAGTTAGAGGAACCAACATAATTGATCAGCTGTACCAGTATAAACCCCTTCACGCCGGCACAGCGGTGTTCGTGCTAGAAGGTTTTGCGGGTCCAACTATACCACTATGACTATACCCTCCTCATGTAGACAAGGCTCAGGCTTCCCTTGCTGCTCTGGGGGTTGCGTATCTCTGCCCTAGGTTCAGAGGAAGCCCTCTGCAGCATGCTTACTCTGAGCCTTTCCCCAGGAGCTGTGTCACTCTGGTGACAATGTCATTGGTGCTAAGTCAGGGAAGTGACTAATGGGTTAAATCCATCCTTGCTCCCGTATCCCGACCCTTAAAAGTAACTTTGGTGGGGCTCTGGAGATCCATAGCACCGAGGCTGCTTCCAAGTGTCGCCTGTTGAGCAAGGTCAGTGGATTCAAGATAGTTGTGATCACTCAGGGGATTATTGCAGGTGGCTCCGTTGGAGCCAATATCAGCGGGTTGGGATATTTCATCCTCACCGGCTGTTTTAGATGCTTTTGATTCTTGCTGCGGAGGGCAGTTGTCGGGCTGGGAGATCTTGGGATTCCGCAGGCGGGCAGACAGCTGGATGTACAGTAGCTATTCCAGAAGTCTACAGGCTCCCTTCTCATTTCTTCTCATCTCTCCCCTTCCAGCCTCTCAGACGGTTACACATGGGACGCTGAGCAGGCCATGATATCCTCTGCGCGGAATCGGCCGCAGCTTTCCAAGGGCAGCTGGAGCAATCTCTCCCAGCCCTGGAATTTCAGTCGCTCCCTTGGAGTTTGTGCTTATGAATGGGATCTGGCAGGCTTCAGGCATGCTCCGTTAACCCTTTCTGGACCAGATGGGCGCAAACAACCTTTCACTCAGACGGGAAGGCACAAACACAGCTCACGGAAAGTGACTTAAATGCTCCGGATGAGTTGTTTGAACCGTCTCAGAGAACTGGGGTGTCCCGGCATGGCTGGGAAGTGTGAGGGCAGAGTAAGGAGTGGGGAAGAGTCCAGCACTGTCCTCTTGCACCCCCATAAAGGATTGGGGAGGGAAGAAGTTCAGTTCCCATCCCTTTCCCCCTACTCATGTATCCTCATAGCTGAGCTGTCTCCTAGCACCCCACCCCTCCCTGTGGCCATGGAAGTCCTGTTCCTACTCGTGCTGTTTCAAGCTGTTTTTGGACACGGTTTTGCCCGAGCACGGTTGTGACGCGCTTTGAGTTTGCACTCGGCGCTAACTTATTCACTCACCCTGCTGGAGCCGCTGCGTGACTTCAGCTAGGTCAACTGCTCCCTCTGTGCATGGGCCTCCTGAGCAGAACTGGGGGAGGTACGGGGGTGTGTGTGTGTGTGTCTCCCACCAGCTGGTCAGACCCAGTGGTGGGAGCTCTCGTGTGGAACAGCCGTGGCCATCCTCCGCCCCGTCATGTTGACTAACCCTGCTCAGTAAGACCAGCAGAAGGTGTGAGATCGAGAGCTGAGGGAGCCTCATGGAGAATGCCTGATCAGCAGCTCCCTCCTGTTCATAAGAAGGGAGCTCCAGTTTGAGCATATCTGCTGGCTGCAGCCATATGGCCCAGGGCGATGGGCGTCTCCTACACAAACCTCTCCCAGAGGGTGTGGGGCTTTATGGGTTAACACCAACACCTTGAATTGCACCTGGAAGCTTATGGGTAGCGCAGAGTCTAATAACTAGCCTAAGTTGCATGCATGTAATTATGCAGAGTTGTCATAGCTGTGTCAGTCCCAGGATGTTAGAGAGAAAAAGTGGGTGAGGTAATATCTTTTATTGGACCAAGCTTGTCTCTCTCTCCAACAGAAGTTGGTCCAATAAAATATATTACGAGAGCCCTGCAAATCTGTGGAAATCCGCTGGATAGCTGCGGACCATGTTTTGCGGATTGCAGATTGGATGCGGATACAAATTTTGTATCCGCACAGGGGTCTAGATGTTACCTCCCCCACCTTGTCTCTCTTGTAAACGGCAGTCGCACTCCCTGAATTGGGTGCTGGTTTAAGTTCTGCCAACTTTGTCTCCTCCAATGTGGTCTTCGTCCCGTCCAGACTAAGTCACAACCATCTAGCTCTCTTCCGAGCCCCAAGTTCCTGCAGACAGCAGTTGTGCATTTCATTGCTCCATCTGGAGTGAGGGAGCAAATGCTGAACGAGAGGGGTAATGACACGGATCTATGGGTTTTAGCTAGCAGGGTTCCCTCTGGTCTTTGTGAAAATGGGCTTAGAACTCTTCAGGAGATGAAGATGCGAGACCTGAACCCAAGTGGTGGATGGAAACCTGCCATCTGGCCTCTCGGCGTCACCTGTTTGGAACTGCGCAAGTCTGGGTGCTGCTTGCACTGGGCTCGTTCCTTGCTTTAGGTCTCCTAGGCGATATTTTGCCTTCCCCCTCCCCGACCTGTTGGAGCCTGAGGACCCGGGCTGAGCAGGAGCACTCTCACCAGCTGCTCTGCAAGTCACTGACCTATTTTCCTGTTACAGTCGAGTGTTTGTGAGCAGGGAGAGGAGGGGAAAGTGAAGCCACGCTGGAACGTTTAGAGTTACTTTTTATCATTCCGCGGGGCACAACGTTAAAGTGTTCAACAGGGCCCAGGAGAAAAGCGGGCTGAGGGCACCAGTCACTGTGGTAGCCTCGTCCTGGTTCGGGTCATCAATAAAAGCAAAGAACTCAGCCAAGTTTCTTTCTCCCTCTAGGTCAATAATTGTCGTTGTAGGTAACTAGCCCTCTGCTTCCCTCATTTGCTACCACATCTGGTTGTGTTCTAATCTCTCTTGGTCGGGAGGCGGGGACAGAATGGAAATGAATAAAACGGGATATTCCCCTGTTGGTTCTGGAGAGCTTTGGGCGCTTACTGGATTTAAGTCGCAGCTTCCGCATGTAGCCTGCTGGTGGCATTGGGATAATAGGTTGGATGGCATCCCAAACCTCCGGGGAGCGGCGTTTTTTTGAGGGGTGGTGTTGAGGTTTAGATCCAATCTGCATATGGAAATGAGGGCATCTGAGCAGGGTCTGAGGAATCCTGGGAGACTGTGCGCCTCCTGTCTTGTCTCTTTTTTTCCCCCTGCCCACCAGCCCGTCTGTGCTGTCACATCTCAGTTTCCTTCTTTATTGTAATGAAGCAAGTTTGTTAGTAAGAAGCAGCCTTGCCGAGGAAAATTCCATTGTTCTATTTTTAGTGGTAACTTGGCTTCTTGAAATAACTTATTTTTCCTCCTTCCTCTGCCTAGAGGCAATGGAGGAATGTTGCCGGGAGCTGAGGGCCTCCTGGAGGGAGAATGGGAGGAGGGTGTCACTGAAGGTTAGGGGGACAGGGCCGAGGCTGCTGTATTTCAGTAGTTATGACTGTATCCGAGTATTGTGTGCCTTAGGCACCTCTGCTGGCTTTGTTCAATGCTTTTGTGGTATAAATTCACTATGTCCTGGTGGAAAGGGGGGTAAATTACGTGTCACTGGCTGCATGGAGCCTGGAGCAGTTGCTCTATTCCCTGTTCCACATGGCCACTCGCGAGCGCTCAGGTCTGCTTTCTCTCATGAACATGAATTAATTCCGTCCCTTACCGCTGCAGATCAATAAATCAATCCCTGTGTGAGGGCAGCTTCCCTCACTGTGCAGCAGATCTTAAAATCTGTGTCGCCCTGATCCTGGGCTGTGGTTTCTGTGAGCCTCCCTCAGTCTTTGGACTAAAAGTAACATTTTTGGGGGAAGAGGGTGGGGTTCAGTTTGCTTCTTCCCAGTTCAAAGGAGGCGTAGAGGGAGTGGTACAGACAAGTTGTCTGACCTGCACATGCAGGAGCATCAGAATTGCAATACAGGGCCACACCAATGGCTTGTCTAATCCCATCTCCAGCACTGGCCAGTACCAGAAGCTAGAGGAAGGCATGTAAACCCCACAAGGGACAACTTTGCATTAACTTGTACATTAGGGGATGTCAAAGGCTGCATTCGTAGCTTGTGCCAAGAGAGGATGGATTACTCCAGCTTTTGAGTGGGAGATGCAAGTCAAGGAGGGGCCTGTGCATTTGCAGTTGGGAATCATTGTCCAAATGTGACAGTATCTTGTCTGCATCCCTGCCTGGACTCTGTTTTGTTCTGGGTCCGTACAGTGCCTAGCGCAACGGGGTCCGTGTCCGTGACTCCTATGGTTCTACTGCTGTGCAAGTAATAATCTGTGTCCAGAGGTCAGAGGGCTGCTCCTTTACCTTTCACACAAATAATGCAAACCGAAACATCACAAGCCTGTGCTGTTATCAAGTTTAGTGTTGAAAACAGTAAGCCAAGCTGCCAGGCCAGCCTCCTGCTGAAAGCACGTGCTCCTCTGAAGCCTGGGAGACTGCTAAGACTGGGACAGTTTGGAAGGATAACGAATTAATGTGAAGCATTTACAGGGCTGGTGGCTGAGCCATGTTTCTGGGGGTCAGAGGTTCAGGGCTGGCCTCTGCCTACCAGGCCGGTGTGAGCTGCAGAAACTCTCACAAAGAACCCGTTGTTAGAGAATCTGTAGAAACATTTCCTAAGCTAGCTGTGAAGACTGGAGATGTTATGGTTTTGCCTCCCCCTCCCCCCCTTCTGCTTTCCAGTCCCAGAGGGAGATGGGCCTTCCTCTCCATGTTGCAAACTTGCTTTCCCTTGAGCAGACCAGGGGCACAAGGTGTAATTCAACCCCTCCATCTGCTCCCTATGACATTCCTGCCTGCACCCCAGACAATGGTGGGGGGAAGGATCATTGTTGTAGAACAAATGGACTGTTAACATAACACCTGCTTTTGTCACTGTGGTTTTTAGAGGCGCTGGAGCAATTTTGGCTCATCCGTTCCTGGACAAACAGCTGTTGTGGGGTGAAAGTGGCAACTGGCCTCCGGGATTTGTTCCATTTCAAATGAAACTGATATGGTCTGCATGTGTCTGTCTCTCCCTAGGCTGCTTGGGAGCCTGTGGTGATCCCAGCTGGGTTGTGGATTGAGGAGGGCGGGCAGGAGGGAGGCGAGTTGATCCCATCCCTGTTGGAGCTGTGGCTGCCAGAAGGACAGGGACCAACTTCCACTACGAATTCCTCTATTCTACTATGCTGATGCTTTGTCACTGCCTTTTCCTCTGTTGGTAAAATTTGTACCAGAGGGAAATGATTTTACTCCAGTGCCAACCTGAATAACTCAGTGCATTATGCTCACTGTTCAGAGTGAAATATACCACACAGGTTCTTTTAAGGGGGAGGAAGCATCCCGACCTGCTCTGTGGTTAGATCCCACAATGCCCTGTCCTGTCTGCTATGAATAGCCCCTTCCCTACGTGCTGTGCTGACCTGCCTACTGATTTGTGTTGCAGAGAGACACGTGGGGTTGCTGCCCTGGGTTTGTGAGTCACTGGGGCTGATGCTTTCAGGGTGTACCCCCTGGGTTAATGCTAACTTGCCAGACCCTTTTCACCCAGACTAGCCCTGCAATCTTTTTGGCTTCTGTTATAAACTGGGATGGAGCAGTCATGCTTGTGGGGCCTGCTGGGGGGGCTGCAGATCTGGGGTGTATGGAGTTTCATCGTTCTAAGGCCAGGAGGGACCATTGGGATCATCTCGTCTGACCCCCTGTACAGCACAGGCCAAAGAACATTCCCAAATTAATTCCTAGGGCAGAGCTTTTAGAAAATCATCCAGGCTTGCTTTAAAAATTGTCAGTGATGGAGAATCCACCATGACCCTTGGTAAATTGTTCCAATGGTTCATTACTCTTAGTGTTAAAAATTTATGCCTTATTTCCAGTCTGAATTAGTCTAGTTTCAACTTCCAGCCATTGGATCGTGCTAGACCTTCCTCTGCTAGGTAGAAGAGCCCATTATTAAATATTTGTTCGTCAGGCAAGTATTTATAGACTGTGATCAAGTCACCCCTGAACCTTCTCTTTGTTGAGCTAAATAGATTGAGGTCCTGGAGTCTCTCACTTTGAGGAGAGCCCTCTGCGACTGTGGGCAGCTTCTGAATATCTGTCTATCTACAGCAGGGGTGAGCAAACTTTTTGATCCTAGGGCCACATCAGGTACAGAAATTGTATGGAAGGCTGGGGGAGGCTATGCCTCCCCAAACAGCAAGGCGTGGCCTGGCCCCTGCCCCCATTCCAGCCCCCCAGAACTCCCACCTCCATCCAAACCCCCCCCCAGCTCCCCACCCCTGACTGCCCCCTGGGACTCCTGTATCCTATCCAAACACCCCTGCTCTCTGCCCCCTGACCATCCACCGGGGACAGGTATCCCATCTAATCTCACCCCCTGACTACCCCCGGGACCCCCGCCCCATCCAATCTCCCCTGCTCCCCTCCCCAGACTGCCCCCCTGGAGTCCCCCCGGCCCCTTATCCAACCCTCCCTGCTCTCCCTGCCCCATGTTACCTGTGGGGTGGGAGAAAAGGGGGGCTCAGTCCTTTCCCTATGTGTTTGGCTTCTCTCCCTGGCAGTCGGGCAGGGTTCACTCCCTGTCTGGGCTTCGCTGCTGGGGACAGGGGCCAAGCATGCTGGAGGTGGAGGGGGACCCGGGTTTGCTCTGCCCCTGTCCCTGGCAGCAGGGCCCAGGCCCCTTGACCGCCGCTCCTCACCTCTCCCCCCCCCCCCCCCCCCGAACTCCCCCTGACCGCACCACCCTGGTGCACCAGGTCTGGTGGCGCTGTAGCCATGCCGTCCAGCCGGAGCTGCAGCCACGATGCCCTGGTGCTGGGGGAACCGTGACTGCGAAGGAGGGAGGCGGGGAGGGGCCAGGAGTAGCCTCCGCCCCGCTCACCACGCGGTGGGGGAGTTGGGCTGGCTCCTCTGCAAGCCTGTCCTGACCCCGCTCCCTGGCAGGGGAGCTCGGGGGGCCAGAGGGGAGGGTCCTGCGAGCCGAATGTGGCCCGCAGGCCATAGTTTGCCCCCTCTGATCTACAGTGTTTGTTCGTGTGCCCATCTCTCGTGGTATCCACACGTCATGCGCGTTGCTAAAGAATAACAGCGGTTCAGGCGGAAAGGAATGTCCCTGCTCTGCTGTCCCTGCTGCTTCGAGTCATTCTCGCGGGTTTGTCTTCAGGAGCAACGCTATCCGTGCCTGTCAGGAGCTGTCTCTTGTATGGCACCCTAGAGGGGGCAGCTCTACAGGTTCATCCTGTCCTCTAGCGACGGGGCAGCTTGGAGGCATGCTGCGGCCTGGGGCCGGCCACTGAGTGTGTGCGTTGTTCTCTGACGCAGTTGTTCAGGTGTCTCCTGCTTTGCGTGGCTTGAGGAAAGATGGGAGAGGGGTCATCGATGGCTGTAATCTCAGAGAAGGGTTTTGTGGTTGATAAAACTAGAATCGCCAGAACGGGACCTCTCAACAGCTGTTTGCGCCGTTATTTAATCTGACAAAATCCTTTGGAAAGGAATTAGGAGGAAATATGAAGCAAGCGACAAACCAGCATCCAGTGCCTTGGACACCACTCATTTCAGTGTGTAAAAATAGTCTGTTACTGTACAGTGATCCACGAACCTTCAGCACCAGCGGCTATGAACGAGGAGGTGAGGCACTGACAGCATCAACTGCCAGAGCAAAGCTCAGTCCATCCAGGTCCTGAAATGCTGGTTATTGTGTAATTCTGCAGAGGTACTTGGTATTTACAGCCTGAGTAAGCAGGCAAGGTCCCTGCCCTGAAGAGTTTACAGACTAACTCAGAGACTTTCTGGAAGGAGCAGGAGATAGGGAGGAGTGGGAGCCTATTCTGAGTGCCAGGGCTGCATGCAGGAAGGTGTAAGGCTGAGTAGGAGAAGGGGAGATGAGGGGACCAGTAAGGAGTGGGAGAAGTTATGGTGCATAGGATGGATTTTTTGATTCCACCTCATTCCTTCTGCCCCGCGCTTCAGGGCTCTTCAGCAAACGATCGCGTGTTTGTTCTCTCCATCTCTCTCGGGGTGGGTTTCATTTGATTGTTTTGCATTTGGTTGAGTTTATATTTGATCACATTTCTCCTGTTCAGTTCCACTCTGGCCTCTGTTCTGCTGAAGGCGTCGAGTTACGAAAGGGGAACGTGCGGCACGCTCCAGAGCTTACCCTCAGTCGCATTCCACTCAGATCACTCCAGGCTATTATTTGTTGCCAAAATTCTTCGAAAACAAGTAAATCTCCTTTTTGATTTTGTAACTCTTTCGCCATCCATGCACGAGGGAGCATCTCCCTGAAGCATATGGTTAGCGATGCGGCCTTATCGGATTTCCATCCACAAGGCACAAGACAGGAGAAGATAAGCAACTGGCAAGCTTTTAGTGTGCTTCTTTATTACAATACTTTGCCCCTTTGATGACACGCTTCACATCCAACTCTTTCTTAGCACTTTATAAACATTTGTCATTCTTACTCCCTGTTAGCCAGGGGTCCTTATTGCCATTTTATTGAATCACTGAGAACCAAAGTGACTTTCCCATGGTTTTCCCAGTGACTGCAAGACCAATGGTTGCAACAGAACCCAGGAGCCCTGTATTCTGACTAATAAGTGCATTCCCTCCCTCCTCCTCCTCCTCTTTGACATTGCACCCATGAATTTTGCTTTCCTTTTTACAGATACATACAGACATAAAAAAATAAAATAAAGAAACTTCTCCCCAGTCCACTTATCAGTCAGCTGTGCTCTTGTGTGCAATATCTCCAATACAAATGGTCCTTGAAATCCAATGCCTGTGTGTGGGAGGGGGAGAGAGAGAGGTGGATGGGGTAGAGCCAGCCAGTTACATGCAGAAGGTTGGTCTGTAGTTTCGTGGCTAATTTGCACAAAGGGGGCTGGCTTAGTCTGGGGAGGTTTTAATGCACTTCATCAAATAAGAAACCACAAAGGGCCCTAATGCAGTGAGGCTCTTCGGTGACATCACTACGGAAGGGTGGTCAAAGTACAATTCTTGGGTGAGTGACTGGCTGTGGATGCGGAGCAGAGAAGAGGAGGATCCGAGACAAATCAGGGTCTCTGCTTTCTCAGCATTGTGGCGCTATGGTCACAACTCCTCACGGCTGAAGCGGGGCAGGCTCGGCAGGGCAATGAATGCGGAGAAGTACAGGAAGTTCCTGGATGGGCTCAACAACCTGAAAGGTATTTGTAGACCTCCCTGCTGGGCATGCAGAAGGGGAGAGGCAGCTGCACCAGCACCCACTGAGTGTCTGACTGTCTCGTCCTTTAACTTGCAGGGCTAGGGGGTGTTCGCAACCGGTGTTCTTGGGGCTGAATAGAAGACAAACAGTTAATGAACAGGATTGTAGGAGGGGGAGCAGAGCGTAAGGAGTTCTGCTCTAGTGTATTCCCTGGGTCCCTGGCCGTGTCGGGCCACCTGCTCTCTGTCATGCATTGGGGAAAGCCAGTCCTCCTGGGAGACCAGGGACTTTCTGGCTTCTGTTTAAGGCAGCTGTGCATTCTCTTACCATAGGAAGCAAGCAAAGGCCTTACTGTGCATCAGCCTATGACCCTGTCTTATTTCTTGCGTCTGTCTCTTGTATTGATTCTTAGTTAGCAGTCGATGCATCTGATGAAGTGGGTTTTAGCCCACGAAAGCTTATACCCAGATGCATTTGTTAGTCTCTAAGGTGCCACAAGGACTCCTCGTTGTTTTCGTTAGCAGTGCGTCAGAGTTGAAACATGGAGCTCTCCAGTGGCTGAGACAAGCGGAGGCTGCGTTAGAAATAACAGCCACACACACACACACAAAAGCTCTATTATTGTAACTCTTTGACGAGTTGGATGTGGAGTGCAGACCGAAGGGAGTTAGTGGGGAGAGGTTCCACAGAGTCCCCTGCCGCACTCAGGGTGGTTTGTACAACTTAAATGAAGCGAGCTCTCTCCCCCCCGTGGCTTTGTGTCTTCTGCTGGTGTGTTAACACATCTTTGAGGATGTGTTAACCAGGCGCCTCTATGTGTGTGACTGCATCTTGGTGTGGTTAGGGGATGTGTCAAGCTCTGCTCTGAATCAGAGCATGGCGGGCAAAGGGAGGAAACAGGCGCCTTGGATTTGCAATTTAGCACCCACTCTAGTTCCTTTCGCTTCCTATCTGGACTGGTACGTCCCCCGTTACTATAGTGTTGAATGCCTCACAATCTGTAATGTGTTTCTCCTCCCAGTGTCCCTGGAAGGTAGGGCAGTGCCATTACTCCCATTTTACAGGTTGGAAGCCAAGGGACAGAGAGCCCGAGTGACCTGCACCACGTCACAAAGTCATCGAGGGTGGAGCAAGGAATTGACTCTGGGTCTTTCACGTCTCAGACTAGCACCCTAACCACTGGGCCATCCTTCCTCCCTCCACAGAGAAGCCTGAATGTTGTGATTTTCCCTTTCCAACTGCACAGGGCAGAATGCTCAACTTCCCCTAGCGATTTCCTTTCCTTCAGCCACTGACTGACTGTCAGCTCTGTTTCCCTTCATCCTAAGGTTGATTGGGGAGGCTGGGAAAGGAATCGGTTAACTGGATATTTGATCGGGCTCTCTGGGGCCTCTGACAGCAGGTGGCTGATAGGCAGCGAGAGAGACGAGGTTCCCCATAGAGAGAAAGTGACTGATGAAGCAACCTAGCCTACAAGTGAAAGGAAAGATGGGGGAGAGGTGGCTGTGTTTGTGGTGGCTCTCCAGATGATGGTGGTGGTTCGTAGTCTATGAATTGGGGGCGGGACACGGAGGCGGTACCTGGGATTCAGGATGTCAGCCTGCACTTGGAGGGAGCTGGCGAGTTTTTGCCAGTTCCTGTAGGAACTGCTACTTATCCTTGTTTTCTTCGCCCACAGCAGCTCACTCCTGCATGTCAGTCACGATACAGCCGGGGCATCTCCCTGGTTCAGCAGTGTAGCCTGGCCCCGGGGGAACAGCCCGGGCATTTCTCTCTGGAGCCAGCAGCGGATGCATGCTTAACTCTCCCGCCCCTCCGTTTCCTGCTGATTGGGTGTGGGCAGAGGGACATCCCGCAGTAGGATCTGACTTGGTCCTGGCCTGTGGCAAAGCAGAGTGCGATAGCTGGGGCTGGGTAGTCACCCTGTCTTTATTCCGGCTATGGTCAATTGGGTGGGTTAGGGAGGTAGCAGCGCTCTGAGCTTTGTGGCACTAAGCAGGAGGGTGTGGATGGGCCTTGGGATTTAACCAGAGAGAGGGGAACAATTCCGGTGGGGTTCAGCTGCCTGTCCGCCCGTGGCGGTTTTATTAGATTCTCCCTTTACAGCACTTCCTCTGTACTTCTGGGCTTTCCCAGCTGATCCTGGGGCCTTGTGTAACAAGTGTGAGTGAATTCCATGTTTAACTTAGCAGGGAGCCAAGGGAGATGTCATTGCAAAGGCTCTCGGTATCCTCACCTACTTTCCCTTGCTTGGCTGTACAGGCTCTAGGCCCACAACTGCCAGGGTTTGGTGTTGATCACATGAGGAGTTAAATCCAACCCCCTTCGTGCTGCGACAGCTGCCTGAGTTATCGTGTCCAGGAGTAACGTAACGCACGTTTTTATGCTGGTGCAGTGTCCATCATAAATTTCTCCTTATCCTCTCTGCAGCTGGCATTGGGAATCCATGTAAAACGAACCCCATACTGCTCGCTGCTGAGCGAGGAGGCGCTGCAGCTGAGGCAACAGGCGGACCCCTCGCTGGCTCTGTCTCCCACCCCCCGCGGCCAGCACGCTTCCTCCCATTCTTGAGCGCTTAAGCAGCTGTAGCACAAATGGGCGTTGGGCTGGGCCAGGGTGCTGCCTTGCTGTCGGCTTCAGCTGGCTGCCTTGAGTTCTTAGGTCATTCTTTCGGGAGTGGGGGCGTTTCTCCTTCTTAGCTATCTCTTTCCCTTGCTTCTTGAGCCTCCCCCTTCTCATAAGCCTGGCTGCTGCTGCTGCCTCTGAGCTGTTGGGAAAGGTAGTGGGGTTCCTGCTGAGTTTTGGGGGAGATCAGGCCTCTGTCAGGTTACTCCTGTCCAAGGCCCTTCATTGGAGCATTGTCCTGTCGAACCTTGCAGCCCGTTCTTGGAGTACGGCGTAGAGAGAGAAGTGGAGGACGCTTTGGCCGAGCTCACGTCAGCAAGCTGTTGCGGGTACTCGAGTCATGTGTTTCCATCCTTGTTCTGGGGCTCACTGCTAAAAACACTCTGATCCTCAGATCTTGTTCCCCGTCTCTTGATTAGAGCAATGCAAAACATACAATTGATTTGTCAAATTTAACCCATTTGTGTGGGAGAATTGCAGGCGAACGTAGATTTATTTTTTTATTTTATTTTTTTTAGAAAAATATATTTTTTTAAAACAAATTTGTTGGTTGCTGGGAAGTATTCAGCTATTTCACAGACATAATTCAGCCTCTGGGCCACTCACAAACCAATCAGCAGGACTGCTATTTTGAATATTTGCTATTCAGGCTGCATTATTGATCATCAAGGTCCCACAGTATTTCAGCTCCTTGACCAGATGACTCCCAAATCTTTAGGCAGCTTTCAAGGTAACTGTACTAATGCTTCGTGTGTGAGCAGTGCCACCAATTCATGTATGCGCAGGAACACGCCGTGCTTTCCTCTTTTCACACACCTTGCTTTTGCAAACCAAAATGTGCTTGTACAAGTAGCAATAAAAAGGGTCAAGAATCCTGCACAGAGCAGATCTGGGGTTCTTATTCCACCAAGCGTCTGCCTGTTTTGTGTCTGGTGTCCGCCCGGCCCTGCTTCCAGGAGGGTAACAAACGCACCTGGTTTTTACTGTGCCCCCTTCTCCCGTCATCCTCTGGAGACATTAATGCCAGTTTGAGGAACAGGTAGATATGAAGAGCCCCACAAAGGCTGAGAGGAGGAGGTGGAGAATAACGGATGACTATAAAGGATCTATTAAGAAAGTGAAAGAATTTCCTTTGTGGCTGTGCTCAGTGCTTTACTGTTGTTCTGTATTCAGGTGCCATGGTGATGGGGCCCTTAGAAGTACCGAAGAGGACAGATACAGACACATGCTTGTCTTACTGTAGTTATTTTGTTTGTTAGTACCCAGAGTCTTCCTGTCTGTCTGCTCCGAGGTATTTGTAACGCACCCATTGCCATGGTATCTCGGTGTTAGCTGTAGTGCCTGGGTGCTCAGTGACCAAATGCTCCCATTGTGCTGAAACGCGGCACTCGGCCTCTTCCTGTCGCTGCAGAGTTGGGACAAAGCTGGTGAAAAGCAAGTTTTTATTGCTGGCGAGCTCCACCATCTCTATTCATCTGCCAGGGAGGTACAAGCAGCAGCGGATATTGGGGTTGGGAGCATTTCATATGTAAATGTCCGTGAGTGCAGTTCTCTGACCCCGGGCAAGTTGCCAGCGCAGCTCTCGGTGATGCAGAGTTTGAGCAAAGGGCTGGAACGCTTCCCCTCTCCCCTGAGACCCAGGGCCTGCTTGGCCTGGAGAGATGCTGGAGGTGGTAGCACGGCTAGCTCCCTTATTGAAGAGTGGCTCCATTCCCGCCCCGCTGGGGACGATGGATGCCTGTTCCTTGACATCTCCGAGCCATGCGGAGCTGGGATGAGCCTTTTGCCTCAGTAGCCACTGAAGTTCTGATTTGGTGCTTTTTGAAATGCATCCAGCTGTCTGCCTTCTCTGCCTGGGAGGAGAGAGGGAGCCCTGCCTTTCAGGCAAGGTGGAAGAGATGGGCTGTCCCTCTGAGCCTGCCTGCGGTGTCCTGTTTCCTTCCCTTGTTGGAGCAGGGGGCCAGAGGAAACAGGTTTTCCTTTAATAGCCTCGTTTGTTCTTAGACTGGAGGTTGTTTTGGAGAGTGGATTGGATAATGTGTAAGTCAAGGAGCCTTCCCTGAAAATGTCCTGTCTCACATTTCCCAGTGCAGCCGATGGACGCTGCCCAAGGTGACTGCCGCCACAGACTTAGCTCAGGGAGGCTGACTACGAATTTATTACAGGGTTAATTTTATCTCCGATGTCACAAGCAGCAGTTTCACTTTCTCAGAAGCTTGTGGCTTGCTGGCAGCCAAATGTAAACAGGCACTTTCCAGGCCTTTCCCAGCATGCCTTGAGAATTGTCCGAATAACTTGCTCACTTAATTGGTCAGCTACAGATGGACGGGCCGAGGGTGGTGGGCGGCAGTGGTTGCTGGCCCAGGAAAGTTTCTGATTTTTCTCCACGACTAGCCCCCCGAGCGTGGAATTAGGGTCATACGGGGGTGTTCACATACCCAATCCACTCGCACCTGGGCAGTGATGGAGCGGGCACTGGGGACAGCTGAACAGCACTGACAGTCCAAACTTATAGTGTTTGTAAAAGTTGCCAGAATGACGTTGCCTGGAGACTGCCGTCCGTGCACAATGCATACCAGGCTCCCCTACCAGCGTGCGTCATCCTGTCCTGGAGGGGACCACCTCTTGGATGGAGATGTGATGGTCTCTATGGCCTGCTCAGCCCTCTCTCTCTCTCTGATGAGGTCAGTGGCAGATTAGCCACTGGGTGAAAGGGGTCCGTACCCAGGGGCCCCTGGCCGACTTGGGGAGGCCCCCCGCACCCCAACCCACTCTGCCCGTCCACCACGCACCCTGACCCAGTTCCCCAGCAGGAGTGCCAGGCCTGCGGGGGAAGCTCCCATGCCCCGACCTAGTTCCCCGGCACACCATGCTCCCTAGCAGGAGCTCCAGGTGGGCTAGGGAAGCCCCCATGCCCCAACCCAGCTCCCTGGCAGGAGCACCGGGTGGGTGGAACAGGGCAAGCCCTGCCCTGAGCCCACTCCCCGGCAGGAGCACTGGGCGGGCTGGGGAAGCCCCCGCGCCCTGACCCAGCTCCCTGGCAGGAGTGCCAGGTGGGGGGACTGCAGGCGGAAGGAGTGGGGAGGGGCCTCCACTTGCTCTGGCCCAGGGCCCCACAAATCCCTAATCCAGCGCTGGTTGAGGCTGATAGCAAAGGGAGGCATTGGCGGTGGCATAGGCTCTGGCTTGAGACCCCCGAGCCACTTTCACAGAAGCCACCGAACAGCCTGCAGATGGTCATGACTTTGTTGCCGCAAGCTGGATTTGACCTGGGGACTGAGAGGTGAAAGGCTCTGTCTCTCCTCTTCAGGTCCCCTTGCACGGCACTTTTTAGCCTCTGCCTGAGCGGGATCTAAGGTCACAGTCGAACCTGCGTGTTCTTCAGAGCGAGAGCTGTTCTTCTCTTCCTCCTCCCCCATGATTCGAGTGACAAGAAGGAATTCTTCTATAAAATGTGTCCCTGTGTCTCTGTGAATCTGCTGCTTTCAGCCCTGCTGCTAAATCTGTGCCTTGTAGCACTGGAGAGGGGTCAGAAAGGTAACCAGTAGTTTCTGATGAGAGTCACTCGCTCCGTTTACGTGTCCTTGGAAGAGGAGACTGCCAAATGCTCGGAGTGATGCTAGAGGGGGCCAGTAGCAGCTCCCCTGTGCCATTCAGGGTTCCAGGATGAATCTGCTGTCATGAGGGATGAACCCCCCCATCTGTTCTCCGGCGACAGCACCATATGTTCAACATGGTGTCCCCTTTACAAGCCTAGTTGTCAGGCACTGCAGAATCCTGCTTTCCCCCAGATCCATCTCTGTGGAGAGAGAGAGAGAATAATAATACCTAGACCAGCAGATCTCAGAGCACCTGGCCAAAGGAGATAAGTATCCTTACCCCATTTTACAGAAGGGGAAACTGAGGCACAGAGCCATGAAATGACTTGCTCAGGGTCATCCAGCCGGCCAGTGGTAGAGCTGGGAATAGAACCGAGGTCTCCTGAGTCCCAGTCTGGGGCTCTATCCGTTGGGCCAACAAAATAACATGTCAGCTACTCACACCAAACAACTACTTGGTTGGACTTGCTCCTCTTGTTTCCAGCAACTCATCTGCTCAAAGCTGACCTTCCAGAAGTGGCCCTCCTTTGATACGCCTCAGTTGTGTGTCATGCTCCAGGCTCAGGGTAATGGGTGACAATAGCCCTGATTAGTCTTGTGTGTCCTGGCTGCAAGCAATTCTAGCAATAATAGCTGGGAGGGCGATGGGCAGGCCACGTGGCTGCGGTTGTACCTAGCTGTGATTTGGAGCGCTGAGGTTTCTTAGGCGTCTCTTGCTCATTCTGGGAGTGTGGACACGGTGGAATTGTGAATCCAGCATGAGGAGGGTGTTCCTGGGTCTGCTAATAGTTGTAACAGAATCAAGGGCAGTGGTGGAAGCCTCATCTTTTGGGCATTGACCAGTCGGCTGGTTGAAGCACTGGAACATTGTAGGCAGTAAATGCTGCAAGTAACCTCTTGGGAAATGAACTGAGTCGCCCATTCGGTTTCTTCTGTGAAGAACATTTTCTTTGTCTTAATGCCTTAGTGGAGGGGAAAAAAGGGAGCATGGAATCCTGTCCGTCTGGGCCACTCTGATCCTGACACACAGCGAGAAGTTGCATTCTGACTTGGCACTGAATTCAGCCACTGAAAGCCCCAGAAGGGGAGCGGGGTGGTGCTAGCTGAATGGCTGGCAAATGGGGAGGGGAGAAGGGGGAAAGAGAGTGGCAGGGGGCAGGTCAGGCCATCTCCCCTGCGTTCTGGTGTTCCCATCAGTGTTTACTTTGGGCCGGTCATGTGATAGCTTCCTTGACTTGGAGCGCTGGTCCTGTGTCTGCAGTTGAGCCACGCAAGGTGCCGGTGAGCGATAAGAGGTCTGAGCTGGAGATCTCTCCGAGCCAACGCTGGGTGGGGCCCATTTTTCTCTGAAACATGGCACGCAATTCCGGCTTGTTCTACCCCAGCATTGTGTACTGGTGGGACTGGGCGTTATGGAGGAGAGTCGAGTGTAACCCCCGCCTAGCGTTCTGATTGGGGAAGGGCAGGAGAGAGAGAAACGGGAATTCGACTGCTTGCTGCGGCTAGACGGATGACGATGCCCATCAGCACTGGGGACGTGCACCTGCCGTATCCTGTCTGCTCAGTTGTTTGCTGTCCCCGCTCACCGTAGTATCTGAGCAGCTTTCATGTGAAAACAGGACAAATAGTTGATGCAGGAAAAATTCACCTAATGTGACAGAGGAAGGAGCTGAGTCACTTGCTTGTTGCCTGGTATTTTGGACCAAATCTAACAGATGTCGCCTGTACCACATAGAGTGATTTCTTTTTTGCGGGGAGGCGATAAAGTGATGGGGTCTTGGATGCAGGCAGAGGGGCGCCTGTCAAAACAAAGACGAAATCTCAGAGTGACTTTGAGCTTTTATTACGGTTTATTGTGTGCCTTGCGAGGGTTAAGTTCCATCCTTCGCAGGCCCTGGAAGGTGTGAGCGTACTGCCATGACGGCACTCTGCAGGCTCCTGTGTTCCTGGCAAGGTGCTCACCGTGTCTGGGTTCCAGAAAAATCTTGATGATACTCTGGATCCCTGGTGTAAATGCTCCAGATGGGGAAGATATGCGCATCCTGGAAGGGTCTGGCTGAGCCCTGCAGGAATGTGCCATGTTCTGGAATAGGGCTAGGGGGACTGGTTCAGCCGATGCTGCTCTAATGAATGATGCTGCACTGGTGCTCTGACAAAACAGGCAGGGAAATGTTAGCAACTAGATTATTTAATTTGTTTTTTAATGGCGATTAAGTTTCGCTGCAGGAGAGCGGATCTGCAGGGAATGGAGATTTCAGCCCTTTTTATTTATTTTTTAATCTCACATTCCTCGCTGCCATGACACTTCAAGGCCTAGTTCAGAGAGGAGCTGACTCTAGCAGCTGGAGATTAAATACAGTTGAAAACTTGCTGTGAAGTAATAAATGAAGCCCAAGCTGAGCAGCACATACTCAAACAAAGGGGGCATGTTTCTGCTTCTGCAGAACAAGTGTGGAAAGAACAGGACTTTCCATTTCAGTCAGAGATGATGCAAGAGTCTGAACCTTTAACTGGCATCTTAAGTCAGATGCCAATGTGCTGATGCCTTGCGTTTAGACAACCCTTTTTCAAGCCAGAGCAGTTACAGACTGTGTATACAGGGCTGGCTTTGCCTACCTCTGGGACACAGCAGCTGTTTAACAGCGTAGGCCACGAAGGGTATGTCTACACTGCACACTAAGCCTTGGCCTGTGGGACCTGGCCTTGTGGACTTGTTGATTCCAAGCCTGTGTTTGAGTGTTCACACTGCATTGCAAACCCGGGGTTACAATTGCTGGACCTGGGTCCCACAGCCATGCCGGTGTGTACCTACAGCACTACGCAGACCTTCTGACTTGGGTCTGCAGCTTGACCTGTGTCCACACTGCAAAATGACAGGGCTTGGACTCCAGTCCGAGTGGGAATCAGGCTCTGACCCACCCCCCAACCAGGCCTAAAGCATGGGTCCTGATTGCTTGATGACCTGAGTTAGACTGATTTGTGTGTGGACAGAATGGGGCTTGGGCTCAAACCTGAGTCGCAGTGCAGGCGTAGTGCACAGTGTAGACATGTCTGAAGTGAAGAAGAGCACAACATTCCAATTAGTCACAGATGCAATAGAATTTGGCCAGGCCTTCAAGTTTTGACACCCGCTCTTCCAAGAGTGGCCTGCTTTCTTTTGTGATTCCTGGCTCCTTGCTGGCGTATTGGTTCAGTACTGACTCAAAGGGAGGGAAGAGTGCCACCTATTAAATCACCAGCATCTTCCTGCAGGTCTCCCATCGAAGCAGTAACCGGGTTGGACACTGCTTAGCTTGTGAGGTCTAATGAGACCACAGCTCAAGGTTTTATGGATGCTTCCAATTTATTAGTAAGGGAAAACAAGAGCCCCACAGGAGTGCGTGGGTCTTTTTTGACCTCCCTTTCAGGTTGACGCTTTGCACATCTTGCATCCTGAGCAGGTTTCATGTATGTTGTGAATTTTCCCACATGCTGTTCTACCCTTCACTTGAAGATCAAACCCTCTGCTCAGACCCAGGTTTAGGATGCACAGCTGGAGCTTGTGGAAGGGCAGTGATGGAGTTAATGACGTTCTGCCTGTTACAGGAGACCTTCTGTCAGCTGTCCTCTGTTGGTAGGTCTCTTAAAAACACACGTAAGCGCGCACATGCTGTCTCTTCACTTGTTACATTGCACCCGTGTTTCCAGACAAACTGCAAGTGCTACCCTCTTGTCTGAGAGGTGGGCAAGGGGAGAAGGTTCTGCTGGGGCTGGAGGAGGGTAAGGCCCCTTTCCCAGACAGGGTTGTCAGCACAAAAAGTTGTTAGAGGGCAGCGTACTTTTGCAAAGAGGCAGAAGTGATTTTTGACTCGCCAAAGTGCCCTGTGTGTTCTGGCTGAAGTGGGCTTCCTGTGTGGAGCGCAGTATAAATATACAAAGGAGCAAACGCACCCAAAACAAAGTGCAGATAGTTCCCACAAGCCTAACATTTTCATATTTCTTTCGCTGCCAAGAAGCCTCTGGTCGGCGTTAGAATAACAGGCCTGTTTGTGCAGACACCAGGCCTTTTGTTAGCCAGCAGAAAAGGGGTTTTGATTCAAGCAGTCTCTCTCTTTCTCCTGGCTTTCCTGTTTCCTAAGCTGCTGTGGGAAGGTTGCTGTGGAAAGCCTGGCTCTGGGCGACCTCTGAAGATCCTGCATTGAGAGACACTGCCTCGATAGCATGGGGAGGGAGGGAAGCGGCCTGACATTACTTGCCAGTTCATTCAACCCTGTTGGGGTGGAGGGAGGATAGAAGGGAGCAAGTGAAGGTGGGAATGTCTTTTTTTGAGATTCCTCAAGTCTACCTGCTCCTGGCAGCTGGAGTGCAGAGGACTGTGCTCTGGATTGGATATCTAAAGCCCTGTCCTCAAGAAGGGGGTCTGGCTTGTTCTCCCCCAAGACAAGGGGGATTACGATGCTCATTGGGTCAGCCATGGGACAGTTCAGATAGGACCCTCCAGTGTGAAGGCCCTTGGTAGGCCAGAAGGGGATTCAAGGAGGCACCATTTTCTCTCTGTTGTTTGGCTTGAATGTGCCATTCTGGACCTGGACGGGAACCGGGGTGCTTTGGGCTGAGTTTGGATCAGTTTCCTTATCTTAGCTGGCCGCATGGCGGAAGCAGCCGAGTCCAGCTAGGGGGCTGTTAACTGTACCTTGTGGTGACCTGTCTTTGCATTAATATTCTGAGGCTTGGGCTAATATTCTGAGCACAGGCCTGAGCGCCAAGAGCTCCCACGCTCTAACCCTGGCTCTGGCACTGGCTCCCGCTGTGGCTGGGAACAAGTCACTTCTCTACTTTTGCATCATTTTTTTCCATCTGGGCCTGGCAGGGGCCTGGGGGGGATTACCTGGCCAATAGCTGCACAGTGTTTTGAAGCCCAGGTGCTATATAAATGCTAAGTAGTAGTATCTTTATTACGGTGTGGATTGAAAAGATGGGCGGTGCCTCTGGAAAAGTCCCGTGCTTCCTGCTTTCCCCTCCTCTAGAAGAGATGCTGAGCCAACCAAAGTAGCGTGAGCACTGGGAGAGTTGGCTGTGGTGCCCAGTGTTTGTTTTGCACATGTGTGTGGCACGGACTTGTGCAAGTGGGTGCTCTCAGTGCAGCCTCCTGTGGGTGCTTTTTTTGCTCAGCAGGACGGATGAGCTCACAAACCCCACAAGCAGGAGCATTATCATCGTAAACGCAGTTAATTGAGGCAGGAGGAGCTACGCCAAAGCATTGAAAATAGCACAAGTGGCTGGTCTCAGACCTCCTGCCTTCCAGAGGGACCCCCCCAAGCTGGCAGCTTTCAAAGCTCTGGTGAAAGCTGCGATTAGTTTCTGGAGATCGAGGCCTCTGAGAGCCACACAAAGGATCAGACTTTGCTGCCGCTTTCTCGGAACTTAATTAATTCCCTGTCAGTCTGCATCCCTCTTGTCTCCAGATTCTGGCACTGCCCTTCCCTCCCCCATCAGCCTGTTTTTTTCTGTGTTCCTGTGTGCATCTCGAGCCCCTTCACCCTTTCTTGCCCTCATAGCATGCATCTTGCTGTACTCCTCCTCCTCCTCCTTCTCTTCCTCCTCCTCAGCATGTTCTCCCCTCTTCTTGCTCACTGTCATCCTGCATCTGTGTATTACTGTCTGCATCCAGCCCTCCCTCCTCTCTGTCACTCCACATCTCCCTCTCTCTCCCTCCGGGTCCAGAGCCCCCTCACTTCTTTGCTGTCTCTTTTTCTCAACCTGCTTCTTTCTCTTTATCCCTGTGTGCACAGAGGACTCCCCCTCCCCTTCCTCCTCTGCTCATTTCATTGGGTTGGAAGCCAACTTCCCCTGACCTTTCTTTGTGATTCCAGGGAGTAGATGGAGACCTGGGGTGAATAGCCAGGAGTTCCTTGACACTATTTGATGGGCAGACATAGCGCGTGACTTCCTGCCAGCTCAAGCATTGTCAGAGCTAAGGAACAAGAGGGGGCTTGGGAGATACAAAAGGGCTTAGTCATAAAGACTGAACTCCGGCATCGGCAAAGAAATCTAATGGGTCTATGTGGTAATCTGGGGTGGTGCAGAGCTCATAGATGCATAAAGTTTAAGTCCAGAAAGGGACCATTTGCTCATCTAGCCTGGATTCCTGTATAGTGCAGACCATTACATTTCATGCTGGAGGGTGAGGGTTGAGGCCCGTGCGATTTCAGAGGGGACCCAAAGTGAGACGACCATCTTGCAGGTTTCCTAACTCCTGTGCAGTAATCCGGGATGGTGCAGGGCTTGTGGCCAGGAACAGTTTGCCAGGCCTTTGCAGTCCGAGAGAAGATGACCCAAGTCCTGGCTTGGGAGAGATGCAAGCCGTATGCAGGGATCCTGGAGACGCTGTCTGTGTTGTGGGGAAAGCCGCAGTGGTGTGGGGAGGCGCTGCTGCACCGAAGTGGGGTGGGCACTTGGAGGTCTTTGGGCAGTGGCTGACGTTTCACTTGCAGAATGTTTTCCCACTGGCCCCCCTCGAGCACCAAAGACGTGAAAGCTCTGAAAGGAAAGGGCGTGCAGGGAGCTGCCTGTGGATGAAGCATGCAGGCTCCGGGGTCTGTACTTGCACCATGTCTGTCATGGCGCTGCACTGCTGCAGGGAGTGGAGCTGGCAAAGCTGCCGATGCTGAGACAGCCCCTTGGAAGCCCAAAGAATCTAGGTCATGGAAAAGCAAGTTTCCCCAAGAAAAGGAGGTTTGAGCAGCTTCCTGGAGCCTCAGGGGATGTTGGCTCCTCTCGTGTGTGTGTGTGTGTGTGTGTGTGTGTGTGTGTGTGCGCGCTCCAGTTTACCAGCTGCAGGGCGCTGGGGACCGGGTGGATTTTCCCGACATGCCGTCGGAAGAGTTCCCTTTGTGTTGCTTTCGATAAGGAAAACGGGGTCCTGCCAAGTTATATTAACACTTCCTGTGGCTTTGGGGTCACTTATGAGAGGTATGACTAAGGGGAAAGCGCTCTGTGAGATGAGCAGCTGTCTGCAGGGAGAGTCGTCCTTGTACTGCGAGGATCAGGATCGGCACCTTCCGGGGGAAGAGAAGGCAGTACTGCAGAGACCCCCACGCGGGAAGGGTGCATCCTCAGTGGGGACTTCTGGAAGCAGTTGGGCTGTGCAGCCATTCACTGCCCTGCATGCTAGTGGGCAGGATCCTCCTCTTCCTTTCTCAGCCGCTGGGAAGGAGGGTGGATTTGTAGTGGCTCCTACTACCCCGTGGCTAGCCATGCTACTCTGTGTGCCGAGCTAAGCGCTGGGCATCACTGGGCTCTCTCCGGCTGCATGGCCTGTTACAGGTGCTGCCTGGTTATATGTTCTCTCGATAGATAAGGAAATACAACCAGTGTTTCCAAAGCTCATTTTCAGAAGCTCGTCTGGCCAGTCCTTCCCACTTTTCAGGCTCCTGCCCCCCTGTCCCTGTGAGATCACAAGCAAAAGAACAGGACCATCCAGACAGCCCCAGTCTGGATTTCACATTCCCATAAACCTCTCAACTGGAAATCCTCGCTCATGTGCTTAGGGATTTCTCCTCCTCTTAGCCCCATGCATCCCAGATAAGCAGAACCATTGTCTTACTAAATTCCCCTGCCCAGACACGCTGCCAGCCCTGATTGCAAATATTCTGGCTGTTCTGAAGTAGTGGCCAGCAGGACTATCCCCTGGCCATCTCCAGGCTGCTCCTGGAACAACCTTCTTGAGCTGGTACACCAGGCCACACCCCTCTTCCTGAAAGTCCCAACCACATCTGCCATGGGCCCCTGCGACAAAGAGCTTACCAAGGGCATCTGTGTGTGTACCACAAACAAAACACAGCATGTGCCAGTCATCCTGCCGCCTCTGCTCGCGTGTTGGATACCTTCCCCCTTGCCTTTCTTTTGTATTGTGTCCTTTAAACTGTGAGCCGGATTCTGCTATACCACACCTACCCTAACAGAGCAAACAGTTCCCACTCGGTCTGTAGAGAGCAGGCAGGAGACGTTGAGCTGGAAGTTGCAGTGGGCAGTGCTTAAAGTGTGTGGGGGTCATGAAGGGTCACAGACCCGGCAGTGGTTTTAAATCAAGCCAGGTCACGGCAGGGGGCACTTTACACACTAGCTTACCAAAGCTGTTGCTCCAGGTTAAGAGAGACCTCCCACTTTTTTCAGACCACTTGAAGCGCTGGAAGTGATGGCCAGTATGGCTGACTTATAGTACATTTCCAGTGTGGCCAGACAAAGGCCAGGCACTTCAGCCTGGTCGACCTTTTGGCATGAGACAGGACACAAGTATTGCTGGGTAAAGACTGTCCAAGCCGATATCTGCCCAGGGCAGAAATCCCTCCTGTTCTTGAAACTGTCTCCTTCCCAGGAACCCCGAGAGCTCCCTTGTCTGCTCTGGCTGTCCAGCACCATTGCTACCAGCATGGTCAGACGAAGGGTTAACGGCAAGTTTTGTTTTTAGAGAATGATTAAGCCGTGTCCAGGTGGTGGCTCAGCTTTGCTGTTTGCTTTGTGGAATGAAAATCATCAGGAATAATGTTTGTTTCCAGCTTTAACACAAACCATTTTATCTCTCCAGCCCTGGGCCGCCTACCTTCCCTTTCTTTTCAGCAGCAAGGTGAACCTTATTGCCCTCTGCTGCATCTCTGTCCTTCCACATCCCTTTGTTGCTCAGATTAGTCCTGTACTGGCTTTTCGTAGGTGGTGTGGGGGCTGGTCTCACACAGGTGTGCTCAGGAAGGTTAGCCGGAATTGTGGGAGAAAGGCATTGTTGACGTGTTGTTACACCGTCATGCACAAATCAGTTTCACTTATTGCTTCATTTCAGGTCCAGCCCAAAGGGCAACGGCCACCAGGAATCTGTCCCACAGGAATCCCTTTGCCCTACTCTGGGAGCAAGCTGCCTCTGTACCCCAATCTCCGAGTGCCCCCCGCACTGGGATAGCTCCAGACCTCCTGGCCCCTGAGTTGTCTCTGTCTCACTGGTGAGGGTTAGAGCAATAGAAAAGTAGGGCTGGACGGGACCTCGAGAAGTCATCCAGCTCCCTGCACTGAGGCAGGACCAAGTAAACTTAGATCGTACCTGACAGGTGTTTGTCCAACCTGTTCTTAAAAACTGCCAGTGTGGGGAGTCCACAACCTTCCTTGGAAGCCTGTCCCAGAGCTTAATTACCCTTAGAGTTAGGAAGATTTTCCTAATATCTAACCTAAATCTCCTGACCTACAGATTAAGCCCATTACTTTTTGTCCTTCCCTCCTGTGGACACAGAGAACAATTGATCCCCATCCCCTGTGTAACAGCCTTTAACATATTTGAAGACTGTTATCAGCTCCCCCCTAAGTCTTCTTTTCTCAAGACTAAACATTACCTTTTTTTTAAACCTTTCCTCAGAGGTCAGGTTTTCTAAGCCTTTTATCCTTTTTGTTGCCCTCCTCTGGCCACTCTCCAATTTGTCCACATCTTTCCTGAAGTGTGTTGCCAGGAGTTGGACACAGGACTCCATTTGAGGCCTCACCAGTGCCAAGCAGAGTGGGACAATGACTTCCCGGGTCTTACCTCCGACACTGCTGTTAATACACCGCAGAATGAAGTTCGCCTTTTTCGCAGCTGCATCACGTATTGACTCATGGTCAATTTGCGATCCACTATAACCCCCAGATCCTTTTCAGCAGCACTACTGCCTAGCCAGTCAGTCCCCATTCTGAGTTGTGCGTTTGATTTTTGTTCCTAGGTGAAGTACTTTGCACTTATCTTTATTGAATTTAATCTTGCTGAATTCAGACCAATTCTCCAATTTGTCAAGGTTATTTTGAAGTCTAATCCTGTCCTCCAGAATGTTTGCAACCCCTTCCAGCTTTGTGTCATCCACAGATTTTATAAGCATACTCTCCAGTCTATTATCCAAGTCATTAATGAAAATATTGACTAGTCCTGGACCCAGGACTGACCCCGTGGAACCCCACTAAATACACCCTCCCAGTTTGACAGCAAACCATTGGTAACTACCCTTTCAACCAGTTTTATACCCACCTTATAGTAATTTAATCTAGATCACATTTCCCTAGTTTGCTTATGAGAAAGTAATGTCGGACTGTGTCAAAAGCCTTACTGACATAAAGATATGCCACATCTACTGGTTTCCCCTGTCCACTAGGCCAGTAATGCTGTCAAAGAGGGAAATTAGGTCAGTTCAGCATGATCTGTTCTTGACAAATCCATGCTGGCTATTCCTTATAACACTATTATCCTCTAGGTGCTTACAAATTGATGGTTTAATAATTTGTTCCTTGTCTTTCCAGGTATTGAAGTTATGCTGACTAGTCTATAATTCCCCAGATCCTCTTTATTCCTCTTTTAAAAGCTAGGTTCTATGTTTGCCCTTCTCCAGTCCTCTGGGACCTCACCCATCCTCCATGCGTTCCTGAAGATAATTGCTAAGTGTTCTAAGATTGCTTCAGCTAGTTTCTTATGCACCTGAGGATGAATTTCGTCAGACCCTGCCAACTTGAATGCATCCAACTTATCTAAACATTCGTTAACCTGTTCCTTTCCCCTAATAGTTAATATTAATTGTGTTGAGTATCTGGTCACCATTAATTTTTTTAGTGAAGACTGAAGCAAACAGGCATCAAACACCTCCGCCTTCTTGATGTCCGTTTTTAGTTCTCCCTCCCTGCTTAGAGGACCTACACTTTCCTGCATATTTCTCTTGTGTTCTACATTTCCAGCTCGAGAAGAGACAGCTGCACTCTGAGCTAACATGCTAAAAACTGAAGTGTAGCCACAGTGGTGCGAGTGGTGGGAAGAGCTGGCAACCTGAGCATGTGTCTAGAGTCTCGGATGGCATCGTATTTGGGCAGCTAGCCCTCCCCTTGCTCACGCCACCCTGGCTCTGCATCTATATTTAGTGCACTAGCCAGATCAGAGGTAGCACATGTGTCTCCTCGAGCTGGAAGTTTCAGCTCCAGTTCGAAGTGTGGGTGTACCCAGTCGCACTGGCTTAACTAAAAGTGGGATGTTGCACTGGTGTAGTTAAACCAATGCAACATTGCACCTTTGTTAAAGCGCTGCAGTTTGTGTGTGTAGACTGGTCAGTTTCATGTTGGAAAGGGAAGTCTTTTAAAAATATAATCGTTATTTTGGTGCCAAGCGCTGGTTGAAAAGAGGAATTGATGCTAAACGTGTCAGTCCTCATTTCCAGCAACTTCCCTGCCAGAGTTCCTGTGAGTTCAGGTTTTTTTTAATGTTAACCACCTGTTGGACAGCTGGCAGGTTTAGCTCTTAATGTCCGAGGGCTGACGTTGCTGCTCAGTTCGGAGCATGGTGGGCTGGTCAGACTTGTGGGAGTGTGGGAGGGAGCATTCCCTGTGTGGTGCTTTTAAATATTTCCTACTGTTGGAGGGTGTTTTGCTTTCTGTCTGGTTGGCCTTTGCTGGTGAAACTGTAGCCCTTCAGCTGGCCCAGTGTAGGGATCCTTGCAGTTAAACATTCACTCCTAATGTTCTCGCAGTGGAGCGGAACATTCAGTTGAAAAGCTTGTAAGCGGTTAGTAAAAAATGGCTGGTGCCTCCTGAAACTGTTTTCCCTCTGCTCCTGCCACAGGTAAACCCTGCCCAGCGCTACCTAAAGCAGCAACCAGAAAGAGAGTGGGGGCGAGTGAATGCCTTGCAGCGTGGATTTTGGCTGAGAAGTGCAAAAAGTAGTGAGAAGCATCATGATTTCACAAACGCCCGCAGTTACTGCCGGGCCAGGATTCTGAAACAGAGTATGCATTTGAGCCCCTGGGTCTGCAAGGTCACTGCACCGAGGTGCATGATTCCCATCTACGCTGGGAAGATTTCCTCCCAGACCCCTAAAATGTGCTTTGCTACCCGTAGCTTTGGCTCAGCCAGTTGTAGCGATGGTGAGAGTGCTAACATGGCGAGGTCTCCAGGTATTCTGCACTCCGTCATCTAACCTTGCTCAGACCGCGTGGTGGTCTCTGGCACCGTACCGAAACAAGTGCTTCAGTGTTGGTGCTGTCACTTGGACAGAACTGGGGGGCAGCAAATGTGTTTGTTAGGCATTTGTTCCAGTGTAGGTAAGGCTGCTGGGAGAATGCATCTGAAATCGGGGGTAGGCCACACCTTGCTCCTTTGTGCTCTTTCCTTCGTGTTTGTTCGGTGGTGACATAAGTGGAGGAAGACAGAATTTTTGTCTGTGCATGTAGGAATTAGTGATTCACCTGCAGTAGAAGGAATTTCAAAGAGAATGCACTGGTGGGTAGTTGCCAGACTAGCAGGCCCCAAGGGAAGTGCTAGCCAGGGTCTGCTCATCTCCTGTTTAACAACATAGATCATAGGGAATGTCAGCTTTGTTCTCTTCATTTTCTTTCCTATAACTCCCGGTATGGGTGCCAGGGGTGGTGTTGGCTCGTGTGCCTTGGAATGGTTCACAGTCCTGTCTCTGCTTGCAGGAGGGTGTAGTGTGTCAGAGAGAGCCAGATGGTTTGCTGCACTGTGTGTGTGTGTGTGTGTGTGTGTGTGTGAGAGAGAGAGAGAGAGCCTGCCTTTCCGAGGGTGTTTTGTCTCTTGTTCATGGAGGTGTCTCTTTGTCTTGCTAGCTCTGGCTGTACCTGTGTCTAATGACAGTTGCTGTGAAGGTGCGGTGTTTGCCTTTACTCATGTTTAGTTACTGCATCCTACTGAGATATTTAGAAGCCCAAGCCAGAGGGGCTCCGCTGTGCTGATGCGGTCCAGGGTTGCTCCTCTCAGCATCTCTGCCTGGGCCGTGGCACTGGGTGCATGGTCCTGGGCATAAAGCAAATCCAACCTGAGTCTGGCACCTCCTTCCTCATTCCCAGAGTGCTAAGTAGAAACCCTGATGGCAGGAGGGTAGATGGGTTACGGGTCTGCCTGAGGATGACGTCTACAGGAGTGGAGAGGTGCAGTCATGCAGGGAAGAGATCAGATTCTTGGGCTTTTCATGTGTGTTAGTGAAGGTTTGGAGTCCTGGAATGGGTCAGGTGCTCGGGTTGCCATGTTGGTGCGTTACGGGGTATGCAGAGAACTGATTATTTTTCTTTCTGTGCCTGTGTAAGGTGTGTGCTTCTGTCCAGTGACTTCTGAATGCTGAGGGGCAAAGCCCTGAAAAAACAACTGCCTTAGGCTGCTTTGTTTTCCAGGGTTGGCTTGGCACTTGCTTGCTTCCAGCGGGAAGGCTTCTGGGAAGTGAAATGATGTCACTCTTTCAGGATGAGCTGGGCATTCCTGATGTCAAGTGGCCCCTTCCATCCTGAGTCCCTTGGTGGTTCTGATCAGCTGCCATAAAATGGCAGAGACTCTCAAAATGCCTCAAACCCGCTGGATATGAGAGCGATCCAGGGAAAGAAAAGAGAGGCTCTTTCCGGATGGGAAGCCTGCTGGTCATTCTGTCCAGACAGTCACAAGTTACATCTTCGGTCAGCACCATTGCAGTGTCAGGACTAAAAAAAGGCCTGGAGGTGTGGAAAAGATGCCAGAGGAGAGCTGAGTCAGGAGACATGAGTTGGATTCTGCCCTTGTGCTGGTGTCTCATCGTTCAGCGGCTGCCCACGGCCCTTCCTGCGACCCAGGCTGGCTTCCTGGAATGAAACAGGGGTACCTGGTAGCTCCTTGGGGGAAGCGGGAGCCATTGTGGTGTTTGTTTGAGACGCAGGCTTTTGCAAAACACGACGCCCCATGTCAAATGATTTTGTTTAAACGGCTCCTTCGCGAAGATGCCAGACTGAATGGTGAACCGAGTATTCTCTGGGTGAGCCGTGGAATGACTCAGCTGTGTGTGATTCCTCCCCATTGTTCTGTGTAGTGAAACCTCCCTGTCAAATGAATACAGCAGCATCAGTATCATCGCTGCCTTCCCCAGCCAAGGGACAAGAATTTCCCTAGTGTATTCGTGGCTGCTTTTATGTTCAGCTTGATACACTGGAGGAGATGGAGCTTTTTTGTATAGTCTCGACTAGTTGTGCGTATTGAAAAGGGCCGTTGTGTTCCCAGGGTGCTGCAGAATTGAGATCAAGAGCTGAGGGGGGAGTCGGGGTTACCAGAGTAACTGGGGGCTGGTTCTGATGGGAGCTGTACTGCAGACCCTTGATCATCTTTGGTGGGGTTTTCTTTCCACCTCCATCCATTTAATATGCAGCTCCGCTGCTAGCTAGGCACCAGCCATTGTGCAAATGTGTCAGGACTGGAAACTAGGCTGAATCTTTCGGCTTCTGTGCTAGTTCTGTTCTCTCTCGTCTCCATCCAGAAACAGGAGCTGTTTTCTGACTCTTTCCCTGAATCAGAGATGCTTCGGTTTTTGGTGTTTCTGCGGCGCCACCTGGCTGCCACAGGCGGGAATGCACTGACCACGTGGGCATTGGGATCCCTTTCTGTACTTTATTGATATACCTTTGTTTACATCCCTTTCTGTGCAGCATACTAGGTAAGGCCCGGCTCCTGCAACCATCAGGCAGGGGGTCACTTCCTGTGTCTGACGCTAGGTTGGGCGGGAACCTGCTACAGCTGCCTTGGACCGAGAATGCACCTGGGTCCCTTCCCCATGCAGCATACCGGATGGGAAGTGAGTCCATTGCAACCATAGGCTGGGGGCAACCAACCGCTTGCAATAAAGAATATGGTTTATGGAGAGAGCTCAGTAGAGCTGCCCTGGGCTTGGAGTATGTAGACCCTCATTACAGCAGCCCTGGCTCCTGGGGCCATCCTTTGCCATGCAGAAAGGTGGGCAGGGTGGCTTAGGGGCTATGGAACATCTGCCTCCTCTCTGTGTGAGGGGCTGGGAGCAGAGCCCCTGTTTTTTCAGGGTAGTGATTGCTTTCTGGTTGCTTTGAGTTGCTGGCAGGCGGCTTCCCGAGTCATATAAGGAGACGTGATGCTGCATAAGCCGACAGCCGCTGCGGGAATGCGATGGGGAAGCATGACTCACCAGGAAAACACACAGTAAAAGGGGGAAGACTTGGCCTGAGCCAAGGTATGACTCTGCTCTGGAATGGAAAGACTGCACTCGGACAGGGGATTGTTCAGTGGAAGGGAAGGCCTGTGGTTGCTTGCTCTCTCTCGAGGGTGCAGAGGAAGCTGTGCTGTGGGGGGATCCGGCTCGTGCAAAGACTGACAGTGGGTGGGATGGCCCGTCCAGTGGTGGCTGAAGCCTGGGATACTTGGTCAGCTGTCCCAGTCTCTCCCTGTAGGCGGCACTGTGAGGCAGGGATAACGTGGCTGGGCTGGTGCATGAGACACAGGCTCCCTGACCAGACTGCCGTCATCCTCTGCTATGAGCTCCAAGTGCCTCCGATCGGGGAAGTGCCTAGGGATCAGAAACACCAATGTCAGAAACCCAGGAGAGCGCTGTACTTATCCGTATGACATGCTGCATGGTCCAGTGGTGCTGGGACTCTTGTGCTCTGTTCCCAGCTCTGCCACTACCTTAGCATGTGGCCTTGGACGAGTCTCTTCACCTTTCTGTGCCTCGGTTACTCCTTCTGTAAAACGGGGGCAATGCGACCTTCACGCAGAAGAGCTGCTCTGTTAAACCCTGTGCAGTGAGACAGAACGGGAAGTGGGTTTGTCTTGTGTTTTGTGCTGGGGGCATTCCCACTGGCTGTTATGTTAGGGCCTGATCCAAAGCCCATTGCAATGAACGGAAATGCTCCCATTGACTTCACTGGGCACAGCCTCAGGCCCTGGTCCGTAGGGGACGGATGGGAGGCAATGTCGTGCAGTAAATAGAACACTGGACTGGGGCTGAGGAGGCCTGGGTTCTGTTCCCAGCTCTGCCACTGGTCTGGCTGAGTGAGTCACTTTATAGCGCTGTGCCTCAGTTACCCTCTGTTGTAAAGCGCGTGGAGTGCTAGGGATGAAAAGCACGAACAGCAGCTAGGGGCGGTTGTGGTGGTGGTTTGTGCTTGTGGGGTGCATGTCCTCCTTAAAAGTCCAGCCCTGGCTCCCATCGGGACAGAGTGGGACTGGTGAAGCGTGCTGAGGTTCTCTGATGAAAGGCGGTATTTTCGGGCAGAGGAGGATTGATTTTAAATTAATCACAATGCATTACAGATGTGTATAATGACAGAATTCGGGGACTGAGCGAATAGTTGCAGAAGAACACTGTATAATATAAACAGAAAAGGAGGACTTGTGGCACCTTAGAGACTAACAAATTTATTTGAGCATAAGCTTTCGTGAGCTACATCTGATGAAGTGAGCTGTAGCTCACGAAAGCTTATGCTCAAATAAATTTGTTAGTCTCTAAGGTGCCACAAGTACTCCTTTTCTTTTTGTGAATACAGACTAACACGGCTGCTACTCTGAAAACTGTATAATACAGAGTACTCCACCTAGGACTGGCAGAGGGAGAAATTAAGAGACTGTACATGGAGAAAAGAGATGTGTTGCAGGTGTGGCTTGAAAATCCATGGGGAGTAAGGCTATGACGGGAGAAAAGGGGCCACTGGGGGGCAGGGCGTGGTAGGAGGGGCCGCGCTTGTTAATGTTGGTTCTATGGGCGAGACGGTGTCCTGCCTCTGAGAAGGGATGTGCAGGGTGTAAAATGAGCTATCAGGCCCCGCTGAGAAGCACAGGCCCCTTGTGGCTGTGAACCTGGTGACAGAACCCAGCTGCGACTCCTGGATTGGTTTGCATTTGGAGTGTGCTCCGGGCCTGTTTTAGACAACACTGTAAGTGCAGAACAATCCCATGTGTGGAGTCAACATCTCTCTCCTCTCCTCGGGTTCTTGTTTAATTCTAAGATGCACCTTCTTCCGCCATCCATTTCCTTTCCAGTAGAACAACCGCCGTCTCGGCCCAAGAAGCCGCTGTAAAGGCAACTAAAATTAGCTGTCTGTTTTTGTATGTGTAGAATGGTTTCCATGGCTGGGCGGCGTAAGAAGGGCCCTGTCTGGCACGGCTCCTATCACTGCCACCCTCTGAGCACTACTGCCGGGCTCTGAATAGGGCCTGGAGCGCCCAGCTGGCGTTTCCGTAGCCCCCTGAGCTGGCTCACTGCAGAGTGTTTGACAGTGTGTGACAGCGGAGTGAAAGATAAGATTTCTGTGACTTCCCGGTATTTCCCGCGTCCTCCTTGTCCAGCGTCACCCGCAGCCGGATGAATTACAGCCTGTTATCGGTTTCCTGCAGCAGCCAGAAAATGCTTGAAACTCGCTTACGCTGAATGCGGTCGATATTTTTATTTTATTAAAAGAGAAAAAGGAAATGGAGTTCAATTGAGTGGAATTAAGTGCACTCTGGTCCTTTCACTCAGCCCCATGCAGTACGCCCACTCCAGACGGAGCCATGCTCCCGAGAACCAGCATTGTCCCTAGTCCAGACTCTGCAGAAGAGTGCACTGCCCCCTTAAGGGCATAATTCATTCCTTTGCGCTGTGCTGTCCCTCCCGTGCTGGCTGGAAGGGCCTGTTCTGGACATGGATCAGCTGGGGCAGACGACTTGCTGCAGGCTGCAAATAAAGGACACAAGGGGTTAGCAGCTTAAATGTTCACATCCACTGATACGTCTGCTACGGGTGGTCCTCCCTCTGAAACCCGATTGGCTGCTCAGTCAGCCTGTCTCTTTCAAATCTGGCCTGGCTGTTCCCATGGGGCTGCGGTGAGCGGAGATCGTTGGGCCTCTCCAGAAACGTGGGCACTCTGCCCACTGCAGGCGGACCCGACGGCATGGCTGGAGGATCCGGGAGGATCTCGGACTTGAACTGCTGCCCTTCTGTGCCCTCTGGCGCTGTGCTCGCTCAATGCCATCTCTGCTGCAGGTGGCAGGGCCCACAGGGGAGCTGGAAGTGGCAGGGGGCGGCACAGCACACAATATCTACTTATTGTATTGTCTACATCCCTAGGTGACGGAGCAGTTAATTATACACCATAGCAAAGAGTCAGAGCTCCCCCTCCCTGCCGCTGGCTGCCTCCTCCCTCCTTTACTCTCTGCATTCGTTCCCTTATTGCTGCTGCTATTGTCCTCCTCTCTCTTATTCTCTCTTCCTCACCACCTGGTCCTTCCCCACCTCTCCATTCATGCCGCGCTCTGCCTTCCTGTACTTTCTCAGCTCTATTGTTCTAAAGCCAGCGTGGCCCGTTCTCACTGTTTTCATGCGAGTCTCACAACATTTGGTGTTTCGTGCTTGCCGAGAGACACTTGAAAAGGTGACCCAGACACTAGACAATCAATAAAAAGAACCCACCATGGGTTATTTTGAAAAGTAGTAGGGCCTTTAAGCCAATTTTATGATTTTGGGCCGTCTGACTCAGATTTTGAAAAGCTCGGGGTTGGCAGTCTGGTTGTGTGTGAACAGTGCCATAGGTACGCACACACACGGGCCCTAACTCAGCCCGTGGGAAGGCCTCCTAGAAGTGTGTGCAATTGTCTCCATTCCAGCCTTTTCTCTGTGTTACGCAGAGTGAATTTCTGTTGACGTGGTGGCTGTTTCTCTGCCACACTGCTGTTCCAGCTAGTCTGGTGGGATCCTATGAGCTTCCTAAATTCTCCGGGTGTCTCCTTTGTTCCCTACAGCTTGGACTGCGGGCTCCGTCACTCTCAGGGAAGCGGCATTGTGTGGAACACCATTGGGGGCACGTAGATGGAGCTCAGCTCTCTGCAAGAACAGAACCTGGTGGCTAGAGTTATCTTTCATTTCACTCAGTGCACCTGCCTTTCCCTCTTTCCATTTCTAGCCTTTGTCGAGCACCTTTCCGTTCTGTTTCTCCTCTACCAGGTGCCAGAAGCTTGCTGTTTCCAGTCCATATGGAGGCTCTGCCCTCCTGGGCAAAGAGAGCACTGCTAGTCCTGGCCAGGTGACTCTGTTGCATAATTGCACCTGCCTGAGGCCAGGCTTTTTGACCCAGCTGTGTATAAATCAACAGAAGGTGAGAGAATTGCAGGGGTTTCTTCGATGCATCAGTGTTGCTGCTTTTGGACACTGCCTGTCTCGTTGGACAGCTGCTGTGCGCCTACACCCGTTTTGAGCCTTGACTATGGAGGGGATCCATCAAATTCATGTTTAAATCAAGGTACACACACTTGGGTTCCTGCTTTCTCTGCCCTCTGTCCAAGAGACTGACAGCATCATCCGGACAGTGCCTTGATGAGCACCATGTTCCTTGCTCACCTCCAGCGGGGGGTGATAGCAATGCTGGAGAGGCTAAAACAGCTCAATATATGGAGTTTGGCTCCGACAGAAAAGGGGACACCCAATACCTCAGAAGTAGGAGGTGGATGTGGGCTCACCAAGGAGGGAGTAGGTTTTTTTAGGGTGGCACAGAGAGCTAGCAGTAGGCTGGAATTAAAGGGACAACATAGACTGAAGATGAGGAAGACTTTCGGACAGGTTGTTCCTCTGAAAACACCCAGCCCTGTAAAAAAGGACGATCACAGACACTGTGGAATAGTCCCTCTGGGAGTGGGGAAGGCCTGTCTCTTGGGATAGTTGAAATCAGACAGAACAAAGCTCTAGAAAACATCCTACAGCAGGAATGACCCTGCACTTTGCCCCATGGTGGGTCTCCACATTAAGTGGGTAGGAGGAAGTGAGCCCACGTTTTGATTCAGGAAAGTTCCAAGCATCTACTGCATGCAAGTCTCCCCGCTTCTGTGTTGCTGTGTATGAATTAAATGCTGCTACTCTGTGTAATACAGATTAATGGTTTTGCTGGCTTTGGCCGCACACTGAGGTTTTGAGGTTGAAGTGCTGCTGGGCCGGCCCGGCCTCTGGCCTTGGTTGAGGCTGTTATACCAATTGAGGCTCTTTTGGTTTAACAGTTGTGTGCAGCATTGTCACTTGGGCTGATTGACTCAAACCTGAGACAGATTCTGACCACGTGGGAAGCTCTAAATTCTCGGTCTTAGTGAGCAGAAGTTCCTGTCTCAATTAAGTTGTAGGCGAGAGCAGTCTGAGTTAGTGGTTTCATTCACTGTTTCTTGCTTACAAGGAACAGGCTTGCATGTTAATGGGGTGGGGAGAGCTTTCCCCTTCCGTTCAAAAGTTCTTCAGAAGGATCAACTGCTGTTTCGTCATCAGACCACTTCCTTCAAGTTTCATCTCAGACCAGAGCCTGAATCTGTTTAAAAAAGAAGAAGAAGAAAAAAAAAGTAGAAAATCCACATTGAAAAAGAAACTGGTTGTTAAAAGGCTCATGTGTTCAGTAGACTTTGGAGAGGTTGCCTTTACTGGAGTGAGGTTGGAACAATTGGATATCGGAGTGTATGATCATCAACTTGGGGGGTGGGAAATTGAGCTATATCCCAGAATTGGGGGTCTCCATTCTCTCTGCCTGTACTTACAAAGATGAATGATCTGTGAGAGCTTAAATATTGGGGCATCAGGATTAGAAATGGGATCCCGATGTGCAGCTCGTTCTTGAGGCTAGGCTATTTGGGATTCTCTGTCCCAAATAACACCTATGCAAAGCGAAGGAGAAATGAAAACTCAAGTAACCAGAGGACATTGTTAGATACTAACTCTTAATAGAATGACTTCTACGCAGAATGATGTGTCTCATTTTGCATGTTCACAGTGCATTCATGGCGAATTGGACATCAGAGAGACCCAGTTAAACGCCAGCTATGGTCAACTACTAAAATAGCTGAGAGCACGAAGATTAATACAGGGGCAAAAATGAGGGCGGTATGTGCTCGTTCCCATATTGCCGCTCCAAGCAGAGCGATTAGAAATGGATCCAAACTGGAACCTTTTATCCAAACACTCTTCCCTCTAAGCCTTTCATGGTCCAGATAAAATGGAACATAGATCCGGACTAAACCCTACTTCTGGTGTTGCAGATCACCGCAGGTTCTGTTGCAGAGATGGGGGAAATCCCAGCTCTTATCTGAAACCCTGCCCGGAACTTTGGGGTTTCTGATGACACTGAACCGAGATTGGAACCTCGCCTTGCTGGTACAACCCTAAACCTTGATCCACCCATGCGATTTTGCAAACCCAAACTCCAGTCTCTTTGGCCCATCTTTAAGGATTACATTTCTCCCAGCTGTTTCCTCTCTTTTCCATCTGTTCCCTATTGGGCAACTTATCTAACCACTCTGGGTAAGTGGTCTGTCCCCATTTTTATTCATGGAGAGGTTTAACACCAGCATGGTGTGCTCTGTATTTTCCTTCCTGGTTCATGTATCTTTATGGAAATTATCTCAAATGTACAAGATTAAACAGGAAATGTATGAACTGTAAATGACTCCTCCAAACAATAAATCTCTCCTAAATACTACAGCCTTTAGGGTTAGTCCTCCTCTCTCAGCTTATTGTCCAGCCCTGTGCTGTGAAAGGCACCACCACTTCTACACAATGGATGATGAGGAAGAGGGGCCCCGTGGACATGGGTGAGAATTGTGGGGAGAAGTGTGGAACAATGGAGAGCCAGGCTAGCCAACCTGGTATTTTTGTTTGTGCATGTGAGAGAGAGAGAGAACTGCAAATGAAGCTGCAACTGCTTCACCGCTTATGTTACTGTCGCTTGGAGCAGGATGTCCTGACACTAAAATGATCAGATCTCGGTTGTTTCCTGTTCACGACCAGGAGATGTCCTTAAGACATACACACTCTCCAGTGGGCTCCAAACCAAGCTATTTGAAACAATGGTGCGCTGTCTCATAGCTTGCCTGGCACCAATTCAGAGGGCGAATCTGCCTGGTGACTCGGAGTAGCCAGTGCAAACAAAGGGTGCAGTGTCCCTCCACTGTCTTTGAAAGATACCAAACTGCTACCTTCGTTTCTGAATCGGCTGCTCCTTGTTCAGTGCTGGCCCCAGAGCTGCAACAAACTGGGTTTGTCCTACAGCCAAATGGTGTGAGAGAGTTTATCTTTAAGATAAAGGTTTGGGAACACGATGGGCCAAATTCAGTGCTGATGTAAGCAGGGTGCGGTTCCGCGGAAGTCGGAGGAATCGCCCCAGCCTAATCCAGTGATGGAATCAGCCCGAGGCCGGCATTCAGCACGCACGCAAATGTTTAAAAGTGATCTAATAACTGTGTGTTTCCCCCCTTCTCCTCTTGAACTTGAGTCTCTGATCCAGGAGCAAGGTGAGTTTCTGACCAGGCCAATCTGGGCCACTGAGACAGGCCTCAGGCCTTGAAGGCCGTATCCCGCAGGCGGACGCTGCTTACTGTTCTGGCAGCGTCCCTCCTCTTTCCCTGGCTAGGCCCGTGTTCGCGGAGAGCAGGCATTCCAATGGGGTTAGGCATGGAAATTTAGGAGCATGACGTCCCTCTCTTGAAGGGGGGTTGAAGTCAGATCACTTCAGCACGTCAGTGGATGCCAAGGAAAGATGTGTGAGTCACTTTCTCTCTCCCTCTCGCTGAGCCCTGTGTGGAGAGATCCGGGGCTTTATCTGATACTTCGGCTGTAACTGTGCCTGCCTAGGGAGGGGGCGAGGGCGACTGGCTCTGGAGCTCTCAAGAGGGAGGGTTGCCTGGTGTAAACCGACAGGAAGTTTCTGTAGTTACCGCGGGTGATGGCTTTCTGTGAGCTCTACGCCTGCCTCTTGCTGCCTTTCCCTTGTGATGCTCAAACCATGCAGCTGTAACCTCAGCAGAAAAAAAACGTAGAGCCGGACCCAGAGCCCAGGGCTTGTGGAAACGGGACGGAGGCCTCCAGGTTGGGAAGAGGTGACAATGCCTCTTTTGGATGGGACCTTTCTGCCGCCCATGGTCGTTGTTCTGAGTCATGTTCTTGGCATCGCTGGGATCTTGTATTTGAGGAGACGGAGGAGAGAAGGTACAGTTCTTCCTGCCCTTAGAGTATCGGGTTTATATCTCCCACCTCCTGCCTCCCTTCGTCACGCTTTGGCTGCGAACAGAGTCCAGGAAGTCCCCAGAAGTGCGAAGGGGGTGGGTGGTCATGTGGCATGGGCCTGCAGGAGGGGGAGAGTGAGGAACCAAGATGGCTGTCGTCCACTTGTTAAAAGTGTACGGATTTTGTTCCTTCCTCCAGGAAGTGGTGGTGATTCCTGATGGCGTTTGAGACACAGGGCTGAGGTCTGCAGCCCCGTGTGGGGTCTAGCATCATCTGGGAGCGACAGCTTTGGTAAAAGAGTGCACACGCTTTCCGGACTGGCTGCTGCTTCTGGGGTCTCCCAGCACAGGGAGTTACTCTGAATTTCTTGCTTTCTGTTCTCCTCTCCCCTTGCGAGAGGCAGCATCTCCTCCTGCCGTGGGGTGGAGTCAGGGCTGACACTGTGAGAGTCCGGGCACAAAGATAACTACATAATTGTTACTAAACTTTCTTCTGGTCTCTCTGCTTGGGTGTGAGAGGCGCAGGAGAGGGAGCTGCTTGGAAGCACTGGGAAAAGAGTGAGGGTCTCTGAGGAGGCTTGGTGTGGAGAGGGTGGATGGGAAGGGAAGGGGCCGTAGGGGCATGCTCAAAATGTTCATTGTGCCATTTTCTTTTACAGACAATCCATTCCAGAGCCCTTTGTTACCATAAAATAGACGTTTGTCAGAACATACACACAGAGCGCAGTCCTGTTGTGGACACACAGTTCTGGCAGGACTCCTGATTTTCAGTTTATGTTCTGCCACTGACTCACTGTGCAGTTTTGAGGCTGTCTGCCTCAGTTTCCCAAAATAGGGATTATATGAGCCCATGTCACACGGCCATGAGGATTCATCAGCTGATGATAAAGCACTATGAAAATGTAAAGTCTTAGACAAGTGCTAAATGTTATCCTATCTTGCACTTCCACACTGTCCTTTTCACTCCAAGCCAGTCTTTTTTCTTCTTCTGGATGTTTCCTGTTTTCTCTCCCCTCCAGTCCATATCTCTGCCTCCCATCCTTCCCCCCCCAACCTCCCACTCCTTCAGCTTTCACTCTTTGTCCATTTACATTTCTTACCCCTCCAAGGAAATTGGGCTTCCCCTCTCACCTATATTCTCTGCAGTTAACATGTCCAGGAGGCAACCCAAAAGGACTCCTTCCCATACTCCGGGAGGTGGGAAGATGCTACCTACCCTTCCCTGTTCCCTCTGTGGCTACCATGCCCCAGCTGTTTGGTGATCTCTCATGGGCAGGTCACCAGGTAGAGCAGTATAGAGCGACAGCCCTGTACCTGCCTGAGAGGAAGTGGAGCAACCAGAGTGCAGCCCTATCTAATGGCTGGGGATGGTGAGTGATGGTCCTTGCTGCTCTGGCTCAGAGTCTGCTGAGCAGCAGCTATGGCATCCCTTGGCAAACCCACCCAATCCAGGTGCTGAGTAACAGCAATTAACAGATGCACGGAGCATGTTGCTGAATAATGCACTTATTGTAAAGATGGGTCTGAGCTCCCAAAGTTTGGAAGTGTTTGGATCTGGGGTTGTGGTTTTCAGTCTGTTACAGAGACTGGATCAAAATTTGGATCTGGATCAGAACCCCTCCAAAGCTTGGTTTGGGACCACCTGTTGCTCATAGACTGAAATGGCTGACAAGTTGGACTTCTCAGGGAAAGGAGGGCCAGGAAGTGAGTGGAGTGAGTCCCCAGGGGCAGTCAGCCTGTACACACTAGGTGGGAAGGCCATTGTGCCTTTCTTGTGAATGAACCTCACAGCTTTCTAGTCAAATGGATATTTTATTATGAGAACAGGGTGTGTTGTTTTCTTTTCTGCACCTAATGCACCTAGAAATGGAAATGCTAGATTGTTAAACAGTAATAATAATTCCGTCCATTCTCTCCCTGCACACTGGGTCTATTTTAGCTTTTTATCCAAACACACCAGTTGTTCCCATGTTTCTCCTATCCCTTTCCCTTTCTTCCGGTCCCATGTATTTCAATGGAGTTAAAAGGTGCAGCCCTGGTTTTCTCCTCAAACATCCTTGTTGATGGTGCTCTGGTATTGACTAGAGTCGCACCATTGTCATGTTCTTGCCTGGGACTGTTTTGTTGCATACATGCATGAAGCATCGGTTACGACCTGCAGCCACATTTCGCTCGGTTTGCCCACCTTGAGTCTTTTCCTGTGTTACTTCCCCAAAAGCTGCACGTTGGCTCTAGGCCGTGGTCCTGGAGGCAACGGCTGGGGGATGGTTTTGTCTCACCCTGCGTGTTGCAGTGCACCAACCCTTTTGGTAACATCTCAGAGTATTTCTTTCATTCTTCCAAAAATTAAACCTAAAAGGCCATTTCCCAAACCAGATGGGTGAAGATACTGGTTTCTAAGGCATCAGAGGGGAAACACCATATAGATTGGCTTAGACTCCTTGAGGTGAATTTTGTCTTCAGGTTCTCTCTCTAGCTGGGTTTGCATCAGTGACTGACAGTGGAACTAAATGCCTTCCTTTGCATCTTTTGTACACTATACAGTATACGCCTCTAAACAGAGCATTAGCTGTAATGTCTCTAGTTAACCCAGTCACCCTTCCCCACTTAATCTCTTCAGTGTCAAAGCTGCCTCAGACAGATTTGCTTGGCAGTATGTTTGTCTTCACACCACGTGTGCATTTACTTTCTTTAGAGATACTATCTGTTTCCAGTCTCCCAGATCCCAGCATAACTCAGCAACCTCTATTCTTTAGTGTATCAGAGGAACCTGTCCCTCCTCTTTTAAAAACTATTGCACTGTAGGTGATGGAAAAAGTGAGCCGCATCTGATCCATGTTTTCCTTTACATTAATAAACAGCCTAATTTTCCCTTTTTGGTATAGATCGTGTCTTATCCTCCCCTAGCTCTGCATATTGCACACTCGCTCCCTTCCAAGCCTACAGGAAGATCTGGGTAATCTCATAGTAGCTTACCTGGTATAAATAAACTCCTCTGTTGCATTTACATCCTCTGCCATATAGTCATTGTACACGCCTTCCAACTCCTGTCTCTCTGGCATCTCTTGCTGGCTGATTTTCCACCAGGTGTGTTTACATTTTTTCCAGGTTGAATCACATTATTTCCCATCCATATTTCTAAACTCTATATCCTCTTCATTTAGCTCTCTGCTTTCAGTGGTGTTCATGCCACCGTTCAAATTAGTAGCAAATACAGATTTTAATCACCCCTGTATTCCTGAGCCATTCCATTTCCCCCCATATTCCAGAACAGTTAAAAGCTGACCTACAAAATAGAATATATGCCCTTTTAAAATAAGTTTATACAGAATGGCAGAAGAGTTTTTCCCCAAAGTATTTTTTCTTCTTGCTTGTTTTTTACCTTTAGTCATTCAAATCCTCTAGACTGAAAAATATGGTGACTGGAGAACTAGTGAAATGGTGACACCACCCAAAATCCAGAACAAAACTTGAGCAATTGAGAGGAGGTGGGATTTTTAGTCAGATGTTTAAAACTTTTGTTGTTTTATCAATATCTATTTAAGAAAAACTTCCTTGGGTCACTGAAGTTAGTCAACAGCACCACTCCTTCAGAGAAGGAGGTGTTACTCAGTAGCCAATCTTGGGGCCGCTGAGAGATGCTCCGGCGAAGCTAGGGGAGAGCAGACTTGATGTCCCTGATATATTTAAGATTAGAACAAAGCACCTCTGCATACATTTCAGGCTGCCTTTCTCCTCGATAAAGAAGCCCCAAAGGGCAAGCTGAAGTTTTAAAATCCTGTTCACGTCTCCTTTAAGTAAAATTGCCTGCCTGCCCAGGTACTCAGTGGATTTCTCCAAACTGGCCAAATTTTGAAAATTGACCCGACTGATAAATACAACTCCCGCTCCGTCCAGGGAGGGCGAGACTCCTCCTCAGATTGCCATCAGTACTTGAAAGAAGCCAGGGAGCCCAGCCATCATATGGACAATGGTGATAGCTGGCAGGCTTGGAAGGCGTTTTTCTGAAACAAATGGGGAAAAGCCGATGTGGGGAGCGACAGCTTAGAAGAGGCTAGTTATGAATTGCTTCTGGCAGGGAGAATAGGCCACAGGCCTTCCTTTCCCAGTGCAGAATTACTGCCTCTGCAGCCCCTAGTGGGGGCTTGGCTTTGTGTTGGGATGCAACTGGATCTAAGCTCTTCTCCTTGTGGCAGATGATTGGCCTGCGATGTGCCTGTTGAAATAGTGTTAGGAAAAACAGATGTGTACAGGGACGTCCATGCTGGGCTCACTCCCCTCACCTGTCCCCCGCAGAGCAGAGCACACCTGAACTTTGGGATCGGGATCTGAAAGATGGAAAACTGTATGCATGAGCAGTGTCAAATCCTTCTCCCTTGTGTTGGTCACAACTAGAGCCCTGAAAATCTGCCAATATCCACATTATATTCACAGACCATGTTTGCAGCTCTTGGATCGGATGCAGATACGAATTTTGTATCCACGCAGGGCTGTAGTCACAATCTTGACCGGGAGGGTGTGAAAAGGAATTCACCCTGTTCATTTCAGTCTTGGTCTTCTCCCTACACCACTCCACCAACCCCAACCTGGAGGGCAGGGCCCTCGTCTGGGGTGAGAGGGAAGTTTAGCTTTGACTTTCCTAGCTAGACTTCTTTGCTAGGGGGAGAGGAGAAACCTTTCCTCTTGCTTTCCCACACTGTACCCAAAGAAGCTCCATTTTAATGCAGCTCAGGTTCTCTCTCTAGCAGGGTTTGCATCAGTGACTGACAATGGAACTAAATGCCTTCCTCCCTTAAGGGTGATCATCTCCCCTCCCCAAGCTCTGTTACTTCTGGTGACTGGTAGAGCTGTCCGCACTAAGGATCCCTGCAGAGGTGAACAGATGGTGCCTCTCACTTGTCTTTGATCTTCATTTTAGCACCTTCCTTGGAATATCCTCGGGAATGAGATTTGATATAGAAAAGGTAGAGAGGAGGTGGCCATGGCCAAAGCAGCAGGGTTTCATCTATTAAATGATCAGGAGGACAGGAGTGCTTGGTCCAGCAAAGGCTCTGACCTCTGGAACAAACTGCTAAGTCAAGCCCGGTTAGTACATGGAGCAGCATGAATTTGTTTCCTGGAATTGTTGCTTGATGCTCATACTCCAGATTATATCTGCTGGGACACTTGTGAGGAGTTTCTCTTAGGTTCTGTCCACAGTGGGCTCACAGCTGTGCCGATCACATATAATTATATTACAGATTGTTACAAACAAACAAAAACTCCTTGTCCATGCCAGCGAGATAAACTGTTATGCAACTGTGCTTAAAGCTAGTCTGGTTCGGCTCCAGGCGCGGTTGGTGTGGAAGGATTCCTCCACAGCTGAAAGCATTATACATGAAATACACACCTGAAAAAGTTTTTCTGCACCAGTGGGGCTCCACCAGCATGCAGCAGAGACAGGATACAGGGCCTTTTTACCAGAGTGTCTGACCCTATCCGGCTGAGTGTGCTGCGTGCTAAGGATTCGCTCTAACTTGGGTATTTATATGGCCTCAGATATCTCAGTATCTGAATGCCTCCTGATTCTTAATGTATCTATGCACATCACACTCCCGTGAGGTAGGGAAGTGCTGTTTACCCCTGTTTTACCGATGTGCAACGGAGACACCGAGTGGATGAGTGACTTGACCAAAGTCACATGTGGAGCAGGGACTTGACCCCACATCTGCCAAGTCCTAGGCTGGTGCCCTACCCGCTCACCCCTCCTTTCCCTCTCTACACTTTTGACCATTATATTCCAGATGAATTAAGGCTATCAAATTTTACTAGACTCAGTGCCAGGATCTGTCTCGTTAGTTTTCTTGGTCCTGACTGGTGTCCTGTATGACATTTCTCTGCTGCTGGAATCTTTCTTCTGCTCTCGTCCTTTCCCTGCATGCTGGCCAGGTCGCTGACAATAGCAGCTTTGCTTTGCCCCTGCCCGCTATTCTCGTCTGGAATGCCAGGCCCGTTGATTGGATATCTTCTGGGTGGTGAGGGAACGGGGCTGGGGTGGCCAGAGGAAAGCCAGCCAGAGAGTCTCTGTTAGGCAGGAGGGAGAACTGAGAGGAGCGGAGGGGGAGCTGTAACAGGTTGCTTATCAGGGTGACTCTGGAAAAGATTAGCCAGCAAGAGATAAGCTTTCAATGACTTAATATTGTTAGCAAGAAGTAACAAGGCATTATTATTAGCTCCTGGGGTAGTTGTGGTGGGGGAGGTGTAATGTAATTAGAATTAAAGAACTACCGAGAGGTGGTAAAACAGGGCGAAAGAATCTTCTGTGTGAAATTACGAAAGCGCACCAGAGACGAGAGAGCCAGCTCAGGAGCTACTTGCCTGCAGAAATCTCCAAGGGAAGGTCCCTGAAGCTGCCCCCTGCAAACGCTCCACAGGAGAAGAAAATCTGGAGTTTTACTTGACCTGCCTGCTCTGGTCTGCCCCTAGGATGCTGTATCTGGCTCCTGGGCAAAGTGGCTTTTCCTCTCTGGAGAGGATGGCAGGGCTCAAACCAGCCTATGGTCTGAAGAGGAATTATATTTAGACGAAGAAAGGAAAGAGCAGCGATAAAGCAGCCCTTGTTATCTCTCCTGCCACCGTTCTGAGTTCGCTGTGTGCAGGATCCCAGCCTTCGCCAAAGGGTTTGATGCTGAGCTCTGGAACTTGGAGGCAGGGGAAATCATTTGTGAAGAAGCCGCTGGCTGGCCAGTGTGGATGAAAAAGCCCTTTATTGTTCTCTCGCGTCATAGTTTGCGAGACTGGTGCAATTAACCAAGAACTGAAAAACAAGTTGGAAAAACAAACCAACAGCCTGTGTGCCAGGTTAGTGCAGACTCTGGGCCTTGCTGCATTCAGGGTGCTGCTCTCAGGCGCGGTGGGACAGTAAGCTGGACCTATTGGACTTTCAGATGCAAAGCTGGTATACTGGAAAGTCACCTCCCAGGTACGTGGAGTCAGTGTGACCTGCGCTGTGAGCTACTCTCTCTGCCTTCCTGTTATGGCCTGGAGCTATGCGATTCTGTGGAATGCCTCTTGCATGTTTCCAGGAGCCTTGGAGTGGAGAGTAACTTTCTTTTTCCTTGTTGTGTGGAAGAACAGCATCAGCCTGACAAGTCAGGGGGCTTTGTCTGCAGCATGTGGGCACTGAATTTTCATATTGATTGAAGCCCCCTTCTGCAAGGGGTTCTAGTCTGCGTCTGCCTGGGTCAGAGAAGACACTGGGGACCGTGACTGCTTCACACAGGATGTTGCCTGATGAGGACTAGCCTAATGCATGGCTCAGCAGGATATTAGGCAATGTCTGTGCTGATTCTGAATGATCAGTGGCAAGTTTAACTGCCCCAGCGGTGGCTGTTTGGGGTTTTGCAGGCGCAGGTCTGTTGTGCCCAGTGGCTGTGTAAAGTTGTTCTACAAGACAGTCCCCTTTGCTTCTGGATCTTGGTGCTTCCCCTGCCATTCCAAGCTGGGAGCGGCTGGAAGAGTGACAGCCTCTGGGCTCTCCTGCTGATGAGGGGAGAACTCCTCTCCAAGGGGTGAGGAGAACCCTGAAAGAGATCCTGAAAGGGAACTGTGTCTTAAAGCAGGCGGTAGGAAATGGTGGGAGGAGCCCCAGCGGAGACCTGAAGAGACATTTGCTTGGGACAGACCCAGCCAGCACACGCAAGACTGACTTGAAGATACTTTTCCTGTTTCGGTTGTGGAGGATGCCAGTGCAAAAGCCCCGGGGCGCACTGAGGACCTAGCTCTGCTGGCGCTGAGAGCAAGCGGTGGAGATGTGGCACATCTACAGAGGGGAGAGGGAGCTGAACGCACACCTGGTGTGCCGGATGTGCTGCATTGGTTAGTATCTTGAGTCTACTTCTTTAGCGCCTGGAGGGCTGGAGAGAATCTGAAATGCATTGCTCTCCTCTGACTCACAGGGAGGAATCTGCTACAACACAGGCGTCTTCTCATGCTTTAATCAGCCTGGGTTATCGTCAAGGTCTTGATAGCATGTAGAGCAGGGCAGGCAGGAAGAGACGTTGGGCTGAGGGCTGGGCTTTGGGAGAAGGGTGGTATTTCAAGCAGGGGGGAGAGTATGATGACTCAGTTTTATATCTCAATAGTTGGACTCCAGTGCCCGTTAGCTGCCCTCTTCTGGGTCCGTATGCTTCACTACACTGCTTGCTGCTTTACCAGGAAGCCATGCTTAAGCAATAATCTCACATGGCAAGGGCAGGGCTGTATTTTTAACAGGCTGTTGGCTGTTTTCAACTCCTGATTTCCTGGCTGTGCTACAAGGGGGAGGAATAGTTCAGAGGGGTAAAAAACCTGGAGGACTCTATCTCGGACCCGGCTGCAGTGACATTGCAGTGCCGTTGAATTTTCTCACGGCAGCCCCCAGAAAAAATACGTCATAAAGAAGGCAGGAGGTATTCCATAGGAGATGGAATGATACTGACCAGGTTTAAAAGGAATGGGGATGTCCTGGGAGTATATAGATAGTCTCTGGCACAAGAGCAGACTGTGCAGCTGGTTGGAGTGTAGGAAGGGAAAGGAGATTAAAAGATGAAGATGGTGCTTACAGACCTTCCAGCCTTTTTTTTTTTTTTTTTTTTTTTTTTGGAGGGGTGGGATGGGATGAGGTTTCTCAGGCTTGTGGGGCTGCCTCCAAAATCTCAGGGCCTTAGCTCTGTGGCTGTGTCAGGTGCTGTGACCACGGAAGAGACTAAATAGTATAGAGTGCTATAGGGTACTGTCCGGTCAAGATGCAAATCAGGCGGGTCACAAATTGTCTGCTATCGTCTGGAGGAATTTAAAGGGAGGGAGATGCTTCCTTGCTTGCTTTTTCTTTCTGTCTTTAAGAAATAGTTTGCCCCCTTCTTAAACTGGTGTTTTGTCTCTTCCTTGCGTTGAGAACTGGCTTCCTGCGTATCAGTCAGATCTCTCCCCAGAGAGCTACAGTAACTGACTGCCCCTCCTCCTCCTCCTTCACTGACTCAGTAACAGCTTATGCCCAAATAAATTTGTTTGTCTCTAAGGTGCCACAAGGACTCCTCCTTTTTGCTGATACAGACTAACACGGCTGCCACTCTGAAACCTGTCACACTGGAATATGTGGATGCTCAGAAATCAATACAGGGACCCATTAAGGAGGGGGCCACTTACTGCTGGATGAAACCAGTGCAGGGAACTGGCCTGGAGCAGTTACTGAGAGTAGTGAGGATGAACACAAGTCAAAGTGAACTGTAGAGGTCTACGAGCCTTCTTCCCTTCCCCCATCCCCCATTGCCAGCAGGGAGGCCAAGGGTCATGTGCACCATGGGGTCACTGAATGTGAACACTGGGGGGGGCGGGGGGGGAGGGCTGAAACTTGCACTGTTCACACACTTGTGCAGACCCACGTATATGCACGCACTCTGTCACGGATGCACTGTCCATTTTGCTGTTTACAGAGGATATAAACTCAGTGTGCGTTGTTATGTGGGTAGATTGGTTCAGACTGGGTGTTTGACAGTGGTCTGAGCTCGGCTGGATCAGAAAGTGATGACAATAGTCTCCCACTCCCAATTCAGTGGTAGAACGGGCAATGTGGATCTTCTGAGAACGGGCCTTTCACCAGATTTATTCTCTGGAATTAGGGTTGCCAATTTTGATTGGATGTATTCCTGGAGGTTTAATCACATGACATAATCTATAATTCCTGGAGATTCCAGGACGATCCTGGAGGGTTGGCAACCGTAGGTTTAAGATAGCAAATAATCAGGACCTTAAAAACCTGGGGTTATTTGTGCTAATGGTCCTCTGGCACTTTTCGTAAGAGTAGGGATTTGCTTTTGTATTGCCCAAAATTTAAATTCCTTCCCCCCCCCCCCCCCCTGCAATATACCATGTGCCTTTCAGCTGCCGCTGTATGTGTGGAGTTTGTGTAGCACCTTCAGGGGGAGAGGTGCCTGAGACATGTAAACGTCACTAGTGCAGTGCAATGCCACTCGGCCCATCTTATCACTAGTGAGCAGCTTCGGTGGGATTTGGGCTGGCCAGCAGATAAATGTGCCTCAGCAACTCAGTGATTCATCTCTGTCATTAGGTTAGATTGTCCAATGCCCGTCCCAATGGGACGGCAACCAGGACCGGGGCCTCCAGGTGCTGTTGTAACAGAAATATTAATAGTGCCTAAGGAAAGTGGTGGAAGTCCTATCGCTTGGGAATTTAAAAACAAGGCAGGACCAAGTCTTGGGAAATATACTAGAGTTAGCAATCGTGAAATGTCCAGGGAGTGTGGGTGTGGGGGATGGATGGATGTTTCTGTCTGCAGTGAGTCCAGAAAAGTTGAGAGTGCTGGAGATGTTCAGGACACATCTGAGACTCTCACATATCATGGTGATGCGCGCAGTGTAAATACCTGCAAAGAGAAGGGTGCTGGAAAACAACACCCGTCCCATTTATAGAGGATGCTCTTGAGCAGAAGGCAGAGTGGGGTTTGGTCTTTGTAGCTGGGATGCTTCAAGGTGTACAGGGAGGTTTTCAGGAGTTTTTGGAAGAGGACTTGGGGAATGCTTGGAGAACCTTAACTGGGAGGATCTTGTAAGCATTAGGGGCATTGGGAAAGAAGGGCTGGGGTGAAGGAGACAAAGGGAGCATTTGCAAAGAGGTGTAGGTGAAGTTGAGAATGGAGGTGCAGGCAGGGGTGGATTTGTGCACAGCTGTGAAAGTGAATAGCTTGTAGCTGATGCTGGAACCCAGTGGAAGCCAGAGAAGGGATTGGGGTTTGGAAGAGACCTGGTCAGGGCCATGGGAGAGGGTAATCTTTGTTTATATTATTCCATGATCAGGCTTAGTTCTGATTGCCTGAAACATTTATAACCCTTATCAGTAGATAACATTCAACCACCCAGGAATCTAATTGTCTGCCAGAGATTTGCTTGGTGCAATGCCAAGCATTGTAGGAGAGGCAGTGTGGCCTAGTGGAGAGAGCACTGGCCTGGGGAACCTGAAAGACCTCAGTTCTGTTCCTAGCTCTGCCACTGGCCTGCTGGGTGACCTTGGGCAAATCACTTCACTTCTCTGTGCCCCAGTTTCCCCATTTGTAGAATGGGGCTAATACTACTGACCTTTGTTAAAGCTCTTGGAGCTCTACTGATGAAAAATGCTACGAATCATTATTGCTGCTTGTTCGTGGTGTTTCAGTAAAGCCGAACACAGGGAAGCCACCACTTACGAATGTTGCATACTGCAGAGACTGTGAAGGAAGCACCCTCTAGGTGCTGCCTGCCCTGGTCCAGTACGGAGGCGCCAGTTTTCTCTCCAGATTAAACTGGTAAAACCCGAAAATCCCATTTGAGTCAGGAGCTGGCAGAGCTGCTGAGGGGATTTACCCTGATCCCTTTCTTCTTTACAGGTGTGATAAAGAGAGGGGAAGGGAAGGGAGGAGAGTGTTTTGTCTAGAGCTGTAGTTCTCAACCAGGGGTCCAGGGCCCCCTGGGGGGCCACGAGCAGGTTTTAGGGGGGCTGCCAAGCAGGCCAACATTAGATTTACTGGGGCCCAGGGCAGAAAGCGAAAGCCCCGCCATTCAGAACTGAATCCCCGGCCACCCAAGGCTGAAGTCAAAGCCTGAGCAATTTAGCTTGGCGGGGCCCCCTGTGGTGTAGCGCCCTGGGTCAGTTGCCCTGCTTGCTACCACCTAATGCCAGCCCTGGCTTTTATATGCAGAAAAACAGTCGTGGCACAGGTGGGCTGTGGAGTTTTTATAGCATGTTGCGGGGGGCCGGGGGGCTCAGAAAGAAATATATACCTGGTAGATCTCATTCTCTTGTCAGTGTGATTGCCTGAGACCGCTCACAAGAGTTTTCCAAATAACGTCCAATGTCTGTTTATTCTTCTCCTACCTGAAGTAGTAAAGGGTGGGTCCTGCTGGCCAGTTCTTATGCTTGTGCCGGCGTCTATCTCCTTGATTGTTCTCCCCTTCGTTTAAGGTATCTTTTAACTGAGAACTGGCAGAACAAACCCTGCCAGACCTCTCCCTCCCATGTTTCCATTTGAAGTTTGATCTAGCCCCAATTTCCTTCGTGGGAAGAGCATTTAGTTCCCCCGTTGAGCACCTGGGCCTCAAAACCAGGAAACCTGTCAGAGGTTTCTTTACAGAAGTCTTTAAGGTCTCAGATCTCATTAGTGCTGTGGCCCTTTTGGTGGGACGGACCCGTCGGATGTCCGGCTACAAGGAACTGCATTGAGAAGTGAACCGTTGGGTGTGTGTGGGGATGAGCCAGTTGCTGCTGCTAAACTGTTGGGACATTAAAGCTCTCAGGGACCCAGCCAGGGTGTCCCCGGCTGAGCTCAGCGACTGAAATAAGCATTCAATCTTTAAAAGCCAATGAACCAAAAATACAATGAAAGAATAAGCTGCTAATTGCATATATTGGCAGACCCAAGCAGGGCCTTTGAACAGATCTCTGTGTCTTTTGAACATAGGTTCAGATCCTAAAGCCAGAAGGGACCACACACAGTGATTATGTAGTCTGATGTCCTGCATAACACAGGCCCATGAAAACTCACCCTCTCTGGAGATTTGGGGAGAGGGTGTACCTCTACTGACAAGGGGGTCCAGTGACTCAGTATTGGAAGAAGCCTCTCTTCCTTTCCTAATGAACCCCAGCATCCCCTCACTAATGTGGGGGGTGAGGGGTGGGGATGCCTCGTGGGTGCAGCATGTTGCACGAAGGACAATGAGATTTCTGGGTCTGGTAGTCTCACAGTCTCCTACTGGTTTCTCCGTGCTGTGCTGGTACGTCATTCCACAGGCCTGGGCCATGACAGGTTCTCCTCTTCCTCTGGTGCAGCCCGTGTGTTTCTCCATTGTCATGTGGCTGTAGCTAGTGACAATCTGTTGGATTATTAAGGGAGAGTCTTATTCCTATAGCTTCTCATCCTCTTCTACTGTCATGTTTGCTTAGGGAACCTCAGTGTAAGTGACCGAGCAGGTACTGTAGGTGGGTTCCTTAAAGGAATTTCCCAGTTAGGGGCTAGAAATTCTTTATGGGTCCTTTTGGAAGAGCCTTATACTCGCACTGTGCTGGTAAGAGGCCCTGTCTCTGGGGAAGGAGACGTACTTAGTGGTTATTCCCATTGGACATCACCTGTTCAAATCAAACTTGTTTTTGCCCGTCTGAAACTTTTAAAATGACCTGGACATTTAATTTCACCAGGGTGAGTGTTTTAGGAGCATTTTTCTCCGTGTGGCTGTACTGTTGTAAGCAGAGCTGGGAGGAGGAGAGAACTGGCGTTGACGTGTGGGACAGAGGGAACGTGACTTTGTCGATTCATTTCGTGTGTCTCTGTAGGCACACTTACACTTCCGTGCTGCGCTGTCCGTGGCTAACCCGGGACGCAGTAGCCTCCATTCTGATGTGGGGTAGATGTGCTCCCAAGGTCTCCGATTTCCGGTGGCAGTGGTGCAAGGAGATTTTAATTCTTACCGGTACACATAGGTGACGCATGGGAGGGACACAAAGGGGGGCAAGTGACCTCCCCATGTGACCCTTCCATGTGACTTCTCCCTGCCCCCGGCCTGAGGCCCCCGCGCTCTCCCCATCCCACATTACCGGGGGTGTGTGTGTGTGTGCGTGTGTTCTGTCCTGCTGCTCTGGACACTGATTTCTGAACCCCAGGGCTCCCCCAGGAACCGCAGCGGCAAAAGGAGCAGAATGTGGTGCCGCCAAGTGGCCCCATGCCAGCAGCTCCTCCGGCGCGGCTGTATTGCCCCCAGCCCTTCCACGTAGTGGTGTCTCCTGTCTGGGGTCTGTACAGCCGCGCCAGAGGACAGAGCTGAGGGCTGGGCTGGGGGTGGTGCAGCCGCGCCAGAGGACAGGGCTGGGGGTGGTGCAGCCGCGCCAGAGGACAGGGCTGGGGGCGGTGCAGCCGCACCAGAGGACAGGGCTGGGGCCCGGGTGGCGGTACCGGTACAGCCGCGCCAGAGGACAGGGCTGGGCTGGGTGGCGGTACCGGTACAGCCGCGCCAGAGGACAGGGCTGGGCTGGGTGGCGGTACCGGTACAGCCGCGCCAGAGGACAGGGCTGGGCTGGGTGGTGGTACCGGTACAGCCGCGCCAGAGGACAGGGCTGGGGCCCGGGTGGCGGTACCGGTACAGCCGCGCCAGAGGACAGGGCTGGGCTGGGTGGTGGTACCGGTACAGCCGCGCCAGAGGACAGGGCCGGGTGGCAGTACCGGTACAGCCGCGCCAGAGGACAGGGCTGGGGCCCGGGTGGCGGTACCGGTACAGCCGCGCCAGAGGACAGGGCTGGGGCCCGGGTGGCGGTACCGGTACAGCCGCGCCAGAGGACAGGGCTGGGCTGGGTGGCGGTACCGGTACAGCCGCGCCAGAGGACAGGGCTAGGCTGGGTGGCGGTACCGGTACAGCCACGCCAGAGGACAGGGCTGGGGGCTGGGCTGGGGGTGGTACAGCTGCGCCAGAGGACAGGGCTGGGCTGGGTGGCGGTACCGGTACAGCCGCGCCAGAGGACAGGGCTGGGGGCTGGGTGGCGGTACCGGTACAGCCGCGCCAGAGGACAGGGCTGGGGGCTGGGTGGCGGTACCGGTACAGCCGCGCCAGAGGACAGGGCTGGGGCCTGGGTGGCGGTACCGGTACAGCCGCGCCAGAGGACAGGGCTGGGGGCTGGGCTGGGGGTGGTACAGCTGCGCCAGAGGACAGGGCTGGGGGCTGGGCTAGGGGTGGTACAGCCGCGCTAGAGGACGGGGCTGGGTGACGGTACCGGTACAGCCGTGCCAGAGGAGGAACGTAAGGTGCTGGCTTCTGGGAGCGGCGGCCTTACGTTCTGCTCCTTTCGCTGCTGTGGTTCCCTGGAGAGCCCTGTAGGTCTGACCATGAGTCTTTCCAGTACGGCGTCCCGGTAATAAATACCTTAATGGTACGACGTACCTGACTGTACCTGCTTACTTGCACCCCTGTCCTGCGGGTTCCTGGAGCAGTCCCAGCAGAACATGGAAGGAGGCTGTTAGCAGGGCGTGGTGGGATCCAGAGGTGGGAGAGTTGGGCTGAAGGGGGAAGGGGTGTGTGGCCAGTTGGTGAGATTTCACCTGAACAACGCTAACTGAGACCCATCTGTGTGTTCTCTTAACAGATGAACGGGACCGAGTCCAGAAGAAAACTTTCACCAAGTGGGTCAATAAGCACCTGATGAAGGTGAGAGTCACGCTTTACTTCGCACAATTTCCTAACTTGCTCTGGTCTGGCCTTGCCTGTTCTGGACGGGCGCTAGCTGGCATTGCTTGGGCCTTGGAGAGGAGTTCTGACGGGGTTGAGAGGCACTGGAACGTTTGCTTGATCTGATCCCCAGGGGCAGAATTGGATGTTATGGCGACCTCTTGGGACTGTCCTAAAGCACTGAGCAAACGTTCACCTACCATGTCATTAACCTCTGAATTGAAAAACCGTTTGCTCCAGAAAAGGGCATGTAAAAACCTTGGCAATGACATCCTGAAAGAGAACTGTACCCCACATCTCCCTGAAATCCTTTGGTGAGGGCGTGTTTTGGGAGTTACCATGCATGGTGGGATGAGAGGGACTGTTCCCCCTTCCCCTCCCAAGCTCGCTTGTTCCCCTTTATTCATAGAGCTGTATTGTGTCGTTCCACTGTCACCCTGCCCTTCCCAGAAGGAGGCACTTTCTCCCTCTCAGGGGAGGGGCCGCTCCTTCCCGGAGCATAGACACCGGCTCTTCTGTGTTTGGGCCCGGAGCCCTCCTGAGCACCTTGCTCGACGTCTGTCTTGCTTGAACAAGAAGTTCTTTGGTGGCTGCTGCCCAGTGCAAGCTGGTGCTGCCAGTCAGATCCTTCTGTGAGGGCAAAACGCTGTGAAAGAGGGAAACCAGCGGAATACATCGTGTCATTGTTAATGCTGGGAGGCCGGGCAGATCTCTGCTTTTATCCAGAGCAGAGTCTCTTTCTCTGTCTCTGTTTCTTAGCAGAAAAGTGACAGAAAGCTGCCTTTTGGACAAAGTCTCTACCCATCAGATCTCTTTCCACCATTCCCCTCTCTTTCCCTCCTCAGTGTCTGTCTCTCCTTTCCTGCCTTACACCATTGTTCTGCTCTCTAGAGGCAGCTGGGCTCCTGGCTGGAGTTTGCTGTGGCAGGGGTACTATTAGAATTCTGTAGACCCCCATCAGATGCCAATGAGAGGTGACACAGGAGGAGCTGGGGAGCCTGAGATCCCACAACACAGTGAAGGATTTCAGAGGCAGGGACGCTGTCACCCCTCTGTGAAAGTTGAGGATCTAAGTTGATGTGCTCAACTCCTGGATCTTTTCAGTCCTTGGGCCGTACTGCTGTTTCTCGGACCCCGCTGCTTGTTGCACCAGCAAAAGCGGAGGCTGGTTTCTAAGTGGTGGTTTGGTAACCAGGGAGTAGCAGTGGGCTGTGTGTGTAAATGAGTGAGGTGGGAAAGGGCTCAGGGGTTCTGTATCCGGGCAGGCTGCCTGACTGGTTAGCGATGGCTTTGTAAACTTACTGGGATCCTGCCCGTTGGACGGTGTCTGGTACGAATCTGAACAGAGCAGTGACTAGTCTCTGTCCTTTAAAAGAAAGACGTTTGTCGCCAAAAAGAGTGAAGAGCCTGTTTCCTTAGTTCTGTCCGTTTTCCAGCTGCGCACCTCTGCAGCAGTACACAGGGCACGGGGCTTGCGGCTGAGATCAGAGCTATTGGCAGGCCAAGTCAGTAACTCCAGCTGTTTGTACTAAACATTGTTGTGTCCGATTTTATTCTGAGCCAGCCACATAATTGATGATTTTTGTTTTTAACTTTCAAGAGGCTTGGAAGATCCTTTCTGGGGAAAATCCGGTACCTTTTCCCACCCACTGGTGCCAAGTCACCGGAGCCCCCTGATTTACCATTCACCATGGATGCAATAGTCACTCAGAACTCCAGGTTAAAGTTCCTGGAGCCCACACGCAAACCTTCAGTTGCTTTCTGGGATCTCTGCCTTCACTGTGCATCAAATTACCTGTTCAGAGCCTGTGGCCTTCCAGAAGACTCCTGGCAGCTCTGCCTGTTTGTCCATCACTGATGGGATACACACCTCTACACACTTACATTCATGTGAACTGGATCAGGACCAGGATCTAGATGGCTTAACACAGCCAGTTCTGCCATGAAAGATTGCTGGGTTTGAATCCAGGGGTGTCCATCTGTTATATTCTGTGCAGTGGGGCTGGTCTCTTACGTGTTCTATGCAATGGGAGGTTTGTATCTTGAGTAGCTAAGCAGGGTTAATGCAGTGTTTTGCAGTCGTCTTGGTTAACTGCCAGGTATTTTTTAATTAATGTTTTCCATCAACTGAAAGTTTTTGGCTTGGACTTTAAAGGTGTTGCCATTGTACTTTTCAGCCTGCTGTGGACTGCGGTGAGGCCAGGGAAACTGCAGGTCTGTGCACTAATCTTTAAGCTGCACGCCTCCCTCCCCCAGAAAAAACTTTATGGGTAAAGAAGGCAGCGTGGGAGTCAAGTCTCTACTGACATGTAGCCAATGCCTTATACATTAATTAGAGAGGGACAATCACCCTATTCACACATCCCCTCCCGCGGCAAAGAAAGGGAAAAACACCTGACTGCCCTTAACAGAAGGCAAACGCCATGTGACATTCCTGGAGGATAATATAAGCTGGTGTGGTAATGTTTTAAAAAATTGTGTGAGAAAATCACTGCATTATTTATTATTGCTATTAGAATGACAGTAGCACATGGGGACTCAACTGAGATTTGGGGTCCCCTTGTGCTAAGTGGTGGTGTAAATCCCTGCCTCAGAGTTTACATTGTAAACAGATAAGACAAAGGGAGGGGGAAGGGAAGGTTCATGAGCCCCGTTTTATAGATGGGAAACTGAAGCACCAAGAGGCTAAGTAACTAGCCCAAAGTCATGAAGAAAATAAGTGGCAGGGCTGGGAGTTGAGCCCAGAGTCTCAGTCCGTGTGTGGCAAAGGTAAAGATTTGGTCTGACCGGGTTGCCAGTGAGTTTTGTGACGAGTGGCTTATCTTGGAAGAAACAGGAAAAATTGGCTCCTTTTGCTGTCTTTTTAACAGGATACTCCTGCTGTTGATGTGAAAGCTGCCATTACACAAGGCCCAATCCTGTACACAGCTGCCATTTGCTCTCATCCCCTTGCTTTCCAGTAAAGTGGCTGCATGGGAACCTTTTAGAATTGCATGGAGTAAGGCTGGCTTTATAGTGATCTGTTCTGTGCCTGAAATCGGTAACTGCCTCTGCTGGGGTCCTTTGGCAATTGGAGCCCGATTCCCATAGAGAGAATATTGGAATAACCATTTTAAATGAATGAAATCCCTGAAAATGCACCCTCCTTCTCTGCCCCGCAGGTGCGCAAGCACATCAATGACCTGTATGAAGACCTGCGAGATGGGCATAACCTGATCTCTCTGCTGGAGGTTCTGTCAGGAGTGAAACTGGTGAGTTTCCAAGTTTGCTTAGCCACGCTGCTGTGGCTTTCACCACCAGAGACTGGATCCACGTACTGCCTTCTCCTCCTCGCTGCCTTCTGCTGTGCTAGGCTGATCAGCGTTCCTTGTCACATCAAGGCCTTTGTTGGTTTTGTGTTAAATTTATTTTTTTACATCTTCATCATGCTGGTTTCCTGGATAACACCTAACTATGTGATTAGGTTAAAGGTGCCTAGGATACAGGTGTATTCACTCTCTTTGTGAGGCTCATATGCATTTGGGACTATCTACTCAATATGCTGGGTGAAGACAAAAGGGCAGGTTTAGCGTCACTTTCCCCTCGGAGCTTAGCTTAGCTTCCCCTCCTCCAGCGCTGCCTGCTGATTTTCACAATAGACCACTCTAAATATTTGTTTGTCTCTTTTACAGGCATTGGTTAACATTTTCAAAAGGGCCTAAATGGCTTAGGAACCTGAGTCCCATTTTCAGAAATGACCTAGGTGCTTAACAGCCTAAATCTCACTGAGTTTCTGTGAGGCTTAGGTGCCTACGCCGCATAGGTGCTTTTGAAAACTTTACTCGTCATGTCCAAATCATTCCTGGCATTAAGGCCATTGACTTCAGTGGTGCACAAGCAGGGATGAATATGAGCCTTTCTGTCTGTGGATACATCGACACAGCGGAAAAAAAAGAAAAACCCCAAACCTGCACTGGGGAGTCTCTGAGCCCAGGTCAAGTGACTGGAGCTCACTGGGCTTGTGCTGTAGGGCTAGAGACAGCAGTGTAGGTGTTCGGGCTGGGGGCTGGCGCCTGGGCTCTGAAATCTAGCAAGGAGGTAGGGTCTCGGCGCTCGTGCTCCAGCTCTCGAGGGAGTGTCTGTTCTGCTATTTTTAGCCCTGTAGCGAGAGCCCGAGTCAGTTGACCTGGGTGTGGAGATTCACTTGTTGTTGTTTTTGCTGTGTCGACCTGCCCTATAAGTTGAAGAGGGGAACTGAGACAATCTGACCAGCTTCTCCAACCTCCTTGGGACTGCCAAACATATTCAGAAACGGTGCTTAAATACTGCTGCATTGCATCTCTGTGTATTTAAATAACGAAAGATGATGGTGGTTCAAGCTGAAACTGTTTTTAACATGGTTTGTCCAGCTAGTGTGGATGGGGCAAAACTGATTTACGTGGTTATTCTGTGCCTTGACAGAACACATTTTTGGAGCAACTGACTCGGGCTCTCGCTAAAAATAGCAGAATAGACATTGCCACTCGGGCTGGAGCCTGAGCTCTGACACCCTACCTCCTCGCCGGGTTTCAGAGCCCCGGTGCCAGCCCTGGCCCAAACCTCTACACTGCTGTTTCTAGCCCTGCAGCAGGAGCGCAGTGAGCTCAAGACACTTGACCTGGGCTCAGAGACTCGTTCCCGCGGGTTGTAGGCACAGGAGAGGGCCATACTAGATGTTTTTTAGCTGGAACGGTGTTTAAAGACAGTCCCTTAATTCAGCAGATGAGATCTGTGTGAGCCATGCTTTTTCAGAGGTGTCCACATGACCATTCTAGCATGAAAGCTGGGTGCAGCTCCAGGCACGTCCAAAGATAGGTCTTTTCAGAATCTTACAAGAATTGCCTAAATGTTGAAAATCAGTGGGGTTAGGTGCATCAGTGCAGCTGCAGATAAACTTGCCTTGAGCCATTTAGCTGCCAGTTTGGATTTTCCTGCTTGTGTTCATTCTCAATTTAGACACCAAAGTTTGTAGGTTTCTGGTGTCCATGTTTTTCCATCTATTTTCTTCAGTAGCATGTTAGGCTTTCCTGTCATGTGCTTTGCAACCACTCTACAAGCTGGATCTGTAGAGGTAGATAAAAAGAAAAGGAGTGCTTGTGGCACCTTAGAGACTAACCAATTTATTTGAGCATGAGCTTTCGTGAGCTACAGCTCACTTCATCGGATGCATACTGTGGAAACTGCAGAAGACATTATATACACAGAGACCATGAAACAATACCTCCTCCAGGATGCAAACATCTTCCCTTGCATCTGGGGAGAGTAGAATCACTTGCCCCTTTTTTAGACCAACAAGCCTAATTAGCTCTTGGAAGATACTTTTTTGGTGCAGTAATGCAGCTCAGAGGGAATTATTTTCGTAACCCCTAAAATAGGATCTGTGAGATGATGTGTGAAGTTACTCAGCTGCCCTCCTGAAATGCCAAACTACACTCTGTGGGTGTTGGATTTAGATGCTTCACAGGCCTATCATGTCCCTCGCCACAACATTTTTGATTTTCGGATTGAATTTTATCCTAGGGAAATCTCTCTGCTTAGGCACCCTATACTGAAAATCACATGGAGGTAGGCAGAAGTGGTTGGACTGTTATAGATACTGCAGTATCGTTTGCTGCAGCTAAGACAGGAGGAAATCTTAGACTATTCTGCCCTAAATGTTGATGGCGCTGTCTCATAGGCTTTAAGGCCAGAAGGGACCATTACACATGACCATCTAATCTGACCTGTATAATACAGGCCATAGAATTTCATCCAGTTACTCCTCAGCTGAGCCCAGAAACGAGTATTTGACCTAAAACATGTTGTCTCTGAGTTCCCGGCTCTTTCAAAATCTACTTTAGCTCTTGCCATTGTGTCTACCTCTCGTGTCTGAATCAAGCCCCAGTAGGGTCCCCAGGGGAGACGCAGGCAGGATCCAGGATAACCAGCGAGTCTTCATGTTCCTTTTCAGGGGAGGGAGGCTGGTGAGAAATGTGTTTCTTTTTCTTTTCCCATATGCTGCATTTTTAGTTCCTTTCTGTTTTTCTGTGACTATCCCACTGGTGTTGTCTGTGCCACGTTTGTTAGCAAAAGGACGCTTCAGGCCAGAAGACCCTCCGCCTGGCAAAAGCGCCCTCCTGGCGTCGCACGAGCAGTGAAGAGCAGGAGGAGGAGGAGGATGGTGATGCAGTAGGTTGACTCCCTCCTGGGAGCAATGTAATACAGACTGACACTGGAGTGCCATCAGATAGTCCAGATGTAACCAAGCTTTGCATAGGGCACACAGGGTACGTCTAGACAGCAAAGAAAAACCTGTGGCTGGCCTGTACAGGCCAGCTGACTCGGGGCTGTTTCATTGCTGTGTAGGCTTCTGGGTTCGGGCTGGAGCTTGAGCTCTGTGACCCTCCAACCTCTCAGGGTCCTAGAGCCCGGGCTCCAGTTTGAGCCCTGACCTCTACGCAGCAACGAAAGAGCCCCCAGCCCGAGCCCCACGAGCCTGAGCCATGGTGTCTAGTTGCTGTGTAGACATACCATAGTGGCCTCTGGCCTTCCCCTCCCTCTGGTTCAGGTGGGTTAATGGAGAATTTGCCATAGCTCCTTTCCACTAGCAGCTGGTTCTTGATCCCGGATAATAAATTTCCCGGAAGCACGTTAGAATGGAGGAGTGATATGTGGGGTGTGTACCTGGGAAGTGGAGAGTGAGAAGCGAAAATGAAAAGGCAGCTAATCCCATATTCCTTCTGGACAGTGCTGTGTTAAAGTTAACTGGATTATCTGAGAGTGCATTACAGTGTTGGTGGTCTGCAGTGTGAGAATGCTGACCCACTTGCTGTGAGAGCATGAAATCAGTCTATTCACGGGGATGGGAGGGGCGCACGCTCCTAGATGAACCCCTGGCTCTCACGCATCCCCAGATAAAGCCGCTGGGGTCCTGCACGCTCTTGGATGGGACACGGTGTTCTCTCCACTCACACGGCGCAAACAACCTTTAGGATGAATCATCTGATGTTTGCTAACAGTTCTCACTGCATGGGGATGCTCTGCCTTGTGTACCACACCCATGTGTACTGGGTGCAGTGGCTTTGCTGTCAGACAGCAAGGATTAACCTTGCATGATAACATATTTGTTTTTAAGCAACATATTCTCAGTGTTTCTGATGTGGAGCGGACCCAGCTCCCGGCAGGCCCAACCTTACCCAAGCCAAGGATTAACCCAAAGGGGATTGCACCTCCCCAAAGTAAGAACGAGAGCATTCTGGCTGGTAGAAATGATCACATTTCTTACCAACCCTCTCGATCTGGGCTGTGTCTTCCTTCTCTACCGCTCTCTTTTCTGCTCCCCCTCCCGAGCCACTCTGGCAGCCGCAGTGGCGTGGCACAGGAAATGACTCGCCTGTTGCACCTCTCTGCCAGGGGCTGGAGCATAGGGAGACCTTCCTGTGGCTTCCGTCCTAAAACAAAGAATGAAACGTCCTTTGTCTGTGCTGACCCAGAGAGTCTCTTTGCTGCTCCTGATTCCTCAGACAATTCACTCCTCTCGTTTGTATTTAGAAGCCATTGCTTCTTTTGATTTTCCCAGCCCCAACTCCTTTCCTTTCCTTTCTTATTGATTCATTGCAGAGCTGGGTTTGTGTGCTGGCTCTGAGCTTCTGCACCACGATCCGCCCTTCAGCAGAGCTCCTACCCCTTCCCCAAGCCCTTGTTCAGCACAGAGTTGCTATTTGTAAATGAATCGGATTAAATGTAGGTGTTGGAGCTGGGTGGGGCTGGTGACTGAACGTGACCGTTTGCTCCTGGTTGGATCACAGGCTCTCACTGGAGCAGCCGCCCCTCCTTGTCCATCAGAGAGAGATTCAGAGCAGTAGCCCAGCATGAATGCTGCTGTGTACATTGGTCAGTAGCCTGACTGTGATTGGTCAGCTCCCTTGGAGACAGAAAACACTGGAGTCCATGTAGCAGTGAAACAGACACAGCTGGTGCTGAGACTCTGCTTTCTCCTCCAGCGGAGCAGTCCCTGCCCTAATAGCCGATTAGCTGTTGCAGGACACACCTGCCATTTCAAGGGTTGGCAAATCACAAGGCTGCTGTTGCTCTCCCCTGGGCCGGCAGGACTCCCCCACCTGCAGGCAGGTTGGCAGCCAGGTGGTTCACTTTATCTCAAACTGTCCTCTCCCCTGTTCAAGTGGTTGTGCTGGTAGGTGAGCGTAGGGTGTGCACCCAAGCACACCCCTGTGGTGGAGCGGGCTGGCCGGACTGCAAGAGCCCTCAGCGGCTGTGGCTGTCTCCGGTTTAGCTCTGTGTGTGGGCAGCACTAGCTTGGTGCCTGCAAAGGCCGGGGAACAAAGTGTGATACTGAAACGAGGGGCAAATGTTGAGGTCACAAGTCGGTGTCTGTGGTCAGGACCATGGGTCGATGGATGAGCTGGGAGCAGGAGATAGTTATTGGAGGGTTTTCCTATCTCCACGCCCCAGCATAGGGGATTTGTGGGATAATAAAGACTCCTCTGCATAGAACAGGACAGTGTTAAGCAGCCAGAAGGGGGCAAGAGGCCGCGGCAGTGTATTAGCAGGAAAGACAGACTCATGCTGGTGGAGTATGTTCACCGTATCCAGGAATCTTTATGATCTGCATCTTCCTTCTTTCGGCCCTTGCTTTGCTGTTACGGCGACACACTCTGGGAGCAAATTGTTGTCTCCTGCTCACATCTGTCTGTGCCTTGGCTGTTAGGTTGGGGCTGAGAGAGGAGGAAATGGCCGTCCTAGGTGGCACATTGAATGCACGGTAGGCCAAGCAAGTGTATTGAATGTCGTGGTCTTTGCTTAGACTTAGAGGGAACGTAATTAGGCTGGTGGTTGGAATGAAGTGAGCTCCCCCAGTCCTCCGTGAGAGGGAGGGTCTCTCTGGGTTCCAGTACTTGCTGTAGGAGGCTTAGGAAGTGCACCTGGGGGAAGGGGTGGAACTGGGTCTGTGCATGTGTAGCAAAGACGCCCTAGTTCTGCCTCCATGGGATGGCTAGACTGACGCACTGCCTCTGTTTTGCAGCCACGTGAGAAGGGCAGGATGCGTTTCCACAGGTTACAGAATGTGCAGATTGCTCTGGACTTCCTGAAGCAGCGACAGGTAAGAGCCAGTCTGATGCTCACAGGTCACGTTCCAGTTTTGAACGTATTCGGAGTGTTCTCACTGCACACCTGCGGGGTGTGCTCTGGTTCCTGCCGCAGCTTGTGCCAGGGGCATCCAGTGGGGCGTAACAAAGCACTATCCATTCATTTCTGCTGGGCCCATCCCTAGGGCATCTAGATGCCCATCAGTGGCAGTACTGCAGAGAGTACCTTCCCTTGTGGGCGCTGAGAGCCCTCAGTGCTATCCACGCCTCCTGGGGGGTGGTGGTGGTCAGAATAGGGTGACCAGACGTCCCGATTTTTAGGTCTTTGTCCCGCGTCTCGACCGATGCATGGTCGGGACGCCATTTGTCCCAAAATTGTGGCTTTGGCCACTCCGGCGTTTGTTTTTTGTTTTGCTTTGGCAACTCTGGCCACTTCTGTTGTCGTTGTTGTTGTTTCCCCCATGTGTCCCGATATTTTCTCCGTTAAATCTGGTCACCCTAGGTCAGAATGAGGAGTTAGGACTCTTTCTTTTCAGGAAGCCATTGCAAGTGTCTCAGATGGATACAACCCCTGGAGCCCCGCAGGCTTCCTGTGTCCCAGGAACTGACTTGGTCAGCTCTGAGTGCAGTGTATGCTTGGGAGCTCTTCTGGTGTCCTTAGGATAATGTTGGCACAGGAACAGATGGGTGTGACCTGGCCATGAATAGGTTTAGGCTAGAAGTTAGATGATGGTTTCTAGCCATTGCCGGAGTGAGGTTCTGGAACGGCCTCCCAGTGGGAGGATTGGGAGCCAACCAAACTAGTTTGAAGATGGAGCTTGGTGAGTTTTATGTCAGGGTTGCCTGAGATAACTAGGGGCTAGATCCGATGGCCCAGGAGGTCCCTTTCGGTCCTATGTTTCTCCCCCTTCCCAGCGTTCAGGAAGTGCTGGGCTCCTAAGAGGTCAGTCTGGTCTCTGTTGGGCATTTCCTCAAGTGGATGTAATAGACCCTCCTTATAACCAGCCAGAACTCTCAGCCCCTAAGCAGAGGGATGTTTCCAGCAGTTCCTGCTGCTCACGGGGTGGGGAGTTCTGTCCTGCCTGTTCTGTCAGTCTTCAGTCATGACACACTCATGATGAATGACGATGCTGAATTGTATCGGTTGTGCCGAAGCAGAGATTAACTCCTCTGGCTAGCCGAAGGCGCACTGAATAGACCTGCCCACCTACCCTTCCCTAGGGAGGGCACGTAACTTAGCGGCTCCCTAGCTTCTTGGTAGAGATGCAGAAACGTTTTGCCAGAGGTTCTAAGGAGCATGTTTCTCTCTCTCTCTCCACACACACACATGCACGCGCGCGCACCCCCCCCCATTGCTCCTCTGAAGTGCTACAGCATCGCAGCAGAGTGCATGCTGGGACACGCCTTACTCCGAATGCTCTCTTAGTGATGCCCTGGAATGTCAAAGGTGTAGAGTTTGGGGGTGGGCGGAGAAGAACTGCCGGTGTCGCAGGCTCTCGCTGCTGAGATCCTGTGCCTGGAAGTGGGGAGCATCACTCACCCTCCCGTCAGAGACTTCCCTCCTTCTGGGAGCCAGATGGTAGAGGGGAGGGGCCGTTGAGACAGCGGAGGGCAGAGAGGAATCTGAAACAAGTGGAAGCTGTGAGTGGAGAGCTGAGAGGTAAGCGGGAGTATCCAGACCTACCGGTGCACACCCTGGTTTCTGTTTGCTGGTAGCTCTGAAGATGGTGGTGATACTTCATGTATTTCTGGCAATCTTTTATGCCGAGCATCTCAGCTACGCACACTGGCTCCCGCTCAGAAGGCTCCTGTGAGATGGGCGAGTATAATCCCAGTGTAGCCACAGGTTTGGGTATCAAGAGTGGGTTTCATTCCCTGCTGTGCCACAAGCTTCCCGTGTGACCTTGAACAAGGCACTTCACCTCTCCCTGTCTCCCCAGCTGTGAACCTGGGGATCACAGGTGCTTGCCTGCCTCTCGAGGGTGCTGTGATCTCAGGCTTAATTCCTGAGCTGATTGATTTTTGCGGTGCAGGTGGGGGTGATTGGGTTTGGGTGTGCTCTCCTAGCTACGTGATGTGCTTTGTAGATTTTAAATTATGCACAAGTGCCTGGGGCTGTAGGGGCACGACACTCTTTGTAGAAACCGAAATAAGAAATGCTAGTAAAGCACTTGAAGGCCCTTCAGCAGAAGGCACTAGGGAATTGAAAAATGGTTATTTCAATCCTTCTTTTGCAGAAAAGGCAAGGATTGATTTTTTGCTCCTCATCACACAGTGAGTCAGTGGCAGGGCTGGGAATAGAATGCTGGAGCCTTGAGAACCTGTCCCATTCTCTGGCCAATTGATTGCACCTGCTAGGTGCACAGGACTGGTTTGGGGAGGGCAGGGTGGTGGTGGAGTGGTTGGAGAGAAAAGTCCCTCCTGTCTTTGTTGAAGCATCTGATTTGAAGTTTTGACAGTCCCTGGTGCTTCCCCACAGGTGAAGCTGGTGAACATTCGCAACGATGACATTACAGATGGCAACCCGAAGCTGACCCTGGGCCTCATATGGACCATTATTCTCCACTTTCAGGTAGGGATGTGACATTATGAAGGGCACAGAGCGGAAAAGGGGGCATGTTGAGCCCCAAGGGCTCTGGCATCTGTCTGGAGAACATGAGTATATTTAATGGTAATGCCTTCATACAGGTTGGTCTGGAGGATTAGTATATATAACAGTGTCATGGAGACCAGGCCAGAGAGAATAAGAATTCCCTTCTCTGGTCATTTACATAATTAAATCACTAATGATGGATTGTGTGTGCTGTGGCCCTTTGATTGGCACCAAGGTTATTGGCAGTTGCTATTTGCTCAGCTGAGCTGGAAAGCTGAGCCCTCCAGGGCTCTTCAGTGCATTGAGCAGGGGAAAGGGGAGAGTAAATTTGGAGAAGGGTGTCTGGGGAGTGTGTGATTATGACATTCTGGGATGCAGTCCAGACCAGTGAGGAGCTGGATCCCCACTTGCCCTGTAACCTTGGGTGCCTTGCAGTGCTTTGCTGCTTTAAGTCCCAACCTGGGCCCTTTGCAAACAGCATGCAGGTCACCCCCGGATTGTCTGTGTATAGGTGCACCCTCCCAGCACACTCCAGTCACACTCTGACTTCCACCAGCCTTGGTTACCACCTGCAGTGACCCCAACATACTCCCAGTTCCAGATTTCTTCCCAAAAATATGTGTTCTGCATTGTCCAGCCCTCTCCTGGACAGTCCAGATATTGGAGGTCCGTTGCCCATGTAAGCGGTCAATGTACAACAGTTTGCTACCCTAAATGGAGTTACCCTCATAGTTCAGTTTAAAGACAACACTGGCTTAGTTTTGATTAAAGAATAAAACACGTTTATTTAATTACAAGGAGAGAGATTTTAAGAGATTGCAAGTTCAAGGCATTAAAGTCCGAAATGGTTAAAAGAGAAATTAAGAGAAACTTCCCAGTAACTAAATTTAACCAACTAGACTTGATAGAAGGTAAATTCTTACCACAGGTTCCCAGCAACATTGCTGAGAACATTCTCAAGTCAGGATCTGCCCCCAAAGGGCTGGTTTCTTTTGTCTTCTTTGATGACAGAGAGAGATGGATAGGCAGAGATAACATGGTGTGTTTTTGCCCCTCACTTGTACAGTCCAGTCACCCTTTGAAATGCATTTTCTTGAGGGTTACCCCTAGATAAAGTTCATTCCAGCCGTGAAGAGAGAGACTTTCTGGTAGTGAAAGAGGTTCCATGCTGCTGTTTGCTAAAATGCAGCTCGGTCTGTTCCTGCTCTTTTGCTGTCTCAAGGACCTTGTTTACTACTTATATGTAAATTGAGGTAAACACATATTCCTTTAAAAAAAAGGAGTACTTGTGGCACCTTAGAGACTAACCAATTTATTTGAGCATAAGCTTTCGTGAGCTACAGCTCACTTCATCGGATGCATACTGTGGAAAATACAGAAGATGTTTTTATACACACAAACCATGAAAAAATGGGTGTTTATCACTACAAAAGGTTTTCTCTTCCCCCACCACTCTCCTGCTGGTAATAGCATATGTAAAGTGATCACTCTCCTTACAATGTGTATGATAATCAAGGTGGGCCATTTCCAGCACAAATCCAGGGTTTAACAAGAACGTCTGAGGAACGGGGGTGGGGGGGTAGGAAAAAACAAGGGGAAATAGGTTACCTTGCATAATGACTTAGCCACTCCCAGTCTCTATTCAAGCCTAAGTTAATTGTATCCAATTTGCAAATGAATTCCAATTCAGCAGTCTCTCGCTGGAGTCTGGTTTTGAAGTTTTTCTGTTGTAATATCGCAACTTTCATGTCTGTAATCGCGTGACCAGAGAGATTGAAGTGTTCTCCGACTGGTTTATGAATGTTATAATTCTTGACATCTGATTTGTGTTTAAGATAGGCCTGCTTAATCACTTCTGCTTAGTTGGGGCTAAGTGGGTTTGAACATGTACTGCCAACGTCATTCGGGGGGATTCATAATTTTACATATAATGCTGCTACACACATTTCACCTTGATGATGTTGACCCGCGAGTTATTAGTTTTCACAATACAAGGCATATTGTGTACAAAGATTATTACGATAGTGTGTCGGGTTTGAATATAGGGGTGCATTTGGTTACAGTGATCTCATGTTTATACAGCAACCTTCCTTCCAAAAGCTCTCTGTCCTTCACACACTCTCCTCTATGTATAGTTTGTACGGTCAATTAGTAATCGCACCTCCTTTGTCTCGGGTGGAAGACAGCAGCTGTGTGGCAACGCAACTTGGCAGTTCAGGACGTGAGTGGAAGAGAATAGCCCGTCCGGCTGAGGTGGCAGGAGGAATTTAGGTTGGCAGAGTGTAACTGCCCAAGTGGGAGTTGACCATGACACTGAGATTAGCACCCCTGTTCTTACAAAACACGTCACAGGGTCTCCAGTGCCACAGGCCGTCAGGGCATCCGTCTTAGATGTCAGCAGAAAGGCAGCACGTGCGGCAGCATAGGGCCCTTAACGTCACGCTGGCGCATTGGTTCTGTGTCGGCTTGGATCCCCATGTTCGAGGCTGAGCAGGTGCGTGGGGAGTGCATTGTGCCAGGCATGTGAGCTGCTGCCCTGACGTGCTGGCTGTGAGATTTGGTGTGACTGAGTGTCTTAGGTGGAGCCGCAATCTCAGAGCACCCGGGTGCTGTCAGGCACGGCACTGGCATGCTGGTGGGGTCGGGATAGAGGGAACGCCAGCGCTACGGGGTGGCCTCGGGAGCTCCTGTGCTTCCTGCAAAGCCGGATAATAGCCCTTTGTTGGCAGCTGTTCTCCATAGGATTTGAGTTTTCCTCACCGAGGCTCTTTGGGTGGACAGATGAGTTTCTGAGTGGCATTCCTCACTGCAGAGCTCCTCTCGCTGTGGTGACCATTGTTAACGGGAGTGCTAGATCCACACGCATGTAATAGGGGTAATCCAGCCCCCCGCTTTCCCACTGACAGGAACTCAATCATTCTGCTCTGCGAGGGCAATCCCAGCGCTAGCTGACTGAAGACTAAATTGGTTCTGTGGAGTTTTATTTGTTGATGGCGGCCCAGTGGCCACAGCTGCCTGGGAGGAAGCAGAAGGTTTTCACGGAGCAGGCCTCTCTGAATCCAGCGCCTTGGAGCCGCCTGTAACCAAACCAGTTTTGCTCTCAGTTCTCTGTGCATATATGCAAGTCCAGGTGGCGTGTATTAGCATGTCCTGAGCAGTCCTTGCCAGTCTCCCTTGGCAGCTGTTGCCCTTCTGTGATGCAGGGCGCTCTGGAGTTGTGTTGGGGTCACTGACTTGGCTAATTATTGCATTTCTGCCTGTGGGTATAGATTGTGATTGAGTTTTTGCCTGTCTTATGGCTGTGTTCTTGTTTGGTTCAGCCTGGGCAGCTCTCTAGGACAGTGCTACTCAAAGTGATGGTCCATGGACCGGTGCCAGTCTGCGAGCCATCAGCTGCTGGTCTGCGCGCTCTGGAAAAAAAAGATTGCCGGTCCCCCACATCAGAGAGCTTGAGAAGCACATCTCTAGGGCACAGTGTGTTTATACTGGTCGGCTCCCTGCTTCTGCAGTCGGTGGACGTGAGAGGCTGTATATTGATGAGGAATTAACACCACTTCATCAGTCACTTGCCTTCATTGTCAGTGCAAGAGTCTGCCTGTTTCCGTCCATTTGTCTGCTTGTGCCTTCCTGAGGGGGCCCTGAGCACTGGCTAGAGGTGCGTAGTGTGAGACCAACAGGCCTTCGCTGCAGTCTCTGTGCCTGTGTGAACAAATTCCTGAGAACTGTTCGATTCAGTGAACCCACTGGGGAGACTCCTAGCGAACGCTCTGAAAAGAGACACATGATTTTTGGGTGCTCAGTTTGAGACATCTTAAAGGGGGCTTGATTTTCAGAGGGCAAGTGCTCAGCACTTCCTGAAAACCAGGCCCCTTTATAGTGTCTTAAATAGGGAGTCTGAAATCACTAATCTCTTTTGAAAGTGTTAGCCTGGGGCCTAAACAATCAAGGCCTCAAGTTAAAGGAGTCACTAGTTACTTGTGAAAATCCTGCTCCCTCTTTTAGAGTGAAACCCTCCTGGCTGGTACAAAGGGGGAAGAGCTGGAGCATCCATACGCGTTTCTGTGGTCAGCAATCTGTTCTGAATGACACCCTCCCTGTTCGCTGGGAAGAAATAGATGGGCCGCCTCTGAGACTGGGCTTTGCAAAGTTTGAGGTGTTCACACTCATCTCTAGTCAGAGTTCACAAGAGTGCACAGCCAGAGCTGCGATGTGGTGAAGATTTTAACATATTCCCTTCAAGCACCTATTGGTTAACTTGGTTAACTCTTGGGAACTTGAATCTTGGCTTCTGGGGGTATGTTCTTAGGCCACTCCGATAGCAGATTTGCACTCCCTAAATTGGATGCACGAGTGTATCTATAAATCTGGGCCTGAATGTGTCAACTAGACTCTCACTAGAGCGAACGCTGTGGCCGTTGGAAGTGTAAGAACTGAGCAGGGTCAGAACGCAAAGCAGACTGATAACTCGTACGGGCATGTGAGGGGTCCAGCCTCATGTTCTTTTTCGGCCATAATTATTTCTTACTCCTGTGTGACCATCAGCTCGGGCACTGACCTCAATCCAGCAGTGAGAAACAAAACGAGTGAATTCAAGCCCTAAGTAGAAGGTGAATGAACTATCCCTGTGTGTATGTGGCCACCTCCTCTCCCTATTTCCTAAGACCGCACAAAGTGAGGTGCTAAAATTCAGAGGCGAGGATAAAAAGGGGCCCCTTGGCCAAATCTCCGACATGGTTCCTGTTTTTTCGGCTCGTTTCGGGTGTCTCGGGGGACGCTAGGTGGTGCTGCTGCACTGCAGTTGGCCTGAAGGAGCCGGGTTTCAAAGGGAGCGTCCTTCAGTTCTGAGGCAGGCGGATGGGAGTGCAGGAGCCGTTTTGGGCTTGCTCCCTCCGCAGTCAAGAAGTGAAAACCTACCAGCCGTGGGGGTTTGTTGAGGATAGCTGGTCGGGCCCAGGGAGATTAAGTGCTTACAGCTGGGCCTGCCCCCTGGCCTTACACACTCCCTGTTGTACACTGCCTCTCTGCCTGGAATAAGGAGATTTCTTCTAGGGATGTAACTCTATTGCTAACCCCTTAATCTCGTTCATGTCTTCCATATTTGAAAGTCCATAGCCCACTGCTGCAAAGAAACAGCCAAGGGGCAGTGCAGCGTCCTGTGCTTCGAGCTCCTGGTGCCATCTCTGCCCTGCAGGCCTAGTGACCATGACTTGTCTCCCCGTTTGCTGGGGGGCTGGTGCAAACCCTGCTTGGGAGATGTGGGCCTGTAGTTTGTTTTGCCTTTTACCTTGAAGCAAACAAGCCCCTTCCTGGTTGAGAGGAGGCTTGGAAGGGAACGAAGGAAACCTCAGCTCAGGGGCACTAGGAGGGAGCAGCCCTGGGAGCTGGTGTCTCTGGGTTTGGAAGGCTGTAGCTGGCCACTGAGCTGTCTGCTGCTCTGCTAGTGGGGTCTGTTTGGCGGGCAGAGGGCGGGGTGGCTGTTGCAGGTGTCTAGTGCGTGGCGTGCATTTTGCTACAAGGAAGGGAACGGTCAGAGCTCCCTGTACCAACCCAGCCAAATCCCCACTCTCTGGGGAGGGGAGGGGCAGGCAGGGTGCTGGGTTTTAGTCCCAAAGTGCGTGTGTGTGTTGTGGAGAAGGTGAGCACTGAGTCCTGGGGGGGCTCTGGTCCCCATCGCGTGACTCTGCCTAGGGTGGAAGGATGCCGGTGTGACATCGCTGTACTAGGCAAGGGGGCTTGAGTTCACCTTGGGGATGCAGGAAGAAGGTAGGATGGGCACTAAATGCCCTCTGCTGCTCCGCCATCGGAAATCACACCAGGGTGTGTGCTGCTGACCTACCGTTTCAGCACCCAGAGTCTCCCCTTCTCCAATGGGTGCCCAAGCTGCTCTGGATTCCTCAGCTGTCCTGTGCAGCGATAAGGACAATTAACCCTTTGGGGAGGTTCCACTCCCGCCGTATGCTCCTCCGCTGCGATTGGAGGAAAAGCAGCCTGCCTATGGCCAGAGTGGAGCAGTCGGAGGCTGTTTATTTGACAACAGTCAGGAATAGAGTAAACATCAGGCAGTGTGAGCAGACCCTCCGAAACGCCTTGACCGTAGCCCAGAGGAATCTGTTTCCGTGCAGGGGCAGGAATTTGTGGGCTTCCCACGCAGCGTTGGCCATGGGATTTCCTGTTAGTATGCGTGCTGAGTCTCCTCATCTTCTCCGTGCTTCTCCCTACTTCTCCCCACCCTTTTCTTTATGCTACCTTTGCTCAACCTCCCTTCTTCTGACTTCCCACCCTCCTTTCTCTCCCCCCACATCCTCCCCCAGCCTCTCCCTCCCCCTCCTCCCCCCCCCCCCCCCCCCCGATTTCTGTCTGGTTCTTGCTTTCTGTTTGTGTTACCGAGGGCAGTGCTCCAATTACCTCATATTTGGAGAGAGAAAGCTGCAACCAATCCAGTCTCTGTCTGCTTTTAGGTCAAGTGATTTCTGAACTGCAGTGAGATGCTTTGAATTTGTCTTGTTGCAGCTCCTAGTCTGTAAGATGGCTGTCTGGAACAGCAGCAGCTGGGAGAGACTCCGTGTGTGTGAGTGAGGGCGAGAGAGAGAATATGGGGGATCGCCCACAGTGCTCCGTGTTTTAAAATGTGCGTCTAAGCTGATGAAGCTAAGGTCAGGATTTATCCAGGGGCCTGGGACCAGCTTAGCTGCATTATTGCTGGCATTTTCTGCTCAGAGGAGATGGGGAATTCTCTGGGCTGCGTTAAGGAACCGAAAGAGCAGGCTGCTGGCCCAGGAAAGGCTCCTCTGTCCCCCCAAAAGAGGGTTCGCTTTAAACGGAAGCGGAGGGGGAAGAAGAGAACGGTGCCAGAGGCAAATCCCAAGGAGCAGCCCTTGCCTGGCGCGGAGATTGCTGAGGATGATGAGGCACTGGAGAAGTTCAAAGTACAGCCTCAGCAGGAGGGAGGAGAGGAAATTGCCAAGCCCTTGCACCAAGGCACCTCACAGCCCCTGGATCCTAATCCCAGCTCAAGTCCAGAGGCACTGCCTCAGGGTCTCCTTGTACAGGTGAAAGAGAGATTTCAAGGGGAAGTCCGGAAGGCTCAGCTGGTGGTCGAGCACTGGCCCTCGGGGTCTGGGGGCAGGAGGGGTTCCCCTGAGGAGGGCACCACGGTCATTGCACGCCTGCTCGACAACCCTGCGGAGAAGAACTGTGAGAAGGCTGTGAGCAGGCTGGTTGAATTTCAAAGGACAGGAGCTGGCAGCAGCAGAGCTGTGCTGTTGCCTTTACAAAGGGAGACCGCAGTCAAAGCCTACAAGAGGAGGGATGAAGACCAGCTTGTGTCCAGGTGTCACGCGGTGTCTAGAGAGGAGCCAGCGGGCGGACGCGGGCCGGAGAAGCCTGCAGCTTTGGTGGAAGCTGGCGGGTCTCCGGAGGTCTGGGATGCAGAAGAGGGGAATGAAAGTATTTCAAGTGCCACGTGGACAGGTTCGTGGTTCGTAGAGCCAGGCACCATCTCAGAATTGTCCACACCGTCGCCCATGGTGGACCAGGTGGAAAACCAAGGCTTTGAGAAGCCCCAGAGGCTGTCATTGTCACGGGAGAAACCTGCCCTCAAGGGGGGAGAGGGCCCTTGGATTCAGCCTGGCACTAAACTGTCTGCCTCTCAGAGCGACTCTTCGTTCAGCGGGCCGACCACCAGCACTGCCCAGCGCTCCTCAGGATATGGGAGTGACTCGTCCCGTCAGCCCACCAGGGATACTGTAGCCAGTCAGATCTCGGGGTCGATCTTGGAAGATGGCTGCCCACTCCCTGCACAAGAGGACAGCCAGGTTCAGAGGGGCAGGACGGAGAAGGCCGTGAAGCCTTCTGGAGGAAAGGTCAGTGTTCGTATTCGTTTACTGAACCATCTTTCAGAGGTGGGGGGGATGCTCTCCTGAATATCAGTGATCCAGCCCAGCCCTCCATTTCCCTGGGAGAGTTTTCTTCCCAGTTGACTCCAGTCTGCTTAGCCCTGTGTCTAGCGCTGTGAATTACAGCCACATATGGAGAAGTGGCAGGTTAAAGCCAAGTCAGAATGCTCCTGGAGAAGCGTCTGTCTCCAGCCTGAGGAGCTGCATGGCTCTGGTAGCCCTCAGGTGTAATTTGCATGGAGATCTGTTAGGAATGTCAGATGAGGAGAGCGGGGACTGCATGGGCTGTTTGCTTGTGGACTGACCCTGTTTGTACTTTGCTGCCTCCACCCTGTAATCTACCTAGAGTGTGCAGGTAGAGAGCTGGAGCAGCACTCGATGGAGAAGCAGGATGTGGGAAGGCAATTACTTGTATTTTAGGTGTAATTGCCTGTGTGTCACTCGAGATGCACTGACTATAGTTAGCATGTTCACCCACTTTCAAGGGGTTGCTAACAGCACGTTCCCTCCGTTCTCACACTTGTGTGGCGTGCACGCTCCCCCCTTTGTCTGCATGCATTTAACATTTCTGTGAAATGTTGGCACTGATTAAAAATGGGGGAAGGGGCGGTTTGCAAAGTGTGTTGGTTAGGAAGGAGGCTTGTTAGAATGGTCCCAAAAACGGGTGCATTGCAGCCAGACAGGCCAAGGCAGCAACTTTCAGTAGTGATGTCCCTGGCGTTAGTAGCACTTTCTAGCATTTATCTGTGTGTGTGTGTATGTATGTGACTTACCAAGTACCTTTGTTGGCTGCTGTCAGTCTGTGGGGTGTGTGTGTGTGTGTGAGAGAGAGAGAGAGAGAGAGAGAGAGAGAGACTTACCAAGTACCTTTGTTGGCTGCTGTCAGTCTGTGGGGTGGAAAGGGGGCAGAGACCGGTAGAGCGTATGGGGAACATGATTGAAATGGTGGGAGACACCCCCTGATTCAGCCTCAAACCTGTAGCGGGGCAGGGCAGAGAGCAATTCAAACAGAGAAGAGCGACAGGGTCGTTAATCAGCTGAGAGAGGGAAGGTGCTAGTGTTCATAGAATCATAGAATATCAGGGTTGGGAGAGACCTCAGGAGGTCATCTAGTCCAACCTCCTGCTCAAAGCAGGACCAATCCCCAACTAAATCATCCCAGCCAAGGCTTTGTCAAGCCTGACCTTAAAAACCGCTAAGGAAGGAGATGTCACCACCTCCCTAGGTAACGCATTCCAGTGTTTCACTACCCTCCTAGTGAAAAAGTTTTTCCTAATATCCAACCTAAACCTCCCCCACTGCAACTTGAGACCATTACTCCTTGTTCTGTCATCTGCTACCACTGAGAACAGTCTAGATCCATCCTCTTTGGAACCCCCTTTCAGGTAGTTGAAAGCAGCTATCAAATCCCCCCTCATTCTTCTCTTCTGCAGACTAAACAATCCCAGTTCCCTCAGCCTCTCCTCATAAGTCACGTGCTCCAGTCCCCTAATCATTTTTGTTGCCCTCCGCTGGACTCTTTCCAGTTTTTTCACATCCTTCTTATAGTGTGGGGCCCAAAACTGGACACAGTACTCCAGATGTGGCCTCACCATTGTCAAATAGAGGGGAACGATCACGTCCCTCGATCTGCTGGTAGTGCCCCTACTTATACATCCCAAAATGCCATTGGCCTTCTTGGCAACAAGGGCACACTGTTGACTCATATCCAGCTTCTCGTCCACTGTAACCCCTAGGTCCTTTTCTGCAGAACTGCTGCCTAGCCATTCGGTCCCTAGTCTGTAGCGGTACATGGGATTCTTCCATCCTAAGTGCAGGACTCTGCACTTGTCCTTGTTGAACCTCATCAGATTTCTTTTGGCCCAATCCTCTAATTTGTCTAGGTCCCTCTGTATCCTATCCCTACCCTCCCGCGTATCTACCACTCCTCCCAATTTAGTGTCATCTGCAAACTTGCTGAGGGCGCAATCCATGCCATCCTCCAGATCATTACAGGTGTCCAGTCTAGTTCCTGTCAACCCAGCATGATTCCAAAGAGGAAAAGCGGCCCCACTTCTCTGGGGCGAAGGTGAACTCAGCCAGTCCGAGTCCATCTCCTCTCGGGCAGTAGAATCCTGCCCTGGTGCAGCAGTGCCATTCATGGTCCAGGGGAACGCGAACAGAAAACGGAGTTATTGGAGGGAGTGCTGTGCCTCGGATAGTCAAAGGGGGCATCGGCTAGTGCAGAGGTGGGCAAACTATGGCCCGCGGGCCACATCTGGCCTGCGGGACCGTCCTGCCCGGCCCTTGAGCTCCCGGCCGGGGAGGCTAGCCCCCGGCCCCTCTCCCACTGTGCCCCCTCCCCTGTTGTTACGCCGCCGTGCGGGCAGTGGGGCTGCCGCTCTGAGCGGCATGGTAAGGGGGCGGCGGCGGGGGGCAGTCAGGGAACGGGGCGGTTGGATGGGGCAGAGGTTCTGGGGGGTGAGCGGTCAGGGGTCGGGGAACAGGGCGGGTTGGATAGGGTGTGGGAGTCCGGGGGGCCTGTTGGGGCAGGGGTGTGGATAGGGCTTGGGGCAGTCTGGGGCCAGGGAGCAGGGGGGGTTGGATAGGGGGTGGGGTCCCGGGGGGCCTGTCTGGGGGCGGGGGTGTGGATAGGGGTCAGGGAGGTAGTCAGGGGACAAGGAGCAGGGGGGAGGGGTGGATGGGTTGGAGGTTCTGAGGACAGGCAATCGGGGTGGGAAGTGGGTGGGGGCAGATAGGGGGCGGGGCCAGGCTGTTTGGGGGGACAGCCTTCCCTACCTGGGCCTCCATACAGTTTCGCATCCTGATGTGGCCCTCGGGCCAAAACGTTTGCCCACCCTTGGGCTAGTGGGATGTATTTTGGCCTGGGAAGGACTAGATGAGTGTATGCTGGGTTTTTGGCTTGAGGCCATGGTGATATAGGCAGGGTTGCTGGAAGAGATTGGTTATTGCGTGTTACGCTTGGGGGCAGTGAAATTGTCTCCTTGTATTTTGGGCTTGAGGCCAGAGGTCTCTTGTGTCTGTATTTGGAGTTGTGGGTGGCAGAAGATGCTGCATTTGTTTTGGTGGTTGCTTCAGATGAGGGCGTTACTATTCTCTGCCATTTGGGGAGCAGAAGGGCCACCTCTGATTTGTGATGGACTTGAGTACCTTGGTCCAGATTCTCAGTGCAGTTTGGGCTGCTGGGGATGGGGCTTGGCCCATGAAAGGTAGGAATCAGTAGGCAAAAGGAGCTTGATGCTGAATATTTTGGCTTGTTGGGCCAAGGCCATTACCTTGATGTACTGGAGAAGGCAGCTCTGTATTTAGATGCCAAGCTCGGTGGGAACAGAGCTGTCCTGATAAAAGTGGTTGATCTTTAAAAAAAAATTTCAGAGGAATTTTGTGAGCTGATCAGTGAGTAAGGAAGGTTCTGTGTTTGTGCTCCAGGTTCCATATGCTCATCACCCCCTTTCTCAGATTCCTTTATGCCAAGAGCAGGCTTTTCAAGGAGGAGGTGGTACCGCCTCTCAATATCAATAGTACAGTGGAGCATGTGTGGGGCAAGTCGGGATCCTGCGGATGCAGCTGCCTTTTCTGTCCCTTCTTCCAGCCTGGGGAGTGGGGCAGGCAAAGGCCTAATAATCTGGGGACGGACGACTATGTTGTTTGTTATTTAGATGGTACACGAGGTGCATCGTGCATTTGTTGTGGCCTGTGGGTCATGTGATCACGTCAGTCTATCAGCCCGTTGCTTCAAGGAAATCCCTGCTTTGGGTCCGGAAGAGTTAACGCCAAAGCCGGCTGTGTGGCAGCAACCGGAAAAGAGCAGTTTTCTGTGTGATGAGCATGTCAGACTCCAGAGAGGGAGGTGAGCAGCGGCATACCAATTACATTACTGCTGCCACTCCTCTCTGTGCTTCCGCAGAGTCTTCCTCAGATGTCTGGGGGAGGGAGGATCCTTTGCCTCCAGCCCTGCAGCTTCCTTTCTCTTCCCTGCCAGGGGGATCTTCACTGGAGCTGGACGCTGTGAGCAGTAGGAGCCAGGTGAAAATTAGGGCTGTCAAGCGATTAAAAAAATTAATCTCGATTAATCGCGCTGTTAATAATAGAATACCGTTCATATAAATATTTTGGATGTTTTCTACATGTTCAAATATCTTGATTTCAATTACAACACAGAATACAAAGTGTACCGTGCTCACTTGATATTTATTTTTGATTACAAGTATTTGCATTGTAAAAACCAAAAGAAATAGTATTTTTCAATTCACCTAATACAAGTACTGTAGTGCAACCACTTTATCATGAAAGTTGAACTTACAGATGTAGAACTATGTACAAAAAAATCCTGCATTCAAAAATAAAACAGTGTAAAACTTTAGAGCCTATAAGTCCAATCAGTTCTACTTCTTGTTCAGCCAATTGCTCAAACAAACAAGTTTGTTTTACATTTCCAGAAGATAATGCTGCCTGCTTCTTGTTTACAAAGGCACCTGAAAGTGAGAACAGGCACTGTTGTAGCCGGCGTTGCAAGATACTTGCATACCAGATGTGCTAAAGATTCATATGTCCCTTGATGCTTCAACCACCATTCCAGAGGACATGTGTCCATGCTGATGATGGGTTCTGCTCAATAACGGTCCAAAGCAGTGCGGACCAACACAGGTTCATTTTCATTATCTGAGTCAGATGCCACCAGCAGAAGGTTGATTTTCTTTTTTGGCAATTTGGGTTCTGTAGTTTCCCCATCAGTGTGTTGCTCTTTTATGACTTCTGAAAGCATGCTCCACACCTCATCCCTCTCAGATTTTGGAAGGCACTTCGGATTCTTAAATCTTGGGTCGAGTGCTGTAGCTATCTTTAGAAATTTCACATTGGTACCTTCTTTGCATTTTGTCAAATTTGCAGTGAAAATGTTCTTAAAACAAACAACATGTGCTGGGTCATCATCCAAGACAGCTGTAACATGAAATATATGACAGAATATGGGTAAAACAGAGAAGGAGACATCCAATTCTCCCCTAAGGAGTTTGGTCACAAATTTAATGAATGCATTATTTTTTTTAATGAGCGTCATCAGCATGGAAGCATGTCCTCTGGAACAATGGCCGAAGCATGAAGAAGCATATGAATCTTTAGTGCGACGCCAGTTACGGAAGTGCCATGCAAACGCCTTTTCTCATTTTCAGGTGACATTGGTGACTTTCAGGTGACATTGTAATTAAGAAGTGGGCAGGATTATCTCCCGTAAATGTAAACAAACTTGTTTCTCTTAGCTATTGGCTGAACAAGAAGTAGGACTAAGTGGACTTTTAGGCTCTAAAGTTTTGTATTGTTTTGCTTTTGAGTGCAGTTATGTAACCAAAAACACCCCTACATTTGTAAGTTGCACTTTCATGATAAAGAGATTGCATGACAGTAGTTGTATAAGGTGAATTGAAAAAAATATTATTTCTTTTGTTCATCACTTTTACAGTGCAAATATTTGTAATAAAAAAATTATATAAAGTGAGTACTGTACACTGTGTATTCTGTGTTGTAACTGAAATTGATATATTTGAAAATGTAGAAAGCCATCCAAAATATTTAATAAATTTCATTTGGTATTCTATTGTTTAACAGCGCGATTAATCGTGATTAATTTTTTTAATCACAATTAATTTTTTTGAGTTAATTGTGTGAGTTAACTGCAATTAATCGACAGCGCTAGTGAAAATATTTCCCCTCCAATAACCTTCCTAAAGGACTGCAGTGAGTGGGTACTCGTGATCAAGTTCCTGTGCTCCCAGTTAGTTAAGTTTAATGAAGCAGCTGGACGTTCAGGGGGAGAGGAGCACAGAAGGGAGCGACATATAAGGGCTTGATCCTGGACACGCGATTTTCTGCAGTGCTGAGCAGGGCTTCAGTGAGGGGAGCAAAAAAGCTGGTTTAACATTCTACAGGCACCTTTCCTCCAGGGTGAAAATTGGTGCGGCTTTAGATTCCCCCTTTTGTTTGTCCCTGTCTTCCTTGAGTTGATGGACAGTAACTCTACTAATTGTGGAAAGCTGAGAGAGCCACTGACATAGTCTCGAACACATACACTCTGATCCACTCTGTGATATTCCTAGCAAGCCAGTCTGCCTAAGAAGACCAGTGCTTGCACTTTGGTTTCTCTCGAAGCGCTATGATCAGTGTATTGCCAGCAGTCACAAGTTGCTACACACCTCCATCTAAGCAAGCACATTTATTCTTAAGGTAAAAGCATTACAGAAAAATCAGATTAAAAACAATAAAAGAACCTACACACACGCTAAAAAGCTTATCAGAGATCACCCCCAACTCCAACCTAGGGCTCTGGTAGGTGTCAGTCCTACAGATCCCCCTAACTGGGCTTTCCCTGTGGTTACAAGTCAATATCAGTTTTTAGATCAGGAACCAGAACAAAGGCCCTAAGTCAGTTTAAGCTTGGGCTATTTATCCCACAGTCCTTTTTCTTTTGGTCTCTTGAGAATCCCCTTTGAGCCAGAAAATGTGAGCCTCCCCAGGAAGTGGTACCTCTCTGGAAACGTTAATCACCCCCTGCTGGGTTTAATTCCTGCTGGAGCTGTGGTAACCCCCGCCCACCCTGGGGTGAATACAATCCCTGGCTCACAATGAGACATAAACTGGCCATACATTTAATACAATATAGTCTTCCAAAGATATTGCTCAAAGCTGCCCTGTCTGCCACGCTAGGCACTGTGCAGACACATAGTCCGTGACAGTCCCTGGTTTACAGCCTAAACAGAGTAGACCTAAGGGGTGGCTGGACAAATAAGTGAGTGAGGGATGGGAGGAGAGCAGGCTGAGTAAACAAGCGGTCAGAGGTCAGCTGTAGGTGCTGTGTGTTCAAGGTGATAATAGGGAGAAACCCTGACCCCTGGCAATGTCTAGCCAGTAACACTTAGTTTAGTATGCCCTATTCCAGGGGACTCTGTCTAGAGCTCTGTGTCTTGGATCTATGAATGAAGGCATTCATTGTTAGGCAAAAGCAGGGCGTTGCTGTCGGAGCTTGGGTGAATCTTATGCTGAAGTGAGCCTGGGAATCTTCAGCAGCACAGAGGGAGCGCAGCTAGACTGTAAGAACAGGCCCAGTTCTGCCGTCTCCTGGCAGTAGATGGATCCAGTCCATGCCCCAGTACTTTACCCCAGAGTGCTCAGCCAGACACGATTTCTTGCTGCTTCTCTGCATTCAGCATGGGAGGGAAAGCTGTTTTGATAAGCTGTCTGTAGTCATCATAGGAGGTAGAGCGCTCTGACTGGCAGTCTCTGTTGGAAGATGTTGTCTGCAATGCTGACTGTAGCTGGGCTTGGTATACAGCCACCTAGCCAAGCAAGACTTTGTGCTGGTAGGAAAACCATTCTAAGACCAAGTTTAGAGGCTTCTCCCATCTCCACCTGCTGCTGATGCCTTGGAATTTGTTTGTTTTTCTGGAGTATCTTGTTCTCCATGCACATCCCGCAGAAAGATACATTTCAAACGGCTCAGTGTAAATCACCAAGACATGCTAACAGTGTGTGGGGTCTGGCTCTTAGACACAGGGGCAAATGAAGGGCATTCTTCTCTCTGTCTTCCAGCACCTTCACCCCACTGCCCTGTCTGTCTGTCTCAGGTATTTCTAAAGCGCTCATCGCTGTGGTTATCTGGGTTGTGCTCTCTTGTGGTGCTCTCTTGGAGAAGTGCAGAAACGATGACTTGTGGGTAGGCTGTGTTGACTGGCTGGATGAATTAAAGGGGAAAATTGCACTTCCAGCTGAAAAATGTCACACTTACCATTGTTACAGGTAGCCTCTAAAATCACAATAACTGAAAGAGCTTAAAGAAAAGTCTCTTTTCTTTGCTTTTTTTCATGTTGTTAGCTTCCTGCATTTGACAGCGCCGTTTCACTGTTGTTGGTGCTTACCCTTCCCCTGTAACAGAAGCAGCAGGCTGGAGTGTGTACAGAGAAAGGGGACGAGCAAGTTGTGACTGATGGGGCTGCCCAGAAGACCCTACTAAATCTCATTAGGGGAGCAAAAAAACCTTTAACTTCTTTCGAATTAAAAAAAAAAAAATGACATGAACGCATTTCAGGAGAGGGGAAGGGGATGGGGGTTGTTAAAAATCGGAATACCTGATATTCATAGATTGCAGGGCCAGAAGGGCCCACTGTGGTGACCTGACCTCCTGTATAGCACAGACAATAGTATTACTGCCCCAAAATAATTCCTAGAGCGTACAGTTTAGAGAAACATCCAACCGTAATTTTAAAAGTGTCAGTGATGGAGAATCCCCCATGATCCTTCGTCAGTTGTTCCAATGGTTCAGTGTTCTCACTGTCAAAAATGTACACCTTATTTCCAGTCTGAATTTGTCTAGCTTCAAATTCTAGCCATTGGATCATGGTAGATGTTTCTCTGCTAGACTGAAGAGCCCGTTATTAAATGGTTGTTCCCCATGTAGGTACTTATAGGATATAATCATGTGACCCCTTAACCTTCTCTTTGTTAGACTCAAAAAACTCCATCGATTTCATTTATCACTAGAAGGCAGGTTTTCTAATCCTTTAATCGTTCTCGTGGCTCTTCTCTGAACCATGTCCAATTTGTCAACCTCCTTCTTGGATTGTGGGCACTAGAACTGGACAGAGTATTTCAGCAGCAGTTGCACCAGTACCAAATAGAGAGGTAAAATAACCTCTCTACTCCTACTCGAGATTCCCCTGTTTGTGCATCCCAGGATGCAATATTCGTCCTTTTCAAAGCTCTCAGGCTATAGTATCCCTTTTATCAAACGTCCTTTGCTCTGAAAAGCCTTCAGCCGAGTTACATGCAGTTACGCTGAATTTGCCCTGACCTCAGCTTTCAGTTCATTTTAGTCCGCACCGATCCAAGCAATTGTGGCAGTAAAAATTGAGGTGCTGTACTCCTATAACCTGTCTTTAGACATGGATCCCTGGCTTGGACTTTTCATATGAGACTAGCTCCTGAGAGCCCTCATACAGTGTGTATATATCAAAATCAAATCTGCATAACTTGCCCAACAGGGTTCTTCCTGCTTCCAAAGTGCCGTGTCACCAGCGATACCATGTCTTTACAGATCTCCGATATCTACATCAGTGGGGAGTCAGGGGACATGTCCGCTAAGGAGAAGCTGCTTCTGTGGACCCAGAAGGTGACTGCAGGTTACGTGGGAGTGAAGTGCACCAACTTCTCTTCGTGCTGGAGCGACGGGAAGATGTTCAATGCACTCATTCACAGATACAGGTACGCAGAGAGGAGTCTGGCTTGGCTACGGGGGAGGTTAAGGCTCTTTGTTCTCTCTTTGCATTTAATAGTCTGCACCTTGAAATCCTAGTTCTGCCCGACCTAGAATAATGGAGGATGGGCATTCTGCTTCGGGCCCCGTGTAGCAGAAAAAGCTGAGCACGCACACAGTTGCAAGTAGTGTTGGCCTTTTAACAAAGGGGAAAAAAGCTTTAAAACCAGATTATGGCGGCGCTGCTGTGCTGTAAATGTTGTCATTTCCCACTCTGCTCTCAGTGAATAATAATACTTAGCACTTCAGTGGCACCTTCCATCTAAGCATCTCCAGGCTCTCTTAAAGCAGCAATTAAGCCTCTCACAAAACTCCTTGTGAGCTAGCTAGGCAAGTGGTATTATCTCTCTCTGACGCTTGCCGGCTGCACAGTGAGTTGGTGGCAGAGCTGGGATTAGAACTCAGCAGGGCTGACTCCTGCTCCCCCGCCCCTGGCTTTGACCACTAGACCACGCTGTTGAGGGTGAAGGAGATGAGCAAAAATTGTCAGTAAGGTCAAAGCATCATCAGATGTCTCCAGACAGCATCTGTCTCCTGGATTACCCTTTGTCAGACTGTGACTGACTGACCACGGGCAACCCCCTAAATGGAAAGGAGTGGGGTCATGAGTCACTCTGCAGAAGGAAGATGGAAAACAAGGGGGTAACTGTTTGTGGGGTTAGGAGTCCTAAGCAGTGTGTACCCCAGCACTGAGCTGGGTGTAGCAGATTCAAAGAACTAGCCAGCAAATCTCTGCTTTTCTTGCCTTGAACATGAAGATCTTCTGGTCCTAATCCTCGTTTGCACTTTATGTCCTATTGTACCTTTGCATACCTGCTTGCATGAACAGTGCTTGCTCCTGGCACCTTGGGGGAATCACTGGTGACCCCCTTTGTAGTGTTAGGAGCCTCCCTCCTCCTCCTTGGTCTCCATGTACCTGTGTATCATGTATGGTTAGCGGTGTCTGGCTGTGAACGCACGGTGCTGTACCAGAAGCAGAGTGTCACCTTGGCTAGGTGTGACGGTGGCTGTCTCTGAGCTGTTGGGTGTGTCTTACAGGCCGGATATGGTGGACATGGAGCGGGTGCAGATACAGAGTAACCGGGAGAATCTAGAACAGGCCTTTGAGGTTGCAGAGAGGCTTGGAGTCACCCGGTTGCTGGATGCCGAAGGTGAGAGACGATGGTGATTGGCCCATCTGGGTAGAAGATTACCTCTCCCCCTCTTACCCCTCTGACTTGGATTTCTTTGTCCCCTTGCCCCAGATGTGGATGTCCCATCTCCAGATGAGAAGTCTGTGATAACGTATGTGTCTTCAATCTACGATGCCTTTCCCAAGGTCCCCGAGGGAGGAGACGGGATCAGTGCGATAGTAAGAACGGCTGCTTTTTACACCTTCTGACCCTGAATTCTATGGAAGGCGGGTCTGTAAGCACCTTGTGTCGTGACTGGGGGTGGTGTGAGTTGTCTGCCTCGTCTCCAGGAGAAAAGTTTGGAGGCTTCCATCTCCAACTACAAAAGATGGTGTCTCCAAAAAAAAAAAAAAAAAAGAGGCAGTGGAAGTTTGTGGTGTTTAGCAGGCACCCAGCACGGAGACTGGACTCAGGAGAGAGAAGTGGGGTTGGAGCTCATGTCAGCTTGCCACTGCTGGAGCAGTGTGGGGCAATTTACAGTTTCCCCGGTAAGGTTGGGCTGCCCTTTAATTCTCCTGTGCACCATGCAAAGTCACTTGGTTCTCCGTGGGTACGTGTGACCAGCCTGAGACTGTCTCACACTGAAGTCTCAGCTCTGGGCAGCGGCGTAACCTAGCTCTGTTGTGCCCTGGAGATAGCAGCGTATAGCAAGGTCCTGCTTTTCCCTCTGTGCCGGTGTAACTGCATCACGAGAGGGGGAGGCACTTTCAGCTGGGGTTGTGCGGCAGATGTCGCCAGTCTGAGTCGCAAGGATGCACGTTCCGTTTGTTCTCTCCCCTGCTTTGGCTGGCAACGTACTGGGGCCCAGCTGCGATATTTTGCCTGTTGCTTTGTGTAGCTGCTTTCCAGTATTAGGACTTCAAATGGCTCCCCCTTCTTCTCCCAGGAGGTGGATTCAAGGTGGCTAGAGTACCAGAACCGCGTGGACTCCCTCATCCCGTGGATCAAACAGCACACGATACTGATGTCAGATACATCCTTCCCCCAGAACCCCGTTGAGCTAAAGGTAAGGGTTTCCTTGGAGTGTCTGGTGCCAGTTGTTGGCTTTGGGCTTAACTGGTGGTAGCGTGAGATGGTGCCTTGGGCTGTGTGCTGATACAGCTGTCTCCCGTTGCAGGCACTTTATAATCAGTACATACACTTCAAAGAAACGGAAATCCCAACAAAAGAACAAGAAAAAGGGAGGATAGAGGAGTTGTATAAACTACTAGAGGTAAGAGGCTTCTCAGCTGCGTGACTGGTCGCTGGGAACATTTGGTTTTTCAAGATTCACTGTACGTTCAGTCTGGATTTGTTTTGAAACAGAGAAACAAAAATGACCCTGAGGGTTATTATAACCCCAGCAGCGTCGCTGAGCCAACCCGACTGAGGCATAGGTGGTTCTGCTGCTCTGATCACTGTGGTATCCTAGCACCTCCCAGCAGTGTGTTAGCCCCTTTGCGGCGTGGTGCAGAGAGGGTGGTCTGATGACCGAGGCAGCCCCTCTCAAGGTGGTGTAGAGGGAGCTACATCAGGTTAAGGGTATGCAGGGCTATACCCAAGAAGACTGGTGCCCTGCTCTCCCAAGAGATGTCAGTGGAATAAGTCACTCAGATGCGGTCAATGGTGTAATACAGCGGGGTAAGAGACACTGTTCTACTACTGTGTTTCCAGGTATGGATTGAATTCGGCCGCATCAAGCTGCCCCAAGGTTACCACCCCAATGACGTGGAGGAGGAATGGGGCAAGCTGATCATAGAGATGCTGGAGCGCGAGAAGTCGTTGCGGCCAGCAGTGGAGAGGTTGGTACTGAACTGTGGGAATGCAGAGCTCACTGGATCCCTGTTGAGAATTCTCTCTTCTGCCACCGTTATGGTGGCTGAAGGTGTCCCGGAGAGGCTCGTGTCTCTGATCGTTTCTTTTGTTGCAGGCTGGAATTGCTGCTACAAATCGCTAACAAAATTCAGAATGGTGCTCTGAGCTGTGAAGAAAAACTCACTCTGGCAAGGAACACGCTGCAAGCCGTGAGTGTTGGTGTTAGTCTCCCAGGATCACCTCCTGCCTTGTGTCTATTGTCCTCTTTCCTTCCCTCGAACCCACCTCACTCGCCTTTATAGCCTGGCAGAGCAGCTGCCTTTCTGCTTAGACCTCAGCACCTCACCCTTGGGGTGTTGAGCTTATTCTGAATAGGGCGTGGGGTTCGTGGTGGAACAGGAGCGCCCAGTACTGTGCTAGCTGAGAAGGTGAACACGATCGTTGGATGTATAAGCAGAGGGAGCATCAAGTAGGAGTACGGAGGTGGTGTTACTTTGGTAGATGGCATCAGTCAGACCGTTACTAGTCATTGTGTCCAATCAGGTGTCCATGCTTCCAAAAGGATGCTGAAAAATTGGAAAGGGTTCGGCAAAGAGCTATGAGAATGATTCATTCTGGGAATGAATGCCTTATAATGGGTCTTAAGAGGTTCCATCTATTCTGGTGATCCAAGAGAAGGTTCTGAGGTGACTGGATATGGCAGGTCTACAGTGCAGTCAGACGTGTGAGATATCCAGGCTGGCTTTGGGCGAGCTAGCTTGAATACCAAGAGCAGCGAAGCTGCGGTAGCACAGGTTGGCCGCTGGAGTACCTGCGCGGGGCCTGGATCGGCCGTATCGCCTGTTCTGCTGCGGTCTCGCCGCTGTTTGAGCTGGTTTGTCTGCGCGTGCTGCGGTCACGCCCCGATTGCACCGTAGACGTACCTAAAGCGTAGAGGTACCTGTGTGGGGAAACGATTTCTGATCGTTGACGGCCCTTTAAGCTAGCAGGGAGTGACGTAACCAGAGCCAGTGGTTGGAGCTAGACAAATTCAGACTGGAAACAAGGTGCACGTTTTAAAGGGAGGGTAACTAAATATTTGAATAACTTGTCTAGGGGTGGGTGGATTCTCCATCACTTGGAGTCTTTATAGCGAGACTGGATGTCTTCCTAAGAGACGTTGCACTGGCTCAAACAGAAGTTATGGGCTTGATGCACAAGCCAGTAGGGGAGGTTCTTTGGCTTGTGTTACGCAGAGGTCAGGCTAGATGATCATAAATGGTCCCTTCTGGCCACAACATCTATGAATCCTTTGAATATAGAACCAGAACACAGCCCTCTTGCCTTGCATGTCCCTTACAGTACAGCGGGGATGACATATCCCCCTGGTAACTCTGTTCTCTCGCTGCAGGATGCTGCTCACCTGGAGTCTGGCCAGCCAGTGCAGTACGAATCCGATGTGGTCATGTACCTGCAGGAATGCGAGGGGCTCATCCGGCAGCTGCAGGTGGATGTGCAGATCCTCCGAGATGAGAATTACTACCAGCTGGAGGAGCTGGTCTTCAGGTGAGGGGCTGTGTGTATGAGAAAGCATCGCTGACTGGGGGATATAGACTGAGACACATTCATATGCTGCATTAAGAAGCAAGGTATGCGAGTCCTGGTGGTAGTGGCTGTGCCCAGCTGAGTGTGTCATGCTCTCCGTGGGCTTCCTGTGAGGTGGGATTCCTTCAGAAGATAGACAAACCCTTGATAAGCAGGATCGTTGTGGAGAACAGGTGTCGTTCCATATATCTGCTGGAGTCCAGACATCGGTAACTCAGCTCCTGTCTTCCCTCCCCCTCTCTGCTCCAGGATCGTCCGGCTGCAAGATGAGCTGGTCACGCTGAGGCTGGAATGCACTAACCTGTACCGGAAGGGTCACTTCTCTACCTTGGAGCTGGTACAGCCGTCCACCCTGACCACTACACAGTTGAGGGCAGAGCCCTTGACAAAGGGCACGCACACCTCCTCTACCTCCTGGTTCCGGAAGCCCATGACCCGGGCGGAGCTGGTGGCCATCTCCTCTTCTGAAGACGAAGGCAACCTCCGATTTGTGTACGAGCTGCTGTCTTGGGTGGAAGAGATGCAGGTGCGTGCATGCCCTGGGCTTTAACTAGCTCTACGGGCTGACTCAGGTGCATGTATTGGCACTAAAACAAAGTCAGAAAACTGAAAAATGTGGAGGGGGTTTCTGTCTTTTTTTTTTCTTTAAACCACAAATGTTGTGATGGTGCAACTGGTCCCTGGTGCACAGGGAATGCCGTTGGTGACCAGATACTCTTGTTTCTGAGAAGTCCCTCTTGCCCTGAGCTGGGTTTGGTTTCCCATATGATGCTCCTGCTGTTTGCAGGGAATAGTGGAAGGTTGTCTCCAAAGCAGGGCTCAAGACTAATTCAGCCTGACAAGCTCCTCCTGTTTGACATGAGCATAGGGCTTGAGCCAGCTGCCCCTGAAGTCAATGTGAGTTTGGACATTGACCTGAGCGCTGTTAGGGTCAGTCTCTTAAGGAGCACACTGCACCGGGGCTGGGCTTTGCATCTGTTGCTTCAATAGTGAGCTAGGAGGTGATGTCACCTCCAGGATCCTGTGCTTTTGAGCATGCTCTTTGGGATGGCGAACATTGACTGGGCCTATTGGTGGCTGTTTCAGATGAAGCTGGAGCGGGCGGAGTGGGGCAGTGATTTGCCGAGTGTGGAATCTCAGCTGGAGACGCAGCGGCATGTCCACTCCAGCGTGGAGGATCTGGGCGCCAGTGTGAAGGAGGCCAGGATGTACGAGGTGAGGGGACACAGACTTGATAGTGTAACTGAGGGCACTAGAGTTTGCCAATGCTCGGAGGGGTGATGAGGAGGGGCAGGACATCAGATCCTGTGAGTGTTTGGTGGCTTTTGAGGGTGAATACACTTGAAGCTGCTGCATTGAGGCACCTTTGAAGGTATATGGTGCAGCCAGCTCTCCCAGCACTCTCAACTATCAAGACTCATTAAAGGTAGGAGTAGAGAGGTTATGTTATCTCTGTGTTTGGAACTGGTGTGACTCCTTCCAGAATAGTGTGTCCAGTTCTGATGCCCACAATTCAAGGAGTGTTAATAAATTCAAGAAGGTTCAGAGAAGTGCCCCAAGAATGATTGGATTAGAAAACCTGCCTTCTAGTGATAGGCTCAAAGAGCTCAATCTATTGAGCTTAACAAAGAGGGGTCACTTGAATAAAGTTCATAACTATGTACATGGGGAGCAAACATTTAATAATGGGCTCTTCAGTGGAGCAGAGAAAGGGCTAACACGATCCAATGACTGGAAATTGAAGCTCGACAAATTCAGTCTGGAAATAATGTAGTTTTAACAGTGTGAGTAATTTTCCAAGGGTTATGGTGAGTTCCACATCTCTGACAATTGTTAAATCAAGGTTGGATCTGTCTCCAAAAGCTCTGCTCTAGGAATTACTTTGGGGAAGTTCTGTGACCTGTGCTGTATGGTCCCCTCTGCCCTTAGAATCTGTGAATCTAAGGTGTATCCCATTGAACCAGGATTTTAATGTATCACCATTAGCTTATTCTGCAGGCAAAGCTCAAACCAAAGAGGCTTAAGTACTGCGGCTGCTGTTCAGATTTGATCCTCATTGATTTGTTGTCTTAAGCCCAATTTCTCATAAATTGTTCTTTTTATTTTCTTTTGGAGCCCTATTCCTTTACTAAGGGAAACCGCCTGATTTCCCTCTCCTCTTTCTCTCCTCCGCCCCCCCGCCCCCCTAACCCCCCGGTCCAGAGAAGAGACCGCTTGCCACAGCTAGCATTCTCGCTTCTGGTCCTTACTGCTCAAGGAAAACTCAGGGGAAGTGGCTGGTATGGGGTGCGATGCTCTGAAATTGAAGCTATATACTGGCAATGTGAACCATTTTTTCCTTCTTAGGGTAAAATGTCTCAGAATTTCCGCACTAGCTACACAGAAACGCTCGGCAAGCTGGAGACACAGTACTGCAAGCTGATGGTGAGTAGGCATTATCCATGTCCACAGCATGCTCTGGTGCCTGAGAGTCCCACCCCTCCACCCAGCACCATATTCCCCTGACACAGGATGCAGAATATGGGGTCCATACTCTGCTGGTGGTGAGGATTGGGAGAGGGAACAGCAGCAATCATTGAGAGCTGAGAGAAGAGCAGACACGTTAGCGTCTTCTTCAGAATTCAAAGGAAACCTGTTTATGGCAAACCAGGTTATTTTGGCAATGTTGGCCTGTGTGCTATGGAGGCCGTGGCTTTACTCAGCCTGTAACCCTGAGTGTCCAAGGCAAAGGATCCAAATTTCCTAAGCTGTTCTCATTGTCCTTATTTGCTTGACTTACATGACATGAGAAATGTTTCCCAGTTTGGAGCAACTCATCACAGCTGGAGTCATCATCTCGGGGGTGGTGGTTTTCACTTACACACTTTTCAGACATCTTCGTAGTACTGTAACTGTATGTCCTCAGCCCCCCTTCAGGGGCACTGGAAGAGAGAAGAGTCTGAGAAGCATCCATTTATGGATCATGAGATGAGTGGGTTATTTCATGGAATGCAGGAAACGTCGAGCTTCCGACTGCGGCATCTCCAGAGCCTGTACGGGTTTGTGTCCCGAGCCACTGCCGAGTTAATCTGGCTGAATGAAAAGGAGGAAGAGGAGCTGGCGTATGACTGGAGTGACAACAACCCCAATATTGCAGCCAAAAGGAATTACTTCTCAGTGAGTATAGTGCAGGCACAGGGCACCCATCAGAACAGGGCTGCCTAGTTACAAGCACCACTGATTACACTGGTATTGCTTTTCAATTGCTGTAAAATGTCCATCTGGCTTACAAGCTCTCAAATTAAGGCTTCCCAGGATTCTGAGCTCCTACAGCTCAGCCCGCAGCGCTTGCCGCAGTCATGATCACCACTGGCGAACTGTGGCTGGCGTAGAAGGCAAAAGGACAAGCTAAATCTGTTCAGCAGGGTTTCCAGTTTTGTGAGCATGTAATAAATATCCGGTGGGGCAGGATTAAAGCTGGAGTTGAAAACTTGGCTGCGAATTCCCTCAGCTCCTAGCATCTAGACTTTGAACGATAACTTCCTGAATAATGTTTTATTTATAGCTGTATCCATTCAAAATTAAGGAAATTCCAAGGCAGAAATTCTCAGTTAAGGTTAAGGAGACTGCCTTTCAAGACAATATTAATAAGGTGTTACCATTCAAAACCTACATGCTAGGAACTGAAGAAATGTTCAGTGCTGTTGCCAACACCGGCTTTAACCCTGCCCCACATCCCTGCTCCTCTTCAGCCTGGCCTGGATACGTAATGACTCAAGTACAGCTTCCACAGAAATGTACGATCGATTTTGATTTGAGTCTTTGCTTGTGTCTGCTACTCAGGAGCTGACAATGGAACTGGAAGAGAAACAGGATGTGTTCCGGTCTCTACAAGATACGGCGGAGCTGCTGTCATTGGAGAATCACCCGGCCAAACAGACTGTAGAGGTAACTGATCACTTGAAGGGCAGATACGCTGGGGAGTTGGGGAGTGTCACGCCAAGCCATATCAATTGAACCCAGCTTATTGGGAGACATGCTGTAGACACACCACACATCCACCTCCACCCTGAACTGCTCTTATCAACTCCAAGTAGACGTAAACAGCTTTATTTATAAGGTTGCCTATTGTGAGGACAAGGGAGACACTTCTACACAGTGCCCTTCCCCAAGATAATAACGATAAATGTTTGTGTGTCCCGGGCCCAGGCCCAAGGTCCTGTGGTAGGATAAGAGAGCCAGTGGCCCTGAGCTCGCTTTGAATTATTCATGGTTATGAGACTGAGGGAGCAAACATGTCTGTGGAGCAAAGGGTTCTTAGGGCAGGGTTTTTTACTGACAAGCCCCTCCACCAATTCCAGGGGATGGAGGGAAACTACCTTGGAAGTGCCACTTGAGGAGCCTTCTTTCTTTAATTTATTTCCTTTGGTCTCTATTCCAGGGCACTTCCCACGACATCTCATTACAACCAAATCCTTCCTTCCTTATGTGAACGTTGTAAGCTAGTTGAGTGAACTAGCCGAACACTGACTCAAGCCCCTTCGTTGACAGATGTACCTTGGTCCTTTGTTGTTGTAACTCGTGGTTTTCTTTATATGTGTGTCTTTTCCAGGCATATAGTGCAGCTGTCCAGTCCCAGTGGCAATGGATCAAACAGCTCTGCTTATGTGTAGACCAGCATGTGAAGGAGAATGCTGCTTACTTCCAGGTATAGTAGGGAGGGACAGTCCTGCGTTTCTGTCCCTGATCTATGGTTCAGAGACCCAAACCTGGTTGTGCACCGTGGTTATGGTATAGCATCAACTGACCCTGATGTTTGAGCCCCACAATGCACTTATCCTTTTGCAGGGCAGTATAGGCTTTATCCTGAACACAGCTTTAAATGAAGGACTTCTGAGTTTGTTCCCATGTGTTTCTTTCCCTTCTGCCGGGTCCTCTGGGCACTTTATATGGTGGGATGTGATTTCTCGCTATAGCCCAGGCCATGCCTGTGGTGGTGCTCACAGCTCCAACAGCACAAAGATGGAGAGAAATGCAGAAGAAACTTGCCTAATGAGATTTTTGGTTGGTTCCTTTCAGTGTTGCCTGTGGCAATGAATAGCCTTTGGTGTGTTGTATCGCACAGCTTTCTGTAATGCTTTTTGGCTTTGCAGTTCTTCAGCGACGCCCGAGAGTCAGAAACGTACCTGCGGAGTCTCCAGGACTCTATCAAACGGAAGTATTCTTGTGACCAGAACACCAGCCTGACCCGCCTGGAAGATCTGCTCCAGGATTCCATGGTGGGTGTTTGTATAAGCCCCAACATCATGGGCTCGGTGCAATACACAATCAGTACTGTGGAGCAGCACTGCTTCCTGGCTTTTGTGTTACAGGGGAAAATGGGGATATTTGTTTATTCCTACAACAGCACAGTTAAGTTGAATGTTCTTTGCTTATCCTGTCTCAGGCCACTCTTTGCATTTTGATTGTGTGTGTGTGTGTGTGTGTGTGTGTGCAAGTACAGGCTGTGTGACCTTAACTGTGCCGCTTTCTGTTTACTGAACACTGTCTACACTAATCTGATTTTAATTTAATAGCTATAATGGAAGATCAGTGACTGCAGTAAAGGACTCTTATAGAGCACAAGGCTCTCTGTATCCTTGCACCCTTGCTGAAGGGAAGAGGAGCCGGCTGTGCAAACAGGCTGGTTAGAGACCTTTTATACCACAGGAAAATGAAGTCCAGATGTTTCACCATCACTATCTACCACACTATCTTTCTGTGCGTAGAAATACGGTGATGGGTGAGTTTTGTTGTCCAAGATGGTTACTCTGATCTGGTCAAGTGCAGCTGGAGGCTGCATCCAGTTGGTTGTTTAGCCGGTGCAGGGAAGGATGGCGGGAAATGCCCACTCTTAATCCAGATCAAATCTGTCATTAATCTGTTATGCCAGTTCCAGAAAGTTGCTAACGATAAAATCAAAGCAGTGAGCATAAGGGTAATTGTGTATGTGTATATTCAGTAATCAAGACAGCAGTAGCAGGCTGCTCTTTGGCAGATTAATCTTTAGGCCTCATGACCTGATGCAAATGGAGTAATATAGAGCAGTCCAAACAATAAGATAACTTTATAACCGCTCAGTGTAAATTGGCATAATAAAACACAAGGAATGAACTGTCAACCAGCTACTGATTTGGCATATCTAACTAGTGCGGGCTTACTTAAGTATTTAATTGCTAATCCTCTGATAAAGTTTAAATGTTAACATTTATACACTTGTTCAGATTGGACTGATTAAGTACTAACGTATTAGTGGAGGTTAACAAACTCAGATGCATGAAATCCCATTGCCATATTCAGTCTCTTACTTATGGGATTCCTTTGATCCAGAGGTTCTGCAGCAAAAAACATGGGTGCTGTTATTGGGGAGTCATGCAGGATAAATCTTCTGGACTCATTGTCCTCTCTTCTTAAGGGTCCGTGTGGCGCATTCCCTCCTCCCAGTTTCAGGTGGTCAGGCCCTTTGTAATCCAGCTGTACTAGCTGCAGGTTCTTAGAGCTGTATCCACAAGTACTAGGACTCTGGCGTGATAGTGGGTCACTCCTTGTTTTGAAAAGTAACCGACATCTCAGGAACGGTGAAGTCCAGCTATCTCCCTGACATGTGCTATTATTCTTTGGTAACTAATGAGTTAAAGTTGTATTTCTTCCAATCATGCTCCCTGGGACAGGCACAGGTAGTTTATTTAAGCACTTATTCTTTTTTTTTTAACCATTAAATAACTCAGACCGTTCACCCTTCCTAGTGCACTGATTGACCCTTTAATGGGCTCAGAGTGGAAAGCATGAGTGTTAAAGTTCTCTGTTGGATGGTTTTTCTGACTTCATAAGTCAAAGTGGGCTGGACCATAATCAATTATTCAGGCTGTGATTTCTGTAATGTTACCCACACTTCTACACTGGAATGGCTGTAGATTGTTTTGAGGATGCTCTGAAAATGGAGAACCACTGTGATCTCAGAGCATCAGACCAGCGGTGACTGACAGAAACCAATTATGCAATATCATTTACCCCAGCTGGCAAATTTCTATCAAAATATCTAATAACTCTGATCGCTTTACCACTAAACGTAGTGGAAAGTCTTTAGTGAAGATATGTTTCTGAGCCATTTCTCTGGGATGTTTTATCTTCTTAACTCTTTGCACCTACATCCTGAGTGTTGTTTTTAAACATGCCTTCATTCCTTGCTTTATAAAAGTGAGGAATTCAACAGGGTTTTGCAGCCTTCCCAAAGCAGCAAAAAAGAAATTCCTCCTCAGTGAGGGTGTGTCCTGCTGGTCACGGTTTTATACACTCTGCAATTTAAATTTTGTAGAAGACTGTTATTTTCTTGTCTCTAGCAGCAAAAGAAATTAATGCTCTGCATGCAGCTTGGTGGGGGTGGGGGTAAGCAAGTGAGTTGTCTGGAATGGCACAAAAATGAAAGGAAAGGTTCCAGCCCTGATTTGGGGTGTGTTCCCCCACAGCTGGGGTGAGAGGGACTCTCTTGGCATATCCATTCAGCCCTTGAGAGCCCAGCCCAGCCCAGCCCTGGAAGACCCTCACCTTTCAGGGGGCAAGAGGGTTGTTGCAACAACTCTAAGGGATTTAGTGGTTCTCTTTTGCCACCTGCACTAGACGCACTTTCATTCTTGCCAGGATGAAAAGGAGCAGCTTATTCAGTCGAAGAGCTCCGTCGCCAGCTTGGTTGGGCGGTCCAAAACCATCGTTCAGCTAAAGCCAAGAAATCCGGACCATGTGCTGAAGAGCACCATCTCGGTCAAGGCTGTTTGTGACTATCGCCAGATCGAGGTGAGCTGACGGCAAGGAGCCTGCGGGCTTCGGAGTGAAGGGAGGAGAAGAATCCAGGCTTGTGCAGAGGGTTGGGGGAATAGTGGGGAAGTAGGAAACAGAGAAACTTGGACCCCTTCTATGGCACTTGACGGTAAGAAACAACAGCGAGGTAGGGAGGGGATGTATAAGGAGGCAGGCAGCGCAATTGCCTCTTCTGAAATAGCTTCTCCAATGGTCCTGGTTTTTCTCTGAGCAGTAGCAAAGGTTCCATTCCCATAGGAGGGTGGAATTGATACCTTCTAGCTAAAGACTTGCCGGGGTAGCATCCTAGCATCACTGAATTTCTCCTCCCTTCCTCTCTAGACAGCTCTTTGAGGTGATTCACAATTTACTTCACTTTTGCTCGATTTTAAAGTGAGTTGGCTGAAAGCCTCCTTTCCTCAGGTAGCCCTACTGGAGTCTCCCAGAAAGGGATCTGGCCACAACAGAAGGCATTGATGGGTCAGGTGTTGGAATGCAATCTTATTTTTGTTGCCTACGTAGATCACCATCTGTAAGAATGATGAGTGTGTGCTGGAAGATAATTCCCAGAGGACCAAATGGAAGGTGATCAGCCCCACAGGCAATGAGGCCATGGTACCATCTGTGTGCTTCCTGATCCCCCCTCCTAACAAAGAGGCAATTGACATTGCTAACAGGTAACTAAGCTCTGCAATTCACTGCTTGCTGCTCGCTGTGGGTTGGAATTCTAAAGCTAGAATGACCAAGAGATGCCTCTAGCTGTTCGTTATGTTCTGGGTTATTTATACTGAGACCATCCAGATCTGTTTTGATTGGGGGAAAGTTTAACCCCCCCATTCTTGCTGGGAGTTGGGGCTTCATGTTGTTAATATTAATTGCAACAGGTGGCTAGCTCGTTAATGTGGTGGGGCTCAGTTGCAGGTGATGGGGAAGGTTCAGGGGATTGGTGGTGATATGGAGTCTTCTGGTTACGAGCTGAAATCCAGGCTTGGTGAGCTGTACCCAGAAGTACTTAGTCTGATGGCTGTTGGGTTTGCTGTTTCAGTTCCCAGTCTACCAGTATCACAAAACCTGTTCCTGTGATCGACTCCCTTGTGACAGTAACAGCAGGGAGACCAAGGGTGCCTCATCTAGACTGTCTAGCCTTTTGCACTAGTGCAAGTCCCTGGTGTTAGATGCGCCTGCACCACTATAAATCATGACTTGTGCTGCTTATCTTGGCTTCAAACGATCAAACTCATGGTGCAGCATTTCCTCACTAGGGGTTTGCACCAATGCTGTCCACACCAGTGCAAAAACCCCAGTGTGGACAAGATCTAAGTGGGTCTGGAAACTGAGCTACCCTCTGGTCTCTAGGTAGGGGTGAGGCATGTGGGCAAGGTGGTTCCCTTGCCCTGCTTGTTGTGTGGCTAACGAGGAGGTGTTTTTTAGTGCTTCCAGCCTAGTGATTTCACAAACAATAAAATTAATGGGAATGGGAAAAAAGCTGAACACCCATGGCTGGCCTGCCTGGAGAGGGGCCAGGGGCCTCCTGGGTGTGGCTGGCCCGCCTGGCAGAGGAGGCGGCTCTTGCAGTGCTCCTGCTGCTAACTTCACAAGAACATGTGATGTAATATTTCTGGATGGTTGGAGAAGGCAGCACGCAGGAGGGGGGATTCCCCAGTGGGGATCTAATGCATGTGAATGAGAGAGATATAAGGCTCCCATCTGATTCTGATCAGGGCATTCTGCAAGCCTTACTATTAGTTCTACTCGGTTAGGCTCGACCTTGGGTTGTTATCTTAATGAGCTAAAAGTTAAAGGCTGAATTTGAATAAGCACATGCCTGGCTCCATGCTGTAACTGAGAATGCTGGGGGAGCTGGGTAGTGATGGAACTGCTGTCCTGTCATAGGGTCGAACAGCTGTACCAGAAGGTGATGGCCCTCTGGCACCAGCTCCATGTGAACACGAAGAGCCTGATCTCCTGGAACTACCTGCGGAAGGACATTGCCCTGGTGCAAGGCTGGAATATGGAGAAGGTACCATACAAAGCATCCCAACAAATCCACGTGTCCGTGTCACTGCAGTGTAGGCTGGTCTTCTCCAGCAATGTAGAAAGCTAACTTGCTTTGGCATTAAGTGTAATCCCAGCCGCTTGGTTGGAGTTGGAAATGATGCCAAGGCTTCCTCGCCTGGGTAGGGAATACAAGGAAAATAGTAAGAGATGATTCAAGGGTGAAGGGTTAGGGCAACTGAGGGATCAGCCTGAGGGGCATAGTGTAAGACAGTCTGAGCTCTGGGGCGTTCAGAGCAAAGAGAGAAAGGTGCAATGACTGTAGCATCAGCTGTTTGCTCCTGAGCTATAATCAGCTAGGGTGTCGTAGGATTGATGCTCCTTTTTACTTAGGAGTGAACAGAGGTGGAGGTGAGAGGAATGAGGAAGCAGAAGAAAGATCCAGGGAAAGCAAACTTCTCATAATATCTTTCCTTGAAATCATGGGAGAGCTCTGTTCAGGCAATAAAGATTATTGTAGTGGGGGGAGCGAGATAAAAACCCAGGCAAGGCAAAGGCCGTGTTGCAGCATAGCATGACAAGAAGAGCTGTCCTGTCCGAGAAGGGGAGACTCACTAGTATCTGGCTCCAGGGGTGGCCTGGCAATGGTTGTCACCCTTGAAAAGATGCTTGCTAGGAAAGGAGCGTGTGAATTAATGTTTACTGCTGTGTGTGAGAAATGGGGGAAGCATCCGGGTAATTTTCAGTAACTGGGAGCTTGGTCAGGGCAGTTTGGAGCATGGTTCCTTCTAGTTAGTCTTTGGTTTTCCACAGCTGAGATCTCTGGCCCAAGGAGAGTGCCAGCAAGCCATGAAGAGCCTCCAGGCACACTATGAGGACTTCTTGCACGACAGCCAGGACTCAGAGCTCTTTTCTGGGGCCGATCGGCTGTGTTTGGAGGAAGAAGTTAAGTCCTGCAAGGAGCACTTCCAACATCTGCTGGAGTCCATGGAGAACGGTGAGCTGGAAGGGTTAATAGACTGACATGGAGCTGTGGGGGCTGATAGAGACAAGGGATTTACAGGTGCTCTTAATTTTTAGACTAGCTTGTGAGTGTTAGCTTTGCAAATGGCTGTTCTCTTCTCTGCTGTTCATTCGAATGTGCGGCTTTTGTTGGGGAGAAATAGCACTGGCAGATGGTGCCAATTAGGTCTGGGTAGTGGGGTCCTTGCTTTGCTGCCAGTGGTTAAACATTAGGTCCTCACATCTCTTGACAGGCCTTTGGCAAAATTGGTTTCCATCTGAGTAGAGACCTCTGTGTTCGCGTCTCTCTGGGCAGAAGAATTCAGCCACTTGGGTCTACGGTTCCTAATAGAGACTAATCCTAGGTGTTTTTTTTTTTTTTTGGTATGTTTGTCACTTAATAGAGGACAAAGATGAGACCATTGCCAGGGCATATCTCTCTGAGCTAAAGAACATCCGTCTGCGCCTGGAGGAGTGTGAACAGAGACTAGTGAGGCGAATCCAGGCCCCAAGCAGCACCAGAACAGACGGTGTTGCTATCCAGGAAAACACCTTCCACATTGCAGAGCAGGAGGTCAGTACTTTCTGAAGGAAGGTAGTGTTTGAGGGAACCCACTGTTGGTCTTAAGAGAGCTGCTTCACAGGTCATTGATACCCTGGCATAAATTTTATATAGGGAACTCCCCTCTCATCTTCGTCTGCTTCACATAGCAATCTTGTAGATGGAACGTTTTACTCTTAGGTCAGAAAGACAATGAAGGTATCTTTGTTCTCTTGCCTTGCCGCCTTTTTGCATTTTACACCTTCACCCACCCCATGATGTCTCCTCGCTTCAGATCCCCAAGGGGAAAATGTCTATGGTCATATAACCTGGGCCTATCCCTCAATCCACTGAGCGGCCACTTGAGGAGAAATATAAACCCCCGGGAAGAAATCTGCAAAGATCTCTCTCCTTTTTATGTGCTGAGACTAGCACATATTGCCTTTTTCATAGGCTGGTTGGGCAAACATCCATTGCATAAAGTATTCCTTCTTTACAAAGTTATAAAAAGCAACAGTTTCCAAAGCACTGACTGCAGGTGGCCTTTGCACCCACTGAGACCAGAGCATCCTGATCTGATGATGGAAAGGAATGAAGAAAATGGTGAATTCTGCAGAATTTACAAGCCCATTTAGACTTGAAATGATTCTGCTAAATAGAATTTTAAGCTGGAAATGTCTGATACCAGGCGCTCCTTGCATCTTATCCTGTTCACTTTTGCTTCCGTCTCCTGGGTGTCTGCACTTTATTCTGATGTTAATTCTCTGTTTCCACACAGCGTATGCAGGAGGATTTACGGCAGCTGAAGTCCGACTTGCAGCACGTTTCTGAGAAATGTGACAGCTTCCTACACAAGTCTCCAACTGGGTCCAGTGCCCCACACTTGCGTTCTGAGCTCAATCTACTGGTAGAGAAGATGGATCACGTGTATGGACTTTCTTCCATCTACCTGGATAAGTGAGTCAGAACATGCCTATTTTCTGGAGTTGAGAGAATTCTATATGGGCAGAATTTGCATGGCTCCCCTCTCTGAAATTGGGTGAGGGTGGGAATTGCTCTCATGCTTCTTAACGGGGCTTAGGAATGTCTAGGAGATGCTGCAAATTCAAGAGCTGCAAGGGGTGCCAGGCAGTGGTGCTCCAGAATATTTGAGTGTTAGTGTTGAGGTGACTCACTCCAGGCAGCTGGGTTTCAGATACAGCATTCAACTGGGAAATGGTTCAAGTTGAGCCATCAGTCTGGCAAAATTCACCATGATGAACAATCTGTGCTCAGGTGTTATGTGGCTGGGGGTATAGTACGTGGGGGTGGAAGCTGGTGCAGGGCTGGAATACCCAGGGCCATTGTAGGTCAGGGTTGAGGTGCATTGGCAGAGCTGGGTGGGAAAAATGTGCAGAACACCTCTTGCTATTACAGCTTGCTATGTTCAGTGCTATTACATCCGAACTTCTCATCAGCACAATCAAGAGCTGACAAAAGCAGGCAGTTGACAAGGGTGACCCAGCCTAAGAAGTTGTTATTATTTAGCACCTAGTAGCCATAGGCACCAGACCTCGTTGTGTTAGGCTCTATGGAAACAAAACAGAAATATGGTCCCAGCCCCAAAGAGCTTACAGTCTGGGTGTAAGACAAGAGACAACTGACGGATACAGACAGGCAGATGAGGGAGTGCAAGGACCCAATGAAACAATATTGGCCAGCAAAGAACAGGGAAGGATGGAGGAGTTCTCACTGACTCACTGCTGTAGGACCCTAACATGACACAGCCAAGCATGCATTTCTTGTTCTGAGATACACCGTGAAAACTGTAATAAGGCACCTCCCAAAACACCAACAAAAACAGGTTCCCTGGCAACTTATTAATTGAAGGCCAGACAATATGTACTGGGAACAGTGAGGTTGCTTGGCACTGGGCTTTACTTTAAGGGTGATCCTTAGAGCTGGTATCTGTAGTTTGCTTGCCAATAGTATCCCTACTACGCTTGTACTTCCCAAGCGCTAATCCTCAGGATAGCCCATGAGGGAGGTGAGCAGTAAGTACACGTAGCATTTATGTAGCACTTTTCCCTTTCAGAGTGTTGTACAAAAGTAACTAATTATTCCCACTTTAGGGATGGGAACGCTGCGATGAGGTGACTTGTTGGAGTTGCTGTTAGAACTGGGGTTAAATGCTGGTATTCCAGTCTCTCGTCCTAGAACTCAGACCGCTAGATTATGCTGCTTCTGTGTTCTGTTCTGTTTGATCCCTTCCGTTTTACTTGAAGGTGTTTTAGAATTTCAGGGGCATATACAGGGGCTTGTGTTCACTGGCTTCTCCCCTGAGAATCTAGATTCCATTATGGATCTCTCTTCCTGCTGTTCAAATGTGAATGTTGGGTATGATCCAGAGTGAGCTGTTCTGTTCCTCTCCGCAGCTTATGATCCAAATGACTTTACAATACAGAATATCCTCAGTTCGAGAAGTCACGTTTCTTTCTTGTCTTTACACGATAGGTTAAAGACGGTGGATGTTATTGTTCGTAGTACCCAAGGAGCAGAGTCCCTGGTCAAAGGATATGAAGTTAAACTGAGCCAAGAGGAGGCAGTCCCTGCTGATCTAACAGCTATTCAGTCTCACAGAGCTACATTACAGGTTGGTAACATTATGCTTCCAATAGCATCCAGTAGAAATTAGCATCACTCCCGTCTTGAGCTCTGGCACTCTCCCCTTTCCTTACTGAATTTGCATTGTGGTCAACCCCACCTGCTCGTTCGTGAGTGATTGGAGGCTTTAACTGAGTTGACAAAATCCTTACTGCTTTGTGAACTGTAGGTAGAACAGCTGCCTGGGCTTTTTTGCACGGCTGGTGCTAATTGCGCTTGGCAGCCGCAGCGTGCGTAACTCTGCGATCCCAAATGCACCGTTATGACTTGCTCTGGGCTGGGAAACAGATCCCTACATTTTGCACCTCCTGGTCCTAGATCCAGCCAGATGGTGGAGATGATGGAGCTGATCATTGTTCCTAAACTTCACAGGGCAACGCAAGGCAGAGCTAGATATTTCTCTCTCCTGTCTTAACTGTTCTGTACATTTAGCTGCTTACGTTTGATTGGAGAATTCCATGTTGTACATTCGCAACAGCAAATTCAGCTAAACTTTCTGGTCGTGGTAATATGGATTTAGCTGTCCTGTTGTTTGTTAAAGCAATGGCTCGGTGATGCGAAGAACAAGAGCGCTGTGTTCTCGACGTTGGAAGAGGATGTGGCAAAGGCTAAAATCACGGGAGAGCAGCTGTATCGTCTGAAGCAAGAGCGCAGCATGGACCTGGAGCGGTACCAGGAGAAGGGAGCCCAGCTGTGGGATCGCTGGCAGAGAGTTGGCTCTCAAATTGAAACCCGGTGAGTCACTCCCTTCTTGTGCTTGCTGCTTTGCTGGCTGTGCCTCTGATGGAAGCTTGTGCCAGACTTGGAAATAGCAATGGCCTTTTTCCAGTTGTAACTTCTGCTCGCAGCCAGGGTGGCAAATCCCACCATTAAATATAGGAACTATTCCCATCTGAGGGAAAGCAGGGAAAGAAAGTCAAGAACTCAAAAGATAGAGAACGAAGTCCTGTCATTAACACCCCCGGCCTATCCTGCAGCTCCCTTAGCAGCTGCTAACCTTTGCCAGGCTGATTCTTGGAACTCCGTTCAGTTCTGATCTGGATCTTTACTGGTTGGAGACATTGTCACCCTTAACAAACCATAGCTTGGCTGGAAACGCCCCTCATGCTCCCTGTCCTGCAGAGCTGTACCTGTGGTTTCTATAAATATCCCCGGGGAAGCGTCGGCTTTAGCGGTTTCTCTGCATGTGGCTGGACCTGGAGCCATTGTTTTGATGCAATGATTTGAGTTTGGTGATGGTTTCCTTTTTGCATTGGTCCTTTCAGCTGTTCAGATCTGGAGAGTATCCAGGAGGTGCTGGGGGATTACAGGGAGTGTCACGGCGAGCTGATCCAGTGGATTGAGGAGACCACTGCCCAGCAGGAACTGATGAAACCTGGGCAAGCAGAGGACAGCAAGGTGCTCTCTGAGCAGCTGAGCCAGCAGACGGTGAGAGAGAAAATGGCGCTTTTCTAACTGGAATAGGGTTGCTGAAAGGAGTCGGACAAATATTTTTTTTTTAAATAAATCTTTTGTCTTGTCAGCTTCAAATCTTTGTTCTCTTAAGGGCTGAATGACTCACGGGATTTGCAATAATGTGTGTGCATTCACCTATAGCTTACCAGAGCAGATGGCCCCCCAGAAGGGTAATTACTGAATGTTGCCACTGTCAGCAGTTCATTCACCTATGGTCTCCTGGTAGCGCCTAGTGGTTCCATCAGAGGCACCGAGGAACAAAGGGCCGGTGGTTAGGGTGCTAGCCTGGGGCATGGGAGACCTGGGTACAAGCCTCTGCTCCACCACAGATTGCCTGGGTGACCTTGGGCAAGTCACTCAGGGACAGATTTTTGAAGGTATTTAGGTGCGTAACTTCCATTGATTTCAGTGGAGTTGGGGGTTTAAATCTGGGCCATAGCTTCTCTGTGCCTCAGTTCCCCATCCTCACAATGGGGATAGTAGCACTGCCCTGCTTCACAGGGTTGTGGTGAGAATAAATGCATTAAAGATGGTGAAGCGCTCATGTTACAGTACTTAAGGAAGAGAGAGATCTAGATAATATTCCCTTCTTGTCTCCGTAAAATGGCCACAGAGGCTGAGCTACCTTCTACACTCCTGGAAGTGCTGAGGCATGTTGGTGGGACGTTGTGGGAGAAGTGTGCCTCTGTACCTGTTCTGTAAATAATTTGTGTGTCTTCACTGGTCTTAGTCCAGCTCCTTCCTTGAGCAGCAAATAAATACTCTGAATGAGCTTTAAAGAAAGGACAATGTTTTCCTCCTATTGATTGGGTGTTTCTTGTTTGACAAACACTGATGTCTTCCTCTCTGTACTGAAAGAGCTGAAATTAAAATGGCTGTTTAACAAGAAATATAAGCCACTTCATCATAGCAAAGAATCTTTAAGTGTCAGGAGGGCTTATGCAGATTATAGAGATTCATCACTGATGAAGTGTGCAAAGGGCACAAACTTGTGGGGGAGAGGTGAATAAAGAAGAGGACAGGTCACTGATTCAGAATGATCTGGATCATGTGGTGAAAGCCAACAGTACGTGTTTTAGGACTGTTAAATGTAAATGTGTACATCTAGGAGCAAAGAGTGTGGGCCATACTTACAGAATAGGGGACTCTATCCTAGGAATCAGTGACTCTGAAAAGAATTTGGGGATCATGGTGGACAATCAGCTGAACATGAGCTCCCAATGTGATGCTGTGGTCAAAAGAGTTAATGCGATCCTGGGATGCATACACAGGGGAATCTTGAGTAGAAGAGCGTTTTTTTAACAACTGTATTTGGCACTGGTGCAACTGCTTCTGGAATACTATATCCAGTTTTGGTGCCCGCAATTCAGGAAGGATGATGATAAATTGGAGAAGGTTCAGAAAAGAGCCACAAGAATGATTAAAGGAGTAACAAGCATGCCTTAAAGTAATAGACTCAAAGAGCTCCATCTATTTAGCTTAACCAAGAGAAGGTTAAGAGGTGACTTGATGACAGTCTGTAGCTATCTTCATGGGAAACAAATATTTAATGATGGGCTCTTTGGTCTACCAGAGGAAGATCTCACATGATTCAATACGTGGAAGTTGAAATTAGACAAATTCAAACTGGAAATAAGATATAAATTTTTAGCAGTGAATATAATTAACTATTGAAACAATTGACCAAGGGTCATGGTGGATTTTCCATCACTGACAAGTTTTAGATCAAGACTAGTTGTTTTATTAAGAGATGCTTGGGGAATTGTTTTAGGGAAGTTCTATGGTCTGTTATACAGGAGGTCAGACTTAGAGGATCACAAACCTTGCATAGTGTCTCTTTAATGTATAGACAGATGGAAGGGCAGGAATGTTCTGTTGCTGGAGGACTCTAGAGAACAAGTTCAATATGAAAGTGACGTGGTCAGGAGTCAAAGAGGAAATAAGCGGAAAATTTCATTTAAAAGGCAGGGGGGAAAAAATCTTTCTTTTTTTTTTTTTTGTCAAAGGCTTTGGTTGTGGTAATCGACAGAAATCAAGCCAAGCTGGACCAGTGTCAGAAATTCTCACAGCAATACTCTGCTGCTGTCAAGGTAATGACATGTTTCTTAAATCCGAGGCGAACACAGAGCTTGGTGTCAACTGCACAATCATTGCCTGCATCTTCCGTTCTCCTAAGCCAGGAGAGAGGCAAAACTCCTCTATTGTTGGCTTTGATGTTCTGGCTCTGTGTGTGGAGAGACTTGAAAATGCCAATCTTAGAATAAATAGGTAACAATTCAAAATCCTCCCCCCCACACACCCCCTGCCTTCTTTTATTTCCAGGACTATGAGCTGCAGCTCATGACATACAGGGCGTTTGTGGAATCACAGCAGAAATCTCCCATGAAACGCAGACGCATGCTTTCCTCCTCGGATGCGATCACCCAAGAGGTAAGCAGCCTGCCTGCCTGCCTGGCCTTGCATGGGAGAGGAGTGGGGAGAGGTTCCTCTGCTCCTAGAAGACAGACGAGCGGCCTGTCTGTGAAAATAGCTCCTTTCTGCTGAACTCTTATATAAAAATTTCCACCCTCACTGTTTTTTTTATTAGCCAGAGAGGATGGCTTAGTGCTCTAAGCTTCAGGTATGAAATACCTAGACTCCTTGGAACCACAGGTTCAAATCCCAACAGGGTCGACTCAGCCCTTCATCCTTCCAAGGTAAATAAACAGAGCACCATGCAGTATACTGTGTGTGGATCTTTTGGATGAGACCTTTAAAAACCAAGGTCTTGTCTGCTCCGTGTGGATATTAAAGATCCCATGGTCTTTTTATGAGAGTAGAAGGTTTTCCCCAGTGTCCTCGACCAAAACTTCCCCTCCCCCCTCGCTGTTGTGCAGCATGCAGTGCGTCAGGTGGCTGCCACCCTCCATCTCAGAGTTGCTGCATTTCAGTGGTACTGTAACATATCTAGTCTGTGAAGTGCTTGGGGATCTTTCCGAATGAGAGGTTCTGTATCCATTTCTCACCCTGTAAAGTACTGTGGTTGTATAAGCCAGAGTTCCCACTGACGCATGGTGGTTTGTTTTTTTGTTTTTTGTTTTTAGTTCATGGATTTACGGACTCGCTATACAGCGTTGGTAACGTTAACCACGCAGCACGTGAAGTACATCAGTGATGCTCTCCGGCGGCTGGAAGAAGAGGAAGTAAGGATATTTGATAGCCAGGGGATTACAGACCAGTCTGCTTCATTTCAGTACCCGGAAAGATAATGAAACAAATAATTAAGCAATCAATTTGCAAACATCTAGAAGACAATAAGGTGATAAGTAACAGTCAGCATGGATTTGTCAAGAACAAATCGTGGCAAATCAACCTGATAGCTTTCTAAGACATGGTAACAAGCCTTGTGGATGGGGAGGAAGCAGTAGATATGGTAGATCTTGACTTTAGTAAGTCTTTTGATACTGTCTCGCATGACCTTCTCATAAACAAAGTAGGAAAATACAACCTAGATGGAGCTACTATACAGAACTGATTGGAAAACCGTTCCCAGAGAGTAATTATCAGTGATTCACAGTCAAGCTGGAAGGACAAAATGAGTGGCGTCCCACAGGGATCAGTTCTGAGTCCAGTTCTGTTCAATATCTTCATCAGTGATTTAGATCATGGCATAGAGAGTACACTGATAAAGTTTGCAGCCGATACCACGCTGGGAGGGGTTGCAGGTGCTTTGGAGGATCGGATCAACATTCAAAATGATCTGGACAAACTGGAGAAATGGTCTGAAGAAAATAGGATGAAATTCAATAAGGACAAATGCAAAGTGCTCCACGTAGGAAGGAACAATCAGTGGAGTACAAAATGGGAAATGACTGCCTAGGAAGGAGTACTGCGGAAAGGGATCTGCGGGTGATAGTGGATCATAAGCTAAAGATGAGTGAAAGTGTAATTCTGTTGCAAAAAAAACAAACAAACAAACATCATTCTGGGATGTATGAGCAAGAGTGTTGTAAGCAAGACAGGAGAAGTAATTCTTCCGCTCTACTCTGTGCTGATTAGGGCTCAGCTGGAGTATGGTGTCCAGTTCTGGGTGCCACATTTCAGGAAGGATGTGGACAAATTGGAGAAAGTCCAGAGAAGAGCAACAAAAATGATTAAAGGTCTAGAAAATGTGACTTATGAGGGAAGATTGAAAAAACTGGGTTTGTTGAGTATGGAGGAGAGAAGACCGAGGGGGGACATGAGAGCAGTTTTCCGGTACATAAAATGTTGTTACATGGAGGAGGGAGAAAAATTGTTCTTCTTAACCTCTGAGGATCGGACAAGAAGCAATGGGCTTAAATTGCAGCAAGGGAGGTTTAGGTTGGACATTAGGAAAAACTGTCAGGGTGGTTAAGCACTGGAATAAATTGCCTAGGGAGGTTGTGGAATTGCCATCATTGGAGATTTTTAAGAGCAGGTTAGACAAACACCTGTCAGGTAGTATCTAGATAATACTCAGTCCTGCCATGAGTGCGGGGGACCGGACTAGAGACCTCTTGAGGTTCCTTCCAGCCCTACGATTCTGTGATTCTAAAGTCATAATTAATACATTCAGAACTCCCAGGCCCAGTGGTCAGTTTCTGCCAGTGATTCTTCCTCTGCTTCAGACCCCGTTCCCATTTCCTGGTTAGAGCATATTTCAGTTCCTTCCACCAAACGGCTCTATGCCTGATTGGTGTTGGGCTCTGGCTGCAGTAATTCTGGGCCCCTCTGTACATTAATGCAGGATATTTTCTTGTCTCCCCCATGTGTAGAAAGCAGTAGAGGAAGAGAAGCAGGAGCATGTGGACAAGGTGAAAGAACTCCTGGGCTGGGTCTCTGGTTTGAAACAGAGCATGCAAGTCAGGACTGGTCCACTCAAGAGCAAAGAGCTGGGAGACATTGAGAAATCCATCTCGGAGCAGCAGGTAAATCAGGAGACCTGTGTCCCTTCCTCTCTCTGATATGTGCATGGTACCTGTACCTAGTCATTTTCATACTGCTGTTATACATACCAAAACTACATTATCCTGCTATTTCCAACTGAGCTTTCCAAAACCACTGAAGGAAAGCAACCGTGATGCCTCCTGTGTAACACTGAGCATGTGCTGTAACCTCAGGGGAATTGCTTCCCTTCTTTCCGACCTGGAATTTAGCTTTCCTCTTGTTCTCAACAGGCTCTAAATGAGGAGCTGGCTGCAAGGAAAGAGCAGGTCTCAGAGGCCATCAAAACTGCACAGATCTTCCTTGCAAAGCATAGCCACAAGTGAGTACAATACAAATAGTGGTGAATAAGAGAAAGGAGAGTGGGGAAGGGTAGTACACCTCTTTGTCAGAAGAAAAGGTGATGGTAAATACAAAGGAAATTAACCTCAAGTTATTCTAATGGCCAGATTACTCGAACACACTGATGAGATTCCATGGGTGGGCAGGTTTTCTTCGAATCCAGGTGACCGTTGTGAATGGTGACCAGGTGTATGTGAAAATGGCAAGCTTTATCAAAAAATTCGCCCCAATAGAGATTCCCAATTTTGTTCCAGGCCATTTTACAACCCAGAAACTTTGCTTTTGGCTAAAATGACCCATTTTGCCCTGAAGCATAAAAATTCAAATCCTGTGTGTTTAAATATACAAATGCATCTCAGTGGGAACAGAATTGAGGAGCTTTGATAATTTAGTGGATTTTAGCTTGAAAATTGGACCATGTGAATGAAAATAGGCCCATTTTTTGTATAGGAAAACGACATACTGTCACTTTCCCCCCCAAATGGAACCATTGTTGTGCATTTGAAATGGAATGCAAAACCACTGAATTCTCTTGCGAGGGTTTCACCCCATCCTGGTAATTCACAACCTCAGCTATTTTGCTTAGTTTCATTCCTGATTCGGTCCCTGTGCTCAGCCGAGTGTGACTGGCATGGCAATGCACTTAACCCTTCAGCTGAGGCATGAGCAGTGTGAGAAGGGGATTCCATTTTGTGCTTGCCATTTTGTATTCGGAGGAGAAAATCTGAAATACATGGAGCTGCATGTCACTTTCTCGGACTCCATGAAGAGATTTCCTGTCCCATCTTGCAGGCTTTCTGACCAGGAGAAGGAACAAATTTCCACCCAACTCAGTGCCCTAAAGGACACTTACCATCAGCTCTGCAGCGACTCTGCGGAACAGTTCCAACAGCTTCAGAGCCATCTGGCCCAGGAGACGGAGCACAAGGTACCTTTTCCCATCCCGTCTATCGCATAGATCTGAGTTACCTTTCCTCAGGGCATGAAAGAGGCTTTGCTTGGTTGCGTGTCTCATGACCACCGGCCATTCACAGCCTGTTTGCTTTGTCCTTAATCTCACGTGATCAGCCACTCTTCCATTTTGTCCCATACATTGCACTCGGGGGTCCGGGCTGAGTTGGTCATTGGAGGCTGAGTAGAAGAGGTTTTCGTATTCTGTTCCAGGTTGTTAGGGGATGGGTCTCCTCTGCAGTGTTGTTGATCAGGGCTGATCCCCAGGCTACAGGGTTGACTTAATCTTGTAATGGGAAAGAAGGGAGGTGGACATCGGATCTAATAAGGAGACAGAGTGGCCATGGGGGTGTCCTTTCAGTTCTTTTAAAATAGAGAGCGTACAGTCATGTAGGACCTGGGTGAGACCTGCAAGCGGTGCTTAATTTGCAATGAGAGGTGCCAGGGCTCAAGCAATTAGGTGCTGGGGCTCCAGCATTTTTTTTACATTCATAGCTGATGCAGCAAGCTCAGAGGTGCCAGGGCTCTGAACTGCCGAGCCTAGAGGTGCCAGGGCTCAGCCCTGGCACAAATTAAGCACTTTCTGCAAGGACATTTTGATCACGTCTCTTGCCAGAAGATCAGCTGCATAGAGACTGGTGTATGGGCAACCTTTTTCACACCTCCAGGCATAAATTGTGGAACGCACTAGTAAGAAATAGACTTGCCTTGAATAGTAGGAAATTGAGTTCCTCTGTGTGGAACGCAGCCCTGCATCATCCCCTTGATAGACCCTCAGCTAATCTGAGAAACCTTCACTGACTGAGTAGCTGGACCCCTGTCCATCTCCCATTTGCATCCGATAATGTTCCTGTCAATCTCCGTTTCATGTTACACTCATGCGCTAGGTGGGAAGGGTTTGAAGTTCCTTCCTATCACCTCTGTTATTGGTGTTAGCTGTCTTCAGTCATTCATGGATATACCTGTATGTGTATGTAAATGTATATATATGTGTCCAATGGATATCTCTGTGTGTTTGCTTGCTAGCTCCCTGTATTTTGAAGCACTGGCCAAGTTGGACGTGATTTTGTGATAGCCAAAACTGAAATGGGAGATAGTGAAGTCCCAGTCCAGCAGATCAAGTGAAAAGGATGGCAAGGCCATTGAGTTTATTTATGGGAAATCTAAACTCCCGCACTTTCAGTGCTGTATGCATAAAAATGAAGCATACGTATTTCTATCTAAAGAGACGTATTTCTATCCTGGTTCAGATGTCTCGGTCCAGTGATTTTTTTTTTTTTTTTTTACTTTGCTAGCAGCAGAAAAGTCATGCTGCCATTTCAGCAATGACTCCGAGCTTAGAGGTAGCAATCTCCCCGGTTAAATTGTCATGTCATTAATCCCACCTACCTCACTGCTGCCAGAAAAGAAGCTAAAAATGGCCCTGCAGGTCCAAAGCGAGTGGGATGCGGATTCTTTCCTTTCCCTGCTCCTCCCGCAGAAAGAAAAATGCTTTCATACAAAAGTCTTCCCTACAGTTTGCTGTGTTTTATTTATACAGCATGAAAACATTTGGGGGGTGTCAGTTTCCTTTTACATTTCTGTTTTGCTGAAAGGGGTGTACTTTGCTTCCTAATTATGACAGGCCCCCAGATTTGTGGCCTCCCGGCTAACCAAGATTAGCACGGAGAGCAGTTACTGGCACTCTCTGTGAAGCCCAAAAGTGGGATGGGATTAGAACTATTTATAAGAGGCACTTTAGGGCTTCTGTTATGGATACTTGGCCCGTATGAGGGAGTATCTTTAGGGCTATCATCGCTTCATGGTATGGTTGCTTCATTGTAGAAGGGAGCACATGGAGAAGTTTTAACATTTGCTTGCTGGAAACATCCGAGACTCAGTGAAAGGGTATCAGATTAAAACGAGGAAACCAAAGCAAAACTGCAGCTCGCGCTACATTGAGCATGATGTGTCCCTGTACAGTTTGTGTTTCATGTCAAGTATTGTTACGATTAACTGACATCCTTGCTTACAAGTTTAACTAACCCTCCGGAACTTTAAACACACACCCCACACAAAGCGGAACGAGGACGACCTGCGTGGGGGGTTCTTTTTTGCAAAACAAAACAGTCGCATGCTGGACGCTAACACCAAGCTTTACACTGTGTGTGTGATACGGCTGAGCTGCTCCATAAGGCTCTGTCTTTAACTGCTCAAGGCACACCCTGCAACTCTGGTAAGTAAAAGCCTTTTATGTCCTCTCTCTCTTCCTCTGTCTTTCTGTGGCTTGTTGAGGATGGAATGTGCATGCTGGGTTCTGGCAGTGCTCTTAGAGAGTTGAAGAGCCTTCTAATAGTCCCCCCCCATCCACCCTGTAAAAAAGAGCGTGAGGGTAAATCCAGACCAACTTGCTGGAAGTTGTGTGTTTGTGGGTACCATATCCAAGCTGCCACGTCCTGTTGAACGTTCTCATGGGACTATAAGGGGACACGTCTGCCAACAGAAATTTGAGCGTCTTAAAGATATGAACTGAACTGATTGCATTATTCACAAAATCCAGATTCCCGTATTTCCCCTCTGCATGGGATTCCCTCTGGGGTATCTCCCAGTGTCCCAGGCTCTCACACCTGAGCAACGGGAGTGTAGAAAGCAGGAGCTCTGGTGTACATACTATAGGGGATGCTCATTCCCATTTCGTCATCTTTGAGAATCCTGCTCCCTCCTGAGCATTCCCCTGCTTGTGCTCATAACACCAAGAAAAAAGACCTTCCAGAAATACTTGAGGCGGGTGCTATTTTTGGAGCCTCAGTCCTGATCATGGTGCTTTCCACCCTGGCACCTAGTGTAGTCTAGAGCTGTGTTTTCCCCGAGGCCTGGCCTGAGCTACTGGAGAGTTGGTCATTTCTGAAATACTCCAGGGAGGGAAGTTGTGGTGGCAGTGCCAGAGAACGCTGCACTAGAGCCTGCTTGCATGGGCAGAGGCTTCTTCCCTGCCCTTTGGCGCATGGCCGGTCTGCTGTCGCTGGCGAGCTGGTATCTGCCACGGGGTTCCCTCTTTCCTGTTGGTGGCTGGCACTGCAGATCTGCCTGGCAGGCCCTGTGGGAGCAACTACCCCGTGGGAGATTTCTGAACCACTGAAGGTGCTTTTCCTTTTGTCCTGTTGCCTCATCGGGAGCACAAAACAGGGTTCATATTGTCCGTCCCCTTTTACATTGAAGTGTTGAAAGGCTAAAGTGCATGTCTGTCTAAAGGTGTCTCTCTCTCTATCTGTTGGTCGTTCCGTGGGACGTTAGAAAGCTGGGGTTTTGCCGCTTTGCTGCGTTATTGTAACGATGGGTGTCGAAATGTCTCAGTGCTGCCACACAGGAGGCTAGATGAGCTCTAAAACAACATGCAAGCTAGAAAATGTAGAGTGGTTTACCTGAGCGTCTCGCTCAGATGCACTCGGCGTTGCATGTCATACCCGTTGGGATCTGCTCTCTAGTCTTTTTAGGCTTTTTGTTTTGTTTTTCCTTGTCCTGGAGTCTGAGACATCCCTGGACTTGATGCACTGTAGTTACTCGAAATGATGGTTTGCTTTTAGCAGCCTCTGTGGTTCTGATTTGATTTTTATTTTCTCTCTCCATTTTTAGGGATGTGACACAGTTGCGGGAGTGATAGACTTGGGCACAGTGGAAATATTCCCTATCTTTGGTGCCATGCAGAAAGGTCTCATTGACCAGGACACAGGCCTTGTACTGCTGGAGGCTCAGGTTATCACGTCTGGCCTAGTCGTTCCTGAGACCAACGAGAAGCTCTCTTTGGCAGAAGGCCTGGCAAGAGACATCATCGATCCCAGGACTCTCCAGCTGCTGCAGGAGCTGCAGGATACCCTTCTTCTGATACGTCAAATTCGCTTGGAAGGAAAACGGTTTCTGCCCACAGTTTCTGCAATAGAAGAGGGAAAGATCAGTGAGGATGTTGGACTGAAGATTTTAGAAGTTCACCTTGTTACGGGGGGTTTTCTAGACCCTTCAGGTCAGGGCCGGATCAGCTTGGAAAAGGCTGTTCAAGAAGGCCTCATAACTACTCAGCTTCACTCAAAACTGGCCTCTCGCCTGAAATCTTGCAGGAATTTGATTGACCCCAACACAGCCAAGAAAATCAGTTTGACTGAGCTAATGCAGCGATGTATCATTCATCAAGAGACTGGCCTGAGATTGCTGCCCATCAAGCAGCTGGCAGGTGGGATGGTGAGCCTGAAATCAGGTAGGAAAGTGAGCATCTTCCGTGCTGTCCAGGAGGGGCTAATAGATAGGCAGGTCACTGTGCGGCTGTTGGAAGCCCAGCTTTTTGCTGGGGGCATTGTAGACCCCAGAACGGGGCACAGACTGACTGTGGACGAGGCAGTGAGACATAATTTGATTGACCAGGATATGGCATGTGCACTCTGGATCCGACAACTTCAGACAGGTGGCATTATAGATACTGTCACGGGAGAGAGACTGACAATAGATGAAGCAGTAAAGAGAGATTTAGTAGCCTCGAGGATTGCGCTGGTGATCCTGGAATCCCTTTGGTCCTTTATGGGGCTGTTGTGGCCCGAGTCAGGCGAGATCCTCCCAGTTGCAGATGCCCTAGAGCAGGGCATCCTGTCCACTGAATTGGCTCATAAGATTCTTAGTAACAGGCAACTCATCAAGGCTCTCTTCATACCAGAAACCACAGAGGTCTTGACCTGGAAGAAAGCAGTAGAGCATGGCATCTTGGACAGAGATGTTGCCAAGAAGCTAAAATCTACCGTCATACCTGACGTGATGCCCAGTATGCAGCTGGCAGGCTCTGCAGCTAGAAGCAAACTGAGCGTGGGCTCTGCAGGAAGGAGTCATGAAGACCAAAGTCACCCTCTACTAAGGAGTGATGATGATAGGCTGATATTCCATTTGATGACCCACAGCTATATCAACATCCACAATGGCCAAAAGCTGCTCCTAGTCGATGGGGAGTTAAATGATCTCACTAAAGCCTGTATACAAGCTCAAGAAAATGGATCAAGTACTCACCTGTTGGACGTTAACAAGGATGGTTACAAAGGTCTGGAAGTTCTTGAGGAGATAGGAGACTGGGAGAGTGCAACTACTGAAAGGGAGCCCTGTAATGATTTGGCTTTGAAGCAACTTGAGTTTCAATTTACCGCTTTGAAAGAAGAGAAAGAAGTGTCAGAAAATACTTCTCTAGATGATAAAAATCCAGTGATACAAATTGGAAGTTTTCCATCAAAGTATAAAGAAAAAACTCTGAATCTGAAGGAACAAGAAGAGATTTCTGCAAAGCAAGCTTCCATTCAGAGTGAAATTAATGCTGAATCTGCAAGAGAACAAAGGCTGACTATAACCAGGAATGGAAATCAAATAGAATTGTCTAGGCAAGAATCTGCTAATGACCCCATTAGAATCAGCTTTGAGATAAAGCCCAGAGAAGCAAAGGAAATGCTGGTGGAGATGGGGATAGATTCCAGTGGTGCTAAACTTTTAATAGACGAAGTCAAAGATAGAGCACCTGAAATGGTAAGAGATGGTGTGAGAAAAGAAACCTACATATCTATGGATGAATCAGAGAATACTGAGAAACCACAAATCATGCAAGAGAAAACTCAGAGAAGGGTGGAATCTGAAATAGAGACACAAGCTATTACGGATAAGAATTTGTTGACTAAGGAAAAAGCTAAGAACAGATCAGTGAAAAGAGAGGAAATCGTGCCTCTTAAAACCGGAGGTGAGAAGCAAATGGAAGAAAGAGAAACAGAAAAAACTGAAAGCGCAAGAGTATTGGAAGTAGAAGAAACGGATGTGGAAGATTTATCAGTTGATTTCAGTATTAGTGAAACTTCTGTGCTACCCAAATGTTCCATGGAACTGGGAGAAGACCGCACTTTAACAATGCTGGTGGCACAACTCCAAGGTGGGGGTATATACCATGAGCAGATGGGCAAGAATCTTCTTCTGAATGAAGCCGTAGCTTGTGGTGTAGTGTCCAGCCACACAGCTGTTAAACTGATGGAGAAAATGAAAATGTTCAATGGCTTCTTTGACTCTCACACATGTGAATCGTTAACCACCGAAGAAGTCATTAGTGAAGGTCTGATGGATGAGAAACTTCTGCATGAGGTACTCACATCTGATAAAGCTATCAGTGGTGTTCTCGACCCATGTAGTAATATTGTCTACTCTGTCAAGGGTGCGGCTGAGGTTGGCCTACTGGATAAGGAAACAGCATTGAGAATTTTAGAAGGACAAGTAGTTACTGGAGGAATTGTTGACTTGAAACGAGGCAAAAAAATATCAGTCACTTTGGCTTTAAATCTTGGCTTGATCGAGCCCTCTAGTCAAGAGGAACTTATAAAGTTAGAGAAAGCTTCTAAAGGAAAAGATGCTGAAGATGAAACTAGACAGAAACTCATTGGATTACAGGCTGAAACATGTGGAATTATGGATCCTAAAACTAAAGAACCGTTAACTATTGTCCAGTCGGTTGAAAAAGGGCTTCTCAATAAGGGGAAAGCCCTTCAACTCTTGACCAAACAGATAGCAGATGGAGGAATTATTCACCACATGTCTGGAATGAGACTTTCAGTAAATAATGCAGTGAAACATGGATTGATTGATAAAGACTTGTGCAAAGAACTCATAAAGTATGAAAGTGTGTGTCTGCACCAGTATGTTCATCCAGAAAGAAAGGAGCTTGTATCCTTACCCAAGGCAGTGTCATTAGGGCTAATTAACTTGGACTTTCACGATGAAGTCCAAGAAGTACAGGCTTTGAGTGGAAGTGTTATTGACCCTGTTTCTGGCCAGAGGCTGGCTTTGTCTAAAGCTGTAAAGGAAGGATTGTTATCTGAGCCAGTTATGGAAAAGGCAGTGTTGTCTTCCGATATGAAACATGGAATTGTAGATCCTGAGAGCTGTATGATCATTCCCTATTCAGAATTTATAAAGAAATGTAAAATTGACATTGAATCTGGACAAAGGTATCTGGAGCTTGTTCCTTTCCGAGCAATCAAGGACAAGGTGACAGGGAACGCTCTGACGTGTGCTCAGGCTGTGAAGCTGGGGGAAATAGACCTGTTGCCCACCTTGAGAGTACTGCAGGCTCAAGCAGACACTGGTGGCATTGTGGATGGTGCTGCGGGCAAAAGACTGTCTCTGATGTCTGCTTTGGAACGGGAAGTGGTGGATGAAGAAATGGTGAGAATCATTGCATCGAACCAGATGATGGCTGGAGGGATTGTTGACACTAATATTGGGGAGAGCTTAAAGGAAGCTGTTGAAAGAGGACTAATCAGCCAAAAATTAACTGCGGCTGTTCAGGAAGGCATTTGGATACTCAATGACAAATCTGATTCTGAAGAGTGGAGAGAATATAAATGCCACTCCCAGCAGCTACTGCAAAATGGAACACCCAAAGAGGAAAGTGTGGCCATGGATAGTCCTGCTACGGAGATGACTGATGATGATGAACACAAAGCTAGATGCGAAGCAATGGGCTACAGTGCAGCTGGAGATGCTGATTCTGACCGATCACATAAGACAATGAGTATAATGAAAAAAGAGGTGCTGAAATCACTTCCTCCTGAAACTTCAGAGGACAGTGTAGTGGGTCAGCTCTTAGGAGAGGCTGAATTGTCCCCTGAACCTCCCTTAGTATTAGCTACAATGCCTGTATCTCCAGCATTTAAGACCCAGAAAAGAGAGATTAGGAAAAGCAGATCACAGGAACCCTGGAAAGAGAAATTGAGGGAGAGGGAAGAAGTAGCTGAGGAGATAGAAGAGAAAAGAGAGAGACTGGAGGCAGGGAGAGAGCAATCATTTGCTGGTGAAATGATGTATCAAAGTGATGGGGACAAAGAAGGAATAGAGAGAGCCTTCTTCAGTAAAGATGGGGTTCTGGGAAAGACAGAGGCTACAGCTATGGCTTCTGAAGTAGATCAGAGAAACTTAGATGAGAGAATGGAGGGGTCAAAAGCAGTAGAGGCAGTATCAAAAGAATCAGTTTCTGTGGATCAAGGAGAGGAAGAAATAGTCTACATAAACGCTAAGGAACCCTTCAAGCTTGCAACTGGCGATAAGCATATTGAAGACAAACCTGTAGATGAAATACCAATGAAGTATGCTGAAACTACACCACAGAGAACAGAGGCAAAAATTCTTGAGATCAGAAGTCTTGGTGCTCCAGAAATGTTGAGTGAGGCTGATCTAAAACCCATGGGAAAGAAGAAAACTGAGATAAAGAATCCAAAGCAGATCAGTATCCCAGGAGAAACCACTAAACTAGGGAAATCTTCCAAGGAAAAACAGTCCCTTCCTATCCCAGATTCCAAAGAAACGTTGATGAGGAAGATCAAGGAGGAATTGATCTCAAGTATTCAGGAATCAGTGTGTGAAACCACCACGAAGAAAACAGCTGGTGGGTTGCTGAGCAGCATTGCTGAACAAAAACAAACAGAGATTAGCGAGAAACAGGTTCCTGAAAGAGAAAAGGAAGCGACTGCGTTGGGCCTGAAAGAGAATATCAAAGGTGATCAGAAATTCACCATTGCCCCAAAGAGAGATGCGCTCCAAGAGACAATCGGAGAGATCAGAAATGGCAAGGACACTTCTGTAACAGATAAATCAGAGGAAAAGATACCCCAAGCAATGACCAAAGAGGAAACCAGCGATCTGGTATCCACCACAGTGTGTATCGCAGAGAGAAAAATACCAGAGTTAATTACTGGAGAGGAATCCACAGGTGATCTAGAATCTTCTGTAATCCCTGAACTAGAGAAACAGACTCTGAAAGAAACAACCACAGAGTTCACCATGGATGAAGCAAGGTCCTCTACAACCTTCAAATCAGAAGGAAAGACACCCCAGGAAATAACCAGAGACGACAGCAACAGTGATCAAGAACCACTCTTAACTATGGCAGACAGGGAGAGATGGCAAGAACCTTCAAGAGAATCTACAAAACCAGCCAAGGTAAATGTTGTGTTGTTTTTTTTAAATTCTCGGGTATTTATGTATATTTGATATAAATGAGCATGATTTAGGACAAAGTTGACAGCAAGAAGAATAAATGTGTTGAATGTAGAGCACCTACTGGGAGTTGCAGCCCCAGAAGATAGTAGCTGGAGTTGATTTGGCAAATGAAACTGTGATGTATTGGGGGAAACATTTGAACCTCAGTTATACTTTATGAGAACATTACTTATAAATGACAGATACATAAGCCCATTGTTTAGCAGTTGGATGATAACACTGCAGATTTGTTGCTATTTTTAAGGTTTGTTGGAAAAAGAGTACGTTTTATTTCTCCGTAGTAAATCTTGTAGATAAGATTAGCAAGGGAGCAGTCCCTAATGTGGAAAATTGCTGAGAGAGAGAATGCTAAGAGTTCTTTAAAATAATCTCATTCTGATTTACTTTTCTCTCAAAATCTGAAGTATGTTTTGTCTTTTGACTCCGCAGATTGTGTTCAGCAAGCAGCTTTGTCTGGAACATGATGAGAAGCTGGTGTCTTATCTGTCCATGCTCCGAGATATTGAGATGAAAATTAAACAGGTTCAACCGTCGGAGCTGAATTTAGGAGCGCTGCAAGACCTGCTGCATCAGGCTGAGGTCAGGGTGGGGCACTGTACTAAAATTAGTCCAGCTCCAGTGCTCTTCTCTCTGGGTTAGTTCTTTTAGGGCGGTTTATGCACGGGCTCACTGGGCTTTAGCAGCTGCTCACTGTCTCTTGTGAGCACGATGAGGAATTTTAGTCTGGGATCTAAAAGATATCTTTCTTTCTGGCTCAGGTCTTCGTCCGTGTTTAGACAATAAATTCATTTAATTCACAGTTAGGTTTGCTGTCTGGAATGAATTACTGTAACCTGGCCAGATGAGACTAGTTGGATGAATTGGTGGATGGTAATGAATCATTGTAGCAGATACACATATTGTTTGAATCCAGTTTCATCCAGCCTTTGTTTTACTGTGGCTATGTCTACACCGCAAAGAAAAAACCTGTGGTATGGAGTCCCAAAGCCCGGGTCAGTTAACTCAGATAGTGTAGACATTCGGGCTAGGACCGGAGCTGGGCTCTGAGACCCTCCCCCTCACTCAGCCTGAGCCCAAATGACTACACTGCTATGCTGCGTGAGTCAGTTGACCCAGGGTCTGAGACTCAGTGCCGAGAATTGGCTTTTTTTTTTTTTTTTTTGCAGTGTAGGCGTACCCTGTGAATGCTGGCAGTGAGCGTATGAAATCATTGTGTCTTGGACTTAATGATACTGTCTTGCCTCAGGTCCTGGATGTGGAACTGAAGGATCTGTCCTCTCCAGTGAATCAAGAGCTGGACTCTGTGAAGTGGATTGTGGCCAACCAGCCCCAAGAAGTCCCTGAACAATTGCTGAAAGCCTTGGAGAAAGATGCCAAGAACCTCCAGAAGTCTTTTAGCTCAGTGAGCGATGCCTTGGAGGCCTGGCTGCTAAACCTGCGCAGTGCTGCAGAAACTGAAAAGGTACAACTCACAAACAGACTTTTGTCCTCCCTATGCTGCTTCAGCCGTATACTGAGAGATCTCTGCATTCATTCCTTCGTTAGTTGCCTGGTTTTAATTAGTGTACTTTTCATTTTAAGGCTAAAGTCTTAACACGGCACAAGACGCTTGAGGGCAAACTGGAAGAGCTGCAGAACTGGGTCTGCGATACCGCATTATCTCTGGACAGCAGTGATTACCACCATGCAACTGAGGGGAACAGCTTGACTTGCTGCCTGCAACACTATAAGGTAGCCATAGCAACACCCCTAATCCTGACTGATCAAACTGTGGCCTCCACCAGGGAAGGGGTTGCTTTTAATCCAGCCTTCCTCCTTGATTCTTTGTGGCTTTCCCTTTGTCGATTATTGTGCAAGGAGATGCCAGTATTCTAGCCTGTTTTTCAGTCCTTGTGCTCTTGGGAGCATGAGTAACAATGCCATGCAGAGGTGAAAGGAGGCAAGGGTTTTTTTTTTCCTGTTTTGTCTCAGCAACAAGTAAAATATCCTATTGCTGCTCAGCCCTTCAAAGAACATAGGGAAATAAATATAAAAATAAGTCACAATCTCCTCCAGAGCACGACCTGGAGCCTTTACTGAGCGCCACGGTCTCTTGGGAGTGGCGCTCAAACTGGTCAGTGGAAGCTGTCCTCACAGCTCACAGAGCTATGCTTTTGAGACCCAAGCAGTGCGGGGCAGGGGACTAAGGTGTTGGAAAAAGAGGTAGCTCCAGGAGAGATTTTTGCTGCTACACCACAATCTGCAGAATGAGGAAGCTGGAGGGCGATTGGCATATAGAGTATAAACAGTCGCTTCTGAATCTGGGTACATCTCCAGCGCTGCACCGCACACGCATCGAGAAACTGGCTCTGACTAGGATGCCAATGACAGGAGGGGTTTTTTCCAAAGGTGTTGGGAGGTCTGGTATAAAGAGAAAGGAGGAGACTTGGGAAACCGCTGCTTTCCACGCATCGTCTTACTCGTGTGCTGCTGTACGCGCTTCTGTTAGGGCTTCTCTGTACAAACACTTACTTGGTGGCAAGCTGGGATATACACCTACCTCGCACTAGCCTGCCACTTACAAAGTGTGTGTGCGGACCCTCCTGCCGCGTGCTAAAAATTGCCCGGGTGCTTTGATCTAAGCTGCTTTGGAACAGGAGTAGATTAAAGCACACTACAGAACTTCTAGTGCTTGGCAGGTGGCTTCACTTGGACACTTAGTTTGCAGCAGGCTAGTGCGGGGTAGTTTTACAACCCAGCTTGCCGCGAACTAAGTGTTCACGTAGACAAGCTCTTTGTGTATCGCTGGGTGCCTGAAATATCTTGTTCTCTTGATGGAGATCTGGCTGGAATCTCTCTGCTTCTGTGCTGTAGGACTCTCTTTGCCCGTGGATCATGTCCAAAGCCAGCAGCTTAGGAAAGTGCACACAAACCAGAGTCACTTCACTGACTAGCTTTTTCTCTCTTCTGTGCAGGAGTTGAAACGTCCCCTTGCTCACACCAAGTCTGAGCTCGATGCAGCTGCTTTCGACATTCAGTTCTTTATCTCTGAGCACGCCCAGGACTTGACCCCCCAACAGAGCAGGCAGCTGCTGAGACTGCTCAATGAACTGCAGAAGTCTTTCCGGGACCTTTCCGAGCGTGTGGCAGCTCAGGTGGAGGTCCTGCAGGTCTGTCTCCGGCAAGTGGAGCAGACTGATGAGGTGAAGGTCGTGAGGCCTGTTGTGTTTTGTTAACTGAGATGTTTTCAAGAACATGCCGTGAAACACTTGCCGTTCTGTGTTCCGGTTTTGGGTGTGTGACTTTGAAATGATTCATGGCACAGCAGGAGTTTCTTGAAAACAGTCGATTGCTCCTTTCTATTACCCTACCCATCCCATCTTTCAAGGGACTGAGTTTCTTTGCCTTCCCTTATTCAAACTAACCAAGCTCTTGAGGGCTCTAGATGGCACAGCTGGTCAGTCCCTTTGGCTTTCAGCTCTGGAAACCTGCCTGAGTCTAGCTGAGATCATATGTGCATTGGTTTAGTGGACTCAACCTAGTTCCTATAAGGTTCACACCAGAAAATGACTGCACAAACTGGCATTGTTCAACCCAAATGATAACCAGTGTTGCTAGTTTCTCATTTTCCTTGCACAGTTAATGGTCTGTAGACACATGAGAATAGCCCTTTGAATAATATCTAAATGTCGTGTCACACAGAAGCCACCCACACAAGCTCCTGATTCTCTGCTGTGTTCCCGCAGCCCACATAATCGCATGGACCTTTTCACTCCAGACACTATTAATACTGTAATGTTTTTATTAACAGTTGCTCTCAATAACACTCTGCCTATGCCATCTCTGTGTGTGTATTAACCAGTTTGCTTTGCTTTTTCAGATTCAGTGTGCACCCATCCTAACCCAGGAAGATCTCGCTTTGCAGCCGAAGAGCTCTTAAGAGCGCTCTTTTGAATTGCTTCTGTTGTTTATCTTAAAGATTGAAAGAAATGACCACAGCATTTTGCACAAGTTTGTATGTTTAGTTGCTACGGCACCAGAAGAAACCGTTTTTTCCCTGCTAGCAAAGAGAAGTTTTTTGTGAGGACTGTCAGGGTCACACATCATGCTCAATTGCTCAAACAGGCGCTTCTGTATTGTGCATTAGTGGCAAAACCTAGGAACTGGATCAGCTACAGAAACATTTTGTCTCCCTTGGCTCTCACGCCAACCCCGGTGTGAAAATAAACCTAACTTGGGTCAGTCAATGCTCCAAAGCTGCAGCGCTGCATGATGCCAGTGCGTTACGCGTGGCCAGCCTTTCTAGAGATGGCATTACACGGGTTTCTGGTATATTTTAAATTTCTTGAGGTTGAGAGGAAGGACAAAGCCAGAGCAACATTTGGTTAATTGTACCAAGGAGGGCTGTGTTTTGATTGTTGCCCCCTATGAAATTGTTAAACATTTGTGGAATGGTCTCCCATCTAAGGAGAGAAGAGAGCTTGAATGACAGAAAAATGTGTATTTAAAGAGATCCCATCCTTCAAATACTGTTGGGCTCTGATACACATTCATGCAGCCTGGCTGAGAGCAGAGGGCTTCAAAAGGTGTTTTCTGTGCTGCCTCCTATCCTATCAGGTGCTCAGACTGTAACTCTTCTGCCTTGCTTTTCAGAGACATGGTGGCATTGAACGAATGATGTGTCTTAAACGGCCTCCTCTCTTCTCTTCCCCTCAACACAGACTCTCCAGGAGCAGCAAGCAATGCGCAGTCGGAAGCTGGAGGAGCTCCACGCCTGGCTGGGCCAGGCGGAGAACACACTGAGGGACCAGCAGAGAGCAGCCAATGAAGGGGACCTACCTATGCTGCAGCAAAGGCAAAGTGACGTTAAGGTCAGTGCTAGAATAGTTGTGGGGGGCAAGAAGGGGGCAAAAGAGATGTCAGATGGCACAGAAAAGTTGTATGATTCTTCCACAATGCTCGTAGGACCTGCAGAGGAACATTCAGAGCCGGGCTGCCTCTTTCGTGGGTGTCTTGAAAGCAACCGAAGAGTTCTTAGAGGAGAACAGGGCCAAGATGAACCCCGGGGAGCTGGCAGCCCTGCAAGAGAGACTCCGCCTCGCCAAGGAGCAGTTCCAGTCTCTGCAGGAGAGGACTGAAGTGGCCCAGAAAGAACTGGAGAGCACAGTGACGGCTGCAATGCAACAGGAGACGGAAAAGGTAACACAGGAAGAGCAAAGAGAGGGGGGACTTTTAATGTGGGGAGGCAGCTTGGCCTAGTGGGTATGCCGCTGGCCGGGGAGTTGAGAAACCTGGGTTCTGTTCCTGGCTCTGCAACTGTTTTTGCTTGGTGACCTTGGGTAAGTCGTGTCGCCACTCTGTGCCTCGGTTTCCCTATCTGTAAAACATTGGTATTGACTCCCCTTGTAAAGCACTTTGAGAGCTATGGATTAGACATGCTAGGTATTTATAATACTAATACAATATTCATCGGAATGTAAAGCAGCCCAGGGCAGAGTAAAGGAGCCTTGCTCTGACGTCAGGACTTGGTAATAAACTTCCAGTGCAGCTTTTTGAAGTAATTTGGCACCTCTGAAAATCTAACAGTGTCTCAGCCTCCCCAGATAAGCCACAGGGGTGTACCTCAAGGAACCACTTGGATGTGTGCACCCGTGTGCGCACACTGCTCGTGCACTCACTCCCTCTCTCTGTATCAGAAGCCCAGTCTGGGGCGTGTGTTGGCTGAGTAAGACTGTGGACTATGTGTTGTGCTGGGCTGAGAATCACAAAATCCGTCAGATGCCAGGATTCTCCCTCTCCTGATACAGCAGCTTATACAAATACAAAAAGAACAGCCCTCCTCATCCGGAATATTTGTTGTTTTTTCAGGTGAAAGCTGCCAAAGAATTGGAGGAGAACAGGAGTAAGATTGAGTCGCTTCTGAATTGGGTGACATCATTAGAACAGACTGGGGAGCTCTCTGAGCACAAACCTCGCCCAATGGAACAAGCTCTGGGAGCACTCGAGGGGAAAAGCACCCAGGACATCCGCGACGGTCACTTAGTGGAAGTGGACGGAGTGGAAGAGGGCCTTGATGGGCAGTATGAGAGGCTGAAGGTTAGAATGCCGCCATGTCCGACCTACCTGGCTGATATTACGTTAGATCTATTGCTGCCAAGCACGGTGATGACCCTGCCACCAGCAAGTGGTGTTGAATGCATGGATGTGTTCGCCATGCCACGCAGTTGTGTTCCAGTGTAACCGGGCATCAAGGCTCTGGTGCGCTAGAAGGGGAGACCCCTGAACTTGTGGGATCCTCCTGGCACAGCAGACGGGAGGACATAGAGATGAGAAAGTGGAGAGAAGTGGTTTTTTGTCCGCCTCAGCTGTAATTTATTAGCGGTGTGATCAGTAATGCAGAGTACTTTACAGTCAGGGTCGCAAGATGATGCTGTCAGGGTAACACACAGGGGAGGGGTTAGTTGTTTGCCAGCACAGTGAAGAGAGCTCTGTCCGTAGTTCTGGTGCTGAGGGCTTGTCTGCATGAGGAAGTTCATGCACAGTGAGCTAGGAGTAAATGTAAAGCGCACTCCTGACTCCACACCCACTCCCATGTGAACACTCTTACTGCGCACTGTGAATGCCTCCAGGCAGTTTAGCTTAGCACGCTTCCAAAGCGCATGAAGCTCATGCGCACACAGACAAGGTGGGCGAGTAATCTCTTTTATTGGACCGACTTCTGTCGGGGAGAGAGACGAGCGCGAGTCCAGTAAAAGGTAGTCCCTCACCCACCGTGTCTCTCCAGTATCCTGGGGCTGGCACGGCTATGGCTGCACCGCACACAACAGCGAGCACAGAGGCGTTCTCAGTGCGCAGACCAGTGTCCGCACTGGGAGTTAGTGCGGAGTCGCTAGTGCACACCAGCTACTGAGGGCTTTTCCCCCAGGTAGATAAGTCCTTAGGGACATTAGATCGGTCACAAGGCAGCATGTTTGGTGTGTGTGTGTTTCAGGCACGCCATCAGGAGCTGCTCTCCCAACAGCAAGATGTCATTCTAGCTACCCAGACAGCACAGGCCTTCCTGGACAAACAGGGCCACAACCTAGCACCGGAGGAGAGGCAGAGGCTTCAGGGGAGGCTGGCAGAGCTGAAGGAGCAATACGCAGCCAACCTGTCGCAGTCGGAGAAGCAGCTGAAGCAAGTGCAGGTGCTGCGGGACGAGCTGCAGAAATTTATGCGGGATCACGGGGAGTTTGAGGCCTGGCTAGAGCAGGCGGAACAGGAGCTGGAGCGGATGCACAAAGCGGACAGCGACCCTGAATCGCTGAGACCAATGCTTCTCCGGCAGGGAAGCTTCTCGGAAGATGTGATCTCCCACAAGGGGGATTTGCGGTTTGTTACCATGTCAGGACAGAAGGTGCTGGACGCAGAGAGTGCAGCCAAGGAAGAGGGGCCTGAGCCATTAGCCACAGGAAACTTAGTCAAGAGCAAACTGGATGATGCAACAAAAAGATACACTGCTCTCCACTCGAAGGTACAGGAAACCCTTTCCAGCTCCATAGGATAAAGCTTTTATGGAGTTTCCTCTGTGCAGCGCTATAGGGATGGTGGTAGCCGGTACTGCATGTAACTGGGAATTTACCTGTCAAATCTGCCCTGTTACCTTCTCTCTGACCGTTCTCCACCTTCCTACATCAGGAACACTTATACTGTTCAAACATTTTAAAGGTGTGAGCTCAGAAGAGGGCAGGGACTGTGTTATATGGTTCTTCCACCCGTGCTAAAACTGAGTTCTTCCTCAGGGCTTGGCTCCATGGTAAGTTGGTGCGTGGCAGGCCAGGGCGTGAATTTACAGCACCCTAGCTTGCTGTGCGCTAACTCGCTGTAATGCGCTGACAATTCTCTAGTGCACTTTGACATATTCCCCTTCGAAACTGGAACCTTTACTGGTAGCATCCACATAGCGACTTTGTGTCTGGCAGGCTAGTGCTCTGTACATTCACACCTCTGCTTGCCACGCGCTAACCTGTGGCGTAGACAAGTCCTCGGTGAGTTTTCCCCCCTTTCTTCAAATTAAGGGGGCATGGAAGAGCAGGCTGCAGACCGTGATGGTTCATATCCTTGTCTCGGATTTTATTTTCCTGTGTAGTGTGCCAAGCTTGGTTCCCATCTGAACGCCTTGCTGGATCGCTACCAGCAATTCCAGGAAGTGGCAGAAACTCTCAGGACGTGGCTGCAGGAGAGTGAAGCAGCCGTAGCAAAAGTCCTCTCTGAGACAGTTTCCTCGGACCCAGCGATTCTGCAGAAGCAGCTCACCAATGCCAAGGTAAGGGATCTTTAGACTGTCTTTCTCCAGGCTGAGTGTACGACCCTCGTGGGCCAGACATCTCACCCTAAAATCCTGATTTCGATCTCCTGTCATATGGGTTACTTGGGGGGCTGTTAAATTAAGGATGGAACCTGCTAGACCAGTTCACCAGTGTGTCCCAGTCTCTTTGGTGTATGTTATTGCTGACGTTAGTGGTCTTGTCTTGTGTTGGAGCAGCAACTACAGGGAGATCTTGCTGAGCATCAGGTGCCCGTGGAGAAGCTGCAGAAAGCAGCACGTTCCCTGCTGGAGATAGAAGGAGAGCCAGCCCCTGATCGCAGACGCATTCAGGAAACCACAGGTACTGGGCAAAGCAGCCGTGTCCATTAGCATGTGCGAGTGTGAAGACAGACCACAATTAAAAAGGGAACTCAAGCCCCCAAGTCAGACGAGTTCAGAAGAACACGGGATCAAAGCAGAAGAGCTACTGCAGTAAGAGCAACTCGTCTACAATCCCTGTGTGCACACACATACACGCCAATAGGGCAGTTAACCACCTTCCCAAAACACCTCCTGAGGCTGTTTGTTTCCTTCGGAGGATCCACACTTCTCTTTATGTTGAGAAAACGAGGGAGGAGGGAGGGACGTCTTGAGCAACAGGCAGCTTCTGCCTCAAGTAGTGAAAGAGACCTGTTGGTTTTAAAGTCGAGACAATACAATAGACCCCACTGAAATGGTCTTATCATAGTCCTGTTTCTGTGCTTTTGTGTATGTTTCTGGTTAGCCTGTACCCACGTGCCTTAACTCTAGAGTGGGAGCAGGTTACCCCACCTCTGGTACTGCAGGGTTTCTACACCTTCCTGTGTAACATCTGGTGTGGGCCGCTGTCGCAGACAGGAGACTGGGATATATGGACCGTGGGTCAGTTCCTACGCTGCTGCTTTCTCTTTTGTTCACCCGGTGAGGTTTTTCCTGTTCTCTCTAACGAGTTCAGTAATTGAACCTTCGCAGCTCCAGCTCCTCCGGGTGATTTGGCTAGTTGTTTGTGCTGGGGATAATCTCAGAGGTGACAATCACTCGCCCCTCTTGGTCGTTTATTTTTATCCTGTGCTGAATTCCCCAGATTCCATCGTGAGCCGTTTTCAGAGCCTTTCTGGTCAGATGGCAGGGCGCTCGGATCTGCTGCAGAAGTCCATCGCCCAGTCCCAGAGCGTTCAAGAAGGACTGGAGACTCTTGTGCAGTCGATGGCTGAGATTGAGAAGAGCCTGGAAGGAGAGCAGCTGGCTTCCCTCTCGTCTCTCTCCATCCAGGAGTCACTCGCCGCAAACGCTGTGAGATGTTCACTTAACTGCCTTTCAGAAAGAGCCTGCATTAGGTAGACGGTTCCTCTGCCTCTCGCCAACCTCCGAATGGGGCAGACATCGTAAAACATTCTCTGCTTTAATTGTATTGAATGTTCAAGTCAGTTAAATGCAGTAAACCCATTTAAAAAGGGAGCGTTAAATCCATCCTTTACCTGAATTCGCTGAACTAGGAAATAGAGCCACCGAAAGGGTTTACCTCCCTCCTCAACTAATGAGCAGCGTTTAGAGACGTTCACAGAGTCTTGAGAGGACATCCCTGTCCAGAAGCAGTGGATGAGGACAGACTGACAGCTCAGCATGAGCAGAGGCAGGGAAAAGCCGAAGTCAGACACAGTGGGGAAGGAGGGCCCAGGGAGGACTGGGGGTGAAAATAATGCACGTGAATGTTGTCTAGAAATGTCATTTACTTTCAGATTTCTAGTTCCAAAGGGCCCCCCGGCCAACTCATGCCACTTTGGTTTTCTCGGTGTCTGTTCCGACAACAGAAGTTGAAGCAGGACATCGCCCGGCAGAAGAGCAGCCTAGAAGCCACCCGAGAAATGGTGACTCGGTTCATGGAAACGGCCAACAGCTCCACAGCCTCAGCCCTGCAGGGCAAGTTGGCCGAGGTGACGGAGCATTTCAACAAGCTGTGCCGGCGGCAGCAGGAGAAGGAGAACGTGCTGAAGGGCCTCCTCCCGAAGGTGGAACAGTACGAGCACCTCTCCGAGAAGCTGCAGCAGTTCACGGAGAGCAGAGCTCGCATGCTGGCTTCCGGAAACCAGCCGGATCGTGACATCGCTCACTTCTCCCAGCAGATCCAGGTGAGAAGCGGGTTTTGTGCCTAAAGAAGGAAGGAGGCCCAGACTATGAGGCTTTTGTGAGGAGCCCTTTGCAGGCAGAGTGGAGGGATTTGTGCAGAGTAAATAACCCCCTGCCTTCATCCCAGGCCATTGGGACCTGCAGTTACGGTAGCTATTTGCTCAGCCATTGGAGAAAGGGAACGAGATGGGGGCTTTGCAGCTCATTGCTTTCACTGCCCTGCGTGAACAGTCTAGCAGCAGTACTAGACTAGAAAGACAATTCTGCCCAGTCCAGCTGGCTGGGGGCAGAGAACTAAAGGAGTGAACTCTGAACAGCTGGATTAGACCCAGGGCAAATATAGCTAGACCTCACTGGCTAAAAATCCCATCTGTTAATACTGCACAATGCCTATGTGTCAGTGAGTAGAATTGCTACCCTAGGATAGTGGTTTAGGGAATGGGACTGGGTCCATTGCACTGGGTGGGACAAAATCATAGTGGTTTCATGGAGACCATGGTTCCTGCTAGCTGGGAACAGTATCTGCCCTAGATTCTCCCTGTAGCCCTTCTACCAATTCTGATGTGCGGGAGTTTCAGAAGTTGCTCTGATTCATGATGACAAGTATCGGGGGTAGCCATGGTAGTCTGTATCCACAAAAACAACAAGGAGTCCGGTGCCACCTTAAAGACTAACAGATTTATTTGAGCATAAGCTTTCGTGGGTAAAAACCCCACTTCTTCAGATGCACGGAGTGAAAATTACAGATGCAGACTTAAATATACTGACACATGAAGAGAAGGGAGTTACCTCACAAGTGAAGAACCAGTGTTAACAGGGCCAGTTCCATCAGGGTGGATGTAGTCCACTCCCAATAATAGATGAGGAGGTGTCAATTCCGGGAGAGGCAAAGCTGTTTTTGTCATGAGCCAGCCTCTTCCAGTCCCTATTCAAGGCCAAATTAATGGTGTTAAATTTGCAAACGAATTTTAGCTCTGCTGTTTCTCTCTGAAGTCTGTTTCTGAAGTTTTTTTGTTCAAGTATGGCTACTTTCAAATCTGTTATAGAATGTCCAGGAAGATGGAAGTGTTCTCCCACTGGCCCATTCCTGATGTCCGATTTGTGTCCATTATTATTCTTTTACGTAGGGACTGTCCGGTTTGGCCAATGTACATGGCAGAGGGGCATTGCTGGCACATGAAGGCATAGATCACATTAGTAGATGTGCAGGTGAATGAGCCTCTGATGGTGTGGCTGATGTGGTTGGGTCCTCTGATGGTGTCTCTAGAGTACATATGGGGACAGAGTAGGCAACAAGGTTTGCTAAAGGGATTGGTTCCTGGGTTAGTGTTTCTGTGGTGTGGTGTGTAGTTGCTGGTGAGTATTTCATGCTGATTTATGGATAATTCATCTTATTTCCCTGTAGAGGGCACTATGTGCCCTAGTCAGTATCAAGGGCTGTGTCTGTTCATTTCTTCTGTTTGAACAAACACAGGATCTTCATCCCCGCTCTTGTTTATCCTGACAGGAGCTGAATTTAGAAATGAGGCAGCACCAAGAGGACCTGGATACTATAGAGGGTCTGACCGCAGAGCTGAGCTCCTTTGGTTTCCCAGTGGGCTCCTCTCAGCACCAAGCGAAGGTGCAGAGTCTAAAACAGGATTTTGTGCAGCTGCAAAAGGCAGTAAAGGAGAGGTAAGACCTGAGATCACCTGTTCCCATCCTTCAGGGGCTGGATTGTGGAGACAGCTCTTAAAAATTGGGGGATGTGCTTCTCACTGATGGTGGAAGTTACTTAGCAATTGGGAGAGAGCTGACTAAGGTTCATTTTTGCTTTGGGGACCGTACGTTAACTTCTACCTCTGCTGTCCTCCTACGCCGCAAAACTTAATGCCGTCATCTCTCACTGACATTTTAAAAAAGCACGGCTGGAGGCGTTGTGAAAATGTGTGTGCTGCAAGAGCCTCTGCCTCGTGCTTTCTCAGCATGCAGGGGCTGCCACGAATCAAACCCACTCCTGCTCCCCCCAGGAGCGGATCACTGTATTGCATGGCATTGTACGGCAGAGGTTCATTGGCCAGCAAAGGAGTGACAGACAATAGCTGCAGAAGGAGCCTCTTCGTTTTCCCTAGCTCGAGGGGGTTGCCACAGTGCAGGGTCTGTCTACAGAGAACGGGCAGCATTAAAACAGGGTTAAGTTAAAGAGGGTTCTCGTTCACGACGGAGAACGACGAGATGGGGGGAATAAACTGCTACGTGATGTTGTAAGCCTCTGCCAGAGCTCAGCATCCCTTCCGTTAGGATGCCTGACCGAATAGCAGCACACCCAGGAACCTCAGCTGCGTTCCAAAGGGTTAGGAAGTCTCCTGTCTTCAAATTCCACAGTGATTTCGGAACTGCCGTAAGGGCAGTGAAGAAGGCAACGAATTTCGTGGGTTACGCAGCACTGCACATACGGGAGCCACTGCAAGGGTGTGCTGTTGTAACCGCCTCCCACAGAAATCCCGCTGGTGACGTAGGGAGGCAAGGGAAAGGTCTGTCTTCGCTGCAGTCGAGGGGAATCTGATGGCACTTGTGTAAATGTACCGGAGCTAGCTGGAACGTCACTAGCTCAAGAACTGGAGCAGTGAAGCCGCAGCAGTGCGGGCTAGCTGCCCGAATAATTACCCAGGGTTCCAAGTGGGCTTGTACGGCCCATGCTGTTGTGACTTCACCGCTCTAGTATCCGACCTAGTTCAGGTCTGTCTGTATGAGCTAGTTACGCCCTGTGATTGCCATGTAGACGTACCCTTGGCCTGTCGTGCTTCCCTGCTTTCCCTGAATGCGAGCGGCTCTTGGAGGAGTGCGGCAAGAAGTGGTTGTCACAAAGTCAAGAGCAATATGAATGAGCTCCACTTTCCTGACAGCTCTACTTCCCCATGCCAGGGATTGTCATGGGGTGGGCCACAGATTAATAGTGTCTCTCTCCTCAGCCTCCTCTTCCACTCGTGATCATGTGGCATATTTGACCACAGAGATTATCTGCCCTTCCATTGAAGCTCTCTCATGTGGAGCTCATTCCTATTGCTCTTGACCTTTGATTTAGTTGGGGATTGGTCCTGCTTTGAGCAGGGGACTGGACTAGATGATCTCCTGAGATCCCTTCCAACCCTGATATTCTATGATTAGCATGCAACATGCCCAATGGTGACGACACAATTGTGGAAGAGAAATATTAAAGGAAGCATGTGGTACCCAGGTCTCGGGATACCCAGGACTGAGGGTCACCTTGTTACCCTCCGGCTGTAGTGAGAGGTAGAATTGGCTGTAGTAAGCTGGCTGTTAGCTCCCTCTCTTTGCCTTGCTGCTTACCAAGAGGTGCCCCTTGAGTCCCTTTGAACTCTTCCTCTGTGACTCCCAGCCCCGACACTGGCTGCTCACAATAATCTCCGAGCCTCTGCCCCCAAAGGCGCCGGGTACTCCAGTTTGCTAGTTTTACCTTAAACCACCACTCCTGTATATCGCACAGCGCTTGTGAGCGCTGACATTGAGAAAGAAGTAGGTTTAGTTAAGAAAGGATAGAGATTCAGCTAGAAACAAGGGAGTGCGGTGAAAACAAATGATGCAAACAAAATCATAAAACCTGAACTAGGGCCTACGCTTATTAATAGTTCCTTTTCCTGTCTAATAAAATAGTTTCCCCCCCTCAAAAAAATTTCAGTCTGTTGCAGAGCCGGCTGGCTTCACAGAAACCAGGATCCAAACATGAAAACACCCCTGCTCCACAAGATGTCTCCTGAGTGAATGGATGCAGAGGCCTCTTGCCACTTACTCTGAAACCTGTGTTTATACTGAAAGTCTGTTGTCTCTATTCATAGGGCAATACCCTGCCTGTTGTATTGTTCTTGTTTTTACCTCCAAGTGGTTTCAATTGTTTGCACTTGTCTTCCTTGGTTTTCCATTGATTGTTCTGTGATGAGGCAGTGAGAGACAATTGAACCTTGCATGACATCCCTGGCTAACTAAGGAGAGAGAGCAACTCCCTCCTGCATGAATAAACTGCCACCAGGTAGTTAATCCCTGGTGACTCCCCTTAACTTTAAGACCCTAAGGGAATAAACGTCAATATATCTACCTTATTCCTTCAGTGTTACCTGTACGCACATCACACCATGATTATGAGTGTTGATAAATTGCAAGCTTTCAATAAAGACCTTACATGGTACCCAGTATGCATAGATACCCTGTGAACAATGTATTTGATGTAGTGAGTTTGTCAGGTCTGAGATGAGAGTGGTTTGCAAAGACCTGTGCACCCATTGCCAAGGTGCCTTTGTGTCACAAAGTGTTTGATTATTTGTAGCTGTTCCTTAGTATCTCTGTCATTGAGTGTTGCTCCTTATTCTCTTATGGAGTGGTGGCTGCTGGTAGAAGTAGACAGGCAAACTCTGCCTCCTTTTTTCCAGCTGTTTTTACAAACATCCAGGCTCTTCTTTCCAATGATGAGCCTGAACCCTTGTCCAAGTAGTTAATAGCAAGGAAGTGACTCCACTCACCCTGTGACCTGCCAGCTCGCTACAGGCCACTAACAAGTGCTCTGTGTGGAGCATGGTTTCAGAACTGCTAACCTGGACTTTGCCAAGAATGTGAGTCTGGGTTTCTAGGGGTCAAGATGACACTGAACTTGTGCACCAAGGTCATTCACCAAGCACACTTTACCGTAGCTATAGCCACAGTTTTGGCCACTAGTGAGTGCTGTTGCTAAGCAACAACACCAAAACCCCACAAGATCGCAGAGACCATGGTGTGCTCAATTCAGGGTTTGGTCATTGCAAAGCGAAGCACGAGCTGCTAACTCTCTCCACCTTTTCACTCGTAGAGAAAAGGATGCATCATCTTGCCAGGAACAATTGGACGAGTTCCGAAAGTTGGTTGGAGCTATCAAGAAGTGGCTGAAAGAAAGCGAAGGGAATGTGCCATCTGCAGAGACCTCCCTGGGCACCCAGGAACTGGAGAAGCGCATGCAGCAAATCAAGGTGGGCAGGGAAAGCGGAAACGCTCTGAGGAGTTGGTGTGGAAACCAAAGGAGCATGTAATGACTTGCAGGACATGGTGTACAGTGAACTGTTTTATGCTTGTATTAATCCAGCTACACCTGGGCTTCCATGTGCTTAAGTGCAGGAGTGCTGTGCTGTATGTCCGTGCAATGGATTCTCATAAGTGAGCCTTTACTTGCTCTGAAAACAGCACCACTGATGGTCTGAAGCCCCTGTCTGTGTGGGACTGTCGAGAGACAGTGCTCGCAATCATACACATCACTGTTCGCTGTAGGCGCTCACACTTTCAATGCACAGTGAAATCTATGCAGAGTCTTTTATTAATTTTTAAAAGAAATCCGACCGCTCCTCTGCTTTTCAGAGGAATTTGGGAGGAGGAACCCCTGTGTGCTAGTCTGTATCTTCAGTGAAATTCCCTCTGCTGAACATCAGGGGTTACATCCGGTCACTTGGGCGCTCTCATTCTTCTCTAGGGTAAATGACACCTTAAATCAAGATATGTCAAGGGCTGTGATTTAAGAGAGAGTGCAACGTCCTGTTTGCTCACCTGTAGCTGTCTTATCTCAGACAGAAATATAGGAGCTCTCCGAGCTACTGATTTATACAAGGGCCACGTGGCAAGTTTAGCACGCTGGATACCGTAGAGGGCTAGGTATATAGGCTAGGAAGGAGGGTCCTCAGAACCTTAGTTTGAAGAGAGACCCACTAGTTATTAATTTACTGCTTGATGCTCTATAGCTGATTCATTATAAAGAAACTGCCCTCTTTGACATAATATAGAGATACGCTCTTAATCTGCTGTTGAACAGTAATTCAGTTTATTCTGTGGGAGTCAGTGAGCCATCCTGTGAATCAGACAGCTGAGCATGCTAAAGCTGGATCCTACATGCGTATTAGAGGAGTACTCACAGTGCCTAGACAACAGACACACAAACACACACCTGTTGTTCTCAGCTGCAGAATGTGTTTGTTTCAATCATAGGCCCTCTGGCGTGGGAAATATATAATGTAGGATGCTGGTATCTGATCCTGGTTTTTTAATAGGTCCTCCTGGAAGAATGGACAGGAAAGGGGGCCCAGGTGGAGGAAATCAATCACAAAGGGACTGCATTAGAGAATTTGATTGTAGAAATCACAGCCCCTGATGCTCAGTCAAAGACAGGTGAGTTACAGCCGTGCCGCCCAGAGGACACCTGGAGTGTCGTTGGAGGAGGAGCCCTGTCATTTTCTGCACTATTGTTCGCTTTTGTTGTTCTTTAGGTATATTTTTATTTAAACCGTCATCAAATAGAAAATGGCTTTAAACTTGTTACAAAACGAAAGGAAAGGAGCCAGCAATAGTCTGTGTACCTTAGCCTTGTTCCAAGGCATTTAGGGGCTGAGGGCTCAGCCTCTGGAGAGATTGTCTGTTTGTCTGTCTTATATGGGAATGAACATAGATACCAAACTGCTGTTTTCCAACTTGTGAGTACGGACTCCTGTTGAGGAAATGTTTTTAACATTTCGTAACCGCCACCCACGTACGATCGCAGCCCCTAAACTAAGCAGGGTTAGCCTGGTTAGCGTTTGGATGGGAAACCTCCAAGGAACATCTAGCAAAAGGCTACAGGCTATAGTCCTGATGCTTCTGTAGGTGGCGCTCTAAGGCTACATCTACACTATGAGCTAGGGGTGTGATTCCCCTGCTCCTACGTTAGCTCTCATTGAGTCTAAATAGCAGGGCAGCTGCAGTAACACAGGCCGTGAGCATGGAGCTCCGGCTCAGCCGTGCCGAGTACATACCCACTGTTTCACGCGGGCTGATGCTCTGCATGGCTCGGCCGTTTGTCCACTGCCGCTAGCCCGCTACCGCGGCGGTGCTGCTATTTATACTCGCGCTAGTTTGATACACCCCTCGCTCATAGTGTAGACCTAGCCCAAGAATCGGTACTGAATCAGTTCATCAACATGGTGCTAGGATAACACTGGAGGATGCTCACTTTCAGATACGATGTACATTGGATGTGTTGACTGCTTTTTCTGACCATTTCAGAACCCAGGGCAAGAGTTAGGGGACTTAACTCCAATTGCCGGCTAACTTCTAAATTGGTAATTACCTAACACCTTGATGGGCGTTTCATCTGGAGAAATTAACCTTTGCTTCGCATCCCCAGACATGTTGTAGAGTGTTGCTGACACAGAATAGCTACTGCGTTCCTCCTGAGGGGTAGCTGAATGTAAGCAATAGGAGAGCAGTCCCTTGTACATACGCGGTGAAAGTTTTGAGAGGTTTTTACGTTGCAATCTCCTATATAAATGGACATTATAATGATTATGATGCTGACTGTTTCTGGCTGCTTAGAAAATGAGAAGCCTGATCTATAACATCTCCAGGGCATTCGGGTTTGAATGTGGATTGACTTGGGATCATCCCAAAATGAAGTCCAAGAGAAGGATTTTCTGAGGAATAATTTTCAGGGCCCAGTTGCATAGAAAAGATGCTTATTTTTTTAGGTCTGTTTCTTTAAGAGCTTCATCCCATAAGAAAAGAAGAACGTAAGGAACTTAATCTCTTCAATGAAGGTCTTTTGGCTCCTGCAATATCAGTCTGTATTCTAAATATGATTCTCATGGATATTAGTTCTCCTGTGGGAATGCTGGTGCCTCCACTGAATGCAAAAATATATATAGTGGTCACAGGCTTGCTGTGTGAGGTGGGGAGCTGATATCTACTTCGTGCCCACTAGCGGAGTTACTGTTGTGGGCACTGGGGAACTTCACAGCTACTCCTAAACGTCTGTGCTACTTCTAAACTGTCCCTATAGGAGTGGCTGGAGGAAATGGAAAAGGGGGATGTTGGCTGCAGGGAGTGACAGTTATTCTGTTTTCAGCTACTTGGAATTAGAAGAGAGTAAGGTAAAATAAACAGATGAAAAGCAAAATTGGTTGGGAGTCCCAGCTGGGCATTGAGATGTGAGGAGTGGGGAATTCCCGATGCTGAGCCCTTAGCATTAAGCATTAAGAGGGTCTGTGGATTTATCGGGATGAAGAGAATAAGCCACTTCCAAATGACATGTATTTGCTTGGTGGCTGACGTGGTTCGTCTTGTGGAGAGCTCTGTTGTCTTGTGCTGTGTTAATTTGCTCATGCTCAGGATTTGTTTTTTCTTTTGCCATGATGTCCGTCGTCAACAGTGGACAGCCGGAAACAGTTGGGTCAGTGCTGAGTGCTTACGTTCGTTGGTAATATGTCTGTATTCCTAACATGTTTGTCTTGTCCTTTGTTTGTCTCTCTGTCCCTTGCTCAGGTTCTGTGCTGCCCGCTCTAGGAGTGTCAGTAGGCAGCGTAAATGGATACCACACCTGCAAAGGTGAGATCGCCAACTCCGTGTTGCAATAGAAAGCAGTGTCTGTGTGTTCATTTATGTTTCCATCAGTGCATGATAACAGCAGTCTGTATGGATGTTCCCCCAGGAGATAAACACTGCAATGTGACATTGTCGGAATCCTATAGCAAACCCTATTTCTCTGCAGCGCCGTGTAGTAACCAGAATGGGGCCGTGAGATGGGCAGCTAATTGTGATGTAGGATGTAGGACAGACTGAAGGACAGAAATGGCAGGAGGGGAATCCAGCTTCCAGAATTGACAACAACTTGACCCCGATCAGCTGGTGTTAGAGAGCTGTTAAGTGGGAGATTGTTTTAAGAAATGCAATGAAGGTTATTAGTTCTGAGGATTCTGAGACCATCTTACCCTGGAATTTTAAGTACGACTTAAATGACTTGTTAGCTGCTGTGAGCTCATTGGTTCAATGAGATAACAGATGTAAAAAGTTGAACTCAAACTGTGAGAGGTGGATTAAATATGCCACTGTTAACATGGGGGCACAACATGCCTGAGGCTGATTTGATGGGACGTGATTTGCTTTGTTGGGCAAACTATCAAACTTCATATGTGATGCAACAGAGCAAGCCTCTGGCAGGACAAGTGGTGATAACCTGACATCTTTGGGTCTTCAGTAGATGGAAGGACAGTGATCCTAGCCTCTGGTACCCTGACACTCTCAGCCTGCGTGAGGGTTGTCCAGAATTCTCAGTGCCAGCAGCCCAGGTAGGAGTGGTGTTGCCGTCCTTCCGCTCAGGTTTGTTTCTTTGTCATTAGATTTGACTGAGATCCAGTGTGACATGTCTGATGTGAACCAGCAGTACGAGGGACTTGGCATGGCGTTGCGGGAACGCCAGGAGCAGCTGTCAGCCATGCTGGAGAAGATGCTAGAAGTCCAAGAGGAGGCAAGTTCAGTGTTGAAGTGGCTGGAGTCAAAGGAACGGACCTTGTCAGCACTCGAAGCGTCTTCCTCACCTACAAAAACGGAGACCATGAGAGCCCAGGCTGAGCATAACAAGGTAACTTGTCTCTCTGAGCAAGAATAAGGTCTGAGTTTGTCATAGTGACTAGATCATTCTCTGAGACATGCTTTACTGCACTAGGTTGGGAGGAACCAACAGTAGCCTGTTTCTAAAGAGAGTATTTCATTTTGGTGGTTAAATGTAGCATGAAGAAGCACGGTGTAGGGAAGACTGAGGAGAACATACATCTTCAGATATGTCAAGGTTTGTTAGGAAGAGAACTGTGCTCAGTTGTTCTCCATGTCCACCCAGGGTAGGACAAGAAGGAAGCGATCAAGGCCTGGTCTGCTCTAGAAAATTAGGACAGTGTAGCTAAGTCACTCAGGGCTGTGAAAAATCCATACCCCTGAGTGGCATAAAACCGACCTACGTCCCCATATAGACAACACTAGGCCAAGGGAAAAATTCTTCCGTCAGCCTAGCTACTGCCTCTCAGGGAGGTGGATTACCTATGCTGACGGGAAAATCCATTCTGTCGGTGTGGGTAGTGTCCACACTGAGGTGCTACTCTGGCGCAGCTGTGCCGCTGTAACGTTTTAAGTGTAGACACACCCTTAGTTTGCAGCAAGGAAGATTTAGGTTGGATATAAGGAAGAACATTGTAACTATAAGGATAGCTAAGCCCTGGGACGGGTGACCTGGGGTGTTGTGGAATCCCAGGCATTGGAGGTTTTGAAGAACAGGTGAGACAAACGCCTGTCAGAGGTGGTCTAGTATTCTTAATCCTGCCTCAGTGTGGGGGGAATGGACTAGATGACCTCTTGAGGTCGCTTCCAGACCTACTTTCTGTGATTCTGTGAATCTGTGGTGAGCTTCACCCTTTTAGATATTTTAGACCTATCCTTTATGGGCAGTTGTCTCAGAGAAAAAAGCTGATAATGTTTAGCACCAATTCTCAGGTCATTCCAAATTCATTGGGTAAGCAACACACAGTTTAATGTTACACTGAGAAAGATGAACTTTTCATTTCTTCTATTCTTAAGGCCCAAGGGAGCTCTAAGTATTAGTAACTGGATGAAATGATTCCATAAAAGGCCAAAGATGAAGCCTTACGCAACTCCAAGTGTAGCTACTTTCTTCCTTCAAACTGTAGCCCATCTCAGTATAGCTCTTGTGCTTGAATTACATCTTCTCTTGTATGTCTTAGCATGTCCAAAATTTTCTTCTTCCTAGGCATTCCTGGCTGAGTTGGAACAGAATTCAGGGAAGATCCAGAAAGTAAAGGAAGCACTTTCTGGCTTGCTGGAGAAGTGTCCTGACTCTCCAGAAGCAGCAAACTGGCAGAAGATGCTGGATGATCTCAGTAAGTTCCCTAGGGACGTAGCGTGATTTTTAGATGTTTCTAACATCCCTTAAGGATGATTCCAGTTTCCAGGACAATTCCAAAAGTCAGAGTAGAGCAGAGTTACTTGTAATTGAATTCAGGAAATAGAGAACATACCTTCAAGCTGTCTGGCATGCTAGGATGTTTTCAGGATGAACATTGTTCAGTTAATGAAGTTTGCATGATGGTTCTACGTTTCAGAGACTTTGCTTTCTTAAGTTACCTTAAAAAAATACCCTGCAATAAAATCAGTTGATTGCTTTTTTTTTTTTTTTGAGTAAAAGCTTCGTTGGTCAAAGTAAAAGTCTGATTACTTAGAATATTTTAGATACTTAAATGATTAAATGAGCTTGTGTATTTAAAAAAGAAAATTTCAAAACTTGCTAGAAGCAAAGTGCATGTACAGGGTTTCTCCATCCAAAGCTCTCAAAGTGCTTGACAAAAATTGATACACATTATATTATTTTTGCTTGAAAGATGGAATCTGAAGCAGAGAGAGGTTAAATTACTTGCCCAAGGGTCAGGCAAGTCCGTGACAATTGCCGCTAGATGTAGATCGCTGATTCCCCATTTCCTGTCCTAACCACAGTACCATAGTAGTTAAAAATGGCAAATATATTACTAGACTGATTGTGTATCAAGCATTACACTGGTATATCACATAAGGAAACGAAAAAACAACTGCTAAATCAAAGGACAGGTTTCCTAATAACAGTAAAATTACCGGCTATTTCATTTCCTGTTTTCAGACTCCAGGTGGGCAAGAGCCAATCAGGTGACAGCAGAGCGCCAGCAGAAGCTGGAGAAATCAGCGAACCAACTGGCAAGCTTCCAGGCAGCTGAAGCCCAGCTGCGCCCATGGCTGATGGAGAAGGAGCTAATGATGAGCGTGCTGGGACCCCTTTCCATTGACCCTAACATGCTGAATGCGCAAAAGCAGCAGGTCCAGGTGAGAAAGGGGCTGTATCTGTGCCTCCTTTGTAGGTTAAAGAATGAGGAGTGGGCAGTTCCAGTTTGTGCAAAACTCCTGTTGTGATTGATAAATTCTTAGAATCATAGAATATCAGGGTTGGAAGGGACCTCAGGAGGTCATCTAGTCCAACCCCCTGTTCAAAGCAGGACCAATCCCCAATTTTTGCCCCAGATCCCTAAATGGCCCCCTCAAGGATTGAACTCACAACCCTGGGTTTAGCAGGCCAATGTTCAAACCACTGAGCTATCCCTCCCCTCCACTTGTGTATAGTTTGTACAGTGAGCGTGTGTGTGTGTCTGTGTGTATCCTCTCCTGCTACAGAACATGCTCCCTTAGGGCTTGTCTGCCCAAACAAGCTGGGTTGTAAACCTACCCTGTGCTAGCGTGCCATGCAGTAAGTGTCCATGTGGACCTTGCTGACGGGCACTAATGATTCCTTAGTGTGCTTTGATCTAGTCCTGTTTCAAAGCTGGGGAGATCAAAGCACGCTAAGGAACTGCTAATCCACATCAGTGGAGTCCACACAGACACTTAGTTCAAGACAGGCTAGTTTGGGGTAGATTTACACCCCAGCTTGCTGCAGGCTAAATGTACACGTAGACAAGCCCTTGTCTGAAACTCATTTCTTTTGTAGCAGAAATGCCCTGCACACACCACATTGCACAACAGCACTGGTCTAACACCTCTTCTCACAGAGATGTCAGAAGATGTTGGGTGTGGCTAGCACTCCACCTAATTGAAACTGGTGTGATTTTTTTGATCTCTGTTCTGTGCACAGGGTTCCCGTATTGACTCCTTTGTTTAACAAAAATAAATTCCACTCTCTACAAAGACCTATGTTAATACTATGCAGGACCTGTTAATGCTGCATGAGAGCCTTCCTATCTACCTCCTCCCTACCCTCTCATTACAAATCAGATTGCTGACATGTCTGTAACCAGCCAAACCACAAAATATAATATATTAACTAGGATATTTTATCTCCTTGTGTCACTGGTTTACATTGTGTTGAACACCAATAGGACAAATAAGGGAGAGAAGCGAAATACTTTATGGATGTAATCACAGATGCTTCCAAATTTTTTTAAGCTGAAATGGTATCATAAACAGATCTTTGCAGTCTACTGGTAGTCCTGTCCCAGGGATTTCCTGGTTTGTTTCCAGTGATTCTGTGGATAGTTTAAAGCTCCTGGAGCTTGGTTTTGTTTTGACGATGTGTATTCGGTGCTGTCACTGTTATACAAACACTTATACGTTATTTCTGTTCCAGTTTATGCTGAAAGAATTTGAAGCTCGCAGACAGCAGCAGGAACAGCTGAACCAGGCAGCTCAGGGGATACTAATCAGCCCTGGAGATGATTCTCCATCATCAAACCAGGTGCGGGAGGAGCTCCAAGGCGTGAATCAGAAATGGACCGAGTTAACTGAAAGACTCAACTCCCGTTCCAGTCAGATTGACCAAGCCATTGTCAAGAGTACCCAATACCAAGAGCTGCTGCGGGACTTGTCTGAGAAGGTGAAGGCAATTGGGCAGCGATTCAGCAGCCAGTCTGCCGTCAGCACCCAGCCAGATGCCGTGAAGCAGCAGCTGGAGGAAACGAGTGAGATTCGGTCTGACCTGGGGCAGTTGGAAGAGGAGATCATGGAGGCTCAGACTCTGTGTGATGAGCTGTCTGTTCTGATTGGGGAGCAGTACCTCAAGGATGAGCTGAGAAAGCGCCTGGAGACGGTGGCTCTCCCGCTCAAAGGCTTGGAAGACCTCGCAGGTGAGACGCCGTGAAGCACCTGGTTGTGGAGTTCACCTTCTTTGCCTCCTGTTTAACAATAGTGTGTGAAACTGTGTTTTTAAGAATAGTGAGGAAGGGATCTTCCATGATTTTTAAATTTGAAAACCATTACGGAAAGGGCCTAGTTAGAAGTGCTTTGTGCACTGCCAAGCATGCGGTATGGTTTTGATTCCCACACGATGCCACCAAGGGCTGGAGGTTGAGCAGAGGGGTTACCTGTTCATTACAAGGGTAGGGCTCATTTCGCCCTTCAGCACCCTATGCACTCTGATTTTAAGAGTCTGACAAGAATCTGGCCCCAATCTCCTGTCTGAGAAGAGGGAAGAGGAGAGTGGGCATCTGAGGGGCATCTTCGCTCCCCAAGTGGTTTGCATATAGAGGCCTCGTAGCCCAAAAAACCTCTCCATTGTGTTTACTGTCTCCTAACTCTGTTCTGAAGTTGTTCATGACCTGACGAGCGAAAGGCTGCTGACGTGCAAGGGGAGGAATTCGTTTCAGTTAGTCAGAATGCAGCTTCCACATTCGAGATTTTTTTTTTTAAAAAACAATTTCACCTAGTTTATTAGATTCCAGCTTAATTGTTACATTCTAATCTTATTTCCATTTCAGCCGACCGGATGAATCGACTGCAGACTGCGCTCGCAAGCTCCCAGCAGTTCCAGCACATGTTTGACGAGCTTAGGACCTGGCTGGATGACAAACTGTGCCAGCAAGCCCAGAGCCGGCCTATTTCTGCTAAACTGGAGAGGCTGCAGTGTCAAATCCAGGAGCAAGAAGAGTTCCAGAAGAGTCTCAACCAGCATAGTGGCTCCTATGAGATGATTGTGGCTGAGGGAGAGTCTCTGCTTCTCTCGGTTCAGCCTGGGGAGGAGAAGACTGCCCTGCAAAGCCAGCTGGTCGGCCTCAAAACACATTGGGATGAGCTCAGCAAGCAGGTCACAGATAGAAACTCCAGACTCAAGGACTGTTTGCAGAAGGCCCAGAAATACCAGCGGCACATGGAAGACCTCCTTCCTTGGGTTGAGGACTGCAGGACGAAGATGTCGGAGTTGGAAGTAACTCTGGACCCCGTGCAGTTGGAGGCAGGCCTTCTGAGGTCAAAGGCTATGCTCAGTGATGTGGAGAAGCGCCGCTCCCTTCTGGAGATGCTGAACAGTGCAGCTGACATCTTGATAGATGCTTGTCAGACTGATGAGGATGAGGTTCGGGATGAGAAAGCCGGAATCAATCAGAAGATGGATGCCATTACAGAAGAGCTGCAAGCCAAGACTGGGTCCACTGAAGAAATGTCGCAAAGGCTAAAGGAGTTCCAAGAAAACTTTAAGAACATTGAGAAGAAGCTGGAAGGGGCAAAGCATCAGCTAGAAATCTATGATGCTCTAGGACCTCAAGCCTGCAGCAATAAGAACTTGGAGAAGTTGAGGGCTCAGCAAGAAGTGCTCCAGGCCCTGGAGCCGCAGGTGGATTATCTGAAGAACTTCACACAAGGCCTGGTGGAAGATGCTCCAGATGGGTCTGACTGCTCCCAGCTCTTACGGCAAGCCGAGGATTCCCAGCAGGACTTTAAAATAGTGAAACAAAGAGTAAATGAATGCTGTTCGCTGATGGAGACCAAGCTTGAAGGAATCGGCCAGTTTAATAACCATGTCCGGGAGATGTTCTCTCAACTGGCAGATCTAGATGATGAACTTGATAGCATGGGTGCCATCGGGAGAGACATTGACAGCCTCCAGTCTCAAGCCGAGGATGTTCGTACATTCCTGGGCAGACTTCAGGGGCTGAAGTCAGACATTGAAGCTTCTGAAGAGGAGTGCAGGCACATGCTGGAGGATGAAGGAAGCCCTGACTTGTTAGGGCTGAAACGTGAACTGGAGACTCTAAATAAACAGTGCAGCAAGCTGACGGAAAGGGGCAAAAATCGCCAAGAGCAAGTAGAAACGACACTCTCTCGAGTCGAGGACTTTTACGACAAACTGAAGGAGCTGAATCACATGGCCAGTGCAGCGGAGGAGAATGAGGCGCTGCAGTGGATTGTAGGGACTGAGGTGGAAACCATCAGACAGCAGTTGGCAGATTTCAAGGTGAGCGCTCCTGATGCGGGTTGTTTTAAGTGGCATTTGCTGGTTAAAGGTTCATCTGCAATTTGACCTGATCTCTTGTGCTATTCTGAAGCAGTGCATTCCTTGCAGAATTCATATAACTTTATCGCTGAAATGCCGCCAGAGAGCTTGGTGCTGTTTGAGACAGAGATGGTCTCTGCCATTTAAGAGTTGACTACCTGGAAGGAAGAGTTGATAACTCTCATGGTCAGGTTTGAAAAGCTTGTTCCTTGTCTTCCCCACCCGCAACTCCCCATAGTGCACACAATATTAGTCTATCAGAACTTCTCTTGGCTTTTTCGGTACAGTATTTTTCAGGGAAGAGGAGTGTTTTGGCTCCTTGACTTTATTTGAATCATGATTTTCAGCATCTCCTGAGATGTCCAGTGCAGATCCATCAGTGTATCTGCTAAGTGGGCCTGTCTGCCCAACCCCAGAATCCCAGCTGTCTTTCAGGAACCTTGGACTCTGATGCATCATTCCAGTTTCTGGGTCTTGGATAAAATGATAGATAGTATTAAACTATTACAGCTGGCGGGGGCATGTCATTCCCTTTATCTTATCAGTTTTTTGCTAAAGGATTTTCACATTGCCAGTGGAGAAACGCTGGAGCCCGTCAAGGTATGTGTGCAAAACTTTTAACTGAGCCCAAAGAGCGAAGGTTTTCGAAGTGTTTAAATTGTATGTAGTATTATAGTGTCAGGCCATGCTGTTACACTACAGTAATTACATTAGTACTGCTTAGAGATTCTGAGATGCTGTGAAACCTCCATTACTGGTGCACTCCACTGCTAGTGATTGGTCTGATTTGCATCTTGCTGCTCGGAGACTAGCAATAAGAGGGTGAGCCATTTACTTTTCATCACACAGCTAATTGATCCCATTCAGACAGTTAATACCTCTGATACACCATCACAGTATCATGGTCCTCTCAACCCCCTAGGCCTTGTCTACATGAGAACGTTTTCCAGTATAACCTGAGGTGTGAACTTAAACCAATCTAGTTATGCTGGTATAACCCTTGTGTGGACACTTTTATTCCAGGGTAAGAATGGCTTTTTGGTTTATGGCACTTGGGAAAGGGTTTAAGCTAAAACTAAGAGAGCTACTTGTATCCTGGAATAAGAATGTCCATACGGCAGGTTAGACCCGGTAAAACTGTACCTGTGTAACTGGTAAAACTTTCCTAGAGAGAAGACACTTTCAAGCCTAAGTTTATGGTTTGCCTCTAAGGAAAAAGAGATGTCCCATGTGTCAGCCTGGACACTGAATGATATCACAGGCATAAATAGTGACCATCTTGTTCTAGGTCATTAAACGTGCACCGACCGGAGTGAGTAATGACGCATCCTGGCTTGTCCATCCTTAATGGGAATTAGGAAGAGAGGATCATGTTGTCCAGAGCCAGCTTTTAGGAAAATGTGTCATAAGTTGTCTGTTCACATTGCAGTGTTGAGTGTCCTTTCTCCCGCAAGGCTTTACAGAACTTGGCAGGGGCGTTGAGAGAGCGCGCACCCTGCCCTGTGATCCAATCCATGTGAACTGAGCAGAAAGAAACGAACCTGGAAGCCTGCCCCACGGCTGATCTGTAAAACAGCACAGACAATCGAGCTGAAGTCGTGAATGTTCCCTTTAGAGAGAGAGAGAGTGGTGTAGCCAAACTAGAAACTTCTACAGCACTAGCAAACCTTTTGAAAGTTCATGGCTTGCTGATGTTGTTGTGATTTGGAGCCAGACTTTGCAGTGGGGGAAGGGTGATCTACAGGTCCAGCTTTTGCTGAGCTCATGGGAAGCTAAAACAATGAAAGGAAAGAATCTGAGTGTGTCAGCCACATTTACACCCTAGAGGGTCAGGGAAGAGAAATCTCTTTGGGCCCTGTTCTCAAGACCGAGTAACAATATTTTGGTTCATTTCCATGGGTCAAGAGTTTAGTTCCTGAGCTGAAATGCAACGTGAAGTGCATGGCAGATTTATCTGCACTCACACCCAGAGCTTCGTGGTGGGGTCCCACATCATTATGCTGCCTCAGCTTCTAACAAACGGAAAGCAGTGAGGTTTGGTCTGACTGCAGGGGGGTCTGTTCTCTTAGAGGTGCTCTGGTGGAAGCCAGAAAAGAGTGTGTGTAAGTTGGGATTTTTTTTTTTTTTTTGGTGCTTAATACCAGCTGCGATCTTTCAATGCACAGTATCAGAACAGTGTCTCACCTCTGGATTGGAGATCAGAGAGGTGCACAGTGTGTGGCCTGGGGGCTAGAGGTAGCCTTTAGCATCATGAAATAATGCCTCCAGATGGCTCCTCCTCGGAACTGTATGTAGAGAACAAAGCTGATCGCTTACAGGATTTGATGGCTGGGGCACCAAGAAGCCCTTTTTATTTATCTGTCCAGCAGACACAAGTACAACTAGATACGATGTCTTAAAGCACTAATTTTACGAACAACTATGTAAATCATCTGCCTGTGGTCTCCAGGGCTAGAGTGGTTTCCATAAGGAGCAAGAGATATTAAAATCGGACTTTCAGAGACCACGTACAGGTGATTCAAATGAACCTGGGGCTTCCCAAGGTTTTTTTTCCACAACAAACACCCACCAAACCTGTTCAAAAAGAGAACTAGCTGCAAAAAACCTTCTAATACTGCTGTTTCCCAGTCCCCACGCTCCTTGTCCATTTTGTTCTGTCCCTTGCCAGTTTCACACCATAACAAGCTCAGGCACAGGAGTTAGGAGAGATGGGTCTGAGTGTAACATTTCCGGATTATTTTAAATGCAGTGAAGAAGCTGAAAAGCACCTGCCAGATCTTGACCGAAGAAATTGCTGTTTACAGCAGAAGTGGTTTTGGGGGGGGTGAGGGAGGGAGATTGGAATAGAGGACTGAAGGCACCAAAGGTCATCTTTGTGTGTATATCCCAACTTTCTGAATTATTCGTGCCACTAGCATCCTTTGATGGTAGATGCAAACAGGCTGCCTTTCTTTTAAAGAAGAAAGTGGAGACTCGGGGTATGTCTGCTCTGCGGCCGGAGACGTAATTTCCAGCTTGAAGGGACGGTTGCTCTGATCAAGCCAGCACGCTAAAGTTAGAAGTGTAGCCGTGGTGGCAGAACGGGCTAGCTGCTGGTGCGTGTGCCTAGGGTTTCAGATGGGACTGTCCTTGGGGCAGCTAGCCAGTCATGCCACCGCTGCGACGCCCTGTTTTTAGGCTCCAGCTCAATCAGAGCTAGTGCAGATATGTCTGCTCGAGCTGGAAATGACACCATCCCGCTTCAGTGAAGACCTACCTTTAGCTTAGAGAATTGTGTCTTCAGGTCTATGGTGTAACGAGTCTGTGAGCATATGGACACAGCTGATCCATCTGGAATATCATTATAACTATATCGCGTCTAGCACATGAGCGTGGTGGAAGTTTGTGGCCTTCTTGTAAAGAGCAAACATCAGCCCTGTCTAAAAGGTTTGCGCACAGCATTAGGAACACACAGTGTATGATTCTACTTTAGAGAAAGACAGACCTGCTTGGCAGAGTCACGCACCAGCCTCTCTGTGGAGTCCATTTTCTTCATTACGAAGAGACTTTGCAACCTATTTAATATCCTTTCTGCATTCCAGTTCCACCTGCGTGAAACTGATGGGTTGCACTCTTTCGACAGGAAGATTGACAGGAAACATCCACCAATGGCAGCTGCTCATATGAGCTTTCAGTTATTGGCATATTTCCTCGGCTCTTTCTGCTGTCAGCTCGGTTTTCTCAGATGAAATTTTCCATAGTATTAATGCTAACGATTGAACTCAAACAAGCTCCAGTTAAAACGTCAATAAACAGAACAGCTAATCCAGCTAAGCTTTAACAAGCAGCAGACTCTTCGGGGCGAGTCTTTCCAGACTTGCACACTGGAGATGCAGGAAACATACTGAACGGGTAATGGGTTTTTATTTGTGCACTCTAGGCACCAGCAGTCCAAAACTGAGAGGATCCTGAATTGCAGACTTTCCACCCAGAAACTAGGCAAGAGACCAATGTGCTTAGATTAAAGAAGCTGAAAGCTACATTATTTGATGCAAAAAACCCTAATCTTTAGTGTAAGACTGCAAATGAAGGGTACATAGATCTATTGTTATTTTGTAGTATTGTGGTGGTGTCTGAGAGCCCCAGTAGTGGGCCAGGACTCCACTGTGCTAGGCGTCATACAAACACAGAACAAAAAGATGGTCCCTGCCTCAAAGAGCTTGCAATCTAGAATCCCTCTTTAAAATATCTTCCGAAGAAGATGGATGAGCCCCCAGTTCAATCTAAGCCAGCAGTTCCATCTGCTCTATAGAACTCCAAAATACATCACATAATGCACCTTGCCTAAGTGATTTAGACACTTCCCTAGTGGTTAGAGCTGGGAACTGTGAGTTGGGAGACCTGGATCCTGGTTTTGGTTTTGCCGTGTGACCTTGGGCAAGTCATGTAATCTCTCTGCTCCCTAGTTTCCTCGTCTGCAAAGCAGAAAAAGGTACTTGACAAAGTACATTGAGGTCTTTACACAAAAGTTATTACATAAATGAAAGGTCTTTTCTCCTTTCTACAAAATAATGTTGTTGTTGTTGCTCTTCATCTGTATTATCCTAACACCTGAGAGCCCCAGTCACCTTTCCCTTGGCCTTTCCTAAACAACATTTCAGAGTTTTTGCATATTGAGAGGTTTCAGAATAACAGCCGTATTAGTCTGTATTCGCAAAAAGAAAAGGAAAAGGAGAACTTGTGGCACCTTAGAGACTAACCAATTTATTTGAGCATAAGCTTTCCTGAGCTACAGCTCACTTCATCGGATGCATACTGTGGATCCGATGAAGTGAGCTGTAGCTCACGAAAGCTTATGCTCAAATAAATTGGTTAGTCTCTAAGGTGCCACAAGTTCTCCTTTTCTTTTTGCATATTGAGAGAATCGCAGTTTCTTCTCATGGAAAGATTAGATCAAAAATTTGGCAGACTCCCTTTTTTTTCCAAAGTTGTGCTACGGAGCAGCCTTAACAATTAAGTCTGGGAGAGTCCAAAGATCTGTATTATTCTAATGGGAAACAGAAAGCATCTAAATTGCTGATGCTATAATCGAAAGTAAACTGATTGCCTTAGTATTCAAGTACAATGGGTGCTTTTCCAACTGGCTTAAAGAGAGGCGTATATGGATGCCGAGACTGATATCAGGCTATTTCGACAGACTTAAACAAGGGGAACCACGTAAAGAGACATATAGCTAAGAGATGTATTGCAGGTGAACCACCTTCCCATTCTACACTCCAAGGGCAGTGAATATTAGAACCCCCCATCCCCAGTATGGCTAAAGACCTTATTTTGTCCAGCATCTTCTTGAAAATGTCCAGAACAATAAGAAAGGAACACATACAAGCCAGGCGCTGTTTCGACTGTTACAAAACCAAAGACTTTATCCATACTCTTTCATGTGCCCAAGAATTGAAATTCCTGGCCGGAACCTAACATGGTGGGAAAAGCTCCATACTAGTTACTGCTAATTTCCCCGTCTCACCCATGAGGACAAAGGTCTCTAGATTGATCCACAGTCGTTTGAATGAGATTGGGCAGTGGGTCAGGTGACTGAGACAAAGGATTAGTTACAGAGAATCCCATGTTGGCAAACCATGTCGTCCAAGGCCAGACTGACTGGACCCTGGCCTCCAAGAAGACCCGTTAAAGAAGGTCATCACTTCTTCCAAGGAGTTGACATCTATCCCTCTGCCAGAGAAATATGTTTGGGGAGGAAAGGGGCTGAAAAATCTCTGCTATATGATGGTTTAAACATATATCATAGAATATCAGGGTTGGAAGGGACCTCAGGAGGTCATCTAGTCCAACCCCCTGCTCAAAGCAGGACCAATCCCCAATTTTTGCCCCAATTCCCTAAATGGCCCCCTCAAGGATTGAACTCACAACCCTGGGTTTAGCAGGCCAATGCTCAAACCACTGAGCTATCCCTCCCCCTATATTGACTGAATCAGTGACTTCAAACCAGCAATGGTCAGCTGTAGCAAAGGACTTTCCACCTCTACATTCCTCCCCTTTCTTAGTTTATTGAGAAATTACGGCGGAGAAGGAGGAATCCTCAGACTGGAGTGCCAGCCTGCCATGAGCAGTCCCCGTAAAGGCCTAGTGAGCACCAGAGGAATTCAGCTCTGAGGGGGAAAAGCAAAGGAAAAAGAGCCAAAAATGACATGCTGCCATTGGTGCTTGCCACTTGTCAGTCCTGGCAAGAGTACAGCCCTTGAGTTCTGAATTGGTGGCGCATTAGGGGTGGGACTTCTGCCACCTATTTTCAAATTTTGTAGATAAAATTATAATAATCAAACCATATTTTAAGGTAAATCTAAACACTGTTGTGCAAATCCCTAAAAACGTTCTCTGTGACTTTTGTCCTCATGTAATAAATCCTTGTGATGGGTTATTTGAAACCAGAGTTTCCCAATATACTGTATTCTTTAACTTACGCAATACTTACTTTTCAGGCCAATAATGATTTTGAACTTGAGCATGTGAGAGACCAAGAGAAATCCCTAGACAGAAATAACTTAAGCAACACCTTGAATTTATTTTACAGAGCAGGGGCTCACAGATCCTTCATGCCTCTGGCACCCTCTCTGGCTGTAAAAACCCCAGAAGGATTCATGATGCACTCAGAGGGAGTGAATAAAACCATTCTAGTCACCTTTTCATTCAGAGGCTGCTCTTTCTAATACCTCCGCCTTGCTCTTTGCAAAATGTTTACCAAATCTGACATTGTAACACATCAAGGAACCCCCCCCCCCCCAAATACTCCACAAACCTTCTTTTGGTGAAAAGAGTGGTTGTTTTCTTTGTATTATTCTCTCAACTTTTTGGGAGGGTGACTGATTCCATGACACTGTCAACAGCACCACTGTTTATAAGAATATTTTGCACTTTTATACTACTTTCCATTTTCCAAGTGCAATACACACATTTACTAGCTCTTGTGACACCCCCAGGAGTGAATAAGTAGGAATAGCTCCCTTACTCCCCCCCGCCCCCCCAACCTCCTCATTTTAAAATCCAGGAAGCAGAGCCACATAGAGGTTAAGTGAATTCTCCAGCAAGCATGCCTGAATTCTAATCTGGGTCTGTTTTCTAGCCCTGTGCTTGGTGCCATAGACCAGAGGTTCTCAGTCTGTGGCACTGATGGCATGAGAGCCACGACCAAGCGGTGTGTAGATTGGATTAAAGTGTAGTATTGGAGGAGGAATCTATTCTAACCGCACCGATTAGAATCAGGAAGGTGACCTACCTAGAACTTTCTGAGTTTTAGATGTGGTACGGCAGGTCTTCGTTTGAGGACCACTGCCCAAGACGATGCTGTTTTAGAGAGAGAGGAGACTCGTGCAAGTTTAGGGATTTGGATTTTGGCACCCAAAGGAGTTAGCATTTACTGTAGATCAAGGCCATGTCAACACTACGGAGCCTTTGCTGGTCTAGCCCCCTAGATGTAAGCCAGACTTCTGCTGGCATAGCTACATCACCTCTCCAGATGACATTAGCTATGCCAGCAGAAGCTCTCTTCTGCTGTAACAGTTGTGCCTACACTCGGGGTGGGGGGCGGGGGGGGGGAGTTGCCAACATAGCTATGTCAGCTGTGGGTTTGATTTTTTTTCCACACTCCTACCCAACAGCTTTGCTGACAAAACTTTATAGTGTAGTCCATGCCCAAGACACCTGTCTGAAAGCTGCAGGTAAAAGTCACTATGATGCTTTCTAGATGTCTTAGAACCAGTACTGCACTGTGTGGCTAGGAAGAATAAATGCAACACAGAAGACCGTCTCCAAAAAAGTAGCTCACTGTGTCTCCATAGCCGGAAAGCATGCCACTGTCAAAATAGAAATGTGTGAAAGGGTGACCATTTTGAATAGAAAGGCCCTGTTGCATACCTGACTGCACCAACATTGCATCAGGTGCATACAAATGCAAACGGAAGCCATGCTTGGAAGAGGGAGGGGAAACACTCGTCACCCAGTAAAGTTGCTGTTACGGTGAACAGAGTGAAAGGGACTAGATGGGTGAGTTGATTGATTGTAAGTACCGTTCAGCATTTCAGTGACACGGCCTACAGAAAGATTGAATCGTGGTGTTTCCTCACACCTATTGCCCATTCTGCTATTGATTATCACCTTTATTGAATAACCTGTTCACGGAAGCATGCAGAAGAGGGCTCGCCAATTCACAAGGATGACGTCTTGCACTCTTCCTTCACCCCTTAAGTATTAGCAGCAGGATTTGCTCTCTAGTTCTTTATGAGCTGGTTTTAGCACCTATCTCCAGGATGGTTTACGCCTGTGCACTGGAAAGGAAAATCTACACCCCTTTCAGGATTGCAGGTCAGAAACCGAGAACAGAAATGAGTTTGTTAGATGATGAGTCAAAATATTTATGCAACGTACTGTGACTATTATTTTGAGGTAGCCTGTTAGCAGCAACGCCCCAATATATGAACGTGCTTCTGTGCTTGAAGATACCATCTCCAGAGCCCAACCTCAGAGCCTGCTTCTGAGCTAGTCTCTGAGCGGTTTTGATGGTGGTTCAACACCTGATCGTTTGCTGGAGCCCCAACATAACTTTGGGCTCAAGTTGTAGCGTGCCTGGCTGGTTGGTGGCTTTGAGATGTGGGTGGAAGGGGGGAGGTAAACTTCCTGTATGAATGTCCCATCAGAATGCAGTGTCTTTAATGGAACAGGGAGGGGACAATCTGTCTCTTGTTCTCCTGCCTTGGCTGATCTCACGGTCCAGCTGGTGGTATTTTTAACCCTTATGTGACCCCAAAGGAATGCACGTGGCTCCTTACTGTCGTATTTCTCCGAGCAGCTGGGTGGGAATGGGGTGGGAGGGAAGCAATGCTTTCTCCTTGTTGAACACTTTCCAGACCTGCTTAAAGCGTTGCTGGCTAGTATTTTGAGCACCAGCAACACAAGCAAAAATGCCTCCTCTTTCACAGCTGTTAAATCATCTTAAAGGCACAACGTCCCTGTTGAGGGGAAGTGATATTAGACTGAGGAACAAGAAAACTAGGAAGAAAGCTCAGATAAGCTACGTGCATTGCATGTTGTAGGCTTCAACATGAAAGGTAAGAGCTGATGGTTACAAATCTATGCTAATCTTTACGAGGGGAGTAAGACCAGCCCTGGCTGAGGTGTTGGAGGGTAGCTGAGAAGTGTCACTGGTATGAGTATCATAGCTCTTGTGTACTTCTGATTTGGTAGTCTGAGAGTATTGTGAATAAACCTGTTTGCAGAGGGACACTTGAGTCTTAGGGGCCCTTGTGGTGGTCAGTGTTCTGATTCCTCATGAACAGAGGAGGAGCAAATAGATTAGACCTCTAGAGATACTTGGAGAAGAAATGGCTCACAATTGTTCATCTAAAAACAACTGAATAGCGGTGACCTTGACCGGTCAGTGGAAAGTCAGGAAAGCATTTTCATCTCTCTTGAGCAGAACATCATGTGCAAGTGAAAGCTCAGAGTGGAGTAAATTGAACTGAAAGCTGCTGAGAGATGTAATCAAGTAATATTGAGGTGGTTTTGTCATAATTGGCTTGTTGGTTCAGTAATAAAGTGAGTCCCTTTTGGGAGTCAGCTTGGGTCACTGTTCCAAACCCTCCCACTCACACATGCTGTGTAGACGAATCGGTTTGCCGGGTCTCAGCTGTCCTGTTCTGGGAACCACTGCCATGGGAATGTCTCCCTTTCAAAGGAATATTCCTAACCTGGTTGTATTGATACTTGAAATGAAATACTCTGCATCCGTGGTCCATCTCTGATCCAGGGGGTGCTAAAAATACCAACATCCTCTAATACCAGGAATGTTGGGCTCTTTGAGAAGGGAGGGGAGAGGGGATGAGGTTTGTCTAAAACTGGCAGAGCAGAAAAGGAAGGTGTTGGGCATTGCTGGTCTGAAGGATAGATTTGCTTCTCTGTTTGCCAGCGCTGTGCAGATGCATGGAGAAGTGTGAGATCGAGCATCTACTTAGTTACATGCATGTGTGTGTTCATCATGCCGTCTCTGACTGCATTTTCCCACAATACTTTGTGTGATCTTACGGTTCAAAAACCAGTAGTAACTATTTGACTTGCAAGGGAAAGGGTGCGGGTGACGGTCGCCAGTAGAAGATTCAGTATTGTAGAGCGGCTGATGATATTTTAGTTGATTTATCCCTGGCACTTAAAGAATGACCACCACTCTTCTGCCTAACTAAAAGAAAGCGAATGACCTTCCAATCCTCCTTCCATCCAAAGGATCCCCATAATACTGTTACCTCACTTCCTAGAGTCTCCAGAAAGTTGTTGTCCGCTAATAGTGCTCCATCTCTTTGGGGCTCCTGCTAAGTTGCTGACTCACTGTGTGACTGAGCAAGTAATTTAGTTTCTCCGTTGGCTAAATAGGGTTAATACCTATATACCTTCCAGGGTGGTTGTAGGTCTCCATATTTATTAAGGTGATTTGAGATCTCCAGGGGAAAAGTATTAGTACCTTTGTTGTGTCTAGATTTGGGACCCCAGAGTGGACACTGTTCAGATCTCCCTAAACTTAGTCTGTACAAGTGGGATACTTCATTGCTGCCTGGCTGCAGTTTTCTACCACACCCTGCCGTGCCTCTCTTGCTATGACAATCAATCAGCTGTTTAGCTGGGGCGGTTTCCTGCAGGGCGTGTTAGAGAATGGCATGGGCCCTGTCAGCAGCTGGGAGCAGGGAGTTGTTTATAGTGAAGAGGTCTCGTTGTTGTTTTATCAGACAGACTAAAATCTCTGTTCAGTCCTATATGCAGCGTATGCTCTTTGGAACAAAGAGATCTCCTGTGAGCAGAGCAGGAGATTTTGTGGGGAACTGGGCAATTGTTATATAAAAAAAATGGCAGTTGGCAAGTTTTTATAAAAATAAGCACCCTCCCAGCCATCAAGACATACCATTCCAGCAGGTGGATTTTTACCTTGAACCTACCATCTGAAATAGGCTTATTCTTACGCCTGTTTCAGGGTGTCTTCCACCTCCTTCTGTGGGTGGAAGATTAATAGTGCATTGTGGGAGTGCCAGTTCTCACAACGATTAAGCATAGAAGTGCCATGGTATTTGGCACATTAGGTTGTGTAAAGCTGTGTTAATCGCTGCTATAGGGTGTAGGCTATAGGCTTTATTGTTTTTTAAAAAAAGAAGAATTTAGCGAGATCCTTGTTAGCTGCCATGCAAATAAATAGTTAAAATGGAACTTGCAAACTTTTGTGGGAAATGTAGAGCTGTCGGAGGCTGTATTCTCAGGGGGATGTACATTCTAGCATAGGTGCTTTGGTGGGACCATCTCCCTGCTTTATAAATGGAACCAGCTTTTCTGATTTGAAGAGTGGGATTGTATGCTGGCTGAGGTCCGACATGAAATCAGTTTGAAGTCAGCTGTAAGCCAAGTGGATAAAAGAACCACCACCACAGCACAGTTGGATAGGATTATCCCCACAGCTTTTGTCTACAATGTGGGGTTTAACCACACAGTGCTGCTAACCTTGCAACACACAGAAATGTCAATTTCCAAGATTTGGGGAAACCAGTGAATCTAGGAGGAAAGAGGCAGCAAGGGAGTAGAGATAACTAAATCCCCTAGGATTTTGGTCTGGGGGAGGGGTGTGAGGAAGCCAAAAAAAAAACCAAAAACCCCACCATAAAAATCCTGTCAACACCTAGAGCGGCAGCTTAGGGTAAAGTTGGGAATAGTGTAAGTCATTTATACAGCCCTTTTTTCCTGGGACCACAGCTCTTCCCAAACATCACGCACAAGTGTTGTGCAGCTACCACTACCTGCGGGAGGAATTGCACTTGCATTCTCCACTGCAGGTTTGGGGCCAGATTTCTTGCTGCTAAATTTCCAGAATGAAGTCTGTCCATCGGGGACAGGATAAGACCCACAAAAAGATGAAGCATATCGAAACAACAGAGTGCCAAGTTCCAGGAAGAAAGTTATGGGAAGTTTGCACAATCCCGGAGGGAGACTTGCATTTTGGTCTCCTGACTTTGCTTTCTTCCCTGCCTCTCTGAACCTGTATCCCTCTTTCCAGGCCTGGTGGCTTTACTAGGAATGCTGTTTCCCCTCTCTCTCTCCCCCTCTGCCCCCTCCCCCCCCCGCTTATGGGGCCCCATCAATGTAGTATCCGAGTGCCTTTCACAATCTGTAAGGTGTGTACCTTCACCACATCCCTGGGAGGTAGGGCAATGCTATTATCCCCATTGCACACATGGGGAACTGAGGCACAGAGAGGCTAGATAACTTGCCCAGGGTCACATGGTAAGTCTGTGGCACAGAAGGGGATGTAATCCAAGTTTCCCAAATACCCAGCTAGTTCCCTGACTGCTGGACCATACTCTATCCGTTGGCTCATTCCTCTCCCTCAGTTAATCCAGTCATCACCCTGCTCTGCACTCCGGGCTCATTGGATCAGACAGTCACAAGCTGATAGGTAGCCAGCTTGGGGGTCTGCAGCAAGCTAGCTGGTTATATGATGCACTCTTTATTTCCAGCTGCTAAATTACATTAAAAGACAGCTAAAAATATATTAAATGTCTTCCTAATGTTACTTTTCCACATAAACAATTTCTGTAGTTGCCAGAGGGATTTTATGCAATTGTGAACGAGAAGGTAGGTGGTCCATGAGACAATCACTGTCTGAAAAATGCAGTCTGTGTTAGAAAGGTTGGAGAACCACAGACCTCAAGTTCCAAAAGCAGGTGCTCCCACTTCAGACGAGTCTCTTGGCAAAGCTTTTTTTTAAACACAGCTGTTTCTCGGTAAGTCTGAAACAACCCTCAGAATGAATTTTAGCAGAGATCATTTATTAGTAGGAAATTAACATTATACCGCACTGCCAGCATGCATGATGCTTCACAGAATATCGAGAGAGCATTGCAATTTAATAAAAAACTAGACAAAGCACAGAGCAACGTGGGTAGGGAAAATCGGGAAGAGGGCTCAGCAGTAAGGAAAAAGCGGTAATTCAGAGCAGGGGGCCGTCTTCCTGTATGACTTTACAGCACCTTGCTCATCTTGGGTGCTCCCAGATATCTACCATAACATACATAATTTAAAAAAATAGAATAGACTTTGAGGGATTTGAAAGAAAAAGGGAACACTTGGTGGGAAGGAAGTGTGAGACTGATCCAAACCCAGGGGACAGGTCGAATGAGAGGAGGAGGAGAGAAAAGTAGCAATGAAGAGAAGATTGGGAGGAATATCCTGAGTGAGGAGAGGAAGAGAAAATGGGCAGACATGTAGCTGGAAGCTTGGTTGCAAAGGGTCTTGAAGGGGAGGACAAGAATTTTTGAGAAGAATTAAGAATAAAGCAAACCTGTAACATAAATTCTTAGCTACTGATCAGTGCCTGAGCACTGGCATTGCTCTGTATATCAGCGCTGTGTACAGGCATACCAAGAGTTGTTATGACTTTGGGTAGGGTTGGGTAATGTCCTTTGGGCTTTTTCGCAGGGAGCTGGCAGAAGAGGGCTAATATGCCCCAGCTGGCTCTTCTTTTGAGAGCAGGGTTACTGAAGGGAGAGTTGGCATCTCATTCCTCTCTAGGAATTCACAAAGAACATACTACTTGTTCACCTGCTGACTGGGAACTGATCTTGTAATTGGCTAAGATGTGTGTTCCTAATGGGGCAGATAAAAGCAGATTTGAGAATTAAACCAACATCACATTTCAGGTTCCTCCCAGTCCATTCCTGCTACATTTTCTTTAAAAACCAGGCTGTAGGTCCCGGCTAGCTGTGAAATGAATACCCCGCTCCCCCCCCCCCCTTTTTTTTTTTTTGAGCTGTGGGGTAGAGTCTGGAAGCTCTATCAGATGTTTATTTCAGTAACAGAGATTGCTCCTGGCAAGCCTCCACATACCAAAACCATTGAGAGAAATCTGAAAGGACAAAAATTCAGACAGAGGACCATAGGCTCCCTCCCTTCACACACCACATAGCAAGTATAAAATTGGAGGAGGGCCATTTGAGTTAGGAACCGCTGCGTGGCTCTCAGTTAGGACTCTTCAACCCCAGGACTGCTCCCAACTGTATGACACCCAGTAACCTGTCAAACCTTGCTTTAGAGTCTTTTCGTGAGCAGTCTGATTATGACTTTTGAGGACCTGATAATATTTGAGCCCAAACCTCCGTTGAAAGCCCAGTACCGTGGGTTTGTAGTCGGCTGCATCTGCTTTAATAACCATCTGGTTTTTTAATGGTCTTAGAGATAGGGGATGTGATGGAGGATAACTGACCTGCTCTCCGCACGTGACTTGGTGAGGAAATAGGAAAAGAATTTCTGGCTCTGAAGCTGGCAGTTCCACATCGAGATCATTCTTTATAATGGAACAAAAACCCTCAGCACCCCCAGCCTGGATTCCTGGAATTCCTCCTGCAGAAGGGGCCCTAAAGTATTTAACAGTCCCACTCAGAGAGAGTTTGCACAGTGAAGGTGGGGGGGGGGGGGAGTGGGTTTATTGGTGAAACGGTGGGGCCGGCCTTTCTTGTGTTGTTTCAGCTGTGTTGAATTATTAAAGTAAACCGTTAAACTCCTGCTCTCCCTTAACTGTAAAATCTGTGCTTACGCACAGAGCCAGAGATGGGCTAGACCGATCTTGGAATGTGTGTGTGTGTGTGTGTGTGTGTGTGTGTGTGAGAGAGAAAATACTGGCAGACCAAGCTGGGTACAAGATGTGTGCCAACCATATTAATCCTCTGGAGGTCTATGTCGGAGGGTTGATATATTTCAGTGAACGGTGCAACCTAGGTTAGATTCTGCTACTTAAAGGAGCTCTCAGGTGATTAATTCAGATTGCCAACTACATCCATATTAGTAGGGTGTCTTGCTGAACGTGGCTCAGGCATGATTTGGCTGTCAGGTCTCTTTCCCCCTCTTCTCAGAATGATACCTATTTTATTAATAACTTTTTTCCCCCAAAGGCTTCTTTCATCTCTACCCAACTCAACTGGACAGTATAGGAAATTTAACAAGTTTTTGATGTTCATAAATGTGGAAAAGTTACCCTTGGAAAATGTTTTCATTTTTCAGAAGGAGAACAAGCTCTTAAGGATGGTTGTATAGGATGTTTTATGCAGTTGGTGTTCATTGTAATTTAGCCTTCACGCTACGGATTGTTTATAGACTTATGCTTGTGAGACGAGGACAAGTGTTAGACATGTGGGTCTGCTCACAAAGAGGGGGTGGACTTGCTCAGTTAATGTGGAAAGATGGAGGTGCGTTTAAAGCAGAGGGGTTGGAGATCTGAGTTCAACTCACAACTCTGCCACAAGCTCTCTCTTTGACTTTGGGCAAGTCTAGATGTTGTCAGCGGGACACCTGCAGCTCTGTCTGATCTCGGTTGTTAGTGGGTGTGCAGAAATTCTGAAAATGTTTGCTTCAGTTTCTCCTCTGTAAAATGGAGATTGCTCACCAGGCCATTATGAGTATGTGAATGTTTGTGAAGCTCTGATACCATGGTGATGGGAGTAAGTAAGTAGATGGCAATAGACCTATATAAAATATAATTTAGTAGCATTGGTATCCCTCCGCCCCCTATTGTTAGTATTGTCGTGTTCTAATTTCTAGGCCATTTTCTAAGTCATCCATAAAACCCAGGAGGACGTGTGTCTTGTGGGGTTGTCAGGCCTTGGCTGGGTTGTTGGATGTTACTGGGAGCTGTGCTGAAGCTTTTTCAGAACCCTCCTCTTTTCTCTCAAAGCCTGCCATGGCTCTTACCAGCCCCCTCCTTAGTGAGTCACATATTCAGCTTACCTCCCTCTTCCAGCCCCCCAGAGGACTTTTTAAATTTGCCCCATTTAACCATTTTAAATCGAAAATGAAAAAGAACAAAGAGGGAGAGTGTGGTCAACATGTGATGCAAAGGTTGTGGAGCAGTGGATCTCCAGAGCAGGAATCCATAGTCTCAAGAGAAAAAAGAATGGTAAAACATATGGTGTCATTATTTCTTTTAGGATTAAGCAGCCTAAACCCATTTCTGACAAACTTCCCAGGTTTTTGGAATGAGAGCTAGCAGTGCTGGGAAAGGAATGCAGTTTTAGGGTAACTTGAAATGAAAATATGACTATGACTTTATATTAAAGTGACTAATAAAATAAGTATGGGGAAGTATATAGTCGGATTAGTCTCTTGTTGTTAATGAAGATGTGCTGATAGAATTTTTTTTAATGCATGTCAGTCAACAAAAAGTGGGTTCTGGGATGTTGTGCCAAGATATCACCGCAGTTTGTTGAACAGTTAGGTTGCAAGATTCCCCAGTGACATCTTGTAATAAACTATGGAGGGAGTCTGTGAGAGTATTATATACCCTGTGGTCCTCTTCTGCAAAACTCCATCCGGTCCCCCATTAAAACCTTAAAATGGTCTGGGGGGGGGGAAGATGGCAGGGACCTCTGGGTACAACAGATTTACTTGGACCAGGGATCCTTCCCCCGGCTGCAACAAAGTGTGTTGCGAGCCTTACCATCAAAGGAGAAGGAACCCCCCTCGGGCTGAGTGTGACCCTGGAGAGCATGACAATGCTGGAAGTAGAACTAGAGAAGACCTAGTGGGGCACCTAGCCTAGCTCCCCAGGGCAGTTCTGTGTGTCTGTCTGTCTGTCTGTTGTTTCCAGTGCTTGCCTGGTGCGTGTAGGAGGCGTTCCTAAGCAATGGTGCAAAGAAGCTCAGCAGCTAGGCGCAGGCCAGGGAATCCCCGAGGCCGGGACGGCGAGCGGTGGTCCCGGGAGGTGATGGCTGCACCCGGAGGATGTGCGGGAAACTCCTGCAGCCGGGCGAGTGTCACCCCGCGCGTTTACACTGACGGGTGGCTCCGTGCTCGGGTTTCATGGCAGTCACAACGGGGTAGCGAGCCGTCCTCCCCCGCCCTGTCCCCCTCCTGGTGCAGCTCTTTGCAGGACACCTGGCCGGAGGGGGGAGAGCGGCGGGCAGGGCGCACGGTGCCGGGCACGGGGGGCTACCCGAGGCCAGCCACAGGCAGGGAGACAGGGCGTTGCTTCTCTTTGTCGGGGGATTTGCACTCTGCCCCCTCCCCCCGAGAGGAGGAGCTACCCGAGACAAGGCAGGGGGAAGGGAAGCGCAGCGCAGCGCCTGGCATCCCCCCCCCCCCCAGCCCGCGGGAGCCGGCGCGAAACCCGCCGTGTCGCTTTGCCCCCCGGCCTCGCGTTTCCTGCAGCCCACGGTGGCCCCGGGAGCCGTGAAGAGCGGAGGCGGGCGGCCGCGGCTTCACCCCCAGCCCCGCGGGGAGGGTGTGCCTTGCTCGAGCCGCTGAGCCGCGTTTCTTTCTTCCCCGCGGCGGCGCAAGGGCCGCCCCCGCTCCATGCCCGGGGCGCGCCGGGGCCGCCCCCCTGCCCGTGCCCGGGGCGCGCCGGGGCCGCCCTCCCTTGTCTCCCGGCCCCTGCCCGTCTCTTCGCCCCTCCCCTTCTCCCGGGCTGCCCTTCCCACCCCGCCGGTCCCCGCCCTCCCCCCACCCCCTCTCCAGAGTTGGCAGCTTGCTGGGAGCCTCGGTCTCCCGGCGCCGTCTCCAGCCCCGCGCACCGGGCAGGTCCGGCTCCGCGCCTGGGGCCGGGTCCCGAGGGGGCGGTCGCGGCTTTGCCCCGGGCAGCGGGCGGGAATGGCTCCCTGAACCCCAGCCCAGAGCCGGCGTGGGGGCGGCCGGCGAGCCCCGGCCTTCCCGCGAAGCCTTTTGTTCCCCCGGCAAGAAGTTTGTGCGCAAAGGCCCGTGACAGCTGCAGCCTCCGCGCTGGGCACGGCAGCAGGAGGAGGAGAATAGCGGCGGCTGCTTGACATGCATCCCACGGAGCGGCGGCGAGGAGCAGCGCTGGCCGGGGACTCGCCGAGGGGGAGGCGGGGCGCTTTCCGCTCGCAGCCCGGCCGCCGCCGCCGCACCAGCCGGAGCTGAGCCACACAAAAGGCGAGAGGGAGGAAAGGGAACTAACTTCCTGGAGACTTGCCCGCAGCCCCCTCTCCGAAGCGGCCACCTGCGTTCGGGGTTGGGGGGAGAAAGTCCTGGCTCCCCCCCCCTTCTCCCCGGAGCTGGGACACTGGAGGGGATTGTGCGGCTCTGCAGCTGGGATTCCTCTTCAGGGAGCGCCCCCCCGGGGGACGCAGCATGGCAAAACCGAAGGGAGTCTCTCCGGGAGCCGAGAGGAAACGGGGAAAGCAATGGGCTGCAATCGGCAGGACCTGGGAAAGTTAGTCCCGCTGGCCTCTCTGCTGCTCGCTTCCCCCCCCCCCCCCCCCACAAATATTCCTCCGTTGCTGTCGGGAACTTGGGAAATCTTTGCAGATCTGCTGAGCCCACCCCCTCTCTCCGTGTCTGGTGCGTTTTAAAGCTATTAAAAAAAAAAAAAAGCTGCCCATGAAGGAATCTGCCCTGTACGTTTCACCGAGAAGCTGGGTTGTTTTTTTTTTGTTTTGTTTTTTGTGGTCATTTTCTTTGATTCAGATCGTTATGGCTTGATCGGCCCGCTTGGGTACAAGGAACAGCAATGCCATCATGGTTTTGAGACAGGAAGACCCCGAGTTTGCCCTGAATGAAGAACTTCCTGTGTTTAAACTTGCAGGAATATCCGCTCCCAAGCTCAGTTCAAATGAAAACACTCGTGCTGTGGAGGGAGAGGCTAATTCAGACCAGCTGGACTTTACAGGACTAGAGCTGGGAAGAAAATGAGAGGCATCTAGGCGCCTGAACTGCGATACATGAAGAGGCTGGGGAAGCTTTGCCTTTGTTATTAAAGAAGGCCACCCTCAGTATTAAATGAACAGCTTCAAACTCATCTGCAGCTTCTGCCGGAAATAATGATTGGGAGTATTTATTGAATAGAAGCTGTCATACTCGGACGGTTTTTGCTGACAGAGTTGCCAGGAGAAAGGAACCTTACCTTAAAAGCAACCCCGAGAAGGAATTATTTGGTTAATGATTTTTTAAGAGATGTGTTTATCAGCTTGGGACCACCAGGATTACGGGAGGGGCTATGGAATGCGACTTTGTGGGAGCCTTACTACAATGGAGATTTGCTTCTGTGCGGATTGCCATTTGACTTCTGTGGAATACAAATTTCAGTGTCCGAGTTCTTTTTAGGATTACAGTCTAAAATCGAAAGGGATTTTAACTGACACAGAATGCATTTCTTTTTGTTGTGGATAAAAAGTTAAAAAGGTTGTTTCTTCCTGAATTAAGGAAGTATGGGCAAGCCACTAAGCAGGCCAGACTGTTTACGGCAGAATCCCACTTGCCTGGGGAAAGGTGAGGAAGAGGATGGGTATATAGAGGACTGCTATGTCCCCCAGAGGTCTATATATGACACAATGAGAATAAATGAACAAATTGATCAGGGATCTAAACTTAATCAGCCTTCCAAAAGCACCATAGATAAGGTGGATGCCAGTACTATATCTAGCAATGGGACTTTAGGAGCATCCAATGTCTTTGAATCAAGGGCGCCGGAAAGTAAAAAGTTAGACGAAAGAGTAATTTTTGATGCACTGAAACTCAGCAGTGATGTCTCGAAGTCAGCACCAGCTCCACCTAGAAGAAGGCCAAACCCGGAAAGAAAAGAGAATGTAAACAGGAGATCGTGGAAATCTTTTATGCCACCAAACTTCCCTGAATTTGCAGAAAGGATTGAGGCCTCCTTGAGTGAGGTCTCAGAAGCTGGTGCATCAAATACTTCTTTACAAGAAAAAAGGGAGTCAAGTGCCATGTTAGCTGAGAACTCTGGACATTCAGACCACAGGGAACCGATGTCAGAATCACTAACTTTGGAACATGTCTCCAAATCGTCTGGCATTCCAGAAGTTCAGGAGGCGAAACAGTTAAGTGAAGACTGCTATGACTGTTTCCAGGATGAATGCCAACCCCTTCTGAAACCAGAAGATACACCTGCAACATCCATGGTTATCACACGGGACCAGAAACTCTCAAGTGCAACATGGCCAAGAGCAAGGAGAAATGTTATTAAAGGAAGCCTTAGTGATGGGCATCATGAAACATTGGAGTCGCCCCAAGCAGACTGCACTGTAGAAACTGTACAGCTATCTCCCTGCCTCAGTGAAGAGATGCTGGATTCAGGAATGAATATTCTCATCACCCCCAGCCTTAGAGAAAAAACGGAGTCTGAGCTGCGATTTGAAGAGGATGAGAGATGGATAATGATGGAGGTTGAGGAGGAGTGGGAGGAGGAGATGCTGTCAGAGGGAGGAAAGACTGTTCTATTGACAGATGAGAAAAGGAACTGTTGCTTGGCAGATATTTCTGAAGAAAGGGAACAATTATCTGCTACAGCAGTGACAGTAGAGACAGCAGACTCTTCTGCTGGTGTCCTGGGGACCTCTAACCACCCAGTTCACCACCCAGTGCACTGTGATGACTCACAGCTGCAGGATAACTGCTCAGCTTCTGTTCCCCAGGAAACATACCAGGATTTAAACTGCGCTTTTACAGCTAACGTGTGTGATACTGAAGACATAACAGTTCAATTTGAAGCTGAGGACTTCACTCCAAATTCAGAGCACGGTGTCAGTCCTGTTGTCCCAGAGCAGTTCTCTGACACAGATTCTGTGCAGATGTTCCTTGAACTAGAAAAGCAGTGTTTGAGTGAAGAAGGAGATGGAGCTGCTTCAGTGGATCTAGAGGGCCCGGTCTCTGGGATGTGCTCAGAAGGGCTGGACCCACAAACAGACTCATCAGAAAAGCTTGCAGAGGCTGAAACAGAAGAGTGTCAGCAGACCGCTCCTTTTGAAGTCAGTGCTGCAGACTCTGCTATTGTGTCAGATCTCGAGGACTTTGATGTCACATACAGTTCTCAGGTGGTGAGTACAATAGAACCCACTACAGAGCCTTACTCTGAAAAGGAAACTTCCTCTGTCACCCAGACAGACTCTGAAGAAGTGGGGGTTTCCAGTCCTAGGGTTGCAGAGGAGACAATATCGCCACAGCAGCTCTTGCCAATAAGTCACTTAGAGGATGCTAAAGAATGTGAAACTGACCTGCTGACAGATCAAGAGCCAGTGGAAGATAGTGTAGTAGGAGCAATACTGAGCTGTGAAGCGACAGTGTCTCCTGAGGCAAATACAATTGAAATGCCCTGTTGTGAAGGAACATTTCCCCATCCCAGTGGTGGTTCGTTAATGCCTCAAGGAGATCAAGCCTCATTGGAAACCTACGGTAAAATAGAGAGGACCTCTGAAGAGTGTACAGGGAGAGCATCCTCAAGCCATTCCTTCCACTGTCAGCCATTAGTTCCTGCCACAAGTACGGAGGAACTGCATTCCCATCAGGATTTTTACTGGCTGAAAGATGAGATCAGTGCTGAGGGGGCTAATAGTTCTGAAGAGAAGGAGCACCCTCTGTCTGAAAGGACTGAATTCTCAAACTGGGGTGTCTCAGAACTGGCCTCTGAGGATGAAGTCACAGACTTGGACAGAGAGAGCGATCGATTGGAGGGCCAAATTCATGGAGCGGAACGGTTAGATACTCACTGTTTTTCTCAAGCAACTTTTCCAAGTGATTCTATGTCCGAGCAGGACTCTGAGGCATGGGTGGAGTCCCCTGAGGACCTGCAGTCAGAAGAAACAGTGCCTCTGGGTCAGCGGCTGCATGCGGAAGGGATTACTCCTGGTGAAGAGTTCCCAAGTGCCCACGTTGTTCAGGAGGACGTGCCAGGAATGGATGGAGAGGTAATGCTGGATGTTTCCACAGGGGAGGCCGATACCTGGGAACCAGGAGACCTGGCCTGGCTGTTTGAACCCAGCTGGGCAGATAAGTTAATAAGTTGTGTGGCTGGTATACAGTTTGCACGTGGGAATACTCGCTCTCCAGTTTGCGTGGAACGCGCGTGTGCTGGCGAAGGGGAGCGTCCTTCCATGGTCGCCGCCGCTGAGGAGGAGCTTGCAGCCGTTGCTGCTTCATTTAGTATAGAGCAGCTTGCCCCCCGCATTCTAGACAGCGCAGAGACGCTCCCCACAGCATTGCCAGCCGCCGAGGAGCCTGTCACCGAGGCCGCGGAGGAGCCCGTACTAGCAGTGCCAGATACCGAGGAACATGCTACCATTGCCAAGCCATCCAGCATGGAGGAGCTTCCCACTGGCGCTCCGGGTATGGAAGGGTTTCCCGTCCTTGCAGCATCCAGACCAGAAGAGCTTAACGCTGCTGCAGTTTCCAGCACAAAGGAGCATGCTGCGTCCCCACAAGAGATGGAAGAGCTGGCCATGGCCTTGCCATTCAGCATGGAGGAGCTTGCGGCTGCATCACCTGGGCTGGAGGAGCCTGTTGCCTCTGGCCAGGCACCCAGAGCATCGTGTGCCTCAGAGCACAGCACACAGATGCTTCCTGCAGCTGCGTTGGGAATGGAAGACCCCCCTCCTCTCTTACACCTCCTAGCAAAAGAACTGTCTTCTACAGCATCTGGAGTGAAAGCGTTGGCTACCACAGTGACGGACACAGAAGGGCCTCCTATCACAGTTCTTGTGGCGGAAGGGGCTCCTGCTGTAACAGATGGATTAGTTCCAGATAATGAGGTATTTGTTACTCAGTTACTTACACAGGGTGTGTCAGACAGGAAATCCCTTCGTTTGTGGGGGTGGGGAGAAGAAGTCCTGACTCCTACCTAGCTGACAGTTTGCTCACACTTTTTGTGGGGTACAAACTGCACTGATTGTCCCCTCTGTCATATCAGTTTTCTGTATTGTAAACCTTGAGGTAGGTCTTTTCCCAATTAAAAAGAGTTCAATTTTGTAGGCCAATGCTTTGGGGGTGGGAAATATGTATTTTTTGCAAGCATGGGAGGTAAACTATGACAATTGTTAGATTATGAAAATTCTTTCCCTAAACTTTTCAAGTGGCTTACTTATTCAAATACATTATGCTTACTCAAAAGTAAATTAGAGATTGCTACGGGAAGATTTTTCTTGCTGGAGTTAGATGCACCATTTCAAATACAAAATTCTGTTACTAAAGAGAATTTGTAAAGCAAATGGAGTGAAAACAATGCATACATGCTATACAATAGGCACTCATTTAAGGTTTTCTTAAATGAGAAAGAGGGGCAAAGAGGTTCTGAAATATCAGGAGAAAAATAAGTGTAATTCTTTTCAGTATTTTACTAACAACATTTGTATTAAGAAAATTTTAAAAGTGCTATAAAGAGTATCAGGTTTTTTTTAATGCATGGTATTCCCATATCTGAACCCTAATTGATCAGCCATGTAGGTTAGAAGAAAAAGCCTTGGGAAGACATTACCAATTGCCCAGCCCGTAAACCTGATTCAGCGGCAATTCTTCATCCTTTGCACTATGCCACCCATTTAAAAACCCCACAGCCACCTCAGCATCAGAGAGCTGCTTTGAAATGGAGGGGAACCCAAGGAGAGGGCAATCAGTTTATACTGAGTTTTTGCTTCAAGTGCAGCCTTCGCTGCCAAACCAAGTTCCAGTCAGTAAATTAGGAAAAAAGAAAAGGAGTACTTGTGGCACCTTAGAGACTAACCAATTTATTTGAGCATAAGCTTTCGTGAGCTACAGCTCACTTCATCGGATGCAAACTGTGCATCCGATGAAGTGAGCTGTAGCTCACGAAAGCTTATGCTCAAATAAATTGGTTAGTCTCTAAGGTGCCACAAGTACTCCTTTTCTTTTTGCGAATACAGACTAACACGGCTATTACTCTAAATTAGGAAAGAAAGAGAGACATCAAGGTACTGACTTCATGTGGCTATTATCTGGGATTTACTGCTTCAGTTTCATTGTTGCTTCTCCATGGGGACTGTATTTTACATTAAATGTTTCTAGTTATTAACCCTTTGGAACCAGTGATGCCTGGAGCCATTGATAGGTTTAGGTTTGCATCAGGAAAATGCCCTGTAACTTGAGTATCTTAGCATTAACCAGCTGAGTTATGGCTAACGTACCAGGGGCGTGAAGCAAAAAAGTACTTCCAATGTTGCAACACGTATCCTCATACGTTCCCTTTGAAATGTTTGTTCCGAGGGAGTGCTGGCACTTCTACAGGAAATCACCAAATAATGGCTGGTTTTGTGTTCGGCAATAAAAGGGTTAAGAGGTGGAGTGAGATCACAGGATGCAGTCATCCATGATAGGAACAAAGTAGAATTTAAAGAGAGTCATTGGAAAGTGGCTCTCAAAATGAGAGGGAGGTACCTGAACAGATCCAGGGCCTTTAGTTGAGAATGTCAGTCCATGCAGTTAACCAAATACAGCTTTTCAGAAACTTCACTCATCATGTTTTTCTATGTAAAAGATAGATCCCCGTTAAATATTTGTTTCAAATTTGAGTCCCAGTGAAGCTTAATGAATTAAAACATTGGAATCTTGTGTATGCATATTGGTTTTGAAGAATAAATGTGTTAGAAGTATTTGCTCTTAATGCGGTTATGCATGTGATTGCATTTTAAATGATCCTCGTGAAATGGGCTTTGGTTTCTGGATTGTGCGTACACACCTTGCAGTTATTCATTGCTGGGTGTCAGGAGCTGTGCATTTGGATCCTGGAAAAAATGTTTTAAAGCTTCTAGTTAAAAAAAAGGCCAGTTTTATATTAAAGGCTTAGGTCAGAGTACACTGGAAGAGGCACAGTGCTCCAGTCAAATGTTTGCATGCCTGACTTATCAGTCTGATCCTTTCATGTAAGGCAGCCAGCTCCATATAAGAGCAGTAACAGAAGTGTTTGGAGAATTAGCTATTTCATGTCACCATCACTTCTTATAACCATAGAATAATTCTGCACGAGCGTATAGCTCTGGACTCTGTCTTCCAGCACTCCTGAGTTAATATTCCTGGCATAGTCCCACGATGTAGACAAGCTGCTGAACTTCAGTTGGGGAGGAAAAGATTTTTCTTTGAAAATGTGGCAAAGCAACAGAAGGCAGGCTGTCTCTACAGGCAGCATGTCACTGATTTTCTTCCCTTCGGAGATAAAGCAATTGTCTGATACCAGAGACCTTTTCCAAACCTTCCTCGAGTGCTTGCTTCTCAGGAGTTTTTGACACAAGTCTATCTGAAATGGAATGTTTAGACTTTGTCAATATCCATATCCTTGGGTACATGGTGGTTTTTTTCAAGCATACTTGAAAAAGAAAGAGAGGTTGTCTGCATTTATCTCCTGTTCCCTTCTGAGGGAGACGGTTGTGAGTACAGAGAAAGCACTATAATCTTTCCTGTTCTTCTACTTGTCAGCGTTTGACCTATGATCTGTTCTAGCTAGCAGCCCAAGGCCCTGTTTGAACAATGTATCCATCCCTGTTTTGGATTGTATTATTCATTATGTTGAAGCAGAGCTGGTTCTACCTCTCGGATTTTGCTCAGAATTTGCCTTTCATGTTCCAGCGTTTCCTGCACAGTGTGGCCTTGGTTGGCTGCCTTGTCTCATTGAGACTGAATGACACTATTGTGGAGGAAAGGAAATGAATACAGACTGCTAGGGTCTGCCTTATCAGCTAATAACAGGAGATTTGAGTCTTTGATAAGGGCACTTATCTCCTTGAAAAACGGGATTTTCCCTGCTGTTCTTCCTCCCAACGGCAAGGTTCCTTCCTTCATTTCCAAAACCCCTTTTTTGGTTGGAATGCTTTCCCCACAGGACTTGCAGACTAGGATTCTGCCAAATACGTGGGATGATCTCAGATAAACAGCTAACACATTAATCGTCCATTGCCTTTCTCTTGTTCCCTTGGTCTTTACAAATACAGTATGTTTCCCAGTGTCTAAAGTTTTGATCGTTTGACAAAACTCATATAGTGTAGAGCCCATCCCAATTCAACGCTGCCATGATAAGATTTGCTTTGATTTCTGTTATTGAGCATCTGACTGGGTCTTGGTATAAGTCACATAAGTGACTGGGTCTTGGCTATCTAGGTGGGGCTTCTCCATGGGATTTACAGATTTAACAGACTATGTGCCTGTGTCTGAGACATAATCTATGCCTGAGACCAGTAGATACTGGAAGTGCTCGTCACTGGAGACTTTTAAGAGCAGGTTAGACAAACACCTGTCAGGGATGGTCTAGATCAGGGGTCTCAAACATGCGGCCCGCAAGGTTATTTTCTGCAGCCCATCAGTTCCCCGCGGCCACCCCAGCATTTACCTAGAGCGGCTCTGGCCCAGTGCGCACCGGGGGCAGGGCAGGCTCCCTCCCTGCCTGCCTGCCCTGCCCCCGCGCCGTCCCGGCTGCTTCCCGGAGCGGTGCAGGGGCAGGGCAGGCAGGCAGGGCCCCTGCCCTGTCTCCGGTGCGCGGGGGGCTGGACCCACCCCCCAAATCGTTCCTGCAGCCGAACCCCCTGCCCTGAGCCCCCTGCCACACCCCGCACTCCTCATGCACCCCCTGGAGGTAGGGAGGGGGTGGAGTTGGGGTGGGGATTTCAGGGAAGGGGTTGGAATGGGGGAAGGGATGGGAAGAGGCGGGGCAGGGCCTCCCGGAAGGGGTGGGGCTGGGGCAGCGGGGGTGTGGGTGGTCAGTGGTGCGGCCCTCGGGCCAATGTACTAGTCCTCATGTGGCCCTCGTGGTCATTTGAGTTTGAGACCCCTGGTCTAGATAATACTTAGTCCTGCCATGAGTGCAGGGGACTGGACTAGACGGCCTCTCGAGGTCCCTTCCAGTCCTATGATTCTGTGATTATACTGGATATGGGCAGATGAAAGATTTAAACAAACTAACAAACAAACCTCCTTTAAAAAAAAATAAATAACTGCACCAGAAGAAGCGAAAGGAAAATGTTCTGCTTGCTCTCTGGAGAAGGTTGGGAACTGTAGTCTAAAGTGTATCCGTTAGCAGATGAGGCGGTGCTGCGTAAGGGAACTGAAGGTTATAAATCAATTCCCCCTTCTTGTTCAGATGTTTCAGAAGGAGCAAGTGGATCCCATTCAGGTAAAACTGCAACAAGTAAACGGACTGGGTCAGGGACTCATCCAGAGTGCAGGAAAAAATTGCGACGTACAGGGATTGGAACATGACATGGAGGAGATCAACGCCCGCTGGAACACTCTCAACAAAAAGGTAAGCACCGCTGGAGAGATGAGCCTTCGTTGCTTGATGCAGTAAGCCATTGTCTTGGCTCAGGTGAGCCAGCTGACATAAAGGGAACAGCATCTGGAGTTGAAGCAGAGCCGTTGATTCTGTAACAGTGCCAAAGACCGTGAGCAGTTGCTCTGTTGTCACCTAGTGTAACTTGAGGACGCTGCACCTCTAGTGATGTGTGTGTATGTACAATGCAGGTGGCACAGAGAATCACACAGCTACAAGAGGCCCTGTTGCATTGTGGGAAGTTTCAGGACGCTTTGGAGCCATTGTTGAGCTGGTTGGTAGACACAGAGGAGCTCATCTCCAATCAGAAGCCTCCCTCTGCTGAATACAAAGTGGTGAAAGCTCAGATCCAAGAGCAGAAGGTAAGTGACCTGGAGATAGTGAACGCCAAACCATATCCAGGAGGGAAGGATGTAGAGGCCACGAGCACGGTACGCTGCTCGTAGCCGAACAAGTGTGTCTGCTCCATCATTTTAAAAATAGAAATGGTAACTGTGATTTCATGTAATTCTGCTAGTTTATGGCAGCCATTCTGCAGCTGTGGCTTTCTCATGTTCTACCATTATACTGTATGGGTTCTGGTCTTGTTCCCCATGCCTGCCATCTTAACAGGCTAATAATGAGAGTTGTATAAAGGACAGGCAGATTGGCTCTCTAGCTCCAGTAGTATTTTGCTGTCATACTGTTGTTAGGGGGCTTATTCCTTCACCCACTTACTTCCCTGGTCCTTCTCGCATGAACAGAGAGCAACAATACCCAAAGTCCAAAGGTGCAAACAATTCGATGTTTATTGGGGTGAACTTCCAGCAAGCATGATTCCAGTTTCCTTCCTTAGTATCCTCCTTCCCAGCTCTGACACCACAGAGCCTTACACCTGTGTCCCTGTTCCCATTTTCCCCTTTAGCAAAACATGGTTCCAATTTCCTTACCCCCATTCTCTGTTCCCATCTCCCACACACACACGCCCACCCCCTCCCATCCACGCCCACTCACTTCCTCATTGACTACAGATTATATAGTAAAACTTGAGTTCTGCTTAGCTATACCTTAACCAATCATTTTCCTGAAATTTAACTAACCAATCCTAACATATTGTAACATGATTATGTAACCAATTATATCCCACCACCTTAATTAGTTTACACCCAGGAAAATTAATTATACAGCAGACAGGAACAATCACAGAACCAGACAGAGATTATACAGACAAACAATAGCAAAGTGGGAACTATAATGACAAAACAATACAGAAGTGAGGATTTCACATCCCAGTATTGATAAGTGAGTTCTTGTCAGACAGGATGCTGTTTCCTTTTACATTTTCTAGGCACTTCCCTTTCTCTGGAGGTGATAGGCATTATCAGGACAGGATTGTATTCCTAACAGCCCAATAGCACCTTCTTTCAATGTGACTAGTTTGGAATGTGAGGAGGTGACCGGTCGCTTCCTAGCTTATGGCTGCCTCTGCTGCTTAGCCAAAGGCCTTAGCCTAAGAACAGGGCCTCAGACTGTCATAGTAAGAGAAGGCCCTTACACCAGCAGACAGTGATTTTGATTCTTTCTTTTATACCTCTAGAACTAGCAAAGTGATAAGAATACACCTAAATTCTTAAAGTACAGGCCTTTGCAGACAGGCCTGAATATCTATATCCTAACAACTGTCTTGAAATTAGCTGCCTGTTTCTTTTTCTTCAACAACAGCACATTTGTTTTTGCTCATGCTGACAACTATTTTATATCCGGATCAAATAGATTTTGTAGTGTATGGTTTCGGTTTTGGAATTTGAACAAAATAAAAAAACAGAGAAGAGGGTTGGCCAAACACAAATTGGTCTTTAGGTAGGGTGACCGGCTGCAGTCCCGATTTTGGGGGCTTTGTCTTATATAGGCGCCTATTACCCCCCATCCCTTGTCCCGATTTTTCACACTTGCTAGCTGGTCACCCTATCTTTAGGTAACACATACAGGTTATGAATAAGACTTGTTAACGTATGGAACGTTCATAAATGTTAATAATGGTAAAACAAAGTTTAAAAAACCACAAAACTTCATCACATACAGTGAGGTTTTTTTTAATAGGAGATTCGAGCAAACGTTAAAACATAACGTTTGCAGTTTGGGGAGCAAGTTTCAAGTTCCTCTGTTGAATCAAGTGTGTTGGATTTGTTGGAGGCATTTTTATGGTCTTTTGAGTTTGGGAGGGCAAAAAAATCTTGTTGTTTTTGCTCAGCTGGGTTTGGATGCAGCCCAGTGTTTATTAATAGTTTTCAGACAGAATTAGAGGGTTGGTGTGTTTGGAGGCAGAAGTAGCTCTGCTGACTCAATTTGGTAACTTTTATCCCTCTTTGTTTTAATGTTTATGTAAAAGCTGCTCCAGCGTCTCTTGGATGATCGCAAGGCCACTGTCGAGATGATTCAGGCAGAGGGCGGAAGGATAGCGCAGTCGGCCGAGCCAACGGACCGAGAGAAGATTGTTTGCCAGCTGGAGAGTCTTGAAAATAGATGGGCAGGACTGCTTGGCAAGGCAGCAGCCAGGTAAGGAAGAGAAGTGGGAAAGAAGTGACTTCATTTTGTCTCAGCTTTGAAAGCGGAGAAATTCCTCTGTGCCCAGCATGAAACATGTTCTTTCCACCAATGTATCTGGTAGAATAGGCTGCCTGTTTAAGGGTGGAGGACAAGCATGAAACATATTGTCGCTGGAAAGCTTCTGAATTTCTTTTCTGCTCTAGACTAGATGATCACAGTGGTCCCTTCCAGCCTTAGAATCTGTATTTTGCTCGGTTATCCTACTTCATTGTAAAGTCATGTAAAAGGCCCAGAGTTTGCCTTAAACTGCTTATCAGTCTGGCAATGATCTGTTTCCTCGTCTTATTGACGCATTGGCAAAGTGTAGTGGCAATTTCTCCCATGTCCATTAATGATCAGTGTTTTGGAGTTGTTTACAGAGCTCACTGTCCTGGGTACTTTAGACTAAGACCAGTTTATTATTATTTGTTTGTATTACACTCTACACTTACAAGCTGCTTTCTGACTGATGGAAGCATTTGTGCATGTGTTTTTAAACTGTTTTCAGTGTGCGTTGGTTGGCCATCCAGCAGTCAGCTAATCAGATCTTTAGAATAGTTCTTGCTAGTATAGCACTTTGGGTTTGCAGCCAGTGTTAATCCACTGGACGCTGTTGTGGGCTGTTTGTAATCATCAGATAGCAACGCTTGGGAAGTTCAGTGAGATTCCTTTACGGGACTATCCTGGAAACAGCAAGTGTCAACCAGAAAACACGCCAAACTAAAATGTGTGTTGGGAGGGTGAAACAGATGGCACGGTTTTATAGTGCTGTGGAGATGCTTAAATGAAATTAATTCTCTTTGCGGTGCGGGTTTATTTTTATTCCTCCTAGTTTGACTTTCAGCTCCAGAGAACTGTGTGCACCTTTCTGCTGCACAAATTTCATTTACAAGATGCAGTTTGCTGCATGGTCTAGTTAGTATAATGATGTGTCGAGCCACCCATAAGGGCCAACCTCAGTTTACAGTATTTGAAATTCCAGCTGAATCAATAGGCCGCGGTCTCAAGGACTGTCAATCTGGAACCTTTCACCAGCACCTTACAAGCCTGACATTCAAGGATTCTAGGAATACCCCTTGTCATTTCGGGAGATTTCTATGACAGTGCTGTTGATGGCAGAAAATCTAATCGTGTAGAACGGAAGCCTTTTTTATTGACTTCAGTGGGAGTTGTCTTGGCCCCTTACACAACATCAGTGAAAAGGGCCTTGTTCTGCAGTTGCTAGGGAACGTGTGTGTTTCCATTTCCGGTTTGTCTGACAAGATGTTACACCTGGACTGAAGAGAGGTGTTTCTCTTCCTTGCACTCAGACCTCTAGTCACTGCAGCATGTTAAAAGCTTCATAGTGCAATAAAATCTTTATAGTTAAGGTGACCACTCAAACATTAAGTTGCTTAACTTTCCTGATTTTTTTTTAACAAAAGACCTAACGCCTAATTAGCAGCTTTGTGGTTATCTTGATGTAGGCAAAAACAACTGGAGGATATCCTGGTTCTGGCTAAACAATTCCATGAGACCACTGAGCCTATTTCAGACTGGCTATCTTTGACGGAGAAGAAACTGTCAAATTCTGAGCCCATTGGTACTCAGACAGCTAAAATCCAGCAGCAGATCACCCGTCACAAGGTAGGAAATGGTCCCCAAGCAAACACAAAACTGTCGATGGAAGACGCCGGCCATTGTTACACATAGATGTGCAGAAAGCTGTCTGCATGGTGGTGGGGGCAGCTGTTACAGGCTTTTGAAATAGAGAACGTGAGAAATCACAACATGGGTGGCCCATTGTTTGCTTCTGGCCATAATGTAACTATGTAACTGTTGTGTCTTTTACTCTTTGCAACAAACTTAAACCTTTTATTTGTTATAGTTTGTGCCCTTCTTGGTGGGTTTTGTCTTTACTTTGTTTGATCATGAATTAAATTCATTCTTTTAGTTTTTTTCCCCCATTTTATTCCATTTTCAATCATTTGTTTCTGTTGTCCATTTTGTCACCCTGGATTTTCAGGCACTAGAGGAAGACATAGAGAGTCGCGCGGCTGACGTGAATCAGGCAGTCAGTCTTGGGCAGTCTCTCACCTCCCTGAGTTGCGTAGCTGAACAGGGCTTGCTGGCAGAGAAGCTAGACTCGCTGCAGGCCCGGTACAGCGAGATTCAAGATCGGTGCTGCCGGAAGGCAGCCCTGCTTGATCAGGCGTTGTCCAACGCTAGGCTCTTTGGGGAGGATGAGGTGGAAGTGCTCAACTGGCTGGCCGAGGTTGAGGACAAGCTCAGCTTGGTATTCGTAAAGGATTATAAACGGGACGTCCTGCAAAAGCAGCATGCCGACCAGCTGGTATTGCCATTTTCCATTTTTTCATATTTATTTGTTTGTTTGTTTATTTATTTAGCTATAGAGCAACTGTTTTGATCCATTTTTGTTTCTGTTTGACTCTAATTTTAACCAACATCAAAACAAGCCTCTCTTTTCTCAGGTTGGAGAAAATAAACTTATTTCATTTATTAAAAACAACTCTCCTCCCCTCAAAACCCTCCTACCCACCCCCTCCCCCCCAAAAAATAAAAAAGGTGTCCTGGTGTCCCATAGACTATAAATTATTCAGACGTTTTGCATCCAACTCCTGGGCTAAGTAAACGAGACCTGCCAGGACTTTTCTGTAGAGCTTCCAGTCTTTCTCCCTGCGATAAGTGAATTTAAAGAGCATGGGAATGTGCCATAGTCCAGCATTGAACACCTCTTCTGAGAGGCAAGGTCTGTTTCCGTTCATTCGTAGGCTCTGTAGTGTAGACATAGGCCATATCAGCATAACCCTCCAGTATAGATGCAGCATATGCTGACAGGGTTTTGTCTGCCAGCGTAGGAACACCATCTCCCCGAATTACATTACCATGCTGACAGAAGCACTCGTCTGTTGGCATAGCTGCGTCTACACTAGGGGGTTTGTCAGGCATAGCTATGTTGCGGGGGGGTGTGGTTTTTTTCCCAGACTCCTGGCCAACATACCTAGGCCAGGTTAAGTTTTTAAGCATACACCAGTCTTTGCACAGTAAATTTAGTCTTTGGTTAATTTCTAATACAAGAGAGGATGCTTCATTAATACAGATCCAAAGGCGGAGGATGGTAAAGAACTGTGCTTTGCCCTGAGTTACAAGACCTTAAGCCTGTCAGGGAAGTGTAGTGGTGGGGGAGCAGGAAGGACATGCAACCTACCTGGTTCTGATCCATGGGGAATACAGAGAAAGAGAAAGTTATGCTTTCCCTGGGGTCCGTCTCCTCTCTCTCCTGCACTCGGTCACCTGCGCAGCTGAAGGGCCTCTTCTTGGAGAGGGTAACTGCCGTTGGTTCTTTCCATTCAGGCCCTGAACGAGGAGATTGTGAACAGAAAGAAGAATGTGGACCAAGCCATTAAAAACGGGCAAGCACTTCTGAAACAAACCACAGGTACTGGAAGAGATGAACAGACTGCAACGCCTGGTCTGATAAAGGCACTTCCCCGCAGCCAAGCTTTGGCCTAGCTGAGAAGCCTGGTTGTTCTTGATTGCAATAATTGGTTCAGAGTAGGCTGTTGATGTTGGCTTCTTTTAAGACGCTGCCGAGCCGGATGGTGTTCCACACACATTCATTCTGTGTGGTAGGCCATAAGTTAGTATTTAATATGTTTGTTATGGTGGTGCCTAAGGGTCAACCCACTGTGCTAGGCACTGAACAAACACAGAGCAGTAGACGTGCCCTCCCCTTGAACACGCCGACGGCTGTCGAGCAGAAGTTCCCAAATAGAGTTCTGGGTGGTTCACCTTTTGGTGATCTCCACAGACCTGGCTTGCAACCCAGCACAGGCTCTACGCCTTCTTTCCAGCTGCTAAATCACATTAAAAGAGGCTAAAAATACACCAAGCATTTTCCTAATATTACTTTCTAAGTAAGCCATTGCTGCAGTTGCCATGTGGATGTCATCCGTTCGTGAGTGGGAGGAGAGGTGGTGCTTAAGGCACTCTGTTTGCCAAGAGGTAGTCTGCATTATGAACAAATGTTCTAGAAAAGTTGATATAACAAAAAACCAGCTCCTCTGTTTCCTGTCCTCTCAGAAATGACTCCCTCTTTCTCAGAGGTGTCACGCATTAGTCAAGAACAAAGTACTGGTAAGGTCAGGGTTTTATTGGAACCGCAAGCAAAAAAGACTTCGTTGCAGGTTTCATTTCAATGGTGGGAAGAAGGAGGAATTTTCCCTGGCTGGAAGGAAAATATCAGTTGCAAAATTAGCTCCATGGTTGTGAAAACGGCTTCTTGCTTACATTGACTTGACGAAAAGGGACTCTGAAAGTAGCCATTTAAATCAGAAAGCAGGAAAACAGGCTACTTTAAAAGAAAACCAACCTGGGACATGCATAACTAACTGTGTCCCCATCTCTCAGGGGAAGAGGTGTTGCTAATCCAGGAGAAGCTGGATGGCATCAAGACTCGTTACTCGGACATCACAGCCACTAGCTCTAAGGCTCTCAGGACGTTGGAGCAGGCTCGGCAGCTGGCCACCAAGTTCCAGTCCACGCATGAGGAACTGACCAGCTGGATGAGTGAGGTGGAGGAGGAGCTGATGTCCAGTGGGGGGCAGTCGCCTGTTGGAGAGCAGATTCCCCAATTCCAGCAAAGGCAGAAGGTCAGAACTTTTGAAATACTGAGCTCAATGTCAAAAGCTGGGAATGCACCAGAGCCAGAGAGCTGTGGGAGCTTGTGCACTGCATTGAGAATGCACTGCAGAGGTGGTGCCTCATTGGCTTCTTCAAGCGACATATTGTTGCTGCTATTCTCTTTGAGAGAGGATTTGCTCTTAAGAGCGCAACGCCTAGAAGCAGGGGGTAACGGAAGGGAAAATATCTGTTCGGTCCGTGACGAGGGCTCGTCGGCACTACGGGAATACAAATAATAGCAACAATGTTTCGCTTTAAGAAGCCAATGAGGCACCATCCTTTTCCGGCTTATGGGAGGCTGCAACTCAGAAATCTTAAAGATCAGTTAATACATTAAAAATATCTTAACAAAGCAGAAGGTAACAGGCTGCCTGTAATCTCCTCACTTCTAGCCTCTCTATCACCCACATCAGGACACGCCCCCCCATAGAAAATACAGCTGTCAAGTTCATCTTCCCTGCCCTCACTTTGACCCCATTGCTCTCCCTTTGAATCCTTCTGATTGACTGATTCCCCAGTGTTCACCCCATCAAATTCAAGCTACAAGTCCTTGCCTTCAGTGCCCTTCGCAGCTGCCCCTCCCTGCTCATCCACGCTTGTCTCTTATCGTGTTGTCCCTGCCAGTTTCCCCCAAGGATGCCAGCCTTTCGCTGAAAACGCCCTTTCAAATTACTTGGACCCATCAAGACGTGCACCTAGCTATTGCATGTATCTGCCTTCTTACGAATGCTGCCTTATCCTCCTTTCCCCCTGTGGGTTCAAACAGCACCTGGCAAACGGGCAGTTCTGCTAAACAATAACCTGGTGAACAGCTCCACTGGGGATCTTGTACCGGTGAAAAGAATGAAGGGAACTTGGCCACAAGACCATTACGATTCAAATGTAGGAACAGCCTCTTGCCAACTATGTATCGGGGATGTTAACTGAGATGTACTGTATATGCTCTCGCTCTGTGTCTTCCTCAGGAGCTTAAGAAGGAGGTTATGGAGCACAGGCTTGTTCTGGATACTGTGAATGAGGTGAGCCGCGCCCTCTTGGGACTGGTGCCTTGGCGAGCCCGTGAAGGGCTGGACAAACTCGTGTCAGATACCAACGAGCAGTACAAGATGGTCAGTGACACTGTCCGGCAGAGAGTGGAAGAGATTGATGCTGCTATACAAAGGTCACAACAGGTAACCTTATAGTCTCTTGTGGCTCACTCAGGAGGGGGTTTGGCGGGGCTGCATGCCAGCTGATTCACCACGGCTTCCCTCTAAGTAGCAGCGTAACTTGAGCTATAGACGTGAGAATTGCATGATGGGGAAGCACCAGCTAATGCTGAGAAATGAACAGATTTGGGAGTTTGTGTGGTAGAACTGGCGACAGAGTCTAGCTGGTTTCTGAACAGGCTGCCTTCATAATGGTTTTGGTGATAGTTCGGTGACTCTTAGAGAAGTTCTGTTTTAACTTAATGCTCCTGGCTTTTGGGTTGCGGCACGAGTGGATTGTGTCTAAAACTGATGACGGGCGACTCTCAGGCCCAGAAATGTAATCCATAATTCTGACAGCCCGGGGATTTATTCCAGAATAAGAATCTTTCTAACACCTTATTCTTTGGGGATTGAGGACAGTGAGGAGCTAAACTTTTCGCCAGTAGCTTTGCGCCCAGGTAGCACAAGCAGAACTCAGCCAGACAAACCTGCGGTGTGAAAGAGCAGTCAGAAAGGGCATTTAAGGGGCTTGCTTCATTATACTCTGTAGCGCTAAACTTGCAAGTTGCAGTGCTGCTCTGTGCTTTAAAACCTGCTAAAGAAGCCAGTACCCTCTTCCAGGCAACGATGTGTTAATTATGTCACCCGATGGCGGCTATTCGTCAAACACCCAGCGTGTAATGGACTATGCTGACCAACATTTTGGACTATGGTTAGCGAAGTCTGCTTTAAATCCCATGAGTATTCAGATATGTGTCTGTTTAGCTCTTTCCACTGCTGGCCTGTTTCGTAGGAGTCCTGCGGATAAAACCCAGGGCTGTTTTTATTTCTCTTGCAGAAGGGGGTACTGTCTCTAAATGTTTGCTAAAAGAGGGGGAAATGTAGCTTGTGTTTCACTTTCACTGTGTAAAAAAGTGTGTGTTCTCTGCTGGGGTCTCCACAGAGCAAAAGCAGATAGCTGTTGAAAGGGATGGCGTCCCTTTAGGACAGCTGTCTGCTGCTGCATAGGTAGGTTTGGAAGGATTCGGTTTTTATTGGTAAATGTCAGAAAACTTCCATTTCACCCTGCGCACAAACTGGTGAAGAATATTTCCATCCATGAGCATCAAAATTTAAGATAAGCAAAGGAAGAAAAAATCTGCTTAGGAATTTATCAGAGGCAGATTTAAGGCTGTTTACTTTGTCTGTATTTGATGTTGACAGTTTGTGTTTTAAGTTTTAAATCTTTCACTTTATGCATCTCAACTTCCACGGGTCATTACGTAATTATTGCATGACCCTTTCGCCATAATTGCTTAAAAATAAACATAGATGTTATCCCTCAAAATTATTAAAAAAATGAATTCTGCTAAGCCTCGTCCTAGGCATCTCTCTGTGGAAGCGTTACCTCAGGATTGTTGAGCAATTATTGCCACATTACTCAGAGTAGAACTGCAATTGTTTTCAATTTTGGGGGGGAAGCTTTTTAAAAAAAACGACAACAACCTGGTAATTTTCCTCAAATCAAATGTGGGAATAAGACCTACTGGTGTGTGTTGGCGTTAAGGTTATGTTGTTTTTCCATGTCTTTCTTTGTACGTATGTGACTGCATCTCATTGTTTGGCTGTCTCTTCCTTGGGGTTGCTTTGTCCAGCATCAGGCCTGCTCGGTCTGTGCCTGTTACCTTTGCACATGGCTGTGCATTTCTCTTTTTCCAGTTGTGAGTCCACCTTGCTGTTTGTAGTATGGAGAAATGTATCTATGAGACCACTGTCCTTGCTTCAGAGGATGTCTCTCTCTCTGTGTGTGTTGCTGTTGCTGTCGTGTTGGTTTGTGCATCTGTGTAAATGCTGTCCTTGCTCTGTGTGTGTCGCTAACTTGTTGCGCTCGGTCTCCTCTCCCTATCCGCTAGTATGAGCAAGCTGCTGATGCAGAATTAGCCTGGGTTGCTGAGACCAAACGGAAATTGATGGCACTTGGTCCAATTCGTCTGGAGCAAGACCAGACAACAGCCCAGCTGCAGGTCCAAAAGGTACGTGCAATATGCCTGCACTACTTTTGCTTGTTGGGTGAAAGGATGGGCAAGACCTTACTCATTGTCTGCAGCAGCGGGGAGAAGAAAATTGCTCCTTGAATAGAGGTGGTGAGTGAAATGGAACAGCTAATTGGTATGTCAGGGTGATATTAATTCATTTGCCTGGAGTAGGGCAAATCATTGATCATGTAGGAGAGGAAGTTGGTAATTTATTAGCTAGGATTGAGCTGGGGGTGGCTGTGATGAGCTAGAGTAGGACAGGTGAAGCTCAGTCATGGGGGTGAGTCATTTGGGTGAAGGGATGGAGAGTTTATTGGTTAGGGTACAAGCACGATCTTTCTCTAGGGAGGCACGTTAGTTTTATAGAGCTGAGAATGGACCTATCCAGAGAATAGCAATTCAGCTGGGTTTTTAAGTAATAGAGACACTGAGGTGGTCAGTTAAGAATGATCCCTCCAGGACAAGATATACCTGAATTTTCGAGATACCACAAGACCTGCAGGTTTAAAATGTGGCTGAATTAGACAGACAAACAACTCTTCATATAAAGGTATCTAGCCCTCTAACTGCAGGCCTGCCAGCACTCCAGCTCCACTTTAGGCTAATTTCCAGTTGTTTAGACATCCATGTTTTTAGATGTCTTAGAAGCTATGATATTCCACACATTTTCTTCACGGGTTTATTAGCTTCCCTTGTCACCCACCTTAAATCATATCTGTAATTAGTTTGTGTAGGTGTATGTAGCCCAGTTTCCATCCCCTTCCACTGTTTTGCTAGCAAACATTTTCTGACCTTAACACGGAATAGGTTTTTTTTCCTTTTGCACGTTCTCGGATCTAGCTTAGCCTCAGGGAGTGACTTTCTGTGAAACAGTGATGTTCAGAGTCCAGATGGTATTGCATTAATAGCAGTTATTACTGGAATTGATACCATGTACTGTCAATTTTACATGGTCAGTCTGGTGCCAGCTCACACCCCTGAGCTGTGAGTTCAGAGTGTTTAGACATCTTAGTAACCGCTTGGTTTTGGGTGCCCAATGTTAAAAATCATGGTTAGATCCTGGTGGCTTCTAGGCTTCTGTCAACACACAAGTCAGTTTGAGGCTTCTAGCATAGACATAACCACCTGGGCAGTCTAAGTCCGAATGTCATGAAAAACTGCAAAGTTAATGCCATTAGAGAAGAGTGAACTTCAAATAGTGAGGCTACCTGTACATGCTTTAGATCTCCGTATCACTGGCTGCTCTCTTCAGTGGAAACTCATCTTTGGTGTCCTTTTTTCCTTCCTGGTGGCCAAAATTGGGACAAAAATGTACTGGATTTTGTATCGTTGTTAAGAGCTGACCACTACAACACAATTGAGGCCAAACAAAGAGTGCAAAGGAAAAAAGACTTGATTGATAAATAAGCTAATAACAGCTGTCGCAGGTGTAGCTTGAAATAAAGAGTTTTGTATCCTTTCCCAGACTTGACAGCAAGAGAAATAGAAAGTCTCATCGGCTTTTGCAAAAAAAGGAAAGAAAAAAGAATCCGTGTTATCATAAAGAGAGGACTGTCACATGTGAAGTTAAATTGAGCTCAGCTTGGCTTTCCGCTGTTGTGGGTCTATTGTTAATCATATGGCCCTTCGGAATATAAATTATAGTTGTCCTACAGCACCTTTCATCAACAGTCTTGTCTCAAAGTGCTTTACTTGTATGAAATGTAATTCAGCCTCACAACACCCCTGTGAAGTGGATCAGTGGTCGTATCTTATGGCAGGTGGGGAAACTGAGGGACAGAGCTGGGAAAGTGACTTGCCTAGAGTCATACCCGAAAAAGTGGCAGAACTCGGAATAGTTCCCTGACTCTTCTGTCGAGTGCAAAGGTCAGCCTATTGCGATGGGTTCTGTCGCCCCCTTGGAGTTTCTGTGTAAGGTGTGAGGCGCGGCTGGGTTCATGGGCAGTAAAAATGAACTTGATGCTCCAAGTCTGAACCAGTCTCTAATTTCACTTGGCTTTTCCCAGGCTTCTGAAAGAGATGATAATTTATTAAGAGAGAAATTCCAAAACACAGTTGAGAAGAAAACGCAGTAATCTGCAGGTGAAGTCAGATTACGAGGATGTCACAGGATATTTGATTGAGTGTTTACAGTCTCTGATTTACTCGACCACCTGGTGGTCATTTTCACCAGTCATCTGGCCACTTTGGCAGAGTTTCTGAACTCCATTCCCCCCCAGTACAAGCACTGTGGGAAGACAAGAAGTTTTGTGGCTTGGAAATCATTCTGAACATTTCCTTCCTACAGGCTTTCTCCATAGACATCATTCGACACAAAGATTCTATGGATGAGCTGTTCAGCCAGCGTAATGAGATCTTTGGAACATGTGGAGAAGAACAGAAAGCTATGCTACAGGTAAATCTGTGTCTTTGATACATGTAGACCTCATGAGAGAGAGTCTTACACAGCAGAGCTCCTCCTGGCAAGTAATGGATTAAATACGGGAGGGAGAAAAGTAGAGTGCACATTTCCTGCATCTGTCTGTTTCCTTGTATCTTTCTCCTTGATTTAAAATTATTCCATCTCTAATTGTGCCAATCAGTAATACCCACAGGAGTCGTTTCCCATTTATTAACTTTTTAGTTTTGTTGCAGTGTTTATAAAGGCAAAATTGTAGGGATCTCAGATACCATTTTGGTTGGCGTTACAGTGTGCAGACGTGGGACTCCATCGTTTCCGTTCACGGCATGCAGCCGGCTCGTTTTCTCTGCCCTTGCATCTGTCACCAACTCCACACCCTCCTCCTATTCCCTCTAGGAGAAAACGGAGTCTCTTGTGGAGCAGTACGATGCTGTTAGCCAACTCAACTCCGAGCGCTACGCGTGCTTAGAGCGCGCGCAGGCCTTGGTGAGCCAGTTCTGGGAGACGTATGAAGAGCTCAACCCGTGGACTGAAGAAATACAGGCGCTTCTAGCACAGTTACCCCCTCCAGCTATTGATCATGAGCAGCTCAAACAGCAGCAAGAGGACATGAGGGTAAGGGGGAGAGGTTTTTGTTTGTATCATTTGCACCAGGTAGAACTGATTCCGCCCTCTGTATAAAATGGAGGCTTCACGGTGAAAGGGCCGATGAATAAGGCTATGATTTTGTGACGGGTATTTTAAGTCCCGGACAGGTCGTGGGCAATAACCAAACATTCACGGAAGCCAATGACCTGTCCCTGACTTATTAAAAATAACTGTGACGAAATGGAGAGAGAGAGGCGGGTACAGCACCCACTGCTGCTGCAGGGTTCCCCCCACCCACAGTGGCTGAGAGAACGGGGTCCCCCCACCGCCGGCAGCAGCTTGGAGCTGCAGGGTCACCTGTGCTGGCTGGGAGCTGCGGGGTCCACCTGCAATAGCAGCTGGTGGGGGGCACCCCCGCTGGCAGCAGCTGGGAGCTGCAGGGGTCCCCGCTGCTTGCAGTGGCTGGGGGAGTTGCAGGGAGGCTCCTCCAGCTGACAGCTCCAACTCCACTGCATTGGGGCTGAAGCGAAAACGTCACGGAGGTCTCTGGAAGTCACAGATTCTGTGAATTCCATGGCCTCCGTAACAAAACCTTAGCCTTACCCACGAGTGTAGTTTGCAGACCAGTAGGTGGCAGGCAGCTATCTAAGTGCTCCACTTTTTGAAGTTTCCACCTGTCTGTCACAATGACATCTGTAGAAATCTAATCCAGCTCAGGTGTCACACCCCTAAGAGTTTGTATTTTAAATAGAAATTTTGAATGTAAACCCAGGGGAGATGGATCGTCTTTGTATTTGTCCTCTGGGTGTAATGATGCCATAGGGTGTGTGTGCGTTCTGCTTAAAAGAACAGATGGGCAAAGAAAGAGCAGCTCTTTATCAGAATTATCACCTGGAGGGTGTGGGAATATCAGCTTCTTGGGCAGGGGGTTGAAGGTGGGGAAATACTGCTGAGGTCAGTGGGGAAGCCTTCCCGTAGCAGGCTGAACAAAGATCAAGCATGATGACTGACTACAATGGGGATTGGCACGTTAGAAATACCCAGGCACCATGTAGCTGACCCATGCTGGGCCAAGAGATGCCCAGGAAATCGATGGCGTGAAGTAAATACGCTGTGAATTTGAATACACATCTATTTTTTCCATCCTATAGCAACTAAGAGAGTCTATAGCTGAACATAAGCCTCATATTGACAAGCTGCTGAAAATTGGACCGCAGCTGAAGGAGCTCAACCCTGAGGAAGGGGCGATGGTACAGGAGAAATATTTGACCACAGAGGCCATGTATGCCAGAATCAAAGAGGAGGTGCGCCAGCGAGCTCTGGCACTAGATGAGGCTGTTTCACAATCCACTCAGGTATGTTTCTCCTTGCGCACAAAGAAGCTGCAGTTTTGTGTTCGTGTTTATCACAGCTCCCTGGGGAAGGCGGGCTCTGAAATTTACTTCTGTACCGTTGCTTACAACTAAATGCCCATTACTGTTCAGATCTGTTCTAGGAAGCCATTTGCTGGCAGGCTGGTGCGTGGTGGGTTGATCTGCATAGTGCTTGCCTGTCCAGGGGCGTCTGGGAAGGCTGGTGCTGATAGATTTGCAAAAGCTGTACAGAAAGAGATTGAATCCTGATGTAAACAGGGTAATAAATGTTTACAGACTTAATAGTGTTCCTCATTAAAAGGGCTTTTTGGCATCTGCCCATGATGGACGGGTCTGGCAAGACTGTGAGTAGCGCTTAGAGAACTGGATCTTGTTCCTGATAAGCAGGAAACTACTGTACGTATAATGAACAACTACAAGATCATTTACATAGGAGAGGTAATCATCTTCCCTCGTATATAGGCTCTGTGGAGGAGTCCTAAAAGGGAAGAACTATGTGAAAGGAAGGGCAGAGATTGTACAAATTGAAGTGAAGAAAGGATGTGAAGAACTTTTGTTGCATGCAACGGGGATTAGCGTTTGTAGCTATGTTTCACTTCAGCTAATATTTACTGTAGCAGTTTTGTCGTCACGTCTGGGTTATTTATTCCTACGTTGTTTAGTCACTTCTCTTGGTTTGCACTTGTATTAACTCCAAGTTTTTCCCCCCCACACACACTCCTTCCGTCTCATCTCTCACTCACATTGTGGAATGTGTTATCTTTGTGTGTTGCTGCCTGTTCCTGTCTTCCCCACCTGGTCCCATTTCATTGTTGTGTTGACTGCGCCCCACCATTGCAGATCTCAGAGGTAAGCCTCACCACGTTCGCCGTTCGTTTACATTCTCATTCTTTGGGCTAGATGAGTCTTAATTCATTTGATACCCAGATTCCTACTGTATTATATCTCTGTATGCGGTTCAATGGAACCTGCTAAGAACAAACTCAGACACAGGGAAATTCCATTTCGGTTGAAGAATTAAAGTCCTTAACTCTTTCGTTTTGTTGCAATGTGCAAATTGAAGTTCCACTTTGGTAGTGAGCTTCTGCTTAGAAATTCAAGTGTTCTGTAGGGAAAAAAACATTTTACTGCTATAAAAGAGATCTACGCTGAAGCATATTCTGCCTTAGCGAGAGGGACTGGTTGGTTCATCCAAGTTTGTTAGTTTTAAGACAGTCTAGTGACGATAGAGTTTGCACCTAGGACCTATTTCCTTCTTTTTCGCTGCCGTTATAATGTGAAACTCAGTGGAAACAAGAGGCTCTCCTATTGTGCGAGAGTAGCAGGTCCAGTTCCATGGGCAGACATCTAGTTAGAATAAATTTCCCTTATTGCCCTTCATTCTGTCTTGTAAATACTAGATTATCTTTAACGCTAACTTTAACAATGCCAAATCTCCTTCCTTTATCAGTAAGATCAGCCAAAGCAACAGCAGAAACCTGAAGCCAAAGCAACACAGCGTCCCATTCTCTCTTCTTTCCTATACACACATGCTTTCCACCCGGTGGTTGCAGTCGGGTTGGGAGTTGAGGTGGTTTCTATGCCAGGCTCCCCTGAGCTGAGGCCCCTGCGTCGCCAAACACATGCAGGTTACAGCTAATGTGCTGGCACATGGATCAGGACTAGCGTGACTGAGTTTTCCTATGCCCATCCTGTGGCACTGCCCTTTGGAGGGTAGGGGATGTCAATCAAACTTGAATTCTGTGGGTTTGGGTACAATAACAAGCTGCTGCTGCATTTGGTTCACTGTTTCCTGTGCCCTCTCTGTAGGCTTAGCTAACTGCAATCTGGTTAACTCCTGCAACCGCTGCAGAATGCAGTTGTTAGTGACAAAACCAGTGACAGACATCAAATTGGAGGCTGCAGGTGTAATGGGCATTCTAGGGAAGATGAATTCTCTTTAAGAAAAGAGAGCAGTTTGCATGCTCTGAACATTATGCCGCGTACATTGGAGTAATTCAGTACCGTACAGTCCTCTAACCTGCCTGATGGACTTGCCTTTGTTCAGTTCCACGATAAGATCGAGCCTATGCTGGAGACGCTGGAGAACCTTTCCTCCCGCCTGCGCATGCCGCCCGTGATCCCAGCCGAAGTTGATAAAATCAGGGAGTGCATCAGTGAAAACAAAAATTCCACCATGGAGCTGGAAAAACTGCAGCCAACCTTCGAGGCGCTGAAACGCCGTGGGGAAGAGCTGATCGGGCGATCGCAGGGGGCAGACAAGGACCTAGCAGCCAAAGGTACCACACAGAAGTGCCGGAGACATCTCACGTCTGCTCAGAGAGGCAGTTTGTTATATTTAGCGTATCTAGGATGGCAAGTTTCTCATATAATTAAAATGTATCTTGTTTATCGGGGGACTGGTATTGACAGAGCAATAAGGAGCATTTGACTGCTCAGTGATAGGTCCAAATCCAGCCCCGTTCAGAGGGAACTGCAGACTGTTACCTCGTGGCAGCTCTCAGGGGGGTCTATTCCCAGTGACTTGGTTTCAGTTCAGGCCCTGAAGGGGGGGGCGGAAATGTCCACATCACAAAATCACCAATGTGATTGGCACCTTTGTTGGCAGTCTTGGGCACAAGCTCATGGACTGAATGAGCAGAGGGAGGTGGTCAGGTGTGGGGTGGGCAAGTGGGCAGGTTTGTAACTGTTCTCTGGATAAATAAAGACTGTATTTCTGTATCTTGGTGTTTGTCACATATTCATCCCGCTTCTTTCTACATTCAGATTTCTGGCACTCTTGGCCACTTTAATTCTTATTTGAAGGTTCCCTCAGGTTAAGTTTACACGGCAAAAAGGCCCCCGCGGCACAAGTCTTGGAGACCAGGTCTTCAGGTTCAGGTTCAAGCTACGGTGCTAAATATAGCCCTGCAAACGCAGGGGGTTCGGCTGGCGCTCAGGCTCTGAAACCCACCCCCATCTTCAGCCAGCCTGAGCCTGCAAATCTCCACGGCTGTGAGTGTCCCCATCGTCCAAAGCCTGAGTCTGCAGATCTGGGCTCTGAGACTCAGTGCTGCAGGTTATGGAGGGGTTTTTTTTTTGCTGTGTAGACAAACCCGTAAACCTTTCTCATCATCACGTTTGTATGCAGATGCTTTGATTGGTAACTGGAGATTGCGGGTCAGAACAGGTGAAAAATAAAGAGTCCTGACTTGTTTTGTCCCCCCCCCCCCCCCCTCCAGAAATCCAGGATAAGCTGAATCAGATGGTGTTTTTCTGGGAAGACATCAAGGCTCAGGCAGAGGGACGTGAAAGCAAGTTCCTTGATGTCCTGGAGCTGGCAGAGAAATTCTGGTACGAAATGGCAACCCTCCTGACTACTGTCAAAGAGACGCAGGATATTGTTCACGACCTGGAGAGCCCAGGCATTGACCCATCAATCATCAAGCAGCAGGTGGAGGCGGCAGAGGTAAGGACTGTGGACATGTCATTCCACATCGGCCCTGTCTGTGCTACAGCTTGTAACCACATTTGGGTCTCAAATGCAGATACGGCCAAATGTTGTTGTACCCCAGTTTTGTGAGCACCCAACATGGTTACAAATCATGCTCTCATTTTATTTAGAAACCACGGGAGAGCCATGGTTTGGGGGCGCGGAATTTCAGGATATTGTTTCGTTTCAAGTGGAAAAAACAACAGCCTGTACCAGAGCCTGAAACGGTGCTAAAATCGTCTTAGCTGTAACTACGCTGGGGAAACGCTTGTCAAGCAAGCGTTCAGAGCTGTCCGCTGCCCTGTTTAGAGCATAATTGTTACCATGGTTCTGCTCCCAATGTGGGCTGGATCTGTCCAGATTGTGAGATGCAGAGTACATTCCAGTTAGACCTAAGGCTACTGTAGAATAAAACGATAATAGTGGATGGAAGCAACCCTCATCTCTATTTGAAATCGCGTGGTAGAGTCCGCTTTGGTTGTTTGCATAGTTGACTTTAGTTTGACTCAGGGTTTTTTTTTTTTTTTTTTTTAATATGTATACATCTCACCCCGGTTTACTTGTACGTGCCACTCCCATTTTATAACTAGTCTGACTTTGGTTTAGACATACTGGCTCTCTGACAACGCGTTTAATTCCTGGTTTCGTAAAACTCTCTGAAAACTATATAACTTGCAGATGGGGGTCACCATCTTTCCAGTTCAGACAAATGCAGATGCGGTTTTTACCTCGTTATTCCCATCTGCTTGCAAATGGTGATGGCATCCCATGCATCGGACAATGGAAGAAGTGTGGATTGGACTCAGTTACCTGAAAACACATACCTGCTTCTTAATGTGATGCTCACCTGTTGGGTTGAGGGCTCATTGATCTCAGTCTTCAACCAGAATGCAAAACATTAGCTAGCCGGTGTAATCTCCATACTCTAGCTCCCACTGCATGCACCGTCAAATGGAGTTTTGGAATAGCATTTACTAAACAAGCCTATTTTTTAATTTATCACCCTCTCTGAATTTAGACTATCAAAGAGGAAACTGATGGCGTGCATGAAGAACTGGAGTTTATTCGTGTGCTTGGAGCTGAATTAATTATGGCCTGTGGTGAAACTGAGAAACCAGAAGTGAAGAAAAGCATTGACGAGGTAGGAAAACCAGCAGCTCAGAGGTGGGGTACAAGCCATGTGAAGGGCAGTGTTGGTTCAGATGGAATCGTCTACTGAATTTGGGGGCAATCCTGTGTTTTGCAGATGAACAATGCATGGGAAAACCTAAGCAAAACCTGGAAGGAGAGGCTAGAGAAACTCGAGGACGCTATGCAGTCTGCTGTGCAGTATCAGGATACGCTACAGGTGAGGCAGCTGTCGGTGGTTACTTGTATTGTGTGGACCAGCAGCCCATTGTGCTTGGCGCTGCATGAGCAGAGAACAAAAAGATAGTCACTGCCCCCAAAGAGCTGACAATCTAAGGTAGGCCCTGGGTACAATGACCCGCTGAATGCAGTCCATTCAATCAGCATTTCTTCTGCTTCTCTGGTGACAATTTGAAATTGACCCGGCCTGCGTTCACCCTCTCAAATACACCCCTCTTTGGGGTGGGGGCGGCAAGGGATGGAGGAAATGGGCCTGATCCTAGTCCGCTGCTTATGCTGCGGTCGGTGGAAGGAAGGAGATCACTAAGCAGTGTGCATGAAAACTACCCATCTGTTTGCCTGGAAAGAGAAGTTCTGTTGATTGGTCCAAGGATGGCACCGTCTGCCCCCAAGCTCTGCTGATGGCCTGTGGAGTTGGGTGTGCTTTCCTTGTCCAATGATCATGGAGGTCTGGTTTTCCTAGTTGTGTATGTGTTCCTCTTAGGCAATGTTTGATTGGCTGGATAACACCGTGATTAAGCTGTGCAACATGCCACCAGTCGGCACTGACCTCAACACTGTTAAGGAGCAGCTGGATGAGATGAAGGTAAGCGTGCTGCATTAGACACGGTTCTCCAGGGCTTGTTCTGTGTTGGAGGCAGAGTTCTGCAGTTTGTTTGTGTTTTTTTTTGTTTTCCCCTCCACGCTTTGGCAGGAGTTTAAAATGGAGGTTTACCAGCAGCAGATTGAAATGGAGAAGCTTAATCACCAAGGCGAACTGATGCTAAAAAAAGCGACGGATGAGACAGACAGAGACATCATCAGGGAACCGCTGACAGAGCTGAAACATCTCTGGGAGAACTTGGGCGAGAAGATTGCTCACAGACAGGTATGGTGAAGGAGAGCTGCCAAAACCCAGGGCTGAAAATAAACCTGTAAGTCGTCAGCATCCTCCTCCTCTTCCTGCTCCCTCCTGATTAACGTTTTTCTTTGCTACCTTTGAACAGCACAAGTTAGAAACTGCTCTGCTGGCACTTGGTCAGTTCCAGCATGCGTTAGCAGAACTGATGGCCTGGCTGACCCATACAGAAGAGTTGTTAGATGCACAAAGACCAATCAATGGCGACCCAAGGGTCATTGAAGTAGAACTTGCCAAACACCATGTACGTACTCTGTGTTCTGCCTTTTTGTCTGGCCTTAAAGGGGACAATGGCTCCCTGGAAGTTATTTGCATTGATTTGTTTCCTTGGGATAGGGTTGGAGTTAACAAAACATTGTAGAGGCAAGTGTCTAACGTGACCCAATCCACCCTGTGCAGGTGCTGAAGAACGATGTGTTGGCTCACCAAGCAACTGTGGAGACAGTCAATAAAGCCGGCAATGAGCTCCTGGAATCCAGTGCGGGAGACGATGCAAGCAGCCTGCGGAACCGCCTGGAGAAATTGAATTCGTGCTGGGAGTCTGTCCTGCAGAAAACGGAGGAGAGGGAGCAGCAGCTGCAGTCAACGCTTCAGCAGGTCAGTGAGCTTGTTCTGGAGACAAACGTTCGTGCTTGCAGAAGAGATCTGCAGAGGGTGTCTGTGCTGGCTTGGCGTCTCTCTTTCCCGGGTGAAGGGTAGAGGAGGTGATGTATAGTGTTGTCTTCACTGCTGGGAAAGGTGTTGCTACCTCGGGGTAAGTGACTTGTGTGAGCTGTTGTAAGATGACAGGGCTCTTTAGTTTTACCTCAAGATAAACTAGGTGAGGACAGCACTATGTCCCCACCTGAGATTAACCTCGCCTCGTTTACCTCATGATGGAACTATAAAGTACCTTGTCTTCACTGTCTTTTGACCTGGGGAGAACTCTCACGCGTTAGTTACCCCACCTCCATCCCGGTAAGAAGTACACCTTTTTCAGCCATGAAGACCAGGCCATAGACGGGAGGCACAAACGGTCTGTAAATAGCAAGTTACTTCTTTCCAAACCAGAGATGCATTTGTTCTGAGGGGAAGTCCTGCTCTTTAGGACAAGCCTTTTCTCTTTGAGAAGTCAACTGTGCGTGTGTGAACTTGCTGAAATGGGTGTATTGTTAAAAAATAAATAAATAAATGACAATACACCCCCTCTTTTTAGTGTCTTTGTAAAACCCTTATCCACCGTGTCAGGAACCCCAGTGTTAAACCTGAAAGCCAGGCAATGGTTGTTGCTGTCATCTGATCCCTGGCTGATTTTGTGTTCCTTAACAGGCCCAGGGTTTCCATGGGGAGATTGAAGACTTCCTCCTCTGGCTAGCAAGAATGGAGAGCCAACTGTCTGCATCAAAACCCACAGGAGGTTTGCCAGAAACTGCCCGTGAACAACTCAATGCCCATATGGTAAAGATTTCAAATGCCTCTAATTCAACTAACTTCTCTCTGAAATGTCAGCACGGAAACATGTCTGTGCTGCATGGTGTAAGTCTAATGGGGAATGGGATGAGTGTTTCTTTTGCCACTTCTCTCTCTCCAAGGTTACAGAGGGGCATTAGGTTTGCAGATGATGGCTGTGGACAGAATTTGCCACTATCTTAATGAATGAACTGCTTATCTCTACTGATAGCATGATGATAAATATCTCATTGTCAGTTTGCTGTCAGTCCTAACCCCAGTGTCTCCACAAACATGGAGTCTAGTGAACTGCAAATTCCCGATACAGTATCTCTGTCTCTAATATTTTGATGGTGGTTTGGTGTAGGAGCTGTATGCCCAATTCAAAGCCAATGAAGAGGTCTACAGTCAGCTGTTGGCCAAGGGGCGATTGATCCTGCTAAGCCGCGATGACTCTGGCTCTGGCTCAAAGACGGAGCAGAGTGTCACTCTGTTGGAACAGAAATGGAACCTGGTCAGCAACAAAATGGAGGAGAGGAAGGTAATGTATTGAGCTAAAATATGATCCCTGTTTACTACGAAAGACATGGCTTGAAAGTAAAATGCCATTAGCTCCCTGTTGCGGTAATGCTCTCTCCAGAACGCAGGTCGATTGCAATAAGCAGAATCAGCCATGTGCTTCAGACATCCAAGATCAGTGCTTTTAGATCAGTTCTTTTAGATAATTTCTCTCCTGATTACATCTGCTTAGCATGCCTTCTGACATAGGTGTTATCAGTGATGTCTGACATCAAAGTGTTAACTGTACAGCCAGTTACCAGAGCAGGGTAAATCTTAGAGAGAAAATTAAAATAAAATTAAATCTGAGTGAACATAAGAGAGAGGCTGTTACACAAGAAATAAAAGAAAGTATGAAGAGCATTATCCAGTTCTGAAAAGCAAAGATACACTGCTGCTTCTTAAGAGACAGCAGGCCAAATTCTCTGCTGACCGAACTCCGTTGCGCTGGTACTTTGGTCAGCGATAAGTTCTCTCATTAAATCAGAGAAGCTGGCCTCTACCCGGGCTGAATTTCTGGTTCCGCAGCTGTCCCCACTGAAGTGTTGTCTCCCTGCCACAGAACAGCTTATCTCAGGGAGGCTTGTTTCCTAGGAAGCTCTGATGGTGATTATTGAGCAGTCTCCTCTTTCATGTACAATTCCTGTCCGTTTGTTTCAGAAGAAACTGATTCTGAAACAGCCACTTTCACTGAAATCTCCTCTTCTTGGTAAACAAGTCATGTTCTTTGACTGAACTGATGAGTTCCCATTAGAGAGCTCATTTCATCTTAGCTTACAATACATGTCTTTGTCTGCAAAGCCTCACATTGTGAATTTGGTGCTCTCTTGTGTTTTCTCTCCCCCCGCCCCCCTTATTAAAATGCAGTCGAAGCTGGAAGACGCTCTCAACCAGGCAACAGAGTTCCAGAATTCCTTACAGGACTTCATTAACTGGCTGACCCTCGCAGAGCAGAGTTTAAACATTGCACCTCCACCCAGTCTTATCCTAAATACCGTGCTGTCTCAGATAGATGAACACAAGGTAACACGCTGATTCTGTTTTACAAAGCAAAAGTTTGTTGTAAGCCATGCTCAGTGCTTTCTGTGTCTGGAAGAAACTAGGAGACATTTCCATGCTTTTTCTTTAAATGAGAGTAAATCTTCGTTACTCCAGGTTTTTGCCAATGAAGTCAATGCTCACCGGGACCAGATCATTGAGCTGGATCAAACAGGGAACAAGCTGAAGTTCCTCAGTCAAAAGCAAGATGTGGTTTTGATAAAGAACCTTCTGGTCAGTGTCCAGTCCCGCTGGGAGAAAGTAGTCCAGCGTTCCGTGGATAGAGGCCGAGCTCTTGATGATGCAAGGAAACGGGCTAAACAGGTGAGGGATGTGAAAATGGTTGTAGAGGACCCGGCGATATGGCTTATTCTCTAGCTTTCAGAATCCAAGTGTCTCAAGCCTTTGGAAGGCCTGGAAGACACAAACACCAAGCTCTAACTGCTCTCACCTTTTGTGCAATTTCAGTTCCACGAAGCTTGGAAAAAGCTGGTTGATTGGCTGGAAGATGCAGAGAATCACCTGGACTCTGAGCTGGAGATTTCCAACGATCCAGACAAAATCAAATTGCAGCTCTCCAAGCACAAGGTAGAGGGTTTGTTTTCATTCCAGCTGTGATTAATGCCCTCAAGTGTGGGTTAGTTGGAAAGGAAGAGAAACCTGCTTCCAGTCAAAGCAGTGCAACACGGTCATTTTTCTAAAATCAGAGGGAAGAGATGATCCAATCAGAGGAACGGCATACTCCACGCGTTAGTTTAACGTTACAGTAGTATAGTTACAAAGTTGTATGAGAGAGGCATTTATGCCACTAAGCTATTCACTCACAAGTTTTTATGTATTCTAAAGACATTTCCTTTGTGCTCTTCTCTGGTTGTAACACTCAGGAGTTCCAAAAGACGCTCGGTGGAAAACAGCCTGTTTACGACACTACGATCCGGACTGGCAGAGCCCTCAAAGAAAAAGCCGTGTTGCCAGATGACACTCAGAAACTGGACAACCTCCTTGGAGAAGTCCGGGACAAGTGGGACACAGTCTGCGGCAAATCTGTGGAAAGGTGAGAGGAACATTTGTTGCAGAACACTGTTGCAACAGTGAAGGACCGGAGATGGGATGACCCTGTGAGTTTGATTTATATCACACACTGTAAATGTGCTGTTGAGAATATGGACGTAGGCCACAGAGCAGAGATGATGCCAAGCATGGCATCAGAAATGTAAACTGAATGTCCAGCCAGACTTCCGTAAGGAGATCGATCCGGGTGAGGCTCAATCTGCAATGAGGCTATGTCTTTTGGGGGTTTGTCATGATGATGATACCATCAGAAAGATGGGTGGAAGAACAAAAACTCTCCAATTGAACTGCAAGCAGCGTTGATATTCTGGATGGAAAGTTTGTACAAACATCCTTTGATACTCTCTTTGCAGGCAGCACAAGCTGGAAGAAGCCCTGCTGTTCTCTGGTCAATTCATGGATGCGCTTCAGGCCTTGGTGGACTGGCTGTACAAGGTGGAGCCCCAGTTGGCTGAAGACCAACCAGTCCATGGTGATCTGGATCTGGTCATGAACTTGATGGATGCTCATAAGGTAAGAGTGGGGGGTTTACCAGTTGCCCTTTGGGAAGCAAAAGTAACTTTAGTTCCCCATCCACTGCATAACAGACATACCAGGCTTATAGCATCTTGGCAAGATATGTGCTGTTGAGCTGCATATCCTGCTGTGCAGGTTGATTTCCATTGAGTAAATGCCTGGAAGACTGATTTGAAAGATGGTATCGCTATTTTGGAATTATCACATAAACTTTCAGTTCTGCTTTGTTCCACCTTGGCTTTTATCAGAAAGATCTCTCTGTTTTTGGAGCGGGAGAGAGGGGGTAAAGTTTTTATCCTTCTGTAAACTCCACTTCGGCAGTATTCATCAGGAGGTCTCAGATGTAAGTGCTTTCGCTTCTGGGTTAGGTCAGAGGTTCAAATCCCAGGCTAGAACTTGGGCTCCTGTTCCAAACAGCCACTGCATTGGCGTGAATGGTGGTGTCCTATTAAATATGCCATCCTTCGGGCAAGAGATTAAACCAGGATTCCTTCTGCAATGCTCTGATGGTGCCCAGATGCAAGTTAAAGATTCCCGTACTGCTCTCAGAAAGAGTAGAGGATATCCAGGATATCCACTTTGGTATCCAGGTGGACAGTCTCAATAAAACAAGCTCAGCTGTCTCCAGCTTTGTGTGATGTTCTGCTGATGGTGTGACTGTGTTATAGTAACCCACTGGTGCGTGTGTAACCTGACTGTGAGCGGATCTGTAACGTACACTCACCAGTGGGTTATAATGTGTGCCAACGTACTCTACATATAACCAATTCTGTGTCAAGGAAAATAAATTATACTAGCGGAAAAATGCCGAAACTGAAGCATTTCAAGTGGGTTTTGGTGGAAGAAAGCAAACCACCAGTTCAACTTTATATACCCCCTATTGTCAGACTTGAAACACTTCAAGCCTATGCTGCCCTCTTCTCTAGAGAACAAGAGTAAAACCCTCAGTACGAAGACCCATGATGGACCTTTCTCTTCTCCCTTGGTAGGTTTTCCAGAAGGAACTGGGGAAGCGCACGGGCACAGTGCAGGTGCTCAAACGCTCAGGCCGAGAGCTCATCGAGAGCAGCCGGGATGACACTACCTGGGTTAAAGGGCAGCTTCAAGAGTTGAGCAATCGTTGGGACACGGTGTGCAAGCTGTCCGTGTCCAAACAAACCCGGCTGGAGCAGGCCTTGAAGCAGGTAAGGAGAAAGAGGCTTCCAAGTTCGCTTTCACTTTCAGGGTTTCATATGTGGCTCTGAACCTGTACAAATTAAAGGGTGAGTCTTGTCAAGAAATGAACCAGAAATTTGTGTTCTGGAGCTCTTTACAAGCATTTGCCATCTTCCGGGGGGTGGGAAATGCTATGGGACGCACTCTCTGCCCCACTGTGGTTACGATCCTGGACGAAGGCTCAGGAGATGTAGATACAATTCCCAGTTCTGCCAGACACCCTGTGTGGCCTGTGGCAAATCACTTAATCTCTGTCTCAGTTCCGCTTTTGTGAAATTGGGATAATACATCCCTACCACACAGGGAATGTTGTGAGGATAAATTAACATCTAGAGTCACTGTCATGGGATCATCTCACGGTGAGAGTACAGATCGTTAGAATGCTCAACCTCCAGTGTTTATTGTGCAACTGGAGTGGTCCAGCAGATAACAGTCAGAATGAGAGAGCTGCTCCGAGGGTCTCAGTTATTCTTCCACTCTCTTTTTTTCTTTTTGAATAAAAGCCTTGATTGGAAAAGCGGAGCTGAAGAGAGAGCCGTGTTGATATGCAGTTTTGGCAAATCAGAAGGGAATGGTGATAAACTATTCAGAGCTATATGAACAATACGAGAGGGTGGACTAAACGTAAGCCTAGGAAGGATAAAAGATGCCAAGGTGGTATTTTGATACATAGTAGTTAGTATATGGAATAAATGACCAAAGGTAACAAACTGAGCAGAGTACACAAATGGTTTTAAAAGGGAGTTCGTTCCCTTTTTCAGTGCAGCGAACTCAAAGGGAAGGGGACAGGCTACTTGACCAACTCAGTTGTTTTGTTGATTTGTGTCACTGCAGCGCCTACACGCCCCAGGCATGCAGCAGGATCTCATCGTGCTAGGCGCTGTACAAACACAGAGCAAAGACCGTCTGGTCTTTTATTGCCTCTGTTCCACAGAGACCCTGCTGTGCCTTGCTTCTTGAATGGTGGGTAGAGACTCAGGCCGGGTAGAGACGCTAGGAGTCACTCATTGCATCGGTCTCTTGGTGCCGTTTCAGGCAGAGGAATTCCGGACTGCAGTCCACATGCTGTTGGAGTGGCTCTCCGAGGCAGAACAGACCCTGCGCTTTAGGGGAGCTCTGCCTGATGATGCTGAAGCGCTGCACTCGCTCATTGACATACACAAGGTAACCAGTGAGAAATGTGAATGTGAGAAAACATGGATTGAGCAGGTGTGTCTACACTGCAGTGCAAGGCCAGGGTTAGCAGAACTTCGAGTTCGCAGACCCTGCCTTTGTTAGCTTAGGGCTTGGTCTTCTACACTCATTTGTAACCCCAGGTTAGGAACTGTTGAACCTGGGTCCCTTTCTGGGGCTCCAATATTATGCAGGCCCAAGTCCAACCCCCACCATGTCCCAGACTTCCCAAAGTGTGGCTGCTCTAGCCTCTGTTTGTGGTGCAGCGTGGGAAAACTTGACTGTCCAGAGGACAAAGAAAGTCGGTCCGTGGGCTTGGGGGATATTTTAAGCAGACTCCCAGATCACAAGTCCAGTGGGGGCTGCGCCTGTGTTGCAGGGCAATAGGGCTTGAACCCTGGGTCCCAGCGTGACTCAGGCTTGGACTCCCCACCCCCGTTGGGTCCTGGGTCCAAGCTCTGGGGTAGTGCAATTTGTGTGTCGCCGGAATGGGGGTTAGGCTTGAGCCTGAGTTCAAACCCTGGGCTTACACTGCTGTGCTGACATATCCAGAGCGGCCCTTCATGAGAAGATGCGTGCCAGGAACAAAGGGCAGTAACTAACGTCTCACTGTTCGGCAGCAGGAGTGAGACGCTTGGGCAAGAGATTTTTCCAAACAAGAGATTTAGATCTTGTTAAATAGCTACATGGCCTGAGTTGGGCTGGAGTTGTAATACCAGGCATTGGTGGGTAGGGAAAATTACTTGTGCTCTATAAACCTAGAATGAAAATAACTTTAATCCAAAACTCCCAAGTCACTTTATTTTTGAGTTTAGGGTCAGGTTAAAGGGACCAGATTGTCTCTGTTGGTATGACAGCCGTTGTTGTTTCTGTGGAATTCTGCTGTCTAGGAGTTCATGAAGAAAGTGGAGGAAAAGAGAGTGGATGTGAACGCGGCGGTGGGGATGGGAGAAGTTATCCTAGCTGCATGCCACCCAGACTGCATTACCACAATTAAACACTGGATCACCATCATCCGAGCCAGGTTTGAGGAGGTGAGTCACAGAGGACCCGGTCTACTTGAGCAGAGGCAAGGTCTTTCTCGTCACTGCCGGGAAATAGGGCCAGTAATAGAATCAATGATCAGTCTCTTCTTTTGGACTTTTCTTTGTGGGGAAGTTCTCCGGCCTGTATTATGCAGGCGGTCGGACAAGATGATCACAGTGGAACCTTCCTGCCTTGGAACCTATGAAGCAGCAGGACATGTAAATGGGTTACTCTCCTGAACTATAGATGTCCTAGTCCTGACCACTTGGATCAGTTCTCACAAGTCAATGTGCATCAGCCAGTGAACCAGCGAGAGTGGTGGCTGCCTTGTTTTCCTTCTCCTGAGGGAAAACGTCACAGAGTAAGTGCCTTTGTTTCCCATGCTGACAGCTAGTCTTGTGGATGTTTCCATCAGGTTCTGACCTGGGCAAAGCAGCACCAGCAGAGGCTCGAGACTGCGCTTTCAGAATTGGTGGCTAACGCGGAGCTCTTGGAGGAACTCTTAGCATGGATTCAGTGGGCTGAGACCACACTGATCCAGCGGGATCAAGAACCAATGCCACAAAATATCGATCAGGTCAAAGCCCTCATCTTTGAACACCAGGTAACTCCATTGCTGAGATCTGTTAACTTTCTGTCTACCCTGCTTCTGGGGCAGGGATTGTGAGTCTGACAGGCAGCAGGGAGGCCGAACTTTTTGTAACAACCACCTTTGGGGAAGAAGAAGAGTTTACTTTTATGATCTTATTACAGCCACATGTTAGTCATCCAGACCTGTCACTTTTAAACAAGTCTAGGACTTGTGTTCCACTCAGCCAGGGAGCAAAATATCAGGACTGGAAATGAAAGCCACAGCTGTGGAATAGTTTTACCGCAAAGCCACATAGCTAGTATTCAGTATGTACTTGTGTGTCTGCTACGGGCTTGGAGTTTCTCAGCAAGAATCTAGAGCAACAGCAGCCTGAAGTTGAGAAGATGATAAATGTTACAGTTCTCTTCTCCCTTTTGCCTTTAACAGTCCTTTATGGAGGAGATGACACAAAAACAGCCGGACGTGGACCGGGTCACTAAGACGTACAAGAGGAAAGCCACAGAACCAGCTCACGGACCTTTCATTGAGAAATCCCGCAGCAACAGTATGTTTGCAGGTTCTTGCTCTGTGCATCCTCTACAGGAATGCATTCTGAGCGAGAGGGAAAAACACACAGGAAACTAATTAGTCTGGCTCTAATTCTCAATTAGAAATACACCCTGCTTTGCCAACCGCTTGAAATTGGCTGGGAATTGCCAGGGAATGAGAAGGGGGAAATGAGGTGGCATTTGCAATAGTGGCTGACATATGCCAGGAGCTTTATTATTCTTTGCCTTTCTGCCATCCGAAGACTCCTGATGGCTCTGATTTGAGTTTACAGAGATTTTGCTATTTTAAGTGTACTGAAAAGTTTGTGCTGTATTTAACTGGTCCGGTTACTATTCTAGTTTCTCTCGCATGACCATTTCCTCATGTCTGATTCTTGCAGCAGAAAGTCCTATTGGCACGAGTTCAGGAAGATGAAACCAAAGGGAAAAGGAAGACAGGAGTTGGTGGGGGTGGGGACCGCAGATTAATGGTGTCTGTAAAACTGCAATACCACCAGTGCTGTGGTGCTGAACGTTCTTAACCTCGTATTTTCTTTTTTAAAAGCAGCCAGCTCAGTCCTTATGGGAAAGCCTGTGAGAGATTTTCTATTTGAGAAACAAACAAAGCTGTTGTCTTTTTTTTTTCTTGGATCATCCAAACCCCCCATCCTGCAATATCCCATGTGGCATATTTTTCTTTCTCTAGGGAAATCCTTGAGTCACCCTGCCCCTCCTCCCATGCCAGTTCTCTCCCAGTCGGAAACGAAGAACCCCCGGATTAACCAGCTCTCCGCACGCTGGCAGCAGGTGTGGCTGCTGGCACTGGAACGCCAGCGGAAGCTCAATGACACTCTTGATAGGCTGGAGGAGGTAATGACCCCATGATGCTGGTACACGGGGGGTAGTTTGTGGTGGAAGAGAGTCGTTTACTGTACTCCCAAGAGAGAAGGGCAGAGAGCTGCCTCTTGAGTGGCGTTGTGCATGTCATGGGCTCTGACTGCCCTAGTCCTAAAAATGCCAAACAGAAAAGTCTCCACTAAAATAGTGCGGCTGAAAACCATATTCCGTAGTAACTGCAGGTTAACCTGACTGCTCTGCTCTACTAAAGTCAGTTCTGCTGCTAATGAAAGTCAGACCCGGTTGGAAGCAATAATAATAGTCTGGAAAATATAGTGCTACGATGTATATTTTTTTTTCAAACCTCTAATGTAATTTTTGTTTTCATTTATGCTTAACAAAGCAGCTATGCCCAGAAGTGAGTGTGTTTGTTTTTTGTTGCTTTTTCTGTAGGTCAGTTTGGTTTATCCGTATGAACGTTTTTCTTTGTGACTTTTAACTCGGGGGCTTTTTTAAAAGCACTAAGATGTCGTTGTTTTGAGTCACCCTGAGCTCTTCTTAGCTGAAGGGCTCCTGAAAATCCGTCCTAAATGTGCTTCACGAACTGAACAGTCTTCTCATGAGCAGTGATTTAAGCTAGTCTTGGCCATTGGCACTGAAGTCTTGGCACTGAAGTTCCAGAGAACTGAATTTGGAAGCATTTTGGGGTCTTGCTGCCCAGGTCCGCAGAGGTGTCGTGTCAAGAGTCAAGTTGGTGTTGGGGGAAGGCAGGCTGACGGCTGAATAAGCATTACTTGTTAGTTTATCCATGGAGAAACATTGCTATCCACCTCAGAGGAGAAACTGCTGTCCTTCCTGCAAAAAAAACCAAGCAGGAAGCTCTGTTCTCAGCTGCTTAGGCGAAAAGCGAGAGAGAACAATGCAGATCTGCAGAGTGGGAAAGGAATTGGAGTTTCAAAAATAAAGGAACTAGGGCATCCTTAGGACAAGTCTGGGGAGAGAACCCTGTTCTTAGACGCCTGCAAAGATGCTATTTTTGTATGCGTCTGTGTGTATGTGTGTAAGTCTGTTATATCGGCATACGTGTATGTTTAAAAGTTTGGAGGATACTTCACTTTTTTCTGTGTCTATGAGTGTGTGACACGTATTCGACATGGTGGCTGTCTGATGCATTGTGTGCCCTGTTCTGTTATGGAAACTGTGCCCATAGCTATGGTTTTAAGAGGAGTGGCCTAATTATGCCTCTGTTTCCAAGAATTGCTTTGAAGAGGTGTGGAATATTGAGAAAGTGACAGTCAGCCCCCAAAGGCTATGCACAGTTTGACTTAGTCGCTGAAATCTTAGCTCAGCAAGATCTTCTGTAGAGCAGGGGATGTTTTCTGTCTGTACTTTCAACTCCCATTGACTCTAATTGGTCTTCTTCCAGTTGAAGGAGTTTGCGAACTTTGATTTTGACATCTGGAGAAAGAAATACATGCGCTGGATGAATCACAAGAAATCACGGGTGATGGACTTCTTCCGGCGTATCGACAAAGATCAGGATGGAAAAATCACCCGGCAGGAGTTTATTGATGGAATCTTAGCATCTAGTAAGTCTTGATCTGTTTCATCCCATCCTTCCGCAAAACCCAATAAACCCATCTCCGAGAAACTTTGTTTGCTCCCACCCTTTACGAGGCAAATGCAAGGCACGTTTCTTGCTCCTCTGTCAGGAGAGGACAGCTGTGAAATGATAGCTTGGCAATCCCACCCCACATGTTTGCTATTGTAGCGATATGCCAAGAGGCTGTCATTGCTTGAGGCCTGGAATCTATATTATACTTTTCAGAGTAGCAGCCGTGTTAGTCTGCATCCGCAAAAAGAAAAGGAGTACTTGTGGCACCTTAGAGACTAACAAATTTATTAGAGCATAAGCTTTTGTGAGCTACAGCTCACTTCATCGGATGCTTTGAAACTCAAGTAGTCATGTAGCCTGTTTCCTTTCCTGTGACTATTGTGGTGGAGACTCCAGGTATGGAAGCGTGTGTGTGTGTGTGGGTGGGGGGATATAGAGTATATGCTCTTTGCACAGATGGTGAGAGGATACAAGGAGTTATCTATTCTCAGACTGTAATACGTCTCTGTTATTTGTTTTTCTTCTGCATTCCAGAATTCCCCACCACTAAGTTAGAGATGACTGCTGTGGCTGACATCTTTGACCGGGATGGGGATGGCTATATTGATTACTATGAGTTTGTGGCTGCTCTCCATCCTAACAAAGATGCTTACCGGCCAACCACAGATGCCGACAAAATTGAGGATGAGGTAAAGGAGATTCTAAGGAGAGTGGTATTTTAGTGGGCATTATGTAGGGCTTCAGTTTTTCAATGTGTCAACTTCTCAGAATATCTATCCAAAGGGGGAAACTTGTGCCTTGATGAGTACCCAGAGAATCACAGTGGTACTGACTTGAGATCAATGTTCAAATATTTGGATATTCAAAACATTTTAAAGTGAAGGTTGTTATAATCTGTGTTTTGTGCACAATATGCTGTGTCCCATGTATCCAGTACAAGAGATGCAAACTATGGATCCCTGACCTTTTCCCCTCTTGTTTGCAACAGGTCACAAGGCAGGTGGCGCAGTGTAAGTGTGCAAAGAGGTTTCAAGTGGAGCAGATTGGAGAGAATAAGTATCGGGTAAGAGGAAGATGTCCACCTTTGCCATAATAGCACAAGCTCTCCTAATTCCTAGCTCATGTGTGATCCTACCAGGGAGAAGTGTCCATTTTAACTTCTACTGAAGCAACCTGATTCTGTCGTACTGTATTGAGATCTTACTCTTTAAAAGATTAAATCAGAATTTTTACCTATGCTAGCCTCTTACCTTCTGAGATGTTAAGTCCAGAGATTAGACCAATAACGTGCACTCAGGAACCTGAGACATAGACTTATCTTGGGCTCTGTGATGAGGGAATAACATGAAGAGTTTAGAGACTAGTTCCTTCTTCCCCAAGTTGATCTGAGGGTCTCTAGAGACGAGACTTTCTGGGGAAACGGCAGCAATATGCCCTTAATGGAGCACACTGATTCCTTGATAGTAGTCATAACTGTATGATCCTATTGGTGGGGAGCTTGCAAGTGGTTTCTCTATCACATGAGCGTGTAATGGAGGGGATATATGTGGACAGATGATGATAGATGGTCTGTGAGATCCTCCTGTGACTTTTTGAGAAGAGGGCAGGCTAAGGGTCAGCATGCTTTCCTGGTGCATTAAATCTTGGATGTGCCTAATAGCACAAGAACAAGACAAACATAGATGTGGCAGTGTTCTGAGAGAGCTTAGCCCACTCACTAGTGGGGATGTTGTATCTGTAGATACCTATAGACAATAACTACCTTAAAGTTTTATGTGTGTACCTTACACCTATGGTTTTCTTCACTTGATGTAGCTCATTTCTAAAAAGGTATGCAAAAAATTTGTGTAATGGATCTGTTTTAAGGTACTTCATGTTTTCATTTCAAATTATTCATTGGGCTGGACCGGCAGCAAACCATCCAGGTTTCCTGCATGCTTTGGGCATGGAGGAGTTAAAATAGCAACACTTGCGCACGTTCAAATATCAGATTTAGGGCAAGTCTACACTACTGCACTACATCGGCGCAGCTGCACCAGTGTGTCTGGTGAAGACGCACTATGCTGATCGGTGAGCGCTCTCCAATCAGCATAATTACTCCTCCATGAGAGGCAGAAGCTATGTCTCCCACCGACATAGCGCCAGTGTGGACAGCGCTTAGATCGATGTAACTTACGTCTCTTGTGGGGAAGGGGAGTGGCTTTGTCACACGGTTGTGTAAACGAGCCCTTATTTGTGAATTTTGAAGCGATGAATTACAACTTCTGCTGTAGGGACAGAAAACAACAGTTAGCATGTCAAATAACATCAAGTACCCTGATTTTTAACTACCTGTGGTTAACTAAGATTTTCATAATTGTTGCATTGTTAAATCCTATAAAATGTTTTCTTGTTTTTCTCCCCCTCTTCCTCTTTTCTCCATCTGATCTTCTCCCCACCCAAATTCTTTCTCTCCGTAGTTCTTCCTCGGCAATCAGGTACAGTGTGCCTTGCAATGCTGTCTCACGTTCTTTTAACAAACATGGCTTGGTGTGTATTTATAATACCAATCTTTCTCTTGTTGCTGTGGGAAGATGTGATCTAAAGAATGGTGTGTTAGAGTTGGTTGTGTTACTTGGCAGAGTCTGGTATACAGAGTGATGTTTACCTGAAAATGCGATACCAAATGGCAAAACTCCTTGGAGGAAAGAAGTAAAAAGTTTAATGGGAAAATCAGAAATCTACAAAGATGGAGAGATTTAGCCTCCAAATTGCGTCTTCCTCTGATGCCCCAGTGCTATTAGAGGTTATGGCATCATTCATGTGAAAGGGAACGTGTAAGGTCCCAGTGCTCATGGTGGAATTGTCAGAGAAGAACATTGTCTCACGATTCTGACTCTGCTGCTGGAGGAATCATAGAATCATAGGACTGGAAGGGACCTTGAGAGGTCATCTAGTCCGGTCCCCTGCATTCAAGGCAGGACTAAGTATTATATTGTAACACTCTTCACAAAATTTATACAGGCTAACATTTTCTGAACACAGACTGTATACCAGGATCTGGACGGGTTTGACTATAACACAGTCACTATGGAATGAGAATGCTGCATTCACATGATCAGTCTCTTAGGTAACAATAACTAAACCCTCATCCCCTGCTTCACCGACTTTGAGTAACTCATAACTGGAAGAAAGTTCGTGAAAAATTGCATGTACCTACTCTTATATTCTGTTCTGTGATTAATATTATGGTAACTGAAGGCTGACAAGAACACAGGAACCCCATTGATAAAGGGACTGGAGTAATGTGTTTCATCACAAAAATGCAGCCTCCATTTGAACAACGAAGGAAATCCATTTATTTTAACTACTGAGGATTTTTAACTTGAAGAGCTGGACTCTAAATGTGGTGCCATGAAAGAAGGGAATGTGAATTTCTTGAGTGAAGGAAAGGATAGAAACCAATTCCCCGTTTATTCTAGCTAGGTGACTAGACAAATCTTTGAAGGGAACTATAAAACTGTATCTGATTATTAATAATAAATTTTTAATTAATGTTACAAGACTGGAGCAAATTATGTAACTTGTATTTTTAACATGGAGGGTCAGATTCTCCACTCTGCTATGTTGGAGTGAAGGGGCTACAAAATTAGTGTATCCAGCTAGCTGAGGATTCCCCTAGCATGGAGGAATTACTCAGTTAGTATAGAACCAATGCAGCAAAGGGGCATAGCCAGAGAGCCCTTGTCCTCCAGTGAGCCTCAGCAGGCATAAATAGCTCTTTCTGGCTATAGCTAGTTGGCGTAGCAGCTGCGCCAGGAGAGGTGTGTTGCCCCAGGCGTGCCCATCACACACTGGGTGCAGCTGAGAATTTAGCCTAGAAACTTTAAGACCAAAAATCATTGTCTCTGAAGCCAGACAGCCTACCTTTCCAGCACTCCAGCCCCTGACTGCTTAGCGCTAAAGATCTTCCATTCTGTGGCTCATTGGTTCTCCAGAGAGCAGAAATGAGAATCCTACTGCTCTAAAACTAACTAAACTCCAGCCTCCACTTGCTGGGGAGAGCATGGAAGCAGGATCCCTTCATGAACAGACACGGCCTGCAGCTACAGATTGAAAGAGAGCCCTAGAGATGCCCACAGCTCGGTCCCAAGCCTGAGGGCAAAGGGGAAATCTGAAAAGAGGCTCATGCATGAAACTCTTTGAGAAAGGGCTGTGCAGAACAGGGGAGAGATGTAGTTTCAGGAGAGTAGGGGGCATGTGAGATGTTTGGAACAGGAAAAGGAACCCTTAATCCTGCTTTGTTCCAATACCCCCAGCACTCTCTTTCTACAGAAATCAATCTAGATGTGTCTTGAACTCATCTGTAATTTTTTTTTACCTCAGTTACCTCCCCAGTAAGTGTTTAGCACCGTTTGCATGAAGTAATTCTGCCCAAGTTTCCCCTAGTTACTCCTCATTTCCTAAGGTTTCCATTATGTCTCCTGTTTTTTTAATTCCTTCTCCATGTTAAAAAGAGAGTCTGATTTATCAATGCCGTCATAATTCTGAAATCCTCCATTAGATCATGTTGAAGTATCCCCCTTTTCAAAGGCAGTCAACCCAGTCTCCTTCGTTTTCCCTCATTGCTTCAGCTCCTAAGACAGGGTGGAATTTTTGCTGCTCTTTATGATAGCCTCTGTGGTACATGGACCAGTACTGTTCACAGTAGTCCAGGTGGGGTTCTGCTAGATGTCTGAGTGTCCATGTAAACATTAGGAGAAGATGGCTCTGAAGAGAAGCACGTGCATGGTGGTGGATGAAAATGTCTCATAAATGGTAGCAGGGGGAACTGGAAAGAGATGTGTGATTTTGTTGATTCAGGGGCACACTTGATGATTGTTTGAAATTGGGGAGATTTTAAATTCCTAATGAACATTATAATCACTGGTTTCAGAGTAGCAGCCGTGTTAGTCTGTATTCGCAAAAAGAAAAGGAGTACATCCGATGATGCATCCGATGAAGTGAGCTGTAGCTCACGAAAGCTTATGCTCAGATATATTGGTTAGTCTCTAAGGTGCCACTCGTACTCCTTTTCTTTTTATTATAATCACTAATAAGCATTCTGGGACTCGAACCTTAGATTTCTACGTTCTAGATTCACTGTAATTGGGTGACTCTCCTGTGGGAGTTCTCTGGTTGGTTGAGGCTCGGTGAAATGCTCACACCTCAGACTTGGTGAAGAGGTTTCATTCACAGTGCTGATGCTGCACTGCTAGCATTTGCTATGCCAGCCTTCAGTGACGTGTCAGATGTCTCTTTTCAAAGCGGACTGTGTCAGGAGTGTCGGTGGGCAGTGTGGTCTAATGGATAGAGCACTGGGAGCGGGACTCCGGTGGCTGGGCTCTACTCTGGGCTCTGCCACTGGCCTGCTACATGACCTGAGGCAAGTCACTTCCCCACCCTGTGCCTCAGTGTCCTCATCTGTAAAATGGGGACGATGGTGCTATGACCTCCCACTTTGTAAAGTGCTTTGAGATCTACTAATGAAAGCACTACATAAGAGCTAAGTGCTATTATTATTATTATTCATGAAATGAAAGGCAGAGCAATAAAATTCTGTTTCTTTGGGTAAAACCCTCAAAACATGAAATTTAGAAACTCTCATTTGCTCCCTGGCCATCCTTTGACCTGCATTTGAATTTCTCAGCTTTCTTTTTTTGGCATTAGCCCTAGAGAATCTTGTTAGTAGCATTATCCTGAGTTTCTTTAGATGAAAAAATTCTCATAAATTGACACCAAAGTGAATTGATTCCCACATAGCATATAGCCTTTTGATATATTTGGAGAAGCCTTAAACATTAATAAGAGCTTTGAAAATGTTTAGGGTTACAGGTAGCACTTCAAATAGTCTCCAGTGTAGTTATATTACTAACCCTGACGCAGTCTGTTTTGGAGAGGAGCAGTGTCTCCATTTTATAGTCCTATTGCTTGAACTGCTTCTCTGTTGGTTCCACAGTTTGGTGATTCCCAGCAGTTGCGACTGGTCCGTATTTTGCGCAGCACTGTCATGGTTCGAGTTGGAGGAGGATGGATGGCCCTGGATGAATTTTTAGTGAAAAATGACCCTTGCAGAGGTAAGAAAGAACCTGTTTCTCAGGGACCTTTCATCTCCACAATAGTTGTGAAGTTGCCAGGTAGCACAAGATGCTTCATTGAAGCAGCTCTCATCAATCTGTGGGCTTGTGCAAATAAAGGAAGATCTGGAGAAAACAGGCACTAAAAAAAACCCCAAGCTTATTTATTGCAAGTCTCTCAATATTTGGTCCTGTTCTTAAAGCCCCAGCTTCTGGAGTCATGTGAATAGGTGAGAATCTCAATTTTCATTTCAGAGGAAACAAACAAGTTTGTCGCCCTCCTGGTTGCTGAGAAAAGCTTGAAAATGTGATCTGAGTGCACCTGAAAGTTCAAAAATCAGAAAGCAAATAAAAAAAACTCTGTGTATTGTTTGTGTAAAATCACATGATTTTAAGCCAATTGCATAATTTTTGAACACGTGGGGATGGCAGTATTGCAGTATGAACCCTTTGCAAAGGGTCTTCCAGAAAATCCAAACCTTGAGCATCAAGGAGTTAAAATTAGTTACCCTGAATAAAAAGAAAATTCCTTTTACTAAAAATTATTTTGTTAACATCCTTTTTTTTTCCATACAAATTTGCTGGCCATTTCTTTTTCGTAGTTTAAACCCCTCATTTTGATTTGTTGTCTGCACTCTTCGACGATGGCCAAAAGCTGGTGTCTTCTGTGTGTTTTCCTTTGGGTTGCTGGCACGTGCCGAATTCAGCAGAACTCCTGCCTTCATGGACTTGTGTGTCTTTTACAACAAACAGTTGTCAGTGTGGATTCCACTGTAAATGTTACTGTTACAAATCCAATGTGCTGATAGGTGACCAGTGCGTTAGAGAAATCTAATAAAAACCGTTCCAATTCCATACAAACGTAGGTAAAATCAGGTGTAAGAAGCCTCTAGACAAGAATATAATCTCTCTTGCTGATAAATGTGATTCTAATGTGCTGCACCCTCCAGAAAGAAAACCCTAACATTGTATTTTTAGGGACAATGGTGCTGTTTCCAGAAGCTCTGTGTGTGTATGCCTAAAAAATTTCCTGCAAGATTCCAGTTGCCAACTCTTCCTTCCCCGCCTCTCAAAATGGCAGCGCTGCATGGGGTGAAAAAGAACTGTCCTTCAACTGTGCATTTCTTTCTTGACCAGTTTCTGCTTTCTCCTGCTCTCAGTTTCCTTGTATGTGTGTGTTTTTCTTTATTCTAGTTCACCACCCTGGAAGTAAAATAAAGCGCTCTGATTCCAGCTCTTCGATTGCCAGTCAGTCTCCGATAGGTTGGCGTTACTTTTGCTTTATCACTCTTGCCGGCACCCCCCCTCTCCCATCATTAAGAATGGCTTTGCTTCTTAACCAGCCCGCCTGCCCCACCACATCTGCTGCCTTTGTGATGCTGAGACAGTGTTGACAATATCAAGAATATTCTACTCGAGACATTTTTAAACAGTTTTTAACTAAATCGACTCTCTGAAAATTGAGTGGCATATTCAGAAACCGGAAAAAACACGTGCACTATATAATGTCTGTTCAAACACAGATTCATAGTTAGACATATTGATCATTGTGCTTTCTATATCTTAGATACTTATCTGGCCTCCATTACCGCAGTATCTGAATACCTCACAATCTTAATATATTTCCTTGTGAGGTATTGTAGTAGGAGTCCCAATTACGGATGGGAAACTGAGGCAGATTGATTAATTGAGTTGACCAAGGTGTCACAGAGCAGTTGTGGCAGAACTGAGAATTGAATCCAGCTCTCCCATGTCTAAAGGTAGTGCCCTCACTGAACCATCCTTCCTTTTTTACTGAGTTCAGCTCCCAGGGATCTTATTTCAGTTTATCCGAAAAGAGTTGATTTTTTTTATCAGAAACATTTGGAAATAAACAAGGGAAGCTTAAAAATTTTTATGACTGGAAAACTGAACCATGTACTGCATGGAAAAATTGGAGACAGTGATTTTTCTCTGGATTTTGAAATGTTGCATCGGTGAGATTCTCCTGGATCAGTATTTTTCTGTGGTAGAAAAAGGTCAGAGTTAATCACAGTCGGTCCCTTTCTAAGACGTCTTGATACAGAGAGAGTTCATTTGGGCTTGATGTGTGACTTTCATTTGAAATGAATAAGATGAACCCAATTCTTCAGTTTACATATTTATTTTTATTGATAAAATAAGAGACGTTCCCACGTCAAGTCCTGGACACCCTCATACTGTATTTCAGCTCCTATTATTCCTTTTTAGATGTTTCTAGATGTAAAAATAGACTATGGTGATGGTACATGAGGCTGGAGTTTCAAAAACCTACTCCACAGTGAGTTTCGAAAACACTTGGTTGTCTTGGGTTTAGTTTTCATGTGTCTGTGTAGACAGCCTGGGAGCTCGCCTTGTACCTCATGTATTCCTATTCTGTGCAGACAGTGAAGCAGCTTGTGATTGTGCTGTACAATGTACTATGGCCAGATGCTACCTGTCTTGAGGTGAATTGCAGAGAGTGGTTTCTTCAGACCATTTCTGGGCATCTTCCTTTTAAAAAATGATTTGTATTACAAGAGTGCTTAGAAACGCCTACCTGCGAGGTCCTGTGCAAGTGCATAAAGATACAGTCCTTGTTCCAAATCTAAATAGACAAAACAAAGGGGAGGGGGGTGGAAATAGAGGCCCAGGGGAAAAGTGACTTGCCCAAGGTCACACAGCAAGTCAGTGGCAGAGCTGGGAATAGAACCCAGGTCTTCTGAATCTCCCAGTCCAGTGCCGACCATCTTGCATGATGGATTTGTTAATGAAAATGTTGTGTTAAATCCAGCCTCAAGGTAGGAAGAATTTTGCAAGGGATAAAGGATGTTCCCTCAAGACAAAAATCTGACTCCCCTGTATTTCATAGCTGAACAGCCAGATCTGCGTAAGGTCAACCTGGGCCTTTTTGTTGTCGGTATGTTTTTTGATTTGGCACATTACATTATTCTTCTTAGTGTTCTTTGCCATAAGCTGGAGAATTCCCCGTGTGTACTAAAGGAATCTCTGCTGTGTGTCTTGCTTGTGGCTTTCAAATGCCACAAAGGACCTCTAATGGCAATGAACGTCCGCACGGTAGCCCTGGAAACCACCACAGCACGCAGAGCAGCAGTTGAGATACATGTCGCTAACGCTTCATTAAAAAGACAATTCTCCCGCTTCTCGTGGGACTCGAACGGTTTTCTCCATTTTCCCTCTGCCGGAGAGCTCGGTACGGGGCATGAGAGAGGCCCGTGGTGAAGCGTGGCCGCAAGCAGCATTCAGCGGCTGGGATTCTCCGCAAGGGGAATGAGCCACACCCAACTGAGTGAGAGTGTGTAATTTCAGACTAGGATTCAAGCCTGCATTTGTTTAACAATGAGGGTAATTAACCATTGGAACAACGGTTGCGATGGATTCTCCGTCACTGGCCACGTTTAAATCAAGACTGGATGTTTCTCTAAAAGACCTGCTCTAGTTCGAACAGGAGTCGGTTCAGGGAAGTCCTATGACCTGTGTTGTACAGGAGGTCGGAGGAGACAATCGCAATGGTTCCTTCTGGCCTTTGTAACATATAAATCTATGGCAGCAAAAAAAAGCCACTGATATTTTTGGCTGCGGTACATTGTATCTTGGAAGAAGGATGTGTTAGTTCCACTACACACCACGGAGGAGCCTACCTGTAATAACTCCATGTGGTTCTGGGCATGTCGGTATTAGATAGATGTCAGCCAACCGGAAGGAGTTCATAGAAGAGCAGTAAAAATGATTAGCGGGCTGGAAGAATTGACTTGTGAGGAAAGGCATTCACAAAATAGGAGAGCTTAACTAGATCTTGATTAAGTAAGGGCCATAATAAGCAGGTACATTGCTTAGAAGATATAAGCACCAAGCAGAGAGGAGGGTTGTTTAGGGCATAATCAAGTGGAGAAATATAAAGGCGAATAGAGAGTGTGTATCGAGAACAAGTTCCCAAGAACAAGGCTTGTTAGAATGTGAAATCCTCTCCCAAGGGAAGCGGGGACTGATGCATGTTGCCGAGCTGAGGGACTCCAGAGGAGAAAAGCTTCCAGCCCATTTTGTCTGGAAGGAAAGCAAATACAACACAAGGACTTCTTTGCCAGGGAGAGTAAACTGTGTGTCTGTGTGAGGGATCTGGGACTGGAAACCATCTTTCCCCGCACCCAGCCCTCTGGAAGAAAGAAAAAAAAGGAAATGTTTAACAGTCCTTACTCACTACAGTCTCTTCCTTACGTGAAACAGCTTAGGTTTGGTAGTAGTCAATACGTCCCTTTATCTCAACACAGTCTTTGAGACTTTAATTGGTTCTGATTATCTTTTGAAGCCCATGCTAAACATTCTTTGCTTCTGTCACCTGCGGCTTGTTGCTGAAATCAGCATGATTCGGAAGCAGTGCTGCTTGCTTTCTGTAAGCTCTTGAATTTACTAGTGCCACTCTGCTTCTTCGTCTCTACTGTTAATGCTTTGCTACGGGTGTTTTAGGGTGCGGGTGCCAGGGTTCTTCCCATCCCTAGGTTATCACAGAACAAGGCTTCTACCCTGCAGTTGCTTCTTCGTCTTTCAAGTCTAACACATTGAATCTAATATTGCTCCTTTGTCATGTAAGGCTTTGCGCATGGCCTTGCTCCTACCTACTTAATGAATTTGCTGTCTATATACCTGGTGAGTTTCTGAGATACTGGCCTAGGCTGATCTTCTTAGTATCTCAGGACGCAGAACTTCCAACTGCATTGTTACCCCATTGTTAGTTGCAGAGAGACCCTCCAGTTCCTGGGACTTTCAGATCCAAATTTTACATCTGCCGTCTGATATGAGTTGTTGAAGCTTGGAAAATTGGTCACGCTCCACATAGTCATGCGCTGGGTGTGAGAGCAGGAGTACGACCTTTCCGAGCTGTTCTATTCAGTATTTTTAACCTGTCCTAAGAATGTCATCAGCTGCTGGTGCTAATTTTAACTAGACTTGTATAATAGGCCCAGGACATGCATAAAAGTTGCATAATTCTGTCTGAACTCCTGGACCTCTAGGGTTCTTTCGCCTATCACAAGTCTTCAAAAACCAATCAGCAAAGTTACATCGTCGCAACGGAGCGAGAATGCTGCGCTGGTCTCGCTCTGCTGTGGCCAGGATGAGAGCAAGACGTCCATTGTAGGTCGGAGATGGAGTCTCGTGGATGTCTGAGGGATGTCCTCCTGGGGTTAAGCAGGACTTGGGTGAAACGCCTCAGGGGTGGTCTTTTTCAGGAGATGCTTTGTTTCCTCTTTCAGCACGAGGAAGGACCAACCTCGAACTTAGAGAGAAGTTTATTTTACCAGAGGGAGCCTCGCAGGGAATGACGCCTTTCAGGTCACGGGGTCGAAGGTCGAAACCCTCCTCCCGGGCTGCCTCCCCAACGCGCTCCAGCTCTAGTGCAAGCCAGAGTAATCACAGCTGCGCGTCCGTGCCATCCTCTCCAGCAACGCCTGCGAGTGGAGCCAAGGTAAGGCTGATACTCCTTTGCTTTCCTGATGCTCACGCCTACTCAGACCCTGTTCCAAGGAGACCAGGAGCTGAAGCATTAGGTAGGAGAGGTTTTTGCGGGGAGACTCAGAAAATAGGTGAATGTATGCTTCATTGGTGGACACCTGAATGGCAGAACCTGGCTTAAAACTGATACTTGAGGCAGGGATAAACCCATTGACTGCACAGTCGATATATTTAAATCATTGATGCAACAAGTTTCTTCCCGCTTTGTATACACTACACCTGCAGGTAGGTGACCATTCGTAGAGAGAACGTAAACACGTCTCAGGAAAGGCTGAGTTGCCGATTGAGGTTGTTTTTATTTTTACGTTCTCACATTGTAACTCTTGGGACCATTCCCGATTCTCCTATCTTCCACCAGTCCGAATTTCCCCTGCCGTCTCTCTGTGCGATAGGAGCAGACTTATCTTGGACATCACTGTTCACACGAGCAGCTGGCTAGCATGAAGGAGGAAGTGGCTGCCTTTTTGTGTCTCCTTTTCACCACATTGTGCCAATGTGCATTTTATTTTGTCGTCTGTTTCTTTTGGAATTTATGTATTTTCTGTTTGTTTTTCCCATTTCGGATACTTTTCTGTTCCATTTTCACTCACTTTTCACCTCTTTCCCCCCCCCCCCCTTTCTCCCTACCCTTCCTTTGGATTTTCCATTTCACAGACTCCACATCACTTCTCTCGCTGTTATGACAAACCCTGGTTGGTAAACAGTAAAGCTGGCACCCCTCACAGGGGCTTCGATAATTCCGACTCCCACCTGTCCAGCTCCGAGGTAGAGTATGGCTCTGCTAGTCAAAGGACCTGTTGAAAGGAAGGAACGCGGCTGCTTCCTTTTCCTGCTGAATGCTTTTCTTTTATTATAGCAGCGCTTGTTAGCACAGCTAACGCTAAGACTGTGGGTGTTTTTCAGGCGTTCCTAACTCGGATCAAAAACGAAATTCACACAAGAATGAAACTCAGTGTGCAAGATGCCTGAAATCAATTTTTACCCCTTTTGAGCAATTTTAAAACAAGTAATTTATCAGATTGCAAAACCCAATGTAACTTCCTGGCTTTAGCCACTTTTTTTTTTTTTTTTTTTTTTTTAGCATTCAAAAAAAGACCATAATGAAAACTAGGGGCCTCTTAATATTAAAAATAGGAATAAATTCACCGAGTTAGCACTTGAAAATCAGCTACAGCGCATGGCCAGTAACCACTTTTACCATAGGTTTCTGCAGTACATATACCTCTCGGCCTATTTCGGCAGATCTACTATGTCCTATAACATCACACACTGATGCGAGGCCTCTGCAATACTTTCATACAGCGGGGTGAATTCAGGCTGAAGTTCCAGCCTGAACGTAGAATTTTCTGACCTCTGGGAATTGGTGGTGGTTCAGAATTTTAACATAGATTTTGGAGGTTTAACATACCGGCAGTTTGTCATGTCTCCCATACTTGATCTTCCCTTGAAAATAGTTTCCGAAGTTTTGTTATCAAAAAGTCAGGTGTAATTCCTGAAATGTAGGAAATGATCCACGTGTTGCCATAAGAAAGGCTTTGGGAAGATACCGCATTTTGTTATAAAGTACGATCAAGGGCCAGGATCAAAAGCTCCAGGATTTACTGACAATGTTAGAGAGTCGCTCTCAAAACAAAAAAGTGCCAGAGAGAAATGCATGTAGAGGGAGCTACTTTCAAATTTCTTAAAACCTCGTTCCACGGTTTGTTTTTGGTCCTATTCAAAGGCTTGTCCAGCACTTTAAAACGTGTTAATGGAACTTAACTGCCATGTATCCAAGGAGGCATCTGTCCTCTTCCTTGACTTTCCCTTTGCTTCCTCTCCCTTTGCTGTAGCTTCATGAGACAGAAAGAAATTAAAATCTCTCCAGTTCACATCAGAGGGAGTTTGGGGAAATCTCTCTCCAGCTGTTTGTCAGAAGATTTATTCCAGAGCGACCCTCCAACTATTAAAAGGCATTTCTTTTTACGGTGACACAAACTGAAAATTGCAAAAGGGTAGCCAGCTGCTGCTGAATCAGTCTGCCCATTGTGCTGTTAAACTCACAAAACTGGGTGACTGGGCAACAACTTGGCAGATGAAATTCAACGTTGATAAATGCAAAGTAATGCACATCGGAAAACCTAATCCCAAATATATGTAAAAAATGATGGGGTCTAAATTAGCTGTTACTACTCAAGAAAGAGATCTCGGAGTCATTGTGGAGAGTTCTCTGAAAACCATCCACTGAATGTGCAGTGGCCGTCAAAAATGCGAACAGAATTTTGGGAATCATTAGGAAAGGGATAGATAGTCAGACAGAAAATATCATACTGCCTCTATATAAATTCTTGGTGCATCTTGAATATTGCGTGCAGGTGTGGTCACCATATCTCAAAAAAGATATATTGGAAAAGGTTCAGAAAAGGGCAACAAAAATGATTAGGGGTCTGGAACAGCTTCCATGTGAGGAGAGATTAATAAGACTGAATAAGACTGGGACTTTTCAGCTTGGAAAAGAGACAACCAAGGGGGGATATGATAGAGGGTCTGGTGTGGAGAAAGTAAATAAGGAAGTGTTGTTTACTCATCATAACACAAGAACTAGGGGTCACCAAATGAAATTAATAGGCAGCAAGTTTAAAAACAAACAAAAGGAAATATTTCTTCACACGACGCACAGTCAACCTGTGGAACTCATTGCCAGAGGATGTTGTGAAGTCCAAAACTATAACAGGGTTCCAAAAGGAACTAGACAAGTTCATGGAGGATAGGTCCATCAATGGCTATTAGCCAAGATGGGCAGGGATGGTGTCCCTAGCCTCTGTTTGCCAGAAGCTGGGAATGGGCGACAGGGGATGGATCACTTGATGATTACCTGTTCTGTTCATTCCCTCTGAAGCACCTGGCATTGGCCACTGTCAGAAGGCAGGATACTGGGCTAGATGGACCATTGGTCTGACCCAGTATGGCTGTTCTTATGTAAAATGCCAGAATCCCAGTACCTGCGGGCTTGGATGTAACACCTTGGGTGGCTGTTTTCCTGCAGTTATTTTATGTTGTCTTAAAACCAGCACTAGGTTTATTTTAGAAACTTGGAGCTGCTCTTTCCAATAGGAATCAGGAATCCTCTCTTCTTCAGAGATGTTATTCTGACTTACAGTCATGCTTTCTTCGGCTTCCTATTTCTGTGGCAAGAGAAGTAACGGTGGGAGAAAGCTTTGTGTGTGTTGCTTCCTCTAGTGTTTATCTGCAACATCGTAAAGGTCACAGAGCACACTGTTTAGCAGAAAACAGAGTGCGAGTAGCGTATAAAGCTTCATTGAAAAGCTTTCAGTTGTGGTGGAGAACTTCTGGCCTGCATTTCCCATGTTCATTCACCGCTAATGCTTGAACGAATGTCTTGGATTTTTTTAAAAAAAATATTTAAAATTCTCTTTGTTGGTTGTCTGTCCGAATTTATATACATTAGGCTGAAATCCCTTGGCCCTATTATGTCACTTGGGACTGAAATTTGGCACACTTTCACCAAAAAAAAACCCAGCATATTTTCACCAAAACATAACTAACCTTTAACATTGTTCTGGACTTTTTAAATACTAGAAATTTCCCAGGATTTCATGTGACTTTTTGTGTGGCTTTTTGACCCAAAACAGTACTTGGGCCTTAAGATGGACGACAGATTTCAGGTATTTTGAAATAGATCTGTAGCTTAGTCAGAGATGGATCGATATAGATATAAAAACATGTCAAACTAAACAAAATAATTAACAGTGGGTTTGCAGGGAAAAGCACTAGCATGTAGTGCTATCCTGAGGGCCCAAAGCCACCATGGGTATGATGTTTTCAGGGACGAGGCTTTGGTGGAACAATAAAACAATTACTGTATGTGTTCTCCTTGACCTTTACGATGATGATGGTATTTATATATTGGAATCCTGTTGCCGAGATCTACCTCTGATATTAACCCATTACAAAGTGAATTATACCATGACGTCTAAAAGGCTCTCGATGCGTTCTTTATTCCAAGGTGACTCCGTCTGCAGGCAGTAAGCTGAAGCGACCGACTTTTCACTCTAGTCGAACTTCTCTTGCGGGTGATACCAGTAATAGTTCCTCTCCAGTCTCTACAGGTGCCAGAACCAATCGGGCTGGTAAGTGCTAGGTTGACCGTTTTACCTGTAATGGATGCTAAAATATGTGGTACCTCCTTTCATAGCTGTCCCTGTCTATGGATTCCAGTCGAGAGAAAGGATAAGATACTGACCATCTGTAATAGCTTAGGATAAACGAAAGGACATGGTTATACAGGCTGGTCTGTTTATCCACTTGTAGTAGAGATGTTTCAGTGATTGCCTTGACCCTGAGTAGTTTGGGATGCATTTTAAGAGGCATTTCCTTTAAATTGTGTTCAGAATAAAAGCTTCATACCACAGACCCTCTGTCTCCCAGAGCCTGGAGTGAGAACAGCCGGAAACAAGCTGTGACATTCTCCAGCGAGTCTTAAAGTTTTAGGCAAAGTTGCTCACTGTCATCGTAGATCATAGAGCGATCAGTGATCCTGTATTGATTGCACAGTCTTCTAATAACACTGCTGCTATTGTTGTGTCTGCAGACTGGTGGCGGTACTGAAGGGAGGTGGGGTCCATTTGCTAAGGGTTAGAATGGGGAGGTGTTTCAGCGGGGTCACAAATACCTGGATTTAATTTCAGATCCTAAAAAAACAGCCAGTCGTCCCACAAGTCGCGCTGGAAGTCGGGCAGGGAGTCGGGCCAGCAGCCGGCGGGGAAGTGATGCCTCCGATTTTGACCTTCTGGAAACTCAGTCAGCCTGTTCAGACACTTCAGAAAGCAGCGCAGCAGGGGGTCAAGGCAGTTCGCGACGGGGGTTGGCAAAACCTTCCAAAATCCCAACCATGTCCAAGAAAACTACCACTGCCACCCCCAAAACTCCAGGCCCCAAGAGATAATACTGTACCAACACCCCCTAAAACAAAACAAACCTGTGTCCAATTTTTAACCCTGCTACGTACATTGGATGTATATTTATTCTAAACGGGAAAAATTATATTGTTAAAAGTGTAAAAGAATAATTGTGTTATGAAGCTGCCTTATTTGGTTTTTGTTTTTTTTTTCTTTTTTGTAAGTTACTATTTTCATGTGAATATTTATGTAGATAAAATTTGCCTCCTGGTCACCCCTATTCACAGTGGGGCCCAGAAAACTGAAATGTGGGAGAGGGAAAGCAAGCAAAAAAAGTCAAGATGTGAAAGTGTAAAAAAAAAAAAAAAAAAAGTTAAGAAAAAAATTATACATAGGATTTCTGCGCGGTGCAGGGTGTGAACCTGCTTTATCTTTTAGGATTGTTCCTAAATGCCTCTTTATAAACTTGACTCGCTGTCTCAGCGAGATAAATTATATTTAAAAAACGAAAAAACCGGAATCCTACAGTGTTCAAGGAACTCTCTTTTTTTGTGAATCATGGATACCTCAAACAGAGACACATGAGGTGAGGGGATTTTGGGCGTCTGCTTCCATTTTTTTAAAGGTTATGTGATTTTACCTGAAGAAATCGGAGTTTGTTTGAATTAATAACATTTGCACATGCTACAGTAACGGGGTTCATTACAAATGCTGTCTTTAAAATACTGTCCCAGCACTTATGCTTTTAAAGAGCAAATAATAGTGATGGGTTTGGGGGGTAGAACTTTAAAGCTGTCCAGAAGAGAGCGCTGGGTTGGCAACCCTACAGATACGTCCTTTAGAGGATGGGACGGAAAGGTGCTTCTGTCACTTCCTGTCCTACCCGTTAGAAGACTCTTCTGGATGGCCACCCAGTCAGTTCGCATAAGAGACTGACTCACATTGTTTGTTACAGAATTGCTATTTATCTGCACCTCTTTTCCTATTTATTATTTGACTGGTCATTCGACTTCAAACCAGACTGAGATTTACGTCACCTCTGCTCCTAGAAGAAACCTGGGACTTACATGCACCGTTGCTTGTCCTTTAAATGAGTCTCACCAGCGCACTTGCTAGCAAGTCCTATCTCGCTTTTGTATGCGACTTTTCTTTGTGATAAAAACAACTGACCAAGTGACCATGCGGGTGGGTCTGGGGAGGGGCTATCTGGACTTCCTGTATTTATTAAATATTGTTCCTCTTCAGCTCTGACCATATTGCTGTGTGATTCTCTCAATTGGTTTAATTGAGGCAGAAACTGAAGCTCAACCAATGAACTGTTTAAAACAGTTTTTTTGTATTAAAATTGCTTGCAGTAATAACAATCTTGCTTCGTATTTTATTCCAAAGTGCTAGCTTTATAAACATACATATTCAAGCTTCAGCGTTTTCTTACAAGGCAAAAGCAGCAAGGCTGGATAAAAATGTATTTTGAATGCATCTATAAGACAGCAAAAGTTGCCTTTGAGAGCACATGTGGGAGACCTGCTTAGAATGTATGGTTCACCGCTCTTTCATTCCTATGCTTCCTATTCCTTTGCCATCTAGGCATTTCACAATCAAACCATGTGCTGTGGTGGATTCTCCAATAACTATTGGATAAGACATCAGGACTCTAACAACCACTCAACCCACTGAGTGGTATCAAGTGAATAGAAATCGGTGCAGAGACTTGTGTAGGTTATGAATTCACACCATCCTCCACCACTCAGAAAGCAAGCAGCTGTGCTCTGTGCTGCCAAGAGTTTCTGGGTGAACTCCAGGTGAAGTGTATTGCACTAATTTAGCCTGGAGCTACCAAGGGTCTGGATAACTGCTGCAAGGTCCACACTTAAGAGGAATGAGCTGCTTGCTTGCCAGGTAGGGAGATGTCTGATGGTTTGGGTTATTTAATTACTTTGCAAAATACGGTCTTGTGATCCTTATTAGTTCCTTTTCCTATCCTTATTAGTTTCTTTCCCTTGTTTTACATGTGTATCCCAGGGAAGCATGCTAATGTAATCTACTGTATGATGTAACGATGGACTGTCTGGGGAGAGATAAGTGGTGGGTTCCACAGTGGAGCCATACATAAGAACACGCAGTCATTAAAGACTGAGGTGAATAATGTGAGCCATAGAAAGTGAAAGCTCAGGGGGAAATTGGCTTGCAAAGCAAAAGAACAGCGGGGAGCAATCTAAGGTTATACAGCTGATCCAGCCAAACCTTGCTCCAGTTTAAAAGCTGCATGTGGCTGTATTATGGGAAGTAAAGCAATGTGTTGTCTTAAGGTGCCTGTCATTGCCAAGAGTCCGGCTCGTCCATACTGCTGCATGGGACCAGGGAAATTAATGCAGTTTGTATCCTGCTGTAGGATGTGCTGGGTTTTCAAGTCCCTCTAGCCCAAGCTGTGTAGAGTCAGTACTAGCCCTAAGGGAGCAAGGCACTAAAATCTAGATCTAGTTGGCTTGGAAAACCCAAGATTTTTCCCCCCCTTCCTATCACATTCCCTCTTCCTACGTCTGCACTGTGGGGAGTGAGAACATGGGGCACCTGCTTGTAAGGTGCACAGCAGCTGATGATGTGGCTGCTTACAAGCCTGGGCATTAACTAATGCTAGGGGTAAATCTGTCTATAGTAACCAAACCATCTTCATCCCAAACTTCACTCCCACCCCACCCCCAATTCCGGATTTACCCTTAGTGGCAGGAGCTTAGGTGCACTCAACTCAAAACTCTTTTCACTTCTTTTAACCCTGTCTCACCCCATTGTGTCTTCATGCTGAAGTCTCCCAACGCCGCTAATTCCTACTTTCCAAGACACTGGCTTGTTTCTTGAGCTCAGTATAGTATAATTTACTGCTCCTATTTCCCACAAGTCTTCCCTGGCTTCCTCTCCTACGGAATCTAGTCCAAAAGTCTTCAAGGCCTTCCCTGGATTTAGCAGGCAAGGAGAAAGGGCAATATTTCTCCGAACATATCTCTAATGCTCCTATTACAGTGGTGCTCAAATACCAGATTCCTTCCTTCTCTCTCCTCGCCACAAGTGGTGAATGCTGCCTTTAACATCTGCCCCCAGCCCCCTGATTCAGGCTAATTTGTTTCCTTGAGTCAAATCTCATTTCAAGGGCTTGTCTCTGCATGAAAGTGGTTTTAGATTAAGCTAGGGTGTAAATTTAAAGTGCAGTAGCTATTCTTGACTAATTCCAGGTGCGGGCATTCAATCTGGAATAAAAGTGACTTGTTCCTGTTTGTTTGAACCTGTTTTCAAAGCGGGTTAAGCTAAACAGGAACAAGGAACTCTTGATTCCTGAACCTTCCTGGAAGGGCCTGTCTCTAATGACTACGCATTCTACTCCGTGAGCCATTCTGTTTACTGCAACTCTCCTTCCCACAGCTACGGCTGTTTTATTTGTACTTGAATGTATTGACTGTCTACCTGAATGTAAATCTGTGCTGTGTTGTGCCTCAGGAAGATTGCATGAAAGGTTTATCATATAAGGGGGAAAATGTGTTGAAGGAAAAAATTAAAGTGAATTCTTTCAAGAGAATATCTGAGAACTCCACAATCCTCCCCCCGCCCCCCCGAGCTCACTGTACACGCAGCATATCTGCATCAAAGTTGTTTGCTACATCCGCTGTGGTATCTGTAACCTACGTGCTTCCTAATGAAAGTGACATTCTCATCTGAAGTATAATCTCAGGTCCATCATTTATATTGCAAGCCCCCGAGGCAGGATTGTGGCTCAGGGTTAACGGAGAGGCACCTAGCACACTTATGGGCCCTGTAAAATATTAATACATTTGGCTATCGATGTCACAAAACTTGATAATTCCCTAAATTCAACCCTTGGGGACCTACTTTTCAGATGTCAGTGTGTGTAAAAATGTACGTTAGACTACACAAGTCTGCAGCTGCTGAGCAGAATTCTTCTGGTCAAGTTCCTCTTAACCCTCTAATCTATGTAACGAATCCATTTTGAAGGGTCTATGATACACACGCGTCCCAGATAATGTGCTAGCGTTGTCCGTTCAAAGCCTAGCTTCCTCCATGTTGTTGTTGAAGTGTTGCCAATGGGCTTGATGCAATACAAGCTGAACCGGGTACGGCTTTGCAAGTTTCCTGTTTTCAGAACTGCATTTTGTGTCTGTCTCGGTCACTTCAGGTACCTAACCACCGTGCAACAGCATAAACAGTTCTGCATTCCTGAGAGTCAGCGCTACTCCAAGCAAAGCAATATTTTTTAAACATGGGGTGATCTGAAATGGTTAGGGTCTTAAATGTTGTCCCTTGACTACTGATTGTGGTTGCATTGAGCAGTACTTGTCACTGCCACCTGCCCCGGTTTAGGGACACATTTTTAAAAGCTCTTTCTTTAAGCAAAGGTCACTGCAGCAGAACCAGGCTGTAAAATGGGCCTGCAGTTCAATTCAAAATGTGCTTATCTTTTCTAAGCCACCCATGGATTCTGATCTTGCATATATCCAGTTTTCACTTGTTGAACACTAGTCTACACTCCAGTTTTCACTTGTTGAACACTGTTCTTGCACCCCATCATTTCAGATTGTCCTGTGTGGGCATTGTAGACCAAACACATACATGGATGGAAATCCAGTGGTTCCCAGGAACTCCTCCTAGGCCAACCCACTGGTAGAATTGAAAAGTACAGTGTTGCCTATAGGGTGTAGTCTCATTTACACATTTTCTCGCCTTTGGGAATTGACATTCTACATAGACCTGAGCAAACCCTATTTCCCCCCCTCCGTTCGGTGGCTTGCACTAATAAATTATAAGTTTTGTTTTGGGTCAACCCAAAACTCAGCACACCAGTTGTTGTTAAGTTGGTTCAGGAGGAGCCAAGCTTCATTTCCACCTCCACTGAAGTGTTTCGTTTTGGTTCTGAGGTTTTTAAGTTTTAAATAAAAAGTAAAATTTTAAACAAGCTGCTTTTGAATAAAAAATTGAAATGTTTCGTTTGGAAACCGTCCGAACAGCAGGTTCAATTTTAAAAGCGGGGGGAGAGGGCATGAATGCATGCTCGAAATCTGCGTTTTTGTAAGAAACTGGTGGTGGAGAAACGTTTGCCTGCCTACCTGTCTGCTGTGCAGATTGTCCAGACCCCCCCAGCCTCTGCCTTTCAGTAGCACGGCGCTATAATACACACGTCTCCGCTCAGCATCACCTGGGCCTCTACCCCCAGTTCCAGGCACGAGGGCGAAGTGTCCTAGTTAAGAGCCGAGCCAGGAGAGGGCAGTGGATACCAGCCCACCTTCACCCCGGACCGACCGGCCCAGGAAAGCCCCCCCTCGCGGGGTGGGGCTTATTGCCATGCCGGCAGCAGAGCGGGGCTGGAGGGGGTGGCAGAGCAGAGACGTTCTGGGGTCAAAATGGGCTTTTGTCGTCCCCGTCCCGACACGGCTGCCTCGGTGGGAGGCAGGGCCCTGTGCCGCAGGGAAAGCCGGAGCACCGAGCACTGGCCCCTGAGGCTCAGCTTTTCGCTGGAAACCCCGATTGCCGTGGACGAAAGATTGGGATTGGGGCCGGGGCCGGGGCCGGGGCCAGGGCCAGGGCCAGCCCCTCGCTGCTCGCTCGGCGGGGCCCAGCGCTGCGCCCGCAGAACCGCTGGCCTCCCGGCAGCCCTCCTCTCTGTGCGCCCCTTCTGGAGGGGGAGGGGGATGAAAATCCCCCACAGCTGCGCGGCCAGCGCAAGGGCCAACCCCTGGGAGGCAGGAGGAGGGCAGAGGCCGAGCGGAGCCCGGGGGTGCTGGGCTGGGAGGGAGCGCTCGGTATTTCCAGCGCGCCAGGCGCGCTCCTCCCCAGGTGTTTGGAGAGCTGCGCCCTGAGCTGCCTCCGCTTGCGCTCAGCCGCCCGGCCGGGGGCCCCTTTAGCCCGGGGGCGGGCCGAGGGCGAGGGTTTTGCTGTACAAACACGTGCTGCGGGTGCTGGCGATGGTTAAAGCGCACACCCAGCAACAGCTCCCCGCGTAAAGCCCCAGGGCAGAGGGGTGCCCGCCTGCTGTCGACGCCTCGCTGGCCGGGGCTCCCTCGGGCGGGCTGAATGACTCCGCGGCAGCTCCGCGTCCCGGGCCCGGCGGGGAGAGCCTGAGCCAGGCGCTGCTGCGGCTTGGCTCCGTTTTCCAGCTTCCGCCTTCGGAGAGGAGGCTCCCGCAAGGCCCCGCACCTGGCGCTTGTCTGGCCACGACCCATTCCAAGCCCCGGCCGCCCGTTCCCACGCGCGCCGGCCAATGGGCAGCTGGTGAGGCCGGCGCGGCGCGGCGCAGCCCGTGCGCCCCCGGGAGCGGAGCGCACGGCCCCGGCCGGCAGAGGCGATGCGGCTGCTCTGCGGGGCTCTGCTCTGGCTCCTGGGGCTCTTGTGTGACCTGGGTAACAGCAGCTTCCTCCGGAGCCACCTCCATGCCTCCAGCTTCCTGCAGCGCCGGCTAAGCGGCCGGGAGAAGCGGGAGATGCAGCGGGAGATCCTGTCCATCCTAGGGCTGCCGGGCAGACCCCGACCCAAGGCCTCCGCCGGGGGCAAGCTGCCCTCCTCCGCTCCCCTCTTCATGCTGGACCTTTACCACGCCATGGCCAGGGAGGAGGAGGAGGACGAAGAGGAAGATCAGGCGGGCTGGGGCCGGGGGGTCTCCCGGCCCGTGCTGACCAGCTTGAGCATCCAGGCGCCTCCTTTGGGAAGAGCCATCAGCCGGGCGGACACGGTCATGAGCTTTGTCAACATGGGTAAGTGCTGAGAGCCCAAGCGGCTGGAGAGACAAGGACCCCGGAGGGCGGGTGGGGCCTGCCCGGGCTTGGGCACCTGCCCCCATTTACTCCGGGGACTTTCTTCACCTCGTCTCGGTCCACCCACAGGCTCCAGGTACTAGATTCACCGGTTCCCAGGCCGGTGGGGACCATTGGGAGCCTCTGGCCTGGCCTGAGCCCCTGGATAGCACAGAGCTTCCCCCGGGGAATTCCCAGCGCAGCTCTGAGACGGAACAGCCACCCTCTGGCTGTATCCAAATGCCCCCGAGCAGCTGCCTGATTGCAGGGCTTTCTTCACCCCGGCGCACGGGCAGCTCTACCGTACAGGAGTTAAGGTTTTTAGAGCAGCTTTGCCTTTAAAGCACAACTCTCCCTGGGGCTCTAAAATCCTCAGATTGCCTTGAAATTGGTGCGGGGTCTCCTGGCTGATTGGTCTGGCTCTTTTCTGTCATTCCCCCCCCCCCCCCCATTGTTCTGATTTCCCTCCCTTCAAAGTTGGGTGCGTTCAAATTATTTTTCTGACACTTATGCCCCCGCACAGCCCCACCCCCCAAATCCCTGACACCTGTTAGTTCTCATCTGTGTTGGACCCATCTCTCACCCTTTAGCTTGGGGCCCGGTTTCTAAAGGCCAGCGTTTTTCCCTGTTGTCCCAGATTGTGGGTGGATTTCTGTCCCTTTATTTCAAGCTAAGCTAGCAACGCTCCTCTCCTGGCTATTTCCTCACATGAGGTCTGGTTTATGATGATTTGCATGGACTCACTTGCCGCTTACTCTGTAGTCTGTGAAGCCTCTGGATACTTGTGATATCAACGGTGATGTGATGTGGAGATGACAGCTTTGTCCTCAGACCATCGTAGATATGAAGGGCCTGTTGACTGCTTCCAGTCTTACATGACTCTGCAATGTGCTAGATCTAATATATGGCCTAATGGCTAGAGCACTGGATTGGAAAGATGTGTCTCTTCCTGGCTCATCGCTGGCCTGCTGGGTGACCTTGGGCAAGTTACGGCCCTTCGTTGTGCCTCAGTTTCCCCATCTGTGAAATGGGAACAATGATCATGACCCTCCTTTTGTCAAGTGCGTTGAGCCCTTCTGATGAAAAGTGCTATATAATACCTGACAAGAACAATTAGATTCTGGAACTCATTGCCACAGGAAGTCAATGAGGCCAGAAGTTTAACAAAATGGAATTAGACCTTCATCTGAATAATAGGAAGATCCAGTGTTATCATCATAATTAATTGAAACAAATTTTGTGGAAGGCATATTAAACCTAATGCATCAGGACATAAGCCAATCCCTGTTGCAGATCAGGGTGAGACCTAGTGTGTGTGTGTGTGTGTGTGTGTGTGTGTGTGGGGTGGGGGGCGGGGGGCAGATTGCACCACATCTGCCTACTGCTGGGTTCTTGAACCTTCCTCTGAATTAGCTGGACTAAATGGATCTTGAGTCTGATCCAATCTGGCAATTCCTGTGGTCCTAAAACTTTATTCTCAGCACCCCACAGGGAAACACAATAATAACCTGGTAGGGTTATTTACTGTTAGACTGGTGTATAACTTAAAACTAATTTAAACCTACTAGAACTCACTAAGATCCCATTAGCCAAGGGTCCTGAACGGTTCTGTGTGCCTGTGTCCAGGCATGCAGGAGGCAAAACATGGCTGGGTGGCATCACAAAAGCAGCACCAGGTAGCCTGGCTAATCTTGCGAGATGATAGAATGACATTATTCTGCCAGGGTTATGCTTTTACTGTCCATAAATCTAGCAGGGCTGCCGCTGTGTGCATTTAGGACACACAAATAATTTGAATCCATGCGACTGTGTCGGTCTTGGGAGGTTCCACGATGCATCCTTGTGACAACCGTATGCTTTGTTACTTGTGTACTATCACTATGTGCTTCATCTCCCGTACCGGGCCGCTCTCTCCACGCACCAGATCTTCCCCAGGAGCAGAAACCTCGCTACTAAATTTAACTTCATCCTAAACCCCACAGACCAAACCTCGCGACTAATGGAAACCTCTCGGCTTTATTGTAGAGCTACGTAAAGAGCTGGCTAATTCTACTTGTTTTACCAGTAGCTTGCTGGCATCCTATACACAGATGTGGCTCTTGTTCAGCATCCTTGTGAAACAAAGCCTTTAGGAGGCTGGCCGGTACCTCCAGATGCTATCCCCTGTCTATAAAGCTGACTTCACAAGTGACTTGTGGTGGACCGTGGGTCTGAGGGCCTCCTATGGTGGAGACTCTATTTCAGCGTCAAAAGGTATCACAGTGGTCCCGGAAATAAATACATTGTTGTTAGCCTGAGTGAGAAGCCTGCTAAAATGGGATGGGATGTGGAGGGGGAGAAACTAGCACGGCAAATGTCTGTTTGGCCCAAATTCAGCTGTAACTTGGTCCCTGCTGGGGACAGCCCTGGATGAGTCTAAGCAGGTTCGTCTCTTCTACACTCTCCAGTTTAAAGACCAGGTTGTGAAGCTGTAAGCCAAGAGTGATTTCCACCTTAACACGTGGATGTGGAAAGACACCGACGGCGACAAATGCCTTCAAAAGCAACGGCCTCGGGGAAAGGCTGGCTATTAAATGGAATGGATTTATAACAAATGCTGACTTTCGGTCGGCAAGTTCGGCAACCCATGAGCTCCAAATGTATCCAGCAGAAAAGGAGGTGGAAATATTGGGGACGTGCGTTAAGAGTTGAAGACAGAGTGTCTGATGTGGCAGGCCTGCCATTAAGCAGCTGGAGGAGGAACATGTAAAAGAGGCCGCTGAAAGAATTCCTCTGTCGAGCAGTGCTCAGAGAGGCCGTCTACATGGCAATAAAAGGGCCACGGCACAGCTGCCACCGGCCCAGGTCAGCTGACTTGGGCTCGGCCTGCGGGGCCCAAACTTGCGGTGTAGACGTCCGGCCTCTGAGACCCTGCGAGGGGAGAGGGTCTAGCCCAAGCTTGAATGTGACACTGTAATTTTTAGCCCCACAGCCTGTGCCCAAGTTAACTGACCCAGGCACTGAGACTCGGTGCTGTGGGTTTTTTTTTTTTTTACTGTAGACGTACCCAGAGAGGGAACACTTGCGGGATGTAACAACATAGAGGATGTGCAAGGATTGGCCCAGGATAGACTGGGCCTTTTGTGCCCTGAGTAATGTCTGATGATGCAGGATGGATTCAGGTTCAGATCTGTTCCAATACACGACAGCGTCTGTGCGTCGTGGAAGCGGACTATGGTGATACAATCTCCTAATTTTCAGCAGCAGTTTATTAGTAATTCACCCTTATCAGAACTGACTTCAAAATACAGGGCCAGATTTGCCCTGATGTAAGTGGGCACAACTCTTAGAGGATAATAGGGTTATAAGTAATATCCAACATGGATTTGTCAAGAACAAACCATGGCAAACCAACCTAATTTCCTATTGGCCTAGTGGATGGGGAGAGGGAGGGGAAGTGGTAGATGTGATGTATCTTGATTTTTAGTAAGGCTTTGGGCGCAGTCCTACGTTACATTCTCATAAGAAAACTAGGGAAATGTGGTCTAGATGAAATTACTATAAGGTGGGTGCAAAACTGGTTGAAAGACCGTACTCAAAGAGTAGTTACCAATGGCTTGCTGTCAAACTGAGAGGATGTATCTAGTGGGGTCCCACAGGGTCAGTCCTGGGTCTGCTGTTTTTCAGTGTTTTCATTAATGACTTAGATAGCAGAGTGGAGAGTATGCTTATGAAATCTGTGGCTGATATCAAGTGGGGAGGGATTGCTAGCATTTTGGACGACAGGATTAGAATTCCAAACGTCCTTGACAAACTGGAGAATTGGTCTGAAATCAAGAAGATGAAATTCGATAAAGATAAGTGCAAAGTACTTCACTGAGGAAAGAAAAATCAAATGCACAATTACAAAATGGAAACTAACTGGCTGGGTGGTGCTACCGCTGAAAAGGATCTGGGTGTTAGACTGAATCACAAATTGAATCTGAGCCAAGAATGTGATTTCGCTGTGAAAAAGGCTAATATCTTTCTGGGGTGTAATAACAGGAGTGTTGTATGCAAGACACAGGAGGTAATTATCCTGCTCTATTCCGCCCTGGTGAGCAGTCTTCAAGCATGTTAAGGGCTGTTATAAAGAGGATGGTGGTTCTCCATGTCCACTGAAGGTAGAACAAGAATTAATGGACTTAATCCGTAGCTAGGGAGATCTAGGTTAGACAACAGGAAAAACTTTCTAACTACAATATAAGGATAGTTAAGCTCTGGAGTAGACTTCCAAGGGAGGTTGTGGAATCCCACTACTGGAGGTTTTTGAGACCAGGTTGTACACTTTCCTGTCCGGGAAGGTCTAGGTTTATTTGGTCCTGCCTCAGCGCAAGGGGCTGGACTAGATGGCCCTCAAACGTATTTAGCATCCTAACTTCCATTGAAATCCGTGGGCATTAGGAGCTTAAATACCTTTGAGGACCTGGGCCCCCATTATGCCCTGAACGCTCTCTAATGAGGTGTGCAAATGGAGAGAGGGCAAGAGCTGTCTGGCTTTGTCCTGCCTGTGACACTAGTCATCTCCCCTCTTTAAGTAATGCTAAAAGCTCCCCGGCCTGGGCTGAGCTTTCTCAATACATTTATTTATTTTATCTATGATGCTTTAATACAAAGGAGTTCTGAGGAACAGAGGGAGGGAAGGGCCCCTCGAGGACATTATTCTGACCCAAGTTACTTAGCGTGGAACAGTGCGTTGCAGATGATGGTCGACAGGCCTGATTCAGAGATGACTTGGCCCTCAGAGATCCCAGGCATGGCTTGAATCCCTGGCTTGGATCCCTGGCTTGGAGATACTTCTCAGGAACAAGGGCTCATTTTCGGCCTTTGTATGCACCGGAGTGCATCCAATGGCATGTAACAGCGAGAAGGGCGGAGGGAAAGCTGCCTTGCTAAGATACCTGATGTCTGTGGAGCATCTGAGGGCTGCTTTCTTCTCCTGCACAACCTGAAACACACCCCGCACAATTCCATTCAAGCTAGTGCTGAAATCAGTGCCAGGAAAGGCCAGGCACTGCTGTCAGAATCAACTCCCCAGGCCTGGAGTCTTCAGCAGTGAAGGGGAAGAGATGGGCATCTTAGGGGAAGGGTGGCCCAGTGGTTAGGTTGCAAGCTGGAGACCAGGGTTCAATTCCCTGCTCCACCATAGACTTCCAGTGTGATCTTGGGAAAGTCACTTAGCCTTGCTTTGCTTCGGTTTCCCATCTGTACAATGGAGGTTAGAGTAGTTCCCTACCTGACGGGGGTGCTGTGAGGATTAATACGTAAAGGACTGAGGTGCTCACGCTACTGTAATGTTACCTGCTCAGTCCATCAGAGCCAGCTGCTCTGCATGCTTCAAGAGAGTATCAGGCAAATCAATCTAGGCTGATTAATTGTAGGACATTTTTGTTGTCCTCTTAGCATTCGGGTGCGTCCTGTTGCTCTCTATAAATGATGTAAGGCACCCAGGTGCTTTAGCAATGGCAATATATATTGTTTAGTGCCTACTGCTGAATGCTGGCAGAAAGACAGTCCTGGAGAAAGAGAGAACCATTTAAAAATTAAAATATACTCTGTGGGAAAGAAGGCTTGAATTGGGGACAAAAAGGCAGAGGAACTCTCCCACTCACAAAATAAGTTCCACTAACTTGAGACAGCAAAATGAGTAGATTGTGCAGATTTTCTCTCCTGCCTGTCTTTTTCTTATGTGCTCCGTCAGGAGTGAAATGGTTAAAGCCTCAGCACTGGGCATGTTGGTTATCGCCTCCCTGAGGCCAATAAGGGCAGCTTACGCCTTTCCAAGCTATTGTTTCAGGCTCTCTGCAGACTCGGGCAGAAGTTGCTCTCTTGGTTACACTCGATTCACATTGTGAAGGTTTTCTTTGTAACCAGGCTAGAGACTTTAAAAAGAAAACTAAAGCTCAGATTCTGGAGAACAAGATGGCAGCTTGGGGTAGGTGCCAATCTCTCCACCTGCCCCCTACGCCAATTCCAGCCTTGCCTGTAAAAATTCAACTTCTCGTTAACTAAATGCTTCCGAGGGCAGATTTGCGTTAATTTGGCTGCCTGATTTGCTTGTGCCGTTATCCTGGTAGTACATGCACATTGGGTAATTTGATGCTTTCATGGGCAGTTACACTTCTTCATTTGCCGTCCATTAGATGTACAACGGGGCATGCATTTCCGTGCAAGCAGTTACATTTGCACAGGTTAGAAAAATTAGCCTCTGTATGGAAATATGAAGGAGAGAATCTCTCATAGCATCAGTAGAAATGTAGGGCTGGAAGGGACCACTCTTATCTAGTCCCTCCTCTCTTGCTGAGGCAGGATTAAGTGCACCTGGACCATGAATTGGGTTAATTGTATGAAGTGCTGATCCTGTAAACTGTTCTGTGCAGGGTTCTGCGTATTGTGGAATAACTTGAAGGATCGGGCCCATGTTGATTCGTCCACTTCAATATGTGGGTGGGGAGAATTAGTTGGTTTTAGATGGACAAGGTGAGTGAGGTCATATTTCTTATTGGGCCAACTTCAGTTGGTAGAAGGGACAAGCCTTTGAGCTTTGCAGAGCTCTTTCTCAGGTCTGGAGAAGGCAACCAGAGTGTCCCAGCTACATACAAGGTGGGACAGATTGTTAAGCACAGTGGGTTCACACATGCTATAAGAGACCACTTTAAATGAAGTGGGTGATTAAAGGTTATCATGAGACAGTGGTCCCCAAATTTTTCAGGGATGTGCCCCCTGCTCCAGGAGCAGGGATGTGGGTCCTGTGCTGGGGGGATGGGACGCGGACAGGAGTAAGGAGGCTGAGGCTGGGGACAAGGCTGGGGCTGGGAGCCAGGGCAGGGCTGGAAACAGAGCTGCAGCCAGGTCAGAGTTGGGTGCCGAGGTTGGGGACGGGGTGGGGCTGGATGGCACTCCCTCCGCACCTCCCTAGGGGGTGGCCTGGGCCCCCCTGAATGTTCCTCTGTGTCCCCTTAAGGGGGGTGTGCCTCACAGTTTGGGGACCTCTGCAGTAAGGTGTGTGACAAATTATTCTAATAAGCCATCAACCTAGTGTCTCTGTTAAGTCCATAGTTTTTAGTGTCCAGCAGAGTAATGAGTTTAAGTTCCCAGGCTGGTCTTGTGAAGGTTTTGAACAGGTTTCCTTTCAGGATGATGACAGAGATAATATTTAGTCCTGCCATGAGTGCAGGGGACTGGACTAGACGACCTCTCGAGGTCCCTTCCAGTCCTATGATTCTGTGAGAGGTCAGCTATGGATTGATTGTTTTGTGAAAAGTTTGCCCATGGGTGACAGGGTGTTTTTTGTCTGTGACATTCATTCAACTGTCTGGTTTCACCCAGGTGGAGGGGGGGGGGGGCGGCGGCGGCGCATTTGATGTGCTGGACAAGGTGCTCCATATGCCATGATTAAGGCTACTATTTTTGTTATGGAGGAGGCGAATATCATGGAATCTGTGACTTCCAGAGACCTCCATGACTGGAGCCCCCAGTGCTTGGGAGCTGCCTGCAGGGTCCCTCCGCTGCCCTTCTGTGGGCAGCCGGGGGACCCCACAACTCCTGGCCGCTGCAGGCGGCAGGGCCCCCGGGAGCTTAGAGCCATGGGGGGCAGGGGATCCCACTGCTCCGAGCCATGCAAGGTGCGGGGATCCCGCAGCTCCGAACTGGTCCCCCCCACAGACGGTATGGAGACCCCACAGTTCGTCATTTTGTGTCACGTATTTTTAGTAAACGTCACGGACAGGTCACAGGCTTCCGTGAATTTTTCTTTATTGCCCGTGACCTGTCCGTGACGTTTACTAAAAATATGCATGACCAAATCTTAGCCTTAGTCATGTTAGGCTCGTGTAGGACCCCTGGATCATGAAAGTTGTGTTGGGGGTGAGGGATATGGATCATCGTAGCAGGGGAGATATGTCTGCAGGTTTCACATCTGTTGTTCTGGCAGGGTCTGGTGCCGCTTTGAATTGCTGTGTCCTGGTGATGAGGAGCTGGGTGAGATTTTGGGGCAGGGGGAGAGTGGGTTCGTGAAAGATTTATTTCAGGCTGTGGACCCCATCAAGTATAGGTTGTAACTGTTTGATGGTACCCATATGGGTTCTAGGGTGGGGTGGCAGGGACAACTAGAGGTGTACGGTGGGTGGGATTTTCCCCCCTGTGCTGAAGCAGGTTCTTCTGGGGTAGTTGGGTGACCTGTTCTGTGACACAATCTACTCTGGTGGCGTGTCCTTGTTTAGTGAAGGTGGATTTAAGTGTGTATCCCGGACTACTACTTCGGAGCAAATTCTGGGGTACCTAGAGCCTGGCTGTAGGTAACCGATTTTGTGATGTGTCCGGGGCGGGGTTTGCTGGATAGGTGGACGCACGTGCGGTGATCTGTGGTTTAGATGGTTGTAACCCAACCGTTTCACTAACAAACAAAAATAACGAAAGGTCTGATTCACTAATGCACTGCAAAATGACTTGGTTTTAAAATGAAAGTACTTAATATCCATCAGAATTTAAAAAAAAAAAAAAAAATTACAGATGCTAGCCCTGCACTTGTGTGTTATGGGAATTGTACTAGTAGAAGAATGACCTGTATAATGAGAGGCTGTCAGAGAACCTTAGCAGCATTAATGCATGCCCCTGTCTGCAACACCCCACCCCAACTCCCGTCTCCTGTACACATCAAAACAGACACACCTTCTTTTAGTCCCTCCCTTACAAACCTTCCACACCCACTGCCTGCAGGGCAAGCTCAGCTTTACTACTGTTTGCTATAGGACCAGGTATGGGAGGTTTATTGCACAATCAGCATGTTCAGAACTTTTAATTTAAGATTCCAGTCACCTTCATTTCAAAAGGAAACTAAAGGCTGCCTCACGCTCCCAACCACAGAGCTAGTGAGAGCAGAAGCCAAGAGGAGCTGCAGGAACCTGATGCAGCCTTCAGGGAGTTACTATCCACTCGGGTTATTTTGGGAAATACAGACGAGGAGCCACCCATTTTAATGATTTACTTATGACCCAGGAATTTGAGCTGGGCAGCCCAGTACCTACTAAGGATATTTTCTTTCTTTTTTGTCACACTCAGTGGGTAAGCCTGGTCAGTAAGAACCAGTCTGGGGTAGTCACTCCACAAACAAGGGTGTTACGTGGTGAAGGGTCGAGCCATTTTAGGACAAACTGGGATTCATAGTACCAAGACAGGGTGGCCTGGATGCATGTTCTATAAAATGATCTGGACGTGACTTTCTGGCAATACAAATGCAGCCCCTTTCTGAGGCTTCTGCAGCCCTGACTGTTTTAAAGAGGGGTTTTTCTACCTGCCAGTTGTAGAATGAATCTGCCTGAAAATGCCGCCTCCTCCCCCCCGCGGAGCCAGAGAACGAAGACATGTCTTCTCTGAGCCGTGTAGTTATTTCACTACAAACAAACACAAAAGGAGGAGACAGCAGAACCCTCCATGTTTACCCCATAAACTCTCCAGCAGAAAGGCATGTAAGGGGCACAATCAAGTCAGTTTCAAAAAGGAGGTTTTTTTGTGGGTCTATAATAAGATTGTCCTAGTTCTAAAATGTGTTCCTCTCCCCCGCTGCTATGTGTGAGCCTTGCACAAATTAAATGTGAGGGCCAGAGACTCCCCTGACAGTAAACCTGCTTGTGTACAAAGTGTTGTCAGATACATGGAGCAAACTAAACACGTTTTGTCAGTTTCTCAAATGCCAGGTGCAACAATATTGAGTTAGAATCATAGAATATCAGGGTTGGAAGGGACCTCAGGAGGTCATCTAGTCCAACCCCCTGCTCAAAGCAGGACTAATCCCCAACTAAACCATCCCAGCCAGGGCTTTGTCAAGCCTGACCTTAAAAACCTCTAAGGAAGGAGATTCCACCACCTCCCTGGGTAACGCATTCCAGTGCTTCACCATCCTCTTTGTGAAAAAGTTTTTCCTAATATCCAACCTAAATCTCCCCCATTGCAACTTGAGACCATTACTCCTCGTTCTGTCATCTGCTACCACTGAGAACAGTCTAGATCCATCCTCTCTGGAACCTCCCTTCAGGTAGTTGAAAGCAGCTATCAAATCCCCCCACATTCTGCTCTTCTGCAGACTAAACAAGCCCAGTTCCTTCAGCCTCTCCTCGTAAATCATGTGCTCCAGCCCCCTAATTGTTTTTGTTGCCCACAGCTGGACTCTTTCCAATTTTTCCACATCCTTCTTGTAGTGTGGGGCCCAAAACTGGACACAGTACTCCAGATGAGGCCTCACCAGTGTCGAATAGAGGAGAATGATGAGTTAAGTGTTTGGTTTTTTCAAGTGAGGTGTCTGAATTTTTTTTTCTCCAATTGGCAATGTCCCTTTACAAGACTGCACAATACAACCAAGAAAATGTTCCATTTTTCCAATTTTCACACTATATTCTTGTGTCTCATTTCCATCTTTATAATTATATGCAGTTGTTTGGCACACTAACAACACAGACCAAGTACCACACTGAAAGCATTTAATGAAATAACCACCTTCAGGACCGCAAGTTTTTTTCCAGCCATTTTAACAGGTGGCCATTTGATATTGGGCCAGCGAGCTCACCAGGGCTCCCAGCGCTTTAGCTGTTGGCCTCCGCTTACGAATCCGGGTGGAGCAGTTTCCCTTCCAACCATTTTAGCAAGTCAGCTGCCGTGCAGCTGAAACAGCTGGGTGGGTCTGGTGTGTGGCTGGAAATGCTTTTCATAGGTGGCCACTTAATGTAAGGAAAGTTAATATCCGAGAGATGGGAAATCTTAGGGAGACTTAAGTATCACCTCGCATTAACCAAAGAGATTGCAAGTAGCATTTGGGACCGACGTCGCTGCACTTGGTTTTAAGAGAGCGCTCTTCGGTATGAAAGGTAACCCGGAGTGCTTCCGGATTCTAGACAGCCTTGCAGCGCATCTCGCACGTCCTCTTGCAGGGCGATGGGCTGCTGGCTACAGTCCTTACAAAAACTGATGTGGGATCTTTAGCTGACCGCTGCTAGAAGTGAGCAGAAAGAATTTCCATTCAGCCTGGTCACTTACTGAGGGCAGAGTTCTTGACTGGTTCCCAGCTCCCTCTTAGCAGCTGACAGCAAAAGCCAAGTGCAAGATCTGAGCGCTCAGTGTTGCCACCTGTGGAGTATTTCATCAGCACAGCAAGTTTTTACTTTGAGGCCAATTATTAGTGAAGACAAATTACCTTCAATATTAAAAGCTGCTGTTTTCCCACTCCCGCTGTTCCCTTCGTTCTCTAAGGGCTCAGACTCCCTCCCTAGTTCCTCAGATGAATTTCATCTACAGTGGCTCAATAGATCAAGACACGGACTGGGGTAATTGTTTTATTTTGTGGCAAAGCTTTCTCACCAAACTGGATGAAGGGTGGGTGTGTGCTTGCTTGCTTCCTTTAAATGTGCAGAATTTTCATCAAGAAAATATAATTTTTTGCAGAGGGGGTAAAGGAAATATTAGCCAGACTCCACTGAAACATACTTTCGAACTTCACAAAGTTTTTGTGTGGGAATTGCAGTAACGTACGTGTCTTGGAAATTAAGGGACCCAACCAAAACGGCGTTATGATCAAATGCAACAGAATTTCAGATCCAATTGTGAATGAATAGGTGCCTTCATTGGAGGGATCCCATGGCCTTTTGCTCCTAAAGTCTGCCACAGAAGGAGCCAGGAATTGTTTAGGAAATGAGGAGCCAAGCCCAGCTGCTTATCTGCCACAGTTTGCTGTGTTCGGGAGTACTTCTAAATCCCTTTTTCCCCTTTGGAAAGCTTCTGTAGTTTATTTTTTCCTGGTTTCAGCTGAAGGGTAGCATCCTTCTTGCATCTCATTTAAATATATTTTAAGACTCGGAATACTTGATGTGGTTGAATATGCTGGCATCTCCTTCTAATTTAGGGTCTGAAATGGTCATCTGGCCCATTCGGAGGCAGCCAGGACTAGTAATTACAACTGATGTGTAGTTTATAGAAATGGCGCGCACACAAAGTTTTACAATTAAAAAAAAAGTGCCTAAAAATACCTTGCAAACAGTAGAGACTTGAAGACCCGCTCTTCAGCATTGCGGAGATTTCTGGCTGGGAGGAGGGTTGAAAGGACTGAAAAGAAAGAAACTGGAATTCTGTGAGAATGCTAAGAAGGCGGCCTGGAAGAGCCAGTAGAGATTGCAGGATCCCACCTCTACCCTCTGTAAGGTGCTGAGGTTGGAGAAGCAAGGAGAGCCCGCTAGCACGTCTGGTGCTTTGCTTCACTATGGGGAGAGGCTCCTTCAGAAAGTGCTTTTATTAGATACAAGGGGCAATTTCAACCCTTTCTTGGGCCTGCAGCTGCTTGAGAAAAACGGCAGCCCGGCTTTCTCACACTGAACTTCACTTTGTTCCCCCAGGGTCTCTCTGTCTGCCCTTCCCCGAATTAAAATAACCGAGCATGTGACAAATGAAAGGCATCTCTGAAAGCTCAGTTAAGCAAGTCTGGCCGTCTTTTTTTTTTTTTTTTTTCCCTTTTACCTATTGACTTTTAAAAATCAGAGTGAGCCTGAAAAATAAAAGTGGGTGTTGGCAGGGGGAAGAGGGCATGCAAAGGAGCAGAAGGATTTTGATCCCAAGGGAAGCTGCCGCTCTCCATGCTGTAAAACAGGCCTGCCAGAGACTAAACACCTCCTCGCACAAGCTTAGCCTTTACTCGGAGGTGCTGAGATGGTATGAGAGTGGTGCTGGTCCCATGTTTGGCTGGGATCACTTGGTAAAGGGTTCAGTCCAGCACGAGAAGAGAGAGAGCCCCGAGACACCTCTGGCCTATTGTATATAGGTTCTTAAACCACGTTTGCACCACGCTACCCGAACACCTCCACGTGGTGCGTTCAGCGGTGTGACTCTCTCAACCTCTGTCCAAGCCTGCCCAGAACCCCCGGTGTGACTCAGACAGCTAGTCCCCACCGCCGCGGCTTCCCTCCTCCAGAGCCTGAGCTGGCTATGTGAAAACTAGTGCAGGCATGTCTACACGAGCTGAATCATACCCCCTGACTGCAGTGAAGATATAGTCTAAATCAGGGGTCGGCAACCTTTCAGAAGGGGTGTGCCGAGTCTTCATTTATTCACTCTAATTTAAAGCTTCGCGTGCCGGGAATACATTTTAACGTTTTTAGAAGGTCTCTTTCTATAAGTCTATAATGTATCACAAAGCTATTGTTGTATGTCAAGTAAATAAGGGTTTTAAAATGTTTAAGAAGCTTCATTTAAAATTAAATTAAAATGCAGAGCCCCCCCGGACCACTGAAAATCCGCTTGCATGCCGCAGGTTGCCTACCCCTGGTCTAAGTGCTGCCGGGATGTTTGAACAGTGTCACTGTCCGTGAGAAACAGCATCTCGTCTTTTATTTCCTTCTCCTTTCTTAGCCACTTAAGGTGTGGCACAGAACAACCCACCAGAGCTCTTTCTGCTGGGGGTCATCCGTGTTTCTCAAGCAGTTTGCTCACGAGGTGTGTAAAAGCAAATGGCCAAGCTACTTAGAGCAAAGGACTCGTTAAATATTAATCAGGACATATCTTAACTGTCTGTGTGTGACTTGAACTCTGAATTATTCAGACCCCTTCTCTAGTGAGGCATCTAGAACGGGAAAGAGAACCCTAGATGTGGTTTTACTAAGGGCATGTATAAAGCAAGCCGCTATCTGATTTCACAAGTGGTCCCTCTCCCTATACTTAACAGGATTCTATTTTCCATGTGTAGGGTGCCTGTCATGCCCAAAGACTATTTCCCAAATCCTACAGACCCTCTGTTACCAGACGTAGTGATACAAATGTGAGCGCTGGCCATTGACCTCCATGGTACCTCTCTGGGTAGTAAATGCTACACCCAGTAGTAGGTGGCCGCAGGATTGGGCCCTATCTTTGAGCTGTCTCTGTGTTACAGGGAAGCATCAACCAATGTATAGCACAAGGCATCACAGTAAAGGGAAATTTTTTGACCAAGGACATGAGGGTAAAGCCCCTCATGTTATGAAGATGGCCATAGGATCGTTAATGTCCACACTGAACAAACGGGACGGCTGACTTTAAATGTTTATCCAGCCGTTCGATAAAGAAACCTCAAAACAACTCAGCTATTTTTGCAGTTTACCTCCGAAAAGAAATGCAGCCCTGTTAGTCTGGTCAAATCAAAACCATGGTTCCTGGGAGTCTGTGGATTATCAGCCTGATGCTTAGCTAAGCCAGCCATTCCCACCCAATCAATAATTGTAATTATTTGGACTTATTCAAAAATCTCTCATTCAAGGATCTCGGTGTATTTTTACAAACATTATTTAAAAGCTTGGAACGCTCCCAGGAGGGGGAGGTATTATACACAATTTCCAGATGAGTCAACTGGGAAAGAGGTTAAATGACTTAGCAAGGTCTCAGAGAGAGATTCAGTAGCAGACTCTAAATTGAACCCAGGAGTCTTGACTATCGGACTCTTACTCGACTGACTAGAGCAGTGGTTCTCAAGCTTTTTTTTTTTTTTTTTTTTTTTTCCACGGACCACTTGAAAATTGCTGAGGGTCTTGGCAGACCACTTAATGATCTTTCCAAATGTTGTTTGTACCATCAGCTAACTATTGTAAAGCACTTTGGAACGTTTTTTGTTCTACAGATAAAAGCACACAACTCATATTTTAATATCTGTAGTCTTACCTTTCTAATGCGATGGATGTGCCCTCTTCCCCTGCCATGGCGGCCCCCGAGCTGTGGCTGGGAAGGAGCGGGGCGTCTCCCGCTCCTTCCTGCTGCAGCAGCTCCCGAGGTGGGGCCGGGGTAGAGGGCCATCTTTCCCCGGCAGCCGCAACCCTGGAGCTGAGGAAAGTCGCCTCTTTCTCTGGCCACCGCAGCCCTGCACATCCCAAATACTCCCACCCCCTCTTCTCACCCCACTGCCCCCTCCCTCCTACCCCCTATTCCCCCCAAGGCCATGTGCATCTTCTCCAGGGTCCAGGCACCTAATTAGTGTAGGCACGCCTGCATAGCTCCACTAATTAGGTAGGTGGCCCTTCATTCTCTCGTGTGTGGCCACCCAGGCGCGCACCTTCGAGGGAACTATCTGTGGACCACCTGAATGGGACTCACGGGCCACTGGTGGTCCAGAGACCACAGTTTGAGAACCTCTGGACTAGACCATACCCAGAATGGCTGTTTGTGTTTGTGTAAACTCCTGTTCAGTGTCTCTCTTCCCATTGCCAGGTTCCTTGTTACGCTAGGATTTAATTAAAATTGATAATCTGTCAATTTTTCTACTCTCTTGGGTGACCTTATCAAAGGCTTTATAAAAATCTAGATCTACTGCTTAGTGTCCGTTTCCGTGACACACCCAATTTGTAAATTAGTGAAGAACATAACAACATTTGCCTACCATGATCTGTCTCATAAACCCGTGCTGCTGTTCACCACGTTTTCATTTCAGTGTGCCCTACTAGTTTTCCCTGTATTGAATTTAGGGTAATGGGTCCAGAGTTTCCAAGATTAACTTTTGGCCTCCTTTTGATGACTAGGTCTACGTTCTCCAGCCCTCTGACACGTCCCTTGTCCTTAGTAATTAACTAGAAATTCTGACTAGTTGTATTTTCTTCACCACTTCTTCCAGAGTACTTAGAAGAAAATCATCAGGCAAAGCTGACTGAGACAGGTTCCGTTTATTAAAGTATCTTCTATATCAACTTCCAAACCTTTCTCATCACTGTTGCCTTTTTCTTCTCCCAGAGACTGAAGAAAAGGGTTAAATATATCTGCCATTAGGAATCCTCGAACTAGTATTCCTTCTCGAAGACTGGTCCCACATCCTCATGGTTTTTCTTTCTATACCTGATGACTTCAAAATCTTTGTTTGGTTCAACCCCTATAAAATATGAGCCGATACATGTCTCAAATACCTCAAATCCTTTCAAAAGGGCGAACACTATGACCCTGAAGAAGACTTGACTGACCCATGAGGTACGTGCTAAGCATAGCAATCCTTTCCACTGTCTGGATGGGCGATTCCTCCATTAATATCAAAGCTGCCCTTGCCTGCCCTCACATCGCCTTTTTGTGGACAAGTTTACTGGGTGGGGGATTTATGGTAGAAGACATTTGGTGAGCTTCATTGTCTGCAGAGAAAGTGACAAATCTTGTCTCGGACCCCACTCAACATCCTCCCGGGTTTGATTGACCACGAAGGCAATGGAGCCTTCTGAAACGGTTTTGTACCAGACCTGGAATTTGTGCTGCAGCCGAATTTCGGTGGCGTTTCAGAGACTGTCCCCTTTGTCAATGTGGACAGCCACAAACCATGGCGCATATTGTTGAGGACTGCAAAATGACTCAACTTCCTGGAGGTCTTCGTGCCTTGAACGATGTTGATAAGAATGCTGTGGCTTTGCTTGAGTGGATTGCCTACACCAAATAAATAAATGTCAAAGCCTGAGATTTTTTTATCATAAGCCATAAGGAGACTTCTTAAGTGAATCGGTGTCTTTCAGAACTGCTGTAATTAGATGATTATGCTTATAGGGATTCCCATCCTCCTATATGCAGCAAACATGCACCCAACACATGTGGGTGATTAGCAAGTTGTTTAGTTTTCCACACACGGCATGAAAGCAGCCTGCCAAGTATACTCATTACACATTTCCCCCCGGGAGGAACCAATCATGGGCTTTTGGAGCATTATTTTAAGTTTTACAGCAAATAAACATAAAAGGTACCTAGAGACCAGCTGTGTTAATTGCGCCTATCTGTGAGTGAGCACAGGCTCGTTGAGGGCCTGTTCCTGGGCAGGAGGACGCCTGATGAAAGCAACACAGGAGAGGATGGCTGTCCTCCTTTCATTGGAAACCCTTCATTAGATTTCTGTCAGGGGGATTAGAACAGAACAAAGAGAGGAAAAGAGGTGAGAAGAGGTTTAAAAATCTCCTAAGAAGAGGGAAGACTGGAACACTATTATTATTTATTTGTGTCACTGTAGCACTTTGGGGGTCCTGGTTCTTGACTAGGGGTCCCTTGTTCTAGGTGCAGGCAGCAGGCAGCAGGTCTGTCCTATTTCACTCAGGGTGAAGAGTGGCAGTTGGGTAGATGGATTAAATGTTGGTGAATATGTAACGATGAAGCCAGTGATGGAAGGAGCCAAGCAGAATTTTGAACCACAGAACTTTAAATAGTCAGGAAAATGTCGCTTGAAATCCATTTAACAAAAACAACCCTATACCCTAGCAGACACATCACTGCATCAGTCCTTGTCTGACCACAGTGCTTTGAAATTAATAATCCTATGGCGCTTACACACATACTTACATGCACACTGACAGACACAGATTCAGACTGAGATTTCTTTTTTTAAATGCAGCCTAAAAGATTTGGATGGCCAGTTCCCAGGGATTTGAAAATCCACCCACAAACGTGCTCTCAATAACAGATAGAAATCAGCAAGAGAGTTGAGCCTCTGACACAAGACAAATTGAGAAAAGTGTGGTGTAATAATCTCTATAACCACCCCTCAGACGGGTACACTCTGCTTTTTGTGGTCAGCATAGATATCCACACAGCTGGTTGTGCATAAAAGACGTTTCCAGGTCAGGACGGGCTCCATGGCTCCCTGGGCCACACTTCATAATGTCCTTCTATTGCTTATGCCCTGGAGGAACTAAGCGGGACAAGGTGGGGGAGGGAATATCTTTTATTGGACCAACTTCTTGTTGAGAGAGACAAGCTTTCGAGCTTACACAGAGCTCTTCTTCTGCATGAACTAAGGCAGGAACGATGTCTTCGGTGGGACCAGACTTGTGAAGCCCAGTTTCCACAGCTTTGTGCCCCACTACATACAAATGATAAGACATCAGCTGGAACTGAGACGACTTCTCCAATGAAGCTGAGCATCCCTAACCCTTCTGCTTTATAGCTCGTCCGATCCCCTGCAATGCACTAAACGAAACCAAATTTGGAATAATTATAGCACTGAAAAACACCCAGAAGAAATTTCACATTTAGCCACGTCCTTGTGACGTTACCAGACAAACCTCCTTGATTTTTGCCACAAGAATTCCTATTGCCCTTCCCTGAATGCATGTTTATACATCAGATAGATGACAAATTTCAAGTATTCTGGGAAAACCTCGAATTACAGTTGTTTATAGTTTTCTAAGTCGTTAGTATGGATTTTATTAGCAAGTTGCTGATGCTGTTCCTGCATCTCTTGTCTGTTTCTGTATTGGAGAACTAGGAAAGTAACCGTATTCCATAGCACTGTGTCCATAAATAACCACAGCTGAAAGGAGGAAAGATAGAAAACTTACTGCTGTCCAACATAACTTTCTTGATAGAAATACAATCACATGATCAGATCTGGCATTGATTTCTATGTATACATGTGGGTTTCTGTCTTATTTTGTGTATTCTAGCTCTTGTCGCCACCTAGCACATGGTAGATTTCCTGTGTATAGATTTCTTAAGAGTAATGGTATATCAAGTCCTCACTAGGAGAAATTTTGGTATAAACTCAGGGCACAAAAACTACATTGATTTGAGATCCAAGACTTGCAATACTCCATCCTTGCTCTCTGCCAAAAAAACATCGCTAAGCGGAGGAGTCAGTGACCTATTTAAAGTCCAGTATCTTGTGAATTGTCAAGGACAGATACAAATACTTTATTCCAATGGAAAACTGAGAACTTCAGCTTTTCAAAGGTATACACCGTTTATCTATAAGACTTTGCTGGTCATTAGATATTGGACACTATAGTCATATCATTCTGAGCATCGTCTTGCTTCTTCTTTCCTTAACTTTAATCCCAACACAATTTGAGCAGCTGTAAGCCCGACAACTGCTACAGCTGAACATTGATGTAATAGCAGATCATAATAAAGACCTACCAGACCTTAACACACTTAGGCAGGGCCAGTGAGAGTGCTTTCAGGGCCATGTTTTCAGCATGGATGCTTGGTCAGTAGAAAGAAATGGCTCCCTGCAAGCTGTCTGGACCAAAATCAAAGGCTTTTGTTCGTTTTGTCGTGACGCTCCCTCTGCTGTTATAAATGGGGCATTCAGTCCTAGTAGAACATTCCCTGTTAAGTGGGGTGGGGGAGTGGACTAAGTTTAAGGACAGCTTTATAAGACCCCCGTGCGCTTTGAGCATTGTACACAGAACTCCTTCTTGACAAGTCGTGACTCTCCTTGTCATGGACATGGATGGGTTTAAAAAAAATTTAAATTAGTCCGGCGGCTTTGGAGCAAGTGTGCAGAGGTTCGCGTGGTGGTGATTTTTGTTTTGTGTTGTTGTAGGGCGAGATCAAAATGCAGGTTTCTCCTCACCAAATGTATTCTGTAACATCCTTCCACAGCACAGCTGTCCATCCCTCGGTGCCAGGCCCACACCACGAGAACAGGAAGTGCTCTCCACATCCGCCCCAGGCTGGCCTTGCCTGGTGCTTTTTATAAAATGTAGCTTGTGGTGAGCCCAGTAGCTGGAGGGAACATTTTTTAAAGACACACGGATGGATAATTAAAATCTTAGTGTTTCGTTTTGGAGAAGTGCATTTTGCTGTTCACGCCCCTTATATAAACATTCTTTGGACATTCTCTTAGCAGATTTTCCCACTGTTTTATATTAAGAACTTAAGAAGGGCCAGACTGGGTCAGACCAATGGTCCATCTAGCCCAGTATCCTGTCTTCTGACAGTGGCCAGTGCCAGACGCTTCAGCGGGAATGAACATAACAGGGCAATTATTTAGTGATCCTTCCCCTGTCATCCAGTCCCAGCTTCTGGCAGCTGGAGATTTAGGGACACCCAGAGTATTGGGATGCAACCCTGATTTTCCTGGCTACCAGTCATTGATAAAACTACCCTCCAGGAACTTACCTAATTCTTTTTTGAAATCCAGTTATACTTTTGGCCTTCACAACATCCCCTGGCAAGGAGTTCCACAGGTTGACTGTGCATTGTATGAAGAAGTATTCCCTTATGTTTGTTTTTAAACTGGCTGCCTATTAATTTAATTGGGCAACCCCTCGTTCTTACGTAAAGGAGTAACTAGCACTTCCTTATTCACTTTCTCCCCACCAGTCAGGATTTCATAGACCTCGATCAGATCCCCGCTTAAAGCTGGACAGTCCCAGTCTTTTAAATCTCTCCTCATATGGAAGCTGTTCCAGACCCTTCGCTGTACCTTTTCCAATCCTTGTAGATCTTTTTTGAGAGGGGGGGCAACCAAGGTGTGGGCGCACCAGGGATTTGTAGAGTGGCATTGTGATATTTTCTGTTTTATTATCTGTACCTTTTCTAATGGTTCCTAACACTCTGTTCGCTTTTTTGATTGTTGCACATTGAGCAGATGTTTTCAGAGACCTAGCCATGATGTCCCTACGATCTCTTCCTTGAGCGGTGTCAGCTAATTTAGACCCCATCATTTTGTATGTATAGTTAGGATTATTTTTCTCTAATGTGCGTTACTTTGCCCTCATTAAACATTGAATTTCATCTGCTATTTTGTTCCCCGCTTACATGGGATCTCTTTGCAACTCCTCACAGTCGGCTTTGGACTTAACTATTTTCAGTAATTTGGTGTCGTCTGCAAGTTTTGCCACCTCACTGTTCACCCACTTTTCCAGATCATTTATGAATATCGTGAACAGCACAGGTCCCAGTACAGATCCTTGGGGGACCCCACTATTTCTCTTTCTATTGTGAAAACTGACTATTTATTCCTTCACTTTGCCTCCTATCTTTTACCCAGTTACTGATCCATAAGAGGACCTTCCCTCTTATCCCATGCCTCATTACTTTGCTTAAGAGCCTTAGGTAACAGATCTTGTCAAAGGCTTTCTGAAAATCCAAGTACACTAGTTCTACTGGATCACCCTTGTCCACATGCTTGTTGATACACTCAAGAATTCAAATAGATTGGTGAGGTAGGATTTCCCTTTACAAAAGCCATTTTGACTCTTCCCCAACATATTGTGTTTATCTATGTGTCTGATCATTCTGTTATTTACTATCATTTCAACCAATTTGCCTGGTACTGAGGTTAGGCTTACCAGCCTGTTATTACCAGGATCGCTTCTGGAGCCGTTTTTTTCCAAAAATCGGTGCTACATTAGCTACCCTCCAGTCATCTAAGGGAGAGGCCGATTTAAGTGATAGGTTACATACCACAGTCCTGCAATTTTGTATCTGAGTTCCTTCAGAACTCTTGGGTGAATATCATCTGGTCCTGGTGACATATTGCTGTTTAATTTATCAATTTGTTCCAAAACCTCCTGAGGAATTGTCCAGACGGAGGTATCAATAGAGATTTGTCACCTAAAAAGACTGATTCAGCTGTGGGAATCTCCCCCTCATCTGAATTCTTTCCATTGGGCTTCACTGCCTTTAACTTCTTTGCAATGGCCTTGTCTTCCCTGATTGCTTCTTTAGCATCTCGGTAGTCGAGTGGCCCCAGTGGATGTTTGGCAGGCTTCCTGCTTCTGATGTACTTTAAAAAAAATTTGCTATTAGTTTTTGTGTCTTTAGCAAGTTGGTCTTGTGATTCTTTCTTGGCCTACCCTGCCCAGTTACACTTTTACACTTGCCTTGACTTGCCAGAGTTTATGCTCCTTTCTGTTTTTCTCACTAGTATTTGACTTCCAATTTTTAAAAGATGCCTTTTTGCCTCTAACCGCCTCCATTACTCTGCTGGTTAGCCATGGTGCCCTTTCTTTGGTCCTCTTACTCTGTGTGTGTGTGTGTGTGTGTGTTGTTTTTTTTAAATTGGGGTATACATTTAGTTTGAACCTCAATTATTGTGTTTTTTAAATAGTCTCCATGCGGTTTGTAGGCATTTCACCCTCGTGACAGTTCCTTTTAATTTCCATTTAACTAACTTCTTCATTTTTGTGAAGTTTCCCTTTTTGAAATTAAATGCAACTGTGGTGGGTTTCTTTGGCACGTTTCCCCCTGCAAGGATGATCAATTTAATTTCATTATGGTTGCTATTACCTAGTGGTTCAGCTATATTCACCTCTTGGACCAGATCCTGTGCTCCACTTAGGACTAAATTAAGAATTTCCTCTCCCCTTGTGGGTTCCAGGACAGTAATTTATGGTGTCTAGAAATTTTATCTCTGCATCCCTTCTAGAGATGAGATGGTTGAAATCCCCCATTATTATTGCATTTTCTTCCTTTGTAGCCTCTCTAACCCCCCTGAGCATTTCACAATCACGGTCACCATGCTGATCTGGTGGTCATTAATATATTCTTACTGCTATAGTCTCATTGATCAAGCGTGGAATTAATATCCATAGAGATTCTAGGGTAGTTTGATTCATTTAAGATGCTTACTTTATTTGACTCTATGCTTTCTTTCATATACAGTGCCACTTCCCCACCAGCACGACCTACTCTGTCATTCCTATATATCTTGTATCCTGGTATTACCGTGACCCATCGATTTATCCTCATTCCACCAAGTTGCCATGATGCCAGGCACTCTAGTTCACCCATCTTAGCATTTAGCCTTCTAGCATTTGTATATATAAGCACTTGTACATTTTGTCAATATTCAGTTGCTTATGTTATATTTATATTCCCTGTTTACAATGTCAAATTTATAAATGATATCATACATTCAAGTGCCTGTTATGAAGATTATGGATAAAATTTTCAAAACCAGCTAAGTGAGTGAAGACCACATGTTCTATTTTCAGAAGTGACTTAGGCATTTTGACTTTGCTAGACTTTAGAATCCCAAGTGCCTAACTCGTTTTTGAAAATGGGATTTAGGATCTTAGATCACTTAGGGTAAAATTTTCAAAACCATCTAACCCTTAAACCATATTTGTTCATTACTGAAACTGAATAGATATTAATGGCTCTAGAACGTTTCATTTAAACGCTTTGTTAATTAGAAGTGACTTGGAGAGATGTGTTGTAAGTGGTTTATGGATGTGCAGGTGAGAATGGTTTCTAAATTAATAATATATTGGGATGCCAGCTAGGTTTTAAAATGAAATCTGCAAACTAGATTGGTTTAATAGTTTTTGGTTTTAATAATAATTTGCTTAATGTATTATTATTATTTGATTTTTATAAATAATTAATTTTAACACCCCTTTTTGGCTGACTCCAAGAAGAACTGCTCACTATTTTAACACTGGGTTTGTGTAAAAAGTTACTTGTATTTCAGAAATAGGACTTTTTTGGTTTTTAATCATTTAATTCTATCCTTTCGTTACGACCATGGCATTTCTAACCAGCCGTTAAAAGAGAATCTTTTGATCAGATAGCATATATGTTAAGATTAGAGCTGATCAGGGTGTGTGTGTGTGTGTAAACTTTTGACTCTTCCTCAAAACACCAGGAAGTCTTTTGGTTTTTCAACAAAATGCTGCATTTCCACAGAAACCAGACACTTTCTGTGAAAATGTTCATTGTGCCAAAAACATAACTTTCTGTCAAAAAGCAGTTTTAATGGGAAAATGTCAACCAGTCCTAAACAAGTTATACAGCTGGGGGAGAAAAGGAGGAACAGATCAGGTTTTTCTTTGATTTTTCCAAATTGTTGTGTGGCAATAATAAAAGCAAATGAGAACAGATCAGTTTGACGTTGTATGCGGTGGTGGTGTAGCTGTGTTGGTCCCAGGATGTTCAAGAGATGGGTGGGGTAATATCTTTTATAGGACCAGCTTCTGTTGGTGAGAGAGATGAGCTTTTGAGTCGCACGGAGCTCTTCCGCAGGTAACCTGTAGAACAGAAGTTGATCCAATAAAAGAGATTTCCTCACCCACCCTGTCTCACTAATCAATCAGCTGAGAGTTGATAGAATTTCTCACGAGTATTAAACTGAAAGTGCAGCTGACTGGCTGGGAAACAGGCCACTTTCAACTCCCAGGTGGCTTCCCATATGTGCTCCCGAAAGAACTTGGGTTCAAAAACACACAGACGTTCCCACACACGTTTCATAAAATAGAAGGAAGAGACTGTTGTTTTCAGTCCTATGCAAGACCTTCTATTGAAAAATCAAATCAAATAATTTGTTTAAACAGGATTTCTTCTTTCTGCTCTTTGCCAGGTTTATCAGGGCTCACAGGAGGAGACGGGTCAATGTTTGATTTATCATTATCCTTATTATTTTATTACAGTAGCACGAAGCACCTCAGTCAGAGATCAGGCTCTGGCTGACCCAAATCTTGTTAATTTAACAATTTAGTGATCCAATTAATTAACTTTAAGTATATTTTAACACAATTTAACAAAGTTAACACTTTCACCAATAACCTCATTGATTCCAGGTTGTCCTGTGGCAGGTTTGCTCCTTTGTTTAAAGGGATGTTACTGCTTGCTTGCTTGCTTTTAGAGGTTCCTGGATTTCTACCGGTGTCCACAGTTCAAGAAGGATGTTGATAAATTGGAGAGGGTCCAAAGAAGAGCCACGAGAATGATTCAAGGATTAGAAAATCTGCCTTACAATGATCAACACAAAGAGCTCAATCTATTTAGCTTCACAGAGAGATGGTTCAGGGGTGACTTGACAACAGTCTATAAGCACCTACAGGGGGAACAAATATTTTGATGGGGTTCTTCAATACAGCAGAAAAAGGTATAACAATAACCAATGCCTGGACTTTGGAGCTAGACACATTCAGACCGGAAATAAGGTGGACATGTTTAATTGTGAGAGTAATTAACCATTGGAACAACTGACCAAGGATCGTGGTGGATTCTCCACCACGGGCCATTTTGAAATTGAGATTGGAGACTCTAGTTCAAACTGGAATTATCTGGGGGAAGTTTTGTGGCTTGTGTTATGCAGGAAAGCAGGCTGAATAATAACAATGGTCCTGTCTGGCTGTGGAATGCATTAATCCATGAATAATCTGCTGTGGTTTTACTAGGGTCCTTTTGGCGCCTTTGTAACTTACTGGAGCAAGGTCAGGATTGATTGCTCTGCACTTTGCTGCTTGATGTCCAGAGAGGAGGAGGGCAACAATTCAGTTGTTCTTAGTTTTGCAGCAGGGCATACAGCAGGTTCCAGAGTTAGTGTCTTCAACCTCTTTCTTCCAGGGTGCTTTATTTATACAGGAAAGTGAAAAAATCAAAGAGAGACAGACCATGTGGCCATTTGGCTTTTATGCCTAAATCCCAGGGGTTTAGGCGATCCATATTTCACTGGCTACGAGACATACATCTGGTGATCATGTACTCGCCTCCGTCTGGATTTTGGAGTTGCATTCCTGTAGTATCCAGTAGATGGTGCAGATGCATTGCAAAGAGTTTGTAGACTCAAATTCTGTCGGAGGGAGAATGGCTGAAAGAGCTTTAAGACTCCCTTTTTAATGGTCCCCAAATCCAATAATTTTTAATTAAGAAGAATTTCTTTTACATAATCTCTTAATCTGAAGAGAATTTTTTAAACCAATTGTGTGTGTGTTTCCACCTTTGCAATATTTGACCTTTTAAATACAGCTTAGACTCTCAAGAGCGTAACAGTATTTTTAGGAAACAATTCCTGCCATGAGAACGCACGGCCTTTTTAAATAGGCACATCTTTCAGACGTAACCAGGCAAAATACTATGTTAAAATGGAGTTAAGGTTGGGAGATCTATCAGTAGCATGAAGGTAAATAACATTACAGGGATGTTGCAATTATTCCACAAACAGGCATTACAAATCCAGAAAGTCAGAGTTCAGGTTAAAATTAACAGAAATCTGACGATGTTAAGGTACCCTAGCAACCTTAACTCTGCCCCATAGTGAAGCCATCCAATAAGCAGACAATTAGGACTAATGCGTTTTGAGTTTGTGGTCCCGGATTAAATTACATTGATACACAATACATTTTTTTTAAAAAAGTATCTTTCGCTCATGGCCTCAGTCAAGAGCGGGGGAGTTGTGTTTGAAGAGGACAAACAGATAAGTAGAAATATTACAGCTGAGGGGGAGGAAGTGGAGATTTGGGAGGGCAAGAGGAAACAGAATTTGCATGGGCCTGGGGTGGGGGGGAAAGGGTGTGTTGGGGAGACTGGTGCTACTTGAAGTGAGTGGAGAGGAAGGAGCCCAGTCCCAAGGTCCCCATGCCTTAAGGGCTACCCCGGCACTCCTGCCTCAGTTTCCCTGATGGTGCCACGTAGGTGGGCAGTGCCTCCAAGGCAGCAGTGCCATGGGGGAGGCAAGCAGTGCTACCTGAGCTAGCATGTGGCCAGAAAGCAAGGACACCTAGGCCAAGACATCTCTCAATGAGAATTCTTGACACAAGTCCAGCCTCGCTCACCTATCTGACTTGTTGCAGCCAACAGCACTGTACCATGCAAATCAGCTGTAGAGAGAGGGTGCTTGGTTATCTCCGATATTACAGTGGCCATGTTTTAGTGCCCTTTCCTGCCAGCTTGGAGCGGTATGTCTTCTGCCGGATTCTCTGTGCCTTTGGGCTGGGAGCCAGTTAGCATTCAGGATCGGCAGAGGGGGTTTCTAGGAAGGTGTCTGTAGATCCCCAGAGTCTAACCAACAGCTCAGTGAAAGCTTAGGATCCAGGAAGCTGAACATCAGAAGCAACAAACATCCCACTCTGCTCTGGGGTTTGTTAGCTTTCAGCTGCTGCTCTGTAGCAGGGAGAGTCTGGGGAAGTTGGCCAACAGCTAAGGAGGTAGAATAAAAACTGGGAGATTCTTCAGGAACGTGGCCCTGCCCATCCTGCCTTGACTGATGGGTCTGGTTCTGCCTCCAGCAGGCTGCAAAGAGGGGAAGACCCACTGTAGGGGGTCTGGGAACCTTACCTGCAAAGAAGAAAGGAACCTTGAAGAAAGGGGTGGAAACAGCTCCCTGAGAATACTTGTTGTGCCGGGGGCCTCCCTGGATGGGGCACCCAGCATGATGTAGGCAAAGTCAAAACCATTTGAGGACTCTCTTTGATGTGCAGCTGTATTCCAGGCCGATACTGGCAGGCAGGGGCACTTTTTAAATAAGAAATGGGGGAAGGACAGGGGGAGGGGAGAGAGAGAAGTGTCAGGTCTAGAGATGGGAAGCCCATGAAGATCCACATCGACGACACTGCCTCTTCCCAGCTAAATTTAAAATCCCAAAATAAAACTTTTGCCCCTAGATCTTCTGTCGTGCTTTTCATCTGTAGCTCTCAAAGCACTTTCCCAAAGAGGCCGGCATCATTCTCCCCATTTTACAGATGGGGAAACCGAGGCAGAGATAAATGAAGTGACTTGCCTAAACACACCCAGCCGCAGAGCTGGGAATAGAAGTCACGTCTCCCGAGTCTCAGTCCAGTGCTTTAGCCATGAGGTCACGCTGCCTTCCCAATGCTAATCCTGGTTTTAAATTTACAGTCCCAACAACATTCAAAAATTGAGAATCCAGCCCCCCAAAATCATTAGTGGTGGTGGTGTTTTGTTTTTGTTTTTAATGGTGGGTTCTCCTCAACTGCCTTCTGATTGAGTCTTTGGGTCATGTTTTCAAGCTTTTCTCTGCAAGCATGAGGGCTAGAAATATATGGCAACACTGAACCTAGCCCTGCAATCTATTATTATTATTATTAATTATCTCCTATTTGTATTACCATAGCGCCCAGGAGTTCTGGTCACGGGCCAAGACCCACTGTGCAGACATGGAACAAAAAGATGGTCCCTGCCCCAATGGGCAAACGCTGGCACATGACAGTCACTGTGACAATAAGTAAGGTTACGATTTAGTCACGGGTATTTTTAGTAAAAGTCGTGGACAGTTCATGGGCAATAAACAAAAATTCACGGCCCGTGAACTGTCCATAACTTTTACTAAAAATACCCTTGACTAAATCTTGGGGTGGCTGCTACTGAAGGGGGAGGGGAGCCCCGGGGGGCCAGGGCCAGCGGCACCAGCTGCTGGGGGCTGCCCAGAGCAGCAGCTACTCCAGCTTTTCTGTGAACTGCTGGGGTGTGTGTGTGGGCGGGGGGGGGTGCACCCTGAGGGGCCACTGCTCTGTGTGTGTGTGTGTGTGTGTGTGTGTGTGTGTGGGTGCCCTGTGGGGCTGTTGCTGGGGGTGGGGGGTCAGGGCCAGTGGCTCCAGTTGCCTGGGGCCACTGGAGCAACGGCTGCTCTGGCCACCCCAGGGACCGCTGCTCGGGCCGCTGCAGAAGTCGTGGAGGTTTGCGGAAAGTAACGGCATCCATGACTTCCGCGACCTCTGTGACAGACACAGAGCCCGAACAATAAGTTAAGAACAGGAACACTTCATGAGCAATTTCATACAGAATGCTAAAAAAGATATTAGGGAGATTTTTGTCACTGAATGCAAGGTAGATTAATTCTAGAGGATCCTATTAAAACCCAGTAGCTTTGGGGCATGTTTCTTATCAGACTGGGGTGTAACAATGGTCTGCTGGTAAGATTGATAAATATTCGGGGAATCATTTGTATCATTTTTCCCAATCCTTTATTTTCCAGTTGAGCACGACAGAGACATCTTCTACCAGAAGCCTTACTGGAAGGAATTTCGATTTGACCTGACCCAGATTCCAACTGGAGAATCTGTAACGGCTGCCGAATTCCGAATTTATAAGCTGCGAAGTTTCACTCGTGATGTCAACAAAACTCTTCACATCAGCATGTATGAGATCATGAAGGAGTATTCCAACAGGTGCGGCGAAACCGACCAGTGCCTTTGAGCTGGAAACAGAACAAATGTTTTTTTCTTCTGTAGAACGAGACACAAATCTGGGTTCTTACGAGCCAAAATTGAAATGCTGCTTTTTCGCTTCACGACGTTCAGTTTATGTGCAAGCCTGTGTCCAACTTGGACGTGAGAAATTCTGATTCTGCTTTTTCAGCTGTGGGAAAATCATTCCCATGTATTTCAATAGGTGGTAGTAATTTAATAGGTAGTGGGTATACCTGTCCTATATGGACCAAGGGCACCGTCAAGCTTTTTCACTCTCCGACAGTGGGGAGCATGATTTTTCAGAGTAAATGTCAGAAATGATGCCACCCATTATTATTAATGATTAGTACTGCAGTAGCAGCTAGGAGTCCTACCCATCGATCAGACCCCCCGTGTCCTCAGTGCTACGCAGACACAGAACAAAAAGACAAACCCTGCCCCGAAGAGCAGACAATCTAAGCAGGATGCATTATCTACGTTCAGTTGACTTTGCTTATCTATTTTTTCCGTTTCTGTAGGGAGTCTGACTTATTCCTGTTAGACCTTCAGGAGCTCCAGGCTGGGGCCGAAGGCTGGTTGGTTTTTGATGTCACAGCTGCCAGTAATCACTGGTTAGTAAACCGTAAACGCAACCTGGGCCTGAGACTTTATGTGGAGACAGATGACGGTAAGGCTAACTCAGGCACTGGAAGGATTTAAAATTCCTGCTGCTTGTAAAAATCTAGCTAGATCTTGGTGTGATGCAGCTGGGTGTAAGGAGAATATCCCAATATAAAGCTCGCCTCTAGGCCTTTTAAAGGCATTGACGCTAATGCACTTCCTAGTGTAGGCTTGTCATAAACATACAGCTAAGGGTAGCATAAAATCCCGCCTTTACCTGTAAGGGGTTAAGAAGCTCAAATAAACTGGTTGGCACCTGACCAAAAGGACCAATAAGAAAAGAAGATACTTTCAAATCGGGGGAGGGGGTTGGGTTTGTTTGGGCTCTCTTTGTTGTGCTCTCTCGGGACAGAGAGAGGGACCAGGCAGGAAAAAAAACCTCTCCTAAAACCCTACCTGAAATAAGCAACTAAGATTACAAAAATTGTAAGTAAAGCAAGGAAATGCATTGGATTATCTTTTGTTTTAGCTTGTGAATTTTCCCTATGCTAAGAGACAGGTTTATTCCTGTTTTTGTAATTTTGAAGTTGAGCCCAGAGGGGGAATCCGCTGTGTTTTAAATCTTTTATTACCCTGTAAAATTAACCTTCCATCCTGATTTTACTGAGGTGCTGCTTTTACTTTTTTCTTTATTATAAAGTTCTTCTTTTAAGAACCTGATTAGTTTTTAGTGTCCTAAAAACCCAAGGGTCTGGTCTGTGCTCACTTTGTTAACCTATTGGTTGGTAGATTATTCTCAAGCCTCCCCAGGAAAGGGGGTGAAGGGGTTTGGGGGGATATTTTGGGGAAACAGGAACTCCAAGTGGTCCTTTTCCTGAATCTTTGTCTAAATCACTTGGTGGTGGCAGCAATACTGTCCAAGGACAAGGAAAGGATTTGTGCCTTGGGGAAGTTTTTAACCTAAACTGGTAGAAATAAGCTTAGGGGGTCTTTCATGTGGGTCCCCACATCTGTACCCCAGAGTTCAGAGTGGGACGGGAACCTTGACAAGGCTATACTAATAGGCTAAGTTTAAAGTAATCCTTGCCTGAAGGGATTCTCACCTGTGTTTCGCTGGATTAACCTTTCCTAATTTCACCCATGGATAAAATCCATTCCAAGTGCTACCTGAAAAGGTGTACTTCAGAGATCGTCCTTGAGGCTCGGGGAATATAATTGCGCTTGTTGGTCCCCTCTCTCCGCAATATTTCCCTTTCAATAAGCATGCTGCTAAGGTCAGGCTATTTTGGTTTGAGGTGGTGCACAAAACCTTGAGTAAATGTGTCCTCTGTCTGGAAACTGCCCGGGGTGGGTGGGTGGATAGATCAACACTAGCTCTAAACAGCAAGGGCCAGAACCACAGCTGGTGTAAATTGGTGCCTTCAGTGGAACTATGCCATCTTCTGCTAGCTGAGGATCTGGCCCCTGTTGTTTTTCAGTCAGCCTGAAACAATCTGCATCACAGGATTTCTCTCTCTTCTAACTACCCACGCTGGCAGCAGAAGAGATGTCCGATATCAGGCCCAGATCCTCAGAGGTATTCAGCATCTAATTCCCATTCAAATCAATAGGAGCTAGGTGCCTTTGAGGATCTGGTCTAGGGACAGCCGAGACACTGCAGCGACTGCTCGTACCGTGTGGTCCTTTTCCTGCGATGAGTTGGCTTTGAGATGTGCTGTTCCGAGGATGGCCTGACAGTAAAGATTGATCACCACAATACTGAGCTGTGTAAACTACCTTTCCCCTTTGCAGATGGCCCTTCTGCTCAGCCCGTATGTTCCTGGGTTATTTTATATGCATAGCTCTTAGTTTAAGGATAGTCTCTACCTGCTAACCAAGAACATGGCCTCTTAAAACACAGAGGACTCCCTTTGTGCCGCCAGTTGCCATCTGAGACTGTGTTCACCTTGCCAGTCACTCATGAGCTGGTCCGTTACGCTTGGTTATTGAGGTAACGGTGCTAGCTGAAGTGCTCTCAATACCTGATTTTATTTTCGCTGCATTGACAGAAGCCCCAGTGAGCTCTCCTGAATGAGGACTCAGATGGGCTCCCTGTCCTTTGAGGTTGGTGACCAGTGATTGAGCCAATTTGGATTTAATGTGCAATGGAAATCCCTCAAAAATCCTCCTTCCAACTGATCAGGAGTTTAGGGAGGAAAATGCTTCCCCTCAGGTCTTCCTCAGACTGCTGATGCTTTGGCTGTTAGTCTCGTTCAACAAAGCACGTAAGCATGTGCTTAAATTCTATCCTGGTTTCAGAGTAACAGCCGTGTTAGTCTGTATTCGCAAAAAGAAAAGGAGTACTTGTGGCACCTTAGAGACTAACCAATTTATTTGAGCATAAGCTTTCGTGAGCTACAGCTCACTTCATCGGATGCAAACTGTGGAAAGTGTAGAAGATCTTTTTATACACACAAAGCATGAAAAAATACCTCCCCCCACCCCACTCTCCTGTTGGTAATAGCTTATCTAAAGTGACCACTCTCCTTACAATGTGTATGATAATCAAGGTGGGTCATTTCCAGCACAAATCCAGGGTTTAACAAGAATGTCTGAGGAGGGGGGGTGGGGGGGTAGGAAAAAACAAGGGGAAATAGGTTACCTTGCATAATGACTTAGCCACTCCCAGTCTCTATTCAAGCCTAAGTTAATTGTATCCAATTTGCAAATGAATTCCAATTCAACAGTCTCTCGCTGGAGTCTGGATTTGAAGGTTTTTTTGTTGTAATATCGCAACTTTCATGTCTGTAATCGCGTGACCAGAGAGATTGAAGTGTTCTCCAACTGGTTTATGAATGTTATAATTCTTGACATCTGATTTGTGTCCATTTATTCTTTTACGTAGAGACTGTCCAGTTTGACCAATGTACATGGCAGAGGGGCATTGCTGGCACATGATGGCATATATCACATTGGTAGATGTGCAGGTGAACGAGCCTCTGATAGTGTGGCTGATGTTATTAGGCCCTGTGATGGTGTCCCCTGAATAGATATGGGGGCACATTTGGCAACGGGCTTTGTTGCAAGGATAGGTTCCTGGGTTAGTGGTTCTGTTGTGTGGTATGTGGTTGCTGGTGAGTATTTGCTTCAGGTTGGGGGGCTGTCTGTAGGCAAGGACTGGCCTGTCTCCCAAGATTTGTGAGAGTGTTGGGTCATCCTTCAGGATAGGTTGTAGATCCTTAATAATGCGTTGGAGGGGTTTTAGTTGGGGACTGAACGTGACGGCTAGTGGCGTTCTGTTATTTTCTTTGTTAGGCCTGTCCTGTAGTAGGTGACTTCTGGGAACTCTTCTGGCTCTATCAGTCTGTTTCTTCACTTCACCAGGTGAGTATTGTAGTTGTAAGAATGCTTGATAGAGATCTTGTAGGTGTTTGTCTCTGTCTGAGGGGTTGGAGCAAATGCGGTTGTATCGCAGAGCTTGGCTGTAGACAATGGATCATGTGGTGTGGTCAGGGTGAAAGCTGGAGGCATGTAGGTAGGAATAGCAGTCAGTAGGTTTCCGGTATAGGGTGGTGTTTATGTGACCTTCGTTTATTAGCACTGTAGTGTCCAGGAAGTGGATCTCTTGTGTGGACTGGACCAGGCTGAGGTTGATGGTGGGATGGAAATTGTTGAAATCATAGTGGAATTCCTGAAGGGCGTCTTTTCCATGGGTCCAGATGATGAAGATGTCATCAATATAGCGCAAGTAGAGTACGGCCGTTAGGGGACGAGAGCTGAGGAAGCGTTGTTCTAAGTCAGCCATAAAAACGTTGGCATACTGTGGGGCCATGCGGGTACCCATAGCAGTGCCGCTGATTTGAAGGTATACATTGTCCCCAAATGTAAAATAGTTATGGGTAAGGACAAAGTCACAAAGTTCAGCCACCAGGTTAGCCGTGACATTATCGGGGATAGTGTTCTTGACGGCTTGTCGTCCATCTTTGTGTGGAATGTTGGTGTAGAGGGCTTCTACAGCCATAGTGGCCAGGATGGTGTTATCAGGAAGATCACCAATGGATTGTAGTTTCCTCAGGAAGTCAGTGGTGTCTCGAAGGTAGCTGGTAGCGCTGGTAGCGTAGGGCCTGAGGAGGGAGTCTACATAGCCAGACAATCCTGCTGTCAGGGTGCCAATGCCTGAGATGATGGGGCGCCCAGGATTTCCAGGTGGATCTTGGGTAGTAGATAGAATATCCCAGGTGGGGTTCCAGGGGTGTGTCTGTGCAGATTTGATCTTGTGCTTTTTCAGGGAGTTTCTTGAGCAAATGCTGTAGTTTCTTTTGGTAACTCTCAGTGGGATCAGAGGGTAATGGCTTGTAGAAAGTGGTGTTGGAGAGCTGCCGAACAGCCTCTTGTTCATATTCCGACCTATTCATGACGACAACAGCACCTCCTTTGTCAGCCTTTTTGATTATGATGTCAGAGTTGTTTCTGAGGCTGTGGATGGCATTGTGTTCCGCACGGCTGAGGTTACGGGGCAAGTGATGCTGCTTTTCCACAATTTCAGCCCGTGCACGTCAGCGGAAGCACTCTATGTAGAAGTCCAGTCTGCTGTTTCGACCTTCAGGAGGAGTCCACCTAGAATCCTTCTTTTTGCAGTGTTGGTAGGGAGGTCTCTGTGGATTAGTATGTTGTTCAGAGGTATGTTGGAAATATTCCTTGAGTCGGAGACATCGAAAATAGGATTCTAGGTCACCACAGAACTGTATCATGTTCGTGGGGGTGGAGGGGCAGAAGGAGAGGAGAGTGGTCCTCTTTAGATAAGCTATTACCAGCAGGAGAGTGGGGTGGGGGGAGGTATTTTTTCATGCTTTGTGTGTATAAAAAGATCTTCTACACTTTCCACAGTATGCATCCGATGAAGTGAGCTGTAGCTCACGAAAGCTTATGCTCAAATAAATTGGTTAGTCTCTAAGGTGCCACAAGTACTCCTTTTCTTTTTGCAAATTCTATCCTGTTGCAATGAAGTCAGTAACCCTTCGGAAACCTCTCTTGTGCCCTCTTGTCCAAAGCTGGATCCCTACATGTGAGACTGTCCTCCTTTGCAGAGGGTCTCGTGTCCTGGGGGGAGATTTTTTTCAGAAGTGCCTGAGTGAGTTCGATGCCTAATTCCCATTTTCAAAAGTGACTTAGGAGCGAATGAGACTTCGCCTCTGACCCGATGTTCATGTTTGGAAGCCAGGCTCTATGAATGCAAAGTGGGAGGGAGTCCTAGGACTGAATGTAGCGCTGCCATTTCACCTCACTTGCTCTATGGAGCAAATCCAAGACTGTAATGGTGACATTCTGGACCAGGGAAACTTTGAGATCGGAGGAGAGTGTTCTCTTCCTTAGAAAAGACTGAAAAACTTGAAATAATTCGAGGAACTCGCAGCTGTTTGGATTTCCTTTGGATCTCTCATTTCCTTGTCTTTTCTACCCCGTGTCACCCTCCCCACAATTATCGCTTCTCTCTTTCAATCCTGGATTAGAATGATTACTCTCGTTTGTCTGGTCTTCCGAGCAGAACAATTTAGCTCACAAAGAGTGTCCTCTGATTTGGACGATGACCAGAAGTGTCTCTTTAATGTGTTGTGTGGAGGCAGGTCACACTTCCAGTCCAGGCATGAAGAGGCCCATTCATTTGGCTCTGGCTCTACCAAAGGAGCACCTGGCAGCCCTGGGAGCTCTTGTCTCTTGATGCCGAAATGTGGATTATGAACAACACAGAGGGGGAGGGAGGGAAGGTGCTGGCTGATTAGAAATAATAGAATGCAGCAACTGGTGAAGGTGCAAGGAGATGTTACACTAGAAAAATCCTTGGACTTTATTGGGGTTTGTTTTTATTGTTGTTTTTTTTAATGTACATCTGATTTGTTTTTTCTCCCCCTTTTGACTAAAGAACTTAGTTTTACAGCCTAACTTGCATATGCGGTGAAACAAACTTGTGTTTTTGGCCCATCGTAGGGCAGAGCATCGATCCGGGCTTAGCAGGACTGCTGGGTCGGCGCGGGCCACGCTCCAAGCAACCTTTCATGGTCACTTTTTTCCGGGCAAGCCAAAATCCGGTCCGAGTCACTCGAGCCATCAAGCAGCTGAAGAAGAGACAGCCCAAGAAAACAAACGACTTACCGCATCCAAACAAGCTTCCAGGGATTTTTGGTAAGAGCTTTGGGTTAGAGACCCAGCTAGCTAGAGGTAGCACAAAGGCTGTATTTACAGTAAAGAAAATGATCTCTATCTAAAATACCATCTTCCTCTGCTGCGCTAATCATGGTATATTTTGTTAGCCCCTCCCTCCTTCAGGAATTTCTCTTCTGGTTGGAACATATGGCTCTGATGTGTCCTGAAGTGAGTTTCAGATGAACTAGGTTTTGAGAGAGCTTTTGGAATAGGGACCGTTAAGTGGATTATGAAGCCAAAAAACAAAGAGATTGTACTGTCCGCAATGGCTTCCTGAAGGAAAGGGCTTTATTAGACTTTCTAGGTAGTGGTATATCTGAATACTGAACCCTTTAAGTATGCTATTAATATTAGCATCCGCTTCAAAACCATCCTTCGAGTGGAAGAGACCCTGAAAGGCATCCCAATGAACCTGAGATGCTTTTGATGCGTGGCCAAGCGTCAGTAGAGGAGATGGTTAAGAACACACAGATATGCTTCTTTCAAATTCCTTCTGGGATTAGGGAGTCATTTAGAGCCCACTCCTGAATGATTGGGGTTAGATTTCTCCATGCTGAATTGCTGTTTCTTGATCTCAGAGTGATACATCTAGATCCAGTCTGAAGCCTTCACTACTTTGGGTGACCCAAAGAATCTGGGATAATGTTTTCTGGCCCCACTCTTCAAGGGAGCCAATGTTTCTAGAGACTGTAGCTTCTCCAGGCTTTCTGTGCAAGCAAGTAGCTTTGAAAAATGCAGAAATGTAGGGTAGAGATGTGAGGGGGGGGCAATCTAGGAACTCGGCTAGGTAGTGAGCTCAGACTATTTCAAGATGCCCACACACCACCGTCTGTGAGAAGTGGAACGAGTCTAAAAGCTAAAGAAACTCTTAAGCCTTCTCACTAAGAAGACGGGCTCTGAGGCCAGGGGGGCTTCATTGTTAGGCATAGCTAGTGTTGCCAAAAGACGTTCCGAGACCCCAGAGGATTTTGAAGCTTGAAGGTTTCACACTGTTGGCTTTTCCCACGGAGCTGGTGAATCCAGCAAGCTGGGCAGGAACGCCTGGAATCAGAACCAGTGTCCCAGTGAGGAGCTCCTGGCTGCAGCAGCAACCCGCTGAGGTCCAAGGAATCCATCGGTGCTTTCTCTAGTAATCCTCCAGCTGAATTATTAAATCCAGACTGAGAGGAATCTGGGTCAGGGTGAGCCTAGACGTAGCATCAGTATCTAAGACTTTGAATCAGAGGTCCCAATGGGTCAGGGTGTTGCAGAAACAGCTCCTGTCACCTGCTATGTCAAAGACAAAGGATATGGCTAATCTGAGGGATTTTAAATGTTCGTCTGTTGCTCTTTTGTAACAGCCTTTCTTATACTGGTACTAGCAAATACTCGGATAAAATAGGGTAACTGGTGAGGTTTTTCTGTTTTGCTATTTTGAGTGACAGGTATTTTCTCATCTCTCCCTCTCCCCCCCCCCCTTTTTTTTTTTCTAGATGACATTCATGTCTCTGAAGGCAGACAGGTTTGCAGGAGGCATGAACTCTATGTCAGCTTTCAGGACCTTGGATGGCTGGTAATTCCACCCCTTGCCTCTTGTTTTTTTAGCAGTAAATTGATACCCAAGAAAATTAAATGGGAAAAATGTGAAAGTAGCCCATCCTTGGGGTTCCCCTCCACTCCTTCACAAACACAAGGCAATTTAGAGCATGTGAACTCTGCCTTACTTTGATCTCACCTGGGAGGTTTCACAGGAACCTGCTTTAACAACATCATTGGCATTACTAAGAAAAACATGAACTGTTACAACCTGAAATCCATCAATGACCCTGAAGGAGGAACTCTCCAGTCAATATAAAAATCAAAATAAACCCTAACTGTTGACATTTCCCCTCGCCCCACTATGAGTAGCCTGATTGTTTCTGTGTATGTCGGAGAACTGAATGAATGAGTGTAGTCGTGCAGCTTAACTATCGACAAATCTTTCTTTTTGCAGGATTGGGTGATTGCACCACAAGGATATTCTGCTTTTTACTGCGAAGGAGAATGTGCCTTTCCTCTGGATTCCTGCATGAATGCAACCAATCACGCCATCCTGCAGTCACTAGTCAGTAGTTTATTAATGTGTATGTGCATTAATAGCTTGTTGGGGCCTGGGCTCTGCACGGGATCATTAACATTTGAAGTAGCTGTCAGAAACTTGGTGGTGTATAAATCAGGTCACAATGGAAGGATAAAAATGCAGTCCAAGGGCTGGTCTACTAGATACAAAAGAATCTTTTCATGGCCCCCTAGTGAGATGTTATGTTTGTGTTTTGTTTTTTTTTAAAATAGCCAGTCCCTGAAATTCAGATCTGGTTCTGGGCCTTTTACAAGTTTGGGGGCATTCGGATGCAGAAGTCTAGCTCAGATTCTTCTATCAAAAATCTGCATCACACCAACCCCTTTAATGACACAATTATTTTAATCTGGTCAGGATTTGCCTACAGGGGCAGATCAAGGAATCAACAGGAAATAATGGAATGAACACCTGATTGGCCAGCTTTAAGCTTCACATGCTTTGCAGACTCGCAACTGCTATCCCATTGCAAAATGCTTTCTGGTCCGATTTCCATTTTTCACTTGATTTTTCAGACAAATCATCTCTCAAGGTTAAAAGTTTCCAACTGTGGTGAAAATGACAATTGCTTATTCTGGCTAATTCCCCCTCCCCCCCCCCAACCTAGCAGTTAACTAGAATATGGTTAACATTTGAAAACCTGAAACGAGTCTTCAGGGAGGTGTGTTGCCTTTGTTAGACTGAAAACAGTCTCTGCCTTTAGGACACCTTGAAAATGCTGCTTGATGTTATCTCCTATTGGGCATATACCCTCTTGCCCACGCGCACATATAAGAGTACACATCTTTTCCAAGATTAGGAGGCACCATGGGGATTTAACAAAAAATCTTGAGAGACATTTAATGCACCATTATAGTTCGGAAACCAAAGCACTCACTAGGCAGGAAATTCCCAGCGGAAAGGTTTTCTAATGCAACATTTTCCCAAGCACACTACACGTGGCAGGACATGCTTTAACTTCTGGGATTTCCTGACTAGTGAGTTGCTTGATTTCTCAAGCTAGAGTTGCATTGATTCTCATTTTAGCATTTAGGGTGTAGACTGATTGCTCCGCTGCATTCGGCTGAGAGAGTGCAGTTTTGTGATACAAAATATTATTGTTTGTTAATATTCATATATGGGAGCATCCAGAAGCCCCACTCAGGATCAGGCCACAGTACAAAGACACAAGGAAATCCTTGCCTCAATGAAGTCAGTGGTAGTGTTTTCAGTGGGGCCAGGATTTCACCTGTGTTCTCTAATACCAAAAAATTTATGACTGATCCTCCTGTTCTGGATGTCCTTATGCTTTGCCTTTAAACTTAAATCTTCCACAATTCCAGAAACGTATTATGTAGAGCAAACCCTTGAAGTGTGTGAAATGTATCCATTCCACTGCTCTTCAGGATTGGACCTTCCGGGGACTGATGTGAATAGCATCCAGTTGTGAGGGGCAAAATGAACCGGAAGTAAAAAAATAAATAAATCAAAGCCAAGATTCTTAAAGATATTTAGGTTCCTAACTCCCATTGATTTCAGAATCAATACTTTTGAGGATCTGGGCCCCAGTGCCAGCCAGTCTTCTGTCCTGAAATAGTGCAGCATGACACCAAAACACCAGCTTCTGTAAACGGAATTGCGCTGAAATAAATTAATTGCACGTATTTGGCAGGCCCATAGAGAGGGAGGGGTGTGCATGTGTGTATAATGACTTGCAGGCTACTAGCCTTACGTTATATGGGGAGTTACTGGAAGAACTCCTTGTCACCCGGAGAATGAGTCAAGGCAGTGTCACTTTCAGAAGGGAGACAAGGCTGTGTGCTTAGTACTTTTTGGACAACATTAATTTTCAGTTTGGACACCGAATACCCACGGGGGAGGGCCTACGTTCCACTTGCTCCTAGAAGCTGATCTAAACAAAATATTTTATTCCTGGGTAACAAAAACAAAAAGTTTTAAAGCTGCATTCTCTTTCCTGCGTATTTTCTAACTGAGGTTAGTATATTTCGTGACAAGGGCGCTGCACAGAAATCTCAGTTTAACTGATGAGTTGCCCTGCAGGAGTGGAGCCATGAGAATGAGTCCAATATAAACTGCAGCCAGAGCTGCCAAAAAGTTTAGAATAAATATTTGGATGAAAGCTGAAAATAATCTATCCATTCAATCAGAGCCTTTTTACAGGTAAGAGCTGCTCTCTTTGAAGCTTTTTCTTTTCACTAAATCGAAAAACCACATGTTTACCTTGAGATAGCTCGTTACTCCCTGCTACAAATTCCTTATCCTGCCTGGAGCCTGCAGAGGAGCAGCCATTCGTCAAAAATGAAAATTCTCACACTAGCTTGGTTGCCTCCACAGGTCCATCTGATGAAACCCGAGGCGGTTCCCAAGGCCTGTTGTGCTCCAACCAAGCTCAGCGCAACCTCTGTCCTCTATTATGACAGCAACAACAACGTGATCCTCAAAAAACACCGCAACATGGTGGTGAAATCATGCGGCTGCCACTGAAGCCCCTGAGGAAATGCGATCGCTGGTTGCTTGGCGAGGAAAAAGAACTATTTTAACAGGTCTGAATCCCATCTATGTTGCCAAAGTCCGTAAGAGTCAAACGCCTAGTTGTAGATAAGACGAAACTTTTATTATCCTACTATACTTCATGAAACTAGAGAGAGCAAATCGGGGGCTGCTTAAGTACACGTTGTGTTTCTGGCTATTGGGTTTTGTTATAGAACTGTGGCTAGCTGGCTCCTGGATTATTCATTATTCTTGGATGAAGTTTAGACTGCACAAGTGACTAGGCCAAGGAAGGCAGGACTTGAGTTGCTTATAAATCTATCAGTATCTACTCACTTATGGCCAAGTATCATAGTTTTAACAAGCACTTCTAGTTCTCTAAATGATACGCGGTCAGCCAGTTAGAGCTGGCTGGCTAGGTCTCCTCTCCCCTACCCTCCCATTTAAAGCTTGAAAATTCATCCAATTGGAAAAAAAATGTCGAGCCACCGTTATAAAATAAACCCCCTAGTTTGGAAAGTAAACACTTACTGTTTGTTTTTAGTAAATGTCATGACCCAGCACCATGGACGCTATTTCTCAGCGAAAGCCCCAAGGGTCTGCCAAAATTGTACCTAGTAAGTATTTGCTGTGGGGGGGGAGATTCATTATTGTGTGACATCTTCATGTCAATTTGTTTTCTATGGGCTAATTCATTTGGGGTGACGGCTAAACGAGGGTGTCAGGGTAAAAAAAGAAAGCTCTAAGGAAAGGATCCCTTTAATGTTGCCTTACCCTATGGGGACTGCGTTCTAGTTCTTAGCTCTGCCTCGGTTTCCCCATCTGTAAAAATGGGGATAATGCTCCCCCCCCCCCTTTTTTTTTTTTTTTTTGGTGTAAAGTGTTTTTGAGATCTAAAGTGCTATATAGGAATTAGGTAATATCATTTGCTTTCCTGCATCCTCACTAGGGGGCGGTGTACTGCTTAAACGAGTGGTGTGCAACCGGGGGGGGGTGCAAGAAACTGGGGTCCCACTACCATAATAGCAGGAGCAGGATAAAAATAGATTATGGGGCAGGTGCAGGATTTTTCAAAAAATAGTCTCCCGCTCTGCAAACCCCGTGAACGCCCCAGCCGCGGCTCTCCGGCCGCCCAGCTCTGAGGGCAGTGCCGCCATCAGCAGCAGCACCGAAGGGTGGCAAGGGAGCAGAGGGCGTGACAAATTCTGTGCCTATTGTTTCCCGTGCTAGGTTGGTTAAAGCTCCCTGGGGTACGCCTACCTGTGCTATACTCCCACCTTTACTGGCCAGCCTCTTCAAAGGGACCGACTCCCAGCCCAGGACTTGCATACTGAGCTAGAATGTTCCCCCTAGAAATCGGCTTTCCCCGTACCTGGGAAAGCGTTCCTTGATCGCCAGCTCTCCTTTTTATGGGAATCGAATGTGCCAATCTTATTTCAGAGACTTGGGGGGGGAGGCAGTAATATAATCTATTGGCCCACGTGCTGTGGGTGACCGAGACAAGCTTTCAAGCTACACCGAGCGCTTCCTCAGGTCTGGGAAAGGTACTGAGCGGGTCAGTGCTCACTCCAAGGTCGAACAGCTAGTTTAGCAGAAGTTAGCATGTAGTCTAAGGGACACTAGGTCACTTGCTGTAGCATACCCCCCCAGAGATGGTGGTTTTGGTTCACTAATTCTTCAGTGTATCTGTCAAAGTGCCTGACAAATGCTGAGAACCCACAATCCCCCCAAAGTCTGGCTGTTCCTTAAAGCGCCAGCTCCCAGAATTATGGGAGGATTTCAACTTTTGTTCAGAAGTGCCTAGCGTTAGGGGCTGAGCTGTCCAGGCGCCCTGTTGCAGCATCACTCTTTGCACAGCCAAGGGGATGCCTTTATGAAGTGCACTCAGCATTTGCCACTCCAGTCAAAGTGTTGATGCTTTGGGGGCTATTATGTCAATCATAATGTTTGCTACCTGAACACTCAGTGGTTTCTGCATTTTTTTTCCTCCTTGAACTTGCTTAGCTCTGAATGGGTAGCCTAGTATGTGTACCAATGGCAGAGAATGGAGATCCCATTAAAGTACAGTGTAGCTGGGTTGAAGTTTCCATTAAGGTGTTCTGGTGATGGTTTACATGAGGTGTTGAATGGACAGGGACTTAATGCCCTCTGCTGGTGGAACTGGGGCACTAGAGTCCTAGAGGGTCAAACAACAGCAGACTAGTTTGGGGTTCCCTGTTTGCTCTGGTCCTTGAGGTTGATGGAATAAGGGCTCCACACCAGGGCATGGGATGGGTTGAGGTAGCTGGGGGTGACATGACAGCCTAGGTGCTTGTTCCAGTTGTATTTCCTACTGCTGCCCCAGTTTTCCCCTCAAACAGAACTGGAGGTTACTACTAATTCAAGCAGCAGTAACTGCTGCTGGGATTGCCCATGGATGCTTCCGTGCGGCCCCAACGTGACTTGGCCAGCTAGCAGATGGAAAGTCTGCTCCATGGCCCTGCACCCTCCCTCCCCCCGGTCCTGAACTCTGAAAGATGCTGAATTCTCTGGGCCTCTAATGCTCTTGCTTGTATAGCCACAGGGCTGCATGATTTGACCTGAAGAACAGCAGCACACCACCCCTTGCTCCAGGGTCCTGCCATAAACATTAAATTGTAACCAACAATCCTATTAGACATCCTGTTTCAGGGCTGGAGAACATCTCTAACTTGTAGAGAGGAGGTTGGGGGACATATTCTCCTCCTGTAATCCTAAAATTATCCTTCATTCTAACCACTTTCTCTGCAGCACCCAGTACCGGCTCCTATCGGAGACAGGATATTGGATTAGCTGGCCTCAGGATCTGATCCTAAAGCTTTATTCTCATGTTCTACAAAATTTGAGTGAGAAAATAGGCACTTAAAGCTTCATAAACAACCCAATTAACTAAGACTAAGGGATCACCTAGTGTCTGTGGCAGTTAACGTGATTATGTGATAACTGCTTGGAAAAAAGTGAGCCATTATTGTACGTAAACAGACCTGATGTAAGAAATCATCAACTGAGGAACAGCTAGGTGCTTTTGGTACTACATAGTCTTTCATTTGAAAAACCAGTTACCAAATTAGGCTTAGAACAGTCATCTTTATAGGGTGGGTGAGGGAAAGTATTGTGGTCACGCTTGATTCTGGAATGAAAAGATTAAAACACACCTTATTTTAAGCCCCGATTGTGTACTGTGATTTATTGAATTCAGAAAGGGGAAGCTGTGCAAACTCACACCAACTGCAGCTTTTCAAGAACTCCCTTTTTTTGCACACTTAGGAGAAGAGGGTCAAGTTTTAAAGTAAATGCCGCAATCATTCCTATTCCAGAAGGGGGACCATTAGAATAAGGAACAGCATGGGTAGCAATTTAGGAAAAGTCTGTCTTCTCTAATGAGATCCTGTCAGCATGGTGCTGTGACATGAGCCCAGTGTGACAACAGCTCAGCTAGGAGACTGTATCTGACTAACTCTGTACTTAACTCTCCAGGATCCCTAAGGCCGTAGGTACTAGCAATGTTAGCTAAACACACTTAACTGGATGAAATTAAGGACCATGGAACTGTAGGTTGTCAGACCAGTTTGATCCAAGGGTCCCTGCTGGCCTTAAACTATTACTCCACAGAGCTAAAACTGACCACCATAGCTGTTTTGGAATAACTCCCACCTGTGGAGTTACTATGGAAGAGTTATACCAGAAAAGCTATGCTAGTCAGGTCCCTTGAGAGATAAAGGCCTGTTCAGTGACCTTACTGGCAGCTCAAAGAGAAATCTCACAGCTGTCTGATAATCTGACAAGCCAGGCCCAAGACTGAGGAGACTTGCACTGAAAAATAGCATGAGACATCACAGATGCATTCCAGGAGGACATGACCCAGCCATCAACAGACCAAGCTCACTTTCCAGACATGTAACTTGGAAAGTCCACAGCCAAGACCAGCTGTGGCTTCCCATCCCCAACCCAATTTCCTAGAATTAAACACCTGAAAACTCTTGAAGCTAGCACATACTTGAACTGCACAAGCAGCTCTAGGAAAAAGCAACTAGGATCAACCTTCGATAGAGACAGGAAAGGAACAATGGTGCCTGATGCTTACTAGTCTTCTGAATTTGCAAATGAACAAGCAAATTGCATGCATAGCTTATGAAGAGGAGTTTTCCTTCTGGATGAATAGATGTATTGTACCTGCCTTTGTCAACTCTCCAGCAACCTAGTTTTAGATTTTCAGTAAAACTATTATTGCATTTGCAGTTGAAAAACCTAATTAATAAAGAACAACCTGTATTCTTTTCTGCATGCAGCCACAACACAACTGCCGTCTAAGCTCCCAGTCCTGCTAACACGTAACTTCTCAACAGGCCTACTTGGGCATGTACTCAAATGGTTGCAGGATTGCAGCCCAAGTTATGATCCCAAACTCTCTAAAACAGAAGTACTAGGCTAATCCTGAACCTAGTCAAGTCAATGTGGCTTCAATGAATACAGGATCAGATCCCAAATGAAAAAATTTGACATAATGGAAGTATAAATATGGAAAAACACAGAAGTGATTTTTTTCCAGATCAAAACACTTAAGCCTAGTTAGGCAACTGTCAGTGTATGCTATGGCAGCTAGTGTTAAGGCAAAAAAACATTTCAACATACTTACAGTTCTGATCTGCAATAGTCCCAGCTAGTGCTTCCTGTTTTCCTTTCCCCTCTTTCCTATATTCTACATCCATGTCACGTTCATTGCAGCTTCTTTGCTGGGCCTCCACAGGTGCATATGAATTTGAAGTGTGACATAAACGGAATAAGGAAAAAGCCCTTAAACACATTTCATATTAAAACCCTGCCTGCGGTCCTCGAAGGACATGAAATAAAGGTTCACTGAATGATCACCAACAATTTATTTCAGTCCTAAACTTTTCAAAGCCGATAGCCTGTAACTACAAACATTTGGGGTTACTGCTCATCAGAATGACAGTTTTTTTTAATCAGAGAGGTGGTGTTTCTAGTGGATGGACCATGAGGCCTGGGTTCTATTTCCAATTCTGCCACTGGCCTGCTGGGTGACTTTAGGCAAGTCTCTGTGCCTCAGTTTCCCCCTCTGTAAAACAGGAATAAGGATACTAGCCCTGTCTTTATAAAATGCTTTGACATCTACAGATTAAAAGTGCCATATAAAAGCTACGTATTATTGGTTTTAGATTAACACACCAGCCACTCAATACTAAAGACCACCTGACTTTTAGAATAGATTCGTAGCTACTTTTCATCTGAAGGATCACAGCAAATGAAGAGATCGACCTGGATATTTGTAAAACACCACACCATGTACAGTGTCTAATATCTCAGTTCTGTACATTTTAAAATATGTAAATCACGAAATAAATGTGAAATGCATGCATAACAGGTCCAATAGAAAATACTACCGCACCTGCCTTGTGTGTGTCTCAAAAAAAAAAAAAAAATACGGTGGGTGAGGGAATATCTTTTATTGGACCACTTTGTGTAGGTCAAACGTTTGCACCTTCCATCATAGACATTAAGGTCAGAAGGGACCATTATGATCATCTAGTCTGACCTCCTGCACAACGCAGGCCACCAAATCTCTCTCACCCAGCCACCCACGCCTGCGATAAACCTCTCACCTATGTCTGAGCTATTGAAATCCTCAAATCATGGTTTAAAGACTTCAAGGTGCAGAGAATCCTCCAGCAAGTGACCTGTGCCCCATGCTACAGAGGAAGGCGAAAAACCTCCAGGGCCTCTTCCAATCTGCCCTGGAGGAAAATTCCTTCCCGACCCCAAATATGGTGATCAGCTAAACCGTGGGCAAGATTCACCAGCCAGACACACAGGAAAGAATTTTCTGTAGTAACTCAGATCCCATCCCATCACAGGCCATTGGGCCTATTTACCGTGAATAGTTAAAGATCAATTAATTGCCAGAATCATGTTATCCCATCATACCATCTCCTCCATAAACTTATCGAGTTTAATCTTAAAGCCAGAGAGTCCTGTGCTGGGACCCACACAGCTGCAACCCCACCGCAAACAACTATAAAAGAAGAACACGTCTGAGACGCTGTAGCAGAGCAGTCTCCGTAAGGATAGTTTTGTAAGTGACAACACCACATTTATTCAGTAGTACCAAAGCATCTACCTCGAATTTAAAGGCAAAACAAGCTTGTCTCCAATTAGGGCCTAAGCCACACTTACTGCTCTGCCCATATTCATCCCATACCAGTGTGAACGGGAGCTCCTTTTTCAGACACAGGACTTCTCATTCTGCCATTCCAAACCGTATTTAAATCAGCTCTCCTCCGAGATTCTAAGTGATCTCCAACCCACACAAACCCGACGGGCGCGCTCTCATTTCATGTTTACATTCAAAAAATAATTTTAAAAAAATGAAGAATTCCAAAATGGGGGTTACAGAAAATGTTATTTCTGCTAAGGACCCTAGCTTCGCTTTGTGCCCTCTTAGACTTCTTGTGTCTATTATTTCAGCGCTGAACCAAAAGCGAGACTAAAGTTCCTTTCCTCTGTCATGCAAATGGTAGCCACTAATAACGACCTGTGACATAAATGAACAGCTAAATGCTATTTGAGCAAACACTAGGACATTGCCTAGAGCAGGATCCTGCACATTCAGGACGTTTGTGCTTAGACACAGCCACCTTGCTGCAGGAATTACAGAGGTGCTTCCCTTTCTGGGTGTAACCCTTTCGTATGGGCCCCAGTACTTACACCTCAGTTACGTTCCCTCGCTTAGCACAATTAGCGGGGTCAGTTTCTCGGAGGATGAGCATTTTCACAAAAACAGAGCCCAGGGCCATTTGCGAGCGAGGCTTTCCTGAGAGCTGCTCTGATGCCGTCAGGCGGGAACGAACAAACACAGACGCAGAGCGTAAACATGGACAGGGGAGAGGGATAGCTCAGTGGTTTGAGCATTGGCCTGCTAAACCCAGGGTTGTGAGTTCAATCCTTGAGGGGGCCATTTGGGATCTGGGGCAAAAATTGGGGATTGGTCCTGCTTTGAGCAGGGGGTTGGACTAGATGACCTCCTGAGGTCCCTTCCAGCCCTGAAATTCTATGATTGTATGACCAGTGTCAGGGGAAGCTTTTCAAAGGGCCTTTCAAGACCTAAAACCCATTCACAATCACCGTAAAGGCCAACTGTCCCGCTGTTTGTAACTCCAATCCGCCTGCACCACATCAGCACTGAAGGGGTGCACGAGTGCAACACTCGACAAAACACTGGTAGGGATTTTAGTGCAGAGGACAGTCCTTTGCTATGGCTGTGCGTGAGATTAACTAACTGATGATACTGCCTAGCTCTTTTCATGCAGAGATCTCAAAGCATTTTACAATGCAGCTCAGTATCAGTACCCCCATTTTACAGAAGGGTAAACCAAGGCATAGGGAGGTGAAGTCTGAGGTCGGCTAGAAAGGCTGTTAAACAGACTCACCCGCTGGCTGTTAAACACACAAACCCAAAGCAGCTGGCTGAACAGTAGGGTCCGCAAGTAACTCCATAAAACACAAGGCAGACTCCTGCTTCTTCAAACCTTTCCCATGACAACAACTTTCTTAGATCGTAAGAAACAGGTGGCGACGTTTGTACTTCGTTGACCTCTAGATGTTACCATGATCTGTGTGCTAAACAACACAACATTGTGAGAATTCCAAGGTAAGGGACACATTTTCGGTATTTTATAAAAGCTCTGGTTTATTTTAAACAAGAAAAAATTCTCTATGGAAGGCACCGGCAGGACTGGCGATGCCTCGCAGAGGAGGGACACAGGATCCACTCCAGATTGGTCAAACTATTTGCACAGTTTTTTAAAGGATGCTTCCTGTGACCCACCGGGTGAAAAAGCACCCGATGATGGCCCTAGTCCTGTCTACTGACCAGACTGTTCAGCCCCAGCCTGTATGGTAGTTTCTAAAGAAACTATGCAGCAAGTGGGACTTGTGGAGTAACAAGGTGACTTTTCTCCCTGGCAGTCTCCAGTTCTGTTTTCCCCATCCGGAACAACTTCCAGCCTTCACTGCTCATCTGGTCACCCCATCCAGACGGGCTCACACATACTCCCCGCAGTCTGAAATGATCACTTTCTCCTTGGGTTTCCCATCTTTGCTGCCTTGAGCCTTAAGAAAAAGGAAACAAGAAGTAAAGACAAATCTCCAAGTCAGACCAAAGAAACAACTGGGGAAACGTCCCGTTGTCTGCTCCCCGGACTCCTACCTCGATCTGCCGCACCACCTCAATCCCTTCCGTCACCTCTCCAAAGACCACATGCTTGCCATCCAGCCAGTCCGTTTTATCACAAGTAATGAAGAATTGGGAGCCGTTGGTGTTTGGGCCAGAGTTTGCCATCGATAACAACCCTGGGGACAAAATATTATTATTGTACCGAGGTCCAGTCACGGAGCAGGACCCGACTGTGCTGGGTGCGCTGCAGGATGGTCCCTGCCCCAAACAGCTGACAAATACGGGTGACCAGTACGCCATTTATCATAGATCTGCTCTACGCTCAGCGCATCACCACATCGGCTGCCTAATACAAATACTCCTTCAGCAGCCCCGTCATCACAGGACAGCCACAAGGATCAAGAGACTCATAGAATATCTGGGTTGGAAGGGACCTCAAGAGGTCGTCTAGTCCAACCCCCTGCTCAAAGCAGGACCAATCCCCAGTTTTTGCCCCAGATCCCTAAATGGCCCCTCAAGGATTGAACTCACAGCCCTGGGTTTAGCAGGCCAATGCTCAAACCACTGAGCTATCCCACCCCCAGAGAGAGACGGTCTGTTTGCTAGTATGTTTTCAGGTTATAATACAGTGCTGCCCTCTGCTTCCTTTCTTCTCCCGTCTCAGGCTTCATCCGTCCCATTCATGATACGCCCATTACACATTGCCCCACAGTGTTCGATACCATCATGTACCCTCCCACCACGTGCATCAAAACAATACATATTACAAGGAGCATGGTCAGGCCAGATTTGGTCTCAAGTTTAGATTTTGTAAAACACGAGTGTAGATTTTTTATAAAATATAGGATCCATCGAAACTCTCCCATGGAATATTACCGCCCCGCCCAGTGGGAATAAAAAACCCAAATCAACATTCCCTACCGTGTTTACCACCCAGCATCATATTAGTGCACCAGACACTGAGCTCTGAATGCAACAAGTATGAAATTGACTACGCTCAGCGACAGCGGGAGAGCTGAATGGCTGATATTGAGCCTCTTAGGGACACAGGACTGGAAATGACCTCTTGGGTCACCAGCTCCAGTCCTGCTATCCCAAGCAACCCCTCGTAGCATCCCGCTCAAACTCTTACTTCTGGGTCGCTAGTGCAAATCCAGCCTAGGTCAGCTGGGACCAACTGTTGCCATCAGTGGATGGCTACTAGCCAGCTGCTTAGTGGCCTGTGTAAAATACGTCGGTGGCCTCACAACGTACATAGGTGACATAGGTCACTTCCTAGTGGAAAGGTGTCCACATCACAAACCCCACCCACAGGGTTAACACTGTCTCCATTTGCTGAAAAGCTCAGCCAAGAAGCAAGGGGCTGAACTGGCCACGGACAATGAAATCCTCTCCCACTTGTAGAGATGCTCTTTCCGAGTCAAGTTTGCAGCACGTCAGTGATGCAATGTGGGGGGAGCTGTACCCAATCTGTGCCCGACGCAAGAGCTTCACCCTATGGCTACGGAGCCCTCTGCCCCCTCCCTCCCAGGGGCTGCAGGGATGTGGTGCTGGGCGCTTCCGGGAGTGGCGTGGGGCCAGGGCAGGCAGGGAGCCTGCCTTAGCCCTGCCATGCCACAGGGGTGGCAATCCTGCAGGCTGTAGTTTGCCCACCCCTAGTGTAGATATAGCTTCAAAGGCTGAGAATCCAGCATCATTTACTGATAATGAACTCAGTCACACCCCAAAAGTCCCAAGTTCCAGCAATCTGCCCCATGCAGTCACAGCAACCTTTGCCTGAGCTGCCCCACTAAGCCAGCCTGCTCCCGCACCCACAGGATCTGGCCTTACCTGGTCCCGTGTGCTTCAGAATAAAGTTTTCGTCGTCAAACTTCTTCCCATAGATCGATTTGCCTCCGGTGCCATTGTGGTTGGTGAAATCTCCAGCCTGACACATGAACTGGGGGATGATGCGATGGAAACTGCTTCCCTTGAAGCCAAAGTTCTTTTCGTGGGTGCATAAGCAGCGGAAATTCTCTGTGTGTGTTGGGGGGGGGGGGCAGGGCGGGGCGGGATAGGGGAGGAAAGAAAGCAAAATCAAAGTTCAAAATGCCAGCAATGGCGCTATATGCGAAAGTTCATCTTAGAAAGCGCCTTAGAGGCGTGGCACTCCCTCTCACCTGCTGTCATGGGCACAATGTCCGAGCGCAGGAGAATCTGGATTCGACCAGCAGGCTTGTTTCCAATCTTGATGTCCATGTACACCTGAGGATTGGCCCTGGACTTCTTAGCAGGAGGCTCACCCTAGGGAAGAGAAACAAAGTGATGTTCCCATAGGTGGTTCTTACAGAGGCCTCCAGCCCCGAGTTCTCAGGCTTCAGTGGGACAGCAGGCTGTGACAATTCCCGCTGGGGGCGGGGCTGCTCCCCCTCACACAGGGAACGTCAACACAGCAATCAGGAGGCGTGACTGCTGCTCGTGTAGACGTACCTGAGCTAGCTTTAATATAGCTAGAGGGAAGCTAGCTCGAGTAACAATAGCAGAGAAGCTCCAACAGCATAGACAGCCTGAGTGAGCTGCTCGAGAACGTACCCGGGGTGCCGGGCAGGGCTGGGCTCCGGAGTCTAGCCCGTGCCCACGGACGCGGCTCTCGTGACTCGAGCTAGCTTTGAACTCGCCATTTTCAGTATCTGTGGCATCGGAAAGGAATTTCTGAAGCTGCAAGATTGTGGCATTAATGCAGCTACTGCCCACGTGTCTGACATGCTGCAACTCGGACAGCGTTTTAAACCGACGACCCACCCAAACCCCGACCATTTTCAACTCCTCCTTTCCATCGGCACAAAAGGAACAATTCAAATCCATCGCTTGATTCCTTCCTTCTCCCCACAGAAAGAGAGAGAGTCCTGCCGTTTACCTCCTGCGTCTCTGATTTGGAAGGCTCTGCTCCCTCTTCCTCTGCATTCTCCTCAAGCGTCTTTCCCGAAAACTTCTTCAACCAGTCATCATCCGACCAGACTGGGACAGAGAGAAGAAGGGATCAGAACAGGGTCTAAATCAAATCACGTGTTCTTCTGTGGCATGAGCAGCCAGGTCTGAACACAGTGTGTTCTAGGACAGCTTTAAGACATTGAAGGAGCAGGAGAACCCAGTCCCCAGTAGGAGAACCCTAAGGACACAGAGCCCGCAGCATAGAGAATTTAGACCCATTACACAGGTGAATGAGAAAGTGATGGTCACTGAGTCAGTATCTGCAGCCTAGTAAAACCTCCCATTAGAGCCAACTCTCTAAAATTACCTACAGAATCAGCCCACTCAGTCTTCCCTAATGGCTACTCTGCCCAGGTAACGTGTGACACAGGCCCTCAGCAAAGCGATGGAGAAGGGAGACATTCAGCAAGCAAACAGAACCCGACACAGCCGGGCAGTACTGACAGCAGGACATTGAGGTACCCCCCCACCGCCTTCTCATTCACCGACTCACCGGGTCTGGAAGAACCTTCCTTAATCCGCATTGGCTTGGCCAAGTTGACACGAATCGTCCTGCCAAAAAGCTCAGATTCGTTCTAAGGAGAACGAAAGAGAAAAAGGTGAGAAATTCCTACGTTCTCCAAATCCCTGCCGGGCTCCGAGAGAGAGTCAAGAGAAACACAGACTTTCCCGCCCGCTATCTGAGAGTATTGATTATTTGAATTACCACAGCAACCCCAGTCATGGACCGGGAGCGCATTGGGCTAGGTCAGGAGTGGCCAACCTGAGCCTGAGAAGGAGCCAGAATTTACCAGTGTGCCCCACCAAAGAGCCACAGTAGCACGTCAGCGGCCCCGCATCAGCTCCCCCTGGCAGCCCCACCGATCAGCACCTCCCGATCAGCTGTTTTGTGGCATGCAGGAGGCTCTGGGGAGGGAGGGGGAGGAGCAAGGGCACGGCAGGCTCAGGGGAGGGGACGGGAAGGGGTGGAGTGGGGGCAGGGCCAGAGGCTGAGCAGTGAGCACCCCCCGGCACATCAAGAAGTTGGCACCTGTAGCTCCGGCCCCAGAGTCGGTGCCTCTACAAGGAGCCACATATTAACCTCTGAAGAGCTGCCCGTGGCTCTGGAGCCCCAGGTTGGCCGCCCCGGGGCTAGGTGATGGACAAACACAGAACAAACAGACAGCCCTGCCCCAAAGAGCTTACGAAGCGTGAGACAAGAGAAAAAGAGGGAGACAGGGAGGAGCACGAGGCAACGAGGAGACAATATCGGCAAGCACGAGAGGCAGTGGTCTCGGCACACCAGCGGCCTAACCGTCGAACAAAGGCCCGCCTCCAAGGATATGCAAAAGCAGCCACTACCCCCCATTTTAGCCGGCAATTCCCTTTATACTCGAAGAACCTGCAGCCAGTACTACACGCTGATGGGATTCCTCTCTGACTTGGGTCCATTCCCGACCGCTGTTACACGGGGAGGGTCCAGAACTGAGTTACTAAAAAAAACCACCCACCCCAGAGGGTATCAGATCCATGTTTCCCTTTCTTGGCCTAGGAGCTATGATCAGCTGTCAAGGGGATGAGGGTCATTAGATATAAGAGATTAACAGAAATCTCCAGACAACGGTGAGACATTTTGTCATGTCTCATTGTACTGGGAGCAGAGCAAAGCCAAATGATGCAGGGGATAGAGAAAGGGCAACACTTCCCCCAAGAAGGTTCAGTAAAGGGGATTGTAATCCATACCATATTGTCAATAGCGGCTGCAGCGTCCTAAGGGAAGAGCAAGAGAAAATATGTTATTGCTAATTCAGCCATTACTCCCCTATTCATGTAAAAAAAAAAAAAAAAAACCACCCTAGGCGCATGGAAGGCTGCGAGGATTTCATATCAATGCATAGCCTGGGCTGGCAGAAATGGTCTAACCCAAAGATAAGGCTTCTCCTCAATGCAAAGCCTGTAGCTTTTTGCCACATCTCACGTGGACCTTCACAAGTGTTTTCAGACACAGGGGCAGATGCATTCATGGTTTTCGCCCCATCGATCCAATCAGCTAATGCCTCCAAACTGCACACCATTTGGGTCCCGTGTTATGCTGGTTTTTATTTTTTGAAGCCTGCGATAGGGTCGTCGGGCCACAAACAGGTGCCAGCACATGGTATCTACTGAACTAAAACCACCACTGGCATCATGGACTGAGACAGCCCTGGTCAAGATTTTGGACCACAAAGATTTTCCAAGATGGAGGTGGATCATCCAAAGAAAGCAGAAAAAACAGAGATGGCAAAATTGGACCCAGAAGTGGGACAGCAACTCCAGCCGAAGGAGAACCGTATGTAGCCATGACTGTTAACCTTGAAGGAGTCAGTAACAAAGGGTGTGATCCGATTCCCACTGACGTCAACTGCAAAACTACCAATGACTTCAGTGGGAGCAGGACTGGGTGAAAAATGGTGGCGGAGGAAGAGATTTCAAACTCAGTATTAAAATTTGCTCCTTTCTCACCTCTGCCAACTCAAATTCGATGAAAGCAAATCCCCGGTGCTTTTCTGTGGAAAGATAACGAACAGTTACAGCCGCCAGGAAAGCCAGAGAACAAGAGATTTGACAACAAGTCACTCGTGCTGCGAAGGGAAATTAATTTCTCTGCTGCTCCTTCCCCATTTGAGAATTCAGACTTTGTTTCAGACACACTAATGTTTTTAGAGGCTGGTGCAAAGAACTGGCAACATCAGGGGTTACGAAATGGCCCATTTTTAATTACTTCAAGTTGTACAGAAACATTAAACTGTCCTTTATGGCTCTGATGTTAACAAAGCTAAATCTCCATCAAGGTAATTCTCAAGTAATGAATTTAAACAATTTGTTGTACAGAGAGAAGAGCTAGCTTTACATCTTCATCCTGAAATAAGCTCCAGGGCACCTGGATCCATGCAGACTCACTGAAGTCAAGTCTGTGCACGTGGAAATCACTGCAGGACTGGAGTTTTAGTTCACAACCGGGATAGAGAAAAGGCACACAGTAGCATGTAATGACAGGAAAATCCCTTTGCTAAGGAATGAAAGTTGCTATTTATGAAATAAATAAACAAACATGATTTAAAGAAGACATCGCAAAATACACGGTGTTCATCTATTTTGAAAACTGTAATTTAGTTTTAATTGTTCAGGCAAATATATCAGGGAGTTCGAGCACATGCCCTGGAGAATATGTTGTCAGAGAATGGACTGTCAGTAATAACAGATCTGACTGCAACTGCTATTGAATCTTTGCTATGAAGCAGGGAGAGGACAGTGGTTTCTAGGTGACTACTGAGGGTCGGGATTGTAAATTGTCCTGGTGTGATTCAGAAGATGCTAAGAAACTGGTCAAGTTCATTGGAAAACTCAAGCCTCTAAAGTTTTGCACATTCCAAAGACAGCATGTTACCCAGCACATCCAGAGCGCTATGAACCGCAGTGGTCCAGGTGCACTGGGAAAATGCTGCCCCCAGATTTTGATGTTACAGAAGCACAAACCTCTACAGTTATCATTATGCAGGGTTCTCTCTTCAAGAGAGCCTCGCAAGCCATGGTTTCTTGGGAAGCAGCAAACCCCAAGGACAGAGCAGCTGAAGAGGGCAACCTGAGACTTCTCTCGAATTCTTGGACATGATTCCTGACACAGAGATCCACACAGGGCAAGAAACAAGACAGACCAAAGCAGGAACCGACTCACCAGTTTCATAGTCCAGAGGTATCTGAATATCAGTGATATCTCCAAAGGGAATAAAGGCAGCATGAAGAACTCTCTCATCCACCTCTTCCGCAAGTCCACCTGCAAGTCACATAGAGTGTTCTCTACCTGTGCAGCCTGTTTGCCCACTAAGACTTCCCAGTGCAGAAACATGGCCTCAGTGCAGAGGAAAGGATGGCCTGCCAATTACAGACAGCTTGTAAACTTACAGCTAGCGCAGAATGCAGTCGCTTTTTTTTTTTTTCAGCAGAGCTTCCCACAAGTAGCATAGCAAATCAGAGCTCTAGAGACCACCCTGGTTTCCAGGCCATGTGCAGGTGCTATTGAGAGTGCTGGTTTTGATCTACAAAGTGGCTTATAGCTTGAGTCCTATCTTAGTCCTGGGGATACTCTCACACTTAGAATTAAACATGTGGCTACGTCTATGCACGATTGGGGTCAGCGGTTTGGGGAAAGATCTGAAGTTTCTCCAGTGGCTTCTACACTGTTTTCAAAACCCTCCAGTGGCCTCAAAGAAAATCCCTTCTGTATAAGAGACACCACCCTCCCCATCAGCAAATAAGGACCCTAAAAGGAGGAGGAGGGAACCCATTCCAACCCCCTAACTTTTTAAAAACCCTTTTGAAGAAATGAAGAATGCAGGTATCACTTGAATTCACAACCAGTTCCTGCTCCTTTTCTGCTTCTTAATCTACATCTGGCTTGGACCAAATACACACACACACCCCGCCCCCAAAAAACCAAACAAACTGCTAATCCCATCCCAAGACCAGATTCTTCAGCTCCCCAAATGGCAACAGATAGGCACATGAGCAAGAACAGACCTGCCAGATGTACTGAGCCAAAGACAGTGAGCAAAGGGAAGGTTTTGTACACCGCATGGCAGAGTCTGATCAGCCAAACTTTAATCAGACTTGTTGTATCACAAACCTGACCTTACCCACACCAACACCATCTTGGCGTGAAATCATACAAGGGAGAGAGAACTAAAAGCTCTGTACAACTCACCCGCTAGCTCAGGAATAGATTCAAATACAGTAACATGGAGACCTGGCTGGAAACTGAAATGCAGGCAGATTTCCACGGTAAAAGGGGGAACCTTTGCCTACGCTGACAGGGCACATACGAGGAAGTGGACCAGAACCATCGCATCACCTGCTCGTGCTGCCGGGTCAGACGAACTGACCTTTGCAAGCTGCACTTGCCCTGCCCAAGCTAGCAGCTACACAAACACACATTGCCCAGCACAAACCAGCACCCCCCCAAGTCTCCGTCTTCCACACCTGCTGCAGACAGGTGCCATGGATCAGTGCAGACGCAGCTAAGCACCAGGGACAACATTAATTTAGCAAGTCATTTGGAGGTCAGGGGAGGGCAAGAATACATGAGCCCTGCAGCTTGGTTGAGGGGGAGAGGAAGCAGATATTAAAAAGTTGGACAAAGGAGTGAGTAACATCTGAGCTGCCAAGTTGTTTGGGTACGCATCCCAACCTGCGAACAGGACCTCCCGGGGCAGGAAACACACATGGCATACAGCCAGAGTGCTTGAACTCAGGTGCCTGGAGTTAGGCACCATAATAAGAGGTCTGATTTTTCACAAGTAAGAGCAGCTGCTCTCAGGAACCCCCCTGAAGACCAGGCCTACAGGGGTTTAGGCATCAGAGTTAAAACATTATGACCTAAGCGGGCATTCATCCCATTCAGTTCATGCATGAGAGGTGCACACTTCCCACTGTTGACTTTGACTAGTGGGAGGTGCAGGGAAAGGAAGGGGCCTACGTTAAAGTGCCATTTCGTTTTCCCTTCAGCTGAGGGTGACCCATTTTACTGAGTCTCCTGCTCTTCTGCGTTATCCCGAAAGCCCCAGCTCCGGGACTCCAGGGAGTCTGAGAACACGAGCCCTTCAACAAGGGGAGCCAGCATGTTTCCAGCCCTGCAGGGACAAGCGGGGAACCCTAAAGCTAAACAGGCTTTGAGCCTTTGATAATCGCAACGCCTCCATCACGACGTTTAACCCAATAATTTCCGGTGGGGTTTGTCATCCCCCCAGCCTCTCCCCGCGCTGGGCCAAGGCAACAGGGGAGGCGCCCTGCGCAACCCGGCAAGCGCCAGAGGACGCGGGAGGGAGAAGCCAGCCCCGGAGCAGGGCAAGGCGGGGGGGACACAGGGCAAGGTGGGGGGGACACAGGGCTGCTCTCGCCCCAGGACTCCCCGGGGGGACGCGCTGGTTGCAAGGGGCCCGCGTGGCGCGCTTTACCCCCCAGCCCCGGGGAGCTGCGAGACCCCCGCTCCCGCCGCGACTCACCCACGTACAGCACCCTCTTGGTGGAAGCCATCTTCCCGCCCCAAACCCTCCCCTTGCCCCGGAACCTCACCCCGCCCTCGGCCCGGCCCGCCCCGCCCCTGCAGAGACACGCGGCCGCAGCGCGGCGGCTGGTTCCCGGGGCCGGGCGCTCCCCGCGCTGCTCCGCTGCGGCCGCCGGCCCTTTCCCGGCCGCCGGGTGCAGGGTTTGCCGTGCGAGGGGCTGGAAATCGCTCCCGCCCTGTAGCAGCGAGCGCTCCTGCTGCCCCAGGCAGGTCGTTTCACTCACTGCCCGGGGGGGGGGCTGCCGCTCGGCCAGCTAGGGGTGTGTGTGCGGGGGGGTCCAATTCAAAAATTGCCCCTAGACCCAGGAGCAAGAGGCACAAGGCTTCGTCAACAGCCGTGAGAGTGGCAAGCAGCGCCAGCTGTGCAGATTAACACAGGGGCGGCTTGATCGCAGGCTGAAGGGACCTACGTGGGGGATACACTTGGCTCTTCCGTCTAGGAGAGGGAGATAATAATAAGATCCAATAGCTGGAAGTTGTAGCTAAACAAAGTCAGAGTGGAAATAAGGCATATGTTATTAACGGAGTAATTAACCCTTGGAACAACATACCAAGGGTTTCAGAGTAACAGCCGTGTTAGTCTGTATTCGCAAAAAGAAAAGGAGGACTTGTGGCACCTTAGAGACTAACCAGTTTATTTGAGCATGAGCTTTCGTGAGCTACTCCGATGAAGTGAGCTGTAGCTCACGAAAGCTCATGCTCAAATAAATTGGTTAGTCTCTAAGGTGCCACAAGTCCTCCTTTTCTTTATACCAAGGGTTGTGGTGGATGTTCCCTGTTTTTCTAGAAGATCCATTCTAGGAATTATTGGGGAGGGGGGAGAAGAGTTCTGTAGTGGATCAGATGATCCCAGCAGTCCCTTCAGGCCTTAGAATCTGTGAATTAGTAACCCAGGAAGAATGGAGTTTTTCCTAAGGAAATTAAACCTACAACCTAATGATTCAGGATGATCAACTGCCCTCCACAGAACAAATGTCTTAAACCTTATCCACTACAATGTGACTAGGTGTCAAGATTATTGAAAAAAGAAGAGGACTTGAGACACCTTAAAAACTAACAAATTTATTTGAGCATAAGCTTTTGTGAGCTACAGCTCACTTCATCGAATGCATTCAGTGGAAAATACAGTGGGGAGATTTATATACATAGAGAACATGAAACAATGGGTGTTACCATACGCACTGTAAGGAGAATGATCACTAAAGGCGAGCTATTACCAGCGGGGGTTGGGATTTTTTTTGTTGATCAGATTGACAGAGCCAGAAGAGTACACAGAAGTCACCTGCTACAGGCCCAAGAAAGAAAATAACAGAACACCACTAGCCATCACCTTCAGCTCCCAACTAAAACCTCTCCAATGCATCATCAAGGATCGACAACCTATCCTGAAGAACGACCCATCACTCTCACAGATCTTGGGAGATAGGCCAGTCCTTGCTTACAGACAGCCCCCCAACCTGAAGCAAATAGTCACCAGCAACCACATACCACACAACAGAACCACTAACCCAGGAACCTATCCTTGCAACAAAGCCCATTACCAACTGTGTCCACATACCTATTCAGGGGACACCATCATAGAGCCTAATCACATCAGCCACTCTATCAGAGGATCGTTCACCTGTACATCTACCAATGTGATATATGCCATCATGAGCCAGCAATGCCCCTCGCCATGTACATTGATCAAACTGGAGAGTCTCTACGTAAAAGAATAAATGGACACAAATCAGATGTCAAGAATTATAACATTCAAAAACCAGTTGGAGAACACTTCACTCTCTTTGGTCACTCGATTACAGACCTAAAAGTGGCAATTCTTCGACAAAAAAACTTCAAAAACAGACTCCAACAAGAGACTGCTGAATTGGAATTAATTTGCAAACTGGATACAATTAACTTAGGCTTGAATAAAGACTGGGAGTGGATGGGTCATTACACAAAGTAAAACTATTTCCCCATGTTTATTTCCCCCACCGTTCCTCAGACATTCTTGTCAACTGCTGGAAATGGCCCACCTTGATTATCACTACAAAAGGTTCCCCCCTTTCCCCTCCCCACTCTCCTGCTGGTCATAGCTCACCTTAAGTGATCACTCTGGTTACAGTGTGTATGGTAACACCCATTGTTTCATGTTCTCTATGTATATAAATCTCCCCACTGTATTTTCCACTGAATGCATCCAATGAAGTGAGCTGTAGCTGACGAAAGCTTATGCTCAAATAAATTGGTTAGTCTCTAAGGTGCCACTAGTCCTCCTTTTCTTTTTGCGGATACAGACTAACATGGCTGCTGCTCTGAAACCCAAGATTATTGAAGCAACCCCTGAGTTAGAGGTGTTTGTTTTTTCCAACCATCGTTATCAGGCAGTTGCTATTGCAAACCAGGATGGTGACAGTGCAGCTGCTGAGGAGTTTTTGTGGCTGCAGCTAGCATTACAGCCAGTAGTTCAGCAGTTTATGTACATGTGGTTTAGATATAGGAGTTAATGCAAACTGACTGAGGATACAATGTAAATGGGGTTATAAGACTTACCCCACGGGAGCCCTGATCCTGAACGGCTGGGTGTCCAGTGATCACAGAACTTAAACGTGCTTGCAAGAGCTGTTTGAGTCGGAGTCCAATGCCAGCTGCCTATGCCTGTGTTTCGTAGGCCCCTGCCCTGACTCTCTGGGATGCTCAGTAAGGTACAGCTGCATTTCCAAATAATCCGTAAGTTACTGTGCTAAGTGTCATACCACCAGACTGCAAAGTAACCATTTTCCTGCTTTAAATTTATGAAATGTGGTACTGCAGCTGGGAAGCAGAAACGGAATTAGAGTGGTCAGCTAAGATAACAGGTCCAACATGTAGCCTTTAAGAGCTACCAGCCTTTTCAGGATCTTGTTACAATATATTGTTCAATCCCCCATACAAAGGAGTCCGTATCATTAGAATCAAAATTCTCTGCTTTGTGACTTGCCCTCAAGAGATGCAGGGCACTGCATTTCTGCACTTTCACTCTCCTAGCTTCTTCTACTCTTGGGTTTAGGTACCGAGTGTTATAGACCAGAATCCAGATTTCGGAGGGGGAGTCTTGTATATTTCAATACCTTGGCCTGCTCTCAAAAACAAGGCAAATTGGCAAAGTGGAAAATCGAGGTAGCATTTAAATCTAGAAACCAAGAGAGCACTTTATACTTTTCTAGCACCGTTCTTCCAAGGATCTAAAAATGCTTTGCAATTCTGTAGTAAGGTTTACCTCCCCTGTGAAGTAGGCATCCTCCTCCTTTTGCAGAGAAACGGAAGTGTGCTTTCCAGCTTGGCGGTTTTCCTTTAGGTGAGATTCTCTTAAATCCTTTGATAGTACTAACCCTACCTTGTTGGGCTGTTCCTCTAAGTCATTTATATAATACCTTCCCCGCCAAAGAATGCCCCCAAACCACTGTAAAGCACACATCAAAACCACTGACATGCAGGGATCTCTAAGGTGCAGAATAGTTTTACTAGCACAGTACGACACTATACAATGGTTACAAGGAAGGGAAATAAAATATCCAGTTGAATATGCAGGAGGAACAGAGGGACACAGTATGTAGTCATCCAGCGTGAAGAATGGCCGGGTCTTTTCCACTCTTGCAGAGTGCCCTGGGATTTTTATATGGAAAGTAATCTGAACCCCTTCTCTATCCTTCATCTGAAAAATGTCTCTCAATACCATTTTAGAGGGCTGCATCCCAGCTATGAAATCAGCACCACTTCCAATACAATGGGCTTTATTTAAAGGTCTGCCTTTCAAATACCAACCAGACCCAACACTGCACAGTTTGAAGTCAAAATGTCAAGTGGTATTTTAGCATGGCTGCTTGATAGCAGGGATTGTCATGTTGAGGTTGAGAGAGAGAGAGAATAGTGCCATTGAATCACAACTTTAAGTGTTTAAATCATGTGACAATTGCTTAACAGTTTACTTCTGACAAGCAAAGGAAATTCATGTGGTTTGGCACAACAGGCGGGAGAAAAGACTCATTTAATGAAAGGTTTTATTCCTTTATTGATAAACTCTTTCCAGACTTCGCAAACTGGATTGTTCAGTTAAAAACCAAACCCACAAAAAACTTTCAATCAGAAATCCTCAAAGTCCTGCTTAGAAAAGACAAAGATTAGCTCTGTCCTGGCCACAAAGGAAAAGCTTGCAAACTTAATCCTGGTCTTGGAAACCTAAAGTTTCATGGAATTGACTTTTGAAACAAGATTTTTAAAGATTAATTTACAAAATGCAGTATAGTTATGTGATATGTTGCATGGTGTTGAGATCTGCAGGTCAGCACAGGGTATCTACAAACATCTTGAGCGGATGTCTGTGAAGGAGCTATTTGGCTTCTTTGCATCCTGTGGGAGGGAAAAAAAGGTTAAGAAAATACTAAACTGTCTACAGGGAACATAGCTCAATCCAGCCCAGCGTGCCAATATCCAAAATTACCAACCCATTAAAAAGCCTAAGGGGCAAATTTACTATCTAATCTGCATACTACTACTACATTTGTCCTTTATAACGAATTGCCAGATTGGCTGTTGTCATTTTAAAGCGACAATGCCTCCCGAAAGAGATTTCCTATAAATCTTTAGTGCCAGAAGTGGTGATATATGAGGCAGTTATGACAGGATAAAGTGCCTTAATGGTCAGTGTCATAGCCGAGTTGGTCCCAGGATATGACACACACAAGGTAGGTGAGGTAATATCTTTTATTGGACCACAGTAATTCCAGACTAATCCACATTAGGGAATTTATGAGGGGAAGCTGCTATGGAAAGGCATGTGTAAATCTAGCTGGAGTTTAAGCCACCCATCCACAGGGGCATTCAGAGAAACTAAACGCCTTACTTAGCAGCTAATTGACAAGAATCACTGGCAACCATGAATTAAAGACACAGTAGGTAATTTTAATTAAAGGTACTTGTCAACTTGGATAAACCCTGGTGTGATATGTCTCCATTTTGCCCTGCCCAAAAATGACTGAAATGTCTTGTGGCTTTGCTCTTATTCTGATGAATTCTATTCTTTGACATGGGTTAATAATTTAATGGTCTTCACAAATCTCATTTTATCCTTCCCTGACACACTAGCTGCTGGAGATACTTCAGAATTTCTCTTTTAAAGATCCAGTCACATTTAATCTTCAAACAGGTTTCTTGAGTTCCTGAAGCTTCTATCCTCAGGAATTTCTGTATGCAAAACTGCACTGATCTGCAAGGAGTGGACTGAAATTCTGCTGCCATTGTGCTGGAGCCCTGACCCCACTTCTTGGCAGGCTGCACTCCCTACAAACAATATTCTAGTTACTCTGATACTGAAAGCTTCGGATTGAAGAGGAGAGCAGGTATGCACTCACCAGTCTTCCTGGTTTAAGAGGTAGCAGCAACCACGCCCACCTTCTGGGCAGCTTCTTTCTTGGCTTGGTGAGCCTGCAACACTGCAACAGCCTCCTCCACCTGGGGTAGACAAATGATCAAATAAGATCCATTATCACTCTCCAGCCAAGCCTGCCAGGAAGGGCGTGGGAATTTACCTTTGACCGGAGGGATTCTGGAGACTCCAGCATGTGCAGCAGCTCTGAATTGTCAATCTCTAGTAGCATTCCTGTGATCTTCCCCGCAAGGCTGGGGTGCATAGCTTGGATCAGGGGGAATAAACGTTCTCCTAGGAAAGCAAAGGTCAAACAGATGGTCTTTGTAGAGTGCTCTGAGGGGCTTTGCAGCAATTATGACAAAGAGGGAAGGTAAATCACCAGCGTTGAGCCAGAGCATTAACTTTCCATTTCTGTAGCACCTCATCTCAAAAACTTTACCAAGTATATGCACACAGTACCACTGTGGGATGCTGCCAAACTCAGAGAGAAGGGCAGCCACCAGGTAGACAGCAGTGAAGGCTGTGGAAAATTTTGGCCCAGAAATGCCAGAGGAACTTTAACGTCCATGTAGAGCAGACAAGACACTGGAAAGATCTCCATGTAAACAAACTGAATGCAGTTCAACAGGGCTGAGCCAATGCTACTGGAATTGGAAGCGGTGGTTCCAATGAAACGAACATTACACCCCCTGCACGTTTAACCATTATCTGTACACACGTTACAGAAGGGATTTAGCTACAAAAGTGTCCAGTTGCTCTCACAAAAGTGGTTGGAGTGTCCTTGTTTGTAGAAAGACTGATGCTTTCCTACTCCCGTGAAGTGTCCTGAATTAGAATATGCTCACAAGGAATGTGTTTAGCTTCCTTATAGCCCTGGAGGCCTTTCTTCCTCAAGAACTATAGTGTCACTTACCCAGCATCTGTTTCTGCTCCTGGGGAGGGGCAGCAGCTAGCATGGAAGCAGTTAAAGGCTCCTGTCCCTGTACGTGTACTGCAGGCTGAGGTGCCTATAAGAAGCAACAGGAGAATTCAGTAGTGACGTGTAGAAGAGGAGGGTTGGGTTTTTTGTTTAGAGTCAGCAAGAGAATACATAGGTCCTTCCCAAGGACACACAAGTCCATGGCAGAGCCTGTGCAGCTGGAAAGGCCTGTGGACAAGACTGGTTCAGTGCAGGACTGACAGGGAGCACTTCGTTCACAATCTGTCCAACAATGCAGAGATGTGCCTGGTGACCTCTGTAGAGGGGTCTAGCTGCATCTTCAAGGATCCCTCGACAAAGGCTGTACGCTACCCTGCCTGGCTAAGAGACAATGAGGTGCAGTTGAGGCCAAAGACAAAAGTTGGGGGCAAGGACCCAAGAGCATCCCTGGAAAAAAAGAACAAATAAAGGGCCTGCCAGGCTAAAGATGATTGGCTTGAGCTGTAGAAGCAGAGCTGAGTACATGGCGGAGTACAGCCAGCTTCCCAAATTTTGGGATCTCTGTTATCAAAGTAATCTGGCCTTTCTAGAAAAAAAATCCACTTTACAGTCAAGTTTAGCTGTAAAAGCTGCTCCTGTAGCTAGTACGGTCTAGCTTTACCATTGCTAACTGCAAGACAGCCCCTCGTATTACCTGCAAAGGCTGTACTGCTGGGTGTGGGCTGCGGACAGCTGAGGCATATTTATAAGGGGGAACTGCTCTGGGAGCCGGGGCGGTTACAGGCGGACGAGGAGCTAAATTCTGAGCTGCAGTGGCGATGCCTGCAAAGGAAGAATAAGATACCAGATTATACACATGCACAGAAGTGTGTGGCACACAAGTCTAAACCCCGCTGTGCTTCTAGCTTGACGCTAACAGCGTGGAATTTGTGAACAACCACAGCTAAGCACCACCACCTTCCAGCAGCAGAGTTCATTCAATGCAGAGCCAAACACTGGTGCAGAACCTGTCTTTTTCATTGACTAGGAGGCAGTGGTACCAAGCTAGAGCTCAGTCCTGGATCATGCTGGACTCAGCCCTGTTTTGCACAATGCATCCTCGTAATACATACACTTGGAACTAAAATTTTGTGAGGCGCTGCACTAACACAACAGAACCAGCAGCTGAGCAGGCTCCTTACCTGCCAAATTATTCTGAGCTGTGGAATATTCAGTTTGCCGTGTTAGACACAGGTGGGGAAGAGGTTAATTATCCTGCTGCGTGTGTTTCATCCTGCAGCTTCTAACCCGGGGCCCCAGTCAGAGATTAGTTCCTTTTGTACTACAGTGGAAGAGAGCCATCATCACCTCTCTAGAGTTATACCCCAGAAAGCACTGAGCCACCTTAGGAAGGGGCTTTTCTCCAGCACCCTAAACCAGTGATAGATGCTGCTTGTGACACATTTTCTACTTACATCCCCTCCAACAGAGTGAGCTGGACCTCTAACTCTGGAGAATCCTCCATAATCGTACAGAGGGTAGTAAGTGTTGCAGAGTTGTAGAGACAAGTCCCAATTAAAGTGCAAAGCAACCTGTCTGGATTTCCTCCGCTGTGTTATAGCACCAACTGTCCCCAGACCGGCACTGCACCGCGTGGAATGGGAAAGATTGAGGTGCTCTCTTTATCCTAACTTATGCCACCCTAATGTGGGGCCCTAGTTCAACTGTGTGCTCCATGCTGCCTCTTGCCATCCACATCCGGCATCAGTCTTCAGAAACACAAGAGACTCTGCAGCTCCTGCTTCTCCACTCAGACTTGGAGAAGAAAGTGAGAGCCGGACTGCTTACCAACTCTCTGGGCAGCAGGAAGGCCACGAGAGGCCTGAGCATTGCCAGTAGGCGCCAGATGGCGCAGTGCTGGGCGCGGTCCGGACTGGCGCATGGCATTCGGCATTCCTTGGAATCCTGAGAGAGAAGGGCAATGAGAGGAAATCTCAAAATACAAAATGATTAGCAATTCCCGGCCCACCCGCTGGGAGACGTGTGCACGCATGTCTTGAACGAGGGAGTCAAGGAAGGGGATTCAATGGAGAAGTCTTCGTTATTGCTGTCATCCTTGCCCACTTTGGAAAGAGAGGGGGAATTGTGGCTCTAGAAACCCCAGCAGGCTACACTTGTATGAACACACAGGAGACTACAGAGTATGCCCTGGTAAGATACATGGTAGTTCTCAGGGACTGGCATGGCAGAGCCCAGATTGACAACAGATGTAATCAGGTGTGTGGATATTGCCTAGCAGGGATTTCCGTCACCAGCACGAGTGGGTGTCCCTCGCCACCTATGACCAAGAATGACGTCTAGTCTGTTCTTTGCAGGGGAACAATTACACTTTTCTTCCAACGTCTAGTGGCGCACAAGAGCATCAGACACAGGATCAACAGGTAGTGTGGAGGATAATCAGAGAGTAAGACAAACAGGTGTCTTAAAGCCACAGCTCCGTTTCCAGCACACTCACCTTGAGGTCTCCCCCCTTGCTGCCAGCGTGGGTTAGGTCTCATCTGCGTCATCTGATTGGGTGCATAGTAAGTTGGTCTGCTCTGAGCCTGAAAGGAGGACAAAAAAGACAATGAAGGAGCCATATCTAAGCCAGTGACGTAGTATGGTGTTTACAACTGGATTTGATACCGTGAGCTCAGTGCTCTGTGCCCCAGTCACATGACAATAGCAGGCAGCTGGGAAGCCACAGAACGAATCCCATGGACTTGGTACCTAACATTAGGAGCTGCAGCCTGGCGAAAGGCACAGCAGAAAGACTCAATGGAGTCCTTGCAGCTGCAGTGTCAGAGATCCAAGCCAGGCGATGCTGGTAGTAAAGCCAGGCGATGCTGGTAGTAAAGCCACACTGACTTACTCAGCTGGGCTTACCTGGGGCACAGCAGGCATGAAGTACCCCCCAGCAGCTGGCTGGAACTGGTTAATGATTGTGTTGGCAGGCAGGGCTCTCATTCCAGCAATACGCTGCATATACTGATTAGTGAGGTGGGCCTTTCGCTCCTCTTTCCTCTGTGCCAGCGCGACATACAATGGCTTGGAGCCCACGATACGGCCATTCATCTCAGTCACAGCTTTGGTAGCTTCTTCTGGAGAGGAAAAGCAGACGAAGCCAAACCCTTTGCTTCGTCCATCCTCCAGCATCACCTAAAAGGAGGATTGACAGAGTGGCAGCATCGTGAAGGCAGGTCCGTGTCATGAGGGCTTGGCTAGAGTCATAGCAATCTATTCACAATTCAGGGGACTCAAGTACTCAGGGATCTTTCATGTGTATCACACAGGAAGGGACTGCTGTCTATAGGGAGTGGGTCAGCCAGTAATGCATCAATTATTGCTACTTTCAATGAAACCTCTACTTCCTTCCTATTCCCTGCCAATAAAGAGAAGCTGTATGTTTTACCCTAGTGAATCTCCACAACCTGCGGTCAGAGGAGGAATGTTGCAGAGTTGTAGAGACAAGCCCTCAATGAGGGAGGAAAACCACCTGTCTGGATTTACTCTGCTTTGCTGTTAGCACCGTGTGTCCCCAGGCCCACACTGTACTGCAAGGAATGGGAAAGATTCAGGTGCACCTTTTAAACTGCATGACTCAACACTGCATTCCTGGGCATCTCATATAGGTCAGGAGTCACTTGAAACACAAGCGAGTTTGCCATTTCCCACCTCCTCACCTCATTAGGGATGAAGCAAGTATTCAATACAATTCTCAAGTTAAAACACATTTTAGTCCCACTGAAATCCACATCTTGACTGGTCAAAATGTTTTCAGTGCTTAAGAGAACCACAGATCTAAGAATCACCCTCAGCCCCAGGCCCAGATTAGATAACGGCCTTGAAATCTAAGAATCTATAAACCCTGACAATACCTTGGCACTTGTAATAGACCCAAAAGGCGAAAACTCCTTCCTCAGTTTTTCATCATCAATAGTGTCATCTAGGTTCTTAATGTACAGATTAACGCCCTAAAAGAGAGAATACTAATACATGAGGCTAACAATATGGAAGGCAGCCATACCAATGAAGAAATTGCATATTTAGGGAATATTGAGCAACCACATCGAGCTGCCAAACCCATTAAGCTGTGGAAATGATCCAAACCCAGAGCTCTCTCCCCTAATAACTATGGGCATGAAATGTTGCAGAGTTGCAGAGACAAGTCCCAGAGCAAATGGAAAGGAGCCTGTCTGGATTTCCTCTGCTTTGCTGTAGCATCATGTGTCCCCAGTCCTGTACTGCAGTGCAAGGAGCAGGAAAGATTTAGATGCAAACTATAGCCTGACCTAGCTTTACCATAAACCACAACCACAGAAGGTGGCCTGATCTCTGCTACCTTTTGTCATCCATGTAAGGTGTCAGTCTTCATCATTACAAGGAGACTACATGCGTGAGACTTTATGTTGATAGTCCTTACAAAACCCAGACTTGATTCTCACATCCCACTAAAAATTTCAGTCTGTTGCCATAGCTCTGACCCTTGGAGTTCCCTCTGCCAATACTAGGCGATTGCCTTTACCTCTAGAGGTCAGTATTGCAAGATGACAATTGAATAAGCATAGGCATGTTCCCTTTAAGTCCACCAGTACACTTCTGCCTGAAGATGGATCCCTGCATCCAGAACAGGCGCACACACTCTCTTACCTGGTACCGGCTGATTCTCTCTTGTTTCAGCTGCTCAAACTTCCGTTTCAGCTCTGCCTGGCGCTCTACTTTCTTCTGTGCCCGGCCTACAAATACCATTTTTCCATTAATATCCTTTCCATTCATTTCTTCCACTGCCTGGACAGGGGTTCAAACAGAAAATTCCTGTCAAATAGTGAATCAAAGTGGCAGCTACTCCTATTACTACCAGCTTGAGTGCCAACAATCCATCCCCCTCTCCTGTAACATTACATTTGTGTTGCATCTAAATAAAGGCCTGGTAAAATACAAACTGAAGTTGTCAGCAGGAACCATCCTCACACAGCTCACTCTAAATTCCGGACTCACAGCAGATATGTGAACTTACAGACAATTATTCAACCCTTGACTACAGGGCCAAATCTCGTAAGACCTACTCTGAGGGAAGAGCATTTCTGAGCATCAGGCCAGCTCCAGACACCTCCCCAACTTCCCCGCACTTTGTCTCCTGGTGTAATGGTCCCTGATCAGATAAAATTCCTGCTATTGATCCAACAGGATACTCTGCAGATCTAGTAGTCTGGGGGGAATGTGCGCTTTAACCTTGAATATCCAACTTGGTGAAGTGCAGAAGCTGTTCAACCCAACTCTGGTCACTTTCAGCTCTAAGCTTTTCTGAGGACCAGCGTTCTCCATCCCTACTCTAGATGATGGCTTCCCATGCTTATTTCCATATAAACACCTGACTAGAATGAAAGCAGTTTCGTACCTTGTTGGCATCTTCATGTTTTTCGAAGCTCACAAACCCAAAGCCTTTGGACTTTCCAGTGGGATCTGTCATCACCTTAACACTCAGTGTCTTGCCTGTTGCCAAGGGACAGAGTTAGCAGGGCATTAGCTACCCTACATTTCCAGGAGAGCTTTTCAAAATCAAAACTAAAGCCGCATATAGCGCCCGGCCTTCTTTCATTCACTGTGTCCCAGCCTCTGCCTCCTGTCTGACAACTGCCCACTCTCTCGGGATTATCCTGCTTCTCTGCCCTCAGAGTGACTCAGAAGTAGCACCACAGCGTTCACGAGAATTACTATGGGGGTACAAGGTTTGCAGCTGCAGCAAGAGTGTATTTACCATATTTGCTGAAGAGCTCCTTTAGTCTCTCATCATCCATGTCATCCCCAAAATTTTTAATATAAACATTGGTGAACTCCTTTGCTTTGGCTCCCAGCTCAGCCTCCCGCTCCTTACGTGACTTGAATCTCCCAACAAATCTGAAAAGAAAAAGTGAGAGTCTTTGTGAGAAAAACTCATTTTCAAGGGTGGATGTGTGATTTGCAGTGGGCTAAAAATGAGTGTCTGCTAGGAGCTGGAGGAAGATGTAGCAGGCCAGAGATCAAGCAGAAGAATCAACTGTCCTATGGTGGAGAGGCGGCAGGCCAAAGGTGCCCACCCAGCTCTGCAGTGGAGCGTGTAGGGCAAGGATACCCACCCAGCCCATTAGTGGAGAGGTAGCAGGTCAAGGCTTGGCCAGGGAGATCCACCAGCCCTGTAATGGAGAGATAACAGGCCATGGCTTGGGCAGGGAAACTCACCAGCCCTGTAGTGGAGAGGTAGCAGGCCAAGGCTTGGGCCAGGAGAACCAGTAGCCTTGTGTGTCCCCTGTTAATACCGAGATGCATCATGGTTCATGCGATCGTTGCTGCTTCTGGCTGTGACACTCACACTTTGCGGTCGTTTAGCAGCATGCCATTCATCTTCTCGATGGCTCTGTCTGCAGCATCCTGGGTCTCAAAGTGCACAAATGCGTAGCCCTTAGAGCCATTCTCATCACACACCACCTACAAGTGATGGAACAGATCAGATCATCAGCTCTGCATTAAGACAGACAATATTAGTTACAGGATAACAGCAGAGACGTCCTCTGTTTCCCTTGATTTACACAGAAGGTATGAATAAGAAAATGGGGTCCTGGTTCTTGACTAGGGCTCCTTGGCACGATACAAATAAATAACGAAGACTAAATACTGAAGAGAAGCATGGTCCTGTGGATAGGAAGTTAGGCTAGGAGTCAAGAGACTTGGGTTCCGGTCCACAATGTGCCACTTAGCTGTTATGTGACTTTGAGCAAGGGTACTTCATCTTCCTTCCTCAGCTTTTTGTTCTGTGAAGGAAGGCTGATACGTATTCCCTCTTGTGAAGCATTCATATCTGTGAACGAAGTGCTCTCCACAAGGATAACCCTGACCTAGTATTGCTGATGTACTACATACAAAAGCCAGAATCCCAGATTTAAATCATATGCCAGCTACAACCCAAACATTAACCCACCCTTTCATAGCCTGAAACTTGTGCTTTTGCTAGTATCTTCAACTGCAGAGAACAGAAGCTTTTCCATTTGTTGTATTTGCACAAGTGGCATGTCAACAAGGGAAAACAAGTCATGCTAAGGGACAGAGTTGGCAAGGCATTTTAAGAAGAGGCTTTCAAAGCTGTGCACAGCTTTGTGCCTTGACGATCAAGATCAAATCTAACTTTAATGATCCTCCCTCTTCTGCTCAGTGATGTCCTTTTCTGTTCTGCTTTTGGAGATTCCCTTGCCCAAGCATGGTGGACATCCCCGCTTTCCATCCCTTGTTGTGTGTGTTTAGTTGGGTCAAGTAAGTGCGATGGAAGGTGGATTCTGAGACAAAGATGGGTGTTCAGGGAAGGTACCAAGTCTCACCTTGCAGGACAAGATATTCCCAAATGCTGAGAATGTGTCATAAAGTGCCTTGTTGTCTATGGATTTGTCCAGATTCTTGATGAAGACATTCCCAACCCCTGACTTCCTCAGAGAGGGGTCCCGCTGAGACCACATAATGCGGATGGGTTTGCCTTTGATCACATCAAAGTTCATGGTGTCTAGAGCACGCTCAGCTGTGAAGAGAGGAAAGTCAGGAAGAACAAGCTTCTGCCGCATGACAAAGGAGAAAGGTCGCTGCTGCATTAGTACTACAACTTTCTTTGAATCACTTTCAGTTTATGTCGTCTCCTTCTGAACACTTAAGGGACAAGGCCTAGGTGATATCCTTTGGCCAGTAATTCCATTAGCTAACTGACCTTGATTGTAAGATTAGACATTTAAAAATTTTTTAAAAAAAGAGACTCCATTGCCTATTTTAAATTGACGTCTTTGCAGGTAGGTCATTAGACATGTTTACAAGACTACCTTACAAGGGGTTTAGTATAGATTATTTTTCACGAGAATGATAGCATGGTTTAGCAATCAGAAGACAGGACTGGGAATCAAGACACCTTGGCCTTGTCTCACCTACGAAAAACAAAATTCTTTTTTCAATCAAGTTTGAGCTAACTTGGTTGAAAATAAAGGCCTGTTTTCCTAGTCTAGACATGGCCACTGTTCTACCACTAACTCACTGAATAATTGTGAGCCTTAGCATCCCTCTACGCAAAATGCAGGTATTTACCCACTTTTTGTAAAGTGCTTTGATATCTGGGGTGAAACATGTCATGAATACAAGGAGGGGTGAGGACGTAGTGAATCAGGAAAGTCTTTTTCTTCTACATGGAGACAGATGGGAGAAGTTGTTTTCCTGGGGGAGAGGGAAGGCACGGTGGTAGGGACCAAGTGGACAGACAGGATGATGCATCTTTAATATTTATACATATTCAGTAGGGCTGTTGATTAATCACAGTTAACTCACGATTAACTCAAAAAAATGAATTGCGATTAATCAGTTTTAATTACACTGTTAAACAACAGAACACCAATTGAAATGTATTAAATATTTTTGGATCTTTTTCTACATTTACAAATATATTGATTTCAGTTACAACACAGAATACAAAGTGTACACTGCTCACTTTATATTATTATTTTTGATTACAAATATTTGCTCTGTAAAAATGATAAACAAAAAATAGCATTTTTCAATTCACCTCATACAAGTATTGTAGTGCAACCTCTTTATCGTGAAAATGCAACTTACAAATGTAGATTTTTTTTGGTTACATAACTGCACTCAAAACCAAAACAATGCAAACTTTAGAGCCTACATGTCCACTAAGTCCTACTTCTTGTTCAGCCAACTGATAAGACAAACAAGTTTGTTTACATTTATGCGAGATAATGCTGCCCACATCTTATTTACAATATCACCAGAAAGTGAAAACAGGCATTCGCATGGTATTTACGTTCCAGATATGCTAAACATTTGTATGCCCCCTTCATGCTTCAGCCACCGTTCCAGAGGACATGCTTCCATGCTGATGACGCTTGTTAAAAAAAATAATGCATTAATTAAATTTGTGACTGAACTCCTTGGGGGAGAACTGTATGTCTCCAGCTCTGTTTCACCCGAATTCTGCTATATATTTCATGTTATAGTAGTCTTGGATGATGACTCAGCGCATGTTGTTCACTTTAAGAACACTTTCACTGCAGATTTGACAGAAAGCAAAGAGGGTATCAGTGTGAGATTTCTAAAGATAGCTACAGCACCGGAGCCAAGGTTTAAGAATCTGAAGTGCCTTCCAAAATCTGAGAGGGTCAAGGTGTGGAGCATCCTTTCAGAAGTCTTAAAAGAGCAACACTCCGATGCGGAAACTACAGAACCCGAACCACCAAAAAAAGAAAATCAGCCTTCTGCCGGTGGCATCTGACTCAGATTATTAAAATGAACATGTGTCGGTCTGCACAGCTTTGGATTGTTATCGAGCAGAACCTGTCATCAGCATGGATGCATGTCCCCTGGAATGGTGGATGAAGGGACATATGAATCTTTAGCTCATCTGGCATGTAAAGTATCTTGCAACTCTGGCTGCAACAGTGCTTTGCAAATGCCTGTTCTCACTTTCAGGTGACATTGTGAACAAGAAGCCGGCAGCATTATCTCCTGCAAATGTAAACAAACTTGTTTGTCTGAGCGATTGGCTGAACGAGAAATAGGACTGAGTAGATTCATAGGCTCTAAAGTTTTACATTGTTTTATTTTTGAACGCAGTTATTTTGAACATAATTCTACATTTGTAAGTTCTACTTTCATGATAAAGAGATTGCACTACAGTACTTGTGTTAGGTGAATTGAAAAATACTATTTCTTTTGTTTTTTACAGTGCAAATACTTGTAATAAAAAATAAACATAAAGTGCATACTTTGTGTTTTGTTGTAATTGAAATCAATATATTTGAAAATGTAGAAAACATCTAAAATATTTAAATAAATGGTATTCCATTTATGTTTAACAGTCTGATTAATCGCACAATTAATTTTTTTAATGGCTTGACAGCCCTAATATTCAATACTCTGCACAAAACCCTCCTAATGCCTTGTAAGGCCTAGCTTACACTAGAAATGATTTGCCAGTGTAGCTATACCAGTAAAGCCTTCTGGTGGAGGCACAGCATTAAGACTGCTTCTGCCAGCGTGGCTTATACCAGCTCCTCCAAAGAAATACACCCTACCACAAAAGCACTTTGCCAGTATAACAGTCTACACTAGGACTTCTGCCAACTTAAAAATGTTGTAAAAAAATCATACCCCTAACCAACATTGCTATACCAGTGTAGCTGCAGTTATACCGGCAAAAAACGTCCTTTTGCTAGCATCGTTTATTCTGTTTGGGGAACTAGTTTAAGCTTTACCAGAAAGAGAATTCCTTTGCCAGTTGAAGCTGTATTTTCACAAGGGGATTTCCTGGTATAGTTCTACCAGTATATCTATGCTGGCAAACCCTGTTATGGGTAAACGAGGCCTAAGAGAAAGGGATTATTCTTCTTGTTGGTGCAGGGACAGGGAGAGGTACATAAACATGTGTAATATGCTGGGAAGGAAGTTTGAGATGCCCACGTAGCCTATGGGGCAAAAATGGTGCTTTAGCAACCCACTCTAAAGATCGCATCAGAGAGGGATAAGAAAAATCAGAAATAAATCTGCATATTGTAAACCAAGAAGCGTATCCATCTAAATTCTAAAACCTCAGCAGTGTAGATTGACTTTTAACCCACTGTAACCCCCCTACGAGATTCTATTTCTGTTATCCACTGGTGTATTAAAAGGACCATTACATATGCACATCAGGATCTTGTTCATAAAATTAAGATGCTCAGGACACACTTCTATGCCAGAAAATACTCCCACAGTATGTAGGGGAAGAGAAAGAGGACGCTAACTCCCAGTATGAGGCAGGGGGAAAAAAGACGATGGACCTGCATTAAATCAAAGAATACTCATGAGATAAGAAACCTACTTTCCCAGGTTTGTTTGGCTTCCTCTCAGCCCACCTTCACCCACATACTAGAGTAAAAAACTCTGAACTGGATTTGAGGTTCCATGTTTTTTTCTGATGGATGATTTTCCATATTTAGATTCAGGGCCTCAAAGAAGTGAAAATTGTTGGCTAGACTGTAGCAGCAGCAAATTCAAGAGAAATGTGATTTTGATTGTCTGCTGGCTACACATGCCGCTTACTGATCTCTAGCTGCAGATGAAGGAGGATCTAGAGAATCCAACATTTTCTATACAACAAATTATCTCGTGGATTATCTTCTTGTCTGCATGGAGCTCAACCACCACAAAATTTGCAATAAAAGTGACCAAGACCCCCTTGAAATATTAGTCTGTTTGAACTCCTATTTGTAGAAATGTTTCTTAAATGGGAAGTTTCCATCTGCTCAGAAATAGCTTTTCTATTTGCATGATGTCACAGGCTCCCATTCTCCTCACACAGCTGAAACTCCCCTCTCACTTGTTCCTGAACTACGCACTTGCAAAGGAAAGGGAACATGTAAAATTGTATAAGAGAGAAAAATATCTTTGCCGTAGGGGCTCGGCTAACTTTGTTTAGTCAAAAGGGTTAAATTGAACCAACTGGCATCCTCAATTTATTCCTCAACTGCTACAGTCTGAATCAATGCCATTCGTTCAGCAATGTGCAGTTTACCACAGTCCATTTCCAGTAGGCACTTCAAAAGGCAACTCAGTCCAGCTTGTTGAATTTGCCAGCATTTATTTATAGCAGGGAGAGGTCCTCCAGAGGCATGTGTTGGCAAGGACACAAACTAATAGTATATACCATTTGTAGTTGAAACAGGGTTTTTGTTGAAAGGTGACAAGCAGTTTGAAGCAAAGGCATGCAATCAGAATGAATTCTGAAACTCTATGGCAATTATTGAGCCACAGACTAGTTAGGACCCTACTTGCATTATTTCAGCTCTTCTACTGTTAGTAGCTAGGAGCAGAACTTATTGTGCTGCTGTCTCTGTTAATAGATTAGGCCACAGTATCGCTGTCTGCGGCTTGAAGTCGGCTTAAAGACCCATTGTAAGCATTACAGTGAGGGTCCAAAATAGATTCTCCCGGTGCTTTAGGGAAGTTTACATCTCCATCCGTGGATATGACAAGGCACAATCACACCATTTTAGTGAATGGGCATGAGTGGCTTGAATTTGCCAAAAACCCTACCTCTGATTCATTTCCCTGATCTAGAAAAACACTTCCACATTTACTTCTATTTAGGCCAAAGCTTCAGCCATTTCAATCCCTGTGTCTGTTTCTCTCCTACTGATTCCTGGCATCCTTCCAGCAGAATCAGCTGCAGCTGACATAGTGCTGCAGTACACACTCCCTTTTCTAACTGCTTAACCCACCACTCTTTTCTGTTTCATGCCTGTTCCTAGTGAAAACGACTGAGACACTCCCTGCCGGAGACTTCACAGTAGTGCCCCTTCCCCCCTCTCTGCTCAAGTGCTGAAACAATGCTGGAGTTAGCCACCCTAGTGAAGGCCCATAAAGGCGGGTAACTACAATGCAAAGTTTCAGCCATCAGAAAGCCAGTACTAGAGTTTTACTCTGTAAGGATAGCTGCCCCAGGGACCTTTTGTCCCTGTTTATTACCACTATGTCTTAAAAAAAAAAGAGAGCCAGAGTTTATCCACTCTGATTTATTTACCATTGGTGAGTTTAAGACTGGTTAGGCTCATTCTCTCTGCTTTTCTGTATGTTCCTTGATCACAACTCATATGTTAAACTCTGGAAAGTCAATGAATTGATTCTTCATTTAATGTCCTTGAAGAAAGATTTCATATACAGTTTGGGTCATCCTAATGGGGGAGGCTTGCAAAAGAATTTCTTTGTAGACAAAATGTTGGGTATTGTCAGGGACACTGAAGGAGAAGGAATAATTGGACATGAATAATTCATGGGGCCCATGACAAGTGGTGGTGGGGCTCAGTTAGAGAAGGACACCGACTGAGGTAAGAAGTCCTTTGCATACAAACTTCCCCAGGCTTTCTTAGCCCCTGGTCTACACTACAAAGTTAGGCTATGTCTACGCTGGCAATTGAATGACAAAACTTTTGTCTTTCAGAGATGTTAAACCCCCACCCCCTGAAAGACAAAAGTTTTGCCACGACAAGTGCCAGTGTCAACAGCGCATTGTCGGCAGGAGCTCTCCTGCCGACAACACAAACGCCGCTCGTGGGGGGTGGAAGTTTCTTGTCGGCAGGAGAGCCGACAAACAGTGGCTACACTGCACGACTTTTAGCAGCACAGCTATATCCACACAGCCATGTCGATAAAAGCTGCCTAGTGTAGATATAGCCTTATATTGGTATTACTGTGTTGCTCAGAGGTGTGGAAATCCACACCCCTGAGTGACCCAGCGTAGACAGCCTGTCAGGGAGGTGGAGTACCTGCATTCTTATTAGAGAGACAAAGTAGGTGAGATAATAGCTTTTATTCCACCAACTTGCAATAAAATATATTACCTCACCCACCTTGTCTCCCTAATATCCTGGGACCTTCTGCAAGCCGATCACATTGTACAGTTCTGGAAAAGCCTCCCTTCAGAGATTTCTGGAAATACACTCACTGTCTCAGCAATAAGAACCAAAAGTCAATGGACTGGTCACACTGCATTCCATCTGTTGACTTTTCGTTAAGATTCTTTGGGGGGATGATTTCTCTTCCCATAGGCTTCTTAGCTATACACACAAGTCCATATGAAAGTTTGTCTGTTGAATTATTAATGTGTTTTTAAAACAAACAAAAAATGCCCCTGGCCATGCCAGACTATGAAAGCTGAACTATAGCTAATCACACACGACACATTCAATTCCTCTTCTAATTATGAAGCTGAAAGAATTTTCTTCAGTGTTTTAGTCAGAAAAAGAACCAAGTGAAAGGCCATGGTTATCAACCTAACCACCAGCCAGAATACTGGAGCATTCTCTTGGTCAGTCTACCTACCACAGTACAACATGCTCAGGATTCGACAGTCACCCATTACTATGCCATAGAGATGTGTAATCTAAGGCAGTATTATTCTTTCCCCAAGAACAACCCTTCTCCAACAGGCAGATCTTTGATGTTGCCCAGCCAACACAGTGCCCACCCAGAAGATCACTATTCCACTGCCTGGTACCATGTAACTAGCTAACAAAAAAGTCTGTAAAAAAGCAGAAGGTCTGCACTTGAGATGCAAGTGTCCTGGGTATAGGAAGCATGGGCTAGTGATTACCACACAGGAGTGAGTGAGTGAGTTCTGACTCAGATTCCTTGTTCTGATAAAGACTTGCCACATGACCTTGGGCAAGTCAACTTCTGAGCCATAGCTTCTCGACCTGCAAAATGAGAATACTTTCCTCACAGAGAGGTAGAGGCATGATTGATCTGTATCTGTAAAGCACTTTGATCCTTGAATGGAAGGTGCTGTGGACTATTATAGATTCTTTCCTCAATTATTTGTTACTATTTCATATGCATTGAAAAAACATCTGCAAGTACTTTGAATACAACTTCTAAACAAGCAGTCTGTTCTCCCTATGACTCTGGTGAAATACTTTTACCTTGTGCTAAAATGCTACTTTGGAACATCTTACAATAATATTCAAACCGTAACAGAGATCGCTTACAGCAACCAAGTGGCAAACTGCAGTACTAAATGAGCATCCTTCCTTCTCCGTGCTGATACCAATTTGTCCTTTCATGCAGTGTGAGGTGGGTGCCATCTTTCAAGGGGAAAACACGAACTTTTTTTCTGCTCTTCCATGACAAGTCTTGGTTACAAAGAGATCGTGATGTGCCATCAGTGGCCTTGTCTTTCCAAAGTGCGTGACAATATTCTGTTTCATGGAGTAGCTGTCTCTTGCTCATGCAGCCAAACAGCACATGTAGCGGGGATCACCAAGTAGCAGAAATTTAAAGCTCTTCAGAAGAGATCCTTTTCGTGAAACAATGGGAATTTGGGGGTTTCTCCTTCCAATACATTTCTCAGTGACTAGGCTTCCCATGTTTTAGTCATTTGGCCTCCTTAACCTAGAAGTAACCAGACACCTTCTACTGTGCCAGAGTATTACTTCAGCAGAGACTTTCTAGAATGCCTGCTGCCTCACTGGGAGCCAAGTATGAAGCAACCCCACCCTCAAATACCTGCCTATTTATTGCAGTGAAAAGTGATCTTGAAGTATATTGGAAAGCCACCTGTCTTCTACTTTTTATGCATGACAGGGCATTTTTTTTTTAATAGATCAAGGAGAACGCATAACTAATCACTCATATACGCTCTAAAAAAGCAACACTTTGCCCCTTATAGTTTCATGTCTACTTTCATAGTACTCAAGGGCCCCTTTAAAACTGTCCTCTGCTCTATCCCCTTCTCAGCTTTAGGAAAGCTAAAGTGAGAAAAAGTTTACATAGCTACATTTTCCTGCATCTCTTCCTTTCTTCTAATGAATACTCAGACTATGTCTCTGTTCATCAAATCTGACTCTCACTTGGCCTTGTTTCCACTGCCCGCTTTTCCCCCAACCCTGAGAGGGGAGAGAACACCTACCTCTCCCAGCTTATGAGGATCAGTTAATGTTTACAAGGTGCTGTGAACACAAAAATGTTCTATAAGTGGTAATAACACAGGAAGTTACAGGACTAAGAAGAGAACCATGTGTACAACCTCAGCCTCTCTCAAATCCATCCCTTCTTGCTGTTACGTCTTAAACCACATCGTACATTGCTTGGCCTGTGTATAAAGCAACTTCAAAGGCTCCATGTATGAAAAAAATCACTGGGCTATGAGGCAGCTTTTTAGTAACACATCAATAGGTAGGAGCAGAAGAGCCATTTAAAGCAATCAGCACCACTGGGGAAGAAGGGGAAGATGCTACCTTGGGGTCTCATGTATCAGGAGACAGGATGAAAACCCAGGGCAGCATAAAATCAGGGCCTCACTATTCTAGACAAGAATTCAGCCCAGTAGGCTCTGCTTGTCAATAGGTTTAGAGGAATATATCTGTTATGTAGTAACTATTCTATTTATTACAGATTAGAAAGCTCATGATTCAAGGACCATGTATTCCTTAGTGTACCAACAAGACTATATTCTTAAACCTGAATCTAAGGATACAGTAGAGTTCACATGTAGCTGAAGTTTGTGCAGTTGCAAATTAATTCTGGATGAAAGTTAAAAGTTCACCATCCTAGAGGCTTACATCATGTAAAGATGCTGCTAAGCCACAGCAGCAGACCACACTGAGCCCTTAGGTGTCTGTAATGCAAGACTGTGGGAACTAGGGCAGAAAATGCTGACCCAGCTTTTTCTCTGGGTATGGACATACTAAACATTGACCTCCTCTGCCCCATCCTTCTCAAAGCTCTGGCTGCTGTGGGCCGAGGATACCTCCTTGAACAGAGCCTAAGCCAGGCAAGGCACCATCAGCACGTCATGTGAGCTGGGCGTGTATTCCTTTTTAAAAGGGTAGAAAAGGCATCAGTAAATGCTGCATTTCAACTTCACAACCAATAGCAAACTAGATCAGCCAACAGACAGTTTACCCACGGTATGTCTATACTGCATTTTAAAACCGTGACAGCGTCTTAGAGACAGAGAAGGGGGTGGGCTTCAGGGCCTGAGCCCAAACATCTACACTGCTGTTTATAGTGCTGTTGCAAGAGCCCCAGTCTGAGGATCCAGTCTCTGAGTCTCGCTGCCATGGGTTTTACAACTCAGTGTAGATATACCCCCAGACACTACAATCCTCAGCTCACTGCACCGCCCAAGTCTCACTTAGAGGGTGGGAGTGGGAAGACTCCTTTACAGTCATTCAGACTGAAGGTCCGACTAGCCTTCAGCTTCCTTCAAGGCGACTGACTGGATAAAGACCCAGGCACACAGCTTAACGCAGGACAATTCAGGGAGGGAAGCTGAGGAAGATTTCATTCTCAAATGAGTCAGAAAAAGCGAGTCCATAGAAGCTGATTTTTGGCAAACAGAAATACTACTTAACTGCTTCCCAGAGGTGTTGTGAAGATTAGTTAATGATTGCAAAAGACTCTGAAGATGTGAAGTGGTTAATATCATTCCAACCTCATAGGAGTAGCAAAGTGGCCATGAAGTTGCTTACTCCTGCCATTGTAATTCACAGCTAGGTGATTGTATGGAGACTTATACAAACAGCAAAACAGTTCAGAGAAAAGGCATTTATGTCCAACTTACCATCAGCTGGCTGCTGGAAGTTGACATAGGCATATCCCAGGGAGCGACGGGTGATCATATCCCTGCAGACTCGGATGGAGAGTACAGGCCCAGCAGGGCTGAACTTCTCATATAACATGGCCTCGGTGACATCAGGGTGCAGGTCGCCCACATACAATGATGCCATCGGGTAGCTACTAGCAGCCGTATTCATCTTCCACCCAGCACGCACTCCCACCAGAAACTAATTTGGTTTTTTAATTTTTTTTTTTTTTTTAAAACAAACAAAAGTTTTAGAAACTAAAACAGGGTATTTACAATTATATATTTTTTTAAAAAATCACTAATTTTGGACTAACGGAAGCTGAAGTGGGAACAAGGGGTGGGGGGCCCCACTCAGGGCAGGAGAAAAGACTAAAAGAGTCGCAGAAGAAAGTAGAGGCCAATGGGAAGTCCGAATAAGATCAGAGCGCTCTGGGGATTGGAAAGTCAGAGCAGCAGACTGGGGGTTCAGTGCAAGAGAAGCTTGTGGGGATTTGGGGGGGTGGAGACAGAACTGTGTGGAAGAGGTGTGTTTGATGATCTCAGGCCCTGACAGAGGAAGAGGGGAAGCAGCAGGATAGAGAAAAGGCCTGGAAATAGGCACACAAAAAAATTAAGACTTCCACAAGCAAGGAGTCCAACCCACCCAACAACCAAATCCACACCGTAGAGTTTTTCCACCTTGCCTTAGTTTCCAAAAGCAAAATGTGCCAATTAAAAAAAAAATATTTCTCTTTTTTTTTAATATATTATTATTTCTTCTTCCAAATCCTTCAGACCCAAAGTCTGAGGCCACTGTTTTTTTTATTTTCTGAGATAAAAAACTTGGACAAAAATAAAATAAACTTTGCAATATATAGTGATAGGGGTTTTTCCCCCCCCCGCCTCCTTTTCTTTAAAAGGAAAAAGATATGTCCTTATTTTTATATAAAATATACCCCGGTTCCTCAGACTAGAACACTAAACACTGGTTTGGAGGAGCCAGGCAAGGCGGCCCGGGCAGTTCCTTTCCCGAGGGGAGGACAGGCGGTGCGATGGAGGGCACAGACAGACAGACAGACACCCGGGGGGGGAAGGGCAGAGACCCACGTGGAGCGACAAGGGCGCGGACGGACAGACAGCCAGCCGAGGGTGGGGACCCGCGCGCCAGAGGAGGGGAAAGGGTCCGGGGGCCGAGAAAAAACACCGAGGGGCCGAAGGGCCAGACAGCCGGACCCGGGTCTGGGAGACGGACACACCCGATAGACGGGTGGGAGAAAAACGTGGGACCCGGACAGACCGACCGACCCAGGGACCGGGGCCGGAGGGAACCGGACAGACCCACGGACCGGGGAAGAAGGACACAGGGACCGGAAGGCGGGGGGAGGGAGCCGGACGGACCCACGGACGGAGTGGGGGGCTAAGGGGCCAGACGGACCCACGGACCGGGGGGCGAAGGGGCCTGGCGGACACGCGGACCGGGGGGCGAAGGGGCCTGGCGGACACGCGGACCGGGGGGCGAAGGGGCCTGGCGGACACGCGGACCGGGGGGGGGGGAGCCGGACAGACACACGGACCGGGGGGCGAAGGGGCCGGACGGACGGACCCACGGACCGGAGAGTGGGGGGGGGAGCCGGACGGACCCACGGACCGGGGGGGGGGGGGCGAAGGGGCCTGGCGGACCCACGGACGGGACCGACACGCGGACCGGGGGGGGCGCCGCTCTCGCCCCGGCGCTAGCTCGTTTTTTTTTTTTCTCGGGTTTTTGCGATTTTTTTGGGGTTTTTTTGGTTTTTCTGCGGGGCGGCGGGAGCGCGGCTGGGCCCGACACCGACTCACGCGCGGCGGCCAGGCGAGCAGAGAGGCGGCCCGGGGCCCGGGGAGCCCCCTTTATAGCCCGCTCCCCGGGGTGAAAGGGCCGCCGTGCCGCGGAGAGGACACGGGCCGGCGGGGAGCGACCCGCCGCCGCCCCGCAGGGCTGGGCCGCCCGCTGCAGCGACCCCTGCCGGGGCAGGAGCGGCTCCCCGCCGCCCGCGATCCCGCTCGGCCCCTGCCCCTGCGGGCGCCGCCACAAGGAGTCCACACGGCAACCTCCCCCCAGCCTGGGCAGGCCCCCCAAATCATGAGCCCCCCGGTCACCTCACACCCAACCCTCCGCAGCTGGGCAGCCCCCCCAAATCATGAGCCTCCCCCTCCAGTAATCTGGGGGTAACCACACCCCCGACATCTGGGCAGCACCCCCAAATCAGGAGCCCCCCCTCCAGTAATATGGGGTTAACCTCACCCGCCACATATGGGCAGCACCCCCAAATCATGAGCCCCCCCTCCAGTAATCTGGGGTTAACCTCACACCCCACCCCCCACATCTGGGCAGCACCCCCAAATCATGAGCCCTCCCCTCCAGTAATCTCACACCCAACCTCTCCACACATCTGGGTAGCCCCACAAATCAGGACCCTCTCTCCAATAATCCAGGGCAACCCCCTCCATCCAAACCTCACACACCTTTAGGACAGACCCCCAAAATCAGGACCTCCTTGCTAATAATCCAGGTTGACCCTCCCAAACATCACACACACATCAGGGTAGCCCCCTCAAACCCTGACTCCCTCCTCCAATAATCTGGGGTAACCTCATGCCCAAACCCTCGTGCACACATCAACCCCGCCCCACCCCCCCAAAACTTGGATTCTTCTTCCCCAACAGTCCTGGGTAACCTATCCAGGCAGCCACCCCAAAACCTGACTCTCTTCAACAAACCAGGCAAACCCTAACTCAAATCCTCTCTCCCTCCCTCTCTCACCCAAATCCAGGGGCAACACCTACACTCATATCCTGAGCAGCGCATCCCTGAGAATCCAGGGACATGACCCCACTCAAATGATAAGAACTGCTGACCAACAATGCAGAAGGTAAAATCCCGTCCCCAAATTCTGACATCCCCCCCCCCGCCCTTTCCTCAGCAGTCCAGGGGCAAAATCCCAAATCTTGACACCTCCCCTCAGACAACAGAGGTCAATTCCTACCCCCTGCCCCCCAAAAAATCTTGCTAATCTACCTGCTCCTAAAATCTGATCCCTGCAGTCAGGGGACAATTTCCCACCAAAATCCTGACAATCCCAGAACATTGCCCACCCTGCGTACACATTCTGTCATTCCCACTTCTTCAAAAGTCCAAGGGCAAAGCCACTTTCATTCATCTCCCGATTATCGTTCCCACACCAAATAGGGGCAAATCCCCTGACTAATTCTGACACGCTTCCCCTTCACCCCACAAAACACACGGGCAAAGTCCTGACATTCACTTTTCCCCTACAAAACCCCACCCAAATCCTGGCAACTCCCTTTAACTTGGCCATTCTTGCCCTCCTTCCAACTGTCAAAGGCCATCCCCACCTCAAATCCTGTCAGTCTACCCCCCATGCCAATTCTGGGGCAAACTCCTACCAATAACCTCCCCCATGCCTCCAGTGGGCTAAGGACAACCCACCACACAAGTCCTGACAGTCGTTCCAACCCTCCTGTCAGCCGCATGGCAACAAAATATACCCCCCCATACCAATCCCCCCTTCACTCAAGTTATACCAAAAGCGTGTTGCTTCTGCATTGGGAGAGCAGAGCTGAATATTTGTAATGGCACTGAGATAAATTCGTAGCCAGGAGGCGAAGCCATCCCGTTCGCCAGTGAAGAGATGGAAATGTTGGAGCCAGAAGATTCCATGGCAGTTGGGGTTGGGCCATTGGAAGGGGCAGTTGGGAATGGGTCATAAGGACATGAGTCTGGGTCAATATGGGGTGATTCTTTTTAATGGCACTTGAGAGAGATTCTTGTCCTCTCCCCTGCAAACAGTGCACAGGAGGACTGGGGTGAGGGTCTCTCTTCAGTCCATGAAGGGACTGGAATGAAGATGTTCTGTGGTGCTGTGACAATCATTGAACAGAGGGTTACTAGGCAGCTGATGAAACACAGGAGAGGAACAGTGTCATGGGATTGAAACTGAGGTGAAAAAGGAGGAAACCAACTGAGTCAGGAAGAAAGGGGGAGCAGAGAAAGAAAAGCAGCCAGTGAAATGCACCTGAAGACAGGGTGTGCGCCTGGAAGTGCGTGGCTCTTAGCTAAGGTTTTGGAGATACCCTCACAGCACTGAGATCAGGAGTGACTGGAGCTGGAGCTGTTCCCATAGCAATCTGCCTTCTAGTATTTAGAACATCATTTTTCCTTGAACAAGGGCTAGTTCCTGAAGAAAACGCCAGTTCGCATCATACGTTGCCCTGGAGCAGGACCAATGTGCTTCAACATCTCCCTATGCATGCCAGTTGTCATTCTCCATTCACCAGGTGAGTAAAAGGGTGAGGGTTGAACAGCAATGAATGGAGAAGAAAACTGCTGAAACATGCCCCAACTCCAGACTCACTAGAATCAATGCTCTGGAGAGCCATAATTACGCAGACTCTTTAGTATAAGAGTTAGACACATCAGGGCATTAATGATGTGCAAGTTAAGAGAACCTAACATATCCTTCAGGGTCTTGTTGCGGTTATAATATGGCTTTTCAGTTATACAGCACATTTAATTTTCTTTAATCCTCGATAAAACCAATCGTTGTTTCTATTTATTGGTAAACTATCCTTCCACTATGGTAAATAATTTACAGTGGAAGAGTAAAAGGAATCAATGGATTAATAAAATATCTTGTTTTACAATATTTTTTGGTTGTAACCCCTTTCCAGCCCCCTGGCATTTTCTGCTTCGGAGCTCATGTCCTCCCAACTCAGCAGCCAGATTCCCAACGCCTCACAAGATCATTGGGCTCTGGTGACACCTGGGAGTGGTTAGCAAAGCCTGACACAATGTTATTGTCTGTTTCCTTTCCACTTGCCATTATGTTCTCTCTGAGGTTTGTACACTGCCCACCTGCCTGCTCTGGATCAGAACACTGTCAACCTGCAATTTCTATTTGAAAAATTTGGCCCAGAGTTTAGTGCTCCTGATTCAACTTTCTTGAAAGAATACAGTTTTAAATGGCCCAGACATCCTCAAAAACTAGGGCTGCAGTGGTGTTGGTACCTTGGAAACCATTCTGAATGCAGCATTTGCTTTAGCTGTTTGAGCATCCAGATCCCTGGGCTTGACTATAGTAAGATTATTCTAGATGCATATTCATTATAACTTTGTGTCCCCTTCCATGAAGCTGGAGTCACATGACTCCCACATGCTGTCTCCTTATACCTGAAGGTTAGATCACAAAGTGAATTGACATGGGGGTGGGGGGAGGGCACACAAGATCCATCTTCTGCTTTCTGTGCCCAAAACAGTTGGTGAGTCGGATGGATCCTACTACTCTGGCTGATTCCAGATGCATCCGGGCTCCCTCTGACTGTGGGGCCTGGATCCCAGAGAGCTTTCTCTATCTGCACTCTTCAGGCCTTCAGAGGTGGCTGGAGCAAAGGTTTCTGATTATGTTCTTTTAATATTCTTTATTCTCTGAGTATACTCCTAATGATGGCAGGTCAGTGCAAGACCCTTTGCCCTGTGGTCTTCCAAGGTCATTTATTTGTCATGATTCTGAAAAGTAATTCATTATGTACAGGTTTCAGAGTAGCAGCCATGTTAGTCTGTATTCGCAAAAAGAAAAGGAGTACTTGTGGCACCTTAGAGACTAACAAATTTATTGAAGTGAGCTGTAGCTCACGAAAGCTTATGCTCAAATAAATTTGTTAGTCTCTAAGGTGCCACAAGTCCTCCTTTTCATTATGTACTGGCACTGCACACTATGGTAAGAGGTAGGCTATTTTTTTAATATGAATTTTCAGTTGGGTGCTGGAAGGTCACATTTCGTCAGTGGTAGCCATAGACTCTATGTCTTATTGTAGCCTCTGAGCCTGAGTCAGGATTTCTCATTAACTTTTTGGCTTTACCATTAGGGGGCAGACCTGAATCATATTAAAAGCAGAAGTGCTTCCTCCTGCATTTGACTGGAAGAAGGGACAGGAGATGGGGACGATCATTTCATCCATTTAAAACGGGAGAACATAGGTGGGCAACATTATTCATGCACGGAAACTTTGGCAAATGGAATGTAGTTACTCCTTACTATCAGAGCTAGGATTGCCAGCACTCCAGGATTGTCCTGGAGTCTCCAGGAATTAAAGATGAATCTATAATTAAAGATTATGTCATGTGATGAAACCTCCAACCAAAACTGGCAACCCTAATCAGAGCATCTGCAATATAACGAATGTCTCCTCTTGCCCAGTCTTGAGGAAAAGCTCTGTGTAGCTCAAAAGCTTGTCTCTCTCACCAACAGAAGTTGGTCCAATAAAAGATATTATCTCATTCACCTTGTCTCTTGTCTGTTATATGTAACCTATCATTTAAATCAGCTTCTGTACCAGATGACTGGAGGATAGCTAATGTGACACCAATTTTTAAAAAATGCTCCAGAGGCTATCCAATTACAGGCCAGTAAGCCTAACTTCAGTTCCGGGCAAATTGGTTGAAACTACAGCAAAGAACAGACACATAGATGAACATGATTTGTTGGGGAAGAGTCAACATGGTTTTTGTAAAGGGAAATCATGCCTCACCAATCTACTAGAACTCCTTAAGGGGGTCAACAAACATGTGGACAAGGGTGATCCAGTGGATATAGTGTACCTAGATTTTCTGAAAGCCTTTGACAAGGTCCCTCACCAAAGGCTCTCAAGCTAAGTAAGCTGTCATGGGATAAGAGGGAAGGTCCTCTCATGGATCAGTAACTGGGTAAAAGATAGAAGGCAAGGTGTAGGAATAAATAGTCAATTTTCACAATGGAGAGAGATAAATAGCGGGGTCCTCCAAGGATCTGTACTGGGACCTGTGCTGTTCATCATATTCATAAATGATCTGGAAAAGTGAGGTGGCAAAACTCAACTATTTTCAGTAATTTGGAATCATCTTCAAGTCCAAAGCTGACTGAAGAGTTGCAAAGGGATCTCATGTGACATCTCCAGCACAACAGACTGTGACACAACAGCACATTTCACAACCATGACATGGGTTTGGAAGACTTTATTTGACACCTTTTGCTGGATGTCTGACAGCTCACAATGTTAACAGCTCTGCGCAGTGCAAAGTGTGGGCTCTAAGGCACAGACTAGATCCAGGAACAACCAGTCCACAGGGAACTTCTCCGAACTGGAATATTGCATTCCTGATTGACTCTGCCACCTCAGGAAATGAGTGAGGACAAGTACCGGGGGCCAGGGGCATTTATGTGTATTGAGAGCAATCGGGAGGGACTCACTTCCAAAACAAGTCTGTCTGACCCATATACATTTAACATACGTATGCTGTATCGATGCCACTGCCGAGCCACCAGTTCAATACACAACTGGCCACTTGCTTGACGTCTGGGATGGGGAGGGTCTGTTACATTAAAAAGACACTACTCACTGTTCCCCCTTTGTTCCTTTCTCTGCTTTGCCCTTCCTGGCACGGCACCACTGACTCAGGCAAGGGTCACGCTGATGCAATTAGAGGGTATTCAACTGGACCAATGCCAGCTTCTGCATAAATCCAAGGAAATAAAAACACAGGTTCAGGGAAGAGGGGTCTTGCGTTGATTTAAGTGGAGGTATACTGCCTTCTTATATGTTATATAAAATAATAATGCCAAGAGAAGTGCACTGGGGCAATAGACAGCCTGTGGCTAGGGTGGCCAGATGTCTTGGTTGGGAGGAACTATTCTAGTCTCCCAACCCCTTCTGTGGAAACAGGCCCTGGTTCTCATAGACTCCATGGCCATCTGGTCACCAGATCACACCAACTGCCCTTCCTATGCTTCTGTTTTATATAAACAGCATTTCCTACACCCATTCGGGCAACTTCTGAGCACTCTCTTACTACTGCCGCTCCTCAGCTGATTGCAGCAGGAATCAAATAATAATCATCATCCTTGGCATTTATATAGGAACACACAGAGAGAAGACAAAGGCAGAGAAAGCTTTCAAGAGACAGAGGACATTCTAGGGGCTGGTCAAAAGCCCATGAAGTCAGTGGAAAGACTGCCATTGACTTCAGTGGGTTTGGGATCAAGTCCATGCAGAGAACATGGCGATAAAGAAAAAGAGTAGAGGTGGGCCTGGCGGAACAGCCTAGAAAATTTAATTAAGGATCTGAAAGTTGGCGAAAACAAAGGAGGAGCCTGGGGTAAAGGATGCTTTCTTCCACTCTTCCCTTTATGGTAATGTATTTTCATATGGGGAGGGAGGATTGATGGCTCAAGAGGGGAAGAGAGAAGGAAGGGCACCCTTCTCCCTCATAGTTCAGCTGCCAAGCCCTCCCCTCCATGACAGGTGTCACTTCGGAAACCTGCTCCCTTACTCTGTAATGCTTCACTGGATGAGCAAGGTCTGTCTCTCTCACAGACATCTGAATTATCTACGTAGGGAATCCCAAACAGCAGCTGGCAAAGGCATTTTGCACAGTAATGTCTGATACTCCCTCCTGAAAACATTCTGATAACTGCATTGATCTAAGCACAGGATCAGGCAAATGTTTCCATAAATCAAGTTCGCTAGTGACACTTGGGAAGGCCCTGGTTTTCGGTAAAAGCCGAGCCACGGGAAATGAAAATGTGGACTGCACATAGTATTGAGGTCTTAAGTACAGGAAATCCTGTGCTGGGATAATTCTATGCAGCAGGAATGCGTACTGGGTATCACAGGGTGTCAGTTCAGAGGGAGATCGGGAACTGTTACGTTTTCAGCCAAGTCGTCCCTCAGGGTTCTGTGGTTTTGAATCAGCTTGTTACACATAATGTCAAGCTCTCCATTTTTAGAGATCAACAGAATGGGGTTGGCCAACGGAGAGGAACCTCCCAAGTGTCCTGACTGTTCACGGCAATCCTGATGGGGGTTGGGTTCAGTTATCAAAGGACAGTTTGTGTGCGTGTGGTAGATTGTCTCTATTACTCGCTGACATGTCTCACCTCACTCAGATCGTGTCAAACAACATGCTGAAGCTAGGAGGAAGTCAATGCTCGAAAGTCAAGGTGCAGGAGGGAATATCTTTTATTGGACCAACTTCTGTTGGTGAGAGAGACAAGCTTTCGAGCTGACACAGAATTCTTCTTCAGGGCTGGCCTGAGGAAGAGCTCTGTATAAGATGGAAAGCTTGTCTTGGTCACCAACAGAAGTTGGTCCAATAAAAGATATTCCCTCCCCCATCTTGTCTTGCTAACATTCTGGGACCTTCATGGCTACAACACCACTGCACACAAGTGTTAGAAAGTGTCACTGCTTGGGAGCTCTGTGTCTCCAGCAAAGTCAAATCAGTGCCAAGGCTGGTGTACATTCTTCAGACTGCAACATTCAGCTCTACCAGGGCCTGGGCTGGGGAAGGGAAAGGTCTGAATTAGGATCTGTGTATAAACCTCACCCATAACTTTTAGTGGAGCTGTACACAGACAAATACATTCAGTTCAATAAAAAATCTGCAAACCTGAAATGGAAAAGAGGGAGACAGTGTGATGGGGAGGAGGGAAGATGACGTGAGGAATAAGAAGGGGTGGCAAGGTGAGGAGAGGATCCTTTATTTCTGCAAAGCAGGAAAGAAGCTGTTCATCGAAGCATGCTTTTTGAGCAGTGGCTGCTGATGATTTTTGTCTCCATTAGGATTTTGTCAGGGAGGGATCAGAAAGCCCCAATTTCAGTAGCCCAGGAGCGGCAGAGTCTGGAAGTTCCACCTCCGGTGCCTGGCCCCTGGGGAGAATCATTCGAAGCCGGAGGAGCTGTGTGAGAAGCAGGTGGTATGGGAACTCCAGCAGAGGTGGAGGAGAGCAGGAACGTTGCAATCTGGCTGCTCCTAGAGGTGGCATCTCTCAGGGCACCACTTGCTGATGGCACACTGGACATGGCACATGGAGTTGTTGATGTCACTGTGGGTCTAGCCCTCCGGGACGAAGAGGCCATCCTATTGGACAGGAAGTTTCGGCGGGCTGGCATGATGGCACTAGGAATTCGGCGAACGGGAGCCCTTCTCATGGTGGTACTTGGATAAGCCAGGGGGGAAGCAGTCAAGACAGCTAGACCCGGGACAACCTCCCTCCTGGGTATTAGTACTTGATTGGCGGGGGCTGTGGAATTGTGGAGGAATGACCAGGGCCACATCTGAAAGGGCAGAAGGGAAGTGGCCATAGGCGAAGGCTCCATTTCAGCAACATAATTATTCAGGTGGGAGAGGAGTCGTAGCCGGATAGGATCAGCACCGTTTTGTCCCTCAAGGATACCAAGGTATCTGACAACTTCAGTGAGGCATTCACGGAAGCCGATACTCCTGTAATCCACAGCCAGGGCTCGGGCATCCAGGAACCCTGGGAGAAAAAGACAGATATAGCAGCATGTCCACCAAGAGCACAGACAACTGATTTCACTACAAATTTTAACGTAATTGCGCATTTAACCTGAGGAATTTGCCGCCCCGTGATATTATTGAAGCAAATAGCCGGGTGAGCATGAAAAAAGAATTTGACGTTTACAGGAATAAGACTAGCGTCTGCAGTTACTCTAGCTAGGATAAAATGATCAGGGCCATCAGTGTTCTTGGTTCAGGGCATAAACTGATCACCAGCCGGGATCAGGAAGTAATTTCCTTTGGATTCTGTCACTGGCTGCTACTGGAGGCAATATTGTGGACTAGCTGGGTCTCTTCTGGTATGGCCATTCCTAGACCAGCAGGTTGTGTGGTGTCGACTTCGCAATGGACAGCTTAGTGGCCCCTCCCTGCATTTAGAGACAACTCTCTGACTCTGTTAGTCATATTTTATTTAAACAGATGTCCAACTGAAGGATACGAGACAGTCTCAGACCCAAGACTATTGGCTCTAGAGGGCCCAAAGCCTTGGATTGTGGAGACGATCAATGAGGCACAATAAAACTACCAATTGTTCCTTCAGTCTCTTTCCTTCTTGGGCTTCCCGAGAGGATGGGCAACAAACCAGAGAGCACAACCAGCATGGACAAAGTACTGCACCACCTCACATTTTGGGGACCCTGTTGACACCCTGTTTCAGCCTCGTAGCATAGTCAAGCTGAGTATTTAAACAATGTTCCTAGACCATGATGTAACTCTGCTAAAGTCCACAGTCTAGTCCCATCTACCCAGCGAGACAGAACTGTGTTTTAACCGAGTCAGAGGTTTACTGTGTTGAAACTGAGATCCCCGCCAGAGTCCCTGGGCAAGCGGAGAGTGGGAACTTTGCTCTTGCGGAGGACGTGTATCCCCTTGTGTGTTACAAACTGTTAGATGGGGGGGTGGAAAAAGGCATGTTTCTATGCCGAGTCACTAACCAGACTCCAGGCAGTGCCAGGAAACGTATCCCAGACTTTGGTTTGGAAGCCAGGTCCATTTGCAAGCATGACTAAGTGTGTAGCCTTGCCCGGGTCCGTGTGCATCGCTGTCGCTGTTCTGGGAGTTGGCTGCCTTTTCTGTGGTTACGCGGGGCACACCATATGGCACACCTCAGTCTGCCAAGGCCTAAATGTGAGACCCTGACCCATATGCAGGAGAACAAATAGTAGCACCGGAAGTGGAAAGTCTCCCCATGGGAGAGCCGCTTCCTTTCAAAAGCAAACACCAAATAATTTCTATAACCTTCGTATTAACGATTTCTGGAGTAAACAACGGACAATAGGAATGGGACGCCGCTCTCAGAGTCAAGGGTGAATTTTCCTCCCCTCAGAAGAAATCCTGTCCCCCTGGGGGGGTCAGTGGGAGTCTTGCCATTGCTTTCAATACAGCCGGGATTTCACCCTCAGCACACACGTTTCCTGAAGCAGTTCTCACCTGTTCCTCCAGTAGCATGAAGCATTTTTAAATGGTCCACTGTCATTTGCAGGATCTCTGCCTTCTCCAGCTTGGAGGAGCCCTGTGTATTGAAAGCAGGGAGGGGCAGAGAAAGAGAGACTATCAATCCACCCTTTTAAAATCTAGGATTCCATCTCATTAAGGGAGCCATCAGCAAGGGGGCCTGAACTTTCCAGAAATGGGCAGACGAACAGATTCAGGGTTTGGATTCAGACTCATCTCGAATCAAGTGGTAAGGAAAATGGATCTCCCCTCAAAAGATGCTGTGAGGCAAACTGAAAATCTCTGTTTCCGTTCGCCCCTGCTGCAGCTAAATGTCTTTTATTCTCCATAAGGTTTCCTGGAAGATTTATTACCACCCTATTTTACCACCTACTTATCCTCTGGGTGATAATAATTTAGAGCGTTTATGGGGTTTTCAACCCTGAAGAATCCTAACAGGATCTACAGACTGTATTTAACAATTACCCATCAGTGAAATGCGGACACCTCGGGGGTGGAATGCAGCAGTCATTGTGCGCCGTTGACATTACGTAACACTTTGGAGCTGGACCAATGAAGAATAACATCTCCAAATGTAGTTGCAGAAGGAATTTAGGTAAACAGAATGGCATTACCCAAGTTACAATCTGAGCACGACTCTTGGGTTTAGCACCCCAACTGGGAAAAGTACCCTGAGAGGTTTGGGGCCTTTAGATAAACAGATGTTAACAGGGGACAAAAAGAAGCAACAATCACATATGCCGGACACGTGACTTGGATTTCAGGAGATCTTTTCACAGAGAATGGGCAGGACCTTGTTTTTAGATCTCATCCAGAAGACAGCAGCTGCTTAAGCATTAGGGCAGCATTGGCGACTCAGAGAGAGGAATGCTACCTACTCCATCACCAGCATCTCTTTCTGCAGCACCAGCTGGTGGTCCTCAGATCTCCCACCCAAGCTCTGACCACTGTCCAACCCAAACCCTGCTCAGCTAATGAGAGCTAATTAAATTAATGCCTAAGGTGAAATGGCTGTAAAAGCAAGATGCCTCCCAACCATTGAACCACAACCCTGATTTGGGCTGCCTGAAGATAATTTACTCTGCTGACATGACCCCTCTCTGAATGTTTGTTCATAAGCACCAGAAGGTCTTTTCTTTAACATAAGAACATAAGAATGGCCCTACTGGGCCAAATCAAGGGTCCATCTAGCCCAGTATCCTGTCTTCTGACTCTGGCCAATGCCAGGTGCCCCAGAGGGAGTGAACAGAACAGGTCATCATCAAGTGATCCATCCCCTGTTGCTCATTCCCAGATTCTGGCAGACAGAAGCTAGGGACACCATTGCCTTTCTTAAAACTATAAGCCCCTGGGGGGAAAATGGTCACGTCTGACATTCTTCACGTACCTGCTTCTCAAAGGCAGTGGGGACTAAACGCCGCAGTTCAGACAGGCTGCTGTTAATACGGTCACGGCGCCGCTTCTCAATGATCTACAAAATAATTCCATTCAGAGGAGCGTAGCTGGGCCCCATATCCCATAATCATTTTTAGACTTATACCTCCCATTTCTAGAATGCCTTCCATCTAGGGATCTCAAATTCTTTAACAAGCACTGGTTAATGGAGCCTCATAGCCCTCCATGGGGTACAGATTGTCCCCCATTTTTAATATCCCCTTTAATATCTACAATTTTAGATAGGCACTTTTCATCAAATGAAATAAATCAGTGTTACCAATGGAGAAACTGAGGCACAGGGGTGGGGGGAGTTAAATGACTTGCCCAACAACACTTGGGGTGGGATCCCAACTCCTATAGGGTGGATAAAAGGGCCAGAGCAGCATTAACATGCCCGACAAGCCCCAGTTGCCACTGAGGATAATTTCCCCAGTGCAGGCAGGGTGGAGGAAAACCTGTACCTTCAGAGGACCCCATCACAAGGGACGTGCTAGACACAGGGCAGCATCATGCAGCCCTAGGGAGATTCCAGCCAGTGCAGTGGTCCAGAGGCAGCTCAGGGAGGATGCTGTGACTTAGGCCACCAAAGCTAAGTTATGCCTGGAGCCTCTCCAGCCCCCAGAAGAGCCCAGCCCTCAGAAAAGCCCATCCCTGGTGTTGTAGAGTTGGAAATAGAAGTCTCTTTCCTATATTGTTCTAACACTGCTTCTCCCTTGGGATATGGAGCTCACCTTCGTTAACAATAGAGATCCATGAGACAGAAGGGTTAAAATGGCCCATTTCTTTGCTGCACTATAGCTTACTCGGTAATGAGCATTAAAAACCTTACAGCATTCACATGTCCTCAATCTGTGCATGCCACTGACGGGCACAATATGGCTGTTAGGTTTTGTAGCATAAATGCTACTCACCCCTCTCCGCTTCTTCCTGGCTTGTATCTGAGATGTGGTGGTGGGAGAAACAGCCCTGGATACTTGGCTGTATAGAAAGAAGAAGAAGAAAAAAAGGGAGTGGGGAGGTGTTTCAGATGCTGTCTATTTGTTAACCACACACACAGACTTTACACCCACTCACCACATGGGATTTCCCACGTAGAAGGGAGTCTTGAGATTTCTGTACCATTTTAAGCATAGTCTACTTAGGGCTAAGTAAAGCGGGAGGTGGCAAGGGGAGCTGGGCGGGACTTGGGATCTCTCCTCCCTGAAAATGCCCATCAGACTGCAAGAGATTTCTGGCAGGCCGTTCTGCTAAGAGGCATATATTGTCTTTTGGTATCAAAATAGACAGCATCTTCCTGACTTGTTGCAAAAGCAAAGGTCTGATCTTGAGAGTCCCTGGTTTTCTCCGTTCTTTCAGATTTCAGATCTCTTTTATAAACCTGCAGCATTTTATACCATCATTGTGATAATGGATCCGAGCACCCACAACTCCCACTGATGTAAGTAGGAGTTAGGGAACTCATGTCTCAGGATCAGGCCTGGTGACAGCATTTATGTAGCTGGTCAGGGCTTTCCTGGATCATGCAATTATTTCCCTGAGAAGAACACTTCTTGCAGCTGCATGTTTGCTTCTCCTGTGACAGACATAAAGTTATCCCGGATTCCCCAGGGCAGTATCTGGTTACACAGCAAACAGCTGAAAGGTAAACTTTTAAACGGACAAAACCAGTTGCTCCCCACAATTAGAGGGACTGGAGCACCATAGAGATGGAGCTCAGCTGTGAAGGCGGAAGTAGGTGGAAAATGCCTCGTTACATTACTCAGCACAGTGATAACTGCCTGCCAATAGACAGTCCCTGAAGGCGCTGTTGTCCCCAACCAGATGTCACAAGCTGCAGTGCAGAAGCCCCGGAAAAAGAGATCTAGAATGGGAAAAACTAGGGGAGAATGCTCTTCAGACCTTTCATCAGCTGAGACCCAAAGGTGAGACAAAAGACCCAAAGTAATGGTGCAGGACGCACAATACAAGGGGAGGTCAAATCTTTAATATAAACAACATTTTCATCATCTCACTGTTACAATTCTGCTGTATAATGCAGGAGAAGAAATGCAGGATAAGAGCAGCTTTGCATGGGACATAGGTACGTTTGGATTTCAAAGGAAGCATATCCTTTAGAGGGACAGACAATTAGAAGATGGGGGACTTCACGGATGTGGAACCCATGCGTATGTTTGAGAGAGAAGCTACAAAAGTCCTCTGTTTGACTGATCTCCCGTGGTCCTTGGGAGACTTTTCTCTCAACCCCAGCTCCTGAAACTGACCAACTGCTGGACTGTTCCTGCCTCTTGAGACATTTGAAGCAAAGATGATAAAATCTAAACACAGTTTACAACATTCTCCAGTACAGACATCCCGAGGGACCTGAAGAGCAAATAAGAAATATACGTCTGGAAAGGGGTTTGGGTTCACTCCATCAAACCGCAATATTTTTCAGTTTGACAGAGCATTTTAATGGCAGAACCTGTTAAATAAATCTCTGTAGGCAGAGTGTGTTCTGCATAACAGGCCAAAACCTAGAATGAGCACGGTCCATTAAAAGTACATTTTGTTAGGCACAAGGTGCGGGGTTTCCAGAAGTTGTTTCACTATAATTCTTCTTCTTCCATATGGCCAGAGAGGTGATTAGCAACATTCAAATAACCAAGTCCAGATTAGTGAGCCAGGGCAAGAGGGCAACCTTCACATGGTGCGTCTGTTATATGTTATTGATTAACACAATGAATGTCGTCAAAAGGCTACTGGACATGGATTTGTTGATCTCTCGGTACGAGTAGCAATGTTTCACGTAAATCACACACAATGACAAACTCTTACCTTAAGTACCATCTCATATACCCCATTTTTTTGTAGTCTTTCCATGCCTGCTGTGTGTTTTCCCTGTGTCTATGTGTATACTGTGTTTGTGTGTGTGCATGGTGAGAGGGTGGACATGGGAGAGCATTTGCATGTGCTCACAGCAAGGAGTATTTACTCTTATTTGTACTGTTGTATGTGAGATTGCGTGTGTATATATGGTACAGGGATGTGATTTGATGTGCAGTATGGGTGTGTGGTGTATGTGTCCAATAGAACTCACTAACAGTCAGTCTGAATACCCTGAACCTCCATTTGTAGGAAAGTAGAAAGTCCCATTTTGTTTGAATGCATTGCTCTTTGCAAACTGCAGTTCCAGACACTGGACGGATGGATTTGGCTTACTTCAAAAGGGTTTCTTCCATTTGACTGATACATATGAGGAATTTAAGGCGATTTGGTCTAAGTTTCTGGAGGACTATGACTGATACATTTCTTGTTGTCTGACTTTGTCATTTGTAGTATTGTTCAGCGGGCTTTTTAATAAACAAAAATAATCACTTTCGCATCTGTACCAACCTTCAGCTGAGGATCTCCGCCGTTTACAAACACTAGTTAATTACGCTTTGCAATGCCAGCAGCTTATCCCCAAAGTCACACAGCAAATCAGTGGTGGAGTCGGGAATCAAATCCCAAACTCCTGACTTACTGTCCCAAATTACTCCAAGCTTTAGGCAACACTCCCCACTTGGCGGCGTTTCTCTTTGCCTGCTACATTTCTTACATTAGTACATAGGTTGTAAACTTGTCAGGGCAGGAACTGTCCTTTCGTTACGTGCTGGGTGCTGTACAAACACAATGGGGCCCCTACACACCACCCACAGTAGAATAAATAATATAACAATCATAATGTTATGTTTTACATCTTGCTTTGGAAATACATATTTTCAATTGCAACAGAGATCAACCCTATCTCTATGGTTGTTCCCTGACATAAATGATTGAGACGGCAGGAGAGTGGGGTGGGAGGAGGTATTTTTTCATGCTTTGTGTGTATATAAAAAGATCTTCTACACTTTCCACAGTATGCATCCAATGAAGTGAGCTGTAGCTCACGAAAGCTTATGCTCAAATAAATTGGTTAGTCTCTAAGGTGCCACAAGTCCTCCTTTTGTTTTTGCGAATACAGACTAACACGGCTGTTACTCTGAAACCTGCCACTACGTACTGTTATGTCCATCAGTGTGTTGTAAGACAGACTGTGGTGTTGTGCTGTATAGGTCTGTGATGTGATATATGACATGTGCGTTGGGAGGGTGGATGATATACAGATACACTCCATAGTTGTGTTACCGCTGGATGCATGTGTGCTATGTGTTATGTGTTGGGTAAATTGTTCTCTGTTGCCTGTACGGTGCCGTGTAACGCTGAGTGTTAATATCAGCAAGTACTAATGTTCTTTAGGGCCTAATTCTGCGAGAACCTGAGCATATCCCGCTGAGGCACCTAGCAAGAGATGCTCACAGAATGAGGCCCTGGGTGATTTCTGTATTCAGGATATCAAGCAGCGAAGGGCTTATTTCTACGGGTGCACTGGGGGATACTGGGCTGCAGACATGAGTGTTCACATGCAACTGATGTATAAGACAGAGAAGAAAACAAGTTTCAGAGTGCTTTGCACATTCCTCCTCTGTCTGTTTCCACGGGCAGTGCCTGGGCTGCTGGCAAACAGATGACACAGCGTGGGAACACAGTGCTTTGAGGAACAGCAGCAAGGCTCCCTTAACATACAGAACTGCAGTGATCAGGGACCTTGCAAAGAATTAAAACAGCACCGTAGAGGGGGAAATCGCACAGGGCCAGCTCCTTTCCTTTAACCGTCTTCCCAAGCTGCAGAGTGCTCGAGCCTGAGAGGAGCCCAGGTGCTGAAACTCAGCTCCCTCGATGGGTCATGTCCATTGCTAACATTATTTGGTTTGTACAATGTAAAAAACTCGTACTGCGGGAAAACCACAATCCCTCCCGCATTCAATAAAGAGCAAATGAACCTTGGCCTAACCGGGCAATGGGTGCATTATGACTCCATGGGCAGCGTGGCTAGTACAGGACAAACTCACTCGTCCAAAATTCTTTGGGAGGTTTCAGATAAACAGCGCTGCAGACTATAGATACTGGCCCTTGCATTGGGGGAGCATACATAGCTGTCTCTTGGGGAGCTAGGAGCTCGGGTTAAAGAAGGTGAGATTATTCCTTTCCCTTAGCCATGATGGGAGAGTGGGAAATCAGTTGCATTAGGCTTAGTTTGGCATTTCCTCCAAGGCTGGCAGTTCACTATCCCTTCACTGGGGGCTGGGGTGAGTTTCTGTCCCTTGCTTTCCAGCTGTGAGGTTTATGGTGATGATTAACCCTGGTCATTCGCACTTTCCAGCCCCAGAGCATTGCACAAATCATCCTCACACCCTCCCTGGCCATTCTGGGATTAGCCCAAGTTCACAGAGGCGGGTCAGCCTGTGGCCCCAAGTGGGTGGCCTGGCTGAGATGGTGCTTGGCTCTGGAGCTGCTGGAAGGACCCTGCTGGGCTCTAAACCCACCTCCCCGGTGCATAGGTGCTGGAACTAGGGGTGTGGCCGCCCCCCACCCCCTGGAAGTAGCTTCCATCATCTCCAGGGTTTACAGTTTGGTTCAGGGGCTCTCAGCCCCCCCACTGTGCAAATTGCTCCAGCCCTCCCTGCCCCAGTGCACCCTGACCCCCATGCTAGCCCCCCCCCCCGCACTGCCCTTCCCATGTGCCCCTTACCTGTATTCCCTCCTTACCTGTATTCCTCCTCTTTGCCCACGTCTATGGTCCCGTCCGACTCGGAGCCCGACCAGCTCTCCTCGCTCAGCCGCTTCATCCTCCGAGACAGCGGCGGGCAGACAGCCTCCCCGCACGTGGGGGTGTATGGGGGGGTTGTCCCGCACGTGGGGCGATCGGGGGTCTATGGGGGGTTAGAGGCTCCCCCGCACGTGTATGGGGGGGAGTGGCTGTCCAGCACCCGTGAGGGCGATCGGGGGTCTATAGGGGGGAGGTTGTCCCGCACTCTCCCCGCACGTGGGGGCGATCGGGGGTCTGTGGGGGGGGAGTGGCTGTCCCGCACCCGTGGGGGTGGATAGGGTCCGTCGGGGGCGGGGGGAAGGGGAGTTGGGAGCTGTCCCACCCTGGCCGGGCGCGGTGCGATCGGTCCCGTCTCCGCGGCCCTGCTCCCCTTCTGGCTGTAGGAAGGGAAGAGACCCAAGCCCCCCGCACCCCCCCGCCGGGCTGGGAAGAGGAAATCGCCCCCGACGCCTGCGGGCAGCTCCTCCGCCCGCTCCCGTCCGGCCCCGTCTCGCTCTGCCCGGCACGTCCCTCGCCCCGGAGTGTCGGATCGCTCGGCTGCTCCGGCTTTCCCAGGTTCCCACTCCCCTCCCTGCCCCCGCCTTCCTGCCAAAGGAGCAGCCCGTGTGAACCGGCCCGGGCCCCCCCCTTCCCCTCGCCCCCCTGCCCGCCTCGGTGATTGGTCCCCGCCGCGGTTTAAAGGGACCAGTGACCTCACTGGCAACAGAAAACCGTGGGAAAGCGATGGGCCTGATAAAGCCCTGGCTTGTTGCAGGGAAAAATCAACATCCCGCCCCTCACGCACAGCCGTCGGCGGGGCTCCAGCGGGTCCGGAGCCCTGGGATTCAGATGCAAACCAGCTTGGCCTAAGCTCCGGGCGGTTTTCAAAGGGCAGAGGCTGGGCTGGTGCTTTCAGTCCTAATCAGGTCATAGGAACATAAGAAGGGCCAGACGGGGTCAGACCAAAGGTCCAGCTAGCCCAGCCTCCTGTCCTCTGACCTGCCAATGCCAGGTGCCCCAGAGGGGGTGAACAGAACAGGGAATCACCCGGCCATCCCTCATGTCAGGTGCCCGGGACTGGAGCTCCAGCAGACCCTGGGGCTGAGACACTCCTAACCCCATCTAGCTGCAGTTCAGAGCAGGTATTCTTCCCAGCCCGCTCTCCCTGCCCCACCTCTCTTGGCTTGCGGCTTTTCCTTCGTGACACTGGGGCCCCGATCCTCAGAGGTGTGTAGGTTCCTAATTTCCATTGCACTCATTGGGAGTTAAGAGCCTAGCTCCCTACCCTTTGTATTCTCTTGTGAAAAACCACAGGCCCCTGTGACAAATGGCTTTTTTCGTCTCTTCTTGGCCACCTCACCTGCACTCTGCCCCCTAACCCTGCGCACTCTAACCTCTCAAATCCTTGAGCAGCTTCCAAGCAGCTGCTATTAAAGCAAAGAAACCTGCCAACTAATTTCTACCTTCTTTCCTGCAAATGGGGCCTTTCCTCCAGAATTACTCAGCGTACATCTCAGATCAGTGTCACATTCCACAGAGCTGGGGGGGGGGGATTATTTTCCCCCCTCGTGGAAGTTTTTGATATATTGGAAATTGTTCCCACCCTGAATTGGGACCTAAAGTCAAAATCTCAAACATTTTTGGCCACTGGGGGGAAAAAAAACAACAGTTCGGGTCAATCAAAATGTTTTGCCTCAATAATTTTGAACTGGTGTGTTTTCAGTTTTGACCCCCCCCCCTTTTTTTAAACTATATTTTAGCTTAAATTTGAAAACAATAAGCTGTTTCAAACTGGAAAGCCAGACTGCTTCATTCTAAAAATGTCAAAATGAAACATGTCAACAATTTTAAAACTTTTTTTTTTTTTTGAGAACAATACATTGCAACTGACCTGCAAAACGCTTCATTTCTGATGATTTGGCATTTTCTGATGAAAAAACCCACAACATTTTATGGAAAAATTCCCAACCAGCTCCATTCAGGGCTGATTTAAGGTTTGGTAACTCATGAGCCATTCGGAAGAGGAACCAGGGCTTCATTCCGACAGAGAGGAGCTGGGATTCCCCACTATCCAACGGGATAGAGTATTTGTTTCTAGCCAGGATAAATTGGGAGGTATTGGCCCTTAAAAGCATGACATGAGTTACAGAAAAGCTCCTTTCATGAGGTTTCTAGCTGTACATTTTCTCTCTACCTGAGGCTTGGGCATCTAGACTCATGTTACTACAGGACTTAGAATTCTATGCAGAAGGATATGAAAAATAGTGCACCAAACTTTTTCAAAACTCTCCAAACCAGGCTGTACATAAAAGGCATGTCATAAACAGAATGAAGGAGGGTGTGCTGTCACATACAGGGTCCCTTGCCCCTTCTTTGGGTCCATCTGCATAACTCTCTTATGATTTACCCACTCACAAGTAATGATGTAATGGCAAAAGAAAATGTCAGTCACCAGTGGTTGGAACAATTTGCAGCCCTCTCACTCCTAGGAGTATCAGCCCTAGGGTGGATATCGTGTTACTGCTTTGAACGCTAGTTCAGTTACTGTCGTCTACATGGCGATCCCATATCTAATTAGGTTAGTGCCAGGATATACGGGGGAATCTGTCTCACGCCCTGCTTTCTATTTCAATGGGCTATAGAGACAGGTTGGGTTATTTCAGCACCCTTGTTCATTCAGTCCTGCATCCATCCGCTCCCTGTTCCACAAAGCGTGTCCCATCCTGCCTTGGAGGGGCTCCCTTCTGGGTAAGAAGGGAATTCACCCTCCACGCTCATTCATTCCTGGGCCTTCTCTAAGCATCATTATCTGGGTTCAATCGTAGAGTAATTGGCAACATGTTCTTCTAGGATTACTCTTCATTATGGATGGAGCAGAGGCCATGAAAGTCACTTCTCTTGTAATCAGATCCCTAGTCTAGCCTGTGCTCCTGGAGAGTAATTTATAATCACTCCTGCTAAATCGCTGGGGATTGTTAGAGTGATCCGAGCCACCCCAGGATTAGCCGTTCTGTAGAACAGCAGGAAACAGATACTGTGCTGAGCCCACTCACAGCTGGGTTCAATAGAGACTACAGGGAAAGATTACGGGGAATTAGCTGCAGGACAGGGGGGTGCAGGTGTAAATAACTATTGTTCCTTTGTCTGGCTAGGGAGTGTGTGTAAATGTACACACTGGACACACGGAGAAATCAGTGAGGGGTCTGAGGTGAAACACTTATTTTGTTGCCCACTCCCGGTGCTTTCTTTTGTGCTGTTTTGAGCCGGGCTGGGTAAGATTCCCACCAAGGCTAAGAAGAGAACAGAAATCTGGCTTTGCATACTGTTCCTCACCTGGGGGCTAAGGATCCACTGGCTCAGAACGTCTTTTCCTGCTATTAAATGGCTAGTTCGAGTCACTAAATCATGAAAAATGCCTCCGACCACTACTGACCTACTCTTATCCATCACTATAGGGGCCTGCCACCTCTTTGCCTGCAGTAGGGTGTATTCAAGGAACGCGAGCTCTTGGAGTTCCCAGTGTCTCTAGAAGAGAAGTGGATTTGTGAGAAGCTCGTTCCCACGTTCAACAGCAGGACCGTAGACAAAAGGAGATCAGCGCAGCTCATTACGAAGCTCTTAGAACTCCATACGCCAGCAGAATAGAAGATTAGTCAGGGCTTTCGACAACCTGCCAGAGAAGAAACTCAGTCACCAAGACAATGAGTTTTCCTGGCTCATTCCCACTGCCAGGCAGGTCTCTCATCAAACTTTTGAACTTTCAGGTATGGGAGCAGCTTCCCCTGATGTTTTTAGGAACTTCTCCTTCCTAAATGCTCTTCCCTCTCCAGTGACTTTCCTCATTTCACAACCTATCCCAGGTGTTTCTAGAGTGCCCATCACCATATGATCCCTGGCCCCACCTTGTGCCTCTCCCTCCCCTAGCTGTGTGGCAATGTCCCATGTGTATTGGCTCACCAAGGCCACCATTGCGGGGTCACCATCTCAAAAAAAAAAATCTGGTTTTAATTGTCCATCAAGACAGCAATACAAGTGACCTCACAGGTAAAGGGAGACCAGTGTTAGAATTGCTCATGAAAAACCCGCATCTTTAGGGGACTTAATGTCTCAGGGAACTGGCCACGGAATACGGAGTCCTTCACCGCTATCTCTAGTGCATATTGGGATTAGGTGGGCAGTGACAGTCAGTGATGCCCAAGGGGTCAGTCAGTGGTGACAGTCAGTGATGCCCAAGATTCTAGGGGATGGGTAGCAGCAGCATAGAATCTACCCATCAATCACAACCGGCTCTAAATAGCAAGCCCATTTCCAAGGCCAGAATGCCAAGGAATGAAGAAGCCACCAAGATGCATGACCCCTCCTTGCTGGAGAAGTAGAAGTAAAGGATTCCAATCCCCAGGACTTTTCAAGCTGGCACCTTTCGCTGGCACTACAATTAGACAAACAAACCAGCCATAGCTTTGGGATTCCTGCCTCCCCTCCTCCCCCCCTTCAGCTCTGGGAAATGTCCCCAGAGAGCTGCCAGCTGTGAAAAGCTGCAGCAGCTGGAATGTGGGAGTGAGGGCAGAGCTGATGGAAATAAAAGAGGGGGCAAGCAGAGCATATCTGTTACCTTCTGGTGAACTGACACCTCCGGTTTAACCCCGTACATGCCTGGAATACCCTGTCCACACATCTTCTGTCAACATCAACTCCTAACCTCAGGTTCCACCATGGACTGCCAGATCAACAGCTGTAATGTCAAGAGTGGGGGCCTCACAGGGGTCTTTGGGACAGGATTCCTGGCTGCAAGCATGGCATCACGGTGGGGAAACTTTCTTATTCCATGCTATTCGTGTTCTGTGGCTAAACAGGCCTTCATGGGAGCTGAGAGAAACAGACATCTGAAGAAGTGGGTTTTTTACCCACGAAAGCTTATGCCCAAATAAATCTGCTAGTCTTTAAAGTGCCACCGGACTCCTTGTTGTTTTTGAGAGGAAACATACAGGCTATTAGATGATTTTTGGATGAAAGTTTTCTTGAATGGACAAAATTTAATCTCTGTGTTTGGTCAGGTCTGGGACACTGCCAGAGGGAGATTGCTTACAGTGACACAGATCCAGGGACGCTCAAAATGTTAAACTCCCACGGCCCACACACCAACACAGTATGGAGAAGGCACAGTAAACTATCAGAGACAGACAAGAGAGAAAATTAAACCCCCGAGGACAGCTGTGTACAAGATCACCTTTCCCAAGGTGACAGGTTTCGGAGCCGTGTTAGTCTGTAGCCACAAAAAGAAAAGGAGGACTTGTGGCACCTTAGAACTAACAAATTTATTTGAGCATAAGGTGAATGCTTACCAAGATCTGTGGCTGCAGAGTGCACAGCTGAAATGATTGTCACCATTCTCCTTTTGGCACGGCGGTGTTGTCACGTTGTGTGCATGTGTCCTTGCAGGCAGTGACCGTGGCTGGGTCTGGCTTCTGACGACATCCCTGCTCCTGGCATCACCAGTCAGGCCGATCAGCCCTAAGCCCCCTGGCACAGGAAGTGTGACGCTCCACCTGTCGGGCTCTCACCCCCTGGCGTGTGGGGGCAGTGTGGAAGGTTCTGTTATCACGGTACCGGGGAGAGGAATTCTGCCTGATAAGACAGCGCTCGCCCCTCAGAGCCAGCGCCCAGGGCCTGTCTAGAACCCACTTCAAAGTGTCTGTCACCAGCACTGGCCCAAACTGCCTGACACGGAGCGGCTGGCAGCTCTCACTGCACCGCGCAGATGAGGTGTAATACAAGACAGAACAGTGGGATGAGCCCAAAGCTCCACCCCAAACTGTCTATAGAGGCAGTGTGGCCTTGTGGATAGCTGACTGGGACTCAGGAGGACCTGGTTTCTAGTCCCAGCTCAGCCACTGGCCTGCTGGGTGACCTTAGGTGAGTCACTGCCCCTCTCGGTGCCTCAGTTTCCCTAGCTGTTAGATTGGGGTAATGATACTGACTTCCTAGTCAAGTGCTCTGAGAGCTGACGAAAATTGCTAGGTAGTATTATTATTCTAGGAAAGATCCCCATTACTAGCGTTACAGTAGCATCCAAAGCCCCAGAAGAGCTCAGGGCCCTGCGTGAGCTGAGAGCATCGAGCAAACCTAAAAGAAACGGACAGTCCCTGCCCCAAGGAACTTACTGGGTGGAAACGGGGCTGCCCCTCCCTCATCTGGGAACCATGCCAAGCAGTAATGATGGGGCCTCAGGGGGACCCTGGAGGGCAGTGGGATAAGGATTTTCCAGGTGAAGATGAGTCCCGCAGCGAGCAGGATGGGCTCAGCCACCTGGCTCCTGGGAAGCCGTACTGGAGCTCACTGGTTCGAATGCCAGCAGGTGTCCATTACTGCCCTGCCAGAAAAATAGTCTAGTGTAGACAAGGCCTAGGCACCCTTCTGGAGCCAGCCCTGAGGGACGCCAGAGAACACAATGCCAGAACGTGTGCGTTTGCCCTGAACCTACCTCGGCCCCCAAATACCAACCATCCAAGAGGGATGGTTCCCTCCTCCCTACCCAAGTGATAATTCTCCAGCCCCCTCTCATTAGCTGTGGAAGAGCTCAGCCTGGCAGACAGTTTCACCGCTTGTTAAGTTTGCATCCATAGATCTTGCGTGTAGGCAAACACAAACAGGCGGTATCCCACCCCAGATGGAACGCATCAATTCCCGAGCCTTTCTTCTCCGACCACTTCAAACTTTCGTTTCTTCTGAAGCCACAAGAAGGCCCACTTTGTACAGCAAATTAGTAAACATCAGCTTAGCTTGAACGGCAAACAAAGGGGCTGGGGCTGTTTTTAATTACTGGGTTTTAAAAAGGGATTTATTCGGTTAATTACTTTCAGTGGTAAAACGTTTTTCTGCCTCCAGCCCCGATCCTAGTTGCGTAGCTGCTGGCCAGATGGCGTTGGAAAGGTAACGAGGGCACGTGCATTTACGGGGTGTGCACGTGAGCACCCACGTATTTGATCGCCCACATCCTCCCCGAAAGATGACCGCAGCCCAAGCTTCTCAGAAGTGACTCGCGATTTGGGGCATGCAGGGGCGTTGGGAAAATGTGTATGGGGGGGGTGCTGAGAGCCATTGAACAAAACTGTAAACTCTGGATGTGATGGAAACCACTTCAAACTGTGTGTGTGTGGGGGGGGCTGCTATACCCCCAGCGTCCCTGAGGGCATCTCAGTTTCCTTGAGACCCCAAGGTGAGTGCTCAGCAAATGGAACCTCAGCTGAGCACCCAGAATGTCGCGACACTTTCGAATGTCGTGGCCACAGCATTAGACTAGAAGCAATTTGGGTCAGGGACTGTCTTCTTGTTCCATGTTTCTACAGCACCTAGCCCTCTGGAGGCCTGGTCTGGGAGTGGGGCTCCTACATGCTATGGTAATACATAATCATATGCATTCCTGGTCCAGAGGACACCGAAGTGACACTCTTGTCACAGTCAGAGCTTGGATCAATACAACCCAATACCCTAGTAACTATTACCGCAGCACTTGGAAAGGAAGCAAGTGTGTGTGGGTGAGTTTGTGCAGACAGCATTGATTCTAATTGCGTCACCGAGGGGTCAAAGCCAGCTGGGAAGACCAAGCCTGTGCGAGTCTCTGGGACGAGAGGAGGTTAAAGATAACGAGCCAGCGAAGAGCCATGAAAGGCGGCTTTAACAGAGACACCAACAGCACAGAGCTGCTGAATGAACACATTTAGTACTGTAGCGTTGTCCCAGCACCTGGCTCACACAATATGGGGAAAGCGAACAGGAGAAAGAGTCCCAGAAGCAGAGCCAGCTCCCACTGAAATCACCGGGAATCTTTCCCTTGACGTGGATTGGAATTGGAGGGGGCTTGAAGGGATGAAAGGAGAGAGAGAGCTAGCGCCCTTAGGGACCCCAAGCAATGAAGCCACCAGAGGGTCCTCAAAAGCTTGGGGTCTCGCTACTGCAATGAGGGGGTGGGGAAGGCAAGCTGGGAGTTGTGGAGATTTCGGGGGGAAGGGGTGGGCCTCACCAAGCAGGGTCCAAAGCAAGCCATTGTGTGGGCTCCAGCACCGGGAGAGGTGGAGATGGGTTTCATCAGCAGAGATCACTGCGTGTTGATGGGGGCAGCCCATAACTGACGTGAGGTGGGTTCTTTCGGGAGCCCAGGTGGCTTTCCCCTGAAGCAGGGAGAGCTTCCTTTTCCTCAGGACCTGCACCCGCAACTTGGGCCTGGCCAGTGACTCCAGCTCTCTGTAAGGAACGAGGGGACGGGGCCTTCCCTCCCCCCCCGCCTTTAATTAATACTTTCCAGATAGTCTCCTCCCACCCTCCACATTCGCCTCCCCGCAGTGGCCCAAATCCACCAGCTTCTCTCCGGCTCAGCTGCATTTGTTGTGGGACCAGCGTGGAGGGATTTCAAAAGACGAACATTTGGAAACTCTCTAACGCAGAGGAAGGGAGCCTGGGGGCAGGGAAGCTCTGGGCTCCCTGTGTCATAAAGAAGGGGCATCCTGACAGCGCCCCACGCGTCTCCGCTCCTCCGGCGCACACAGGAGTCCACAATTCCAGACGGGCGGTGATCAGAACGTAGGTTCTGCAGGAGCCACATCCTTCCTCTGGGCTTTTCGAAATACCCTGCCCGTTGCAGGCCCGGGGAGGCTGTGCTGAAGTTTAATGGCTAAGACCTGGAGCCAGGGGCCCAGACAAATCAGCCTCCCGAAAGAACCTCAACTGGGCAGAAGCAGCAAGTCTGACAACAGAAGGCCAGAGTGGCGAAGAATGGAGGAGAAGCAGGTGAAGATCATGCTGCCCCCAGTGGGGACTCTCAGTGATATGCTGGACATGGGCAAGGGCGTGGTGTTCCTTACCAAAGAGGTCAGGGTTCAGTGTGAGATCAGGGCACAGACTGGGAAAGGATAGCTCAGTGGTTTGAGCATTAGCCTGCTAAACCCAGGGTTGTGAGCTCAATCCTTGAGGGGGCCATTTAGGGATCTGGGGCAAAAATTGGGGATTGGTCCTGCTTTGAGCAGGGGGTTGGACTAGATGACCTCCTGAGGTCCCTATGATATTCTATGATTCAAGTCAGTTCTCATTTGATCTGAAACAGTTCAGCTGGCCCAGGTAGAAGCTACCTTGCCAGAGGTCCCCCCATGCACGTTGTGACTTTCTCATGGCTTCTAACCCCTTTGGACAGAGCTCAAAGGACAATACTGCCCCTGTGAAGATGGCCACTCCCCTACCACCCATGGCTACTCTCCACCAGGCTGTCCCTGTCAAAGCATGGGTGGCTCCTGAGTGCTTTAAGCAGGATGGTTCACCATTTTAAAGAGAACATATATGACCTAAGGTCAAAGTGTCAACTATACATGGCTCTGTTAGGAGTATGAACGGGAGGAGTGGCTTACCTAGTGAGCTTCCTTCCTTCAGTGCCCTGCCAGTGCCAACTGGGACCCCAGCCAGGGATTTCCCTACACCTCCCCCAGATTTTACCTCCCCTGAATTTCCCCAACCCCCCCAGTTTTGTGAACTAGTTACATGCAGTGTTGCCAATTTAGTGATTGTTTGGAAATTTGAATTGAAATTGAAACATTAATACACACTTTAAAAGCATATACAGTGTATGATAAAGTACGTGTATCTGAAAAAGTAGAATAGATTTGAAAAGTATGAACATGGACTAGCTTCCTTGTTTCAGAGTAGCAGCCGTGTTAGTCTGTATTCGCAAAAAGAAAAGGAGGACTTGTGGCACCTTAGAGACTAACCAATTTATTTGAGCAGAAGCTTTCATGAGCTACAGCTCACTTCATCGGATGCATGTGAGCTGTAGCTCACGAAAGCTTATGCTCAAATAAATTGGTTAGTCTCTTAGCTTCCTTGTACAGCTGTTGTTTTTATGACCATGTCAGTGCATTCATTTCGGTGATATTGGCCAACCTAATAATTTCAGATTATGATTTATAAGCAAAGTCTAAATGAGCTCTCCCTGACAGCCAGTGATGAGCTGGGGGGAAAGGCTTCAGGACCAGATTGTATTTATATTCACACCTAATCTACCTAGGTATCCAGTAAACAGAGCGGTGTTGCCCAAGTGATAGATTTTGGCTGGGGTTGGGTTATAAATCACTTGAATGGGGGAGGGGGGAATGAAATGTTGTTATTCTTATTGTAGGAGTAAAGGGCAGTAGAACTGTCCTTAGCCTGTGCTGATTGAGGGCATCAAGAGAGAGGGTGGGGACAGGTGTTTTGCTTGATGGTCTGCCTGAGTCCCAAGTACTGTTTGACCTGCCCCTCTCCACTGTTTCAAGACAGAGTTGATTTGGCTCCGTAGATAGTCTTTGTTTTGTTAAGTGACCACTACAGCTGAAATCACTGAGTGCACCAGTGCAAATGGTCATCAAGTATTAAGTCATCGTGTATGTTGATGTCAGGGGTAGGCCAGGAGATGCATTTCTAGATGTTCAAGTGACAGAAGACAGATTGGCTGCATCTGTGACAATCCACATCTTAGAAGACTTAAATGCTTGTCAGTTGGATCCCAAACAGATGGCTGCTTGTGCATTTGATGGAGCTGCAAACTTCTCTGGAAGACAGGGTGGAGCACAAGCTTTGCTCAGAGAAAAGCGTAACCCTGGTCTCTCCTATGCACACTGCAGAGGCCATCTACTCCAACTAGCGCTACTACGAGCTGCAGACTCTTCAAAAGACATTTTAAAAGCTATAAATTTAATGTCTTCATTATATTCTTTTTTCAGCAAGAGTCCAAAAAACCGGAATATCTTGGAAAATATAGAAGATACACTGGGACTGAAGTTCAAATTAGTCCAACCTGGGAAAACCCTCTGGCTTTCTTAAGAGCGATCCTTGGCTGTTGTCTTAAAATTACTCCAGCCATTATGACTGGCTTTGGAAAGTATCTACCAAGATGGATCTAAGTAGTGAGGCTGGTGGATTACTTTTGCTACTACGTTCAGAGAAGACTATTGCCATTCTCTCTCTTGTAAGTCTACTGTTGAAACCACTTGGGTCACTGAACAATGCCATCCAGGCATCTGCTAAAACAGTAGTAGATCTTTGTCCAGCAATAGAAGCTACATTTGGATCAATCCGAGAGCTATCCACTGAAAAAGTACTGGAAGAAGCAAAGACTTCAGTCCAGAAGTTGACTAATGAAGGCATTTATATTGAATCCTTAAGTGAAGAGGACAAGAAGTGTTTGTTAAGACAACTAAAAAAGTACACAGACTTGATTCTTAAAAATCTACAACGACTTCTAGATTCTACTCAACCTCTGCGTAGCTTTTACAGATCCCTGTCCTATAAAACACGACAGTTGAGTGGAGTGAGGCACTCCCAGCAAATGGGCTGCCATGTGCTCAGGACAGAACAGGGAATTTGAACACAGAGAGGAATATCATCCGACGAACGAATGAAGATTTGACTTCAACTTCTCTTTTATCATCACTAGTGGCTTGACCCGATCTTTACGCTCTGTTTCCTGGGCTGAAAGAAGTAGAAATTCATCTCTTGCTACTCCCAGTCACAACAGCTACAGCGGAGCGTTCTTTTTCATCATTGAATAGAATTTTGTGTTTTGAAAGAAGTCACCTTCTGCCTGATCATGTGAATGAACTAATGAGCATATCAGTTGAAGGAATCATAGAATATCAGGGTTGGAAGGGACCTCAGGAGGTCATCTAGTCCAACCCCCTGCTCAAAGCAGCACCAAACCCCAATTTTTTCCCCAGATCCCTAAATGGCCCCCTCAAGGATTGAACTCACAAACCTGGGTTTAACAGGCCAGTGCTCAAACCACTGAGCTATCCCTCCCCCCGTGGAATGGAAGTACCGGACACACGAGAAGCCACCAAAGATGAACGCATTGCATTCAAGAAGTTCATTAACAGAGTTGTGCAAAATTATAACAAGAAACCAAGAAGGATGTAGACGTCGTGCTTCATAGACGGCTTGAGTAGCCAACTTTAATTTGTGTGATGATTTTAAAATCTAATAAAATGGTCATGAAACATTTTTCAGTTTTTACTCTGGTGCCATACAGCCCACCTTCACCCTCATGGTCTCACCCCTCATCGGCCCTGCCCCCCCAGCCCTGTAAATTTGAACACCCACCGTAATTTCAATTCCTGGGGAAAACTGACCTCAGCACTGCGAGCTTCCTCCTTGCAGTGCCCCGCCAGTGTCAGCTGGGACCCCAGTGCTGTGAGCTTTCTCCTCGCAGTGCCCTGCCAGCTGGGACCCCAACGCTGTGAGCTTCCTCCTTGCAGTGCCCTGCCAGTGCCTGCTGGGACCCCAGCCCTGCGAGCTTCCTCCTTGCAGTGCCCTGCCAGTGCCAGCTGGGACCCCAGCGCTGTGAGCTTCCTCCTTGCAGTGCCCTGCCAGTGCCAGCTGGGACCCCAGCCCTGCGAGCTTCCTCCTTGCAGTGCCCTGCCAGTGCCAGCTGGGACCCCAGCCCTGCGAGCTTCCTCCTTGCAGTGCCCTGCCGGTGCCAGCTGGGACCCCAGCCCTGCGAGCTTCCTCCTTGCAGTGCCCTGCCAGTGCCAGCTGGGACCCCAGCGCTGTGAGCTTCCTCCTTGCAGTGCCCTGCCAGTGCCAGCTGGGACCCTAGTGCTGTGAGCTTCCTCCTTGAAGTGCCCTGCCAGTGCCAGCTGGGACCCCAGCGCTGTGAGCTTCCTCCTTGCAGTGCCCTGCCAGTGCCAGCTGGGACCCCAGCCCTGCGAGCTTCCTCCTTGCAGTGCCCTGCCAGTGCCAGCTGGGACCCCAGCCCTGCGAGCTTCCTCCTTGCAGTGCCCTGCCGGTGCCAGCTGGGACCCCAGCCCTGCGAGCTTCCTCCTTGCAGTGCCCTGCCAGTGCCAGCTGGGACCCCAGCGCTGTGAGCTTCCTCCTTGCAGTGCCCTGCCAGTGCCAGCTGGGACCCTAGTGCTGTGAGCTTCCTCCTTGCAGTGCCCTGCCAGTGCCAGCTGGGACCCCAGCGCTGTGAGCTTCCTCCTTGCAGTGCCCTGCCAGTGCCAGCTGGGACCCCAGCGCTGTGAGCTTCAGTGCCCGCGACTCAGAGCCAAGCTGAGCTAAGCATGGTGGGTGGGTCTCTCTTCTGCCAGCAGCCAGTGGCTGGTGATGAATGGCTACTTTCTCTAATTGAATAGCAGGAAGTTAAATCTTGTTTCTTTGCATTCTAGTCTGTTGGCTGGAACAATTGCCCACCTGTAGCACTGCCCCAGGGTATAAATAAGGAATGAATACAGCGCTGGCAGAGGACTCTGCATGCCCAGAGGATCGCCAGACATTGTACAACCTCAGGAGAGAGAGTGCTGGGTACTGTGGACATATATGCGTGAAAGTGTGGACTGGTGACAGTGGATGCCTGCCAGCCTGGGACTGCATTTCAGCCCCCAGAGGCAACAGAATGAGCGTGCATCTGCATGGATGGATGCACATCGACAAGTGTGTGGTGGGGAGGGTGCTTGTTTATGCCATTATGCTTGTGTGGAGCAAATGCAACTGTGTGCTTGGATGTGAGCGTATGTGAGCGTGTGGCCTGTACACACAACTGTGTTCATGTGCAAGGGATCAGTATCAGCAAGTGTGTTCTGGCATGCAACAGGTATACACAGCTGTGTGCAAATGTGTGAGTCTATGCCAGCGTCTGCTGGGGTGTGGTCTGTATACACAACTGCGTGCCTGTGGGTGCAAGCATGTCATGGAAGGCTGCACGGGGACGTGGCATGGATGCACAAGAGTGTGCAAACTTGTGAGTATCTGCAAGGCCGCACTGGTGTGCGACACGTAGACACAACTGCAGGTTTGCCTGTTAACTCTCCAACTTTAGACGTTGCCACAGTCTCTCTCTTCAGTACATTTAGAAACAAAGCGCCGTCCTGGAATCCCCTGTTCTCGCCCCGCCCCCAGCCCTGCACTGCCCTTGCACCATTAGCTCACCAGACAGCAGGCTCAGGCCAGCCCCCCACCCCCGTGCGAATCTCTCGAGGTGCCAGGCAGCAGCTGTCCCAGCTGGGCTGAGTTTGCTGGTCAGGTGCAGCTGGTGGCCCAGCTGAGGGCGAGAGCAAGAGGAAGCTCGCTGTGAAAGGAGCAGGCCCGTGTGTGTGTGTGTGTCTCACAGGGAGGGGGAGGGAGACACCAAGACACACACACAGAGCGACGTTGTCTCTGCAAGAGGAAAGAATTAATTGGCCGGGATAGAGTCGGCAGCGAGTCAAAAATCCGTCGTTCCGAAAGGCCAAAGACAAGACCCCCGCTGAGCGACCCTGTCACCTTTGTGCCGCTAGCCAGGCTGACACAAGGGCGTCTGTCTGCGCACAATGTCCCCCACACAAGGATGAAACAGAGCCCTCGCTTCATCCAGCCGCCGGGCCCTTTCCTTCCTCCTCGCACCCTGGGGATGCCATGACACTCCCCAGCCCCCCGCTGTAGGGGACTCTTCTCCGGGGCCTCCTTCCAGACAGTCACTGTGGTAACGGAGCCGCGGCCTCGAATGCTGTTTCCCTGTTTGTTTGCTCTGTGTCTCTGGCGCTGGCCTCCTCCCCGAGCTGGAAGTGGCGGGTATTCACGGCCCAGCAGTTTGAATGAAGCCAGATCCCCAGGCACATTCTTGTGGGTCCCCCCCCGCCCCCACCACGTTTGGCACAAACGAAAGGATTCAAAAGGAAACCAGGCCTGGCAGCCGTGTGGGGAGGCGGGAGGGGGGAGATGAAAGAGGGACTCGCTCCAGCTTTCCCTTCCAGTTCCCACACTCCGCCAGCCGCTGCAAAATCTGGTAATCATTCCCAGCCGCACCTGGAGGAGGCAGCCCGGGCTGACAGGGCCGGGGAGGAAACCGGGGCTATTTATAAACGGATGGGAAAAGCTCTTGGTGCAGGAGCAGCCCCGCCGCCCCGGCGCAGCCATTGACGGAGTCGCCCCATCTCAAATGCCCGGCGTGCCGGAGCCAGTTGGTGACCCAGCCACCCTATCCCCATTACAACATGCTCTGGTGCCGAGCCAGCTCCCAGCTCCCGTATGCAGCACCCAGCGCAAGCCATGGCCAGGACAGCTGCCCCTTCTCCAAAGCGCCTCACGCCAGAGACAACCCCCCAACCCAACGGCCCCACTCTCCGGCCGGCCGCCCAGGTGCACATGCAGCTTGTGCTGGAGCTCGTCCCGGTGCCATCCCAAAGTAGGGTGACCAGATGTCCCGATTTTATAGGGACAGTCCCGATTTTTGAGTCTTTTTCTTATATAGGCTCCTATTACCCCCCACCCCCGTCCCGATTTTTCACATTTGCTGTCTGGTCCCCCTGTCCCAAAGGCACCATGCCACAGAGCCCAGCAGGGAGACGGCTGCCCCATCCCATGTGCCCCACGCCAAGCCGCCTGCCTCCTCCCCAATTGCGCCCCACACTGGGGCAGATCACGGGAAGGGAGGAATTTTCCATTGGGATCAGTGGACACAACACGAAGCTCCCGCCCCACTCAGAGCACCGACTTTAGAGCTCTGTCCTGGGGCGCTGCCATTCTCACCAGCCGGGGACAAGAACCCACCAGCGGGAATGGAAGAAACAAGTTTAGGCCTTTCCCACTGTTCTCCCATTTTCCTCTCCCGGCTTGCCCATTGAGTGACAGCAGAAAGCCTTTGAGGGAGGACGACTCAGAGCTCTGCAATGATTCATGCCTCCTGGTGGATGGCTAATGGCACACCTCTCCCCAGCCACATGCAGAGGACACACAAATATCCCGGTGGCCACAACAACAGAGATCAGCTTGGGCTTGGTGTGTTGAGTTGGAAACTCTGTTTAGAGCGAAGTAAAGTGAAAGTCGCATGTTAATTTCACTCACTGCAGTCTGCAAATAGTAATTTGATGATAATGAACTTCTGCTTAGAGTGACCTCATCTAATGGAACAAAACTTTCACAGTAACAATAATAATACCTAGTTCCTCTATTTTAATATTGGAGTGCCCATCACTATAAATATTATAAAGGGCTTTCACAGTATTTGTGTAGGTATCACATATGCAATAGATACATAAATGACACATACACACTCATTTAATAAGTGAAGCCACATTATATTTGTGAAACACTCAGTTTAAATTTTCCCTCATTTATAGTTTGTTCAAAATTATTTGCCAGGTAATTTCTCTGGATGTTTCTTGATCTACAGAATGATCATGCTCCACAGACTGCTTACGAGCAGGGTTTTAAAACTGACTTGATTGGGAACAAGTCCCACGGTATGTTTCTGATTGGATAAGTGTAATTTAGAATCAGATTTTTGATGCTGATACTTGCACTTATAAGGTCAGAATTCATTTCCCTGAACATTCAGTAACCATCACTTAATATTTACTGTTTCCATGAACATTCCTGCCTGTAAGTTTGTTGAGTAGAATACTTATGGAAAGTGACCGCAAAAGGGGAACAGACAGAGCTGAGACAAATTCCAGGTTTATTGGTATGACTTTCCACAGTCCACACCCAAAATGATCCAGGGCCCTGTGCTACCAACAACTGGATTTAAAGAGGAGTGTAGCTAACACAGTTCAGCTCCCAGGGCTGCACCAGAACTGCAAAAATGGAACCCCCCCCCCCCCCCAAGGGCTGAATTATGGGTTCCTTTTTGTAGAAAAGGATCAGCAAGGAGAGATTGTCAGGAGAGAGGAAATAGAAGAAGGCAATGGGCTGAGGGAGGGAAAGCACCCTTGCAGGGCAGGATTGTTCCAAGCACTTTACGGATTTTCTTTTTGAACTTAAACTACGACCATCAAGTGATGCCCCTCATTCAGGAATCTGAAAACCAGTTGTGCCATTCTCCCTGCATTCTGGAGACTCACTAGGTCCCCCTGGTGGCCACTGTTGTAATTTCCCAACTTCCAAAAATCAACCCTTAGAAATGTCAAAAAGAACAGGAGGACTTGTGGCACCTTAGAGATTAACAAATTTATTTGAGCATAAGCTTTCATGGGCTTATGCTCAAATAAATTTGTTAGTCTCTAAGGTGCCACAAGTACTCCTGTTCTTTTTGCAGATACAGACTAACACGGCTGGTACTCTGAAACCTTAGAAATGTCAGTGATTTTAAAGAAAGCCGCAAACCCCAGACCGAAGCCCGGCACCAAGCGATAAACCTTGCACTCGAGTCATGAATAAAACTCCCAGGAACAAAAATCTCTGTCACTCATTGGATTGCAGTTGAATTAAACAAACTTCCACAAAGGCAAATCTCTGGTCGCCTGGAGGAAGTCAGTTAGGTTTGCTCTGGGTGAGATTATCTGAGCCCTGCCGAGTCTGGGACGCGAGTATCTCTCTGGTTTCTGACCAAAGGTGAATGATGATCATGCCTCCTGCCTAAAAGGGTTTTTCTTTTTGTCCTATATGTTACCCCTCATCTCAGAAAACCAGTGGTCTGTACTATCAGCCACCCTTTGAAAAGGCAGACACCTCAGTTCAACTTTAGGGTAGGGCTGGTTTAAGGCTAGGGCATTACAGACCCATGCCTAGGGCCCCACAGTGCCTTAATCGAGCACTGCTTTAGGGACATTCACTGCTGCATTGGCTCCTGGCTTTAGCTCCATATAAGAGCAGCATGCCCGGGCCGTGATCACAACATAGCTTCAGACAGCATGCTGGCACTCTGCCCAGCTTCCAAGCAATGCCCTGAAGCAAAGGTGAGAGAACAAGAAAAGAAAACGAAAAACCATGTTTGATTTCAGTTTGGTAGCTAAAGGGTGATTATCTAATGGTGTGGACACCAGCCTGTACACAATCCGCCCCGGTCTACACCGCTGGCTAAGTCATGGTCAGCTTGATGCTGTCTAAACCAACTGTTGACAAACACGATCACCCCGCCCACAGGATGGCCACAGGTTCGTCCACCCCACCGGCTCTCTCCCGAGGGCACTAGGGAGGAAGCCGGTTACAGGATGGTGGGAAATCCTCCTTCGGAGCTGGACTCACCACTGAGCCGACCTTTGGCGGAGCGGGAGAAACTGGTTTCCTGCGTCAGCGGCATGAAGCAGTTCCCCACGTGCTCTGTTGTGCCCTGACTCCACAGACGGCCCCCTCCCGTACCCCGCCCGAGCTCGGGCTGAGGAACCATTTGCGGGCTCCCCTGACAGAGGCGTCAGCAAGCACAGCTATAAATAGCTGTGTCAAAGGAACGAGATGGCCAGGCTGTCTGGATACCGGCAGCAGCCCTGCTCATGCTGAAAGCTGGTGCCCGCGGCCTGGTCTCTGACCACAGAGACATCCCTGGGGTTCCTTCAATCAATCAATGGCCTTTCCCCGATAATCCGGGTGGTTGCATTAGAGACTGCTGCAATGCACCTGCTCCCCTCCCCACATTTGCTGCCCAGAGGGCAGAGGGATGTAAAGTGGGTTTGAGGACATGGACCTGCCATGTGATAGCACAGCGCACCTGGCGTAACCCACGCTCGCTGTCTGGCTCTTGGCCCCCTCCAGGCCTGAACCGCACACAGAGGTTTGGGGCTCTGCTACGGGCAAGGAGCTAACAAAGGGGGACCCTTTCGTTCAGGCCCGCAGAGGGCTGCACTTTTAGGTCAGATGTCCTACAGCTGACCGCTCACCTAAGGGCGTGTTGTTACACCGGCAAGCGGCCGTGGAACAGAACCACAGGTCACTGGGCGCTTGTGAAGAGAGAAGTTCCATTATGTACATGGCGAGCTCCATGGGGCAGGGCCCACCTTGTCATTCAGTCTTTGCACCACACCTTGCACAAGGGGGTCCTGAGCCAGGACTGGGGTTTGAGGTGCGACAGGGATACAAAGAACAAACAGGTTACATGTCACTCTCTCTCAGTTTATGCACCACCTCTCACAGGAGGGAGGATCTCCAAGTGCTTTACAAACTTCACATCTACGCCCCCAGCCCACCTGGAGGTAGGTAAATATTCCCCTCAGTTTGCCTGTATGTTAACCAAGGCAGTGGTGGAGCCAGGACTAGAACTACGAGACCAGGCCCGGTCCTCGTGGACAGTGGCAGTGTTTCACTCTAGGGGAAATGAGCCTCACCAGAACCTTGACCTTCAGTTCCAGTCTCAGCACCACAGGCGGCTTGTCATTTAGCCTATTCACACGCTAGGAACCGATTACCTTGTTAACATCTGTTCTGACAGGTATGGCTGACAGCATAATCATCAATCTGCTCCCACCCACCCGCTCTTCTGCAGAATCCCTTTTTAAAATAGGTTTGTTGCAAAACCCCCATGAATTCTGGTGCTCTAAAGAAAGGTGAGAAACAGGCAGCGGACTAAGGATTAACCCTCTGCACACAAAACCATGGGTCTAGTGGCAGTTAACGTCACTGCTCAGTCACATGCCTGCCATTGCATCCCATTCACTCCCAGGCTTCGTCAGGCCGTCGTCCAGCTGGGCCCCGCTCCTGCATGCTGCGCCATGTGGGTGTGGACCATTGAGATCAGTGGAGCTCTGTCTGAGTGGCGGTGTCCACCTGCACACTGGAGTTTCCAAGGCTGGAGGTTGAGACCGGAAGATCTTGAACGCAGGCAGGGACATCGGCTGTGCACTCTGAACACTCCCAGTTGTGTAGTTTAATTAGCTTCAGACGGTTGGTATGAGAATATGCAGGGCTGGGGAGGGATGCGTGAAAGGAATCGCACTAAAACCAAACGTACATAAGAATGCTTTCCACTAATCTCCCATTTGCTTTAGGCGGACCAATGCCGATGATGCTGTACTTGGGCAGGGGGAAGCGGTAGGTGGTGCTCACATTAACTGCAATGGTGCTGTTTAGACGAATCTGGTGCTTCTAAACGATTCTCCTCCCAAAAGGCCTTTTCTCCCCATCCCCCTCTAGTGACTGGTAGAGGGTCTGCTCGACAGAAGTCTTTTGCCAAGTGCTATTTTTATCCAGGGCTTGAGGCATGAGTCTAAATTACAACAGGAGATGGCTGCTCAGACAGAGACAGCCACCCTGGGTTACACACCACTTCTCGAGCCACTGTCTGGAGAGCCTCAGCGCTTCCCAATGTTTCTACAGCGCCCAGAATGCTGCTTTAAACCAGTTCCCACCTTCCCTCTGGGTGGCTTATAGGGCTGGGGATCCCAGGGCTAGGGATCCTAAGCAGGGGGTTAACTCCTTCCTTGCTGGCCACCAAATAGAACTTCTGCGGCCTGTCATTCCCTGCCCCCCCCACCCTCCCAAAGAATTCCAGCAGGCGACAAGGAGTAGGACCAGCTGTACTTTATTACAGACAAACACGCATAGGAATTTCCCTTGCTACACCAGTTCATTCACAGATAAAACCATCAGAGGACACAGGAGTGAAACCCACACAACACAACAACAGCCAGGAGGGCCCAGTAGCCGCTGGTTCGATGCAAGGAACGCCACCAAGCCATCCAAGTGTGCGATGAGCTAAGAGTCATTTCAAGGGGGCTGCTGGCAGGACAGAAAATCCATCCCGAACCAGGAGATGACAGATGGACACAAGCAAGCAAGCCACAAAAGCAGCGAAATCCAATTCAGCCAACGATGGTGCGCCACAGAAAGCAGAATGGATAAACCTGAATGGCGGCTGTCAAACATGAGTAGGGCAATAAACCCATTCAATGCAGGCAGGATCCACGCACTACAGTGGGGAATCCTCATTTCTCGGAGTCCTGTATTCTGGGGGGAGTCCCCTGGGGCCTCCCCCCAGTACAAGCAGGGAAGCGAGTTCTGGGTCTACTTGCCTCGTGCTGGCAGTGAATGAGAAGAGGCAACGCAGGAGTTGCCCAATACACTTGTTCCCGGCCCTCTGCATTTCTCTCTCTCTTTTGTTTGTCTTAAGCGTTGGAAACAAAGTTAAAATGCAAGTCACGCAGCACTCTGACGGCCGCGTGCTTCCCTCCAGAGCTAGAGGCACCTTAGACCCGAGCTCTGCTTGCCAAGCAGGTCGAACCCCGGCACCTGGGGTTTCTTTTGAGAGCGGCAAGCTCTCTCGACCCCAGAGTGCTGGTTTTAAATAATCTCTCTCACTCACTCACCCCCCCCGCAAGTAACACTATCGCGCACACGCACAATCAGATACCTGCATCCATGTACAATCTCTCTCTCACACACACACTCACACGCATCTATGTACAATCTCTCTTTCAAACACACACTCTCAAGACCACCCGTTACAATCAATCACTCTCCCATATACACACTTATGCAGATGGCTATGCTCACTCACACACTCCCCCTGTCCCCATGCCAATATTTCAACAAGTCCCAGACCCAGAGAAATACAATTTCATAAGTGTTAGCTGACTGTTCTGGTCTTCATTACAACTAGTAGTTCCTGTTGCAAGGTCACCTTCTAGACTTGGGCGACGATCTGACTTGGACTGCTTGCACTTGGCAGAACTTCCACAGATGCCAGTCAATGCCAATCTACAGGAAGCACCTTGGATGTTCACATGAAAGCCCTGCACGTATCCCGACAGGCTGGTTGGAAGGGTCCCTGTCAGACAGTTTCGTCCCCAACCGCCTCCTACTTTTGATAAAACTGAATATTAATAGAAATGGTTTTGTGATATTTCATTTCTTGAAAGCTTGTTGGTTTGGATTTAAAATCTTCCCCGAGGTGTCTGCAACCCCAGCAGGGCAGCAGAGTGGATCTCAACGGGAAACTGACCAGAGAAACAAGCTAAAACTTACCAGTGCTTTCATTGTCCAAGCAGGATTTAGTGCACGGAACAAACATACAGGATTGGCGGCGAAGCCTGCGGTTGATTGTTAATATTATTTCAGTTGCTATATAAGAACCCTCATCCTTGGAAATGGCCAAACCATTGTAACTGAAAATGTGCAAAAAAAAAAGTCAGCCAGAGGCAGCCACTTCATGTGGAAAATTTCAGCCCAAATGAAACGGTCTAAGTTCTAAGCAATTGAAAACGTGGTCTTATAACGGTAAGCGCCAGGCAATCTTAACCATGGGCATTGCTGCGTGTGCTACCTAGAACACACCAACGGGGAAGGAGTATTTTTTAAAATGATATTTAACCTTCTATTGTTCCTCCAGGCTGCACCTTCAAGTAAGAATGTCGTTGAATGAATTCCATACACGGCTTCAGAACAGCTCTCAGATTCCTTTCTGAATTGGGGATTTAATTCTTTCCCATTGTGTTAGCAGCAGCTTTCAATTGCAGGAGTCACCACAGGTCTTAGGAAAGTGCCAGGAGCAGGGTTATCAATTGCCCAGTAACCTCAGGTTGAATGAAACTTGAATTTTGCTATGGCTAACGAAACACTCAGGCTCAAATTCCCAGCTGATGTAATTGTCGATTTCGAGAAAATGTGTCTCCCCCCCATAGGTTAGGACTGTCTTTCATCTTACACAAATGCCCAGCCTAGGTCCAGAGGCCGGGAAGCCACATTTTGAAAAGTGGCTTCTGACTTTGTGTGGCTCAATTTTCAGATGCTCAACTTGAGATGCCTTTTTTCCAGGCGTTACTTATGCGTTTAGCAAAAACAACAAGGAGTCCTTGTGGCACCTTAGAGACTAAAATTTATTTGGGCCTAAGCTTCCGTGGGCTAAAACCCACTTCATCAGATGCATGGAGTGGAAAATACAGTAGGGAGGTATAAATACACAGCACATGTACATGTGTATATTCATGTGCTGTGTATTTATACCTCCCTATCTGATGAAGTGGGTTTTAGCCCACGGAAGCTTAGGCCCAAATAAATTTGTTAGTCTCTAAGGTGCCACAAGGACTCTTCGTTGTTTTTGCTGATACAGACTAACACAGCTACCCCTCTGCAACCTTATGGATTTAGGTATCTAACAGTAGCACCCGAATTTGGGCCATAACATATTGGCCCAAAACACTGACTAGGAAATAGGGCTTGAGATTTTCTTATCTAGCGTTGACCAGTCTTTCTATTTCCCCAAACGTTCACAGACAAACTTAAGTTTGGGTGGGTGCAGCAACAGTGGTGGGAAATTGGCTGCATCTTTTAACCTCATTTCCAGACCGTTTAATGTTTAAACCTGTAAATGGTTTGTAACAATATTGTAACGTTGTTTCTGCGCGTAAGCTGGATTCCATTGAAACATTGTCAGCCTTGACTTTTTTTTTTTTTTTTTTTTAATATATCAAAGTTCTTGGATTGGGAATTTCCCGGTTTGTTTTTTTTAATGAGCACCAAAAGTTTAAATTGGGATGGCATATGAGTTCCCCAGAAGGAGAGCCCTGTTCTCACAGATCCTGTCCAACGCAAGGTCCCCCCTCCTGTAGGCTTCTCGAGTCTGGCTGGGTTTCGGTTTAAGTTCTCCAAGCTTTGTGGTCAACATCTGATGCAGAACTTAAGCGTGAGCTCCTCTGGGTTTCTATGGGCCCCTGAAACACAGGGGAGGCATAGTAGGATCAGAATGGCTGGGGCCGGCTTAGGCACGAGGGCAGAGAGGCGGGTGCGGAGATGAGGCGACAGCCGATGGGGCGCAAGTCAGCAATGGCTGATTCGGAGACACAGGCGCAAAGGTAGCAGAGTTGGGTTCAGGCATTGGTTGACCCTTCTGACCTTTATGCATGGGGCATGGGTGGTGATGCGGGGCTGGTGGGACAGAGACAGTCAATAAAGTGCAACACAAAAGGCAAAAGGAAACCTTTCCTTCAACCCACCCAGACAAGGCAGCTGCAACTTCAATACTAATCAAAAACGCTCAGACCCGGATATCAATCCACGAGCGGTGCCCTGGTCAGCAAGCACCTGCAGTCACAGTTGCCACCGCCAGCTACGGCTACTTGCTGTTCTTGGTTTGTTTCTCTTGCGCCATCCGCCTCTGCTTCTGGGCTATGCCGTACGGGACGTGGGCCGCGATGGTGCCACTCTCCTTCGCCCCCTCCACCTGGAACATCTGGTCGTCGAAGAAGATGTGCGGACGGATCTTCTCCAGCAGCGGACCCTTGGGGGCTCCGGCCAGGAACAGGGCTTCGTCCGTTTCTAGTCCCCAGCTGCGGAGAGTCTTTAGGGCACGAGCCCCAGAGCTGGCAGCGCTCCGGGCAGTGACCAGGTAGGTGCGAATCGGACACTCCAGTCTCAGCCCCTTGGAGTAGAACTTCTTCTGCAGCTTCCCCAGAGATTCCAGAAAGCCCTTCAGTGGCCCCTACCCAAGCAAAGGGATACAGTCATTCACAGCTACCTTCATCCCTTCCCCACTCCCCATGCTTTGGGAAAGGCCCTATCCCTGCTGTGGGAATCCTCTAGCCAAGCGCATAGGAACCAAGGCCCAGATCCTCAGAGCTATTTAGGCACCTAACTCCCATTGAGCTCCCCTATCTTTCGTAGCCATTGCCTCAGAAACCCAGCATCAGCCTCATCCCGCTCTGCCCCCTCGGCTTGGGCTCAGGGCTAATGGAGTGGGAATTGCTGGAGCCGTCAGCCCATTCTCAGCGCTGCCTGTCCCAGACCTGGTTCCCGGGGCTAGCAGGTCGGGGGGCGATCGGCCGTACCTGGGCCAGCGGCTTGTTCTCATAAGCCTTTTCGTGTTCAAAAAACATGTCGAGGCCGTGCGCCTTCACAATCTGCTCCGACTCGTCCGAGAAGAGGACGGCGTCCCCGTCGAACGCCACCCGCAGCTGGCTCTCTGACACTTTCACGTCTTTGCTGGGGCTGAACATGGTGGCCGCGGCGATTCCTTGAGGGAGGGAATGAGAGAGAAAAATGTGGCAGGCGGCAAGGCTCCTCCCGACTGCGCTTCCCAGGTCCTCCTACTGCGGAGCCGAGCAACAGAACTGGACACACACACACAGCAGCTTACGCCCAAATACATTTGTGAGTCTCTAAGGTGCCACAAGGACTCCTCGTTGTTTTTACAGAGCGGAGACACTCCACCACCAGTCCTTACATTGGACGCTTGCATCTTGCGTCTGGACCTTCACATCAGCATTTAGGAAAGCCAGAGGCACTTAGATACCTAGGTGAAGACGTGAGCCTCTGGATGAAGGGTCTAGTGTTCTGTTTAGGTGCCAGCCTCCCTCCATGTATTTAGTGGGGATTTGGGGGCGGCCGGGGGGAGCAAAGATTGCAGAATGTACATGGGTTTCCATCATTTGTCTCTGCATATCTTACAGGTGCTTTCAGCTCCTCAGCTGTTCCCACCAGCATGGAAGGAGTCAGTATCCATCCAGCAGCCAGCTGAGGAGAGCGGCCCACCTGCACTTTGAGAAGCTATAGATATCAGCGAATGCTGCCGTTTCCATGGAAACGAGAGGGCCCACGTCGCCTCGGCAAGGGCAGGGGTGTGATGGAGGCAGGGTGTGGGACGCCTCCGCTACCCCGCTGGATGGAGATCCCGGGGCTGCTGGTCCTCACACCGCTCTCCTAGAGCAATGGGATGTGGACGGTGCCCCCCGCCCGCTGCCACCCAGGGTTTGACCGGCAGACTCACCCTGTTCAATGGCCTCACTCACTTTCTCGGCATCAGAGGAGAGGTACAGGTTGGTGTGATAGGCCTTCAGGTAGCAAGTGGGGCTGTTCCCTCCCGTCATGCAGAACCTCTCGATGAACAGATCTGAGGATGGCCGGATGCACCAGATTAGCTGGCATGGTCCAGCAAGGGCCCAGACGGCTATCCAGCCCTATGGCATGGAGGGGGCCCCAGCAGCTGCCACTGGTGGGGGAGTGAACCAGAGTGGGGATTTGCTCCCCCTCCAATGCCAGGCCAGAGGAAAGAGACGGCAAATGAGCACAGGGCAGCCTGGCCACCAGAAGGCTGGGGGCCCCGTGGCTGCTGGCAACGGTGATGCCCAGGCCAGCCCTGTCACAGATACTGACGCAGTAGTCCTGCTTGGACACAACGCCTCATACCTAGTGGCTGTTGACACTGGTTTCCTGACACCTGTCAATAACCCCTTCACCGAGCCCCTGCACCACACTACACTTAGCAGTGTCCTCCTGTGAGCCATCCTCCTCCCAGACCCAGGAAAGCCCCAAAGGGGCACATGGTATTAATTCAATATTGACATCTATAGAGACAGGGCAGCCTAGTGGCTAGAAGAATAGGCTGTGACTCAGGAGGCCTGGGCTCTAATCCCAGCTCTGCCAGTAGCCTGTGGAGTGACTTTGGGCAAATCACTTCACTGCCCCTTGCCTCAGTTTCCCCATATGTAAAATGGGGATAATGTCACTGACCTGCTTGTAAAGCACTTTGAGATCTACCGATGCAAAGTGCTAGACAAGAGCTAATTATCATTATACTGCTTCTCTACCCTCCCATCATTCCTTCCGTTCCCAGGGTTATTCACACCAAGAACTCAGATCTAAACTAGGGAGATGGCAAAATCAAGGTTGGTTTGAGTTTGGCAGAAACTCATCAGATGGCTTTTCCCTGGAAAGTACCCAGGTGTGGTTTGATCCAGGTCTCGTTCTATCCAAGTGCCCAGGAACTGCATACGCTGTTCTGATTTTGGCTTAATCGTCCCAAGAAGAGATGGCCCAAAATGGGGCAGATGTTGCCAAACCCTCATTTACCAAACCAGAAGCAAGGTTGATTCAGAGCTGGATCACATTTTATTGGTACCCTTGAAGACTGGAGAGGGTTAGTCTACAACCATCTTTAGCCTAAGCCACAGGAGACTGGGGCTTGCTGGGTGGTTTAACGGAATAGCGCGGGGAACAGAAGATAAAGCTTTGCCCTCCAGTTTCTCCACCATCACAGCCACTAACCAAAGACCCAATGGCCACCAGCTCCCAGGTCATTTAAATGGTTCCGGCTCAGGATCGTTTGGTGCTTACCGTGATGATTGATGCTGTTAATCAGGCGGACCCCGACCTGGGCATGGTTATTAGTCATGAGGACAATATCAAAGAGTTCTTCACCGTCGGGGTAGAGCTCTCGCAACTGAGTGTTGACAGCTTCAAGAGCCTACAAGTCCAAAGAAAGAGGGAAGAGTGATCTAGCCACCAGCTCATGCACATGCTCCTTAACAAGAGAAGTGGACGAGCTGAAACCTGATGCCCACTGATTTACATGTGGCTCTGTCTGCTTATAGTCAACGTGTTCCTATCTGCCCTCTGCTACTATCTGCGTGTTCATGAACAGAGGATGCCAAAGGTTGGAAGGAACCCATTTAGGTCTGTCCCTCAAGGGGAGTTAGCAATTTGTTTCCCCATGATGTATGTGTCTCCTAAGTTCTCATCTTTTAAAAATAAATTTGACAGCACTAGCTACTCCTGCTTCTGCCCCATCTTGCCCATACTCCATCCATCCATCCACTAACTCCATTGCTTTCTCTCTGAAATACGGATGCTCAGGTGCTTTCAGAGAAGACAGCCCTGTCAGAAGAGCATCCATATCTCCTTCCTCCATGGCCTTCAAAAGGCAGAGGAAGGGTCTAATCAAATCTTCTACATGACACAAAACAAGCACAGCTCATGACTCCTTGGGCACATCTAAAAAGCTGGCCGTTGGGAAGATTTTTACCCAAGATGAATTTTTCAGTTCTAATCTGTGCTGTTCAGTGGAAGCCATTACCCTTAAAGTTTTCTCAGAGTATTTTCCTTCTCTCCCAAGGTTTTCTAGATTCTTTGAACTGAATTCTGCTCTCTCTTACACCAGTGGGAATCCAGAGTAGCTCCCATTGTAGCCAATACAGCTATTCTGGATTGATAACACAGTGATGAGAGCAGAATTCTCTAAGGTTGATGTTTACCTTCAGTTTTATCCAGGACACCATGAGCCCAAGTCCTTGTGCCTTGCTCTGGTGGTGGGGGAGCTTGGAAAGGCAGAGGATCTCAGGGGGCTGGAGCAATGGTGCTCACCTTGACAAATGGGAAGGCAGCGCCGGGTAGGAAGGGTTCATTCTCATGGTCCAGCTGGTATTTCACATACGCCTCCACCCCTTGCTCTGTGTAAATCTTCTGCTCTTCCTCCATGCGAAACAGAGCCCGCGAGGAGACTGCGATTGTTATTGCATTCTCAGGCTTTGGCTGCATGACAGAGAGAGACAGAAATTGCATCACTAATACTTATATTTTCCATCAATGGTCACATGATTATGGACCGAGTTCCAGCATGCAGGGGTATCATCAAATGCCAGGCCAGAAATGGAGCACCAGGTCCACCCCTCTCCAAAGTCTAGGAACATCAGTCTGGATCGTTCTCTAGATCAGAATGTAGGGATTGGGCATGTGTCTATTAAAAACAAACCCATCCCAATCTTTTCACTTCTGATTAAACTCCATCTAGCATAGCCCTCTGGGCCCAAGATTCACACACACAGATTGCTTCCATTTCACTTGGGTGCGGGGGTGGGGCGACTGTGTGCTGGGAATCACACACAAATCTATATTGCTTGCTTTAAGGTTAGAGGCAGGGAGCCAATGCTTGTCAGCACTTCACCCCAGAGTTCATTCTGAGCTGGAACATTTCCATTCCTTGCATTCTGGGGCTTCTCCGAGCCAAGAGATTTCTAGGATCAGCATCCTCAGTCCCGTGGCCCCTCTGAGCGGAGACATTTCCATTCCCTGCACTCTTCATCAGCGGTCACTTGGCACTCACCCAACTGTTGAAAAACCTCTCCATGTTTCCAGTTGAAGGAACTCTGGGGGCCATCTCACATAGAATGTGATGGGTTTTTGCCTCCTGGTTTCATGCAGCATCTAGCGTCCTTTCACATTAAAGGCCAAATTCAGACCTGGTGTCCATGAGTGCAACTCAGCTGAAGACCATGCATGGCACCTGATTACAACGAGCATAATTTGGTCCCTAGGGTGTCTCTATACCAGATTATGAAGTTATGGCAGGGGCATCAAATGAACAGAATAGCTGGTGGTCTCCTGTGATAGTGCAAAACTTCAATAGATAGAAGTATCCCTCCCCGTCATTCTGGCATTCACGGGGCACCTTTCCACCAGTGCCCAGCACTGGTGCTGCAAACAGGGGCTTCTGGGTAATTTTAAAACACTAAGCACTGCATTGGGGGAGGGAGTCAGGAAAACCACTTGACACAGTGCATTAGCAATGCTTGGGGCTTCCCATCAACACTGGGAAGAAACCATTACAGACCGTGCCAGTTCAGCCAGAACTGAGCTATTATAAAGACTTTGTCCCAGGCATCAAAACCAATCAGTGCCGGCAACGCCTGGAAAATGCCTGAGGAAGGCTGTTGTGTCTGGCTGGAAGGCAGTGAACGGGTATTGCAAGCCCAGGGTGAGCCAAACCACCATTGATTAGCAATTGTTATTAATCTTTAAGGACTTGATCTACAGCCCACGGAAGAAATCAAGAAGAGGCTTTTCATGGACTTCCATTAGGCGTGGCTTGGGCCCTGACATGTCTATCGCGCTGGAGGTGGGATTGGCATCTTGCAGAGGGGATGAAGACACCATCTCCCCCAGAGGAGTTTACACTCTCAGCTCTGAGTCGGCGAGAGGATATTAATCTCTCGCCAGCCACGGAGGCGAAGTTGTGATGTGCTTGTGGCTTCTCAAAAGCAAAATGGCTTCTCCGCGGCAACTCGCTGGTTGACAAAATAATTGGAAGCGAAGCCTGAACGGTGACTCTTCTGCAGACACCCCAGCGATGTGCTGCCAAGAATCTAACAAAGCCGATCCCTCCTTGCCTGCAGTAAAGCCTGTGACAGTATTGGGGGGGGAGGGGGGAAGAGAGAAAAAGAGAGGCACTTGCAGAGAAAGCAAAGCCTGGCTCCTGGGCAGTATTTTTATGGCCTCCAGGAATAAGTCATCCCTGCCACCCTCATGGTTTAGCAGTGTCCAGCAGGAGGAGGAGGAAGAGAACTCCACCTGAGACAGGGAAACCAGCCTGGCCTCTTTCATTTGGTGGGCAAATTTTAAATGAGACACCCCCCTGCCACTTTCAGAGTTCTCTCCGGCACATCAGAGACCGTCTACAGGGGGAGAGGGCCAGAACTGGCAGAGAATCTCTGAATCCTAGGTCAGACAACAGCTGAGCATGCTGTGGTTAGCAGCAATGCTGCCATGGACTTCTCTGGCCCACTCCTTGGAAACAAACCCAATGCAATAAATCAGGTTGACGCTGGGGAAAAATCTAGCTTCTTGTGTTCCTTTGTCCTGAGAAAGACTGGGCCAAACCCTGCTCCCAGTTGCACCACGGGAGTTGCAGCGGCATAGCTGAGAGCAGAATCAGGCCCACTGGGCTTTCAAAACGGCCCCAAAATCTGAATGTGACATCTCAGGCACATACAGAGGCGTATGGTAAGGGATTTTTATGCTCTGGGACACAGCAGCTTAGCTGATTGCAGGGTATTACTGATGCATTATGCTGAGTGCATTGGCTTGACTGATCCCACTCTTTGTTAGATTGTTTAGGAATTATTAGAGAGATGACATGGCCGGGCTACAACCGTCTTATCGTTCATCTCGAGGCACCAGCTAAGGGGGCTGGTTCCATTGTTATCAGAGCCAATTTGAAATGCGAGAGAGTGTGTTCAGTGAACTGCAGCATACATGTCAGATTTGAGATTTCCCGTGATTTCATGTAAAGAGGTTTGGGGGCGGGGGGCTGAACCTGGATGAAAACCTATGACAAGAGGTTAAGATTTTGGGGGGGGGGGGTATCTTAGGGTGTGGGTTATTACACGGAGACAGTGAAAACTAGAAACCAGACGGTTCACGGAACAGTGTGTTAGATGGGACCAACCCCAATAGGGGCAAAATTTGCAAAAGTGCCTAAGTGATTTAAGTGCCTCAGTCCCATTTTCAGATGTCATTTGGGCACTTAAGAGCCGGTCTCATTGAAAGTCAATGGAGTTTAGGAACTGACGTGCTTAAGGGTCAGATTTTCAAATAGATTCAGGCATCTAGCAATGCAGACTGGCACCTAGCAAGATTTCCAATGGGATTTAGGCACTTAGGTACTTTTGAAAACAGTCTTTAAGCACCTAAGTGTGAGATTGTCAATGTTCCTCTCGGTTTATTTCAGCTCTGATTTCTAGGCTTCCTGTTTACTAGGTTGTCCTGGCCAGTATTGTTATTTTGCTGTTGGTACAGGTAGGTGAGCTGGTGTCTTTCCCAGCCTGCTATACGAACACAGTCCACATGCTCTGCAAAGTCCAAACTCACCCCCCAGCATTTGGCTTTATTAAAAACAGCAACACGAGAACAGAGATTAGCTCAACGATTCTCCGCAGGCTCGGCTGCTCTGAAGGCTTGGGCCTTCTCTCCAGCCTGCTCAGCCCTGATCCTCTACCACCCTGAGAGAGTCACTCCCACCTCCCTTGCAGCCAGCTGGGATGAAGAGTCACCTGCCTCCGTGCATTAGCACAACCCACCTACTCCTCTCTCAGCAGGATCAAGGCCAGCTAACGATTTAGGCAGATGCTGCCAGGCTAATTATACAGCCCAGAAAACCGCCTTGCAGACAATAAACACTGAAAGTGTCCCTAAGCAGTGTTCATGCACCAGGACAGTTACCTGAAACCAACAGGACCCTTTCAATATAGCTAAAACAATGGGACAAATTCTCCTCTCCAGCACTCCACCGAGCTTCACAGATGCACCAGAGAGGATTCAAGATTATTCTGCAGGGATGTGCATGGACTGTTCCCTAAAATGGACTTCTCCTGGGCTTTGCTGGCGTGGCTATCTAGGACGGCAGATATTACAGTCACGGGGGACCACAACAGAATGTAAGATAGAGGGGAGAATTCATTCTTTTCCACTAGCCCAGGATTTTGGCCTAGTAACATAGCACACCAAATACATAATTCACATGTGGCAGATAGTAGCAAATTTACCATTTTAAGATCGGTTACCCAGGGGGCCTTAGTCAGTTATTAACTAGTCATGGGCCAGCTCTTAACTCTAATTTGCATTAATAACTCTGGTGTCATGGGTCATTTATGAGCGAAGACATTAATTAATAACTATTAGAAGTCCCAAGTCAGTTTGTCACTAGCCTTTGGCAGTTAATCCAGTTCATGGGCACAGCTGCTATTACCTAAATTAGTTTTCTGGGTAAACCAAGATGGGCTATAGGACATTTGTATCCGCTTCCTGGTACACGACGGACAGCAGGGAAATGCATCCTCCACTTATAGCTGTTTAAGAATTTCCTGCAAGATGAAACTGGGTCAGTGTTGTGAATGTCACAACCACTTAGTTTGATCAGACAAACACAGGGGGCTCTGGAAAGCCATTCCACGTGCCTTTTCAAAGACGCAGGGATTGGCGTGGTATGGCACAGAGAAATCTGGCTGTGCTTTCATACATGCCTGGATCTCTGTGCTGCCCACACCTTGCCTGTAGGTCTATGCGCCAATTACACCCTCGTCTCCTGTAGCTATTTACAAGATGCTCCCGGTTTGCTCCTTGCCATTTAAAGGTACAGGCCCCCCCCCCCCCCCAGGGGTAAATTTCAGAGGTAATAAGCGCAGCAAGAAATGGATCATTAAGCCAGATACCCAGTTGTATCCCACCCTACATTTCTGACGTAGCCCCCGCTGTTTTGTAGCGCGTCAGTGGGCAGGCAGAGCTGTCCGGCATCATCACTCTACCACCCTCTGGGGACATATCACCTGTCGAATCCTGTTTGCCTCTAGAACACTTTCTGCGGGAGGACTGTACACGTTCATGAATTAAGCTTCACAGTGCAGGCTGGTCAGTTTGCGGAATTCCCCTTCTGTAGGAAATGCCAACCGTTACAATACACTTTTGTTCCAATTCGGAGCAAAGTCAGAAATTTTGAAGTCCCCACAAGACAAATAGCTCCAAAATTTTGATTTTGGGAGCAAAAAAACTAAATGTTTCAATAAGTCACCTCAATGCAACTTTTATACTGCAATATTAAGTGGCCTCTATACACATCACATTAACAGAATATTTAAATTCACATTTTAATACAAGTCCAAATGAAATCAAAGGGGCGCTATTGACATGTTTCAACTCCCCCCCCCAATCGAGAAGTGTCACAAAACCAGCCCACCCCCCAAGACACATTTAGAATTTGATACAACTGCCTTTTTAATATAAAATTGTTCCATCGATTATTTTTTACCTGCTCTATTTACAACCTTTCCGTCTGGGGGAAGTCAGCTCTTATCTCTACTTTACAAATGGGCAACCAAGGCTTGGAGAGCAGATATTTGCCTACAGTCATATGGCAATCCTGGGGCAGAAGCAAGAAAAGAACCCAGGAGCGCACACTCCCACTCCTGTGCTTTAACTACTAGACTGCGCTTCTTCTCCTCCTAACAAACGGTTGTATTCTTTAGTGACCTCCTAGCCACACTTCATATTCGCTGTCAGACCACATAGGACCCTACGCAGCATCCCACCCCAGCGTGACCATCAGCCGAGTGGGGATCCTTGGGGCCAGGAGACTGGATAGTTCAGAACAAACACTGTTTATCCTCAAGGTCAGTTAATGCTGGTCAAACAGTGTCTGGAAAGCAGCTCGAGGGCTTTGCTGAGCTGAATCAAACGGAATTCTGCATTTTGGAATTTAAAAAAAATAGGTCAGCTGTTCTATCCTCTTCCTTTGCATTGGAGGATCAGACCAAAGGCTCCATCTAGCCCCTTTCAGCAGAGGATTAATAAAGAGCTTAACAGAAATATTATAGGAGGATAGTGAAGGGGAAGATGGAGCTGTCTTCTAGAGTTCTGTTCATGTCTGGACTCAGCATCTTAAGACAAGGACAGAAGGGCAACCAGGCAGGAAGCACTAGCCATCAGCAAACAGTGCAATGCAGGGAGATGATAAAAGGGGATTTAAACCTTTGGGAACTGCAGATGTAGGTCTAATCCTCCTCCCAAGCAGTCATTGGGCTAGCAGTCTGGAAAGTACCTGCTGCCTTTAAGCCGCTATCCCAGTGTTAGCCAACAGCTCCCATAATTCCTTACCAGTCGCCCCTACCCTCCCACGCAGTCTGTATTTTCTTAGACAAGCTTGAATCCCTAAACAGAGCTATGTTAAAATAAAAACCCTTCAAATACAGAAAGAAAAATGGAGAAATGATAGGGGGAATGATTAAAACTAATAATATTGTACATTTCTATAGCGCCTCTCATCCCACAGCACTTCACAGACGATGTATACTCAGTACCGCTGAAATGCGGCCAACTCTGGGGTGGAGAACGATAGCCAACTGCACACAGAACAGGAATTTTGGCCAGGATCCCAGAGGGGGAAGGGGGCACATGCTCTTAAAAAAAGCACCAAGGGAGCGTTAACATCCTCCAAGGACAGGCAGAACAAAGGTTTCATCTGAAAGACCCAGCACAGCTTTATCCTCCTCCAAAGGATGAAGGGCTGAGACAATTCTGCCAGGATTTCCGGGGCGTCTGTGTATTTCAACCTTGACACTTATAACTGCAAGTGATCCCTTCCAGCAAAGGCAGCTTCAAACATTGCACCAGATGGCACTCCTCTAATCCGGTCACCTAATCCTGTTACACGAGAGCTGCTGTGCTTACAGTTCCTAAATACCCTGCCAAGAGTTGATGGCCAAGTCCCGGAAATCCCGGATGCCACCAAAAACCCAGACCGGAGATATGACTTCCAGTCAGCAAAGGTACAGGAGTTTGGAGCATATATGGTGCTGGCTCCCATGCGGGCACCAAGGAACGTGCAGAGATCCCTGAACTTTACAGGAACTGAGGGGAAATCCCAACTCGTGGGAGACACGTCCCGTGCAGCCAGACAGAGGAACACCTTGAACATAGGCAAGGAGCAGGCAAGGCTGAAGGTGATGAATTGAGAAGCGGGCAGACGACATCCTGGGAAAATGGAGCATTGCAGCACAAAGCACTGCCCTGACTTGGTATCTCCAGATAGGACTTGTGTTTGCCACTCAGTGGGCAGCTGCCATGGCCTTGGGCAGCTCCTGAGAGAGCCTGCAGGTGTCCAGCCTGGCATCTCCCAGACAGCTCAGGAGCGGGCAGCCCGATCTGAATTGGCACCGATAGGCTGTTCACCGATAGGACAAAACCCATAAGGTCCTTCCAGCTGGGGTATGTCCATTCCCTAGCACCTAATGACTAGTACATTGTCCAGTCTTGTTTTAACTGTTCCAAGCAATGGGGCATTCTTCCCTTCCTCCGGGACCCGATTCCATCATCTCACTGTCAGGAAGTTTCTCTGGGCATTCACCCTACATTTTCCCTTTCTTAATTCCTCCCCCTCTCCCCCCATTTCCCCTGGTTCTACCCTTAATGCTAGCCTATGTCATCCCTCATCCTCCTCTCAAATAGTTGCAAACTTGTCTCCCCACTGGGGGCCATCACCACAATAGGCATTTCCATGCTTTCCTCGCAAGTGCCCTAACCTCTCGGATCATTTCTCTTGCTCTTCTCTGAAGTCCCTCCAGTTTGTCAATAACCTTCTGATCACCAGGGGCGCAGAACTGAACACTGTATTCCCCAGGGGAATGAAAACGTGCTCTTTTAAACCGGTGTTAGGGTCACAGTCATTTATTGTTACTACTAAATTAAAGTGTTTTTTATTTATACGCGGTGGGCCAGAGCCTCAGCTGGCGTGACGGAACACTGATGAGCATGCATTCCAGGGCCCAGGGCTGTGTCTGATCCACAGGGAAAATTAATCTGTGATAATGCCCCTTAGAAAGCTTTAGCTCAAGCCGTAGCTCACGCTTTTAGCTCAAGAGATTGGCGGTTCAGTCATTGGAGTGTCGGCCAAGACTGGGCTGTCACAATATCCAATTTACCCCAGCTGAGAATCTGGGCCTATATTTATGAACATAAAAATGATGAAAAATTAATACGACCTGAGGCTGGAGCCCAGCTGTGCCGGTGTCACTCTGAGGAATGCAAATGCACCCTCAAGAAAACCCTCTCTCTGGGATGTCAGTTGCAGGAGTTGGGGGACAGCTGCCCCTGAGCCAAGCCACAAGCTGTAACAGGACCACCACTGCACAGCTGTGAGTGACTCTTACTGACTCTTCTTCTCAGCAGGGGCCCCCCAGACTGCTGGAGCTTGTTTCTTTCCCATCTCCAGACGCTTTGCACCCATCAATCCCTGCAGAGTAGTTCTCAAAGGCTTCTGTGTAACGAAGGGCCTGACCAACACAACTGAGACGTTGATCTGGATTCAGACCCTCCCCTCCCTCCAAGTTCAGAGATGCCTGGATCTGGCATTTTGGTTTGGTCCATTAGAGGGATAGGGATCCGGTGTGAAACCTGGATCCAGCTCCAGCTCTGGATTCCAGCTCCTTCTCCAACACTTCAGGAGGATTTAGTTCCAGGGTCCTGTCTTGGGACCAGTTGTATGCCGGCCTGGGGGGGGGGGGGGGCGTTCTCATACTTGGCGTCACTGGAGAGGGTTATGAGGCCATTAGAAGGCATTGTAAGCATCATGGAATGATGGGTCTAATTCCTGACCCAGCCCTAGTGGTTGGAGGGAGACCCAAGGCAGCAGTGAGAACCATCACTGCTGTGAGGAGTGGGGGCTGACAGGGGCCACTGGGAAGAGCACTGAAAAGGAGTGAAATTGGGAGGAAGAGAGTAGATGGGGCCTGGAAGAAGTGGCGGGGCTTGACGGAATGGTGCCTCAAAGCCTAGGTGCCTCTGGGCCCAATTTAATGCACCCGTGACCCCCGTTAGCTGTTTACAGCCCCACGACGTCACCCTCTTCCTGCCTACTCCGCATTCACTTCCGAGGCTATGGAAATCAAGGGCTTACTATAAGCATCATCAGCCCCCTCCCCACCTGCCCCCCCCCAACCTGCTCCTGGGACTGTAAGACGCCCCCGAGTCTCTTCACCCGTCTCTCTCGCCTGGTCTTGTATCCAACAAGCAGCAGGGCTGTGCGGTCAGCTGGCGTCATTCCAGGATCCCAGCTCGGACATGGAGACCACTCCCAGCAGAGAGGACAGGCATGTCCCCTGGGCCTGCGAAGGCAGTGGGCAGACGGAGGGACAGAACAGATGACAGAGACTACTGATACCTAGAAATCTTTCTTAAACAGACCACAGATCCCTCTCCCCCCCCCAAACACTCGGGGGTCAGATTAAAGTTCACTGCGATGGCTGGGATGCTTATGGGTTTTCAAAACACTATATAAATAAGACAGGGAAATGCCTTGCACCCATTCATCATGGGCTGTGACAGCTGCCTCTCTGGGCGTGCCCAGCTGTGTCTGAGCTCCAATGGGAGCTCTCTGCATGGCTGTTGGCGCCTGCACCTCACAGCCTGCCTGAAGCCAGCCCCTGGGGCAGGAGTGTGAGCTGGGAGTCAGGGCAGATCCCACAGAGAAGATTCCTGGCAATGTGGTCAGAGAGAGGGAGTGTTTTCCAGACCCCAGGACTAGGAATCAGGACGCCTGGCTTTTGGTCCCAGCTCTGCCACTGACTGTGGGCAACTCACTTAACTGCTCCATGCCTCAGTTTCCCCATCTGTCAAATGGAGATAATAATACTGATTACTCACTTCTGAGGGCGTTGAGAGGTCGCATTAATGGCTGAAGCTGTCTGAGAGCCTGGCATGAAAGGGGGCAGAGGATCATTGTTATAACCCAGGCTAGCTTCTCCCCTCTCAGTTCCCACTACAGCTGTGAAGGTTAAAGCCAGCGACCATCATCCATCTGCAGGATTCAAGGAACCAAACAAGATTCCCACGCAAGGAATGTGTCTGCCGGAGACGATGCCCAGGGCTGGCAGGGCTCCACCGAACTACAGCCTGCCAAGTCTCTCTCTGTCCGAGTTCACACCTGAGGTTACAGGTGTGAGACAGAAGCGTTAACTGGGAGCCGCTAGGACACGCGCTCCGGGCTTACCACGGGGCAGGCCTGCAGCACCACGAACCCAGGAATTTCCAGACTGGACCAGACGGCGGGGCGGGGGTGGGGGGGTCTCTTGGCTCCAGGACCTTGTCTCTCTCGGTCAGTGGCCAGTAGCTAATGCTCCAGAGGCAGGCGCAAGAACCCCAGAAGGGGCATTTAACAAACAAGCAGCCGGCAGGGAAGTTTATTCCTGACCACAGGTAATGGGAGGCAGGCGGGTTTCTACACCTTGTTTTCCAGCCCACGGTTCCTGCGGAGGTTCTTCTGTTGTGGGAGTTTCTATTATTAAACTTGTGCCGGAGGGGTTTATAGCTCAGTGCCCATTAGATAACACGGGGCTCTTAGCCGAAGGGCACAGGCCGATGAGACTGAGCAGGAGCAGCCACATTCAAATGACATTAGCTGCCCGACTGGAGCTGCCAGGAGATTCAGCCTCACCCATCCTCAACCCACCCCCTTTTACGTGGGCACCCACACTCCAGCAACAGGGACGAGAAGGTGGGTCACAGACGGAGCTTGGGCCTGGGCTGGGAATCTCCTGCCTTGGCTATGATGGCATATCGGGCGTGCTCTGCCTGTGACAGGCACCCAGGGGACCTGGCATGCGTCCAGCCGCTCCCCTGCGGCCAGGGAGCAGGACAGGAGCAACCTAGCTCAGGGTGCCATCCTCCCAGGGCCGAGGCAGGTGGGGCCCCGGCAAGCCAGCCTGCAAAGGCATCGCAGCAGATCGATGCAACAGGTCGGAGGGGGTGTGGGGGGGTGTCCAGGTGGCCCAAATCCTGGGGCTTGGCCCCTGCTCCCGGCACGGGGAGGGTTTGCTGCCCCAGGTCCCAGCCCCAGCCGGAAAGGAAAGGCTCTTACCGGTTTGGGTTTCTTTCTCGGGGTCAGGCTGTCATAGAAAGTCTTGGCTTCCTCCCAGCGCTGCGGCGTCCCAGCCTCCTGGCCGCCCGCGGACGAGCCCTCCCCAGCGGCGGCCGGCTCCATCTCGCCGGCCCGGAGCGCGAGCGGCTGCGCTGCTGGGTCTCCCCGGGACGCGGCGCGCGCCGCGCGGCTGGGCGGGGGCGCTTTATAGGGGCCGCCCGCCCTGCGCCGAGATCGCAGGGGCCAGCTGGCTTAACCCGTGCGGCGCTGGAGCCTGCCGGGCTCTTCCCGCCCAGCCCGGCCCTGCCCCGCAAGCCGGGCGGCAAACCAGCGCCAGGCCGGGCTGCCCCTCGGGGGACCGGCGCTGCGGAGCCGGGCAGGGCCCCCCCGGCAGGGCACCTGGCTGGGACTCAGGCCGCCTGGGTTCCCTGGCTGGTTCCGCCCCGGTGTGACCTCGGGCCAGCCACCTGCTGCCCGTGCCTCTGTTTCCCCTCTTGGGATCCGCGATACTCAGGCTAAGGCTTTGGGGGCGCTGTAATGGGTCTCCTGCGGCTCTTCGCAGCACACGGTATTCAAAGGCCCTTGAGTGGGTATCTGGCACTCGAGTAACTGAAGCCATGAATTCACACCACTGGGGGGGCCCTTTGGGGTTATGCTGATCGCTGATTTGGCTCCTGAACCCCTGAGGTCTGAGTATGGCTGCTTTAGACCGTAAGCCCACGGACTCTTTTATTATGTGAATGCACCGCACCTAGCCCCCTGGGGCCTTGATCCCTGTCGGAGCCCCTGGGGGCTACAGCAATAACATTGCCATGCTTTTTATCTGGGACATAGATGCTGTTCACGGGAGAGGGGTGCAAGGGTAGTCGGGGCGCTAAGAAAAGACATACGCCCCGAGATCTGCAAAGGTATTCGGGCTTCTAACCTCCACTGGAGTCAATGGGAGTTAGGAGCCTAATTAACCTTTGAAGATCTAAGCCAAGGCCCCTGCCCCGAGGAGCTAACTCAGAGACTGCAGATCAGTGCAGGAGGTTTGGCAAATGGAGTGCGTTTTAAGGAAAGATCCCGAGTAAGAGAGGAAGGGTGCCTGGGGATAGGAGGGTGCTCCCAAAATCAAGGATGGCAGGAAAGATGGCTCAAAGCTGAGAGTGGGGGAAGGAGGCAAAGGGAAGGGATAGAAGAGAGGGTACAAAGGAGCAAGAGGGATGAAATGGTAATAATAAAACCAAACTCTGTATAGTGCTTGTCGTCAGTCGATCCCCCAATGCTTCACCATCTTTAATGTATTTATCTTCATACAACCCCTGTAAGCAGGAGAGTTATCCCTGATGTGCAGACGGGGAACTGAGACCCAGAGAGGCTAAGTGACTTGCCCAAGGTCACACAGGACATCTGTGGCAGAGCTAGGAATTGCACCTGAGCCTGCCAAGTGCTGGGATATGGCCTTAACCATTTAGGGTGGAGTTATGCAAAGCCCTGCAAGAGAAGAGGAGCTTCCATTGGGTGCTGCAGAAGAGAGGGTGCTGGTGCAAGGACTGCCAGGGTTGGTGCCCTGTGAGAGGAAGATGAGCTAAGCAGTGACATTTTGGGGAGATGAGATGCAGGCAGGTTGTACTAGTCAAGGCATAATGGGTAGAGAGAGGAAAGGTTGGAATCTAGAGGATGGATGAGGCAGGAAACTAGAATTTGGCAAGGGTCTATCTGGGGGCACCAGAGAGGAACCCCACATTGTGAAGCTAGGGGCCAGGGAGGGTGATGGAGTTCTTGGCAGTGACGGAGACCTGCCCACCTTTAGATAAACTGATGAATGACAGGTTTAGTCCTGCTGGTGGACTGCAAAGGGCTGCAAATCACCCAGAGTAGTTGTTGCAAAGCCAGTGCTGGGTAAATGTCAGGGAGTCTTGAAACCCCAGTGGGAACGGCGTAAGTCCATCATCCTCCAGCAGGCTACTCGGGGACAAACAGATCCACGGTTTGGCAGCCTGAGATGGAGACACTGCAGTGCACTCAGCAGGATTCACCCACTCTTCCTCTGAGTCCCTGCAGGGGGGACTATTGCTGTGCATTAGTGAATGGAATTATTAATCTTACTCATTAGCTAATAAATCATCTCCCAAGTGGATCCATTTGTATAACCCAGCCCATCTGAGTGAAGTCGGAGGCCCAACTTTAACTGCTAAAAACACCTTTTAGGACAAACTGTAAAAGGAAACCCTTTGCCCTAAATGCAAAGCCCAGAACCCACTGAAGCCGGGCTGCAGAGCAGCAGGAGGCTGACCCCCCCTCTTGCTGAATACACGATAAAAGAAAGCAGCTTCTGCTCCAACGTTATCTGAAACGGCAAACGCCCCTTTGCTGCAAAACCTGGAACCGATCCACACCCTAACCCGCCCCTGGAGAAGGTCACTGCAAAGGCTCTGCTGAGCTGAACCTTCAGACTAGAGCTGGTCAGAAAAATTCAGACGGAAGTTTTCCATAGGAAAATGCTGTTTCCCTGAAATCAAAATGTTTCCCAGGCACCTGTCGGCTTTGGTGAACCGTTAGAAAAGTTTCAAAATCAAAGTGGAGTGTTTCATTTCAACTTTCGCGTTTACACTATTTATTATTGGATCGTCATCATATATAACATTCTATATTATGCTGTAACATTTCATTTCAACAGTTGTTTCAAGGTTTCTAAATCAAAATGCTTCAGACTCTTCCCTTCTGTGAATAGTTCAACCTTTTGTCCAGATTTGGGACACAACAAAATTTCAAAAGGTCAGAATTTTCCACGGGACAGAAATCCCATTTTCTGCCCAAGTCCACTTCAGACCAAGGGAGCCAACAACCTCCCCCTAAACTAAATGATCCTCAAGGCGCTAGATCAAGACCTGTGAAATAACCATATATGAGTCACTGGGAAGAACAGATCAAAACCAACAAACCAGGCTGTTAGGGACACCTGGATGGCCCAGCAGCCTCATCACAGTGAAACGTGTAGAACTCAAACCAAATACAGAATCAGGGCCCGTCCATTAGGGATGGAAACTGACCACCACAAAGCACAACCCTGGCAGGAAGGCACGAGGATGAGAGACAACACCCCACCACACAGCAACCTGCTACTGGGTCAGGCAAAATGGGCTAAGGTGACAAATAGACCCAGCGGATAAGGCCCCCAACCCCGTGGGCAGCGCCATGCTGGGTGAATTGTATTGGTCTCTGACAGGACCCTGAGGGTGTTGGCCTATTTACACTTTGGCAGCCATGAGGAATTTTAGTCAGGACTCCCACTCATGGGCTTTGAGTGTAGCAAGGGACTGTAGTCAAGGATCCCATCCTCTTCCCTTAGAATGGGGCACTGTCCTAGCGCCAGGACTCACCCTTTCTGCCTGTGAGATGCAACAAGGTCCTTAGATATGCGTTTGCACAATATTTCATCGAGCAATTAAGGGTTAATTTTCAGAGCTGATAGCCCAGGGGCTAATCAGACCAGCAGGTGCCTGCTCTCTTCTTGTTAGCTAGAAGCACCAGGGAATGGACAAAACCCAAGACACTGTTGCATCTCATGTTCTAACCGGCACCTAAGGCTGGGGACAATGGTGCTGCACAGGGTGCTGCTGGAGAACATCACTGGCTTCAGAGCTGGCTCCCGTGCTGTGTTGATCCTGAACTGCTTGGAAATCCTCTCTGTTTGGTAACAGTTTGCCCTTGACAAAGGACCCCAGGAAGTGCTTAGCTAGTCTCCATACACAGCAACTACACCAGTGCAGGAGTGGGAGGGTGGCCACTGAGAGAAGAAGCTACTTCACCATCCCTCCTGGAACAGATCCAGCTATTCCAGGCCAAGGCTTAAGTTACTGCCCTTTCTAATAGCATCTCTGGCTCGTTACCAGGATCAAGGTCTGGGGCTTGCACACAGAATAATACGGTTGTGTGATTTGTACAGTTTCTCCTTCCCCAGACACTTGCAGAGCTACACCCACATGGAAAGTTCAAGGCAACCCCATCTAACTGACCTCATCCCCCGCTATGCTCAGGAGACTATTTTGTTGGGGCAAAGCTTTCAAGTTCCCCTGACCCCGTCCCCGACTCATATTCGTGCCCAAAGCTTTTGTAACTGCAGCCCACCCGTGACCCAGACAACTAGCCGGGCGAAGGCACCCACTGTGACCTGCAAGCAGCCTGAGGCCCCCTTTGGAAATCTTAGGCATAGTGTGCGGATCCCCAGGGTTCACGCATCACAGCTGGAAAAACAACGGATCTAACTCACGTCTAGGTGACGGTGGGAAAGGCGCCGGAGCCCCATCTACACTAGGGCGGCCAGCTGCATTACTGCCAGTGCAATAACTGGAGAGTTCCTGAAAAAATACCACGGTCGCCCAGGTTTGGCCATCTCTCTTTTTCGACCGTACACGCCCCGGGGCAGCGACTCAGCCCCTCTCAGGATCAGGCCCTTCGTCGCCCAGCCCCGCACACGCTGTTGGAACTGAGCGAGAAAGGACGGCGGCAGTCGGGGGAGAGCGGGGTTTGCCAAGTCAGCCTGACTCTGCACCTCAAAGCGCGGCTGAGCACCCGCGCTGTGGGGAACCCTGTGGGCACTTGGCTGCTGAAGATGTGCCAGGACCTTTTTTTAAAAAAAATTAAAAGTCTTTTAAGATGCTAATACAACAAGAGTTCCCTAGCAACCAGGGCTCAGTCGTTATCTTAACAAGTATGCGATGGGGGGGGGGGTGGGAATGGGGGAAAGAAGAGATCAAAACAGAAGGAAGAATGAGGCAGCCAAGGGAAGGAGACTGAAAAGAAGGAAGGGAAAAAAAAAGGCGGGGGGGGGGGGGGGGGAAGAACTGCAGAGCATGGGGATGGCTCACCAATGAGCAATGGAGTCTTTCCCCACCCCCGCTTATAGCTATTTATAGTGTAGTCATGCCTAGGAGTCCCAGGTAGAGTCCAGGCCCTGCTGTGCTAGGCGCTGTACATACAAGAGCACTGTTCTCCAGCCCAGGTTAGCAATGACTGGGTGCTGGTACCATGCAGTGGCAGTCTGGTAGCCCCCCTGGGAGAGGAGTTTGCTGGGTCTCCATCCAGTTCCCAGGGGCCCAAGGACAACCGGCCCTCTCCTAGCAAGCTCAGCAGAACGCCCGTGCTGGGGCCCTTCCTGCCTTGGGGGGGGGGGGCGGATGGGCACACGACGATGAAACTGGCACCGTCTCTGGCCCCAGAGCTGTCTGTCTGACAACTCCCACGAGCCCTAAATTCATTGCAAGCTAAAAGCCGGAGGAGAGCGAAAGGGAGTGACACAGCGAGAAGCTGGCCCAGCCCCAGAGGAGTGGGCTGCAGGCCGCGGGACTCAGAAAGCTCCTTCTGTGCCTGGGTCTTCCACTGCCCTCTAGTGGAACGAGAGCCCCACGCGCAGGTCCTGTGACCGAGCAGCAAATGACCGAGGGGTTCTTTCCACAGGAGCGGGGGTATTAAAACATGCCGCTCCCATCAGAAGGCTCAGTGCATTTGCCCCCAGCGCCCTCGGTCCTTGCTACGGGTTTGCGTTTTCCTTCAGGAAGAAAGCACCGTTAAGTGGTTAGAGCAGGGAGTCAGGGCTGCTGGGGGGTTGCATCCCACCTCTGCCACTGACTCCCTGCTTCACCTCAGGCAAGGCCGTTAACCTCTCTGGGCCTCAGTTTTGCCATGTGTGAAATGGGGCTGATACTCACCTACCTCCCAGAGGCGGGGGTGAGGCTTCCACCACTCCCAACAGCCCAGTCATCCCCTTTGGTAGATATTTTGAGCCAGGTTCTGCTAGCCGCACATTAGTGGCAACCTGCTGGGGCTCCTTTGGCTGTCTTGGATCTGTTATAACAGCTGAGCTCAATGAGCAGAGCAGCATGGGCCCTTCAGTGGTGTCTTGGGCTGCAGTCAGCCCTGTCTCTGGTCACATCAGCATCAGTCATCAATTCCTTGCGGACAGAAACGCAGGAGCGCATGTCAGCCTGCCCTTCGTTTGACCTTCCCTGCTGTGGTTGCCACTCCCCATTTATAATAGACAACTGCCGTCTCCCATAAGAATTACATACCCTCCCTCCTCTAAAGTAATTCGCCCCCAGTTTTGGGGGTGGGCAGCACGGAGCCTTTGCCCTGGCCCTTCTTTTACAGGGAAAGTCAGTGAAGGGAGCAAGGCCCGGACTGGAAAACAAGCCAGGTTCTCCTCTGCGTGACACTGTTGCGGTTCCTTATCCCTGCCAGCTCCCTCGAGCAGCGTGCGCGACTGGAGCACCACTGAGGCAGGGTGAAGAGGCAGGAGCTAAAGCCGTAGCAAACTAGAAATGCACCCGGGTTTGGCCACCTGGGAAAACTGTCTATTCCACAGTAGCTATTTGGGTCAATTTGCAGTAGCTCCTTGGGTGGATGCTCTATCCCCACATAAATGGGATTTTATTCCACAATGATTACTCTGCTTTGGAACACTAATTATTCCAGAATCAAGTGACTTTTCTTCCAGAGTAGAGAGTGTCCACACAGGGAGCTATTCTGGAATAGCTGTTCCAGGGATTGTCTACATGGAGAAATTGACTTCCCATGCCCTATCCCTCTCCCAGTCAAGGTACAATCCCGGACCCACATCGGACTGTAAAATCTTGAGGGCAGGGACTCTCTCAGCCTGGGTACTCTACAAACACAACGGGACTCCATTCTCGGGTGGTCCCTAGGCTCTACTGTAATAATAATCATAGGGAACCAGGCCAACGGCTGCTCTTGGGCTCTGTCTCTGCTGTTGTGCCAGGTGGTATCCATGACTGGAGGAACTACATCTGCCTAATTCTTTGCTATGTAAGAACACCCTGTCATCTGAAACAAAAATATGGAGGTGGTAGTGGTACCCTGGCCTCTTGGACTAGTTGGTCATAAGAGGCCATCAAAACATCTCCCAGCTGGAGGATGCTGCACCATCCCCTCGGAACAAGGGATCTGGGGACATGTCTGGTCCCATCACTGCTCACGCGGAGCGAGCTGGGAGGAACAGATACAAAATGCAAGAATTTTCACACATCACTCCAGGCTTGTTATTGCATCTCATTTTCTAGGATCTTCAGCTTGGGAAGGGGATTCCTTGCTGACAAATAGAAAAGCAAGAGCTGGGGCAGGTACAGTCCAAGGGCTGCTCACATGGTTTGCTCAGGAGAACCCAGAGCTCACATCACATTCCAGGCTTCCTGTCTGGGTGATGGAGCAGCGCAAAGCTGAGCCCAGGTGCTGACTTTAATCAGATAAACTAGCTTTGCGATAATTTGGCACAAGCTGTACCCGTTGTGAACATGGCATATGAGCATGTGGGTGTGACACTTGCGGGGGGGGGGGTTGCAAGCTGCCAGGACAGCTCTTGGTGCTGCGAAGTGTGGGTGCCTCTGGGGGCCAAGGCACAATCCAGCATTAAGAAGGTCTATACATAATCGAGCTGCAGCTCTGGGACAGTTCTACCAGCGATGCTCACACAAATGGAGCAGAGCAGAGGTGACATGGAGAGGAAATGCCGATTGATCGAGTGGTGAGTTCTAGGCCCAGCTCTGCCACTGACTCATGCTCTGGTTTTAGGCAACTCCCACGCTCCCTGTGTTTCACTCTGTACAATTAAAATGTCAAGAACAGACTATGACTGCTAGGCAATGGTGCTACAGCAGGGCACAGTACGAATTCCATTCAAAAGCTCAGAGACCTTATTTTAAAGCCTCTTATTCCCTTCCCCCCTGCCGCATGTCTCGGATGCTCTGCTCATTTTTCCTTTCAGGAATTTAATAGGTGACCAAGTGGCCTTTGGGCCATCACTATCCCTCTCCTGAACACTCTGCTCTAGTGAGCTCTGCAGGAAAGCGGGCTAAGAGCTCTGGGCTGGGCCACCAGCCCCCTGCAACTGGCCAAGAAACTGGTGCTTCCACTCCAGCTGGGGCAACTGCCCTGAGCCAGCACCAAGCAGCTCCAGGTTCTACCCATCCTTCCCCCTGCCCCTTTCGGAAGGCCTGACTGAATGGGCTTTGCACAGGGGTAAGCTGGGGAATATAAATTCCCACCCCTCTAGGCACTCCAACCCCCTCCCCCCCCCCTCCCCAAGCATCTGCAGAGAGATGCACAGCAACCCATGGCTACAGTGATGTTAACAGCCCCTGCACCCACCTCACCCCCCACCCTGAGGGCTTGGGTATTGGCTCTGTGAATTTTGGGTTCTGTGGCTACAGCCCAGCCCTTAATTGTTAATCATGTTGATTACAGTAGGGCCTGAGGGGCCCTTGAGGCTAGGTGCACTCCCCCTGCCCAGGGGATCAGGCCCTTTTGGGGCGCCAACTGCTTCAGGGCCTGCTCCAGGAGTCTCTTTAGGGACAGGTACACAGCCCTAAAGGACCCATGGGACAGCCCTGCAAAGGCTGGAGGTCACGGGGCTCGGGTTCTTGGGGCTAAACATTGCCGTGTAGACATTTGGGCTTGGGCTGGTGCCTGGACTCTAGGGACCCCTCCCCCCCCCGGAGGGGGATGGGCCTCACAGCCCAGCCTCCACCCCAAGCTCAAAAACGTCTACAGGGCAACATTTAGCCCCAAAGCCTGAGCCTGTGTAAATGGCCCCGAGCTTGGACCCTCGGTGCAGTGGTGTTTTTATAGACATCCCCTTTGGGGAATAGGCTCTACGCCCACCGTGCACACGGAGCAAGGGGCAGGATCTGGCCCTACATTCGGCTTCGTAGCAGGCAGGACTCTGCCAGAGAGCGTGGAAATAAGGTTCATCCACAGCCAAGCAAAGCCAGGGCGCTGCTTTGGTGGGGACAGAGGGAGAAAACGCAGGAGCCTTGGGGAGGGTGAATTTTTGCTCAGAGTTGTCAGGGGCATTTCAACCCCCACATTCAGAACGCCAACAAACAAACCGAGTGAAGTTGCCTGAGGAAAGAGACTGTTTCCCCCTTCACTCAGCTGCCATGGACCTTACTCACAGGGCAGGGGCAAGCTCAGTGTTATTCCCAGGCCAGGATGTGCAGGTCCTCAGGGTATCTGAAGAGCCCTATGACCCAAGTCTCAGAGGCAGATGCTGATCATGGTGTGTGTTGTTTTGGGGGTTCCCCCCCTCCTCCTCTCCCCCCCACCCCATTGGATGAGTTCTTTTGGGGGGGTCTAGTGAGAACTCTCTCGCTGCCCACATCAGCCCACCTCCCTCCCTCCCTCGGTGGAAGTTAAGAAGTCTCACCTCTCAGTTACCTCCTCACCTCACGCCTGTAGCTGGCTGCAGCTCCCCGGGGGTCAAGAGCCCAGCAAGGATTCTAGGAGGAGTCACGTAACATCCCGGGGCTGGCCCTTTCCACAAATCCTCCATCAGCCTCACTCCAGGTGGAACGGCCCGTGGCAGGAAGGGGCAACAGGCTGGAGCCGGTGCAGTGGTCAGAATTTTGTTGACCACTGAAGAAAAAGCCACAGGGAAAACCAAGCGGACGCTGGTGATTATTGCAGCAGGCGGTTACGCTGCCCCGGCGTTACCAATAACAGCTCCGTGGAAACCCTTGTGGGACACATTTTATTTTTCAGTTAAAAAAATATATAAACAACTCCACGGCTTCCTAACAGTTATTACAATAATCAAAACCACAATGAGCAGACTAGATACACATCTGTGAACAAACAACTGTCCTGGGGTTGGAGAAGGGCGGAGGCAGCAGGCTGGGGAGGGGAGATGCTGTTAAAAAAGGTCTCATATTAAATCACTCCCAGGCCCTCAAACCTACTCTGTGAAGCACAGCACGCCTGGCGCAACCCCCCGGCTGGATAGGTCCTTTTGGAGATGACAACCACCACCTGATCCCAGCTAGTCAGCTGCTCCCCAGGTCACTCCCACAACCCGCCACTGTGTCTCTCTCTGCCCTCCACCACCAACCCCTGGCCTGTGGGGATCTTCTCCCCAGAGAACACCCCTGACCCAGACTCTCACCACATTTCACCCCACCACACCTGTGCTGTTGTCCCCCAGCTTCAGACAGACCCTTCTATCTTCCCCCCTCACTTTATACCCTCTCCAGGTGGGATGCTGCTGCCGAGAGGTAACACCGCCACCCAGCTGCAAAGGTCACGTAAGTGCCGAGCAATGCCTGGCACTCCGCCCTGCTGTGCTCAGAAGCAGAAGCAACACCCAGGACTCAAACACAAAATCGAGCCAGTCTCTTCCAACTAAGCTAGACTGGCCTAAGACTCTTCCTGCCCCGAGGAGATAAAGGCAGAAGATACCCACCTCTAGCAATGCCACCAATGGGCAGAATCTCTGTATTCCATCCTCAGCAGAGGTTTAAAGCCTGTACTTACCATTAATGACAAACCCACCCCACCCAAATCACAAGGAACTCGCTTCCACGAACCTGCACTAACATTCGCAGTGCGCGTTCATGTGAACAGCGAGACGTCTACTCAGCTCTGGCCTCCCTCGGACCCAAGAGCAATTTGAACACGGGACCAGCCCCAACATGCCAGGGCAACAGGAAAAGGGACCCTTGAGATTAGATGGGCAATGGCTTGATTTCAGGGCTGCCTTTGACGGGAGCATACAGTATTGATAGCTCCTTCCTTAGCCCACTGAGAAGGCCTGTATTCAATGGTTGCTTTGATTTCTGGTTGGCCTGGGGAACAGAGGGGGCAGTTTAAATACAGATTAATTTCAAGATGAAAAGAGGGGTGCATGGAAATGCATTTGAACCCAAAAGCTGCTGGCTCTGCAATGCTACTCGTTAGCCAGACAGAACACGGCACTCTGGGATTTTACAGCGAGACCATATGGAAAGAGGCGGCAGAAATCAGTTATTTCTAAACGTCTCACAATGCCGCAAGTGCCTCATCCATGGGAGCCCCGCAACCAACGCTGGCTGCAGCGAAAGGAGAGGCCGAAAGGTGGCTGCTGGAGAGAGGTGGAGACTGCAAGACGCCAACTCCATTGTGAGGCTAAGGATTGGGGCCCAGGGCACTGAGCTCGGGAGCTCTATTCTGTCAGGGCCCAGTTCTGGCTAGTTCAATCTGGGGCTCCGTGGACTGGGGTATGTCGTGTGGGAGAGACGAGACAGTCAGGACTGGCAGCAAGGGGCACTGCGACAGCTTAGTTTGGGGCATCACCAGGAACCAGGTTTGGGGCGGGGGAGAAATTTGCTGGTTTCAAATAGGCCCTGACAGGATAACCCAGCTGGGGCTGTAGGAACTGGAACTAGGGATGAGAAAGCAGCATTCTGGGGGAGCCAGAAGGCTTGATGTTGGTTATGGGGTGAACACTGCCTTGGACAGTCCACTTCAGGGCTCTGGGGAATTTAAGTACTGAGGAGGCTTAAGCTGGTATTGGGGGCTAGGTGGGAAAAGAAGAGCAGATGAGCGCCTGGCAGTGTGATCCCAGGATGGATTGATAGGGGATGGGCTGTGGGGTTGAACACACTCCAGGGATTTTTGTGGGGAGGGATTGTTTGGGGGGAGGGGGGGTTCTAATGTGGCTCAGGCAGTCCCTTTGCGGGTGGGGGGCTCGGGGAGTGGGATGTAGAGGTGAGGAAGTGGAAGGCTGCAAGCAGAACGAACTCTGCCCCAGGCAGCCGAGTGCACAGCTCTAGGAAGCAGGGGCTGGGTGCAAGGTTCTGGGGAGGGCGGTAACCGGTATGCTGGGGCACGCGGCCTTGGACAGTCCAGCTGGAGTCTGCGGGGAAAGGCTATTTCTGCATGTCGCACTGCAGGAGGAGGACAATAGAGGGGTCGCTCTTGGCAGCTTCCTTGAACTCCTCCAGGGTGATCTGGTCATCCTTGTCCTTGTCCATCTTGGTGAAGATCTTGTCAACCCGCTGCTGGGGCGTCAGCCCGTCCTGGTTCATTCTCATCATGATGACCGTCCCCACCATCTTGTAAATAGCCTGAGGCATGAAGGACAGAGGGAAGAGGGGTGAAGTGAAGAGGGCCCCTTCTGCACGGCAGTAACACCATGCTAGCAGGGGCAGGGCTGAGTAGGTCCACACAGCAAGTGAAGGGGTGATTGGAGCACCGACAGGCATACCCACGCTAGCTTTAATCCAGCTAGCACGAGTAACAATAGCATGGCACAGGGAGGCATGGGCTTGTACTGGATTGCAAGCCCATGCCTCCACAGCCACACAGCTACTGTTAGCCACACTAACTGGATTAAAGGCTAGGCCTACCTGTGCTACAAACCACCCCTTCACCTGAAGCCCTGCCCGCCCACCTACTTGAACGGCCCCCACCCATGCTGCTGCAGCTTCAGGGCTGCTGTTCCTTGAGCTAGCTTTGATCTAGCGCAGGTGGGTGGACACATGCTGCAGTCACACCTTACTGACTGCCCCCAGCAAGGTCTACGGCTGCATCTGCAGCCAGGGGTAACTTCCAGCTTGGACTGAGCTAGTGTGCTTTAAAGAGTAGAGTCATGCCAGTAGATACTGGGAGACAGGTGTGACGGTATCAGGTGGCAACCCTGTACCACCACCCATGTAGCCATGGTTACACAGCTATTTTGCAGTATGCTAGATCTACCTTTGCCAAAAGTTACACCCTAGGGTGCAGTGTAGACATACGGCAGCAGGGGAGAAGAGACCGGCGGGTGAGTGATCGTGGGCCAAACTGTCTGCTGACGTCACCGGGTGCCATTCGTCAGCACAGAGCCACATAAGTTAACACCAGCAGATCTGGCCTGGCATGCCTTCAGGGCCCAGTCTGCACCCGAAGCAGGGCATTCATTGCCAGAGCATGGGGACTTTGTTCTTGGGAGGGATGTAGGAAGGTCAGAGCAGCCTGGAGGGGAGGGCGAATGCTCTGGGGGATATGGATTTACCACTAGGGGCCCCGGAGTGTTTATTACCTATGGTTCAGGGCATACTGGAGTTGCTTTTGAGTTTGAACACTCATGAGCTGCAATGTTTTGCAGGGGCTTCTATTCTAGTCACTTGGCCCTGCTCTCCAGCCTCCCATCAGTGCTGGAGTGAACGATCAGAACGAGCCCACTGCAGCGTCTGACCCCACTGTCTTCAGAGACAGAGAGGCCGGTGCCTTCCAGTACCTCAATTATTTCTAGCATCTCCAAGCGGGTTATCTTCCCATCTCCATCTAAGTCATACATCTCGAAGGCCCAGTTCAGCTTCTGCTCAAAGCTTCCCCTGGAGGTGACTGACAGGGCACAGATGAACTCCCGGAAGTCGATCGTCCCATCACCATTCTTATCAAATGTGCGGAAGGCGTGCTGAGCAAACTTGGAAGCATCTCCATATGGGAAAAACTGCAGGGTGAGAAGAGGCTAGTAAGAGATCTAGAGAGAGGACCTGCAGTGCAAGGGAGCATATGGGATTCATTGCTGCTTAGAGATGGATACACATGGAATCTGTATTTCTAGTATAGAGAGATAGAGGGTATCAACTTAGAGAGAATAGCCGGGGGGGGAAGGAGTAAGAGTTGGACCTATTTGATTCTAGGCACAAATCTGTGAAGGCCTGGCCGAACCAAGAACTTCAGAGGACTTCTTTAGCCCCCACCACTATGGTAAGTTTGAGTAGCAGCCATGTTAGTCTGTATCCGCAAAAAGAACTGGAGGACTTGTGGCACCTTAGAGACTAACAAATTTATTTGAGGATAAGCTTTTGTGAGCTACAGCTCACTTCATCGGATGTATGCCACTATGGTAAGAAGCTTATCTAAATTTTAAGGGAATCTGAACTCTAAATATGGCCACTTTCTATCACTGCAGAGAAAGGGGAGTGGAAAGACACCTGGGCAATCATACTTCAGGAGACAAATTCAGGGCATGTCTCAGCCTGCAGCCAGAGGGTAGCACAGAAGGTTTTAGGGGCAGGGGGTTATGATCTTGCTCTGACTGGACTTGGAAGGAACAACCAAACGTTCTGTAGCTTAGAGCAGTCAGGGGTTCTGTGGCTCCAGCCCAGGATCCTGCTTGCAGAGGGAGATCGACTAGATCTTTGCAACAATCCATCCCTCAGGCTGTGCTGTGCCAGCCATGGCCAGCAGCGAGTCCCAATTTCATCCTAACCATAAAACTCTCCTGAGGGGTCAGGGCCCAGACAGCACCAGCAGTGAAGGGGGTGGTTCAGTGGTGCTCTGGACTTCTAGTTGGTCTAGCACTACCTGTTTGCTTTGCCGTCACCAGGTGATTAGTGGTCTCAGCTAGTTACCAAATGCAGCCTTTTAAACAGCCGTAGCCCCATGTTTCCCAGCAGCTTACTCACTGCCTGCCCCCATCCACCCAATACTGACCATCTTCTTCCCTCCCCCGTACCTTGATGTAGAGCTGCTGGAATTCATCCAGGTTGAGGATGCCGGTGGGACAGTCCTTCAGGAAGCCCTTGTACCACTGCTTTAGCTCTTGCTCACTAAACTCTGTGCTTCTCACCAGGTCGTCCAGCATCTCAGGGGCCAGCTTACTGTTGTGTTTTCCCATCACGGACTCTGGAAAGATCAGCAGTTCTTAGATGCTGAAGTACTGACCGTGTTGGGGAGAGGGCCGAGAGACAGGCATTCTTGGGCTCCCTTCCCAACTCTGCCACGTCTCTTCATCTCTGTACCTCAGTTTCCCCGGTTCCCTTTCTGCAAAGTGAGGGTTGTCATGCTGACCAGCCTCATGGGTGTGTATGGGAGGGTTCGCAAGTTAAGCTTGGTACAGAGCACTGGCTTTGTCAAAGGTCCTGGAAGCATCAAGTATCAATATTGCCAACATTTCAGAGGAGACAAACACTACTGGAAAAGCCAGTGACTGATGAATGTGACTCACAAGCCACCTCTCCCATGGACCAAAGCCCTGAGAAGACCTGCCTGCCCTCCCCACCACTCGGTGGGGTTGTTTGCGGCTTGGATGTTTCCATACTAACCATGCCTCATGCTACTACAAGTGTTGCTGGTTTTGTGACTAGGGCCACCCTGGCTCCTACAGAGAAGAGGCTAGACAGCTGATCCCAGGAGTGCCATCTGATATCACTCTAAGTCTTGTCTAGACACCATGAGACCTCGGCCAACATCTCACCTGCCAGTCATTGGCACCTGCCCTCATGGCCAGTAAAACCTCAGCACCCAGTGACTGTCTCATGGCACCTGCCACAGCGTAAGATAGGCTTTAGGAGCAGCTGAGAAGCTCACAATATCGGACTCCTGCTGGAATCGCAAGGCCATTAAGAATCATCTTGTTCAGAGTTTTTCCTGGGATGATTTCACAGGCCCAGAAAAGCAGCACGACTGGGTGGAATTTTGAGGACATGTCTTGCTGCCAGGGAGTTGAAGTAGCAGCTGGGAACCCTTTTCCTCTCTTCCCCATGGCCGTTGAGGGCCAAACTGGCCACCACGTGGCCAGAACACCCTCCCTCTAGCTGGAAGAAAGAGCAGGGCACCTTAATGCCGTGCGCTCTGGCACACAACTCTGGGAATGGAGTCAGGAAGGCATCAGATCTGCCCAGTAAGGAAGCCTCCAGCAATCATCCAACACTGTCGGTTCTAACAGTGCTAGAAGGTCTCTTGGCCAAGAGAGCCATCTTCCCCCCAGTGCTGGGGCAAGGCCAGAATGCCTATGGGGGGAGTGGGAACAGGGTAGGGGGTGGCTGGTGGTAGCTGCAGCAGCAAGGGGTTGGGGGGGCTTTCCATAAAAATGTTTAAAAAGAAGAACGAGCCAAAGCTGTGAAGTTGGAGCATTTGGTGGTCTGTGCTATGAAGGGTTAAATAAATTAGTATTCATTGAGAAAATGAAAGGGGTGGGGCAGAGCCCAGGGGAGCCCTTGTCAGTGTTTTGGGGGTGGTGTCACCCCCAACTTTCCAAGGCAGGGAGAGGTGAGAGAGAACAGTCTCACCTGTGAGGTTCCCATTCAGGATAGAGTCGGCAACAGTGTGACCTTGCCCACTACTCTCTTGGGTTTACTGCGAGACTCCTGATATTTGAGGTTGAATTTGAAGCCCTGGTGCCTGCAGTCCTGCGCGTACAGAAGGAGCTCTGCTTTTTATGGTTTTTTAAAAGTACATTTCTAGCCCTCATGGATGCAGAGGGAGAGCTTGGGGGAAAAAAAAAGTCACATGGGTATCCCAAGAAGCTCGGAACCAACACCACCAAAAACAAACTAGAGAAAAGAATCCTGTGTGTGGTTTGTTTTTTTGTTTAAAGACAAAAATCTGTGATTTTTGGATGTTTGGGGTTGGCAATCCTGAGCTTCCCCCCTCCCCATTACTTTGCTCAGACAGAACGACCCACCTTTTAGTCCAAAAGGCGTGCCCTTGGGCCACATCTAAGAATTCCAGATAATGGTGTCGCCAGCATGGGTCTAGGGAGGAATTTGAGACATCGCCACACCCAGAACACACCCTCTTTCTCCACATAAGGCTGGCTGCTTTTTCCTCCTGATGCAAGTGTCAATAGACTAGATCCGGAGGGAAGGGCTCAGGGAACAAATAGGCCTGCAGCAAAATATCCGAGTAGCCATGGATAATAATCTGGTGCTGTTTGCAGTAGTCAGAGCAGGGAGGCAGGATTTCCTCCTTCTATTCATGACTCTGCATTGCTCTCCAAGCTCAGGCAAGTCACAGGTCAGCCTTTGTGCCTCAGTTTCCCCATCTATAGAACAGCTGTTATACCTCTCCAAGTGGAGCACTGTTAGTCTTAATCAGTGCCTGGGAAATGCTTTGAGATTCTTATATTACAGGTGCAATAGAAGGGCAAAGTATTTACTGCTTGACGAATTCCTGAGTGGGGAACCTGTGTCTAATGAATTCCAGCCATGGATACCAAACCCCCACTGTGGGCGGTTAACTAGGGAGCAAAGGAGAGGGTAGAGGTGCTCCAGAGAGGTCATTCCTAGCACAACAACCCCAGACATAGGTCCCAAGGCACAGCCCAAGACTTTCAATTCTAAAGCAGATATTTGTTCACAGATTTACTCCCTGTTTGCTCAAGTAGAAGTAGTAAGCTCTCATCCCTCATGCACCAACCAGCAGAGGGCGACACCATTTAGCAAGTGTGTTACCCTAGGCTGCAGTATTGTGGATGTCAGGATTTCAAAGGTGTGTTGGGGCAGCTCTGACATTTGCCTTTCTGCATCAGTCAGCCCTTTATAAAATAGCATGAGCTTTCAGGCAGCTCCTTCCATCCCCAGGCTCTCCCACAGCATTACAGAGAAGCAAAATACTGGCAAGTCAGGGGCTGCCTAGGCAAAGAAAGAATCTGCCCAGCTTTCAGCACCGCTCCCACACATCCTGGGTCATTATTTGCTGTTTAATCGAATGGCAGATGGTTGGCCAGGAGGACACTGGTGTTACCTTGTACGCTCAAAAAAAATTAGATGTTTAAATTCACCAAGAGACAGACCGGAACAGACAAGCCCAGATCTCAGTTTGATGCATCTTCCACTTGCAGTTAAAGTGCCATATTTTGATTTAGAGACATCTGCTTTGGCACTCCTCTGTCTCCCCAACCAGCTTCCCCCTCTATGCCTGCCTCTTCCTGTACTGTCCTGGATTTCCCAGGACATCTTGTTCCTTGCCCCAAGATAAGCGAGAGACGGTCACTGAGTCTCAAAATGCTCACAAAAAAGGGATGCTCCTTCCTAGCATAGACCTCAGCAGCTAAACTCCTTTCTGCTTCTCTGTGCCATTGGCATTTCCCAGCCCAAGTCTCGAACCTGCAACCGTCTACAGAAGTGACAGAGCAGATAAATGCCCCAGTGCAATCAGAAGTTTTGCCATTGATTTCAGCGAAGATCAGAGGCTGAGCCAACCTTGTTTGGGATCACAGGCCAGTTGTCCAAGTCTCTTGGTACGGATGTTAATTTCTGTGTCCTGATACTGTGCGATCAGGCATGCAGGAAGAGCGCTTGCCCTATAAGCAGAGCTGGCTGGCGGAGGGACCGTCCCACCCTGCACAAGAGAAGTTGTGTCAGGCATCTAGTCCCCTGCTGCGGTGTTCTCCTCCAGTGATTCTCGGTGTTGAGCAATTGGAGACAAACGTAGGAGTCTAGATCTGCAAGTTTAACCTTCAGAGAGGTCAGGGTCTGGGAGTGATGTCACTGGATCCTTTGATTTCTGATGCCCCCCCTCCCCCGCCCCCCAAGTATGGCACAGGGGCTGCCCCATCGCTGAACAAGAGGAGGACTTCCCAATTACACTAGGCCAAGTTCACCCCCCATCTCACATCAACTGCCGCCTAGCTCAACCCACTCTCTCTGCTTTGCACTCTCTCCCAATGAGGCATGGTGGAGAACCGCTGGAGGGGGAGAAGCAGGCTCCTGGAAGAGCATAAACTCTACCCAGCCCTTGTCTTGGAATCACCCCTTGAACCTCAGCAGGTTTCTCAGCAGAGGTGGATTTTGCTCCAACACACGTGGGGCAGGGGATTTTATTATGCAACTCTGTGGCACCATCTGGGAGCAGAAGGCAGAACACCAGCAACTGCGTGCTTGGTACGGACACTTCATCTCCAAGCTCAGAGCCGATCCCAGAGAGTTACTGGTTGAAACGAGACCTGGGTTAGTGACAGGCAGGGACCCAGTCATGACACCATATGATGCAGATTCCCTCATCTCCTCTGGGGGGGGTGGGGAGCTCTCCCTGAGGGCCTAAATGCTCCAAGCCACCCAGTTACTGTTCTCCCCATTCTGCAGATGGAGTTTTGGGTTTGTATCCTGCCTGGCCCCTCACCCCTCACGGATCTTTACTGCACAAATGGGCTAGAACGATGCCACAGTCTTGGAGCTCTTGCTCAGCAATGGGCATTTGGCTTAGACAAAATGGAAGGATCTCTAAGCAGAGTTCGGACATTTCAAGAACCCCCATTTAGAAATTCCAAGCTTTGCTTTTCTGGAGACCCCCCCACCCCCTTCAAGCCTGGCAACTGATGGCCCCCACCCTGCCACACCCCAGAATAGCTGCAGCCAATCTCACTCACAAACAGCACTCAACTCAATCCTTCTCAGCATCCCTGAGCCAAGTGCCTTGACTGCCACAGACATTAATGGGAGCCGAGGGCACTTAGCATCATGACGGACCTGGCCCTGCCCTAGCTTGGGTCTTTTCTATCTATTTCCCCCTCCTGATTTTTGGGGGGCTGCCCCCCCCAGTGACTTCCCATCCCTGCAACTTCACCCACTGCAGAAGCGACACACACAATGGAAGGGCATGTCAATGCAGCTTCCCCCACTTCCCAAAAACCACCACCTCTACACCCTCCCCCGCACTGGACTGTCTCTAGGCCCAAATGGGGCAGACACTGCCCAAATTCCTGGTCTCTCTGACATCCCTGCCCGGGTCAAGCATAGGGAGGCGCAGCTGCGAGGGGATGGAGGCCAAGCCACCCCCTTCACTCCCCTTCCCCCAGGTCTGTTTGTGCTCACGCTGAAGGGGGGCAGGGACAATCTCCACATTACTCTGGTACATATAGGAGCTGGTGCTGAGGAGGTTGCCATGGCGACAGCTCCGCTGTGGAGAGATGGTTGCCAACAGTAGCAGCATCCCCAAAGCTACCAGCCAACTCTTCCCCCTGTGCCTCTTACTTCCACAGACCTTTGCGCTTCAACCAAAAAACACAAGATTAAATCATTCTCTTTGGAGCAAGAAGAGGGGTGGGGAAATCATGGCTAGTGGTCCCAACTGGGAGGTCAAAGCAAAATCAGGTTCCCTCTACATCCCTCACCGGTGCTTGTCCCCTGAGACTTATCATAGAATATCAGGGTTGGAAGGGACCTCAGGAGGTCATCTAGTCCAACCCCCTGCTCAAAGCAGGACCAATCCCCAATTTTTGCCCCAGATCCCAAATGGCCCCCTCAAGGATTGAACTCACAACCCTGGGTTTAGCAGGCTAATCCTCAATCCACTGAGCTATCCCTCCCCCCCCGCCCCCGAAGTAGAGCATCTGGCTTTCGAGATCTTTGGGTCCCTCATGTAAAGCGGTCTGCACCTTTCGCTTCAGGGCTACCTGCCCCCATATTTTAAAGGGGTGGATCCTTTGATCCTGATGAATGAGATCAAATGCTGCAATGCTTGATCTCAGCCACTCCATGGCCAGCACCAGCAGTGTCAGAGGGGACAAAAGTCCATGCCAAGGGGAAGCTCCCTGTGTCCCCCTCCCCACCCCACTCTTATGCCAAGACTCAGCCTGAGAAGTTCAAAGCAGGAAAATGTGCGAGTCCCTGCTGCATGCTCACAGACCCGTCTTCCTAAAGACCTGCATAACAACCTCAGAGTCCAGCTTCATTTCACTGGGTGGGGGGGGTCACAGCCACTGCCTTGGGGAGTGCATCTGTTCTCCAGAAAGCTTAACGAGCCTGCAGACCTGGGTCTGGGAAATCTAACAGGGTCACGTGTGCTAAACAGGACTGGCCTGGGCCAGTACCACTTGGATGGGAGATCTCCCAGGAACAGCAGAGTGCAGGACGTGCTGTTGAGGATTCTTCTGAGCCAAAACTGGTCACATTCCCAGTAGCAGCACCAAGCTGGGATGAGATGCCACCTTTCACATGCTGTTTGCAAGACAAAGTCCCAATTCCTTGTTACTATTAAGGACTGTATGCTTCTTGGGGTGGAAAGATCAATGTTAAACTCATGCCCTGGCTGAAACCGGACTTGGGTCAATTCCTTTCTTCCCACTTCAGTTCTCTCTGCAGTGCTAATTGAGAGCAGTGGCCAGAGCATAAGTCTGGGAGCCAGGAACACCTCAGTGCTAGTTCCAGCCATGCTGCCTTGAGCAAGTCACGTCACCTCTCCATGCCTCCCGAGTCCCCCATCTGCAAAATTGGAAGACGCTTACCTGTCTCAGTTTTCCTTTTAAACTATGGTGCAATTATGCCCTTTCACAATAGCTATGCTCCACCCCAGAAGTGGCTGTATTTCAGCCGCCAAGTGACAGGATCCCAAGCTACAGCCAGTAAATCAGTTTACGCCTGCAGAGTGCTGTGGGCTGAAAGATGTGGTGTGAGTATTTGCTAGATACAGGAAGCCAAAGCACAAGAGTGATTCTCTTGGACTCACATGGTGCATGGAAATTCTCCATTCTCTGTGTTTTCCATCTTGCTGCAGAGATTTATTATTCTGAACGTCAGAGAAAGGCCTTAGATACAGCTGTTCTGTCGTCCCCCCCCCGGTCCCTCTGATTGAGGGGCTCAGATGGTCTCCTAGAGTCCCCCTTCCTTCCGTTTAGTGGAACCGTGTCCCTCTGCAGATCACCACAAGTTCCGGATTGATTCTAGGCACAGGCAGCTCTGCTACTGAGAGAATTAACCCTCTTGCTCCTAAAGCAGTCAGGGTTTTCCTGGCGCAAGAGTCATTGCTATGAACAAAGGCAGAAGAATTGCTGGGCAGGTGGGTTCAAAGTAAGGGAGATGGCTGGGCTTGAGGGATTCCCTCCAGCGTGCAGAGACAGGAAGGACGATCCTTCCCAGTAGATGCACAGCGAGGTTCCCATGTCGGCTGGAGTGGGGCACACTTTGCATAAGAACAGTGAGACCTGTTTGAGGAATGCCACAGGGTACAGGTGGTATTTGTGTGGTCACTATTCAGCAGGAGTGGAGCCAGCACCCTGGGAGCAGCAGGAAGAGGTGACAGGAGATTGCAGCATGTGATGAGCCCCGTGGGTTTGGGCAGGCAGACATTTCATGTGTAGGTCTGTCAGGAGTGTAACACACCTGTGTATGTAATATATCTAGCCAGGTTACACACACACAAAGAATGCATATATTCAAGTTGTGCACTCATATCCATTGTGTGCACAGAGGGGAGTGTACAAGGGCTGTGTGTGGGTGTACACACACAAGATGGGAATGTGTAGAGAAGGGACACTAAAGCCACATTTCTGAGGCTGCCATTTGATGCAATCTAGTTCACGCTTCATGAGTAATTTTAAGAGCCAGGGAATAAAGAGCCATCCCAGGCTGGGATAATTCCATTTTGTCCAGGGAAGGGGAGTGAACCCTAGAGGCAGGAAATTACATCTTGATCACTGGAACAAGGGATTACGTGGAGACATTCATGGTTGCCTGTGGGACTGTGCAGGATGAAAGGAGCTGTAGAATTTATCATCGTGTCCCCACGCAAGCTGCTGCACAAACAGTTAAAAAAACCATAGCAACAGACTGATGCAAGACATTGTTTATGTGCAGTGTACGTTCCATTGTGGGGACAGTCTGCCTGGTGCGTGTGCACACATCGGCACCATGCGTGCCTAGACACACACATTACACCGTGTGCAATCCAAAGATGCAGGCACATGGTTGAGTTTGGAAAGGGCTCCTCCATTCCATGGGCTGGAGCGTGTGTTACATTGTTCATTCTCCCTCATGCAATGGCACTTTCTGAGGGTTCTCCGAGATAAGGAGAACCCAGCCCACATGCCTCCAGAGTTCGGATTGGTGAAAAGATAACAGGACCTCGAAACAAATCTCCCTATGACCAGCTGCCTGTGTGCTCCTCACAGTACCTGCTGCAGGCAGTGAGTAATAGGAAAAAAACCCAACCAAAAAAAAAAACCATGGCAAGCACCCTGGTGGGTTGAAACCCTGGTGAGCTGGCTTGTTGTTGTGACCAAACATGGGGCTCTGGATTGCAGAGACTGTTTTTTTGGAGACACTGGCTTCCAGAATAGCAATGCCACCACTTACACGGGCCAGTTACAATACCTCTTACTGAGATTCCCCTCCCAAACCAGGGCTTTCCCAGGGCAATGACAAGATGGCTGCTTTTATGGTTGGGGGAGAGAATAAAAAGCTTTGGTACATAGAGGAACTAACTAGCACTAGTGTATGTGCAGGAATGACCCCCTTACTGCCCCCCCCATACAATAAAGCATAAATTAAAACCACCCTTACAATACCTCCCCCCAGCCCACCTCCCCCACATACACTCATAAAATCACGCTGCTGGGATCTGCAGCACGACACTGTCCTAGTGGGAGACAAACAAAGGGATGGGGTAGAGAGGGGCATCTGTGCACGTGTCTCCCCAAAGCTCTTAAGGGTCTTTGACTGAGGTTGGGTTTGGAGGCTCCCCTGGGCTTATTTGCAGAACAGCCCCCTCCTGAGAGCCAGCCCATACCCCACCTCCATTTCCCAAAGGAAGGGCTCCCCACACCTGCCAGCCACGCTGGGATTTTAGATCGGGCGCTGCACGCACTAAACCCGCTGCCAGGGCAGTGGGAAACTTTGCAGAAGGAGCAGCAAGAGTTCTGGGTTGATGCCAGCCTGGGGCAAGCTCAGAGATGGAGCCTATAGGGCACATGAGCCAAGGACCCAAACACGCCCCCCACCCCCTTTGCAATAGATGCTACCAGTACAGCACCTGGCCGGGACCAGCTCCTGCGGTGCCCCAGACACAGCTCGCTCAGCGAGGGGCTCTGAGCCAGAAGAGGGGGGCGAGCAGAGCAGGCCACATGACAGGGCCAGCTGGCCAAACAGACCCACTGCTCCCCCCCGCCACTTGACAACACATCGTGTGATCATCAGCTATTGCTAAACCTCCATTTTATTTCCAGCAAACCCCCTTTTGTCCCCCAGCCCCACAGGGGCTAGAGGAGCCCCTGGGGCATGTCTCACCCTCCCAGGTGCCTCTTACCTTGCAGGTGGGCTGGGATGCAGGGGAAGCGGCCGCCGTCCCTCTGGGCCAGCGAGGTATCAGCCCCAGGTGCGGTGTCTCAGGAGAGGGGGGGACGCCTCCTGCCCATGCACCCAAGAGAGCCCCAGCTTTCCCCCACCTGATCTGCCCGCGGGCTGCGGCTCCCTCTCTCTTGTATCCGCGTGTGCCCCGCCCCGCTCGGCAGGGAGGCGCCGGATTGGTTCCGCCGGCAGGCTGATTGGGAGAGGAGGGTGTCAGTCAGCAGAGCCTGCTACAGGTGGGGCTGGGAACACGCTGCCGGGCTGCCTGTCCGCTGGGCTGAATCGTGCCCGCTTTGCTCGGGGGCGCGGGGAGTTTGCTCCCGGGTTAACAGGGCGTGGCCTGTGCTCTGTCTTCTCCCGGATAAGGGCCTGGTGGGACTGGGAGAGATGCAGGATATTATAGGGAGACAAAGGGGGGCGGGGGGGATACCTTTCATTAGACCAACTTCTGGGGGGAGAGAGGCGAGCTTTCGAGCCCACCCCGGGCTCTTCTGCAGCTGGTTCCTGCCAGCGACACCACACCTGGGGGCTGTTCCCTTCCCCTGCCCCCCGCCCCGCCCCACTGCAGCATCCCATGCCACCCAGGGCTGCCCCAAAGCGCTGCCCTGCTGCAGGGGGGGAGCAGGCATCTGCCCTGGCTCTGCCAAAAGCAGCCCCCGGGGGGGCGCCGACATGCTGTCCGTTCTGCTCGCCTTGGTGCTCTCCTGGCCTTGGTGAGTCACGGCGCGTCCCTCACCTCGGCCTGCAGTCCAGGTACCTGGCAGTAAATAATCCAAGGAGGGGCTGACACGGAGCCCACCTGTGGCCCTACTTACAGGCAGCTCCTTATATCAAGTCACAGACCCTTGCTAGCAAGATAGATGGCTGAACTTCATTGATCATTCCTGTGTCTGTGCCCAAAGGCCTGTCCCCTCATGCACTGGATTCAGCATAAAGTCTGCGATGGAGTCTCAGGGGTGTTGCCCCAGAGTCCTGGCCAGGGGTCTAGTGGGGAATGTGTAACAATAAACATAACTCCTGCTCATTTGCTGTCGCAGCCTTCATCCTCCCTTCCTCTAGTGCAGAGCCGGCACTCAGCATAAGAAGACTAAGGCAATGTCTACCCTTGCATTTTTGTCAGTAAAACTTTTGTCGTTCGGGGTGTGAAAAAACACACACACCCTGCCGACCGACACAAGCGTCACCGACAGAAACGCTGGTGTGGACAGCACTATGTCAAGTACATAAAAGGTTGTTACAAGGAGGAGGGAGAGAAATTGTTCTTCTTAACCTCTGAAGATGGGACAAGAAGCAATGGGCTTAAATTGCAGCAAGGGTGGTTTAGGTTGGACATTAGGAAAAACTTCCTCCCTGCCAGAGTGGTTAAGCACTGGAATAAATTGCCTAGGGAGGTGGTGGAATCTCCATCATGGGGGATTTTTAAGAGCAGGCTGGACACACACCTGTCAGGGATAGTCTAGATAATATTTAGTCCTGCCTTGAGTGCAGGGGACTGGACTAGATGACCTCTCAAGGTCTCTTCCAGGAGACACTCTCCCAGTGACATAGCTTCTGCTGCTCACTGGGGGTGGTTTAATTATGCCAACCGGAGAGTTCTCTCCCGTCGGCATAGAGCGGCTACACGGGAGCCCTTACAGCGGCGCAGCTGAAGGTCTGTAGTGTAGGCATAGCCTAAGCAATTGCGTAGGCCCCTGAGCAGCTCAAGGGGCCCCCCATCTGCTTTTTAATCTAAGAACTTGCCTGTTTTAATACTCGGGGGGTGGGGTGGAAAAAGTATTCCTGCTTAGGGCCCCCAGTGGGCTAGGACCAGCTCTGCCCTACTCTGTCCTTGAGTGAGTTAGGGCTAATTTAGTGTGTGATCCTGACCTGCACCGAGCACCCTGGAGGTCAGAGAGAGTTGTGGGTGCTCAGCCCCTACAAATCATGTTCTTGGAGCTTGTTCAGATCTGGGGCCTGTCATATTCCACTGATCTGTAAAGCGTCCTGCCCACCCATAAAGCTGGGTTGATGATAATAAATACAGCATCCTTTGGATACAGAGAGATGGATTCTGAGCCACCCTGACATCTCACAGAACAAGGAGGGGCCGTGCAGGGAAATCCGCACTCTCCCAGGGGAGTGAGGTTTAGATAAGATCATTGGCACTTGTGCCAGGCTGTGCCAGGGACCCCCTCAGCCTGGGGTATGATGGAGACAGCACCGGCAGCAGAAGGAAAGTCTGGGCGTATGAATTATTTGTTCTCAGCCACCAGGGAAGTCAGTCACGTTACAGTCTCCTCTTCCCAGGCCCCTTAAAGCACTACTGGGTAGAAGGCCGGGATTCCAGTTTTGAAGGCGACTGCTCCGTGCTAGGACATATGCTAACCGTGGCATCTCGCTGCAGCCAGCCCAGCCCCCCGTTCAGCTGCGGTGGGAATTTCCGCCTGGTGGGGGCTGGTCTTTAACACGTGAAGGTGGATTGGTCAAGATCTCCTTGGTTCGAGCCCAGAGCTCTGCCCTGCCCAGGAGGTGCCATGCTGGGTCTAGGAGCTCAAGATCCAAAGTGATGAGCAGGGCGGGGAGTGAGGGGGAAGCCACCCCAAGCTGAAATGCTGCTGCCAGGAGGGGAGGCTAAGAGGGCAGTGGGTAGCTCAGCATTTCCTTAGCAGGGGGAGGATTGTGCCCAGGTCTTGATGGTCACACCGGTTCTCCACAACATGCCCTGCCCCTTTCATGCCCTGGCGAGAGAGGAGCTTTTGTGGGGAAGAGCAGGTCTGCCGATAAAAAAGCCAGAGAGAGACCAACTGATTTCAGAAACAAAGGCAAATGGTTTCCATGGCGACTGCCAGCAACAGGAGGATGTGTCTCCGGGTGTCCTTACTTCTCAGATGCTGCTGTGTGTCCCCAGGGCTGCCGAGCCCATATCTAACAGGGCCCTGCTGCAGTGGCCATGGGGCAGCGGCTCCACCTGTCAGGGAGAGGAAAGGCTCCAGCCAGCTGGGTTTGGTGGCCCCACCCCGTGGAGATCATTCCTGTCACGTGGAAATGTGCCCTCCACAAGTAGGGTACAAAACAATGGGACAGCTGACAGGGTGCATTGAGCTCCCCCTTGCAGATCTCCCAGGACAGCTACTTCACAAAAGGGACGAGCCGGGGAAAACCTGGACAGGCGGCAACCCTGCCCACAAGACACGACACGGAGAGAGGAGACCGCTACAGGCCTCTGGCTGGAGACGGCAGCGGGGAGGATCCATCGTGGGGGGCGGCTTCTTCCCCCAGAAATGAGGCAGATGGTGTCTCGTACGAGGGACTAGAGATGGACTGAGGGGTTGAAAAAAACAGGGGAGCCGGCTGGCATTGTTCGGTGCTCCTGAGAGATGAAGATGCCCTCATTGCTCAGATGGGGCACAAGGCTAGGTTTGTGTCGAATAAAGCTCACTGCCATCTGGAGAAATAGGGGATATGCCCACTGCACTGGACAAATGGGGTCCTAGGACTCTGGAGGGCTAAGTCCCAGTGTCGCAGGGGTCTCTGCATTATAAGGAGTTGAGGGTGTGGCCCATGCTTTGAGCAGTTTCCTGGGCGTGTACAGAGCTGAGTTGACGTGGGCCATGGTCTAGGAGGATGGCGGGGTCGGGGGGCACTAAACTTCCCAGACAGAGCTCTTCATCTAAGAAGCCAAGATCATAGCAAGCATGGCCAGCAAGCACGGTCAGCGTGGCTGAGCTGAGGTCAGCGTATGTGATGCAACACAACTTTATTTTGTGCATTTTTCCTACTGTGTCCCACACTGCTTTGCGGCATGAGCTCACACAAGGTACCAGATGGGTACCGCTTTCTCCTGGGATGTTGCTCGGTCTCCCACACTGGTCACCAGCCCTGCTCTGAAGGGGCCTTCCCTTCAGAAAAGGGTTTAAAGTACTTATGTCTTTAATGTGTTCGGCCTCCCAGCACCCTTGTGAGGCAGAGCAGTGCTGTTATCCCCATGTACAGAGGGGAAACTGAGGCACAGAGCAACTAAGTAACTTGCCCAAGATCACACAGGAAGGCTGTGGCAGACCAGAGAATTGAACACAGGTCTCCAGCTAGTGCCCTAATCACTGCGCCATCCTGAAGATGGCAGGGAGAGACTTTTTGTGTGAAATCGTCCCACTGAAACAGGTAGCTTACTTTAGCAATCAGCCCTGAACGCCCCTATTGCAAAGCTGGAGAACTCCCTCACCCCCTCTAGGGAACAGCCCCTGCCAGAGGCTTGGGACATTGCACTGGTTAATGAGGTGGAATGCTTGGCGGCTTTGAAATGCCTTCTGTTTAAACACCTTTAGAGTTCAGACTAGTCACTGCTGATGCAAAGAGGTGACACTTCTGGGGAAGGAGGCCCATTAACCCCAGCCTTTCCCTGTCCAGTTCATTGGGGTATTTAAGAAATGAAGCTGCAGCACCCCCACACCCCTAGTTCCCGTGCCCACGACGAAGCATCTACAGATGCAGTGTCTAGATTGCACCCAGCCAAGGAAGTAAATGGTTTACAAAGGAGGATACAGATCCTGAAAGCAATTTATCCTGAGCCTGGACAGGAATCCATCCATCATCCCAGCTGTCCCACACAGGGCTGGAAAACCAGAAAGCAAAACCCAACAGCAAAAGATCTGTTTTCTCTTCCAGAAACACATCACGCAAGAACTGCTGTCTAGCCTGAAATCAGTGTCCCTGGTGGTTAGGGGTTCATCTCCTCCCCCACAACTGCTAGCTAGGGGCTCAACTCCCCCCATAGCCTGCTGGTTAGGGGCTCACCTCCCCAGCATCCCCCTATCCAGCAGCTAGGGACTCATCTATTCTGGGACCCTCCCCCATCACCACCTACGGATTCACATCTCCCCAGGATTTCGCCTCTGCCCTCTAAAAGCTCACGTTCCACAGGATCACCCCACCAGCTAGAGGCTTACACCTTAAAGGAATCCAGATCTTCATCCCTTCAGCATGGTGCATGCTGTCCACATTGTCTCACTAGGGAATCTCCCTTGAGGCCAGGGGAGAGTTCAGGCTCCAGGTTTGGGGGGAGGGGTTCTACCCAAAGCCCCCTCCCCCTGCTCTAAACAGCTGCACCCTCTTTCCTGGCAGAGGGGAGAAAGGTCAGAATCCATGCTCTGGCTTGGGTCTCCCCCTGCCATTCCCCCCGCCCCCAGCACAGCTGAGCCCTCCCACTGCGAGCGCTCCCCAAAGGAGAGGAAAACTATGCCCCCCTCTCCCCCCAGCAGCGATTCCTCTTCCATTTACAGCCCACTTAAAAAGAGAAGTGGCGTCAATTAAAAAGACAGCACGCTTTTTTCCTCTCCCTCGAAGGATTCTTCAAGGGCCTGAAAAATTAATGAGAGATTAATTGAAACCGTGTAACGGCTGATCCCTGGGGAGACCGGTACCCCACTCCCACCAACAGCAAGGCCAGGATCCTCCTCCGACAACTCTGGCAATTAGCAGCACAGCCTGGGCCGGCACCGGGGACTTCATGCGTCTGCGGGGGCGGCCACTTGGGCATCAGAACCACCTCCCACGAGAGGGGAATGGGAGCGTCCCAAAGAAAGACCCGCCGTCGCGCAGAGCCCGCTTCCTTCCATCCCTCCCGCGCATGTCGAGCAGAGATTCGTAGATTTTAAGGCCAGAAGGGACCATCGGGATCATCTAGTCTGACCTCCTGTATGGTACAGGTCAGAGAACGTCCCCAAAACAATTCCTAGAGAAGAGCTTTCAGAGAAACCTCCGATCTTGATTTAAAAACTACCAGTAACGGAGAATCCACCACGACCCTGGGGAAGTTGTTCCAATAGTTCATTACCCTCCCTGTTAAAAATGTACACCTTATTTCCAGTCTGAATTTATCTAGCTTGATCTTCCAGCCATTGGATCCCGTTATACCTTCCTCTGCTAGATCGAAGAGCCCATTGTCAAATATTTGTTCCCCATGTAGATAATTACAGACTGTGATCAAATGACCCCTGAACTTTCTCTTTGTTAAGGCTAACTGGATTGAGCTCCTTGAATCTACCCCTGCAACGCACATATTCTTATCCTTTAGTCATTTTCCTGGCTCTTCTCTGAACCCTCTGCAGTTTATCAACATCCTTCTTGAATTGTATTCCAGCAATGGTTGTATCAGCACCAAAACCAGGGGTAAAATAACCTCTCTACTCCTGCTCGAGATTCCCCTGGCTACACACCCAAAGAGCATGAACCAAGCAGAGTGAGGCCTCAGCCTAGTTATTTAGGGTTATGGGCAACTATCTAGCTTAGTACTTGTGTGGCCCCCATATCTGAGCACCTCAGAGCCCCCCTGTGAGGCAGGGCTAGGCTATTACCCCAGCTGGGAAACTGAGGCACAGAGTGGCTAAGGCCCAGATCCTCAATGGAAGTTAGGAGCCTAAGCACGTTTATGGATCTGAGCCTAAGTGACTTGACCAAGGTGTGGCAAAGCTGGGAATTGAACATCTGCCATGCAAGTTACAGGTGAGCATCCTAACCCCTGGGCCAGCCTTCTGCTCCTAAATAACTGCTGGCAATTCTTGTGCCTGGCCAGTAATGCTCTTGGCAGGAATGTGTCCTGCTGCGTGCTGAGCATATTAGAAGCATCTGGGCCATATTTTGGTGGCTAGGTAGCAGCTGAGCACTTCTGAAAATCTGGTCCCTTGTGGGCAGAGGGGCCTGGACTTCAGCACTGGGCTAGTTCCTTGCTGAGCTGGAAGTGGGTGGATTTCGGGATAGGATCTATTGCCCCCTGCTCCATATTTATTTACATGCCGCACACTTCTGAACAGGCAGCAAAGCAAAGCCTCATGCCTGGAGCCAGCCTGCCACCCTCAGCAGGCTAGAACGCAACTCAGCCCCCAGCCAGGCTGCTTGGGTACTTGCCTCCGGACACTGGGCCAGCTTTGAAATCAATGGGAGTCAGGTGCCTAACTTGCTCAGATGCTTTTGACCATCCCACTAGGTGCCTAGGTACCTTTAGAAATCTGGCCCTGTGTATTTAGATTAAGGATCAGGGCTTAAATCCTACGGTGCAGGATGCTAATGTGCTGGACAATCACTCAGAATCACCCAGTCAGATGACCTCGGTGTTAATCAGAACCAGCTCTGGGCTGCTGTGGATACATCTTGGATATGCCTTGTTGGATCAATGAATTACACTGTCTCCAAACACCCTATGCTTCCTGAACAGCTCTAGGGCAGTTAGTTATCTGTCAGGATCTTAATTAAAGCTTAATCTGTAAACCCCTTTCTGGTCCAAATCAGAGGATTCCGCATAGAATCATCTTCCCTCATCACTCAAGCTCTTCTCCTTAAATCTTTCCTTCCTCTTTCTCTTCTCCGTTTTCACTTCCTTGTCCACTTTCTCCCCATTTCCCCACTTCTACACTGATATTTCTCCTTTGCATCCTAGCAATTGACATTCCCTCAGTCAGTGCAGCTCCAGATCTATGGATAACGTGAAAGCCACCCAGCAAGACAGTGAGCCTACAGCTTGATAGTGCCCCGAGGCTGTCACCTCCAGGGAGCGACACCAGCTGCTCTGGGTGACTGTACTGGGATAACTAGGCTTTAATGATATTCCTAAAATCTCCCACCACCCGCCCAATCAATGCAGGAAGGAAATTAACGCTCAGAAGAACCCAAGCCCCGCCCAAAAATCCAACATACACAGGATGGAAATATCTCTGGTTTTGCATTCTTTAGAGAGAACAAAAGCCCATGTGTTAAAGGGGTGACTTCCAGCTCCCAAGGGTGCTAGATGTTTTGCAGGAACCACACCATCCTCGAAAGGGTAGGCGATTTCCTCAGGGTAGCCAGTGTGCAAGAAAATCAGAGAGTAAGCAAATGATGAATTTAATTGGACGACAATTTGCTTGTTACCCTGCAGTCCTTCAAGTGAGATCCAAAGGAGGTAGCATGACTAGTGGTTAGTGCATAGGTGTGGACATCGGTCTTTCTAGGCTCTCTCTGCTACCTGCGAGGTAGAACAAATCACCCGGTGCCTCAGTTTCCCCACCTGTAAAATGAGGCAGGGGCATTGTGAGGGTTAATGCATTGGCGTTTGGAAAATGCTGTGAGCTCCTCAGCTGGAGAGCACCATAGAAAAGTGAGGTCTGGTTATGTTCAGTGCACTGAGACCTCGCCCTTTCCACTACACCCCCTTTCCCATTCTCTTGGCTTCTCCTCTTCTACCCAAGCAGAGCCTCCTTCCTCCAAACTTAACCCCCACTAAAGCTGCAGGCTCAGTTCTTTACCTGCATCTCTAAAGTGACCTGTTCAGTCCTTCCCCAGCAGGCTTGGTCAGGGATCCAAGAGCAGAGAAAAGACAGCAGGCCCTTCCCGCCACTACCCAAAAGGAGCGTTTTGACCACGGCTTTTGCATCCCAGGAAGTGCTGCGTCTTCCGAGTGCTCAGATCCTACCAGGGCTGTGACCCCTCTCACTGCCTGTACACCAGCCCCTGGGAAGAGGGGGATTAAGGTGATATGGAGCCCACCCACTCTAGCCCAGGTGTGGCTCAAATAAAGGTCATTCCCACCTGCTGGCTCTTTGGCAGCGTATGTGAGAAGCTCCGTCCAGTGTCTGCCTAGCAAAACTCATTGCAGCGGGCACGGACCCCTCATCTGTGTGTACTGCAGTAATGCGGCATGGAACCGGCTGAACAAAACATTTGTTCAACCCAAAGTGAGAGATTTCATTTTGGTTTTGAGGGCGGTGGGTTTTTTTAAAACTTTAAAAAAAGAGCAAAACTGAGTGAAAATTCAAACCAAAACGTCATTTTTGAGTCCAAACGTTTCATTTGGAAAAAATATTGAAACAAATCATTTGGTTTGTGTGGGACTTTTTTGTTTTGTTTTTGACAGAAAACAAATTGGGGAAATCCAGTGCTCGTTTGTGAACTGTTTCGCACAACCCTACTCTGCTAGTGTAAACACAGGTTATACCAGCAAAAAAAGTGATTTTGTGGGTATAGTTTATACCGGATTCAGTGAGCAAAATAAGCAAAAGCAGAAAAAGCACTTTCATGTCAGCAAAAGTGCATCTATTGTAGGGATTTTGCCAGTATAGACATATTGTAAAAAGACCACACCCCTAACCAACATTGCTACACCAGCAAAAGTTTGTAGTGTAGACCTGGTCTTAGTAATACTGACAAATTGATTATATTAATAAACAGAGGTATAAAACTCCTTCAGTTTGAATTTTTCTAAAAAAATCATGGAAATATTTCTAGTTACCTGAGGGTTACTAATTAACAAGTTGTTAAATCTGTATTTTGAGCCAGAATACCCCTGTAGTGCCTTATATAGTAACAGAACCCAGAGGGAACTAAGGCCTGGTCTACACTAAAAGGTTAAGTCGACCCAGCTATGTAGCTCAGGGATGTGAAAAAGCCACACCCCTTGAGTTGTGATGTAGTTAAGCCAACCTAATCCTTGGTGTAGACAGCGGTAGGTTGATGGAAGAATTCTTCCCTCGACCTAGCGGCTGCCTCTCGGGGAGGTGGATTACCTACGCCGCAGAAGTGCCGGTGGTGGCTACATGCGGCAGCATTTCAAGTGTAAACAAGCCCAAAGATCTTCAGGTGACTAGCTTCTGACAGTGTGATGGTAGCTAGCACGTATTAGCTACCACGTTTTAAAAGTCGAGTATAGACACAGTACGCTGCCTTTACCATGTTAAACTGGTCAAATCACAGCCTAGAGGGGAGTCAGGGCTTTAACTTGACCAGTTTAGTAACTGTTAAAGGCACACTTCCTTGTCTAGATTATAATATGTTAGTTAGCACATGCTGACAACACACCTTAAATCCCAGTCTAGACACTGACAAAGGGTCTTGACGTTACAAGGTTGCACTTTTTCTATTTGGCTTTGTCTGGACTATGATTTAAAGGTGTGATGTTAGATTGGGTTAACTAGCTCAATCTAATTAGCATCTTATAGAATCATAGAATATTAGGTTTCAGAGTAACAGCCGTGTTAGTCTGTATTCGTAAAAAGAAAAGGAGTACTTGTGGCACCTTAGAGACTAACCAGTTTATTTGAGCATGAGCTTTCGTGAGCTACAGCTCACTTCATCGGATGCATAGCATATCGTGGAAACTGCAGAAGACAATGTCTTCTGCAGTTTCCACGATATGCTATGCATCCGATGAAGTGAGCTGTAGCTCAGGAAAGCTCATGCTCAAATAAACTGGTTAGTCTCTAAGGTGCCACAAGTACTCCTTTTCTTTTTATAGAATATTAGGGTTGGAAGGGACCTCAGGAGGTCATCTAGTCCAACCCCCTGCTCAAAGCAGGACCAATCCCCAATTTTTGCCCCCGATCCCTAAACGGCCCCCTCAAGGATTGAACTCACAGCCCTGGGTTTAGCAGGCCAATGCTCACACCACTGAGCTATCCCTCCTCCCAAAACTCTTCTAAAACTCTTTGCTGCAAAAAGTGTAGCTAAATAATAGCTAACGGCAGAAGCCAACTTCATGTGAAGCCCTAGTGGAGATAAGGCACTGTCGTTTTTACCTCCATGTAGCTGGCTGAGATCAACCCCAGGTGAGGGAGTATAGTGTAGACTTGGACTGGCGACATCAAGGTAAAAACTACCTGTGCCTTGTCTCCCCTGGGATTATACGTTGAGCTAGCTGTCGCCATGCAAAACCCACTCCTTTCCTGAAGTGAACGACATAGCCAAAAACTCGAATCAAGACAAAGCAATTGTATTTTAGCACCTGCTGCTAAACTGGTCAAAGGAAAGCTTAGAGGGCAGCCCTAGGCATTGTCTTGACCAGAATTTTAGAAAGCGTTGATTAGATTGAACTATCTAATTAAATCTCACCTCACATCTTTAAATCCTAGTCTAGACAAAGCCCCAGTGAATGCAGGACTTGAGAAAGATGCTGGCTATGAACAGAGAGCCTGATTGTCAAAGATGCTGAGTGTAGAGATTACAGAGACCCCAGAGACTGCTTGTCTGTTTTCCTTTCCTCATCTTTTCCCAGGGCCGTTCTGCTGGGTTTTTATTCGATCCCACCACTGACACCATGGAGAGATTAGAGACAGGACACTATGGTTGGGGTGAAAGTAAGACTTTGTTTTCTGTTTACACAGATCCTCACCACCTTGCTATATGCCCCCAGTGGCCACCCTGAATAGTGGCTGTAAATGTTGACAGCACCACCTTGAGCCGTCACACCTCCCATGGGGCAGAAGCTACGGATGCTCTGCACGAACAGCATGAAGAATGAAGGGCCTGATCCCTACATTACTCCAGTTTTACACCCACTGCAACTCTATTGATTTCTGGGGCGCTGAACTGCTTTAAAGCTGGAGTAATACAGTGGTGAATCTGGCCCTAATGTTTTTTACATGTCAGTTTTAATAATCTCTGATGCTCTTTGCAACTCAAAGGAATTATATGTATACGGGCCCAGGTCTTTCGCTGGTGCAAATGCGTTCAGCTTCAGGGGTGTCATTGGAGCTTAGTTCATTTACAGCAGGTGAGGATCGGGCCCACGATTTCTAATCCCTGTACGTGTCTGCAGCTGTGCAAACATCCTGTGAATTCCTCTTCCCCCCCCCACCCCCCACTGCAGACTGGTGTCTAACTTGTCTGTTTAGGACAGTCCAGCCATTTCCATAACAACCGATTCCTCAGACATGAAAGGCTGAATAGCTGCTAGCCAGGACTGGATCCCTGACAAGGTGAATGTAGAGATTTGTGTCAAAAAGGGGGTTTGAAAACAGGTGGGTCTCCTGAGTTTGAAAGGTAGCACATTGCGCAGTATGTCATAGCTAGGGATGTAATGCACTGTACATTGCCAGCAGGGGGCACAGTAGGGCATACATCTTTCATATTTAAATACTCAGAGGCACAGTTACTGCAGGAATGCCCATTGCATTTTTAATGTGAATTCACCACTAGTGAAAGGTGCTTGACTAAAGTGACCAGACTGAAAATGTGAAAAATTGGGATGGGGGTGGGGGATAATAGGAGCCTATATAAGAAAAAGACCCCAAAACCGGGACTGTCCCTATAAAATCGGGACATCTGGTCACCCTATGCTAGACTGACAGCCCTGGATAGTGAAGTCCTCCGTGTAGACACAGAACAAGCACAGCAGTGCAAAGTTCCCCCTTCACACTGGCCTTGTGCCTCTGTCCCGACCTGCCGGGACCACCCACTCCTCTCCAGGTCTGAGAGCTTCCATCAGAGTCCAGGTCCTGTTCTTCCCTGGGCTCTTTGCTGACAAAGGGGCCAACTGTGGTTCGAGATGTAGACCCTGATTTTCAGAAGTGCTGAGCGCCCACAGCTCAACCAGAAGTCAATGGGTGCCCACCCCCTCTGACGTCCAGGCTTCCAGTCACGGGCTCAGCAGCAGCTGTGGACCCAAGAGGCTGCAAAGAACAAGGAGCACGGAAGTTTTAAGGCACCGGCACTCGATCAGGTTGGAGGATACCGAGGCCCCAGCATCTGTGCAGCACAGGGAGGGGACCGCCCAAGTGCTTCAGGGCTGCGGTGTTTGGACAGCGCCAGGAGGTGTTATCCGTCGTCTGGGGGGCGCTGGCATCCCCGTGTCAGACAGCTTTGGGACAGCGGCGCTGGAGAAGCAGGAGCTGCCCCTCGGGGCAGCAGGGTCCGTGCAGCACTGGGGGCAGCAGCCCCACGGAGTCTGCAGCAGCAGAGTCCACGCCAGGCTAAAGTGGCCTAGTCCAAAAAGCCTCAGGACGGCAGGGCAAGAGCAGGCCCTAAGGAGCTCGCGACCACGGGCAGTCTCCAGGCAGCACCCATGCAGCCACAGCACTGCCTTGCAGCAGCGGGGAAGGCTCAGCAGCAGGATCGGGCCGTGTCTCAGAGCAGCTCCTGTACAGAATCAGCGCAGCCCCGCAGGCCATCTGGCTCGCTGTGGTGCTGGAGCATTCAGGGAAGCTGTGGAAAGTCGGGGTGGGGGGGACACAGAAGCCACCCAGAACTATCAGAACCTCGGGGCCTGAATTATGCAGAATCCCCTTCCAGACACACGCGGGGTTTGTCCCCAGTGCATCTTGGAGCAGGAGTGCTATCTCGTCCGCTGGGGGCCCGTTTCTCCAGCAGTCCAGGTGCTGCTGAACCTGGGACCTTAGTGTCTCTGAACGGGTTGTCCCCTTGAAGGATTCCCACATTAGCAGTCCATCCTTGCTCCCTTCTAGAAATGGTTTCCAAGGCAGATGAGACCTGTGGCCTCCTTGTATTCATATCTGCTCGTTTGTCCAAATGCGAAGGCTGCCGCTGTCCCTTGTGGCCACCTGCAGGGTTGCGGAGATCTCTGTCCTGCTGTTGCAGCGGAAGGGGATGGAGGGAGACAGCGCTGGCGGGGAAGGGTGTCACAGGCCACAGACAGATCAAGACTGAGGGGCCCTGCAGTAACTCAGAAGATCCTGCCCATCACTACTAGAAATCAGATCTCCAAGCAGAGCCCGAAGGTTGGCACAGCTTTCTCCCTTGGCATCTCCCCTGCACCCAGGATCTCTGCACCCAACGCACCCAGCACTTTAGGAATCTGGCTTTTATTTAGGCGCCCACATGGGAGCGGAGAGCCTTTGAAAATCTGGCTCTAAATGCAGCATCGGAGAGATGCCCAGCTCTGCCAAGCTCTTGTCAGCCCTGCAGCTGGACACAGCAAACCCAGTTCCTTTCTGAGAAGCAGAGGATGGAAACACACAGATGAAGAGCACCGAAGCCTATTTCCAGGCCTAAGGAGCCTGACCAAGGCTGCATATGGCACAATGTTCCTTATAGACCCATTCAGTGAATTCGCCGATTAGGGAGTGAGTCCAGCTGGGCTTGAACCTGGGGTCTGATTGCAAAACCTGTTAGCAGAATGGAACCTCGCCCCTCAGTGCTGCTGGACATGAGGAAATCGTTGTACAGGAAGCCCTGAGCAGGAAAGAAGCCAGAGAGAAGATCAGATTTACTGCACGGCACAGTGTTCCTGGCATCAGAGAGGCCTCTGCTCTCCTTGGGAGACTCAGTCATGGGAAAACTGAGGGAATGGAGAAAGGGTGGCAGAGAAGAGGCCATAAAGAGAGAGAGTGAGAGTCAGAATATAGGACCAGAAGGCAAAGGGATCAGGGACAGGTCGATGAGGCTGGGGAGCTGTGTGATTTCAAACAGCATACATATGCTCATGTTCATATCTATACATAGGTTGTGTGGGTACATGTGTGAACTCACATCTGGTATGGGCCATATGGATCTGGGGTGTGGGAACGAACAGATCCTGACAGTACAGATTCACGCAGGGCATGTGAGCAGCTCCCAGGGAGAACACCCTTTATCCCAGTCCCTGGGAGCCTGGCCTCATCCCACAGAACACTGGTTGGGGCTCATGCCCCTGTTCTGAGAATGATCCCCAGCGTCTGGAGTGCAATCGGGCCAGGAGAGGGTTAATAAGCCGTTGTAAAAGACCCACACAGTCTGTCTGCGGCAGGTATCAGAGGGGAGGAAGTCTGCTCCTGCTGGTAGAAGCTGAGCAGATGGGAACTGGGTCTTGTTGGGGGAGAGGGGGAGAAGTGGGGTGACTGGCCCCGAATTGGGGTGCGTGAAATGATCCAGAACCACGGCATGGCCTTTATGTGAGGCAAAGCAAAGAGAAGATGTGAGGAGAGTAAAAGACATAAACATTCATAGAGTCCTAGGGTGCGTCGACACGGTAGGGTGACCAGACGTCCCGTTTTTAAAGGGACAGTCCCATATTTAAGCCCTCCTTTTCTTAAAAATGGGCAAATTGTCCCATATTTTCTGTCTCCCCCCAAGTATTGGCGGGTCCTGCTGCTGGCCGGATCCCTGCTCGCCAGCTCCCTGCCCACCAGTGGTGGTGGTGGGGGTCCAGTGGCCAATGATGGAGGTGGGGGTGTAAGGCTGTTGGCGGGGCGAAGATACAGCACGCGGGACTGGCCCCTCCCCTGCTGGTCCGTCAGCGCAGCCCCCGCTGCGTGCTGGCACTGTCCCCCCCGTCCCGTGCAGTGGGTGGTCAGTGCAGGTAGGCACCAGGCAGCGACCGGTTACGCGTCACCTCTGCTGCCCACCCATCAGCCCTCTACATGCTCCCCCCTCACTGTCCGCTCCCTGCTTTGCCCCTTCACCCCCGACCTAGCCCCGCTGCTCCTCCATATGTGGGGAGAACCAGCCCCTGGTCAGAGCGCTCAGCCCACCAATAGCCTGGCTGTCAGGCTCCTTCCTTCCCGCACTGCCTCTGGCTGGGCCAGCGCCCCGGGGAAAGCCCAAGGCCCTCCGGCCCAGGGTGCCGAGCCCTGCGTGTGCCAAAGCCCCGCACAGCGCTGGCACGGGGAAGCTTCTCCGCCCCTCAGCGAAGTTCTGGAGTGGGAACCTGCAGGCTCCACAGCAGCCCCTGGGGCAGGGGCTTAGCACCCTCTTCACCCCCGCACCTCTGGGTCCTGCCCCCAGGGAGTGCGGGGCTGCTCCGTCCTCTAGGCACCATCCCCTGCTGAACCACCTCTCTGGCCAGGTTCGCTGAAGCCCCTGCAGCCAGGTTCCCTGGGCCCTGGTGCACAATGCATCCTCGGGGCTTAACCCCTTCCTGCCTGTGCTGTAGCCGGAGGCCAGCTGTGGCCAGCAGCAGCCCGGAGGTGCTAGCTGCCTTTCGACACGGTGTGGGCAGGAAGGCACAAGCTGCTTCCAGCCACACTGGAGGGTGGGGGGAAGAGATGAGCTCTGCAAAGACACAGGCCAGGTCATCCCTTCCCCCCTCCCCTGCGGCTGGAAGCAGCTCTCATCCCTTCCCTCCCACACGGGGCGAAAGGCTGCTGCTAGCCACACTCTGGTGTGAACCCTGGCAGAAATGTGACCCTGCGTGCCCTCCCTCCCCAAGCATTGCCTCAGGAAGACACAGCGCCAGATACCAGGAGAGCCGGGTCCGTCCCGGGGGCCCAGCTAGGCATGGAGGGCGGAGGGCACTGGGCACTGGGCAGGGAGGGTTAGGTCAGATGGTGTATGTGAGTGTGTGTGTGTGTGTCACCTCTCCCTGTGTGACCCCGAAAGCCTTAAAGATAAGAAGGTAAATAAAAAGAATCCAACTACACGGTATTTCTTTTTAACAGGGGCTCAGTCAACTTGATGTTAATTTGAACATTTGTACTGCATAGTTCTGATCGATTGCCGTTGAACTCACTTGAAGATGAGTAATTTTACCAGGTGCCCCGTATTCAGCATAGGGAAATATGGTCACCCTACTACACGGCAGGAAAAAAACCCTCCAGCAGCCAGTCTCGGAGCCCTGGTCAACTGACTCGGTGTATTCGTCTAGGCTCAGGCTGGAGCCTGGGCTCTGGAACCTGGCCAGGGGGTGGGTCTCAGAGCTGGGCCTCCAGCCCCAATATCTACACGATTATGGTTAGCCCCGTAGCGCAAGCCCCAGTCAGTCGATCCAGGCTCTGAGACACGCTGCTGCAGGTTTGGTTTTGCTGTGTAGACGTACCCCTCGAGTTTAAGGCCAGAAGGTCTAGTCTGACCTCCTGGTCAGCACAGACCATTCAACTTTGCGTTTGGCTACCATGCCCCTTCCAGCCAGGCCAGAGGCTGAAGACATCAAGAGATGGAGAAGCCCCCGCTCCCCTTGATGGTTTGTTCCAACGGTGAACCAACCTCACTGGTCCAAAATTTGGCCTTATTTCCCGTTTGACTTTGTCTGGCGTCAGCTTCCAGCCACTGGCTTGTGTTCTGCCCTTCTCCATTCTCTTAAGGAGCCCTTGAGGACCTGGTCTTCCCTTGCCACGGAAGGGCCCATACCCTGGAATCCAGCCACCTCGCCATGTTCTTTCTGGTAAACTAAACAGCTCAGAGCTCCTTCAATCTCTGTTCGCCAGAATTTTCTCCAACCCGACAACAATTTTTGTGATTCTTTTCTGCGCCCTCTTCAGCTTTTCAACGTCCTTCCTGAAACGTGGGGCCCAGAAGCGGACCCTGTTTTCCAGGAAAGGGCTCACAGCCCAATCTAGCAAGAATCTTCCGGGTCCTGGAGCCTCAGACGCAGCTGGAGCCATCTGTTCTCTGCAGCTTCGCTTTGCTGCAGCTTCCTCTTTTGCAAGGCCCAGGGGCCTTCCCTCAAACCCAGTTGGTCAGCCGGGAATCCATCATGGGGGCACTGAATCTCTGCCCCCTCTTAAAGGGGCCAGCCATCCCCTGACAACCCTGTCCTCGTCATCATTTACCCCTCCCCCAATTTTTGCGTCACCCGCAAATTTTATCAGCAGTGATTTCGTATGGACTTGAAGACCAAATGGTGACATGTTGAATAGCATTGGGCCTGCTTACTAGTCACACTCCCTGCAGGGCCCCATTCGAAACACCCTCATTCATTTCAACGACTTTTGGAGACCGGTCAGTTAGCCAGTTCTCAACCCATTCAGTGGGTGCTCTCTTGATATCGCGTAGTGCTAATTTTAACATCGGAATGTCATGTGGTACTAAGGCAAACACCTTACAATCGGCCATGTATATTGTATCTACGCAGTCACCTCTATCAGCCTAACTTGAATCTCATCAAGTCACGGGACTGGCCCGTCACTGGTACTGAGAGATCAGGGGCCTGAGCCAACTCCTCTGGGATCCAACACCCCACCTCCCAACTGTTCAGATCCAGCTCTGGATGTTGGGGATCAAGCCCTTTTATTCCTACACAACGTCCTTCACCCTGGTATCGGGGCACACACTTTGCCACAGGGTGTCCCCTTAATTCCTCGCATTGCTCAGCTCCATGGGGCAGATAAGTGGCTCTTTTTTTAAGAGCCACCTTCAAGGTTCAGCGGCTTGGCCAGGACCCAAGACTTGGCCACTCAGTGCTGGGCATTCAGCTCCCAGGGGAACCCGAATCAACCTCAAGATCACAACATCCTCCTTTGGTTTGGGGTTTGGTGCCTCAGGAAGCCAGAAATAGAAAGCCTGGTCTTTTCACTCACCGGGGAAAGATTTCACATTAATTGGATTCTATAAATAGCTCCCCGAGGCACTGAAAAAAAATACCATGAAATATTTAAACTCCAATTCTGACAAACACAAGTCATCACGCCATACGCACCCCTCTTGACAATTTGCTCCCTCTCATTACATCACCCTACCATCACGTAGCAGCTCTCATCCCGAAGGCTCTCATAGTACGTTTGGGGGGGATCACCTTTATCCACCATGGAAAGCAGCCACTTCTGAGGTGGAACAGGCCGCTCTTTAAGAGCACGCAGCAACAGCGGTCCAGGACAAGAAAGTAAGAAACGGGTGCCTCTGTTTTCAAATGCGTGTGAATTTAGCGCTGGTGAAAACAAGGAGCTAATAGCGTTGGCTGGTGCCAAACACAAATCAGGCAGGAACTGTGTAAGCTTTTGCCCCTCAATCCTGACCTGCAATCCTCTGCTGCTCCATTCCTCCGCCTCTGCCAAGCAAAGACTGGGTCCAGTCCTGTGACTAGCACAGTTCCCCTGGAGGGGTGTCCTTGAGGCTAAACACCTGTCCTTGGGGTGTGGGTGGGGGGAGTCAGGGAAAGCCCCTCTCTTGGCAAAGGCTCTGCAAGGTGCAGCATAACCTCACCTGATTCCAAGGAAGTCCTGGCCTCCTCGCAACTCCTCCTCTGAGCCGCTCTTTAGATCTCCTGTGTGCAGTTCCCTGGCCACAGGAAATCTGCTGTTTCGGCAGCTCCGCGGCCGTCTGGGCCTCCCCCGACCGGGGAGCTTGGAGGGGAGATGGGGAGGCTCCAGCCTGCCTTTCGGAAAGGATTGGGAGGACCTCGTCCGGCACCTGGGCGAGAGGGTCTCCGCTCGGCCCTGTCCCATCTCAGCCAAGGGATGGGATGGGGATAGGGACTGGAGCACTTCCTTATGTGCAGGTTGGCAACATGACTATTCCCACATCACATCAACAGGCTACTGGACCAATGAGCATTACCCCTCCATCACTGCCTGCACCAGCTGCTGCTTCGTTCTCTGGCTCTGTTGGTACCTCCACCTTCCCCTCAGGCCTGCAGCCCCTCCCTCGCCCCCCCTTCCTTTCCTCTCTCCCTCCGTTACAAGCCCGTCGGCCCTCTCTCTTCTTCCCTGCTTCCTCTGCCCCTTCTGCAGTCGCTCGCTCGGCCGGTTACTCCTCTGCAGCTTGTGTGTGCTGCAACTCGGGATGTGCTTAGAGGGCAGTCATTGTCACAGAAGGCAGAGAGCATCACCCTCCTGGGAAATTACCTGGGACAGTCCCAAGTGGGGCGGGGCAGTGACTCAGTAAAGAACGAATGCCCTGATGGAGGAACCGATTGCCTGCTCGGCCGCAAAACACACGCAAAACCATGCATGCACCTCTAAGCACGCACAATGCCGCCACACTCACACAACACCATGCCTACGCACACCCACCGTTGCAACCAGGCGCCCTCCCAAGTCCACAACCAATGCATGCACACGCCGGCACGCACCCTCACCCCTCCAAGGCACAGACTTCGGCGCATTCTCACACATCTACAACCAGAGCATTGCTATTTGGCACCTCAATCCGAAACCCCTCCGGCATGTCATGCATGCACTCAGGCGTGCGTCCAAGGTGTTCTTTGCAAACACAACAAACTCATGCTCCTCAGCTCCAGTGCACAGAGCCTCCTGGACACCTCTAGCTTCCCACCTGCCCCTCCCTCCAGGCTGGCTTTTTGACTGACTGTTTTGAGGGAATACAGCTGTCAGGAGCAAAATGGTTTCCCGAGAAGAAAATCAGCAGAGAAAGGGGGGCAGAGAGAGACTCAGCTGATGAAACAATGAGAATCTTGACTTCCCTGTGATCCAGAACACAGTGCAGCCAGGGAGACCACAGAGGCAGCTTCCTAACTGACCCTTAGGGGGCCAAACTCAAGGAGGGGGGAGGGTGCTATCCCGGGATAAAGCACAAGGGAGAAAATTCATACAGGGAAGAAAACTCCCAATCACTTCGGTGCATCAAAATGGGATTCTTGGAGGACATCTATGGGCTAGATTCTCTCGGGGTGTAGATCAGCACAGCTCCACTGAAGTGGATTTCCAGCAGCTGAGGAGCTGGTCCTGTTCCTCTCACGCAGGTAACCTACAGGGTCAGGTGGCTTGCGGAGAACCTATATGTGTGTGTATTACTAATTTGGGGAGGCTACTTTATCAGAACATTGATTTTTTTTTAAACTTGATGCCTGGGAAGTTTATTCCTGTTCATTGGTCTGTCCCCTGGATCAGGGTTGCCTTTTAAATGGTCTCGCCAGCTTCCCATCTGGTCCAGGCACTTTATTCCTTTAACGGGTCCTTTTTCCTCTTCCGAGTATTTGTTTAAGTGAGCAGCCCTGCACCTCCGTCCCAGAACAGAAGGCGAGTGGTGTGGCTTGGGTAGCTATCCCAGGATGAGGCCCGGGGTTAGACGGGAGTGCTGATACCTCAGCATGGGGTCGTTCTCCAGCAAATGCCCTGCCAGGATCTGACCTGATTTCCTTGGAGCCGGGTTCCTGATAGGCTGCATACATTGCACACAAACACGGCTTTTACACGGCTTCGCTCAGTGCAGTTATGACCATATATGGGAGAGAGCGAGTGAGAGACGAGCTGTTCGCAGCTGCAACACCAGAGGTGGGGGCGGTCCCTGGTGGACAGTTTTCTGTGTCACTGTGCAGATTTGCTATGCACAATCAGCTAGTTCACAAGGAAGAGGCAATCTCCTCCTCCTCCGTATGGAGGCCCAGGGTTAGCACCCTGCGTTAATCCCACCAAAGAGCCGCTTTGCATGAGATGGGGAGTTAACACAACACAATTAGCCATGAGGGGGGGACTCTGCAAAAACAGGTTTGTAAGTTGATTATTTGACCTACCTCCCCCTCTGGAGGGTGCAGACCCTTTGGGGCAGCTCTACAAGGAGAAAGTGCCAGGGAAGTCATTAGGGAAGGGTTACTCCCTGCACAATGGAATTCAGATCTCTGCCTTGGCAAACAGCAGTGGATTCTACATGCTGCTGCATCGAATAGCCCAAGGTATTTCATTAGAACACGTGCACAGACAAACACGGGAAGAAGGCGGCATTCAGCATGGTGCAGCTAGGAAAACTGCAACCGGGTCAATCAGATACAGCAACGATGAGAGCAGTGGAAACAGCCAACCCTTGATCTACTCCAAACAACGTTAATGGACCAAACGTGAATGTTCTTTCCTACTCCAAGCCCAGTGACATGGACCATCCACGGAACAGGACTGTGTCTGATTTGAGCAGGTGTCACGATGAGCCAGTCAGTCTCACAGGAAGCTAAAGAGGCTGAGATTGGAAGCAAGTTGTTCAATGTAGAAATGATGGGCCAAATTCACAATTGACGCAATAAGGATTTATTATTTATATTACACTACCATGCAGGGACCACAACTGAGATCGGGGCCCTACTGTGAACGGTGTCATGCAGACACATGGTGAGAGACAGTCCCTACCCCCAAAAGCTTACAAATCTTAATAGACAGGGCAAAGGGTCACAGGGAGGAGAAATGACTAGCCCAAGGGCAGGTTAGTGGCAAATCCAGGAATAGGACCCAGGTTGCGTGAATCATAATGCAGTGCCCTAACCATTGGACCACTCTGCAGGTAGGCTCAGTACCCCGGAGGTGAACTGGAGATGGAGTTTTGGAGCTAAGCAAGATACTGACAGTCAGGGAAGGTTGGTGCATTAAATAGTAGTAACACTACACTCTTTTACAACACCTTCCACTGGCCTCCACTCAAGATCAAGCACTGCTCGGGCCTGAACTCTCCAATGAGTCCCGGACCCAGCCGCTCTAACAAAATCGGATTGATGGCAGTGCGCATTGTGGGTTACTCCTTGGGCCCCCGCTTGGTCTGTGGGCTGTCCCTGGCAGAAAATGAACAAACCTTGTTCTAGTTCAGAAATCAATAGCACGGAGACCTCAAAGGGTACATCGACGCTGCCGAACAAACCCAAACCAAACCTGCGGCAACGAGCCTCAGAGCCCAGGTCGGCTGACTCAGGCTCACACTATGGGGCAAAAATTAGCTGTGAAGATGTTCCCACTCAGGCTCCGAAACCTGGCGGGGAGGCAGAGCTCAAGCTCCGGCCCAAGCGGGAACATCTAGCTGGCTATTTTCAGCCCAGTAGCGTGATCCCTGCAAGCCCGAGTCAGTCGATCCAGGCTCTGAGACTCACTGCTGTGGGTTTCTTTGCAGGGTAGATGTACCCTAAGACCTTCCAGTGGTTTTCATGCACATGTTCAAATGAAATACATACGACTATGGGATGCAGCACAATGCAGTAGGACCTGCTGCTGCTTGCTAAGGAAGAGACCTGAATTCTATTGTCCAAGGAGTAACCCTTCCCTAATGACTCTTCCCTGGCAGCCCTTTCCCCTGTAGAACAGCCCCGAAGGGTCAGCACTCTCCAGAGAGGATGAGAGTCATGTGATGAACCTTCAAGCTCGCAGAGTTCCCCTTCATGAATGATCATGTTCTGAGAACAACCCATCCTCCCCTACCCTAGGAGACATTGCCAGCTTCCTATTCTTAAGTCCACCATCGCCACCCTTATGGGAAAAAACCCTACTGGGAAATCAAGGCAACCTGCCCCCGGAAGTCACAGCTGGAGGGGTTGGATCTCTAGCCTTAAGGAGACACACCTAGTAATGGGTACAGCCCTGCTTCTCCCTCCATAACAGCTTGTGTCATTTTACAAAACCCGTTGGCGACACAACCAGCCTATAACGTACCCTCTGATAAAAGAACAGGAACTCTTTCCAGCATGAGCCAAGCGCAGGAAGTCATAATTCCATTAACCACCCTCCCATGTCCACCGGCCTGATGCTGATCCCTGGCACATCAGAGGCAAAACTCCCCTGAGGTCGGAGGGAGCTGGAACAGGTCCCATGGCTTTATAGCAAAGTGAAGCTCATCTAAACTTATTCTACTACTCTGTCTAGCACCTGAACCTCCATCTACCTGTTCATATGAACTGTATGGCTGCACAGATTTCCCCAGCTACACACTTATTACAGTACGTTGTGTAGTCACCTCCCAGTACACTTGTTCTTATCTGCACAGCCACATAGATCCCCAGCTACACCCATATTAATACTGTATAGTTATCTGCAACCCCAACAGCACCTGGTCTTATATTCTGGAAAGTCACCTAGATCCTCCAGCTACCCCCTTCTTGCAGTCTATTCTGCATCGCCACAATCACTCCTCCTTCTATTGTGCATAGGCACATATACATCACAAACGTCAACTCTCCATATCGTCTGTGCAGCTAAATATAGTGCTAGGATAGCCTCCTCTTCTGCGTAGTCAAATACCGTGAGCTGTACAGTCTCATATCCCCAGCAAGCCCTTTTCCGTCTATGTGGTATAGCAATGCAAAACGCCCACGCTCCTAACCACATCTACCCCTAATAACAGCCCTTTCTAGGCTCTGGGAAGCTGCACCCCAGTGCTCTCCAGAGCTGAGATCCTCCTGAAGCAATGCCCTGTGAGGAGCAACCCCTCTTCTTTGTCCCAGTCGTATGGGGCTCTCCCACTCCCCACACAGTGAAACCTAGTTCCGATGAGCAGCAATTGGTTTGGTGTCTCCCACCACCTAAGCCATGAAGGAGGGGCCTGTCCAGCGTGAGGTGAAGATATCCCTGTGATTGGCTGTCTCCATGGAAATACAAGGAGGTCTGAGCTCCCACTGGTGGGTGAATCTGTGAGTGACACACCGGCCAGCCCGTGTGATTGGAAGCGGCTGGGGACAGAGTCCTGACACGTTTCCCCAGTGCCATGTGAGCACAACGTGGAGTGGACGAGGCCCCGGCCTCAGGCACCTCTGTCCCTCACCCAGCTCTCCTGCCCAACGGATTAACCTACCTAGCATGGCCACTGTCTCACGCTCCCAGCCTAGGGAGCTCCTGGGTGGAAAAACTGCATTGCTTCTTTACCTGAGGAGATTGGTCAATTTGCCAGAAACCGGTTGTCCCGGCTCTTGCTCAGGAGCCGCCATCTTGGATTCAGTCGGCTGCCCTGGCCCCTGATGTGAACCCCTCAGGGCGAAGGGCCCGGAGAGTATTTCCTGCCTCCTTTTGCCATCGGGGCTGGCATGCCGCACGCATCGCTGGCTGGGTTCAGAGGCAGAGCGTGGAAGGATGCCGGCTTGTCAAAGTTGATCAAAATCACCCTGGGCCACATTCCTGAACGGAGGAATCTGGTGCAGGGGATTGGTGCAGCCGAATCAAGCCCTGGAGCAAACAGGACATGCCCTCTCCTCCACTCACCCCAGCTTCCCTTCTTGGACAGTCCTGCCATAAGAGGGCATCACGAGGTCTGAGGACATTAGCCCATCTGAGTGAGGGTCCAAGGGCTCACAGCCACCGCATCTGTGCCACGTACCCCGTAGTCCTCCTAGCCTCTTTGCCAATCCTCAGTGGCAGCCATTGTGATCACACAGCATTAACCTTGTGGCTGGGAAGGGAGTTGGTCTCTGTCCAGACTGTAGTGATGCTCAGCGTTTAGCCACAATAACAAAGAAGACCCCCTTCAATGGAAAACATGCCACATTTCTGGGGCCCTCGCTGTCCTTCGTTCTTAGTCTGCAGAATGGCAGTGCCAAGCTGAACAGCTGGGAACTTCCAGCCCTGAGACTGCATTAGTTCCACGGTTTCACAGCACAACATCTGGAAACCTACAGAGCTGAGAAATGACTGTGTTCCAGCCAGCGTGTTACAGCCCAGCATCTAGGAACCGCGAGGGCTGCTGTGCTGACATAGGGCTGGGTGGCCTCCCTTAAAACAGCTGGACATACAAGATCCTCCACTCTAATACGACTGCACCATGTCTGCGAGACTCCCAAGAACGGACAGCAGCCAAGCCTGACGAAGAGCAAGCCAAAGGTGAGAAGCGGGGGGAGATGGATTGGGACTAGCTGTAGACGGAGAAGGCTGGAAATGGCGCGGGGTCAAAGCTTTGGAGGATGAGTAGCAAGAGGCAGGTGGGTGGAGAGGAGACTGCTACAGAGGCAGAAGAAGGTGGGTTTGCGTCTTACCAGCCAGGCTCTGGGCTGGGTGGCAGGAATCTCGTCAGATTGCTAGGAGAGGAAGAGTTTTCACAGAGTTGTAGGAAGCGTGGGGGAGATGTTAGGACCTGGTAGCAAGGGGGAAGGAAGGGAGGTTCCTTCAAACCCAACTCTGAGACCTCCACCAGAGTGGGCAAGTCCATAGCTGCAGCAGTGCAATCGGCCCAAAAGGGACCACCTGCTTCATCCACGAAGCAAGGCCACCCACGTCATTCCTTCTGCTGTCTTATCACTCCAGAATCCCCGCCGGGACGGCACCTCAACCACCGCCCTTGGGAGTCAATGCACGCGCCCGGCAGATCTCATCCTTTGAACGTTTCCATGGCTTCCTGTCCTCCCATCTCCCGCCACAGTCCAGCTTCTCAGCCTGTATCCTTGGCCCACCCTTCCCAACGGAGAGGGGCCTCTCTCTCCTTCCCCCAGTGCCTGTCTGCTCTACGCCAGCCTTCCCTTGTGATCATTTCCCAGCCAGCCGCTCTTAGCCCAGCGCCATACGAGCTGCAGAACCTGTCACCTGCCAGATGCAGGATGGACACAGCAGCCAGGGTGAGGGCAGGCTGGCTAAGAGCAGGGGGGCTTGAACAGTTGGTGCTGAGGTGAGGGTGCTGAGAGCCATTGAACCAAACTGTAAACCCTGCATATGATGGGAACCACTTCAAGCCAGGGGGTGTGGCCGCACCCCCAGCACCCCTGGCCAAGAGGGAGCCCTGGGGACAAGCGGTAAATAGCCTGCTCGCTGCATGGGCTAGCCAATATTCTAGTGGTGAGCAGGATTATCATGGTCTATGTCAGAGCAGTGTCCAGGGCTCCAGCGGAGGTGGGAACTCCGTTGCACCAGGCGCAGCGTGAGAGGCAGCCTCTGCCCTGAGCCCTTACAATGGAGCTAAGCAGGATTGGCCCATGGCGAGAGGGGAAACAGAGGCACACGGATGACATGCCTCCCCTGGCCTGACGCAGCAGGTCGGGGGCAGAGCTGGGAGGCGAATGCCTGGCTCCCAGGCTAGTGCTCCAGCCACTAGATCCGTTTCCAGACAAATTGACAGCCGGGGCTTGGAAAGAAAGAGCTGGCCCCCTACAAGGGTCAGGCAGCCCGAGCTGTGAGCTAGCGAGCCAGCTTGGCAGACCCCTAGCAGGGGCAGGAGAGCACTGAGAAATGGGTCTCCTAATGCCCTGCGGCTCCTCCACCTGCGCCGGGGTCTCCAGGGCGCAGCGGGACCCGAGGCACGGGCAGCCCGGCGAGCAGAGGGTTAAACGGCCCTGGCTTCCCTGCACTTTAGACGTCACGGCTGTCTTGGGGGGGGGGGGGGGAGCAGTGGTCTATGGTGGTCTTTGTGATGCATTTTCTAGTGATAGCAGCAGCTGCTGCATTGAGCCTGCTTTCATCAGCGAGGCACACGCTCGCTCACACACACCCAGGGGCCGGGGCGGCTGAGCTCCCCAGCCGCGCCTCACTCCTCCTGGGCTCTGCAGGGACCTGGGACCCAGCCTCTGTCCTCGCGGCTGCCTCCCCCTGAGCACCGGGCTGGCGAGCGGTGAGTGCCAGGGAAGGAGACAAGGGGTGGGGGGCAGCAAGGCTGGGGTGGGGGGCAGCAAGGCTGGGCTGGGCGCAGAGCCCGCAGGAAGCTGCCCGCTGCGGGCTCCCCTGGTCTCTCTATTCAGCAATCCGCCGCCTGCCTCCATGGAGCCCCTCAAGTCTCTTTGCAACGAGGGGGGGGGGGGTGTCTCTGTGCTCCCCCACGGCTACCGATGCCAGGCTTGCCGTCTCCCAGCCTGCCCTGTTTGCACTGCTCTGCCCCTGCGCTGGGTGGGAGCTGAAGGTGACTCCATGCCAGGCACGGAGGGGTTGCGGGGGGAGTCTGTGCTCTTTGCAGGCAAGCTGGGTCCCCCTCCTTCCCCTGCACACAACGGGCCCCTCCAAGGAGGGGGGGGGTCTCGCTCTGCAAGCTGGGGGTCGGTGCATCCCCCGCTGCCGGCAGCTGGGCGCTGCATCTCCCTCCTCAGCTCCCCTGCGGTAAATTCTCCTGCAGTAGCAGGCAATGAGAGAGGCGAGCGCGCTGCTGGCCGGCTTGGCACTGAGGCGCAGGCTGAGCGCCCTGGCTTGGGGGCCAGCTTTCCCTCTCCCTCTCTGGCTGTGCTGGGGCCCGAGCGGCTCCTCTGGGGTCCATGGTGGCCTTTGCCACAAGTTCCCAGAAGGGCTGGGAAGGAGGCTGTATGGAGGTACCAGCGGCCTGGCTGCGAGGAGCGTGGCCCCTCACCTGCTCTGGCCAAGGGAGTGCAAGACCCACCAGGGTGCTGCTGTCAAGTAAAGTATGAGCTGCCTGCTTGGGGACAAGGGAACGGGGTGACATGGTGCCCATCCCTGTTACCTTACCTCCTGCTTCTGGCATCTCCCAGAGACCACAGCTCCCAGTGATGCCCCCCGCATTCCCCCCCAATAGAGCCTTGCGTCCATCTCCCGAAGTGTCAGGAGATGTTTGGTCTGTAGCTGCCTTCTCTTGATCAAAGGGGCTTTTTGTTGGTGAGGGTGACTTCCAGCTGTTGTTGTGATGCCTTCTTCTGGGCCAGTGCCTGGGTCCTGGCTGGTCTGGAGAATAGGACAATGGAGACAGCTTCTGGGAGGGGTGAGAGAATTTCAGGGAATGCAGTGAAATTCATTCCCAGGTTGCCTTCCAAGGAGTGTTTATTAATCTCCTGCAAAACATGACCTGGGAAGGAGGAGGCCTGCCTGGGGTTAATCTATCTCTGCTCTTGATGGGATCTGGGTGGGGGGACATTGGGCAAAGGGGAGGGGATCAGGCCACTCGGAGCTTCCACTTCTCCCGTGGGTTTGGGGCTTGTAGATTCTCTTCTCTGTGCTGTGTCTGGTGGGAATGCACCAGCATTCTGGTACCTAGGTATCCTCCGTGGCTTAGCTTTCTGGCACGATACAGGGGAGTCGGATTCAAATTCAGTGATGCAGGCTTTCAGGCTCAATGCACCACCTACCCTGAGCATCAGCAAGAAAGCAACACAGACCAAAACTACATGCAGCTAAGTCAGGGTCCCTGAAGGACAAGAACATAGTCGTGTTTCTGGCCCATCCCAGCACAGGGGTTTCTCCAGACAGAGGTGGTCCACTGAGGGAGCAGTGCTCACTGGCCTTGGGACAGGGCGGTCAGTCCAGGGGGAGGATGTGCAGCCCAGCAATGAATGAACATGAAGATTGCCAGGAAAGGAGGGTCCGTCCACATCAGGGTGCTATGATGGAATATTATAGACCAGGGTGGCCAAACTTACGGGCCCTCTGAGCCCTGCTCCTGCTGAAGCCCTGAACCCTGGCAGGTGTGCCCCACAGGGCTGATGCCCCAAGACTGGCAGAAGCCCCTACCACACCACCCTGCTGCAAGGCAGAGATCCTGAGCTCCCTCCCCCACCAGCCTGGTAGGTGAAGAATGGGGGAGCGTGTGAGGCTCCGCAAGCCCAACTTTAATGGTAAAATAGCCACATGTGGCTCACGAGCCACAGTTTGGGCACCCCGTTATAGACGAAGCCCTGGGCTGTTGCCACCTCTCACCTGGGCAGAGGCTGGTCCTAGGTGAGGCAGTGTCGGATGGAGCAGGGGGTGGCAGCATTAGGGATTCCAGAAGCAGTTCCCAGAACTCCAGTTAGGGTGAGCTATGGCTGCAGCTCTGCTCTAGAGAAGTGGGGTGAGCCCATTAGACTCCAGGCCCCTGTTGCTTGCAGGGATCCACTTGAGTGCCTCCATTTCCCCTAGCAGAGCTGGAGGGAGTGGGACTGACCAGGGGTGGGCTGGAGAGGGAAGGAGGTCAGCTGAGTTCCAAGTAGCCTATCTAGGAATTGCTTCCAATCTGATGCGTAATGGGCTTACTCTGTCTGCAAGGGGGTCGCTCACATGCTGCCCTCCTGGCTCGTCTTGGGCTCCTCTGCTGAGCTTGCTCCTTTGCACTTTGCAGGGTCACACACTCTTCACGGGTACAGCTGGGATGCCCTGCCCCATTCCCTGGAGCTCAAAGGGGCACAGAGGGAGAGGAGGACTGGGGGGCACCACCAGCAGCTCCCAGGGTGCTCTTGAAAAAACTGAAATCCTTTGCATCTGCTCTTCTGTCATCTCTGCGCTCCCTGGGTCCTGGAGCATTGCGGGGCGAGGGTGTGGGGGGAGGAAGACTCTGCGTGGCTGGATAAAACATCTCCACACTCAGTTTGGCTCCCACTGCTTCCCTTTGAAGGGGAATCATACCCCAAATGCCTCCGTCTTCAGGATCTTACTCAGAACAGCCCCTTGGGGAATAGGCGATAGGTCTTCCCCACTCACCCCCACAGCCATAGCCTTCCCTAAGCTGGACAGTTCCCCTCCCCCATATTTGTATGCAGCTCTTGTCAGACACATTCAGTGCACTGAAGGAAGCAGGAAGGGAAAGCAAGTCTCCGCTGAGCAGGTGTTTACTGGGCAGCGTTAGTGCCGGCTGCATCTAGCCTCGACTGTACTCGATGGAGTCTGGACACCTCCGGTTCGTGCAATAGCTGTTTTTCTAGTAAGTCCACCATCATACTGCCCTTGACCTGATCCCCATGCAGTCCCTCCTAGATCCTGGCCACTTTCCGATGCCTGCAGTTCAACGGTTCCTGTCCCATCCCTGCTTTGACCCGATGAGACATGTTAGCAGGTCAGCTCCGTGACGCTTCCACTGCAGTCTGGGGCTGCCAGCCTAGCCCCTTTCACCAGCACTGAATTCACCTGCACAAAGGATAGGACCTCGGACTGTGCTTGCGCTGAGCCCGCCAAGTCGATATTGCCCTTGGGCTGGTCCTGTCGAGTCCATACACTGCTATAGCAGAGCTCCTCTGATTCATACTGCTCTTGGATTGGGGCTCTCTGCTAGCCACTGACCCGCCTCTGCAGTCACCATTGCCCTTGAATTAGCGCCGTGTCTTGGGGCCGCACTGACATCCCCCTGCTCGGCCTTCCGGTCGTACAGCTCTGATCTGCCCAACTCCGCTGGGGCTGCACTGGCCTGCTCTGACCCCCACCGCCGGTGCCCCTCCGTGAGTCTGTCTCCACTCCGCTTTGTCCATTGTGTGCTGCACCCAGACACCGTTGAACCAGTCCGCTTCTTGCCCTATAAATGAGCCCATCGGCTCGGGCCTGCGTTGACTCGCTCCCTGGAAAGCCCTGTGGAGACAAGCCGCAGCGCGGTTACTGAAGGGCAGGTCCGTGCGTCTCCTCATCCCTTTAAACCGCCTTGCCTGTCCCTCGGGCGCAAATCAGCGTTAAATATGCATGCGTGGATTTAAAACGTTTCACCTCAGAGACAGTACACTCAGTTCCTGGGGCCTGCTCCGCGTGAGGCTGGAGCGGGTCGTAGAATGGATGCTGAAAACCCGAGCCGCCTCCCATCGCCCCTTCATGCCACGCGAGTGTCTCGACGGGGCGAAACCAGCAGCACCACTTCCTCGCCGCTGGATCCAAAGGCCGGGCGTGGGACGGCTGCTGGAGTGAAGCACCTGGCCAGGAAGAGCTGGGGGGAGCTGTACACGATGCGTTTGGAAACTCCGCCAGAACAGGAGTGCATGCTCCCAGCTCAGCTGCCCCACTCGCCCCTTGGAGAGCATCCCCTGCATCCCGCTGCCCTCTTCCTTCCCCATCCCCTGGTTCTGCGGCTTTCTCCCCTTTTGCCTCCCCACTGCCTTACTGCCTCCCCACTGCCTTACTCCCTCCCCTCCCCCACTTTCCTTCTCTCGCACCCACCCCCCATCTGCTCTCCCCTCCCCGTCCCCCCCCCTCCACTTTGTTCTTCCTCTGGGGAGTTCCGCTCCTGCATCCTCAGTCTGCAGCGAGCCCTCTCCAAGCAAGGCTCCTGGGTGCGGTTTCTTGTGCCGACCACCCCCCGTCCCGAGGGCATCTCTGCCGTGTTCTTTCTTCGCTAACACAGGCCCCAAGAGGCTCCCCGTAGATAGATGAGCTCAGTGCAAAGGGGAATGAGGAGCCACGTGAACCCCATACATGTTGTACCTTTCTGTAGACGGAAGGTACATCAGAGGCTCTCCCTTCAGAGAGAACAGAGAAGGGCACCGGGTGGTACAGCAGGGCCCCCACCAGCCCAGAAGGTAGGTTTTCAGTTCATCATGCTGGTGATCGGCCGGCAGTGCAAACCGTGGGACACTCGTGAGATCTAGATCATGGGCTCTGAAAATAAGTTACAAAATAAGGCAGTTCTGTAGCTAATTACCAAGGCCTGGTGCCTGTGTTACTTACCTTTCCCCTGAGGGCCTCAAAGTGCTTAGCAAGGATGAATTAATTACACCTCCCAGCAGTCTTGTGAGATGCACCCCTCAGTAAGTATTTTCATACCCATTTTACAGCTGAGGAAATGGAGGTACAGAGAAATTAAGTGACTGGGCTGAGATCACACAGCAAGTCAGTGGCAAAGCCAGGAACAGAACCCAGGAGTCCTAGCTCCCAACTCTGATTCTGAGAAGTGTTCCCCACACATGGCAAAGCCTCAGCTCAACCGCTGAAGTAAATTAAGCAGTGATTTCAGAGGCAGGGACTTGTAAAAAGATTTAGCCCAATGCACTTTTCCTTCCACAGTGTCCTCCGCACACTGTGTGCCTGACCTAGCAATTCACTCCCATCCCTGTATTATATCCCCTAGCAGGGAGCAGCACCTACGGGGCAGAGCAGAGCAGACCTGTTCAGCTGACAGCCGCATGCCACAGGCCCCGAGAACCCTCCCTCTTTGGGGGTCTCATTCTCCTCTCCGAGAGGCAGAGACAGCCCCCACCACTACCATCAGAGACACTCCTACCACCCATAAGCAGGAGCAGGACCTGCCTTACCTGGCATCCAGGCCAAAGAAAGGGCTGTCCCCTCCTGCCCCTCCCAGGCACCCAGCTTCATAAACAGCTCCATCCCCTCCATAGGTCACTCCTTCCTCCTGGTTTCTGCTCTGTCATCTGCAGCTGGAGCCTCCGCTCCCCTGCCGTGCCCAGAACCTAGCGCTGGCTGCTGCCCTGCTTCAAAAGGAGATGGCCAGCCAGGAGGATTCTGGGATGTAGTAGAGACCCAAAGGCAGACAACAGAGCAGAAGCATAGACAGCCTTTGAAGATAACCAGGGACGGATGGCGGGAGGGCACAGAGCAGCTTCGCACAGCCCTATCTGCGCTCTCCTGCCTACTTGCCCTATTCTGCGGCCGTCCCCGGGCACTTGGCATCTGGAGTGGAAGCTGGTGCTCCAGCCCGGCTGACCTTTCCCCACGAACTTTGCTCAGGCAGACCCCAGCTTCTCCGCTACCCTTGCTGAGGTCGGTTGCCTGAGCTTGCAACACTCCGCTGGAAAAGACATGGGGTTTTGGTGCTTGAGGATCAAATATTGGGGTGAATCTTCCCTCCCTGCCTTCCTAGCTTTATCTCCTTCAGTTCCCACCTCAGACATTTTGGAGGCGGCCTGACAGAACTCTCAGAAGAGACAATGAATCCACTAAACCCCCTCAGGCGGCAGCGGACTCCACCATGGCAGGCTGAGCCGAGCCAGAGGGGACTGTATATAGGCTCTGGAGAGCGAGCCCCAGGTTCCTTCCAGAGCCTTGCGGGAATCAGGAGAGACTGACTGGGCCTAAAATCATTCAAGGGCGAGTCATTGCTCTGCGGTGTGGAAGGGCCGTTAAACGAGATCATTCTTCCCCCTCACTTTTGCCTTTTAAACTGTAATTTATACATCGGGGATCTTGCTAGAGCCTGGATTCCTGCAGCACCCCTCTGCATATGTAAAAGCCAGTGAGTGGGACGTAGACACATGGGCGCAGATTGTCAGAAGTATTTAGGATCTTAACTTCTACCAGTTCAGAGCCTAAATCCCTTTGAGTCTAGGCTTCTGGTGGCCTTCGATCAAAGAACGGCAACCAAGCAACATCCTGAGGAGAGACCAGAGCCCGCTAGAAGCTGAAGAGACATTTCAGTGGTAAAGGGGGAAAACATTTTTGCTGCTGTTTCATCTCTTCGCACTGCCCTAGCATTGCATACAGCAGAGCCACAGAAACAGGCCCGCTGAGAAAAATTTGGGGGCTGACGTAACACCCCCTCCCATTTCACCTCAGTTACAGTCGTTTTGGGGGGGCAACTGAGCTTGAGGCCTCAGTCCAATTGTCCCCCCCTTACCCTCCTCTCCCCTCAGCCCTGCAAAGAATAAGAACCGCCAGAGTATCACCAAGCTGTTCCTATTCACTACACCTTCCCTCCTAACACCCTTCAAATGATTGGCACCTAGCCGCTCTGCGGAGGGACACACTCAAGCCCAAAGGCTGCCAGGAGGGAAACGAGTAAACCAAAGCAGCATTGCACAGGTCAGAGGACTAGGAAAAAGTGCTGAGAACAACTTTAGCTTTTAAGGCCAGAAGGGACCACTCTGGTCATGCAGCCTGACTGCCAATAAACAATAGATGGTTTGCATGGATTGGGGTTTCCAAGAAATCACCCATTCCAAGAACGCTCCTTGCCTCTCTTACAGGGAGAGGGATACTGCAGACATTTGGTTCCATGGATGCTTGTTTGAACCTTTAAAGGGATTTGCTTCAGCTGCATTTGCTCCCCTTTTTCAGGCAGACATCTGAGCAATTTTACTGGCAAAAGTGGTCCATGGAAAGGGCATTTCAAAGCCGTGTGCACAAGTACCTGCAGACACCAGATTTTAAATTTGCACATGCACATATACACTACAGAACCATTCACCCGCTGATCCAATCAGAGCAGAGAAACAATCCCATGCGACCTTTCTTACCAATCCCAGTGAAGCTGGAATTTGGACTGTTCTGTATTTGGTCCAGAAAGCAAACCCACTGAAGAGGCTTTAATGGAATCAACTGGAAGGAATTGCCATCAGATGGTGGATAAAAGAGGCTGAATATGGCTTATAAATTATTCCTTGCTTGTTATTTATTCAACTCTGGTTTCTGCCACATAAAGCCAATTAAAAGCTGGACATGTTGGGATGGGAAGAGAGAGAAAAGGGCTGCACCCAAAGCACCTGGCATAAAATAGGTAAAAGCTTGACGGGCCCAAGTGCTCTCAATGAGGCAGAGGACAGGTTGGCTTTGTAAGAACGGAGTTAGCCCTGCCCCTTCCAACAATTGCTCAGGCCTTAATCAGCAGCCCAGCCCTGCGCCTACAGTTCCCACACTGCAAGCGACCAGAGCCGCGCAGAGAGATTCCAGATGGGGAATTCATCTCCGTGTCAGCAGGGCACTAAAATCTCCTGGAGCAGGCGGGGTTGGGGATTCTTTCTGGGCTTCTGGCTTATTTAATGAAGCGGTTTGGGGGTTTTATATATATTTTTAAACAGAGAAATAAGAAATAATCCATATGTAAAAAAAAAAAAAAAACTCGGCAGAGAAGGCACTAGTCCCATCACACCCCTACCCACGCTCCAAAGCCATCCAGCAGGCCGTGTGCAGACACCACAAACCTCCTTGGAACCAAGCTGTCCAGCTCTCTAGTTTCGCTAAGCCTGGATTTACCCTCAGGGCTTCTTCTATCACTTTATGGGATAAAACGCGCTGGTTCTGCAGGAGCTGAGCCCTTGTCCCTTGCTTGGGGACTGAAGAAACGAGCGGGCAATACCCTTCCCACCCCCGTAGCTTCAAACAGAGCGCTTAGGGCCCGGCCCCGGGCAGGGACAGAACATGCCGCAGCAGCTGCTGCGTTACGGTTTAATGAGGAGTGTCAGATAGTTTACGGGGCCTGTGGATGTATTGACGTAACAAACAACAAAAAAACCAGGGCCCCTTGGCGATTTAAGGTTCCCATTAATTTAGTGCTTCTGAATATCAGCACTGGCTTCTAATTTGACAAAGAGACGGCTGTTCTTTTTCAGGTTATTTTAACTCCGTAGCGAGCCCCAGATAGAAAAACACCACGTCTGGAGTGGTAAGTTAGTTTGTCATGGCAACCTGAGGCAGAGGCTCACAGAACTTAATTGCTGTGCAAGGATGGACAAAAAAGGACCCTAAATGGAGGAACTAGATGGCGCTCAGGGGATCTGAGGGGGACATGGAAACTTCCCCCTATGTGGCTAGTTCAAATCCAACCCAATTCCGCAGGAAGTGAAAGTTATCACCACATATTGTGGTAGCACCTACAGGGATAAGGCCTCATCGCGCTAGGTGCTGTACATGCAGATAACAGAAATACAGCCCTTACCGCAAAGCGCTGGCAATCGAAGATGAGAGACAACAGGTGGATCCAACAAGCAGACAAGGGGTAGCGCAACAGCCATTTGGTGACATCTGTCTACCTGTGTATACCATGCTCCTCCCCACAGCATCCGGGTGTGCGGTGCAAATCAACATTTGCATGCACGAATGTCCTCCACCTGGTCTAGATTCCTCCCTGCTCCAGGAGCACCTGGAAAAGCTTTGAAATGGTATTTAGCACCTCTGCGGGAGGTGTTGCCTGGAAGGCTTAGTCACAGCAGCCAGCATTGCACTTCACTGGGAGAGCTGAGATCTGTGGTCATCTCTCACCTCCTCCTAGGGAGTTCCCACAGCTTCAGACCTGCTCACAAGACAGACATGTCCCCATCGCTCATGTGCTCAATGCCTGGGGTCTGCAGCTTTATAGTGGCTATGAAATGAAGCTGTCAAGGGAGGATGTGGTCTCTGAGTGAAAGATGTTATGTTAGGTAGGGAGGGCTGATACCACAGAGTGGCCTTCATGAGAAAAGCCAGGATTGTGAATATGCCCCTCTGCATGAGGAGACTGCAGAGCAAGGGAAGCGCGGGGGTGGTGGGCTCTTGGATCCAGATTGTTCAAGGTATTTGGGTGCCTAACTCCCAGTAGAACTGGGCACCTAAATGCTTTTAGAAAAGGAGTACTTATGGCACCTTAGAGACTAACAAATTTATTTGAGCATAAGCTTTTGTGAGCTTTTTGCAGATACAGACTAACATGGCTGCTACTCTGAAACCTGTCTAAATGCTTTTGAGACGCTGGGCCTTGGTGATCAGCAGTGCTGAAAGCTGGACCAGCTGGCGTTGCTTTGTGGTCAGTGTGGCCATTTCTGATGGATCACTGTGGCCAGCTCGTCACCTGCTTTCCCATTAGCCCCTGCTACGTCTCTGAGGCTGGTCATGTCTCGGAGGCAAGATGGTTAGGATCCGTGGTAATAACTACAATGAGCTTTGGATCGGGAAGCTCCTCAGTCGAATTTCCTCATCATCCAGTTGGCTGCCCAGAAATCTGCTGCAGAGAATCTCTTTCCTAGGATGACAGCACAGGAAACATTCACTGAGCGCTCCCAGGACATGCGATTACCATAACACGGCTGGGACGCACGGTGGGAAGAATCAACCACGGAGGGCTGACCCGATCAGCCGAAAAAACGACCGGTTCACGTTAGGACGTAAAATAATAGGAAGTCAGTGCCTGAACCGGGAGAAAAACCAAAGTCATGCACACCCAGATCCAACCATCCAGACACCCATCAATGCCAGGGGGCTACTTAGCCACCATCGAGATTGGAGTCCCATCAGTCCCTGTTTGGAAAAGACTGGCCCCATCTCTTGGCTGCCCTACCCATGTGTTGGAAGGTGTGGGGGCATTACCAGAAGATGCAGAGCCCCACATCAGGTTGTGGGGACGACCCTAGAGTAGACAGAGAGGCTGCTGGAGGGGTGTCATAAGCATGCACAACTGGGGGAGTCCATACCCAGGAAAGATGGGGTTCTGGCATGTGTTGCTTGGCAGAGAGATTCACACACCTGTAAGCCAGCCCTGAGGACATGCTTCCTAGGTATTTGGGGGTATACTGGTGTCTGGCGGGAGCTAGAGGGATGCAGCTATTTGGCTGGCAATTCAGAGCACAGTAATTAAAGCAACTTCCTCACTCATGCACTTTTAAGTGCCCCTGGAACTGCAACTCAAGGAGATGCAAGAAAGGGAGAGAATGGAAAAGAGAGGAAGAAAGGATGACAAGACTGGCAGCGATGGAGGACCTCCACCCACCCATCACGGTTTTATAAGGCACCCCTCACCCTGGCATCTGGTTTGCAGTCTCAAAGTTGAAGTACGAATACTGTGTCACTGGCACGACTGGAAGTTACCCGGGTTAGAAATGGTTAGTTGGCGGGGAGTGCAAAGAGCATCATTTGTTTCCAACCGCCCGGTACATCCTGCAGATGTCAGGAAAGAGCGGGGCTGTTTTTCTAGCTTCCCTTGCAGCCCTTTCGAAACAGAGACCTCACACTTTTTCTTGCGCTTGTGGTTTGTTTACATGGTGTCTGCCATTCAGAAAGCAAAAGCAGAAGGCCGGCTAAAGACTTTCCTGAGACGAGACTACTGGCTGGTTGGAGGGTGGTTCGTTAAGCACCGTTCTCAGCAAGTGACCTGATCCGAATCAGACAGGATATGACTGCTGCAGTTCAGGCCGGTTCTTAGTCCTAACGGAACAGGGTGTGGGGAACGTTTGGAACCAAGTACCATGGAGGGTTGCAAAGAAATTAAGTGCTTTGCAATGACTAAAAGTCAAAGTCTCTCCCCTCAGGTATTCCTCCTTGCAAGAAAAGACGGGGACAGAGAGCACCAGCCTTCTCAAAGTTGGGTGCCGTAACTTAGATCTACCTGACCCCCTTTGCACAGAACTCATCCACCGAGCTCCTGCCCTGGCCACATTTAAATCCCTCTTAAAGACCCACTTCGGCTGTGCTGCTTATGGTGAATCAAACTGACCAGTATAAACATTGCCTGTTGTTGTTCCCCTTTCTCTAACCATGGTCTAACTTGTCTGTCCTCGAAGCAGGGACTGTCCTTCTTTAGTGTTTGAAAAGCACCTACCCTACTGCAGGCACCCCCATAAACAAACAACGAGAGGCACCAAAATCTATATTCAAGTACCTGAATCAGTGGCCTGATTCTCAGCAGCGCAGGACATTGGCAGCTCCCACTGGTGCTCAACACCTCTGAAAATCAAATTATCTACGTGTCTAAACACAGGTGGAGGTGTCTAACTTAAGGGGCCTAGCTGTGAAAACGCTGGCCTGGATTTTTACTCCCTATCCGCTCTGCTTCTCCACTTAATTCCTTCATTTCTCCTGTTGCGTGTCTGTGTCCAGGCTATTGGGCTGTCTTCACATGTGGAAGAGGTCCCTTTCCACTTGGGTATGGGCAGTTTGTTCGGGTAACTGACCGTGGTTATGGTATGGGCGGTACCCAAGTTGATAATCACGGTGATGGAAGTGTTGGCAGTCGGGGTGGTGGGAACTGGGTGGCGCTATTGTCTCTGATGGGGCGGTGTCAGCACAGAGGATGAGAGTGATTGAGGTGCCCAAGAGGAAGGTTATGCTGGTTTGGGAGCAGTGGCAATCCGGCTGTTGGGGCAGCTGGTGCCCTTGCCCCATTCGCAAAGATGAGGAAACAGAATCAGAGTCAATTCGATTTAACCTCATTCAAGGTCACCCTCACGGCTGTTTGTTTCACAGAACTGCTCTTCCAGATGGTGGAGGGCAGCTGCTCCAGACTGCCTACGGCCCAGTGCCCTCAATTGGGAATGCTGCCCCCCTTCAGCCCAAAGCCCTGGCGGGTACAGTGCAGATGCCCATGTCCCGTTAGGGGGCTCCAAAGCAGCTGTCACAGGGGTTCCTTCGCCTGGCCTGCCAGCCACAACAGTGCACAAGAACGGCACTTTCCAAACTGCCCTGAATTAACAAGCATCTATGCGGAGCTGCCACCTTGCCGGCGATTTGTTATTTATTTAATTAGCTTATGGAGCGCCCTGTCACCACGGCAGCGAGGTGCTCATTAAGGCATTCAAAAGTGCGGCTTGCAGTCGAACCGCCCGTCATGGGGAGCTGGTCTTGGCAGAGCTAATCCCGGGGTCGAGGAGACTCACGAGGCTGGAAGCGGTGGCAGCCGTGCCAGAGGGGCTGATTATTTGGCAGGCGCGAATACCTGTGTGAAGGCTGACGGCGCTGTTAGCAACGGTACCGATGGTGGCAATGGATACGGAGCTGGACTCCACAGGGCTCCCAGAAACCTGTTCCTGGCCGAACAGGAAAGAAGCCGTGGGCTGCTGAGAACAAAAACGGGGCTAGAGTGATAACCTGGGAACAAGCGTCTCCATTCACATACAGCGCCACTCCGCTGCTCCCCCCGCCGCACTGTGTAATGCCACTCGGAAGGCAAATGACTAAGGGAAATCAGCCTGCCTGAGATAACTTGGCATGGAGAGGGGCCAGACAAATGGCTGGGATGGCGTTTGCTCGGGCTCTCTTGTGCTTTGGAGTGGGAAGGTGCCAGGATGCACTGCAGTTCTGCCATCCTTCTGCCCAGGCAGAGGGCAAAGATCTGTCCCAGAGGGGATTATTCAACACTTGGCATTAGAGACAAGCACGGAGATGTAGCACGGGTGACCCCTTGTATTTCAGAATGGTACCCATGGGGCTCTGGCATTTGGAAACATCTGTCTCACCTTGGATCTACTACAGCATAACCTAACATCGCGGGCCAGCCCCTCAACTAGTGTAAACTGGCTTATCAACCGTGGAGCTACACCGATTTACACCAGTTGAGGATCTGGCCCTGGGGTGTTACAGCAGCATCTGGGAACATGCAGAGATGAGGGATGCCTGCATCAGATTTGGTATCTTACTGCAGGGAGAGACGAGAACTATCTCTACATGGCAGTGTCTAGGAGAATGAATAATTTGCCTCACCTTAAAGATTTTGTCAAAACCTCATTTAATTCTCCAGCAACACAACATTCCCAGAAGGGACAAAAGTAATTTAGTCCTAAAGGAAACCAGGTTTTATTTTGCGAGAGCTGTTTGAATAAGGAGTCAGACCCTTGTAGCCTTTACTGTAAATAAGGCCAAATCCCTTTGCACTGTGTTCTATTACAATTCCGGCCTGGCATCTCTATTGGCATAGTGTAACATCACCTCTTACCCAGGTGAGAATAGGGTCCTTGTGAGAAGCTGAGAGCTCCCTTCTTGTCCTGGAGAACACTGCAGCCATCTGAGAGTTTCAGTGAAGTTGGCTCTCTGGCAGGGTAGCAGCTGCCTTGCATTCACGCAGAGCCCCTCCCAGAATGTGTTTCTCGGACACACGAGAGGGATCATTCGCCATGGCGACCTGGGTGCAAATTGCATCATCAGCCCTAGGCCCTTTCCCTTTCGGATCTTCCCCTGCATTAATTAAACCCGAGCAGTCAGCCTGTTACATGCAAAATCTAGCTTTCAATAATGATATGGCCCAAAGAGAGAAAAAAAACACAAAACCCTAACCCAGGGCTGATGCTTCTTCCGCCTCTTACCCACGAGTGAAAGAACAAATGAGAAAGCAACTCCGGGGGAGGTATAAGGGGAGGGCTTTGGTCTGCCCTCAGCTACACCAATCCGCAGGAACACCACTGAAGTCAATGGGTTCACACCAGTGCCTCAGAGCAGAATTTGACTCAGAGGACCAGGCCCCACCCTGTGGTCTTTTGCTGAGCAAACCAGGTGTTGGCTTGCAGGGAAGTTCCTCCTCTCCCCACCCCAGGGATGATTTTTTTCTTACCTACTGCTTGGTGCAATCTGTTCCATTGGGACTGTGGGCCCCAGTGACAAGCCTGGCCTGCGGGGATGATGTATCAAGATCAGGGATGGGAGCAAGGGGTGGGGCTGGGGCTGGGGCTGGATTTCACCCCCACAAAACCCAGTGGTGGAATTTTAACCAATGCCCTCACCAGCACATCACTGATCCCCATCCCCATCTACATCAAGCAACTAGCAGGCTGGTGATTATACAGAGGGATCACCACTGACACAGGACCTAATGCTGCTCCCATTAAAGTCAATGGAGCAGCTATGGGAGACCCCCTAGGAGAAGCCATGGTTTCCTATCTCCGCCATTTGTCTCTTGTCTTGTACGTAGGCTGTAAGTTCTTTGGGGGAGGGAATGTCTTTGTGTTCTGTGTCTGTACCGTGCCTCGCACAAGGGGGGGGGCTTGGCCCATGACTAAGGCTCTTGATTGCTACTGCAATATAAATTAATAGTAATTATAATAATCTGGTGACCTTACCCTGGTTGTTGCTTGGGCTGTATTCTGAAGCCAACTCCGATGTCAGATTCTTCATTGGTTTCCTCATTACCAAATGCCATTTTCCAGGGGACACACTGGTCCTACGTGACAGCCCTGCTCACTGGAAACATGCATCTTTAAAATAGCAAAGAATAACAATCCCGTTAGCATAGCATAGCAAAGAATAACAATCCCGTGTACTAGCTGTGGCTCGAGCGTCCGCTGTCAATCTCTGGATGACGAGAGATTCTCCCCTCTGGGTCTGATGACTTGTGGGGACTGCTGGTGATGAAAAACTCACCTAACAGCGGCATAAATCACAGAAAACCAATGACTTGGAGACGTGTTTGGAAATTTAGTTCCATGTCACTGGAAATAAACAGTCTCACACAGTCCAGTTACAGTCAGTTTTCTAGTAAATGATAGAGGGGAAGGACAGTCCAGCGGTTCAAGCACTAGCTTAGGACCTGGGCTCAGTCCCCTGCTCTGCCACAAACATCCGGTGTGACCTTGGCTAGTCACTTAGCCTCTTGGAACCTTAGCTCCCCATCTGTCCCATGGGATTCTGGTACTTCCCTACCTCACAGGGGTGCTGGGAAGAGCTCAGATAATATGGTGTCAGGGACCATATAAGAACCTAAGGCTACGTCTACACTGCACATCACTTGCGGCAGTACGTAGCTACCCCCCGCAGGGAAAAGCAGGCTGATTTCACGCTGTGGTGCGTAGCTACACGCGTCAGTGAAAGGCTCTGGCGGGGGATGGCAGTGGGGAAAGGCTCGGCCGTGGGGAGCTACCGGAGTCCTTCCCTGTGGCGGGGAAAGGCTCTGGCAGCAGAGTGGGAGCAGGACGCCACGCTGTTTAAAATGGCAGTGTAGACCGGGCACTGCTTGGGTGTGTAGGTTACACTCCCACAGGACTCAGGTGTGTCCTAACGCGACTCATCGACACAATGCCTCACCATCCACATTGCTATTTATACCTGTGCTCCGGGGCACGCAGTGTAAGCACCCGACACGCCACAGAAGGGACCCTGCGGTGGAGCCGAACCTTAAGATCGATACTGGGCCAAATTCGCCCCGGCATCGTTGTATCAATATCAGTGGAGTTACACCAGGGACAAATTGGGCCCAATGTAGCGATTTTTTTTGTATTCTTATTTTGTAAAGAAATGAAAAACCCCATAAAAATAAAACTCACCCTTCACTGGTTGATTTTTGGGTGGAGGGAGGGCATTTTGCACCTGGGTCAGTGGCAAATGACAGCATGCTGGAGAGGGCGTTTTGTTAAAGACTAGTAGCCTATGGCAGCCCGCTGGGGAATTCAGGCTGTCCTGGGATATAGAACACAGGAAATGAGCAATCAAATATTAACTGCGGGGGTATCCGGGGAGCTGGTGGCGGAAATAGCCGTAGTTTGGTTCAAGGCTGACATACCAGAACCAGGGGGGTGTCACGGAGTCACCGGAGCGATGCTCTGGAGTTACTCCATATGAGGCCAGCCAGGACTCTGCGGGAGCCTCCTCTCTCTGAGCAGACTGTCTCCCGGGCAAGAAGCTTACACAGCTTCCACCTTCCTGGGTCTGACCTCGGAGCATTCAGCAGCCCCTTCCACACCGTGTGCTTCCCACAGTGAGACCGCCCAGGCGGGGCTCCTGGGGAAGCCAGAGGGCCCTGCACCCCAACTCCGCAGTCAGACGTGACTCTCAGCCAGCCGGTAAAACAGAAGGTTTATTAGTCGACAGGAACACAGCGTAGAACAGAACATGTTAGCACAGAAATCAGTGACTTTCAGCCAAGTCCATCTTGGGGGGAGGGGAGCCAGGGCTCTGGCCCTCCCCCTGCACCCCAAGCCAGCCGAGACTGACTCCGCTTCATGCTGCCTGGCCCCTGTCCTGCCCGTTGCTCCTCCTCCGGCCTTTGTCTCGCTTCCCAGGCCAAGGGCCACCTGGTCGCATCCCCTCCTGGGTCTCAGGTTACGAAGGGGCGGCCACAGCATATGTGCAGGCAGCTGGAGCAGGCCCCGCAAAAATCCCACACGCTTATTCCCACCACCTAGATATTGGTGCAACACATAGGGAAACTGAGGCCCACACAGCATTCATGCAAACCGGTAAGACTCACATAGGCTTACATACCACAAAACAAGGGAAAATCCCCACTTCATCACAGGGAGCTTCTTGCGAGGCAAGGAAAATCGCAAACAAAATCCCATAGAAAAATAGGTGAAATTCATTCCTGTTGTCCCTCCATTGGCTTCATGTCACCAAGCTTTCCAACGCCCTAGCCAGGCTGAAAGGCGAGCGTCCTGCCTGGAAGGACGTTTGAGTAGACACATCCCAATGCTTGCGGGAAAGCAGCGTGGTCTGACCAAGCCCATGGGTAGGAAGCAGGTGGTCCTGAGTGCTAATCCTAGCTCTGCAATTTATGCACTGGACGGGCCTGGGCAAGTCACTTCACCTTCCAAGCTCAGTGTAGCCACTTAAGAAATGGGGATCAGCCACCTGTCTCACACAGAGGTGCTGTGAGGATTAGCTAGAACATTTCCGGGAGGTGCTCTGAGTGCTATGTAAAGGCTCAGTATTATTAAACAAACACAGGGCTCATTCCTTTCCCGGGGGGCTTCTGCTCAGATGTCAGCTGGAAGAACTGAAGGAGATGATAGTAAAAAGAACGGATTCCTTCCATGAAAGGCTGGCTGGCTTCCAAAAGCCACTGACTGCTGGTGGAAAAACAATTAATAGAGGCAAATACGGTGAACCTTCAAGGCGCAGAGCACAGAGGCGCAGGCTGTCCTCACTCACAGCTGGGAGGAACCAAGTGCCCGTATGGATAACATCAGACAAATTAGAAACTGAGAGCAGGCAATATTGCAGGATGCAGGCCCCAGCTCCTCAAAGGCACTTAACTCCCATTAAAATCAATGAGAGCTAGGCATCTCCATATCTTTGAGGATCTGGGCCTAACACCCAACCTCCGTGCTCTATGGCTCTGGACTGAGCTGTGGTTGCCTTTATTTTGGTATTAATGTCCCGGTATAGCGAGGGGTAGTCACAGAAAAGGTGATTGCGTACAAACGGTACCTTCTTTCTCAGCTGTGTCTCGTCACAGTCAGATCTGCTGATCCTAGTGACAAAACTATGCTTTTAGTGCTTTTTATTCCCGTTCAGCCTGCCCAGGGGGTACAGCTAGAGGAGAGCGAGTTGGATGCAATCCTGGCTCATGCATCATCAAGAAAATTATTAAGCTAGTCCCAGTGGCAGAATGATTATTACTGGTGATGATACACAAGACTGAGAGAACCCAGATCCCAGGGGGAGTTGGCAGGGCTGGCAGCTAAAAAAAGAAACGTCTTTTGAACCTGCAAACTGAAGAAAGCTGCTAAAGAATTGCTGAGACCCACCCAGAGTCAACAGTGCTGCTCCCACGGAGTCATTTCTCAGAGCAGGACTGAACTCTCGGAGCACCTCAGAGGAAGTAGTGACCTTTGTAAAAGAGGAGTGAAGGTCAGAAAGCAATGGGACCGAATGCAGTGGAAGATGCGGACAGCGACTGGTCTGAATCTGTGCGTACTGTTCACCTAACATTACTGGGCATTTATTTGATACCTGCATTTTGAGATTTGCACCGGCAAGGTGTGGGCCTGAGAGATGCTAACAATGCCCAAGTCCCATCGATGTCGACAGGAGTTACAACATTCCACATTGGTTCTGATCAGGAAACGTATTCGAACTAGAGTGGGGTGACAGTTTTTGTTGAAACATTTGCTTTTCAGCTCAGCCATTTTTGCAGAACATTTCATTTTGGTCAAAGGTTTCCCATTTTTCAAAGGGAAACCCGGCACGGAGTGCTTTTCTTTTTATAAAAATGGTCCGTTTCCAGTAAAAAAAAGTAAATAAAAGGTTTTCAGTCAAACAGTTTGGTTTCAGAAATTGAACATTTCTCCCAAAACCTGATTTTAAAAAACAAAACGAAAAACCAGGTTCCAAGAGCAAACATTTTCCCCGTTCACAATTTGGGGGTTTTGTCAAAATAATAATAATAATAATTTACGGAGAATTAAAAAAAAAAAATGGATTCCCACCACAGATAAATGGCATCGTTTTTACCAGCGCTAAGTAAAAAAGCTGCACTGAATGGTAGTGAGAATTTGTCCTGCAGTACCTGGTGTGCTAGGCGACGTACAAACACAGAACTTTTTTTTTTTTCCAATGGATTTTATAAGCAATAAACCAATTTGTAAGAAAGATAGATCTAGTCATCACATTCTGATTCCCTTCGGAAAGAAGCTGCAGCGACTCTCATACATGCTGTATTTCCTCTCCTAATATTAACCATGAAATGTTAAAACTTAGCAAAAGGACAACTAGCGGAGAACAGAGAGGGGGGGAAAAGAAAGTAAAAGCAGGAGGAAAGATGGGTGTGGCTTCCAAGCTGCCGTTAATACCACGAAAGCCACACGCTTCACAATGGAGTCCGTGAATTTAAGTGTCTTGGACTTTTCCAAAATGAAAAGAGTAGGAATGCTTAATGTGAGTTGCATTGTAGTAGCAACTCGAGGCTGCATATGAGCTTGAGGTCACGTCATGGTAGGTGCTGCACAAACGTAATATGAGATAGGCCCTGCCCCCATAAATGTACAATCCAGGGAGACAAAGGGTGGGAGAAAGGAAATACTACGACCTTCATTTGACAGCTGGGGAACTAAGACACTGAGAGGTAAAGGGAGGCTGTGGCAGGGCGAGGAACTGAGGCCAGTGCCTTCACCACAAATCCACCCGGCCTTCTGCTGTCTGCCTTTCGTGTCTAGATTATGGGAGAGGACTTTTTTCCCCCACATGCCCAGAAGGGGGAGTATGGGTCCATTTTGAAAGGATACTGCTGAAGTCGATGGTCATGGCTTTCGGGCTCACCACTCATATAGTGACACACAGTTCCTTAAACCGAAGGACTCAACCAGAGCACGTTTGCTCAGAGTGTCGCACTCCCCGATGGTTTGCGGCTAGTTGCAGACTGGATCTCTGGAGAGAACTGATGGGTTTATGGCAGCTGTTTCTTTATGCCTTAGCATCTCACTGACATCGTGCAAAGAGTATTTCTGCCTCAAATTAGACAGAGTGTTGCTGAAGCATCACTACCCAGCTGTTCGCTCTGGATGGTGGGATGGCAAGGATCTCTAGCTTAGCTCTTCTTTCTCCATCTGTTTGTACTTTTTCCTCTGTGCCACCCAAAATTTCTAAAGAATCTCCAAGACTTCGCTCCCCTCCGAGCTGTGCAAGAATGAAGAATAGGTGGCCCTGTGGCAAAGTGGCTTCCCAGGACTGGGAAGTTTCCTTTAGGAAAAGAGCAGGGCATATTCTTGTTTTTAAGGGGCAAACATAGTGAAATCCATACCCATACCTGTGGAACTCCTTGCCAGAGGACGTTGTGACGGCCAAGACTATAACAGGGTTCAAAAAAGAACTAGATACGTTCATGGAGGATAGTTCCATCAATGGTTATTAGCCAGGATGGGCCGGGATGCAAAACCATGCTCTGAAGTATCCTAGCCTCTGTTTGCCAGAAGCTGGGAATGGGCGACAGGGGATGGATCACTTGAGTATTCCCTGTTCTGTTCATTCCCTCTGGGGCACCTGGCATTGGTCACTGTCAAAGACAGGATACTGGGCTGGATGGACCCAGTGTGTCTCTTCTTATGTTCATACTGTGTGGAATCTTCCCTGACAACTTGAAATGGTGCTGAAAATAAATACAAGAGAAAACAGAAGTAAAAGGGTATTTTAAATCCTTTACTCAGTGAGCCAAGTTCTGCAATATGTTCATAGTTAGGTTTCAAACCTAAAATTCTGTTCAGTTTGCTATGGTTCATATGATCCTGGGCTGAGTTATGGTTTCAGGAGGGAATCATGTGAGAAGAAGCACAGTAGCAAAATGTCCTTCCCACAATTCCAACACTAGCCAAATCCCATCCACAATCCCAGTGTGGCTAAAGGTTTCCGCCAAATGATCAATCGTAAATAGGTAAGAGATTAATGGAACCAGTTCACACCTCTTCAAGCTAATGACTCACTCTGTCTGTAGGCTCAGGAAGACAGCCCTGTACTGGGTCATATTCAGAAGAGGAGGTTGTTTTTTTAAGCAACCATCATGCCACCAGCCCTTGGTTGGTGCAGTGCTGGTATGGTCATACCGCCATGAACCAGCTCTGTTCAAAACTCAGCCTTGACATGTTTCCTGTTTCAAGGGATGGCTCTGATGGCATTTCACACTGAGTGTTTGCGCAGATTCAAACCTAAATCACACAACTGTACTCTGAGCCCATGTGAACCAAAACCAAAGAAAGTTTTGCACCTCTCCTAGCTGACTGGCCCAAGCTTTGGGCTGCTTCGTCGGTGCATGGGAGCATTGCAGTGGTATTTATGGGATGCCTGGTATTTATTTGGTAGACTGGAATGGTAACATCAAGGAGTGTCAAAGAGCATGCATAGTCCATTACTGATAACTGCTCCATTACCATCCACTTCTGTTTGTCTATGTAGCCATTCTTAATGATAATTTATTAATTGCCTAGATACTGTGCTGAACTGCTGATGGCCTGTTAACAATATTTTAGAGAGATTACACAGATCCTTTGGAAGCAACTTAATTCTAAATGCAAAGAGGAAAGACCCTTCCTGACCACTGCTCCATTCTAACCTTTAGATAAGGGTCAGACTCAGAGGCAAAAATACTCTTGGTCCCATTGTATATTTAGTGATGGATGCCACAACACTGCAGACCTTCAGCCTGCAACTTCACGAGATGTTGAAGGGGCCTCTCTGCCATTCTCATTGACATACAGGTTTCAGACATCTGCAGAAGGCAGTTCATCCCCAGTACAGAAACCATAACTCATCTCTGCCGAGCGGCAGTAATCGATTGCCATAGCTTGACTTCTCCCTGGGCTAGCGGTAACGGATGCCTCTTCATTTGCATCTTGCAGTCAAAATGGCCAACGATAGGAAATTGCATCATGAAATGAGTTCAAATCCCATGCAGCCCTGGGTGAGAAAAGGAAAGTTTGGATTGTAGACACGTCACGGCATGATTAGAAACTCCCTCTTGTCATCTTAAAGGGCCAATTGCTTGGGCATTTACCCCTTGTTGCTCTCGACAGACAGAGGAGCAATAGGCCCCTTATGCGCTCGATATGGGGCTGGGGGAGGATGTCTTAAGGAGAGATTTTAGCTGTTGCCATAGCGATGTGGAGAGCTCAGCGCCAAGATGGAAACCAGGCAGAGATGCAGAGTCTGTACTGCAACTTGCTCTCGCACTCAGAATTCCCTCCCCGTCACAAAGATTGGCCACGCTGCCTTGAGGACCAGGAAGGCGCAGGATCCAAAGTAGGAGTTAATGGAGGGTGTGATGGGGTTGGTCCCGATGTGATGAGGATGAATCTGGTATCTAAGTCAGCCTGTGAAAGAGACAGAGTCATGGCTAGCTGTCATCAGGTACAGATCCTGGGTTTAATTCCTGAGCAAACACTTGCCCCAAGCCACAGGGTCACCACTTTGATTCACAGGAACATCGTTCTCTGACAGTAACATCATGTTTGGAGACACATCCAAGGAGGTGGTCTGAACTGGGGGAGCCAGAGTACAAATGAATGAAGTGTCCAATGAGGCCACTCCCTGGGCAAATCCCCATGATGTGGCCTGCAGAGGCAGAATTTTAACTGGCGTTACTGGCTAATAGCTTCCTCCATATGACCCACTCCAGGCAGTTTTTCCTGAGACCTTTGTGTAGGCCTTCGCTGAGCTCCTTGGTAGCTCTCCCTGGATGAATGGGCAAGGCCTGGGCTCAGGTAGTCACTCCCTGGGTTCCAACAAGGACACCTGGCCCTCACTATCAGCAGGTTTATAGGGAACTGCTTAACTCATGAAGATGGTTGAAATTTGGAAGCCTCCAGTGATGTTCCGTCCCTCTCCTTCTCACTGCAGATTTCTGCCAGCCGATGAAGTGATTTATGAGCAATACACAGCCCCGGTTCCTGCCATAGAGGTCACTGAAGCATCAGAAATCAAGGTAAAGACCATCATCTCTTGTTGTTCCGAGCAGACCCAACGGGGAGGCCAGCGATGGAGGAGGTTACAACCTTAGCGAGGAGGTTGCGATGTTTACTAGCGGGAGCTCACAGACAGTCTAGGCCCAGCCCCTCTCAGCAGGATGTAAGAGCACCAGTTTAAGTCTAATTCCCCGAGCAGGCACTGGATGGGCACGGGGCTAGCACTTCAGTTTCAACAGGAGGCACTGTACCGAGTGGGTGAAAAGGGGAATAGCCAGCTACCCTAGCTATAGCTGGAGTCACTGAAGGAAGTTACGCAGGAGGACAGCTTCCAGCCCCGACTCCTGCCAGCATCAGCCAGATAGTTAATGGCAGAGGAGCTCTGCTAGCCGGGGTCCTGGTGCCCCCCGCCCTCCCGATGGAGTCATTTTTACAGGCACAGAGTATAGTCACCCAGGCTGTCCTAGGCCTCTGCTCAATGTCTGTTACCAAGTTAGCCCTAGCAACTAGGGCCTTGGTACCCTGGAGTTGGGCTCCTTGACCCCTGGAGTTGATACTGCCCCTGCCCTAGCCATCCTCTGGGGGACAATCAGTGATAGCAATAGACTGGAGGAGAAGATTGAGAGACCCCTGGCTGTGAGGGGGCTAGTGTATCTTAAAATTGCAATTGAGAGAGGATGAGGGGTCCTTGATGGGCTGCAGCAAGCGGACAGCACGTTAGGAGAGCAGCAGATGGAGGTTTCAGGTCACAGCGTTCCACTCCAGCACAAGGATTCTTACGCTGTGTTTCTGGACTGCAAAGCAAACCTGTGCTGGACTGACAGCAGGGACCCCAGCACCGAGCTCTGACCTCGATGGCAGGTCAGACTGGGTGGAAGCATCATGGTCGTTCATGAAGGTGGTGGAGTCTCATGGTGGGACAGACAAGGAGCAAGACTGCCCAGGGGGTAGGGGCACTGGACGGGGAGTCGGGAAATGCGGCTTCCATTCCTGCTCTGCCACTGACTCACTGTGCAATGCTGGGCAAGTCACTTCACCGCTCAGGTTCCCCCTCTGCTTAATGGGAATAACGAGACTTCATGATGATTGTGAACTGCCCGGAGCTGAACAGCTGAAGCATGCCAGGCCTTAGCCCAGACCTCTCAAGTAGCAGTATGTAAACCCAAGGGGCGCATGCAAACTGGTGCTCAGGGAGACCTGTTCCCATTCGTTTGTGGAACTGTCCCATGCAGCTTCACAGGGACTGGTTTGCCTGCAGCTCCGTTTAAGGAAGTGTAAGGGTCATGGTGTTATGGGGACGGGTGTTTTCCCATCCCAGTGCCCTCAGTGGCAGACAGATGCTAGGTGGGCCCGATAAGAGCTCCTGCCTTCTGACCCCAGCCAGTCAGGGGAACAGGTTCTCAGTGCAGCTGAAGGGGCTCCAAGAAATAGCAGCAGCAAGTGTTAGGGAAGTCAGGGGGCCTCTGCCGTTCTGCTGGGCTAGGAGGAAGTCCTGAGAGGCAGAATAGCTCGGGTGGAGGGGAAGATGCGAGAGGCTCACACAGGAAATTCGAGGCACGGAACAAGCTCTCCGCTTCCCCTCCGGCCTCAAAAATAGAAAAAACAGAAGTGGCGGGGAGAGCAGTCGCGTTTCCGCGTCCTCACGCAGACACCCAGCGGGAGAGGGACGCAGGTGGAGCAGAGGGCTGTGCTGCGGACAGTAGCATGCCCAGCTTTCACCGCCGCTCACCTGCTCTTGCATCCCAAAGTCCATAGCCAGGTGGGGAGGCAGAGGGAGACTCCCCTGTATTTGCAGAGCCGATACCAGCTGTATCTGGCGCAAGCAGGTAAGTCGGCCCAGGCTTGGTAGTGTCACCCTCTGGTAAGAGGGGATGACTGCGAGGGAGCCTTTGGCCAGGGGCTCTCCGCCGGGCGTGGGCCGTCTGAGAGGTGCAGGAGGGTGGATGGCTCTGGGCCAGGTGGGAGGAGGAGCGCCGTGCTCCGGGCGGTGGCATGCTGGAGCTCTCAGTGCTTGTGCTGTTCCATTCTGTTCTTTCTCTCGCTCAGGTCTGCTGGCCATGGGCAACCTGATAAAGGTATTGGGCAAAGATTTAGAAAACTGTCCTCATTTTTTCCTGGATTTTGAAAGTAAGTCCCGCGCTCAGGGCCGGGGGATTTCTGTGCCTGGCAGGAGGAAAAGCCGCTGCTCTCTAAAGATGACCATACATTCACACTGGTCCCTGCAATGGGCTTGACTGACGGGCCTTACTACGTTTGGTGATGTCCCTAGAGACCTCTCTGAGCGAGGGCGGCCGCAGCCAAACGAACAGTGGGAAACAGTTCCCTAGCTTGGGATAGGCTGGCACTGGCAGCTCCCGTAGGTTAGGCTGGACAGGTGGACACAGGGCCGGCCTTACTGGTGGGCAATGTGGGCGACCACCCGGGGCACCGGGATCAGGGGGGTGCACCAGGGTCGAGAGGCAAGGAGTGGGTGCAAGCCCGGGGTGCGAGGCTGGAGAAGGGAGCTCAGGGCAATGGGTGGGAGGGGAGGTTGCAGGGCCTGGGGTGATGAGTGGGGAGCCCAGGGAGGCAGCAGCACTAGGGGTGATGGATGAGGGGGCCAGGAGAGGCAACAGGAGCCAGAGGGATGGGTGCGGAGCCTGGGGGAGGCAGTGGGGGCCAGGGTTGATGGGGAGCCTGGGGAGGTAGCAGGAGCCAGGGCAGATGGGTGGATAGGGAGCCCGGGGAGGTAGCAGGAGCCAGAGGAGATGGGGGGATGGGTTGGGAGCCTGGGAAGGTGGTGGGTGCCATGGGCGATGGGTCGAGAGCCCAGGGAAGCTGTGGGGGCCAGAGGGGATGGGGGGATAGATGGGGAGGCTGCTGGCCCAGGGGTGATGTGGGGGATGGGTTGGGAGCCTGGGGAGGTGGCAGGGACCAGGGGGGATGGAGGCGATGTGTTTGGAGCCCAGGGAGGCAGCGGGAACCAGAGGCGCCAAAATACATTTTCGCCCAGGGCGCCATTTTCCCCAAGGCCGGCCCTGAGTGGCCACTGAGCAGGGGAGTGGGGTGGGGGCATTAAATAGACTCTCTCCCACGTGAAACCACCATGTGATTTCCCTGCCGCCTGTCACATCCCATCTCCATCGCCAGCGAGGTCCGGGGAGGGAAATCTTACGTCCCCCCATCGAACGAGCAGCTCCGGCCTCACTCTGCAGATGCCGATGGCGAGCTCAGGGGCTTTCCTGGTTTTATCCTTAACGGGGGGAAGTTCCTCCACGCTGGAGCACCCACCGCTCCCCGGCCACTGCCCGAGTGGAGAGGCCCCAGCCCACTGGCTCTCTCTATTTATCCGGCACCCATGGCTCTGGGATCCAAGTGCCGAGACAGATTTGCTATGGAACGAGGCTTCCCAGCAACCTGGGCAATCCATTTATGGCAGCAGTGGAGGAGAGGTGACATTCCCCCAGAGGATATTTGGGAGAGAGAGAGGCCGTTGCCGTTCACGCTAGGATCTCAGCCCCAAACACGCTCTCCCGAGGCAGCTGCTTGGTCTGCCCCATGATGCCTGAATCCCCTTCGTTGCTCACAAGCCTGTAGGACTTGGACCGCTAATAAGCCTCCCGGCAGGCCAATAAGCCCCCAAAGAGCCTGTAACGGCTGGTCACATGCTGCCGCAGAAGGAGGAAGGAAGGATTTGTGCTGCCTCATTGTACTGCAGGCAACATCCAACAGCTTCAGGGAGCCAAATTCCCTTTGGCCCCAGCCCCTGGAGCTGGAGAATCAGGGAGCAGCACCGTGAGAATTAAAACAGAGACTTGTTCACGCTGGCAACGCCACCCCCACTGCTCACCGTGGGGTGAGAGGCCCCCATGGTCAAAACACATCCAGGCTGGAGCTCGCTCTGTAAGCTGCACCAGTGCTGAAGATGGGTCCGGCGCTCCCAAGGGGGTAGGAAAGGGAACAAGGAGGACGGAAAGCTGGGGTCACTCCTAAAATAACCCACCTGCCTTTGACTAACCTGGGCAAACCAGCGAGACCAGAGCCCCCGTGGCTGCACCTCCTCATCCACCCAGAGAAGCAGCTCAGAGTCAGCACTCAGGAAAACCCAAGGGGTGTAAAAATACTGCCAGAGCAGCACAGCTCACACGCTGCCTCCCGGCGGGGGCTGAGAGGCGAGCGCTCTGTTCACCACAGAGTCTGGCTCAGAGAGGCCTGGGTGGGAGCCCAAAATAGTCCTCTGGCTCTGCAGCACTGGGGAGGCCCTTGCAGCGTGAGGCTGGAGATGGGGCCAGGAGGGATGGCTCAGCCCTAAGGCCCCACTCAAGGACCTTTCCTGGTTGTCACAAGAGCAATTCCCCCAGCAGGGCCCCCGGTACCTCCTGACCGTGAGCAAGCCAGGAGACTCCCTTCCAAACATGCTGCCAATTTATAGCAGAGCCTGGCCCAGACCCATGTTCTGGGACCAGGGCTGGACACGTCCAAAGCTTCAGCCTGGGTATGGGCCAGGAGGTTAAAGTCTCATGGGAACCATGTTGCCTCCGGGTCCCCGGAGCCGGCTGTAACTGTGGGGTAGAGGGATGTTCCACGCTGCTGGGTAATTACCTCCCTGAGACTCAAGGGGCAGGTATTGGCTTTGGAGATGAAATGAGACACACTCCCACCCCATGCAGTGGGACTCCAGGAAGCCCTGGGACCATTCCCCCCCCCCCCCCCCCCCCCCGGAGAACAGCGGCTCTCCCTCACTTTGCTTGTTACTGTTGGTCACCACCCTCATCAGCCAACGCTCATCTCCATCTGGGGGCAGGAAGAGGCTGCAGCTCATTGCGCTGGGAGCAGCTGCCGGGCCGCCCTCCCGCCCGTGAGCCACGTATGGCTGCAGTCGCCATCAAGATCTTGGGAGAGTCTCTAATGAGCCTCAGCTCGTTCTAACTGAGCAGCACGGCTCTTTAAGGTTAGAATTGCCGCGGGCTGCAAAGTTGCTGGGCTCAATAGCCTTTGCCTCCCTTAGGCTCTTGCTTACGAAGAGCCAACAACTGGCACCTCTTACGTGCGGCCACAAAGATTCCGGAGTCGCACAGCCGGCCAAACCCCTTGACGCTCTGATGCCCGAGGGGCTCTTCCTGCTGCCCAGATGTTTCCCTCAGGCTAGTGCTCCCACTGCTTCCTTCCATGAACGCCACCTCACTACCCATCGTATTTTTTTCCTCTTGTCTCTTCTCTTGCAGGTGTCACATGGGGAACCTTCTTAAAGTGTTGACTTATAACGACCTTGAACAAGGCCCTAATTTTTTCCTTGACTTTGAACGTGAGATGGGATTTTTATTTTATTTTTTATTTTTTTTTCCCCCCACATTCATGTCATTTTAAGTTGTCGTCTCAGTTAATCTCCCATGGCATCGTACCCATTCCAGAAATTGTAGCGATTTCCTCCCCACTCACTATCCCGCTTGGTCTCCTGTAGGCGATTTCCTTCTCAGGAAGCTGGTCTTGCCAGATGTTGGGGGATTTAAAAGGCTGGTTTCCAAAGGGGCGGCAGAAAGGGCTGTCAGGCCATTCAGGGTTTTGGTAGGGGCATTTCAGAGCTGGAGGTGGGCTTAGCTCTCCATCCCTAGTGCCAGTCCCATCCCTGTAAGGTTATCTTCTCCTTCTGGTCTCTGCTCTGTTGATTATAACCCAAAGCCAGAAGCTCAACCAGGCATTCAGGTCCCAGCCAGAAGCCTGAATTCTTAACATTTACCTGCCATGTAAATCCTCTCAGTCCCACCCATTATTCCAGAGAGACAATGTTAGTTAACAGGGAGCTGTTTTCCCGTGCGAAGTGAGGCAGGAAGGGATCTGACGGGCCCATTCAGGAGCAGTAAGATTGGAAGTTGAGCCCGGAATCTGGCCCAGTCAGGAAAGAAAGGGCCCCATTCCCTCCCCACACCAGTATGATGCTACTCTAGGTCCACTGACTCCTGATTTGCTATGGGATCAGAACCAAGCCCGTGGAGGGGAGTCATATTCCAAAGCGTCTCATTCCAATTGGGTTGTTCTCTCAGCAGGAGACGTTTCTTCCCTTTGGTTTGCTTTGTGTTGTTTCCTTTGCACACGTTTCTTTTCCGTTGGGAGCCTGCGTGTGTGACTAGATCACTGGGGAGAGGAGAGCCAGGTCTCCAGAAAGTTCAGATCTGACTAGCGGATAGATGAGGCCTCGCACTAGCCGGGGCCTGGCCCTACTGGTGGGAGGTTTTCTAATTCCCTTTAGCACGTCTCTCGTCGGCACTTTCTCCACAGCCTTAGGCAGAGGAATCGCTCTGTCTGCCCTTGCGCCCCAGACAAGCCAGTGCGTTTCCCCGGGTCTAACACTGCTCGGGGACCGGCCGCCAAAGAGCCCTCACTCTCGCTGTCCGACGCACACGCTGAAATGTTGCTTTTTTGGGGGGGTGATCCGATGCAGATGCTCAGCCCACCGAAGCCGAGACAGCTGTGTGGAACCAGGTCAATGCCGTGCTAGAGGAAGCACAGACAATCCTGGCTGAACTGCAGTCCTACACGGGGGCTGGGCTGGAGATTAGAGAGGTAAAGCTCTTCAGCTCCTCCAGCCATTGGCCTGGGGACACGGGCAGGGATTCAGGCACGAATGATGAGCTTGCCATCTCGGTTCCTTGTAGGCAATCCAAAATCCCAACGACCTCCAGCTCCAGGAGAAGGCCTGGAACGCCGTGTGCCCTCTAGTGGCAAAGCTGAAACGCTTCTATGAGTTCTCTCTTCGACTGGGTGAGCCCCAGCTCCATTAATAACGCAATCTCCATTCCCGTCCCCCGAACACCTGCGCAAACCTGCTGCCCTCAGCCCACATCCAGCTCCCTGCCCCACATGTCACTCCAAACGCTATCACTGGGCCGCACCCACCTGTCCTTCATTCAGAACAACCGGCGCGTTGCCTCAGCAAGGACTGCAGCATTTGGCCTTGGGCTTCAGAGGGGAGGATGGTCTAGTAGTTAAGGCTCAGGAGTGGGGCTCCGCCCTGGGTTCAAGTCCGGATTCTGCCACTGACTTGCGTGTCTAAGGCAAGTCACTGTGACACTCTGTGCCTCAGTTTCCCCATCTGTAAAATGGGGATTGCGAAACAGATCTCACTCACTGGGGTGGGGAGACGGAGAGGCTAGATTCACCAATATTTGAAAAGCAGATTGGCTGGAAGGGGCTGAAGTGGACACAACAGATCTGATTATCAGCTCTGTTCCAGTGACATCAAGTGATTGGGTGGCTGAAATAGGCCAGCTCCCTTCCTTTGCTGAGCCATCCGGGGGCTGCTCACCTTTGGAATGAGATCAAGGGGATTCACCCAGGAAACAGCCCCGCTGTTAAACGAGAATGAAGAGATTTGCTTCCAGCAGCTTGCGGGGAGGGGAAACACCGCTGGTGTGTGTCCCTGGGTCAGGGAGAGGTAGAAAAGCCCCTGAGTGAGGGAGATGGGGAGGTTATAGCCCAGAACCTGCAGTTAAGTCTGCTGCCAGCTAAGGCTGAACTGCTCCATGCCGGGGGGGCGGGGGGGATGTTAAGCCTGGAGCGCTGGCAATCGCTGGGTGACATGCCGCCCTGTAATACATCTTTGTCTCTCCTCCCGCTCCCAGAGAATGCTTTGCGCAGCTTGCTGGAAGCTCTGACTAGCCCGCCCTATGCGCCGACTCAGCACCTTGAGAGAGAACAAGCCCTAGCAAAGCAGTTTGCAGAAATCCTACACTTCACCCTCAGCTTCGACGAGTTCAAGGTAGGGAAGCTTTGCATGTCCCGCTGGAGACAGAACACGGGAGCTCGGAAACTCGGCTTTCCCAGCGATGGTCTGTTGGTTTAGAGAACCAATGCTGCATGACGCAGTAACAGCCCAACACAAGCCATGCTCTTCAGGGAGTCAATATTCCCTGGCATGTTCCTCCTTGTAATGCTAAATTGTGACTTGGTGAATTAGCTCTGCTTTACTTGACATGCAAGCGTAAACCAAACGAACCGCTCGTTAGACAAATGGGCAGTGGAACTAGCCTACACTAGGTCCTCTGGACCATTCCCACCAATCGCCACTGGGGTATCATCCCTTATGCTAGATTTTGAGAGGTTTATCCACTCCTCTTTCAACCACGTCTTGGAAACTGGCCCCCAGTCTAACAAATCCAGATCTAAGGCCCATTCTGCCCTATGGGAGCATTACCAAGAGCAGTTGACCAGACCTCCAATCTTCTCTGTCCACGTTTGCTGCAGATGACCAACCCTGCCATCCAGAACGATTTTAGCTACTACAGAAGAACCCTCAGCCGAAATCGCATTAACAATTTACAGGTAAGAGGTCGGTCCCTCTCCCAAAGGGTTTGAGTTCCTTGTCAGAGCAGTGTGGGGATGAAGCCTAGCATGGAATGAGCATGGATATGGAGGTCTGTTTAGCCTTGCTAGCCCGGGTTAACACTGGGTAAAAAGCTTTGGGGGTGAACTCTACATAAACTGCTGGAAAAGTAAGAGGAGAGATTCCTGCAGGGGCAGTGCTTGTCACTCGATGCTCTACCAGATGGTTGGCAGAACTAAACATCTCGAGGAGCAAGCTGTGGAGGACCCAAGCAGTGGGTGGGCCTCTCATAAAGTGATGCGCAGAATGAACCGGAGGACGGCTGCCTTAGGTCCCCTCGCCTCTCTGCAGCACCAGCAAGGCTTGGGGTGAACAAACCTGAAGGCGGTCCCGGTTGAGCCCCCAAGTTCAGCAAACCCAGACCTGAACTGGGAGGTGCGAGCTGGTGAGGTTATAGTCTGGGTCTGTTCAGCACATTCCAACAGGGCAGATTAGGATGGGCTCAGACGTTTCCAGCATTTGCCCAGTCCTGTTGGGATTAACGTGACCAAGCCGTCTTTCGCATCTCATGTCCTGCAGCTGGAGGCCGAGAGTGACGTTAACAATGAAATGGCCAACAGGATGTCTCTCTTCTACGCAGAGGCCACGCCTATGCTTAAAACTCTAAGCAACGCCACAACCAAGTTTGTTTCAGAGGTGAGTGAGCCCCAAAGACAGAAGGAGAAACCAAAAACCGAGAGAAGAGGTGGGGGCTGGAGGAGAGAAATATAGACAATAGCCTAGATGTACCTGTTGGGTAAACCAGTGAGACACCATTGAAGTCAATCAAGCTGTGCCCAGCAGTAAGTTTGGCCCAACGATTCACCATGAGAGAAAACAGGATGCGAGCTTTGGAAGGATTCCTTCACGAAGTCAGCACGTTTCCAACATCCCTGGTCATGGACGTCCTTTGCCATAAGAAACAGGCGTGCATAAGCCACAGGAAAGGAGAGTTGTCCATAGCAGCATAGGCACGGGAGTTGATAGAGGGAGACCAACCGAACAGGGGTTAGGGAAATAGCAATACGATGAAGTGATTCAGTCCCTAACTGATGCCTCCCCTCCAGCGAGGGGCACAGGGGATCAGGAGGCAAATCTAGTGTCTCTCTCGTTCTCTCCTTTCAGAACAAGACACTCCCCATTGAGGACACAACTGACTGTCTGAGCACCATGGCCTGTGTCTGCAGGGTGATGCTGGAGACCCCGTGAGTATTTCATCCTGGCCCGTGTGCCTAGGCGCGGAACCCGGGCTGGCAGATGGCTTCTAAAATCACAGGCCAGCAGGAAGCCAAGGGAGGGAATTCCATCAACGTACACTGGGAAGACCGGGACTAAGCGGTCACCCTACCAGGAGTGAATCCATGCAGTTCCTGAGCGCTGAGAGATCCTTGCAGGTCCCCAAGCCCAGCTTGTAAACACATATAGGCACCCATATAGAAGGGGCATGTACAGGTAGAAGCTCTCCCACCCGTGACCCCCCCATGGGACGCTCCTTCTCATCTCCCTTCACTTGCCAGCAGCAATAAAGACACTAAGTCAGACCCTGCCAGACTTCCCTCTGCTTGTCACTTTGACCCCGCTCTTGATTTCAGGGAATACAGGAGCCGGTTTACCAACACCGAGACTCTTCTCTTCTGCATGCGAGTGATGGTTGGAGTCATTATCCTCTACGATCACGTTCACCCCGTAGGGGCTTTCGCAAAGACCTCCAAAATTGACGTGAGTGACACCTTGGTCTCAATAGATGGTGCATTGCCCAGCAAAGGGGCACGAGAAGAAAATCACGAGGCAGTGAAACCGGAGATGGGGAGTGCTATGGGGCCTACAGGCATAGGTTTGGTGGTTAGCAGGAGCGGTCCTGCTAGCCACCCCCTGGATCAGGGCAGAGTCAGAGAGAAGATGCTTCACCTCCACCCAGGTTCTATTGGTTCTTCTTGGCTGGATGAGCCCATCACATGTAGCCGAGCAAGAATCCCTCCTGCTCTCCTACCTCTGAGCAATGAGGTCTTGGTCAGCGTGAGATACGCAAGGGGTGACATCCAGCAGAGTCACGCTTAGCACAGCACTTACCAGCCAGCCTGGGTGGCGGCTCACTTTTGGCTTTCCTAGTTGCCCGAAGACCAGGAGTCGTACCACAGCTAGATTCCCATCTGCGGTAATGTGCACGAGACACACCGCAGGACAGGGGCCTCCAGGCACCGCACTTGAGCAGCTGGCAGCCAGCTGAGAGACTCAGCGGTCAGCCTAGAACGCAGTGTGGGTGCGGGACAATTCCCAGTCCAAGATTTTATGAATAAGGTAGGAAGGAAGTACTGGAGATAAAGAGACAGATGGAGGAAGAAACCAAGGCTGTCTCAAGACTAAACGTTTCCCACCACTGGATGCAGCTCCACTGGGGATAGCACTGGTGAGAAACCTAGAGGTGGTCAGTGGCTGGTGTTTTAACTCTTCTCAGAGGAGGTCTTAGAATTGCGGTTAATACACCTGGGGCCTTGTCTACACTGGAGTTCCCACCATTGCAGTGCTGCAACCAATAGCAGCAGGGGAGGGACATTTTAAGAAACAAAGGGTATGTCTACACAGCAAATGAAGGTGTGATTTCAGTGCTTTAATCTGCCCGGCAGGGGATCCTCGGTACGCATTCAGGTTGCTGGCCCACCACGTCTTCCCAGCTTTTCTTAACCACGCTAGCTAGACTGAGGCAAGGGTGCTTGTACCTACCTACGCGACAATCCCCCCTTCGTCTGCTGGGTGGCGACAAAGCCAAAAGGAGAGGGACAGGGAAGCCAAGACACAGCTGGGAAGTGTGAGGAGGACGGGCTAAGAGAGAACACTCAGTCCTTCCTCAGAAGGTGTGGGTCAGGGGCTGCCATTCCCTGCTCCCACCCGCCATGTGCTCTTTTCATTTGAGCGCTGACCGGCCTGGCTCTCTCTCTCTAATCCTGGTAGATGAAAGGATGCATCAAAGTCTTGAAAGATCAGCCTTCAACCAGCACAGAGGGGCTCCTGAACGCACTGAGGTATGTATAGCTCTGTCCTCCCGGACCACCAGCTGCCTTCGCACTGAGAAGGAGGGTGGGGCCGAAACAGGAGATGTGGTCACATGAGATGCCTTTCCTTTCCTTCTTCGCTGCTGAAAAGCCTCAAGATTCTTCTTCCCCCCTCAGAGCCAGCTCAGATCACAATCGAGGGCAGGGACTAGCTGGTCAGGTTTGGCGCCAGTTCCCAGTGGAAACACATCCACAGTGCAGAAACAGCATCGCTAATACGAGCGGTAATGCTGAGAAGGTGGAAATTCCACCGTGCTGACAGGGATTTCAGCAGCTGTATCAGAGAGAGACAAGATTTTCACGGCCAGCTGGGGAACGTCAACGGGAGTCGTATGTCTTTGGTTACATCTACACAGCAAATGAAAGTGTGATCGTAGTGCAGGTTGGCATACCTAGCAAATGCAGCTGGTGCAGGGACCGGTGGTCATGAAGACATGGGCTTGCTGACCCCAGTACCAGCCTGCTGGGGACTCTGGGTACACCCTGAGGTCTGGCCAGGGTCTGTGCTGCTGTGTTTTCACTGCTATTGTTGCCCACAAGAACTAGGTTAAAACTAGTGGGGACGTGACCCACTCTACAACCACAGCTTCACTTGCTGAGTAGGCGCACGCTCCATCCCCTTGTCAGCTCGGCTCACTGGGGCGCGTGTGTATTCGATCTCGCAGAGAAAGGTCTAACATGACCCAATGGCTGGAAGTTGACACTAGACATACCCAGACTGGAAATAAGACATACATTTTTCACAAGGAGGGTAATTAACCATTGGAACAATTTACCCAGGATTGTGATGGAGTCCCCATCACTGGCCATTTTAAAATCAAGAGTGGATGTTTTTCTAAAACATCCGTTATAGGAATTATTTTGGAGGAGTTCTCTGGCCTGCGGTCAGAGCAGATGATCACACACACACACACGTTTTTTCTCTTCTTTGTGAATTGGTATAAAGTCCACTCTCTGTGACTGTTTTGGTAAGAGAGGCTCGTCTGCCCCATCTCCTCCCCTGCTGAGAACTCTCTTCTCGAAAACACTTGCACAGAATAGAGCTCAAAGCCTCCAGGAGCCAAGCCGAGATCAGACAGTGCATTCAGCAGACAGACCAGCAATAACTAGAGTGGCTTTGGTTCTCCCTTGATTTAATATTTCCCTGGGCATTTCAAGGTGCCAGACTCACAGACCTGGGGGCTCAAATCCATTCCACTACAAGACTAGTCCAGTAGCAGATGCCCCCCGAACTCCCAGAAGGGTGGGAGCAACTCAGACTTTATGGCTTGTTCAGTCCTTGACTCTGCTGAAGAAAGTGCCAACAGGGAGGCTAATTTTCATCAGCTGTGCTGGGTGTTTTCCTGTCGTGGAGACATCTGCCTGCTGAGAACTCTCCAACTCATTTCAGACAGGTCACCAAACCGCTGTCCGGTGGTAGCCCCTATAGATTGCTACTGAGCTAGGCTGGGTGTGAGCCAGTGACCTACAGATTCAAGGCGCCTTGTCTCTACAGACAGGCAGGTTGGTTTTGGCCCTGGCATGGGCCTCAGGAGATCCAGGTTCACACTCCCACCTCTACTGCTGACAACCTGTGCGACCCCAGACTAGTCACTTTATGCCTTAGTTTCCCCATCTGTAATACCCATAGTAATCATGCTTTCAAGTCCCTGAATCAGCCAGTGCAAAGATTGTGTTTCTGGTGCGGGCCCATTGCTCTCTGAGGCATGGATCTGAAATGCACGGGGCTAAAACTCTTGGTTCCAGGTCCACCGAGCTTCCTTTTGAGTGTCAGATGTAGCACACCCATGGACTCGGAGGCGTTCTCCGACAGATGTTTAGCTTGATCTCAGCTGTGCTTGGGATCTGCTCCCATTAGATAGATCCTTTGGAGTGCTGGTCTCCAGCATATTTGAATCTGATGTCTGAAGCAGCTAGGCTGCTGGCCTTGTGTCTGGGGAAAGGGTCAGGGTTCAGGTGTGCTTCGAGGCGCATTTCTTGTGGCTGGACTCTGTGTTATACAGTACAATTCCCAACCCTTGGATTAGACCCCTTGTCACACACAGGTTCTCAGTCTAAATCCCACTTCATAAGATAAATGGCTCCTTCATAAGGGGCATTAGTCCTCCCTTGCGTGGTAAATTCCCGCTCCGTTGCTTGCCTGAGATTCCTGTCTGTGCCTTGCCGTTCCCTTCTTTGTCCTGAGCGTTCCCTGTTCAGAGGTTTCCTGGTGGGATAGGATTAAAATGTGGAGTCAGCATAAACACCACAATGTGATCAAAATGGTTTGGCCTGAGCTCGTCGCGACGGTTGGTTCTGGGAGACAGAGAGGAGGCTTAATGGCTTGAAAAGCACCACGTGGATTCTTCAGTGGCATAAATCCCCCTCCTCCATTTGCAGGTACACCACCCGGCACCTCAACGACGACACCACGTCCAAGCAGATCCGGGCCCTGCTGCAGTGAGCGCCTCGAGAGCGGTGGGGTGGGGGGGGATCTGTCCAGCTGAGGCCTGGAGGCTTAACTTAGAACTGTCAGCAGAAAATTTTAAATGTTGCCATGTTGCTATAAATAACCATGATCATATTCCTCATTTTGTAAAGAAAGGGAAAAAAGTTTTTAAAAAATAAAAATGCAGAAATACAAGAACAAACTAAGCAGCCCACAAATCCGCCCTCCCCAACCCCCCCCCCCCCCCCCCCCCCGCCTCCCTCCAAAGAAAATCAGTGTCCAACTCTGGCAAGCTGCGTGCCACCCACTCCGTGCGTCTCCGTTCCGTTTCCCACCCCCAGCACCCCCTCAGTGGCGACGTGACATGCCCAGTTCTTAGCCTGCCTGAGCTTGGAGTGGGGGCTCGGGGATGGAAGCCCGGGAGCAGGGGGGGCGTCCCATGGTTCCCACAGGGGTACAGTGTAGGGTCACTTTATCTGGACTACGCCCCCCCAAGTGCGAAGGGAGGGGTCCACAGCGCGGCCGGCAGGAAGCTGCCTCTCCTGACAGATGTAAATAATGTGCGCGAATCACTCCAAGGGTCCGGCTGTGACGACGACGACGATGAAGAAGAAGAAGAAAAAGACATCATCTTGAAACCCTCCCGCACTGAGTCCATTGAAAATAGCTCAGTGCACCTCTTAGATTTTTAATATAAAACAATTAAAAGCCACTCACCTGTTATTTTGTACATTTTTGTGTGAAATAAAATAACATTTAATCTGTTTATTGCCAGACTGGCGCCGTCTCTGTTGCTTGGCCTCGCCGGGGCTTGCTCCACCGGGGGAAAGGGGTCACGGGCAACCCCCCTGCAATCAGCTGTCCACCGCCCCCTGGGCAGGCTGGGCCCAGAGAGGCCACCCCCAGTCATTGCTTCCCCTGCTAGCTGCCGAGAGAGGGTGACAACACAGCATTCCCTACGCTCTAGCAGTGCCAGGCCATGCTCTAAAAAGATCCACCAGTATTTCATCCCCTTTCGCTGCAAAACGTTGAGGGCTCCCAACAGGCTTGACCCCCTCGCCCCCCGCGGAGAGGCACCGTCTTCCTCACGCCAGAGTCCTTGATCTTCCTCCTAAGTGGGGCAACCTAACCCCTTCCACCTGTGATGCTGCCTTCCTGTCGCAGCTGGGTCCCCTCCAACATGGGGACTTGGGGGCCAAGGATCCAGCACTCTGGCCTTAGTCCACTCCTGATTCCAGCTGGCAAAGGCTACCACCGGAGTAGCAACGCTGGGCCCTGCAGCAGTGCCGGCGACGGCCGGAGTCGCTCCGGTGGCCTGCAGCGGGGGAAGCTGGGAGCGGTGCCCATTTGCAGCCGGGGGACACAAACTGGACCCGTGCCACTGATCCCATTGGCTCACTGAGGTTGCCCGGCTCCTTTCAGCCGGTGTGTGCTCTGCGTCTCTTGTCCAGCAGGTGGCCCCACGACACTATCGGAAGCTGGCCGTTAATTGCCTCTCGGCTCCTTTGCCCAAAAGCTCCCAGCCCAGAGCCCCAGGAGCCGAGCCCCAAGCCCAGATCCAATGCTCGGTCTCAGCAGCGCCAGAGAAATCCAAGCCCTGGGGGCACCTGATGAGAGGAAGCTGCCAGAGCTGAAGCCGTGAATTCTCTGCGCAAGTTTGTATTAAAGAAGCAGAAGAACAGGCCTGCCATTAGGATGGGGCCGTTCCCGTGACTCGGTACCCAGCCATGGGGGACCTGTGCGGGAGTGATAGCTCAGTGGTTTGAGCATTGGTCTGCTAAACCCAGGCTTGTGAGTTCAATCCTTGAGGGGGCCATTTAGGGATCTGGGGCAAAAATTGGGGATTGGCCCTGCTTTGAGCAGGGGTTTGGACTAGATGACCTCCTGAGGTCCCTTCCAACCCTGATATTCTATGATTCCATGAGTGCCCTGGACACTGGTGACGAATGGGAGGGAATTTCCACCCCGCAGACCCCAGTCAGCAGCGGCAAAGCGAGAATCAGCGAGCCCAGGGCAGGCAGAAGGCCACGCCAGGCCTAGCAGCTGACCCAGGGCACCGCGCTTCAGCCCAGCGCCCCTCAGAGACCGCAGCCAAAAGGCCCCCTGGGGACACTCCTCGCCCGGGCGCATTGGTTGAAATGGAACCTGCCCCATCGTTTCTGGATGTACAGCAGGGCCCGGTGGGGGGAATCAGGGTTTGTACAGACTTCAACCCCCAACCCATTTATCTTTCCGCACCAGACTCCCAGTGGTCATCGCACTGGGGGGCTCATCTCCCCCAGCCCACAGGACCGTGCCCCTCCCACCTGCCCCCGCTGGTTTCAGCTCCTGCCTCTCCGCCGATGACTCCCACCTCGACTTCTTTGGTCTCTTCCTCAGCTGCCTTTCCGGTACCTCAGGCAGGACATCCCGCCATGATCCACCAACTCCAACCCAACTAGCCCCATCCCACCCCCCACTCTTCTCTAGCACAGGCCACAACCCGCTCGCCCGGTTCACACCAGCCTTGGGGCCACCCCCCCTCAACAAGCTCCTCCATGCAGCGTCTCCTCTCCATTCCCGCCGCTAACCCCCCCGCCACAAGGCCTCCCTCCTCCTGCTCTTCTCTAGCCATGCCAGGCTCTCCGTCCTTCGCCGCCAGCCCAGCCACATCCCCCTGCCCTCCTCCAGTGACAAAAAACACCCCCCCACCCGCCCGTTTTGGAGCCTCTGCTGCTACCTGCATCTCAGCTCGCATTTCCTCCGGCTCCTCTTCCCGGGCCCTCCGCTCTGCCCCTCTGGGCTCCATACCACGCCGCGCCGGCACAGCCTCCCCTTCGCCCCCCCCCCACACTTTCCCTAGCTGATCGCCCCCCCCGCACAGCCTCCCCTTCGCCCCCCCCCCCACACTTTCCCTAGCTGATCGCCCCCCCCGCACACACTGCTCAACGCCAGGCGGAAATGCACTGATAAAACCGTACACAGCAAGACAGGCCAGCTGAGTGCAACCCCAGAAACCCTCTCTGGAGCGTTTCCCCCCTCGCTCTGCCAGTGCCCCCCGCAGCACACACTGGGGTATCCACCCCACCTCCACTGCACACTCCTCGGGGCAGCAAACTTGCCTTATGCAGCGAAAGCATCACCTAGCAAACTAAGCACTTTGCAAAATTGAAAAAATTGAAAAAAAGTGTGGGGGGGGAGGGAGCCTTAAAACGAAACTTACTTATCAAATCACCAGTCCCGTGTTTGGGACGCTTTGAAATGGTTTGCCAAGGGCCCTGTCCTACAACCCTGGCCCAAGCAGAGCTCCCGTTGGCTGCAAGGGCATCAGCAATGCAGGATCAGGCCCAGACTTCACCCGTTGGTGGGTTTGTTTCCCAGGTGGACCCAGCACCTCACGCCAGCTGCTGCAAAGACAGCAAACGGCACCGGACTCCAGGAAATAAGAAGCCATCTGTGGGTTATGTTAAACGCAAAGGAAAGTCCTGAATGGAAGGAAAAAACAAAAGCAAATAACCAACCTCATAGGCCTGAAGAGGGCGGATCTAGTGGTTAGAGCAAAGGCCTGGGAATCCTAGGTGTTAAGCCTTCGGACACCTTGGGTGACTAGAGCTTTGGGGCCCTCAAGACAGGCCTGACATTCAGGGTGAGGGGGAGGTGCATTTTCTGGCAATCTGGGCCCTTTGACAGCGTCTCCTGCTGGGGAGCCCCAAAATCACTTGTCTCTTGAAAATTCAGTGTCACGTTTGTAACATGCTCTGTGCTCCAAGGTGCTCTGACAGAGGCGGGGACCAAGTCTCGGGTGCACGGAAGCACAGCCGAGCCCTGCCCAAACCCTGCCACCCCTGCTGCACGGACACACCTTGGGCAGCAGGTGCTGGCGGCTTTCCCAGGGACCCTGCCGCCAAATCCCCCTCAGTCACCCGGCGGCTCCGCTCCCAACCGCCACTCTCGCGCCACAGGGCGAGAGTCCAAATTCCAAGAGGTTTTTCATTGTGGAAAAGGCCTTTCCCCCGGCCAGTTTTGCCGCGAAGCCCCAGAGCCTTTCCCGCCGCGATGCTCAGATTACCTCCCTCCCCCGCCCGCCGGATCATAGCAATCCAAACCGGCGCAAACTGCAGCTCTCACTCCCTTTGGCAACTTTCTGATTCCTCTGCCCTGCACGAGCTGTTGGCAAGAGCCGTTCTGCTCAGGCTCTCCAGCTTCCCCAGCTGCGTTCCTCTGGGGGGGCTGGAATATACAGCACATCCTCCTGCCCCATGTCCCTGACCCCCACCGTGTGCCATTCCCTCTGCATCACTTCAGCCATTTCTCCGCTAGAGAGACGAATGGCAAAAGGAAGGGGCTGGGAGCCAGGAGTTGTGGGCTCTGGTCCTCAGGCAAGTCACGTCATGTCTCCATGGCTCAGCTTCTCCATCTGAAAAATGGGGACCCCCGGTGCTCACCTACCTTTGTAAAGGGCTTGGAGATCCTCAGGTGAAAGAATCCAGCAAAGGAGGGGCTCTGACCTGAAGGGCGTCCCGTGGTCCAACTCAAGGACTGCGGCTGGCATTCTCAGACTGAACGGGCAGCTCCTGAATCCATGGAGGCCTGATTTCCAAAGACGTGAACTTCCTGCAGCCCCCGGGACTGTGCTGGGGGCCAGGGGCCTTCAGCAGCTCTGCAGGCCACGGATACTTCAGCGTCCAAATATGCACTCGGGAGCCGAGCCTTAAGCGTAGGCTCCTAGGTTTGAAAATGTTGGCCTCTGTTTGTGGCTCGTGAAAGAATGTCACAGACCCCTCAAGTGGCGTATTTCCCCTGGGAACTAGAATCGGGCCTTGGAACGGCCCTGAACCTACTGTCACGTTCTCCAGGATCTCCGCTTTTTTTTTTAAGACAGACCGACCTGATTGCACAGAAAAAATCAAAAAACGTGACTTGAGTGGAACGGAAGCAGACAGTGGCTCAATAGCTTGGAGACGTGTGAACTGCCCCAGTCATCTCCATGACTTAACTCAGACAGCCGGGCAATGATGCAAGTTTGCCAGTGTTAACTATTTCATTGCTCATGTGAGGAAGGGGTGGGAGGGTCACAGAGTGGCCCAATTCACTCCAACTGACACCTCCTTTTGGTGGGCGGCAGGTGAGAGGTGCCAACCCCACTGATTTTCCCAGTCAAGAAGCAGCCCAGCCCAGAGAAACTAGCAGAGCCCAGCTCAGGGTCATTCTCAACACAAGGGTTATGGACTGCAAGTGGCTAAGCAAAGTCTCTCTCTGGAGACAGGGAAGGGCCCCTCCACGTCAGGCAGCTGCTAGCGACCCCTTCGGAATCGCAGCTACAGCTGGGCAGGATGCCCACGAATCCCAGGAAATCTCCGCCTGCCCAGGCCAGGTTTCCTGCTGACACCAGGTGTCTCAGCGGGGCCAGGGAAAACCCTGCATCCACTGGGCAAAGCTGGCAGAGCTCAGCGCTTGTCCCTAAGCCCAAAGAGGGCTGCATCTGGGGGCAACATGGTGCTCTGGTGTGGGCACAACCCAGCCCCACCGCGACACCGGCTCTGCACAGCGGCACGATGGCCTATCAGACCCTGAGACCAACGGATCTGCCTCGGCTTTGGCCCGGAGAAGGGGACCCGGCGGGAAGGGGACAGCCCCCCATTCCTGGGGTGAGAGCAGGTGGGAGGGTTGGGGCTGGGATGAAGTCTCCTGCTGCAGGCCAATGCTTTCCAACAGCTGCCTAGGAAAGTACCAGCCCGGGGAGGGGAAGGAGCGGAGAATGGCGGGTGGGAGAAGAGAATAATTCCTTTGTTACTGGCATTCCCTGAACTGCTGCTCACTGGGCCTGCAGCCAGGATCCAGGGAGTCTCTCTAAATTCTCTCCACACTCAAAAAAAACAACACCACCCGGGCTTTGCCGCCAAACCGTATCTGTTTCACCCAGTGGCAGTTTCCCGCTCTGCCAGGGATCTATAAATCTGTCCCACCCACAGTAACATAACAGGGACATCAGCCGCCCGTAGCCCTTGGGGAGGCAGGGCGCTCCCCAGCTCTTATCGCCCCTGCAGGGAAAACAGTTGGCTTCAAATGCTTTATAGCGCGGGAACCACACACTTCTCTAATGGCCTGAAAGTGCAGGAGAACGTACTCTGCTCTTGCCCTAGCCTGCCGGAGGGGAGCGGGGGCCGAGCGGCTCTTCCCTCCCCAGCGACGCAGCCCTGGCCCTCAGGAGGCTGGATGCTGCAACGGGCAGACGGTACCGATTGCATCCGACCTGTTTTGGGCCCCTTGGGGTTACTGCTGTCGGGGCTTTGGGCTCCCGCGACCGGGGCAATAGCAGCGTTCTGTAGTGGGTGGAGCACAGGAGCGGGGCCTCAGGAGACTTGGGTTCTGATCCTGGTCCTGTCGCGGGGTGACCTTGGGCATGTCACTTCCCCGCTCTGGGCCTCCGTTTCCCCCGTCTGCGAAACGGGGCGAATGGTAGCGACCCCCCCTTGCAAAGCGGCGTTGAGAGCGAGGGATGAAAAGTGCGAGCTAACAGCTGGGTATTCACCACTATTAATGGGACGCTTGCCTGGAGCACAGGGCCTGCCCAGATGCCCCCGCACGCGACGGCGGGAGACTGACCCGGGCACATCAGTTCCACGGCAGGCCGCCGTTTGTGTCAGAACCAGTGCCACGCCTCCGGGGCCGGCCCAGTGCATTCTGGAACATCTAGCGTCCAGACGGTGCCGGGATCCGGGGCTTCTAGGTAATTTCCAACTACGAAGCAAAGCATTGTGGGATAGAAACGGAAAGACCCCGTGTAGCAATGAAGCCTGGGGAGAAAGCACCAGAGACATCAGCAGCTGGGGTGAAGACGCCTCATTCTGGGCATCGTAACCAGACCATAGAGCCAACGCTTGGCAGATCCGCAGGGCTGCTGCTCGCTGAGGCTCGGTAAGTCCAAGGAGAGCCGGTGCCTTGTGGTGTGTCGGATGCTGATGGTGCTAGATACCCTGGGACCCACATCCGTGGGGGAGAGGACGCAGGCGGCTGAGCTGTGTTGGGGCTCCTGAAGGCTGTGGGTTTGTGTCCTGCACTGTTTGCACTTGGGACTGAGAAGGGCACCTGTAGCTGAATGCAATCGCATCGGCCTCAGGTGTGTGGCGAACGTACCAGCCTCTGGCACTGGGTGCATGGTGCCACATGGATGATCAGCAGCAGTTGGCAAAGCACTGCGTCGAGGAGGAAATGCGGCTCTCATGACCCAGCCTTAGAGCAACTTGAAGGAACTTTTTGAACAGGGAAGTTGGCACCTGGTCAGAAAACTCCCAGGCATCATGTAAACAGCCTGTTTGTTCCCTCTATTTCAGCCAGGTTTGGGGGAAGGCAGTTGCTCTTCCTTACATGCCCCTGCTCTACCCGTCCATCCTAAATCCTGGCGCAGACACTGCCAGTCTGGAGCATGGCTGAGCAGAAACAGGCCCAGCTCTCTGCCCGCTGGAGACAACCTTAGTACAGTCACGAGAACCACACCAAGCGCCCTCGCTCAGCAGAGCCCACGGCCACTGCTCGCTGCCACGGCACGGGACTCCCCCGGCACTTGGAGCAACCGCTAAAGGAAGCGCCCGACCCCCACCACCTGGGGGAAGCCGATTCCCACAAGACTAGAAAAGTCCCAGCAAAGATTACAAGTGGGCGTGGGGAATCCACCCGTGCTGGATCCGCAATCCGGTCTCCTGTTCGACCCAACAAGCTGTAAAATCTCTCCCGATAGGAAAGGGATCAGGGCTGAGCAGGAGCAGAAAGGGTTAAAAGGTGCCCGGGAAGAGCAGGCTGGGAAGAGCTGCCCCTGCAGGCTCAGATCCCACAGAGCCCGGGGCCGGCTAAGTGCAGAGATGATTAGCTAGCTAGCAGCCCAGCAGAGACCACCCAAGCCAGCCTCTCAGTTGCAGGTTCCTCAGCCTGCTCCCCAGGCCTGCTGCTCGCAGGGACCCAGAGCCTCTGGCAGCTCAGTCACTCGCTGCAATCTGGCCCAGGGCAGTAGCTGCCGGGAGCCACCCCATGCCGTCTGGGAGCTGCTTGGTGGCATGGCCTTTGGGAAGCGCGCTTGCTTGGGACGCAGTCTAGGTGCTAACAGACAGGCCTCCACGTCCCAAGGATCGCCCCCAGAGCTGGCCCTAGATGGGCCATGGAGCCCGAGAGCTCCTCTTGCCCCCGCAGCCCCTGGGCAGGAGTGAAGCTTCCATTGCTTTAAGGTCCTTCCTATCGCCGCATCCCACTGCACGGGAGCACCTCACCGTCCTTACCGTATTTGGCCACACACCACCTCTGGGAGGCTTGGAGGTGCTGTTATCTCCACTGAACAGAGAGGAAGCTAAGGCCCAGAGACCGGGGGCCTGTCTACACAGTGAGTTACTGCACGGCGAGCCGGCACACCGGGTTCGCTCCCAGGCTTGCGGTGCAGTAACTCGCTGTGTAGACAAGCCCGAAGTGACTCATGTAAGATCACACCGGGCCCCTATGGTGTAGCAGAGACTTGAACCTGGGTTTCCTTAAGGCCCAGGCTAGTGCCCTACCTACTAAACTGTCCTTCCTCCCCCTACACCATCCCCTGTCCCGTCTTCAGCTTGCCAAGGATTTGTGATCCCTACACGCCGGGAGCTTTGCACCCCTGAGATGCACTTGCCAGTCTGGTGTGTCCCCTCTGCTTCCAGCCTGAACGGTGCATGCAGGGAACTGCCCCCTGGCTCAATGATAATGGGTCAAGATGTGGCAGGAGACGAGAGAGCAACTGGTGCATTTCCCAAACCAACCCAAGGGCCGGCAATTGCAGCTGTAGCTTCAGAAAGCGTCTCTAATAGCTGCACGCAGGGAGTGCTTCCGCCGCACCTTTGTTTGCTCTGTGCTCTGGCGGGAGAACTGGCTGCTGGCTCCCAGCGAGCTACTGAGCTCTCTATAATTCTCTCCTTGTTCCACCCCCACATGGCGGGGCTTGAGTCAGCCGCGAATCCTAGCAACCGAGGCAAAGCCCCGGCTCCGGTACAATCGGTGCAAGGCAAGAAGTGCAGGGATTGCGTTCCAGCCCTGAGCGGAGCTGGCAGCTCTGGCTGGGCGAGGGACAAGGGGGTCGAGGAGGTGTGATGAGAACAGACGGGCACCGAGACTTGCCCAGTGTTCGGGAAGCTCAGATCTGAGAGATCGGCTGGGCCCATGAAAAAGATAAAATCCCAACTTCCTGACAGGACTCCAGAGCTTCCCCAAAGTTTGGGGGTGCTTGGCTCCCGAGCCGCAGGGTGGCCCCCTCGCTAACCCGCACAGACATGTTTCTATGCGGCTGTCTATGCACGCTGAGCGCACAGGACGTCTATGCACACGGAGGTCCGAACACAGCACTGGGAGCCAGCTGCACCCGAGTTCGAATCCCAGCTCTGCCACTGACTCACTGTCTGACCTTGGTCATGTCACCTCTGTGCCACAGTTTGCCCATCTGGTTCACAGCAATGCACCGAACCCCCACAAAGCGCCTGAGGTGGGCAACGAGCGAATACTGACAGAGGACTTTGAAGATGGAAAGCCTTGTATAAGCAGTATCATCACTAGTCTATCAAAGAGCGGCAGAGTCCTGCACTTAGGAAGGAAGAATCCCATGCACCGCTACAGACTTGGGACCGAATGGCTAGGCAGCAGTTCTGCAGAAAAGGACCTAGGGGTTACAGTGGACGAGAAGCTGGATATGAGACAGCAGTGTGCCCTTGTTGCCAAGAATGCCAACAGCATAGTGGGCTGTATAAGTAGGAGCCTTGCCAGCAGATCGAGGGAACTGATTATTCCCCTCTATTTGGCGCTGGTGAGGCCACATCTGGAGTATTGCGTCCAGTTTTGGTCCCCGCCCTACAGAAAGGATGTGGACAAATTGGAGAGAGTCCAGTGGAGGGCAACGAAAATGATCAGGGGGCTGGAGCACATGACTTATGAGGAGGGGCTGAGGGAACTGGGGTTATTTAGTCTGCAGAAGAGAAGAATGAGGGAGGATTTGATAGCAGCCTTCAACTACCTGAAGGGGGGTTCCAAAGAGGATGGATCTAGACTGTTCTCAGTGGTAGCAGATGACAGAACGAGGAGCAATGGTCTCAAGTTGCAGTGGGGGAGGTCTAGGTTGGATATTAGGAAACACTATTTCACTAGGAGGGTGGTGAAACACTGGAATGCGTTACCTAGGGAGGTGGTGGAATCTCCTTCCTTAGAAGTTTTTAAGGCCCGGCTTGACAAAGCCCTGGCTGGGATGATTTAGTTGGGGATTGGTCCTGCTTTGAGCAGGGGGTTGGACTAGATGACCTCCTGAGGTCTCTTCCAACCCTGATATTCTAGGATCCCATGTGTATCAAAGAGCAGCCTGTCCCGAGTCCCGCAATGCAATGGCAGGAGCAGGAGCGAGCACTGATGCTAGTTGCCCCTTGGGGCTGGGGCGTCGCTATTTTCAGGGCACAAGTCAGGAGCAGATTGGAAAAGGAGATCCGGGGTCAGGAACCAGCGCTGGGAAATCCTCAGCGCTGGTGCCCTAGGGTTTGCAAGGGAGTGACCTAACTGGAAAGCAAAGGCAGTTATCACTGGCTACGTTACTATTACAAGGAACATTCATCTGTCTGGTGCCTAACCTCAGCTCCGCCTGGTCACCCCAGTGGCTGCTTTCTACTGTCCACGGTTGCTCCCGTCTCAGCTGTGGGGACTCAACCCACATGGAAAATCTGCACAAAAGCCCTTGACTTGGATTCCATCCACCAACAGGAGAGACCCAGACAGACAGGACATCTCCTTCCACCCCCGCCCCAAGTTGGCGTAAGGAGGATTAACATGGTCATGCTGGATACAGGCACAAACCAACACCAGCCTGCGTGGTGGGGTGGGGGAAGGAGTGGCAATAGAAGAGACACCCGTGATTTGGAGGCACCGATAGCTTCCCTGCTCTCCGGGATGGGTGGGGCGGGGGCATGCCAAGTGTAAGAAGGGAAGCTGAAACAGTGCTATCTCCTCCCAGTCCCCGGCTGCACTAAAATCCAATTTGGGAACTAAAGATCAAGCGAGCGGCGCTGCTAATCCACAGTCGGTTTCAGTTTGTATCTTGCAGCTGCCATGTGTCTGCAACAAATGTGCATCCCCAGGTGACACCATCCCCCAGACAGCCTCCTGCCAGGCCGGAGTCTGCCTGGGCCAGGGACTAGCGTGGGAACCCTCCCCAGGCAGGGCACATTGTACCACCAGGCAGCTGCCAAGTGGGAGCTAAAGGGTCGGGAAGGCTGAGGATTGGTCCCATGAACACCTGTGCATTAGATCCTCTTCTGACTTCTCTCCGTTGACTGCTGCGGGATTGGCCCTAGAGAGATCAGAACTGGGCCATCTCTCAAACCTCCACCCCTCTTCTCTCCCACACGCAACCACCAGATGATGACACCAAAGGGGAAAGAAGCTATTTCCACCCACATTCAAGGCAGATTGGACAGCACCCTGAAGACAAAACCCAGGCTTCCGGCCAGCCAGGCCCATCCCCACACCCTCTGCCACAGGCTGAGAGGCATTCTCCAGCCAGCAGAGAGAGATCAAGGCCTTCAGCAGCAAAGAAGAATGATCCCCTGGCTGCTAATCCCTTTGATCACATGACGGGAGACGGTGCTCAAAGACAGCACAATGGACGCACCAAACCCCCTTCCCATGTGCTCATGCAAATATGGGCTCACCACATTTCCCCTTTGACAATCAGCAGCACAGGATTACTGGGAAATCAGCAAGGGCAGCCAGTTCTTGCTTCCAACTGCTCTGAGGCTTCGTTCCCCAGAGCGCACAGGATGTAGAACTGTCCGCCACGGTGGGTGCCCATCCGCAGACATTTCCCTGCACGCCTCAGGAGGAACAAACTGGAGAACTTACCGGCCTAGCGAATGAGACAGGCCTGATGCCAGTGGTACAAGGAACACAGCAGCTGCACTGGAGACCCTGCAGAATGTCTTCTCAAAACAAGAGCTGATGCTTTCAATAAAACTAATCCTATACATAGCGTCACTTCCCCAGCACCTTCCGTTGGAGAATCTCAAAGTACTTTGCAAATACTAAACCACTGGGTAGGGTCCCATGGTCTGTGTTCTACAAGTCAGACTAGATGCTCAGAAACAGACTCTTCTGGCCTTAAAATCCACAGAGTCCTGTACGTTTCACCGCCCCCTGGTGCAGTGGGCATTAGCCCCATTTTACAGATTGGAAAACAGAGGCACAGAGAGGGTAAGTGACTTGACCAAGATTGCCCAGCAAGTCAGTGGCAGAGAAGGGGATCAAAGTGGTTGAATCCCAGCTACTAGAACCCTGCTGTAGCCACATGACACCAGTGCCACCCTTAAACAAAAACCAGCAAAGCCTCAATTATAACGATTTATGCAGAAGGTTCCCTTCCCCTTTGCACAGGAATTGCAAGTGGGCATTTCCCCATAATCAACGTGGAGGCTCTTTCAGCAGCACCTGCCTCACCTAGGTGCACGTTACATGGGGCAAGGGCCACCTGGTAACCCAGCCACAGGTGGTCTTGGAGTGAGCTACCAGCTGTCGTCCCTCTCCATTGTTCCAGGTTTCTTGACGTTCTCTTCACACAGGCTCTTTGCCGGAGCAGCGCTCTGGCTGGGTTTATGTAACACAATCTCTTGACCTCTTTTCTCCAGCACCTGTTGCCACGATGTTACCTGATGTCTCTTCCTTAGGTGAGAGAGGACAGCTTGGAGTAGCGACAGGAGGGGTCTCTGCTGTGTTTTCAGCTCGACTGAATGGCTATTGTACAGAAACATGTGGGCTTGATTCTGTACCAGGCTCTCACCCTGCCGCAATCAGACTGGTCCAGACATCTGGGCTGGGCTCTAGCCCAATTTCCCTGCTTGGGGTTCGAGTCCCTCCGTGGATTCTGTAACTCCCTCTCATTCAGGATTATGCTGCAGTCCAGGGTGGGTTTATAACCCAGGCCGTGCCCACCAGAGGTGGGAAGAGTGTGCTTGCACCCTGCTGACTGCGGCCAGCTGTAAACGAGGCAGGCGCTGGCACTGTTCTGATCCCAGCCCAGACGGAGCTGGAATGGATCGGGCTGCTTTGCTGACGACGGGTAGCCTGAGGGGCCGTCAGAACTACACGCCAGGACTAGATGTTCAGTAACAAAGGCCCAGCTCATCCCCTTCAGTGGAACCTGCAGGAGGGGACTCCGGGGTAAGAGGTCTCCATGGCAATCTCCTCACAGGAATCCCGCCCCCCCACACTGCTCAGTTGGGGGGCAGGAGCAGGAGGAGACGTGGGATTTCCCAGGGGAATAGGCCTGCCCCAAACCTGGCAGAGCCCAGCCGAATTCCGCCCCCCAGCGACACAGCTCCATTAGAAGCTGGGCAGGAGTACAGCATTATGGCGCCACAGACCCCATTTTGGCAGTGTAGCTGGGCCCTCTCCAGACGCTTCGTTCACACACGGGCAGGTACCGGCTGCGTTTCCGTCCGGTCACTTTCACGTACAGTATCAAATGTGGCACCTCGGAGTTTGCAACTTAGCAATAATGCAAAGAGACCTGGTTCTTGCAGGTGACCAGGTGATACGACAAAAAAAAAAAAAAAAAAGACTGAAGGGACAGCTGCGATCTAGAGGATCAGCCTGGGGCTGGGAGTCTGGGATGAATGCCCGACGTTGCCACTGACTCACTGTGTGGCCATCCCGAGTCATGCCATTTCCCCATGCCTCAGTGCTCACATCAATGAAATGGATACAGCACAAAAGCAAAGGGATTAAGTGCACAGACCACAACTAGGTGACCAGGCTGGTTTCTAGCAGCTTTCACCCGTTTAGGTTCTCAGAGATGGCTCAACCCTGGCAATCCGAGTCACAAACATCTGCAGGGCCGAGAAAGGCTGAGATGACACATGTGAGGTGACAAAAGGAACGTTGAACCCAGTGACAGAGCTTTGTATGGGTGAATAAGAAACTCTTGACGGGGACAGGGGATCAATGCTGAGGAAGAGCACAAGTGAAACCTTACAAGGAAAGGGAATTTAATCCAAAGAGGAGTAAAGATGGAGGATCTGCCAGGACAGTAAATATCATGGAGAGATGGAAGAGCCACCAGGTCAGCTGGTTCCCCAGGGTGTGGGGCAACATAAATAAAATATACAACGAGTTTCAGAGATTGCAAGAGACAGAGACAGACATTTTAGAAGCAACCGTTGTAATTATCTAGTCTGACCGTGGATAACAGGTCATAAAATTTCATCCATCAAGCCCAATAATTTGTGATTGAATCATATAAACTGTTTACCATGGAGACAATGGGAATCCAATGAACGGATGGGGACATCCCTGGAACGAGCACTGTGGGTCTCAGTCCAAGTCACGGTGAGTAACTCAAAACCACCAGCACACTTGGCACTTTCATGACCCCTTTGCTGGGGGCCTCAGCAGAGGTATTAAGAACTGAGCAGGGCACGATGGATGAATTCCCCCTTACTCTTACAGCCGCTTTCTCTTTGGGGGCTTCACTCTCCAGGCTCCTCCTGCTAGCCTCTGTCCTGAGCACTAACGGCCCCTGTGATGGAAGGATACAGCTGGGCAGCGGGAGCAATGCAGGAGCTCCGTGTTAATTGCTGATGGTCAGGGTGTTCATACATCCAAGGGAGGACTGTCCCTAGGGCAGGAAGTGCATTTCCTCAAACCTCTCTCTTTGGGCAACAACGACCTGCACTTCTAGTGCAGGGTCAGGGCCAGCCTAGCATAGGTTTTTACTGATAGGCAAAGCCAGGCCTGGGCTGTTTTCTAATCCCACTGTAATTAATTACCTTATCTTTGGCCAAAGTCATTTAGATAAAGTGCCTGGTGTGATAGGCCCTGAGACTCAGCAGCACAGATGGGAAGGCTGCATTTGTCTGGGGATTAGCGGAGGGCAGATGGAGCGAAGTGGCATTCCTCATCCTCATTCCACTCAAAACCGACAACAGCCTGAAACTCGAGACCCCAACAACTTTCTCAGGGAGGCTGATTTTTAACTGTGCTCTTAGCTGAAAGAGGCAGAGAGGGGGCCGGGAGCAACAAAACCAAGCGAGGGAAATCTGAACAAAGGCCACGCAACACGGCAGCAGGAACCCGTTCGGGTCCTCGCCAGTACCGCCTTCATGCCAGGCCTGCATGCTGGCACTTACCTAATGCGGGGAATAAAAATACCCTGTGGTGGTTTTTTATGCCTAGGGGTAACGTGCGCAGTTTGCTGGCTAAGTTCAATGGTGAGGAGCTGCCCGCAGTTTCCCCGCTGGCCTCTCAGGGCAACAGCTAACTAGGAAGATCATTCAAAGAAGCATTAACTCCTCCCCACTCGAGACTCAGAGCATCCAAAAGGACACTAGCAATCCAGAGCCAAGAAAGCCTCAGAACTTTCCCCTGTGTATGGAGCATTTCCACTGCCCCAGCTGAATCTGCAGCCTGCTTGAGGATCCTGAAAGTCTGAAGTCCACTAGAGACTTTACTTGCAGGATGCTCAAATACCGCGGTGAAGGGTGGCCGTACAGAACCTACAGGAGGGGTGTTTTCTATCTGCACAAGGGAAGATGCTCCAGCGAGGCCTCCATGGGCAAAACAGTGACAGGGAAACGAACCTTGCACCTGACCCTTCGAGATGCTGAGCACTCTCTACTCCAGGAATCAAGGGGGCATCTCTCAGGCTTAGCCCTTAATGAAAGAAGGTTAAAGAGTGACTTGAGTTTAGTCTGTAGCATGCACGCGGGGAGCAAATATTTAATCAGGGGCTCTTCAGTGTAGCAGACAAAGTTCTAACATGATCCAGTGGCTGGAAGTTGAAGCTTAAAAATTAATCCCGGAAATAAGACAACAATTTTTAATGGTGAGAGCAATAAAAAAATTTACCCAGGCTCGGGGTGGATTCTCCATCAAGGAAAATTTTAAAATCGCGAGTGGAAAAAGCTGCTCCAGGAATTATTCTGAGGACAGTCTCTGTCCTAGGCTATGCAGGAGGACACACTAGATGACCACAATGGTTCCTGCTGGCCTTGGAATCTAGGAATCTATGACTCTTTGCATTTCCACCAGTGGATTCATTTCCCAGCTCTGTCATGGGAGGGATGAGATAGTGAAACAGAACCTACGGTCACGAGGGCCATATCCTCTGACCCCTGCCACGAGAGAGCCCGAGAGGAAGTCTGAGCATCACAAACCCAACATCGAGGAGAAGGAAAAAGCTCTCACCAGCACAGCCCCCACCTGCAGCTCAGCGTCCATCGCTAATGGGATCGTCAGTGGAATATGCAGACTAGCAGCCGCTATTTGGGTCGCATAACACTGTTAATCTTTGGAGATGGGGCGTTAATATTAAACCGATTAGGCCCATTAAATCCATTTTTAACAGTGTGGTCATCTGACAGCACATGCTCCGTGAGGCACACTGTATGCCCCCCCGTAATCCCTGCCTCATTCACAGAGTTTGCCTTAACGATCCCAACCCTGGCTGGGAAGACAGGGAGAGTGGGAGGGGAAGAGTCCTTACAAAACAGCAGCGTCTGAAGGTTTCAAAGCCAGCGTCCAGCTCTTGCTGATTCCAGGGCAAAAGAGCGACACGTTATTTGCAACTTCTCCTTGGATTTATCTTGACTGAGCTTCCCCCAGTGGGTCAAACAAATCAATGATACTGCTTTTCAGGGCATTACAGAAACAATTAAACATAGGGGGACCCAGAGAGCATGGCCCGGCAATTCAACCTAATCCCCAACCAAAGATCCATCCCCAGAGCCTGCGATAGGGAATCTGTCCAGAGATACTTTTTTAGTAACTCAATCCATTCCCAAGTGGGCAGAGCCCTGGGGCGTTCATCTCATCTCGGCCACATTAAGTGATTCTGTGGCAGCTGCAGGAACACCTTGCGCTTTGAAGGTTAGAAGCCCCATGGGAGAAACCTTAGCCAAAATATAGACTGCTCCCTTTGCAACAAGAATCCCACAAGCCCAGAATGGTTTTTACACAGGGAAATAAGGCAGCGTAGCTGGATCTCTCTTTGATCCATCAGAATGAAGCTCAGAGGCATTCGTTACCACATAGAAACCCACAGGAGTACATCTGCTCTGAGTACGGCACTCATCCCCAAGCATCAATGGACGTCAAACCACAGTATAAACCCCTGGGAATCAGGGTTTAGCTAGGATAGACTCACCTGTTGTCAACTCCAGGGATCTTAGTTCTAGCCCATTGTCAAGATCATTTCAAAGGTGCTCTCTAACAGGTGCTGGTGCTTTCACCGCCTGCAGTATGCAGAGAGATAAGACTACCTTCTGCCCACCGCATACAAAGGCCAGGTGGAGGCTGAGGCTCTGGAGAAAAGGGCTGGACCTGGAGTAACGTGCAGGCCCACGGGCAGTCCAGGGAAGCCTGGAACAGATCGGAGCTACCAAACCAGAGGGATAATCATTTTCACCAGAAAGAGGGGGCCAACGTTTCTACTTTATTTAGATGTTTAAAAAAATCGCCTTCATAAACAATAAATAAAGATAGCGAGAATTCCCTAGCGTGTGGCTTTATGCTTTTGGCCCAGGCTGGAATGGACACAGTATTTCTGTCCCTGAGAACACCTCACTCAAATGCCAGCAAACTAGATCAAATCCCAAGGCTGGGATGCTGCATCACTGCCTAGAATTAAAAACACAACTCAGCTTGGTTGCGCCTGATGAGCTTGCTTGGAGGTTCAGCCGTTTTCAGGCTGGGCTGGAGAAGTCTGGGGATCCTCGCCCCATTCGTGCCGTGTGAAGAGGATACGCTCTTGCCTGCAGCAAGATGCTGAAAGCAAGACACCCAGCTTATCCCCAGATCCTTCCTGCGCTCTGCTCCGTTCAGTCTTGATTCCACTGGGGGCAGAACAGCTGCTGACCCTGCTCCCCAGCTGGCTGGCAGATGCAGAACTGAGCCTACTTTCTGTCCTGTCCCAAGTTCTGTGTCCCGTCACTATCTCCTTGAGTCCCTGTGACATTAACTTGGCTTTCCACAGCACTGAGCTTCGAGTGCAGTTTCCGTCTTTTCTTCAGGTGGTGCAGGTGGGACTTCGACTTTGTGTGAGCTGAGGGCAAAGACAAACAGAGCATGCGACTCAGGGGGATCTTGGGGAAGCAAATACCCAACTCATCCAATCCTGTGATGTGCTGAGCACCCTCAACTCCCATTCACTACTATGCGGGGATGAGGATGTTCATTACCTCATAGGATCCAGCAGCCCCTGTTCCAGTCACTCATAGAAGTATTCCTTTCAAGCCAAACCAATTCATACTCATTCTTAGCACTAGAGGGAAAGGCCTTGGTCTGTTTAAAATCCTGTCACCTACTTGAATAATCCAGATGGATAAACATTATATCATATTACACACACGCACACTGCACTTTAAAGAGAGATGCAAAACCATTTTTGTGCCTAAAGACTCACAAATGGGCGACCTCTACATTGCTGACGAGTCTAGCCCTCCGTGAGGAACAGCTGCTGTGAGCCTCATGTCACAAAACGGTTTTCGTATCTCGTTACGTCGTGAAGTTGGACAATTGTCTGCAGCTCCACAAAGTGGTGCCAAGAATGTGTCTTTACATACAATATGCCATAGCTGGGTGTTTTGTGGGTCTATAGACTGGATGACGTTAACACCTACGGAGTTGTGCAAAAGCACAGGTGTGCCACGGGTAGGCCCTGATCCTGCAAACACTCACGCTTGTGCTTTCCTTTAAGCACACAAGCAGTCCCGTTGCTTAGGCCTGGCCTACGCGCAAAGTTTTACTGGCATTACTATGTCCGTAAGAGGTATGATTAATTTACAACACAGTTACGCCAGTCAAAGCAGCAGTGTACATGCAGTTATATCGGTGTGAGGGGATTCACCGAACCAGAACAGCAACGGCCATATAAGCACTTTTATCCCGGTATAACAGCCTCCACACTAGGGGGTTTTCGCTGCCCTAGCCATGCCGGCATAGTTATGACAGCAATACTTCAGTGTAGACAAGGCCTTCGCTAAGCATGTGCATATGTGTTTGCAGGATGGGGGCCCTAGGACGTTTTCCAGACTTTTTTTTCCTTTGGCCTCCTTTGAAAGAAAATTACATGCACATTTGGTACTTGATTGCAGTGTTATTGGGACACCATCAGGTTGCAGTGAAATCACAGTTCTCTGAAATTTTTTGTTACAAGTGATACCAAAGTTTAACTGAAACAGTACACATCTCTCCTGTCATTTGTGAGAGTCTTTCATTTTAAACAACATGAAAGTGCAACTGTAAAAAAAAACCACAAAAACTGAGAGGACGATCAGGGCCAGGAGCAGTTTCTGAAACTACTTCTAACTCATCTTTAGAAACTGACTAGATTTCAAGTTGACTCTGGGCCCCCAGTGTTTTCATTTCCTGGCTCATGTGTTTAAATTTGTAGCTTTAAGGTTGCATTTAATGGCAACATTTCAGTTCAGTTCTACATGTGCCCTCCCTCCCCCTAACACTGCTCTTGCACCATTTATGGGTTCATGCCAAGTATGGCTGGATATAGGGGATGCAGCATTGATCTAGGATAAATAAATATTAATAGGAACTTGGGCGACACCCCCAGGAAAGGAATCTATTGCCCCGTAACTGTACCTTACGAAAGGACCACTCTTGGTCATAATGCTTCCTGTGCCCTAGCAGCATGGAGTGAGCTCTCAAATCTTTCAGACTCTCTCTCCTTGGTGTGTATGCATGTCTTTTAAAATGTTTTCAAACTAGTACAATACACAGATCTACTAAAAACCAGATAACTACATTTATGATCTAAGCATATTAAAAGAGAATTACTAATTCAAAACACCAACTTCCCTACCTACGTTAGAAACCGCTCCCTGGATCAATAAAACTAAATGAATCTTTAAAATCTACTTCTCGCTATTAATACTGCATTTGCTTTCAGCATTTCACTCAGTTTGCACAATGAAGATAGATGTGTCAGTTTCATGTTTGTTGCTAGTCAGTTTCTAGCCAATCTCACTTTGAGGTTCTGAGCTTCCCGGAAATGTTAATTTGTTTTAAAATATTTTGATTCCAATGGGATTAAAATTCAATTTTCAAACTCATGGAAATGTTCCTGTCAACATTAGATCTGGGAAAAGCTTTAGTTTTACAAAACCTAAATGTTGGCGCAAACCCAACTTTTTAAAAACTTTCCAGGATATATTATTGTTTGTTTTAAAGAAAAAAAATGAATTGTTAGAGAAACAAGATTCTCGGTGCAGGTTCGCTAACCCTTCTGAATTGCTAACAAGAACCAGCAGCTCAGAACGAACACGGAAATTCAGAAGTGATGCGCTAAGAAGAATGTTTTGACGGAGAGGGCTCCCACCGCCCAGTGCCAGAAGAGAACGTGAGTTTTCCTGTTTCCCTCCCCCCAGCCCGGTGGTAAGAGCTGACAGATGGCTGCTGTGGCATGGCTTACACCCCTCCAGGCTTGCAAGCGGCTGCTTTTATCAGAGGGCTGTAAACAATCCTAGGAAGCCTGAGATCATGTAATGAAGGTCATATGACCAAGAGCAGGTATCTATGGACTCATTTTGTTCCCTTGACACAAACTGCAATTCCACATTGAAGTTGTCCCATATATATTTCCCCGCCCTCTGGATCCTACCTGCCCATTCTCTGTCCCCAATGATGACTCTGTTGCAGAGCTCACACATGTGATGACTCCGTTTGTCCTCATTTATCTCACTCTCCATCTTTACAGGGTCTGCCGATGGCTGCTGCCCCTGAGGTTAAAAAGGTGTCAGGTCAGTTTCTATTCAGCGAGGTTTCTCTCGTCACTGCCACTGTCATGGGATTTGGAGGCTTTCCTACTGACCTTCGAGGGTCAGAGCTACGGAGTCAGTCTCCTCCCAGTATGAGACAAGGGGCGTGCTGTGTGTTTGGGGGTTCCTCAGTAACAGCGGGACACAATCGGAAATCTGGAGTTAGAGACATAGCAATAACCCTTGGCCAGCCTGAGACGGGCAAGTCTGGAGGCTAGAGGAGTAGGGAGAGAGGGAGCTCTAGTTTAGAAGCATGGAGACCGCAATCTCCCTGGGTGGAGCTCTGGGGAGAAGATCTCTAGCGACAGTGGCAGCTTGTGGCAGGGACAGGCTGCAGTTCTGGCAAAAGTCCCCACCCAGCGCAGGACAGAGAGATCAGACACACACCAAAATAAGTGTCTCCTAAGCAACTGCTCACACAGGCCCATGGATGAAGCTCACCTGGATGAAGCTCTCCACAATCTGAAGGGCAGGTTTCAATATATTCTCATCCCACCGTGAGAGATCAGACACCTCCAAACCATACACTGGGGGCACATTGGGTCCAGGGCCTGGGGAGAAACACAGAGCAGAAGCAATTAGCTGCCAGCAGTATCCTAGCCAGTCACGTTACTCCTGAGCAGTGTGGCTGCAGGACCCTAACATCCCTGGGAGACGTCCCACATTATCCTCACCAGCTTGTCCTTCCGAGACAGAGTGGTCCTGAGACAGGATTACCGGAGCCCTTGGTTTGCTAGGAACTGCACATCCTCAATCCCAGCGTCCAGCAGGGGCAGGAAAGAAACCCAACATCTAGAGCCTGGCAAGAGCCAAGCAAATTGTGCTCCCGTCATAACTACAACCCACTTCCCACCTGCACGGTCCACTGGAAAAGTCCACGCTCACTCAGCCAGCGGAAGAGTCAGACGGAGACCCAGATGGCTTCAGCACATAGCAATTACGTGAGGTGCAGCTGTTCTTCTAAGGAGATTCGAGCCTGGTGCATGGATCAGGTATTTGCTTTTGAGGGTCTCAGCCTGGTTGCTTTATTTACAGCTGTCACGGCTAACGAGGCTGCAAGAGGTGGACGCGCACGTAGCAATGGGTGTGCTTCATCTGAACACCTGCATTTGGTGTGGGACTATTTTAAAACCAACCCATCTGCCTCCTTAAGCCAACGTGAGGGCGTTTGGCGCTTCCAGAGGCCCAGCCGGCACTCAGAGCGCAGAGATGTCTGCAAGCCAGACAGCGCACACTCCCCAGCGATGTCGCTCACCTGCCAGCCGGCAGAGCGAGCGCCTAATCACTCAGACAAAGTCATCAAAGGCTGCGGCATCCGGCAGGTGCTGCCTTTTATTGCTCCAGCCACAAAGAAGGCTCTTAAGAGGCCGATCGAAGGCACACCTGTCCCATCTGCTGCTCGGCAGAAAGGTGAGACGCGGATGCCACGCACCTGGCCCCGGGAAAGCCCTGCATCCAGTTCAAAGCCAGTCTTTTGGCCTGGTTGGGTTTCTTTTTCTTTTTCTTGCCCCTACCAGCCACCTTTCAACAAATGCTCGGCTCCCAGCTGCTGATCCTGGCCCTGCTCCAGGGCGAGGGAAGTCCCATTGGCTTCTTGCCATCATGGTGTCCACGGCAGGCCTGTAACAACCAATCGGCTGCAGCTCCTAATCTGGAGGGCAGCTGTCAGTTGGGCTTTTCGCTTCAGCCCGGCGCGCGTGTGGGCTCATGGGGAGAGGTAAACACGATGGGCAGATCCCCTGTAGCCCCTTTCAGGAGAGAGCTGGCCTGTAGGCAGCCAGGGATCTGACTGCCAGCAACAGCTAGTGCAGGAGGAGGGGACGTGTGGAGGGACAGGTGGCGCGTGGGGCTTTGTTCTGCTGGGACTTTAGCTAGCAAGGAGGGAGCTTTTCCTGGGAGGGGTGGAGACTTCCCTGTCACAGCTGGACAATTACGGAGCAAGCACACCGAAGAGGGCCTGGGAAGGGAGCTCAGGAACGTCCACTTCAGGTGGGATGGGGAATGAGCACAGACATGGCCAGGGCAGCAAGGTCTTGGACAGGCCTGGTCCTGATGGGCCGAGAGCGAAGCAGGAACAGCACGTCCTGATGTGCCCAGCCCTCTCGGCAGCCTGAAGACAGGACACACCCAAAGGTTATTCACTGAAGAGGCTGCTGGACAGATCCTGGTAATTTGGGGGGCAAGCGGCCTCACACTCAGGCGGAGAATGTCCACGTGACTCAGCAGAGGGAATTCACACGGGAACGGTTCCCTCGGTGGCCCTGGGAGAGCCGTGTTACGTAACTGTCCTTGGATATGGCCTGCGCCCGGAGACGTTGCTATTTATCCAGCTGCCCCATCGTGTACGGCTCCCTCCCTCCAGAGGGCTGCCTTGGCCACAGAGCCACAATGGCAGAGGAGAGCTCTTTGCAGGGAGTGGGGACTGCGGGGAGCAGGGTCAGAGCGTGCCCTGTACGCAACTCACCCCCCTTGGGAGAACTCAGAGCCCCCCACGGGCTGGACAGCACCTGACAAACCACAGTTCGCCTGGCCACCAATGGCAGCCAGGCTCCCTTCTCCAGCCAGGAGGGCAGAGGACACTGCTCCGAGGGATGGAGGAGAAAGGGGAGGGCTGGGACACTCCCCAGAGCAGATCCGGGAGTGGGGCGTGAATGGGGCGGAGGGATGAGAGGGGAGGGGACACTCCCAGGGCAGCTGGGGGTGGGGGCGAAGAAGGGGTATAAACACTTACGTCTCAAGAAGCGGTTTCGGACCCACTTGTTCTGCTTCCGGGCGTATCTCTTTGTCACTAGTTTCAGGGCCTGGATCCCTTTCAAATTAAGGTAACAAAGCATCTGTGAATTAGACTCCATGGATGTTAAAGAAGCCAGTGGGAACTAAGTGGGGCAGGGTGTGGGAAGGTGCGAACCCCAAGGGAGGAGGGGGGATGGCCGGACTAACGGGAGGGTGACCACTAGGCTGAAGATCAGGGAGGTCTCTCAGCAGGGGGAGGACTCTCCAAAGGGAAGTGATGGAAACACCATCATGGGGGACAGTTAAAACTCAGCTGGGCCAAGCCCTGAGGAACAGACTCTAGGGACGATCCTACAGAGGGTTCCAAGGGGATGGACTGGAGGCCTCAACAGATCTTCTCCATCTTTGGATCCAACCAAGGGACAAGTTAGCAAATCCCTGGCTCACCAAGCAAGGGCAAAGGAGTCTCCATCTCCCTCAATCTCTAAGCATGGGAGATACTCTGCAGCCCAGCTCCAGGGAGCCCTTCCCCAGGGAGACAGCCTGGTTCAGCTGGCCAAGGGGCACCAGACCCTGCTCAAGACTCTGCCAAGTGACACCAGCACCTCCTGAGTTGCAAGGCTTGTCAGGCATGGGTGGCTGGGACCTCCTGCGCCATTGCACAGTGCTGCTAGGAGTAGACACGAGACTCCCCTTCATGGGCTACCAGCTGTGAGCAAGTGACAGCCTCCTGGGCATGCCATTCCCACCTTTCTCCAGCAGCAAGGCACTGGTCTCCTGAGGGCACTTCCCCTCCGTGATAAGGTACTCGTGGAACTCCTTGAAGCCAATAGATTGGAAAATGCCGTGCTGATAATCCTGGCTAGAGAAGAAGGTCAGACAGCAGGTCAACACCTGTCGGTTGCAGCAAGGAGCTGCCCCCCTCTGTGCTGTGTCCCCACAACATCAGCTCCCATGTGTTTAGAACAGCAAAGCCATCGCCGGCCACATGGGAGCGACCCCAGCAATGGCCTGGGTTGGTGGGGTGGGGTGGGGGATGTCCAGGTGCCCACACGAGGAGCTTGGCATCAGAGGTTACACCTGGGAGGTACCATCACACCAGCCCAATCCTGGATGTCACAGGCCACTAAACACCCTCTAACTACCCCCACACCAAGCCTTTCAGCCACAATCGGCCCAAGGACTCAGCTCTCAGGGGGACTCACGTATTACAGGCCACAGGCAGTGAACAGGAGGATTGAGGTGCTCCAACACCCGAGGCCCCTGCAACAACAGGGGATTGATTGAGTGCGAAGCAGCCAGCCGAACACTCACCAGTTCTCAGCCACCTTCTCCTGGTTGTAACGCCGGTGGAAGTCCCGCAGCTCCTCCAGGAGCCCCGCTGCTACCATGTCATCCACCCGCTTGTCCAGCCGCTCATCTAGAGCTGGCAGAGATCATAACAGCGATTCAAACACCCCGAGCCGCATTCGCAGGACGGAGAGCCCTGGCATCGAGAGCGCACGGCTTCCCAGCCACATACACCCACGGTAGCAGGCTGCATCCCGGACCTCCCGAGGACCATGCGAATGGCTCCATCGCCAGGCACCCTAAATCCTTGTGGGGGAGGGGGGGGTAGTGCAAGCCCTACACTCCACCCCAGACATCTCCATACTCACAAACCTGCTGCCCCTCTCACTGTGTGACTCCCACCTCGAATGCCCCCTCCCTGCTGGAGCAGGGAGCACCATTCACAAAGCTCCTGAAGAGGGACCGGCAACCAAGGACCTGAGCACTGAACTCGCGCTCTTATCCCTGGAGGGCAGCACTGGGCCATTCCACGCTTGCCAAGGGCTAGGCCAATGGACAGGAGCTGGGGACAGGATTCCTGGGTTCTATTCCCAATGTCGCCACAATCCCACTGTATGATCCTAGACAAGCCACTTTACTTCTCCCTGCCTCAGTTTCCCCATCTGTAAAATTGACGGGAGGTTACAAGAATTACAGCGCAGTAATGGGCCAGATCCTGCTCTCATTAAAGCTAAAGGCAAAACTCCGATCATTTTTGACGGATCCGGCCTCTTGTTGGGTGACGCACTGAGAACTCTTAGGAGTCCTGCACCGTCAGAATCCCATTCTGCTGGGCCCATGGGCATGACCCAGGGCACGAGGGGGTGAACCCCAAGGAAAGAGGATTGCTTTGGAGGGTACGAGTGGGACTCGCCAGGGCTAAAGGGAGGGCACCATGACAATCGGGGCGGGGGGGCTCACATTAACACCACACTGAACACGCTGCTTAGCTGGGGTCTCTCCTTGCTGAGGACCCCTCCCAGGCTCAGACCAGGCACCGCTCAATGAGGAGACTGCACTTGGGACGAGAGAGGCCCTGCCTGCGTTTCGCCCCAGGACGGCTCTGCCCATTCAGCCAGACGGCCCCTGGTCAGAACTCTCTCTTTACCTGCCTGGTCTGCATAAAGCCACAGGATACAGGAGTTTGGGTACTTCAGAGGCCCCCCCAACGGGCCCCCACCTTCCTCCTCTCGCTGCCGATGCAGGAACTCGCTATGGGGGATCCCAGTTTCTTCAAACACTTGCAGGCTCCTTGTACAACAGATGGACAGAGACAGCTCAGAAGCCGGGTTCGGCGCAGATTTCCATCTGCCCAGTGCCCTCGCGGATACAGCCAGAGGGAACCATGAACGCACAGGAAAACCCAACCCTCCCACCTGGGGGAAAAGTATCTGCCCCTTTCAGGAGCATGATTTATTGAGTATGCCCAGAGCCGACTACCAGCTCCTGGGGGAAGAGGCCAGGGGGTGGGTGTAAGACATGGAGCACCCAGCTGGCTGACCATAAGAACCACCCCCCACTAATGGCGCTGAGACAGCCCCTGCGGGGCTAGGGGAGAGGTGCTGGCACGCGTCCTGCCTCTTCCCATCTAGAGTCCCTGCAGGGAAGGGGTTGGTACCACGGATCAGAAAGGTCACAGAGCAACAGAAGCAGCCGGCAGAACAATGACTGCGTCTCTCCCGTGCGAACGGGGTGGGCGTTGCTCCGCTTCACCTGCGGGCAGGGCTGGGTTGGGAGAGTCGGTTCGAGGCGACAAGTCCAATCTCGCCGCGCCCCGTTCCCACAGCTCCGCGGTATGTTACTCAGCCAGCACGGCAGCTTTCTTTTGAAATCGCTCCAGAGAAGCTGCTGCTGCTCTCCCGGCCTGCGTGGGCTCCCCAGGTTGAGCCGGCAGCACGGCTGGTGCGCTATGGGCCCGTGGGCAGCGTTTTACCGGTTGCCAAAGGCCACCCTATTCAGGGCCGCCGGAGGCGTGAACGACGATCGCCAGGCTGGGTCCTGGCCACCCTCGCTGATGCTTCTGATTGCAGCAGGGATGCTCCTGCTAACAGGCCCTAGGTTTGCAAGTCAGGGCTGGGCCTTCACTGCAGAGGGCCTTGGCTTCGGCTCCCATATTGGTCCCTCCAGAGCCCGAGCTGGGTGATGTCCAAGGCACAGTGCTAGGTCTCTCCAGCCACTCGGGGGTGGGGAACGGGAGCCTGCTCACTCTGGCTTTGCGCAGCAAGTCACTTCCATTCCAGATGTCTCCCTGCCGACTGAGCAGCGTGTTTCATAAGCCCCCAAATAAACGCAAACCGCCCCGAGGAATCGCACCCACTAGCTGGATGCCCTGGTGTCACAGGGAGCAGCTGGGAAAGCACGTGAGTCACTTCCACTCCCTGTCAGATCACTTCCACACAGCCCAGAGCAGAGATCAGGGCCTCCCAAAGAATGGCTCTGCCCCGTCTCTCTGGATAATGGTATTCGACCCTCACGAACCACCCAGCCTCTTGCTGATCTGACAGACTCCAAGAACCAGAGACTGCTCTTCATCCAATGGCAGAGAGATGAAAACACCCTCCTCCGGCACCCCACAATCTCTCTGCATCAGCTGGAACCAAGAGGTCAGATCCAATTCCTCCTCCCTGTCTGCAATGTCACTCCATGCAAGCCCTGCCCCTCACACTCCTCTCCCTTCTCTGTCCAGCCTCCGCATGTGACCTGGTGCTAGTCTAGTGAGTGGCAATGGAAACCGACGAGAGGCCGGCGAAGTTTGTTCATCAGGTGGCGGACAAGAGGCGACCGTGTCCACTTCCCCGCGAGGGGCCCGGCCATGGCAGATCTGCAGAGAGGCACAAACCTCAGCTGGACTCTAACTGCAATGGCAAGAGAGGCCGCAAACGGCACGAGGCGACCGTCCACAGCAGCCGCAGCGCCCCCAAGGTCAGCGCTCTCCAGCTAGACAAGCTCACCTGGCCACTTTGCGCTTATCATGGGGATGCAGCTTGGCAGCCATCTCCGGGTCCACGTGGCTCAGCCGGCAATGGAGCTCACGGCCATCCAGCTGCTCCAGCTCCACCTTCCGGTCGGCTGCTCGCCCAGGGGAAGGGCTGGTCTTCTCCTGTGGGGCACAGATCAGCCCGCCCAAGTCAAACCTCTGCAAATGTTCCTGCAGGACAAAGCAAGACCCCGCTCAAACCTGATGCATCTGGGACCCTCCGCTCCCTGAGGATGGCGGGATGGATCAGAAAGGAGCCCAAATCAAAACCGGGCAGCCCAAATCTCCCCGAGCTCTGGGGCAGTGCAGAGCCAGACCCGAACGTCATGTCTCAGGCCCAGCTTCAAGCAGAGCTGCTGCCTACGAGCATACCAAAGAACTCACAAGTCTACCACCTCGCACGGGGCACCGGCTCCCCGCCATTGGCTAGGGATTGCCGCAAGAGCCTTCTGCAATAGAAAGAACAGGAGGACTTGTGGCACCTTAGAGACCAACAAATCTATTTGAGCATAAGCTTTCCTGAGCTACAGCTCACTTCATCGGATAGAGTAACACCCACAGCACCGGTAATCTGCCTCCAGGCACCTGCTTGGTGCTGACTCAGCTAACAAGACGCTAATGCAAGGAAAGCATGTCCTCACCTCTCGGCGAGTGCCTTAGGCTGCTCCCGAGGGAGGGCATTACCTGGATGCACTTGGTATGTTGCTCTGCAGGAAGGGGGTTACACAGGCCTAGTGTAGCATTCCAAGGGAGGAAGGTGAATTTGCTTCCAATCACAGCAAGCCCAGCCGTGAGGAGGGGACCTGCCTCGCCCAGGAATTGCTGCCCCCCAGAGCTCCTACCTTGGTGTCGACAAGGACCTTCCAGAGCAGGGACTCGATGTAATAGTTGGTGCCTCCCACAACGATTGGGATCTTCTCTCGAGCAAATATATCTTCAATGTGCACGGTTAAGGAGCACGAGACACAGAGGGGCCTAGAAAGCTCTGCGAAATCTCAGCATTCGATGGAGGGAAAGGGAGCTTCTCACAGCCCGTCTACACCACGGAAACAACCGCGTCTTGCTGCTACCCACACATCTCCTGAAATCCGGTCTGGTCTTGTAGTGTAGACAGGACTGAACCAGGCTGAGCCGGAGCCCTGCTCCTACTGGGTCATAGCAGGTCTCAGGGACACCGATACATTAGTTCGAGCCTCTCTGCAGTACAAACTAAACTTGGCTTTAATCTGTCAACGGACAACAGCGCTGTGACTGCGTCTCTTGATGCACCTGGGTATAAAGCAGACCAGCACCTACTCTCACTCCTGGGCTCCCGGCATGATTTCACTGATCTATTTCAAACCTGACCATCTTGGGTTTGGGATTATATCAGGGGTGGGCAAACTTTTTGGCCTGAGGGCCACGTCGGGGAATAGAAATTGTATGGCGGGCCATGAATGCTCACAAAATTGGGGTTGGAGCGCAGGAGCGGGTGAGGGCTCTTGTTGCGGGTGCGGGCTCTGGGGTGGGACCGAGGGGTTCGGAGGGCTGGAGGGGGACGAGGGGTGCGGGAAGGGGTGCAGGTTCTGGCAGGGGGTGCGGGCTCTGGGGTGGGGATGAAGATGAGAGGTTTGGGATACAGGAAGGTGCTCCGTGCTGGGATCGAGGGGTTTGGAGAGGGGGATTGGGGCCGGGGCACGGGGAGAGGCTCAGGGATGCAGGTTCCGAACAGCGCTTACCTCAAGCAACTCCCGGAAGCAGCGGCATGTCCCTTCTCCAGCTCCTACACATGGAGCGGCCCCACACCGGGAGCTCGCGGGACGGCTTAAAACGGCTCACGGGCCGTCGTTTGCCCACCCCTGGATTAGATCATCATCCCCCTCTCCACTTCTCCCCACTAGCCACGTCCGCCCCAGGCACGAATGCTGCGGGTGGCACGCAGCGAGGTAGAGGGCTCTACCCGACAGCTGCTCGGGGAACCCCAAATTCGAGTGGCTTTGATCACGCCAGCAGCACTGCCTTTATCAAAGGTTGGTTTCCGAGCTGCTCCTCTTGCTGGCTATGGAGTCTGGCCTGACACATGACGCCCAGACGTCCACACATGGACAAAGAGGGGTTTGGACAAGCTAATGCTTCTCCTACAGCATTAGCTCAACATCTCACCGCGTTTAACATTCTCTCACCAGCTTTAGTTTTTAAGGAAGTCACTCCTGGAAGACAGCGAATGGCTGATCCAGGCAATGGCCCGGGCCCAGGGAAGGGGCCAGGGAGAGAACGGAGGAGCCCGGTGTGTATTTGTCTGGCCAGTCGGACTGCTCTGTGAAAGGATATCAGGGCCGCTGCTTTGTTCCGGAAGTCCACCACAGTGTAGTTAGAGACCAAGGGATCCACAAAGCTGATCATGTGGTGTCTGCACAAAGCCTGCTCCTGGGGAGAGATCTTGTTTGTGATGATGTCCAGCCCCTTGTACACCTGGGACACAGAGAGCAGGAGATAAGAGTCCGAATCCCCGCTCGTTAATCACAGAGCTGTCCCCACCCCCGCCACATAGGAGAAGGGAGGAATTTGCTCTCCCTCCTCAGCCCCATGACCACAGACCACTTCAGCTAATCCTTCATGCTCTGGAGACATCCCCTTCTTCCCTCTGACCCAGGCAGAGACAGGACACAGGCCATGCGAAGGAAGGCCAGCTTCAGCCCTGGCGTAAGCGGACTCGCCAATCAGGGCAGCATCTGCTTGTGCCGGGGCCAAATACAGCTCCACGTGCGTTGCTGACGCAAGCGTGTTCCAATGACCCAGTGATCGGAGAGCCAGGGCAGAGCCACTGATCAGGGTAACCTCGCCGAGCCCAGCTCCAAACTGCAGCCCTCAGACAACAGCCTGTTTTCATGAACCCCACCGGGCGCTTCGGCTGGTAAACTTTCAGGTGCAGCTCTGTCCAAATGCAGGGTCCCTAACAGAGCACAAAGTCTTGTTTGGGGACGAGATCCTTCTGCAAACACCATGGAGCCCCATGAATGAGCAAACACAGTCAGAGCTCTCACACCCAGTAAAAGCTGAGCTTATCACCCCTTTCCCCTGCTCGGTGACACGTCCCTCCAGGTACACGAAGGAAAAAAGTTATACATCAGCTCAGGTCAACAACCCCCAAAGAGAGGGAGCAGCCACGCCCTGGAGTTGAATTAGTTCTGCCACAGGATTACAGGCCTTTATAATAGAATCAAAATCTCCAGATTTACAGGTAAACTGATATTTACCAAATCTCAGCACCCAGACAATGGGAATTCTGGGCTTCAAAGGGTCCTGAGTGCAAGCCCCAAGAACCAGTGAGAGGACAACAAGGGAGGGGAGAGCAGTAAGAGAGCGGCACAGAGGAAATGCCCAGAGAGCTGGAGGCTGAGATTTTGCTTACACTAGGATCCCCAATCGCATTTGAACACAATTGTAAATTGTAAAGTAGACCAGTGACCACATGGCCATCCTTAGTCTAGGCTACAATCATGTTAACAGGAAACCCCACTTTTCATCAGCAGATTTCAAAATATTTTACAGCAGACGGTCAGTATCCTCCCCACTTCACAGCTGGGGAAACTGAGGCACAATGCACTGGCATGACTTGCCCATGGTCAGCCAGCAGGCCAGTGGCAGAGCTGGGAATTGAACTCAGGTCTTCTCTGGCCCACTGTAGTGCCCGATCAGTTAGCCCCCCAATTCTAAAAAGATACACAGTTCCCTTTGGAAGGGAGACAGGGTCTAAAGCACAGGACTGGGAGCCAGGAACTCACGACTCTGACCCTGTGCGTGGCCTTGGACAAGTCCCCTTCACCTCAGCATCCCCAACAGTGAAATCAGGGACAATACTCCCCTACCTCCTAGTACCTAATGAGTGAGGCACAATGGGTGTTTGGAATATGCAGTGCCTATGCCCCGCAGGGCTAAGCTAGCAAGGGTGGGTAGCCCCTGGGGAAGAGAAAATCCTGCCTGTGTACAGGAAGGGCAAAGCACCCGCACTAGATTGTTATTCTGGGAAGATCAAAGACACACTGGGTTCCTCACCTTCAGCTGGGGCCCTTCTGTTTTCAATGTTTGCTGAAAATTCAAGGGGCCTTTGGCAGAAATAAACGTTTGACCAGAAAGTCCAACTCGGGGAGCTTTGGGTGTTTGCATATCACCCATTCCTGTCAGCTTTGTAATGTTTCCTATCATGGGACTGGGGGTCAGGACTCCTGGGTCCCATTCCTAGCCGTGCCACTGACTTGCTTCGTGACCTTTGGGCAAGTTACGTTGCATCTTCATGCCTATTTCCCTGTAAAACGCAGACAGTGCCTCCCAACTTTTGTAAAGCACACCAATCTTTTCAGGTGGAAGGCACTGCAAAGGGTGGACAAATTATTATATTCTGTCTAATACAAAAGGAACATGAGATTATCCAGAGCCAGCTGCTCTGACTGCTGCGTTCTCTTTGGAGTGATCCCATATCAGAGTTTATCTCCCCGGTCTGAAAGGGCTGCAGGCCTTCAGTGGAAATCTGATCAAAAAAGCTGGCAAGGTAGAGAAACAGACAGAAGACAATCAGAGGTAAGAAATTCTCCATTGTGGCTGCAGCTGCTCTTTTCCACCCTGGGTAAGCATCAGCCCTCCCCCACCCCAGCTCAGAGTCCCAGGTGACAACACTTCACATGGCAGAAACATACACTGAGGTAGCAATTCAGCTCCCTGGATGCTTCAGAGACCAAATCTACCAATGCCCTGGATTATCAGCGCAGAGAAGAGCATCCCAATCACGTCAGGCCCACGTGCTGATCTGGTGATACCACACTGACCTCTGCGGATGTGTCTTTAACACACACACTTGCATGCTACACACACACGCACCTCTGCACATACCATCTGCAGCTGCTCCTGCAGCTGCGTGGACGTACAGACTTACCTGTATCCTTTCCTGCAATGGTGTAATACAGTGCACGGTGCACCCTGGAAGATCTGTGTTTTGGGTAGTTACGGAAAGAAAATGCACAATCACCGATCAAACCCAATGCACCACACCCCTTCAGGAACAGCAAAAACCATGCTACCATAGTCATCAAACTCACTGTGCAGATAGCACTATTGGATCTGATTATTTTCTAAGCCCCTGATAAGAACATCCCTCAGCTAGGCAGCCTAGTATCGCTGGGCTATTCAATCCCCCCTCTTCTCCTACTCCTTCCTTGCGGAACCAGGAAACAGACTTCAGGGCACTTTTCATGTGAAGATCTCAAAGCACCTCACGTCATTACATCCCCTGTGAGATAGAGGAGTACTCCCTAGTGAAACGGAGGCACTCAGGAGGGTCCTGCCCATCACACAGCAAGGGAGCAGCACAGCTGGGACTGGACCCAGATAGCCTGGCTCCCGGGCTGGTGACTAGCCGCTGGATCACATTCCTTGATTTAGGAACAGAGTTTTTTTAAAAACAGGCTAATCCTTCTGCAGGGCTCTTTGTAAATCGCCACGCTCTGCATCCAGGCAGCACAAACATCAAGGTCATACCCAGGATCCACCATCTGGGGTGTGTAAATACCCAGTTATGGCCAAAACTAAGGAACTACCCAGTGTAAATATCAGAGCCTTACTTACAATTTCGAGCTCCGGCTCTAAGGAATTAGGAGGGTCCCCTGAGGAGAGCTCTTTCAGAAGAGCGTGTTGTTACATTGGTGGGTGTGTCCCTTGCATGCTTCACGGGCACTGTGCAAATACAAGTCTCTTCGGTGATGTATGCCCACGGACCCTGGCACTGGCCTGGCACAACACAAAGAGCCTCGGATGCTGTTGGCAGCCCGTGCTGAGAAGCAGCTGGGCCACTGCTCTAAAGAGCCTGCAAACAAACCCTGATCAGAGTCGGGTTCTATAGCCCAGCGCTCCCCCAGGACACTCAGCGCTGTGGGCGCGGGCGAAGACACTGCTCATAAAGCAGCCTCTCTGTTCGGAAATCAGATTTCAACGCTTTAAGGGGGACTGTGCCTTCTTTGTGTGAGACACCCCACTGAGGCCCTGCTTTGTAACCACGGGGTTCAGCCCCTGGGAGGATGCACTGAGCACGGCGCAGGCTGGAGTTTTCCGTAGCCTCAGGTTAGAGCCTGCGCTGGAATAAGGCCTTGTCAGCCTGGCTTGGTGAAGCGAGAGCAGCCTGCAGCACTGGACAGCCAGACTCACAGAGCCAGATTCATTCCCGCTTTACTTCTGCTAGCTGCTAATCGTTCAGCCCCCCCACCCGCCAGTCTCCTGCAAGTGATGCTCAATGGATCGCGTTAGTGACTTGCTAGGGAGAGGCGGAGGGCCATGGAGAAGAACAATGTGAGGTTACTGGAGCAAAACATCTCCCTCCCCGGCTTGCAGCAAGCCAACCTGCACACTTTCAGCCTGGGGCCTCCCTCTAGTTTGTAGATGTGCTGCTTTCCTGCAGACTGGGCCCTGGAGCAACTCCCAGAGCACACAACAGGGAGAAAGGAAGGAAGGCCCGCCCCGTCCCCCAACCACGCCAGCTCAGGGAAGGGCTGCCCAGAGACTCAGGCCACGTCTACCCTGGAAACCTTGGCGGTATAGCAATGGCAGGTAGGGAGGTGACTTTTTGCAACCCGTCTGTAGGGCAAAAGCCCTAGCATGGTTACGGTTTGACCAGCACAAGAGTCCTTTTGCTGGTATCGCTCATTCAAGCAATAAGTGACACGGGGATAAGCTGGGTCTCCATGCGGAGAGTTTGCCGGCGGAGTTATACCGGTATAACCGCCCCAGCAAACCTTGCATTGTGCAGCCCTGGCCTCAGCCGGCGGGAGCACAGACAAGCAGCTGCGGCAGAACCTGCGGACTCTGGCGAGGTAAGCTGTGCCCGGTCGCCTTTTCCGCTCCTTTTGACTCTGGCCATTCTCCCCCTGAGCTGATTGGCCGTTTGCTCCAACACCCTTCACAGCTTCTTTGGCTCAAGCTCATTCCATCTGTCCTCCCCACACCCCTTCTTTTCCTTTCCCCTATTCTCCTTAGCCCCCTTAGTCTCTAATTAGCTAATTCTCCTCCCAGGACAACCACACCCAAACAATTCAAAACAAAACTACCAAACCATGGCACTAACCTGACAGGTACCATCTGTCACCCTTGCTCCTGTGTTACAGCCCTTCTCCCTTAACCCTGTGTTGGTCCGTTTAGATCACTAGCTCTTCAGGGCAGCAATCATCTGTTTATGCAGCACCAGGCACAGTGAGGGGCCTGATCTCAGCTGGGCTTCTGAGGTGGTCTCCTAATAATAATCCCCTGGAATGACATGGGATGCTCAGGAGATGGAGGGCAGGGAGGAAGAAGGAATTTATGTTGGCCCCTACAAGACAGTCAGCACATTGGGACGGACCATTGCCAATATCTACTGAATTCTTTGGGCCTCATTCCTCCACTGGACCCCATGATGGGGAGAGGGGGGATTGTGGTCCTTCTAGTGTCATATCACATCTCAGAAAAGCTGCAGAGAGAAACAAGATTCATTTGTTTCAGAGTAACAGCCGTGTTAGTCTGTATTCGCAAAAAGAAAAGGAGGACTTGTGGCACCTTAGAGACTAACCAATTTATTTGAGCATAAGCTTTCGTGAGCTACAGCTTTGAAAGCACCAGGCCCCTCCCCAGCCACCCACTGGCACTCCCTTAACAGCATCAAGAAGGTAGCGGCTGCCTGCAGGCAGTCTCTGTAGGGGAGGAAGGGGCAGGAGGGTGACAAAGCTGTGCCCGAGGAAGGGGATGGAAATGCAGCCAGCTCTGAGCACAAACACAAACAGGGCTCTGAGCAGACAGAAGGAGATGCCCAGGAGCCAGCCCCCTGCCGGCAAACCCCATGGCTGGCTGCAGCCTATTGATTACCTTCCATTATCTAATACAGTCAGACCCAGAGGAGGTAATTGCTTGGTGCAATTCAGGCCCGCTGTGGCTTGATACAAAGCAGGTGGAAGTCAATGGGAAGACGCCCTGCCCAGGCAAGGCCCATCAGCCTTTCAGCTCCCCTGGTTCACACCTGTTTCCCCGAAATCATAGCGATACACACAAATCTCTTGCTAATGGCAGGACTTGACTAGCTGCAGGGAGGCGGCTGGAGCCCCAGCGCCCTACATGGGCAGAGCTGGGATTTTCAGGCCATACTCAATCCTTCAAGGTTCTCCTGAGAATAAACACGGAGGGAGAGGCTCCCTAGATATCTGGAAACAAGAGGAGGAGGAATGTGGTGTCAGTGTGTGGGCTGGGAGCGGAACAAAGGGAGCCTTTTACATACACAGAGCAAAGAGAAAAGAAAGATTCCACCAGCTGGCTGGCTTCAGGGCCTCGCAGCTGAGATATCCTCGCACTGTAGACTCCTGTCTATTTTCTGCAAGGTTTCAGATAAGCCTTTGTTACTGTCTAAGGCCCCAAAACAGATTAGCAGCAGCCTGGAGCACCAGTCCTCTGAGTGCAACACCAGGAATAACAATACTGCTAGAGCACTCAGCTGTGGGCCACGTAAATACCTAGATAGATTCATCCCTAGATCTTAAATAGGTGGGAGAGTAACGAGGTGGGGAAACTGAGGCAAAGAGAGCTGATGTGAAAGTCATCATGCCAATCACTATTAAAAACACATAGTAAATGACAATCCCTGTCCCAAAGGGCTTCCAGTCTAGAAGATAAGACCTCACAATGGGCACATCAGGGTGGGGGTGATGGGGTAACACAATAACAGGATGTGTGCCATTTCTAGCCTATCAGGAGTGGTAGGCACAACTCAACAGGGGCCTAGCCTCTATGAGATTGTTGGCATTATGAAAGGAAGGATGGTCCAGTGGTTTGCACTATCGCCTGGAATTCATAAGATCTGGGTTCAAGTCCCTGCTCCACCCCAGATTTCATAGGTGACCACGGGCAAGTCACTTAGGCCCAGATCCTCAAAGGTATTTAGGGGTGTAACTTCCACTGATTTCAGTGGAAGCTGGGCCCCAGCCTCCTTGTTCCCCATCTGTACAATGGGGAAAAGAGCACTTCCCCACTTCAGCAGGGTGTGTGAGGATAAAGTTACAGATTGGGAGGTGCTTGCTCAGACGCCATGGTAACAGGGCCATCTGAGTACCTAAGATAGATACAATTCTGAAGAGGGGCACGAAGTTTTTGGCTGGGAATTTTCCCCACATGCGGTATGGGGAGAAAGGATACTCAGCAGCCTGATGCAAAAGGCCCACTTGTTTCTTCAGCTGTCTCCCATTAGCTGGCACCGCAAACAGGGTTACACCAGAGCACACCCTTCGCAAAGCACCCGGTAGGTGTCTGTTTTCTCGGGGCAGCCCTGGAGAGCTGCCGTTACTCTTAAAGGAGGTTCATTAGGATTATAAAACCAAGGGAAATGACAACACAAAATGAAAAAAGTAAAAGCCCCTTTAGATGATCCTGACTTCCTGAGCCACGCAAAGAGCGGGCTGTGAATCCATAACTCAGCTACCAGGATCCACAGGCACCAAGAACACTTGGGAAATACAAGGGTCCCTGTGAGCCAGGCCTTGGCCATACGATCACCAGAACAGGTGGTCTTGGGGCACTGCTTTGACTCAAACAACTGCCTAAACACTGGCAGCATTCGTTAGATGTCTGCTGGGTGCCTTCCGTGACTGGATAGACGCATTAATGTGTGGCTGTCAATTAGGAACGAGGGACGGGGAGTTTTTAAAAAGGACAGAGAAACCCAAACTCAGCCCTAAGCAGCAACTCATCAGGATCCTTCGGCCTGAATGCTACAGCCAGCTCTGGGACACGCAGCGGGGAGGCACGTGCCACAGGAACAATGCCAGAAAGAAGGGAGACGCATTCTTCCAACTGCTAATGCCTACGGGAGCCACCACGCTGTGTGGGACACAAGCTCCAATCAACACTATGCCTTCCGGCTGCCCAGTACCTCCGAGACGCACCCTTTGCCCCGGTGTCTGGCAGCCTCAAGGGGCCACGCAGAGAGCAGGCCGCATTACAGGATAAAAGCAGCAGAGCCGCTCCGCTCTCCCTCCATAGTCCCGCTAGGATGAGGTTCAAAGGAAAGCAGGCCGACAGCGAGCGCCTGGATTCCTCTGGCTGCCTGGCGTCAGAATTTTCCGAGTAGACCCATTCCCACAGGGGCAACGGAGATAACCAGAGCACAAACTATAGTTCAGGTCCCAGAACATCTAGAAGCCTCAAATTGTGGCAGCCAGTCCCAGCCAATTCTGCAGAGAAACAGAGAAGTCAAGACAGAGCCAGGATCTCTTGTTTTCCCATTGACTTCCATGAGCAGAAACATCTCGCCTTGGCCATAAAAAACCTGCCGTATTCCTAAAACAGGGGTGCCAATGTTTTCCCCCTCCCATAACACTCAGTTTTCCTCCTGTGACCCCCCATGACCCAGACTCATTTCTGCTACGCCAGCCAAAACAAGTCCCAGGACCCAATAACTCGTTCAAGTTCACTGTGCCCTAAATCGGCATTCACATCCAGTGCACATTCATTTGATCATTGTACATTACCCTTGCAAAGCTTTCCTCATGGCTAGCTGGGCTAGAATCATTCCAGTGAAAGCTTCGGGCTTGTTTGAACTGGGAACATTTCTACCAGTGCAACGACATCGGTATACCCTACGTCTACACATGCCCGAGCTAGCACTCGGCAAGCTAGCGCGAGCACAAATAGCGGTGTAGCCACGACTGCATAAGTCACGGCAGAGCTACCTGGACCAGCCATGCTACCGCAGCTATGCTGCTATTTAGACTCGTACTAGCTCAATGAGAGCTAGTGCAATTAGGTGTATGCGGGCAGAGGAATCAAACCCCTGGCTCATCGTGGAAACGTAGCCTTTGTGACACTCGTAGAAACCCCTAATGAAGACACTATACTAGAGAGATTTATCCCCAATAACTTAACTTGCACTGAAATGCCCTACCTAGACAGGGCCTTAGATTCCAGAGAAAATAGGTTACCTCCTCCCTCTACGATCTACCATGGAGTCAGAACCCCAAATGTTATAACAACCGTTCTAAAGGACTAGCAGACCATTCACCAGGAATATGCTTGGCCTCCTAAAAACTGTTCTAAGTCAACTTGTGACTCCAGCAGATATTCCCACACCCATGTGGCTTTCTAACATAGCTAGGTCAAGCGCTTGAATTGATGGTAGCTAAAGACACCATGACAATGCTGCACAAAGCTTCACAAGTGTTACGTTCATTTGGTCATGCCAACTTAGTTCAGGCCTAAGACTCCCCAGCCCCACCTCCCTGCGTTTTAAAAACTCCCGTATGAGCAAAAGCCTTTTCATTACTTGTTTTAAATTCAGTAGAAAGAGTTTCTAGACTATCCCCCCTTCCGTGTTCAGAACCCAAACAGCAGCCGTGAGCTAATACACAAGAACCAGAAAGTAAAAACAACAAGTCCAGTTTCAACATCTAAACTGAGTGAGGTGCAAAAAGACAACAGACAATAGCAAAGATGGGAGGGAAACACATTCACAGTTTTAAAAAATTATTTCAGGATGAAAAGGTAAAAACCAACACATTAAATTTGGCACCAAATTAAAATACTGTAAAAAAGAAGCTTATCAGAATATTGCCACAATTTAATACAAAACGATGAAAAAATTTAAAGTAATTTAAAGCAGTGTTTTAAATCCAAACATCACAACACTACAAACCTCAGTGAAAGAGACTCTAAACAAAAGCAAAACTTACTTCATTGATTTTCCTTGTACAAGCTAACAGAAATCCAAAAAGTAAATAAAACACAGTGACAGGTACAATGGAAGCATTAACATCTTTCACTTGTAATAAACTAAGATGTTATTAGTAAGATAGCTAAAGAAATAAATTTGCTTACATGGGATTTTTAAGATGACATTGTCCCTTTCATGATCTCTGGTGTCATTAGCGACTAATAAGGAATTGTTTTTAATATTATTTATCTTTAGGCTAAAAAGGACTTGTCTTTTGTTGGTAAATGTCAGTAAACACTGATTTCACCACACACACACACATACACACGAAAAAGTATTTCCAACGATAACAGAAATTTACAGATAGGCGAAAGAAAAATGCTGCTTGAACACTTGTCAGAGTTTGATTTAAGGATATTTACTTTGTAGAATTTGACATGTGAGGTTGGCAATGTGTGTCTTAACAGTTATAAACTTTAACTTTTTGAATCTCAACATCTACTGGTATTAAATAATTATTGTCTGACCCTCCCCCCAAAAATTTCTGTGAAAATTTAAATTGATAAAATTGAAAATAAAATTACTTAAAACCTATAATTTTCCGCAATGTGAAAATGCAAATAGAAAAACTGCTTAAAATAAGCATATTATCTGTCAAAGTTATAAAAATATAACATTTGAATTCTGTCAAGCCTATTTATCCAGCCAGTCCCTTTAATAAGCAGTGATAGAAGCCCACCGACTGAGCTTCCAAATTGGGTCATTATCTTCATTTGGACCCTCCTCCTACAATGACCTCTCCAGTGACAGACTCCCCCCCACACACACACACACAGAGTAACAGGGCTCCATGCAAAGGCAGGAGACCACCTACGCAGAGCTCAGTGCAGGAACAGGGCCTTGAGCTACTATCCTGTTTTATTTAACATTGTAAGACCCTGACCTTGCACTGGGATTCACTTAAGGAGGTCTCACGTGCTCTGCAGAGCCTTATTGACTTCGATGAGACACAAAAAAGGCCCAAGAGTCCATGCTAGTGGATCCTGATTGGAAGCAGTGCTTATAAGAGCAAGCATGGCAGGTTTCAGAGTAACAGCCGTGTTAGTCTGTATTCGCAAAAAGAAAAGGAGTACTTGTGGCACCTTAGAGACTAACACATTTATTTGAGCATAAGCTTTCGTGAGCTACAGCTCACGTGAGGTTCAACTTCCATTCTGCATTCCCTGAGCTCATTACTTCTCATACTGATTCCTTTTGGGTTTCAACTGTCCAGGCCCAGTCTCATTCCAAAGGTGAAATTATTTTTGGCGGGGGGGGATTGAACAAAATCAGTCCCACCATTTTTGAGTTATGCATGTGTTAAAAAACAAAGAAACAGATCGCACTCCCCCTCCCCCCGGATCTTGATGAGAAATCTTATTTCTCAAAAAAAACCTCAAAAAACTGCAGAGGGTAGAAAAGTCAAACTTGGCTTGTTTTTAGAGATCGCACCAAGATCCGGTGAACAAAGAACAAAGACGTCCCAAACAGTTTTAAAGTTCTGTGTAGACTATTATCCTAAGCGTTTCCAGGCCCTGTTTTGGGCTAGGCCAGGGGTCCTTCTCAAGAGCACATCTGGGCAGCAACTGGAGGCTGAGGCTTTCCCAGCTTGTAAACATTAACCCAGAGCCTCTATTCAGCAGGCAAGTTCATTTTTTTTTAAAAGACACTTGCCATATATTTCACAGACAGGGAAATTTCATTTGATTGAACAGAAAGCTCTCCAGGTTAAAAAGAAAAGGAGGACTTGTGGCACCTTAGAGACTAACCAATTTATTTGAGCATGAGCTTTCCTGAGCTACAGCTCACTTCATCGGATGCATGCACGAAAGCTCATGCTCAAATAAATTGATTAGTCTCTAAGGTGCCACAAGTCCTCCTTTTCTTTTTGCGAATACAGGCTAACACGGCTGTTACTCTGAAACCTCTCCAGGTTGTTTCACCTAGTACATCTTAAGTAAGCAGTGTCGGCTCCTAGAAAAAAAACTGCAATTACACGGTCCAGTCAGTCTGGTGGGATTATTTCCCTCTGGGGTGTGTGTAACTGGGGGCGGGGGGGGGTTGCACCCACCTCGGTGAGTTAGGGGAAGCCACACCAGGGTCTCCCGGCTGCAAACCAGAGGGAAGCGTGGCATGCACAGTGCTTAACAAACAATAAGGGGCCCCAGCGGCGGGGAGGACTAGGAGCTGCGGAGCGAGAGCAACCCCCCCACCTGGAGTGGATCTTGGGGGGGCCTGCCCGAGTTCACCCCACAAAGCCCAGAACCAGGGTAGTGGGGGCGGGGGGGGGCAGTAGCTGGGGGGTCTCCTGGCTCCCCTCTGGGATGCCGCGTCAGTCAGCTCGCTCCTTCCCCCCACCTCCCCCATCCCCTCAGGGGGCCCCGGCTCTCCCGGCCCCTCGTCCTGCGGGAGGCCCCGGCTCCGCAGGCCTTGATCGCTCCCCGTCACCCCCCCCGCGCCGGCCAGGCCCCGATCCCTTCCGAGCCCCCCCTCCCGGCCTCCCCCCGCGCTACCTGCATGGAGTCGGCGCCCACGATCTCGCCGCCCAGCCGCAGGCCCAGCTGCAGCGCCAGGTCGGACTTGCCGGTGCCCGTGGCTCCCAGGATCACCACCAGCGGCAGCGCCCGGCGGCCGGGCCCGGAGAGCGAGCGCGCGGCGGCGGCCGCGGCCATGGCGGGGGGGGCGGCTGCTATGGGAACGGGGGGGCGGGAGAAGGGGAGGGCCGGAGGGGGAGGGGGCAGGGCTGAGCCCTGGGCCTGGCGGGGGGGAAGAGCTGGAGCCCAGGGCGGCTCTCCCAGCCGAGCCAGGCCCTTTCCCCACCGGGCCCCCCTCGCTGCCGCTCCCGGGCTGAGACCCACACAGGAATATTCCCCCCCCCCCATAATAAACAGGGGGCCCCTTGGGCGGCTGGGGGCCTTAAGCTGGGGCGGAGGGGAGCTCAGTGGTGTGAGCGTCGGCCTGCTAGACCCGGGCTCCTGCGTTCAATCCTTGAGGGGGCCGTTGAGGGATCGGGGGCAAAAATGAGGGATTGGTCCTGCTTTGGGCAGGGGACTGGCCTAGGTGACCTCCCGCGGGCCCTTCCCACCCTGATAGTCTGTGGTTCAATGGCGTCCTCCGCTCGGCGGGGCAGGGCCCTGTTTCTATGGGCTTGTGCAGAGCCCGGCGCGAGGGGGGCCCAGCGTGGGCCCGACCGCGCCCCGGGTAACCATCCCCCAGACACGTCCCATCCCTAGACCCAGCGCCCGACCGTACCCCGGGTAACCATCCCCCAGACACGTCCCATCCCTAGACCCAGCGCCCGACCGCACCCCGGGTAACCATCCCCCAGACGTGTCCCATCCCTAGACCCAGCGCCCGACCACACCCCGGGTAACCATCCCCCAGACACGTCCCATCCCTAGACCCAGCGCCCGACCGTACCCCGGGTAACCATCCCCCAGACATGTCCCATCCCTAGAGACCAGCGCCCGACCATACCCCGGGTAACCATCCCCCAGACACGTCCCATCCCTAGACCCAGCGCCCGACCGTACCCCGGGTAACCATCCCCCAGACACGTCCCATCCCTAGACCCAGCGCCCGACCGCACCCCGGGTAACCGTCCCCCAGACATGTCCCATCCCTAGACCCAGCGCCCGACCGCGCCCCGGGTAACCATCCCCCAGACATGTCCCATCCCTAGACCCAGCGCCCGACCGCGCCCCAGGTAACCATCCCCCACACACGTCCCATCCCTAGACCCAGCGCCCGACCGTACCCCGGGTAACCATCCCCCAGACATGTCCCATCCCTAGACCCAGCGCCCGACTGCACCCCGGGTAACCATCCCCCAGACATGTCCCATCCCTAGAGACCAGCGCCCGACCGCGCCCCGGGTAACCATCCCCCAGACATGTCCCATCCCTAGACCCAGCGCCCGACTGCACCCCGGGTAACCATCCCCCAGACATGTCCCATCCCTAGAGACCAGCGCCCGACCATACCCCGGGTAACCATCCCCCAGACATGTCCCATCCCTAGACCCAGCGCCCGACTGCACCCCGGGTAACCATCCCCCAGACATGTCCCATCCCTAGACCCAGCGCCCGACCGCACCCCGGGTAACCATCCCCCAGACATGTCCCATCCCTAGACCCAGCGCCCGACCGCACCCCGGGTAACCATCCCCCAGACATGTCCCATCCCTCGACCCAGCGCCCGACCGCACCCCGGGTAACCATCCCCCAGACGTGTCCCATCCCTAGAGACCAGCGCCCGACCGCGCCCCGGGTAACCATCCCGCAGACATGTCCCATCCCTAGACCCAGCGCCCGACCGCACCCCGGGTAACCATCCCCCAGACATGTCCCATCCCTCGACCCAGCGCCCGACCGCACCCCGGGTAACCATCCCCCAGACGTGTCCCATCCCTAGAGACCAGCGCCCGACCGCGCCCCGGGTAACCATCCCCCAGACATGTCCCATCCCTAGACCCAGCGCCCGACCGCACCCCGGGTAACCATCCCCCAGACATGTCCCATCCCTAGACCCAGCGCCCGACCGCACCCCGGGTAACCATCCCCCAGACATGTCCCATCCCTAGACCCAGCGCCCGACCGCACCCTGGGTAACCATCCCCCAGACATGTCCCATCCCTCGACCCAGCGCCCGACCGCACCCCGGGTATCCATCCCCCAGACATGTCCCATCCCCAGAGACCAGCGCCCGACCGTACCCCACGTAACCATCCCCCAGACATGTCCCATCCCTAGACCCAGCGCCCGACCGTACCCCGGGTAACCATCCCCCAGACATGTCCCATCCCTAGACCCAGCGCCCGACCGCACCCCGGGTAACCATCCCCCAGACATGTCCCATCCCTAGACCCAGCGCCCGACCGCACCCCGGGTAACCATCCCCCAGACATGTCCCATCCCTAGACCCAGCGCCCGACCGCACCCCGGGTAACCATCCCCCAGACATGTCCCATCCCTAGAGACCAGCGCCTGACCGCACCCCGGGTAACCATCCCCCAGACATGTCCCATCCCTAGACCCAGCGCCCGACCGCACCCCGGGTAACCATCCCCCAGACACGTCCCATCCCTAGACCCAGCGCCCGACCGCACCCCGGGTAACCATCCCCCAGACATGTCCCATCCCTAGACCCAGCGCCCGACGATACCCCGGGTAACCATCCCCCAGACATGTCCCATCCCTAGACCCAGCACCCGACCGTACCCCGGGTAACCATTCCCCAGACACGTGCCATCCCTAGACCCAGCGCCCGACCGTACCCCGGGTAACCATCCCCCAGACACGTCCCATCCCTAGACCCAGCGCCCAACCGCACCCCGGGTAACCATCCCCCAGATATGTCCCATCCCTAGAGACCAGCGCCCGACCGCACCCCGGGTAACCATCCCCCAGACACGTCCCATCCCTAGACCCAGCGCCCGACCGTACCCCGGGTAACCATCCCCCAGACACGTCCCATCCCTAGACCCAGCGCCCAACCGTGCCCCGGGTAACAATCCCCCAGACACGTCCCATCCCTAGACCCAGCGCCCGACCGCACCCCGGGTAACCATCCCCCAGACATGTCCCATCCCTAGACCCAGCGCCCGAACGTACCCCGGGTAACCATCCCCCAGACACGTCCCATCCCTAGACCCAGCGCCCGACCGCACCCCGGGTAACCATCCCCCAGACACGTCCCATCCCTAGAGACCAGCGCCCGACCGTACCCCGGGTAACCATCCCCCAGACACGTCCCATCCCTAGACCCAGCGCCCGACCGTACCCCGGGTAACCATCCCCCAGACATGTCCCATCCCTAGACCCAGCGCCCGACCATACCCCGGGTAACCATCCCCCAGACATGTCCCATCCCTAGACCCAGCGCCCGACCGCACCCCGGGTAACCATCCCCCAGACACGTCCCATCCCTAGACCCAGCGCCCGACCGCACCCCGGGTAACCATCCCCCAGACACGTCCCATCCCTAGACCCAGCGCCCGACCGCACCCCGGGTAACCATCCCCCAGACACGTCCCATCCCTAGACCCAGCGCCCGACCGTGCCCCGGGTAACTATCCCCCAGACACGTCCCATCCCTAGACCCAGCGCCCGACCGTACCCCGGGTAACCATCCCCCAGACACGTCCCATCCCTAGACCCAGCGCCCGACCGTACCCCAGGTAACCATCCCCCAGACACGTCCCATCCCTAGACCCAGCGCCCGACCGTACCCCGGGTAACCATCCCCCAGACATGTCCCATCCCTAGACCCAGCGCCCGACCACACCCCCGGGTAACCATCCCCCAGACATGTCCCATCCCTAGACCCAGCGCCCGACCACACCCCGGGTAACCATCCCCCAGACATGTCCCATCCCTAGACCCAGCGCCCGACCGCACCCCGGGTAACCATCCCCCAGACGTGTCCCATCCCTAGAGACCAGCGCCCGACCGCACCCCGGGTAACCATCCCCCAGACATGTCCCATCCCTAGCGACCAGCGCCCGATCGTACCCCGGGTAACAATCCCCCAGACATGTCCCATCCCTAGCGACCAGCGCCCGACCGTACCCCGGGTAACCATCCCCCAGACATGTCCCATCCCTAGAGCCAGTGCCCGACCGTACCCCAGGTAACCATCCCCCAGACATGTCCCATCCCTAGATCCAGCGCCCGACCGCACCCCGGGTAACCATCCCCCAGACATGTCCCATCCCTAGACCCAGCGCCCGACCGTACCCCGGGTAACCATCCCCCAGACATGTCCCATCCCTAGACCCAGCGCCCGACCGTACCCCAGGTAACCATCCCCCAGACATGTCCCATCCCTAGAGACCAGCGCCCGGGCCGGAGCATGACCCTCCCCCCTGGCAGTGAGAGCACGAAGCCCCTACAGGGGTCTCCCTTTAGGCTAAATTATGGGGTGGGGGGGGCCCACTGGCAGTCTAGCACCAGGGAAGCAGAGGGGTAGAAGGGAAGGTGAGAAGCGGACTGGGGGGGGAGTGGGAGAATGTTACCATAGCAACAGAGGAAATGTTACCCTGGTGACTGAGTGCAGGCCCTACAGAGGGATAAAGAGCTAAAGCTGCAACATAGGCAACAGGGAGAGATGGGGAGCAGGCAACTGTTACTGTAGCAACAGAGAGAAGAGGGAAGAGAAAGATGGGGAGACTGTTACCAGGGAGACAGTAGGAGGAGACTGTTACCAAGGTAACAGAGGGGGTTCTGTGACTTCTACTGCAGCAACAGATATGGAAGAGGGAGCGGAAATGGCTCTTATCCTAGCAACATACATCTTTTGGCATAGCAACAGTGAAAGCAAGAGGCAGCAAGGAGACGTGTCATTGGAGGAGATGAGATTATAGCAGGTTTGCCACACTGTCACAAACTTTACCAACCCAGGCGCAAACCCCCACACACCACCCTTCAGCATGATAAGCATGGAAAAAAACATGATTCTTTACTCACCCAGAACGAATTACTCACCCTGTACAAGAAGAATTTTGCAAGAGTGTAGTAAACCAGTTACAGCCGCAGAGAAAAGCATGGTCCAGGGAATGGTAGAATACATGCAATATGAATTGGAGTGACCCCCCTAAAAGGCTTGGTGTTAACAGGACAATGTGAACTTAAAAATTTGGAAAAAGAAAAGGAGTACTTGTGGCACCTTAGAGACTAACCAATTTATTTGAGCATAAGCTTTCATGAGCTACAGCTCACTTCATCAGATGCTGTAGCTCACGAAAGCTTATGCTCAAATAAATTGGTTAGTCTCTAAGGTGCCACAAGTCCTCCTTTTCTTTTTGCGAATACAGACTAACACGGCTGTTACTCTGAAACCTTAAAAATTTGGCTTTTGTCTGTAACTGTTTACTATTATTACAGTTAACACCCGAGAGTCTGATTGCTGAAGGAGATTATAGGGGGAAATATGCTCTCCCTTTGTTTATTATGGGCTTTTGGCAGCACTGTGTGTATAGTCAGTTTCCATATTTACTTTCTAATGTCAGTTGCCATGAGTCCTTCATGTAGTAATACTAGGAAAAGCATTTTTAAGGGTAGGAAGGTGTACTTGAAAACTGACAAAAATGGCAGGAAGATTCAGGGACAGGTGTAACATCTAAATTTAGTTTTAAACTTGGTTTTGAAATTGACTAGATTTCAAATTGACTGATCCCAGAACAACTTGTAACTTCCCAACACAAACAGCTCTTGTTTGTTTCATTTAAATATCTTTCATGCCTTCTGTCATTAAGCCTCTGCCCCCCCCCCAAAAAAAAACCCCAGAAACCCCTTTAAAAACCTCTCTGTAGGTAATTTTAACAGAGCAAAACACCATCCTTATACAAATACTCTGGCATCTTTAATGTGTACACAGAAAGCTTCATTCAATAGACCCACTCATCCATGCACACTTTATTTGGTTTGTCTGCTCTGAGTAGATGTCAGGTTTAGTTAATCCTGATGTATTTTTAACCTGTGCTTCCAGTGGGTCTATTTCAAACATGATGCTTACTCCACTAATCATCCTCTTCAACAGTGGGTTGTGATTTTATGTCTGAGTGTTTTATGCAACCCTAATATTTTTGTAATATGCTCAGACTTATCCCTAGCCAGATCTAGCTCAGCTGTTCTCCCTCTAAACAGGCATATAATGAATTTCTACATCTCTACAGGCTTTTGCACTTTGGTTTAAAAGTTATCCTGACCCCACTTCTCTGGTCTTACAATGCTGTCTCATCTAATTATGGTCCAGTACTTTTGTAGCCTTCCGAGCAGTGGTGCTGAAACCATTTTTATACTGGGGGTGCTGAAGGCAGAAACCATGTATTTGGCTTGTTACTTCTACTTCAAGCCAGAATGTGCGACAGTACCCCCCAGCACCCTTAGTTCCAGCACTTATGCTTCCAAGCCAACTCAGTGCACAACTTTACAGAGATGCTGTCTCCAGAAGTTGGTTTTTGCCTGTGTACGATCCAACCGCTAAACTGAACTAAATGGAGTCTCTGGGTGAGATTTGCAAAAGCATTTAAAACCCCAGATCCTCAAAGGTATTTAAGCTCCTAACTGCCCCTGAAATCAATCAGAGTTAGGTGCCTAAATGGCTTAGCAGCACAAGTCCCATTGACTTTCAATTAAACTTGTGCTAACTCACAAAGATTCATGTAAAAATCCCACCTTCCATCTTTTTCTTGTCATGCTCTGGGACAAGCAAACTCTGTATGAATAAGAGGATCAACTCAACCCACTACTGCTTCATTGAAGAGTGCATCTTGATTATCACTACCAACGTTTTTTTTCTCCTGCTGATAATAGCTCATCTAAATTAATTAGCCTCTTACAGTTTTATGGCAACTTCCACCTTCTCTCTATTGTATGTATGTGTGTGTATATATACACACACACTTCTTACTATATGTTCCGTTCTATGCATCTGATGAAGTGGGCTGTAGCCCACGAAAGCTTATGCTCTAATAAATTTGTTAGTCTCTAAAGTGCCACAAGTACTCCTGTTCTTTTTGCATCTATTCCTTCCCACCCTGCCCCTTGGAACACTCCTGTATAAATAAATCTAGACACTTTGAACCTATATTATTTACCATAGTGTTTTGTGTAGAGGTGAGAGCAAGGGATTAGGAGTCAGAACACCTGGGTTTGACTCCCAGTTTTGCTATGTAACCATTAGCAAGTCACGGCAGAGTACTGAAAGTTGAACTCTGGTGTCTGTACAATGCTTTGACCTCATCTGATGCAACACACAATAGAAGTGTAAAACATGACAGCTATTTCAGGAAGCAAAAGGAGCATTTTAAGCTCTTGATTGATTAATCATTCTTTAAAAGACTTCCTTCATTCAGACAACTAAACCTCTCTTGAAATGGCATTTTGGCCCCATTCTAGACTCTGCCTTAGCAGTAACATGATGCCTGTGCTCCATTGCATTTAGTACAGGATTTTGCCTCCAGGAGTTAAAACCAATAACCTGGGATTGTTAATGAGTAATAAACATGCTTCAAATTAAGGTAAAAAAATATTTCAAACTCTGCATATGGGGATGTAGGGAATTCTTTAGTAGCCCCTAAAGGGAAGTCTTTCCCCCCTCCCACCCCAGCAAGCAATTTCATTCCCCATCTGAGCTTTCCTCTAGTTACTCACGACAATTCATCATCATATTCATCTTGATGACCTTCAGGGGCAGTGAATTCCACATGCTGACTGTTCTGTAGTGCCATTAGAAGAGTTTAAAATTACATTGAGTCCCTCATTAGAGGAACTCAGCTCTCAGCCCCTCTTCCTCAATAAAACCACTTAAAGAGAAATTACTCCAGGTGATGTTTCCCAGGACCCTCTGCTGTAGCCATTCCACATTTTAAATTTTGTGAGACTGTCCACACAAAGGGAGCTGGGTCACAGCAGCCCTCCTTAGCTTTGTGCATTGCTTATGGCTCATCTCAACCGCTCATGCAAAAACAATCCCACTGTTCCCTTCTCCGGGGCGCCGAGAAGACTCAACGCTGGGCAAGTAAGTTAGTTAGGGCAGCTGCAAGTGGCAGTTACCGCCCCCCCAGAACAGGCCCCCAGGGAACAACTATATGGAAAAAGCCAATCCAGTCTGTCTTTGTAACTTATTTATTTATGAAGTGTGAGGTAATGAAGAAAGTGCTAAATCCGACCACAGTGTTAACTCTAAAGTTTCTCAATAGGTCAGTTAGGAGCCAGACAGCTCACTGGCTGCTCTGTGCATCTCTGCTGCAAAGTAGAGGGTCAGCCCCACCAGTGCCAAGGGAGATGAAGGCCACTGGTCCTACTCCCCTCCCCCCAGTCCCTGAGTCAACTGGTTAGTATTCACATCAGAGGGAGACTTGTGGGGAGGAGAGAAGGCGACACTTGGCCAGCTGAACAAATGCAATTTCAGGGAGTATAGCTGCAGGTCAGCAAACAAAAAAAAGAGGTTAAGGTCTGATCAGATCCCTTCAAAGAGGTGGCATCTACCCACCTAGTAAAGACAAAGTAACTCCAGGCAGCAATTAGATCAGCCCTTGCTGTCAGTCCTGGGCTACACCTGGGATCTTCGGCAGCACAGCTCCTAAGAGCCTGCTTTTGGGTAATATGTGAAAGTCAGGCAAACAGGATAATTTTCACCCTCATTGCGAGAGAGAGAGAGAGAGAGAGAGAGAGAGAGAAACCCCATTCAATAGCCCATTGTACTGCTTGAGGAGCTGGGCCCCAGCTAACATCGTCCCATGAGGAATCTCTCACTTAAATTCCAAACAGTAAATCAGAACATAGGACCCTTCTTGGACTCCCCTAGAAAGGCATCAGGAACACTCCCCATCCCCCAAACACATACTCTCCACGCTGCAGCAGGGACAATGCACACACTCCCCCCCCCCCCAAAAGGTTTACAAAAGAGACAAATCTTTAACAATACTCTTCCAAAAAGTTGTACAAAAATACAGTATTAAAAAAAAGGTCCTCCAGTACAAGACTCAGGCAGTTACAGCAGCAGCTTCTAGAACACAAACCTCAAGACGAGCTACTGTGTAAAGTGGTAAGAAAGTGAGGTATAGCCCATGTCAAGCTGGTCTTGGTTCTTCTCCAGTGATAGGAGTTTATCCATGCATCCACCCACCCCTGGGAGAAAAAGGGTCTTTAACAGCAGCCCTGGCCCCAACCCACCTCTAGGCAGTCCCTAGCTGTCACTGCTTCTAGAGAGATGGACCCAAACTGGACCACTGGATTGCAACCCCCTTGCATTCTGGATCTGAACACCCTGGCCTAGAGTCTCTCTACCCAGGTGCAGTGGAGTGGGAGCCACTTGCTAACGTAATGACTTCTGGAGGGGATGTGTTGGGTACATGTTCTCAGTCCCCCCGATGCAGAATAGGATGTGGGATGTTGTGACGGGTAGTGATTGGTGAGGCGGACCAGTACAGACACCGAGGGTGGGTCAGGGAAGGGATGGTGGAAGAGTACCGCATCAGGGGAACCAGTGCTGGGGTTGGGTTAATGACAGAAGTGGAATCAAACTTACTAGGTGCATGGCAGCAATGGCCATGTTAATGATCCACCCAAAATTGTGTGTATGAAAGTAAATTCACAGAATAGCTGGATTCAGTGACAGGTCCTATCTGTCTGAAGGAGGATCCTGCCATCTCTAGGTTAGGGTTGTCCACTCGGGCCCTTATTTTGGAAAATGGCCTCAATTTTTGAGTGCCCAATTTCAGGCATCTGAGGCCTGAAGTTCAGAGGCACCTCCTGTGGTCCTCAGCAGGCATTGTTCCACATCTCTGTTCAGATGCTCAGCATCTCTGGAAGTCAGGGCCCAGGTGCTTCAAGCTGGACACCCTCAAAATGAGACACCCAAAACTCAATGGTCACTTTTGACAATTTCAGCCCAAGGGTCTTGCAAAATCCAGTGTCTACATTACTCCGGTGCCAACATACCAGCATCCCCAAAGGCTAAGAATTAACTCAGCCCACAGCTGGCAACTCCCTGCTCTGTTAAAGGAGGAACCCAAGACCAGACGTGGATAAGGGAGACAAAGAACCCACCCCCCGCACACACAGTTTAAATTTCCTAGAACGCAAGCCATATTTGTGTGCGCTGGCTGCAGTGCATTCTGGGATATGTAGTTTGGAGGGTTCACAATAACCAAAAATGTGCAAATCAATATTGGAAAGGTGTCGAGTTTTTGGTAGCTAACGTCCCTTGAGATGGGCGATTCGTTTCAGCAGCTGATGCTGTCTCAACTTCAGCTGCCTTTTCTCTGCAGCCATCCTCCTCTCTGCACTAACTAGCGACTGCAGGTACTCTGAAGCTTTGCTCAGGATCACCACTTTGGGGGTTTTGGGACAGTTAGCCAGACCGGGGACCTGATCCCTCAGTGCCAGGAAGCGCGAGCGCAGATCATTTCGCCGCTTGCGTTCTAAGTAGTTGTGGTTTTTCCTCTTGGCCATGTCCTCACTATCTGAGCTCGGGGCGCTCCCGGTTTTCAGCAGGCAAGGCTCAGGCGATGAACTCTCTGTGGCTTGCTCTGGGCTGCTCAGGGGCTCCTCCTTGATCTCCTTCTCCGAGGCCTCCTCCTGGGAGCAGGCGTCTGGTGGAGAGCGGGCAGCATAGTTGTGCTGTTGCTGATGGATGGAGATGTGGAAGTGTTTCATGCAGGGGTCCAGGGGGTCGGCTCGCACCGTGATGGTGACCGGCTTCCTCATGCTGAGCGATTGTCTCTTCTCTACTGTCACCACATCAATCTCTTCACCCTCTGTTCAAAACAGACGCAAGCAAAACAACCCATCACTTGGAATCATTCAACTATTCCCTTCAGCTACCCCTTGGCCCAGCCTCTTAGAATGGTGCAGCAACATGCCCAAGGAAGAGACCATGGTGCAGCACCATGCCTGGTGCATGGATCTCCAGTACCTTTTTATGTTCTGGAGATTAGGTTAAACTTATCAGGAAGAGGATCGTATTGCATGGATCCCGCAGTGCATTGGACAAAACAATTCTGCCCCCAGAAGGATGATTGAAATGGTCGATCCCACATCACCTAATCCCAGTCATAGGACTGAGATTTCTCTCCTTAGCTTCAGGCTCCGTGTCCCAGGAAATGGGATGTGGATTTTTTTTACTGTTTCCCTTACACACTATGGGCAACACTCATTAAGAGCAAAGACCCAACAGGCAAGAAATTCCTGCACCCCCAGCTCCCACTGCTGTATCAGTCCTCACCTCCCCCAGCAGAAAGGAGGGGAGCAAGAGCCTTAGTGGCTGGGGACAGAGTTGAAGATCTTCCCCCCTGCTCCTGCTTGTCGGCTCTTTCATGGCCCATTGGAATTGTAAATGAGGGATCTGGGGGCTGAGTTGCCCTTTGTTCCTGTTCACTGCAGCTTCGCACTTTAGTGACTTTTTGTTACTTTTCACAAGTTATAAATCCTATTCATCCCCCACCCTGGTATTCTCCTCTCCCCATTCAGCTGGGGGGGGGAGGGGGGGGAAGAGAGAGGGAGAGAGACAATCCTCCCCTCTTACACAGTGGGGAGGGGGGACATTTTGCCATCAGCTCAATGAACCTCTAAGCCATCCACCATTTAACATTCCTCCCCTCACCACCTCTAAACATGTTCAACCTTAAAGAAAGGGTTGGAGGGGAAAGGTTATCAAAGCTGTAAACAGAGGAACAGACCCAACTCTTTAAAACTCCACTCTAGCCATCCATGAATTACAGCAGCTACTATAAATTCACTCCCTGCCACTTCCCAAAGTCACTTGGTCTTTCCCAAAGAGATTGTGAAGCTCAAAAGAAAGCACATATCCCTTGCACATGGCATTCCAACTGGCTTAGTAATACATTGCATTAGCACTGCCTTTCACTCGGTCAAAACACTTCACTGAGATGGGTATTGCCTTCATTTCACAGTTGGAGAAACAGAGGCAGAGCTGTTTAATATACTTGCCCACGGTCACGCAGCTCATCAGGGAGTAAGACCCTCGACACAGAGCGAAGCTCTAGCCTAGCAGATAGTGGAGGTCTGTCTTTTTGCCAATACTCATCATGCCAACAGATTATTGCTAAATCAGAGGAGAGGCACCCAGGGCTCTTGACTCCCAATCCTCTGCTCTATGCATTAGGCCGCATCATCTCCCATGTGCCCCTAATGCTAGAGAGATTATCCTTCAGAGGTCTTGCACCACTTGGTGATCAGCAGTCTAGAATTTGCTACTGTGGTTTTATTGTTTTAGAACACACACACACACACACACACAGCCCCACCCCTCCTGATAGTCAATGCTATTTCCTGGTTGCTTTGTACGGTGCACTTTTTATGCCCTTCTTTTGTCACAAACTTCCATTGTGCAGACAATAGTATCATTTCCCCATTAATAAAAATCTGACGGGCTGGGCCCCACCTCCCAGCCAGGTGGCCATTGGCTGCCTCAGCAGGCAGTTGGAATGTTGCTGCTGCTGCAAAGCTACCCACCCCTCATTGGCCAATGCCTGAGTCACTCACGGAGGGCCCCCCTCATTGTTTGCTACAATCTGTTGCTTTTTGTTCTGGGACCATGTGGCCAGGAGCATGTGCACAAGGGCCCTGGATTCAGATCAGGTAAAGAGCAGGTCAGCAAAGTAGCAAGATGAAAGTAGAAATAATGAATTCAGTCATCCGTCCGTCCCCCCACTAATTGAGATTAAGCCCTTTAGAGCCCACAGCCTCCTTACTATCTCCATCATCCTAATGTAATTAAATCTTAGTCCTAAAGGTGCTTCTTGGCCCAGCTATCCTCATCCCTGGAATGAGTCATAACCAAATTACTCATCCCTGATTCATCAGACTAGTATTAGGGTCAAGATAATGAGGTGTCTAGCCCTGCACCCCCAAGGTTGTGTCAGCACTTCCACCATACCCCCTTCGTTTCAGAGGGCAGTCATTTAAATCTTGCCCCGAGTTTAGGTGTATTGAAATCACACCACCGCCAACTGGTCATTTCTAGAAGGAGCAGAAAAAAAAATTTGCTGATTTGGGAGGATTTTTGCCTGCCATTAAGCGACAAATTTAAGATAAGGGCTTTTTAAAAAAAAAAAAAAAAATTAAAGAATTGCATGCATTAAACTTCCACCCCTACAGATCAAGGTTCAGACTTCGTTTTGGTGGCTTGACACACCAGTCCCTTTATCACTTTTCACCTTCAAGCCTCAGTCTAGTATTTACATCAGTTTTCCTGGATTGGGAGACTGGACAGGGCCAAAGAGACAGGACCCTTTTGCAGAGGCAGCGCTAGGGTGCTATGAAAAATTAGGAGATGCATCTAGTCGCTTGCCTCCCCCCGCATACCAGTACGCGGGATGACCCCAGAGACGTGAACAATTGTTTTGTGACGGCCAAAGCCCACAAAGAGATTTTGCCTTTTGTCCTAGGAGGCCCTCAGAGACAGACTTTCCTTGCCAGGCTGCAAAGGGGAGCGGCCTGATCAGCTGAAACCTAGTCGTGGGGGAGCACCTCAGGCTGGGTGCTCCAAATCAAGCCGAAAGAACAGCAATATGGCTGCGATGGAAAGCATTGCAAGAGGATCTAAAGCGAGCTGCAAACTTCCCCAGGCAGCGAGCTTCCAGGCTCAGAGCGCGTTCCCCAGCGGACCCCAGCGCTGTCTCGCAGCAGGAGGGAAAGATTTTTTTTTTTTTAAAGCAGCAGAAATCTGGAATCCGGGGTCCCTCCAGGGCCACCCCCTCCCTGCAAAGGGCAGGGGTTTCCCTAGCAAAAATCCTAGCGGGAAAGAGACGGTTCAGCTTCCCTTTGTTCTTGTCCGTGGGCTTTACGCTAGCTTGGAGTCCCCACAAAAGGGGGCTGGGCTTCCAGAGCGCCGGTCCCAGACTGTTTACCAACACCCGTGTGTGAACGGGAGAGCGGTTTTGCAATGCTGGAGAAAGCGGGAAGTTCACTGGGACCAGCCCACACCTTGATTTGGAGCAAGGGAACGCGTGGGTTGCTCTGCTACTCCCTTACCAGAATCACAGCGCCTCTCGGCCCCGGGGGCGGCGGCTGGGGGGGGTTTGTTCTCGGCCAAGGGGCAGGGGAAGACGGCAGCAGGATCCACGCACTCGCTCACCGAGTTGTTGAACCCGAACTCCTGGGCAAAGGAGGGCTTGGGCGGATTAACCCTTTGCGTGCCAGTGGAGAGTTTCTCGGTCATAACTTTTTCCAGTCTCTCCCGGGCGGAGAAGCCGCTCCACATGCAATCCTGGAGGACGAAAGCGCTCAGGTTCCCGAAGATCTCCCCGGTGCCGATCAGATACTCCGGCTCCTCCCCGGCCAGGCAGCAGTGGGAGAGCCAGTCTGACCTCTCCTCTGCCCCGGGGCAACAGGCTTTCCCCGCCGCGCTGCACAGGGGCGACGTGGGGGGAGTGGGCACCAGCTCGAATTTCTTCCAGATGTCTTCGCTGGGGGCGGTGGATCGGTAGAAATCCTCCTCCGAGTCGTGGTCGTAGAAGTAATGCTGGTAAGAGTCGAACTCCATCTCGGGAGGAGGACGCCTGGGGATCCCAAAGCGCAGGGTCAGCATCATGCAGGCAAGGGCACGCTCCTAACCGGGGGGGGGGTAAGCCCCCGCCCCAAGCCAGGCAGGGAAACACCCCAACATCAGCCTCTGTAGCGTGGCCACCCCCCAATCTCTAATGACGGGGCGTTCGCGGCATCTTCCCGTGTGTCATCACGTCCCCATTGAAGACAGCCACCAAGGGGGTCCCAATCCCGCACCCACCCACAGGGGAGCTGACCGCGCCCACAAGAGACCCCAAAGCCCTAAACCGGAGTCACCCCCCCATGGAGACCATTGCGCACCCCCACGCGCGGAGCTGCTCCCTCCCACCCACGCACCCTCCCTCCGCCCAGCGGCCCTCCACGCATGTGGGGCGGGTAAGTGACAAGCAGGTCGGTCCCCGCTGCCCGGCTTGGAGCGAGGCAGAGGCGCTGGGGGGAGGGGGAGCCGCGCTGCCTCCAAGTTTCCCAGGGTCACCAAACTACAGCCCCTGAGCGGGGGCCCAGCCCCAGGACCCACCCCCTGGAGTCACCTTTCCCCAGCTGCGTCCTGCGGTTGCTCCAAGCGGGCGGCTCGCTCTGGCTGCAGCCTGCACCCCCGGGGCCGCCTCCCGCAATCACAGCGGCCGAGCTGGGACTCGGGTGCATTGTTCCCCCACCGCCTTATATCCCGTCTGCAGCGGCTGGCCCCGCCACCGGCAAGCGGACCCCCAACCAGGGGGCTGGGATTTGCATAATGGGCGGGGCGCGTCCTTGTAAATCACCGCGGCGCGCCGCCCAGCTCAGCTGTTCCGGCGGCAGCTCCCTCCTGGCCCCGGCCGCGGCCACGGCGGAGCAGCTGACTGCCCCAAGCCCTGGCCGGCCCTGGGGGTCCCACCGCAGCCCACTTCCCGGGGGCAGCGTCAGGGAGCGTTTGCTCGCGGGCACTGAAAGAGCAATTGACTCTTCCCTGCACTAGAAACACGCCCGAAATGCTTTCCCCCCCCCCCCCCCCAGCCTGGAAGCCATGCGCTAACCCTGTCACAAACCCCCTGGCTAATCTTTCAGCCCTAGCAGATTTAGGGCAGCTGTGGATGAAAGAGCCCTGAGTCCTCTCCCCAGCTCTGGTACCGACTCGGGCTTGACCTGTCTGTGACTCCTTTTCCCCTCCCTACAAACAAGGCTAGCTTTGCTCTGCTTCAAAAAAAAGAAACACACAAACACTTGGCGATCTAGGGAGCGCTGAAGGCCTGCAAAATAAAAGCAAGTGTTTGAGAGACTTTTTGAGAGACTTTTAGCCTGTAGTTTAGCGGCTGATGCTGTGGGAGCGGTGGATCCTACCTCAGAGTAGTGTGTTCGGCGTATACGCCCTTTTCTGCAAAGTTATTTGCCTGACTTACTCATGAGTTGGTTATTTATATTGTACTGAGAGGTCCCAGCTGAGAGCTGGGCACTGTTGTGCCACGGGGCTGTACATGCACATAGCCTATGTCTACTACAGAGCCTCTGTCAGGCTGGGATATAAAAACAAAACACCCTTGCCCAATATAACCATGCTGACAAAGCCCCCAGGGTAGATGCAGCTCTGCAGACAGAAGAGCACTGTAGGCATAGCGAACTGTGTTCAGGGACAGCAGGAGAGTGAGTTTGTGTGTGTATGGGGGTGGGGGGGTGAGAAAACCTGGATTTGTGCTGGAAATGGCCCACCTTGATTATCATGCACATTGTAGGGAGAGAGGTCACTTTGGATAAGCTATTACCAGCAGGAGAGTGGGTTTGTGTGTGTGGTTTTTGGGAAAAAAAAAAGGGGGGGGGGGTGAGAAAACCTGGATTTGTGCTGGAAATGGCCCAACTTGATTATCATACACATTGTAAGGAGAGTGATCACTTTAGATAAGCTATTACCAGCAGGAGAGTGGGGTGGGAGGAGGTATTGTTTCATGGTCTCTGTGTATATAATATCTTCTGCAGTTTCCACAGTATGCATCCGATGAAGTGAGCTGTAGCTCACGAAAGCTTATGCTCAAATAAATTGGTTAGTCTCTAAGGTGCCACAAGTACTCCTTTTCTTTTTGTGTTCAGGGAGGCGGCGTTCCCGCAGTGGCAAAATAAATTTCTAGGGCAGCATAGTCAAGGGACACTTATTACGCCTATGTCTACACTGCGGAGCCTATGCTGTCGCAATAGAGCTTGCAAATGACACTATTTTAATATTTTTTGACTATTTGTGTCATCATGTGTATTTGTTTTTGTAAAAAGGTTTAAATTTGCATGGTGCGTGGTTGGTTGGTTGAATATCAGAGGCTGTTGAATGTAGCATGTCATTTAAGAAACAAACACATAGGATTACAGTAGTTAGAGAGGAAAGGCCTGTTCAAGGCATGAAGTTTCTCCCATTAATACAAAGATGGAGTTTGCAAATTCCCAGGCAAATCTCTTGGTGGAATGCTGTGCATGGAGCATATATTGATTTGTTCTTTAAATACTAAAGAACACTTTGGTACTTCCCTGTCTTGTTTTAAACTCAGTCAACACGCTCCAGCTGTCATTTGCACCCTCTTCCCCAGTCAGTTTTGGACTGACACATGCTTGGAAGCCTTCTGCTTTATGTCCATTCATCCTTCCAGAGAATACTCTTATTTCCACTAAAGAACTAAATTTCTTCTCAAATGCAGCTAATGTCCTGTCATGAAGATGAACTAGGGTCCAAGAACTCTCAGTGCTTCCGGAGTGGGAGGTGAAAGGAGGATGGTGCAGCGGTTAGAGTGCTATGCATGACCCCAGATTCTCAAAGGCGTGTTGGCATCTAGCTCCCACTGGTTTCTGAGCCTGAGCCTCTCGGGGTATGTCTACATCATCATGGGGATAAAAATCCGGCAGCTGCTCTGGGTCAGCTAACTCGGGTTCCGAGGCTTTTATCCCTGTGTGGACATACCCTCTGTCCCTCAATTCTTTATTGGCAAAATGGCAATAATCCCTACCTCTCAGGGGTACAGTGGGGATCAAATATTTTAAAAGATCTTAAGGCGCTCAGATACTCTGATAAGAGGGGCCATATAAACCTGTACCTAAGACAGGCAGAAAAATGATCACCTACTCAAGGGAATACAGAGCGTGGGTACTGCCCACAACTGATCTCAGCTACTTTATATTGAACAATGCACATGGCTGTATAGGGGACACTTCAAGCTAATCCCACTTCCATTATTTTTCACAGAGCAACAGGCAGGTGCTAAAATGGCCCGTACCAGATCAAAACCCCACACTGAATCCAGAACCAATTTACAATGAAATCTACATGGAATACAATGTAATGAACAAATCCCACCACCCCCAAACTTCTTACTGGATCAGCATCTCTGATTTATCCCAGACAGGACTACAGTATTAAGAAGCGCCACCATCTGGCAAGTAGCTGAAATGGCACCCCCCAAAAGGTTCCTCTTTTGTAACTGAAGTTACATAAGGTTAATTAAAAAGTTGGTCACACAAAAAAGGAAGTGGATGTTACCAAAGAACTATTTTCAGTTCATTCTAAAAGTTAGGTTGAGATGGGATGAAAACTCCCTGTTGGTTGAAGGAATAACATTGACAAGAGAAAGAAGGGGAAAGAGAAAAAGAAACTTAATTGGAGAGGTAAATAAGATTTTTAGTTTAAATAAACATAGCCGCTTTCTTGCTTCTGGACCCCCAAAGTGGACAGGGACTTGAGGAAACCACTCCGAACGGCTGCCCACTTCTGGAGTACACCAACCAGGAGATCAACTGACACAAACACCCTACAGAACAGGAGTAGGAGGGAAATGTTTTGGTAAATATCGGACAAACGGCTACAAATATGAAAACTGCCAAGAGATTTTTAAACATCCAGGGACAGCAGACAGAACATGGAACGTTAAAGTCTCAAACTGGCAGGCCCTCAACTGACACGCTCTGGAAAAGTGAAGGCTGAGCCACAGCAGAAAGATCTTAATCTGAATTAGCACATTAGGCCAAATTCATTCAAGGCCCATATTTCTATTTTAAAAAAACCCTCCAGTGTTCTAGCCCCAGATCACCACAATATAATAGGAAGCATTTGGGACCATTATTATCTAATACTGTTTATTATCTAATACTGTGTTACATTTTTATCAGGGGCATTGTCTCATTCATTGTCTTGACAGTTGGCAGCAGTATTTATATCTATCCATCGGCGTAGTATCTAAGCAATGAGAAGTTTAAAGTTAGGCAGATTAAACAGTCGCAAGAAATTGAGGAATATTTAAAGCTTAAAGAAAGTGACTGTGAGCCAACATGGAAGGTAAAAGCCCTTTGAGATTAAATAACGTCATCAGTAACATTACCTTCATTGAGGATTTTCGGTAGGAAGGAGACTGGCATTGCATTTGGGGGTTCAAATGTTAAGCGTTGCAATTCAATATACCAGCAAGTCTCCCTGAGGAAGCTCATAACATTGTCACAAAATAGGAACTAAACCTACTTTGGCTTTGCCTACAATTGGCATTTTTCTTCAGCTTTCCCATTGGCGCAGTAGGGGATGGTGGGAGTGCTGTTAAAGGCAGGACACCAGTATTTTAACCACTGTGGGTGAGATCCTGACAGCTCCACTTAATTCAATAAAGCTACGTCCGTTTACAGCAGCTGAGGATCTGGCCCTAGGCTCATCTAGACCACAGAGAGAGGACACCGATGGTCCATCTGACTACATCCTCGCATCGGTGTTGCAGGAGTGCTGCAGACCAAGTCTAGCTAGCAAATGCAGGGCAGCCTCTATCTCTTTCAAATCTTTCCATCATTTGCTCCACAATTTCCTCTTTATTCATTAACAGGAGGGGGCTGGGAGTGCAAAGAGTTAATTTGACTCCAGGACAAAAGCCTGGGATAACAGATTTAAGGGGAGGCAATTAGCCAATCCCTCTGACTGCAGCACAAATATTTGCATCATTGCTCCTTAATTGCTTCCTCAAGGTCTGGAATGGGGAGTCTTCATTTGAATGGCTTCACCTTTATAAGCAGAACAGTTTAGCAGGAGAAGACAGGCCTCCAGGCAACATCCCCCACCAGAAGCATCAGGGTGATTTATAATTTATGAGCTGCCGGTGGTGTTCCTGGGGAGGCCCATATGAGAGAGCAGTTGGCAGAGATTCACTCACCAGCATCATCTGGTGAATTTCACACCATCAAAGACTACGCTAACGCTTGGGAATGCATAAGACTACAATCAAGGATCTGAAAACAGGATCTTGCAATGGAAAGTGTCAGGCTTCTTCAACTCCAGGCATCGCTACCTGCACCAGTTATAATGACTGGCCTTCTTCACCAGGACAGTGCTATGCCGGGGGTTTGGACAACCTCAGCTCCCATCCGTTTCTGCAGAATGTATTTTATTTTAAAAGTTGTTGTTCTGGCTGTGGAGATAAACCCTGCCGGCTGGAGACACCCTGACACAAGAGCTCCGGGAAGTGTGACGTGCACCCACTCATCTCAGTAAGGGCTGAGGTGACAGCTTGAAGGCCGACGGTAACTTTCTTGCTGCTGATCCACCCAAGTGAACGTGACTTGCTGTTATTGCCAGGAGCAGTGGCAGATATTGGGGGGGGGGCACCGAGGGAAAGCTGGGGGCCAGGAGGAAGGAAGGAACAACACTGATCACAGGCCTGGGAAGGGAAAGTAAGATCTAGTACTGCATAGACAGCTTGATTCAAAGCCCTGTGGAGTCAGCGGGAGCCTTGCCACGGACTTCAATGGCTTTGGATCAGTCCCCAAATCTTGAGGCCTGGCGACTGGCGGAGAGAAGGAGTTGTTGCCTGAGATCCCTACAGAAGAACGTTGGTTGGAGCCTGTAATGGGGGAGGGGAGCAGTTGGCAGTCACAAGCAGATTCCCTAGGGGAGAGGGGACACTGAAGCCCTCCATTGCTAACCCCAGTCCAGTGGCACCCGTCCAAGCAATGCTGGGGACCCTAGGCCTGACAGACGGCTTGCCCTGAACACCACCCCACATAACACTGCTCAAAGCAGGTCGCGTGGGCACGCAGCAGAGGAAGCCAGGGGCCCAACCCCAGCAAGGTTCTTACGGTTGTTAAGCGCAGTGGAATCGAATGGTGGGAAGGTTTATTGAGAATTCCCCTGGTGCAGACAAGGCCTTAGAGAGTCAGGTAGAAAAGCAATATTTCTAGGAACATCTGCTTGAACCCGAGCTGGGCTAAGAAAGCCTCAGGACATGAGGTGGGAATCCCCCACCTCCTCTATCTATGGCCCTACACAGTGTCACTGCCTTGGCTTCCGCTGAAGGCTGGTGGTTGTTGGAGCGAGGATCAGGACTGGATGGACTGTTCCTTTGTCAGTTCCCATTAGCCTGCTAATTAGCTCCACAAATAACCAGTTTCCGTGCAACTGCAAAGGGGAGGTGCCACAGTGCGACTTGGCCCATTCATAATTCTTCAGAGGTAGCAGGTCCAGTGTTCTGCATTCTCAAGGCTGCCCCTGTAGGGTCCAGCCAGGTTGTATGGTCCCAGGGGCTGGACAGTTGGACTTCGTGGTCTCAGCTCTCAGTGCGGGGAGGGCAGATCAAGGTTAGAGGAGAGCATGTGCCTCCAGGGACTGCCGCTGTCTTGGGGCCTGGACATTGTTCCAAGTATTCCAGGCTCATAGGGGCCAACAGAACCACAAGGGCAGATCTCCCAGCTCGGCGAGGAGCAGTAACATCACGTTGCTCTTTAGTTTCCCCCCTTAGCCTAGGCGTAATTGCCTCAATGGGCTCTGGTTTAACAGCCAGCAGCTCTTCTTAGGGCTTGTCTACGTGGGGAAATTGACTAGCTATACCAGTATAATTATATCAGCATGGCAATGCTGGTGACGCCCCCCGTGTGGACACACTTGTTCTGGAATAAGAGGGCCTTTTTCTGATTCAGCTTATACCACTTACAAAGTGACAAACCACTGGAATAAAGTACTCTTATTCTGTTACCTGTATCCCCAGGTGGTGTCAGGTAGGGCAGAGAGGAGGATCTGTGGTCAGGGTAATTATACTGATCTAGCCATGATGGTACATTTCCCCACGGGGATGAGCCTTAGCCATGTGAGGGGTTGCCGTGATGAGAGGCATTTGGGGGCAGCAGAGAGAACCGTGTGGAACCCTGTCATATCCCCCCCAGAAGAGAGGCCACATCTGTAAGTGATAATGTAACAACTGGCCCTATGAAACATGAATCGGATGCACATTTGGGAACCTTGAGCTGCCAGGAGGGAGGCAGCTACTGGGAATACCCAGGCAGGCAAGTGGAGAAACAGATAATGGGCCATAGCCAGGAGCTCAATGGAGTCTATTGCCGTACAGAACAGAAGACCAACCGGATCCAGAGAGCCACACAGGCGCAGCCTGGGAGCACAGGACCTTGCATTCAGGGGCTGCCTGTGACTTCAGTTAGGCACGGGGTTAAAAACCAAAACCCTACGGCCGAAGCCCTGAGGGCCCTTGGCCCACCCACCCACATGGGCCAGCTGAACCACCTCAGCCTCCTGTCAAACACCTGCGAGCCACAAGTCCTCCGGAGCCGGGAAATCCAATACGGGCACATTTGAGATCGTTTCCCCTACTTCGCTCACAGTCTGCACCGCAATTTACCCCTGCTGGTAGCAACGGGGGGGGGGGGGGGGGGGGGGAGTGCTCATGTTGACAGGGCTCAGGAACTAGGATCATCTGCTGTAACAGCCAGAGCTCTGTCTACTCCACGCACTTCTACTGGTGGTGTATCAAGAGTCCGTTTTTGGCCACTGACGCCGCAAGAGACCAAGCTGGGAGACTGAGTAGTAAGTTAGCCATGGTGTCTGAAGACCCCATGACACTGGCAGCTAAGTGCATCTATTAGAATAATCCCACGTGGCCCATTAGGCGCAGGTTATGCAACAGGAGATGTCCATTTGCAAATAAGCTCATAGCCACGACGAGTCCATTTCAGGCCTTTATCAGTAAAGCTGGGGTGGGGAGGGAGGAATTAAATGCAACCCGCTCCTGCATCCAACACTTGGGATCCTGCTTGCACCTGGAGATGGGAATGCCGGTGGCAGCTGTGTCATCCCCAGTCCCAGCTCATTTACTGAAACCTGGCCTCCAGAGGCACTGACATTTAACCACATCTCAGTGAGCCAAAGCCGCACCCAACATGAACCCAGGTGGCTCTGCGTGGGTGCCAGGGTCCATCTGGGCGGATAGACGGACTGGGGCCAATGACTGTAACGGTTATTGTGAAAACAGAGAAAGGGGATTCACCCTCATGCACAAGGAGAGCTAATGATGATGACTATATCCTGAGCATTAAACAGGGTCTGATTATAAAGTCCACCTGGAGCAAGAAGAACAGACCATGGATACCTCTTTCAATCACTAGTTGTTGCTAAGGTATCGTTTTAAATTACAGGTACTGTATCCAGGAAGAAGATGCCATGTCAGTCAGTACCAGTTCAGACTTTGTCACAGTTAGCATGATACAGGCGGAAAGTCTCCAGAACATGAAAGCCATCTACAGCCCTTTCACGCAACCAGAGGCCACGACGCTGAGCGATTCTGAAATGCAGCCATTGCTGGGGTGGAGCACAGCAACTGGAGACGGTGTGCAGCAACCCTCCAGAACACTCCAGGCCAGGGCTCATTAATAATGACATATACATCAGTGATCATGCTTGCTCCTCCAGAAGGTGACAAAGCATCTATAGAGAACAGTGGTCTCCGAACTTTTTGGCTCGCGCACCCGCCAGGGTGAAGACCAGAAGACCAGCCGCAGATGCACCGCCGAAAGAAGAAGACCGGAAGACTTCACGCACCCCCCCTCCGCAGTTTGGAGACCGCTGATACAGAAGACCGATCTTTTCAACATGGCAGAACGAAGGGAAGAAAGGAATCCTGTATTGCTCTCTGGGGCACAGAGTGTCTTTTTGCTTTGTTTCTACAGCACCTAGAACAATGCGGCTCCTAGGCACAACAACAACATAAACAATATTGCGACTAGGGGTACCAAGTTCACATGGTTTATTTTCTCCCCTCCAAATAAACAAAGCTAGTCGCTGATATATTTGGTAAATCAAAGGTGAGGGCACATACCAATCTGCTTCACACACAAATGTCTGATCATTAGGTTACATTTAATCAGAGTAGGATAAAGGTGATATAGAGCTATTAGATCATAGCCGCAAAGCCACCTGGAAGCCGAGCAGTGCGAAAACCATCAGGAAGGGTTACTGCTGTAGTACAAAGGTCTCATTCAGTCTGTATCCCCATGCAGCTAGCTAGCTTAGAAAAGACCTACAGCACAATCTGATACTATGACCAGATTGTCTGCTCTGCGGGAGCCAAGTTAATTACCTTAGAAAGAAGATGCTTATACACTACGTATTTCTTAAATCCAAGTAAGACCTACACTGAAGCTCACAATGGTTCAAAGACCTCACGTGGCCTTGCATGGGTGTATTTTCACCTATCCACCTACTGATTAGAAATACAACCCCCCCATTCCCTGACAGCTAAATCAAACATAGGCATTTCTAAATGTAACTTTTGGCAGCTTATTAAAGCTGGCCAGGCCTGCTGGGCTCTGGCTGGGTGACCAAGGTGGGTGGGAGACCAAGACACTCTGACCTTCAACTGATCTTCTGATCATTTACTGGCTTTACATATCTGCATTTAATGTTTGTTTCTTTAAAGCCATAAAATTGGCCAGCTGGGAGAGAGCAATTGTCTCTCTGATCTGGTATTCTGTCTCTGACAACGACCCACCCACCGGCACTGGATGGTTTAAAGGGAAACCATCAATTTAACGGTTAGTTGGGAAAAAAAAAAAAGAAAGGTGAAAGTAGTCGCAAATTTTTCACCTGCCCCAAGTCCTCCTAGCCAATTTTTGTGGTTTTGCAATCACACCATCCTGTTTTTAAATGGTTTTTACTATCCCCTATGACTGTGCGAAAGACCCACACAAACTAGGGAAAGTAACTGACCAGACAGGGGAATACTGTGAAATTGACAGCACGCAAAGTGCTGTCAAATGCACAAAGGAAACAAACTGACCAAAAATCACTATTCTGGAAAGATCACAGAGGTTCCTTGGAACAACAGGAGTTAAATATTCAGTCAGACGTGTCATTTTTAATTTGACAGTGTCCCTTAAAAAGGAAAGGACCAGCCCTGCTATAATGCACCCAATTGTCTACTGCGTAATCAAGGGGAAACTCTTCCTTCTCACCAGCTGGGAGTCAGTTTACAACCCCATCACTTTCAGGGCCTGTAAAATCCACTCAGACTGGCAATTCACTGGTGAAGAGAGCAAAGGGAGGGGGAGGAGGGATTTATTTACTACACTAAAATAGTTGTGTGTCTAGGCGATAACATAAGGGCTTTTCAGCAGACTGACAAAGGCCCTGGGGATGGCAGTAGCTCAAACCCAGCCTTCCAAATCAGGGAGAACCATCTCAAGAGCGATTTCGTGAATCGTTAGCTGTCCTCACAGATGGGTAAACTGAGGCACAGAGAAGTCAAGGGCCCATCCACACTATACTTATCACTGAGGTGGGTGAATGCTGCCCCCGGTATTTGCAAATATGCTTTCGAATCAAACCACCACCACCCCCCCTGCATTCTCTTGGAGATGTTATTCACAATCCCTTTCGCTCACGCTTTCTGAACAGCTGGCCGAGCAGAGTATGGAGCCCAAGCTGATCTGTACTGAGTGAAAGCAAACCATGATGCAACTATGGGTGATTCACTGCCACCCTGCCAGCAGAGCTGATGTAACAGAAAAGGGAGAGAAGTGAAAGAGCGATTGCTGTGCATGGCATGGACAGCTTCACACCCAGCCGGTTCCCAGCTCTCCCTGGCCAAAAGCATAGCGCCAAAGAGATGTGACTACCCCCTTTGCAAAAGGGGACAGTGCCCTGTGTGCTAATTATTATCATGCATACGCCCTAGTCCCTTTGGAAAGCACTCGGATTCCTCACTGATGGGTGTAATATAAATTCCTAGGCGAACAGACTACTGAAGTATCTGCAGTAATGATGGTAGGTGACTGATAGGGACCAACAATTCAAGCAATCCCTTAGCAAATAGGGTGGGATCCTGAACATAGCAGGTCTGCAAATCCCCCCCCCCGCCCCCGCGCCAGACCCCCAGCACTGAGATAATTATTCAAAGAAGAGATACAGCTGTGAGACCACTGAGTATCCTTCATGCATAGAACTAGGCATGTAAAGACACATGCAGTTATTTTGTGTGAAAGCAACAAGGGGGGGGGGGGGAGTGTGAAGTCTAACAAATAAACCTTTCAGTGGCATCTGTGTGTGTGTCTGTGTCTGTGTCAGGGAAGATTCCAAGGGGTTTTAAATCCACAGAGGCAAATAATTTCTTGAGAAAAGAAAATCTCATGTGCATGGTTAATTACCTGTTATCTAGCTACTTATCCTGCCCCCACCACCCGAGTCTCGCATCACCTCCCTCCATTACTCCTCTCCCTGAGAGAATATAATCCGGTTGTCTCAGCAGATCTTCCTTCTGTTTCAAAAGGTTACATCATCCCATCAGAGGACAGAAACACAGGCAAACCACACACAATGGTGAGGCTCGACTCCTCCAAGGAACAGACACCCCCACACCCACCAGTCCGCAAGTCGCCCGTAGTCTGAACTGTGCGACCGTCCCACCAGAGACAACAAGCACGTTGATGAGAATCCCGGTCTGAGCATGGACAGGACAATCTGGGAGCACTGAAGGTTTAAACTTCATGGAGAAGCTGGTGGTTGTGAATCGGTGGCCCCACTCTTTGCAACGGTCCACAACCAACTACAGCACAGACCCACAGACACCTTAACCGTGCTCCCTGAACTGTGCAGAGAGCGAGACCTGGGCGACAACCAAGGCTTTGGCCCTGTTGAAAACACCTTTCAGTGTGGGTAGGTCCGTCTGTGCTCCGAAATGGAAGCAGGCTGTGACCACGCCCGCTGTCAATGCGGTGTCCAGGGACCATTCAGTGGCAGAGCCATGGAGTTCGGGGTCCCTGAGCAGCAATGTTGCCTAAAACAAGCCCCAACATATTGCAGACCGTGCACTCCCAGGACGCAGTGTGGTTCCCCCTGGGAGCTCTGAGAACACGGGGTTCAAGGGGTGGCCCAGGCAGGCATGGCCCTCATCCGCTTGGTTTTTAGTGGGATCCGTGAACAGCAGCCTCCCAGCAAGACGGAAACTGAAGGGCTCAAAAAGAATCCGAGGGGGAGCCGTCAAGGCCGACAAGGTTAAGATTGTATTTCAACCGACCGGGAAGAACAAAGACATGAGCCTTTCAGCCCCCCAGTATAAACACACACCCCCCACCACAGCCCAAACACACACTCCAATCTACACATGCGCACACACACATGAAATATACAAACAGATCAATATTAAAGGTGGGCCAAACCGATCCATCCTCCCGATCCAATCCCCTTCCCCTCCAAACGTTGGGGGAACGCCTGGCTCCTGTCCCGAAGTTTGTAGCTTGTCACTATGTGTTGTAATGAGCTGAACGTTTGGGTCTCTCCCCTGCCCCCACCCTCCCCACACACTTCTATTGTGCCTCTCATCCCGAAAGATCCCAGAGCACTTCGCAACCTACGGACAGCACCACTGAAATGCAGCCAGCTCTGGGGCGGGGCAGCTGAAAGTCAACAGGCACACCGCACCTTGTCCAACCTTAGGCAGAGGGGAAATATTGACCAAGGCCCCCTGAATTTGCCTCCCCTTATCCCCGTCCCTGCGCACACAGACAGAACTAACAGTTCAGCAACTCTGACTCTCAGAGGTTTCAAAGCAGGTGAACTTCAGTTCAAGCTCTTCTGTCAAGCAGAAACACGGCTCACAAGACTCCCCTGCACTGGGATCTAGGATCTGGGGGGTTCACAGCTGGCAAAGTCCCTGCTGATGACCCAGCCCACCCACAACCTCCTGGGCACAGCGGGTTGAGTCCTGGGCTTGTTCCATGCCGCAGGGTCCTGATTCCATGGAAAAGGACCCTCCTGCTGGGGTTCCCCTGGGCTGCAGGCCCATCTTGGGGGTTTGCGTCTCAGGATCTGTGGTGGGAGGTGGAGGGTGGGGAAGGAGGCCGCATTGAGATGCAAACGGTAAATCTTTATGGCCAAATGCCTTCCCCAGGGCACAATAGGGGGAGTGAAGAGCCCTGGAGCTAGAGCCTTTGTCTGCTGGCATGCAGGGAGCAGATTGCTGGCTGGAGAAAAGGGAACCAACAATGGCACATGAAGGAAGAGGGGCTGTTCCCCCTGCCCCTCCCCCTGCCTGTCCCATCCATCAGGGAGGAAGGGCCGGAGACCAGAGGAATGCAGGGCTCGGGCCCTGCCGGAGACTCCCAGGGAGATGGGCGCAGGCCAAGGCCCCAGTGAGAGGACAGGGGCTCTCTCATTGCTGCAGCTTGAGCTGGGTCAGGCCAGGTCGGTGCTTGGGTCCACCAATCCAGCAGCCCTGGTTTCTGCTCAGGCAGGGTGTGCTGGATATTAAAGCAAAAATTATGTTGTCTTGGGACCCAAGCGGGACGACTGGCCCCCTCCCACCTGGGCAGACACTTCCAGCTCAGCACCACTCCCCGATTTCTCTCCCACCCCACCCCCAACCTCCCCAGGACAGATCTCTCGGCCCAGGGAGGCAGCCCAGTCAGCAGTGCCCAGATGCGTGCCACTCGGCCTGCCTGGCGCCCTGGCCTGAACCCCAGACATGGTTCCATTTACTGGCTATGGGGGCTCCAAAAAAGAACAGTTTGTGGGTGCAGAGAGACCCCCTCCAGCACAGGCCAGGGGACAACAAAGCCCCCCCCCTCACTCTAGGAAGCACAGAGCCCTGCCTAGAGCAAGGGGGGGTGTGAAAACAGAAAGGCGCTGGACCCAGTTCGGCTGATGAGAACCAGGCGGGACGCCATGGCCACCAGCCACATTACACGGGGGCGGGGCAGAATCCGGCCTGATGTTCTGGCCAACTGTCCTTGGCAGCCTGTGAGGCCAGGAAGGCTGCAGTCAGCATGTCTCGCACTAACAAGGAGTCAAAGGGATGACACCCGCCCACCCCCTTGCCCTGCCCCAAATGCACGAGCGAGATACACGAGCTCCTCGCCCCCCACGACCACTAGCCCAGACAGATGTGTAGACTGACAAATAACAGAGGCCGCTTAACATCTGTCTCCCACTGCACCTTACAACCTTTGGGCCCCATCCTGATCCCACCAGAGTCAAGGGCAAAACCTCCGCTGGGCTCAGGATCGGCCCCCTCCCTACAGACAGTGCTGCTGAAATGCAGCCCGTGGCCCCATTGTCCACAGCGTGGGGCACTGGCTCTGCAGGGTTATCTCCCTACTCAGCAGGATGAAGGGCGGAGAGTTGACCATGCAGCTCCAGGGTCTCCTACAGCTTCTCCCCCGCAGCATCCCGTCCCTCGCAGAGGCCTCTGAGACCCTCGTTCTCCCCCCGTTGCTTAGTCCGTGCAGTTGAGATTTAGCTCCACCACTTCGCCAGCCCCTTTGCTATTCCTGCTGCAGCTGTTTCACTCGGCCGATCGGGTCTGGATTCCAGCCGGCAGCTGCCAGGGCAGCAGTGCGCCCAGCTGTGCAGGGGCGAGCAGCAAGTCAAACTGCTTCTTTACCCTGGAGGGGGAAAAGATCAATCGTGACCTAGAGGCATCTCAAGCGGCAGGAGGCAGATGGCGCTGGGCTCTGGGGCAGAGTTTTGGGCTGAGCAGAGCTGCAGCCCACAGGGTGTAGAGCAGAGCTTAGAGGTGCTTGTTCTCGGGGGTATCAGGCTGTCCCCTGCCGTACTGGAGCAGAACAGGTTGAGTGTCAGCGAGGCCTACCGGGCTGAGCCCTTCCAGCCCAGCCTGGGGAGGTACCATGGTAATGGATAGGGCACCACACTGGGAATCAGGAGACCTGGAGTCAATTCTCAGCTCTGCTACTGCTTTGCCGGGTGACCTTAGTCAAGTCCCCCCCCACCCCGCGCCTCAGTTTCCCCCCTGCGGGATGGGGATGATGACACTGATGTCTGTTGTGAAGCATGCTGCCTTGCTGATGAAAAGTGCGAGCTAGGAGCTAGAGACACGGGGTGGATAAGAGCAGAAGGCTTCAGGCTCACACAGGCCCCCAAACAACCCAGGCCACTGGTGTCAGCCCCTGGCTGTTGCCCAGTTCGCCAGAGCTGGCCAACTTGCGAGGGAGACACGCCACCTGCTGGCACCCTGTGGAAAGAGCAGACGTTACAACAAGAACCAGACAGGCAGCAGCCGCAGCCTAGAACAGCCACCTCATACACACCGGCATCAAACTCTTAGGTGGAGAACGTGAGCAGTCCTAGCATGCAGTGACAGAACAGGCCGGGGTCTGGCAGCCTGCCTGACGGCTAGACAGTATTATCACATTATCCCACGCCTCATTGGAGGATCTCAAAGCACTTTGCAATCTCAGCCCTTCCAGCATCCCTGCAAGAGCATGAGTACAACCCACCTTATCGATGAGGAAACTGAGGCACAGAGTTAAGTGACTTGCCCAGATTCACAGAATCAATGACCCCAGGAGCTGGGAATAGAACCCAGGAGTCCTGGCTCCCAGGCTCCTAAGCTGTACAGGACACCGCCTTTGCATCTAAAGATACAGACCGTCTACAAAAAAAAGTGGATCCTGTTCGTTTTATTAAAAAAAAAAAAAAAACCCATGCAAAATGCATTTAATTTCTTTTTTATTGCAATGCGATACAAAGCTTCTGAAGGTCTCACAGCCAGTTTGTACAGACAATCTGGCCTGTGATATTTCAAATCACCATACCTGTTTGGTTCCCCGTGCTGCAGTCAGCAGGAGGAACTATCTCCATAAATAGGAAGTGTCGTCTAGCAGTTAGGACAGCAATCCTGGGAGCAGAGCCCTATTATATCCAGGGAACAGAATTCCTTTGAACTCTCTTATTGTTCGATTATACACCACCATTATTTAAATGATGCAAAGGCATGGGAACTAGGGATGCGGGGGGTGCTGCAGGTTTTACACGGGGCCCTGGTCACCAGCCCCACGCCCCACTCCCCATCCACTGGCCCTGTGCCTGGGACTCCGTGCCCGGCACCCCACTCCCGGTTCCACACATGGGGCTCTGCTCCTGGGGCCCCGCTTCTGGGGCCCCAGCCCCGCTCCCCGACTGCTGGCCCTGTGTCCAGGGCCCCACTCCTAGTCCCGCGCCCCGCTCCTGGGGTTCTGCTCCCAGGGCCCTGCACCCAGTCCCCTGCTCCCAGGGCTCCGCTCCCGGCCCCGCAGCTGGAGCTCCACTCCCAGGGTCCCAGTCACCAGCCCCGCACCCAGGGCTCCACTCCTGGCCCTGTGCCGATCCCCAGCCTCAGCCCCCTTATCCCTGTCCTGGTCCCCCTGGAGGCACAACCCTGCTCCCGGATCCAGGAATAAGGAGGGGCAGGAGGCAAAAAGTAAAAACTGCTTTCAGCACCCCCACTATTAAAAGTGTCCCAGCGCCGCTGAAATGATGGGAACTCTAACTGTGCCTGTCTCTTCCATACAGCCAGGCCTCCTCCCTCAGCGCTCTTCCTCTTCTGCCTTTGATTCCACCTTCTAAATCAAAACACAGCGCTGCTCCTCAGTGACTCTGCAAAACCGCCTCTGGAGGGACCCCGGGCTGCGTGTCTCTCAGCGACTCCCGATCACACGCGCCCTGCTTGCAAATAACACAATTCCCCCTCCCGCTGGAGAACGAAGCTGGATTCTTTCCTCCTTACTCATCATCACCAGTTCTAGGGATTCTGCTCCCCAAATCCTGGCTTGTTTACAGCTGTGCGGCCCCTTCACAGACAGCGCAGATGGAGCAGGTGAGCCCGGTGACCGGACCTTTGTCAGCAATTTGCTTGATGCTGCACAAGAAGGCCTAGGCTCCTCCGAGGCCCAGATTCCCACTGATTTCAATGAGAGTGAGGCACCGAAATACTTTTGAGGATCTGGCTCCAATTCACTCTCGTCTCCCTTTGTTGGCTCTGCAGGGCTCAAAGGAGCAAAGAGCAAGAAACATTCACCATAGTCCCTACTCTCAGGAGATGTGGCTCTGAATCCAGCCTGGGTGCGGGTTTGTTGGGGAGGAAGGTACCACATTTGCTTACAACTCCATGTCCAGAGGTGATCACTGATTCTGGGATGCCCCATTTCGGACACTGGGCCAGATTTTCAAAGAAGCTGGCTGTAGTGAAGCTGGTGGGGGATGAGCATCAATTACAGGTGGGGAAACTTGACAAGCTGGCCTCTTGCACCTGATACCCACCCTGCCCGGCTGAGGACGGGGAGCCGCAGGTTGTGGGCCATGCCAAATGCCAGGCAGTAGGGTCCAGATCCTCCAAGATGGGAGGTAGGCACCTAAATATCTTTGAGGATCTGGGCCTAGGTGCCTCAGGTTGGACTCCCGAAAGCAGAGGCCCCCTGCAAGCAGAGAGCGCTCCAGGACAGTTTAGCCAGCATGACCTTGCAGAGTATGAAGAGGTGGTTGAAGTTAGTTCATGTACTTGGCCACTAGGAGGCGATGCAGGGTAAAAAGCCGCTCACTTCTCGTGCACACTGAGTTCACCAGGAGGTGCTTTTATTTGAAGCTTTCCGGGGCTAATGACATGATGAGCCCCTCCCCACCCCCAGCAGCTGCTGAGACATCCTATCTCCTGCTGCTTGTCAAGCGCTTTGAGATCCTCAACGTGAAGGGTGCAGAGTCAGGGCTTAATTTGTGCCAGGCCTAAGCCCCGGCACCTCTAGGCTTGGCAGTGCGTAGCCCCGGCATTTGCTGCATCAGTTAGGAGTGTAAAAGACTTGCTTGAGCCCTGATGCCTCTTTCATTACAAATTAAGCACCGGGCAGAGTCCTCATGATGAGTATTAATAGGAGCTCCCCTGAGCAGGCACAAGGCAGGAAGTCGCTGCCAGAGACGTGATGATGATTTATGATGTGCATTATTGTAGCGCCCAGGACCCCTGGCCAAGGACCAAGACTCCATGGTGCTAGGGGCTGGACAAACATTGATCCAAAAGATGGTCTCTGCCCCAAAAAGTTTACAGACAAAGCCTCCCCACCGCCTCCCCCGAGTTTCCTACAGGAGGTGTGGGAGCTCCCAGGGGGATCTCTTAACTACAGCCCAGCATTAGTGAGAAAGGTAAGTTCTGCAGAGGAGAGATGTCCCTGGGGCAGGGAGACAATGTTTTGTTTACAAACAGAGGCAAGGTGATTAAGATAAGAAAGGGCTGGTGATTAAATTAAGGATCTGGAAGTCTAGCCTGTAAAATAGGAATCCCTAGGGGGAGAGGAAAAAAGAAAAGGAGGACTTGTGGCACCTTAGAGACTAACAAATTTATTTGAGCATAAGCTTTCGTGAGCTACAACTCACTTCATCGGATGCATGCAGTGGAAAATATCACTGAATACATCCGATGAAGTGAGCTGTAGCTCACAAAAGCTTATGCTCAAATAAATTTGTTAGTCCCACTGAATGCATCCGATGAAGTGAGCTGTAGCTCATGAAAGCTTATGCTCAGATAAATTGGTTAGTCTCTAAGGTGCCACAAGTACTCAGTTTCACTCTTGTTGAAGGTCAGTTTCTAGTCTATCATTTATCGTGAGGTAACACACCTAGAACCCAGGCAGGTGCAGGGGAAACTCACGGGGCCTTGCCCTAGTAGGGTGTTTCCAAAGTTAAATGATCTAGTCCAAGCTCAGTGAACTGGAAAAAAGTGATAGAAAGTCATCTAGATTTTTTCTACATTATATTCGAGAGCTAGTAACAAAGTAAGAATATACATTAAAATTTTAAACCTAACCAGTGTCCCTTAAGTGACTTGGCACAAGATGTGAGAACATGTTAATATTAAAGCTGAGTGGGTCTAATATTTATTTAATTCTCTCTTTATATAGGAATAAGATACAATGCTCCTGTCAGCTAATTTCTAAGTTATCTGAAAAAAAACAAAACAAAAAAACCCCTTGAGTTTTCAGGTGCATAAGTAGCCCCTGGAAACATGGTTAAAGTTGCCCCACCCCCATCAGAGAAAATTTGATATGACGTCCCTGATTGAGGTGCCATCTCTCGTGTTACGGTCAGGACTATATTTAGAATGGCCTGGGTTTGAACACACCCCTCTTGGTGCTTTCTCCACCTCAGTTTAGCTGTGTACAATGAAATCCCCTGGCTGTGGTTAAGGGTGGCCTAGTGGGCTGACCATAAGCTTGGGAGCCAGGAGATCCTAAATTCTAATCCTGGCTCCAACCCTGCTGCTCCTTCTGGAGCCTCTAACAAGTTATTTGGGCCCAGATTCTCAAAGATACTTAGGTGCCTAACTCCCTTTGAAATCAATTCGAGTTAGGCACCAAAACACCTGAGAGGATCTGGGCCACAGGCTGAAATTATCAAGTTTCTATCCACCTTTGGGTGCCTCAGGCCAGGACTACATGGCAAACTTCTGCTGGCACAGCTGTATCGGTTGGGGTATGAAGAGGTGGGGTCCCTGACTGACACAACTGGGCCGGTAGAAATCCCTAGTGTAGACACAGTTATACCAGCAAAACTGCAGTTTTGCCAGTCTGTCTTAGTCCACTGGGAGGGACTGGAATATTGGAAGCAGCACAGTTTGGCTGGTATAAATTGCGTCCACACATTGCTTAGCCAGTATAGTACACCAGTGTAGCTCTACCAGCAAAGCCTTGTAAGTGTAGAACTGGCCTCAGATTTTGGGGGCTCAGCTTGTGACACCTTAGAGAGGCCTGATTTGCAGAAGTTGGTGTCAGTGGAAGTGCTCCGTGCTTCTGAGAACTAGGTCCCTTAAGGGGTCTCAAGATGGGCTCTCAAACAGGGAGGCACTAATGATCAGGGGCCACTCTTGAAAATCTTGGCCCAAACCTCCCTGCCAGATTCATAGAATCTCAGGGTTGGAAGGGACCTCAGGAGGTCATCTAGTCCAACCCCCTGCTCAAAGCAGGACCAATCCCCAATTTTGACCCCAGATCCCTAAATGGCCCCCTCAAGGATTGAACTCACAACCCTGGGTTTAGCAGGCCAACGCTCAAACCACTGAGCTATCCCTTCTCCCCCAGCGCCCCCACATTCGTGCAGGTAAAAGACTTCGTAACACACACACACACACACACACACACTCACACACCCTTTAAAAATGCAGAAATGATCATTTGAAGTAGCAACAACAGCAATGCGGGTCTAGTTTTGAGTTGCTCGAGCTTATCATTTCTGCATTTTTAAGGACAGGTGCTTTACTCGAAGCAATGGCTCGTGTGCGCTGTCACTAAAGAAGGGGGGATGTTTTCATGCTTTGTAACGATCCTGTGTGCACTGGTTGTTCGGTTAATACAGAGAGCCTGATAATGCAGGGCTGGATAAACAGGGTTCTACTGTATTTAACTCAAATGTCAAACAGATACTGGGCAGGGAAGCTCTTTGTTAAAGATTCAAAGTCATTTAAGGCCTGTGAAATCTCCTGGTCCACTTCTCTAGGTCCTCCAAGGAGAACTTCAGCGAAAACCGACAAAATGCATCCCTGCCTCTGAGAGAGTGAGTGAGTGTGAGAGTGTGTGTATGAAAAATCTTCAGGCCCTTCTTTAGCCACGACAAAGAAGCCTTGAAGAAGGACACAAGCCTCGTTTTCCTTCCCTTCCCAGGTCCCCTTTAAACGAACCTTGTGGTCATCGCCAGTAGCCGAGAGGCTCTGGCTGAAAGCAAACCCAAGGAGCGGCCACGCTGCTTTCCGCAGCCCCGTTTGACCTGCTCCTTGGTTGCTGTGCAGCCCTGAAAGGACAGGACGCTGAGCAGAAGCGCGAGGCTCTGTTTGCACTCCCAGGGCAAGGCTTTGGGCTGCATGCTTCTCTTGCTGGGACAGGGGCCCGGGCTAAACAAACTCTCCAGGTTTGTCCCAGGAATCCCGTCCCCGGTCTTTGAAAAAGGAAACAGGTCAGTGGGCAGAGAGCAGCATAACCTTTGGCAAGTTGTGTGATGATGTGTCTAGGGAGATAGGGAACAATGACAACAACACACCCAGGGCCATGTGATCAGAGAAACACAGAGCGAGCCAGCCGCTGACTGAAGGGAATGAGCTGCTGTCAACCAGCCAAAGAGCTGCTATGTTAGGGGTCTGTCCAGCAGAATTATTCCATGCCTAAACTGTACCAGCCACTGGTTACATACAGTTCTATGATCTGCCTAACCTGTAGCAGATTCTGCTGAGGAGCCAAAGGAGAGATGGGCTCAAATAACATCAGAAGAAAACCTCACCCCTGAACCTTTCCCTGACACTCCAGCCGACCTCAAGCCCAGAGTCAGTTTCCATCCTGCCACGGCAATGACAGCCCCCGACAGCTGAAAGAGGAAAGACTTTGCTTAGGTATTAAACACTGGCTCAGAGGGACTGACCGCCCCACGTAGCCTGAGAATGGGACTGATTTTAGAGTCTTCATTACTTGCATCGCCCCGGACTCTGAGCATGACCCAATTGTGCTAAGAGGTGCTGCACGGATCCATCATAAATTCTCAGAAGAGCCGGTCCCTGCCCTGAAAAGCTGACAGCCTAACTAGCCTGAGAGTGGGAGAAGTGAAGGAGCATCCCTCTTCGGCCCATGGGGAAGAGAAGCACAAAGAGATTAAGGAATTTGCCTAAGGTCACAGTGTGGCAGAGGCAGGAACTGAACGCAGTTTCCTGACTCCCAGGCCTGGCCTGCACCGTACAACCACCCTCTCTCAGCAACGTGCATCCCAGAACCTTTCCCTTGCAGGTGGTTCTAGTCCAGCCCAGGTCAATACTAGCAGTAAATGAAAACTGCCCCCCACCCCCATGAGCGGCCATCAGAGGGTATCAGCCCAGGTGTGGTGTCAATTGGCAGGCGGGCTCATCTGCCCCCAAAGCAGGGGGGGTCAAGGAGCGAATGGGCGACGGAGACAGAAATGTTCCCTTCCCCCCCCTTCCCAGAGGAGGCTGCTGCCTTGCAGTGCTGAGATTCTGCCAGCGTCTGGAGTTTGGAGCACATGCTATTTACTTACTCCCGGGTTTGCCTTCTCCTTGCCAGTCTAGCACCCCATGGGCTCTGGGCAGAGACTTTAGAAGTACAATTAATGATTAGCGTTATTGTTGCTATCAGTTCTGCTTCCTTCATCCCCAGCCCATCAAAGACCTTGGGGACCGTGTGGAATAGTCCTCTGGGATGCCTTCCTCGGGGCGTGTCCCCCCAGCCCAGAGCTGGGCAGGAGGCACAGGCCGCTCTCTGAACACTTGTGCCAGGCCCTGGAATGCTTTGAAGGTGCCGAAGCATCCACCAGGGGATCAAGCAGCTACTTCAAAGCAACCCCCAGCCTCTCAGAGCTCTTTCAAACCTCCGCCCAGAGAGCCTCCCACTCAGGGCAGTGAGGAGCATTTGCCTGTTTGCAGAGCGCTTGGCAGGCTTTGCAAACATTGGCTAATGGATCCTCCAGGTGTGATTCGCCCCAGGTCACACAGCAAGATGGGGGCCGAGCCGGGCATGGAACCCAGAAGTCTTCACTCCCGGGAGTGCCCGTCCGGGGTTGGCGGCTGTCCGGCAGGACACCGGCCTAGAGACGATTGGCATGGAGATTCCAAGGGTCCTCAGTGACCAGCTTCTGCCTCTGCTGATTGATCGTCCCGGCAGGATTTGGGAGCAGCTGGCACAGCGCTTCCTCTCCAGCTCACAGGCTGGGGTGGCTCAGGGCCAGTTCTTGGGACAGGTCTCTCCCCCTTCAATAGCACTGGCATCTCTAAAGAGCTCAGCTAACAGGAGTGGAAGGTCGAGCTGCGTGACCCCGGAGAAACAGCCGCAGTAGGGACAAGGACAGCAGCAGGGAAAAGTGCAGGGAGGAGGAAGGAAGGGTCAAGTAGCATCGGCCTCCGGTAGGCTCAGCACAAGCTCCCTCAAGGCAGCTCAATCCTGACCTGCCGCATCCCTTGCTGGTCCCGACTGGGCCTCCCCATGCCCTGCCCCGACCCCTGCCCTGCAACCCTATTTGCTAGGCCAACCTGAGCCCCTTGTGCAGCTCTGCCGGGGCCCCCAGTGCTGGAGCTGCAGCCCCTCCACTCTTCCAGGCCAGGGTGCACCCAGCCAGCTCTGTGCTGGGGAAGGGCAGGGAGGCTGAAGGGCGTTAGCCTTGAGGATGCTCGGGTAGGACGTGCCCATTAAATCCATTTCATTTGGGGCTTTTTGTGCCAGGATTTGCATAGGAGGCGAGGCGGCTTCCTTAGCCCAGTGCCCCGCCAGGCCCCCGGCAGCTAGAGCTATTACACGATACGTCTTCTCTGAGCGCTAAACATTTCCCGGTGCCCTTTGGAAGGCGGCTGACGGTCTGGAGGGACTTTGGATCCTCTGCTTGGTACTGCACAATTCTCCCACTGCTGCCTCTATCGCTGACATGCTGCTTCTCCCTACGCCGCTCACTCATCCCCTCTGCCAGGCCCCCTTTTCTCCCTTTGGCTCATTCCCCTGGCAGAGGGGCTCTCTGGCCGCTGTCCCTTTCGGGTCCCGTCCCACATCACAGCTGTCACGCGCTGGGATGGGAGTAGCGGCAGCTCCGGGCCCATGCCTTGCTCTTCACGCCTTGATCACAAGACCCGCTCTGGTGTCTCACCACTTTGTTAAGGACGGTGACAGATGCAGCCAATTTCACAGGCTATGAAACAGGTTTTTTTAGCTCCTGTCTGTCAGATCCACCCCACAGAGCAGCACGAGCTCAGGCCATCAACCGGTTTCACGGCTCCGTCACAGACCCCAGCCCTGGTGTGCTTAAAGATCGGCTCAAAGCAGGACCCCAGAGTTGGCCCTCCAAACTTTGGGAAGGTTCAGATCCTGATCCAGCTTTATTGGGAGGGGGGCACAACTCCCAGCACCCTCAAATATGGGGAAAGCTGGGATCTGTATTGGAACATGGCAGCTAATGGCTATTTTTAGATAGATAGGGTAAAATACAGGGAACTGGAGTTGGGGGCAGCTGCCTCTAGCCCTGGTGCTGATTTAAAGCAAGCCCAGCTAGGTCGTGACAGTGGCAGGTATTTGGGGGGCAGTGTGGAATCTATCTACATTGCTCATAGGGGCCCCCCCATTGCCACAGTGCCTGAGCAACTCACAAACTGATAAATCTGTCACATGGCCCCTGGGAGGTAAGGAACTATCCGGATCCCCATTCTACAGAGAGGAAACCCAGGCCCAGAGAAGTTTAACTGACTTGCCCAAGGCCACACAGGGAGTCAGCGGCAGAGACAGGAACTGTGCTCACATTTCCCTATCCCCAGTCTGGTGCCTTAACAAGACCAGCCAACCACCCAGAGAGGTAGGCCGTTCCGCTCTCTGCAATAAGACTGGAAGAGGGTGGCCTGCATTCCTTACCTACAGCGTCCTCTGCCAGACCCCCGGACACACAGCTCCCCAGACACAATAACACAGGCAGCATGTTCCAGGAAGGCCCCTGGGACTGCCTGGAAATAGCCGGTCCAACAAGCCAGGAGGAGAGAAAACTCTTTCAATTGCCATTGGACATTAGTGGGGAGAAGGGCTCCATGACCGACGTGCCCAGGCCCTGGTTGGTGCAGGAAATGATGCTTTCCCAGAAAAAATTGCACCACAGACTGAATTATTTACTCTGGCTATAACCAAGCATTCCAGCATGATGTCCCAGGGAGGGGTCCTTAGCCACCAAAACAAACACCGCCCAGGACAAGCGCCAGGAACTCCGGAGGCATCTGGACTTTAGCCCTGGCGTTAGGATGACCAAATGTCCCATTGTTATTCCCCACCCCCGGTCCTGATTTTTCACACTTGCTCTCTGGTCACCATATCTTAGGTAGACACGATGGATCCTCCATACAGTCCACCCAGCGTCTTTCTGCTCCCAGCCGGAGCCGGGAGGATCTGGGACAGCAATCGGCATCAACACCGCTTCCCCCCTTCACACTTTCTACTTCCCTTCTACGGCAAAGCAAACTCCCTGTCCCTCAACGCCCGGTACTATAGACCCCATGACTCGCGCCGTTTAAATGATGGAAAACAACAGGCAGCGGGACAGACGTTTTTCCTTTGACGTTTCGTGCGGACATCCTGGAGTGCATCAGAAAAGGGTAGTAGCCCTTTAAATAGTTTGTGAGCCCTCTAATGGCGCGGTCTGTGTTCTACGCCTTAGAAGTTGTCAGAAACCCGCCAGAGCACGGGGTGGGGTGTGTGTGTGGGGGGGGGGGTGCTAGACTTTGACTGTGTTCTGTATTTTGGAAGCCTCCAGAAACCAGTCAGAGCCACTCGGTGTGCGCATGGCTAGACATGGCGTGTTTGTGAATAGCTAGTAAACCCGGTTCTTTGGGACCCAACTGCGTTCCTGGGGTTTCTTCACATTATTCTTGTTGTGTAAGAGAAAAGGTTACAACCCATCCCCCCGCAGACTCCAGGGCAGGGATAGGATGGACAGCGCAAGCGTCTAATGCTAACTCCAGAGGTGAGGGTGTGAGATACCATGTGTAGCCAGGAGGAAGTCTGAGGGCATGTAATTTATGGCAGGGGGCCACAGCAGGTGTAGTATAAAGTAGGAGGGGATCCCCTTCAGTTGCATTCTTATCCCCTCTGTTGGGTACTTCCTTTGTCGCCCTCCGCGCCCCCAGCCCCACGGGGAAGTTACTCCAGCAACGTGTCTAAATAGTGGTCTGGGGTTAAGCCTTCATTCAGCCCTGGGGTCTCTTTGCTGAGGCTGCTAAAATGGGGCCATTTAGTGCCACCGGTGGGGCTGGTTTTTGCAGTGCAGACGCGCCTGCCCCCACAGAGAACCAGACTGAGATCTTAATTCACACCAGCCCCTCCACCCCTACCAAAGGGGGATGAGGGTCAGTCACGAATGTGCTCGGCCCCCTTGAACCCACAGGCCTAGAAGTGCAAAGTTCCACTTGACTTAAGAGGGAAGGAGCTAGGACAATGGTTGGGCCCATTTTCACTGGATCATGCAGCATCCACGTAGGAAGCCATCCAGCTCCCACTGAAGTCAATGGAAGTCGCCTTGACTATGGTGGAAGACAGAGCAGAACCAACGGGAAGGAAGCGGGGGAGGCTGATGTCAGAACCAGCACTAAATAGTAAAGGGGGTGAGACAAGAAAAACGAAAAATCTTACCGAGAAAGGGCTAACAAATTGGCAAATGTTAGGAAATGTTAAAAAAAAAAAAAAGAGGGAAAAGGTAACAAATTATTAATGAAAAAAGAAAACATTAGCTACATAGGGAAGAAAATATTAATTACAGAGGAAAGAGTTAAAAGCAAAACTCAAGCTACACTGTGATTAGGAAAGGGCAAGAAAGGAAAATGATCCCTTTTCAATCTGGGTCTATATAACCATGGGTCTGGGGCTACAATCCATCGGGCAGTTGGGAGGCAAGGGGGCAGGAATGACCTCCTAGAAATCACCAAACAAAAGGAGCAAGGAAGGCAGGTTGTCTTTGATTTTTAAATCGGACACAGGGTGGAAGATCGAAACATCTCGGGCCAGATCCTGATGGAGGTTACACTGGTGTAAATCAAGAGTAACTGCCTTGAAGTGACTGACTGGAAGCTCTCTGAGGCAGGGACCTGTGTTTATGGCACCTAGCATGCTGCCAAGGTGCCATATACGTAATACTTCGGATTAACGTTATTACTTATAACAATGATTCCGTTGCCGAGTGACTTCTTTAACTTTTACTTTCAAGTATCAGAGTCGGACTCTGCTGGTCAACCAGTTCAGCAGCCAGGATGCAGGCGTGTCGGCTGGATCACACCGTCGATTGCTCGGGAGCAGCCAGCCAAAGCCAACCCCCTGCCTGACCTAGCTGCCGCCTGGTTTTTTTGCCCCAGAACCCTTTGCTCATTAACGGGGCTGGCTGGGAATTTTCCCGTGAAAGGTTTTTTTCCCCCAATCAGAAAAGGCTGATTCGTCGACTCCAGAACCGTTCGCAGAAAAGGGCCGGTTCTGACAAATCTCCATTCCAAAAAAAAAAAAAAGAAGAAAAAGTGGGCGTTTGCTAAGTGAAAAGTTTCTTGGGGTTTTTTTTTCAGTGCAAAGCAACTTTGTTTTGAACTTTTAGTTAATTTATACTAAAAAAAAAAGTATTTTTTTTTAAAAAAGGTTGAAATTGAAACAAAAGTTTTGCTCAGTCGGGTGCCATTTTTCATCCGTTCGTGAAAACGTTGAGATTTTTGACTTTTTATCCCTATTCGGGACAGGAAAACGTTTCAAAATCTTGCAAGCTCTCATGGGTCAGGAAAGCTTTTTCCCGCCCAGCTCCACTCATTATTCACTTCCCCTGGCCTGCGCACGACCCATCCCTCCGGGGCTGCCAACAGAGCTGCCTGGTTTCTTGTACAGTCACAGCTGCCTCATCTCTGCTTGTGCGCTGGCCTGACACTTCCTGCAACCAGCCTCCTCGCCGGAGCCTGGAAGCGGAGGAAAGCCACCACAAGGCAAATGGGTGAATGAAAGAGACACAAATACATGGGGGAGGTGCAGGGTCTTCAGCACAGACTGCACCGACCCTCCGCCCTGCAGGCCCCGGATGTGCCCAAATGGGGTCTGGCCACGACCAGAACCCCTAAGTCGGGGTGGCCAACCTGAGCCTGAGAAGGAGCCAGAATTTATCAGTGTACATTGCCAAAGAGCCACAGTATTGGCTGGATCACACCATCGATTGCTAGGGAGCAGCCAGCCGGGCTGCTTTCCCAAGCCAAACCACTGCCTGGCCTCGCTGCCGCCTGGTCAGCAGCCCCCCATTACCCCCCGTTCCCAGCGCCTGCTGCCCACTGGCAGCCCCGCCAATCAGCGCCTCCCCCTCTCTCCCCGCACCTCCCGATCAGCTGGTTCGTGGCATGCAGGAGGCTTGGGGGGGGGGAGCGAGGGCACGGCAGGCTCAGGGGAGGGGGCAGGAAGGGGTGGAGTGGGGGCAGGACCTGGGGCAGAGCCAAGGGTTGAGCGGTGAGCCCCCCCGGCACATTGGGAAGTTGGCGCCCTGTAGCTCCAGCCCCGGAGTCGGTGCCTCTACAAGGAGCCGCATATTAACCTCTGAAGAGCCGCCCGCGGCTCCGGAGCCCCAGGTTGGCCGCCCCTGCCCTAAGCAATCCAGCAAACCCGGGTTCTACTCCCCGTTCTGCTACGGTGGGACGTTGGGCCAGCTGCTTTGCCTCTCTGCACCAGCTCCCCGAGGGGCATGGCTCAGCAGTCACGTCGCGCTCCCTGTCAGCACCCGGCCCGGGCAAGCTAACGATCCAACCAGCGGATCAAATTCGGTGAGGAACCTTGGTCAGGTGCCACCTGAGACACGTTGCACAGACCCAAAGCAGCCGCAGCGGTCTGAGCTTCTGGGGTGAAAGCTCCCCTCTGGTCCTGATTCAGGACAGCGCTCAGCGTTCTCAGGTGCGTGCTTTCCCCTATCGAAGATCCAGCGCTAGTCATTCATCCCACCGGAAGTGCAAGGAGACTTTCCAGGCCAAAGACTTAGGGGACCGGGTTGTGCCTAACCCGAGGGGACGGGAGGAAGCTGCCGAGAGGGTCTCACAGGACATCTGCCGCTGGATCAGACTTGGCCAGCGTTAACAAATGGAGACGGGGGCATATACCGCACCTGCCTCTGACAGGTACCTGCGCTTCCCGCCCAATGCACGCGTAGCTTGGCAAGCCAGTAAGGTACCCTCGAACCGAGCTGACTGTATGCAAGGGCAGCTCTGCCTTGGGACGCAGGGGAGCCACCGGCTGCACACGACTTTCACAGCGGGAGCAGGGCTCCGTTGGCCGGCCCGTGAGGGTTGCTTTGCACTTTGCTGATGGTGCAAAACAGCCTTAGAAGGCCGGGGCGGGATTCTCCCGCCATACAGAAACCTTCCAGGGCGTGCGGCTGGAGGAAAGACAGGTGTCGATAGGGGTCCCTGCCTCTGATGATCCCCAGCTCCTAGAACGACCCCTTGCGGGCAAAGGCAGCCGAGTGTTGAACAGAGAAGTCCTGAGGCAGTTCTGCTTTGTGCCAAGGACCAGCCTGGCACCCAGATGGTGCTAGGATTGACCTAGGGCTACCTTTGCGCCCTCTCTGCTCCCTGCATCAAGTGCAGCCTGCCCAGGCCAGAGAATCTGGGCTCGGCTCTGCTGTGGATAATGAACAAGAAACAGGCCCCCAGGGCAGGTAAACATGCCCCCACTTCCGCTGCAGAAAACAGAATAAATGTCCTTAGTGTGCAGAGCTGGGGAGGAGGGAGCCGGTCGGGGGAATTGCGTTTGTCATTTCCCCATCACCCCTGGCAAAGAGCCACATCCACCCAAACCCAGCCTAGCAGCACATTCCCTGGCCTCTGAGCACCTGCCCTGTGTCTGCTCCCTGCCCTGTCTATGTTTGGTATGGAGATGATCCCCTCAGGGTAGCCAATCCCAGTCCGCCCCGTCTCCCTGGGTGGAGCCAGGAGGGTGCAGGGAGCATTTAACCACAGGGCTGTGGAAAGACTAGAAGGGATCTTAACCCTTCCACGGCCACACTGTGCTGTGATCAAGTCCCATGCACCAAACCACCTCCTCCTCTTTCTCCAAATCCTCCCTTGCAGCACTGCGGCTGTCTTGGAGCCCCTCAGAAAGGACCTCGGCGAGTTCCTTCACCACCTCCAGCTCATACCAATCCCCGTGTCTCCTGGCTGCCTTCAGCCTAGGTCAAAAGGGCACCCCTCCCCCAGTGTTACCAACTCTCACGGTGTTTGGGGTTTGTTTTCAAGCCCCAGCTCCTGGAGGCATGTGATTGGATGGGACTCTCATCTTTCAGTTCAAACCAAAAAGTTTCTAGGCTTTGTAGTTGCAAAGAAAAGCTTGAGAACAGGGCCCTACCTGTTCAGAAAATAAAAGGAACCCACCGTATGTTATTTGTGAGTCATGATTTTTGATTTCTTGGGATCTGCAAAACTGAGCCCTTGACTTATGGGGATAATCAGATCAGGATCTGAATCCAAATTAAGTGGCTGTCACCTGGCTTCATAATGGCTCAGGACCCCAGCTCCTCTGAACTATGGGAGAAATTTTGGCTCCAGATCTGAGCATGGGCCTATGGTTAGGCCTATTCCTCCTCTGCTTGTTCTCTTGGGAACATAGGAACGACCAGACCGGATCAGACAGGGGAACCATCAAGTTCAGTCTCTGAAGGAGCATCAGCACCAGCTGCTTCAGACTCAGGTGTGAAACCCCTTCAATAGGCATTTATGCAACAGCAGACCCAAGAGAGAAGTTACTTTCTAATCCCACGCATTCAGTGGTTGGTTTATTTCCTGAAGCAGGGACGTTTCTACCCCTTTATACATTAGATCTGATGCAGTTGCAGATACATTAACCTAAGGGGCTGCTTCTTTGCACTGTGGGGGCTCAATATTAATAAATGAAGCTAAGAGCACTATCACGAGCTGGCGGAAATCGCAGGAGTAACAATGAGTGCAAATAAATCGAGTACCCTAACACAAAGGATATTTAATCTTTCTGCAGCACCTTCCATCCAGTGCTCGCAAAGTGCTGTGCAAACACTAACCGGTTAGTCCCTCACTGCTCTCCAGTCTCATTATCACCGCTTTGTAGATGGGGAAACCGAGGCACAAGTTGATTATGGCACTTGTCCAAGGACTCCAATCAAGATCAGTGCTAGAGCCAGGATTGGAACTAAGGAAAGAAAGAGATGAGCCGCGGAGGTTAAGTGATTTGCTGAAGGTCAGTAGCAGAGCCAGGAAAAGAACCCAGGAGTCCTGGCTCCCACTCACTAGTTCTAATCACACAGACAGCTGCTTTGCTTCACCCAAGAAGTAGTGAGTGAAGAAATCTGTAATACTTGCTCATAAACATCAAGGAATTAACAGGCCACCGCCAGTATCAACTCCAGCACTCACAGGCAGGACTAAAGCTCCTTATTAACCCTCTCCCCCATCAAACACAACACCATTATATTGAAACAAGATAACAACTTAGTACTGAGATAAAAGGTACGACACTTCCTATTGGTGGAGCTGCTGTCTACACTGATCATTAAAGACCTTAGTGCTTTGGGATCCTTTGGGATGAAAGTGATAGAATTGGGAGCAGCTGCTGCTGTTCACATGTGTAAGTTTGTAGATGCAGAGATCTCGGGTTTTGTGCTCGCTGTCAAATGTTCCAGCAGCCTGGGTGTCATTAATGAATGGCGCAATCCGAGCCCGGTGAAGGTCACAAGAGGCAGTTCAACTTCTTAGACCGTAAACAAGTGTAATTATTAAACATACAAAACGAGGTTTCCAACTGGGTGTTAATTTCACCCATTGTGCAGCTTGGGCCTCTCAAGTCATTCAGCCAGCTCCTCAAAGGTGCTTTCCCTATTGAAGCACTGGGAGCTAGGAGGCCTTTAGCTAAATTTGCTTCCAGGGCAATGAGAGGGATGCAGAATTCTAACCTCGACCTTTACAGGAATGATACAACATTGTCGATACCTCTCCGGCCTATTGCACCATCCATCAGAAGATCTCAGAGCAACGTTGAGGAGTTAAAAGAAAAGGAGGACTTGTGGCACCTTAGAAACTAACCAATTTATTTGAGCATAAGCTTTCGTGAGCTATGGCTCACTTCATTGGATGCATTCAGTGGAAAATACAGTGAGGAGATTTATATACACACAGAACATGAAAAAATGGGTGTTTATCATGCACACTGTAAGGAGAGTGATCACTTAAGATGAGCTATTACCAGCAGGAGAGTGGGGGGGGGGGGAACCCTTTGTAGTGATAATCAAGGTGGGGGCCATTTCCAGCAGTTGACAAGAACATCTGAGGAACAGTTGGGCAGGGGGGGGAAATAAACAAGGGGAAATAGTTTTACTTTGTGTAATGACTCAACCACTCCCAGTCTATATTCAAGCCTAAATTAATTGTATCCAATTTAAAAATTAATTCCAATTCAGTTAAGTATCATAACCCCCCCGTGTATTGGCTCATCCTCTTTCCATGGCCAGTGCCACTGAGGGGCTGAGCAGTTAAACGGCTTGCCCAAGGTCACACAGGAAATCGGTAGCTGAGCCGAGACCAGAGTTGGAAGCTGCTGACTTGTGCTTTAACGGCTAACGCATGCTTCCTCTGTTAACACAGCGCATGGAACCACAAGAGCGGAGGAGGTGGTGTCAGCAGAGGGAAAAGAAAGTTCAGAATGATAAAGCAATTTACTTTTAACAGCACGTTCTGGTCCCTGGACATTAGGATTGGACACTAGAATGCCGGACTTCTCTTCCTGATCCCTTTTGCATGCTGTGCCTCGGTTTCCCCATCTGTAAAGTAGGGGTGCTATCTACCTAACCACGCAGGACCGTGCTGCGAGGGTTAATTGCTCGGGGTTTGTAAAGTGCTCCGTACCGAGGATTGGTCTACTGCTCCTGACTCTGGAGCCAGGACTGGATGCTCGTTGGGGCAGGGACCGTCTCTGTGTGTCTCTATAGCACCCAGCACAACGAGGCCCTGCTCTTGGCTGGAGTTTGTAAACGCTACTGCAGTACAAAGCACCTTGAGTCGGGCTTGCAAAATCAGCGGCTGCTTCCGAAAAGGTCGGCCATGGTGTATGAAGCCCCGTGGGCACCCAACCATGGGGAGGACCAAGACTTAGTGTCTCCTGGCATACTCTTGAGTTAGGGCAAGAGCGAGACGTTGCCCATGCCCATGGCTAATGCCAGGGAGAGCTCTTGGCCTATGCCCATGGTTAGAGGTGAGGATGAGCACACAAGCATGCACCTACGGCATGGCTGTAGTTGGGGAGGGGCATGGGGGGTGTTGCTTGCCCAAAGTGCAAGCCTTGGGCAGGTGCAGAATTTGCTTCCCACACGCAATCCTGTTGGCCTGGCTGGAGCTGCCCCGCCCAATGCAGAAGTCAAGCTACACCTATGACCTATGGCTTAGGCCACAGGGAATCCCACCCTCACCCACCCTACTGCTGGGACAAGAGTCTTCATAGCACTCTGCAAGCTGGCCAGATCTCAGCAAGCTTCCATTCCTACTCATCACCCAACCAGCCCCAGAGTGTTGCCTTCCCCTCCACTCGACCCTCTGCCTCTCCAGGGCTCCAGCACATTACTAGAGGGTATTTTAGATCCCACAGGGAGATCTGAGCCTTCAGGAGCTTGGCTTCGACCTACTAGCTGAATGCATCTTTGACACACAAAGCCCAGGCTGGTCTTTGTCCCCCCAGCCACCAGCGCTGCACTAACAAATCTTCAGCAAATCAGAAGCTGGGATCTTTGGACTCCGGTGGCCTGAGCTGAGCAGAGTTTGATTATCATGGCTCGGCGTGGCAAAGCTTCTACCTCCTGACACAGGGTTAAGACAGCAGCAGGAGCTTCCACACAAATACCTGGCTGGTTGATCAACAAATCGCTGCACGATCTCACCAGAGATAAACCATGCGGTTCACTGTACACATGGCCATCTGGGACAGGTGGAAGGACAAAGGGCAGCGTCCCCGTGTCAAGGGAGGGTAGCGTGATACGGTAGGCTCTGAAGTGGGTTCCCAGCAACTCTCTGCTGGCCTTCCCACAGCCCCCTTTGTCCAAACCGTAAGCCATTCAGAACTATCTAAACATAAGCAAATTCTCTATTGACAGGGGCCAGCGGTGCATCTTCTCGTTCCCAGAGCCAGCACCACTTGGGAATGGCTCGGGGGCGGAAGGAGTTTATGCCTCTGGACATCAGGCCAGGGGGCTTCCAACTGAAGCCCAGGCACCCCAGGAAGGGTGCATTAGAAATGCTTCCTGGGAGCTCTTTGGGCACAGACTGTCTCCCGCTGTGCAGCGCCTGGCACAAATGAGGCCCAGTCACAAGCCAGTCCTGCAGGCGCTACTGCATCCAAACAACCACCATGCTTGGATAGTCCAGCGTCAAGCATCCCAGCCCTTCAGCCTAGGCAAGAGACCCTGCGGGGCTGTCAGCTGCCAGCACTATGGGGCTGATGCTGGGACAGGGGCTGGAAAGAGGGGGTCCGTGCTCCAAGCCTGCAGGCGGGGGGGGGGGTGGGGGGGCGTGGGTCCTATCAGGAGGAGAAAGGAGCACATAGCCGGGTGGAGAGACAGTGTTCCCAGGTACAAAACGCAGCAGCGAAAAGGAAGGCACTAGGAATCCTGTCCCAGCTATAGGGTGACCAGATAGCAAGTGTGAAAAATCAGGACACCTTCTTTTTCAGCGTGTAGGATATAGTTGCATATAGAAGACAAAGCCCCTAATATTGGGACATCTGGTCACCCCAGATGGCGACTGCCATGCCCAGCACTAGCACATCCCAACCTGTGTCCCGCACCACCCCAGTCTGTCCTGGGGTCCTTTTTCTACATTCAGACAGTCCGTACTCACAAACACACACAGGTTCCAGACCCACAAGTGCACCCACCCGTTCACATTTGCACACACACACACACACACACACACACACACACACACGATCCTTCCAGACAAAAGGCTCCAAAGAGCCTTTTTACCTCAAGCCCTTACCCTCTGATGGCAGGGGGGGCCTGCGTGACATGAGTTTGGTTCGTCTCAGCCCGGTTCTCAGAGGCCAACCCCACCTCCCAAATTGCACCATCCCAGTTAGCATTCATGGCTCCCCTTGTTGCATAACTCAGCAGAGGGGCCTAAGGCCATGGAGACAGAACTCCCCGCTCAGCCCTAGTGGGGTCTCTGCAGAGCAGGGATGACGCACAAGAGGGGCAGTGTGAAGGAGTCTGCAATGCTACGGCTTGTGCCATCCCCGCTCTAGGGATGAAATGGAGACTTCAACCAGTCTGGCCCAGTCAGTATTAATATTACATCATTTCTACTGCCGTAGCGCCCAAAGCCCTAGACCAGAACAGGGACCCATTATACTCGACTCTGTACATTCACAAGGGAAGATGCAGCCCCTGCCCTGCAGAGATTACAGTCTAAGGCCCTGATCCTGCAATGTGATGGGCCCGCTTGGATCCCCCATGGACCAGGGTCCGCTGGCAGGCATCACAGCACAGACACGGGTTCTAAGGCACGACTGCCACCGGTGCCTTTCACAAGCACAGGAATTCTACCATCACCCTCCTGTGACATCCAACAAGCTAGGGATTTTCCCCTGGCCTATTTCAGAGGGGCCCCTGGACACACGTGCACCCTCGCTGGTCAGTCAGTCCATCCATCTCTTGGAAATGAGATCAGCATGGAAACCGAGCCAAGCTGGGTTTAAACCCTGGGAAATCACCATGATAAGAGAAGGGACGCAATCCCCAGTTGACTTGAAAAATAAATCCTTGAGCCTCATTGAAACAAAAGCTCCATGTGTGCCGGGGGCGGGGAGCAAGTTTTCTTCCCAGTGGCATGCTTTCTATCAGTTGAGTTCTCACAACTCAGAAACTGTATCCTCGCTATAATGCTGGGGGAGAGCCACGGCTGCTGGGCTAAAAAAGGCCGTACAACAGCCCAGTGGTTCCCCGGAATGGCCGCAACAACACGTGACAACAGCACAGAGAGCAGCAAGTTGTTAGGACCCCAGGCAGGTTCTGGAAAGGAGTGGGGGGTGGGGAGGGGAGGGTGTCAAAACTTCTCTTCCTCCCACCCGTTTATTTTGCTGAAAGGAAGTTTGATCCTGGGGCTATAGATGTCAACGGCCAAACGCCAGCAATGGCAGGTTGGGCAGGCGTTCCCATCAGGTGTGCTGATGAGTCTCTTTGGCGGGACAGGGGATGCGAGTCTAGAGGAAGGGTGCTGAGAAGGAGGAAGAACTGGAAGCTAGAGGGAGCACGTCTCTCTGTTGCAGGCTGCACGATGAGCGTCACCATCTTCTTCTTCGGTCACTGCGGGCCTGTGGCTGAGGCAAACCTTGGACCTTCTCGTGGACTATAAAAAGAGCACGGTCAATTGGACTGTGCTGGAGCTTGACCTCAGCCCGGCTTTGCTGAACCCTGCACTTGACCTTCCACTTGTTATGCTGCACGTGGGCTATTTTCTAAGCACACCAGAGTCTCCAGTTGAAGCCTTGAGGGCCCCTGCAGCAGCAGGTCGGCTGAGTGAGTGCGGTTGCTGCTGAGGAAGACCCCAATGCAACGTGGCCAGATCTCAGCCCGAAGGAGTTCACAGGTTTTCTTTGTTCTTGTAACTGGGCGCCAGTCACGGTGATTTCCTCTGGCTCCTCACCAACAAGAACGAAGCCGATGGCTCCTAGATAGGTTTGGTGACTAAGCCGCACGATCTGCTGTGTGAACTAGTGACAAAGGGGGACGCTCATGAGACTTGTGTTGCTTCCAGTAAGCTTAGTGGACAAAAGTTTGGCTGTGGCTCTAAAGCTGGACCCTTATTCCTCATGAAGCTCCTGGGCCCCTTTCCGTTCCTTCTCTAACAGAACCCCCGCTTCAGTCCCCTCCTCAGGTGTGATCCTCCAATATGCCTTCAGCTTCCTTCCCATCCCACAAACAAGTCCCAGCTCTTCCCAATGCACAACCTATCAACAAGTCCGTAGAGCTTTCCTTCCTTTCCACACAGGCCTCTCCTACCTTTAATTAGTTCTCTGCAGGACATGGTAGTTCTGGCAGACGCCCAGCTAGCCCAGAACTCAAGCTTTGTGCACCGCACCCTTCAGAGGCCACTAGAGGTGGGATCTTCACCTGCAAGTAGGCTTGAAGGAACATGAGGCTCACTGGGGGGACCAGGGAGGGGGTCTTATGCTGGGAAGGGCGTGAGAGGGTCCAGAGAAAGCCAAAAGCTTGCTGAACAGGTCTAGGGAAGGGTCAGAGCCATGTGGAAAGTCAGGGAGAAGAGAGTCTCTCTTCAAACTAATCTGAACATTGTAAACATTTCAGGTTCAGGGTCTGGGCAGACGTTTGGGCCAGTTATGTTTCCTGAATTAGGACAGAGAGATGCACACGGTACCAACAAATGAAGAAGGCAATATTTCCAGGAGGTTTGATCTCACTGAGGCCTCGGCGGTCACGACCCACCCAGCCCACAGGGCAACATTTCTGCACTGTGGGATATCAGCCGAAGCCATGTGAAAGCATCTGTCTGCAGACCAGCCCTTCGAGATGAGTGGAAATGAGGTTAAACTCAGGTGTATGTACCAAATACCCCCACTGCCCGGGCTCTGCAGGGACATCGGCATACTAACAGGTTTCAGGCAGTGTGGCCTAGTGAGTAAAGCACTGGACTGGGATTCAGGAGACCTAAGTTTTATTCCTGGCTCTGCCACTGGCCTGCTGGGTGACCTTAGGCAACTCATTTCAGCTCCGTGCCTCAGTTTCCCCATCGGTAAAATGGAGATAACAATATCACCTTTGTAAGATCTAGTGAGGAAAAGTGCTCTATAAAGAGCTAGATACTATTACATCATTCATTTTCACTTCCATCTGAAATGGGCTCATTTCCTAGATTGCTAAATAGAACACAGCCCACGTCATTCTGCGATGTCTCGGGTAACTGAAATCTCTCTGTCATTCATGGTTGTCACAGGCTGATGTGTTCTGAACTAGGAAGTGGCAGGAGCATTTCATCGCAGAGAATAAAGAATTTGAATTTAAGTATTTTCAGATCCCCTCCTGTTCCTGCCCTGTCTCTCCTTATCCCATCACCCTTCCAAAAAAGAATCCCACTTATGCACGATGACCACAAAAAAAGAAGCATTTGGCACAAAAAAATCTAGGCTTCACTGCAGTTAAAAGCAGAAGTTCAAGTGAAACTAACAGGCATTTGGAGGAAACTCCATATTTTCTGGTGGAACATTCTGGTCAGGTCTTCAATAGAACAACTGCGGGGGATGAGGGCACAGTCATTGGCTGACGTCAAGTGGAAATTCTAGCTTTGTAGAGCTAAAAGACAGAAAGATGAACCTCCCAGGAGCCACCTGCTAACCCCTGACAGGTGCTCAGAGCACGGAATGTGATCGGCGGTGGCTGAGCAGTAATGCCTGGGGATGTTACAAAGTCACGTTCTACCCCTTTCCCAGAAATGGTTCTCCAAATTCCTATGTACAATCGGGCTGTAGCCTCACTGAGAAGGAAAGAAGCGGAAACCAGATGTCATGGGTATTTTAGCGGAAATATTCCTAAAGGAGTTAATGCTTAAAATCCCTAGTTTTTGACATTGGGATTCTTCCGAGTAAAAAAGAAAGCTGTGTAGACATAGTCAATGCATTTGTGAGATCTAGTGTGTGCGTTGGCTGGTGGTTAGAGAAAAGGACTAGAAGCCAGGACTCCAGGGTTCTATTCCTGGGTTGTGAGAGGAGGCATGGGATCTGGTGGTTAGAGAAGGGGACTAGAAGCCAGGACTCCAGGGTTCTATTCCCGGGTTGTGGGAGCAGGCATGGGATCTGGTGGTTAGAGAAGGGGGTGGACTAGGAGTCCGATACTCCTAGATTCTATTCCTGATTCTGCCACACTGATTCCATGTGAAAGTCACTTAATGCCTCATTGTACTCACCAGCAAAATGGGAATAATCCATTCCATAACCCATTCACATGGGAGGAAGAGTGAGCAGCTGTTAGGACTGAGGATTGCAGAACACTTGGACCGATCAGAGGGTCTCGTCCTAGGCATTTCTCAAGCACCATCCGTATAACATCTAGGCTCCAAGGTCAGAAAGGAGAATTGCATTATTCCATATGCAAAGGTCACTCACTCTCTAGCATGTCCTGTTTTAGCCCGTTACTTACCTTGCTGCTGTTGGTCTATCGTAAACCTCCACAGACTCTGTGCTTCTGCCATGGTCACTGAAAGAAGGCTTGTGCAAAAGGGTGGATCATACATTAGGCCTTAAAGAAGGTCTGGCTCATCTGACATGTGAAAAAGCTCTCAAATGCAACATGTGATTGCAGTGTTTGCTTGCCCATGGATGCAGTTCACTTGCTAAGATAGATAAGACAGGTGAGCAGAGCAGATGGGCCCACCATCAACCTCAGCCTGGACCAGTCCACACAAGAAATCCACTTCCTGGACACTATGGTGCTAATAAGCGATGGTCACATAAACACCACCCTATACCGGAAACCTACTGACCGCTATTCCTACCTACATGCCTCCAGCGTTCATCCAGACCACACCACACGATCTATTGTCTACAGCCAAGCTCTACGATACAACCGCATTTGCTCCAACCCTTCAGACAGAGACAAACACCTACAAGATCTCTATCAAGCATTCTTACAACTACAATACCCACCTGCTGAAGTGAAGAAACAGATTGACAGAGCCAGAAGAGTACCCAGAAGTCACCTACTACAGGACAGGCCCAACAAAGAAAACAACAGAACGCCACTAGCCGTCACCTTCAGCCCCCAACTAAAACCTCTCCAACACATCATCAAAGATCTACAACCTATCCTGAAAGACGACCCATCACTCTCACAGACCTTGGGAGACAGGCCAGTCCTCGCTTACAGACAGCCCCCCAACCTGAAGCAAATACTCACCAGCAACCACACACCACACAACAGAACCACTAACCCAGGAACCTATCCTTGCAACAAAGCCCATTGCCAACTGTGTCCACATATCTATTCAGGGGACACCATCATAAGACCTAATCTCATCAGCCACACTATCAGAGGCTCATTCACCTGCACATCTACCAATGTGATATATGCCATCATGTGCCAGCAATGCCCCTCGCCATGTCCATTGGTCAAACTGGACAGTCTCTACATAAAAGAATAAATGGACACAAATCAAACGTCAAGAATTATAACATTCAAAAACCAGTTGGAGAACACTTCACTCTCTTTGGTCACTCGATTACAGACCTAAAAGTTGCAATTCTTCAACAAAAAAAACTTCAAAAACAGACTCCAACGAGAGACTGCTGAATTGGAATTAATTTGCAAACTGGATACAATTAACTTAGGCTTGAATAGAGACTGGGAGTGGATGGGTCATTACACAAAGTAAAACTATTTCCCCATGTTTATTTCCCCCCTCCCCCCACTGTTCCTCAGACATTCTTGTCAACTGCTGGAAATGGCCCACCTTGATTATCACTACAAAAGGTTCCCCCCTCCCCCTTCTCCTGCTGGTCATAGCTCACCTTAAGTGATCACTCTGGTTACAGTGCGTATGGTAACACCCATTGTTTCATGTTCTCTATGTATATAAATCTCCTCACTGTATTTTCCACTGAATGCATCTGATGAAGTGAGCTGTAGCTTACAAAAGCTTATGCTCAAATAAATTTGTTAGTCTCTAAGGTGCCACAAGTCCTCCTTTTCTTTTTGTGGATACAGACTAACACGGCAGCTACTCTGAAACCAGTCCTCAGAATCTGCACTCACGCAAATTGTCCCTTGGAGTCAGACAGACAGTACAGTGTCAAGAGAAAGCTTTCCCTAAAATTTCCCAGCCATCTTTGTTCCCTATGTCATATCCTCTTACAGGTGTGGGCTCACCAGTACTTCCTAGTACAGGCATGAAACCCCTACCTAGCCCTGACCCGAGCAACTGCAGGTGAGACAACTATCACTGATAATAAATTAAATCACTCCAAACCAATCCACTATCACTGCTTCTGTTCCACCTGGGATCACTAATACCCCCCCCCCCCCAACAATTGCACCTGGGACCTTCCATTGAGCCAAACCATTGCAGCAGGTGCACAAGGTGGAAAGAGCTGCTCTGGAGATAAAATACAGAAAAATATTCAAAGCCAAAGAGTGTTAGTAAAATGGGGCACTTTATAGCAGTGTCCTGTCTTCAGAAAGCAACTAACCCCCTTGGAGACAGGTAAGTATTAATATCCCCCTTGTACAGATAAAAGGGAACAGTTAACTGATATGCCCAAGGCTACCCACTGTATCAGTGGTAGAGAAGGGATTAGAACTCAGGACTGCCGGTCATTCAGTGCCATACTCAATCCTTTTTATATCTAGGTACTTAAGTGGCCCCATCACTGAAGTATCTGCCTTTGTGGAGCATGCCGCTGTTGTGTTGTAGTTTGTAGTTTGCCCGGAGGCCTTTCCCTTTGGTTTGCATTGAAATGTTAATTATCCATTTAAGATTAAGTCTGAGTTTCTGGATTCATCCAAACTTTCAATTCCATAGGCCGTAGCTGGGGTTAGAAGAACTGAAGGAACCATTGTTTTCATTTGTAGTCTGTGTCAGAAAGAACCCCACCCTTAAAAGAAAGTTTGGAAGTTTTCAGAACTGCCTCCCTCACCATCCTGGGTTCTCCCACCTGGATGATCACCTGGTCTGTTCATTCCCTCTGAAGCACCTGGCCTTGGCCACTGTCAGAGGATGGGACATGGGGCTACCTGGACCATTGGTCTGACCCAGTCTGGCCTTTCTTATGTCAGTTGGCTGCAGACCCTGATTCTCCTCTCACTTAGGTGCAAACTGGGAGAAACCCTGCTGAAGTTACAAGGGTGTGAATGAAAGAAGAGACAGTCCCTGGGCCTGTATGTGTATTACAACTTACACAAGCCCAGTTGTACTGAGGTTATGGCCTAGAAGAGCCCGTCCTCGGCTGCTTATTTACCAGACGCTCTGGGCTGAAATTTCCCACGCCCAGTGCCTGCCTGGGGCTGAATATTGGGGTGGGGGGGTTTGGTGTAGCGGTGAGTCTGTTTCATGTGGGTCTCGCCAAGGGGAAGCTGAACAGCGTCGGGGGTTGGCTGGGCCCGGGAGGCCGGGCAGGGGGTGTGTCTCTGGAAAAGGGGAGGCGAGAGGGAGAGAAATTAAATGCAACCACCCAGCACAGAAACGGCCCATTCATTCATCCTGCGGCTGCCTGGCTCCCGCTCCTCCCAGTGCCGCGCCCCCCTCCACGCTTGGAAGCTCGCTCACGCCCTCCGGAGCCACTTTCGTGGGACCATGGCCAAAGGCAAAGGGGCGGAAAGCGCGTCGTCCACCGGGCTGCTGCAGCCGGGTCTCCTGAAGCAGGACGAGCTCCGGCATGCCAAGGTGCGGGCAGCTGCTCCGGGCTCGGACGCGGGGTCCGGGGAGAGGGGGGTGGATGCGGAGGGAGGGATCCCCTGGGGGGCGGGGCGGATCCAGGGGAAGGGAATCGAGCCTGATGCGGGGGGGGGGGGGCTGATGCGGGGGGGGGGGGTTGATGGGGGGGGGGGGATAAACTTCCTCGGAACAGCCCCGGGGGCAGGCGCGAGTGGGGTAGCACCCGAGCCGGCCGTGGGGGGAGAGCCGGCCGGGAGGATGCGGCTAGACGTCCCGGTGTGTAGCCCCCTCCCGCACCCCACCTCTGGGCGGGGAGCGCCGGGTCGGAACCGTGCGGGCTGGGGCCGGACGGGAGCCGGCGGCTGCTCGTTCGCCCCGGGGGTGCAAGGAAGCCCCGCTCGCCCTTGGCCGCGCCCGGGCGCACCCGGCCGGCTGGAGCTCCCGGATCAGGCGCGCCGCTGGCTCCGGACCAAGTTCATTCATCACAGGCAAGGGCAAACTTTTCTTAAAGGGGCCGCGTCCTTTTTCCCTCCACCGGGTCTGCAGCCGGTTCCCCCTGGCTGGAGGCGGGCGGGGGTCCTGGGGGAGGCACAAGGCGGTGATCTGAGACTCTCCGAGCCAAACCCGCTCGTGGGGAGAGGGGCTTCAAAGAGCTGCTTGGAAACGACCCCCCACACACACACGCCCGGCCCGGTCCGGCTCGGCTCGGCTCTTTGGGCTTGGGGACAGGATCGGAGCTGCGCTGGAGCTTGAGAGCTGGTCGCTGTTGGCCTCCGCTTCGGGGCTTTGTTTGCATTAAGTTTCAGTCTCTGGACAAGCCCTGGCGGAGTGTGTGTGGGGAGGGGAGGGGGGCGGCTGTGTTATCGCTTTTCCCTGGCGCACCCAGAGGCTTGGTCTGATGGGCCCCTTATAATTAGGTGTGAGGTGATCCCTTACGCAGCCTGGTAAGCGTGCCAGAGGTGGTGATACCGGCCCGCTCCTAGCAGCGGGTAAGCCTAGCACTAAACACTTTATATACCGCTTGTTATCTTCAGAGAGCTCTGCAAGCACCATCTAATCCTCCCAACACTCCTGCGATGTAGATAAATCCCATCCCCGTGATACAAAAGGGGAAACTGAGGCACTTGCCCAAGGCCACACAGTGAATCACCATCCCAGCTGGCTGCAGCTTTGAGTCCCTGATGCTCCTGTGCCTGCTTCGCCCTGTGGGCAATAGACTGCCTCGCTAGGGTTGCCAACCCTCCAGGATTGTCCTTGAGTCTCCAGGAACCTGTCCAACCAAAACCGGAAACCCTATGCTGAGCAGCATTGTCTGATTGTTCACTTGTATTCCCTGTCTGTCGGGATCCGTCTGTCCCTTGTCTTAGGCTTTGATTGGAAGCCAGGACTTTTTCTTCTGTTCCTACAGCACCTGGCGCAATGAGGCCCAGGTCCAATAATGAGCGGTCTGGTAGCACAATTAGTGAAAATGATTCTCTCCCAACTGTGCTGCTAGGGGTATAGCCACAGTCTGTGTGGTGTGTCCGAGTTGTGTAAAGTGGTGAACTAGCAACTTCATCCCCAGGGAAGTTGTTGATCCGTCGTCTTTCGCTCCTTGCAATTCCACTTCCCTGTGGGAGAACTCTGCATGTACCACCAAAGCTCCCTGTTTTATTTTAACCCGAATGCCCCAGGGCTTTGTCTTCCCCTCTCTGTATGTTTCGATGCAGCTGTAGATCTAATCTGGTGATGGTATCAGTTTGCAGAATTAATTTTTTTGACAGCTTGCTTGTCCATAGCTGCCCTGGTGGCTCTCGGCTTTGTCTGCATCTCCTCCCCAGGGGACCCCTCATCTCTTAGTTAAGACCCATCATTCTGAGAAGGGCGCACAAACCGACGGGGTGGGGAGCAGGCGCCCTGGTGTGACTCCCCTGATTCTGAGGCTTTTATTGGGAGGCTGAGGAATTGCCCACGCATCGCCTGTCCCTTTCGCCTGCCGATCATTGTAGCTTCAGAGATTCCGCCAGATGTGAGACGCTGATGGAAACCGCTCTGGCTTATCCTGTGTGGTGGGCAAACCCAACCCCCTGTTAGCTGTAAATCTGGAGGCGCTGAGCCTGTATGTTCACTTAAACAAGCAGTTAAATACAGTACAGCCTTCCGGAGTATGAATAGTGGGGGAAATTATTTGGATGCTGCTTGACTCCTCCTTGAATTCCAAGGCCTCTGTTTGAAGTTCAGGATCTGGCTAGTTGGGGTAGATTCTGGATTGCGAGAGCGACACAGACACAGATGGATCAGGGAACGAAGAGCCTGGGATGGCAGTAGGATGGATCGCCTGTCGGGCTGAATTTAAGCAGGGTATCAGCAGTCTGTATTCAGTGCTAGCAGGGCCTTAAAAGCCACCGAATCAGGCTGTGGAAACCTGCTGTCTGTGCTTCCCTTTCTTGGCACGTTCCGTCAGAAACGCTGATCGTTGACCGTGGAAGGCAGTACGGTCTAGTGGTAAGAACACGGGGCTGGAAGTTTAAACGAGCAGAGTTTGGAAGAGCTGCATATTGTCCCGGATGAGTAAACACTCGTTCATCGTGTCCTCGACTGTCAAACCGAAACGTGAGGGGCTGTTCCGTTCTTAACGAGCGAAGCGGAGACCTGTGGGCAACTCATCTGCAGCGGAGGCTGGAAGGCTGTTTGTAATCTCTGTTGTGGTCCTAGGTTGCAGGTGGACATGGAGTGATTGGGGGGTGGGGGAGCTCCCTACACTTGGTGGTTGTTGATCTGACTGTCTAGGACCAGACTGACTAAGCTGCTGCCTTTCATTGCTTTTGCAGAAGGAAAGCAAAGAGAAACTGTCTGTGTGCAACAAACTCTGCTATGCTGTCGGCGGCGCTCCCTACCAGATCACTGGCTGTGCCCTGGGGTTTTTCCTGCAGATCTACCTGCTGGATGTCGCACAGGTAATTCTTTCAGCCGGGTTTGCTTGCCAGGCACTGAGTAGCCAGCCTAAGGGTAATACCTGGGGGCTCTGGATGCAAGCATGGGATTCTCTTGATCCAAAACCCATCCGCTGTGATCCGGTCGTCTTTTTTGGCTATTTTTACTCTGACCTGATTTCAGGATGAGGAAAGATTTTGGGCTTAGCGCTCTTATGGTCTCCGGTCAGCAGAAGCATTGAATGGAAAGAGGGGGGGGAGGGGGTTTCCCTGATGGGTTTTTCTATTTGCCCAGTGGAGTGACTTTCCCTCTATGTATAAAACAGAGCAGGTGCCTGATTAGAGAGATGCCTCCAGGCTGTCTGGCCATAGCTGAGGAGCTTCCTTTCCTAGGAAGTGTAGCAGTGAGGGCTGCAAGTGTAAGGGCTGGCCAGTGCCTCAATCCGCTGACTGCTAGGAGGTAGCTGATGGTGAGAGGGGAGATTTAAATACAGGGTGCTCTTGTGATCGGTGAGCTCAGCTGCTGTGAGTCATATGGAGGGAACCCCCTGGCTTTCCCACACACTAACTTTCAGTGTTCCACAAAGGTGGCTTAGAATGAGTCTTGCAAGTTGTAGATGAGCCCTGTTCCCCCACCAGTCAGTGCTGTGTCCCTTTCAGATGGGCTTTTAGCAGGGAGGATTTTTGTCAAAAAAAACTAAAGGCACTTTTCAAACTTGGGTGCCTAAAGTGAGCCATGTGACCCCTCATTTTCACTCCGAGGTAGAAGAAGCTTGGTTGGGTGGGGATGAATTGCAAAGTACAGAATTCTCACTGAATGCAATCAGTTGAATGCCCTTGGGGGGGGGGGGGGGGAGTGATCTGAAATTCAGGTGCCTACATATGGATTTAGGTGCCAAACTTCAAGCATTTGAGTCTGAAAATTCTGCTCTGCATTTCTAAAATGCTAGCAAATTCCCCTCCAGAAAAAAGGAAGCATGGATCAGATTGGAGTGATTTCTTCAGAGGGCTTAGAGCTGGGTTTACAGTTGCCAGCACTGGGAGGCAATGTCTCCTGGGTTTTTACTCCCGGCTTTGCCACCGTTGTCCTGTGTGACCTGGTGCACTGCTCTGTGCCTCCATTTCCCCATCTGTAAAATGGGATAATACTGACCCTCCTCTCTGAGTTTTATGATCTAATGACATCTGTTATGTGCAGGCAAAGTAGTAGTATTGGGCCTAGACGCTCTTCTGCTTCCAGTGCTGATGGAGGGTCTGGTGCTGGGATTGGTACCTGCAGAGAGCTATATATACACATGTGATGGATGGAGCGGGTTGGGAAGGAAGCTGTTGCTGGCCATGTTTGTGGCATGTTCTGGATGGAGCTGGGATGGAAAGGTGATGGCTTCTCCTACCTCCTTATCTCCAAATGGGATGGTGGGCAGGCCCAGGGGCAGACTTAAGCTGCCGCAGGACGCTGGAGGTGTTGAGTTGGTGTCTGTGGCAATGAAATTGTCGGGAGTTTAATGTGGAATGGGTAAGATGGGATGGACTGAAATTCTACTTCCAGCTGCAGGCTGCCTCGACCAGCCCCTAGGGTAGCCATCTCAAAGAGGGGGAGAGGGATCAGATCGTCCCCCTGCCTCTGAGCCACCCTGGAAATGTGTGGAGGAGGGGCCTGTGTGCACCTGCTCTGTTCCCAAATGCTAAAGGTAGAGGCTAAGATCTTCAGGGTAAGCAATCAGCTGGGGAAAGGGGCTCTGACCGCCTCAGGGTCATGGGGTCTCTGCTATCCAAGTGAATTCTGTCCTCTCTTTCTATAACAGCTGGACCCTTTCTATGCCTCCATCATCCTCTTTGTGGGTCGAGCATGGGATGCTATCACCGACCCCATGGTGGGTTTCTTCATCAGTAAAACCCCTTGGAGCCGCCTCGGACGCCTGATGCCCTGGTAAGGGAAGCTTGTCGGAGCAGGGAATTTTGCGTCATGGCCTGAGGTTGGAGCTCAGCATGGTCTAGCTTGGGTTCCCTTGGCCACAACGGCAGCATGGCCCTTCCAGGTCGGCGTTAGGATCCTGGGGGCCTTCTAGAGAGTAGAGGCTCGCATTGGCTACCCTGCATTTGCCTCTTGTGCTCCAAAGAAGGGTTAATGTTATCCCTGTGTTACATGTGGAGAACCAGAGGTGCAGAAAAGGGAAGGAACTTGCCTGAGGTCACACAGCGAGTCCGAGCTGGGAATAGATCTCAAGTCTGTGCAGTGAATGGAATGGAACAGAGGCTTGGCAGTCAGCTGAAGGCTGAGTAATCCCTAGATGGCTTAACAAGTTGTGAAAAATGCCTGACTGATGAGAAGTGGCCCTAGGGACAAGGAGGGAAACTCTATTATCTCGGCCTTCAGCCTTTCACAGCCTCCAGATAGGTGAGAGGGAAAACTTGTAGTGTGGGAATCGATGAACCCAGTGACGGATAGTTAAGTGGGCCTCACTCGCCCAGAAACAACTCTAGCTCAGCCCCTGTGCTGGAGGTGCCTTGCTGTGATTATCGACCCACGAGCAGCTGAGTGCATGGGACTCCCTGGTGTGGGGTCGGGGGCAAGGCCTGGCAGCAGCGCCGAGCTCTGTGGCCCTGAGCGATAAGACAATGCGTTTCTGGTGGTGGGCACGCTCCTGTGGGGGGTTCTTTGATGGATCTTCAGGGTGGCTTTTCTCTTCCCCCACCCCGATCCCTTTTTTACAGATGCGGCCACTCCTCCCAGCTCTCCGGGGAAGGGGTAGTCTGAGCACACAACTGGCTCTTGATAAGTCAGACCCTTGATTATTTGTGCATTGTGGTAGCGCCCAAAGGAAATGCCAGTCATGGACCAGGATTCATACAGCACCTAGCGCAATGGAACACAGGGGACGGGAGGGGCTGGGGGGGGGCAGATAGAGCGTTGTAAAGTAGGCTGCAGGAGAGGGGACCACGTGTCTGGAGATTGGCATGTGAATTGTCAGGCGGAAGGCACAGCGTGTTCCTTTGTTGCAGTGCTGGGACACGCTGTCGTTCGGGTGAGAGGAGGGGAAGGTCCCTCTGGCTTGTGTATTGATACACACACACGCTCTGCAGCTGGTGAGAAATGTAAGTTGGTGTAACTGGCCCCACCCCTGGCAGCTGCTTTTATCTCCACTTGCCCTGGCGGGACGGGGGAGGCGTCCCCATGAAGGAAACGTCCAAAGTTCCCTCCGCTGCTCGGGACTGTTTGGCTGTGCTAGCCGACCCGCGTGTCTGATCCACGCGCTATCTGAAAACCCTGCCAAAAATCTGTGGACACCAGGGCTGCTACCGCTGCTGGAACTGAATCCGTGTTGGCAGTGGTGGGGGGTTTCCAAGAGCTGTAGCCTGTTTTGAATCTTCTTCTTCTGAGGAGGAGCTTTTTACTTTATGTTCTTCTCCATGGAGCTGGTTTGACTTGGAAGGATGGGGGTGGGGAGGAGTCGGGATAGGAAGTCGAAGATGGTTCAAACCAAGCTCACCCCCACCCCAGCACACACTGGGCCTCTCACGTGTGTAAATCAGGAGTAACTCTGTTGGAGGCAATGTAAAACCGGTGTCGCTGAGAACAGAACCGGGCCCTCAATTTGTCACTATGGGCTGCCCATTCGACCCTCCTGTCTCTGGGGGACGGAGCCGCAGGGCTTTGCTCAGATACGTGTATGCTGGGTGTTGGGCTTGACTGTTTGTCCAGACTGGTTTCCTGGCAAATCTGCCCTGTGTTGGGAATGAAGCCGCTCTGCTGCTGGAAAGTAAGAGCTGTTTGTCTCTGGAGCACCAGGTGGCATTGCAGTATTGTCCCTCCCGGCCATTCGGAGGGGTACGTATAGGGGTGGGGGGAAGCCAAGACTGTTTCTACCGCACCTGTTACTCCTGCAGCCAGGGTCAGTGGGTTGCAGGAAGCCACGTGATTTACAGCTGATTCGGGGAGGAGGGGGGAGAAAGCAACTGGAGACCAGGCCTGAGCTGGCAGTGACAAAACTAGATGTTCTCACTCCACGCTTCTCTGCCGTCCCAGGCACTTGCACGGACAGGATACCTCCAAGAGAAGCAGGGTGTGGACTGGACAGGAGCTAGATGGTTCAGCACACCGAGAGCATGGTGAGGGGATGCAGCGCCCTCCACCTCTAGGAGCATGGGTTCTAGTCCGCTGCAGGGTGCTAGCAAGTGAAAACCGTGGCTCATTGGTCTCTGTTGAATGAGCCGGTCCTAACCTGATTTCATGCAGGCAGGTATCTGCCCACCAAAAACGGCATCACAATAGCACTACAGGTCGGCAGAGAAATTAGGACAGTGTCCGGGGCCTTGATCTCCACCTGCTGCCTCTCCGGGTGAGCGTGGAGGCACATTACCCATGCAGGGTTCGGAGGCTTGGCCTGCGTCTGCCCTGTGGGTAAAGAGCTAATGTCCATCCCCAGGGCAGTCGATCTGGCAGCATTGCTGAAATGTCAAGTAGAGAAGAGGGTGGGTGGGGAGGTGGAAATTAGCGGGACTGGTCCTTTCCCCCCCACAGGTGGCACTTGCATCCCTCTGCTCCCTGGGGTTCGAATGAAAAACGCGGTGTCCTGTTTTTGTTGATCTAAACCAGGCTTCACACATAGACCAAAAATAGTTTCCCTCCCCACAGCACATGTTGTGAGCTCTTAGGAATTGGAGGAATGGCTGCGCGCAAGCAGCGAGCAGCTGTCTGGGTGTGTTCCAAGGCAGAGCTAGCAGAGGGCTGTCCTTTAATTGCTCTATATTTGAACATCTAGACATCCTTAGAGTCCTCTGGTGTGCTACAGTCTTGTGCCTTTAAGGCTGTGGTGAGGGAGAACGGCCACAGGGGACTTAACATGCACAATGCTCGCACCCTTCAAATTATACTAGGCCTTAGACCTAGGAATCCTTCCTTGTTGCTACAGAAGGGAAGCAGCACATCTAGTAGCTGGGCATGGTGGCTTCTAGTCATGGCTTTTACGCTTGTTTGCTCTGTGTCATTGGGCAAGTAGCTGGGTGCCCGATTGGGCCACCTTTTGGTGACCCTAAATAGCTAGAACTATAGACAGTCCCACTGACTTAAACAGGACTCCCTGTGCATGGGCAAGGGTGGCCCAGCTGCTGGGCCCTCTATCTCTGTGTATCTCAGTTTCCTTATCTGTATTAAAAAAAAAAAAAATGATACTTAATTTTTCATCTGTACAGCCCTGAGATCTCTGCCCAGTTAGTTTGAACGACTTGCTTTTAATGAGCCCTGATCACCCGTCAACATCCTCTTATAACCTGCTTCATAAACAAGGCAGATTACCAATAAATTCCTTGGTAGACCATTCTAAATATCCCTCTCAGCCGTACCCTTTTAATCTGTGGAATAAGGTCCACTTGGTGGGTACATCTGGCTGTAATTCTGCTGAGTGTGGTGACAAGGGGCAGTGCTTGTGTCCCTGGAATCCAGGATAAAATTGTAAGCTATACAATGGCTTGATAGCTTGCTTACCAAAAGAAATAAATAAAAATGTCCCTCTCTGGTGCCCTCTTGTTATAATTTTGGTCTCTTAAGCTTGGATTCCCCATATGCTCCCCTGCGCCCCCAAATTCATCCCACGTGGATTTCCTTCTCTGTTCACTGAAGTCACCCTAACAGCTGTGCCCAGCCAGCGATCTGCTCACTCTGCTCTTGCCCTGCCCTGCTCTTGCTTCTTCTGGGGGAATTTTGGGCTCTCAGCACCCCCTTTATTTAAGAGGCCCTGTTGCAAACCTCAGTTGCAGATAACTCGAGGTCCTGTGTCCCATCCCCAGGCCGTGGCTAGGGCAATGATTCTGCTCAAGCAGAGGAAAGAGTTAAAGATTAAGGGCCCGGGGGTGTGTCGCTTTCAGAGGAACATGCCATCCCCACTTGGCCAATGGGGAGGCAGGATGTGCGGCATAGCCTGGTGGAGTCTGTTTCAGATGTCTCAGCTAATTGCCACAATCCTGCTCAGGGGTTACTAGGAGTCAGGCTGAAAGCTGCAGCGTGAGAGGTGGCTGGGGGTGGCAGGCAGGGTGAGCTGATCTACTGATTCCTTAGCTACACCAGCCAGGCACATGGCTCTAATCCCAGCTGTCCAAGTAGTGTGGTGGGCGGGGGGGGAGGGAAGGCATCAGAAATGTACCCTTGTTTGTAACCCTGCTGTACTGTTTGGGTGCCCCCGCTGCAGCAGGCATGGGAATGTGCTCGCTCCTGCAGCTTCGGATCTGCGTAGAAGTTTATGAAAACTCTGAATGACTCAACGTGCGCGAGACGCAATGGGAGAGGAGCATGTGATGGGAGAGGAGTGGCTGCAGGACTCTGTGCTTTCCACTGCTTCCTGGCCTCGTCATCACACACTCGCCTGCTCCCCGCCCCACCTGGAAATAACCAATGCAGGGGAAAATGTGAATGTCGGGTCATGTATTTCCCCCTCTCTTCCCCCTTATGTGGCTGCTGTACAGTGTGTCTCACCCCGGGAGTTTAAATTTAAACTCCGTTTCTTGCCATGTCAATCCAGAAAGGAAAGAGCTCCGTTCTCCTCTCCGTACCACAGGGAAAAATAAATCCTGTCCCTTTCTCGCACTCCTCTGGGATTGTAAACACCCCGAGGCAGGGACTGTCAATCTGCGAGTACAAAACCTACCCCAATGGGGCACTGAGTGCGATGGGGGGCTTCTAGGCCTTCCCGCAGCCTGAATGTTGGGCTCCATTTCCCCATGGGACTGATCTAGTCCTAGCCGCAACATTCGGGGCAGGGGTCGCTTTACTCCAAAGAAGAAACTGCTTCTTTCCCCCTCTCCCACCCACGCCACATTATTGGGGGCCATTCAGGCCTTCCCAGAAACATGGGATGGATCAAGGTACCAAATTCCTGCTGTAGGGGGATTCTGCTCGTCTCTCGCCTCGTGGGTTCTTGCTGGTGGTGCCGTCACAGGGATGTCCTCCCTCAGAACCAGTTCCCCCGCCCCCCTTCCCACTCCCCTCTGGGATACAGTGATACCGAATGGAAACTGGAAAGGCCTTATCCCTGTTACGGCCTGAACCCCAACGGGCCGCTGGGAGCGGTCTGTCCGTCCCTGCTGTGCAGGTGACGTAGGGGTAGGGGACCAATCACTCCCTTCGCATGATTGTGAAGTTGGAGGACCCCCACCCTTGCCCTTCTCCTGATGTGGGGAATCTCCTTTGCTCTCTCTGGGTAGGTTTATGCTGGAGGGATTTTTACCGCCATTTAATTAGCTGCCCATTAACATAAGCGCCTTTGTTAAGGCTGGCCGCTCCCCAAGCACTGGGTCCAGGCGACAGCGATGTCAGTGGCTCAGCCGAGCGAAAAGGGAAAAGGTGTGTGTTGGGGCTGATGGGCCATGCCCAGCCTCCGAGCTGCTGCAGTATCTCCAGGTAGTGCCAGGCTGCTCAGCTGACTCCGCAGGGTAGAGGGGAGGATTTGGGCTCTAAAAACAGCTCCCGATCCTGTTCTGGCTAATGGCGAGTGAACCAGCTCCCTGGAGCTCTGCTAGCGGGTACTGTAGGGAGTCCCTCCCGGAGCCAGGCACAGGCTTCTTGCTTTCTGGTCCACTTCCATTTCCCTCTCTCCCCACTTCTGACAGGACCAAAGGAAAAAGCCGGCTGGGGTCTGAAGGTTCACTCTTCCTTTGCTAACCAGTGTCTGTCTCTGCTTGGGGAAATGGGCCTTATCCCGCCCTCCCTCACGCTGGAGGCTTGATTGGTGTGTGTAAAATACTCTGGAATCCTTGCAGCTCTGCCCTGCTAAGACAAGCCAGGCTGCTTGCTGCTCAGCCTGCAGGTGGCTAGGATGTGGAGGGAGGGTTTGCTGCCCGAACTGGTTCCTTCACCCTTGCTCCTGCAGGCTGCTTAGCTGGGAAGGGAGAGAAGGCTGCCGAACAAGCTCTTGCATCTCATCCTGTGCAGAGCATTGCTCGACTTAGATGAGAGCCGGGAACAGAAGGAAAAGCTCAGAATGGAGATGGGTCCCTTTTCTCTTCATCTTGTACAGACAGGATGACAGCTCTTAATAGGAATTCCCATCTCCTGCAATTTCCCTTTCCATGTTTGTTCCCCGCTTTCTGCCCCTATTATTAGGGGAGAGACACGTGGCTAAGGAACCACTGTTCTAACCCCTCTGAAATAGGCAAGATGACCCACGTACAGGGCCCAGCCTGGCCTATTGCTTGGAAAGCCCTTCTGGACAATGCAAATGCCAATGTAAGGGGCTCCCTCCACCTCCCGCACTCACCTCGCTTCTCCCGCACGCCCAGAAACAGGACGACGGCGCAGAGTATGTAGATCCCCCCAATGACTCCCGCTGCAATCATGTAGGCGTTTCTCTGCGCAAGACAGATGCAGATCCAGTTAGCAAGGCCGCTCCACCAAGCCCCTTCTACCTGTGTCTCTTGGGGAGCTCTAGACAATGGCGCAGCCAGTGTCATGCGTGCACCAGCAGAACCGGACGGAGCTCTCGCTACAGACTGGGGTGGGACAGAGGCGATGCTGTGCTATGGATCCGCATAAAAAGCTCCCTGCTCCACCCCCGACAGTGCCAGGGGATCCCGAACAACGGGCTTCCCTCTTCGCAGCCAGTTCCCACCATAAATGAAGGGACCGTGCACCCTACAGGGTCCCAAGTTGTTTCAGGGGCTCTCAGACACTGATCTGCCTCTGCTGGGAAACAGTCTCCCAGCTGCATGTGCTGTTTTGTAATGGTAGTATCTAGAGTCTTCACTGGGATCAGGCCCCATTGTGGTCTACAAAAGTAGGTGATGGTCCCAGAGAGCTTACAACTTAAATCATTTAAACTTGTTCTGTGGGAGCAGATGGGTTCTCAGTTCCTTGCTGTGCCCCATCCCTCACCCCTTTCCAGCCCCACATCATTTCACCTCCTCCAAATAGACAAACCATTGACTTGACATCCCCTCTGATTGTTCGCCCAGCAGCCCTACGCTGCTCCAGGCAGGGGATTTGGTCTCTGAGATCAAAGCCTTTCTCTGCAAACCTCAGTCAGCTCTTTATCTCTCTGCTCTCTTCTTCTCTCCCCATCTCGAATGACCTGGAGTTCTGTACTTTGTCGTGTTTTAAATAGCCCCTTTGTGAAGAGGGCCATGGGGGCTGAGATCAGGATTACAGCACAGAGTTTAGAGGGAGTCAGAGGAAAGATTTAAGACCAAGCTTTTCAAAGGAGCCTAAGGGGTTTAGGTACCCAGATCCCTTTGAAATTCCGTGACAGTCAGGTGCCTAATTGCACATCAAGTCATGAGCCAGCAGTCAGGAAGGGGAATCTGGGAGGTTAGGTCCTCAGCCGCAGTACAATATTAGGGTATCCTGGGACCTGCATCCTCCCACAGGGCTCATGTGATGTGGCATTCAGTAGTCTCTGGCTTTGAGTTAACTTGGTGTAGTGAGGTGGAGGCAAGAGGAAAGCCTCAGAGGACATGATCAGTCAGGCTGGAGGACTCTGTTAGAAGTGCCCATGTTCCCACTCTGCCTGAAAAGCTGCTCCTGTTTGATTGGATACAGCAATTCTTACGGGCCTACCTCCAAGAAATGGACTAGTGGTCCAACTAGACCATCTTGTCTCCAATGGTGGTCAATGCAGGGTACTTCAAAGCGAACTTCCTGATGTAATGCACCCAGTTGCACGATATTTCTCCCAACAGCTGGAACTGCTCCTTGGGTTGGCTCATGCCCTGCAGCTTGAGGAGCAAGGCCTTTGTATCAGCCCAGCTGCGGTGAGGGTGGGTGCTTGTCACTGTTCCATCCTAATTTTTTTATTTTCTTTCTCTCTCTCATTTCCCCCAAAGGATCATCTTCTCCACTCCATTTGCTGTGATCTCCTACTTCCTGGTATGGTTTGTGCCAGACATCTCAAGTGGCCAAGTGATGTGGTATCTTCTCTTCTACTGCACGTTCCAGACCCTTGTGACGGTAAGTCCGCCCTCCATGGACACAATGGGGTTCCTTTTGGGGGTGGTGGGGGGGAAGAGGCCAACCTTTTCTCACCTGCCCGATGGAGCCAAGGAGTGGTACCACAATGGCAGGCTCGGCATAAGCCATCCTGAAAGGAGTGAGGCTGAGAGCATCCGTAAAGGCTGTCCTTGGACTGCCAATGTCGTCTGGGTTTCCCACAGTCCTGATTCTACAACTCTCAGACAAGTCTCTCGCCATGGGGCCAGCTTTTTGGCTGACCTGCTGCGGGGATTGGAGAGGCGAGACCAGTCATAGCTCATCTCCTCCTCCCTCCAGCAGTTTGGGGGACCCCTACAAGGCCAGCCCTGGGTGCGGTGGAGCATTCCGGAGGGGAGCGAGGATTCCCATTCACTCTTCTATATAGTCTGTACCTGGATGGAATTTTCTTCCCACAAAAGACTCTTCCAACCCACTCAACCTATGGCCTGCTGTAGGCATCTCACTCCGGTCTATAGCATGAATTCCCTTGACCTCCATGAATGTCTTTGCACCAAAGGCTTAACTTTCTCTCTCTCTCCCCCCCCGGCCCCTGCCCTGTTTCTCACTGCAGTGTTTCCACGTTCCCTATTCAGCGCTCACTATGTTCATCAGCAGGGAGCAGAGCGAACGGGATTCCGCTACCGCCTATCGTAAGAGCCCTTCCCTTCTCCCTTACGATTGCAGTGTCGGTGCTTTCCCCCCTCCCACGGCCTGGGTGCAGCTGCAGAAGTATACGTGCTCCCGGGGTTTGGTTGCTGGGAGGCAGCAGGTTTCTCCGTTACATACCTTGTTCACTACGTGTGCAGGCATGTGCGTGGGGGTGTCCCTTGCTACTCCTGCAGGACGTGTGTAAGACCAGCTGCAGGTGTACAGCCATGTGTCAAAGCGTGTTTGCACATGTACACATTAGCAGTGAGGATCCCGTTCTGGAAGTCTTCCAAAGCTCCCTGCGCCTCTTTTGCATTGCAGCTCTCTCAGCCACCAAATCCCTCTTCTTAGACTAAAGGGACCCTTGGTTTAATGCCCATGTCTAACCAGCCCTGTGGCATGAGTCGGTCTGGACAGGACTCTGCCTGCTGACAGTTTGTCCGCTGGAGAGCACAGTGGCTAGAGCAGGAGACTGGGAATCTGGAGCTCTTGGGTTCTGTTCCCAGCCTTGACGCTGAGCTGCTGTCTGACCTGGGGCAAATCCCTTCACCTCTCTGTGCCTGTTTTCCCTCAGTGGGGATATCTTCCTCCCACAGGCTTGGAGATCTGGAGAAGCGACTGCTCTCGTCTCTGGCTGGCTGGGTGGGTGCAGTGCGTCACTTGATGGCTTTAATGTTAGGAATGTCTCGACACCCAGATGTTTGCCTCTGGAGGAGCAGGCGTTAGCAACCGTTCTCCTCGCCCTATTGGGCCAGGGCGTTGACGCGGTAATGACCCGCCTGACTCCTCTGTTCAGGTATGACGGTGGAGGTGCTGGGCACCGTGCTGGGCACGGCCATCCAGGGGCAGATCGTGGGCCAGGTGGACACGCCGTGCATTCAGGACTCCCGCCTCTTCAGCGTCACTAACTCTTCGGTGGCCGTGGAGGAGGTGAACATTACCCGTGACGCCGGCTCCCTCACAGATACGGTAGGTCTGTGGCACCCTGGCCGCTCATCCTCGCCCTGCTCAGGGACTCTGCTCTTTCATTGCAGCTTCAGGGTAATCCCTACAGGCTGAGATTGTAACTAAGGAACTTACTTAGGGGTACCTAGGGGAAACATAGGAACTTCGAGGTACCTATCACTATGCAACAGGTATGGGGCTGAAATACAGTACAGCCTCGTGGGTCATCAGAACTGGATTCTGTCACAGAAGCAAATCCAGGTGCCTGTAGGGTGCACGGTCCCTTTGTTTATGGTGGGAACTGGCTGCGAAGAGGGAAGCCCATTGTTCAGGATCCCCTGGCACTGTCGGGGGTGGAGCAGGGAGCTTTTTATGCGGATCCATAGCACAGCATCGCCTCTGTCCCACCCCAGTCTGTAGCGAGAGCTCCGTCCAGTTCTGCTGGTGCATGCATGACACTGGCTGCGCCATTGTCTAGAGCTCCCCAAGAGACACTGGTAGAAGGGGCTTGGTGGGGCGGCCTTGCTAACTGGATCTGCATCTGTCTTGCGCAGAGAAACGCCTACATGATCGCAGCGGGAGTCATTGGTGGGATCTACATACTCTGCGCCGTTGTCCTGTTTCTGGGCGTGCGGGAGAAGCGAGGTGAGTGCGGGAGGTGGAGGGAGCCCCTTACATTGGCATTTGCAACGTCCAGAAGGGCTTTCCAAGCAATAGGCCAGGCTGGACCCTGTACGTGGGTCATCTTGCCTATTTCAGAGGGGTTAGAACAGTGGTTCCTTAACCACGTGTCTCTCCCCTAATAATAGGGGCAGAAAGCGGGGAACAAACATGGAAAGGGAAATTGCAGGAGATGGGAATTCCTATTAAAAGCTGTCATCATAGAATCATAGAATATCAGGGTTGGAAGAGACCTCAGGAGGTCATCTAGTCCAACCCCCTGCTCAAAGCAGGGCCAATCCCCAGTTTTTGCCCCAAATCCCTAAATGGCCCCCTCAAGGATTGAACTCACAAGCGTGGGTTTAGCAGGCCAATGCTCAAACCACTGAGCTATCCCTCCCCCCAAACACTTGCTTTAGGCTAAGCTGCATGCAGGGTCATACACCCTGGCTTTAACCAGTGGGCCAGGAGCAGATGACAACGCTGATCTCTTTAAATGGGCCCCATTGTGAGCCAAGTGCCTTTGGACTGAAGTCATCCAGGCCATTCAAACCTGAGCTGTGTTTAAAAGGCACGTTCTTCAAACAGCCCCTCCCCTGGCAGGCCCTCTCCCTGCTATGCTAACCAAACACCCCCCACGCTGGCTCCCAACCCTGCTCTTAAGCAGTTAGTTCAGATCTGGAAACGAAGTTCAGCTCAGCACGAACTGGGGACGCTGCCAGCCTTGCAGCATCTGCGCTAAACCAACATGTTCCAGTGTGAAGAGCAGAGAACAGGGCACTTGTTACACAGATGAAGCCCTGGAGGGGGTAGGGTTCCATTCAAGGGCGAAGGCTGGGGAGGGGTGTATGGTGCGAATGCAAAGGATCCTGTCCTGGGCTTGATGGGTTCTTGTCTTGGTTTCTTCACCCAGTTTGAGGCCTGGATCCCAACTCTCCCTGGGAGTTGACGCACTTGCAGCTCCCACTCCTCTCTTCCCGGCTGGTGCTGTTGACACCTGCTTATCAGCCAAAACTAGGGCAAGTGGGAATCGAGGTTACTGTAAACCAGGATAGGTATGGAGTGGGGGTGGGGGATACGCAGTTTCAGAGACCCATTTGTTGTGTGTAAACCTCCATGGAAAGACTGTGTCAGTGGCAAGACGGAATGTCTCACTGGAAAATCTCGAGGGGACCCTGTTACTGCAGGAAACCATCTGGGAAAACTTGTCTTCGTGCCCAGTATTTACCCAGGTCAATGTGTTGCTGCCTGGCTTTGGCGGACAACGTCTAGCCTCCAGCATGCTGGCTGGACTCGGGCTATTCCATAGCTGCGATAACAATGCGGAGTGGGATTTATTTCTGAGCCCAGCTGGGTTTCGTCCCACTCTCCCCACCCCTAACAGGACACCTGCTCTGTTGATCTGCGGGACAAAGGGGAGCAAAGATCTGGGTGCTGGGGACTTCAGAATTTTAGTCCCAGCTCTGCCACTGGCTTGCTGTGTAGCTTTAGGTGAATCACTTAACTGGTCAGTGCCTCAGTTTCCCGATCTCTAAAATGGGGACTTGCCTCACAGGAGTGGTGAGGATGTCTCACCATACTTGGGAAGATCACTGTTACGGGGGTCAGGGGAGGTGCCAAGGCTGGCTAAAACTGAGTCTCAGGGTGCCTTTTTCATACCCAGTGTACTGCAGGAATGGGCCCCCTGCCTGTTTATAGCACTGGGGCCCGTTATGCCAGGGTGCCTTTAGAAAGGTCTCTAATCACCTGCTGATGCTGCTCTGCTCCCCAGATGCCTCTCAGCTCCAGTCGGATGAGCCCATCTCTTTCTTCCAGGGGCTGAAGTTGGTGATGAAGCACGGTGCCTACATCAAGCTGATTACGGGCTTCCTCTTCACTTCGCTTGCCTTCATGGTGAGGAACTGCCTGGGGAGGGACAATGTGGCTTAGAGCCCACCCGGAGGGGGGAAGAAATGCAGAACTGGCTGAAGACTGTCAGCTGCACCTGTAGGAGAGCAAGGAGGGGGAGGGGGGAGGTCAAATACCAGAAACCTGCACAGAGGCAGATAACATCAAGGCCTGTGGCATCCCCTGCAGCAGCCGAGGTGGGCCCTCCGCCCTGATGGGAGGTGAAATATATGCTTCTCTTCATGCTGCTGGTAAATGTGGATTGGGCCTGCTCGCTCTTTTCCTCTGCTCAGAGGACTGACGGGATCCATATTCCATCTTCCTCCCATCTCCCGCACCCTTCTGCCATAACTATCGGGCCCGTTCGCGGTATGATGACCTAGGCCTGTTAGCCCTTCTTTGGCCCTGCTGCTCTTGGTCTCATTTACGGATGAGTCAGGACAATCTCTGCCCAGAGAGGGAATTCCTGAGCTGGTGCATTGAAGGCAAGGGGTGTTAGACTAGACCTGCTTGCTGAGTCCCCTTGGAGGGAGGAGCGGAGGGGGGTTCCCTCCCGCTACAACACACTCAAGGCTTGCCTACAGCAGCGGGCTGCGTTCATACAGCCCCCAACCCTGAGTACGTCTGTGCACTGCGTCCAGCGAGAACGCTTAGCGTTTTCCCCGTGGGCTGGGTCTGGGGGGCTGCAGGGAATCTGGTTTCTCCATGGGGGGGCTGTTCAGTGCATTTTCCCCCTGGAAAGGGGAACCTCCCTGTTCCCTTCTGCTCTGCTGACCTCCCGTGTCTGTTTCCTTCCCCAGCTGCTGGAAGGGAACTTTGCCTTGTTTTGTACCTACACCCTGGGATTCCGCAACGAATTCCAGAACATCCTGCTGGCCATCATGGTGAGTACATGGCACCCCTTCCCCCAACCCTGTCTGCCTGGGCTAGGCAAGCTGTCAGCTCTTTGAGGCAGTGAGACTGTCTGTACAGTGCCTAGCACAATGAGGCCCTTATCTCCCTGGGTCCCTAGGCAATACAGTAATAAACACGATGAATAATAATAATCGCTGTCCCCTTCACCTGGCTGTCTCCTCCTTTATCTACTTGGGAGCCCACTGGTTGGTGGGGGTGGAGACTTGACTGTAGTGGTCTAAGAGCCCAAAGCAGAGATGGGGGGGCCCCAGGTGAGAAGCAGGCTGGTGAGGGGAGATCAGGGCTGGAAGAGGCTGGCATGTGGGGGGAAGGTGACTGGAGGTTGCCTCAGGAGTCGGGGGGAGGGGTAACGAGTTTGAGGTTCCTGGAAAGACACGGCCAGTTGGCAAGAACAGCGAGTCCTTTGTCTGCATTTGAAGCTGACCATGAAAGGGGGGAGAATAAAAGCCGTGCGGGCCCTTTGTCCAAACCCTGCCCTTTTCTTTTTTTTTTTTTCTTTCTTTCTTTCCATGAGGGGGGGGGGAAAGGGAGCCCTGAGTGGTGATTGCGGGGAGGCGCTGAATGGAGGGAACAGAGCGGATTGTCTGGGAACCCTTTGCACGTTGATAGATGGAGAAAGAGTGGGGGAGGGGGCCGGGGGAGCATTGTGGCGTGAAACACTTTGCCCTGCCAGAAAGGCAGTGAAAGAAAGAAAACCCGCCCCTGGCTCTAAGGAAATGCAAGGGCTCGAAAGCAGTAGAGACCAATCCCATAGCCGATTGCCCCGCCCCGGCCCCACAAAGACCTGGTGCCTGGTCTGCCCAGGATGTTGGTCATGTGTCTGGCTGCAGCCCGTTGGGTCTCTTCTGTTCTTGGCTGGCTTCCTGCAAGGCAGGGGCCGCCTTGCTTCAGAGCAGCCTGGCAAAGGCGTCACGAACGTTCGCCAGACCTGGTCCAGAATAGACTCAGACTCTCTTCCAACACTTGCCCTCTGAGGACGAGCCGACGGGGCTTTGCAAGACTGCTTCTGTAAAGGTGCTGGAGCGCGTCTAGGTGGGCTTCGAGAAGGTCCTTTAGAGCCAGGATGATCCTGTGGCTCAAGCCTTGTGTGGATGAGTGAAAGACCCAAGGGGGGGTTCCAAACCACAGGCAGAAGAGAGTCCAAAATCATCATCATGCATGCAGGCCTGACCTCAGGCTGACACCCCAACCAACTCCTTTCCTGCAGCATTAGAGGTTAACACATGGCCAGTGGGCAATGCATCTATGGAGATGGGTTGGCCTGAGTCACATGTCTTTTTCCCCCCCCACCCCCCCCCACCTCTCTCCCTCTCGCAGCTCTCTGCCACCTTGACTATCCCCCTCTGGCAATGGTTCCTCATGCGCTTTGGGAAGAAAACGGCTGTGTATGTTGGGATCTCGGTGAGTAAGTCTCCTGGGCAGAGAGCGGTTTGTTGCTGTGCCCCTCGTAGGGAACCCTAGCAAGTGGAGGTGGGGCAAGACCAGAGCCGGGGATCTAAACCCCACCCCTCTAGGCAGCGGTTCCAAAATGGGGTCAGGAGCGAGCAGAAGCTCCCACCATCACCTGACGTTCATTCACTGGCCTCTCTCCACTTCTTAGTGGTGTCACAAAGGGCACTTCGTGGTAGTCAGTCTCCATGGCCCTGTCAGTCCTTGGCCTCTCCACCGTGAATTCTCCTCTGAGCCTAGGACATGTCCCACCAACACCCTGCCCTGGAGGGCCCAGCATTAGAAAGGTTGTGTTCCTGCTGCCTATGCTGTGGGTAGATCCTACCCTATCAGCCAGCACCTCCAAGTGCTGAAACTCACATGAGAGGGAAGATGGGGCGGGGAGGGGAAAAGGCCAATTGGCTCATCAGGTCCATCTTGATTATCCGCTGCCCGGCGGGTGAGGTGACACCTCTGTTCTTTCCCGGCTCCGCAGTCTGCCATCCCCTTCCTCATCATGGTGGTTGTTCTGGAGAGTAACTTGATCGTCACCTACGTTGTGGCCATTGCAGCTGGGATCAGTGTCGCTGCTGCCTTCCTCTTACCATGGTGAGTGTGAGGCCTCCGGGCTCAGGCAACCACAGAACTATGCTCCCACGTTCTCTATCGCTGCTAGACTGGTAGACACCTGCTGATGCACAGCTGTGGCATCTGGGTTGATGTCTCTAGTGCTGGGGGTCGGATCCAGGATGAGGAGATTCCTGAGGTCTTGAGCCTCCTCCTGTCAGTATGCAGGGCATTGTGGGTCTTTTCAGTACGAAGGTGGACCCACAATCGGTGGCCCTTTCCCAAATCTCTGCCCCAGGAGAATTCTGTACCGTTATTGGAAGGGAAATAATTGGAAGTCTGTAATTTCGGGGGTGGGGATCTCCCATGTCTCTGCTTTGACAGGGGAAGTGTGGGCTCCACTGAAGACTTGTGGGTCTCATTCTCATTAGCCTCGATCTGAGGCTCACATGCTCTCCTCTCTCGTTTCAGGTCCATGCTGCCGGATGTCATAGACGACTTCAACCTCCAGCACCCAGACGCCCATGGCCATGAGGCTATTTTCTTCTCCTTTTACGTCTTCTTCACCAAGTTCACCTCCGGGGTGTCTCTGGGGATCTCCACACTCAGCTTAGAGTGAGTCCTTTCAGCACACCGAGCCTGGAGGCAGGGGGGGCTCGTTAGGAGAGCTGGTAGCTGGGCCAGAGAAGGAAGGCTTCTCTCAAACCCTGCAGTCTGGAGCTTCTCCATTTTTAGCCACAAAACCCTGAAGGGGATTGGGATTAGACATCCAGCGGCTGGCACTGAAGGTGGCTCCAGGTGCATCTCCCCTGCAGCTTGTGTGCTAGGAGGGAGGTTCATTCCAAGTTCGCAGTTAATAAGCACTAAAAGGAGAAATCTTAGGAACCAGCCTTTCTCTGAGGAGCCAGCATGGTAGTGAATTGAGGCTGTGCCAGCCCCCTGTGGTCATTGCTCTCTCTCTTTGGTACATACACGCCCCTTGGCCTAAGCACGTCCCAGCCGCTGGTTGATTTCTCTTCCCAACACCCCCATGAAGCAGGGCAATGCTATTTTCCTTCTCTTATAGACGGGGAACTGAAGCACAGACAGGCTAAGTGACTTGCTCAAGGTCACACAAGATGTCTGTGGTGGAGCAGGGAGATCAACCTAAGCCCCAGGCTGACACCCTCATCACCTGAGCTGGCTTTCCTCCATTGCTCCATCACAGAGATGGGACAGTATAGCTGTGAGCTTCTAGACCTTGGCGGCTATTGGCTTTGGGGTTGGAGGAGGTGATGCTCCTTGCTAGATGGAAGAAGGTTGATGTGATGCTAAAGCAGCGAACGCTGGCTCACCAGTAATTCCCTGGGAATCCTGATCTATCTCATGGCCGTTCTTCCCCTCAGAGGTACCTCTGGAGAGGTAGGACTGGGCTGGTGTGGAGAGAGGAGGTTGGTAATAGCCTCATGCATTCCCCTTGCTTGACAGTTTCTGTTCCCTTAGCTTTGCAGGATATAAGACCCGGGGCTGCTCCCAGCCCGAGGAGGTGAAATTCACGCTGAAGATGCTGGTGTCGGCAGCCCCGGTGGGGCTGATCCTGCTGGGCCTGCTCCTATTCAAGCTGTACCCCATCGACGAGGACAAGCGGAGGGAAAACAAGAAGGCCCTGCAGGATTTAAGGTAAGGGCTGGCATGGTCCTCTCTGTGCTGCAGGGGAAGGACTGCACTCACTGGGTTGGGCAAGTTCCAGCAGAGAGTGATGGGGAAGGGCCCAGTAGTGCTGGGAGAACCTGCCCTGGCTTTGCAGGTCCCTGGCAGGCTGAGGTAGGTGGCTAGTCCTTCAGCCCGTAGGGGGCTGACAATCTCTCCCGTGAGGTTGTGCACTTCCAGCTAGCCTCAGAATACCTGCAGCCCTAACACACCAGCTGCCCTTTGACAGGGGAGAGACCCTGCCGCGCCGCTCAGTGGCACCACCCAGCGGGTAGCATCTTACGGCTGCAGCATCGTAAGATGCCAGGTGCATAGCAGTTCGCTAGAGGCGGAACAGGACTCCCCCAGCTGTGGCGCTGCCTGGCTTTCCGCTGCGGGAGCGGGGGGGGGTCTCTGCTGCTTCCCCCAGACCCAGCTCAGGGCTGCATTTACTGACTTGGTGGAGCCTGAGAGAAGTAAAAAAATAACTTTGAGTTACAACTGGGCCTGGGAAACGAAGCCTTTCCCTGAAGGCCCCTATTTCAATCTGCCCCAGAACGGGGGGACCAAAAGCTGTCTAGCATTTCACAACCATCTGGTGGCCTCTGTTACAAGGGGGTCAGGTCTCCATCCAGTTCCTAGTGGAGGGAAAAGTGTCCACCTAGCAGAAACGGCTTTCCTGTCACCCTGCTGGTAGTCTGGGCAGAGAGGTCGGGGCTGAATGAGGCTGGAGAAGGAACGTACAGTCCGCTCTGCCCCAGCGCTGGTCACTCCAGAGCCCTGAGCCATTGGCAGTGAATGGCGCATGGGGAAACTGGCCCCCATTGTTCCCATCTAAGAGGAGGGCTCTCTTCCCTGTAACTATCCCTCTCTAATCCCCCTCTGGCTCGCTGGCCCTCGCTTTGGGACACTGGCTGGAGGGAAGGGGGCCATTCCTGTCTGATGCCCTCCAATCCTTCCCTTCCCAGGGAGGAGGAAAACAGCAGTGACTCAGACTCCATGGAACTCGCCAGCATCGTGTGACCCCAGCTCCCCTCCATCTCCTGTTTACACACTGGGCGTCTTCGGGAACTGGACGAGTAACCATGTTACCTGGAGATTCTGGTGACGTGCTACACGGGGCTTTGTGGAGCATCTGTGGTGAATGTTACAGGGGTCTGCAGGCAGTGGTCTCGTGCCATCCACGGGATCCAGAGAGTGCCAGTAGTGTACATTACACGGGATCTATTCAGTACTGCACTAATGTGCCTCTTAACGAACAAACACTACACCAGCCTGGCCCCCGCAGCACTGTCTGCAGAGCCCAGCAGCCTGAGCCAGGAAGCTATTGCTCATAACACATGGGAGACTTGTGTGTACTGTCTGCCTCTCACACACTGATTTGCCTGGTACTGCGGGCACCAAATATAGCACAGATCCTTGCAGTACTGACTCTGGATCGCCCGTGGACCCATGTGGTGCTGGTAGTGTACATTACACTGTTAATGTGAATGAGCTGAAGATTAACTCACCTGAACTATCTGTAAAAGAAGGACACTAATGTAGAAAGAGATGGTTTTTTATAAAGTCTAATTAATTAAATAACTTAATGATGTAAATAGAATTTTTTTTTTCCTATTTGTATATGTCTGTATGGAATTCAAACTGGAACTGTTAATATTAATTTACATAAAAGTGGGGAAATGTCACCTGGATTAGTGTGGTGGATTTTTTTTTCTCTCTCCCCCCCCCCCCCCCCCCCCCCCCCCCCCGCGGCTATCGTCCTTGCAAGGACAAATGGGGCAAGGGAGCTGAGAGTCAGAGAGTGCCAGCTCTGCTTTCCATGCAGGGCACGTTGGCACCCTTCCTGTCTAGATGGAACGCTGATTTCAGGGCAGAAATGTCAGTGAACTGGATGAATTCCCAGTTCCCTCCCGGCAGAACTAGAGTCCTTTAGATTCCCAGTTCCACAAGCCTGAGTTCCTCTCTAGTCAACCCTGTAGGACTGACTTCTCTCAGACCCAAGGCACTGGAATGCCTTAATCCCTGGCACTTTGAATGTGCTGTACATACACTTAACCCTTTGCCTCCTCTCTGTTCAACACCCACACTGGAAGAACCCAACAAAGCTCCTGTTCTTTTCCTCTAAAAATCAATTGGGCGGATAGGGGATGAAATAAAGGAACCAGTTGCTGAGATTCTCAGCGTCGGGCTGGAAAGGGGAGAGGTGGCTGGGGACCAACAAAAAAGCCAACACCACTGTTCCGTGACACTTAACAGGTAGGTAGGCCAGGCAAGGGCTGTGTAAGTGTTTAATCCTTGCTAGAACCCCCACCAAGCAGGTGAGGTTTATACAGCCTTGGTTTAGAGAGGGGAAAGTGAGAGCCAGGGAGGGGTCTGTGCCTCTCCCAAGGCCGTGGGGTAGGATCTGAATGAGCAGCAATAAAGCTGGAAGCCTCGGGCCTGATAAAGATGCAGGCTCCTAATGAGGGACAAGCCAGGTGACCTGCAGTCAAGGCAAAGGAATGCGATTCAGCTCCTCCAAGGAGAAGCGATAACAGCGGGTACAGTGGGGGCAGGAGCCAGAATTCAGCATGGGCTAGTGCCTGCAAAGCAAGTGGGAATGAAGGGACCTGAGAGAGGGAGGCCGAACTTTTGCTGTTCCATGCCATGGGGCAAGAGCTCTTCAGGGCAGGGACTGTCTTCTCCTTTTCGGTAAGGACTGTGCACATTTCTTGCCATCTGCGCACCATTCATACATTGCAAGAAATGGGGAGAGACTGAATCCAGAGGGATCGGAGTGGTAGGAAGGGGTAAATGACTCCTGCCCTCAAATATAGAACAAAGTGAAGTGCTGTAATGAGGACTGGGTTTATAAATAGAAAAAGGGGATTATGTCTTCAATGGGAATGCTCACAGGCCCCCGTTAGGCGAAGAATGCGGGTGAGTAAAAACAAAACCGCTAGCAGAATAGAGCAGCCGGAGCAGGGGCTTTTCTCAGTCCAGGAGCAGCCCCAAGGCTGCAGATCAGGACATGGGGGCCGATCACATGACACCTATTGAGAATTGGGGGCTGATAAGATGACAGCTGAGGAGGTGCAGTGTGTGCAATTCCAGACTGAGGCTGCAACTGAGGCTGGGGGGCAGCGCTGGGGAATGCTGCCTTGTTTTGCAGCCAGAGGCTGATAAGAACCTCGGGGCTACTAAGCAAAATGGGGCTTTGCCATTCATTAGAAGAGAGCTGCTTACAGGAGACAAGCAGAGCTGGAGATGTGGCGAGGGGAAAGGGGGGAGCGTGTTTGCTCTGAGAGCAGCGGGTAGGGAATGGGCTCAGAAAGGGCCGGGCCCTGAGGGACTCAGGAGAAATGACTTTAGGCCCAGCCCAATGACCAGGAGTAGGGTGACCAGATGTCCCAATTTTTTAGGGACAGTCCTGATATTTGGGACTTTTTCTCATATAGATGCCTATTACCCCCCCAACCCCCGTCCCGATTTTTTTTTACCCTAACCAGGAGCAACAGCTATCAAAGGCAGCCTTCGACATGGCCTTGGGGCCTAGAGGAGCTGGGGGAGAGCAATTGTTGAGGAAGATAGCCAGGCAGTTCTCAGTGATCTACCATCCTGCTCCCCTTGGAGCCTGTCTTCACAGTGGCAGGGACCCCCTGATCTCATCTCCTCTCCCCGCCCAGCTTGATTTCACTCCCAGGCTTGCACTTTAATGACTGGCCACTTTCTCGCCCTGCTTTGAATGTAGGATAAAGCACAAATTCTGTCGCACCCCCTGCTCTGTGGTTCTGAGGCTTCTCCCAGGCTAGGGAGTTATTTGCTGTACTAAGATGTCAAATAGAAGCTGGATATTTCCCCCCCCACCTTTCCTTCTTAGAAACCCCCCACCCAGTTTCCTTACAGGCAGTCTCCCAGCACCTGCCAGCCAGGCCATGGGCTGTTGGTTCCCAGTGGCTCCCAAGGAAAAAGAACAAGCATTTAATGATGTCTGAGTTTACACCCAACTTACTGTTGAGAAAAAGCTTAGCAGTGCCCCATCTGCTTAGCCCCCGGAGCACCACATCTGGGGCCCCATATGGCACATAACAGAAGTCATGGCTCAATCACCCATGGGGCACCTCGTTATCCCTAGCCTGAGTCTTGCTTGCATATTTATACCTGCCTCTGGAAATTTCTACTACATGCATCCGACGAAGTGGGTATTCACCCACGAAAGCTTATGCTCCAATATGTCTGTTTAGTCTATAAGGTGCCACAGGACTCTTTGCCCCTAGTCTGAAGGGGTTCATAGTAACAGGCAGTTCCCTGCCCAAGCCCATATGGCTCCCCCACACACCCTAGAAAGGATGGGCAGGGCAGAGAAAGAGAACAGGGTGTTTGGGACTGACCCTACAGAGCCCCTTTCTTTGTCTCGAGTCCGAAGCCTGGCAAGATGCTCGTTATCTATAGTAATACGCAACGTGCTAATGGGGAAATCCAAAGCAACACTGATAGGCTTGATAGGTTATCTCTCAGCAGAAGGTCAGTGGCCGCTCAAGAACTTTTCAAACAATCGTCAAGCCCCACAGCACCCCTTCGCGCTAGGTTAATTAGGGATTACTTCACCCAGCACCAAAGTGCGACCATATCTGGGGTGGAACACTTTAACAGCATTGCCAACCCCAAGCATTCAAAAATCACAAGACTGGCTCAAAAAGCATGATATTTTTTTTAAGAATCTCCTCAGATGGTGGTGGTGGTTGTTTTTTTTAAATCGTAGTTTGGGAGCCTTTTTCTTTGTTTTCTGGTTTCTGAGCCATTAGGGTCATACTCAAGCCATGTTTTCAAGCTGTTATCTGCAACCAAGAGGGACAGAAATCTTTTTATTTTTTTTAAATGAAAGCTGAGATTCTTGCATGCCTCCAGGAGCTGGGGCTTTAAGAAAAGCACCAAATATCAATTTAAGACTTTAAGATTGGAGGTGAAGACTGTTCTATCTTGTTAAAAGGGCAAGGGGGAATAACTCATCCCAAAAGTGGGGACTGAGACAGAAACAAGTTGAAGCTTAAATGAAGGCTTGCCTACTTGGGGAAAGGAACCAGAATAGTTCCCCCTGTGGACACATGTTCTGGAATAAGCATGCCTTTTTCTGATTGATGGTAATTGGTGTTTTTTCTCAGCAGAAGAGTGAGTTCTGACAGCGATCTGGAGGTGGTGACAAGCAGATCTCAGACTGCGTCAGTGCTAGCTTAGTCCATTGCTGTAGCTCATCACTAGTGTCACGCCATCATCAGTCGCAAGGGTGGGGGGAAGTTTAGTGTAGCCAGGCTGTTTGTGTTTAACCACTGTGTTGTCTAACCCCACCGCAACGAACGGCAGCTGCGGAGTCTGCTAGCGTACGGAAAGCCACAGAAAGAGGAGAAAGAAGATGAAAGTGCCATGGTGTCCCTAAGATTTGCAAGGTGCCTTAATATGAATGGTAGCCAAGCTCCTACAAGGGCTGGTTAGAAGCCAGATGATTTAAACTAGGTGAGAAAAGCCCACAATGCACAACCCATCACCATGATCAGCACCTACCTAGCCCACTTGTCGGCTCAGCAGCGGCCCAGAACCGTACAGACCTTGGAGACTGAACTAACCTCCCCTCACCCTAGATCAGAGCCGAGACTCATTGACAAGGCGCTGTGGGGAAGCCTGCCCTTCTGCTGCCTTTACTGTACCTGTCCTACAGGGCTTTTCACTGCCCAATCTGCAGCCTTTTATTTTTTTAAAGCAAGAGACATGCTGATGCTATTTATCACCGAATAATACAAATGGCCTATTAACATGATCACAAGGTGCAGTATGTTCAGGACCAAATTGCTGCAGGGTTGGGCACGATTCTTCTGTCTTCTAGCAAGGCTGACCATAGGGAAGGCTACCGAGAATTAAAATGCTCGACACTCCTTTGACTGCTCTGTGCAATTGTCCGTCTCAGCCACGCTCGCAATGATCTCCCGGTTGCCAGGGCTCGCCTGGTTTTGGATGAGTCTAAACAGATACCAAAACTTCCAACAGCATCTCGCAGGTGGAGAAACAATTCAATTAACGGTGAGTTTAAAAAAATCCAAAACAAACCCAAACAAGCCCCAGAGAGCAAAAGCCTCTTATTCAATTAAAAAACGACAAGTTCATCTATTAAAGAAATTGTACCACCTGCTGGAGCGACGGGAAATGGCATCTATAACGGCAGCGGTGAGTGTATGTGTGTTGCAAAGCCCCATGTAAAATTAACTAGAACATGGGCTTGAGCTGTCTACCGTCCCGGGCTCTCTGTCCGAGCTGCCCGTGGAACATCACGGTATGAGTGGCTTGCTGTGGTGTTGTAGCCACGTTGGTCCCAGGATATTCGAGAGGCAAGGTGGGGGCGGTAATAGCTTTTACTGGATCAACTTCCTTTGGTGAGAGGAACAAGCTTTCGAGCTCTTCTTTGGGCCTCCATGTAGCACGAAAGCCTGTCTCTTTCACCAACAGAAAGTGATCCAGTGACAGCTATTACCTCCCCCACCTTGCCAGCCTGACAAGGCCATTTCAGAGACACTTCCTGCTTGCGCGCTTTTCTTACCTTACTGATAGTGACGTAGTAAATGGGGAGAAAGCCTCATCGGGCGGGCGATCTGCAGTGAAACCCGAAGGTGCCCTCCGGAACGCCAGTGGAGAGTAGCTTAGGAGGCCTTGGAGAGGAGCACAAGCCATTCACTTATAGGCTGCCGGGCGGTTGAGTCTAGTCTAGCTCAATGGTGACCCTGGGGAGAGGATAAGAGAGAACCAACTTCACATGACACGTCAGCCATGTTGCTTAATCCACTATTAGGCTTAGGCCCATTTCCTCAACGGTATTTAGGTGCCTAATGCCCATCAATGGGAGTCAGAGGATGTGAGCCTCAGATACTAGTGATGAGGGCAGTATAAGGACCAGTACGGAAGAGAAGTTACTGCCTAGTGGGTGACCAGTGGCTGTAGTGACAGGAGTCAATGGCAAGGGCTTAGTCCAGTTAGAAGTCAAGGGTTGATGTCACAGACACTGCCATCCCAACTGGCACTAATTAACACTCTCGCTGGCAGTCTCAGTAAAGAGATTGTGCTCTCCCTTCACCTCCAGGAGCCGTCCCTGATGGCTGAGGCACACATTGGCAAGGCAAGGAAACCGGCACCGGCACCGCCCATGTGCCGTACAGCCCGTAGGTTTAGCTGTAGACTCCAGGACTGTCCATCTGGAACCATTAAAGTGGTTACAAATCTCAAAGCAAAAATCCATCTGGGGAAGGTTTCCATCCCCCCACCCCCCGAAATCCTAAAATGATGTTGAAATCAAGAGTGGTCATGATGTTAGCTGTAGCCACATGCCACGGCTTGGCAGTCTCCAGTCATTGCTAACGAAAAAGAAGCACTGGGATGTAAATGGAGGTGCCTCTGAGATGACAGTCTGGGGTGGTGCCTGGAGGTAGAAGACAATCTGTTTTGGATGCAGCTCAGGAAAAATCCTTATTAACCTTTGGCTGGTTGGAGTGAGAGTCAGGCCTGTTAGCACATCAGACCATGTCAATCAGGGTATGGCTACACTGCAGCTGGGAGCGCACCTCCCAGCGTGGGACCTGGGTAGGCAGACACGTGCTTGGGCCATTTGACCACGATTTGGTCATACATATGTTTGAAAAGATTTCTTAGAGTAGATCTACAATGCAGCATGCCTCCCAGCCTGCATCCAGACAGCTATTTTTAGTGTATTAGGTGGAGCAGAGCTACCACCTTCTCTCTACCTGGGCTGGGAGGCCCCTATGAGCAAACCATGGTCAAATGACCTTGGCAGGTGACTTGGAGTAATGCATTTCCGAGTTCTAGGTCCAGCTCTTACGCAGTGGGGCACTTTGGGTAAGTCAATCACCCTGGGGCATTTTCCCTATCTGCATATGTGCGGCCTACTTCAGTGCCTGTTGAGAGGATTAGCTCCTGTTTGTGAAGTGCTCTGAGGATGAAGATGTAATGAAATACTGCACTTAATACAAGACAATAAAGTGCTTTGAAGGTGTGATAAGGGCTATTGCTTTAGCAAGGCCCTATCCACAATGAACTCAAGCTAGTTACAATTATATTGGGAAATGATCTGTCAGGCCCAGTTCTGCCCCCAGTATGAGCAGAGCTTTAGACTTGGCGTCACCTAACAACTAGGTTTTTCCAAGACAAAGGAGCAACGGATAGTTAGCCAAGATACTAGTCAAGGCAGCAAGGACAGAGCAGAAATAGAAGAGGTGCGGAGAAGAGCAATTACAATGATTAGAGGCATGGGGGAGGGGCTGCCAGACGAGAGAGGCTTTGAATCTTGCTCTGCAGGACATTATTGATTTTAGGCGGACTTAGAAAAGGGTACGGATAAGAGCAATAGCTACAAGCACGATGGCTAGGATAGCAATGAGCATCTACCCTGATGCTTCAGGACATGTGATGATAACCAGCTACGGTCAGGAAGAAATCTCCTCATCCCCAAAATGGGATAGAATAGGGATAATGCAACAACTAGCCAGCTGCATTACGGGGGAGGGGATTCACTGTCTCCAAAACTTTGGGCATTAGCCAGTGCTGGAGATAGGATATTGTACTACATGAACTATTGGTCTGGTCTGTTGGCACTGAGATACTCTGGTGAGGGATGAATGGGTTTAGATCCAACCAGTTAGACAGACAGACAAATATGGGTGGTGAATAGGTGGCAACTCCTGCTTTTAGGGAACAGCCAGGGAGCTATTAAAAGGCTAAGATTTACCAGGTAGAAACTAGCCTTTGTTCCACCCTTATTGTTCAATGGTGGTAGCAATTCTTGGGTGGCCGCACCAAGTGAACCGGCATCACCGGACCACCAGTCACAAGCAAAAGTTACTGCAAGACATTAACACCAATCTGCAGCAATCATCCAGTGTCCATTCACTCCAAAGTACCTGAAAGCCAGCTCCCCATTTCTCCCATACCCTCTCGCCTTGCTCTACATGCCTTACCTGGCTCCTCTTTTCCAGTTCCTTTCTTTCCCATCCCCAGTGCTTCTCCTACAAGAGCAGCTTTCTTGGATGGTAGGGGATCTGTGCTGTCAGGCCAATTTCCTCTGTCTTCACATCAGAAGCATGGCTGCCCCTTAGCTAAAATTTTCTTCTATCCTTTGCTGCTGTGACTAATCACCCTGCTCAACTCTAGAAGTGACAGCACATCAGTGCTAGGAGGGAAGGATTCCTAGCTGTATAATTTGTAAAATGCTTTGAAAAGAGAAGCCATACGGAAATGTAAGTTATTATTAATTATTATTATTGGAAGCTCAGCTTCCAATTCCTATTTGTGTCAGGCTAATTGGTCCCCTATGGAAATGCCTTACCACTCGGCAGACAGAGGAGTGACAAGCAGCAAGGAGCAGATAAACAAAGATAAGGTTTTAGTGCAAACATCTTCAGTCGGTAAAGGTGGGGAAAGAGAAGTAGAGAAAATGCATCAGACAGCAGCAGGGTCATCCCCATGTAGAAGGCTTTTTTAAACATAGTGTGTGAAGTAAGCGGTGCAAGGTGGCTCGTGTGACAGCTCTGGAGAATGAACACCTCCCTTTATTCATCAGACAGGTACAGCGTGGGCAGCTGCACTGAAAACTTCCCCACGGACCTCAACTCTGACTGCAAAGAAAGACCTCTAGGGATGAGAGGGGAGTTCAAATTCCATGTCCTGATCAGTCTTCAAACTTTCTGCTGAGACTACCAACAAGGGACCCCAGACGTGCCAGATGTGATGGGGCCAAGTGGAATATGAACCGCTGTCCCACTAGGATCTGGACTGAGTCCCTCCCCCAACTCATTTCACATAGCTGCCAAACAGAAACAGGTTTTGGTCTCTACTGAGCTGGGCTGGATGTAAACTGGCAACCTAGAGAAAGGCTCTGATCCTCATTATCACTCCCCAGGGTTGTCAGTTCAGGAAGTCAGGTCTGAAATACATCACTAGATGTCAGTATAATCACATTGACAGGACACACATACTGTCAATCCCTTCATTCCTAGGAATAAAACAAATCTAACCCCCTTGCTTCCCCCACCACCACTCAAGCATCCTGGAGGCCGAGCACTGATGTCCAGTCCAATTTAGGAGCTCTGAGCGAGCAATACAGTGGCTCCTTTACAGTTTCCACTCTGCTGGGAGGCTACTACACCAGACATTACCATCTATGGTAACAAAGAGCAGAGGACAGGAAGCTGTGGTAAAGTCAGCAGATCTCACTGGTTTTTCTCCTCCTTCCCCTCCCTTCCACCAATGTGTCCCAGTGGTGTTGTAGATGCTGGATATTTTTCCCCTCGTGCACAAGAATGAGGCTTAAAAAACAGTGCCATCTCCTCCTCTAAAGCCTTGACTTGAAGAAGCAGCTGGGAATGTATCACAGAAGGGCAATGCTCAGACAGAGCAATTTGCAGGGTATGAACAGGGTAAACTCCCCTGTTCTATTCCTGACTCACTATGTGATTTCACTTGACCTCTCTGACTCAGTTTCCCCATCTATAAAGCAGGGATAACTATTTATCCTCCCTTGGAGATCCTCAGCTGAAAGGTGTTCTGTAAGTTCCATGTGCGATGAGTTACAATTGTGCCACAAGCATGCATAGCACTTTACAGCTACAAGAATAAAGGAGACTTGTCGGGAGCACAGGGGCTGCCTCCCTCTGGAAAATATTTCACAGTTATCAGACATTTGGTGTAATGCAGTGCATTCCAAAGGCCAAAAGTATTTGCTCATCAGAAGTATAATTATGAGCAAGCAATAAAAGGGAAGATTTAGCTGCACCAAGAGAAGGGGAATGAACCCCAGCGGCAAGCAAACCCCCACGCTCTCCCTGCACCATCAATATGGGGGAGCAGAGGATCGTTAAGGTAACACATATGGTAATAATAAAGAGCTCCTCTGGGTTTCCTACCACTGTCCCTGAATTTGCTTCAGACTAAGCCCAGCTCACCGGGTGACGTTTTACTTGCCTAGGTCCCTGAGTTCCATCTGTAATATGACTTGCTGCTTTTGGCCTGAGATGGGTTAGGAAATGATTTCCTTCCCCAGGCACAGGTGGTTAGGAGAACATCTTTTGTCATTATCATCAAGAGTCTTTCTAGGCATTTCCCTGTAGATCACAGCTCAGACCCCACCCCCTGGAAGGTCCCATGCTATAGCCCCCCCAGCTCAGACCCCACCCACTGGGGGGGCCCAGCCTGTAGCCCCCACCCACCTCAGATCCCATCCCGGGGGGGGGGGCAGCCTGTAGCTCCCACCCACCTCAGATCCCACCCCCGGGGGGTTCCCATGCTATAGCCCCCCCCAGCTCAGACCCCACCCCCTGGGGGGGCCCAGCCTGTAGCCCCCACCCACCTCAGATCCCACCCCGGAGGGGGCAGCCTGTAGCTCCCACCCACCTCAGATCCCACCCCCGGGGGGGTCCCATGCTATAGCCCCCCCAGCTCAGACCCCACCCCCTGGGGGGGCCCAGCCTGTAGCCCCCACCCACCTCAGATCCCATCCCGGGGGGGGGGGGCAGCCTGTAGCCCCCACCCACCTCAGACCCCACCCCCGGGGGGCTTAGTCTATAAACGCCACCCCCTCCTCCTGGAACGGGAGCGGTAACCCCCCCACCGACCACGCCCCATCTCATTGGCCAATCCCGAGCCGCCTTCCCGGAGAGGGGCGTGGTCCTCCTCCGGCCCGCCCCCGGTGCGTAGTTCCGGGGAAGCCGGAGGCCGGAAGTGGCGGGCGGCGCGGGGGCTGCTGGGCGGGGTCTGCAGGCGGAAGCGGAGGGAGCAGCGAGCGGAGCAGAGGTGAGTGAGGGAGCGGCAGGGCTGGGGGGCCCCGCCCGGGCAGGGTGCGCGGGCCGCGGGTCAGAGCCCCTCCTCCCCTCCCCCCCAGCCTGGGGCACTCGGCTGCCCTGGCTCAGGCAGGGGCCGGCCTCGGGTCTCCTGGAGCTGGGGCAGCGTGAGCAGCCGGGCTGCGGGGGGCAGGGGTGCGCCGGGGTGCCTGAGTGTGGGTGTGGGAGCAGGGCCCGCCCCCAGGTCCATGGGGGCGGGGGGGGAAGGTGCCTGAGGGGGTGGGGGAGCAGGGCCCGCCCCCAGGTCCATGGAGGCGGGGGGGGAAGGTGCCTGAGGGGGTGGGGGAGTAGGGCCCGCCCCCAGGTCCATAGAGGCGGGGGGGGAAGGTGCCTGAGGGGGTGGGGGAGCAGGGCCCGCCCCCAGGTCCATGGGGGCTGGGGGGAGACAAGGAGATCAGGACTTTCTGTCCCAAACCAAATAACTATCGCTAAGGTGCTTCTCTGAGCAGATTTCTCTAGCCACACATTAAGAATTGATGAAGCTTCATTGGGAATATCACTTTAGGGGAAATACTTCTGTTTAATCGTCATATGAGCTGCTTTCTCTGACTAAAGGGGCTTGCATGGAAGTAGGAGGGTGCTTGTGTGTGTGAAATCTGCTACTCTGGAAACAAAACAAAGTTAAACCGGGTCACTTAACTATTCAGTAAGTAACAAATATTCATAAGTGTGCTTCTCTTGCTATGGTCAGTTTAATAAAGACTCTTACTTACAGATGTCATCCCTTAAGTCAGGAAAAGAGGTTTGGGCTTCTCTGACAACTTCCTGGCCTTACGGTTGGCAGTAAGCAACACTTCTGTTGTCAATCTGAGCTTAACAGGAAGAGTGCATCCTTTTGACTGTTACTGAAATAAGTAGATCCAAGTACTTTGCAGGGGAGTTGCTAAATTTGTGTGTATTCATAAAGCATTTTTCAGTCCTCAGATGGAAGGCTTACTATACCAGTGTAAAGTGCTGTAGAGCTCTAACAGTGTAGGTCTGATTTCCTCCATTTAGCACTGTTCTGTGAATTGAAGTAGGAGTAAATATAAATAATGGTGAAAAAATCCTCTAGTGAAAACCTTCTGTGAAATCTGGCTCAAAATCTAGAAAGTGGTGATCCCATTCTGCCCTGCTCGATTTCACTTTAGTTCTTTTCATGTTCTCTATGTATATAAATCTCCCCACTGTATTTTCCACTGAATGCATCCGATGAAGTGAGCTGTAGCTCACGAAAGCTTATGCTCAAATAAATTTGTTAGTCTCTAAGGTGCCACAAGTACTCCTTTTCTTTTTGCGAATACAGACTAACACAGCTGCTACTCTGAAACCTGTCTTTAGTTCTTCTGAATGCCAGTTCTTCACTGTTGACCTATAGTCATTAAACTGAAAGCTGGGCATTTCACATGCCTATTCATCTTTCTGCAGATGTGTAGTGTGATAGATTGACATATTAGAAAGCAAACCAGAGGTGTAGACTAAAGAGATTGGTGTCTCCTCAATGACTCATTCAGACATGAGAGGTGAACTTGGGCACTGTGTCCAAATTCAAACTACAGTACTGCATATATCTTAGTACTGCAGTGCCGGAAGAATTTTCCTTTAATAAGGACAGGCCAGCTACATCAAACCACTGGTGCCTCTCTACATGTCACTCTGATGTTCCCTTTCTCTTGTTCTCTGTACTGCTGTTTTTTCCTCTCACCCTTCCATTTCACAGTGAAATTGATATGTCAGTTTTAACTTTCATGATCAAAATGCAACTGATCATCATGTCTTCACTATGCTGCTCCACTGTCACATAAAATTGGAGCAGTGGCTCTTCTGTGCTAAAACACAGGATTTGTCGTGCCAGCTTCTGGTACCATGCTAGAAGTTGCCAACATCTGGATTAGATACACATGGGAGTGAAGGATTGGATTGTAGGAAATTAACCTGGGAAAAGCACTCTGTCCTGTTGTAACAAAAGTTAACATTCTTCTCTCAGAAAATCAAATGGGAGAAAAGTTAAAATGGATTTTTGTGTGATCTTGAGGACTCTAGAATACTTCTCAACTTCTAAGGAGCCTTTTGTGTCCATGGTTTATCAGCTTTAAACAAAGCAATCTCTACCCAAGGAAGCATATTCAGAACTCCTTCAGTCCTGGATCCATGATGCAAAATTTAGTACAGTGTCAAACTAGCTTAAATGTTGAGGTTCCAAATTATTTGTAAGATTAGGTGTAGGTTACATACTCCAATTTTAAAAAGAGGGAATCTGTGCTAGACTATTCACCCTGACAGGAAACGTAGCAAGATACTCGACAAGTGCAAATCTTGTATTCCAGGTAATTCTAGTGAACAAAGATTCCTTCAGAGTCACTTCACTCTATTAACACAATTTCTTTCTAAGAAGTTTGTTTGGCACTTTTTATTCAGGTAAAACTTCGTGACTTCAGTGGAAGTTGTTACTCAGGAGTGCTGAATAGGATCCAAATAGATGGTTGACTTTATCTCTTTTATCTAACAGAATGTCAGTATGGGATAACTTTCTAAATCAGAAAAAAAAAGTTGTAATTCTGAGATATTGGCCCCAAATATCTTAATTTCAGGACCAATGTCAAAAAGTATTAAACTAGAGAACGTTGTGTCTTGGCAGCCATCAGGGACTAGCAGTAGCAGTGTATTCACTGCTAGGCTTGGCAACTCCCAAGATGCATCAGACCCTAAATCAGTCACTCTGATTACTGTCTTGCTCTCCTTCAAGTAAAGCCTGACTCAAATGGTGTACTGAACAGCTAGTTAGAAACAGATTCTTAAGCTTTTAGAAGATACAAATCTCGGAAGTAGTATGAAACCTCCCAGGAGGTCAGCTGAGAGTGTCAACGTAGTCTTTTATTTTCTCAACTTAATTGTCCCATCTTAGCTCCTCAGGACTGTGGAAACAGGAAGAACTCTTAATGCTGTTGGCAACATGAGGCTCACTGCTGCTCATGCTTTGCAAAAAGTGAATCTGAGCAGAGGTGCACATCTAACTCTAAGATGTGGGGAACTATTGAGAGGTTATAAAACTAACATTCAGTTATACTGAAAAATGATTAAACCAGATGACAACAACATTAAAATCTCATATCTTGATCTGCCAAGCTAGAAGTACTTCCCCAAAGCAATACAGATTATATCCGGACCTGTTCATTTTACTAAGCACTGGACTTGGTCTGGTTATCGGAAAGACTGTCAATCCCTGACTGACACTCCCCAAAATAGAAAACTCCCTCCAGTGCAGTATTGTTTTCCTTGGATTAATTAGCGGTTATACCTCTTATTGTTTTGAGTCCTGTACAAGGCAGATTGCTAGGTATAGTTGGAAGGCCTATGTCTGTGCCAGGGTGTGTTTACCTTCAGGCCCTGAGAAAATTATCTTAATTAATGTTGGCAAGTAGCTTAAAACCAAAAATATTTTCAGATACTCTGGAGGTGGATTGATCTCTCAGCCAGAATGAAATGTGTGCAGGTTCAACATGAGTTCTTAATTGGCCTGCTAACAGAGCTGAAACTAGTTATAATTGGTTCTTGAAGACTTGCCTTGTAACTATTAACAGAACAACAACATCTGAAAAACCTCCCATATAAACAAGACCTAAACCTAAATTCTGGAATATAACTCCAATGTTGGAGTCTCCTCTGAACCTCAAACTCTTGGTTATCCGAAGGGCTAGCCCTGATGTGTGATTTAAGATTTCAGTTCAGGAAGACTTTGAAGTTATCCAGGACACACAGATTGCAGTGGACAAAAATTATCTCTGTCTCAGTGTATCACCCCCCATTACAGAAAGTGGAATCTCAGTTTTGTTTGTATCTCATTGCAGTAAAGAACTTCAGAGAACCAAATTAATCTATAAATCGTGGATTCTATAATTTTATTACATTTTGTTTCGGCATTTCACGTTATATTAGATGACTGCTCAACCAGTGCAGTAGTACGATCTTTTTTCCTCACGAAGTTCTAGTTTCTGGTTTGCAGATTCTTATCAACATCAGTATGATTCTTGTCTGTATAATGAGATGTCTCTTTATTTAAATAGCACCCTTGATGCTATTTACATCTGGAGGGTAGAAGAGAGAGTGCAGCAAGTAGTGTGAGCTATGCTATGTAGTTCTGGTGAAGGCTGGCTGAAGTGTGGCAGACTCCTTCCAGAGTTCACATCACCAGCAATTGTCACTTGGTGCAGTGGCAGCAGAATCAAAGTGATTACTTTATAAGCTGCGTCCTAACACAGAGGGTGTCTGTCTCAACTAAACAGATGGTGAATTAATTTCATCTTCATGTGGTGCTAGGTTCACAGAAGTGACCTCAAATGCCATGGATGTAGGATTTTCCTGGCACAGGCTACAAGCTGCCCAAGAAGATTCTGACAGATCAGTGGTGGGAATGAGGGAGTCCATCTGAAGTTCTGTGGGAACTTTAGTAACATTGCTCTGGTTTCAGCAGCTCGCCTGGGAGGGGTGTTGTGCATTCCGCTGTGTACAGGCCTGCAACATTTTGAATTCCTCTGGGCTGGAAACTGCCCTCCATCTGGGTTCTTTCATGTTATTCATAATCCCTATCTGAAATGCAGACAGACATTCAGGGTAACATGATCTGATCAGATTAGAGCCCCATATGGACTGGAGTAGGGATCAGTGGTGCAGAATGGCAGCTTTGTCTGCTCGCTGTTCTGTAAACCTGAGATCCTTTTGGAAACATGCTTCATTAAAACATGTATGGAACTCGCTTCCCTGAGTTTCTGGAGTGCAGCATCTACAACTGATGGCAGGTTTGGGGTTTGTTTGTTTTTTTTTTTTTGGTTCCTTCTGGAATACAGGGTGGGACGGGAGGAGTCAAGAGCTACGTCGTCGTCTTTGTTGTACAGAGTGGGATTCATGTGTACCTGGGGTCTCCTGCTGAGGTAGAGCACTGAGATCCTGTGCTTGGTATCCTGCACCCTAGGAAATAGACGAGAGTTGATCATGTTGCCTACATTAGTGATTAACATCACACACGCACCTCAAACTTCTCTAAACTCTTTCTTGCTGTAACTTGTCTAGTAGCTGATGATCACCTTTCTATAGTGAACTAGAGGAGAGGCTGTTCCAAGGAGGAAATTGCTCTCTTCCTCTCTGAAGTTGAGTAAATATGCTGGGGTAGGACATTGCATCAGATCACCCTCCCCCTATTCCACCCCCATCCTATCCTCCTTTCTTCCGTGTTTCAGTGGCTCTTTTGCTGGTTCTTCATATGAAGAGAGTGATGAAAGTGACCTTGTTTTTCCTAGTGACATCAGTGTTCCTTGTGACTAATGCTGAATCCTCCATGGGACAGGGGAAAATAAACATTTTTATAGCACGATTTGGGAGGCTTGCAAACAAAAAGCAAAACTAGTTAAAATCCAAGTTTGATTTACAAGGCAGATCTATTCTCAGCTTTTTAAATAGAGCCAAACAAATCTAATTTCCTTTTTGAGTATGTTAGAGCCAGTGACTGAAGATGAAATTCTTCCTGTTAAGGTTCTGAGCTCTGGAGGCCGTCTGCAATAAAAGGAAGTTGTGTGTTCAGGCTGCAATCGTGATTCATGCTTCAAAATGTCTTAATGTCTGGTGATAAGATGGAAGCGTGTGGCTGGCTGCTTGCTGACCCCTCCCTGCATTCCCTTTGGGTTAGTGTTCAGAGGGTGAACTCTGAAGCTCTCTGGTGCTGAGCAGGGCAGGAGCTAATAGAAAGTTTTATTTTACTTCTCCAAATGAGAAGCTTAAATGACTAATGTGCCTAAATCACCCTGGTCCATCGCTGGGAGACTAGTTCCCCCAGGATAGATAGAAAGTATTAACAGGGGACGCATTGTTTCAGAAGCAGCTTCGCATTCTGCTCCTGTGCAGCTGCTTGTCTTGGCTTGTGCCAGAAATGTCTTGGTTTAGCATGCTAATTCTGTGGGTTGAGACATTGCTGGAGTCTTGGAATTCAGGGGTGGGTGTGGCCACCTCAACTGTATTTGCAGAATCAAAACCACCGAATCTTATCTGCAATTAACTCTTTTAGCGAAGCCGTTACACGTGTAGAAAAAGAACCAACCCTTTGATAGCAATCATGCTACAAGTCAGTTATGGTCATAATCAGAGCTGTGGTCCGTTTTCCTGTATTCTGTATGCAGAGTCTTATACCTCACCTACCGCCATGGTATCTGAGCACTTACAACAAAATATTTGGACGTTCTCCTTGTCAGTCTAACGTGGATATGCTATGAATTACCATGCAGTAGACACTATTTGGTCATTATGGATTGGCCAGTGGAGCCCTCTGATGGGTTCTGGCAGCTGGGCTATCAAAAGAGTTATCTGAACAATGGGTAAGCGTGCTATATAGTCTAAAATGCCTAAACTGGGTGTTGTGAGGCTAGAATAAGATTCCCCCTCTGACTGGGGAATGACTAACTTTCAGAATGCTAAGTAAGCCCATCAGAATATTGAGCATTCTGATGATGTGCGTGAGGAGCTAATTGTGAGTAGTCTGTCTCTGCAGGTAGTGAGCAATGACAGATATGCAAAGCCTGGTTGAGCGGTTGGAGAAGGCTGTGGGTCGCTTGGAAGCTGTGTCCCAAAGCCCTGGCATGTATGGAGATGACTCTTCCAAAGGTAGGGACCCTCTGCTGCAAATCCCTGTATCAATACTGAACACATTGTACGGTTGATGTTGATTGTACTATACACTGACAGTACCAATTCTGGAAGATGCTCTGCAGAGCATGCAAGCTGACGTTGGGTAAGCCTGAATAGCTGTACCAGGAGGGGAAGTGAGTTTCACACAGATAACATGCCGCCATACACTCAAATGCAGGGGGGCCTGTGGTTACTGTACTGTTAAAACAAGAACTTCCTGTGAGCGCAGTACTTCCCTTGTCTCCTTACAGCCAAGCTGCTTCTTTCTTAAGCAAAAGTACATTTAGACCAGCATCCGTCTGCATGCTTGAGGATTAGCAGCAGTGCCACATATACAGTAACTCCTCGCTTAACGCTGTAGTTATGTTCCTGAAAAATGCTACTTTAAGTGAAACCATGTTAAGCTAATCCAATTTCCCCATAAGAATTAATGTAAATGGGGGGTAGGTTCCAGGGAAATTTTTTCGCTAGACAAAAGACATACACACACAGTATAAGTTTTAAATAATTTAATACTGTACACAGCAATGATGGTTGTGAAGCTTGGTTGAGGTGGTGAAGTCAGAGTGTGGAAGAGGGTGGGATATTTCCCAGGGAATGCCTTGCTGCTAAATGACGAACTAGCACTCCCATTGTTGTTAATGTATCTTCACACTCTACAAGGCAGCACGAATGGAGGGAGGGGAGACAGGATGGCAGAGAGAGACAGAGACACACCCTTGTGTGTGAGATGCGCATTGCCCCTTTAAGTACGCTGACCCTACTCTTAAGTACACTGCCTTTTTAAGTAGATCAGCAAGTTGAGACAGCAGCTGCTGCCAGCAAGTTCCCTCCGTCCTGAGCCCTGTCCTGTCCCATATCCTCCGCGCTGTGGAGATAGGGGTACAGGAGCGGAGGGGGACACCCTGACATTAGCACTCCTCTTCTCCCCTCCGCCTGCCCAGCAAGAGCAGCTCCAAGGCAGAGGGCAGGAGCAGCACATGGCAGTGGGGGGAGGCACAGCTGAACTGCCTGGCAATTGATAGCCCTAGGGCGGCTGCTGCATAGGGAATTTAGAGGAGCAGGGGGCTGATGGGGGTGCAAGGGGGTGGGGGGGGCTGCTGACCCTCCCTGATTCCCCACCAGCTAGCTCCAACGGGCTGCTCTTTCTGCAAGCAGTGGACAAAGCAGGCGACTGCCAAACAACATTATAAAGGAGCATTGCGCAACTTTAAACGAGCAAGTTCTCTAATTGATCAGCAACGTAACAACGTTAACCGGGAGGATGTTAAGTGAGGGATTCCTGTACACTCTGACTTGCACAATGCTACTCACAAAGTGCTCTGCAAAACTTCAGCATAAGGAGGGTGGCAGCATTTGCTGGAAATACTCCTGGATACTTCCAGTCTGAGTCCATCTGTTGCCCCTTAACACTGCGCACTGTTCTGTTTCCGCAGGAATAGCTGAGTATGTTCAAGCTTTCGACACTCTCCTGGCTGGTCCAGTAGCAGAATATATGAAGATCAGCAAAGACATTGGTGGCGACGTTCAGAAACATGTAAGGATTTAGCTTTCTTTTCCCATGTTATAAATATATGGCTGACCACTGCTCTAGACTTTTAAGGGCTGAGTAAGAGAAGTTGTTGAGCTTTGCCTCCCTTTCCCCATTCCCTAGAGCAAAGTACAAATCTTGGAGGATTCAACACAAGTATAGATCTCTGGATAACCCACGGGAGATCTCCATCTACCTCTCTATTGTGTATCCCTCTAAGTGGGAACAGAACTGCCCAATTTCAGTGTTGGTAAATTTGTCTTGTCTGTCCTGACTCATCAATTTCTATTGAACTTCTCTCCAAGAATAGGGGCTGTTGTATAAATTGGAAACCAGACCAGATGGCCCAGAATCAGCTGTCTTCATGACTAAACCATGCAAGGGAGGCCAAAAAGATGAACTGGTCCCTGTAAATACTCCTGATATCTATGTGTAGTTACATTGTTCTGTCTAGCTATGTTCTATGGCACCCGTTATCATAGTATTTGACCACCTCACAATCTCTTCTATATTTATCTTTGCAATTCCCCATTAGGTAGGGAAACAATATTATCCGCATTTTACAAATAGGGAACTGAAACAGTGAGCGGCCAAGTGACTTGCCCAAGGTCACTCAGAACATCTGTGATGAGCAGGGAATTGAACCCGCATTTCCTGAATCCCAGGCTAGCACACTGACCACTGGAGCATCTTTTTTGTCTGTGTAAACAATATATCACTGATTTTTTTTTTCTTCCCCTTCCTTATAAGGCTGAAATGGTCCATACAGGCCTGATGACTGAGAGGGTTCTCCTGGTGACCTCATCGCAATGTCAGCAGCCATCAGCCGTAAGTCTGGAGAACCCTAACGTAGGTCACTCAGAGCTGCACAGGTCTTGGCTAATCGGGAGGAAAACAGCAAGAGCTGAGGAATCTGGGCCCTTAAAATTGCTCCTAAAGAAATCTAGCCGGAGTGGAATGAGTTAGCACTCTTCTGATCAGAGTAGCGTGCACGGAGTCTAGTTCCAGAAAGGTTTCAGAGTAGCAGCCGTGTTAGTCTGTATTCACAAAAAGAAAAGGAGTACTTGTGGCACCTTAGAGATTAACAAATTCCAGAAACTGACTCAAGACTCACTGAAACTAGTAGAAAATGCTGAGTATTTTATGGATTTGCCATAACTACCTAAGCTTGTACAATGCACAGGTGGCTCCTTCTCATACCTGCCAGCCTGTACTTGGCTCATATTTCACTTGGCATCTATACTAGATGCAGTTCCTATTTGTTAAGCCATGAATTACAGAACCGAACCTGTGAGATGGGAACAGCGCTGGGAATTGAGTCTATGATACTTAGATTATACAGTGTTCTTAAGTCCTCACAGCACTACACCGAAGATTCTTACCTAGGTGGCATAGGTGTCTGGCTCGATGCTGTGATACCCGAATAATGGCTAGAGTTGTAGGGTCAGTTTTCCTTAGTATGCAGATCAACAATGTCCCCCATGCTGCAGCTTCTCTGACTGGGAGGGGAGTCTGATCCTGCATGCATTGGTTTTCTTCTGCTTATACCTTGACGTATCTAGTGATATGTTATGCACCTTAGCCCTTCCTTGCAATGTCCCAGTGGGACGACTATTACCTCTGCTAATGCTACTTCAGGGTGTCAGGATTTCTGTGCTGCTTCCCCTTTCGTTGCAAAGTACAGTAGCACCGTACATCTTCAGGGTTCTGTTCCCCTCTTAAACCAGACTGCCTAGGGGACAGAAGTCTGCATAGAAGGCCTTCAGCGCAGGAACCCATTTACCAGTTCAACAGATCTGAGACAAGGAAGCCTTGTTTAGAGTGGCTTACTCGTAGCCTTTAATTCCTAGATAGCTTTTTGTAAATGACGTCTTGCGGGTCTCTAGTCAATTCTGGAGCAGGCACATCCTTGTTTTGTATGCCAAATACTTGAACTCCCTGAAGCTTGTTTGCTCAAGCATCCCTTCCCCGATCATGGCTCTAGATCAGAGCTTCCCAAACTGTAGCCAGGAGTACTTGCTGGTGGTCCGAGAGAACTAGCTGGCCTCCTTTCCGTCTACACCTGAGCAGATAGGAAAGAACAATGAAATGAAGAGCGCAAACAGACTCTTCTTAAAGACACAACATTCTTTGCACTTAAAGAACTTTTAAAAAAAAAAATCTGCCTGTACTATACTCCATATGTATTGCTGCTGACACAGTGAGATGTATGATCACAACGTATGATGGAAAGGAGGTTGTCCGCACAAACATAAAATCCTACTACTACAAGACCATCTCTGATATGGTTCAAGCTATTAAAGTTTGTCCTGTAGTAGAGCAGACCAACCAAATGACCTGGGAAAGCTGCTTCTGAGCAACTGATTTCCTATGTCCAAATCTCTGAATAGACACCGCCGAGCAAGATGCTTTGTGAATATTTAAGCATAAAAAAAAAAATTAAGGGTCTGAATTGAATTCACAGAAGTAACTTGATTGAAAGTCCAACTCTTTTTCTCTTTAACTTACCCTATCAAGTTTAGATAGTGGAGCAACTTGGGTTGTAATGAACCTGTAACCCAAGACAGCAAAGCAATTTGAAAAGCATCTGAATACTACAGAATCTCTAAAAGGATATTTGTCTTCATTATTGATGAGACTTGTCTCAAAGTGCCTCTTGGCTTCGCATTAGTCACAATTTCCGGCTTACTTCCGTAGCACTAGTCCAACACAAAACTCTGACTTCACTACAGGAGGAGCGTGTGGCGCGGGGGCTGTAACTGGAACACTGGCAGTACAAAGCTTGTACAAGAGCTGTAGCTTAGGCTCGTGCCAATTGGAATCCCTCTAAGAATGGCTGTCTCTGTTTGCCATCCATCCCCTTCTGTGTTGCAGAATAACTTCTCAACGCTACTGAAACCCATTTCAGAGCAAATCCAGGTGGTGCAGAACTTCCGGGAGAAAAATCGTGGCAGCAAACTGTTCAATCACCTATCAGCTGTCAGTGAGAGCATCCCGGCACTGGGTTGGGTGGCTATGGTAAGGACTACAGTGGGTTGTGGGGGGTGGGGGGAGCCCGGGATTGCTGCTGCAACAGCCCCTGGTTCTAATATGTTGTATCTTCTCTAGGCCCCAAAGCCTGGCCCCTATGTGAAGGAAATGACGGATGCGGCCATGTTTTACACCAACCGGGTCCTCAAGGAATACAAAGATGTGTAGGTTCACTCTGCAAAGCGGGAGGGATGCAGACAGCTGAATACTGAAATTTCAGTCCCTTGATCTAACTGTGGAGGTGCATGTGGCCCTCCTAGCATGCAGTCCTGAAGGATTAAGATAATAAAATACCTTGGTTCCAGAGATCAGCATCTGCTGTGCTGGTCTGGTATTGCACCTTACTAATGCACCATTTAACCTGACAGAACCCTGCCTGCTTCAGCCAAGTAACTTAAAGTGAAACAATAACTAGCTCTTATGTACGAGCCTTTCATCAGTAGACCACAAAGTGTTTCACAGTCTTTAATGTAGTTATCCTCCCAATGCTCCTGTGAGGCAATGCTGTTATCCCTATTGTACAGATGGGGAACTGAGGCACACAGAGTAAGTGACTTGCCAGAGGTCTGTAGCAGAGCAGTGAATTGAAGCTGGGTCTCCCAAGTCCTAGCTAGTGCCCTATCTCCTTAATTGATCTCCAGAGTGTGGAAATCAAACAGCTGTGAACAAAGCCCTAATGCAAGCTGAACCATCAAGAAAGATGACCCCTCCAAGACATCCTTGAAGCCTTGCCTAGTAAACGTAATACCACTCCTTTCCTTTAGCAGTGGCAGGGTGTGTTTAATACACCTCAGCTTCAGAAACAGCTACGTTCCCAAAAATGTATAGACTGTGACAGGTTTTCTTAGTTTTATGCTATTGGGCAAATGGATGGTAGCAATTGCATTGGATTCCCTCGTGTGTTCACTCCATCCAATAACCCTCTTACCTTTTTTCCCCTACGCAGTATGCCAGCTGAGCATCACCCAGTAGGGTTTAGTTTGTTGCAGGTGTTTTTGTTCTGCAGTCTGTGGACCTCTGACTAGGTGCGGAGGGCTAGCATTCAACAGTGGCTGGCTTACTGACCCGAACACCCCACTGTCTAATTGCTCATCCTCAGGGCTGGGGATTGTAGCCGTTTGCTCTCTCCTTGCATTGGTATTGCTACTCAACTCCAAATAATCTTTGCCAACTAGTGGACAGGGAAATTTAAGGATCCAGTTACAGCCACGTGGCTTCAGATCTTTCCTAGATAATAACTTGCACTACTTAGCTTGTGTTTATCTTTGTCCCCTTAGAGATAAGAAACATGTGGACTGGGTGAAAGCTTATCTGAGTATCTGGGCAGAGCTGCAGGCATACGTCAAAGAGTATCACACCACTGGGCTGACCTGGAGCAAAATGGTGAGTGCTGACTGTATGTTGGCAATCAATACTTCATAACCTAGGGAATCTAATGTTACGGGGACTGTTGCAGCAAGTAGTGATCACTCAGGTTTAACTCCCTCTCGGGCATCTTTTACAGGGTCCTATAGCAAAAGAGATGGGCAATGCACCTGCAGCACCCCCAACTGGTGCTGCTCCTCCACCACCTGGTCCTCCCCCCCCTCCTGCTCCAGGCCCCACAAAATCTGGTTCAGATGACTCTGTTTCCCGCTCAGCACTGTTTGCCCAGATCAATCAGGGAGAAGGCATTACCTCTGGTAAGAAAACTGGGCAACTGAAGGCTGGTGGTGGGCAGCCATTTGGCTAGTAGGTCAACAAAAGAAAACGTTCTAGGTTAAGTCTGCATGGGGTTCTGGGTCACTTATCTGCAAACCCTAAAAAGCTACCTCTGGGATGCAGGAAGAGTTCTCTTACTTAATAGCATTGCCAGGATGAATGGGCTTGGGCTGCTTAGAACATCAGATACACAAAAGAGCATGGTTAGGATATTGTAGTTTAAAAACGAGCTGGGAGGTAGGGGAGGAGAATTTGTGTACAGGTTTGCACATGCAAAATTACCATTTGCACGTTCAATGACCCAGTGAAATGTGGGTGAAACAAAGTTCATGAAAACTTGGTCCTAGATTTGCATATTCCCTACAAAGAGTGAAACAGCTGTGGAATTCTGGCTCTAGTTCTAAACATAACACTTAAAATCTAGCTCTCAATCTCATATCATTAAATGCTAAAAGCACTTACCTTTCCTCCAGGTCCCTTTCTTCATAGCAATCTTTCATGTTGCCCAGTTCAATGTAGATCATAAACTCTTGAGGAAGAGAACTTGTTTTATGGGTCCTCAGAATTCAGCAGACTGCTATTGTAATAGCTGCTGACTTCTGGTGCTTGTTAAACTTGGATCTTGCACACCTAGTAACTTAGCATTATCCAACCAAATGATGCCTGGAGTAACAGTGGTTTCTCTTGTAGCCCTGAAACATGTTCCAGATGATATGAAGACTCACAAGAACCCAGGGCTGAAGAATCAAGGTGGCCCTGTCCGAACAGGACCCAAACCATTCACCGCTCCAAAACCCGCCTGTGCAGCTAACCCACCCAAAAAATCATCCCCAAAGAAGGAACCGGCGATGCTAGAGCTGGAGGGCAAGAAGTGGAGAGTGGTGAGTGTCCATGTGACAGCCCAGACTGGCTGCTAGAGTGATGGGAATTCAATAGCAGAAGATGGCCCACAAACATCTTTCATTTGAAATAACTAGAAGGTGTCAGCTTGAAGGAACAAGCCCTCTCTGAAGCCTTGTGAATTCTTCAGAGGAGAGAAGGTGACATGACACCTCCATGCTTCACTCTGTAGCTCTTTAGGGAAACGAGAGTAACTGGTATTTGTCACCCCTTTTCAGGAAAACCATGATAAAGCCTCCAACCTGGTGATCAGTGACACAGAGCTGAAGCAGGTAGCATATATATACAACTGCACGAACAGTACACTCCAAATCAAGGGCAAAATCAACTCCATCACAGTGGGTAAGAGCTGTGGTCCAAATGGGCTGGCCTTCTGCATGCTGGCACATCAAAGGGCTGGATCTGGAGTGGGAGTTGTAGTACTATGAGCTCTTTTCTTTCTCCCCTGCAGATAACTGTAAGAAGCTAGGTCTGGTGTTTGATGATGTGGTGGGCATCGTGGAGATCATAAACTGCAGGGACATTAAAGTTCAGGTAATTACCCACAACCCTCCTTGTGACTGACTGTATAGAACTCTGCCCTGCATTATGTTGGTGCCTTAACAGATCTGCGGTTCACTTTGCAGGACACAATCTAATGAAGCCTCTTTAGAAAACACATCGAACTCCCTCCATGTAGGGGTTTTCAAACAGCACTGAATCAAGCTGTCTAAACAGGCTTGCAGAATGGAAAACAAACTCCTCATACTGGGCATAGATTCTGGATGGATTATCCACCCTAAGGAAGGCAGTATAATCTAGTAGCTAAAGCAAGGGGCTGAGGGTAGGAGTCTGTTCTAATTTCTATCCCAACATTCCATTTGTGGTGATGGGCAAGTTGCTCAACTTCCATTAGCTTTCCGTGGAACCAAGTTAATACTTGCTTCCCTCCAGAGATATGGTAGAGTTCAGTGTAGAAGACTTAATCCCTGGAGGATAATATAAAACAGTGAACTGTAGTGGTTCCCTGGGATAAGCAGATGCTACTGTGACCACCTCCCTGCTGTGTTTTCCTCACTAGGTAATGGGTAAAGTGCCAACAATTTCCATCAACAAGACAGATGGATGCCACGTGTACCTGAGCAAGAGCTCCCTAGACTGTGAGATTGTCAGTGCCAAGTCTTCAGAGATGAACGTCCTCATACCCACAGAGAGTGGTGACTTTGTAAGTGTTTCCTCTTCCTGAAATGAGTGGAGTGAACAGAGGGGCGGGCCTTGATCAACAGCAGGAATCAGAGCGATTAAGCAGTATGGTGTCGCGTCAGGTCACATCTTGTTCCATTGTCTTACTGAGACAAAAACTAACCCCTCCCAGCGAAGGATGTTCATTGAATGACCTGCCAATAGAGCCCTTCTCTGGTATCCTAGATACTGCCCCAGATTCCACCCTTTACATGATGGATTTTTGAAACCCATCAAACCTAAGATGTAGGTGTCTTCCCTTGATCTGTCTTCCCTGAAGCCAAATTCACTAGCTCCTAACCAGATGGCACTTACTATGAAGACACTGTTGTTGGAAGTAACCCTCGACCCTCCTAGGTCCCGTGAGGAATGAAATGTGGCTATGGTAACACAGTGTGATATTAACTTTAGACTTGTTCAGTTTAATCTTCTAAAAAAAGCTGTGACTTGCTAAATGTAGCATCTACTTCCCAAACCAGTTTTTGGTCTTTATTTGAATTTTAAATCAAATTTTGTCCGTTCTTTTTGCCTGTGTCCCAAATGACATGTCTGCAGTGCTCAAAACACTAAAGAGCAATACAGAAAGAGGGTAGTAACTTCCTAGCGCAGTGAAAATGATTCTGTCTGCGCCACTAGGTTTGTCAGGCGGGACAGGAATAGTCTCTGGTTTATATGAAAGACTAGACTTTTCACAACAGATTTCTTTCACCCTCCAGAACGAGTTCCCTATCCCTGAACAGTTCAAGTCCCTGTGGAATGGGCAGAAGCTGGTTACCAGTGTGACGGAAATTGCTGGCTAAGCAGAATGGCATTGGGACTTGTGCCTCCCCTTGCCCTGGCTGTGGGACAAATCTGCTTTCAGATGATTCTCTTAGATTTCCTGTACCTTTCTGCTCTCAAACTGCTTCTCTGTCTTCTACCTGAGAGACACAGCTACCTGCCTTCACTGAAATACCTCGGGCTGGGATTTGGTGTAGGGTGGCTGGTCAGTTGATCATCTGCATCTATCAGCAGGAAGGTGCATCATCCCCCTCTTGTCAGATCTAACCACACCAATCAATTACGTCTGACTCCTGGCAAACTTCAGAGCCAGGATTGGTGGTTGGCTTTCAGATTGTTCCATGGGTTTGTACTGTGTTATCTTCAGACAAATTGTTCATGTGAGAAAGGAATGTTGTCCCCCTGTGAATTGACATAATGGTGTCCTTATCAGGGTCCATAGTTCCCAGCTTGGTAAGTTGAGCTGGCAGGTGTGTTTCAGGAAGGTACTGGGAGCTGCTACTAACTCCAGCGATGTGTACTAATCAGTCAGTGGCATAACAAGATATGGGGAATGGCTTTGCTGGACCAAAGGCTGAGGACTGGGCGTGTAGCATTCCACCTTGAGTTTCCCTTTCAACACTCCTATTTGCTCTGTGTAATTCTCTTTGTGCCATGATGGGGAGCTTTGCAGTAAACAGGGGCCACGGAAGACTGCATTGGAGTAAATGATCCACTCTGCTGTCTGTCCAGGGTTAGAAGCTGAAGTTTCCACTTCCTTATGAGCCCTTCTCCAAAAGGGATCTTCACCCAAGGGGGTCCTTCTAAGCAGCTGAACTCAAGTTCAGTCTTCCAAGACAGTTCTTCTGAACATGTCTCTCCTTCCCAGTGAGGGATGCTTCTTCATTCAAAATTCAGTATTTGTTTTGTAAACAAGAGTTTGACTAAGTCAGTTCCATCGTTCATCCTCACTCATGCTTAGTTACTATTGAATGTGACACTGTTCTCAGCCTCTCCCCTTCCCCTGTTGCTTGGCTCTATGCTCTGCTGGAGGCTTGCAGCCTCTTTTCCAGGGCCTGCATTGACCTGTAAAGGGAGCTGCATATGCTTTACCTTCGTGTTTCCCTGTCTCTGGTGGCATCAGCAGATCTGACTGCATTTCCTCTGTACATTGTCAATGGTTTTTTTTCTAGGATGAAACTCACAAAATATGCAATTATTTTTTATTTTGAGATTGTCCTGTAACTTGTACTCATCTTCTCCTGAGGCTTGTGGAAAAAACCTTTCTTATGTACTTAAAATTATACAAAAGATAGAATAAAGTTCATGCCAACCTGCTCCTTACACTAGCCCTTGTTTGCTGTTCAGAAGGGAAATATTGGAGTGCAGCTAGGAAACTTCTTGCTGAGAATGCAGATTGACACCCCCACCGCCACCCCCTGCTGCTCAAGGGGCTCTATGTTAGTGACTAGATCAGAATTGTGTGTGGGTGCAAAGCTTATTGCAGGACCAGACACTAAGTGGGAAGCACCGACACTCCTTTTTTCAAACTCATGCTGCCAGCACCCTTGCTGAGGAAGAGAATCTGTCACAGGTATGACAGTAAGAGAGGTTATCCCTTAGCTCATTAGACAGCTGAAAACATTCTTTATTAAAGAGAATCAACATTGAATCAGTGCAAAACAATAGCTAGTCAGCTGACAACTATCAAAAAGCTTTTAATAACCCTTGAAAACTTAATCCATAACCCACTCCCTCCCATGAGCCAGCACCCCTTCCCCCAGCTGTAACCCTGTCTTCTCCCCTATCCCTACAAACATCCTTAAATCTAAGTGGTGGTCCTCCTCACTCTGTGGACCTTATCTAAACTAGTTATGCTTATTAGTATTAACCTAAGTATCCTGACAGAGGGTCAGGAAATGTGGTTAGAACATAGCTCTGTTAAAACTGAGACTACCCAGTCTCAAATGGCTCAGCTGTTAAACTATGCCAGTGGTTTTCAAACTTTAGGTCATGACCCAGTACTGGGTCACCTTGCTCAGCACCCAGGGACCCTGGCAGCCAGCCAGTAAAAACTCATAGTCCCTACCTGTTCTGAGTCTGCCACGGTGCTGTGCCCTGGAAGTGGCCAGTGGCAGGTCCAGTTCCTAGGCTGGGGGGGGGGGGGGGGGCGCAGCACAGGCCTCTGTGTGCTGCCCCACCCTGAGCACCAGTTCTGCACTCCCAGTGGCTGGTTCCTGGCCAATGGGAGCTGGTGCCTGCAGGCAAGAGCTGTGTGGAGCTGCTTGCATGCCTCTGTCTAGGAGCCAGACCTGCTGCTGGCCACTTTTGGGGTGCAGCACGGTCCATGGTGCCAGGACAGGCAGGAAGCCTGCCTCTGCACCCCAGCTGTGCCACTGACAGGGAGCCACCAGAGGTAAGCCCACACCCCAATCTCCTGCCCAAGCCCCCCAAAACCCCTCATCCCCATGCCAGAGCCCTGCCCCAGCCCAGAGCCCCTCATTCCTGGCCCCACCCCACAGCCCTCACCCCCGCACTCCAACCCTCTGCCCCAGCCTTGAGCCCCTTCCCACTCCCCAAACCCCTCATCCCCAGCTCCGTTGCATCACGGGCATCAACAATTTTCTTCAACTGGGTCATCAGAAAAAAAAAGTTTGAAAACTACTGAACTATGCTCCAGCAAGCGACTGGTGCAATTACATTAGTTTGTTTGAAAACCATACAAAACTTGCTAACACCGAAACCTAGTCTGGGTTGGGACCATATGCTACACCATAATAGTATATTAAATTTAAATCTACTAAAATTTAATCCGTGCCACTTCTCATGTACTCTCTGGCAACAACCAGCAGACTAATATGCCCTTAAATACTTGGTTAGCTCTGATACGATGCTGCAGCAGGTTTGTATGGAGGATGTGCTGTTACACAGTAAGTGGCAGCTTAGTTTGTTAGCTACAGCAAGTGGATCCAAGTTAGAACTTGACAGGGTAACTTCCTCAGCCTTGTATCAGGAGCTTGGTCTGACGAAGTCACCTTCTCTTGTCAGGCTGCTGACACACATCGGCTTCAGTTTAGCAAGGGGATGATGTTTGTATAGAACCACTCTTCAGAAAAGCGAAGGTGATCTCCTGCCACAGACAGGAATACCAGCTTTCCTGCCTTGTCCATCTGCTGCAGCCCCAGCTGATCCTACGAGAGAAGACAACCAGCATGAAAAGTAGGCTACCTATGATGCTTAAATAACTTTCCAAAGCGCCTTAGTGCCATGGACTTTCATGGGGACTTAAGTGGTGGTTTGCAGTATTGTAGCCATGTTGGTCCCAGGATATTAAAGACAAGATGGATGAAATAATTTTAGTGGAGCAGCTTCTGCTGGTGAAAGAGAGAAGCTTTTGAGCTACGCAGAGCTCTCCTTCAGTTCTACGTGTAGCTCAAAAGCTTCTCTCTTTCATCAGCAGAAGTTGGTCCAGTAAAAGATATTACCTCATCCACCGTCTCTCTCTGATGGGGACTTAAGTTCAGATTGGTTCAGTGTAGCTAGGGTGCCTCCCATTTGACTTTTGGAAGAAAAGATTAAGTGATACAGAAATAAAAGAGCAGGGATGGCCAAACGTACTGATCCTCTGAGCTGCATACAACAATCTTCAGAAGTTTGAGAGCCGGGGGCACACCTGCCAGAGCTCAGGGCTTCAGACCCTCTCCTGCTGAAGCCCCAAGCTCTGGCAGGTGCACCGATGGGGCTGAAGCCCCAAGACCCCCTCTGCCTTGCTGGGCAGAAGCCCCTATCCCACCACCCTGTTGCAAGGCAGAGGTCCCGAGCTCCCCCTGCCCCAGTCTGGTAGGTAGAGAATGGGGGGCTCTGCAAGCCACACTTTAACTGTAAAAGAGTCACATGCGACTCACAAACCATGGTTTGGCTGCCCCTGTACCAGAGTAATAGCAAATAACAGACCCAGGCCCTCCTGTTCTTGACCCTTTAATTCTAACACCACCAACACTGTCTACAACTAGTGTGGATCCCACCGTATCTTCCATTAGGATCTACTCTAATATTTTCTCACTTTCGGCCATCAGTTATTTACAAAAGTTCCCCTTGTCTCTTTCTGGAATTCAAGTGCTGTCCCCTCCCCCTCATCATCATTGCCAGGCAGGAGAGCCCTTTATTCGGCAATAGAACAGACCAATGTTTTGTTGGAGAATAAGCGTGGGTCAGTTACAACAGCCCTTGGAGTGTAGGCTGTATGGAAATAACCCTTCCCTTTGCATGGGGGAATTTCACAGCACAATCCAACTGCCCGGCTAGGAAAATAATGCACGTGCTCCTGTGAGAAGCACGAGCTTTCCACAGCTTATGTAAAAAGAAGGGAACCATATAAGTGCAATGAAAGCTGGACTAGGACAGGCCCCAGGAAACAGGTCTTCCCCTCCTCAAAACTACCTGCTAGGCTGAGGGTGCAGCGCTGCGTTTTATCAAGGGCTCTCACAACAGTCCCCCGCATCCTGTTGCGAAGGCCATGGGCCAGGTTCATGGGTTGCTGCAGTGAAGCATTCATGCATTTCCCCCACTTACAAAAGATCTCACACCCAAACGGAGAGGCAACCCAGCAGGCCAATGTGTGCATGAGGCTGTAATGGGCTGGTAGTGTTTGTTCCACTTTTAGATAGGTTTTTAGCTTCAATGGAGTTACTCCTGATATAGAGCAGTGTAAACAAGATCAGCATTAAGTACACTGCATACGGGGGTAGCCTAGCAGTTTTAAGATGGTGTAGGCTGAAGAAATTGTGCAGGCCATACAAAGTGAAGTATGAACACCAGGGACTCTCTTAAATAAATAAACCCTCATCTGGTGCAGCCTGGCTCATTCCAAAGGCCTAACTTTGCTCTGTAGAAGTACTTTTTAGCTAAGTTATCTCCAGCAGAGACTGGAGGAGAGAGGCTAGGTCAGTGTGTTGGCCTATAATTCAGGAGACCCAAGTTCAATTCCCTGCCCTGGCACAGATTTCTGTGGGACCCTGAGGTATTGAGGCTCCTCAGTTCCCTATCTGTTCAACAGGGAAAATAGTGCTTGTTGGGAGAATAAGCGCATCTTTCTCGTGGTTAATCAGCAGATTCAGCCTTTTCCTTTCATGGGAACTAAGTTCACATACAAAATGCGATCTCTTTAACGAGAGGGAGAAGCTAGATGGTGGAACCCTGCCAAGATTCCTGGGGAGAGCTTAAGCTACTTACAGTGGAGACAGAGTTGCCGAGACTCCAGGAATTAAAGATTAATCTTTAATTAAAGATGTGATGTCATGTGATGAAACCTCCAGGAATGTCCAACCAAAATTTGCAACCATATGGAGACAGCAGATTCTTCCATAGAAGATCAAGCTATTTACCTCTTTGTACAGCGAGGTCTCCTGCAGGGGGATGGTCTCCTTGGCTTGCCCACTTCTATAATATCCAAACCACTACAGAAGAAAAACAAGGAGACAACAGAGCTGTTGTAGAAACGAGCTTATTCTGCATCTCATTACTGAGGCCTATTGCTGGGCAGACTGTTCCTCTGACTGAGGAAGAGATGGAGCTCTGGCTGGAGGTCCTTGCCCCCACTTGAATCCACCAATGACTTCTTCAGATTGAATAAACCCCAGAGAGCCCTATCAAAGGACAGGACAGAAACTTGAACATCTGAAAAACCCTTGATTTCCAAAACCAGTTGAAGTTTGAGTGCCAATGCTGTCCTTACCTAGCATCTCATAGATAACTGCAACTCTTCAGAGCATGAAATGCTCATCCTTAGACTTACATAAAAGATCAGGTACTGTACATTCCAACACCACCACCTTGTGTCTGACCCCTAAACGAACAGTATTCTTTCAGAGTCATGGTAGGGTGAAGTTAAAGGTGCTAGAAGACAGTTCACTACAACCCTCATCTGTGCTTAATCTAATATAAGGCAGTCTTAATCTAGACCATGATGTATTTAAGCAACTCTCCTCCCACCATAGCTATCCAAGGCAGTTATCACCAGTCAGGTTGTCTGATCTCCACACAGTGGTTCTAACAGATCTGGATCATCACAGGGACTTTTTGGTGCAAAGATCCTGTCTGAAGAATTTCTCTCCCTGAGGATGTCTGCCAGAGACCTTCTACAGCCACCTACAAAGTTTGGAGCATCCTGACCGCACTGAGACCATTTTCCCTTCCCTTTTCTGATTTTCTTTTCCCCAATTTATTTGCGAAACTGGCTGGACCTACATTAGTGGATCCAGTTTTGGTTCCAGCATCCTGGATTTGTATTCAAAGTTGGGCACCATTCATAAAACTAGACAAAGACATTAGCAAATGAAAGCTCCAGTCTCCTTATCCCAAGTACCTGGAGGAGTTCCTCACCTCTGAGGCTGGAGGGTCTACCATCGTGTCATTGAGAAATTTCACCATCACAAACTTTTTCAAAGCCATCAAGTTTTTCTTGTAGGTCTCGTTGTTGCCCTGGGAAAGATGCCCGAACAAAAACAATAGAATCTTCTCAGTAATAAGGCAGCTTGGAGCCTCACTGAGATGGGGGCAGCCGCAAACTTTGTCAGACAGGTGGCACACTTGTTACACATTGAAGCTGGGCTGTTGCTCTCAGCACGCCAGGCTGCTGACCCAGCCACTGCAGTGCCTACCTCCCTCCCCATTGGGGAAAGGACAGCCCATGATCTCACTTGGTTTAGGGCTAGTCAGGGCAGATGCACAAGATGATGCTAGGAATGCATGATTGGGAATCAGGAACCCCCACATCCTAATCCCAACTCCGACAACAACGTCCTATGCTGATGTCCCCATTGTATAGCAATCCCAGATACCAAGCTAGGCTCAGAGCTGTAAGCATGGCATCCGTCCTTACCTTCTCCTGATTGATGTCAGCCAGGAAGATGCTGTTTTTCTGGTACTCTTCCTCCTTCATGGGGTCATGCCAGTATTCTGCCTGCACTAGGCTGGATGAGAGAGAGAATAAAGCTCACACTGGAAACACACAGGCCAAAGGGGCATCTCGCCTCAGCCTTTGCAGTCTGCGTAGTCCCCCGCTGAACATACTCACCGCTCCTGGACCATCTTCGTGTAGACGCCAAGGTCCAGCAGCTTTCGGACCCAGTCACAGATGCGGGACTTCTCCCCAGGACAGCGTGGAAAGCCAAACACACCTGGGGCAACAAGATGTGCATCTCCATTCAGTGGTCAGCACTGAAAGCCATTGAACTGCAACCACAAATGAAGAACCACCTCCTCCTGACACAGCAACTGGAATTACTCCAAGGAATCCAGAGGTCTCTAATCCTATAATCCCATTACAGACAGCCTGCCCCCAAGGCACTATTACATGGAGAGAGAACTGAGAATGTTCTTTAGCTGACCAGCAGGGGGCATCATTATGGAGAAGATGGTCATTCAGATAAAAGGAAAGGCCTCCTAGGTCTTTAATGATCTGAAACCGCACTAATGTTCTTAGCAGCATATTCTCTACAATTGTGCAGAATGCACTAAACAGAGACTCACGCAATGGGGCTTCCACCAGTTCCCTTGGGAGATTACGCCTGTCTTGGAGCTCTCACTGGCAGAAGTTTTCCTTAGTATTTAGCCATTTTCCTGTCTTGAATTTCATCCCCTTATCACTCATTTTACCTCCTTGAGCCACCATGAATAATTCTTCTCCTTCTGTGGAGTTTAATACTTCAAATGCTGATAGCTTCAGGTCCTTGTCACCCAATCACAATTTGGCCAATCTAAATAAGTTTTTAGTTTTGTGGGAGCTCCTACACCAGATGAGGCTATTGCTCTCTGCGGTCCAGTATCTGCTCCAACAATAGCCAATCAACGATGCTTCTGACATAGGTAGAAGGGATCTACCTGGCTAATTGGATAGTCACATACATTGGGAAGATTCCTTCCTGACCCCTGAAGTGGCCAGTTTGCATCCTGAAGAATGACATTTGTCTGTCCCTATTTTAGCTTGGAACCACTTTAATAGGTTTGCTGACAGACATTAATCCTAACTCAAGATCAGCCCAGAACACAACAAGCACTCACTTAGTGATCAGATCCAATCAGGCAAAAGGAGACAGGCAAAAGCATCCAGTCACTTTATTTCAAATGGAAGTAGGTCAAAAAGAGGCTCTGTGGGGGGCTTTTGGGGGCAGGGAAAGAGGGGTTGTTTTATCCCACCAGAAGCTCACCCTCCATTCGCTACATGCGCGTTTAGGAAGCAGGGATGACTTGGAGGACTCTAGAAACCAAAGAGGGAGTTACCTTGGTGCTGCCCCCCAATGGAAATCAAATTGAACATTGGAGGAGAAGGACATCTCTGTGCCACCGCCCTCCTGGGGAAAAGAGAAAGAGTTTAGCTTCCCCCTCCCATACAGATCCTAGGCTATTTGTATATAGCATTTTAAATAACCATATTCAAGCTCTGTCTGCGACCAGCTTTAAATTAGTTAGGGACTTTTGAAATGTTATCCGAAGTCCCATCAATGGGACTTAAGCGCTTTTGAAAATATTACCCTGAACCGCTCTGTGCCTTGGTTTCCCCCTCTGAAGAAATCTTATCTGTGTTACAAAGGTGTTGTGAGGGTTAGTTTATAATTGTACAGTTCTTAGAAAGACTCATAAGAATAAAGCATTTTAAAACAAATGTCACCCTCGAGCCCAGAGAACACTTATTTACATTTTATTTTGAACCCTATGGGAGGTGCTGGGGAGAGAGGGAGATTCCCACCTGAACTCCTGTAACCTAAAACATTTGCCCAAAAATAAATAAATAAATAAAATCCAACTGTAAACGTACAGGAACTGGCCTCCCTGGGAGAATCCCATAGAATTGTAGCCTCCTTGCAAGTGAGGGTCCTTAGCGAGTTTGTCACAAACCAGCATCACCTGTTTGTTCACATTCATGAAGTAGCTGTTCTCCATATCCTGGGGAATAAGCCAGAGGAACAGATGGGCAAATTATCTTTACAATGAGCTAACAGGTTAATTTTAATCTTCTAGTTCTTCATAGGGACTAAGATTTCTCAAATTCCATGAGTTATAGGTAGCCCAAATTTTATAAGACTCCCTTTGTGAACTCCCAGCCCAACTGTAAGCCATCCTATTTCCCCTGCCTTTATTAAAATTTGGATCCTCCCTGGACTTCCACAAAGCCAAGGTTTACCTGCACCCTCTATGAATCCAGGTAACAAGACATGTCACCCATTATTGTGACAGCTATTACTAGAACTACACTCTAATACACAGCTAGTAATGTAAGCCTCTTGGCCATATAGAGCACAGTCAACAATACAGGTATGCAGGAGCCAGGCTGTATCTATGTTATACAAGTAAAATGCAATATAAAATGAGTTTAAATAAAAACATGCACTTAGCTTAATAAACAGGAAGGGACAAATATCCCCCTTAAAAAGCATGGGACCTCATCACATAGCTAATATCTGTAGAGTAGGGGTAGGCAAACTTTTTGGCCCAAGGGCCACATCTGGGTATAGAAATTGTATGGCAGGCCATGAATGCTCATGAAAGTGGGGTTGGGGTGTGGGAGGGTGGGAGGGCTCTGGCTAGGGATGTGGGCTCCAGGGTGGGGCCAGAAATAAGGTGTGGGAGGGGGTTCTGGGCTGGGACAGAGGGGTTTGGAGGGTAGGAGGGGGATGAGGGCTGGGGCAGGGGGTTGGGGTGTGGAGGGGTGGCTCAGGGTTGTAGGTGGCACTTACCTCAAGCAGCTCCCAGAAGCAGCAGCATGTCCCCCCTCCGGCTCTTACGCAGAGGCGCAGCCAGGCGGCTCTGCTGCACATTGCCCTGTCCGCAGGTGCCGCCCCTGCAGCTCCCATTGGCCATAGTTCCTGGCCAATGGGAGCTGCGGGGGCGGCACATGTGGAGCGGAGTCCCCTGGCTGCCTCTATGCATAGGCGTTGGAGGGAGCACATGCCGCTGTTTCTGGGAGCCACGTAGAGTGGCCCCCGACCCTGTTCCTCAGCTGGAGCACAAGAGAGGGGCAAGTCCCAGACCGCACTCCCTAGCAGGCTCTCAAGGGCTGGATTAAAACATCTGGCGGGCCGGATGCGGCCCACAGACCGTAGTTTGCCCACCCGTGCTGTAGAGGTTTCAAAACACTTATCAGTGGATTTGGGTATGAATCCAGTTTGAATCAGGGATGTCACATCCCAAGTTTTCCTCAACATGTGATTAACTAGACTCAGTTTCTCCAAGACAAAAATGTTTGATACAGTCAAAAGGTAATAGTGAAAGCTCTGCCTGTGTCTTTATGGATCTACGTCAAAAGCAGAGACTGTAAATTATTTACAGCACCTTTAAGAGTCTGCACAGTGATCACTAACCAGTAATACTCAATGAAAGCAGAAGCTTTACATAGGATGACTGTGACTTTACCTCTACCAAGTTGTTTCCAATCTGTAGCGACAGAACGTAAATTCCTGGTATTTTGTTTTCCACTATTTTTTTAATGTATCCCATGCTTCCAGGGTTACAGCAGCTGTCTCCTGCAAAAAGGATAAGGGAAATTTTCATCAAATATAAAACCATCGCACACTGGATGGCTGAGGTTCTGAATACCAAACTTCCAACCTCACCCAGGCAAGCAGCATGCATTTTTTTCAAGTGTCAGAGCAGCAAATTTTCACACTCATTGCACAAAGCCTCTGTAAATGAACCATTTGAATGCACTTCCTGGTTTCAGCCGCCTTTCACTTTCTTGCTTATAACAAGTTCATGACATTGATTGACTACCAAAATATTAAAGCCAGCATGGACACTGAATTCTCACCCAGCCTTCCATGCCTTTCCCTTATTACCATCCTTAGGAAAATTCTTTGCTGCAATGCTTTTCATTTTGACTGAACAATCATTTGAATACAAAACAGTCTATATACGAAGCTAGAAAGTTCAGGACCCTGCTCCCACAGGAATATCTTATTTGTGGTATCTTTGGCCCAGACACTTCCAGAGGCATAGTCTAGTGGTCCAAGCTTTCAATCCTTGAGGGGGCCATTTAGGGATCAGGGGCAAAAATTGGGGATTGGTCCTGCTTTGAGCAGGGGGTTAGACAAGATGACCTCCTGAGATCCCTTCCAACCCTGATATTCTATGACTCTGTGATCTCTCTGTCTCAGTTTTGCCATCTGAAAAGCAGGGATAACAATATTTGTAAACGAGCTATCAAAGTGTTTATTTAAAATCCTGCCAGGGCTACAAAACATAACCATGTTCAAACTGGTTTGTGAAGCATGTTGTGGTGCAACAGCAGGCAAAAAGAACATTCCTGGATCACAACCATGTTTAAATGTGATTCATAATGTAGACAGGGGCTCAAATAGAAGATAACTGAGTAGGGAACTCTCCCAAAGGGTGCTGGGCATCAGAGTAGTTTAACGCTTTAGAAGCCACCTTGATCCTTCATTCGCAGTCCAACTTCCCACACATCTATCACTACTTCGCTTTCTTCCATCCCCCATTTCACAAGGAAAGGGTGTTCCCTGCACTGCGGTATCACCCTCCTGGCAGTCCCATGAGAATCCCATGATGAACGTGGGTTGTTGTTTTCTTTTATTACAGACAATCTGAAATGTGGCCAAGAGTGAAGTCCCTAGGGCAGGGAGCGGAGCTGCTGGTTTGAACCTGTGGGCACACTGGCTAATAACCTGCTTTCCACCCTCCCCCTGCGAGAGCGGAGATCCCATGATCTCCCAAGGCAAGCAGGCTCTGCGCACCGGCAGCGAAACCAGCGGCGGGGATTAGAGAAGTGAGAGAGGAAGCAGAGAAAGGCGGCCCGGGAGGCTCTTGGGGCAGGGAAACACCGCTTCCGCGGGAGGGGGAACAAGAGCGGGGAGGCTGGTCAGACAAGGGCCCCCAGCCGCTCCCTTTGCAGCCCTGGGGCTGACACCCCCGCGCCCCCCGCCCTTGGCGGGGCAGCAATAGACCCATAACCCGCCCCCGGCCCCGCAGCGCCCCCGATTGCAGCCATGGGGGGGGGGGTTAGCACCAGTCTCGCGGCGGCCCCGCCCCAGCGCTCACCCATCCCGTGCCACATGACCAGGGGCACCGGGCCCGCGCGCCGCCCCGAGCAGCGCCCGCCGAGCAGCAGGCAGGTGAGCAGCAGCGCCGCCGGCAGCACCCTGAGCGCCGCCATCTTGGATTGTCACATGACCCGGTGGGCGGGGCAGCTGGGAGGAGGCGGGTTGTGGAGGCGCGCCCTGGAGGGGGGAGGGGGAGATGATAGAGCCGTGGGGGGAGGGGTCACAGAGGATCATGGGAGGAAAGGGGAGATGATGGAGCCATGGGGGAGGGGCTGTAGGGGCAATGGGGGTCAGAGGGTAATAGAGCCATGGGGGGAGGGGGCTGTAGGGGTCACAGGGATTGATGGGGCAGTGGGGTGATAGAACCATGGGGGGAGGGGGCTGCAGAGGTCAGAGGAGGTGATGGGAGCTATGGGGGGATGATACAGCCATGGGGACAGGAGGCTGCAGGGGTCACAGGGGTTGATGGGGCAGTGGGAGCCAGTGGGGTGATAGAGCCATGGGGAGAAGGGTGCTGCAGAAGTCACAGGGGATGATGAGGGGAGACGGGGGATGATAGAGCCATGGGGGAGGGGGCTGCGGAGGTCAGAGGAGGTGATGGAGCTATGCAGGATGATAGAGCCATGGGGAGAGGGGGCTGCAGAAGTCACAGGGGATGGTGAGGGGAGATGGGGGATGATAGAGCCATGGGGAGAGGGGGCTGCAGTGACCATGGGGCAGGGGGTGTCCTCACTGTGATTTGACAGCAAGATAAGAGAAAGTGCCTTTTGATTTCAGAGTAATGTATCACCAGGAGAAGATGGGCGGGTCAGTACCAGGGTGAATTCAGCCCCTGGCCAAGGGAGGGCACCTACAGGTGAGTAAAAAGGCCATTGAGGGATTGCTGGGATTCCAGCCCTAATGCAGACCAGGCCCCCTGTCCCACTGCGTGACCCTGCCCAATCCCAACGCTATTTCCACTTCTGTAAGAGTCTGAATCACCTATTGATTTAGACTTAAACGTTTATTAAAAATGCCTCTCCCCGGCTGTCAGTGCCCTGCAAACCCATTAGAAACATGCTAGCAACCAGTCATCTGCAAGAGAGAGCTTCTTGTGCATCATAAGTAGGGTGATTCACCGGGTTCCAATCAACTACACCTGTACAAATGCACGGGCAGCCCTGGGGTTGCATGAGCATCACTGAGAGCAGCATGGGGCCAGCGGAGTCCATGTTAGTCATCGCAGTAAGTAGCTGTAACTGAATACATGCAGTTCTAATGAAGAAGGTCCCACTTTCACCTAGTCTGTTTTCATACTTAAAGGCTACTTATATGTGTGGGTAGAGAGGAAGAGTTCTAGGAGAACCCAGGACTGTCCAACAGATTTAGCTGTAAAGTACCACAATGATAGGCAGAGACAGCCTCCCTCTGTGGCCTTGGGCATATCACTTAATTTCCCCTCCACTAAATCTGGGATAATAGCTACCTCACAGGGCTGTTCTCGGTCTTAACTAATGGTGGCAAAATACTGTTTCATCATCACTGTTTTTAGCCATCCATCTCCAATTTACTAAGAGTTTAAATCTAAAATGATTTTAAAAACCAGATGTCAGTGGCCTACTAAGGAGTTAAATAGTACAGCTGGTGTTTGCCAAACTTATTTTGTCACATGGCTTGCCTCGCACCTGACTCACTCTTTGCTCCCAAACTGAATTGGTGGCATCCCTGCAGGAATGAGTTCCCACACCCTGTACTGAAAAACAAGTGGAGGGGACAGTTTCTGCTTCTGCTTCATCTGTGAGTTGATTGTTTGGGTTTGATTTCTGGAGAAGTTGCAGTTAATTCAGAAGATCAGCGCCAATCTGCTTCACTTTGGGGTAAGGGGAAGCTGCCCAGTTATGTAGTTGTATGTTGGAATATAGGTGGAATTTTAGTCTGGGAGGGTTCTCTCTTTGTCACAGGTTTCAGAGTAGCAGCCGTGTTAGTCTGTATTCGCAAAAAGAAAAGGAGTACACACAAGTACTCCTTTTCTCTTTGTCACAGCAATTCTCCGCTCCTAGCACATCTTACTTATCTACAGGGATCCTAGTTTTCCCTGATTAAAAAACCAAAATTCCCTGATAAAAAAGCATAAACACTGAACTGTAGCTTCCCTAGTCACAATATATAGACCAGGGGTGGCCAACCTGTGGCTCCGGAGCCACATGCGGCTCTTCAGAGGTTAATATGCGTCTCCTTGTCTAGGTACCGACTCCCCGGCTGGAGCTACAGGTGCCAACTTTCCAATGTGCTATAGCAGGGGAGGGATAGCTCAGTGGTTTGAGCATTGGCCTGCTAAACCCAGCGTTTTGAGTTCAATCCTTGAGGAGGGCCATTTAGGGATCAGGGGCAAAAATTGGGGATTGGTCCTGCTTTGAGTAGGGGGTTGGACTACATGACCTCCTGAGGTCCCTTCCAACCCTGATATTCTATGATTCAGGGGTCTCAAACACGTGGTTCTTCCCTGCGGCTCGCCAAGCTCCCCGCGTCCCCCCCTCAGCGTGCCGCGTCCCCAGCCTACCTCCAGGCCAGGAGTGGGCAAACTATGGCCCTGGGCCAGATCCGGCCCCTCAGGGCTTTGGATCCGGCCCATGGATTTGCCAACTCCGTGGTGCTGAGGGCCCTGCGCCAATTCCCTGCGGCCCCAGGGGGTGGGGGAGCAGAGAACTTCCCGAGCTGTTTTTGCCTGTGGGTACCACCCCTGAAGCTCCCATTGGCCGGGAGTGGGGAAGCGCTCCCCATCTGCTTCCCCTCCCCCCAGGGCCGCAGGGACAGGGTGCCCACGGCTTCCCGGAGCGGGGTGGCATGGGGCCGGGGCCAGGACAGGCAGGGAGCCTACCCTGGCCCCAGTGCACGCCCCTGCCACCCCGGAGCCACTCAAGGTAAGCGGCGCTGGGCCAGAACCTGAACCCCTCCTGCACCCCCACCCCCTGCCACACCCCGTCCTGCACCCCACCCCCTGCCACACCCCTCCTGCACCCCAACCCCCTGCTCTGAGCCCCCTGCTGCACCCCAACCCCCTGCCCCGCCCTGCACTCCCTCCTGCACCCAACCCCCTGCCACACCCCGCACCCCTCCTGCACCGCAAGCCCCTGCCCTGAGCCCCCTGCCACACCACGCACCCCTCCTGCACCCCAACCCCCTGCCCTGAGCCCCCTGTCACACCACGCACCCCTCCTGCACCCCAACCCCCTGCCACACCCTGCACTCCCTCCTGCACCCCAGCCCCGTGACCTGAGCCCCCTGCTGCACTCCGCGGGAAGGGGCGGGGGTGGAGTGGAGGGTGGGGTCAGCAGGGGGAGGGGGGTGATGCTGCCCTCGGGCCAACGTACGAGTCCTCATGTGGCCCTCCTGGTGATTCGAGTTTGAGACCCCTGTGCTACAGGGTGCTCACTGCTCCGCAGCTGGCGGGAGGCCCTGGGATGGAGGCTTAGGTGCTGATCCACAGGGCTGCTGGCAGATGGGAAACACTGGGGGGTGGGGGCGGGGCAGGGGCAGAGGGTGGAGCTGAAGCTGACAGGGGGCTGCTGATGTGTTACTGTGGCTCTTTGGCAATGCATATTGGTAAATTCTGGTTCCTTCTCAGGCTCAGGCTGGCCACCCCAATATATAGGTATCAGTTGATCGCAATGTTTTATTGATATATGTACAATTTGATAGCTAACAGGCTGAGCCTCACTGCCCAGGGCTGACAGCCAGAGTCCTGCCCGCTCTCCTGATTATCCAGTTTTTTTGATTACCCGATTTTGCCCCAGGCTCAATTAGATCGGTTAATCGGCGTTCCCACTGTATATGTTTTTATTTTTTCACAAAATGTAAAAACTTAAGATTCTCTGTTAAAACACAAATTCCATGTTTTTTTCTGTGGCAAATGGATTTCTAGGATCTCTGCTTAGCTCTATGCATCAGTCTCTCGGTGTCAAAGAATATTTCGGCTTGGCAGCTGCCCTCTGGAACAAGGATTATTTTACAGTATACAGAGTGAGGGTAGGTTGTGGGTGTGGAGGGAGGCTATTCTCTGAGGAGGGAGGAATATCTGCAGTAGGGAATAGCCTTCACCTATGCTGAAAATAGAGCTCTCTATCCCACTGTGAGGTTGTGACGATCAAAGGCAAAAATAGGAAGGACCACACAAGACTGGGCCTAGACGTTGTTTTATATCACTGTAAATCACATTGTTCTTAAAACATGTCCCATTTGCACTAGATGGGTAGCATCCATATTCCACAATCCTGCAGCGTTCCCACAATGGGACTTATTGCATTGTAGGAAGAACTGCAGGAGGTCGGTAGAGAGGAGATGGTCCCAGTGCCTTCGGTTCACTGGTGTCTATTCCAGAAGTTGTGGAGACACTGCCGGGAGGAGGACTGGGCGTCAGCTTTGATTACAGGAGAGAATGCAGCAAAGCACTGAGGACCGTCCAGAGTCAGATCAGGAAGATGCTGCCCCTCTGCTCAACCAGCAGTTGTCACTTGGGAAAGGTAAATCTACCCGAGGGTAATGAGAGGTGTGATGTAGTGCTCCGAACGTGGGACTGGGACCCAGGAACGTCCCGGTTCTAATTCTGGCTCTGGCTCTTGGGCAAGTCACGTCCCCTCTCTGTGCCTCAGTTTCCTCCTGTAGAAGGGGGATGGTGAAACTCAGCTCCCTCCCAAGGGGCTTGGGAGGATTGATTAGTGCTGGTAAAGTGGGTTATTAGTCCTTTGTGCTCAGGAAAGTGTGTGTTCCTTCCTGAGCTGCTCTTGGGTTTCTTCAGGAGCTGGGTAGGTAAAGTCGGGACACCAGAGATGCCAGCTCAGTGCCACAACCCTGCTCCCGGCCCCAGCTCTAGGGGGCGGTGAGGGGCACGGACAAAGGTAAGAGGGGTGCAGCTCAGCACCCCCACTCCAAAAACTGTTCCAGCACCAATGCCTGGAGATCCCTCACAGCCAGGAGTGAGGAGGCACCTCCAGGGTTAGTCTGAAGCCTAACTGACCGTCTCTGGCTTGTTGTGGTTGTTCTCCACCCCAGGCCTCTGCTCAGCTCGCTACAGCCTGGTTCTCATCCTGCACTTCTCCCTCTTCATGATGTATTCGCTCCGCGTCAATCTCAGTATCGCCATCATAGCCATGACGAACGGCACCAACCCGGGCAGCCTGCCCAATAGCTCCACGGACGTGTGTCCCAGTCGCTCCCACGCTCAGCCCAACAGCTCCCACCGAGAATTCACCCAAGGAGTAAGTGTACAGGCAGGGTCAGATCCTTTCACCAGCCTCTTGGCTCTACCCCTTGGCTTTGCACTATGGACCAACTCGGCAGCAACGAGGCACTGTTTAGAGAGGAGCTTTGGGGCTGTATCCATTGCATGTGTGTAAATGAAGGAGCCAGTGTAATTAGGAAAGCGCTGATCACCTGACTGGTGACAGGTCTGTTCATACAAGCCACTTACCCCTTCCTAGAGGAGTCCAGGCCTGTGAGAATAGTTCTCCCTTGGGCCTAGGTTTTAAAGCTGCTGCAATGTCCCCTCAAGGGACAGTCCTCGGTTTTGTCTCCCCCTTTTGACGCAAGCAAGTTCTGTCTCCTCCAGGCCCCCGTGTACGACTGGAGCGCTGAGACCCAGGGCGTCATCCTCAGTGCCTTCTTCTATGGCTACCTCTTCACCCAGCTCCTTGGCGGATACTGGTCGGGACAGTTCGGAGGGAAACTAGTGTTGGGCTATGGGCTGCTCTCTACCTCGGCTCTCACGCTCCTCGTGCCACTGGCAGCTGGCCTGGGAGCCGCGTACCTCATTGGGCTGCAGGCACTGCTGGGCATGGCAGAGGTAGGGCCTTCCCTTTCGAGCTCTCGACTTTCAGCGGCTTGTGGGTTTATGTATGCAGCACCATCTGTATGTATGACATTGCAGAAGAAGTTAACTAGTCAGGTCTCCGCCCCAAAGAGCTTACATGCAAGGGATGATGACAAACCAAAGTGGGGGTAAGGGGGGAGCAAGGGTCATAGGAGTGAAAGATCATGAGGTCTGCTAATGCTTTCCACCAGGTATCGCTCCCACTCCCCTCTGTGCTCACACACTCCTGTGTTTTCCTTGGCAGGGGGTGATGTTTCCAGCCCAATACACGCTTTTGGCAAAATGGGCTCCCCCTTTGGAACGCAGCAGGCTCATACAGCTCGCTGATGCTGGTAAGAGAGAGCGACTCTCTTTGCTTCCAAACCAAGTTTTTCTGTAGTTCCAGCCCCCCGCCCTCCTGGGTAAAGGAGAGCTCTCCTGATGCCTGCTTTCCTTGCGCCACACTCCAGACGAGCGGCTCCACTTACGAGTTGCAGAAACCTTCAGGTTCTAGACCAGGCCTGCACAACTCGTAAAGCGGCGAGGGCCATATTACTCCGAAGAAAACAGCTGAGGGCCAAAATCCCCCGACCCCGCCGAAACACTCCCCCGCAGCACCGCCTGCCCCGCGGAAACAAACCCTCCTTCCCCAGCGCCACCCCACTGAAACAGCTGTGGGCCGAAAGGAAGGTTGGGGGCGGAGGCCACTGGGGAAGGGATCTGGGGGGCTGGGTGTGTGTGAGGGGGGTTCAGGAGTCAGGGCAGGGGCTGGGAGGGGCATGGGGTGGGATACAGGAGTCAGGGCAGGAGGCTGGAGAGGTGTAGGGGGTGCAGGGGGCTGGGGATGTGAGGGGGTGCAGGGGTCAGGGCGGGGGGCTGGGTGTATATGAGAGGGGTTCAGGAGTCAGGACACGGGGCTGGGGAGGCGTGGGGGGTGTGAGGGGGTGCAGGGGTCAGGGCAGGGGGCTGGGGAGGTGTGAGGGGGGTGCAGCGGTCAGGGTGGGCAGAGGGCTGGGGGTGTGGGCTGGGGTCATGGGGGTGCTCACAGCAGGGGCTGGAGGGGGTATGCCCCGATTCCAGCCCCTTCCCCAAGGCCACGCTTCTTCCTCTCCTCCTCCTCCTCCCCCCACCACCCCAGCAGCGAGTGGAGGCTCCGCTCTTCCCCCTCCCTCCTGCTGGCAAGCGGGGGGCAGGGAGAGGGGGAGGGGAGGGAAAGTAGCAAGCTGGGGGAAGCGGCGGGGGAGGAGCCCCAGCTGCTGGCAGCATCAAACTTCTGCCCCCATAGGAGAGAGCAGGGGGACGGAGAAGAGCGGGCCGGGCCAGGGCCCCTTTGGACCCGTGGGACCGGTGCCAGTGGTGCCATGGTAAATCCGGTATTGCCACCACTACCCGCCCGCTCGGCTCGCCATCCCCCCACCCTCCCCAGCTCGCCTCCTCACCCCCCCCGCCCGCTCACCTGCCCCCCAGCCACTGGCCTCTTCACGACCCCGCCGCTTGCCTGCTCACCCCCCGCGTGCCGCACAGTGAGCCCATGGGGGCCGCATGTTCTGCAGGCCTGGTCTAGACCAAAGGTCCTTCATGAGGAAATGTTGGCTGCACATCCATCTCTACTGCTGTTTCTCCCTTTCCTACACAATATTCCACTCTCTTCATCCTTTATCCCCTCTACCTTCTCCTCCACCCTGTCTTCTCAGTTCTGGCTTGATAAGGCTGGAAGAGTTACTATAGGATGGTGTGGGGTGAGCACTGGGAAGCCCAGGTCATCTTCTGTGGCCACCACTTTATCGCTCTGAACTCCTCTTAATCTGCTCCTTAGGATGCACTTTTGGGACCTTCGTCACCTTCCCTGCAGCTGGAATCATCTGCCAGTACATGGGGTGGCCTTACGTCTTCTACATCTTCGGTGAGTAGCTGTGGTTTCCATTGTAGCAGGTTCACTGGCAAGTTAAGCCACACAAGAGCGAAGCATATGAAGGTCTTCTCGTTGCCTCTATGCGAGGAGTCTGAGCTCGCAATCCAGTTCCTAATATAGAAATGTCCCCCTTCAGGGAGGCCACCATTGCAATCGGCATCTATGGCCAGAAGGGCTGGACTTCCCTCTTTCTCCTTCAGCTCATGACGGAAGTCTGTTGGCTGGGCAGTGTGGAAGAGGCTCGTGTTGCTGCTGCCTGAGCTGTGTCTACTCTCAGGGCTGTCGGGCTGGCACCTTTCATTTTAAATATAAGAGTATAGGCGTCAATAAGGTACAATAATGTGTTAGTCGGCAGAGCCCCTCGATCTGCCTTGAACAGGAAGGAGTGTTCCACCACCTCGGTGTTCTCTGTCTCTCTGTCTATGGCGTTTGCAATGCACCATCTCTGTCATATTGAGGGGTCTGTGACTGGGCAGATTGCCCACTCCCCTCTCACCACAGCACACACATATAGAGGGGCAGAGCCCCAGATTCACCTGCTTTCCAGCACTTCCTTCATTCTCACACTAAGGAAAGCCAGACATGAACCACAGCCTGAGCTCTTTGGTGTTAAGGCAAAAACTCCTGCCTCAACTGCCTAATTCCTCCTTCCCCTAAGAGGGGGGACACACACCCTTTTATACCATGGATTGGCACTAAAGAGCCCCACCTGGTCTGTCTGCCAGCATGAGTCAGTAGAACAAATCTGCCCCTCCCTTCAAGACCCTCACACCTGACAGTCTGTCACAGAGCTGCCGTGTCTTGCCTGCCCATCTCTGCTGGTGTCTGCACACCTGTACTGAGTAAGATCCGAGACAGGAGCCATTGAACTGTTCCCCTTCTCCATAGGTGGCATTGGCTGTGTTTGGTGTGGGTTCTGGTTCCTTCTCGTCTATGAAGATCCTGCATGTCACCCTCATATTAGTGCTGGAGAGAAGGAGTACATTGTGTCATCCCTGGCCAATCAGGTTCTTTGAAAGCCTTTTAACTCTGACCTGGTTTTCCTTGTAGTCCCACCTTTGAACAGAGCTTGGAACAATGGGACCGTCTCCAAGTAAGCCCTTCTTCAGGGTTCCACTGGGTGTGTTATTTACAGAGCAGTGCAAATGTCTGAGGCAGAAGAGGGCCCTGCCCCAAGGAGCTTACAGATTAGTTCAAATATAGGTATAGAGTTACATCAGAGAGGAGATCAATGGGAAGGGGCCAAAGTCAGGGCCAGAGAGGAGATCGGTCTTCCTGTGGTTCATGAAACGTGTATTTAAGGAGGAATTTGTCGAAGCCAAAGGAGGTCTCTTGGCATATGAACTGGGGGAGGCAGCTCCATGTGGTGGGAGACTGGAAGCCGTGTGGGAGGAGATGAAGCTTGGGAGAAACAGAGGGAGCAGTGGGAGGAGTCAGAGACAACGGGAATTGTAGGCCGGGGCTGGGTTGTGCAGGAAGTCTGAGGTGAGGGCAAGGAGCTTGAACTTGTGGCAGAGGGGTCTGAGGAGGAGGGTGACGGTAAGAACTGTAGGAGAGAAAGGTGCCCTAAGCCGTGGTGTTTTGGACTGAGTGTCAGAGTGTGCCGCAGAGTGGGAGACTGCACAGGTGAGCTGAGAGATGCCCAAGGCATGGATAGAGCGTCAGCTGCAGGGATGAAGAGGGAAGGTTGCATTCTTGAGGGAAAGGCACAAGGATTTATCAGGGGGCTGGATGTGAGGGGAGAAGGGGGCAGACCAGGTCAAGGGAGCCGGAGTTGAAGGGATGAGTTGGATCATGGACCGTCATAGGAGGGGAATGGGTCTAAGAGGAAGGACGAGAACTTTTGATAGATTGAGTCAAATTCAGCCCTGACATTAGCCTGTACAACTCTACACACTGCACCAGGAGCCCAGCGCTCTTATGTGAGCCTGGCGCTCAGCCTGTTGGATTTGAGGTGTCTGGCAGGTCAGGGAAATGTCAGATATGAGACTGCACAACTGGGAGAGTTGAGGGGTTACAGGGGGATCCAGGAATCAACACAGAGCAGGCAGCTAAAACTCTGGGAGGAGGTGGCGAGGCTAGGGAAAGAATAGACCACCTGCCTATGGGACATTGACAGAGCCAGGAGAAAAAGGAGCCCGCAAAAGGGGCACTAACTGGTGCGTTTCTTTCAAGGGCATCTCTCACGGACGGTCCCTTCCACTCCTGGCTGTGATTAAATCGCTGCCTCTTTGGGCCATTGCAGTCCCCTGTTTCTGCAGTGAGTGGCTGTTCTACACGCTGCTGACGTCAATGCCAATGTACATGCATGAGGTGCTCCACTTTGACATCAGAGAGGTGAGCTCTGCCGTGGGGCTCCATCGCTCACAGCCAGGCCGGTCTATCTCCTGAATGGGGACATCTAGAGGGATAAAAGTTGATGCTAACCAATTCTGGAAGGGCTGTTAAACCTCATGCTTCAGGGCTTAGGTCAGTTTCTGACTACTAGGGGTTGGGAGGTTACTTTCACCTTCCTCCAAAGGAGCCGGTTGGTGCTAGCTGCTGTCAGAGACAGGATATGGGGCTAGATGAACCTCAGGTCCAATCCAGTCTGGCAGTCCCTACGGTCCTGAGATTTCCAGCCCCTCTGAGCACATCCAGCCAGATCTGGTGATGGTGGGGTCCCTCTCGCTGCTCTGTGCACAATCGCAAGTCTCTCACCCTTCTCGCTACAGAATGGTCTCCTCGCTGCACTTCCTTACATTGGGAACTGGCTGTGTACCATCGTGTCGGGGGTGCTGGCAGACTTCCTCCTGTCCAAGCAAGTGTTCAGCATAGCAACAGTTCGGAAGCTCTTCTCGGTGCTGGGTAAGGACAGGTGACTCCTGCCTCCAGGTTCTTTCAACAAACCTTCACCCGGTCAGCCACATAACCCACGTCCCCTTCTCTCCCTAGGGATGATGCTCCCAGCCATCTCCCTGGTGGCCGTGTCCTACGTCGGCTGTGATTACACAGCAGCTGTGGTCTTTCTGACATTTTCCATGACTGTAATCAGCATGTGCGGGGCCGGTTTCTATACTAACCACATGGACATTGCTCCCAGGTGAGACCACCAGACCTTCCTCCTATCTCCTGCTCCAATTGGTTCGAGGGCCCAACATGTTGGCCCATGTCATCTCCATCATCTCAGCCCTCAGCTACTTCAGCTGCCTTTTGCTTCTCCTCTCCCTGATCTTCTGCAGCTGGTGGCATCTGAAGCCGGACAGGCAAAACCAAGGCACAGAAGCGCAGGCTCAGAGCCAATTATAGCAGTGGGTAAAGGCTCTTATGTCTGTCAACAGGGGAGGCAGTGACCAAGCTGAGGAGGCACTTGTTCTCTTTGAAGCTCTCCAGGAGGTTGGGAGAGAGGGAATTGAAACCTAATTTTCTCTCTTCTTGCCAGTCCCTCTTTGCCTTGCTCAGGAAATTTTCCCTTCCCTTCTCCCCAGATATGCTGGGTTTGTGCTGGGAGTCACAAACACCCTCGGAACAGTCTCAGGAATAATTGCTCCCGCCGCAGTTGGATTCTTCACCAGCCAGGTAATTCAGGGCTTCTCTGGATGGCCGTATTGGAGGCTTTTTCTCCTGAAGCAAAAATATTCAGAAAAAAAGTGGAGTTGAATAGAGCAGAATGGCCAAAGAATAGTCTCTGTCCACTGAATCAAAACATAGCCCTGGCTAAGCTCTTGAAACCCCAGGAGACTGGCTTCAGGGGGGCACTAACAACCCACATGTGCTAGGCAGCAACATTGTCAAATGTGTCCAGCAAGTACCTAAGTCATGGAGAAGAAGCTTTTATGATCCAAGAAGTAGGGACTCCTCCCGACATGGGCTTCCAACCTGGATCTACTTACAGATGGGGGGCGGGGAGACTGCTGTCAAACAGGACAATAGGGAAAGCTTGGTAGCAGTGATGACAGAGCTGCTTGAATTCAGCATAGCAAGCAAGTAATTCCCAAGCACGCTGCAGTGCAACGATATCGATATCGGAGCCCAGGAAAGCGAAATCTGAGGAGTTAAATCTACAGCTAGACAGGGAACTGGCATTGCAAGTCTTTAGGTGAATGAAAACCTGTGGTTCAAGCCCCAGGTGGTCTCCTGTGGCGATAAGAGAGAATGGAGATACTAATTACCCTTTGTTTGGTACCCCCAGGACCTCCTGACTGGCTGGAGGAATGTCTTCTGCGTGTCAGCGGCCCTAAATCTCTTTGGCCCTCTGTTCTATGTAACCTTTGGCAGTGGAACTATCCAGGACTGGGCTAGAGAGGACACTGCTCTCCAGTGAAATGCCAAGGCATGCTGCCAGGGGAAGAATGTGTAACCAAGGCAGGAGACGGAAAACACCCTAGTGAACATAGATTAGTTAAGTTTCAGAGTAGCAGCCTTGTTAGTCTGTATTCGCAAAAAGAAAAGGAGGACTTGTGGCACCTTAGAGACTAACCAATTTATTTCTGCCTAAGCTTTCGTGAGCTACAGCTCACTTCATCACATGCATTTTCCACTGAATGCATCCGATGAAGTGAGCTGTAGCTCACGAAAGCTTATGCTCAAATAAATTTGTTAGTCTCTAAGGTGCCACAAGTCCTCCTTTTCTTTTTACTGTAACGAGAGTGATCACTTAGAGTGAGCTATTACTAGCAGGATAGCGGGGGGGGGGGGGGGGAGGGGGGGCGCGAGGGGGAACCTTTCGTAGTGATAATCAAGTTTGGCCATTTCCAGCAGTTGACAAGAATGTCTGAGGAACAGTGGGCGGGAGAGGGGAATAAACGTGGGGAAATAGTTTTACTTTGTGTAATGACCCATCCACTCCCAGTCTTTATTCAAGCCTAAGTTAATTGTATCCACTTTGCAAATTAATTCCAATTCAGCAGTCTCTCCTTGGAGTCTGTTTTTGAAGTTTTTTTTTGTTGAAGAATTACAACTTTTAGGTCTGTAATCGAGAGACCAAAGAGAGTGAAGTGTTCTCCGACTGGTTTTTGAATGTTATAATTCTTGACGTCTGATTTGTGTCCATTTATTCTTTTACGTAGAGACTGTCCAGTTTGACCAATGGACATGGCAGAGGGGCATTGCTGGCACATGATGGCATAGATCACATTGGTAGATGTGCAGGTGAACGAGCCTCTGATAGTGTGGCTGATGTGATTAGGCCCTATGATGGTGTCCCCTGAATAGATATGTGGACACAGTTGGCAATGGGCTTTGTTGCAAGGATAGGTTCCTGGGTTAGTGGTTCTGTTGTGTGGTGTGTGGTTGCTGGTGAGTATTTGCTTCAGGTTGGGGGGCTGTCTGTAAGCGAGGACTGGCCTGTCTCCCAAGGTCTGTGAGAGTGATGGGTCGTCCTTCAGGATAGGTTGTAGATCCTTGATGATGCGTTGGAGAGGTTTTAGTTGGGGGCTGAAGGTGACGGCTAGTGGCGTTCTGTTGTTTTCTTTGTTGGGCCTGTCCTGTAGTAGGTGACTTCTGGGTACTCTTCTGGCTCTGTCAATCTGTTTCTTCACTTCAGCAGGTGGGTATTGTAGTTGTAAGAACGCTTGATAGAGATCTTGTAGGTGTTTGTCTCTGTCTGAGGGGTTGGAGCAAATGCGGTTGTATCGTAGAGCCTCCAGCTTTCATCCAGACCACACCACACGATCCATTGTCTACAGCCAAGCTCTACGATACAACCGCATTTGCTCCAGCAAATTTTCTCCAGCAGTTATCACTACAAAAGGTTCCCCCACCCCACCCCCACCCCCGCTCTCCTGCTGGTAATAGCTCACCTTAAGTGATCACTCTGGTTACAGTGTGTATGGTAACACCCTTTGTTTCATGTTCTCTGTGTATATAAATCTCCCCACTGTATTTTCCACTGAATGTAGCTCACGAAAGCTTATGCTCAAATAAATTTGTTGGTCTCTAAGGTGCCACAAGTCCTCCTTTTCTTTTTGCGAATACAGACTAACACGGCTGCTACTCTGAAGCTTGAAATAAGTGTTTTGCTACCCATGCTCTGGAAACTTTGAGGCTTGAGGGGGCTGTCTGAAAAGTTATTTGCAGAAGTAGATGGAGAAATGATCCCTTACTGGTTATCTTCCCCCTGCACTATAAACAGGAAATCTTTTCATTCCTAAAGCCAAATACTAGTATTAAAGTTTTTAAAAAGAGAAAGTAATCAAGAGATTTTACCAAAAGGTGGGTACTCTGAGAAACTCTCCACACACGTGGATTTGCCAGGGATCATCGGAACGATGGCATAACTCCAAGTCTGGAGATGCTAGTCACATCACAAGCGAGTTGTGGATAAATTCATATTTCAGTGCTATCCTCCAGATGGGGATGTGGCTGCATGCAGCCCTCCCTGCTCTCCTGCCTTGAGAGGACCTGAACCTGCTCCATATCTTTATTCGTGCAAATAGTCCATTGGCTTCATGCGATCAGGCTGGTGCCTGGACAGTGGATCTAGTTGTTGTAGGATGTATTGGGTACATGGCCCACAGTGTGGGAGGACCACATTTATGTTTAAGTAAATCAAAGTAAACAAGTAGTAAAAATCAAGATCACCTTGTTTGTTTTAAATCCCTTTCCCCTTGCAAGATGGGACCCTGATCTTGGATAGGGCCTCTAGGTGCCTCCATAAAACCAACAACAGACCTAGGATCATGGGATAAATTGGGAATGGAGATTGACATTGTGCATAGAAGTGTCTAAGGTTTTGGAGTCTCCCTGTGGGGCTCTGTGGTGCCCTTGTCGCTTGCAGAATTGAAGTTTAATTGAGGAAAGAAGGATTTTCTCCCCCTTGGGGCTGTGAAGGTCTCCTCAGCCTGTAACTGAGTTTGCTGGCAGCAGAGACCATGACGCTGTTGAGGTTTGAGTTCACGCCCCATTGAAGTGAACTGCCCCATTCACCTCAATGGGGCATGACTGCAAAGAGCCCCCTTTCGACAGTTAACTCTTTCACATGGCTGATCACCTGAAACAGCCAGCTAATGTGTTTCTCCAGTGCAGGGGCTTGCTCCACATACAGGGCTGCAAGGGTTAAATGTGTAAATCCCTGGCTGTTGTGTGATGTTGGGGAGACAACAGTACAGAAGTCCCCCCCACTCCAGGGTGACTGGCTGTCACACAGAACTGAACCATTCCTGATAGAATAAGTGCCCTGATTCCCAGCCAGTATAAAAATATTTGTCCCTCTTGTAATATTACTAGCTGGCTGCCTGGCCAGTTCCCACCCCCCAGCCCCAGCTCTACCCCCTGCAGGAGATCAGAGCGGTCTCTGAACTCCATGGCTTGGCCCATCTCTATGCACAATGAAAACAAGTAGGTGTGCAAATTTCTCCCCAGCCCCTCTTTCACTTGGTTCTGCCAACACCCCTCCAGTCCTGACCTAAAGACTCCTGCCCCACAGCCAGCTAGGCAACTCATTTCTGGCCCACAGCATGCCCCTCCCAGCTCTTCCAATACCCCCCTATCCTGATCTGTACCATCTTTTACTATTGCAGTCTGACCCCTCCCATCTTCTGCCACTGCACCCCCAATCCCACCCTATAGCGCCTACTGCTATCCCAATCCTAGTTCCGTGTCCGTGGCTTTGGCAGGAGAGCTGGCAAGTCAGACCTCTAAGAGCAACTGGAAGAGAAAAACTGCAGGCAGGGCCACTGGGGTCAACCTCCCTGCGCTTTGTGCAACACCTGTGTTTTCAGGAGGCATTTGTAAAAGCCAACAGAGGCCCTGCTGGTATGGGAGACAGAGGCGGCAGCTGTGGGGAGATGTTGCGGTGTGAGACAATCCCCACTAATCTTGTTCAGAAATGATGGGCTTGAGGCAAAAAAATTGTGTGGAATTCTCCAGCCTGTGTACACAGGAGGTCAGACTAGGTGATCGCAACCGTCTCTTTGGGCCTGGGAGTCTAGGTATCTACAACTCCTAGATCAGGCACTGTGCAGAGGGACAATATCCCTCCCCCCCTCCCCTGCCAACCATGCTGCTGCATGAAGGGATTGCTTCAAAAATCAGACGTCAAGAATTATAACATTCAAAAACCAGTCAGAGAACACTTCAGTCTCTCTGGTCACTCGATTGCAGACCTAAAAGTGGCAATTCTTCAACAAAAAAACTTCAAAACAGACTCCAAGGAGAGACTGCTGAATTGGAATTAATTTGCAAACTGGATACAATTAACTTAGGCTTGAATAAAGACTGGGAGTGGATGGGTCATTACACAAAGTAAAACTCTTTCCCCTCCTCCTGTTCTTGTAAAATGCTGGAAATGGCCCACCTTGATCATCACTACAAAAGGTCCCTTCTGCCCCCTGCTGGTAATAGCTCACCTTTCCTGGTCACTCTTGTTACAGTCTGTATGGTAACACCCATTGTTTCATGTTCTCTGTGTATATAAAATCTCCCCACTATATTTTCCACTGGATGCATCCCATGAAGTGAGCTGTAGCTCATGAAAGCTTATTATCAAATAAATTTGTTAGTCTAAGGTGGCACAAGTCCTCCTTTTCTTTTTACAGATACAGACTAACACGGCTGCTACTCTGAAACCAGAAATAGTCAGCTGGCCAGTTAGCCCTCCCATGAGGAATATCCTCTCTCATATGTGGACTTTTAGCTGGGAACAGTGTAAAGCCAAGGGCCAAGATTTTCAAGTGACTCCAGAGGCTGTGTATCCTTCTTGAGACACAGGGAAGGAGTCTGAAAGTCCATCCCCTTTGACTTGAGCGGACTTAAGCACTCAGAAGACAGAGGCACCCACAACCACTTCTGATGATCTTAGCCCAAAAGTTAACATTCAAAGAGCACACCCCACTGACCTGAAGCACTGTTGGAGAAGCTGCTGCCAATGCATTGCCATACCAACAAACTGACTGGCCTTCCAAGAGGGAAGCTAAGAGTATGTATCCCAGCCCACTACCAACTCTAGAAACTTACGTAACAGACAGCACTGCATTTGCCATTCACCGTGTTAGGCATCACACCAGTAGGTATCATAGTTGAAGCTTGAGTATTTTTTTATAGCTATTTTACTATACCTCTTAGTAGAGCTCACTTAAAAGGATTGTGGTAGCTTAGATTTCCTGAGTAAGTCACTAAAACTTTACTCTTTCCTTCATAATGGACTAGCTTCCCCAGAGAAATGAATCAGTTAGTCTACAGCAGTGACCAAGACTAACCCTCTCTGAAAAAGAGGGAGGTAGAGTTTACCTGCTTACAACTTCAAAGGAAAGATGTTAGAGGAGCTTTTATAATGTTTGAGAGGCTTTGGAATAGGTATGAGTTGGAGAAACAGCTTAGTTCTAAGAGAAATAACAGGCACGCTTAGCATCTCACTGAAGAGTTTTGACATCTGCCACCCACTATCTGTCAGTTTAGCCACACATCTTTAATGTTTATTAGATTAGTGGCTAAGGGCTAATCAAGAATGGGGCCCTCCTGTGCCAGTTAGTGATCAAACAGAGTAGACAGCCCCTGTCCCAGAGTGTTTACAGTCCAAGTTGCAGTCTCCCTGTTTAACAGGTTGTGAATTGTGTTGAATCTTTAAAATGGACTAGAACAGATCAGACTGCAAAGCAGCCCTGGCAGTTGTGTCAGCCACATGGCTGACAACCACAACCAGCTTGGTAGGCTGCTTTGAAGACAAGTGCAGTGCTTACTCCTTACATTACACTCTACATTCAGAGAACAACTCCCAGCTGAATTAGACCAAACCATTGAAACCAGAATCATCTTTTATTCATACCACCAGTGAGCAAGTCGAGGGGAAAAAACCCCACAAGTGCAGCCCAATATACAAAAGAAAAAATTAGGAAAAAAGAGTCCTATCATCTTCCTTTCCTTCAGAAGCTCTTCCAGTGTGTTTTACCGCTCAGGAGCCAGTCCTGGATAAGTGAGTCCAGACACGGATCTGTGATTGTAGGGGGCTGGGCATCCACCGTTGGTGCCTCTGAGCACGCTGGCACGCGGAGACGGAGGAGGAGAATTCACTTCTTACTGGCCTTCACTGCTGACTTGGTGACCTTGGCAGATCCACCAGCCTTCTTCTCGACAGCCTTGATCACCCCCACAGCCACCGTCTGCCTCATGTCACGCACAGCAAAGCGCCCTGCCGGAGAAGGAACACCCGTTAGATGAAGACAAGGACCGAGTAGGAGACTTCCTGGATATTGGGAGGGGTTTCTAGCCTGGAGTTTGGTTTGCGGATGGGAGAGCTGCAATTTGTGGATTAATGCCTTGCAGAAGCATTTTATTACTCAAGCTAGTGAAGGGGTAGGTCTACGTTTACCTCCCATTGCTATGGAGAGCAGGAGACTTTCTAAAAGCTGGATCCTAGCAGTAGTCTTCTTAAACCAGAGTTGCCGTGTTAGGACCTGTTCAGACAGACCCTCATCAAGAGCCAGACTTGGACCAATACAAGGAATAGGAAATCTTACCAAGAGGTGGGTAGTCTGAGAAGCTCTCCACACACATGGGTTTGCCAGGAATCATCTGCACAATGGCAGCATCTCCAGACTTCAGGGCCTTGGGATTGTCCTCCAGCTTCTTGCCAGACCTGCGGTCGATCTTCTCCTTCAGCTCTGCAAACTTGCAGGCGATGTGAGCAGTGTGGCAATCCAGCACCGGGGAGTAGCCAGCAGCTATCTGGCCAGGGTGGTTCAGGATGATGACCTGCAGAGAAAGAAGAGGGGGAAAAAATTCAAAAATCAAGCAACTGGTCACATTTCAAGGAGACTGGTGGGCAGCAATGGGGATTGGACTTTACAGATCCCTAGTCACTAACCTGGGAGGTGAAGCTACCAGCCTCCATGGGAGGATCGTTCTTGCTGTCTCCGGTCACGTTCCCACGCCGGATGTCTTTCACAGACACGTTCTTCACGTTGAACCCAACATTGTCACCGGGTAGCGCCTCTGCCAGAGCCTCATGGTGCATTTCCACTGACTTCACCTCCGTGGTGACATTGGCAGGGGCAAAAGTCACCACCATGCCAGCCTTCATGAAGCCAGTCTCCACACGGCCCACAGGGACCGTTCCGATACCTGGGGAGACACGTACTGGTTAGTTTGGTGTTAATGAGCTAAAACAAGGTTATTTGGAGAGGAAGGAATAGGAGATGCAACAAGCAGAGACCACCAGCTCTTTGCTTCAGCATCCTCTGTCCAGAGGCCCTATTCAATCTTTTGGGCATTAAGGGGAAATACAGCAATCTTGTCAGCCCAGCATTGCCAAGAGGTGGGTGTGACGGAGTCTTCATCCCAGACACTCAGTAGGGAAGTGTCCCCAGTAAACATGAGCTACAGTTTAGGTGGAATTACACCACCTTAAAATGGCAGCCACCATTTTACATGTTCCTTTTAGGGGAGAGTTCTTCTGTCCCAGCCCTGCTGGGAAACGCTTCCCCCACACTCACCGCCAATCTTGTAGACATCCTGCAGGGGCAGGCGGAGGGGTTTGTTGATGGGGCGGGAAGGAGGGATAATGGAATCCAGGGCTTCCAGCAGTGTTGTACCAGAAATGTTGCCTTCCTTCCTCGTAATGCTCCAGCCTTTGAACCAAGGCATCTGCAATGTATGTATGCGGGGGGAGAGGAGGAGATTATTGTAATTGACATCTCATGAGTCACCTGCAGAGCTCAGGTGAACTTGTCAGCAGGTCCCAAGTATTCCTCCTCCAAAACATTCTCTTTCCTCCCCCCCAAAAAGTTTAAACTAAGCAGAGGTGCATTCCTTGAGATTTGTGGGAATGAACAAGAAACATATCTTTAAGCTCAGCCTCCATCAAGCCATGGAGGAGGCCTGCACTTTTAAGTGAAATCCTAGCTCAAGGCAGTGAGCTAATGACAGTCCAATTTAGAGAAACTCAGAGGGCCAGTGTCCTATTGCAACACGGAGCCCAGCAGTAGTAACTTTAAGCTGAACTCATACCAGTTTACAAACCACCCACTCTCTCCATGTGTAAGCCAATGCCTGCCCCAACCCCCCAGATGTCTCCAAACCTCTCTACTAGAGGGGCCATGTAGAAACAGGCAGGCTACTCACATTGGCACTGGCCTCCAGCATGTTGTCCCCATGCCAGCCAGAGATGGGCACGAATGCCACAGAGGCTGGGTTGTAGCCGATCTTCTTGATGTAGGTGCTCACTTCCTTGGTGATCTCCTGGTAGCGCTTGCCGCTGTAAGGGGGCTCCGTGGAGTCCATCTTGTTCACCCCAATGATGAGTTGCTTCACTCCCAGTGTGTAGGCCAGCAGGGCATGCTCCCGGGTCTGCCCGTTCTTAGAGATGCCAGCTTCAAACTCTCCCACCCCGGCTGCCACAATCAGCACTGCACAGTCAGCCTGGGGAGGGAAACAGGCCATGAGAACAAATTCATACTGGGAACTAGGGGACAATTAGGGATGTGACAGACCTAGGTACCCTACAGATAAAGGAGATCCTCTTCCCCCACTTCCACTCCCCCCACAAAAAATCAGTCTCTCTCAGGAGGGACTGGCAGCCCTTCCCAGTAAAGGCCTAAAAGCTGCACCACAACCCTACACCTAGAGCCCAATGTATCTAGTAGCAATGTTATTCCTTGCAATGCTATGGTCACAAGACTAGTTTGCAGTTAAATTATGGCCTTATTGGGATGCCACAAGGCATAGCCGCAAACCCAGTATACTCAAACTCTTTACAGGCGTTCGACTGCCCCAGCCTGTACCTGAGAGGTGCCGGTGATCATGTTCTTGATGAAGTCTCTGTGGCCAGGGGCGTCAATGATGGTGATGTAGTACTTGGTGGTCTCGAACTTCCACAGGGAGATGTCGATGGTGATCCCACGCTCCCGCTCCGCCTTCAGCTTATCCAGCACCCAGGCGTATTTGAAGGAGCCCTTCCCCATCTGCGTGGAAGGAGACAGACACCAGTTACAGCAGGGCAGGCATGCTACTGGAGAAACAGGCACAAGCCAGGGACAATCCCTCCCCACAAGGGGCGTTAAATGCCGGGGAGGGGTGTGTGTGCAATATTTTAAACAGATTCCCCCTGCCTGGAAGGGGACACCTGCCCCAGCGGTGCCTAGTCACTGCAGAGCCATATACTAGGGTGCAAGTACAGGGAACCCAGAGGTAGGTGAATGGTCCCTGCTCTAGGGTAGGTGGGGGGCAGGCATGGGGCAGTGTTTACCCCCACCCCATTGTAACCCCATAGCATTAAAGGGTTACACTGCAGGCCGGGAAAGGGCCCGATTCCCCAATCCCCACAGGGCTCAACACCTTGTGGGAGGTTAAGGAGCCAGAGGGGGGCCTGAGAGGCCGCTGGGCCCGTTAGGGGGGTGCAGGTGAGCCAGAAATGCCCCCACCTCGGCTGCCTCCTTCTCGAACTTCTCGATGGTTCGCTTGTCGATGCCCCCGCACTTGTAGATGAGGTGCCCGGTGGTGGTGGATTTCCCCGAGTCTACGTGGCCGATGACCACGATGTTGATGTGGGTTTTCTCCTTGCCCATGGTGCCGGAGGGAGCGCGAGCGGGACCTGCAGGGAAGACCCCCGGGGCAGAGTTACAGCAGAGCCCCTGGGAGCGGAGCGGTTGACGCTGAGCCGCTCCGGTGTGACTCCGGAGTGAAAAGCCAGCGTCACACAGGGCGGGACACAGCAGAGCAAGCCCTGCAGCCAGACACACTGTTAGGGGCTCCGATCCCCCGCAACCGGGCTAGAACCGGAGCCCAGCCCTCCCGCTACATTCACACGAGCCAATTCGGATCGAGCGATCGCTCCCAGCCCACCCTCCAGCGGGCTGCCTCAGAGCAGTGCGGACTGTGCGCCCCCTCCCCAGCCCCGAGAGCCCCCAAAAAACCCCGCTCACCACGAGTCACGTTCCCCTGATCGGTCTCCAAACAGCAGCCGCCCCCGGGCCCGGGGCTTTTAAAGAGCCCGCGGGGGAGGAGCCGAGCGGCCCCATTGAGGCGGCCTCGCCCCGCCCATTGAGAGGGGTTGATTCAATTAGACCCCAGTACCTGGCCGGCCTCCTGTGGCGGGGGGCACTACAGGCAGGGGTTCCCCCTCCCCGCACTAGGCTAGCCCTGGAGCTTGGGCCAGAACCGGACCCCTTCCCAGCACCCCCCTTCCCAGGCTTTGGGGGAGTCGGGCTCTCGGAGCTGCAGGCCTTGATCCCCCTCCCCGTCTGCAGAGCCAAACACAGGGAGGGTTGGCCAGTGGGCAAACTTCACCCCCATCTGTCTGGCCCTGGCAATGCCCCTCTAGCCCTGCCTCGGAGTCAGCCCTGCCCTTCCTCTGCTGCCCTAACCCATCTCTGGCTAGTCCAGCTCTTGGGGACCCCCCAGTCACAGCTAATGCTCCCCCAGTGATGACCCCCACCAGCAACTGCACGTCCAGTTCCCGCTGCCCATCGCTCTGCTGTGCCACGCACACTCCTCTCCACCTGCAAGCCCCCGGCCCTTGCTGGTCACTCCTGGGCTTTGCCGAGGCCTCCCCAGTTCCACAGACCAGACCTGGCCTGGACCCAGCTTTTTTTTAGCCTTGGGCTTCCCCAGGCACAGCTGTGCCCCTCCTCACCCCCAACTCCCCTTCTGTGCTAAGCCTGGATTCAAATGCTGAACACAACAGCCAGGCCTGGCTATACTGTGTGGTTTGGGGTTAGTGTCTTTCCCTCTCCTGGCCATGGAGCTGTGTTCACACCATAAGTAACTTATGATCAAATTAATATTTGAACCCCATCCTTCAGAGAGACACAGATCTCTGTACCTGTACTCCCTGCTCCCATGGGAAGACAGAGGCCCAGGGCCTCCATTGAGCTCAAGGGGAGATAGGAATTTAAATGCCTTGAAAGATCTGGGCCAGAGTTATTAAAACACTAATCACATTAGTAGAAAGAAACCCAAGGAAAAATGCCTCTCTGTCAATGGGAAACGTTTACTTGGACAATTGAGTGATAGGAAATCATGGAAAGAATATGAAACAAAGAGATAGGCCCAAGCTGAAATCCCACAGCTAATTCCCCTGTATTTTAGGGATATTCAAATCCAAACTTATTGGCTACCCAATCTCTGCAACAAGCTGGAACCAAAAGTCCAGAAGCCAGTAGCCCTTAAGCTTGAGGAAGTTCAGAATTGGGCCTAGGTGTGATGTTTGTACATCAATCCCTTTCTGAATGTTAGGTGGGGTGGAATATCTGGTGAGCTCAGGCTTGGTTGGTTTTCTCACGATACTGGGTACAATCAAGGCCATGAGGCTGAGCCTGCTTCTGTTAAAGTCAATGGCAAAATTCCTGTTGACCACATGGGATCAGGAATGGGGCCTGCACCTTGGACATTGATCCCACTACCTAACTGCTACTTTACAAGGAGGCAACATTTGCAAACTGCGGTTCCTCCTCTTCAGCAACATGGTCTGTATTTAGGCACCTGATTATATTGGCCTGATTTTCAGAGATCTGGGCACTCACAGCTCTCATAAATAATAGGAATGAATATCTAGTTCTTATAGCACATTTCATCCATAGATCTCAAAGCACTTTGCAAAGGAGATCAGTACCATTACCCTCCCCACACCCCCATTACAGATGGGGAAACTGAGGCATAAAGCAAGGTAATGACTTGTCTAAGGTCAGCAGGCTAGTGGAACAGTCAGGAATAGAATCCAGGTCTCCTGAGACCCAATCTGGTGCCCTATCCACGAGACAACCCTATCTCCACTGTGTACTGGAGGGCTGCTAGTGACTCTGACCTTGAGGAATTCAGGCTTAAACATATTGCCCTAAACGCGAATGAGCCCAAAACACCAGTCGAGTGTATCAAAAAATCAGTCAGACTAAACAAGAGTAAAATCTCAGAACGCTGACACTTCTCAGAAGAGATTCCTTTCCCCTCCCACCCAGCACACTGTGCCTCTGGAAGGGTTAAAGGCAAGAAAGAGGCATTTTATTTCATTTCTTCAGCCTAGTTTCCTTTTTAGATATTGTTTTTATTTCCAGAGCTACAGTGGGGAGTGAGAGAAATGGCTGGCTCAGGGGCTGGAAATGAGCAGATGCTGGAATATGGGCATGTCTAGGATTGCCCCACGGCCTAAAGCTTCAGGATCTCCATGTGGAATTTTTGGGGTCTCCCTCCCCCCCCCCTTTTTTCTGGAGAACCCAAGTTTCAATTTAAACAAAGAAAACAAGCTCCCTTCAGCCTGTGATTGAGCCAGAGATCTTGGAAGACACTCAGAGAAGTGTGAAATGCCCCATTCACCTCAACTGGGTATGAACTCTCTCACCTAAATAGCATCATCCAGAGGTGGCAACATAGTTAACTCCTTCCCTGTTGGTCACCTAGCTAATGTGCAGCGCCAGGGTGAGTACATTCCTGCCAAATGCATTTTAATATGGAAAGGCTGCAAGGTGCAAAGCTGTAAGTGCCTGGCTGTTCTATGAGATATTTGATTTTGGGGATCTCAGCACAGCACTGCCCCTTGCCCCTCCCCAGGGGACAGCAATGCCCCAGCTTTGTGCAGGGGAGGTTCCCTAGTCAATATTAAACCACTCTTGCACCATTGTTTACACGATTAACAGGCTACCTAGCCAGTCTCCCCCATCATCCCCCTGCTCCAAGTCCCCCCTCTGCACACACACCCCTCTTTTTGCCTTACAGCATCTCAGATCCCAGCTGGGTGGGACCTAACCTTTGGGTCAGTGGTTTGAGTCTGGCCCAGGGCCGTGGCAGCCATCAGCTTTGGAGCTGTGTGGTGACTGTAGAATGGGTTCTGTGAAATGTGCTGTCTGGGGCTGTCTGTACATTTCTCAGCAGACAGGGACCCATATCACATTAGCCTCCCCCTCTTCAGAGTGGCCAACAATGGAATGGGCCACGGAGAGGAAAAGATGATCCAGTGCCTGGGACTCGGCAGACCCTGCTCTGCCACAGAACTCCTGTGTGACCTTGGGCAAGTCACGTCGTTTCTCGCTGCCTCAGTTCCCCACCTGTACAATGGCGTAACCACATACTACAAAAATGGGAGCCATACAAGTGCCTAATATAGATGGCGAGAGGCCAAGCCTGAAGTGTGGGGAAGCTTGCCTGGCCATTGCTGGAGATAAACAGAGGACTTCAATCTCTGCTCCGAATTTTTACAGGGGTACATGGTAAAGGATACATGCAGGGCCCTAAGTCAGTCTCCTCCCCATCTCTGACTTGGCCCCTCACTTCCCACGCTCTCAGTGGCAGTGTGGGCTGGCCATGCATCTGCTTGGATGCTGAGGGCCCTGTCAACAGCACAGTTAAGCTGTCTTGCCACTTCCAGAGAGCTGCACTTCTGGCCCCAGCTCTCCCTTCGCTTTCAGATCAAAGAGTGGGGTTGGGTGATCTGAAGAGATGACTCCTCACGCCCACCAATATGCCTCCGAGACAGTGAGAGCGGGGCTGTGCACGGCGGTTGGTGGTGCTGGGATAGACGTCGGAGTGAATTCATGTCATATGGATGTTGCTCAGCGACGCTTGGAGAGCTCATTTAAACGGCTTGAGGTTCACGTTTATGACCCAAGGGGTTAAAAGCCACAGCACTTCCTTGGCCAGAGAGTGCCTGCAAAGTGACTGTGGGCCGGGGCTGGTTAATTTTAAGAAGGCTTTGTTCCTGAGTGGTGGGGAGGGGTGCAGGGTTGTGAAAAGGCCCCATTTAACACACCTGAGCAAGGAATGGGTTCTGTTTGAAGCTGAACTCCCTCTTTGATGCGATTAGAGAGTTTATCAGCCCTTCTCTTGTTTCCCCACTGCCACTAGCAACCACTCTCCCCCGTCTCTCTCAAGCAGACCACTGGAGTCTCCCTGCAATGTCTCTCTCTAATGTATAGCAATTGCCAGAGCAACAGTGTGTGTGTGTGTGACATAGGGAAGAGATGAATCATCTCCCAGCAACTCCAGGCTTTTTACCCCCTGCAGCGCTGCTAAAGAGGACAGCGCCTTCTCCACATTCAGGGGTCACTCTGTTTGTTGAGTTAGGCCTGGGAGCAGCCTCCTGGTACCGACTTGGATCCAGGCTCAGATAGCTGCTAGAATGTCTCTGTATAAGGAGCCAAATCTGAACCTCATGGCACTTGGATACAGGCCCAGATTTATGAGCATTTGGATCCAGAGCACTGGTTCTGCCCATCACAGAGCTAAAACGTTGGGATTTGGTCCTGTCTTGAACAACAACACCTGCCCACCGCGGCTGGACCTAGCCACTTGTCTGACATGAGCCACTGAATGGCCACAGTAACAAAATTCAGGAGCTACTGAAATGCTGGATTCACACCATCAACCTGTGCTGCAATCAACCCCCTCTTGCTGCATTCAGGAGGGATTAATGGCTGCCTTTAGCCCCTCTGTAAAGCTGCCATAAAGCCCCCTTAGGAAATACCACAGCATAGAGGAGGCTTCCCCATAACAACACACAAAACCAGTGTGACTGGCTCTGGAGCACCCGCTAGAGGAGCCCCCAGGACATGTCCGCTACAGACTAGGGGGCAGGGGGCGTTGGCACAGGAGGAAGTAGATGTGGCCATGACTTTCCTACTCCAATCCCCAGCTATTTCCTTGGCTGTTACATCTTGTGGGTGTCACTGGAGCTGCTCTAAACTGTGCCAGGAGTGCTGGGAACCCCAGCAGCTCCAGGATAGGGTCGGCACTTTGTATTGCCTCTTGGTCCCCGTACTGGGCTCAGCACCACCACACAGCTAACTGTAGGCCTGTCTCTTATGCACGATGAATATTTAACAGAGCCCTGAAGTCTGAGACCCTTGTGTATGTAAACTTGTATATTACACACACTCGATTAGCTGTGAGATCTGCATGCGACTCTGTGTCCGACTCACTAAAGCGCTGTGTCCGTTCATAGCAGGATGTCCCAATCTACTAGTGGATATTCTCCCAGCAGACCACAAGGCTAAGCTTGCTGAAAAATTATTCATCATTGATTATGTTTTCTGCTCCACCACTATTTTGAATAGTTTGCATTTCCCAAGCAGCGTTCCTTGGAGAATCTCAAAATGCTGCCTGAACATGAATGAACTATGCCTCAAAACACCGCTGTGAGGCAAGTATTGTTCTCATTTTGCAGATGGGGAAACTGAGGTAATTGGCTAAAACTCACACAGCAAGTCACTGGCACTAACAGCTGGGAATAGAATCCAGGTGTCTGAACGCTAATTAACAAAATCCTCACTGGCCTAGAAACATGTCTTGACTGATTGTGCAATTTTGCCAACTAGTGGCCAAAAGTCATAAATGCTCCTTCAAGTGAAAGTAGCAAGAGCCAAATTTTGGTGCCTGACTGGTATTGCTCACAGTGGCTCCAGTTTTAGGGTGACCAGATCTCCTGATTTTATGGGGACAGCCCCAATTTTTGAATCTGTTTTTTATATACGCTCCTATTACCCCCCACCCCCGTCCCGATTTTTCACATTTGCTGTCTGGTCACCCCATCCAGTTTTGGCCTGTGGGTGGCCAAACTGATGTTAGTGAGGCCAGGACAGAGGTGGGCAGAGGCATTTTTATGTCAAGCACCTTAGCAAAATCATAGGAGAACATAGGAACAACCATACTGGGTCAGACCAAAGGTCCATCTAGCCCAGTATCCTGTCTTCCGCCATTGGCCAATGCCAGGTGCCCCAGAGGGAATGAACAGAACAGGTCATCATCAAGTGATCTATCCCCTGTCACCCATTCCCGGCAATCTTCTAATGAGATATAGGTATTTCTCCATGTATTGGCTACTTGCTGGTGTATAATCTACAGAAAGTGCCATGTGCTAGGAAAGTGAGTTTCTGTCAGAAACTGGCAGGAGAGTTGAGAGTATATTTACCCACACTGGAAGTTGGCCAGGACACCAGGGTTAAAAATGGGGGAAAATTTTCATCCCTAGATCTCAAAGCACTTTAAAAAGGAGGCCAGTATCTTTATTCCAATGGGAAACTGAGGCACAAAGAAGTGCTGACTTGCCAAACCAGGGCCCTCATTCTCTTTCTTTCCATATGAGATCATTTCTGCCAAACTCACAACCCCCCAGTCCAAAATGAGTCACTGTAAGTGGCAATATATCTAGCATTTGCCCCCACTTGTTTAATGGTCTCATTCAAATGATGGCAATTTAGCGACTGTTTTAGTACTTCCTTAAAGGGAAGAGCACCCCCTACTGGAAGACCAGCACCTCTGTGATCATAGAAGGTTTCCCATCCATATGCAGAGCACACACTTCTCTGCTGAGCTGATATAAAATCTGTGACAAGTCTAGCCAAAGGGGAAATAGCTGCAAGCTAATAGCACCTCTGGAGCCCATTATAAGTGGTCAGTAATAAAGCAAGCCTGTTCTCCGGAGTGACACTAGGGTACATTTCCTAACACTGCTTGGCAACGGATTCCAGTGTTATGTGTCTGCCAATGACTAGGAAAAAAATTCTGCCTAAAACAATTAGTGCTCAGGGACTAAACTTAATTTCCCTTTATCTGTCTCTTTCACAGCTAGCCTCAGATCACACTGGGTCCTACGTGAAGCAGAGGCCTTCGTACTTCCCGCCAAGATAATGAAAACTACACTACCTCCACTGAGGGCCCTGGAGAATTGATGGCTCCATGGAACTGCAGTGATCCCAGCTGGCTGTGTTAGCAGTGATCTCATGCTTGGAGGAACAGTACAAAGCTCAGTGAGTTAGGGCCCAGAGCCTCAAAGGTATTTAGATGGCTCACGGCTAATAGGAGTGAGGCACCTAAATACGTCTGTGAATCTGAGCCTAGGTGTGTATGTGTTTATTGTTATTCTATATCCTTTATTAGTTTGAGTTTATTTATGATCATGTCTAACTATTTATATATCTTTGCATATGTAGAATGGGAAAGACATGCCAAGCCACTAAAAAGAATCCCTGGCCTGAAATCAAAGGGTCCAGTCCTGCAGCCCCTATTCACAAGAAGTAGGCCACTGCCTTGACCCTGCAAGCTGCTCCATGCAAGCAGACACTCCTGCAGCCCTGATTTCAGAATCAGGTTCACGGGGCTTCTCAAATAAGTAAGAACTGAAATAGGGGGCCCTCTGCATAGGCAGGCCCCTGTGAAGACCCAGTAAAGTCAATGGAGCCTTCTGGGATGCATGGAGGAGTTTGCAGGATCAGGGTCTGAAGCTATGTACCTACTTATTACACCCCATTATTTCTCCTTCTTTCTCTGTTGATTCATCTCTGTTGATTTCTTCACCTATCTGAGTCCTTAATGACCTGTTATTATTCTGTAATATTCTTTATTATTATCATTTATTTATATAACCATAGCTATTTACTATTGTTCCTCATTTTCTCATCATCTCTCTTTATTACCCTCTATTGGTTAGTCCTCATTATGCATCTTTCTCTGGCTTTACAGATGTGTCAGGCTCTGTTGATTTCAGCCCTGACTCTGCTCCCATTAGCCTTTATCTTTGTTAATTGAAAAGGAGAACTTGTGGCACCTTAGAGACTAACAAATTTATTTGAGCATAAGCTTTCCTGAGCTACAGCTCACTTCATGGGATGCATTCAGTCCTTTGTTAATTGGTATTCATCCCTCTGCTGATCGTTTATTCATTATTATTATTATAATAGGGCTGAACTGAGGCCTCTCAGCCCCTCCCCAGACCCAGTGCCCCCTGCTGGCTCCCTAGCACCCTGACAGTAGGTGAAGGGAGGGACTTAATCTGCTTTGTTTATCCCTTCCACGTGTTTCTCTCCACGTGGCTCCAAGGGGGCGTGGCTAAGCAGCCCGGAGTCAGTGATTGGTGCTGGGCATTCGGAAGGGGCGTGGTTAGGTTGGTACCCGCTCCCGGGCCAGGTTTAAATGGACTGGGAGGGGGGGCGTGAGGAGTGTAGCTGCTGTTCTCCCGGGGCTGTGAATCCAGGTAAGTACCCGTCGTGTAGGGTTTTGTGGCTCGGGCTGGGGGTTCGTAGCTGGGCTTGTCTGTGCCCAGTTCTGAGCTCCCCTGGGATCCTGGTCTTTTCCCTGCCCCATGGGCTAGAGATGGGAGATTGGGTGGGGAGGGGCAGTACCTGCCACGATGCCTCTGGCAGGAGGGTGGGGTGGTGACTTTCTTCCCAGACCTAGTCGTCAGTCTGGGCTAGGAACAGGCTAATGGTGGCCTGATGCATCTTGTCATTGACTTCCTGAGTGAGGGACTGTTCCCTTCACCCCTCCCCTCTATGAGCTCTGCTGTCCTGGCACAGCCCAGCGCTCCGACAGGGGCCCTCCCCCAGTGATGCAGGTGCTGTGAATTGGGCTGAAGGGCAGTCACAGGAGGCTACTGTTCTTGCATGATCACTTGCTAGAAAGCACTCGGTGCTGGCTGCTTGGGAGCAGTTCAGAGGGACTGGTCTCTGCTCAGATGGGGCGGGGGGGATGATAAAACCTCCTCCAGGAGCTGTGTCTTGTAGCTGACCAAGCTAAAGCTCCGGCAGTCTGGTCAGTGACCACAAACTCTCCTAGCCAGTTGCCTCCGGTACCTATGTATGCGGGACCAGGAGTCTCCAAGCAACTCTGCTCGCTCTACCTTGCCCCGTTCATTTATAAACCTGGTGCCCGATTAAACCTGTACTTGGCAATAAACCTGCCTCCTTGCTAGCTTTGTGGTTCCTCTGGGTGGAACAAAGCTGAGCATGGCCCAGGGGTGGGGGGAGGGGTTGCGTGGGGGCAGGGAGCCTGTCTTAAACCCCCCCTCTCTGTTATAGAAACCAGCACCATGGGAAAAGAGAAAATCCACATCAACATTGTGGTGATCGGCCATGTGGACTCTGGGAAATCGACTACTACTGGGCACCTCATCTACAAGTGTGGGGGCATCGACAAGAGAACCATTGAGAAGTTTGAGAAGGAGGCAGCTGAGGTTGGGGCAATGGTGCCAAGCAGACTGGCTCCGAAGTGCCTTTAACTCATTCTGTGTGGGGTTGCTGTCAGATGTGTGGCTCAGTCACTGCATAAGTTGTGACTCTTAGAGCCATGAAATCCAAACCTCGGGGGTGGGGGCGCCTGGAGAGCCAAGAGGCTGTTCATATGTCTGGGGTGCATTAGCACATCTGCCACTTCAAGGTCCCGTCTACACTAAGGAAGTTTGAGTCAGTTTCTCTATACTGATAGAGACACGCTTAGGGTAAGCGTGACTCTAATAGTCCCTTTTGCAAGCCCCCTGCTCACCAAATTGTATAACTGTAGATTGGGGAGGGGTCTGACACCAATTGTTCCAGTCAATGGCAGTTCTAAAAGCCATGGGAATCCCACTTGCAAACAGCACCCCAGTTAAAGCCATCTTATGTTGAGGGGGAAATGGGAGCTGTTCCCTAGTGAGTACTTGTTCCCACCCCTAAACACCTAGTGTAACTGGTGCCTCCTCCCACGCAGATGGGGAAGGGATCCTTCAAATACGCCTGGGTGCTGGATAAGCTGAAGGCCGAACGGGAGCGTGGGATCACCATTGACATCTCCCTGTGGAAGTTCGAAACCACCAAGTACTACATCACCATCATTGATGCCCCTGGCCACAGAGACTTCATCAAGAACATGATCACCGGCACCTCTCAGGTACGGACTGGCCCTGCTCCGGGTGAAGGTGATGAGGTGCCTAAGCAGCTAGAACTGTGGCATGCTCTTATACTGTGTCCCCTCCCTACCCCAGGCTGACTGTGCGGTGCTGATTGTGGCAGCTGGGGTGGGAGAGTTTGAAGCTGGCATCTCTAAGAACGGGCAGACCCGGGAGCATGCCCTGCTGGCCTACACGCTGGGGGTGAAGCAACTCATCATTGGGGTGAACAAGATGGACTCCACGGAGCCCCCTTACAGTGGCAAGCGCTACCAGGAGATCACCAAGGAAGTGGGCACCTACGTCAAGAAGATTGGCTACAACCCAGCCTCTGTGGCATTTGTGCCCATTTCTGGCTGGCATGGGGACAACATGTTGGAGGCCAGTGCCAAAGTAAGGAGCATGCTTCTTTCTGCATGCCTCATGGAAGCCAGATCTGAGTGCTGGGGTGGAATGACGGGCTGGGGAAGCTGCACAGAACCTATGGGCATGGGGGAACCACACTCTCAGCCAGGGCTCTAAGTGGAGCATGGTTAGGATCTGGGGGCTCACATAGCTTTATTTCTTCAAGGTATGTTTTTCTCCCCCATACGTGGAGAGGCTGTTTAGCGCCAGGTGGGCACAAATGCCTCCTAGGAGACGCCTGGCACTCTCGGGCCCTGCCTAGCTTCAGTCTTGCCTCCTGTCTGTTTGTAGATGCCTTGGTTCAAAGGCTGGAAGATCACTAGGAAGGATGGGAATGCTGCAGGCACCACTCTAATGGAAGCTCTGGATTCCATTATCCCTCCTTCCCGCCCAATTAACAAGCCACTCCGTCTGCCCCTGCAGGATGTCTACAAGATCGGTGGTGAGCATGGGGGGAGGAGCTTACTGGGCATGGTAGCTCCTTCTCTAGGCCACATCACCGATGCCACTATCTCCATCCCCCAGGTATCGGAACAGTCCCTGTGGGCCGCGTGGAGACTGGCTTCATGAAGGCTGGCATGGTGGTGACTTTTGCCCCCACCAACATCACCACAGAGGTGAAATCAGTGGAAATGCACCATGAGGCTCTGGCAGAGGCGCTGCCCGGTGACAATGTTGGGTTCAACGTGAAGAACGTGTCTGTGAAAGACATCCGGCGTGGGAATGTGGCCGGAGACAGCAAAAATGACCCTCCCATGGAGGCCGGTAGCTTCACTTCTCAGGTCAGGGGTGCGAAAACAAGGGGGCTGGTTGACTCCAAATCACTCCTTCCTGGGTGTAGTAGGCTGTACTTCATGCTAGGCCAGTCTGCAAATAAGCAACGCTGTTTCCAACACTACTACTGTATATGCTAGTACAATTGCTCCAGCCACTCTGTTTGCATGGAGGTGTCTGCCATGGCAGCTGAGTGGATATGGTGACCAGACAGCAAATGTGAAACTGGGATGGGGATGCGGGGGGTAATAGGAACCTATATAAGACCCTAAAATCGGGACAGCTGGTCATACTATGAGTGGAAGAGGACAAATGGCTCTCCCAGCCTGCACAAGAGTAATCCGTGCCATGCCCTTAGGTTAGGTCAAATTAGCAAATCTGGAGCTAAGCCCTGTGAACTGAAAAGGGAAGGTGTGTTTTGTCTTGCCCCGCCCTGAAGGACCTGGCCCCAGTAGCCACATAACCACTAGCTCTCCTCCTTCCCACCTAGGATGACCAGATGTCCCGTGTTTTTGTTTTTTTAATAGGGACAGTCCTGATATTTGAGGCTGTCTTACACAGGCTCCTATTAACCCACCCACCCCTGTCCCAATTTTTCACAGGTGCTATCTGGTCACCCTATTTCCACCCCATATCCATTTTGCCACTATATCATTGGTGCCATTAGTCATGTAGTGCCACACGTGTTCATGGCAGGAGGCTTCTGAACCATAGCTTTCCACCCAGAGCTGCTAAACGTAGTCCAAGAACCACCTGAAGTTAGCTAGAGTTATTATTGGCAACTGCACTCCCTCTAACACTGTTCTCTGCATGGTTGCTACCCCTAATGAACAGATTGCTTTGAGACAAACGCCCAGAGCGCTTGCTGTGACAGCCGGTCATGTTAGGAGCATACAGTAACCGTTCTTGTCTAATCCTCTCCAGTTGTAACAGATGGATTGTAACCTCTTAAGGACAGGGCTAAGCTTCTCACAGTTCAAGTTTGCTACCACTAGGCACTGTGCAATGTGGATATTATTTTTACTTTCAATCTCATCGGCTCTGGCAAGCTAGATGGTGCTTGTGCCAACAGAACTAGGCCCGCAAAAATCAAGCAACGGGACCAATTCACCTTAACTACACCAGATTCTAAGATGGCTTCTAAAAAGCTTAGTCCTTAGATTCCCCGCATAGCCCTCACATCAGGGCTTCCCCAAGAACAAATGAGCAGGAGAACCTTCTGCTGCTCATCCAGGTATCATAACCAACTCCTCCTTTGCAGGTCATCATCCTGAACCACCCAGGCAAGATAGCTGCTGGCTACGCCCCAGTGCTGGATTGCCACACTGCTCACATCGCCTGCAAGTTTGCAGAGCTGAAGGAGAAGATCGACCGCAGGTCTGGCAAGAAGCTGGAGGACAATCCCAAGGCCCTGAAGTCTGGAGATGCTGCCATTGTGCAGATGATTCCTGGCAAACCCATGTGTGTGGAGAGCTTCTCAGACTACCCACCTCTTGGTAAGACTATAGTGGATGGGATAAAATAGGTACTGCCCTCTAGCACTGGTACATCTGCCTTTGAACCAGGTAACTAAATTGCTATGACCAATCTAGATCACAGGGCACTTACTTTGCTAGTGTCTGTGCAGGGATCTGTGGTCCTGGCTCTGCAGGGAACAATAGTAGTCCATACAAGTGCTGGCCTCTGACTTCATGGGAATCTATTAGAAGCCCAGCATAAACACAAGAACTAGGGGTCACCAAATGAAATTAATAGGCAGCAGGTTTAAAACAAACAAGAGTGGACTTTTTCACACAATGAAGTCAACCCGTAAAACTTCTTGCCAGAGGATGTTGTGAAGGCCAAGACTATAACAGGGCTCAAAAAAGAACTAGATAAGTTCATGGAGGATACGTCCATCAATGGCTGTTGGGCAGGGATGGTGTCCCTAGCCTCTGTTTGCCAGAAGCTGGAAATGGGTGATCTGACAGCGGCCAATGCCAGGTGCCCAGAGAGAATGAACAGAAGGCAGGATACTGGGCTAGATGGACCTTTGGTCTTAGCATATGCCCTCCAACCTAGGGCTAAATCATCAGAGGCTAGACTAGGCCCTGCTGTGGCTGTAAATTCCTTCAATTCCTGTCCCAGAGCTGAGTGCCACTGAGTTAGAGTAAGGAACTGTTGGCAACCTTTGCCCAAAAGAGCCTCATGGGCTGAACAGACAAAGGAAAACAACCACCTAACACTCCTCTCCTCCGGCAGGTCGCTTTGCTGTTCGTGACATGAGACAGACGGTGGCTGTGGGTGTGATCAAGGGGGTCGAGAAGAAAGTCAGTGCAGCTGCCAAAGTCACCAAATCAGCTGTGAAGGCCAGTAAGAAATGAAGACCGGCACAATCACCGTCTGGACTGACTTGTACAGCACAGATCGCTGACCCTTCAGCAAATGGCACTAGCAGAGCCATGGGTGGGATGGGTCTGCCTGACCCCTTGCACTTTAACTTTTCTAACTGTCCTCACTGAATAAACTGCCCACTGGAAAAAGGACCATGGCTTGGTCTGTCTGTACCCACTTCCTCTGGGGTGAGCGGTCTGCCCTCTTGGCTATGTCATGGGGGGCCTCTCTAACCAATGCTGGCTCCTAACTACAAACAGTGCTGGGGGGGGTGGGGGTAGGGAGGGCATAATAGATCCCATCAATTTTCCCATGGAATAGCATTTCTTTTCTAGCCCCTGCACTGCCATTCAGCCAGCAAGTACCATGTCTTGGCTTTGGCCTGCTCACCCAGGAATACCTGGACCGCATGGTTCCAAGTGGCAGTTTGAAGGGGGCAGTTGCTGGGCGCTGGAGCAACCAGTAGCAGGGCTCCATCGGAGGAGGGGCAGCATCACAGATGCTCCCAAGCAGGACTCATGAGAGGTATAGCAGGAGGGGAGGGAAAGCCCAAAGCTGGGGAAACGCCAGCAAGAGACCCTGAGCATCTCCTGGCATTGTGGGTTTGAATGGCTGAGGCCTCTCTGGAAAATCCTCAGAGGAGTCCACTTGCCTTTGAGGACATGTGCCGGGGGGGGGGGGGGGGGTGTGGAAGTTAGGGTGAGGCACCCTCATTGCCAGTCACTACCACTCCAAGCTGGATGCCTAGCCAGGAGCCCCTAGCTGGCCCTTGTGATGGGAGGGAAGGGTCTGTGACTAGAGGAACTGATGCTAGATTGTGAGCTTTCTCAATGGGGGTTTTCCAGCAGGGAGGGGTTAGCAGAAGATGGCCGAAGACTGGCAGTTTGATCCTTAGAGAGCTGAGTTACTGTCTATGTACCGGTCACTCTCCTCTGGCAGAAGGTGGCTCTGGCTACTCACCTTAACAGAAGGTGAAGGGGTCACATGATCGGTCTAAGTATCTACTACATATTCATTCCTCCTGTCATGACCTCTTCCATCTAGCAGAGAAAGATAGAACACAATCCAAGGGCTGGAAGCTGAATCTAAACAAATTCAGACTGGAAGGTGTACATCTCTAACAATGAGGGCAACTCACCATTGGACCAACTTACCCTGGGTTATGGTAGATTATCCAACACTGACCATTTTTAAATCAAGATCTGCTTTTGGAATGATTTTGGGGCAGTTCTCTGGCCCATGTTATGCAGGAGTCAGACAAGAAGATCACCGTGGTCCTTTCTGGTCTTGGAATCTATGAATCTGCTTGCAGCAAAAAAAAAAGGGGGGTGGGGGCTTGGGGTGTCTAGATCTTCTACTGCTAGCTTAAAATGGTGCCCTGGCTCCTTCTAAGCCACTTCTTAAGGTTCTTTATGGCCTCTTTCCCTTTGAGATACTTCCCTCATTCGTTGCCTCCTACCTTGGGTCACTCCAGCAGGAACAGAAATGGTAGCAACCTGCCTTTACTAAATGCCACACATCTTCACCACCATGGGTGATGCTGGCCCTTGCTAAGGAGCTCTCTAGTTCTGAGGCTCCGGTCTGTACTCGGAGCAAAGCCTCAATTGAGGTGGGGAGGGCAGTAGACCCTTGCAGAGGGCCACTCTAGAGCTAGCAATTCTGGATGTTTGGGAGCCAGGTATCTGTAGTACTCCTCCTAGCAGAAACCTCATGACTAGGCCCTGGCAGAAGCAGACCTGGCAACAGAGATTCTATCCCCTTCACAAAAGGGAATGGGAGGAGCCGGCCAGCAAGGATCATCTACCCTCTGAAGTGTAGCCTACGCTTAAGTCAGCCTGGATACAGTGCCCTTGGGTGGGGAAATATCCATGGCACCCTGAGCCCCATAGTTCTGCTGAGCTAACACCCAACACAGATGCAGCCAGGTTGACAGAATGCCTCCGTTGACCTAGCTATGATCACTCAGGCAAGTAGAGTTCCTACAGCAACAGAAAAACCCTTCTCTTGTTGTACTCTGGGTATGCTACGGGGCCATAGCTATGCTGCTGTAGTGCTTCTAGTGTAGACGCAGCCCCCTGAGCCTACCTGTGTGACTGCAAATCAGGTGAGGAACTCCCATGCCTGGGATGGGAACAACCCAGTCAACAGCTTGACTCTAAGGGGAAATGACTGCAGGCTGACTGCTAGCAGGGAGTAGCTGGCATGCTCAATAGCCACACATTGGTCTTAAACCTCTCCCACCCGTGAGTTTCTGAGGGGTAGACCAAATTTCCCTGTGTGCATGGGATAGCTTCTGTAACTGGTAGGGAGAGCTGCACCTACCTCAAGGCAGAACTTGCCTTATGTCTTCTAATCTGAAAGTCCTTCGGCTCCCAACTCTCTAGGGATGCTAGGTGAAAATGAGGACAGCCTGTGTTATCTTGAGGGTTACTCCTCTCTGGCATGAGGACACTTGCATAGAACACGTAGGCTTGTTCTGGGAACCAAATGCTTGGAAAGGCTCCGGCTTGGTCTGTCCGATTTTGACTGTCCCTCTAACAATGAAATGGCCCCACTGGGTGCTTTTCTTTCTGAGGCAGGAAGAAAATCAGGGCAATAAACTAGCTGGCCGATTGACTGAGAATTTATTAATGACTCCAGAGACAAAGGTGGAAGCTGAGAATTAAAAAAGCAGTAATGCTAGTTGCAGCTGGTCTCTGAAAAGAGCAAAGCCCAGCGAGGGTGGGCCAAACGCAGCCCTGCTGGAGCTCCGTCAATGGAGTTCCGCCAAGGCTGTGGCTGGGCCCTGTCTGGACAGATGAGACCCCATGGCATGTGAGGGCTGAGATGTGCCCTCTGGCCAGGTAAGGGGCTGGATGAGGTCTTTGTGGATCTCAGCTGGAGAAGGTAAAAAGATGGTATGGCTCCACTACCCTGCCTAGGTGGTGTATGACATGGCAGCAAGGAGGAATGAACTAGTATTAAAGAATGGAAGAGCAGGCACTCTTCATGATTCCCACGGGCAAGCAGCTGTGTCCGAGCTGGGAAGAAGGGAGGATGCCAGTAGTCATCCAACAATTACAGCACAGCTGTAGCTCACAAAGGCTTATGCTCAAATAAATTTGTTAGTCTCTAAGGTGCCACAGGTCCTCCTTTTCTTTTTGCAGATCCCTTTGTAAGCTAGGGGTCCTCTTATGGGTCAGTATCCAAGCCCCACACTGCTTGGAGTCAAACTATGCCATTCAGAAGGCTACCAGGAGACCACAGAGTGATGGTGATTTTCTGCAAGCCACAACGCTCCGTCTTTCCACTGGATGTGGGAGGCATTTATCTGCCCGGCTTGCACCTCAAAGGTCTTGTCCCCCTTCTGACCATCTGATGGTTTTGCTAGATGCACCTGCCCACCTGTACAGCTCACACTGAAATATTTAACAATGATCCCAAAGCACCCCTGTATCGTGGACTTGGCCTGTCCCCTAGCCTGTTGTCTGGGCCAGGTCACGTGATCATTTCCTGTAACGTTGCTATCAGGGGGCAGCATGTGAGAGCTGCCTGGGTTTGAAGGCTGCTTTGTATCTTTGCTCCCCCTAGCCAGGACAGAAAGCCATTTCCCCAACAGCGTAGAGACTGAGGCCGCACATTTGGAACCCAGGAGCTCCTTGAGGTCTAGGTCCTGTTCTGCCACTGCCTTGCGGGGTGGCCTTGAGCAAGTCTCTTCACCTCTCTAGCTGACTGGGCCCCAGTCTCTAAAGCGGGGCTAATAATGTATCTCTGTCCCAGGCTGCTGGGAGGATCCCCCGGCTAATGTCTGTACAGCTCTTTAAAGATAAGCATGATGGAAATGCTAATTGCTGCCATGAGCGGGATGCAGTGAGGTGATTCGCTTGCTGGCTGCTTTGGGTTCCCTCTGCCCATTTCCTAAGAGGAAAGTGAAATGAGCACATTGCTTCTTAGCCCTGCATTTTTTTTTATGACTAAGGACAGCATCCCTCTCTCCTGACCTCAGAGGTGGCTGAGGGGGGGATCGGAACAGAAGCACCAGAGACTATATAGTATCGGGTGAGTTAGAACATCTGTGGTTTCTTTTCCCTCTAATTAGTCGTTAGGGAAAAGAAACCTGGAATCACAATAAACACCTGGATTCTCTTTGAATCTCATAGGGTCCAAATGCAAGATGGCAGGCCCGACTCTAAGTGCAAGCTCTGCGCCCCTCAATGTTACGCCTGCCAAGAATAGTGGGGTGTGGAAGGGTCCTCAGAGGAAGGGCAGAGCCGGCAGAAGCAAAGAGCCGGGAGACACAGAGACGCCAGCCTGCGAGCCCTGTCCCCATTAGAAGCAGCAGAATCTTCAAACCTCAGGGCGAGGAAGCAGTGGACCCTAGACACTTTAGGCTCCCATGCTCTGGAGCCCTGGCACCCAGAGCAGGTGGAAGGTGGAGTCGGACAAGCTCCACAGGGAAGCTGCAGGTCAGGGAATCTCCACTGGACTTGCACTGTTTGGAAATGGCCGTTCAGAAACGCTCCAGGCTTCACCTTTTTTCTGTTTGATGATCTCGCAGCATGTGGTGGTGAAGCTAGATGACATGGGTTATTGTCCTCCCTCTCCCGACTCTTTGGGAGTTGGGTGAGTGAGTCGGCTGTGGGGCCCCAAATTAGGGGCCCCGCACTTTTCCCATATTGGACTTTTAAAAGTGCACGCATTTGGCTGACTAAGAATAGCACCCTCACTTACACTAATTCAGCTAAAAGGTTTCTGGGCCATTGATCCTCAGGCTTCAGGGTATAAACTGCTCACCAGCTGAGGTCAGGAGGAAATTACCTTCAGTGGTAAAATACTGCACAATAGCTGAGTCTATGGTAGGTGGGAATGGGGCAATGCTTTGCTGGAAGTATCTACTGTCAGAGACCGGGCACTGGGTTAGATGTCCCCCACCCCCACAATATGGTAATCCCTACATTCCTGATGAAGCCAGCACTATGGGAGGAGAGTGTCCTATTACCTGAAAGCCATGGACCTTCTCCTTGTCATTAGCAGTATCCTGTAAGTGCGCAAGGCACTCCAGCCGCAATGAAGGTGGGTATCAGCCATGCCAGCATGGCTTCTCCTATGATTGGTCTGAATTAACAGAGGTGCCGCATCTCGCAGTACAAAACACACAAACCAGCCTTCCCTTAACTGAAATAAAGGCAGCCCTGTTCCCGTTTACTCCAGCTGACCTCACAGATCTGATCTCGTTTTACTCCTCTTTTCGGCTACCTCTGCTCAGCCAACTCCCGCTGTTCCTTTTCGCAATCTTCCCCCTGACAGCATTAGAGCCTTCTCCTCTTCATTACCCGCTGTCTGGAACTGCTTCCCCACGTCTCCAACTCCTCCATCACATTTCAAGTCTCCTTTCTTTTTCACTCCTTCATTTCTCTTTCCGCCAGAATCTTTTAGGACAGTTTGTAAGGCTGATCCTGCACAAAAAGAGGCCCAGCTCCTCCCCCTATTGGAGTTTACCAATGGAAGAAGGATCGGGACCTAAACTTGCATTGTAGAAGCAGTAGCAGCATGGTTTGATATGGAGGAAGCTGGCTGAACTGCCAGGAATCTCTCATCTCTAATGTTTCCCTTTAGGAGACCTGGGGCAAGTCTGTTCCCAAGATGCCTCCGCCGATCTGAATGAGAAACCAGGGACCTCAGCTGCAATGCAAACCTTTCAAGACTGGAAGAAAGACAACCTCACCCGGATTAAAGCGAGGGCAAAGTCCCTCCGCCTGAAACAGCTGGATGTGGCCAACGCAGTTGATCTTCTCCATGCCTTCTTCCACCAGTTCTTTAGCTACCTGAATGAATGTCCCGAGAGACCCTACTTCAGGGACGTGAGAAAACTGATGACGGGGAGCAGCTATGAGTTTGGGAAGGTAACAAGGAGAGGGAGGGTAGGCGGTGGAAGCAGTCAGAGCCTTCTAGGGCGACAGCAGCAGGGAAAAGGGGAGGTAGGGAATGAAAGCAGGAAGGAGGGATGAGAAGTGAGAAGGGATGGGATCAAGGGGATGGGTGGAGGAAAGGAGAAGGGGGGATTAGCCTGAAAAGAATTCAGCAGCATCTCCAGTAGGTGACTCTGTCTACAGCTCTTGCCCCCGAATGGGTTTGATGTGCTGCTGAGCCTGCCGATTCCAGATTATATTCAGTACGCTGAGGTGGAGGGGTACGATGGACTCTTCTACACCCTGACTCTGCTGAGAAAGTCCCGCAGCTTTCCAGCTGCCTTCCTGCTGGAGGACGGGCAGACTGTGTCCCCTGGGAGCATCATGACGGAGTTCCGGCAGCACTTGGATCAGTTCATCAAAGTGTTCTACTCAGGTGAGTGTCCCCGTGCTGGGGCTACCTGGATCCCCCCTTCCACTCTGACCTGTGACATCTCCTGCTCTTCCAGGCCTGAGTCATTCTTAAAATAACAGTGGCTGCAGCATAGCTCAGATAGGGGCTAGGCTGAGACCCACAAGCTCATTTTCACAGGCTCAAGTAGGATTTGAACCCAGGCCTCCAGAGGTGAAAGGCCGAGGTATTAGGCCCTTGAGGATCCTTCATACTACACAGAGATGAGTGCGTTGGACTCCATCTCCTGGGGAAAGCTGTGGGTTCCCCACTAGGAGTCCTTCCCTAAGGGATTTAGTTGAGTTTCTGGTGGGTTTGGTTTCTTTGGCTGACATTGATCTAAACACAAACAAGCCCCTTGATGAATTACTGCCTCTTTCTAAACTCTCCCATTTGTCTGTTCACTGTCTGTCTGGTGCCTCAGTGCCTTTTCCTGGATGGCAGATGAGGCTGGAGAGGAAAAAGCAGAACGGCCCAGCGGTGCCCCTGGTGATGGTGGACAACCGAGGTGACACGTTCATGTCTATTGACCTGGTCCTTGCTCTGGAGATCTCTGGCCAGTGGCCCAGTTCAGACGACGAAGGGATGGACATTAAGCAGTTGTTGGGGGAGAAGGAGCAATATCTGAGGAAGACCCTCTACTTCATTGCTAAACAGGCCCCTGGTCAAGATAACAAAGGTAACTCCCTCACTGCATGTTCTCCTGGGAAACTGCTTAGGATTGAGTTGTCAGGCTGAGGCCTGGGGACGGGTGTAGTAGTGTGCAGAGCTGGGACAATGAACACCCCTTCAGGGGACAGAACCCACACAGCCCGCGGGGCCAGCGCCCCCTCCTGTCTTTTCATAGCACTGCCAGAGCTGCCTATATGTTCTCTGTAGCCCGCTATGGTAAATGCACTGGCCTTAGCTAGTCTCCCAGAAGAAAAGCTGCAGAGAGTCAGCAGATAATATTTCTAGCCCCTGGTGGGGTATGCCGTGCTAAGACAGGGCTTCTATGTTCTGGGGACATCGGTGGAGCCCATACATAACATGTATTGAGGGAAATTATGTCTCCCCCTTTTCTGTTCAGTTCAAGTCCTCGACCTAGAGCTACCCCACAAGGGAGCAGGCGGCATTCCCAGGAGAGTGGCAGGCCTGGGAGGAGAGGGGGAACCCTGAGCTGGGGAAGGGTAATGCTGGGAAGAGTGAGGAAGCCCTGGGAACCAGAGAGGGATGGGGGTGAGCCAGTGGCCTGGGGCTGTTTTATGAGCTTCGCAGTTAGGGGTGACTTCTCAGGCAACACTGGAACCAAAAATACATTACAAATGATCCTACTTCCACATCACCTGCACAGTGTCCTCTGTTGCCCTGGCTTCTGTGCCCAGCTGAGGGGGGCGTAGGCTGACACCGGGGTTGCTGTTATTTCAGAGACCTGGAAAATTTCTTTCTCTCATGTGGAAAAGGAGATTTTGAGAAGCCACACCAGCACCCGGAAGTGTCAGACGACCAAGTGCTGCAGGTATGTGCTTGTGGCAAAGACTGCCACACCAAGTATGTCCGCAAGTCTGGAAAGCCAGGGCTGGGCCAGAGGTCTTTGTATCCCCCGGTTCTGGTGGAGACAGGCCAGACTAACATCAGGTTTTGTTGGAAATAGTTTACTTTCTTTGCCCTGGAAACCCTGACTTGAACCTGGACCCTCTTCTGTTAAGTTCTTAGAGATCCTTGCATAGAAGGTGCTCTGAAATGTAAAGCATTGCTATCAGCTGGGAGATTGAGTGTCTAGAGCACAGGGCTGGGAATCTGGACTCCTGGAGTCTATTCCTCTCTCTGCCACTGGCTCACTGTGGGGCCTCGGGCAAGTCACAGCACCTGTCTGTGCCTCAGTTTCCCCCCTATAAAATGGGGGTAATGATCTTGATTTGTGTAAAGTGTTTTGGGATCCTCAGCCGGAAGGTGCAAATGAAGTATAAAGATTTATTAATGAACATGATGATGCATCTGAAGTATATTCATTTCCCTTTACAGCTAGTTAGGCGTGATCTATGCTCAACTTCTATCGAAAGTGAAATAGCTGAGACTTCAATAGTGATTTAAAAACAACAACCAACAACTACTGAGCTAATAAGGCCTATACTGAAATCAATACTCTGTCACTTGCTTCAGCTGCATTACCTCCCCTCTTCTCCATGCAGACCTCGTTAATTAGAGCCCAATCCTCCAAACACTATTACTGAGCATAATGCTTACTTTTCTGAGTAATCCCCTCCGTCAGTGAGACTGCTCATGGTATGCCTGGCAGTAAGCATTTGCAAGATTGGGCCCATTGACTGTCAGCTCTCTAGGGCAGGGACCTTGGGCTAGATTCTGCTCTCAGTTACACCTGCATAAATTTAGTGTTGCTATATTTACCTTCATTGACTTACTCTGTGGAAGCAGCATTTGTCCCCTTTTTTATGTTCTTGTAGGTCAAATGTCTACCACACTGTTGTCCCCAGACCCTTACTTAGGCAAAATTCCCACTGAGGTCACAGCCTGAATTAAAACAGAGTAAGGAGCTTGGGATTTGACCCAACAGTAGCAGAAATTGCTAATACCAAGAATGTGGCTTTCCCTTCTCTAGGCCAGAATGTCTGCAGATGCTGGAAAGTCTTTTGGGAGCCCTGAAGACAGAGCACCCCTTGGAACTGGCTCCTTTGAGTTCCTACCACGCTGAGACCTCTTTCTTTCACACGCTGCTGGAATGGAAGCAGGACCAGGATGGGAACCCATCCAGTGTTGCTCCCTGTTTTGAAAGGGTCTGGGCCAATTTCATTCAGCAGGTGGCAACCACTCACCTGCCTCATTTTTTCATTCCCAAATGCAACCTGTTTGGCACCAAATTCTTTCCGCACAATGACCTGAAGTTTCTGCTGGCGCGCTTAAGAGAGAAGCAAAAAAAGAAGCAGTCAACCACTGTGTCCCGAAAGAAGAAGGTCGCAGCCCTGCCACTGCTGGATGCTGATATGAGCTGGCCTCTAATGATCACTGTGGGTCTGATGGTTCTGGTGTCAATTGGACTCTCCCACTTTGGGACATAAAGATTCTGAGCGCCTACCTTTCTATTTGTAAGGACTGGAGGAGTCTGCTGGGAAGTGAATTGTTAGTAAGTAGTGACAGGACGCACAAGAGCTACACAATCTACCACATTGCAGGATCCAGTTATTACACCGCTGTTCCTCAGACATGATAAAAACACACCCCGTAACGTGGCTAGGATCAAAGCGTGTTTAAACTGTGCGCCTGAACTTTGCAGGGATCTAGCCCGGTTCAGGAGTATGGTAATAACACAATTCCATCCTGTCTATGCTGCAAGACCAAACCATGTTTTAACTGTGCTATAACGCAGTCCTGCAACGTGGGAGCTTTGGATAGCTTAGCTACACTCTAACTAAATCTGCTTGCAGATGAATCCAATACAGTATATTATTTTAAAACTACTTGACAATAAGCAGATGTTGGTTTGTGTGTTCTGTCCTCCTGGAGTTAGGTCTTGTCTACACTTACAGTGCAGCTGAACTGTTGCATGAAGACACTACCTACGCCGACAGGAAAGCTTCTCCCATCAGTGTAGGTACACCCCAAGAGGTGGTAGCTATGTCCATGGGAGAAGCCCTCCCGTAGCAATGTCTATACCTGGAATTCAGTTGGAATGACTGCATCACTCAGGGGTGGGGCTTTGTAGTGTAGACCAGGGCTAACTAGTCTAAGTTTGTAGTGTAGACCAGGGCTTACTAGTCTACACGCAAAATTCACCAACAGCATTTCTCCAAGTCTCTGCCACTCCCTGTCCAGCTGCTGGAACTGTGGAATCACCAAATCTCATAACCCAACCTCAATAGGATTTGAAACACGAAGCTGGCATTTTATGCACTAGCCGACGCGCTCTTTAGTTACTAGTCACAAAAGCTGGAAAGTATTTTAGCCACCCTATTTTTTCCACTTCAGTAACAGAACTATTGAGAATGAATCCAGAACAGGTATGTGATGTAATGTAAAGGCTCCTGTCATGCTCCCAGCCCAGCGCCTGTGTCACGTCTCTTGATCTGTCCTGAAGGTTTTTCTTGTAATTTCCTGAAAATGAAAAATAAAAATGGAAACAAAGGTTTGAAATGTTCCACCCTGACTTGCCTGGATGACGTTAAGACCTAATAATGATTCTGTTCTCTCCAGTAATCTACTTGTGCTTGTATCACGCCGATCGCCACCGTTACCCACCCAGTACCTTTCAAGGATTTAAAAGTAACAACATTCTCTCTCTTCCTGCCCAGACTGGAGGGGGAATGGCCTATGAGTTTGGGGAGTGTGCTGTGTTTAGTGCCCATCGCTGTGGTATCTGGGCTCCTTAGAAGGCAGAAGCAGAGTCACTGGAGAGCTGTGTGCGGCTCCCATCCCCAGCGGGATCCTGTTTTCTATACCTAAAAATGATCCACGATTTGTCTAAACTCAGGAGTCAGACATCACAAGCCCAGCAGCACAGGGAGGGGCGTCCCACTGCAGAGCCCCACGGTGGGTGGGGGCCACTGTTCTGTGACACTGGGCAACTCCAGCTTATGGCTCCCAGCTGTGCTAGGGGCAACTAAGGTGACCAGAGGTCCCAGTTTTATAGGGACAGTCCCGATATTCGGGGCTTTGTCTTATATAGGCGCCCATTACCCCCCGCTCCCTGTCCTGATTGTTCACACTTGCTAGCTGGTATCTGGTCACCCTAGGGGCAGAAGTGCCTGGGAGCACCCAGCCCTGGGCTGAGGTTCCTCCTAAGCTTAGGGACGGAGCGGGGAGCTGCTCAGAGCCAGGTGCAGGGCCGCCCTCCGGCCGCAGGGGGCAGCAGCGGCTCCTCAGCCTGGGCGTCTCTCCTGCCTGCCGCCTCTATGGGGCAGCCGGTCTGGGCTGCCGAATAAGATCTCGTTCCGGAGCTCTCGCGATCTCTTCCACGCCTCCATCATGGCGGTGAGTAGCCGCGGCCTGCAGGAGCGGGCTGGGGGAGGCTTGTCAATCCGCCGCCATCCTCCCCCGGCCGGAGCTGGCGGGGCCGGGCGCCTGCCCAGGCGGGTGGGAGAAGGGCTGTGGGTTCCTGCGGGGCCAACGTGGGGAGGTTCCGGAGTCTCCCCCGCTTGGGAGGCCTCTTCCGTGGAGCCAGGTGCCCTGAAACCTGTCCCCCCTCCTGCGGAGCCCGGGACCCGCATTGCTGTGGAGCCCGGGACTGACAGCCCCCTGCCATGCAGTGGGTACCCTCAGTGGTGGGGCGCCCTGCCTCAGAGCTTGGGCCTGAACCTCCCCCACCCAAATCTTGCCCCTTTGCTGGGATTGGTGCTCTTACCTGCCCTGGCCTAGGGTTAAACCCTCACGTTCCCCTTCCCGTGGGCTGTGAACTGTCCCCCCCCCCCCCCGCCCCCCATCCACAGAGCTATAGTCTGAATTCCTGGCCTCCCCTTCGCAGCCTTGCTGGGGGCTCAAGGCTGCCCCAAACCCCCCTTCTTGCCCTGCCCTATAGCTCTCATGCCTGCTCTGAACACTGGCCCTGCAGTTAAGCTCTGTGGGGTGGTTGCATCTGTACAAATTGAATGGGAGGTGCTGGGCACTGCCTAGTACAGAATTCCCTTGCCCCCTGGATTGGAGTGTGTGAGGAGCACATATAGGGTGGAAGGGTGTCAGGAAAGCCAGGGCTAGTACTCCAGCTGGGTTAGAGGGAGGCTTGTCTCTATCAGCTGTATGTATTTTTTCTCTATAGCAAGATCAGGGTGAGAAGGAGAACCCCATGCGTGAGCTGCGCATCCGCAAACTCTGTCTCAACATTTGTGTTGGGGAAAGTGGTGACAGACTCACCCGGGCAGCCAAAGTGCTGGAGCAGCTCACAGGCCAGACTCCTGTCTTCTCAAAGGGTAAGTCATTGCTTCTGTGGGGGAAACCGAATCATTCGGTGCGAAGTGCAGCAAGCGAGATCCCATCCTGTAACAGTTAGTGACACTTTTTATTAGATGTTGGGGAAACCATTTTTGGTGCCACCAAATGGAAAAAAGCAGTTTCGTCTTCTGGCTTCTGAAGGCAATGCCTTCAGACATAATCACTGCTTCTTAAAGCTTAAGTAGTACCACTGGCTGAAGTGTGCCATCCGTAGGGTTTATCCCTCCAGGTCAGGGGAGAGGTATGTGGGGAGGGTGGTATAGAGAAGCCTGCATTATCTGTGCTTGTTATGTGAATAAAGGCCTTAAATCGCCCCTTCTACCACTGCATAAAACTCTATTAGATTTTAACTTTTACTGTTGCCCTTTCCTCCCCCTAAATGTGGTGTCAAAAACAGTGTTGGAGTTTTTTTGCTTCAGTCTTATTAAAGCAAGAAGCATGTTCCAGTCTGACTGAAAGCCATTGGAATAGTCCCGTGAGAGCAACTGACTGTGTGGGTTTGTCTCCTTCAGCTCGATATACTGTCAGATCCTTTGGAATCAGGAGAAATGAAAAGATTGCCGTTCACTGCACGGTTCGTGGGGCCAAAGCAGAGGAGATTCTGGAGAAAGGGTTGAAGGTGAGAATCTTGACTGCTCTAGCTGTTCATGTGGCTTGTTTAAAAGCTTGCATGAACTTGAAGTTAGTGTAAACAAAATAATCTGTGCATTTAACAGCACTTTAAAATTGATGATTTACACTGTTCCCCTGTGTGGTCATTAGTTTCTCCCTTATCCAAAAAAAAAAAAACCTTAAACACACATGGGAGCAGAAAGTCACTTATCAATTTCCAGAACAATTTTTTTAAAACTTCCGGACATACTGTTAAGTGATGCTGTATCAAACTGGAATTTGAAAAAATTAGTTTTAAAAGAATAATTCAGTTGTGTGTCCCCCTAAGGGTATGTCTACATTGCAGTCAAAAGTGTGACTGCAGTACCTGTAGACATACCGGAGTTAGCTTTGTTCTAGCTATCTCAAATAGCAGTGAACCTGCAGTAGCATGGGCTGTACAAAGGCACCTGCTAGAGTATGTACTGGTACTCAGGGTTCCAGGTGGGTTTGTCACCTGGACTACTATTGTTGTTCAGGCTTGCTTGGGTGTGTCTACAATTGCTGCAGTCACAACTCTGCAGTGTAGACATACCCTGAATTTATTAGGACAGAGTTGGTGCAGGTACCTCTTCATCTTTGGAGAGCTCAGACCCTGCTCAAGGTGCAAGGTCTCAGATGGGTTCATGAAGTCTCTGTAGACAATGTTGTATCTGTCAGTATCACCTGCAATATTAGATGTTAAAAGATCTAAACTATGCATATACAGAGTAACAATACAGACACAGACATTTAGTAATGTTTCTTATGATGTAGAGTTTCTGCCGTTTTCTGTAAATTTTTGTAATCTATCATTGCAGCTTGCAAGAAAGTGTCCTGTGCTAACAATCCTCCTGGCTTTAAAAGTGATCAGGGTGCTTACTAGGACTCTAGGCTTTGTTAGGCACTTGTTGGCAGTTAAGATTCTTAGCTCTGTGTGTGCAATCTGGGCAGCCCTCTGTGACGCCGCCTTTGTTGGTGTGACTGCCAGATGGGTGAAGAGGCCCGAATCTGCTGGATAAGAACCCTTTAGCTCTTGCCGGGAGCTGTTTGGTTCCCAAGTGGATCCTGTCGCAGCTCAGTGGAAAAAGCAGGACTCTGTTTGGAAAGACATAGAATGTAATTGGCTCTAAATGGGTTTCAGGTGCGAGAATATGAGTTGAGGAAAAACAACTTTTCAGACACTGGGAACTTTGGCTTTGGAATCCAGGAGCACATTGATCTGGGAATTAAATACGATCCCAGCATTGGCATCTATGGCCTGGACTTCTATGTGGTATGTATGCTTTACTTCCTTGTCTCTGCCAGCTTTGTCCCAGTGCTAGAGAGGTCACCTCTGGGTGCTCCAGAATAGCAGAAAGGTGTGGGCCACTGGGAAAGTCAGAACTGTCTTAAATGTCCGTATGCTGGGGAGGAGGGTGGAAAAGTGAGGTTTTTGTAGCTCTCTGCTTACAAAGAGGACACTAAACTCCTTGGGCTCAGCCAAATCAGCCAGGACATAACTTCATAGCCAGTAGCAGAGAATGTTTTACTCTAGGTTTCATTGAGACTAGGTGCTCTGCTTAGGTGGGTATAGCGTAGGAAGACCCACTGGCATTTAACATGAAACATGTTTGCCTAATCCTGTCTGAAGATGAGTAAAACTAACAAAGTTACTGGTGTGCTAGAGATGGTGACCTTGGAGAGGAACAGCTGAGCTGAATTTTGCTTTATCTTCATGGCATCTTTGCTCTTCAGACAATGTAATAAAGAGTGTCTGGCACATCTGAAGGTGCAGCTCTCCAGGCCTGGGGATCTGTGAGAATTTAGGCAGGCTGGCTTCTAGTATCCACTAGGCTGTGTATTTTGTATTCTAAAACTTGAGTTCACCTCTTGGCTTCATTGTTTTGCCCATGTGCTAATATATAAAGACCAGTCCTTCCCTGAGTAGGAAGTCACTCTGGTCCCTCCATGGCTGATGCACAGTGCAGAGAACAAGGCCGTCACAAACCTCACCACCTTCTTCTCCAAGTGCAAAGTGCATGTCTTTGACCTGGCCTTTTCTAACCTAAATACATACGGTTTAAATATCCATGTTGATATCAAAACAAGAAACTCCATTGCATGCTTTTCCTGTTGAGAGGATGGGGACCAGGCACATGATAGATGTTAGTCACATGGCTGAGTGTGCTACTGGAAAGCAGTTAGCTACTATTGTGATGAGCACAGTATACATTTCTGTAGTATAGAATAGCTAACTCAGGATGTGCATACTTTCCTATTTCAAAAAGTGACATTCCCCTTTTCTACAGAACAGGCACCACAAGGGTGGCAGCAGTGCCAGCATGTTCATTTTCCACTCCTCTCCAAATATGCTTCAGCAGTGACCTAGAGGGAGCACCACTTTAGCCATGTGTTTACTGCGGGAAGAACATGAACTAAAGCATATTGGCATATTTAAAAACACCATTTTTCCTAGTTAAGATGAGTCCTTAGAGTGAGAAGGTAACTAAGTCTCCAGGGCTCATTCTTTGGTTCCTCTGCTGAGACTGTCCCAGCATAATGACTTATGGGGCTTGCTGTCCACTAAGAACTGATTTTATCAAGTCACTTCACATAGGTTGCCGAATACCATCACAGTAGTAGCTTTTGATCTCCTTTGGGACCAGTGGCCTACAGGTACAGTTGCCATTAGAGGGTCTATTTCTTGCTTGGGTTTTAGTGCAGACAACAATACAAATGTCACTCTGATGGAGAATCTTTTCTCTCCATATGATGAGTCTTGAAAAAGAGTCTTGAACGGCATCTTCAGATATTAAAAAGTGCTGTCTGTCTACTCCAGGTTCTGGGCAGGCCGGGCTTCAGCATTGCTGACAAGAAGCGCAAAACCGGCTCCATTGGAGCCAAGCACAGAATTGGGAAGGAGGAGGCCATGCGTTGGTTCCAGCAGAAGGTAAGCACCGACCTCATTTTCAAGTCAATCAAGCTATTCAGCGACCTAGTGAGCTACCTCAAATACAGCCTGCTTGCTCTTGCTGACCCAATCTGTGATCTTCTAGTGAAAAGTGCTGACACACTGCTGAGCTGTGATGTGAGCATCTCGTTAGCATGGGATTTTGAAGAGAGCAGAAGCATCTCTGAAGTGAAGGGTTTTCACTCCTTAGCTTTCCTCCTTTTGTGGTGGAAACCTGAAGCATAAAGATCGGTGCCTGGACTGCAAGAAAGCGCCTCCGAAGCAAATCTGCTTATAAAGCATTTAAACAGGTGATTGTTAAAGGATAGTCCTAGGTGCAGGTTTCACTGCAGTCTGGTGAATTCCAGAAGTGTTCTACTGGTCTCCGTTCCCTAAGATGTTTTGCTGTATCCACAATCTGGGACCAAGATCCCCAGGTAGACAACTACAGATCTGACCGTGGGGATTGAAAATCTGCAGCAGTAGACACACTCAAAGGAAACAGCAAATTAGATGGGCTACAGTTGCCTCAGTCCCAATACCCTGATTCCCGTGGACTGCTGGTCCCACGTTCCAGGCTCTTACACTATCAGAGGAGCAGCTTCTGTGACTGCTGCTATGAAAGAAATATGTAGACAATGCTGGTGAGGAGGTGCCTTGTGCAGTGAATAGGATCTGTCCTGCTAGCTAGTCTGTATATAGTAGAGGAATGACGTTCACTTTTTTTTAATTGTTTAAAACAATTATACAAAATGGGGGTTTACGTTCAATTTCTCGCTTGCATTTCTGTGGTTGGGATAGGCCCCATGGCATGTAGACTCTGTTCTACATATTGGGTGGCCGAAGCTGAAAGTTATTTAACCCTGATTTCTAGGCCCAAGGATTCATGTAATAGTTGTGACCTGCAAAGGGGAAAACTGCTTTGTTTTTTTCCACTTGAGAAATGTGCTGCCTTTTTACGTGAGCAGTGTTGGGTCTTCCCTGTCCTTGCTGAGGGCGTAGAACTGTTCTGCTTGATGTCTCGAATTGAGCAGGCAGGATTTCTAGTCACTGTCTAAATATTGTGGGGTCTTTCTTATTTAGCGTAACTCCTGGCCAACACTTGTGAGCAAAGCTTCATATGAGTTTCAACATTCCATTGAGGCGTGAACTCCCAGTGCTGTTTGAGCAAACTCAGGAAATCTTTACGTGATGATTGTAAAGCAGCCTAAAGGCCTCTCGAGAGACATCTGTTGTGCTGTCTTTATCCACCATAAAGAGGCAGAAAGGCTTCCAAATCCAATTCTGTCATTGTGCAGGTCACCTTTAACTTACCCTACAACAGGGATTCTCAAACTTCATTGCACTGCAAACCCATTCTGACAACAAAAATTATTACATGATCCCAGGAGGAGGGGACCGAAGCCTGAGCCCGCCCGGGGAGGCAAAGCCCAAGCCCCACTGTCCTGTGCAAGGGGTCTAAAACTGAAGCCCAAGAGCTTCAGCCCCAGGCAGAGTACCTGTAACCTGAGCCCCGCCACCCAGGGCTGAAGCCCTCGGGTTTCGACCCCAGGAAGTCTAAGCCAGCTCTGGGGTCCCCATTAAAATGGGGTCATGACCCACAGTTTGAGATCCGCTGCCCTACAACATGATGTCCTCTAACAGATTCATTCTCACTGAGCTGTGGGCAAACGACCACCTACCTGGTCTACAAACTATTGGGCAAGTTTTGGGTGTCTCTTTGGACTGAAGCATCTAGACCATGGTAGAAGCAAGTTCAGCTATTCAGTAGAGTTGTACTTTAAAGACTGCCTGTAAGCCGTGGGCGGACTCACAGGCCAGGACTGTCTAAATGAAACCAACACTGGAATTTACTTCCATGTCCACTTTCTTACAACAGGTTTATTAATAAACATGATGAAAGGTTGATATATTTGGTAATGGAGACCTTTCCCACTTTCTGCAGCTGGAATGGAGAAGAACAAACCTCCTTTCACCATCATGTAGGTCCCATTAGCCCTTTTCTAGCTGCTCTGGAAAGACCCAGGCCTGAGCTTCCCTGACCTCTGGAATATCTGTCTGCTGCCCCTGTTAAGAGGCATGTGGCCTTCTCTGGCTACCTGTAAGGCCGTGTGCTTGCTCATTCCTGAGCATGTGTCCTGTGACTACAGCTTCCAATTACAAGAGCTGTAACATGCACACTGGGATGCTCACATGTGCCCCAAGGCCCAGTGCCCTGTTACAAACCCAGTCAGATTAAATCTTTTTCTCCGTAGGGAGAGAGGACTTCCTCACTTAATTAACACTTCAAATAATTGAAATTGAATCCCCCTTATTACCAGATCCCAAGCTTTTCACTTGGACAAAACCTCCTTCCATTGATATGTATAGTAATTTTGTGGGAGTAAGCATTTGCAGGGTCAGCCTTCTGCAATGTTCCTGCCACTAAAGCTAAGATGCAAAGAGTAAGTCATTCAAAGAGACTAGTTTTCACTTGTTTAGAGGTTGTTTTACCTCCTGGTTTGTTCTGCTGTCATGTCTGGCTTGCAAACAGAATTCTAAGCAGTCCTTTTTTTTTTTTTTTTTAAAGCCTTTCATTAGAAATGCATTCCTGGGAATATCTTTTTCTGCACTTAACTTTTGTAAAAAAAAAAAAAAAACAACTTCATTTTCACAACCTACGTCTTTTGGGTCAAACTGATCTGATTGACAGATCACTATTAAAGGAACACTAAAAACCAGAAAATAAGATGGAAAGTCAGGTTCCTTGTTCACTTTGCAGACTGTAAATTTGGATGATCGGAGTCTTACTGTAAGTCACATCTGTGACCTGATATAGGCGGTGACCCTAGTCTCCTCTTCGGCACAACCACAGCTCTGACTGGCCCTGATTTCTGACGCTCCCTTTTCTCTCTCTTGCAGTACGATGGCATCATCCTTCCAGGCAAATGAGCAGTTCCAGTTACCAAAAATGCTAATAAAAATTTCTAACATTTAACTTGCTGCTGTGCATTTTGTGACTGGCTCCTCACCCCTCCTCACCATAAGCTGCTGGAACTTGAAGCCGATCAAACTGGAGAGGAGAGCAGACCCCCACTGGTGCGATTGCAGTGTGCAGCAGAGATGGCCAGTCAGTGCTGTGCTCTTGGAATGGGAGTTGCTGTCCAGATGGTAGAACCACACGGTGTGACTGAAGAGAACTTCACTCCATTTCTGTGCTGGCCAAGGGGGGAAGCTACGGATAAAATTTAAAACCTAGTTCCATGGGCAGAGAATGGGAAAGCAGAACTAGAGCAAGATTTGTGAAGCATTTAGGGACTGAGCTATAGCTCTAAGTAGGGAGAAAATAAAATCTAACCTCCATGATCTGATCCTAAAAGGCCTCCTAGCATGTGGTGTTGAGGTTAGTGACACTTGGGAACTTAAGAGGGACTCTCCACCACTGGCTGAAACCATGAATAGTTTCTCTGCTCTTGGACCAAAACATCCATTTCAGTCCAAAGGCAAGAGCACAAGTGGTGAGGACTAAAGGTGGCTGAGGCTTGATGACTAAACAACTGTAATATATTTGTAACTGGGACTCTCATTAGAGGAGCTAGTACATCCCCTATCAAGTGCTTATAAGCCCTGCAAAAGTGGTGACTTAAGAGCTTGCTCTCTTTTGAGCTGCTGGCTAACTGTTCTAGTGCACTCAGTTGAGAACCAGCATCCAGTGCTGTTAGTTACCAGCAGAGGGTGCAGAAGATCCAGACAAAGAAACAGCTGGTGCTTATTTCAGCTCGTCTGAGAATCCAGCATCCCTCACCTTAGCTCACCTGGTGCACAGTTTGCTGGAATAAAATCTGGGAGTTCTGCTTTGTACTCCTGCACCAGGTACCCTTTTTTTGGTATTCTGACTCAGTCCCCTGCCACGTTTTTCTATATGCCTGGCAATAGAGCGATTACTATTACATGGGCTTTAAAGGGGAGTACAGATATTTAGGAGGAAAGAATCCTGTGTCTCAAATAGGTGTTTTAGCCAGCTTTTTTCCTTCTCTCCAGCATACTGGGAATATAACAGCCTCACAGTACCCTAGTCCATGTAACAGACAAGTTACTCCTTGGGGTGTTCATCTTTTATTCTATTTCTTAGATAGCAGCACTCCCTTAAAGGGCTAGCCAGGGTTTAGGAGTATAACGTGGTTCATTAAACATGGTTTCAGCCTGGCTGAACAAACAAGACCAAACTTAGAATGGTTCGCGCAGAAACATGTTTGCTGGCCCCCGCACAGGTAGTATGGTTGTATAGACAGGACCCAGGACTGTACATTGTACATTGGAAAATGTACATTGGAATATCTGTCTCAAGGGTGTGAAAAATCTACACCGCAAGAAACGGTTACCCTGACCTAACCCTCCATGTAGACCGCGCTCGGTTGATGCAAGAATTCTTCTGTCGACCTAGCTACTGTCTCTCAGGAAGGTGGATTAACTACAGTGATGGGAGAAGCCCTTCTGTCACTGTAGCAATGTCTACACTGAAGCACTGCAGCTGTTCTGCTGTAGCATTTTAAGTACAGACTCGGGGCTTGGCTACAGTGGCACCGCAGCGGCGCTTCAGTGTAGAGACAACCTAGGCTGAGGGGACAGATTCGCTGTCGGCGGAAGTAATCCGCTTCCCTGAGAGGCAGTAGCTAGGTCTACAGGATGATCCGCGTCGTAGACCGGGGCCAGGAAATAAGCATCAATCTCGTCTCAGTGCTGCTGCACGTCACACCTTAATGACTGTTCCAGTTCCCCACTTGCACCCCGCTATGGGCAGGGGCTCTCTCTCCAGCTTACGGCTCTTCTAATTGTATTGCAACTCTCTGGTAGGCAGCAGGGCTTAATGGACTATGGGGTTATTACAGTTCTTGTAGGGGGTGAATTCCATGCTTTTAACTGAAATGTGACAGCTCTACCAGGGAGTTAGCACAGTACAGCCCTTTAAACCACACCTTGCCCCCTCATTCCCAAACACCTTCACAATATGCAGACCCTTTCATCCAATAATGCAAACATCTAGTCCATTAAATTCTCCCCCTGTGCCATTGTCCTGCCCAACAATTTCTTCCTTTAGATTTTTAAGAATTTTCCATATTCCAGGTTCTCTGCTGTTGTGTTAACAGTGGGAGCAGTGGCTGAGGCCAGGTGTAGGTTGAGGGTAAGCAACCCTCGCCTACTGCCTGTGACTATAACTTGCCCTGTGTGAATATTATTGAGACTGGACTTCCTGGTTAAGGTTTGTGTAGGTACTTGCCCCTAGTGCAGTGATGAGGAGGGAAAGGGTTTGTATCCTTGTAATTACAGGTGTGTTTACATCTAATTATCTGGTGCCCTAGCAACTCACTTCCCTTGACACTATTGAAGATAAATACATTTTCTCTGATTTAACAGGTACATGTCTCAGGTGACAGTGTTCTTTCTTAGCCTTATTTCTTTCTTCTGGCTAACGTAAAAGGGTGTAACTACTGTAATTTTTATGAGTGTCTCATTATTTTTACTGGTTTCAGAGTAACAGCCGTGTTAGTCTGTATTCGCAAAAAGAAAAGGAGGACTTGTGGCACCTTAGAGACTAACCAATTTATTTGAGCCTAAGCTTTCGTGAGCTACAGCTCACTTCATCGGATGCATACTGTGGAAAATACAGAAGATGTTTTTATACACACAAACCATGAAAAAATGGGTGTTTATCACTACAAAAAGTTTTCTCTCCCCCCCCCGCCCACTCTCCTGCTGGTAATAGCTTATCTAAAGTGATCACTCTCCTTACAGTGTGTATGATAATCAAGGTGGGCCACTTCCAGCACAAATCCAGGGTTTAACAAGAACGTCTGAGGAACAGTGAGGGGGGGAAGGAATAAGCAAGGCGAAATAGGTTACTTTTTATAATGACTCAACCATTCCCAGTCTCTATTCAAGCCTAAATTAATTGTATCCAATTTGCAAATTAATTCCAATTCAGCAGTCTCTCGTTGGAGTCTGTTTTCGAATTTTTTTTGTTGAAGGATAGTCACTTTGAGATCAGAAATCGAGTGACCAGAGAGATTGAAGTGTTCTCCGACTGGTTTTTGAATGTTATAATTCTTGACATCTGATTTGTGTCCATTTATTCTTTTACGTAGAGACTGTCCAGTTTGCCCAATGTACATGGCAGAGGGGCATTGCTGGCACATGATGGCATATATCACGTTGGTGGATGTGCAGGTGAACGAGCCTTTGATAGTGTGGCTGATGTTATTAGGCCCTGTGATGGTGTCCCCTGAATAGGTATGTGGGCACAGTATCCCTGTAATAGGATCTCTGTAAGTGACTCCAGTTTATTTGTATGTTTTCTTGTTTGTTTTACCCAGCTCTGGTACAGTCTATACTGCAACCAGATTGGTGATCAAAATCCTCCTTTCCTCCCTGGTTGCTTCAGTGCCTCATGCCCTGCTTAGCAGCTGTGGTTAAAGTTACGGGCATTCATAGGCACCTTGACACGCAGCCTGAAATGTAGACAGTCCATCAAACACTTCCCTAGAGCTCAAAACTTGCCTTGATAGAATAAGGGGATTTGAGGAGACCGTGGAAGGACTCCAAACTGAAATGACAGTTGGTGCAGTGGCATTCTAACCTTAACTCTGACCCTTACAAAGCAAAAAAAACCTCCTAAAAATGACAGGTTGAAAGAAAGGGAAGAAACCCTGTTTACCTTTCAGCTGTGTTAAGGGGTGACATTAGTTGCAGCACTGGTCCAGCAGGGCTGCTTGCTAGGAGGAGAGGGGTGGCAATTTGCATTTCTATGGCACCTTCCAGCTGAAGATCTCCAAGTGCTTTATGGGGGAGGGTTGTTCTTTCCATGATCCCCCTAGAACAGAAGGGGAAACAGGAGGAGGAGAGTGAAGTGACTAGCCCAAAGTCACACAGTGAGTCCCAACAGCAGTTACATTTCCTGACTGCCAGCTGTAACCACTGAACCACCTTGTCTCCCTGTTACATCTTGCAGCATGAAGGAATTAAACCATTGTCTAGAGCTAAAAGGTGCCTTGTTTGGGGGTCTCAGGCAGATCCGAAATGCCACTACCTAAAGAATTAGGTGTCTTCCCTTATCCATAATGTTGGGAATAAATCTGGTTAAAAAATGACCAGATTTGGGAAACTTCTCTTCTGAACATCAGACTGGCTGCAGTGTTCCCAGGAAACCTGAACTCTAGTTGAAGCTGGTGAAGGGCGGTGGGGCATTGCCTGCCCTGGGTTGAGTCACATATTCTGATCATTACCTGATACCGTCAGCAGGATCTGGATGCGCTGACCCATTGTCAGATCTCACTGGCTTCCCTGATTAGATGGGAGACAAAACCAGGCTGAGAATGGAAAGAATCTAGCAACCCTGGCGGTATGCATAGGGATGAGCAGAGACAATGCTAAAGCTGAGCATGTCCTCACGGATTCTTAGCTTTGAAGTGCTTCTTCCCAGTGGCGGTCAGTGTCATTTTCCCCATGGTGTAAGGGGGCTAGTGACCTGCCTAAGGCCATAGAGGGCTTTCGTTTCACAGCTGGAATAAGAATTCAGGCATTTCTAGCTCCCAGGGCCCTGTGCTAACCATTAGACTGTGTGTCAAAGATCGCCGAACACTGCTCTATCCGCTAGATCGTGCCGCTCCGCGGGCTCCCCGACTGCTGTGAAACGAGCCATTGCTTAGTTCCCAGGTCTCTTGGTGCGTTCCGATCTCAGCTGCCCTGCAATCTGAGGCAAGGTTTGAGCTCTGTCTGTGTCCCCAGCTGCAGGCGGAAATGCTAGCCCCCAGCTCCTCCATTAAATGCTGACCGCTGCCGATGCCGCTGAGCTAGTCCTGGATCCCTTGCTTCTTGGGTGCGGGAGGGTGATGGTGCAGCAGGACACGCCCACGGTGGCCTCAGGGAGATCCTCCTCCTCTGCCCATTCATTCAGATCGGGGTTGTAGCTCTGCACACACTTCTGGTATTTCTTCCCACTCTCATTCCAGCCTCCCACGAGGCAGATGCGCCCGTCAAGGATTGTTACCCCGGCCGTGCTGACCCCAGTGGGCACGGGTGCCACATAGCTCCACTGGCCTGTGTCGGGATTGTAGCACTCCACAGGGATCACATCCACCCGCTCACCTCGAGGGCCCAGCTGGCTGCCTCCTAGGACGTACGCACGATCAGCCCAGGTGGCAGCGCAGTGCCAGCCCCTGGGGGTGCTGAGCCCAACCCGGTCTCTCCAGGTGTCTGTGCTGGGCTCGTAGCTGCACACGGTGCGCGAGTAACAGTTGTTGATGTAGCCCCCGGTGACTAGGATCTTGCCGTCGATGACTGTGCTGGCATGGCAGCAGCGAGGGATCTCCATGCTGGCCTTGCTCTGCCAGCTATCGGTGGAAGGGATGTAACAGTCGATGGAGGCCAGGACCCGCTCTGCGTTGCGCCCACCGATGGCATAGAGGAGACCGTTGTAGGCGCTCAGACTGAAGTGAGTCCTCTTGTGCAGCATGCTGGCCAGGTGCAGCCAGGTGTTGAAGCGAGCATCATACCTGCGGAGAGAAGGAAGAGCGATCACCTAGCCTCTGATCCCATGCTGCGGAGGGCTGCTCTGAACCCACCCTGGGGACATATGATCTCTCCCTTCTACCCCTGCTTGACAACGACAAGTTACTGATCTTCATGCATCTCTCAAGCCACAGATCCTACATCACACCTCTGATCTTTGCCTTGTGCCCCCTGCAGCGCAAAGCTGAGCACATGCTGCAAGGCAAACTGCTGCCGTGTGAACCTGAGCACCGGCAGGCAGATGGCATTGCAGTTACTGTACCCAGAAAACAATCCAAGGGAAAGTCTAGCAAGGCCAAAACAGCTGAATAAGATACGGGATAGAAATAGAAAGGAGGAGACCTGACGGGTGGAATCTTGAGGCCTTTCTCAGCTGCAGGAAAAATACATGGTGCAGGGGCCGTCCCATGTTTTATTAACTTTTGAATGAATTCAGTGGTTGTGAATAGCCTGGGCCAGGCAGGCTCTGAACATGCTGCTTGCCCTGCGATGTATCCCTGTGTATTCCTGACCTCGGCTAGCCTGCCCTCCCAATCCTGAGCCCCAGAAGCTTCTAGCACGGTATCTTGACCGATAAGAAGCACTTCCAAGTCCATCCTTAGACCTATTCTATTCTAGAGGGGTTCTTCTGTCCTCATCCCAGTAGTATTTGAAAGCCTGCTAGTAGGGCATGAAGACATGCTTGACATATGTCCTATGAGGGGGTTCTTTCTCACATTCTCTCCCTAGCAGAGGCCAGCAACTGTTCCTAACTCTGTGATGATTTTGTGATCTGGAGACAATGTCTCAGAGGGATTAGACTGAGACCAATAAACTCATGTCAGGAAGGCAAACTTGAACACAGATTTCTGGGAGGCAAAATGCTATTCGTTAACTGTGCTGGTTTTCCTTTGTAGCATCCATGTTCTTTATTCTGAACCCTGGGTGCAAGCCCAACCCCAACTGTGTGTCTCGATTTTCAACAACATTCTCCATTTGGTGTTGCCAGGGTTACGTTTCTCCTCTGTTAATAATAATCCCCACACAGTCCCATGACATGTTTCATAAGAACTTTCCAAAAACCCAAACCCTCCACTTAAACTATGCGACAAAGAAGAAAGAAAGAAGACAAACAATAGAAATTATACAGAGGGTGAATTTAATTTTTTTAAACTAATTCTGCCAAACTGGGAATCAGCTAAAGAATGGAAACTGACAATTTATATATAGATTTGAGCAATCTCCAGCCAGAATAGAAAAGATAAGCTTGAAGAGCCACAAAAAAGCAGAGAAATTACATGAAAGCTGCTCTTGCTTTCTGGATCTGTATCATTAACTGTCTGACTAAATAACGGATGTTCTTATTATTTATTTGTATTATGGTAGAGCCTGGAAGCTTCAACTGAGATCAGGACCCCAGTTGTGCTAGGAGCTGTACATACACATAGTAAGAGACATACTCTGTACCACAGAGCTTACAATCTAAGTAGGTAAGACAGACAAGGGGTGGGAGGAAACACAGAGGCAATCTGACTCGGCCAAGTCACACAGCAGATAAATGGCAGAGCTGGGGATAGATTGCAAGTCTTTTGTCGCCCACTCCAGTGCCCACTCTGCTGGTCTACACTGCTTCTGTGATGGGATAGTCCTTAATGTAGCAATATTTTACTCTTTGTGCTCCTGGAGCTATGTGTGTATAATAGATATTTCTGATTGGGTTAGCCTATATTTTCCTCCTGCTCATTTAGCCTTGTGAAAAATATCCTCAGAAAAAATGATGATAGAATTTACTGTTGCTTAATGCGTGTAATCCTATCTGTCCCTAAAGGCTGGGCCCAAAGATTATAACAACCTACTACTCATGCGCAGCAAAAGGAGTTCTCCTTTAGCTTATGTGATAGAGGCCGGCATTTGAGATCTCAGGTTCAAACCCCATTGATGATTATGACGGGTATGTATGCAGCCACAGGTTTGTAAACTGAGTACTTATTTTTTTAGATGCACTCTCATGGGAACTGTCTTGCCTTGAGGAAATTTTGTGTTACCTGCACAGACTGTTGACTGCATGCTTAGCCTGGTTCCTAGCATCGTTTTGATCTTCCCCTCCTGCCACATAGAGGAACCCATCCATCACAATGACGCATTGGTTGAAACTTTTTGCTGGCATCTCAGCCATCTTGTTCCAGTTTCCATCCAGGTCCCTGTAGCTGATCTCTCTGCTAAGAGCTTTCTCGGTCAAAGCTGGACGGCCACCAACTGTGACTAGCACCCTTTGGCCTCCACGGATTTTGGTTCTTCTGGACTGAAGAGTATTTTGCTGGTAAGGGAGCAGATGGTAATTCATAGCCTCCACCAGCAGCCTGTGGCACTCAGGATCTTGCATCATCCGTGGTACTGGTTGCACATGGTTGACCAAATCGGGAGCTGATATGGTGCCAAATCTAATGTTGCTCAGGAGGTTGGCAGCATATGTGACTCGCTTAGGGTCAAACTCGAGCCATCTCATGGCAATCTGGAAGGCGATGACCTCATTTGGGATCTGCAGACCATCATCAATCAGCAGCTCGTTCAGCTGGTCAAAGGTGAGTTTCATGAACTGCTCAGTCTCAGAGAACTCCAGGAAGTTTTCCTGGATGAACTTTTGGGTGGCGTCCTTGGTCTGACTGAGGTTGTACGTCTCCGAGATGTTGGCGATATACATGCAGTTCTCTACGTTTAGCTCCTGAATGAGGAAGTCACTGCATATGTTGAACAGAGCATGTATCTGTAGGCGGCTGGCAGTGGAGATGGTGCTGCCAATGGTGTATAGGGAGAGATTCAGCTTACCGGTGTAGGCGTAAGTGATAATGGCGGTCAAGCCCAGAGGGGAGACATCGTTGAGTTCTACTCGTGGCAGGTTGGGATCTCTCTTCAGCAGGCTGTGGAAATACTCGCTGCATGAAGCCATGACGAGCTTATGGACATCGAAGGACTTGGTTTTGGTGGCAATGGTGAGGTCACAGAGGAACCGCTCTTGGCGCATTTGACTCATCTCCTCCAGGAGGCTGCCTCCATGACTGGGGTTCTTGACCTCTGTGGCAGTGCAGCGGAAGCCATTGGAGACATTTTCATACAGACCGTTCAAGTGGTTGAGGTGATCGATATCCAGCAACGTGTCCTCCACCACCACGTGGGCTGGGGGACCCTCGCCCTTGTCCACTTTGTTCTTCTTGGGATTTTTCTTCTTGGGTGCCATCTCAGTGGAGGTTGGCGTCAGATGGTGATCTACAGAGACAGGAAAAGTTAGAAGACACTGTAGCAAGAAGTACTGTAGATGTAGAAGTACTGTAGATATTGCTAAGTAATGGCTATAGTATAGGAATAGGCAAGGGTTGGAGCTGGTCAGAAATTTTTGTCAGAACAATTTTTCATGGGAAAATTCCATTTTGGCAAAACTTTTTTTTCTTCCCCCAAATCATATAGATTTTGACAAAAAATTTGTAATGAAAACAATTGAGGGAAAAATTGAAAACCGTTTGTTTTGAAATGTTCAGAATGAAAAGATTTGATGTTTCAGTTCAAAATGACGTTTTTGTTTAGACACTCACTTTATTTTACATAAAAGAAATTTTAAAAAAATCTTTTAAAAGGGTTGAAATTTAAACAAAATGTTTAGATTGACCCAAAACAAAACAAAAATTGGGAATTTTCTTTCATGAAAAATTTCAAAATCTCAACATTTTGGGTGGGGCGTAAAATCCATTTTGCGATCAGCTCTAGTGAAGGCACATGGGGCCTGATCCAAAGCTCTTGAAGTCAGTGGAAAAACTCTCTTTGGATAAGGGAGCAGAATGGAAACCTCTCCCCAGCTTTTGATCTACCTCTAGTGGAGTGAGGCCTGAGGCTGGGAGTCAGGAGTCCCGGGCTCCACTCCCAACTCTGCCACTGACTTCCTGACCTCAGGCAAGTCACTTAGGCCTATATCTTCAACTAATTTTGAGTGCCTCAGGTTTTGGGAGCCTAACTTGAAACATCAAGGCCCAAATATTCAAAATGGCCAGTAATTTTGAATGCCCAGCCTTGGACACATAGGGCTTGATTTTGAGAGGTGCTGAGCACCCACAGCTCGCAGTAGAGTTGTGGGTCCTCAGCACCAATTGAAATTACTTCCAAGGTGTCTCCATCCGGACACCCAAAATCAATGGCCACTTTTGAAAACTAAGGCCTTATCCCCCTGTTCCTCCATGTCTCCCTTTACAAAATAGGGTAATACTATTTAAGTACTTCACAGGGCTGTTGAGAAACTTAATAAATATTTCTAACCCCTGTGAATGCTTTGGGTAGAAGATGCTACAGCAGAGAAGTGCATAGTCTCAGTAGCCGAGGCCTTTAAAGGTATTTAGACACCTAACCCCCATTGATTTCGGTGGGATTTAGGACATAAATAGCTTTGAGGATTTGGATCTTTATTCCTGTTCTAAATTAAATGCTGGGATAGACCTTAAACACACCCTGTGGACACCAAAGGAACATTTGGAAGCCACTTTTATTCAGCGTTAGTAGTCATGAATTGGCCATCTACAGTAGAAAAACAGTGGTGTTGGGGGACTAGGTTATAACAGGGAGTGGTTTTGAGAAGACCAGCCTGCTACCACCCATTTCCTTGACGTGGTGATTTTTAGAATGTTGGCCAAAGCAAAACCAACGAAAAAACCCCCAAACCCTGTGAATTATTCCCAGGCAAAATGTAACTTGCACACCCGTTAGAGACACTGCAGTACCCTGGCTATTTCTGTCCACCTCCTATTTGGTAAGCAGAGAGAGACCCATATGCTTAGGTTACAGATGTGTTATAGGCCAGAAATAGCTTTAGGGTCTATGTCTCACACATACCTCAGGGCTGTTTATTACACTTAGACATAAGATCAGGTTTCTGGAAGGTTGAGCAATCGGGTTATATTTAGAACTGGGGAGGTGGGGGCTAAATATCGTTCCAGACAGTTAGGGATGCGACTCACATTTAGCCCAAAACCAGAGAGGGAAAAGTTTAATGAAAGCCTCTGCTTAAGAAGATAACATGGAACTGTGACAGGGTGTTATCACTGCGTCCCCTAACCTGCTGCTGTCCTGTGCCAACCACCGGCTCAGGAGGAGTTGACCAGTGTGAGGCAGATGGAGCTTTCTGACTGTTCTCATGCCTGACTGCATGTTCCCTTTAGGACATACGTAGAGGCGAGTCAGGAAGCAGGGGAAAGGTGCTGTGTGCCTAGTTCATGAATCCCTGGCGTGGTAATGCTGGGAACCGGGGCGGGGGGCTGCAGGGATGGGTATGCCTCTGTAAGGTGAACAGAGGAAAGTGATGTCCATGGTGCTTAAATCTAATCAAATCTGGGTTTAAAAGAGTTCAGCCATTTAAGTGATCCTGCTGCAAAACTATAATCAGAAAAATAACGGTAGTGTGGGCTTCTTCCACTGCTGTGTCCATGTGAATAGAGAATCCAGTCGGGCTCTGCTACTCACCTGCTTCTTTCAATCCAAACCCAAAGGGTGAAATCCTGGCTCCATGGAAGTCAACGGGAGTTTTGCATTGACTTCATTGGGATTAGTCCCGAGGTAATTAGCATTTTCATTCACCTCTAAGTTCTAAGAGTTTGACCCCAGCTGACATTCTTGTTTCATTTTGATACTGTTGAAATGTTTCGATAAGGTAAAAACATTTAGTTTCCACTTTATCATTTCAATTCATGTGACTTTTAGTAAAAATTAATGTTAATATTATATCATTTTTATATATAGTCTATTTAATCATATACATAATAGTTACATTCTATTATAATGTTTCAACTTTATCTAAGTAAAACAGTTTTACTTCTCAAAACAAAATGTTTTGATGGTTCCAAATTGAAATTTTTCAGAATTTCTGTTCCACAGGAACTGTTGACATTTCAGCTTTTCATTCTGATTCAGAATGAAAACTCATTTCAAAATGTTGGAACTTCCCATGGAACAAAAGTCCATTTTCTAGCCAACTTTACTCAGCTCCTTACAGCATCAGTCCCTTTGCCCCTATGGTACAGGGAAGGTCTGCTTCTCTGCTGCATAAACAAAGGACAGAACATCCAGATTTCATTTGGAGTTAACTTGAATTTCCTGCCTCTTGTATTTTGAGTCTCGAGTTCAGCATGACTAATACCCAGCTTGGAGTCTGTAGCTATTATGACATGCAGCTGGTGTAAAATGGTGTAATCCAGTGGAATAAATGTAGCTATGCTGATTTACAGCAGCTGAGGATCTGTCCCTATCATTTCAGCTTCCTTGTGGTAAAGGAGCTTTGTAGAGTGTTTCTGGTTTTAAGGGTGCTGTTCCATAGTAGTGGCTAAATTCCAAGTGGCATCATGCAAGACACTCCTAAGGTGAGAGTTCTTAATAATAACAATATTACAAAATATCCAGGAAGGATTTTTTTTATCTCTGGGTCTGTCTTTTACACTGTAAATTCTTTGGGCCAGGGACTGCCTTCACTTTTGACTTTTATACAGGGACAAGCACATTATCTGCACTAACAAATCATCATTGATTTGAAACTGAACGCTAGAGGTTAACACTGTGAAGGGCCTGGCCTGGATCAACACTGCTGCACTGCATGACAGGATGGGAGCATTGCATGAAGAGGTCCCTATGGAGGCTGGAGCCTGGATCTATGCATCCATCGCAAACCCACCTAGATGACCGGCAGGCCACAGCAGCATGACATTTGCACATTTTCCTGGCCCTCATTTTAAACTCAGACACCTGGAGGAAGAGCTGGTCTCACTGGACTCCAAGGGCCAGATTTTCCAAAGAGCTCAGCATCCAACAGGCTCTTTGGAAAATCAAGCACCAGAAGTCTTGCTAATCCCTTGTGTGTATAGTATGAGTATTGCTTGCTTGCGCTCTCTCGTGCGCTCTCTCTCAGTGATTATTCTCCTTTGGACTCTCTGAGTAGCTAAATAAATAAATAACTGGATACATAGATGACTGCACCCCATATGTTGGTATATTAACTTGCATTTCATCCCTGGTGCAACTCCTTTGACTTCATTGAGTTTTGATCTATTTTTCATATATATCTGTTGCATTTTATTTAAATGAGCAGGAGAATGAGCTTTACCAGCTGTGGTAACTGATTTCTGGTTTCTGTCATTCTATAATCTCCCATGTCTCAGGATATCTCTAACAAAGTGCTTCATTGACATATCTGCTTTGGTGTCTCAGGGCTTGTCTACACGGCGAAGTTATTCCAGAACAAGTTAGGGTGTGAATTTAAAGCACCATAACTATTCCAGAATAAGAGTGTTCACACAGTGAGTTATTCCAGAACAGTTATTTGAGAAAAGCTATGCTCATCTGGACAACCCTTAGTCTCAGAGTCCAAAACTCTCAAGACCTAACCTGTGTCCTGACAGGATATTTCTGAGTTACATTAAACTTTATACAGATAAAGGGAAGCTGGGATTTTCAAAGGACCCTGAAAGAGTTTGGGCAGCAGCTTCTACTAAATTTCAGCAAGGTGGGGCCCCTCACTCCCTTGTCTTTGAAAAATCCTAGTTTACAAGTCTGAGTTAATGTTGCTCAAGTGTCCAACTGCAAAAGGGAAAAGCCACCTTTTTAAAATACAGTTAGTTCAGAACAGGACAGTTTTGCTGTTTCTGGTCAGATTATTACTAAGATTATTTTAAAAGGAATATTTTTCATACCGACTAATCCCTGACTACGTGCAGTTCAAATGGCCTGATTAGATTTAAAAGGGCACAGATAGAAAATGACGGAAGGATATTTTATTTTATTTTTAAATCAGTTATTCCTCCCCCCAAAGTTTTGCTAACATAATCTCTGGACCAATATAAGGAGCTGACTAAGAGCATTACCAGGTTAACAGCAAAGATTCACCTGTAGTTGGTTAATTATACTCTTCCTCCCCCTTAGGTATTTTGTTTGGATTATTTTCCTTGGTGTCTGATCAAATTGCCTGTGTCACTGTCAATTAGTATTAATACCACCGAGCACTGTGTTTCAACATGGTATAACAACACAAAACTATGTGATTTACAAAATAAACATACAACTTTCCTGGCAAACTATTTGGAAGCCAAAACTCCAGGTTTAATTTAAATGCCAATAGATTGTTTTGCCCCACTTTTTAATCCCGTGCCCCACCCCCAGGGACACATTCCCTGTGCTATTCTTTGCCATCTACAGTCAAATTAAACATTTCAAATGACCCACACAAGAAAATCTCTCTGTAAATATTGAACTTGAAAGGGCAAATATTGGCTTTCCGGATCCATTCAGACGAAGCTCTCTCTGCTCCTTACCTTGGTGGTAAAATGGGTTAGTCCAATGGGGACTGTGACCAGGGCAGAGGCTCTGTGCTCTGCACATCAAGAGACATCGAGAGACCCTCAAACTTTCCAAATGAAACATCCTACCCACCCCTCCCCCAACCCTGCTATGCCAGCTGACTGTTCTTATCACATCAGCATTTACAGCAGCCTTCTGGTGGTGACGCAGGGACAGCTGTCCTCAGCACAGGCCTGAGAGACCTGAAAAGGGCTAGAGTCAGGAAGAGAGTGAGCTCAGTTCCAGCCAAATTCAGCATGACAGTGGCTGCCAGAATCTAGAGGTAGCAAATAAACTGGATGTGCTTCCAAAAACTTCAGATTGTTCTCTAATCTGCCACCGACCACGAGTGAAAGTGAGTGGCGGTGACTCCAAAAGGGACCGATCAAGGACAGAGGCCATTTGAGGACAGGGGGAGGGGGAGGACAGCCCATCAGTGGAGCGCCTCTGATTTACACCATCTGCGAATCTGTCCCAATAATCTCACAGACGGACTAGCAGGAATGGAATATACAAATCACAATTTGCGTCAGGATGGTGGACATGAACTGTAACTTTGACAGTCAACATTATTATTAATTATTATTGATAATAACAGTATCTAGGAGCCCTAGCCATGAGCCAGGATGCCATTGTATACAGTGCAAACACAGACCAAAAAGACAGCCCCTGAGCCAGAGAGGTTACAAATCTAATTAAAATTGGCTTTTGGCAACTATTAAAAATCTGCTTTTCACATGTGTTCACACCAGCCATATTTGGATGCTTGGATGCTTAAAACAAACTGGAAAAGAGGCTGAGATTTGTTTCCAGATTCAAACAGAGATTTCACAGACCATGTTTACGCCATTTTCTTAGCTCTATGGAGGAGTATTTTGTCTGTTCGCCTTTTTCATGTCCCTTTGAAGCCCAGGCAGTTCTAGAGTGAAATTCAGCTCTGTGGTTCAGGCATGAGGCCTATGTACCACTGAAATCCTACATAAGCCCTGTTTTGAGACTTCACGTGGGACTTATGCCTAGGCATTGTGCTGGCCCTTTGCAAAGGAGTGAATCTGACCCCCTTGAATGAATGAGGTAAATGATCGACAGAATCAGAGCCCAGGGATTCTGCAGAACGGTTTTCCAATGATCAGACCTTCTCTTAATCATTGGGTGGTATCAAATATTGTCAAGAATATTCATACTAAGGGGTATTTATATTATTCCTCCAATTTCATTCTTTTTCTCACCATATTCCACCATAACTCCCAGCTACAGCAGCGGGAACTGTATTTACCTGTTGGTATGTTACATTGCCCAGTGTTTCGACTTCTGAGCAAAGATTTACCTCACTATATTCCTCTCTTTAGATTATTACTATGTTTCTCATGTGGCATGCTAAATTTGGTGACAATCTAAGACAACGTAGTGGTGGATTTAGTCGTGGTAATGCATATGAACTGGAGCAAGGCAGCAGTGGTAGGTGCTACAGCAGTGGCATGACAGTGCTAGGCCAGCTGTGACTTTTGAGGTGAAAGATTGGGATGGTTGAAAGGCAGAAAGCATCAGCCTTCCCTTTCTGAATGCATTTCTTTTTTGTTGTGGTTTGTGTAACTTGGACCATCTCTTGGTTGTTAAATCCAGCGGGAGGTCATTTATAACCATCTTATTTCACGTTATTGTTTGCAATCTAATGGAAGCTTGAAGACACAGTTTTTGACAGATTTTTCTATTTTCCATTTTTCCAACTATGGTAGTTTCTCCCCTGTGTTTTGAGTGGAGCTAAAAGTAACAGGGTTGTTTTAACAATTTCATTGTACTCATCCCAGCACAATGCAGTTCAGGGACTAGTATGTGTTAAACTGCTGTACCGTAGCTAATAGAGGAAGAGTAAAAGTCCCATAGGAACAGTAGCTTCTTTATCTACTTTGTAGAAGTGTGAATTAAATAAAAAGGTCGTGCTTAGAATTGTGAGGGCTTTCTTGGGCAGTTAGAATAATTTCAAGATGGGTGGAATCTGCCTTTTAATAAGATACCTGAAAATGCTGCATAGGCCAGTGCAGAGCTCAGCAAAGAATTTACACTCTTCTGCAGTCTAAACAGGACAAAAGGGCCTGAAATTCTCTTGGAAATGACCTTAGCATCATTATAAGCTTGAGAACTGTAAGAAATCTTGAATACAACCAGGGTGGGTGCTGTTAAAAGCATTAAGAAAATCTATATTTTTAGCTGAAAATTGAGTGCTGTGTACAACGCACCTGCAGTGCCATAAGTAACTTGAGACATTGTAGAATAGGGTCTTCTCTTTCAATGTGTATAATGAACATCGACATGTACAATACTAGCAAATGAATGCCTATACATATGGAGTTGGGTGTGCCTGACTCCTAGAGTTGCCTATTTTGGTTGGATGTATTCCTGGAGGTTTCATCACATGATTAATCTTTAATTCCTGGAGGTTCCAGGACAATCCTGGAGAGTTGGCAACCCTACTAACTCCCATTGATGGGCATTAAGCATGTAATGCTCTGAGGATCAGTGGTTGCAACTTAATTGTAAGATTGAGTTCCATTTTGTAGTTAAAGCAGCGATCAACTTGTTTTGTATAAAAACCACAGTGTGTTCTTCCCAGTCTTACAGTATGTACTTTATGAGTGCGGAATTATTTTTGTGAGAATTTACAAGTCAATAATGTAATTACTTTAGAGTTAAAATTAATTAAAATATATTTTGATAAGAAATGTTACATCTGTGTCAGACTTTTCTTTGTCCTGAATGATCTTAACAATGGACTAAAGCAGACTCTTCAAACTTTGCATATAGTTAAGATTAACTGAAATCTTGTGCACAGACTGTACCTGAAGAAATTAAGTGTGTCATTAAGCTACTTTATTAATGATTATTAACACCATGAGGGAAATATGAAAAAAAGTAATCTGCTTTTAAAAATTTGTTTAATTTAGTCTGGTACTACAACTATTAAAATCCCTTAATTGTAAATTGTACCATTCATGGGGTCATTATTGGGCTGAGTTAAATTTGTTTGGATGCTTTAACAGTATTTCTGACTTTAACATGTTTAGATTTTTTTAAGTGTAACCTTAACTCTGAATTTCATGGGTTTTAAAAGATTTTGAGATAATTACAACCTATTTTTACCCTTTAGCTATTGATACATACTCTTAACCCTGACTCCTTCTTAGCATAGGTTTTTGTGTGGGAATATAATTGCTGGACCAGAGCAGTAATATCTGTAATCCTAGAACAACCCAATGCCCAATATGTGTAATTCTGGATCTGAGCATCGATACATACAATGACAGGATTAGGTTGAATGTGTCTAATTCTGTCATTGTTCCCTGGATACCTATAATTCTGTAACTGGCACCCAATGCTATTGATATAATCTATGTAATTAGGTTTGGAGGGATTAGATTTTTATCAGTTAATGTTGGTAAACGTCAATTTCACTGTACACACACACATCGATGAAAAATATTTCTATTGATAATAATACCAATGTACAGGTAGGCAAAGTAAGAAAAAATGCTGTTTGAGAGCTTATTAGGGTTTGAGTTCAGGATCTTTACTTTGTATATTTTGACATGTGATGTTAACACTTTGTGTTTTAACAGTTATAAAGTTTCAACTTGTTAAATCTGTCAGGAAACAATTACTATCTGATATTACCCCCCCACACCCACCCCCACACACACCAAATTTCCCACAACTGTGAAAATTTAAGTAAAATAAAAATCTAAAAAAAAAAAAAAAAGCATTGATGCTCTGTGTCGAAACGATGAAACCAATCGAAGTCCGCCACGCCTGTGTGTAATGATCCCTGCGCCTGCCGAGCCATGGGGTCATTACGAGCCCTTACACAAAACCCACAGTCTCCACCTCTCCCCAGACTGTGTGTTGTAAGAGGGGGGGAACCGCATTATCGGGAATCACTCGCAGGGGGTTCCGGGGTGCCACCGTGTATTGGTGCCATGGGAACTCAGTCTCTGACACGGCACGGGGGGGGGCACAAGGCAGCAGTGCAGATATGGGCCTCCTGGTGCCCAGGTCAATAGGGTATGAGGGATGGCACCTGTCTTTATAGTCCCCAGTGAGGGAGCCACTGAAAAACCAATAGAAAGGGGGTAGCTGGCCTCTCAGTGGCCCATGGTGCTAGACAAGCCTCTTGCCAGCAACCAAGATGGCGGTTGCCCCTAAGCACAGAAGCTTCTTGCCAATATCCAAGATGGCAGCGGGTCCGTTCAATACAGAAGCTTATGGCCAGTATCCAAAATGGCGGCTGATCCCTCTCGGCGCAGTAGCGTCCTGCCAGCACCCAGGATGGCGACTGGCTGTTGACCAGACGTCTGGTTTCCGTTTCCTGCCAGGAGCGAAGATGGCGGCGGCGGACGGGGAAGCTCAGTGTTGTCGGTGGGCGGTGAAGCCGTTTCCGCCACGGAGGCCTCTCCAGCAGTAAAAATGGCGGAATCGGTGCTGGAAGTTGTGGGGAAGCTGCAGTCGCGACTCTCGGGCAGTTCGGAACCTAAGAAGGTAACGGCGCCGACGGGAGGGGGCGGTGCGAGCGGGAGGCGGGCTTGGGGGCTGCGAGCGCCCGGGCCCCCTCCGGCGGGTGTCGGGGCGGGAGGGCGCGGGCCCCCCGCGAATACCCCCGAACTGAGGCGAACACGGGGGAGTGAGGGGCCGTCCGAGGGCCGCTGCCAGGCAGAGGATCCCGGGTCGGGAGGGCTGGGGGGGCCCTTCCAAGGGTCACTGGGGGCAAATGGGGGGGGGCAGGGATCCAGGGTCGGGAGGGTTGGCGGGGGGGCATTCCAAGGGTCCCTGGGGGCAAATGGGGGGGGTCGGGATCCAGGGTCGGGAGGGTTGGAGGGGGGGCATTCCAAGGGTCACTGGGGGCAGGGATCCGGGGGAGGGACAGTTTCTGAGCTGTCCTCTAAGGGCTGCTGTGAGGGAGAAGGGGGGCTGGGGTCCCATTCCAGGGCCCCAGGGGATCGATGGAGGTCCACTTTCCTGGGTCCCAGGCTGGGGACGTGGGGAGAAGGGATCAAGAGAAGGGGGCTGGCTCAGCTCCTGAGAAGACTTCTGGGGGAGCTATAGGGAATATACGGGGAGGGGGCCAGGAGAGAGAGGCTCTAGCAGAGGGGGCCATAGAAGAGGAACTGACTGAGAGGAGTTGGGTCTGGGGGATATCGCAGTGAGGGCGGTCCTGCTGGGGATGACCCTTCGGTGGGCTACATGTGTTTGAACGCACAAGTGGTTCAGTATGTGCCAAGCAGTGGGGAAGTTGCAGCAGCAGTCCTGAGTGTGGTTGCAATATTTTTAAGGGGTCCATATCCAGGCCCTAACCAAATAAGTAGGCTCTGGAGACTCCCGGGTCCCTGACTTGCATCCTACAAAAAGACTCTTAAACAAGGAATAAATTCAATAGGATTTCAGAATGGACTCCGAGGGGGATACCTGCCCCTCTGGGATGGGTATTCTGCATGTGTGGTTGTTTTTTTTTTTTATGTCCTAGATATGGACTGCAGTTATTGAAACAAATAACATAGATCTGCTGAGGGAACTTGTTTCTGGAAGGTCCTTCCCCAGTGATGCTGAGAGTTATGGTGGAAACCCGTAATTCCTAATGTAATATTCTGGGTGTGATCATAGTGAAAGGCAATGGTAAACCAAAGCTTTGCCTGTTCGGCTGATACTGCTCAGGGGAATTTAAAGAAATTTCATTTAAGCTACAGTGGGCTCTTCTTTCTAGACAGTCCTGGCCTGAGCTGGAAGCCTAGAGCTCCTGGGTTCTAACTCTGGCTCTGACTTGGAGATTCCCTCTCTGTTCTCTGGCAAGTTGTTTAGCCGGTATAGCTTTGTCTCCACTTGGAAAGTTATGTTGCGGACATCCATTGTCAGCAACAGTTGGAGATGAGACAGTGCTGAACTCAGTTCACTCTGATCTGTCCTTGCAGTTAAACTGTGTTTAGCACCAATTCAGCTGCATCCATTGCTGGTTCCCATTGTCAACAATTGATGATTCCTGCTATAGACAAGGCTTCTGTGCCTCTTCTCCATCTGTAAATTCAGGACTCTGACTGAGTCTGTGTACTGGCACCTCACTTATGCTGCTACCTTGTTCTCTAGAATCCAAGTTTTCATTGGGGGGCAGGATCGGGGTGGGGGAAGTATCTATCTGTTACTGTGGAAATGCATGCACTTGGTTTTCTGCATCTGCAAAATCTAAAACAGTAAGTGCTGGTCTACATACACATTTTGCACTGGTAGAATTAAATCTCCTTTTAAACTAATTAGTGCAAGAAACTGAGTAAAACAGCCTTAACTCTGAGAGATATGAACTGTCCCACTCATCTCAGAGTGCTAACTCAGATGTTCAAGGAGAGCTGATGTTGAGACTTGAAGTTTTATCTATTTCACTGCTCATCAAATCATGTAAGATAGAGGTAAGTTTATACTATGAAGATCTACACAATCTACTGTGTGTGACAACTCATTTTGGCATTGCAAGACATTATTACTCATGGTCTTTATAGGTCAGATCTCTTTTTGTGCACATGCATCAGTGATACAGTGAGAAAATTGCATTTTTATGGGGTTTATTTTCTTGTTACTTCTGTCTGGAGTTAATATGCTATACACTTTTCATAGCACTCATTGTTTCAGGGTGTTAGTAACATTAACCCTCAAAACACCTTTCTGAGAGTGTTAGCTCTATTTTACAAATGGGGAAACTGAGACATCGCTGTCTAGCTCAAGGTTTCTTGGACCGTCCTCGAAAGCATCTGGTTACTGGCTGGTGGCCCAGCTTATCTAGAATATGGGAATAACAATGTTTATCCACTCTTGTAAAGTGCTCTGAGTTCTACTGCTAAAACGTGCTAAGTATTAATATTATTTTTTGCGACAACCTCAGAGTGCTGGCACAGAGCGCTCTGTGGGAGACTTTGAATGCTGTTGTCATGGGTTGGAAGCAATCATATTTTCCAGTGCAGGGAGTGAAAACTCTAAAACAGTTACACTGGAGCTGTATTGTGTATTTTGTGTCCCTTCAAAACTGCTTGTTTTCTGCTGAAAGGAGAGAGGGGAACAGACAAGCAACATAAAATGTTGTTGAAGAGAATGGAGACAAGCTATGCTGCAATAATCTGAAATATATATGCCTTGTTAGCATTGCAATGGTCTGGTTATTTAAAAAACATTAAAAAGGAAAATGAGCGGTTCAATTAAAATAAACAATATGGTGCTTCACAGTACTACTTCATAGGTGGGTACCTGTTAGATTAGGCTCAAGTTTATTAAGCAAAAAATCCAAAAGCTTTGTTTAAACTTTCTCCACACATGTTTTCAACAGAAGCATTGTGGTAGGGCATGAGACTTGGGAATGAAAGTCGTTTTGTTTTGTGGTACCTAAAGGCCACAAATGTGCTGTAAAAACACACCTGAATACAGTCTCCCTGCTCCAGAGGTCATTCAGTCTAGGCACAAGACTGAAACTGTTTTGTGATTCATTCTCCTTGGACAGTGGTAAATAAGCAAGTAATGTATATAATGATAAGTGAGTTTGACTATTACAGAGAACTGTTTTAGCAACCTAAGGCCTGGTCAACACTGAAAAGTTATATTGGCATAGCTACATCGGTCAGGGGTGTGGGGGAAAAAAACACCCTGACAGTCATAGCTATGCTGACATCACCCCCATGGTAGATGCTGCTGTGTCATGAAAGAAGGTTTCTGTTGACAGAGCTGACTTCAAGGAAGGGTGGTGTTCCTATACTGACAGATAAACCCGTTCTGTTTGTATAGGCTTTATCTACGCTATTGGGCTATGTCAGTATAGTCTTCATAGTGTGGATGTACCCTAAGGTGCTGTTGGCGACAGAAGTAACCAAAAGAAAGTCTTGCGTCTGACAGTGTTCATTTAAAAATTTGCAACTCAGCTGGAAAACCTTCTGAATTACAGATTATGAAAACAGCATATAACATGTCTTTATATATGTACACATTGAAAGCTAGGCCCTGCCTTGATGGGCAAGGAAGGATGTGATTCAATTGTTATATCAATTCGGGTTAGCTTAGCATGATTGAAAGAGCCCTCAAATCTTAACACAGGAGTTTTTCCAAGCATGTTTTCCAAACTGTGATTGAAAAATGCACCCTTTTTGCTTATCAAGATAGGGCCCTAAAAGCTACAAATAACCAAGAAGTGAGAGGAATTGCTGAGTATGCTACAAGGAAGTATAATTAGAACACAACTGGGATGAAATTAAAGAGAGAACTTGGAGTAAATATAAAGGGGAAAACATTCTAATAGTGGGGTCTTTTAGGTGTCTGTATAGTCTCCGCAGGGAAGTGGTGGATGTTCCATTGCCTGAGAGGTTTGAAATTAGATAGGCCGAACCCCTAGGAAATGTACAATGGGGAACAATCCTAAATGTCCAAGCAATTGTCTGAATGGTTCCAATATCTCTCCATCTACAATTTGCTGTGATTCCTTAACTGACATTGGTGTCTTAGTTGACACTGCAATTGTACAGCCCTCTGATGTAGACCTTAAGGCAGTGGTGGGTAATCCACTGGCAGGCTGCCAGGCAGTTTGTTTACATTTGCACGGCCTGCCAGCAGATTACCCTGATGGGCTGCCTGCAGGCCACAGGTTGTCCACCACTGCCTTAAGGAATGCAGAGCTTATTCCAATGGGAGATGCATTCCCTATGTCGTACTCAAACTGTCAACATGGCAGGGCCGGCTCCAGGCACCAGCGAACCAAGCAGGTGCTTGGGGCGGCAAATGTAAAGGGGCGGCAGGAGGTTGGGCTCTGGGGCGGCATTCCGCCCTCGGCAGCCGCTCCATCACAGCACGTTTCATGCTTGGTGGCAGTTCGGCGGCGGGGATGCAACTCTTCGGTCGCTGGCAGCAGTTCAGCGGCCGCACCATCACTCCGCCTGCGTGTTCGGTGGCAAGGTTTTTTGTTTTGTTTGCTGCTTGGGGTGGCAAAAACGCTGGAGCCGGCCCTGCAGATGGCAACTTCCTATCTGATTTATTTGGGACCCTTTTAAAAATATTGTCTTCTCTGTAACTAGAGGGAGTGATTAGAGTATCTTGTTCCATTGCTGTGATCTGCAAGAGGATTGGTTACTCTTCTTGGTTGTACTTAGGTAGCACTTATTTCTAGGCCATCAAATGTGAGATGCAAACTTGACCTGTGGTGTTGGTGCCCAGTTTTATCAGAGATCCTTGTGTGGAGCAGCAACAGACTAGGGCTCAGTAGCCCCTTGTTTCCCCCAAACTATCTACTGAGGAGTGTCATGATAATAGAGCTGGGGTGAAGGAAGAAGGAACGTTGTTACTCGACAGTAGCACCTGCTACTTAATTCGCAGCAATCTAAACGATATGAAAGGAGTTATCTTGGGACAGCAGATGACAAAAGGATTTACATCAACAAGACCAATCAGTCAAAAATGGAGGTATAACTTCCATCCCAAAGCTTGATATCCAGGCTCCAGACCTCATGATCCAATGGGGTTCCTTCACCTGGATGTATAATCTGGGTGGGTTAGCAGGGAGGGTGAATTTAAGAATCAGTTAATTATTGTTGGAGCACATGTGGGATAATTCAGTGTCCCCTTCAGTATTTCAGAACAACGGTGCTAAAAAGCCACGGTTGGTTTAAATACTTTGAGACCAACAGACAAATTAACCTTCAACCATGGAGAAGTGGTGATCAGCCCTCTGTAGTGAGCAGAAGCCATCCCATTAGTTCTTTAGGATAGATGAACTTCTGCTTTTCTTATGTTAAGTTTTGGGAAGTCAAAGCGTCTTTCAAATATATGTCAAAACTTATTTTGTTCAGTGATCAATGTATAAGTTTTATAATCTGGCACTGGAAGGATACTTTTAATGGCTGAGGTTAGTAGAATGTCTAATTACACCCCAAAATTAATGTTAATTTTAAAGGTAAGTGCTTCTGGGTCATGGATGTCATCGTCTTTTGTGTTTGTATAGCACACAAAACAACTGAGCTCTGAGCTATGATGGGAGTGTATAGGTGCTATGATAGTGTCTCGATTTTAGATGCTGAACACTCAGACTTTTGAAAGGGGCCTGATTGTTGGAGGGTGGGTGCTCAGGCACGATTTTCAGAAAGGTTTCAGAGTAACAGCCGTGTTAGTCTGTATTCGCAAAAAGAAAAGGAGGACTTGTGGCACCTTAGAGACTAACCAATTTATTAGAGCATAAGCTTTCGTGAGCTACAGCTCACTTCATCGGATGCTTCATCGGAGCATCCGATGAAGTGAGCTGTAGCTCACGAAAGCTTATGCTCTAATAAATTGATTTTCAGAAAGTGCCCTTGAAGAGATCCCAAGATGGGCATCAAAAATCACTGGACACTTCTGAAAATGCTGGCCCTGGGTTTTATATCCATTCCTTTTACAAACTTGCTGTGTGACTCTGGATAATCTCATCAGTGTTTCCATTGTCCATGAGTAGAGTGGAGATAATACTTCACAGAAGTGCTGCGACTTAATGCTTACAGTGCACTTTGACAGGTTTCAGAGTAGCAGCCGTGTTAGTCTGTATCAGCAAAAAGAACGAGGCGTACTTGTGGCACCTTAGAGACGAACAAATTTATTTGAGCATAAGCTTTTGTGGCCTAAAACCCACTTCATCGGATGCATGCCGTGGAAAATACAGTAGGAAGACACACACACACACACACACAACACGAAAAAATGGGTGTTGCCATACACACTATAACGAGAGTGATCAATTAAGGTAAACTATTATCAGCAGGAGAAAAAAACCTTTTGTAGTGATAATCAGGATGGCTTCCAACAGTTGACAAGAAGGTGTGAGTAACAGTGGGGGGGGGGGGAATAAGCATGTGGAAATAGTTTTACTTTGTGTAATGACCCATCCACTCCCAGTCTTTATTCAAGCCTAATTTAATGGTGTCCAGTTTGCAAATTAATTCCAATTCAGCAGTCTCTCGTTGGAGTCTGTTTTTGAAGTTTTTGTTGTTGTAATATTGCGACTTTTAGGTCTGTAATAGAGTGACCAGGGAAATTGAAGTGTTCTCCGACTGGTTTTTGAATGTTATAATTCTTGACGTCTGATTTGTGTCCATTTATTCTTCTATGTAGAGACTGTCCAGTTTGGCCAATGTACATGGCAGAGGAGCATTGCTGGCATGTATCACATTGGTAGATGTGCAGGTGAACGAGCCTCTGATAGTGTGGCTGATGAGATTAGGTCTTATGATGGTGTCCCCTGAATAGATATGTGGACACAGTTGGCAATGGGCTTTGTTGCAAAGATAGGTTCCTGGGTTAGTGGTTTTGTTGTGTGGTGTATGGTTGCTGATGAGTATTTGCTTCAGGTTGGGGGGCTGTCTGTAAGCAAGGACTGGCCTGTCTCCTAAGGTCTGTGAGAGTGAGGGAGCATCGTTCAGGGTAGGTTGTAGACCCTTGAGGATGCCCTGGACAGGTTTTAGACGGGGGCTGAAGGTGACGGCTAGTGGCGTTCTGTTACTTTCTTTGTTGGGCCTGTCCTGTAGTAGGTGACTTCTGGGTACTCTTCTGGCTCTGTCAATCTGTTGCTTCACTTCAGCAGGTGGGTATTGTAGTTGTAAGAACGTTTGATAGAGATCTTGTAGGTGTTTGTCTCTGTCTGAGGGGTTGCACTTTGAGATTCTCAAATGACAGCAGTGCAAATTAACCTTTGATGCATCCGTAGTGCTGCTGCCTTGCAGACTTCCCCTCTCTTTCTGCAACAAAACGTTATATTTCTTTGAATCAGTCCTCTACATGTTCACCACCTTAGTAGCTTGATTTGAAGTCAGATAACAGCTGTTTGTGGATATGAGTTTAGAGAAGTTTGTTGCTCAGACATCTCTAATAAACTCCCATACAGTGCAGAATTTTCTTCCTTTCTAATCTCAGTATGTGATTAGTATGATAAGTCTAAACACTTCCCTTGTTGTCTCTGCAGCTGCTGAAAAGTCTGAAGAGACTTTCTGAGTTGCCTATCACGGTTGACATCCTTGTGGTAAGAACTATAACAATCTTATATTTTTATGGTACCTTTCATGGAACAGAGTAACAAAATGTCTCCCTAAATTGAAATGTGACTAGGATATTGGAAATATCCAACGCTCAGTTCTTATGGAAAATGCCATGTAGGGCTAAAGACAAGTGAAGCTGAAATCAGCATCAAATTGGAAACAAGGTGTAAATTAAAAGTGATCAACCATTGCAGTTGATTACCCAGGGATGTGATGAATACTCCATCACTTGGAGTCATTAAACCAAGATTGGATCTCTTTCTAAAACAGATGATCTAGTTCAATCACAAGTTATAGGGCTTGATGCTGGAATCCCTGGGTGGATATTGGCCTGTTGTACAGGAGGTTCAGAGTAGATTATCGTAATGGCCTCAAGACCTTAAAATTAGGGCTGTTGATTAATCGCAGTTAACCCATGCGATTAACTGAAAAAAAATTAATTGTGATTAATCGCAGTTTTAAATGCACTGTTAAACAATAGAATACCAATTGAAATTTATTAAATATTTGCGGATTTTTTTGTACATTTTCAAATATATTTATTTCAATAACAACCCAGAATACAAAGTGTACAGTGCTCACTTTATATTATTTGTTACAAATATTTTCACTGTAAAAAGATAAACAAAAGAAATAGTATTTTTCAGTTCACCTCATACAAGTACTGTAGTGCAATCTCTTTATCATGAAAGTGCAACTTACAAATGTAGATTTTGTTTTGTTACATAACTGCACTCAAAACCAAAACAATGTAAAACTTGAGAGCCTACCAGTCCACTCAGTCCTGCTTCTTGTTCAGTCAATCGCTAAGACAAACAAGTTTGTTTGCATTTGCAGGAGATACTGCTGCCTGCTTCTTATTTACAATGTCACCTGAAAGTGAGAACAGGCATTCGCATGGCACTTTTGTAACCAACACAGCAAGGTATTTATGTGCCAGATATGCTAAACATTCATATGCCCCTTCAGCTTCGGCCACCATTCCAGAGGACATGCTTCCATACGGATGATGCTCATTTAAAAAAAAATGCATTAATTACATTTTTGACTGAACTCCTTGGGGGAGAATTGTATATCTCTGGCTCTGTTTTACCCGCATTCTGCCATATATTTCATGTTATAGCATATCTCGGATGATGATCCAGCAGATGATGATGGTTTTAAGAACACTCGCTGCAGATTTGACAAAATGCAAAGAAGGTACCAATGTGAGATTTCTAAAGATAGCTACAACACTTGACCCAGGCTTGAAGAATCTGAAGTGCCTTCCAAAATCTGAGAGGGATGAGGTGTGGAGCATGCTTTCGGAAGTCTTAAAAGAGCAACACTCCGATGTTGAAACTACAGAACCTGAATCACCAAAAAAGAAAATCAGCCTTCTGCTGGTGGCATCTGACTGAGATGATGAAAATGAACATGTGTTGGTCTGCACTGCTTTGAACTGTTATCGAGCAGAACCCGTCATCAGCATGGACGCATGTCCTATGGAATGGTGGTTGAAGCATGAAGGGACATAAGAATCTTTAGCGCATCTGGCACGTAAATATCTTATGACGCCGGCTACAACAGCACTATGCAAATACTTGTTCTCACTTTCAGATGACATTGTAAACAAGAAGTGGGCAACATTATCTCCTGCAAATGAAAACAAACTTGTTTGTCTGAGCGATTGGCTGAACAAGAAGTAGGACTGAGTGGACTTGTAGGCTCTAAAGTTTTACATTGTTTTATTTTTGAATGCAGTTTTTTTGGGGGGGGGATTCAACTTTCACAATAAAGAGATTGCATTACAATACTTGTAATTTTTTTAATCGCTTGTAAGCCCTACTTAAAATCTGTATCTGAAAGTGGTCATGACCCTTTTTCCTGTGACTTATCTGACAGATGACCTCCTAGCACTGTGTTGGAACATTTCTGACTCTTCACAATCAACTGAATGTGAATTTCTTTCTCTTTACTAAATATTGAGCACAAGTCTGGTACAATTCCTACCCTAAACACTCAATTGCTTTGGCCATCTCTCCGTTGCACCATGATGATCTCATCAGCATTCTTGGATTGGTTGATGAGCGTTGAGTTCTGTCTTCTTAAACACTGACACCTCCTGGAAGAAATTTGAGCGAAACCATTCTGCTTATCGTATATTCTTAAGGGCATTTGCTTGAAAACAGACTATTTGAGTTCGCACTTATTTTGTTGCTGCTCCCCTCCTGAATCTGTCATCGGAGCTTGGTGGAATTCCAGATCTTTTTATTAAACCCTTTTAGTAAAAAAGAGTTTCATAGCAACTCTAACATGGCCTGGTGTGAACTCTTGCTGTGGCCGCTCTCTTTCTGTTGCCAAATTGGAAGCTGGTGATGCAATAGAAGGACACTTTGCCTGTGTATCTGGTATGTTTAGGTAGCATTGAAACAGTTAAATTTAGTCTAGCTTTCTTGAGGCTGTTAACTTGAGGGTTCTGGGTAACCAAGTGGATCTGGTAGTTTGACTTTGACAAACCTGTTTTAGGATGACCAATGCTGAGACTGACTGGTTTGCAGAGATCAGCTGATGTCTTGCATCTTTCTTGCAGGAGACTGGTGTAGGGAAGACTGTGAATGGCTTACGGAAACATGAGCTGGTGGGAGACTTTGCCAAGAACCTAGTAGCCAGATGGAAGAAGCTGGTGCCAGTCCCTCAAGAAGTAGAGCGGTAAGCTAGCCTATCCATTTGTCTCGCTGGATAAGCTGCATTAAATCTCCCAGTGGAGGTGATGCTAGATTTCTGTGGCCTTGGAAATAAGGCTAAAGCTTCAAAATACTCATAACATCAGAGCGATAACTCTGCATGAAGTGCTTACCTCATTGTGGGGTAAGTTTCCTGCCTACAGTGGCCACAGAGTTGCTGACTACTGCAGTTTCAGGTCGGAGTAAAGTTTTTCTTTCAAGAAATGGTAGTGTGATGGAGGGAGAGAGATACTAGACGCCTAGAAAATGTCTTCAAGAAAGCAGGAGACAAACCCTACATCTCACTTCCCTAATGTTGTAAAACTAGAGAGGAAACTATAGGTACAAAGCAGTGTGGAAATCCTCTTTCGGTGAGCCAACGAAAACAGCTGTTACGAAAACTCAGCCCTTTGGTTAATACTAGCAAGTTTGTTGTAGGAACAGTGCTGTGGCTCCAGGGAGAAGGATTGGCTGATTGAATTGACCTCTTCTGTGGCCTAACTCATGACTCTGTGGTACTAGAGATTGGATTGTAACGGCTGCTGTAGCCCTGCATGCCAGTGTATGTAATTAGGAGAATGTAGCCCAGTATGGCCCCATGCATTCTTCCTCTGTCTTGAGCTGCTTTGCACTCTCCCAGATTGCTGGGAAATCTTCAGTCCTGGTTAGTTAGGACTTGAAGATTTCTGTACTGGAGACACTACCACTAAAGCCCTGAACATTGTGCAGGAAAGAATCATCAATGTTTTTACTATGTTCAGCCTCCAGACACTCTTATTCTTCTGTGTACCTGGTTCCCATACGTAATGTCCTCAGGAAGTCGTTCCTTTTATTCTTGTTGATGGGTTTTTGTCTAACTATTGGGTTGTCTTTGTATCTCTTAGAAATAACATTGATTCAGAAGAACGTGACTATGAGAGAAGCAACTCTAGGAAACGGCAGCGAGAGCCTTCCCCAAAAGAGGATGAGGAAGCTGAGCAGGATTACTCGGAAGCATTCCAGCCTTCCTGCAGCCAATCATATGAGCCAAACTACAGAGAGAAGAAGGCCAAAAGGTATTCAGAGCCTGAGAGAGCCCATGAGGCCATCAGCTATGGCAGCCAGGAGGACAAGGGCTGGGGCAGAGCTTCCCCAGTGCACTCCTCAGATCAGGAATACTCGGACTATGGGCACGCTCTGTCACCTGAGCTGAGAGAGAGCCCTCAGGAACTGTACATGGATCACTCTGCCTCTGAGGAACAAGAGGTGGAGCAGACAGTGTTTCATCGGAAAGCTAATAAAGGCCAGAGCTTTCAGGACAAGCTGGTGGGAAGCCACGAAAGGAATCCCAGCGAATCCCAAGACAAAGGAAACCTGACTCGGAGCAAAGAGCACAAGTCCTCTCACAAGGAGAAGCAGCGACTGGACACCAAGGGGGAGGTGAGGACCTCTGCCTTTAGCCCAGAAAGACTGCACAAGTCCTCTTTCAAGGAGCAGGTCCGAGAGGCTCCCTCAGCAGGTGGCAGCAAGGAGAAGCTCAGGACTTTAGACAGCACCAAGAGAGAGAAGAACAGAGAAAGTGGTGGCTCCAGGAAGGAAAAGTCACAACCTCACTTGGAGGAGGCTGTTGACAACCATAAGAAGCAAAAACACCGGGACTCTGAGAGAGCCAAACTGGAAAAGTCCAGGCTAAGCCTGGAGATATCCAACATGGATCGGGAGAAACGGAAGTTAGAGGGTAACTCCTCAAACAGGAGCAAAGAGAAGGGGCTTTCTAGCAGCTTAAAGACTACTGAGGGCAAATCCAAAGCCTCTGACTCAGACAAAAAATCTGTGGGTTTCTCACCGAGTTTTGGGGAGGTGGAAGTGGAGGATGAATATGAGCAGCCTAAAATGTCCTTTGAGTCATACCTCAGCTATGACCAGCCCCAGAAAAAGAAGAAAAAAGTGGTTAAACCCCCTGCTCCTCCAGTCCCTGAGAGAAACAGAGGGCATGGCAAGCAAAATGGGTCTAAAGCCAGTACCAAGAGCTCAGACTCGAGCCGAAAGAACACAAGTCACAAGCAGACAAGCGAGAAAAGGGCAGAGAAGAAGCAATCTGGGACATCCAAACCGAAAAAGGTAAGATCTCAGAGAGTCTGAATATGAACAAACTGACATTGGTAAGTGCCACCTTCCATACCAGGGATTCTCTGCCCTACTTGGCAGGTGCTTAGGATTAATTCATGTCCTCTTTGCCATCTGAGATACTGAATTTAGCATAGGGCTGGTGTTCTGTGGGGCTGTGAAACCTGATACGTGGGGATGTCCCATCAGGTACTCCATGGGACCACATTCGGTAATGCCTCCTTCTGAGTGACATTTCTGCTGTTGGGTGAGATGATCCATCCCGCACTTGGCTTCTTACTAGCGTCATTGAGCACAATACTCTGTAGCATATACCGGTATGAGTGACTCTCATGTTAGTGAGTGTGGGGATGCTAGGAGGCTCATGCTTGTGTTCTGTGCTGAAATTGCCTTGGGCTCATCCAGCGATAACATGGACAGGATTGAAATCTCAGCCCGAGGCTATGCTCTGGTGCAGGCTGATCATCGTCATGTGGGTTATTAAACTGTTTTAAATGAATACATCCTACCAGCTTCTGTGCATGTTATCTCCCTCCTTTTATCTCTGTTCAGTTTTGTGATTTCTCTCCCTCCAGATCCCCATTGATGTGATGCCAACGTTACCAGATATCCCTTTGCCTGCAATTCAGGCAAATTATCGCCCACTTCCCTCTCTCGAGTTGATTACCTTCTCTCAGACAAAGAGGAAAAGTATGTGCTGGTCAGGGGATGGGGCAGAATCTTTGGGACTGGAAGAATCCTTGGGTGCTTTTTGGGGGGGGTAGAGGAGGAGGGAGATTTTGGTATGATTAACCTCCATGTGCAGAATCCAGTATGTCCCTGTGATTCACTTTGTGTGACCTCTCCCTATCCAGCCTCAGTACCAGTGCAAAGCTCAGGGACTTAAGGCCTTATATTCTTAGGGGCCACTGTTCTGCCTCTGGCAGGGGCCAAAACCTGATCTTTCAGCAGAAGATGACTCCCCTCCTCCCCACTTTGTACATTTTGGGAGGGACAGGGGAGAGTCCTTCCTGACCCTGAAGTGGTTGGCTCATTCTGAAGCATGAGCTTTGATTATGTGTCCTTTGGCGCATGACTCAATTCAGGCACAAGTAAAGGGGCTGCAGTCACATCAGAGGTCGGCTGACCAGGCTACTCATGTGCCTCTGAGCCTGCTGTATTAACCTTGATCTGTCTCAATAATTGCTCAGGACTTGCTCTGCAGTTCAGGATGCTCTTAGCACTCAGGTGAAACCATGATGCCGGTCTTGTTTCTTTTCTTTCCCACCTGTCCTCTGACCACAGCAGTGTCCTCGCCCATTGAGGAGGGTGAGGCTGGCTTTACAGGACGCAGGCTGAATTCCAAGATGCAAGTGTATTCGGGTTCTAAATCTGCCTACCTCCCCAAGATGATGTCTCTATATGAGCAGTGCATCAGAGTCCTCAACAACAATATTGACTGTGAGTATCACTCCTGCTTTGCTTTAAAGGTGTAATCATCCACTGTCAGTGTGAGGAGAAGTTCTGTGCTTCTGCTGACTAGTTCTGAATACCAGTGGAATGCTACTCATAGGTGTCATGCGGTGCAGTGAGTTGTTAACCTGCTTTTATATCTCCAGGGAGCACCTGGCTTTCTACACTTTACAGTCAAATCACTTAGCAAGCTAAGCAGGAATGGGTTAGGCTAGTACTTGGATGGGAGACTGCAGAGGAGTACTAGTGCTGCAGGAATTGATGGAGGGTGTTCTTCCTCTGTGTCAGTACTGAACCAGTGCCCCAGCTTACGTCTGGAGAGCACTGCACTGTTAGAAATAAGGCACAGAATTGGGGTTTTGACTAGGGAGGTGACAAGTGACCACATATGGTTAAGATTACCCATAGCACTCTTTTGCAGGAATAGAGGTATCGGGCCCAATGACTTGCTCAAATTCTGCTGCCTGTAAATTCTCTCTGCAGCAGGTGGATACGGTATATTCCTCTTTCCTGCCCTTCCTGTTTTAAACTGCTGGGTAGTATTGCTGTGAGCTGTTTAACAGATGCCGTGGTCTTCTGCATCTCTCTGGTGGCTGCAATGACCCATGTGTTTACCAGTAAGCTCTGTTAACCACTTTCCCTCATGCTGAAAGGAGTCAAATAAACACTATTGGTCTCTCTCTCGCGCTCTCTCTCTCACTCTCCTGTAGCAATCTATGAAGTCGGTGGAGTTCCTTTTTCAGTGTTGGAGCCAGTATTGGAGAGATGCACCCCTGATCAACTGTATCGCATTGAGGAATGTAATCACGTAGGTGTCTCCAACTCAGAGGCGGGAGATGGGCAGGAGGGGAATGCTGATATTTCCATGCACGGGTAACATTCTGTCTTCACTGGGAGGAAAAGACGTGGACGATGGCTGAAAGACTTTGGGAGAGGTCACCCAACTCTTCATTCTGGTCACAATTTATCTCCTGCCACCGAGCCTCGCTTCCCCGTCAGCAGCCAGTATTTCTGGTGTGACCGTGTTGCCTGGAAGGGCCATCCTGCGATTGCTCAAGCAGGGCAAACGGCAAAGAATGGGGCAGACAATCCCCAAAACTGGTGGATTATTCTAATAATTAGATTCACCAAGCCAGCAACAAAACAGCTTCTGCAATATCTTACTGGTTACCCAGAAGCCAAAAATACAGCTTCCTTAAAGCAATCCAGCCCTGGGCTTCCACCCAGACAGCCAAGTCAAATATGATGAGGATTATTTAAAATCTTGTTCACCATATATAAAATTCTACCAATCCCAAGGGATCAGACATACTGCCCACCAGGTCAATGAACATTTCATACTTTACCCAAATACACTCATACAGCCACTTATTAACTAAACTAAGATTTATTAAAAAGAGTGATTATGGTTAAAAGATCATTATACATACAGATATGAATAAAGTTCTTAGGTCAGTTTCATAGTAGAGATGATGAGCTGCTGAGTTGCAAAATGTTCTTTCAGAATCAGTTCAATCAGTTATAATCCAACAGGCAGTCCCTATGCAGAGGCTGTATACATTCTTCCCTGAGAAATAGCAGAGTAATCCAAATAGGGCATCAGCTTCCCAGTCTTGCAACTCAAAACCTCCCCTGATAAGGTTCAGGCAGATTTGAGATGACAGAGTTCTTTTATAGATCTCTGGCAGGCTGTGCTAGCCTCTTGACATCAGGTAGCACAGCAGGTATTCGCTGGGTGAAGAATAGGTACTAAACATTGTGGCTTTGAAGCAAAACCTCCTATTTCCTATGTGTACACAAGTAATTAGTTGTATTCATCAGCAAAAGGTAATTATCCATTCAAGTAGTTCATAGACAATGTACTACAACTTCAAAGAGAAATATAGACGATATTACACCCAAGTTTCATCTAAATATTAATATTCCCTTTTGATCTCTAAATTAATAGAACATAGTAACAGATGGGAAGAGAAGTTTATCATCTATCAGTTAATGAGATCACATTGTGAAGTTTCTAACAGATATAGGAAAACACAGACAAATACAATTAGTATTTACTTCTAATTCTTTGACCATACAAAGTTTCGAGCACTCTGATCTATCTAACATGGCTTTGATAACCGTCTACAAGAAATGGCCCTGTTTACCATGTCAGTTCTTCTCTAATATGTTCTTAAAGGTTGATCTGGGTCACGTTAGCCTGCTGGTTGCTTAACTCTTTCTGGCTCATTTTCACACCAGGATATCCCACACCACAGATGAGGTGCTTCTGACAGGGGTTAGTGTTAAAATCAGCCTTGGTTGGGTCCCAGGCTACTGGGGCTCATCAGCCATTTCCTGTCTCTCTTGAAATCTGTATCTCCTTCATGCTCCCTCAGCTTCCAGGCTCTCTGGAATTTGGACCCGAAACCAGTTTTCCCTCAGTGGCAATGGTTTGCCAGGCCACCTATTGGGATCTCCCAGCATGGTGCTTACCCTCACTGTGCTAGGAGCATGTGGTTGGCTTCTCAGAGCTGCATGTGAATACAACCCAATATGCAGTTGCACTAACAGCAAGAGGTTCAGAATGCCAGGAGGGTTTTGCCTGATAGGGAAGGTGTCTTGTGAGGCTGAAAATGTTCTGGTTTTGAACTAAATGTGGCTGGCTGTGTCCCAGGTCTTTGGCAGTGGATAATCTTACTTGTTGCTTTGCACTGCAGGAAGCCAGTGTTCATAGCACCAGGCCCAGCTGCTGAGTGGGTAATGAGACTGACAGAGCTCCCAGCTCTGAGCTGGTGACCCAGGTGTCTTTCAGGAGCACCCCTAGCCTGGTCATGGGTTTTGGCATCCCCCACTTCCTTCTAAGTAGTATTGAGGTCCTGCCTCCTTGTTTACTCTGGTTACATTAATCTCGGGAGGCGGATTGGTGCTGAACACCCTGACCGCTCCTACGGAGGTGCGTGGTGCTTGCCACGTCTGTTAGTTCAGGGCAACCAACTGCAGCATCGGCAGCTGAGGCTTGGAGATGGCTCCACTTCTGCTCATGCTAGCATCTGGTGGTACCGTTCCAGTGTAAATCACGGTGAGAGTCAGAGGAAAGAGGAATGCCACCACTTCCTTCTCTTTCCCCTGCCCACCAAAGATAACATGAGAGCGAAATACATTGGCAGCCTGCTTCCCTGCAGCACACCATGATTTCCCATCATGCAGGAGGGATAGCACATGCCCTTGTAAAGACCAGTGGAGGATCTGGCCTGGAACTCCTTATAAGCTAATCACAGTGCTTCTGAATCCAGCTGGGAGGAGCAGATTGCATTAAAGCAGATGCTCTTTCATTTGAGAAGAGCCTAGCCAGTGGTATAGACTCCTCCTTTGCCGTGGCCAAGTTTCCAGCTCTACTTTTTGGAAGGCAACGGGGTTTTCACACTGCACCTTTGGGCTAATGCTCTGGCCCTTTGCTGTGCTGATGTGAAATAGGTAACTGCCCCATAGGGGGCGAATAGACTTAAGTACTGAGGCTACTGTGAAATTCTGCCCTTTGCCTAAGGTCCCTGCAGTCTACTGGATGAGCATGGCAGGAGGGCAGCATGACACAACCCCGTAAACTGGGATGAGCTGAGTGTAATAGGGAACCTAGCGGAACTTCTTGAGAAGAGTCATTACCTCACTGCTTGATTCATGTAGCTGGGACATGCTAGACTTGTGAACTACTTAATAGCACTAGGGGTAATGGTATGTGAAGGGAGGAGGGCCACTAGGTGACCCGTGGGTTAAAGGTCTGAGCTTGTGCTCTCTGGAGAGAGCCCAGGAAACTGTGTCTAAGGTAACTCGTGGGTCTGTCTCCAGGTTTTAATTGAGGACACGGATCAGCTGTGGCAGAATCACTGCATCCGGGACTTCAAGAAGGAGAAGCCAGAAGAGTTTGAGTCCTGGAGGGAGATGTACCTCCGACTCCATGATGCCCGAGAACAGCGGCTGCTCATGTTAACACAGAACATCCGCTCAGCTCATGCCAACAAACCCAAAGGTAAAGCAGGCACTGGGTGATGCGGGGGCGACCAGAAGGGAGAGGGACTGGTGAATGGGGTGGGTTGTGATTCTTCGTGCTGGAGTTAAAAGGAAAGGATGTCTGTCTAGGTGGCTGGTTCAAATTGGGCCTCGGTTAGAAGCTGTCCCAAATCACTGTTGTCTGCAATGTGGGCCCACTTAAATGACTTTGCAAACCTCAGTTCAGTTCCTAAGAGATTTGTTCCATAGCAAAACCAGCTACTGTCCCTCCCTGTGGGGACATCAGAGGTCACGGAGACTAAAATCTCATTTCGTTCCTAGGGTAGCTCCCCCAGGTTGGAATTGAAGTTATTGATAGGGCACTCCAGGGCTGTTTTGAAATTCTCTCTCCACAGATCTATCAGTCTGGCCTCTTTCAAGTATGAAGCTCGGTAGCAGAGGGGTACAGGGTCAGGGAGGGAACTCTGCCCCATGTAATGCAGTGAAAGGGTGAGGATGTGGTGGCCGATGCTTCCACCAGAGAGCATGGAGGTGGGATCGGTGCTTTGTGACAGTGAGTTCAGAGGACCCACTTGTGGCTGGATCCTAAGGGGTGTGTTTTCTCTCCTTCTGCAGGCAGAGTGGCCAAGATGGCATTCGTCAATTCAGCAGCAAAGCCACCTCGGGATGTGCGGAGGAGACAAGAGAAATTTGGAACTGGAGGAGCTGCTGTACCAGAGAAGATCAAGTGAGTCTTAAACCTCCCCAACCTGTCCGGTCAGAACCTTTCCTTAGGGTGCTGGGCAGTGGGAGAAACCCAGCAGGTTGTCTCCTGAGCACAAAGAATCCCTGCTGTATTATGGAGGCTGGAGGAAAGGGAACAGGAGAAAGGAGGTTCCCCCTGCCTTTAGATACTTCCCACTGTGACTAAAGGGGAGGGAGAGGTTTGCTACTCATTAGCAATCGCTGGCATGTGAATAAATCTAAAAACAATAGACAAGCATCTATCTCACCTGCCAAGCTCTTGAGTTTAAGCTCTCCCAGTTCCCTGGTTTGCTGCAGGAGTAACTTAGGTCATCAGTTCTGGCAGGAGACACTGGGACCCTGCAGCACAGGCCTGGGCTGGGAAAAACTTCTCAGGTCCCTTCTATCTGTGGAATGTTCCTTGGCAGCCATTGAACGTGTCGGAATGCTATACACAGTGCTGAGCGTGGCCTGGTCTAATGTTCGAGCACTGGACTAGGAGCCAGTTTTAATCTTGGCTCCTCGACTGTCTGACTCTGTAGCTTTGGGCAAGACACTTAATCTCTGTCCCTGTTTCCTAATCTGTGAAATGGGGCTAATGATCCCCCGTTCACTGGACAGCTGAAGACGAATTGTTTGCGAGGTAATAAGTGCAGTTCAGTCATGATGCTGGGGAGCTCCACCTCAGGTGTGCAGCAAGTTGTGTGGGACAGAGAGAAGAGCGTATCGACCCAGCCGCTACCCACGCATGGCACAGAAATGAATTGCTTCCGTCATTGGAACTGTTTGTAGCTCCTCCACGTTTCTCTGAATTGCAGGATAAAACCAGTCCTGTTCACCCCGGGGAGAAGTTATGCCCAGCCCGAGGAGGAGCAGTCCTACGATGGGCCCAGCACTAGCAGCGCCCATTCTGGCCCATCTCCAGGCAGCGCCACCTCCGGCTATGACCCCAGGAAACCACCAGTGAAGAGTGAGTTATGCAGGCATCACTGTCTGCGCTGGTTATTTCTAGCTATCGTTACTATGAGCTTTAACCACTGACTGACCCTGCATGGAAGAGATCGATACAGGGTTAGCAGGGGGATGACTCTAGAGAGGGGGGTTCCTTTTCCAACCCTCCTGTTAAAGGGAAGGGTGGCAGAAATGGTTCAGATTGCTGCAAAGCTTTAGAAATGGTCTTGTGGTGGACGCAGAGACTTGGTTTCATTACCCACCTCTGCCATATGTTTCCTGGGCAAACTTGGGGGAAGTCAATTTCTCTGCCTCAGTTTCCCTGTCTGTAAAACTGACAATACCGACCTGTCTCAGAGGGGTCTTGCAAGGATAAATTCCTATATCTTGGGTGTCTGAAATATTCAGCAGTGGCAGGTGCTTTCACTAAACCTATTCACAAAAATAGGCTGGAATTTAGTCTCAGATTTAAGTGAGGTTTGTTGGATTGTGGTCACGGACTGAGCGCAGCCCTGAGTATGTTCAGCTTAAAATGCAAATCCCACCGCTTTTGTTAATCTTCCGTGGATAACTGCATCCCTCTCATGGGTAGCTCACCATGGAGAGGAGGAGGAGGGGGAGAGAAAAAAACTGGCAGAAGGAAGATGCCCGCTGAGCGACATTGCCATGTTTGCTGCTTAGATATCACCTTGATAGGCACCTGAGATTTATGGCCAACAAATGAGGAGGGTAAATGCCTTTCACAGGTTTGCCGTGTTATCAGTGGAAAGATCTAGTAGACCAGCTGAGGTTCTTAGTCGGAGCTACTACGTCTGCTACTCTTTGGAAAATTCTGAGTGTGGCACGATTTGAATGCTCCCAAAAATTTAAAGCTGTTCAAAATCCTCTGGCATGCTGGCCAGCCTTTCTTTTAAAGGCAGCATTAGCAGATGCTGATATTGCACGGTTAGTAGGGGGAGGATGGGTGAACCTTGGACTGTATGGCTCCTAGTTAGTTCAATCCCTTTTCCACCACGTTGGGGCCTTGCTTTTCCCAATGATGATCAGACCATTGCATAGCCTCCCAGGAGGCAGTGAAAACCCCATTGCTTGAATTAGAGCCCTGCACAGATACACAATTTTGTATCCGCATCCCATCCACAAACATGGTTTGCGGATATCTGCAGATTTGCAGGACTCTAACTTGAATCATGTAAAACTAGACTGGATAAAGCACTGGGGAATGTATTGTAGGGAGCAATTCTTTACTGGCCTGGGGCTGAAATAGAAGATCCCAATAGGTCTTCTCCACGTCTCAGCCAATAGAACTGGAAGCTACAACGTTGGCTTGTGCTACTTGGATGCCAGTGGGATCATGAGAGCTGCAACTAGGTAACCAGTTCTCTGTTCTTGTGACTCTTTGTACCACTACTCTTAGTTCTGGTTTTTTTTCCCTTTGTTTCAGAAATTGCACCCATGATGGCGAAGACTATCAAAGCATTCAAAAACAGGTTCTCTCGAAGATAAGCTGCTCAGGAGAGAGATGGGAATTCCTCTCTTGTGGGGGAGCGGCATTGAAGGTGGAGGGGAAGGAAGGCACCCAAGGAGCTCCGAGTCCTTTCCTCAGTATGCTCCATGGAGGCTGCAGCAGCTGTGAGAGGCTTAAAAAACCTGCACAAGGATGACAGCACAGTATTTTTCAAGCCAGCCCTCCTGTCCCTTTCTCTACCTCCCCTGCCTTGCCCCCAATTTCTATCAAAACCACCACGTTCAGAATTATGAAACCTTCAGAAAATGTGAAGTCTTGGTATCTGCTGAGAAGGGAAGGTCCAGAGACTGATGTTGCTATTTAACCTCTTAATAAATTTACAAAATGGTTTTAATTAATATTTCCCCCAGATATTATTTGTCACCCCCCCACCCTCACCCCAGTCCTGGTAGAAGGACCCTGTCTCTTTCCCGGTGACTTGAGTTGGAGCCCCTTCCCTCCATGTGGACGCTGTTACAATGGGAGACTCTTCCTTGATTTCTTGCCCACTACATGTCAAGTCCTATCCGGAACAGGTAATGCTGGAGGCCAGTCTGCTCGCCAGTCCTTCAGCAGGCTGGTTGGGTCTGAGGCATCACTCTCCAGTTGTGTACGTTCATGAATCCCAGCTCTCAACCTCTCTGATTTCCTTGTACAGATGCTTAAACTGTTGTGTGCGAATTCTGAGGACCCTTCTCCCGCTGTTCTCTTCTTCTTCGGTGTATTGGAAAAACACGAGAATTCTTTTGGGAGAAATATCACTGTGCCAAAATTGAAATTTTAATCGCCCTTTTGGTTTTAGATCGGACTCTGGAAGCCAGAACAATTTTAACAAAACCAATGAAGGAATTGGTTTTCTTTTAGCAGAAGGCAGCAGTTTTATCTAGTTTCCCAAGCATCACACAGCATTGGAAAGGATTTTGTGTGTCTAAAAGCTGTCACTTAAATCCTGCCTTTTCCCCTGTAAATTATTGCTGGAAAAAGCAAAAGCTTTAGTGTTTTTTTTGTTTTTGTTTTTTTTTTTTAAAGTAAAACCACTTCATGGGGAAAGTGAATCATGTCTTATGTTGGTGCAAACTCTACAATACAAATTCAAAACACATGGCGATTGCACCTGATGTCTGAGGGGAAAATCCCAGCTGTGAAAGGGAGGGGTGAGATTTTACCTTTGAGTCAGCGGCCTCTGTTGAGATTGGTTGAAAAGTAACCAGGGAACTTTGGCGCGAAACTCCATCATGAAGGTGGTCATGGGTAAGGATGTTGGGACTGTGACTTCAGTTAAATGAGCAGAATTTCACTGTGGCCGCAGCTGCTTCTGGCACAGTTTCAAGTGAGCGACACTACTAGGAAGTCACTCTAGGTTATAAAATCCTTCAGCACAAGCACTGAATCTGTCTCGACAGATGTGAAAGCAAGTTTACCTGGAGGACTGCTAGCAGAGGTTGGACTGGGTAAGAGCTGGTAGTGCTCTGAGGGAACCTGTCCTGCTGTTGATGGATCAAGCCTATCTGATGGGCTCTATAACTGGATCTGGAAATGGAAACTGTCCAGGTCTAAGACCCATTTGAAGTGCTCCTAAATGCAACTGCTGTCTCTGACTCCGTAGGACATTCTGCTCTCCTTGTAGGAAAGGAGGCAGTGCTGGCTGCTGCTCTTGGTGGTAGCTGCCTAACGACATGACCATATTTTCTTGACTGGAAAACCCTGAACAAGTGGACTTGGCCATATATGCTGGCCTGAGGGAACTTTGCTGTGAAGCGTATACCACAGAGGACTTGGGTGGGTGGGGGGGAAAGCTTTCTATTTAGGCATTTGAACATCATGAAAGCCCCACTTCTTATTTTTAATTTTGAAGATCTTGGAAGAGTTTTCTCAGAATCTTGTGTGCCGTAAATTTGTTAAAGTCCCAGACGCTTTAATCCTGTTACTGTGCGGCATTTCAGTGTGTACTGTGCTGTAAAATAATGCCTTTTTGCTCTTGCATTTTGCTGTATTTAATTTGCTGTATTTTTAATTAGGTAACAATATATAATCTTCTGCCAACTGCTGTGCTACCATTTATTTCTGTTTTTTACTTGGGGTGTGGGGAAAAGGGAAGACTCATCTGTGTCTGGGCCATGGTGGAGCCACTTCTAAAGAACCTTGAGAATCCTCTCGGGCACCATTAAATTGCTACCTAGCATTATTACAGTTAGATATCCATATCTGGACTGTGGGTACATCATCCCATTAAAACCAGTTCTCTCATTGCAGACCCTGTCATCTGTCAGTAGTTTAGCCTATTTTGGTGGATTAGTGGGGAAAGATGCAATACAAATATTGTTGCTTCTCATCCCATAACATTTCAACCCACTTCCTCAATGAGGAGCAGATCCTTCTTCGTATGAGACCAACACTCCCCTGCAAGGTGGTTTCTTTTTTTCAGTCAGACACTAAATCTCCCAGGCTGAAAGAATTTGAACGCCTTTTACGGAGGGGGAGGAATTATTTTGGTAAGACACAAACTAAGCCAGCTGTAGAGTAAAATTGCTTGCTCAGTTTCCAATCTCTTCCAGCATTCAACATGTTAAACTTGTGCAATTTTCTGTGCTATACTGGGTGCAAAGAAACCATCCAGGACCCAACGCCTCCTTTCTCCGCCTCCCCCTCCCCTCCCCTTGAGTGCTTTGGCTGGGTGGGATGAGTGATGTGGGCAGGAGGGAGAGTTGTGCTGACTTGCATTTGTACTTTGGTCCCCAACTGTGTATATACAATTTTCTATGTTACTTTTTTGTGGTAACTATGGAGATTAATATTTTAATTAGATAAGTTATATGAAAAGAAGAAAATCATGTCTCAATAAAAGCCAAAACACTGGACAGTGTCTGTCTGTTCCTTTCTGGCTCTGGTGATAACTGAACATAATGAAATAGCAAATTAGAAAGTATGATTGCTTGGTATTGCTGATGAGCTGAAGTTTGCTTTTTAATCTGACAGCCCTATTTCCTGTTTTACTTTTCATTCTCAAAAGTCCCTTCTTCTCTAGAGGCTATAGATAGACGGATGGAAACTGAAAAGCTTTGGCAAATAAGTGTGAAATCCTAGGCTTGCAACAGAATTTAAGCGGTTGTCTGTCAAGTTTTCAGATCCTTTCCTCTTTATCTGCCACAGCCAGAACCAAGGATCATAAATTGGTATTAAAAACACCTTTAAAGCAATATAAGAAAATGGCCTCTCCAGGTGTATGTGGGAATGGCTTGAAAGAGAGGAAGGGACAGACCCATGAGTCTGCCTGTGGCTGCTAAGAAAAGAAACGGGTTTCCCCTTGGGAGGGCCTGCTCCTGCAACCTATTACATGGCTATTTCTGAGGGAGTGAGCACCTGAGTAGGGTTTGCAGGACTGGGCACAGTCACAGTTCAGGACAACAACATCTGGCATTTTCCTTCAATGGTCCAGCAAGGGGCTCCCTAGCCATTGCCTCTCTTGGATGGAGATCTGTCTCTCTCTCCCTTCTGATCAGAGTATTTCCTAGCTGATCAGTTCCTTGCCTTCAGTGTTACTCCCAGCAAAAAACAGTCTGCCTAAAGCAGCCTGCTTCACTTCTCTCCTCAGAGACCAGGACAGAGAGTAATTGCCCTGCTTATGTTACCACACAGCGTTCTCTAAGCAAGCCTGTTTTATTAAGGTAATAAAAGCACTACAGAGAAAACATTAAAACCAATACAAGAACCTACACACATGCTAATTAGTGTACAAGAGATTACCTTACCTTACCCCACCCCAATTCCAACATCGGCTCTAGCTGGAGCAGTCCTCCAAACCCCCACATAGGATTTCCTGTGATTTTAAGTTCACCATAGGCATTGTTCAGAAGGGGAACCCAATTTTATGGATCTTCAGTAGGCAAAAATCCTTCCATAAGAATAGGGACCTTCCAGGGACCAGAGATCCTGTCCCTTTGCTGGATTGGAAAGAAGGCACTAAGTATTAGGGCTTGTCTACACTTAAAGCTAAAGCAACATAAACTACTATAGCGCCTCAGCATAGCCACTTCAGTGATGGGAGGGATTCTCCTGACACTAAAAACAACGAGGAGTCCTTGTGGCACCTTAGAGACTAACAAGTTTATTTGGGCATAAGCGCTCATGGGCTAAAATCCATTTCATCAGATGCATGGAGTGAAAAATACAGTAAGCAGAATATATATTATAGCACATGTATTTTTCACTCCATGCATCTGATGAAGTGGGTTTTAGTCCACGAAAGCTTATGCCCAAATAAATTTCTTAGTCTCCAAGGTGCCCACAAGGTCTCCTTGTTGTTTTTGCTGATACAGACTAACATGGCTACCACTCTGAAACCTGTCTCCTGACACTAATTAATCCACCTCCCCAAGAGGTGGCAGCTAGGTCAATGGAAAAATTCTTCCACTGACCTTCTGTTGTCTATACAGTGATCAGGGGTGTGGATTTTTCATACCCCTGAGCAATGCAGCTGGGTCAACCTATCTTTTTAGTATAGACCTGGCCTTAAACTCAGGTTATTTATCCCAAAGTCCTTTCTTTGTCTGCTGATCTCTTAGAGAATTCACTGTGAACCTTTGAAGAGACTGAATGGGTAATCAGACAGACAATGGATTCCCTCCCCAGGGCAAAGCTTCAAACCTCTGATAACCAGAGGAATTACACTGACATTCCTCCTTCTCCTAAAGAAGTTAAGTACAATGACAATCACACAAACAAATAGAAAAGGAGTACTTGTGGCACCTTAGAGACTAACCAATTTATTTGAGCATAAGCTTTCGTGAGCTACAGCTCACTTCATCAGATGCAGTGAGCTGTAGCTCACGAAAGCTTATGCTCAAATAAATTTCTATCCTTGCAACAAAGCCCGTTGCCAACTGTGCCCACATATCTATTCAGGGGACACCATCACAGGGCCTAACAACATCAGCCACACTATCAGAGGCTCGTTCACCTGCACATCCACCAATGTGATATATGCCATCATGTGCCAGCAATGCCCCTCTGCCATGTACATTGGTCAAACTGGACAGTCTCTACATAAAAGAATAAATGGACACAAATCAGATGTCAAGAATTATAACATTCATAAACCAGTCGGAGAACACTTCAATCTCTCTGGTCACGCAATCACAGACATGAGGGTCGCTATCTTAAAGCAAAAAAACTTCAAATCCAGACTCCAGCGAGAAACTGCTGAATTGGAATTCATTTGCAAATTGGATACTATTAATTTGGGCTTGAATAGAGACTGGGAGTGGCTAAGTCATTATGCAAGGTAGCCTGTCTCCCCTTGTTTTTTTCCTGCAAACCCCCCCCCCAAGACGTTCTGGTTAAACTTGGATTATTGCTGTGCACATTGTCAGATGAGCTGTTGCCAGCAGGAGAATGAGTTTGTGTGTGTGGTTTTTGGAAAAGGGGGGGGGGGTGAGAAAACCTGGATTAGTGCTGGAGGTGACCCACCTTGATTATCATGCGCATTATAAAGAGGGGTTTCAAAGGGGGATGGGCTGTTGCCAGCAGGAGAGTGAGTTTGTATGTGTGGGGGGGGGGGGGAAGGGTGAGAAAACCTGGATTTGTGCTGGAAATGGCTCTACTTGAGGATCACTTTAGATAAGCTGTTGCCAGCGGGGGAGTGAGGTGGGAGGAAGTTTTGTTTCATGGTCTCTGTGTGTATATAATGTCTTCTGCAGTTTCCACGATATGCTATGCATCCGATGAAGTGAGCTGTAGCTCACGAAAGCTCATGCTCAAATAAACTGGTTAGTCTCTAAGGTGCCACAAGTACTCCTTTTCTTTTTGCGAATACAGACTAACACGGCTGTTACTCTGACACAAACAAATGCATTTTTAATACAATGGACCCAAAAGATATTAAATTTAATTCAATAGGATTTATCCAGAATCTTGTTATATCTGTCACAGGCCTTTACACTGCAGTTCACAGTAAACGCTCTATAGGGCTCAGAGTAGCAGCTGTATTTAGTCTGTATCCGCAAAAAGAACAGGAGTACTTGTGGACCTTAGAGACTAACACATTTATTTGAGCATAAGCTTTCATGGGCTACAGCCCACTTCATCAGCTGCATGCTGTTACAGATTGAACAACCTAATATACCAAAGTACTGCAGTTTCTCTTTAAAGCAGGGGTCGGGGACACTGAATATATGAAGTAGCTGAATGTCTCTATAGCTGAAAGTGGCTGTTCCATTTGATATCTAGTTCAGAGGTTCTCAACCATGGGTGCACGGACCCTTAGGGGTACACACACGGCCAGATTACGGTTATAAGGGGGCTAAGTATGAATTACATATTTCAAAAAAAATTGTGAAGTCATCAAATATTTCTCTACGTACATATTTATGTAAAATTAACAAGTTTATTCTACTCTCACGACACTCAATTCTTCAAACAGCTATTTCTGAGTAAGAGATAGCAGGAGGGATGCTACGCTGTCCTTCTGCTGGGCCTCCTTCCTCTGAGGTAGTGCAGGGCTCATCTGTATGACCATGAACATGGCAACATTCCCCATCCTGCTCACCTCTTCCCACCTTGTGCTTCTACCCTCACCTCTCCCCTGGCACAGTGCAAAGCCAAGCCCTGCAGGTGTCTCCCCCAAGCTATGGACTCTACACCACATACCCCATCTCACTCTGACTGCAGTCTGGGAAGCAACCAAAACCACTCCGGTGTAAAATCCTCTGGAGTAGAGGAAGTAGGAGTGGGGAAATGACATTGTATTTTAGGCTGTCTTGCTCTGAAAGCTGCCTCCCAGTGTTGCAATGGCTGAGGACAATGAATGACTGTTTTCACATTGAACCCAAATATTATTTGTAGGATGATACCCAGTTTGTGTGGTTAATCTCCAGTGATTCACCACATCAGGCCATTCTGTCACCAAGCGCTTCCACAATTAGAATCATGGAATAGAATTATAGGACTGGACGGGACCTGGAGAGGTCATCTAGTCCGGTTCCCTGCACTCACGGCAGGATTAAGTATTATATATTCTAGAATGTGTGATCAGCAGCTCTGACATGAGGTTTTTTTAAGCATGAGTTCTGTGTGCACCAGCCCCCTACAGTTTGCATTTGTTTGTTTTAAGCCTTCTGTAAGAAAAAGGTAACAGCTAGAAGTGACACAGATCTTTTTATGGTTGCCCGGTCATAATATTTAGCACGTCTGTACTATGTTAGCTCTTCAAAATCACTGTACAAACACAGCTTTTGAATGACCAGGAGTTGACAAAACAGAGCTATTCCCTGTTGTGTTCTCTACCCCTCTGAACAAAAAGACTTCAACATCTTTAAAAAACCATGAAGGATCTTTCAAAAGAACAGTCCAACCTAGGCTGCTGTAGTGACATCCTTGTTACATCAGGTCTGGTGTTTGTTTAAGGCTGGTGTAGAAGGAAAGGAGAGATTCCTGTATGTGTAAATCAAGCTGACCTTGCTTATTTTTTCCCCTTAAAGTGCTCAGAGTTTAGGGGAGGAAAGTGAATGAGATTCTGCTTATACCAGGTGTGAAAAAGCAGAAGGGACCAAAATCTATTCTTGTGCAAAACTCTGTTCTCCCTGAAGTCAATAAGGCTGCAGAGGTGTAACTGTCAGCAGGACTTGGCCTGTGTTCTCTTTCCCGTCTCGAATCACATCCCGTGCTTACCCAACGTTTTCCACTTGGGGAAGAAGTTAGTTTGAGATGGGGCAGAAAAATGAGGACTAGCTTCAGGTTTATTTAGCTTTAAGTTTTTGGAATGAAACTCAAAATAAATCAAATGTGAGGTACTTTTATGATGGATTGACCTGCTAGAGAACTGCCTTTAGCGAATACAGCCAGTCTTTCTATCATAGCCTGCTAAGTAGTGGATTTAAAATCCTTGAGGGAGAGGGGTGGGAGAAACCTGCAACATTGTGTGTGGAGCTTCCTCCAGTGCTTGTGCAACCCCTTAAAAGTACAAAGATGCGTTGGCCTGGGGAACGAGGCTGAGCATAAGCAGTTGCCTGTGCATCCCAGTACAGAAAAATACAAAGAAACAAATTGGACGTCTTTGATTTTTAGTACAGTTCACTACACAGCACATCATAACTCTGAAGCCCCTCGATGGATGTTTCTGTAACAGTTAAAGGACTGGTACCCAGAATGGGATGTTTTGTTTTGTTTTTCCTACAAATGTGTGGGAATTCATTCCTTATACATGGGAGGAGCAATAGTTCTGGCTGGAGCTGGACAGAGTGTGTGCAGGTTCTGTGCAAGCTTCCTACCCTACTGTCCCGCCAGGCACTCACCAGTTGTACAGAAACGGGACCCAGCACACATAAACAATGACGGGCACTAATACCTGGGAGGCAGCGTCCTGGAGCCTGCCAGCCTCAGTTGAGGAGAAGGACAGTGGGAGCTTCTTCCCTCCCTGACAGGCAGCTACGCAGAACTCTGGAGAAATCGGTGGTGGGGAGAGCTGGTGGGGGGACAATGCCTGCTCAAACTACACCCACGGCTGGCATGGGTTCCTGTGGTAACCGGATTTTTAGTGTCCGGTCATCAGTACTAACTGAATACCTGGCAGTGTGTTCCTGCAGCGCAGGGAGCCACAGCAGGCTGCTGGCTGAGCTCCTTCCAAGCCACAGGGAGCTGCTTTGCCTTTCCTGCTGGCCGGAGCACTTCAGCAGGGCTGCAGGAGCAAGTTCGCTCCCCCCACTCACCTGGCCCCGCCCGCGCTCCCTGCCTGACCAGTAGGGCCTAAAAAATAGGAGGGCCTAAAGCTATAGGCTTATTAGTGTGATGGTTAATCCAGCCTTGGGGATGCAGAGGTCTTCCAGAGGGTACATCAACTCACCTAGATTCTTGCCTAGTTTTACAACAGGCTCCATAAAAGCACTAGCTAAGTCAGTACAAACTAAAATTTCACACGAGTTGTTTATACTGCTCTATATACTATACACTGAAATGTAAGTACAATATTTATATTCCAATTGATTTATTTTATGATTATATGGTAAAAATAAGAAAATCAGCCATTTCTCAATAATGGTGTGCTGTGACACTTATATTTTTATGTCTGATTTTGTAAGCAGGTTGTTTTGGGGGGTATGCAAAACAAATCAGACTCCTGAAAGGGGTACAGTAGACTGGAAAGGTTGAGAGCCACTGATCTAGCTAACTGAAGTTTGGGAGTTGAAGGATCTGTCTGGCTACAGCACTCCAGGAACAATATCATTTCAAGTTCTCCCAGAAGAGAGCTGTCAATCGATCCCTGCTGACTGCCTATCCTTATAACTCACTATCAACTCACATTAAGTTTTCATTATAGCCTAACACTTCCCCCGTGGCTTTATGACACTTCCACACAATCTACGTTGAGCTCTTATCAGTGCTGCTCCTATGTGCACTCCCCGCCTTGCCTCAGCTTTGTTGGCTTCCAGTCCCTCTTACCTAAGCACGGCTGCTGTTATCAGCCTTCAGACAGTGACCACTTAAAATGTCTGCGCAAATTCTATCCAACATGACTAAGTCTAGTGCAGTTCAAGCCCAGAGGAGACTCTCTCCCTCCTGGTGAAACAAAGTAAGTGATTTCTTGTATGAGGAGGGAAGCCTCGGCAGGGGCAAGAGTCTGAGACAGGTACAGTTTGTGACTGGCAGGAAGAGCCTGTGGGAAGGAGGTGAAATGGATGTGTGTGGGATGGGGAAGGGATCTCTTGAGGCAAGGGATAATCTTATAGTGAGAGGATGAGGGAGTTTGAGCTCTTTTGAGGTACTTATAACACACACATCTGTCCTGCAAATCACAGTTGTCTGAGTGCCTTACAAACCCTGACTGAATTTATCCTTGCAGCACTCCTGTAATGTAAGGAAGTATACTCCTCATTTTACAGATGAGGAACCTGAAGCATAGAGAAAAAGTGATATCCTGCTGCAGATCTAGGAATGTAACCTGTATTTTTCTTACCCCAATGCCTTAACTGTAAGACTATCCTCTCCTTCTAATAAATTCTTGAGTCCAGCAGGACTCATACCCATTAGATTTTTAGCATCCTAAACACAGCACACTTCTGAGACAGATGAGGATGACTGTAGGCGCTACAGTAGTAGACCCTGGTACCAGAAGCCCATTTTAAACTTAAATTGATACTCTTCGATGGTTTGGCTAGATGACAGCACCTACTGTATCTTGCACTTGCTTAAACTTCTAACAGTTTGCAGCAGTGTATCTAGCTAACTCATTAAGAACCAGTTTCCAGATGTGTCAAATCAATGTCAGTGTGCTTTGTTCAACTCAGTGCGTACAGGCAGTAGGTAGATATCGGGGGTGGAGGGAAGAAGTGCTGGCCTAGTGCTTCTGCTACTGTAGTCTTCTGAAAGGAGAAAAGGGGACGGGAAGGAGATTCTATCACTCCAGGCCTACCAGTCACTTTGAGCAACCGTTCCAACACCAAAACCATTTTATGGTAGATACAATCAACTGCATTGGTCTCAAATGTGTCCTTTTAAAAATCCAAGTTTACGGCTCTAGCCTGGACAACGTGGGCCAAATCCCTCTTTAATGTAACATCACTGAAATCCATGTATTTTCACCAAGGACCAATTTTAGTCCCCTGCATGTGATTCCTCTTCTTGCTTTGCAGCAACCAGTGGACAAAAACACCACTTCTAGAGCTCTGCCCATTCCTGTCAGTATCAGTGACGCTTAATGTTCAGCCAAGGCTGGAAACAAAGGTGTGACACAATCACTGTTCTCCCAGATGGAGCATGCTCTCTGAACTGCACAAAAAGGTTCTGAAGTCAATAGAACAAAATCAAAAATTGATTGATTAAAAAACTGTCCCTGTCAATGGTGACTAAGAATCGACTGGCAAGAAGCAGCACTTCTGTCCTACTGAACACAGTTCCAGCTAGTGAGTGACTCTGCCATTTAACCCCTACGGAGCTAGGTTTGCAACGTTAGGAATTGGTTTGCTAAGTTGGCAACGTCAGAAATTGCCACAAAACAGCAATAACAACAGGCTTATCCATTATCCCGTCTAGGCTCCTGCCTAACAATGAGTTGGATTCTGCCCCTGGTTATTTCTAACCCCACGGAGTTGCTAAGGTATTACTTGGGTGCAGAGTCTGATCCATTAGCCTAGTTGCAAAATTGTACAGAAAACTGCTTTTTGCCCATAGGCCCTGAGCAGGGTATCAGCTGTAGTAGCTGGATCAGTAATCCTTTTCCTCTTCCCCTAGCATGTGTAACTGTAAATGTTACAGGTTACATAGCTAATCTGTCTGTCCTTAAACCTAGAGGAGTGTTTTGCTATTCCGAGCTACAGCAACCAGAGTACCACTCTGTACAGCATCTCTCAGGCCAGGTTCTATTAACTACTGAATTAAGCGTCTCAGAGAGGGGGGCTGGTACCAATGGGGATGAGCGTGTCACGCAGCTGATCTAGCCTAACAGAACTGCTGTTAGCCTCAGTTCACAGCCATGGAATCTGAGCCAGCAGAAAATAGTAAGAAGGCTATTCTCGTTCCTGTCACCAATTCAATTCCTTCCCCCCGGGCTGTAGAACTCATTGCCACCTTCTAGCAGGGGTGGAAAGAGCGTAGTAAGAGCAGAAAAGTGCAGGCCCCAAGACACCATGAATAGCTGCAGTAAGAGTGCATGGGATAAACCTGTGTCAGGGTTTAAACCCAGAGTATCAGGCGCTTGTCTGTCCCTCCCACTGCAGAAAATCACCTTCGTGCCCTGGCCCCTTCGCTGAACTTTTAGTACCTCCCTGCCCCTGCCCCCTTCCTGCCAACCCCTGGGCATTTGCTGTCCCCGCCCCACTGACTTATGGGCAGCTACTGCCCTCCTCCCTGCCAAGTCTGACCATGGCACCTGCAGCTCCCCCACCCCACTGACCCCTGAGCACCTGCTGCCCCCCACCCCGCCCCGCTGACGCCTGAGCACCTGCTGCCCACCTGCTGCCCCCCCCGCCCCGCCCCGCCCCCCTCTGACCCCTGAGCACCTGCTGCCCCCCCAGCTCCCCCACCCCACTGACCCCTGAGCACCTGCTGCCCCCCACCCCACTGACCCCTGAGCACCTGCTGTCCCCCCAGCTCCCCGCCCCACTGACCCCTGAGCACCTGCTGCCCCCCACCCCACCCCACTGACCCCTGAGCACCTGCTGCCCCCCGCCCCGCCCCCGCCCCGCTCTGACCCCATGGCACCTGCTGCCCCCCAGCTCCCCTCCTCACTGACCCCTTAGCACCTGCTGCCCACCCGCCCCACTCCCCTCCCCACTGACCCCTGAGCACCTGCTGTCCCCCGGCATTAGCCCCCTCCCCATACCACGTGACAGGGCTGGACCAACCGCGAGGGAGCGCCCCCCCCCCGCCCCGGCGGCGCGTCACGTGACGCAGGAGCCGTCGCGGCTGAGCCGCCGTCCCCGTCACGTGAGCAGGCGGCCGCGCTCCGACGCCGCGCGCGCTCCCTCCTCCCGCGGGCCGGCGGCGGGGCCATGGCGCACGGGCACGGGCACGGCGCGGGCGGCTGCTGCTGCGGCGGGGCCGAGCGCGAGGAGCCCCCCGAGCGCCGCGGCCTGGCCTGGGGCCTCTACCTGCGCATCGACCGCGAGCGGCTGCAGTGCCTCAACGAGCGGCGGGAGGGCAGCGGGGCGCTGGTGTTCCGGGCCTGGGAGGAGCGGGCGGACCGCAGCCAGGTACCGGCCCGGGGGGCGGGGCGGGGCGCAGCCAGGTACCGGCCCGGGGGGGGCGGCCAACTTTTCTAATACAGAGAACCGAATACCCTGACCACGCCCATTTTCAGAGACCACGCCCATTTTCTGAGGCCACGCCCACTCCACCCCCCCCCCCCGCTCGCTGTCCCCCATCATCACTCACCAGCTCATTTTCATAGGGCGGGGGTGGGGGACAGGGATGAGGGGTTTGGGGTGCAGGAGGGGGCTCGGGGCTGAGGGGGGCAGGGGGTGGGCTCTAGGACTGAGTTCGGGTGCGGGAGGGGGCTCAGGGCTAGGGCAGGCGGTGGGGGTGGGGGTGAGGGAGGGGGTCCCGGGGGCTCCAGGCGGCGCTTGCCTCAGGTGGCTCTAGGGGAGCTGCCGACAGGTCCCTCTGGCTCCGAGTGCGCTGCCCCCGCCGCTCCCATTGGTCGTGGTTCTCAGCCAATGGGAGCTGTGGAGCCGGCACTTGGGGCGGGGGCAGCAGCATACCTAGGGACGTACCGGCTGCTTCCTGGAGCTGCGCGGAACCTGGTAGGGAGCCTGCCTGCCCTGCAGCACTGCTGACTGGACTTCTAACGGCCCGGTTAGCGGTGCTGACCAGAGCAGCCAAGGTCCCTTTTTGACCAGGTATTCCAGTAAAAAAACCAGACACCTGGCAACCCGGGGCAGGGGGAGACAGGTGCCAGCAGCACCAGTGCAGCCAGGTGTTCCTGTAGTCTAGGAAGTCTTTAAAGTCCCCCCATATCCTGAACGGCAGCGGGTGTGGCTGCTCGCTGGGGACCTCATCTCTGCGCCCCTGCTGGGGGTGGCCGCTGGGCCCCAAGAACACAGGGCTGGGAGGGAATCCCCTGGGGTGTGCAGTTTAGCTGTCCCCCTGCTTCTCTCTCTCCCCGCCCCCTTGCTGTCGCAGCCACCCGCTATGTGATCCTTGCCTGCCTCCAGCCCCTGTGCTGGCTGGGCTCTGCAGCTGCTCCTGTGGTGGGGGTCTGGGTACCTAGTGCTCCGCCGTCAGTGGGGGTTGCACCATGGGGGAAAGCAGGCAGGGCGGGCTGAGAGATTCCAGGCTGTCTCCAGTGCCCTGGCCCTGAAGCGCCAGCAGTGAAGGTCCACGCTTCCTGTTTGTGGACCTCCCCTAGAGCTTCGTTCCATCTGGGACACTGACCCTTCAGGAGTTCGGTTCCTCTGATTCGGGTTGCTGCTTCCCAGATGTTGCTAGCGCATTCGCCATACCAGTTCGTCCTTGGCTTTCTTCGCTTTCTCTCTCCTCCCTTGGGTACCCAATTCAATGCTTGCTTGGCATTGAATGTTCCAGTCCCAACCACCTGAGCCTTCTTTCTTTGTTGGGGATTTCTAACATGCCCTGCTTTGTCAGCTCCGTTCTCCGTGCTCTTGCATTTGTGATTTTGACACTCTGTGACATGTAATGTCTTTCTCAGCCGTCTGTGGTGGGCAGCCTCCAATCTGCCTTTGTTAGCCAGAGCTAAGGGCCATGTGTCTGCTCCATACAGCAGCGTGTTCAGTACAATCGCATGGTATAGTCTGACCTGTAGTTTGGTGTGGAGATCTCTGTTTGACCAGATGTCATTCATTCTATTTGTATACCAGCATAACTGTATTTGTTGGGGGTGGCTTTTCCAAAATAAGTATACTAGCACGGCCCCACTGTGGATACACTATACCAGTAAAAATCACACTTTTGTGTTTCACTTGAGAAGGCCAGAATAAGGTATGCCAGTAAAAGGGCAGTTCTGCCTTTATAAGCTGCATCCACACTTGGCTATAGGGGTATAGCAATACTGCCCATGTGTGCCTAGTGTAGATGTGGCCTAAGGTCATGTCTATGCTATAGACTTCTTCTGGCACAGGCTTGTCAGTCAGGAGGTGTGATGAGGTGTGATCCCTGACCAATATAGCTGTGCTGGCAGAAGCCCTTAGTACGAGTAGACAGTTATACTGGCAAAGGTGTCTTCTACTGGTATAGCTTCTTTTGCTTGTAGAGGTGGTTTGTACTGGTACAAAGTGCAGCTTTGCTAGTACAGTTGCATTCACACTAGGAGCACTTTGCTGGTATAGCATACTGGCATCCCTATACCAACAAAGTACTCCTAGCATAGATGTGAAATTAGCCATAACAAAAAAAGCCTTTGTGTCTCACGCCTCAACAGAGATTTTCTAGTGTATGCTTCGGTGGGTTTTTGGATTAAATCTCTTTCTACTGGATACATTAGAACACTTACTAGTACAGTATCTGTGTAAATACAACTGAACTATAATTTTCAGTGTAAACAAAGTTCCCTGGCTAATGCATTGTCCATATTGTTCATTCATAATTCCCAAAATAAAGTAGTGCATATTAACATGGTTCTACTATATTAGCACAAAGCTTCCGAAGGAATACAGATATGAACGGATGCAGAAGGAAGTGCATAGGAAGCGTAATATATGGCATTACAGCGTATCTTCATTAACTGCTTCTAAAGGATTATTTTTAATCCAGTTTTGTATCTTTTAGTTTGTCGAAAGTGATGATGAAGTCGAACTTCTGTTCAATATCCCGTAAGTACCTGCTTGGCACCATTTCGTGCCCTGTTAGCACCTGATGGACTTAGTTTTATTTGTGGCTGGGTTCTTTGCTCACTAGAGTCTCCCTTGAATGCTCTTGGGAAATAAACTAGAAAACAAGTTTGGGTGATGGCAGCTCTTCTTCACTGAGATTTACTGAATTGTGTGATGTATAATCAAGACTAACTGGAAGATAGTGGAGGGGAAGTCACTGATTCTGTGTTTCGTGGCAGGTTTACAGGCAACGTGAAGCTAAAAGGGATAATTGTGATGGGAGAGGATGATGATACACACCCATCAGAGATGAGACTGTAAGTGGAACTTGGCCTGGCTACCAGGAAAGATCATGTTGGGCAGATATTGTATAGAGTGTCTATTTGCACAGTTGTTTTAGAGCAGAGTTTTGAAATCTCCAAGCAGTGTTTTTACCATCTCCTCAGTTATGGTCTTCCATTTGCTGTGTGTAGCCAAGACTGAACACTAGAGCGACTCATACTAAGGGATTGTATTTTTTTACCTCATTGCTTTTTAAAAAATAATTAAATACTTTGCATTGGGAAAGGAAAAGCTAAAGTTCTCATTGCCCAATGACATCCGTATTCCTATTCCCATTTTATAGATGAGAAGGACACTAAAAGCCGGAGCAGGCATTGGTGTCAGAGCTCAAATCAGAAACCAGGAATACCTGACTTCCAGGCCTGAGTTTAGGCCAGGCTCCCCTTTCATATTGCTGAGTTGAAGCTCCTATATTAGATTAATATTAATGTTCTAGCCTGGTCTGGGGCCGGGATTGGGGCCTAGATCACTAGAGCCCTGCATGGATACAAAATTTGCATCCGCATCTGATCCACAAACATGGTCTGTGGATACAAAGCAGATATCTGCAGATTTCCAGGGCTCTGTACATCATGCTGTGCTCCGCTGAGACCCGGGCTACTGCTGCTGCTTCCTGCCCTGGCTGGGGGAGTGGTGTGGCATTGACAAGGCACTGGGATTAGGAGCTCTGGCAGGCCTCGGGGGAGACACTGCAGTGCTAGCTGGTAAGGAGCTGAGACCAGGATCCACCACTTGGAGCACGAGTGGGTGTATGTGTGGCGGGGTGCCTAGCTCATCCCCCTGCTGGGGCAGAGGCCCCTCACAGACCTGTTTGTGCTTCAAACAGAGGATCCCGGTCTCAGCTGTTTGCCAGCTGGTGCTGCTGTGTCTCCCGCAGGCCTGCTGGGGGCCACCGTGGGGCAGGCCGGGGCTCCTAATTGCTGCATGTTGTCTGTGCCACACCGCCTCCCAGCTGGCTGGCAGGACAGAAAGCAGCAGCAGTGGTCTGGACTGGAGCTGAGCTCATGGTGAGCTGGGGCTTGCCCTGGGCCGGGCAATTGTTGCTGCCAGCCTACCTCCCTACTGCTTCAGGAGCAGCCCGATACCATGGTTTTTCTAAAGAGCTCAGAGGCAGAAGTAGAAATGTTGTTTGAAAAATTATGTTATTGGGCTAATTTTACAATTTCTGTGAAATTGTGACTTATTCAGGGCCCTAATCATCACTTGGCTTTCCATCAACGGCAGCTTTTCCCCTCATCTTTGCTCTGTCTCTCATGCACTGAAATCCTAACCCCTCTCTATATATAGAATTTATAGAAATGTAGGGCTGGAAGGGACCTTGGGAAGTCATCAAGCCCAGCCATCTGTGCTGGGGCAGGACCAAATAGACGTTTATCCAACCTGTTCTTAAAAATCTCCAATGATGGGGATTCCACAACCTCGTCTGGAAACCTGTTCCAGAACTTGACTACCCTTATAGTTAGGAAGTTTTTCCTAATAACTAACCTAAATCTCCCTGGTTGCAGATTAAACCAATTTCTTCTTGTCCTACCCTCAGTGGACATAGAGAACAATTGTCTTCTTTATAGCAGCCCTTAACATATTTGTAAACTCTTATCAGGTCCCCCGTCAGTCCTCTTTTCTCAAGACTAAACATGTCCAGTTTTTTTAACCTTTTCCTCATAGGACAGATTTCCTAAACCTTTTATCATTTTTGTTGTGCTCCTCTAGGTTCTCTCAAATTGTCCACATCTTTTCTAAAGTGTGGCACTCAGAATTGCACACAGCTGAGGCCTCATCAGTGTGGAGTAGAGCAGGACATGAACTGGAAGTGCTGTGGGTGGCGAATGTCTTAAATCTACAGCTCTGTTCCTTGCATCATATCAGGAATTGTCAACACACTATGAGCAGTAAACAAGAGCAAGTGCTGTTTTCTTGGCTGATCCAGTTGTGTGTGTGTGTTCCACAGGACAAAGCCAATTTAATAACCCAGTGGTGGGAAGAGAGGGGAGATAAATAAATCAATTATGCATTTTAACCACTGTTGTGTTTTTCTCCACTCCCAGGTTCAAGAACATTCCTCACATGTCATTTGATGACACAGCCAGAGAACCGGATCAGATGTTCAGTCTGAATCGAGATTTAACAGGAGAACTGGAGTATCCGACAAAGTACGACACAGGCTCTTCCCTTCTCTTGTGGTGCATCTGTTAGGGACGCACTGGAGTTTATTCCTCTTGGAGTCAATGAGTTTGTGTTCCTTTTGTCGGAGCCTACTCATATGCTATTCAATGGTTAGAAAGTGTTAGTAGGGGGAGAGCAGTTCCTTCACTCACATTGTAACATCGCATCGAATAATAGAATGTGCTTTTTACCTGCCTTTTCTGGCTCTTCCCGGCACTCGTGTTGGAGTGAGAACTCTGTCCCTAAATGGTGTTGAAGACCTTTTCCCTGGGGAGGGAAGATCTTGGGTCTTGTATCCTGGAGGCTCCCCAAACGGAATTCTCAATGCCTTGTCTCCTTCACCTCTTACACCAAGGAGGACTGAAGAAGGCTCCTTTTACTGTTCTGCAATCTACCAGAGGAGTCACAAGTCAGACACACCAGGTGCTTCCTTCACCCTCCCTCCCGGTTCTTGTTGATCCAAGGAGTGAATGGCTAAGACACCAGGTCTCCTACATGGCACTGCTTAGTCTCCACACCGCAATAGGCTTTCCTTTTCAAGTAGCACCTTCATCCTCTTCCGTGCAGAAACTGCTCCAGAAATTAGGATTTATTTCCTGGGTGACTGGTTACATGCTGAACTCTGAACTCAGTCTGTTTTGTTTTTTCTTCCAGAATTGCTCGTTTCTCAAATGTTTACCATCTCTCCATCCATATTTCCAAGAATTTTGGAGCTGAGACAACAAAGATCTTTTATATAGGCCTGAAGGGAGAGTGGACAGAGGTGAGTGAGAGTGGGGAGAAAGTGAACACACAACATCACAAATGCAGAAGTCGGTTCAAATTGCAGCTTGTATGGTTGGTCTGTCTAGGTGTGGTTATTTATAAGAAACTTGGATAGGGCTATGGAGACTTTTTTTTTTTTTTGAGCAGTAACTGAGTTAATTTGCTGAACTGAATCAGAACCCAAATAATGCTTGGTTAGTTTCTTTCTCTGTATCCCACATGAACTGTTGTGATTCTGGTGCTTTTCCATTGAGAAGGAGGGGTGGGAACCCAGAGGTACAAAGGATTCCCGCCTCATGCAAAAGATATATAAGATATATAAGGAACAGAACAAAATGGGCAGCCATCATGAGAAATCTCCTAGCTACCACCTGAGCTGGAACAAGGGCTGTACCAGGGGAAAGGAAAGGATTGTGAACAGACTCGGAAGGCGTCCAGTCTGTGAAAGAAAGTCTGTTAAGAAGTGGGAGGTGCTGACTGTGATGGGTTGGATCACAGAAACCCCCTTGGGAACTGCCAACTGATGTGCCAAGACTACTTCTGCCCCTGCTTTCCCTGCCAGCTTGGGACTCCAGCACCTTGTCTTGTTGAGCCAGACATGCCAGTCTGCTCCAACAGAGACCCAGGGTCTGGAACATGTGCCCAAAAGCTACAGACTTAACTGAAAGCAACTTAAGAAGTGTTCCTGTCCTTAACACTCAGATGCCCGACTTCCAATGGGGTCCAAACCCCAAATAAATCCTTTTTACCCTGTATAAAGCTTATACAGGGTAAACTCATAAATTGTTCGCCCTCTATAACACTGAGAGAGAGAGATGCATAGCTGTTTGCCCCCCTGGTATTAATACATACTCTGGGTTAATTAATAAGTAAAAACTGATTTTATTAAATACAGAAAGTAGGATTTAAGTGGTTCCTAGTAGTAATAGACAGAACAAAGTGAATTACCAAGCAAAATACAAAAATTAAAACTCAAGTGTAAGACTAGTACAGTAATAAAACTGAATACAGATAAAATCTCACCCTCAGAGATGTTTCAATAAGTTTCTTTCACAGACTGGACGCCTTCCGAGTCTGTTCACAATCCTTTCCTTTCCCCTGGTACAGCCCTTGTTCCAGCTCAGGTGGTAGCTAGGAGATTTCTCATGATGGCTGCCCATTTTGTTCTGTTCCACCCACTTATATATCTTTTGCATGAGGCGGGAATCCTTTGTACCTCTGGGTTCCCACCCCTCCTTCTCAATGGAAAAGCACCAGGTTAAAGATGGATTCCAGTTCAGGTGACATGATCACATGTCATTGAATGGCTTCATTACCCACTTGCCAGCCCACAGTTATACAGGAAGACTTACAAGTAAAACAGAGCCATCTACAGGCAATTGTCCTGGTTAATGGGAGCCATTAAGATTCCAAACCACCATTAATGGCCCACACTTTGCATAACTACAATAGGACATCAGAGTTATATTTCATATTTCTAGTTTCAGATACAAGAGTGATACATTTATACAAATAGGATGACCACACTCAGTAGATAATAAGCTTTGTAATGAGACCTTTTGCATGAAGCATATTCCAGTTACGTTATATTCACACTCACTAGCATATTTTTATAAAAGACTGCAACGTCACATTGGCATTGCTGTTGGATTTATTTGAGGGATATTTTTTGTCACAGGCATGATTCTGTTAAGAACCAGATACATGCAGAAGAAGCTGCAGTCTTGCAACTACAGGTTTAAAACGTTGAAATAGGATAGGTTCAGCATCAATGGAGGGATGACTTGTAATGTAAAGCATTTCTTGAGCTGGGACAGGTGCCTGTGCCTCAATGGCTGGCACCAGATTCAGTTTGGGCAGATCTTGGGAAGGGTGGGAGAGACTACTTTGGACAGAAGTGAAATGGGAAGAGCTGGTCAGATTCTTTTTTTTTTTTTTTTGAGTGGAGTAAACTGAGCTTTAATGGGACTAAATACGTTTGCCTTGATTCAGGCTTATCGACATGAAGTGACTATCTGCAACTATGAAGCATCAGCAAACCCAGCAGACCACAAAATTGATCAAATCATGCCGGAGACCCACTTCATTTCCTAATAGTAGTACCAGGATGCTCCCAAAAGCTTCATGATCAATACACTGAGTTAATGGACTGACTCTGAAGAGAACAGATTCTTAGGGCACTGGAGAGAGTGGTGAAATAGCTTTTATTTCTTGTCTTTGCCCTGGGAAGAAAGTGCTAATGCATGAAATCTCTTTTATAAAGTTAATTGATTGCTAATGGCAATCATCTGTTGGGTGCTTCAGCACACTGAAGAATCAGGCCTTGATGTAGTGGAGTGTGTCTCCTCCACAGTGGCAACCTAGTGGCCTAATCACTTACGTTGCCAATTGAAAATAAAAGCATATCCTCTCACTGTCTATGCCCCAAGCTTCAGGATTGGTTTGTGTCTGAAATGCTGGTTATTGGAGGCAAACAACACCTTGTGAGCAGTGAAACATTCTCTGGTTGCTACTCTGTTATCCCTGGGTGTTGAACAATTGCTGCTGGTGTGTGAAGCTTGAGCCTAACAGTGACTTGATGTAGGGTTATTGCTGTATTGAGGAGAAAGGAATTGTAAACTAAAACTTGCATCTTGAGATTGTTTCCCTGAAATGTAAATTCTGAGGGAAATCTAAAACTGTGGGAGAGATGCTGGATCCTTAACATATATAAAAGTGAAGATACAGGATTGTATGGTTGAGGGGGCTTTGCAGAAAGCATTTAAAGCACTGTGTGTTCATTTAAAGTTGTGGCTTTTCACTGAAGGTATGGAGCCTCCACTCCATGTTAGAAGCCAGAGCTGGAGACCTAGGAGTTCCTTTAGGCACAACTTTATAAGGAATGTAACTATTCTTTCCTAATAAATCTATGGCAGGTGTAATTTGTTTCATTTCTTGTGTCCATTCCTGCTGCATCTTGACTTATGTGTAGCAGTGTACCTGTTTAGTTGCAGAAAGGGTTTAATGCAACTGAGTGTACCTCACAGATGTGGGGTGCTTTGCAGCCAAACAATTCTATCATTAAATACACACTGGTAACCATGCTCGAACAGTCAAAAGAGCTATGAATCTAGCAGCCCCAAACCCCTTTATTCACCATTAATGGCTATAGCTAAGCCCCAGTAAAAAGTTTCTGCAAACAATTATGAAAAGTGGTGTGCGAATCTTTTGTATCAAAAAAAGTGTGCAGGCTTATAGGTCCAAAGCAGTGGTAGTAATTCGCTACCACTGGAGCAACAAGCCTCAGGCTTATTTCAGTGCTTGCACAAATAAGATCTGTGATGGATAACCTAGCTATACATTCCATTCATGGCATAGGTATGAGGTTGGCAGCTGGGGTAATCAAAGTGTATTACTTGTGTAGTCTTGTATCCTCAATGAGGATGACATCTGGTAGTGATTGGAGTGGCATGCTGCAATCTGTAATGTTTGTTTCCTGCGGTGCTCAAGGAATGGGGAAAACATTAGATCTTCCTCTTAATTGCTTTGTATGTGACACATCCAGTTAAAGTTGTCTGCAGTTATGTATATACAAGCTTCTTTTCATACCTTTGCACAAACTTCCATCATGAAGAGCAGGCTGTAACTATAACCGGGTGTTAGGGTGACTTACAACTAACTTTTTGCGCCTGGAATTTAAGTTCAAAATTGCCATAAACTGCAGTTTTATGGCACTAACTCTGGTTCAAGAAGGGATTTAAAATATCTTTATCAAATGTAATCCTACCCATTAGTCTAGACAAAGAGAACTGTTTCTCTGAGGTAGCAATTTCACCTTATAGGCAGAGGGCAGAAATTGCAGGATGAAATGTCACTGAGATAGTAACTTTGTCTGTTTGAGGGGGGCAGTCTGGGTTTCAATCAAACCAATTACAACTGTGCTGCTGGTTGTCGGCATTTTTAATTCTTTAGTAATGCAGTGACAGGAAAGGGTGTGTGTGAATGAGTGTGCATGATCTTCTCTAAAGCAAAGAAATAGCTCAGCCAGCTTCCTCAAGCAATGCTGCTCCTTATCTCCCCCCCTCCCCACAAATTGTGGTCTTAATATCACTCAGGGACATTTATTCTAGGAAATACCTGCTATTCCCCCCTGCACAATACTGCCGGCACTTTCAGCTCCATTACCTAAACCACCCTGGGACCGTAGTAGAAAGTGGGTTTCCCACAAACCCTGTGACTGCGGGGGAGAGTTCAGGCCCTGGGGCCTAGTAGGGCCCATGGTGGATAAATCACTTTGGGCCTTTGCCCAGATATCCGCCTGGGGGCGAGGAGGACCGGCTTGACTCGAACGGGGCTTATGTTCCCCATCGCCGGGCAGGGTGACTAACGGCCTGTTGCCTGGGGAGCGGGGAGAAACAAACCGGCTCTGCTCGGTGAAACCAGCAGGCCCAAGGTTTGGGCTCTGGGCACCCGGTTTCCTCCTCCTGTGTCTGCCCAAAGGGCCGCGGCTCCTGCCCTGGGGGTGGGTCTCTGGGCTGCCCCACCCGCCATGGGTGCTGGGGGTCGGCTGGGGGGGGGGGGAAGAAGACGCCGGCCCCTTCCAGGCCTGGCGCCCCGGGCATGGAGTGAAACCCAGGGCAGGCTCGGGGCCCTGATCCCGCTCCGCCCGGGAGGGGTCCGTACCCCCCCTGCTGGGCGGCCTCTGAGCGCCGGTCTCGCCCCCCACGCCGGGTCAGGCCAAGATGGCGCCCCCTCCCGGCTTCCGTGCCGTGGGTGTCGTCACTTCCGGTGGGCTGACCGCGGGGCGCCCCGACCGGTCGGCTGGCGGAAGTTCCGGTCGGAGAGGCAGGAGAGTGTGTCTGGGAGCCGGGGAGAGAGAGAGCGAGCGAGAGAGAGAGGTGCGGAGCGGAGCGGGAAGGGCCAGTACGGGGGGAGGGGAACTGAGCTATTGGGGGGGGGAGACGTGGGGGGGGAACTGAGCTATTGAGGGGCGGCATGGGGAGGGGAACTGAGCTATTGTAGGGAGGGGGGAGACGCGGGGAGGGGTCGGAGGGGAACTGAGCTATTGCGGGGAGGGGTCGGTGGGGGGAGGGGAACTGAGCTATTGCGGGGAGGGGTCGGTGGGGGGAGGGGAACTGAGCTATTGCGGGGAGGGGTCGGTGGGGGGAGGGGAACTGAGCTATAGTGGGGAGGGGGGAGACGCGGGGAGGGGTCAGAGGGGAGGGGAACTGAGCTGTTGTGGGGAGGGGTCGGTGGGGGGGAGGGGGAACTGAGCTATTGGGGGGAGGGGGAGACGCGGGGAGGGGTCAGTGGGGTGGGGAACTGAGCTATTGAGGGGAGGGGGGATATGGGGAGGGGTCGGTGGCAGGGGAGGGGGGATATGGGGAGGGGTCGGTGGCGGGGGAGGGGAAATGAGCTATTGTGGGAAGTGGGGAGAGACGGGGGGAAGGGTCAGTGCGGTGGGGGATAATGGCCAAAGTATGTGTGGAGGGAGAATGGTCTATGGGGGGGGAGGGAGGCAGAGGTAAGACCTTCATGTCGTTGGGACACACACCTGAGATGGGAGGGTGATGGGGCTGGGGCCCAGATGCATCTCAGGAGATGGTAATGGGGGGGCTCCAGGGGAGCTTTGGGCTATGGGGTCAGGTGGAAATGGCCCCAAGAATTTCATGGGCCGCATGTGGTGGGACGTGCTATTGAAGCTCCTAGAGCTGCTCTGTGAATGAGCTGCGCCGTGTGTGAGGTGCGAGGGTGTTGGGCTATTGGAGATCAGTAGAGGGATGTTGCAATTGACTGTCTATGATGATACAGGAAAAGTTGTGTTTGCCTGCAGGCTAAGGAAGCACATGGTGGCTCAGGGTAGGGGAAGTGTAGGGATATGCCATGGGGACCATATCCAGGGAGAGAAGACCTGGTAAGCATGTAGTACTTGGGATAATGTAGGGAATCTGGGAGCTGGGTCAGTGCAAGGATATTGCAGGAGACAAATCAGAGAAGTTAGTGTGGAATGTACTGTTCTGCCGACTGTACGCACTCAAAACACAGCACAAGGTAGCAAACACCATAAATGACAGTCAAACAAGAGAGTTCCTCATAACCCAATAATCAATGAGGAAGCAAGGCAGGAGAGAGAGGTGTGTCTGGATGGTGTTTTGAGAGCAGATACACAATTGTTCCAGAGGGTAGGCGTGGCAGAGGAGAAGACTCTCTCCTAAGTTTCAGAGTAGCAGCCGTGTTAGTCTGTATTCGCAAAAGGGAAAAGTCTCTAAGGTGCCACAAGTACTCCAACAAATTTATTTGAGCATAAGCTTTCGCTCAGATAAATTTGCTAGTCTCTAAGGTGCCACAAGTCCTCCTTTTCTTTCCTAAGTGGAGTTTGGGGAAAGAGGCAAAAAGGAGTCTGGTATTGATTGGGTAAGAGACCAGAAAAGGGATGGGAGAGAAATACACTAGGAGGCTCTAGGGAGGTGTTGGGGATCCATTGGGTTGGGGGGCTGTTATAGATTATCCATGTGTGAAGCACTTTTCTGGGTTTTAGCTAGGGGATATGGCAGCAAAGATAAGCCAGTGCTGGCAGGATATCCATACTGGGACCTGCACAGTGCAATGGGTTATTGGCCCAAGCTTTCTGTTCTGGTGGCCTAAGGTCATTGTCCTAGTACTTAGTCTGCAGCTGTGTACATCACGAAAACCACCACACAATTTGCCACAATTTGCTGAGTGTTCAAGAGGGATCAAAGAGAGGATTTGCAGGGGTTGGTCTAGATGAGGTCTGAGATGCATTGGCGGGGTGAAAAGTAAGAGAACTGATTAATAAGCAGTGGTGCAGGGTGGTGGTGCAGGTTGTGACAGAGGTGTGCTGGGAGAGTATTTTGAAGGGGTCCAAGATTGGAATGGGAGATGCATCAGGTGCATTGGCAGAGCTGCCTGAGGGAAGCTTGTAGAGGGACTGGCTCTAACCATTTATTAGACTTAATCACTTGCTTTCCCAAGTATCAAGCTTATGAAAGATGCTGCAGAGTGGGGTACATTGTGAAGAACATGCTGCTTTGTAAAATCTTTGGTGGCATTTCTGATATGGCACTTCAGACAGCATGCTCTGTGAGCTGGGATTCCTGTACTATGCTAAGGGGAGCACTTTCAGTGGATCTATAGATGGGCATGAGTGTTAATGGTTATTGTTATTGTATAGTAGAAAGGATTGGATTAATTAGGGAAGACCGAATTGCTTTGGATAAAATAAGAACTGATGCAAGTTGTTGCCACAAACTCAGAGTGAACCTTTCCTGGCCAAATTCTATTAAGGAGAAAGTAAGGTTAAAAATCATGGGGCCAAATTCTCCCCAGGTATAATTCTGTTGACTTTGATGGAGTTACATGAAGGATGAATTTGGCTTAGTAGGTTTTAAAACCGTAGGCTCTGACTGTCTTATCTTTTTGTCTTTTGTGACACTGAGACCGCTGTAGTTGCGTGAATCAAGACCCTACACTCAACTTAATGGCGTTTCTCTGACTGCATCTAACGTGATAACTTCTGAAAACCATATTTGGTCAATTCCAATTTTTCAGGGAATGTTTTAGGTATCAATGGGCATAAGCCTACTAATTTTGGTGAGGATCAGAAAGCCGGAAAAGCCTGATTTCCACGAAAATCCAGCCTACAGACTGCCCATGTGGTGCTGCAGGCAGGGCAAACTCTGATGTCCTCTGCTGCTACCCACGCACGTCACAGGCAGCTGTTTGCATTTCACTGGCAACGTAAGCTGAGCTGCGCACCCGTTGAGCCTGGCCCCTCTGTTCATTTCTAGTCCGGTTTTCTCAGGTCTCATGTAGGAGCATAATATGCCAATGACTGAGTGATGGCTACTTCAAGGGGCTGCTTAAATTTAAGCAAAAAGCCACATTAATTGAAATTTCCCAAATCTTGCAAAGGTTTCTTTTTACTTTTTTTTTTAATTTACTTTTGATTGTTTTGCATAAAACACATTTGGGGGCCTGATAGAGTGCCCCTTAACGTCTTATCTTTGTGGCTGCCTCTGCACTAACTGGGAGGCATAAATGCTCAAATGTTGGGGCAGTGGGCTATTTTTATGGTATTTCTGACCCAACTAAAATCATAGAGCATTGGAGATCTTAGGAGAGTGCTCCCTGGAGGTCCCAGCTCAGAGAGGGTTGAATATACGGGGTGCTTCTCTGAACTGCCATACCATCTGTTAGCCCCTCACAGCCTGTGTGAGCAGAGTGTGTGTGTGGGGGGGGGAGGTTGGGGGATCAGTTCTTATCCGATATAGGGAGCACATTTTAACTGATCTATGCATCCATCTTAGGTTCTTGTAGGGCCCTATTTCCATAGTATCTGAGAGCCTAACATTCTTTAATGTACTCAACTAGTGACTATTCTCAGGACAGGGACCATTAGGCTATGGTGGACAGTGAGACTCTGCTCTTTGGGACTGTTGTCACCTACCTTTCTGGCAAGTGCTGTTCCTCCCCGCTTGTTTCTCTGAACATGGGAAATGCAGTAATATGTGGGTTCAATCTCTGCGGCTGCTTATGTGGCATTTGGGTGCTAGATCTGATGAGCTCGTTCTTCTAATATGTGATTAGAGTCTGAAAACATGACTGTTCATTGGTCTGTGAAACGAGTTTGGTGGATCTGGGTTTAGTTCCCGTTGGACAGGTTTCCACATCATCAAAATCACTGGAACGGTTGGATGTGACTGGCACCCATCTGGGCAGTTTCAGCAGAGAGGGTAAGGACTTTACTGGGCCATGGAGATGGAGCTCCCTCCATGCTATAGCTAAGAGACGCTGGTGGGACAATGTGGGGAAGCGCCCTGTGCCCATGCTGCACCTGTTCTGTGGCTGAATACGATATCGATGTCCAGGATTGTTAATAGCTGGCACCTTCCACGAGCAGTAAACTTGCTTGGTGAGGTTAAATGTGCAGGCAGTGTTTGCCTGCTGTTTGAGGTGGGTGTGATGGTGATTATATTAACAGATGCAAAGAAGATCTTGCAGGTGATGTAGCTGTAATGCCAGCAGATGAATGTTGCTTGTTTTCTAGCCAGCTGGGTCTGTGGGTGTAGCCGGGTAACAAAGGGCTGTCTGGTTTATTAGCATTGCAAAATGTTTGTCACTGGTCTGTTTGAAAAGCGGAGGGCAGCAGGCAGAGCTTACCTTTGAGACCTTTCCTGTTGTACCTCCTCCTCAGCATGGCTCCCATGACAGCCAGGGAGGTATGCTGAGCTAGAACTGGCCCTTGACTCCTCCAATCCCTGCACTGTTACCAGTGAGATCAATAACCTTGACCTTAAGTTTCAGAGTAGCAGCCGTGTTAGTCTGTATTCGCAAAAAGAAAAGGAGTACTTGTGGCACGTTAGAGACTAACCAATTAATTTGAGCATAAGCTTTCGTGAGCTACAGCTCAATGAAAAGAAGCAAGAGTCAATTTTCACCACCCAATCAGCTGCCAATAAGCGGGAAACGTTCACTGATTTCTGACTCCCGAGCAGCCAGGCTTGAGCTGAATCTGTTCTGTCGCAACGAAATATGATTGGATGATGCTCCCAGAAACGTCCTCCCTGCAGAGCCTCCCAAGGCCCTTTGGAGGGTGCTGCGCAGAGCCCAGGTCCGGGCAGGAAGGGAGAGACAAACCCTTGCCATGAGCTAACAGGCAGTGATCGGCAGACACAGAATTCGGGGATTATTAAGGTTGCAGCTATTGGTGAGATGCCCTCAAGGGAGAATAGAGATGATGAAGCTCAGGACCTGCTTCCTATCCTCACTTCCAACACTCCCCCGCCCCCCAAAAAAAACTTAATTCAGAAGTGCTGTTTGCTGCTTCCTGGCTTTGCAATTCATCACTTGCATGTTCCCTTCTGTATGAGGAGGCAGGAGCTTTGAAACTAGTTCGGTATGAGTTCTCTCTCACCTTTCCTGAGCTAAGCCTGGAGTTCTGCTCCACGTCACCCTCTCTGACCATCCCTGGGGCGATACATTTTGGGCTGTCCACTCGGGTCAGTCTAAACCCTGGGTTGGTTTAGTTTGGGGACTCGTAAACAATCTGCTGATGCTGCAGTGTGTTAGTCAATATGTTACCGGCATGCATGATGTTTGTGTCTGAGAGGCCATGTGTGTGCAGGGTTCGTTGGGATGGCGATTGCAAAGTTCACTTCCTTTTTTGTGCGTTTATTTCTTGTGAAAGCTGCCCAGTTGAGAGCCCCGGAGACCAGATCGCTGTTAGTCCAGGCAGGTACAAGCTTCTCCTGTGTCCCACAATGTGCCTCACCCGCATCCAGAAGGGAGCAGCCTTAGGGGAGGAGGAGAATGTTGGTTCCATGGCCCACTACAAACTGAACTGAGCCCCTCAACTCCTGTTCCACACAGGCCTCAGTGGACAGCTGTCAGACGGCAGCAGCTTCCAGGCACCACCGTGCTGAGCTGGCTTTGAGCTGGGATGTTAATCTGTCGGTACCAACCCCATCTGACTGCCAGCCTCTCACATTGGAGCTGGGATTTGCAACTTGATTTTGTCTCTCTGCCCTGCAGGTGCCAGCTGTTGGAGTCCCTTTCAGTGTATGTGTGGTAACAACATGTCTGTCCCCCTCCTTGCTGATGCAGTGACTGTTTCAGGGGCAGAACGGGAGACTGCAGCGGTAAGGATGGTCTCTGCTGTAGCCTCAGCTGATTAGGAAATTAACTGGCCTTTGTCTTTCCCTCTGTCGATGTTAAATGCAAAGGGGATGCGTCCTCTAGCTCAGGCCCATCTTGAGATAGTGATGCGCTCAGAGGGGCAGCCTCTCTTGGGTTCAAAGTGTCTTCATCTCTTAAAATTAAAAACTCACACTGCTGTTTGTGTAGGACCTGCACAAAACCAGTGTGCTCTCCTGTAGCCGCTGGGAACCAGGAACTAGCCCTGCTTCGCTGAGTTGTGCTGGCCGATTGGTGTTGCTGCACACCCTTATTTCCCTTCTTGGAAGTGGAAGCTGCCAGTTTGACAGCCCTGGAGCAGAAATCCTCTATGAGCCCTCCAGTCCCCAGGGAGAAAGCCTTGTCAGTTTCAGGTCTCACTAGGAACTGGGTTGAGGGGTTGGGTTCATGTTTGCTCAGTGGAAAAGGATAAAACTGGAGGAGGAGGAACTCTGTCCAAGCCTCTTAGAGTGGATTAGTGATTGCTGATATTTATAAGGTGCCCACTGCTATTTAAAAGTTAACAGTGAATAAAGAGTGGGGTCGGGGACGTTTTCAGAGGCACAGAGTGCAGTTAAGTGCCCAACTCCTGGAAAGTCAATGGGAGTTGGGCACTTAACTCCCATTTGTGCTTTCAGAATCTTCCCTGCAAAGTTCCAAAGGCAAACTCTTCATCCTTGATGAGCGCCTTTAAAAAGAACCCTTTTGTTTCCCCAAAGTCAGCTGTTTAGATTCGGTCCTGCTGCAGAATCATAGAAGTAGCTGGAAAAGGCCTATCTCCGGGGGCCCGAGCAGGGTCACCTCCCAAGAGCACACATTGCTAGAGGGCTGTCTAGTCTAATTTTAAAAATCACAAGTGATGAGATTTCTGCACCTTCCTTAGGGGGAGAGTAAATCGTTGGGGAGCATCAGCCCAGCCCTCAAACCTGCGCTCTCCAGAATGATCGGGTAGGCACGTTAATGACAGGTCCAAGAGCCCTGGTCTAGGCTGTTTAACCAAGAAGACAGCTCGAGATAGCCAGTGCCCATGAGTCAGGTGGTGATAAATAGATCCTATAACACTAATTCTGTGTGCCTGTCCCAGTTCAGTGCATCACTCTCAGATGGTCTAGATAATACTTTAGTCCTGCCATGAGTGCAGGGGACTGGACAAGATGACCTCTCGAGATCCCTTCCAGTTCTATGATTCTCTAAGGCACAGGGACACGTCATTAGCTTGGGTAATTTCTGCTCGGAGTGTTGCATCTGCTTTTGTTTGTGACTGAATGGCCCTACACAATGCCCCACATGGCTGCTTTTTAAATCCCAGACCTGCCTCACCACCAATTCACCAGCTGTTGTGCTGGCTAATACCTTTGTTTTCTCCTTAATTTTACAGGTCATTTTTTTACATGGGCTCGGAGACACAGGGTGAGTATTTCTGGAGCACTGGCCCTTGTTGTCTGGCTGTAAAGTGGTACGCCTAGAATCCGTGCTGCCTGCTTTCACGAGGATTTGAAAAGTGCATTGTTTGGTAGCAGCACAGAGCAGAGATCAGGCAGATAAGCCTGTTGGATCTGAGTTATTTAAATACATGGAAATTGCTTCACTGCCTGTCTGTCAGGGGCATGGCATTGCTCCTTCCCAGATGGAGAGGGGATAGTAAGAGCCTAGCTAGTTCACTGGTGCTTTGATTTTTTCTGGGAGTGCAGCAAGTTATGATCCCATGACCCTAGTGTGGGTATCTCTGGCCAACAGCTGTCTGGATTTCAGCTTTAATATTTGTGATTTCCAGCGGCCTCACAATGTTCTGCTCTCCTGGCAGGAGGATTTTTTTTGAAGGCTAGTAAAGTATAATCGGTTTTTACATTACCCTGGGTGAGGTCGGGAGTAAATTCTATGACTAGGCAGGTGCTTTATCATTCATTATGTGAGGCTGATTTACGGTAACTGAAGGCTGCTGCATACATGGAGCCCCTCTCTCTGCAGAACTCCTACCTCTCTGTTAACGACGCCTCCGTTACTAACTGTTAAGCTTTGTGTGACCTGTTTGCTCTAGGTCTCTCTACCCAGCTGTACGAGACACAGGTATTTCGGAAGCTCCCCCTGGCTTTGTGCTGCCGGGGTTGATGCATCGTGGTGCTTAGGCAGGGAGATGGATGGTGTGGCCAGGCTCTTCACGAGCTACTGCCAGTGTGTAGAGCAGAATGGGTTGGGATCCCTACTCCAGAGCATCTGCCCCTCCCGAGGTGGTCAAGAGGGTACCCAGCCCTGGCTCTATAGGGATGACATGGCTGTGATGGGATGAGGGTGTCAGTATGCAGGGTGGTACCTTGCCTCAGAGCTGGTAGCATGTAAGGCTTGAACTGTCTCCTTTCTCCTGATAGGCACAGCTGGGCTGAGGCGCTATCCTCCATCCGACTCCCATATGTGAAATATATCTGCCCTCATGCGTAAGTATCACCTCTGCCCCTGATTGGGGGAAATTCTGAAACAGTCTGCTAGTTAGTGGGGGGAGGATATCTCACCGGGTAGTCACTGTCCTGAATGGAAATTAGCCTTGGAGCCTGTCCCTCTTTGCTGCTCCCAGGCAGGGCTCTCCCCTCCCACTCTGAGCTGGCTGGGATGCGTGGTGTTCTCCGTGGATGTTCTCCTGTTCTGGTCAGGGGGGCAGAGCTGGTGGGCTGTAGTGTTGTTCCTTTGCCCCATCGTCTCTTCCCACTTCCCCTCACTGCTATGGACCTTTCCCATTGTAGATCACAGTGATGGTGAAGCTTTCTGACTGCAGGATGGCCTGCTGAGTTGGACACATGGCACCCAAACCTTGTGTGATGGATCTGTGGCCACAGGCAGGGGTCACCAGTTAAGCCTCATGCATACAGAGCTAAAGGAGAATTGGTGTCAGCTGTGCTGGGATTAGGGCTCATATCCTCTGTAGGCTGCAGCCACTTGAGGGCAACATGATCTCTGTCCCTGGAGTAAGCCCGATGGTGAATCCAGCAGAGGGTGAAGTATGCACACGCTAACTAGTGCCTGCGATGTGACAAGTCAGCGTCACTCTGGAAAGGCCGGTGTCTCATGACTGGCCGTGTCCCACTGGAGGGCAAGGCAAGCTCTCCTCAGCTGGGCACTTTGGAAGGATGAACAAGGGATTCTAAAACAGCCAAGGAAAAGGTCTCCCCAGCTCTGCAGGCAGCTGACTGCCTTCCTCTCCAGAGTCCAGGGAATGTCCCCCAGTCTCTGTTCGAGAGGCAGATAGTTGGCTTCCAGGCACAGCTGGGTCATGAGTGAGATGCTGCTGCCCAGGGTCTGATTTTCTCCCTGTTCTGCGGCTTAGCTGTTCCCTGTGGATGCATTGAGCAGGCAGGGAGCATCGGCCTCAGGCCCCTTCTCTGCGCAGGCCAGGTCAGTATAAAGCAGTCGCGCCCGACTTGCCCTGCGCGGCCCGAGCACTGATGCCTCAGCAGCTTCTGGTTCGTTAGCAACACAAACGTGCGCTCACCTGTCCCGGGGAAGCACCAGAGCAGCCTCCCAGCGAGCGGCGACCCTCTGCTCCAGGGCGTCCCATCCTCATGGGACGGGAGCAGGTGCTGCCCTGTCAGCGCCTTCCCAACTCAGCAGCAGACAACCAAAGGCAAGAGTAGAGCCAGTCCCCAAATGTCGGGTCCCTGGATGGGCTGCTAGACAACAGCACACCACACTGCCTGCTCTGGGCACGTAACCGGGCCGGTGTTAGCTGGGCCGGGAGCCTGAGGGCACCTGGGGACTTAGCAACTGGGAAGGGGTAGGCAGTGAGGATTGGACATACAGTAAACAAGGGGAGGATCCCAGCCGGATATGGGGGTGCTGCGTATGGAGGGGGCGGGAGGGAAACAGATTGTTGCTCAGCCCCGGCAGGGTGGTTCCCCAGGCCCACCTGGATTGGGCAGCGGGGGAGGGATCCTTGCAAATGCTGCTTCGGTTCCCTGCAGGGTTGTCTGGTCCCTGGTGGAGGCGCAGTGTTTGTCTGAGCTAGCGATGCTCTAGGGACTGTAGCTAAATCCTGTTTCGCCAGGTGAGCCTCAAGCTGGTGGCAGGATGTACCACGAGGGGGCGCGTCATACTGCTTCATTCACTTCCTGCTGCCTTGTTACCAATTAGTCTCTTGGGTGCAGGGCTGGAAGTTTGTTGGCCAATGTGCCCTCTCTGGGCTGGATCCCTCGGGCGGTAGATCCAGGATCGCTTTAGCTGCTGTAGCCCCCCGCCCCCAATTGGGACAGGCTCCCACCTGGGCTGTTTTGCTTGCTTTTGATCTCTCTTTCTCTGCAGGCCCAGGATTCCTGTAACCCTCAACATGAAGATGGTCATGCCCTCCTGGTCAGTTCATGGGGCTGTGGGCGGGCGGAGGGGGGGCATGTGGGTTGCTCATGTTACAGAGGCAGCCTGAGGTAGTGGCAGGTGGAATCGGGGGTCTCTCTCCAGGCACCTGTGGAGGAGAGGGAGAGGTAGGTAGGGAGATAGCTGGAGCCCCCGCCAAGTGGAGAGGGCTGGATGTATCTGGCCATTAGACTCCCCTGTGCCATGGACACTGGGAGAGTGAGGAGGGGGCTGATCTCACTTGCGTTCCCTCCCAGGTTTGATCTGATGGGGCTGAGTCCAGACGCGCCTGAGGACGAAGCTGGAATCAAGAAAGCATCTGAAAACCGTAAGAGGAGTCAGGCGTTGGGGTGCAGCCACTTCGGCTGAGGGCCTTTCCCCAGCCTCTGTCTAGCCCTGTCTTCGTCCCTTTTCCACCCAACTCACCATGGCCTCTTGTTCTCCTGGAGGGGAGCAGGATCTATCCCCGCTTCTGCCTTTGCCTCTGCTCCTCCCGTCCTTTCCCTTGTCCCTCATCTCAGACTTTCTGTGCCTCTGTCCTCTGCCATGTGTGGAGAACACACCCAGGGCCTGGCCCTGATTCTGCCCTGCGCAGATCCCAGCTTCCGTGTGACACTGTAGGACCCCCTGGCCATCCTGAGCTGATCCACTTCTCTCTGGCTTCTTCCAGTTAAAGCAGTTATCGAGCATGAGATCAAGAATGGCATCCCACCCAACCGCATCATCCTCGGGGGCTTCTCGCAGGTAAGCACTGATGGTACAGGCTGGGGCTGGGGACTTGGATCCTGCCCAGTCTCCCAGGTGCCCAGGAGCCCAGCAGCTCCCTGGCCGTGTTGGTGCAGGAGGATGGCTGGGTTAGACTCCATGACTTTCTCAGCTTCATTCACCAAGCAGGGGGACCTTCTCCTCCTGGGGCGGTTGGTGCATGTGGAGGGAGGAGGTGAGTTCTCTCCCCTCTGGTGTCACTTGCACTGGGAAGGGGTGACTCTCCCCTCTCTGGGTTGGACTCGCCTGGAGCTGGGAGCCCAGGCAGCGTCTCTACTGCATGGTCCTGTGCTTGGTATGTTCCAGGGTGGAGCTCTATCGCTCTACACGGCGCTCACCTCCCAGTACCAGCTGGCTGGCATCGTGGCGCTCAGCTGCTGGCTCCCACTGCACAAGGCCTTCCCTCAGGTACCGGCGATCTGTCTGTCTGCCTCTGGATCTGTTACTTGCTAGGGCACCATGTGGGATGTGAGTAGATCTGGGGAGGTGGGGGGAGGCTTTGCTGCTGCCCATCACAGAAACTTCTTACTCAGCAAACCCCGCCTGGGGCTGCGGACAGCAAGCACCCCGGTGGAGTCGGTGGCACTGGGGGTGATGGCATAGGTTGGCTGTAGGCAGGACACTGCATCGATCACGCATCCGCTCCCCAGCCAGGCATCCTGGCACTACTAAGCCCTCTCTTTTGTGCTGCAGGCAGCGTGCAACGGCGTGAACAAGGATATTGCCATCCTGCAGTGTCACGGGGAGATGGACCCCATGATCCCTGTCCGCTTCGGAGCCCTCACCGCCGAGAAGCTGAAGTCCGTTGTCACCCCCACCAAGGTTCAATTCAAAACCTACCCCGGAATGATGCACAGCTCCTGCCCTCAGGTCAGTCAGCTGCGGGCGCAGAGGGCTGGGGTTCCGGGCATCTGGGTATTGCACCTGAGCCGGCAGGCCGCACCCAAGTCTCGTAACATGGAGCGGGTTGTGCCCACCCTTACATTTCCTATCGATGTGGACTGGATGGACTACAGATCCCAGCATGCAGTGCCCTGGTGGGATCCAATCAAAGGGCTGCTTGGCTCATGGTGGTGCATTGCGGGCTGGGATCTGTACTATGTGAAGGCTGCATCTTTGTCTTGAAGAGGGTGGCTGGGGCTGCAGTTTAGCTGCCAGGGCTCTGGATCAGGAGTACGGGGTGAGCGCAATGGCCTTTGCAAGGAAGCCTGGAGATGGGGAGGGTGGCTATGGGCCCCGAACTTCCTTGGCCCCAGGAGGGGGGAGATCGTCCCAGCTAAGGGTGTAGAAGCCTAGATTTGAATGAACCTGGGGAGCACCAGCCCCTACGTCTAGCACGGGTGGGGGTTGGTCCCTCATTCATGCTGGGGGGCTTGCGCTGCCCAAGGCCCAGCAATGCGCTGGGAGTGCTCAGCACAGGGGACTGTCTGCAATGGCAGCGTCTTTCCTTGGAAAGCTGGACCCAAGGCACCCCCTGCAATGTCCTCCCAGCCCTAGGCCCTGCCCCTGAGGGACGCTCCTCTGCGGGCGCCGGGGCAGCACCCGCGTGTGACAGGCTCTCGTGGTCTATGTCCAGGAGATGATGGCGGTGAAGGAATTCATTGAGAAGCTGCTGCCCCGGATCTAAGCGGAGCCACTCGAGACTGTCGCAGGGAAAGGGCGCAAGGTCACCGCCTCTGATCTTTCCCGCTGATCCTGTCTGCTGCAAACAGAAGCCATGGCAACCAACCTCAACTCCAGTTGTTTTCCCTCCCTTCAGTCCTTCCCTCTCCTGTCTCTTCTGCACCACGGTCCCTCAGGCAGGTGGGGTGTTGCTCCCCGAGTTGAGAGTGGAGCTGTTTAAGGTAGAGACTGTCCCAAGTCCAGTGTGGCCTTATCTCTCAATCCCCTTGATTTTCCTGTATCAGACCTGGCTGTGGAGGTGGGCTCAGCACTATCTCAGGCTGATTTCCATGGTCTCCTGGCTTTTCTCTCCTGTTACAGTATTAGCAGGGAGTCCCTCCCCCTGGAAAGCAGGAGGAGATGACTGGGATCCGGGGGGGGGCTGCTGGCCCATGATCCCCTGAGCTTGGGCTCGAGAGCTTTGCAAAGCTACCTAGAAAGGCCCGATGACCCGCTCTGTGGCCCACCATGGCTGGGGAGCGGCTCGGGGGGGTCATGGCCTCTCGGCAGGTGCACAGCCCTTTGGTCTCCATGGTGGGATGATTCAGAGGGTTTTAAAACAAATCAGCCTCTGGAACCCGAAACTCCAGGGGGCCCAGCTCAGGGGCCATTGGTCCAGAGAGCGCTACACTGGGACTGTACCTTAAACTCTGCTCCCTCTCCCAGCAGCACAGCTCAGGGAGTGGGCAGCACACGTGGGTTGGAAGGGAGCCCCCTACGTTCTCCCCGCCCACACCCCCTCCTGCCATGCGCTCTGTTACACACACCCCCCAACAGGAAGGCAGCCATGCCCACGGGCTCCACACTGCGTCTGATCGTGTCTCCGCTGCCAGGGCACAGCTGTTACAGAGATAATCGAGGGATTTCCTTCTCCTTCTGTTGCTCTTTACAATCTTCTCCGTTCTGCGTGCTGGGACATCCCAGAGCGCGTCTGTCTCCTCTCATCGCCGCACTGTTAGAAGCCAGGAGAGGAGGCAAAGACAAATCGCTGCAGTTTACAGCCAGCTTCCTAGTGATCTCCCCTGAGACCTGCCCTGGGTGCTGGCCCAGTCAGGAGGGTCTCTTGCTGCTACTCCTTCCTCTCACAGCAGGGTCAGGTGGGGTGGGAGGGCAGAAGGAAAAGCTCCAGCTGATGCTCTTGTCCTAGGCTGGGAGAGATGCAGGAAGGAGACTCGCTCCCAGCCTCCTCCTCTCACCAGCATCTGCTATGGCCCATGTCAGCTCAGCTGTCTCTCTGTCTCTTCTTTAAGGGCAAATGCTGGAGAACCTTTTCCCCCTGTCCAGGGGGCTGCCAGTCCCAGATCACCCCTTGGGGCCAGTCGCTGCTACGCCCACAGCACCCTGAGGGCTCTGCACGCTTGCCCGTAGGCACTACCCTGCTGGCCCGAGGCAGGGAGCGTCCCTGTGGGGAATGTGAGAGCGTCCCTAAGAGCAGAATCGCCTGCATGAAGAGTCACCTGAGCCTGCCACATGGGGTTTGGCCCTCTTCACGGAATGCTGGGTCCTTCCTGCCCTGTTCAGCGGAGCCCCTAGTGCTGGCACAGGGATAGGGGGATGTGGCATCTGGTGCTGGCTGATCTACCTTGGCAGGCAGAGCAGCACCCCACAGCCGAGAGGACCTGTTCTCTCTCCCTCAGAGGATCCCTCCTCTTCTCTCCCCCACCCCTAGAGTGACCAGAGGGCAAGTGTGAAAAATCGGGACGGGGGTAGGGGGCAAATAGGAGCCTATATAAGAAAAAGCCCCCAAAATTGGGACATCTGGTCACCCTACCCACGCCCTTCCAGCTGAGGGCTAGCCTCTCCCTGAAGAGGCAGAGGGTGGTTGCTGTTGAACAGCATAGGCCTTCTCCCTCCGGTCGGCTCAGCCTGCTGGAGCATAATTGGGGCTGGAAAATCAAGCTGTAAATGTCTTTTAAAGAAACCTCTTTGGCTAAGGGCTGAATTCCTTATTCCTCCTGCCGTCGCTGTCTCCATCTGCTGAGACAGCCCCCCGCTTGGCATAGACTTAGCCAGCAAGGCAGTGTGGACTGGGGCTCAGCCCCCTGCCTGCTCAGGGCTAGAACTGCACTGGGGATGCCAGTGTGTTGAGGGGTTGGATGAGCTAGGTGGGGCATCAACTGCCTCCCGCCACTGGAGCCCTAGGGCCTGCTGGGAGCTCGCAGGGTGGGGGCAGGGCTGGCTCTTCCCAGCGGCTGCTGGGGTCTCTCTGCAGACTTAGCAAGAGCAGGGCACTGCAGTGGAAGGCAGCAACTGACTCAGTCCCGGCCTAGATGGGGACCCCCCCAGGGAAAGAGCAGGTGATGGATGGTGCCCTTGGCTGGGGTGCAGCTTCACAGAGGCAGGAGAAGAGGGGGCTAGACAAAGGTCCATTGACGCAGCCTTGTGTTCTAGACTTGCCCAGTCTGCCAGCGCTGCACCAAGCAATAACCCTCTAGAGACTCTCAATCACATTGGACCCATTTTTTAAAGGATTTACTTATTTTGCTGCTTGCAGGGGGGGGGCAGGACTAGCTCTTCTCATTTCGGACACAGCCCTCCTGTTTCTCCTCCTTGTGTCTGTTTAAAGCAGCCCCCGCCCAGGGCCAAGGCAGGGGGACATGAAGCTCACCCGAGTTTCAGTGAAGGCTGGCAGCTATACCTGATCTCTTTGACTGTGAATTGGAACATTCTGCATCTTGGCTGGCTGGGGGGCCTGGCCTCACGTTCATTCTTATGTATAGTTTGGTTGAAAGTACTGGCCTGTTCTCAGAGCATTCCATGGAGCTGCTCTCTCCCTGTGTAAGCAGCGACTTCCTCTGGGCCCGAGGCCATGCTGAGGACTCAGGGAGAGAGAGAAAGAAGCTTCTGTCCATTCCTGAAAATGGCTTTTAGTTCTCTGTCTTCCTTGGGGTGGGTTTGTGTTCCACACCCTTGGATCTGAGATTAAAGAAAACATAAACCTCTCCCAAGATGTTGAGCTGGTCTCTTTAATGTAACGAGATACAGGGGCCCAGCGGCTCTGTGCCGCCTCCTCTCTACGGTGGGAACTAGTTTGAATTGCGCTGGCCCCTGAGGCAAGTCAAAATCTCACCCCAGCCTTCGGTAGCATCAGTTATGAGCTGTAGGAAGTGCAAGCGGAACAGACTGGCCCGTGTCCCCGGATCGCTCGCAGCGTTCTCTGTAATAAATAAAATCTTCAGGAGCTAGGAAGACAAACCGTTGCCCCAGGCAGGCTTCGGTGAGTCCGATTGTAAGCGAGTAGCTGCCGCAGCCACTTGCTGAGTGAGCTTGTAAACATCTACAGGCACAGAGGGCTGGGAATGCGACTTTCCCGTCACGTACGCGCTCTGTCCCACAAGAGTTATGGACTAAGCTGCGCCCAGCCGTTGAACGCCACAGAACTAGCTCGGCACAGTTTGCCCCAACAGACTCGTAAGCACCAGGCCCTGGCTCCTGAGTCCAACAGACACAATAAAAATCTCCTTTGGGCCCCTATAGGCAAGGGTGAGGGAACTGAGGCAGGGAGCAAACTGCTTCAGGGGGAAGGGAAAAGGCAGCGCACAAGCCCCAAAGGTGGAAGACAACCCACCCCCCACCTCCCAGGAGTGGGGAAGATGTTCCCACACATGGGGAAATAGGACCACAGGGGCAGGAGGGGCTCGTATATACGAAAATGCTGAAGACATGGCCTGGCCCCTGGGAAGCAGCAGAGTGCGTGTGGTGTCCTGTCCTTGTGAGGTAGGCAAGAGGGAAGGGCCCTTGCTCAGTGACCATCTCTGCGTTCAGGGCAGTGAGGGGGTAAGCCCCTTGGCGCTGGAGCCCAGCATGGTGTGGTGGGCTCTGTTCCTGCTTGGAGGGACTCCGCTGAATTGTGCTGCGATGTTTTAAACTGTGCAAGTTCTGCTAAATGCAGCCCAGCAGCTACGTGTGGATGGGGTCTGCTCAGCCCTCTGCTGCTGCAGAGCTGGGGGCTTCCCCCTCCCCGAGGCCAGGCCAGGGCCCAGACTGTTTCTTGACTGCCCCGTGCCATGAGAAAAGTCAGCTCCTGGTTAAAAGGTGGGAAAGTTTCACTGGCCGGTACGACTCGGGCCGGCCCACCCCCGCAGAGAAAGCAACTGCAGCTCCCTGGGGGCTGAGACTCTGGCAGGCTGGCCCCAGCCTGGCTGCTCCCCGGGGCCGACGCTCTAGTTGTTGCTGAAGCCTGTGGGATTCTGCACCTGCCACCGCCACAAATCTTCACCTGCAAGACAGGGAGAGAAACTCAGGCTGGCACCTGCTGAGGCTGGACTAAGCCAGCGGGGGAAAGGGCTGCAGGCTGTAACTCCAGGCTCAATGCAACAGGCTTGAGCCAAACCCTCTAGTTCCTGCAGGTGTGTCAGGGACGCTTAGCACCAAGCCCTGGAGCCTCTCATCCAGCCTCCCCCGAGCAGCAGCTCAGGGACTGGGACAAGGAAGAAGCTTTGGCAAGAGCTAAAGGGGGGTGGGGATAAATGGGCATAAGACTGAATGATGCCCTGCACGCCCCCCTCCCCACGGGGGTCACTGGGAGGGGCCAGAGGAGGCCCAGATAGAGTGAGGGGAGGTCAGAGCAAGCCCAGAGGGGTTGCACTTACACATCTTGTCCAGCCCGAAGGCAGCTTTCCAGCCTAGCTCCTGCTTGGCCAGGGCAGGGTCAGCGTAGCAGGCAGCGATGTCCCCCTCCCGCCGCGCAGTGATCTTGTACTTTATCTGAAAGGAAAGCAACACGTCAGGGGGGGCGACCGTCCTGGAACGTCACCGCATGAGGGGCTGGGCGGGGGGGTCCCCGACTGCAGCACAGTCCCATGTAGCTAACAACCTGCCACTGCAGACCTCAAGGCAGCAGCTCCCCCAGGCTGGAAGCAGGGACAGCTGCCCTGGCTGCTGCTTTACCCGCATAAGGGGGAGAAAGATGCCCTGGAAAGAGCTAGAGAACAGCCCTGAAAGCGCTGCTCGGGCAGGGCCAGGGGGCTGGGTAAGGCCTTGGGTTAGCACCGTACCTCTCTTCCTGATGCTTTCTCCATGGCTTTGATCATTTGCAGGACGGAGTAACCGCAGCCTGTGCCCAGGTTGTAGATCTGCAAGTAGGACAGGAAACTGGCTGGCTCTGGCCTTGCTCAGGGCCTGGGCTCCACCCAGCCACAGCAGCCCAGCCCTCCAGTTTCACTACAGCACCAAATTGCCCTTGACTTCTGGGAGCTCAGCTTGAGACAGTGGGGGCTAGGGCGACAGGTCAGCGAGTGTGAAAAATCAAGACAGGGGGTGGGGGGGGTAGTAGGAGCCGATATAAGAAAAAGTCCCCAAAATCGGGACTGTCCCAAAAAAATCGGGACATCTGGTCACCCTAATGGGGCCTGATTTCTGATGAGCAGCTGCAGCTAACCGAAGCTGTGGGCACTTGCCTGTCTGAATGCTGGGGCCCAGCTGGCTCCAGGTGGGCTCCCAAATTCAGGGGCCACATGTGAAAGCTGGGCCCTGTCCAACCCCACCCCTGGCACTTACAACAGACTATAGACTCTTAACACACAGATAAGGTGCCTTACTCATTATTGCCCACTAGAGGGAGCAGGTCAAAATGCCTTTATAATCACACAGCGCTAGGGGTGTATATAATTCCCCTTGGGCAACAGCCCCTACTTTGGAATGGGGGCTCAGGCCGAAGGAGCTGGTTCAGCTGAGCCCACGTTAATGTCTGCTAATCCCCAACACCTGGATTAGAGCCATTTCCTACCTTGCAGCCACAATTTTCTTTCAGTTTCTTCAGAGCAGCGATGTGGCCTTTGGCTAGATCCACGACATGGATATAATCCCTGACACCTGCCAGGAAACAGGAGAATAATGCAAACCAGATCAGTTATGGAGCTGCCGGGAATGCACCAGGCAGCTCAGTCATCCTGGGCTGCAGGGAGCCGGATTTAACAGGCACCATCCAACGTAACAGGATTTAAGATAAGCCAGAAACACTGGCCAGCGCACCTGTTCCGTCAGCTGTCTTATAATCGTCCCCAAACACGCTCAGGTACTCCCGGCGCCCCACTGCCACCTGCACAAGGGAACAGGCTTGTGAGTTCAGTCTGCTCGTGTGAATCACAAAGGGAACCCGTACAGGGGCTCGTACACAGAGCGCTAGTTAAAGACAGTCTGCAAGTCTGCTCATACCTGAGCAACATAGGGCATCAGATTGTTGGGGATTCCCTGGGGATCTTCTCCGATTCTTCCTGACTCATGGGCTCCGATGGGATTGAAATACCGGAGGAGAATGGCATTCCAGTCCTGGGAGAGAGACAGTGCCAGTCAGACACTCTGCCTAGGAAGCACAAACAGGGCCCCAGGAAGCCGCTAGGATTCTCATGGCTCATGCAGCACCCCCTGCCATTCCCCCCACCCACTGTTCAAAGGACCCCTGGAATATGAACACAGATGTGTGAACATTGCCTGGTTCGTTTACCCATCTCCCATCCATATCCCAAGCCTTGAGAGAGTTCTGGTGGGAACAGAAGGCCCAGATTTCCTAGTTCCCTGGGGAAACCTATCGGTGGGAATGGGTCACTCAATGGAGAATTCAGCCCTCATGCAGTTTGCTCCCTACAGAAGCAGCAAAGGCCTTGGCCTCTACACTCCCCAGATCCCAATCCTCGTGGGTTCCACATTAGGGGGCCAGTATGTGTGTGTCCCCTAGCTCCCCTAACTCCTCTGCATGAGCAGAGCTGGGGCTTCGGAGGGCTTTCAGCAGTGCTGCAGGAGTGGCTGATCCCCTTCCCCAGGGGCTAGAGGAGATCTGTGTATGGAGGGGGGCCATGAGTGCTGGGGAGACACTTCAGACTTAGGTCCCAGCTGAGGGGAAGCCCAACCTACTGGGTTCCCAGTCTCCCCGGTTCAAGGGTGTGCACAGGGCTGAGTGGGTGCTTCTTACCTTCTCAGCCTTGCACAGGTCTCGTATCATCTCCTCAATGAAGTACTTGGATTTGCCATAGGGGTTGGTGCAGCCCCCAACCGGGTGGTTCTCGTCCAGCGGGAGGTAGGCAGGGTCTCCGTACACCGTGGCCGAGCTGCTGAACACAATGTCCCTCACCCCGTGTGCTTTCATTGTCTGAGAGGGGAAAGCAGGTACCCGTCCAGTGTCGAGCCACAGGGAGAGCCTCTCCCGTGTGCTCGGCAACGGGTAGCTCTACGTCCATGCTAGCGAGTATCGAACTGCCCACTAACAACAGCGCACGTGTGCAAAGAGCCCTTTATAAAGGGAATGAAACAAACTGATGTATAGCCAACCCATCTGGGGACTAGACCACCTACCACTGAAATGCAGCCACCTCTGGGGTGAAACTCAGCAGCTCTTTAACAGCGCCCACCAACACCGAGTAAATGATTTTGGACAGGGAGTGAGGAATGCTGCTGCCAACTGAAACAACTGGGGGAATTTAGGGAGGCAGAACAGAACTTCAAAATGTAACTCGGGCTAAACTGGGGCTAACACCCTGACTCTTACCAACCGTTATTAATGCTGGGGACCATTAATAATCTCGCTCAACCAGAACCTTGGTTTTGCATCACATCCATGGCACAGCGCCCCCTAGTGCCATGCTGGGGTCAGTTCTGACTCGGAAGAGCCATCTACTGACCACTGCACCTCGGCAGTGCTTAGGCTTTCCTGAGAAACCACCTTCTCAGCACCGCTGACTACAGCAGGCCAAGGTCACAGTCTAAAGAAGCATACTAATTTGACCGTGAACTGGGGGAAGAGATCCTGAGGGTTCTTCCCAGGCAGAAAGAGGGACTTTTCCATCCCTCCCCCTCTTTCACACTAATTACCCTCCAGGCTTTCTCCTCTGCTCTCCTGTATGCAGCTGATACCCCCTTGTTGTAATTCTGTATGTGGGTAGGTGTCAGCCTGCATGAGCCCCTACTTGCCTGGAACTCTGAGTAATAGAGGGCACAGGGTTACCCCCACAGCTGGGCTTACTCCCTGGATCTTCACTCCCCATGATCACTACGTGGGGCACACACACAGCTCCCTGGGATCTCCCCACAGGGTCTGTCTGCATCCCCAGCCTCTTGTGCCTTTGAGCCCTTTGCACTGGGGCTGTTCTGGGTACTCCAGTGCCCTGCCTCAAGGGCTCTACTTACCTCCAGCAGTCGAATGGTCCCTGTGAGGTTCACCTTGTAATACTCCAGTGGTTTCTGAACAGACTCCCCAACGGCCTTCAGCCCCGCAAAGTGCATCACAGCTGAAAAATGGTGCTGCAAGGAAACAAAGAGGGCAAGTGTCAGTGCCGGCTGGGAAAGAACTTGGGTTAATGACACCAGCAAAAAGCCCCTAGGGCTGGTTGGAAATTTTCTGTCAAAACTGTTTTTTGACAGAAAATTGGGTTTTTGACTAAACAAAATGTCTCTACAAAAAGCGTCTGCTTTCCACAGAAAAATTCGACTTCTGCTCAAAAGAACCCCAACACCTGAAAACCTCCAAATTTTGATTTGGAAATACCACCATAGTGGCTCCTGGGAGTTGTAGTTCAGGGGCCTCATGCTCCCATTCTTCTCTATGGCCCATGTTCCCCAGCCAGACTACATCTCCCATGGTGCACTATGGCAAGCCAGCAAGAAGGGAGACTATTGTGCGTCACGAGAGGTGTATGCCTCCAGCCCATAGAGAACAGGGACATGAGGCATCCAAACTACCAGGAGGCCCTGCTGTAACAGTTCCAAAGCCATATTTTTGGTTTGCATACTACTTCTGGCAGGAATTTTTCAAGTTTTTGATTTATTGCCAAAAATGCTGAAATTTTCCATGAGGGGAAATAAAAAAAAAAAAAAAAGACAATTTTCTGACCAGCCCTAAAGCCTCCCTGTGTTCCATGCAATTGCTTGTCTCGCTGCTCCCGGTCTAGAAATACCATCCTGCGCCCTCGGCACCTGTTCCAAACAGCTTCCCCGTCAGCACAGCACCTTGCGCAGCAGGAAATGCATATCCCCCCTTCCCCAGCAGTATCACCGCTAGCACGTGTGCTCACCTTCTGAAAGAGATCCCGCAGAGCTGCCTCGTCAAGGATATCCAGCTCCTGGAAAAGAATCTTCTTGCCCACAATCTCCTGCACACGCTGTAGGCTTTCGGGAAGAGCATTTCCCCCTGGGGAGACAGGTTATTCTGTAACCCCAGGAGAGATCAGGCCTTGACCATGGGCACTCAAGTGGGACTGAGGGTCACCAGAGGCCACAGGATGACAGGACAGAGCCCAGGGGGGCAGTGGCTCTCCTTACCTCGGATGGCATTGTGGAAGTTATCGATCACCACAGGGATATAGCCGGCTTCCACCAGCTCCAGCACGCAGTGGCTGCCGATGTACCCAGCTCCACCCGTCACAAGGATCTTCTCTGCCATCCTCGCCTGAGATGGGATGGGAAAACCCACTGAGTGGGATGACAAATGGAGAGAATGGCGTGAAACGGGCAATCTTGGGGGCCGGACACTGCAGTGACAGGAACCTTAGAAATGATTAGACAGAGGGAGCATAGGAATTGCCTCAGTAGTTCCAACCTATGGGTCCATCTAGCCAGGATCCCACCTCTGACAATGACCAATCCTAGATCACTGAAGAGTGTGACCTGTCCAGAGGGTAACTCGCTAACCCAGGCAGTTAGGCATCTAAATACCTCTAAAAATCTGGCCCTTCGTGCTTGTCTTATGCCCTGAATCGTGAGGGTTTATGTCCAGTCCCCTGGAATGGTCATCTAAGAAACAGCTCGTTCTTTTTTGAACCCTACTAAGATCTTGGCATCATTGATATCTAGTGGCAAGGAGTCCCACAGGCTAATTTCACATCATGTACAAATGGATTCAGGTTTAATTGTGTTGCCTCACAATTTAACTGATGGCCCTTTTGTTCTCATACTATGAGGAAGAGTAAATAGGAGCGCCTGGTCTACTTTCTCTTGCCCATTCTTTGATTTATATTCTTCTATAATGTCCCCTTTAGTTTTCCCCCCTCTCTCAAAACTAAACACTCCTAATCTTTAGGCCAGGGGTCGGCAACCTTTGAGAAGTGGTGTGCCAAGTCTTCATTAATTTAAGGTTTCACATGCCAGTAATAAGTTTTACATTTACAGGACCCCCCCCGACGGAACCCCAGACCAGCAGCAGGCTGGCAGTGGACTGAGCGGGGCCGGCGGCCGGGACCCCGGCTGGCAGGGGCCGGCAGACGGAACTCCAGACCCAGCAGCAGGCCAGCAGCGGGCTGAGCGGGGCGGGCGGCCGGGACCCTGGCTGGCAGGGGCCAACAGACGGAACCCCAGACACAGTAGCAGGCCGGCAGCGGGCTGAGCGGGGCTGGCGGCCGGGACCCCGGCTGGCAGGGGCCAGCAGACGGAACCCCAGACCCAGCAGGCCAGCAGCGGGCTGAGCGGGGCCGGCGGCTAGGACCCCGGCTGGCAGGGGCCGGCAGACGGAACCCCAGACCCAGCAGCAGGCCAGCAGCGGGCTGAGGGGGGCCAGTGGCCGAGACCCTGGCTGGCAGCAGAGTGCCGCTGAAAATCAGCTTGCAGACCCCTGTGTTAGGCTCTCTTTCCATGACCTGATCATTCCCATCGCCCACCTCTGGGCCCCTTCTGATTTCTGCTGTGGCCTCTGTGGGAAAGTGGGCGGTGGGGGAGGGGTCATCAGAACTGAGCAGATCATTCAGGACCAGTTAGATAGACATTTACTAAGCACATGTGAGAACCTCATGGAAATCTGAAAAACACTCCTCCTGGGAGCAATTCCACCTGCGTGGAGTTTTCCTGAGGGAGAGGGTTTATGAGATGTCAAGGCCTCCAAAGCACTTAGCAAACGCTCATAATTACCCCTGCGAAGAGGGATTTATTTCCATTTTTTGCAGATGGGGAAACGGGCAGAGACTTCCCCAAGATCACATGATGTGTCAGTATCGGTCTGGGATTAGAGCTCAGGTGCTCCTAGCTTCCCCATCCGGTGCTCAGACCACTAGCACATGCTGCCTCGCACGAACAGGACTCGTTCTGAGGTCAGTCACCTGCTTGACATCACAACCGGTCCCACAGCAGCCAACAAGGGCGTCGCCAAGGGAGGATTAGCGCTTGAGCCAGACCAGATGAGCTCCGAAAAATAAAGCTCTCTTTGCCATGCAAGTGAGCCAGACAGCAAAGCACGGGTAGACATCCAGATGCCCTACCCTGCCACAAATGCAGGATTGGCCCTGACAGACTCCAGCCCCAGGTGGGGGAGAAAAGCAGCATAAATCTACACCCAGGTTAGCCCCATCCCAGAATGGAAAAGGTAGGGACTATGGACCTACAGCAAACCACCTGCTCTGTATCTAGCCAAAGAAACAAACAAGCCCTGGCTCATTTCACTGCAGAGAGAGCCCTGCCTTACAAGAGGAGCAGGGACCCAGCTGAGGGTCCTTGGCCAGCGGGGGGAAGAGGCTCTTTCCTTGAGCAGCCAGCGGGGGATCTCGAGGAAGGAGGCAGCAGAGTCAAATCACTTCTTCTCTCTGAAGTGGGGAGAGTAGGTTCTGCAGAGGGGCTGCCCAGCGAAGCCGTTCTCCCCCACTCTTCAGGGTGTAGCTTATTCAAGCGGTCTCACTTAGGAGTCAAAGGTTACCTTCCACATTGGGGAAAGGAGTCTGAGTCCTTCGTATGCCCTCCGCCAGGTCCCTGCAGGAAAAGAGGCTCCAGAGAGCTGGAGCTGGGAAGGTCTCTGACCTGGCGGGAATGACTAAGTCTATGGGGAGATCCACCCTCTTTTACCCAAGAAGAAACATTAGCTGCTTGTCTGTGCGGTCTCAAACAGCCAGCCAGCAGGAAACACACTCCAGCCTTGCCTCACACACAGGCCGCTCGGAAGTGCCCACAGTTTAGTTGTAAATGCCCTGATGCCAAACTGGCACCGCCTATCTGATTCATTCCTCCTGCTCAAGGAGGCTTCTGTCCTGCTGCTCTCAAGGGAGCGGGAAAGGCCTGAGCAGGAAGTGATGCAAGGGGCTCCTTCTTCAACGGACTCTGTTAACAAACAGATCCACTTTCTTCGGGGCTGGACAGCGGGAGGCCCCACATACAGACTCTGATGGTAAAAGGAGGCTGCATGGGCTAAAGCCAGGAAATACCTTGAGGTCTGGCCTGGCCTTCCCCTCCCGGCGCCTAGCAGCACAGTACAATCAGCTATCGCCGGAGGCCCCTAATGGAGGTATGTAGCCGCAGCGCCTGCCCCTGACTCAGGTGTGTGTAAAGCATTCCACTGGCACCTGGCAATTCCGGCTCTGCAACACAGCTTGAGTCCCTGCTATCAGCTCTCCCTTCCAAGGCAGTTCCCATTCTCCCTCCTTTTCAGACAGCATTTAACTATCCAGATTAAGGCTCCTCACATACCTAAGCACACATACCACCACCACTGGCATGGATTTTACACCACTTACGGGATTACTAGCATCCCTTGCTTTATTAGGCTGTACAGTCCCTTGATGGGAGGCTCGTACGTTATCCAGCGAGAGGGACGGCTAGCCCCCAAAGCCATTCCCTTTGCTCTATGCATCTGGGTGTTTAAATATCCCTAATGTACATCCAGGCACCAGCCTCCATCACAGACTATGAGCTGGAACCAAGCAGCTATTGAAATCCTGAGCTACCAGCTACTGTACAAAACTCTTGCTTATTGACTCACTTAAGCCTAAGGCATCACCATCTGCATGCTGGGCTGGTTCAAAACAAGGACTGGAACCTTCAGGCTGACACGTCACGTAGGAGACTGATTTGATTTCTTTTTCTAAGTCCTTTTACAGGAAAGGTCTGAAACGTGAGCTCAGCATCCGCTTTCAATGGGCGCAGCTGCTGGGAGGAAGGGGGTACAGTACACAGCACATGACAAATGCAGATCTCCACCTGCCATGTGTACTTTCTCCACCTTCAGCAAACCGCTCCAGGAAAGAGGAAATGGGTAAAAGATTAACAGGGAAACCTGAACCGTCTGCAGTCAGCTGCGTGGAGAGGACAGTCTTTTGCTTATGTTGCTATATAATGAATTAAGGGGAAGAAAAAAAAACCTCCAAACATGTAAACCAAATCCTCTGATTACATAACTTAACTTGAATATGGGGCCCAGGAATAGGGATTCCTAGCCCTGCCACTGACTCTCTGTGGGAATTAGACAGGTGACCTAACTTCTCTGTTCTTCTGTTTCGCCATGTGTAAAATGGGATAAGGGTACCTACCTCCCGGGGTGTTCTGAAGCTTTGTTAACGTTTGTAAAGAACTCTGCGCTTAGAACAGGGCAAAGGATTATTTCAGTGTGCTCCTGTTCTGTTTTTCTCTCCCACCTGCCTGAACAGAACCCTCCTCTCCCTGCCACACAATTCAATTATCTTCTTGCTGTATGAAGAGCTCTCATTTATACCTGGCTACCGACAAGTCACTTTCCAGACTGCCCGAGTTCCTACACATTCCACTAAACCTCCCTCAGTAAAGCTACAACAGGACCCTTTGCTCCCTCATGGGTGTATCCTGTGCCAGCTGGTCCCGTTTACTCTGTGGGTCTAACTCCATTATAGGCCCCAGACCCGCCTGGGAGTTCTAACAACCCTATTATTATTTGGCTGTATTTCGCGCCCAGCCAGGCATGCCCACCCTGCCACAACCACCCACAAAAGCTCAGTTAGGGTCCAAAGCAGGTTTTCAGCCTGTTCCCTCTGCGGGAGGCGATCACCCTCTAAGCTGTGCTGGGAGACTGAGCTGGAACCTACTGACCCCTCCGACCCGGGGATGGCAAACGCTACCGCTGCCTAAATCCCTGTTTCGGGACAGAACAAAACTAATTTGCCTAGCAGGACCAACAGGCTCCCTGTCCAGCAGGGGGGTGAATGGGGCCACGTGGTCAGGCAGTAGGACTGTGCCGGCTGATTAGAGGGACAGGAGCCGGTCTGCCTTCCGGGAGGCGATATGGGAAGGTCAGTGACAGCCCCACCTTGAGCCCCTTGCTAGCCTGGAACAGCAGGTGTGAGGCGCGAATGGCCTTTGCGATGGGTCTGTGCTTTGGGAGGGGACCCCTGAGCAGAGCCTCCCTGGAAAGGGCCTGGCTGCAGCCTGTGTTCCCAGGGCTCAGCCCCTCTCGCTGTGCCTCGGGGGGGGCAGCGTGGGCAGCACCGGACCCCTTGCTCAGATGGCCCCGTGCCCCCCATGCCCTGGTATCAGCAGTGGATGTGGAGGGGCAGGGTTCGAATTCACCCCAAGAGACCACTTCTCTCTCCAGGGGTGTCAGTGCTCCGGGAGGGGCCCGACTCTACTGGGGCAGCCTCCCCCCACCTACCCCTGCACTAACCGACTCCCACACCGACTAGCCAGGATCCCTGCCCCCCCACCCACGAGCCAGCACCCCCCCTTGCCCCCTACACTAGCCAGGATCCTGACCCCCACCCACTAGCCAGCACCCCACACACACACACACTGCCCCCTGCACTAACCGACACCCCGCCCCCGACTAGCCAGGACCGCACCCCCCCCACGAGCCAGCACCCCCCCCCACTGCCCCCTACACTAGCCAGGATCCTGACCCCCACCCACTCGCCAGCACCCCCCCACTGCCCCCTACGCTAGCCAGGATCCTGACCCCCACCCACTAGCCAGCACCCCCCCCATTGCCCCCTACGCTAGCCAGGATCCTGACCCTCACCCACTAGCCAGCACCCCCCCCCCACTGCTCCCTATGCTAGCCAGGATCCTGACCCCCACCCACTAGCCAGCACCCCCCCCACTGCTCCCTATGCTAGCCAGGATCCTGACCCCCACCCACTAGCCAGCACCTCCCCCACTGCCCCCTATGCTAGCCAGGATCCTGACCCTCACCCACTAGCCAGCACACCCCCTTGCCCCCTACACTAGCCAGGATCCTGACCCCCACCCACTAGCCAGCACCCCACACACACACACACTGCCCCCTGCACTAACCGACACCCCGCCCCCGACTAGCCAGGACCGCACCCCCCCCACGAGCCAGCACCCCCCCCCCCACTGCCCCCTACACTAGCCAGGATCCTGACCCCCCCCCCCCCCACTGCCTCCTACGCTAGCCAGGATCCTGACCCCCACCCACTAGCCAGCACCCCCCCCCCCCCCATTGCCCCCTATGCTAGCCAGGATCCTGACCCTCACCCACTAGCCAGCACCCCCCCCCCCCCACTGCCTCCTACGCTAGCCAGGATCCTGACCCCCACCCACTAGCCAGCACCCCCCCCCCACTGCTCCCTATGCTAGCCAGGATCCTGACCCTCACCCACTAGCCAGCACCTCCCCCCCACTGCCCCCTACGCTAGCCAGGATCCTGACCCCCACCCACTAGCCAGCACCCCCCCCCCCACTGCCTCCTACGCTAGCCAGGATCCTGACCCCAACCCACTAGCCAGCACCCCCCCCCCCATTGCCCCCTATGCTAGCCAGGATCCTGACCCTCACCCACTAGCCAGCACCCCCCTCCACTGCCTCCTACGCTAGCCAGGATCCTGACCCCCACCCACTAGCCAGCACCCCCCCCCCACTGCCTCCTACGCTAGCCAGGATCCTGACCCCAACCCACTAGCCAGCACCCCCCCCCCCACTGCCTCCTACGCTAGCCAGGATCCTGACCCCAACCCACTAGCCAGCACCCCCCCCCCCATTGCCCCCTATGCTAGCCAGGATCCTGACCCTCACCCACTAGCCAGCACCCCCCCCCACTGCCTCCTACGCTAGCCAGGATCCTGACCCCCACCCACTAGCCAGCACCCCCCCCCCCACTGCCTCCTACGCTAGCCAGGATCCTGACCCCAACCCACTAGCCAGCACCCCCCCCCCATTGCCCCCTATGCTAGCCAGGATCCTGACCCTCACCCACTAGCCAGCACCCCCCTCCACTGCCTCCTACGCTAGCCAGGATCCTGACCCCCACCCACTAGCCAGCACCCCCCCCCCCCACTGCTCCCTATGCTAGCCAGGATCCTGACCCTCACCCACTAGCCAGCACCTCCCCCCCACTGCCCCCTACGCTAGCCAGGATCCTGACCCCCACCCACTAGCCAGCACCCCCCCCCCCCACTGCTCCCTATGCTAGCCAGGATCCTGACCCTCACCCACTAGCCAGCACCCCCCCCACTGCTCCCTACGCTAGCCAGGATCCTGACCCCCACCCACTAGCCAGCACCCCCCCCCCCATTGCCCCCTATGCTAGCCAGGATCCTGACCCTCACCCACTAGCCAGCACCCCCCCCCCCCACTGCCTCCTACGCTAGCCAGGATCCTGACCCTCACCCACTAGCCAGCACCCCCCCCCCCACTGCTCCCTATGCTAGCCAGGATCCTGACCCTCACCCACTAGCCAGCACCTCCCCCCCACTGCCCCCTACGCTAGCCAGGATCCTGACCCCCACCCACTAGCCAGCACCCCCCCCCTGCCCCCTACGCTAGCCAGGTTCCCCCCCCATTGCCCCCTACGGTAGCCAGGATCCCCTCCCCCAGGATGCCCCCCCACCGACCCCCGCACTAGGCGGCACCCCCCATTTGGCGAGGCCCGCGGGCTGAGCCCTCGCCCCTCCCGTCCCCGGCAGGGTCACTCACCGCAGCCCTCTGGGCTCTTCCCGGCTCTCGCTGGGGCGCGGCCCCTTTAAGATAAGACGCCCCGCCCCGGGCCTGAGGGACACGCAGCCGCTTCCCCATGGGAACGTGTCACTCCCGCCCCCACGGTACGGGCGCGCGACATGGCCAAAACGAGCCAAACGCGGAGCTCTGGATCAAACCACTTGGCCCGGGGCGCGGAGAGACACGTGGAAGGGAGCTACAGATTGGTTCAGACCATCGCTACCTGTGGAGGGCGAGAAAGGGCTTCGACCAAACCACCCTGGCTATTACGGGGGGGGGGGAGAAGAAGGGGAAATTGGATGAAACCATTCCTTCCTCCGAAGGGGGTGGTAGCCTGCAGTACTGCGCTCAGAACTGGGGTGAGGCCGTTGTCCTGCCCCCAGGACTTGGCCTCGGGATTTTTGCAGCCTCCCCTTTGCAATGGGGAGGCAGCTGGGCCCTGCATGCTCAGCACTGCTGCTAACTGATTTATCTCCTTAGACTGACCTAACACCTGGTAAAGCAACCCACATCCTTTCATGTATTTAGCCCTGCTCCCCTATCTTCTACTGCATACATCTGATGAAGGGGGTTCTAGCCCATGAAAGCCTATGCCCAAATAAATTTGTTAGTCTCCAAGGTGCCACAAGGACTGGTGTTTTTTTTAGTTTTTGGTTGGAGTATTCCTGGGGATTGCATCACATGACGATCTTTAGTTAAAAGATCATGTAATTCCTGGAGACTCCAGGACAGTCCTGGAGGGTTGGCAGCTCGACATCTGAGCCACTAGTCACAGCAGAGCAAGGCAAAGAGCAACCTCAACCACTCCCACTGCCAGAGCGTGCCCTCCAAATCTCTAAACCACAAATCAGCCTGGCCTGAGCAAAGAGCCCCAGCTAGGTTTTTCCCTAACCCCTCTGCTGGGTCACAAGAGATTTTGTATTTCCATGGAGCTGCAGAGAGGTTTAACAGTGATTTTATTTCCACTCTCCAGCCTTGGAGTTTGCTCAATTCCAACATTAACTCCATTGCTAGAGTGAGAGTAACTACTGCTGTGACTCACCAAATGCTGCCATCTAGTGGCATTCAGGGCCAAGGGGCTGATGCTGTAACTGACACAGTACTGTTACGAAAACAGTCCCATCCCTAGGAGTTAAGAAAGCCAGGTGGTACCCCTAGAATGCGGTGTCCATGAGAAAGATTGATACAGAAAAGCTGTTAAAACAGAACCCCACTACGGGGCAGGAACAACAATGTCATTATTACCAATGCTGTAACAATTAAATGCATTTTTAAAACTAACCTGGTGTTACTGGCACGTCAGCTGGATACTAACAGGCACTGAACGCTGTCATTTTTAATTTATTTATTTATAATTTACTGATGTTACATAAACATTTATGATGCCAGTGTTTTGCAAAAAGGATGTTGGTGCCGTAAAGATCATCCCAGTGGAACGTACATAATAGAGAGGTTAGCCATGAAACAGATGCCCACCTGCCATCAATACAAGTTTTGTGTATTAGTAATTGGCTCAGGCTCTTTTTAATTATCCATACTTTTATGAAAAAGCATTTAATAATTTGTTCAGTGATAAAAAGAGTTCCATAGAAACTGAATGGCTGACAATTCCAGCTGACATGAGAAATTCAAGCAAAGTACAGAAATTATACTAGTTCTGTTTAATTTCTTCTTGCCCTGTTGGTCTAGATCAGTGCTTCTCAAACTGTGGGTCGCGACCCCATTTTAATGAGGTCACCAGGGATGCCTTAGACTTACTAGGGCCCGGGACTAAAGCCAAACCCCACCATCCGGGACTGAAGCTGAAGCCCTGAGGGCTTTGGCCCCCACCACCCGGGGTGGTGGGGCTCAGGCTTTGGCCCCACCATCTGGGGCAGCGGGACTCGGGCAGGCTCAGGCTTTGGTCCCCCATCCTGGGGTCATGCAGTAATTTTTATTGACAGAAGGGTGTCACAGTGCAATAAAGTTTGAGAACCCCTGGTCTAGATTTTCTCTGCAGTCCTGTAACCATAAGGCACTTCTTCCACACTCTCCCATTCGCATGCTGCTCACACAGTAGTTATCTTGATAGGATTTCCTGTCACAGACTTAGTACTAAGTTGTTCTTTCCCCCGTTTAATTACACCAGATTTTTGCTACTCTAATATTTCAGATGATAAAATCTCTATCTTTCCCTAACACAACTGACAATTATCTGAAAAGCATCTTTTGACCCATACCATCCTCCACTACTGAATACTAAGAGCTAAGATCCAAAGCTGGATCTACATCCTTGATATTCACTCAGATTTACAGAATAAAGGTGCTTCCTTGTGTTTTCAATCTGTTTGCTTGTGTTGCAAGGAGAGGATTGCTCCATGCAGTTCTGAGAAGCTAAAACCAGTCTGACCCAAGGAAAGTGCTCTAACTGGGTGCACTGTAGTGTTAGTCCTATCACGACAATCCCCTGGAGGTGGTAATTAACCTGAGTGGATGCTCTTCTGAGCTCCATGTTAACCTCAAACAAAAAAAACCCATTACCCCCATCAAGAAAGCTCAAAGAAGTTTCTGAGGTGCCTACTGCCTTCTGTTCTCTGCGAAAAAGCAACGGTTGTGTCCCTTACTCTTCCCTCAGATACAAGTTTGTCCATTTCATGATGGCACTGTCAGAGGCCAGCTCCCCTCTCTCTTTAAAGATGTGTAACATGTTCATCTAAGTCTGCTATAGCATTCTTGTTTATTTCATTTCTTTGTAGATTCTACTATATATAGTCTCCCATTCACCAAGTCCAGATGGCAAAAGGGAATATTTAAGCACAACCCAGGCAGCAAATGTAAACTTGGCAGGGCTCCAGATCTGCACTGAGGCTTTCTTTGCTGACTTGTCGGAGGAGAAACTGATCCATGTCACAGTTTGCAGGAAGCCTGAACCACTTTGGAACTGGTCCTTCTGTTCAGTGCTTTGCAGATAAACACACCTGCCTCCATCAGCTTCTGTAGATCCACTCCCTTTACGAGACAGAGATACAACAGTTTGTACATGCACCTGCTGGGTGGGCTGCACAACAACTATGCCACCACATTCCAGACTGGTGGGCAGCTTTGGAAAATGGTATGCTGTTCTGGTAAGACTCTTGGTAACTGGTCACTAGTGCAACTCTGACAGCAGCATTTAAAGTCACACATTCCTTAGTGTGCACTCAGGGAAGGAGTGGGGGAAGGGAGAAACTCAAGGTCAAAGGCACCATAAAGGAGTGAGGCTAAATCCAGAGGGAGTGGGGCTGGGGGGAAGAGGGGACACAATGACCTTTGAAGCTGGAACAATGATCAGCTGTGCCCATATTCTTTCCCCTGTGCACTCATAGAAAGGTGACGTGTAGGAAGTTCGTTACTTATTACTGCTCAGTGTGGGCTCGGTTTTCTGGCTGTTTGCTTTAACGCCCTCAAATCCAGACTCACTGATTCCAATTCACTCCCTTATCCTTGCCGTGACAGACAACAAGGGCTCCTTCAGCCAGACAAAGCCTCACTGTATTTGGGTGGCAGCCACCCGAGTACAGGGAAGCTACGTCGGCCAGTCAGGGAGTCTGTAGGTCAAGTTTCAAAGCCACGTTTCGAGCCCCGATGGAGAGCAGTGTGAGCAGGCAGTCCCATGACAACAGTGAGCCCGCTGTACTTACGGTATGAATCCCCAGGCCATGTAGCATGTACACCAAGTCTTCTGTAGCTACATTTCCTGAGGCTCCTTGTGCGTACGGGCAGCCTCCGAGACCAGCAACTGAGGAATCGACCACACTCACACCCATCTGAATACAAAACAGGCGTCTGTAAAACTGTCTGCAGCTCTGGTCCCATCGTACTGTAAATCAGAGCAACAACACCGCCCACGTTTGGGTCAAAGGAACAAGCATCCTCTGGCTTGGGGAAGAGATTTAATAAAGAACTGAACAGGCATTTTGGACAGTGTCCTGGTCAGTCCCTCATGCCTGGCTGGGTAGGGGAGAGCTGTGCCAAATCCAGGCAACTGACAGTCCTGAGAATCGTTAAAGTCCAGTCCCTAATGCAGCCCAGATAGCTGAAGCACCCAGCACGCTCCTGTTTTACTCTCATGTGTCACAAGATAAGAGACCAGCCCATATCCGTGATGTTCCAATGGAAATGTCCTATACTAGTTTGTATATACGCCTGATCTTCTATTAACTCATTCTCAGGGCCATAAAGTGCTATTAACACTTCCCTCGCTACAGCAGTTTGACAGACCTTTGTAATTCGTGAGCAGAGCATGCAAATGTACCAAAGTGCTTGTTTCAGATACTGCTCACTGCAAAGAATGTTGAATCTAGTTACTGCAGCCCATATGGCACCCAGCAGAATCCATTACTCGGATACCACTGGGTGAAGAACCCCAAGTATTGATGTACCTGAACCAAACCAAGGACCAGCTAGGGGACTTGTGACAGTTTTCACTCACACCCACCATGATTTTCTTGGTTTGCATATATACCTACACGTGCACACACACAGGAAAGGGGAGAGTGAGAGACCCTCAGCACATGAGGGGAGACAAAACCCACAGATATTGTTCACTGAAGCAAAGGAAGACTTACCTGAAGTGCTACTAAGGTGTTGGCGAGAGCCTGCCCATAGGTATCATGGCAGTGAACAGCAAGGGCCCCGACGGGTACCTCTTTCATGACTGCAGAGAGCATTTCCTTCATGCTCCCAGGGGTCCCAACACCGATGGTGTCACCCAGAGAAATCTCGTAGCACCCCATTGAGTACATCTTCTTGGATACCTGCCCCAAAAATGACACACTTAATGAGAAAACAGATTTGCTATTAAGATCCCAAAGAACTTCACACATTGAGACAAGCTATAGAGAGGGATCGTTTCACTTGCCCTGAAAATGCAGCCACCTCTGGGGTGGAACAGGACAATCATCAGACTGCACCCAGAAACACTAGATACGCACAGTAGAGGACAAGAAGTGACGAATACCACTTCCAGTTAAATCTGTCTCAGCACTCACTTCCTCGCTGAGCTGGCAATTGGAAGAACACCCCTAATTCTTCGTGGGAGATGTGGTCATTAAATTTCCCGGTGCATCTCCACAAGCAAACAGCACCCTATTCTGTCTCATGCAAAAAGCAAACCTCCAAGCAGCTCAGGGCACCTGATTCTTGTCCCAAGCATACCGAGGATTAGATAGCCTCTGGCTACATTTATGGTGTACTCACCTCTGCAACTTTAGCAGGGGCAATCTTTCCTTCATAGGGACAACCAAGAACACAAGAAACATACCTGCAGATAAAGCCTGAGATTAGCAGGGGGAATAGAATACAGGCTAAGTCAGTCAGTACATGCAGCATTCTAAATAATGGGAATTTTCTTCTAGTTTTTCAAAATACGAAGGGTGGAATTCCATGGACAAAGGCTCACAGCCTCTGTAATAATTCCCTCTGCACAAAGAAACAGGCAGCCATTACTGGGGTCAGGCACCCTGCTAACCATTTAATACTTCACACCACAATGCAGGGAGTATTTGTGCGAAAATGAATTAATGTAATTCTGGATCCTTTGATACAGTGGCTCTCAACCGTTTCAGACTGCTGTATCCCTTTCAGGAGTCTGATTTGTCTTGTGTACCCCCATATTTCACCTCACTTAAAACTGACTTGCTTACAAAATCAGACAAAAAAATACAAAAGTGTCACAGGACACTCTTACTGAAAAATTGCTGACTCTTTTATCATATAATTATAAAATAAATCAATTGGAATATAAATATTGTACTTACATTTCAGCGTATAGTATATAGAGCAGTATAAACAAGTCATTGTATGAAATTTTAGTTTGTACTGACTTCGCTAATGCTTTTTATGTAGCCTGGTGTAAAACTAGGCAAATATCTAGATGAGTTGATGTACCCCCTGGAAGACCTTTGCGTACCCCCCAGGGTACGCATTCCCCTGGTTGAGAACCACTGTTTTGATAGAGCCCAAGATATCATTAAAACATTAAGAAAACTGAAGCTTAAAAGTGGTGAAATCTGCTTTCCACAGGGACAGGAAGATTCTATTATTTGAGACTTATTCACATGTAACCCATAGCACTGAGAGAACCGAATTTGAGAGACCTAGTCATATGCTATACTCCTAGCCAGGAGCTCGGTTCAGGACAAGTTACTCTTACAAGTGGCCTCAGCACGGTTTGACCATTGTAGAAGAGAGGAAAATGACTCAATAATGGTATCTGGTCAATGAAAAGGGATTAGGATTCTTTTGTTTCCAAAGTCATGCAGACCAGGAAGCAAAGTAAATAAAATCAGCATAAAAAGAGATTGGAATAAATCCCCCTCCTCTGCTCCTGGGAATTTAAGGTGGGTCATAAGCAGCAAATGGGATGGGAGAGAGGTCCCAGGCTGCACTGTTTTTGCGGGTACAGGAATGGCTTCAAACCAGTACAGTTAAGTGGTCATCACCTCTCCAACCATATTAGCCTTGGGTACTTCTGGCCCATGCCCCAGTAGTCTTACTTTTCCTGTATGGTTTGACATCATTAGCACAGGTTAACAAACTGGTTTGATCTAGCACTGGGCTCTCTTACCCTCTGACTGGAACACTGGCTGCTCCTGCTGCATGCATCACTTCACTGAACCTCTGCAAACTCTCCTCTATGGAACAGTTAATGTTCTTCTTAGTGAAGAGTTCAGAAGCTGCTCCAAAGATAGACACCTCTTTGGCCCCTGCTGCCACCTTCCAACAGGGAGATGAGAAAGAACAGAAGGACTCATTTCTGTTGCTAATAAAGCACTTGTAAAAGGTCTGATCCTGCAAGATGCTGAGCATTTTCCACTCCCATTGACTTCAAACCCAACGAACAGGCTCCAGCTCCCATTGACTCAACACCAAGCAGTTAAGCTCAGTCACCAGCTGCATTGGACAGGTCAATATTCTTCTTGTTATACTTGCATGATTTATTGTGAAGCTCGGATTCTTGCACATTACTGGTAGAGCCACGTGATAATACTGCCACTTCACATTTTGCCTAACAAGTATGTATCAGCAATAACCTCAATGGAATGAGGAATTTGTGTGGCCGTAGCAGCCTGTATCAGTGAAGATATACGTTGAAGGGATAAAGCTATTTACTCCAGAGGTGCAGTTACAGATCATTACTGGAACAAAGCCTTATTCTACTGAGATTATTGGTTTTATAGGATTTGTAATTTTAAAATTTATTTTCCCCTAGAGAGAATTTTCCCCGAAGACATTTTGTACAGAGTACGTTGAAAAAACACCTAATTTTTTTTTTTTTTTGTCAGCCATGCTCTGTAGACTCTTTGCAATTTCTGAAGCTGTCTGTTTTTAATATAAGGGCTTTCTCCCTTACAAACCAGATTCTCATCTCAATTCACCCCACAGCAAAAACACAACCCTTGATTTGAGACATCTGAGCGTGTCATGGAAATGATTGCAAAGCCATAAATGCAGCACTAAAGCCACGTCCACAGGATATAGTGAAAGCAGAGACAGAAGGGTTTGTTTAGACAGAAATAACACTGCTGATCACCAGAAGTGGGGCGGGGCGTGAATCAAGAACACAGATTTTTGCATTATAAGTGGTGTGTTTCAAGTTCCCACTAGGAAAGACCCTCTTTAGATAAACTACAAGAGCTGCCTGCTGCACATTGATAGAAAAAAAAAAAAAATCAGAGGAAATGTTAGAGAGTACAATTTCTACATATCTCCCACTTGTTTGAAGTGCTCCCACCCAGACAATGACATGCATAATGCACACTAGAGAACTCAGATCTGAAACACAATACTTTTCTCTTACCGCTGCTTGAAATCCTTTAAGATTAGGGGTCAGTACTGGGTAGCTGACACCAGGAAATTTCTGAATTCCCTGCAAGACTTCTGTGTGGTCAGCCATCTAATCAGCAAATGGAGAAAAACTTTAGAATATATGAAGAGGTTATTTATTCAGTGAGTTAAAAAAGCTTCTTAAGACCGTGTCTCAAATGAGAATCCAAGGGACTAGCAAAAAATCATGACTTAAAGAGATGGCTCTTTAAAAGCCAAACAAAACTGTACTGGAAACATTGGGGATATTTTAAAGTGATCACTTAAGAGTCATCCACTCAAGGAGAGGATCTCTCTTGTTCTTTTTGTTGCGTGTCCATTTGAATCTGCACTTATTCTTCACTGGTGTTCAAAGGGAAGCTCTAGTCTGTCCTATTAATAATGAGGCAATTATGACTGGTGTAATATCACCCTATGCTCCCTCACTCTACCGGTCATCTCTTGTCTTATACTTGATTGCAAACTCTTTGAGACAAGGACTCTGTGGTATGTGTGATCACAGTGTTCTGCATAATAAGGCCCTAATCCCTGATTGGAGTTTATAGGGTAACACAAATAATAATAAATGCTATAAGTGATCTAACTATAACAGAGAACAGGCCAGTGAAGCAATGTTAGGTTATTTCTGACTCAGGAAAGTTTAAGACGATATTTAACAGTGTAAAATATAATATTAACAGGCTAACAGCTAACTTTCTGCAACCATATTGAAATCCACTTTCTGATCACACAAAATCCCAAGTAATCCCAGCTACTGACCTGAGGAACCCATTTGGGAGACACAAAACTGGTAGCCTCTATGACCGGAAGTCCTGTTTCAGACAGCATATTAATTAAGCTGATTTTCACCTGTGTAGGGACAATATTCTACAGGGAGGAAAGAGAAACATCCCTAGATTAAAGTTACTTTACAACAAATCTTGTTAATACAGCAAAAGATTGTACATCTGTTGAAAAACTCCTTTTTCAGAAGAAACTAAAAGGGATAATACAGATCTACTTTATTAAAGGACTTGTTCTATTATAATAGGATCTTTAAGTAAAATGTAATGCTTTATTCTACGAGTTTCTAAGCAAAGTACTATTCAGAATTTAGAGAAGATTTTTCAACAATCCCCCGTCAGTTTCACTCCGCTGCTAGCGCATCCAAAGCGGAATACTTGTGCCATGGTCCCATGGAACATCCTCAGAAGTAGAAGCCAGTCACACAGATAATTAAGGGGCCAATCCTGCAGACTGCTCTTAATTCCCACTGAAGCAAAGGCACTGTCTGCACAGCAACTGAATTTACTTCTGGCTGTTAACAGCTGTGGCTGAAAGGGGTTATGACCAATTTGGTCTGGCCTGTGTGGGCAGGACCTAAACCATAAGATAAGCAAATTAAGAGGCCCAGGCTTTGGCCCAGGGGTGGGCAAACTTTTTGGCCCGAGGGCCACATCAGGGTGTGAAACTGTATGGCGGGCCGGGTAGGGAAGGCTGTGCCTCCCCAAACAGCCTAGCCCCTGTCCCCTATCCGCCCCCTCACCGCTCCCGTCAGAACCCCTGACCCATCCAACCCCCCCACCCCACTCCTTGTCTCCTGACTGCCCCCTCCCGGGACCCCCCCACCCCAACCACCCCCCCCATCCAACCCCCCTGCTCTCTGTCCCTTGACTACCCTGACCCCTATCCACACCCCCACCCCCTGACAGTCCCCCCAGGACTTCCACGCCTATCCAACCCCCCCCATTCCCCATCCCCTGACTGCGCCCCCCCAGAACCCCGACCCATCTAACCCCCCCTGCTCCCTGTCCCGACTGCCCCCCCAGTACCCCCTGCCCCTTATCCAACTCTCCCGCTCCCCACCCCCTTACCATGCTGCTCAGAGCAGCAGGAGCTCGCAGCCCCACCGGAGCCAGCCCCGCTGCCGGGCAGGAGCTGTGGGCCAGAGTGCGGGCAGCATGGCACACTGAGGCTGCGGGGGAGGGGCTGGGGGCTAGACTCCCTGGGCCGGAGCTCAAGGGCCAGGCTGGATGTGGCCTGCGGGCCGTACTTTGCCCACCTCTGTTTTAGCCCTTGCCTAGCTAGGCTGCAATGAAGGTGCGATGAGTTCAGCTACAACTGAGTTCACAGCCGCTATTAAGTGCAGTTGTGACGCATGCAGGGCCTCCCTTCATTTTGTGCACTGCAGTAGACTCTCGTTGAACTGCTGAAAAGAAGTCTCACTTCCCCCTTAATAGGGGATATACCACAGCTATGTCATCACACCATGAACTGGAGCTCTCCAGCATCAGCTACAAAACATGGCTCTTTCCCAAGAAGCTAACAATGGAATTTTTGCTATACCATACCTCTCACACTCTTGCTGCCTAGACTGTACAGACTTTACCCTTCACACACTGTTCAGCGTGGACAGATTTTTTTTTTTAAACAGGTAAACAAAGCAACTGACTTAAGACAGAACGTAACAGCCCTGGGCTTAGCAGCCTTGCATATGTCCTCAGTAGTTTTATTTGTGTTCTCTCTCAGGAATTTAATTACACTAGATATTAGACCCTAATATTGCAGAGTTGTAAGCAAAGCTTAAGTTTACATACATGGGCAGACCCATTGAGTTCAATGGTGTTACTGAGCTGCATAAAGTCATGCATGTGCTTAACTCTTTGCAGGACCAGGGTAATAGCAAACTACCCTCTGGCAGCAGACACGAAAATCCGTTCTGAATACAAGAGGGAATTCTAGTTCAACATAATTTGTAATACAAATAAAAGACAAGCTCACCTGTGAGTTAATTATATCATCCTCTCATTATATACATAGGGGAGGTATAACAGAAGTTAGATTATGCTGAATGCCTCAAGAAACAAGGGCAAATGGACTCATTAACAAAAAGAAAAGGGAGTACTTGTGGCACCTTAGAGACTAACAAATTTATTTGAGCATGAAGTGAGCTGTAGCTCACGAAAGCTTATGCTCAAATAAATTTGTTAGTCTCTAAGGTGCCACAAGTCCTCCTTTTCTTTTTGCAAACACAGACTAACACAGCTGCTACTCTGAAACCTGTCATAAAAAAAACACATTTGGCAATTTATATGGCAATAAATGTATTGGAAGTTGAAGAAAAAAGTAACAGGATTTTGGGGAGGAGATTGTGAGCTACAAATATATTCTGACTGGGAGAATCAAATAACGCAGGGCAGTGTTGAAACAGCAGACTCACAATGTTCAAATGTTAAATCAACAAGTTATTACAACACCCTCGGTCATAAGCGGAGCACAGAGAGCAGAGTCCCTTACTTTTTCATTCTGCAGTCCATCTCTTGGGCCAACTTCAACTATTTTCACTTGTTTGGGAAGGGAGCCAGCTGCCGTAGAGCTGATCTACACAAAAGACAGAGAGAGCAGGAAAAAAAGACCCTTTAAAACCACACAGGGCAACAATTTTTCATGTTTTTTTTTTTTTTTTAACATTAACTGTGTCTATGATTGTTTCACATACTAGGAAACATAGAAAAGGGCATTCAAAAATCATGAGTCAATCCCCAAAAGCATGAGTTTTTAAATAAAAATAATAAATGTGGGTGTTCTTTGTATTTACCTTCTGCTTTCTGAGCCTTTGAGGGCAATCTGGGTCACATTTGCAGGCTTTTCTCTGCAACCACGAGAGCCAAAAACTTTTTTTGGTTTTGTTTTGTTTTAAAGAATAGCGGAGAGACTCACAAGTGAATCCAGGAACCAGAGCTTAGCGCCAACTATCAGGACTCTCGTGATGAAATGAGAAGAGCTGGCAACACTTAACCAATTAGCCAGCACGGCCCTTCGTAGACCGACTATTTATACAGCAGTCTCTCCTTAAAGGGGTCCGGCAGAGCTGAAAGGACCAGCGCGGTCCGCCCCTAACTAAACACCTGCTCCGTGACCCCAGTGGCCAGGCCGTGAGGGCAGCCCCACGACGTAAATCTGGAACTGGTTCAGAGTCAGGCCAGGTCCCGTAAGCTTCGGCCAGCCGAGCTCCTTCGCTCAGGGCTGCGAGCCCGCGCCTGCCCTGCGAGCCCGCGCCTGCCCTGGGCGCGGCAGCCAGGCTAACGCCCGGCGCAGAGGCAGCGGGGTCCAGGGAGGGCCTCCGCTGCCCACCGCCTCTCAGAGAGGAGGATTAACTGCCCCCGCAGGGCCACAGGGTGGTCGGGGCCCCCGTAGTGTAGACGGGCCCCGAGCTCTCCGGAGAAGCCGGACGGCGGCGTTGCTATTGGCGCAGCAGAAGGGGGGGGCTCCCTGAACTAGATGCGGGGGCCCGGGGCAGCGGGGAGTCACTCACCGGGCGGAGCGACGCCGCTAACCACGGAAGCGCCCGCTTGGCCGCCACCATCTTGGGACGCTCACGTGACAGACGCCCCCTTGTCATGTGACCTCTCCTCCCCCCGCCGCCAGCTGCTGAGCACGTGACCCGAGCCCCGCAAGCTCGCCAGAGCCGACTCCGCCGCTTGCCCCGCCAGCGACCGTCAGCTCCGCGCTAGCGGGTCTCGGGAGCCGGCCGGGGCAGAGTTAGCCCAAGCTCGGCACCTGCCCCCGGCCCCGTTCCGAGCCAGCGTCCCATGGCTCTGGACCGGAGCTCCCCGCGGCCCTTTCCCCAGGGGCGGGGACTTCAGGCCTGAGGCTTGCAGGAGATGCGGCTGAAGCCCCTTAGAGTCTAACCAATTTATTTGAGCATAAGCCTTCGTGAGCTACAGCTCACTGCAGCGGATGCATGTGGCGGATGCTCCATGTGAGCGGAAGCTCACGAAAGCTTATGCTCAAATAAATTGGTTAGTCTCTAAGGGGTCATAAGTCCTCCTTTTCTTTTCGGGGGATACAAACTAACAGGGCTGCTACTCTGAAACCTGTCATGGTGATAGGCTCTCAGATGTGGAGGACTGGAAGGGGCCTGGCCCCATCAGACTCCTGAAAGGGGAACAGTTCTCTGGAAAGCTTGAGAGCCATTGCTCTAAGCCATTTTTACATGGAGTCTGCTATCTTCTGCTTTGCAGCACACTGTTGTTGGGTTGCTGTACAACACTTTGAACAGTGACACTTGTGTCTATAAGCACTTTCCTCGCAGCATGCTCTAGTAAATTGCAGACTCATAGAACAGAGTTTCATAATTTTAACCTGGATCTGCTATGAAATCCTTCCTTTACAAACTTATCAAATGTAAGTACTGAGAGGGGCTTTTTTGTTTAACAAAACTGAAGAGTTATATTGATTTTAAGTCAGACCAACAGTACCTCTGCAAAGACTTACAAGAACAGATTACCATCTGCCTACAGCTCTTTCCACAAATGTAACTACACCCACATCTTAAGGACAAGAATTTAAATTCAGTTGAATTTATATGAATGTTAGAGAGAGCTCAGATTCATTCTTTAAATTCATTACATCTAATCTCCTTCAAACATTAATATAAATCCACTTATTTTACATTATAAATATTTGTAATCACACCAAATTCAGCTTTAATTCACATGAAATGAATGCAGCAGTGTTTTAATAGAATTTTATTTTTTAAATTTACATATGAAAATACACTGCACATAAGAATCTGAAAAAGTGCTTAATTCCAATTAGACTTTAAATGGCATAATGGATTCACCCTAAACAGGATGTTTAATAATTTCACACACCAGAAAATAAAGTTAAGCTACTGCATTTTGATTAGAGTTAAAGACTAGTTTCAAGAAGCAGATTATGCCATTTAAGTGACATGAATATTCAAATCAGTCAGTATAAAAGATTCAGTTTCAGAGCTCCTGAGCTGATAGCTGTTAAAACACAGGTGCAGTGGACAGCTTCAGTGGAGACCTGCTCCTGTCCTGAAGCAGTGGATGTTTTTTCCTGCTTTGTTTTGCTTAGTTTGATGGTGCAGACTTACACACCAGTACAAGGCATGTTCCTTGATCATAAACAAACATGAAAATAGTTCCATCCCTCCATATAGTCTGGTTAACAGCTATATCTTGAACATTTTGATAATTAAAAATGTGAAATCTCTCCTTTAGCAGGTAAGCACCCTCTTGGCAGGGTGACCGTCGCTCGTTTTGTCAATCTTAAGCATTTGTAAGGTACCCATCACTGTAGTAACTGAGCGTCATTTATTCACATTCTGTGTTTGCGGGTTGCAGATCCTAATTCAACCAACTTTGTAGCTGTCCCACACTAAATTTGTTCACACTCCCACCCACCTTATGTGACTGTCATGCCTATTAGGCTGCAGTGCCATGGTTAAAGGTGGCAAAGTGATAACATCTGCCAAGAAGCCCAGCTAAGGATTTCTCATCGCAGTAGTCTGACCACACTCCGAGGTCAAAATCCAGCAACAGAACATTACTATTGCTGGACACGTCTCTCGGACAGATGAAACGTTGCGTATAGATCAGGCCTTCGTTCCCACCCAAGATGCACTGACCTAGCTGTTTTCTTGGCCAGAGTGGCTCAAAGCTATTCTCTTAGATGAGCAAGAAAAACAATTTATTAAGATTCCTTCACCTTCAAAAAAATATCAGATCAAAGCAAAAAAGCGATCTAGTTCCTTGCTTTTCTTCAAAGTCACTATCATGCCACACCTTCTAGCTTGAGAGTCCAGCAACACGGCACTGGGAGAGCAGATGGAGGTACATAGGGCAAAGTGATCATCAACCCTTTATATAGGGCCTTCTCCCACTTCAGTGTCTCAGAGAACCCCAACATAGTCACCTGAAGAAAGAGGGAAAGAACAATATTCATCTGTTGCTTCATGCACATACTTCCTGTTTAAATACAACTCAGTCAGCAAGTTCAATGTATTTGCAGACACTCAAGCGGTTGAGCTAGCCCCAACTACTTTCCATCCCGCCAGAGTTTACTGAGCTGCAGAGTACTGTACACGGCACATTTTTGGCCCAGCATCTGCCTATGGTTCTTCACTGGAGAGATTTTTCTTATGGCAGTTTGGAGATGACACAGCCCCCTCCCTGTGCCATTTGCAGTGAGTAGTTTAAATAGGGTTTTTCTAGTTTGTGTTGCCCTGTCGGAGTGGTCCTACTGCTTTTTGGGAGTCTTGGCTCATTTCACAGCAAATCAAGTCAACAGAAGCTGGGAACTCTGTGGAAGAAATGCCCCTGGCAGTACTATGACAGGTTAACAAGCAGTGCTGACAAGTCCTATCCAGCGTTTCTTAGAGAATAATGGTGGCTTAAAGCAAGGTGAACACACAGAAAGAGGGATCGCAATTCCTTTAAGACCCAAGACTAGAAGTAAGGGAAGACAACTTTATATATACTTTCACCAGATATTTAATGGAACCCAGGCTGGGCCATCTCAGCCTTTAGGTACCGAGATGGACTCATGAGATTAATTATCTACTCTTCAGATTCCTTACTTGTGTGCTTGAAGATGGAATAGGTGAAGGCAGCTTCAACACACCACTCTCTGGCCAGGTCAGAAAGATGGCATAGACAGTTGATCCTTTAGAAGTGTACCTGAGGGAATATAAGATGGTGTACAGAGGTGTGTAGACCACCAAAAAATACAGAGGGAGACAAGCATCTGGCTTTGACAGAAGTAAAGCAAAAAGTGCATGCCTCCCCCTCCATTAATCAGTCTAGTCATATTGGGAAAGCCAGCTGCATAGGGGTCACCTGCTTTCCTTGCATACCTCAATACTTTGGAGCCACCATTTATCCAGTCAGCAGGGACTGAGGAAAGCTAAACAAAGTCCACATACGCTCCCTAAAAACAAAAGGTCACCTTGCAACATAGCCTTGCTTTAAGCTGCTGTGGTCACTAGTGTAGATTAAGCTCTTGTGAAGCTTCATGTTGGTCATTTCATTATTCTCTTTAAAAACAGTTTAGGTTTGTCGTGTTCTGGTCTCCTTACACACTTACTATACACCTCTTCCTCTGAGGAAATGCAGTTGCTGGGTAACAGCACACAGATCCATTACACAAGAATCTGGGAAGTAAATACCACCATAATAAGCCAACCACAGGAGTTTAGGGAGACAAAATGCAGTCATGCAACTAAGAATTTTAGCCAAGACCATGGGGTTAAACACTCCTACTCAGGAGAAGCACCATGGAATCTTTAGTGTTTTACTTTTGATTTTTTTTAATTTTTTTTTTTAAAAGCATGGAACAGTCCAATACTCAGAGAGTAGAGGGCCACTTGTGAATCAACGTCTTTCTAGTGTTTATTTTTCTTTGGAGCTCTCAGAGTAGCGAGCTTAACCCTTCTTTGCTCATGAGACCACAGCCTGAGATGGGTGGCTGTTTCAGAGTGGTCTTGTGTAAAGTAATCCTTACCATGCATCAATTGTGGTGTTCTCCATCTGCACCCGCCATGGCTTAGAAGCATAAATTGCCTCCCCATTAACACGCAGCCATTTCCCAAGGGACAGAAGCCTTTCTTGAAAGATTGGAACAATCACCCCTTCTTTTGTAGGGCCCACATTGAGGAGATAGTTGCCTCCAAAACTCACAGTCTGCACTAGTTCCTGTGACAGACAGGAAAATAACGTGAATCCACTTTACTTTCCCTCTTGACTATGAAAGAAAGAACCTGCATAAAAGCTTTATTCACATCATCCCTGCGACTTTAGCCATCACCCTGTCATACTGTTTTGCCAGATAAGTAAACAACCTCTAATCCCCAGCAATCCCCCTATTTATATTAAAATGTTCTTACTGAGATAATACTTGATTCATCCATGAGCTCATTGACTTGCATGTTGCTTCGATAGCCCCAAGACCGTTTGTCAATAGACGTGCACATCTCCCACTTGTGCTGTGGCAGGGTGCCCGGCTTGTATTTATCGGCACAGTTATAGTATCCTCCATGATGGCAGGAGCAGTTATTGCACCAACGGTCATTTACCACAACAGTATCCTAGAATGAGGAGAGACAGTTCAGAGTAGAAACCGTTTTGACTGACACTCAATCCTTCTGCTGCAGTGTTTCAAACGAACAAATTTGTGGGTTTTGTTCTGGGATCTTTGTAACTAGTCTCCCGATAACGACAAGTACATTCATTATTTTTGATTAAAAGGTCAAATACTTTAGATGCCCTCAACAATTTATATGCTTCGACTGACCCTAAGGGTTTTTGACTTAGATTCTCCCAGTAGTAGAAGCTGCCTGATTTTCCATATTTATGTAATGGCCAGAAGACATGAAGGAAATGCAGATAGCAGTACCTTGACAGGACTATCATTATAAAGCCAGGCAAGGAAAGAAGTAGAGTTCCAATATGTGTCCGGACCCTCCCAGTCACCATCTGACCAAACCAGATCTGGTTTATACCTAGGAGACAGATGAATGTTACTAGAAAATTTAACATTCCCACTTTTGGCCCAGCCCAAAGAGAAGACTAAACTTCATAAGCAAAAATTAAAAATACTGCCTTGTGACAATTATCTTTGCTTTCACATGCTTGTCCTATTGTATGACATAGCCAGGAAATTTGCCTGGTGGGGGAACAAAAACACACACCCATGAGGGAGATCCTTGCTGCAGCATAGGATGGGAGTATCATTCATTCCCGAAGTGGGGGTGTAGCTCTAACAAAAGAGGGTAAGTGCAAGTTCTCTCCATGCAGGCATAATGGCCAGTAAATAACATTGAGGAAAAAGTGCTCCCAAGCACAGATAGATAACGTGATCCCCTTCTCAGACCACCTCAAATCCCAAATTGCTGCTGTAGGAAGGTGAGATCTGTCTTGTGGTTGAACAGCAAATAAAGTGTCTCCCTTCCTCTGCCCCACATCCTTATCCCCCTAATAAATAAAGAAATACAGTAATATTCAGGGGCACTAAAAGGTTGCAGCTCTTACCTTAAAACAAGATCATAAAGCTCTGGCATAGTTTTTGAAATGACAAAATTCTGTGTCTTGAAGCCATTTTTTTTGTCATCTAAATACAGAGGATTAAACCACTCTAAGAGAGAATGGTACAGTCCATAGCGTATGTTCCTTAAATATTAAACAAAGAAAGGAAAGAGATGAAAGTTGGGTTAACAAAAAAGTACCAGTTTGAAAAAAAGATCTCTCTGCATATTCACTACACTTGTGAAGCTTACATTTAAAAAAAAAAAAAAAAAGAGAGAGAGAGACAAGCACCTACTATTGTAGTATTCAGTGCTGAGTCTGCATTAGAGAATGCTATATCCAGTCATAGGTTTCAAAATACTTCCAAAAGGTGGGTAAATATCACACTCCTTTCCTCACATATGAGAGAGACTGAGTAACTTGCCTAAAGTCACACAGTGAGTTAGTGGTAACGTCAGGAATATAGCGCAGGTTGTCAAACTCTGATTCCCATGCCCTATTCCCTGGATCTTGCCGCCATCCTGTAGGAAGCCAACAGGAGATTTGGGTACGAGAGTTCTCTTACCCTGAGGCAAAACAGTTTTGTTGAAAAGTATGTGCTTAGGGACAAATTTATCAAAAAGAACTAGGAGACACTAATGGGCATCTAATTCAAGAACTGGAAATAGTTCTTGGGTAACAAAGTTTTGCCAGTATGTACAAGAGCAGTGACATACCTTTCTCTGAGAGCTTGTCCCAGTTCACCCACTAGGTCTTGATGGGGCCCCGTATCCACAGAATTCCAGTTCCAGGACACAGGAGACCCCCAGTTTGTGAAGCCCTCATGATGCTTTGTAGTCAGCACCACATACCTGCGGAAATCAAAGCCCCTTGTTCAGACGGAAATAGAACCTACCTAATATACTCCAAATCCAAGAGCTGTCTCAGATTCCTTTTCTGACTGTACCTGTTTGCAAGTTCTCTCCTAAGAGTTTAGGAGTTTTAAATGAATTTTAGTGCTGATAAAAAGGTGACAGATTGATACCCTATGCAGACAGAACACAAGTAGTGAAACAAATGCCTTGCCCTCAAACTGGAGGGAGAACTTCTAAGGGCAAAAGGGTAAACCTAAGAATAAAAATCAGTGCTGTCAGAGTGGCATCTTTCAACAGCACTAAATCCACTTTCAAAGTTAGACACATTAAAACCACTGAGTGATAAACCACCACTTTCAAGTGCTTCCATGGTTCCAGTGAACTTAATGGTTTTGAGACTCATTTTACAAAATGAAATCATTCTTGCTTTGTGTAAGTTTGTAGAAACCATATCTCACTAAGGTCTCAGAAACGGACTGCCCATTGGCTAAAAGAGGAAGCAGCTACTCAAGTAAATCACCTGACATCTGCTCTGGTGGAAGGCAGCAGAAACTGGTTCCCTCTGGCTCTAGCTTTGATTCATGCAAGATTTAAAATCCATGAATGTGTTCCTTTCCTGGGAATGATGCATCCTCAGGGTGCTACAATCCAGGGGTTGGCCCCAGCAGGGAAATGTACTCCTTGGTTCCTGTAGCGTTTGTGGAACCTTAGACACTAACCAATTTATTTGAGCATAAGCTTTTGTGAGCTACAGCTCACTTCATCGGATACATCTGATGAAGTGAGATGAAGTGAGCTGTAGCTCACGAAAGCTTATGCTCAAATAAATTGGTTAGTCTCTAAGGTGCCACAAATACTCCTTTTTTTTTTGCGAATACAGACTAACACGGCTGCTACTCTGAAAACTATAGGAACCGGGGTTCTGCCCTATGTATGCTCTACCCACTGGAGCGGCTCTGGATCCTGGGATGGAGCAGACCAATGGCCCCTACAGATGTTTTACGTGCACAAAGGTCACCAGTGACGGCACCCACTGAACTCCTGCCCCAAGAGACCCCCCTGTACCTTTCTCCCCCAGCAGAGCCCACGGCCACCCTGCCCTCAGAGGCTACCCCCTCCCTATCTTCTATTCCCCTTCCCAACCAGCTACTGCTTGCTCCGCCCTTGGGGTGCCCCCTTGCCCTGGTTTGCACTCCCAGCCCCTAGGCTACATCCCATTAGAGACCAAGGGGCCCCTCACTCCCCCTCAAGTCACCAGTGCCGACACCCCCACCCCCACTCACAGCAGGCCACTCCCTATTAGAGACCAAGGGGCCCCTCACTCCCCCCCAAGTCACCAGCGCCGACACCCACAAGCTACTCCCCATTAGAGACCAAGGGGCCCCTCACTCCCCCCCAAGTCACCAGTGCCGACACCCCCACCCCCGCTCACCCGCAGGCCACTCCCCATTAGAGACCAAGGGGCCCCTCACTCCCCCTCAAGTCACCAGTGCCGACACCCCCACCCCCGCTCACCAGCAGGCCACTCCCCATTAGAGACCAAGGGGCCCCTCACTCCCCCCCAAGTCACCAGTGCCGACACCCGCAGGCTACTCCCCATTAGAGACCAAGGGGCCCCTCACTCCCCCTCAAGTCACCAGTGCCGACACCCCCACCTCCGTCTCCGCTCACCCGCCGGCCACTCCCCATTAGAGACCAAGGGGCCCCTCACTCCCCCCCAAATCACCAGTGCCGGCTCCCGCCCCGCGCCCAGGCGCGCCCGCCGGGACTGACCTGGCGCCGGCCTGCTCGAAGAGCCAGGCCCAGTAGCGCGGGCTGAAGTCGCGGGCGGTGAAGCGCGAGGCGAAGTCGGCGTAGCTGGTGTTGGGCGGGTAGTGCTCCCGCACGAAGCGCTCGTAGTCGGCGCGGCGCTCGCCCTGCCAGTGCCACCAGAACCACTCGGAGCCATAGGCCGGCACCGAGAACACCCCCCAGTGCACGAACACCCCCACCTTGGCCTGGTCGAACCACGCCGGCAGCGGCCTCGCGTCCAGGCTGGGCCAGTCCGGGCTGTACCGGGGCCCGCCGGCCGCCCCGGCTACCAGCAGCAGCAGCAGCCCGCGCGCCTCTCCCAGCGACGCCATCTTGCCCAGGCCCCGCCCTTCCGCCAACGAGACGGGAGCCGAGACGGGCCAAAAGGGGAACACAAGGCGCCGGGGCGCTGACCACGTGACGGGCACCGTCCACGTGATGAGCAGGGCCGACGCCATTGGTAGAGCGGCACCGGCCAGGGGATGTCGCGCGGACAAGCCGTCGCCAGCGAGGCCATGGCCACGTGGTTGCCGGGGCACGCTGGCGGCACGTGCGGCCCCTGGGATTGTCTCAGCTCAGGCACTGAGGCAGAGGGCAGGTCCCGGGAGCCGGGGGGCCCTGGGAGGCCCTGTCCAGCAGAGGCCGACAACAACACGGCGTACGACTACTTACAGTTACTCTAGGGCAGGGCTGGGCAAACTACAGCCCGGGTGCCGCATCCAGCCATCCAGACGTTTTAATCCGGCCTTCTAGCTCTTGCCAGGCAGTGGGATCCAGACCCTGCACCCCGACCCCCTCCCGCACCCCAGCCCCCTTTTCCCAGCCCTCATCCCCCTCCCACCCTCTGAACCCCTCCATCCTAGCCCAGAGCAACCTCCTGCATGCCCAACCCCTCATCCCCAGCCCAGAGCCCGCACCCCACCCTGGAGCCCTCTCCCCTCCCCCGCAACCCCCTGCCCCAGCCCAGAACCCCCTCCCACAGCCTGAACTCCTCATTTCTAGCCCCACCCCAGAGCCCATACCCCCAGCCAGAGGCCTCACCCCCTCCCACACCCCAACCCCCAATTTCGTGAGCATTCATGGCCCACCATACAATTTCCATACCCAGATGTGGCCCTCGGGCCAGAAAGTTTCCCCACCCCTGCTCTAGGATTTCTAAGCCATAGAGAAAATATTCTTTATTCTTACTCTGTATAGAGTTTAACTATTAAAACAAATAAGCCATTTAATGATGTGCTAATAGATTTACCATGGCAGTTTGCAAGCTAAATACAACATAGTGGTTTATAGTATGTAGCACAAGAGGCATATTTACATATACTACTGCAGGTAAGTTTATGTGCATGACTGAGGTCAATTATTAACCGCCCAAGTGTGCTTTGTTAAGTTTCAAATGTTGTTCTCTCGTGTTTGTCAGGAGTTGGGAGGCCGATGTTATAATCATATTAATATGCTGCACCCAAGGGGGCAAATTCAGCACTGGTGTAAAGTAGGTGCAAGTCTTTATGACATGCTCTTGGCCACATGTACTGACTGGTGCTTGTGTTCATAGAATCATAGAATATCAGGGTTGGAAGGGACCTCAGGAGGTCATCTAGCGCAACCCCCTGCTCAAAGCAAGACTGATCCCCAATAGCAGGACCGATCCCCAATATTTATTTTGCCTGTGTTATTTTGCCTGTGTCCAGTTGACATGTTCTGCAAAAGATACTTATGGAATGTCTTATTTCCTAGGAACAAATATCTTGCCTGCCTAGAGTAGAAAACATCTTCAGCACATACGCATTTCTGGACAAAACAATACAGCACCTTCTTAAAACAGCTTCTCAATAATTCCAGGCAAAGGGCTTAATTCTTCTTTGGTGCGGTCCTGGTAAAGTCAGTGAAATTACTCAAGGGATAAATGTGCCTCCTTAGTTGGATGAGAAATAAACCACACTCATACATTTCCTTTGGAACCATACTTGGCTGTAAATGTTCCTGGAATACAATCAAACTCCTAAACACTGAGGCTCTCAGACTGCCCAGTTCCTCAAAGCTACTTAGGCACCAATTTATTTCAGTGGAAGTCAGGAGTCTGAATACCTTTGAGTATCTAGGCATAAGACCCACTGAGGGCTCCATCCTGCACAAGGTGCTCAACTTCCACTGAGTTTAACAGGAGTGTGGGGCTCTCACCACTGCTGTGGTGTGCTCGATGCCTTAGCATATTGAACCACAACTGCATATAAAATGTTACAGTCCCAGCAGCAGAGTGGCCACAGACCACCCTTGTGCTACAGCCACGTGGGTCAAAGCACATTTTACTTGGGCCAGAACTTAATTTTAGAGTAGGGAGGAAAGAGGTCATTGACTACAAGATAAGTGGGTCAAGGAGATCACTGGTTGACACAGTTGTAGACTAAGTCTGGTAAACTGGGAGGGTTGCCCTAAAATAGTGGGGACTGCTTCTGTTGTTTATCCATCCATCCATGGTGTTTGTAGCGCACCCATCACTGTAGTATCTATGAATGCCTGCTATGCTATCGTAGTATTCGTATGGTAGAGTTGGTCCAGTCTTCCTTTGGTTGGGTTTATCTGATCTTTAGAAGGTAGGAACCATCAGCCCAGATTTTTAAAGGTACTTAGGCAGCCAATTCCCTTGGAAATCAATGGGAATTAGGTGCCTAAATACCACTACAAATCTGGGCCCATGTCTTTTACTCACTAAGTAAAGTCCCAGGCACAAGGAGGGTGCGATCTGCAAATGTTTCATAATACCATTACAGCCAAATGACTTCATTTCCCAGGCAAGGCATTCAGTCACAAATCCTCCCAGGAGCTACAGAGAAAAGCAGCTTTAGATTTTCTTCCTTTTCAAAGAAACAATACAAAATCTGTCATATGTTTCCTGTGTCAAAGCTCAGGCTTTCAGCAGATTCATGTGTGTGTTGTACACAATGTCACCACAGATGGTTTCTATCGGTAAGGATTTCAGAGTGCTGTCTACTTCTGGGGTCGGGGAGCTCTCTGAGGCGATCATCTTCTTTCTGAACCGCGAGCTGGTTTTCCTCAAAGAGGAGCGCAGCTCCCTGCTTCGGAGGGCGTACACAATGGGATTCACCATGGAGTTCACCAGGCAGAGGGTGCTGCAGAAGGCGAACACCTTTCTGATGTGATCAGTCAGGCTGACGAAGAGGCTGTACATCATGAGAGCCAGCACTGGGGACCAGCATGTCATGACAACTGCCAGGACCATCACTAATGTTTTGGCGAGCGTGACGTCCATCCTCATCTTTGCATTCCGCTTCCCAGCCTGGCTTTGGCGTTTCTCCATGTACACTGTGTGCTTATGAGCCTTCCACAGCACCCGGACGTAGGTGTACACTATACACAGCAGCAGAATCATTACCAGGCAGATCCAGCTTGACAGATACTTGCTATCAACAAAGGGAAACAGCTCAGAGCAGGCTGAGTTTAGCCTGCAACAGTTCCACCCCATTAGAGGCAGGAAGGCAGTGATTATGGTAGCTATCCACATCACAGCCATGGCCACCACAGCCCTTTTCCTCGTCACGATGACCTTGTATTCCGATGGCCGATAGATACAGACATAGCGGTCAAATGCCATCAGCAGCAAGCTGCCCAAGGATGCTGTGAAGGACGTGTTGACCCCTCCGAGCTTCAGCAAGAAGATCTCTTTAGAGGAGTCAGTTCTGTTGAAGACATGGAAATCAAGAAAGCTGCAGACAAATACAATGCTGGCTAGGACATCTGCTAGGGCAAGGCTGCTGATGAAGAGGTAGGAAGGCTTTTTCCTGATCTTAGGGGAAGCAAATATCAGATACAACACCAAAGAGTTTTCCAAAATGCACAGAATCCCACAAATGGAGCACAGTAGAGCTATGGTTGTTTTCTGAGCGAAGCTATTAAGGACCATGTAACATTCCATGGGCATGGTATTCATGCTGCAACTGGACACTTTTGCAGTTTCATCCACCTGACATCTCCCCATCATGATTATCCAGGCTCAAAAAGCTTTCCAAAGAGCAGGGGTTTCCTTGGTGAGCCTTCAGATGCTGCTCTGAAAAAAAGATGTAGAGGAGAAAAACTTATATTTGTACCCAGCACAAACAACAACAGACACAGCTAAAGGGACACGAAACAGTCAGAGAATACCCCCCACCCCCAGTGCAAAGGATTTGAGACCATACAAAGGAGAAAAGAGACCAGTGAGAAATATTTCTAGGTTCTCTGTCCAAAGAGTTGTGTAACACTGGATGGCCAAGGGTAGTGGCAGTGGGGCAGACATAGGGGATGGCATATCTAAGCTGTCAGTTCAAATCCTGCTGCTCTTACTAAGGTGAGTAGTTCCACTGACTTTACTGGGATGACCCATGAGATTAGAATGAGCCAGATTTGATCCCAAGTCACTAGAGATCCAGAGCTGTTACCCTCTGATGGTCTCTGTGAAAAGAGTAGGTGATTTCAGTCTGCTCTTGCCACTAATAACAGGTTTCAGAGTAACAGCCGTGTTAGTCTGTATTCACAAAAAGAAAAGGAGTACTTGTGGCACCTTAGAGACTAACCAATTTATATGAGCATAAGATGCATCCGATGAAGTGAGCTGTAGCTCACGAAAGCTTATGCTTAAATAAATTGGTTAGTCTCTAAGGTGCCACAAGTCCTCCTTTTCTTCTTGCCACTAAGATATCTTTGCTGTTAGTCTCAGCAGAAATGCCTTGGATTCTGTTGTAGTCACCACGAGGGGGCAGTAATAACAAAGCTTCCTTTCTGACAGGTCACTGTACATATTATACTGTAGGCCAGTGGTTCTCAACTTTTCCAGACTACTAAAGCCTATTTACTACCCCTAAAGCCTGAGCCCTGCTGCCCAGGGCTGAAGCATGTAACTTAGCTTTGCAGGGCCCCCTGTGGCATGGGGCCCCAGGCAGTTGCTCTGCTTGCCACCCCCTAACACCAGCACTGCACTTGCAACCCACCCTAAATCCATCCCGCAACCCCCCTGAGGTCACAACCCCCAGGCTGAGACACTCTGATCTAGATGAGTTGACATACCCCCTGGAAGATGTCTGCATACCCCCAGGGATACATGTAGCCGTGGTTAAGAACCACTGCTGTAGGCTATATGGTGTGAAATACACAGTATTGCCAGTTCCAAGCATTCAAAAATCATGAGATTTGTAAAAATAAGTTTGCAGTTCTTTGGATTTGCCTTCTGGTTTTTGAGCCTTTAGGGTTGCACTCAGGTCACGTTTTGAAGCTTTTCTGTACGATCATGAGGGCTGAAAAATTACTTAAAAAAAAATACAACAGCTGGTATTGTCATGTAATAACATGACTCCAGGAGCTGTGCTTTATAAAAAACATCAACTATTGTGAGACTTATATTGCTTCATCACCCTAATATCTGAGTACTTCCCGAGTATCTAAAAATAGAAATCAATGCTCTTTCTTACTTCCCAGGTTGTAGGAAAAATAGCAGAGTTGGTGAATGGGTTATTTTGCGTGTTAGTTGTGTAGTGTGAGCGAGTGCGGGTGAAGAATTTATTGAGGGACAGGTAAGTCAAAGCCATGAATTTTGCATTTAGGGCCTGATCCAAAGCCATTGAAGTAATGACTTTCTATTGACTTCAGTGGGTTTTGGATGAGGCCCCTTGGTTCTGAAAGTGGTTAGATCTGTGGTCATTCTTCTCTCTTGTGGCCGTGAGTTCCGCAGTCTAGATACAAATCCTGTGAAAGTTCTGTGTCAGGTGCTCACAAGGTTCACTTCTTCCACCACTGGAATGCAGACACTGCAGGGGTGGAATGTTGCAGCTATTTAGCAGCACTGCACAGCAGCTTAGGACAGGTAGGGAAGAATAATTTATCTAAGGGCACGTCTTCACTGGGAACTTTAAAGAGCGGCTGCGGCTCTGCTTTAACATGGCTTGTATAGTCGTGGCATAGCGCTGGGAGAGAGCTCTCCCAGTGCTCTAAAAAACCCGTCTCCACGAGGGGAGTAGCTACCAGCGCTGTCTACACTGACACTTTACAGCGCTGAAACTTGCAGCACTCAGGGGAGTGTTTTTTCACACCCTTGAGAGAGAAAGTTGCAGTGCTGTAAAGTGCCAGTGTAGACAAGCCCTAAGTGAAACTGCAAGGGGAATTTAGGGGGGTAGATTGTACACTGATACAGGGCTCAATTAATAAAGAATTAAAGGAGGATAATTTAATTAATGCAGATCAATATGGAAAACAGATCCAGTCCAATTAACCTGATATTTTTGGATTAGATGACAAGTTTGGTAGATAAAGGTAATAGCGTTGATGTAATATACTTAGACTTTTGTAAGGCATTTGGCTCGGTACCACGTCACATTTTGATTAAAAACTAGAATGATATAAAATTAACAAAACAATGAGGAGTCCTTGTGGCACCCTAGAGACTAACAAATTTATTTGGGCATAAGCTTTCGTGGGCTGGAACCCACTTCATCAGATGCATGGAGTGGAAAATACAGTAGGCAGGTATGTATGTGCTGTGTATTTATACCTGCCTACGGTATTTTCCACTCCAGGCATCTGATGAAGTGGGTTATAGCCCACGAAAGCTTATGCCCAAATAAATTTGTTAGTCTCTAAGATGCCACAAGGACTCCTTGTTGTTTTTGCTGATACAGACTAACACGGCTACCACTCCGAAACCTGTCATAAAATTAACATGGCACACATCACATGGACTAAAAAGTGGCTAACTTATTGGTCTCAAAATGACATTGTAAATGGGGACTCATCAACTGGGTGTGTTTCCAGTGGAGTCCCAGCGGGATTTGTTCTTGGCTCTACGCTATTCATTTTTATCAGCAACCTGGAAGAAAACATATACTCATCACTGATCAATTTGCAGATAACACAAAACGTGGGGAAATGGTAAATAAATGAAGAGGCCAGGTTACTGAATTAGAACAAACTGGATCACTTGGTACTCTGGGTGCAAGCAAGCAATGTGTGGTTTAATACAGTTAAATGTAAATGTATACGTCTAGGAACAAAGAATGCAGGCCCTGCTTATATAATGGGGCTCTACTTTGAGAAGCAGTGACTCTGAAAAGATGTGTGGGTCATGAAGGATAATCCACTGAATATGAGCTCCCAGTGTGATGCTTTGACCAAAAGAGCTAATGCAATCTTTGGATGCATAAACAGAAGAATCTCAAGTAGGAGTGGAGAGTTATTTTACTTCTGTATTTGGCACTGGTGCGACTGCTGCTGGAATCCTGTGTCCAGATCTGGTGCCCTCAATTCAAGAAGGATGTTGATAAATTGGAGAGGGTTCAGAGAAGAGCCACGAGAATGATTAAAGGGTTAGAAAACCTGCCTTATAGTGATAGACTCAAGGAGCTCAATGTATTTAGCTTAACAAAAAGAAGATTAAGGGGTTACTTGATCACAGTCTATAAGTACTTACGCAGGGAATAAATATTTAATAATGGTATTTTCAGTCTATCAGAGAAAGGTCTAACGTGATCGAATGGCTGGAAGTTGAAGCTAGACACATGCAGACCAAAATAATGTGTACATTTTTGACAGTGAGGGTAAATAACCATTGGAACTGTTTACCAAGGGTTGTGGTGGATTTTCCATCACTGCCAATTTTTAAATTAAGATTGGATTTCGTTTTAGAAGAGGTGCTCTAGTAATCATTTTGGGGACATTCTCTGGCCTGGGTTATCCAGGAGATCAGACTAGTGGTCACAGTGATCCCTTCTGGCCTTGGAATCTATGAACAATTACCTGAATTGGAATGTGGTTATACCCCAAGAGCACACAGCATCTTTTCACAAGTTCTCTGAGATCTTTAATAACAGCAAGTGATTAGGACCTGGGATTTACATTTCTTCCTAAAGTAGCCCATTTTCAGCATTCCTGACAGAAGATTAGAAAGTGCCATTCCAGTTCCTGGGACTCAATCCAGCTATTTTGGGAAAACAAGGCACAGATTGAAATATTTAATCTTCATTAAGGACATTTCCATTATGATGATTATTAATACCTAGCCCTTATCTAGCACTTTTCATCAGTAGATCTCAGCGTGCTTATGAAAGAGAGACAGTTTATTTTATCTATTATGGTTTTGTAAATCTCAGCCATACTGAAATTGTATTTCTTTCCCTTCAATCCCTCGTGCTGAAGATGAATTACAGACACTTTAGATTTTCTGTTCAGTTGATTTCATCCTTGGCCATTAGAATGCCACACAAATCAAAGCCCTTAAACACATTTTAACATCTAAACCAGCCAAGTATATTGGTCACAAAACAGAGAAAGAACCATAACTTTCAACAGCCGGATGCAGTACCCACAATGGCCCCGATCCCGAAATGTGATCAGCACAGGCAGATGGTGAATCTCTAGATTCCTGAACCTATGGGGATCGGTTACAGCACAGGGCTGGGGCCCAATGAGTCTCAACAGCACCACTTCTGAGCAGGATAGGGTTTAGGACAGTGTTTATTGAGAGATTTAATGGAGTACTGATGCACTGAGCTTTCCAGTTACAGAGCCGGTGTGTCTGAGATCAGCAAACACCTGCAGGAAGCTAAGGGGCTGGAACGCCCTCATCATCTCTAGCAGCAGATATTCTGATTCTGTCCCAGATCTTACAGGTATGGGGAAAGCTCACTATGCCACAGTCCATGCTGGACCTTGCTTTGCGAATCCAGGACTTCGGTCTGCAGGGTTGTCAATCCAGCTTTGTACACCAGCACTGAATTTACTCTTTGAAAACCAGTTCAGGAGTCTGGGGAAGGGAGTTCGCCAAGTGTGCGCACACACGTGTGTGTGTGTGTGTATGTGTGTGAGTTGAGAGACAGCACTCCCAGGATGAAAGTCTCTTGTGTGCGGCAGACAAAGTTACAAGGAAACTGCCAACACTCCTCCTTTGCTGGGTGGAGGTATTTCCTAGAAACAAAGCACATGAGTTCAGTCATATCTGGAGCCGGCAGCTCCCCAGTCCCTCCCACTCCCAGAACCCATGGAGATTCTTTGAGGAGTTCTTTCCCGCTTATGAAGCAAACAGCTGGATTTCTCACCAACTCCTCATGATTGGGGTTTAATTGTCCTGTTTCCTCCAGCATGAGGAGGAGAAGGTGGGAAAAGGGGTTTATGGATAGATTTGAAGGAAGCAGCTGAGGATGCTTGATAGACAGAGCGAGGGAGATGGTTCCAGTTCTCGGGGCAGTGTGAATGAAGGTGGGAAGCTGAGGGGGAAAGAGAGTTGGGAGGAAGGCAGGGAGCTAGGGGGTGTCACAGTTACAGGACTCACTGCACCTTGCTCCCCCTTTGGTCTCTCTGAGTGCATCTCCTGAGCTGTTCAACCTGGTGCCTATACCTATCTCGGGGCCAGGGGTGGTGTTTGTCCTGTGGTGGCCCCGCAGAAAGCTCAATTCCTGTGCCCATACCAGCGCTGTCACACCATCATGCCGGGCAGGGTGGGTATGCATCCCAATTGCCATTGCACCAGGCGGGGCGCGTGTGTCATTTTGGCTTTCTCTCTCTCTCTATTTCTAGGGACAAGCAACTGAGTTCTTGCTGTCTCGGGAAGTGCTACTGCCTGAATTGCAGGTGCTTTATGCCACCGCTGCTCGGGATGGAACTCCATGATTCTCCCACTCTAAAACCCGGCCCTGGGACGCAGCACTCTGTGGATCAACTGTGCTTACTCTGCAGATCTGAGTACAGATCCTGCAGTTCTTCCCTTCAGGAGCCTGTGACCCGTGGTGTACAGGGACCACATAACCTTCTTAAAATCACAGTATGATTTCTTTAGCAGCTGGATAAAGGAATAGAAAATAAATAGCATTTTAAAACAACAGACAGGCTACATGCATGTCTAGAGTCCTGCTATCCCCTGATGATGACCTAGGAAGGCCTAGCTTCTGCAGACACCCCCAGCAGGCTCTTTTATGAGTCTCTTCCCTCTGGTTTCTCCCAGTGACCCTTCCTCCCTCTCAGAGAGTGTCCCTCTCTAAACCCTCTCTATGGTTCTTTGTTCTCCTGCATTCCTGGGCCTTTTCCAAGAGGCTGACTGGAGACAAAGGCAGAATCAAAGATAATAGTTCAGGCATTGTCCCTTAACAGCTGCTAAGTGTTTGTTGAGAGGTGGCTGTCCTCCCACCTGTCTTTACAGACATCCATCTAGCCAGTTAAACCATGACAGTCCTTCAGAAAACATCCCAATAACCAGGCCAACATACGGGATCAGACTATTACAGGGAGAAGGGGAAAAGGAGAGCCGAGATGCAAAGGGGACAAAGGCAATGTAGGTCAATGGTAATGCATGAATTTAATGTTGTAAGAGACAGGAAGCCATCTCATCTGGCACCACCCTCGCAGTGAGCCGCTCATGCATGATGTAGCTGACACATTAGGAACCTGTGGGCAGAAAGCAGTTTGATGTCACTATCGAACAGGCTGTAAAATCTGTTTCCTGGGGAGACCTCAGAACCCCTGGAGCTGGATGTGGGTAGCTGAGAGAGAAATTTAAATTTCTGCCTACAGCTGCAGGGGGCATTTTAAAGGGCCATAATAGAGACAGGACCATTTGAAAATGTCTCTGGATAAATATTGGAGACAGGTAAATCTGCTGTGCATGCATCTATTAGGGACAAAGAGGCTACAATGCAGGGGAGGAGCGAAGCACCAAAACCCCATAGGAGGCTTCTCATATCTGCAGCTGCAAAAGGGACACGGGAACTAGAGATGGGCCCAATCCCCAGCTGTGGTTAATCAGGGTAGCTCCATTGAGATTAATGGGATGATGCCCATTTACAGGATCTGGCCTCCAAAACCTAGATCTGGGCAGCCTTGAACTTTGGGGGAGATTGGAATCAGATGTTTTCCAGTGCTGCACTTCTATGATTTTTTATAATGGGCCACACCAAAATGCTGGATCATGTCTGCACTTTATTAACCAGCCCAAGGTGTGGCTAATGTTTCTAGCACAAGATGCACGCTCTCAAAAACAGGAAATCCTGAGCAAATCCACTTCTTCATTTGAGACTCTAGGCCTTAGGGACTTTCCTTTCTTCTCCCAGGTGGCTTGTTTCCGAAAGAGAGAAAGAGAGAGAGTAAAATCCCTTCACACTTTCAAACAGCCGCTTCTATCACTTGGTGATCTGTTATCCCCATCTCTGCTGAGTGATCACATCTCCAGGAAGACAATCAAGAGAAATACTCAGAGACTTTAAGGTCAGAATTGACCACTGTGATAATCTAGTCTACAAAGCCACTGTCCTGGCTGGCTGTGACCAAATCCTCTGAGAGGAAGAAAAACTGTTAATTGCCCATAGAAAGAGCATTCTCCAGCTTGCTTGAGGGATTATCCAACAGCAGCTGGAAGGGGTTTAGGAGATGGAGGTTTCTGAGGTTTGTCAGAGGGAGATGGAGCCTTTCACCTCAAGGTCACCACATCCAATCCAGGTTGGTAGTGACCAAAAGCCGTTATCTATTATGCATAGGCACAGAACATCAGAGCCGTGTGTCTGTCAGTCTAAGTACAGCGAGTTGGTGGGTTTCGCTCTAGATCCTGGTGGACAGGCCTCCAGATGGCAATAATCACCATCACTATAGCACCCCATCGATGGCTGCAGCCCTGAATCCCAGCGCATTGGCCATCCTGAATCCCAGCCCTGAACACTGGAATTTCAGCTGTTAGTGGAAAATGTTTTCAAGTTGAAAGCACTGGCTGCATCTTTCTCACGCGAGGTTAAAAATCCCCAGGCCCTAAACACCAGCAATATTCTTTGAAAAGAGGAAATGTCCAAAGAGAGTAAGCCACAGAAGACACAAGCAGTTATTGCAACAACTAGCAAAATACCACAGAAACAAACAGGGCTGGTGGGGGAAAGTGAGGGGGTTGGGAGAATGCTGCACAGAGTGAGAGGAACTGAGCAGTATTTGCTGTGGATTGATGAACTGCTGGAGGTTTCAGGTATTTGTGCCTGATGGCCATGCGGTCTCCCTCAGTGACCTTTTCAGTTAGATGACTACAGCAGCCATAGGTAGCAAATGGGGGATAGGAGGGAAAGCGATGGAAAAGGTCTCGAAGACCTTTCCACACAAAGACTTCAGCACTGACGGGTGATTTGTAGTTTCCATCCCCAGATGACTCCCCTTGTTACTTTCACCCCTGCCTCCCCTGTCACACTAAACACTGCAATTGCTTTGGATGCAGGACACACCCCGTGCTAGTAGGTGTCATTGTCCATCCAGCTCAGTTTTATATTGGGCCTGATCCAATGTCTATTAAAAGAACAATCTTTTGACTTCAAGGGATATTGAATAAGGCCCACGGCATAGAGCTGTCAAGTGCAGAGGTGCAGAAGGGCTGTGGCTGAGAAGAGTAACCAGGTGATTCGGGGGCTGGATAGACCAAAGTATAAAGAAAGAGTAAAACAGCCAAATAGGAATATGTTGGCTAAACACAGAGTGTGGAGGGAGGGACAACCGGACGGTCAGACGCACAAGAAGATAATACAGTGGACAGAGAGATTTGTTGAAGAGGCATAATCAATGTCTGTGAGTATCTGAAGCCCGTAAATACCATGGGCCCAATAGAGGGCTCCTGACACAGCAGAACCAGCATGTTCCTGCTGCCTGGGACAGAGCCCAGCTTTGTGGGACCTCCTTGCACATCCCTGCATGGTAGAGGGCCGGTCAGGCCGGGTGGGGCCCCAGGCATGGTTAGAGGGTTAGAGGGTCCTTGCCATTCTGGGGTCTCCATGAGAACAATGGGAGTTTTGCCTGAGAAAGGACTAAGGGTGAAAACCAGCACAAGGCCTATGCAACAGTCCAGTAGGGCTTATATGGGACTCAGGTGGTTTCTAAGGCCATCTCTACAGGGAGGTGGATTTCATCCTGCACATGGAACCTGAGTCAGGAACTCAGGACTTGGCTCCAAATATTCACAGAAGCAGGACAAGAAGAATAAAGTCTGTGATGTTTTGGGATTAGCTAACGTTACAACACGGAGATGGACCCAGAACAAAGCCCCCAAATCCGAACACCCTCCATAGTCTCGGGAAGTTGGGCCCAGATCTGAACTCCATGTTTCAGGACTATCCCTGCTATAAAATAACCCCAAGAAGCTGGTAAGAAATAGAGGAGGTGAGCTGGAGCGAAAGGAGAACAGTAGCTTTAATAAAGAGTGACTGGCCTGAGGTAAAACAGATTAAGTGCTGATCCTGCCTAGCTGAGGTTCCTACAGCTGAGGGCCATTACTTCCCTGCCTCAGCGCATGTCCAGAGATATTTACTCTACAAAGACTGGGGCTTGATCCTACTCTTATTGAGATCAACGGCAAAACTCACAATGAGGTCCAAGGCAGCAGGCTTGGGTGCCAAGTTAGCCTTTATATATCACCCTTGGAGCTTTGAGCTGCATGAGATTTCCCCAGCTCCCACGCAGAACTAGAAAGGAACCTGTTCCTGAAATACAGGTAAAGGAAACTGTTGTATCACACGGGCCCAGTAAAATCCTGGGGAAAGCATCAGTGCCGCTGAGCACTGTGACGACAGACAGACCGATGCACGTGAAAGCGTAGGCCCTGACCCCGCAAAGTCTTGTGCACTATGCACATGTTCTGCTTTAAGCACGTCAACAGGAATGTTCCCATGCATCAAGTTAAGTAAGTGGGTCAGTTGCGGAAGGAACAGGGGCCGAAGTGTTATCTTCCAACGTTCTGAATACAGCAGCTAACCCTTATCACAAATCAGCCCATGCAGAACATTTTGCACAATCACCGGAAAGGGGTACATAACCTTCATTCCACAGGCCGAACCTGTCCCCTCTTATTGGCTGCAAAAGGAATCTTCAGGGACAGGTGGCTTTGAAGGAAATCAGACTTTGCCAGTTGAAAAATTGGTTTCAGAGTAACAGCCGTGTTAGTCTGTATTTGCAAAAAGAAAAGGAGTACTTGTGGCACCTTAGAGACTAACCAATTTATCTGAGCGTAAGCTTTCGTGAGCTACAGCTCACTTCATCGGATGCATCCGATGAAGTGAGCTGTAGCTCACGAAAGCTTATGCTCAAATAAATTGGTTAGTCTCTAAGGTGCCACAACTACTCCTTTTCTTTTTGCCAGTTGAAAAAGCGGGACTGAGACCCTTTCAAAAAGAGCAAGATAATCGCTCCGCCGTCTTCTTTGCATCCCAGGTTTCTGTGAGCACAGTCGCTGCTGAAACAGTGCCACAGGTAGTGGGCAGGTCTCCTGGAAGGTGCACAGACACAGCAAGGGTTCAGCGGTGTGTGAAAAGGCACATGGACACTGTGGGAAGCAGGAGAATAGGGAATAGCCCAGGAGTGGCCAAACTGCGGCTCGTGAGCCACATCATGTGGCTATTTTACAGTTACAGTGCGGCTCACAGAGCCCCCCACTCTCCCGCCATTCTCCGCCTATCAGACTGGGAGTAGGGGGGAGCTCAAGGCTTCCGCCCTGTGGCGGGGTGATGGGGCGAGGGGCTTCTGCCAGAGACGACAGGTGCCTGCTGGGAGCTGGGGGGGCACAATTTAAAGGTTTGCTCCCCCCAACAGCTTGAGTCACACCCCCGCTCTTATCCTCAGCGGCACCTCCATGCAGCTCCCCGGTGTTAGCCCCGCCTGGAGAAGCAGTGGCAAACACCTGGGAGCTGCAGGGAAGGGGCGCTGCTTTTGCTCCACAAGGAGAGGCAGCAGCAAAAGCAGCATCTCTCCCTGCAGCTCCCAGCTGTTTGCTTCTGCACCTCCCCAGGGCCGCAGCTCCCAGCTGGCCGGCTCCAGCAGCAGCCATGCGGGGAGGGGGGCCCAGTGGCACCATGTGACCAAACGGGGCCTTCAAACCCTGGCAAAAATTGGCAGGACAGATGACACCACACGTCACCTCTGACTTCTCCCCAGCAGGGAGGGATTCTTGGGGCTTCAGCCCCAGGGGGTGCGCCTGCCGGGTCTCAGGATGTCAGCAGGAGCAGATCGGAAGCCCCGAGCCCCAGCAGGCACCTCTCACGCAGCTGAAGCCCCGGCAGGTGCGCCCTGGCTCTCAAACTTCTGAAGATTGTTGTCTATGGCTTGCAGGGTCGGTAAGTTTGGCCACCCCTGGAACAGGCAAAGGGAAATAACTTGGCAGATCCTGGGAGAAGTGGTCAATTACAGAGGAGATGTAATTATGTTAAATATTATTTATTATTACCAAAATACAGTTTTTCACCCGTGGATCTCAAAGCACTTTACACAGGTGGAAAAATCCACATGTTAGATGGGGAAATGGCAGAGCTGGGACTAGAACCTAGGTAGGAAAAGCTGTGCTGGGTGTTACAGGTAAGGGTGAGAAATTTCAGTCTGACATGGAAAGCAGTCGGAGGCCTATGATAAAAGGAAAAGGCAATCCATACACAAGGAAGGAGCCAGTCAGCGAATGTGGGTGATTTTTCCCCCCTAGAAGTTTCTGTTTTATAAATAATTTCCCCCCCATTAATATCTCTGTGGCTGGCTCCCTTAAGCAATTGCTTAATCATCTGTGTAGGAGGAGTCTCACTCACATCCTCTTAGGGGGACTCTCTCAGCCTCCAATGCAGCTATAACGATCAATGCCTTAATATTGTTTGGCAACACTGATTCCTCCGGCACCTCGAATCCACACAAGCTAAAGTATGGTTGGATCCTAGAGCCTTGTATTGGAGTAAGAACTGTGATTCTGCTGCTCTTAATGACGCTGCTTATGGCAGGGATATAGGGCATAAGGCAATTTGAGAGGTGGCTGCCTACATCTCCGGAGATTAGTCACCAGACCAACTCTCAATATATGCTCTGGTGACCAATAAAATCTGTTTAACAGGCTCACTCCTGCCCCCACTGAAGTCAGCGAGAGTTTTGCCACTTGACATCAGCGGCAACAAGGTTAGGTCCAATATTTATATTTGGGAAACACCCTCCAGCATACAGAATTGGTGGTATCTTTAACATTCCACCTTGAGGTTTCCCAGAAGCCGCTCACTTGAACGAAGTGACACATATACACTAGGTGTATATACACTAGGTGAGAACACACTTATGTCTAGAGATGGGCTCAAATCAAAAGCCTTGATTTGAACACCTTAGAAATGTCCTGGGCGCAAGCCAAACCCTAGGCTGAATTTCACTGCCAGGCCTAGTCACTCTGGTCCCAAGAACTCCTGGACTTTTGGTAGAAAAACTGGATCTCAGTTATGCAGCAAGCATCCCATTGTGCCAAGGATTTTATGCTCTGATTGCCCCCTTCTTGTTTACTGCAGCTGTTCTTGGAAACATGCCACGTGCCGCAGAGCAACATTAACTACTGCATGCTGATATTGAACCTGACAACCTGCTCCTCTCTAGAGAGAGAGAAGTCATGCCGCTAGATAAATTGGGGCATGTCTGAGAGCTCGGTGGAGGCAGGAAGATTACCAGCAACCTCCTAACTCCTCTTGTTCCATTTGGGTTTCTAGAAAAGGAACAGCTTCCTCCCACAAATACAACACAGCCTTGATTATCCAAACCTCTGCGGCCAAAACCCAACATTACCCAAATCACGGTTACCACCTTTGACATCTACGCATTCGACTGAAAATTCCCTTCCGTATCTGAAACGTCAGTGATCGGAACATTTTCAGTGCTCCTCCCACATCAGCCAGAGAATGGAAGTCGTACTGCGTATCAGAAAAGCAAAATTAAGGCCGCAGGACCTTTGTGATGGACTCACAATACAGGCACCAGTCCCCAAATGTTTCTAAATCAACTAAAAAATGACTTCTAATAGGATGACCGTTTCACTACTTATTTTGCGAGGAGCCTACAGAACAATGGGAGCTTTCTGGAAAATCAGATTTTTATGAACAAGATGAAAGATGGTTGTGCGGTTGACGAAACAGTGCAATGCGTCAAAAGCTATGGGTTATATTACTCGCTCTATGAGTCTGGGCATGTCATTTGCTGTACGCTTGCCTGTGACTCATTTTCCTTTTCAGTAGAACGGAGATATTGCCACCGAAATCACAGAAAGGCGGTGGCACTAACATGCCCTGAGTTAGTCAGTGTTACGGCACTAGAAGGGCAAAGTGCTATTATAAAATATTTATTTTGGTAAAGTGTCAAACTGCAGCATGTTTTTAGCAGGGGTTGGGGAGGTGGGGAATCTGTCTAATGCAGTCCAGCACACACTGATCTTCCCATCAGTATTGTTGAGACATGATCTCTGTGCTATGGGTGCTGGGAAGGAGGTAGTTGATATACGGAAGAGGAGCTGATGGAGGCAGCGTACAGCAGGGTGTTGAATTACCTCGTTGGCTATCCCCTTGCTTTTTACAGTTGAAGCTTGTGGATTAAGCTGCCTAAAGCCACCGTTCCCCTCCGCTGAAGTCATTTGGAGTTTTCCCATTGACGTCAGACCCTGAGTGCCGGATTTACAGAAAAGCTCAGGTCCCATTTAGGCACCTAAAGAAGTGCCTAGATATACAGAAGAGTTCAGCACATTGGGTTCTGAGTGCTTGAAAATCTGTCCCTAAATTAACAAAGTTTTTTTTACATAGGAATATAGCTTTAACTTGTGCAATCAGAAAATACACCCATGTTTGGACAGTGCCTACCACTATGGGATGGGCCTCTAAGCATTGTGATAGCACTAAAAAACTTATTATCACCACCACCACCTCACTGCCCTTAGCATGATTGGGAGCGAGCTTAAGAATGAACAGTTCTTTGAATAATTTCCCCGAGGTGTGAGACAAAATCTCCCTCTAGCCCCCACCCCTCAACATCAGACATGCAGCTCTTATCCCACCTCTGTTGCATAGCATAAGGAAGATCTCACTTCTCTGTTTTCACTGAATTCCCCCCGATCCTCATCCCCTCTCTCAAGTCCGTGATAGAAAGGACTGCATCTTGCTCCAAGCCTAGGTCAGTTTAATTTTGTGTATTTACTACAGGACTCCAAAATCAGAGAGAATATCCTAGGACCAGATTCCCCTCCTGCGCCCCGGTCCATCTTTCTTGGCAACTGGGCTGTTTGACGTTGTTTGGACATACACATACCTAGAGCGTGTCCTTCTTCTTGCCGCCTGACAGTGGCTAGTGGCACCAAGAGCAGAGAATGAGGAAGCATCAGCTTCCAGGGCACAGGAGTAGAAACATCAGGGGCAATAACACAAGTAGAATGCCCCAAATGGTCCCCTATCCTACAGTAAAAAAAGATCTATCTGGCTTTAAGATTAAACTCGATAAGTTTATGGAGGAGATGGTATGATGGGATAACATGGTTTTGGTAATTAAATATTCATGGTAAATAGGCCCAATGGCCTGTGATGGGATATTAGATGGGGTGGGATCTGAGTTACCAGGAAAGAATTTTCTGTAGTATCTGGCTAGTGAATCTTGCCCACATGCTCAGGGTTCAGCTGATCGCCATATTTGGGGTCGGGAAGGAATCTTCCTCCAGGGCAGATTGGAAGAGGCCCTGGAGGTTTTTCGCCTTCCTCTGTAGCATGGGGCACGGGTCACTTGCTGGAGGATTCTCTGCTCCTTGAAGTCTTTAAACCACGATTTGAGGACTTCAATAGCTCAGACACAGGTGAGAGGTTTTTTGCAGGAGTGGTGGGTGAAATTCTGTGGCCTGCGTTGTGATGGAGGTCAGACTAGATGATCATAATGGTCCCTTCTGACCTAAATATCTATGAATAAGTATGAAAAACAACCAGTTCATAGGCACACGCTGACTGAGGGTTGTCTGCACTGCAGTGGGAGATGTGATTGCAGCACATGTAGACATACCCAAACCAGTTTTAATCTAGATAGTGCAAGTACCAACAGCAGTGAAGTTGCAGCAACATGGACTTCAGCAAGGGCTAGCTACCTGAATAAGTACCCAGCGTCCCGGGTTTTATAGCCCATGCTGCTGCTACTTCACTGCCAGAGGTACTCAGGCACAGGTGCTGCAATCACATCTCCAATTGCAGCGTAGACATGCCCTACGTGACAAGTCTCTCTCTGTTACTCACAAAAAGAAAAGGAGGACTTGTGGCACCTTAGAGACTAACAAATTTATTTGCGCATAAGACATCTCTGTTACTCAGCGCTAGTATTTATAGCTGGGATTTTCATAAGGTCCCACCCTATCACAGTAAAAATGTAGGGCCCAATTTTGCTGCCTTTACTCACATTGAATAATATCTTACTTCTCAGGTAGTCCCCTTGGAATCTCACCCCATTTTCAAAGGAGAGCAGAAAGGTGCTGCCGTGCCTCTGCTGAGCCAGCGAAAAACAAACACCCCCCTCCCCCCCCCCGGGCATGTGTAAAACAAGGCACTGCAGGCATAATCATAGAATATTGGGGTTGGAAGGGACCTCAGGAGGTCATCTACTCCAACCCCCTACTCAAAGCAGGACCAGTCCCCAATTTTTGCCCCAGATCCCTAAATGGCCCCCTCAAGGATTGAACTCACAACCCTGGGTTTAGTAGGCCAATGCTCAAACCACTGTGGATTATCTTGCCAAATGGAAATGCTGGAAGCCCCCATCTCTTGAGACATTGAAAACTAGACAGGAGAAAGCAACAGACACTATTCTATGGCAGTTCCGAAGCCAGAGTGAGGAAAAGAATTTCCACCCAATTGTACATACAGCTTGGTTACCAGTAACGGGAAAAGTATCTGACAGTTTCATGGGTTTATGGCTCAGTATTACAGACTGTGAAGACTGCTAGCATATGGCAACAAGACCGTCATATTTTTAAGTTTGATTCTGATCCCACTTACACCAGTGGGTAATTCCATTGACTTCAGTGGAGGTTTAATCTAAAGGAGAATATGGCCCCTGTGATTCATTTCAGCTATCAAACTTATGCTGCATTGCTCAGAGTAGCATAGGTTTCTCTTCTCACTTGTAATAGTTTCTCTGCTTATTGAGACACTATGCAATTCATACAAATTAATCAATATCACAGTTAATTAGAGTAACATTACATTAATGCTGCTGTGATCAATGTTCAGAAAGCACCATGAAGACGTAATATTCTTCATTCAGATAGGTTATCATAAGCCCTTTTCAGAGCTTTGAGATGTTTAATAAAGTAACACACTTTTTAATGCTCAACAGTTAATAAAAACAATTAAAAGAGTTTGTGTGATACATAATCATCACCACCACCAACGCACTAACTCGTCTCCCTCTGGCTGTTTTAAATATTAAAACACCTTTGGCTTTGTATATATTTTAATTTTAATATGATTTATAGTTTCCATCTAGGAAATGTTTTGGCATTTTTCTGGATATTAGCTAATCATCCGGGCTTGTCTAAATGATCCTCTCAAAGACAGGCCGAAATGGCAGAAATTCAGCATTGAATGGTATTTTAAAAAACAATTCTCTCATGCAAAATATGTGCCAGTATAAGAACAGCATTTGCAGATGAAATACAGTGATAAAGCGTCGCAAAGTAATGCTTCTGTTATTACACAACAATCTACAAGTACTGAAGTATAATAAGCCTTAGCCTTTGTGTAGGACTTTTTAACTTCAGAGAGAGCTATACAAACAGATACCATACTCAGTGCTTCTAACTGGATAGATAATATTTGGCAACAACTCTGAGGTTTCTAAAGTAATTATTCATAAAACAAGAGGAAAACAAGCCAGTGTAGATTCTGCACTTTGAAGATCTACCTTTAATGCTCTCATGAAGAAAGCATTCCCTATAAACATCAGTTCTCCCACGCCAAGCGTTACTTTGCATTGCAGTGTGTCTGAAATAATACAGGACAAGGAGCCCATCAAACAATCAAAGGTGAATTCTGCCCCCTCCCAAAATGATAATGCACCTCTTCGAACGCTCAGCAAAATTCTTCCAGACCTTGTGTGTGTATCAACACCGCTGAATTTTAAGGCGTGGCATGCTTTATTGTGGGAAGAAGGGGAAAAAAAGAACTTTGCATGAAAGATATACCTTGGGGATAGTGAATGAAATCTACTCACATGGTTTTGCTTGGGTGTCAGGCAGGAGATGCTTTTGGGACTTCCCATCCTTCCAACTGTCAGTGTATCTTGTACAGCTGTGCACTGGTGACTGCTGCTTTCTCCTCTATTCTGACTTCCGCTCTGGTTCTGCTTATTCTTCCCCTGGGTAGAAGTTTGTGTTAGTCCCTTCCCCAATCTCTCACTCTTCTTTATGTTCTCTTGGTGGAAAATATGTAATAAGTTTTTCCTTCCCTCCCCACTTCCTCTCTGGGTTTTGTGCTCTGCCTTTCTGGTCATTAGAAGAACTGTAGTGATGGATGTTTAAAACCTGTCTCAGATGCAGGGAGTCAATTTGCTTACCAAGGGTTTTCTTCTCAGTCTTCTCCAAGTGTAAAGAGTCTCATAGGAAAGAAACATTCAGGCTTCATTTGCCTGATTTTTAGGGTTGGGGGGAGGACCATGATTGTATCATCTTATTCTTTTTACTCCCTTCTGTTCTGGATTTAAAACCTGAGGCTGTATGAACTTCCCCTTGGCATCAGCATCAGCCAGCATGTCTGTCAACAGGCTTGTGTTAGAAAATCCTCACCCCCGAGTCAAACAGTTGAAATTAATTATTAATGTTGATGTTCCCATAAAAGAGCAGGTTCTGCTTTTTCCGTCCGCTTGTAGCCCAGCAGAAGTGAAATGAACAAAATAGTTCATTTATACATAAGGGCAACCATGGCACTGAAAGAAGATCGGAATACACTGAACCTGACTGGAGGAGTTTAAATTATGCAACTCATCCAAGCTTGTAAAAAAAAATGCGAGTAAGGCATGAACCTCTGATATCAGACCGTCTCAAGTGAACAGCATGGAGCTGTCTCTGTGATTGAATTAAGGACTTCTTGTGAACCCTTTGGTGATGTAGCCAGAAGCCTGTGTGATCCGGCAGAGGGCACTCCACCCTCCAAATTAGCACTAACCTCAGGACCCCAGAGTGTTGCTAAAGGAAACTGTACTGCAGGGAGTCTTGTGTAATTCAGCTGATGGCACTATTCCTGCTGAGTAAGCACTGACCTCAATGCCCCAGCACGGCATGGAGGCATACTTGATGGAGATTATGTATTGAGGAGACATACGCATTTTGGCCTCTATTGTAACATAAATAAAATGATATAATAATTGCTGTATGAGGCTAAACAGCTGCTAAGTTCCACCCCAGAGGTGGCTGCGTTTCAGTGGTGGATACAATGATTCCTAAGCACTCTGGGATGAAAGGTATGTGTAGAAGTAAGATATTATAAACACATCATCCACACAACCATTTTTATTACCAAAAACTAAATGTTTAAATGGCTAAGGACCCTATTTTACCACTCTTATGTTGAACAGCTCTTAACTCTAGAAACAGTCCCAAATAAGGGTACTAATTCAGGCTTTAATACACCATTGTAGGAAGAATTTGTGAAGCCATATAGACATCATTTTGAAAGAATTATGGAGTTAAAATTCATAATATAAAAGCAACCTTTGGCTTTTTTTCTTTATCAAATACTCCCACCCTGTACAGTTTAACCAAAGTGCAAGATTTCATTTACTATTTTCTATTCCACATTTTTTTATGCAATGCACAGTATTTTGCAGTTCTGTTATAAAACATGATTACTCAGTACAAATACAAGTGAAGAATTAAAACAAAACGAAGGGTGTATATAAAGTTAACTAGCTCTGTACAAACACTCTGGACCTTTCCCCCAGTTGCTATCGCTCCTCCTGAAGTAGATGCTAATGTAAAGTAGATATACCAGAGCTGTGTATATATAGGGCATCTAGCTCTGCTCTGCCTCTGTGGGAAGGGCTTATTCTGTAAATACTTCAGCCTCTATTTTGGATTCTGTTCAGCAATACTGTAAAAGAAGGAGCACAAAACAGGCAAGCTTTAAACCAGGGTAAGAAAAAACAGAGAGACTGAGGAGAAGATAAAATGTGGGAATATAGTGACTCCTCTTTGATCTGTTTCCTCTTTCTTTCTCATGTTAGAAAAATATATGAAATAAAAACCTTTAATCCTTAGACCCTGCTGGGGCAAGGTTTTTTTCAAACTATATTTGTTCTCAAGGAAGTATATGAGGAATTAACATGATGGATGTGAAAAGCTTTCAATGGCCAATGAAGGTCTATTATTATTTGTTTGTACTATAGTAGAACCTAGCGGCCCCAGTCGAGAGCAGGGCCGCATTGTGCTAGGCCAGGTACAAACACATATTAAGAAACAAAGAGCTCAAAATTGAAATAGACAAGCCAGGCAAAAGGTGGACAGGAAACAGGGACAGAGAGATGAAGTGACTCACCCAACGTCACACTGTAGGAGAGCCAGGAATAGTACTCAGGTCTCCTAATGGCGGGGCCAGTTCCCTTTCACAAACCACACAGCCTGCTTACTCTAGTGTGCATCTTCTGTGAGAAGGTGAACTCCTGTTGAAAATCCATTCTTTACCCTGAAACTCATAGCAATGGCACCTTTGCTTATTTGTGCCAGGTGTATATAGAAAATAAATATGCTGGGTGTGTACAACAGTCCCTTTTCAGTTAAATATCTTATCCTGGCTCTTGTAAAAAGTTTTCAGCAACAAATCCCTAGCTCTTTCCCTAAATTTTGTCCTGCCTGTACGCCAAATTTCCTTTTCACATCAAAGGTATTACAGGTTTTAAGCAAAAAACATCTTAAAGGGTCACAGTCAAATTAGTCATGTTTTTAGTTATTACATATGATTTGTAACTAATAAAACTATAGGTGATTAAAAGTTAAATATGGTGCAAAACAGTGCACTTTTTACCATTTATGCTCTTGGTTTTCCTTTTTTACATTTCAAATAGATTAGTCAGTTTCATTTTTGTTTTTGCTCAGTACCCCTTTCCAGTGAAAGGTTTCTAGTTTTAATGTTTGGGTTGCAAACAGGACAAGTGAATGCTTTGTGACAAAGCTCTGTCCTTGCCTCCGTGGGTCCCGCGTTTCCTGGCGGATTTCGCTAGCCTCAGAGGCTCACTGTGACCTTCCATGTAACCCTTCTCTCTCTAGAGGCAAGGGTCACAGTCTACTGAGCCATTTTCATCATAAGCCAGCGAGGGAGGTGAGAAGAAGTTATCCCTCCTTGCACAGTCTCTGTTGTCTCCCAGTCTCAGTGATTAATCAGGGGGCAAAGATGTGGGGTGGGGAGCCTAGGCCCACCCTCTACTCCGGGCTCCAGCCCAGGAACCCTAATAGTATCGGCTATGGTAGCTGACCTTTACATATGACATGTACAATTCCCTGGGCTACTTCCCCCACAGCAGCCCTCACTTCCTCAAGCTCCACTTCACCCTTACCTCAGGGCCTCCTTCCTTGTGCCTGATATGGTGTGTACTACTCAGCCTCTCCAACAGTGCAACTTCCTCCCACAGCTCCTGACATGCACACCCACCTGACTGACTGGGAGGCTTTTAACTAGTTTCAGCCAGCCCCTGATTGGCTTCAGGTGTCCCAATCAACCTAGCATTCTCCCTGCCTTCTGGAAAGTTCTTAATTGGCCCCAGGTGTCTTATTGACCTGGAGCAGCTGCCATTTCACTTATCCTGGTACCAGGGATTTGTTTAGCCTGGAGCTAATATATCTATCTCCCACTACTTTTCTATAGCCGTCTGGCCTTGCCCTGTCACAGCTTACATCCTACCAAACAAAAATATATTTCAGCTGAAATAAGAGTATTCTATAAATATTAGGTCTTGTTAAGTTATTTTTAACCAAGCCTAAAAATTTGAACCTGACTCTGTTCCTTTAAACTGATGGATTTCTACCTTCCCTTTCAGTCATAAATTAATGGAACAAAAGGATACAAATTCCTTCACTACCGATACAGAGGGCCTGGGAGCCAGAAATATAACCTCCATAAATGCATATGCTATATATAGTGATCTAAAGAGCTACTAGTGCCTCTTGGAAAACTTTGGGAAAAAACAGAAATAATTCTGCATATATATTAAATATAATCTTTCTCTTCCCTTGATTTGTATTATTACTAGACAGACAATAAGGTTGCACAGATGTGACTGAGGACTGAATGTGAAGATTTAGGAGCTGCACGGATATAGCTGAGGGCAGAAATATTGTTACTGGCAATATTACAAGAGCCAGAAAGAAGCCAGTGTAATTTTAGGCTGAGTTCACAGAGCGGGCACGTAGAAAAATCTTTATCGTCTCTTGTACAGTGACCAAATTGTATTTGCATGCTGCTGAGACACAATGAACTGGCAAGCCATTTTTAGCGTTACTTCTGAGCATATAACCATGCTTTGAGTAGTGTCAGGGAGGAATCTAACTGTACAGATAATGCTACTCAAGTACCAGTGCTTATTGATTTAATTCAGATCACTTATGTAGGGCTCGTATTAGTTATTTGGAAAAAAAAAAACTTCAATAAACAGCTTCAAGTTCTTGGAACATACCTGTTTGTGTCTCATCTTTTTGGAATGTTTACACTGAGATATTCAAGAGCAGCTGCATCAGGCACAACATATGCATATTGACAGGTTTCAGAGTAGCAGCCGTGTTAGTCTGTATCCGCAAAAAGAAAAGGAGGACTTGTGGCACCTTAGAGACTAACCAATTCATTAGAGCATAAGCTTTCGTGAGCTACAGCCCACTTCATCGGATGCATATGATTCTCTATCAGAAGTAATGTTTGGAACACAGTGCCAGAAATTAATTACAGAGGCATCTTTGGGAAACAAATGTATGGATGTATTAACATCAGAAGGACCAAAGCAACTGGATTATAATCAACAACCTAATGAGAAGAATACTAAAGTGTTTGGGGATTTCCTGATACAGCCCAATGCCATTGCCAATAATAATTTTTGCTTTCTTTCATGTAGAAAGCACAAAGTAGACTTGATAGGATACCAACAAAAAGGCAACATGGGAATAGAGGCTGCCTGCAACATGGGAAATATAAGCATTCATGTGGACTGGTTTACAGAGGGCAAATTAGTTTTGGATTTGTTTAACCAATACACTGATAACATTACCTAAATTTCTCAAGGTGATTCAGTAAAAAGTAAAAAGAAAAGGAGTACTTGTGGCACCTTAGAGACTAACCAATTTATTTGAGCATAAGCTCTCATGAGCTACAGCTCACTTCATCGGATTCATCGAAAGCTTATGCTCAAATAAATTGGTTCGTCTCTAAGGTGCCACAAGTACTCCTTTTCTTTTTGCGAATACAGACTAACACGACTGTTACTCTGAAACCAGTAAAAAGTAAAGGAAAAACCCATATGCTGTGACAAATCAAAAGAAGCGAGACTTTTTCAGCACTTTTCAAATTCCCAATGGAGAGTCAGAATAACTCAGAATTAAAACATAAAGCAGAATAATGTATCCTCCTCCTTGCACTTTCAATAGCCATTCAATTGACTTTTCTATGGGCCGAATGATGTGGGCAACCAAGATAATCCCCAGGAAACTTTGTGTCTTCTGGGAGCTGCAGAGAGGAGAGGGGAGAGTGTCAAGCATTTAATTACAGCAAATTCATAACAGGTCCCTTTGCTAATTGCTCTACATACAAAAGTGATACATTTCAAAGAAGGGAATGAGCTTTCAGCTTTAACGGGAGAACACAGGAATCGAGTGGGAAGAGGGACATCATTCTGTCTTTGTTGGAAGCCATTGAGATATTAGCATACTTGGTGACCTGTGGACACATGAACCACGATGACTTTGTCAAGCTTCATGGATTCTGGATAAATGACCCATGACAGAACAATAGCTAGGTAGCATGCATCACTTTTTTCTGTGGATTTCCTGAACTTAAGAGTATTTTATGATGACTATTGAAAACCTCAGGTCCTTAAGAAATGCTGCCATCTAGCTATTGGCAAAATTCTGAGGAAAGGATGGTCATATATTTCCTCCTCCTCAATAACCTACTTTCATGCAGAAATTTTTAAATGTAAGTGGAAATTGACACCTTAGAGTTTAGGGAGGTTGATTATATTTACCTAAGTTTATGTTTGGCTGGGAAACCGACATTAGCATCTGAAAAACTATGAGAGATTAAGTACCTGTAGTGTTTGATTCACACAAAACTGGGTGCCTCCGGCAGCAAATCATCCCTCAAACAATACCAATGCAGTGGCTCAATACTGACTCACCAAATGAATCATCAACACCAGTTCCTGCAAAGCCACTGATAGGAGTTTGAAGTCTCCCACCCAGCCACTGACCCGACACAAACATACTTAGTTTATAAGATCAGACAAGATCACAGTTTGAGGTGATACACTTGGATTTGGAATCATGGAGGCCTGGATTCCAAGGCTTTGTCTACACTGGAATTTTGGTGCAAAAGCTTCATACAATTGCTAGCACTGGTGCAACTCCACTTTTGGCAGCAACATTGATGTAGATGAGCTTCTCATGGCTGTTGATGTTCTCAGGGCCTGATTTAGGGGCAGGCAACCTGAAGGGCTGGGGTTGAAGGGGTGCCAGGCTCGGGGTGCTGTTTCTGTTATTAGTGACAAAAGGGAAAATAGAATGTTTGAAGTAGAATGTTTCAGGTATTCTGTACGTGGATTCATTTTTTCATTAACCTCCTAGAATCGCTTGTTAATTTATCGCTTGAAAATGCCATCGGCCAGTCTTTGAATCTCTCTGACACTGTGCTTCAGTTCACGAGGGCAAAGTCAAGAATAGCGACCCTTTGAACGAAAGGACTAGGGTTAACATTCTAACATACCTACTGTAACACTATTTAATACTGGTCCGCCCAATGTTGGGGCCCAGTTCAATTTCTTGACGTTGCTACATTTCAGCTATTCTTAAAATTAGAAAGCTTCTGTAAAGCTTAGAGGAAACTAATCTATTTGCTTATATATGGCATGAATAAATACAGATTTACAGATCCTAGTGTGGAAATTTATTGTCTTATATGACAGGGAAAAATCATGTTTGCAAATTGTGCATCAAAGTCATAAAATGGGCTACAAATGCAATAAAAAATAAGGTATTCAAAAGTTTAATAAATGGGGTGGGGGTGGGCACCATTTGGTCTAGGGCTGGCCCTGGATGTTCTTAACATTGTGTCATTTGGACATGCTTTGCGGAGGATTAGATGTCACAATATGAAAAACTATAGTGACCGCAGAAGCCTTGCTTAGTTACTTCTGGTAGTGGAGCTCCTGAAGCGGGATATAATTGAAGGGAAATAATTAACCCCCGGGCAGACCCTGCCTAAAAAAACATGTTCCTTTTGACCTTCTGTAACCATCACAGTGAGACAATAAAAAAGGAACCACTGGGATGCACATTGCAATAGAACCCCTTAGCAGCAGAGCCATTGGAAAGGAGGAGAGAAGACTCACGGTAGCATCAGAGTTATGTTTGAGATGTCTCCCCAGGATGTGTTTCCCCAAGATCAAATAGTCCAGATGTTAGTGATGCAAGGGGAGAGATCAAGAATAAAGACTGAGTCAGACATTCTGTGCTGTGCCTTCAGGAAGTGTAGTCTGGTATCTGGGGCTTTAAGCCACCTAACATGCGCTGGTTGCTCTGGGGGACAAAATGACTCATGGCATAACGTAGGCAGTCTCCCCAGGGCACCCTGTGGCTCGTGGTGCAAGTCAGAATGGCCACAGTGGCATGAGGCACAGTACTGTCCACTCGCATCCCCAGTACATCCTCTGCACTGTGACTTGGGGATGGGGAAGAACCTGAATAGGTCTGCCTACAACAGACCAAAACAAGTGGTTATGCTGTGAGAGTTCTCTCCTGGTCCCAGAGCACCACTAGAAGGGGGTTTCAGAGCTACTACTATACAGTGTGAAATGCTGGCTCTTTTTTTGGCTCTATATTGAGCGCTGTGTTGTTTGGAAGCTCTAGACTGGCTAACCTCTGTCTTTTACTTTGAAATAAACACTGAACTCCTCTTTGAACCCAATGAATGACACAACCTTTTTTTGAGCATGCATACATTTTCCTGGCATGTTGTAGCTGAAGAGTTTCTGTGCAGATATGTGGCTTGTTTACCACTGTGTTTTTCCATTCCCATGTGTGTCCAGCTGAATGGATGTCAGCCTGACCCCAAACTGATACAGAAAGAGACAAGATGTCTTTTTAAATATCTAGAAGGAGATAGCAAGGAAAAAACAACCAGTCCTTGTGTCATCCTTGGTCTGAGTTAAAAATACACTGCAACTCTCTACCATAGCTCAGAGGGCACGTTTGTAGCATGTAACGTGTTATTATTAAACTCAGACAATTATCAGGAACCTGTTCTCGACATAGTTCAGATTGAAAAACATCTATAAATCACAGGATGAAGTGACATTTCAGCCAATGCAAACAAAATAAGGATTTTAACACACTGAGCAATGAGCTGATATGCACTGGAGAACAGTTATTTATTTGAGATAACTACTGGAGTTTCAAGGCCCAAGTAGTTGTATACAATACAGCGAGTCCTATTTCTACAGCCTGATGTTTCAATGTGAGATACTAGAAGAATCTCAGACATGAAAGGAAGCAAGATGTCCCAATGCAAAGAGGAGAAAAAAACCACAAACACACATACATTGTAATTCTTCACAGAAAACTGTGGTTGTGCAAATGGAAGGCAAACAGCATGAAAAAAGAAGCCTGAAACAGTCTATCTGTTTTAGGGACTATGTCACTATAACTTATATATTAAAACATAATTCCTTATCTCTGTTACTCATAACACATTAGATTAATAAAACAACATATTTTTAAAGATCCAATTACTCTACTGTCTGATTTTTATTGTCTCCATTCCAACAGTGCTTAAAGGCCCCAACTGAGACCTGAGAGCCCCAGGTGCTGTACATATACATACAAGTACATGCATCATCCATATAGACATGGTAGTGGAGGAACAATGCCAGTATAGGGTTTATGTAATTCGGGGAGGTGGTTTAACTCAACAAACAGAAATTCAGAGTTTTACTGTTGTTGATGCTCCCAAACATGGGCCGAGGTAAGGCTAGTTTATTGGTAAAACTTTGTGGTGTTGACCAGGCCTAAGACACAGACAGTCTCTATCCCAAAGAGCTTCCAGGCTAAACAGACAAAGGCTGGGAGAAGGGAAGTATTACTATCCCCATTTTACAGATGGGGAACTCAGGCACAGATGGATTAGTTAATTTGTCCAAGATCACACAGGGAATCTGTGGCAGAACTAGGAACTGAACCCAAAGCTCCTGAGTGTGGTGTATTGAAAACTGTATTAAAATTGCATCCAATGAAGTGAGCTGTAGCTCATGAAAGCTTATGCTCAAATAAATTTGTTAGTCTCTAAGGTGCCACAAGTCCTCCTTTTCTTTTTGTATTAAAATTGTAAGCTATTGCTTTAAATCCTCATGTTTTTTTCTTTGTCCTGCCTGTTGGAGAGGGGGCTCTGTAGGGAAGCTTTCGATCTGGGCCTAGCAGAGTCTGCTTTTAGCCAGCCTCTGTAGAAGAAGGTGGGGAGAGCGGAGCCTTTCTGTTTTAGGGAGCAGCCTGTTTTGCCTCTCTCTGATTTGGGTTCTTGTGTGTTATTCTGAATTCTAAGAAAAAAGTAGCATTATGTTTCGACATTCCATCAAGAGTACTTTATGTTTTTTATTCAGTTTCTCTGTTTGCATACAATGAAACCTAATACTGAATTCCAGAGCAAGCACTTAATCACAAGACCAGCCTTGATTTCTACTTTTCACATTTTATTCTTCTTGTTAAATGAAACTGGACCAGTCACTTTCCCTTTTGTTTCTAGTCAGTTTCATTTTCTAGTTATTTTAAGGGGCGTGCACAGGTACATTGTATTTAGGATTTTAGGACTTACCAAGATATTCTGACTTATTCAGATTCCTTAGAATCCAGTCCCACAGCACAGTCCTAGTGTTTGTTCATAAAGTAAATAATCAAAACCTTTACATTCATACTGTATTAGATATTGGCATTTAAAAATAAATCAAAATTTTTGATGTGAAAACTAGTTGATATATTTCCTTTCAAATAACATTTAGAAGTATATGGAATAGCTGCATGAGGAAATAGATAAAGGAAGTAAAACAATTTTATTAAGTTGTCAAATATCTTAAATGGGGACTTTCCTTACCACTGAAACTGAAATCAACGGAACTATACAGCCGTTTAGAGTTTCTTATTTGAACTTTTGGAATATCATTCATTTTGAGGTCCTTTCTCTGTAAACAATGTGAGGGTGCGTGTGTGTGTGAAGAATAGGTTTAATATGTAAAGCATATTTTTCTATTAGATTAAAATGAGAAGCTCTAGTAGACTTAAGCGTTACGAATTCTGATTCATCCAGACAATAAAATATGCAGCGTGGTTGAACAACTCACTTAGTTCAGATCCAGCTGGGGAAACTTTGGGGCCGAAATTGTTTCAAATATGCTGAGCAAGTAAATTCTCTTAGCTGTTGACACTGTTTTTGTCCTTCTATACGCAGTATTAACTACTGCAAAAAATGTACAGTTGGAAATTGAAAGAGCTATGGGATTCATTCCTGTGCTTAATAATGAATAGCATGAATTTGAAAAGGGTCCAATTCACTGGAGACATGTGGATGTACAATTATCACTTTGAACTCAGCTTCATGATTATCAATTTAAAGCACATATTTAAAGAGGGAGCTTGAAAATGGCTGCAGACAAAACAACACATTCAAAAGGGTTTCAGAGAAAGTGGATTTTTAAAGATGGTCACATGTTAAGGAGTCATTTGGTGATTTGACCCACGTGACCTGATGCATGTTGGCCTGGAAATGGTTAGAAAGCAGTGGGTTGGCTAGCAGCAAGGCAGTGATTTATACGGTTTGAACTGATCATGGAATTCAGTTCTTGCTGAATAAGTGTTAGGGTGAAGAATGTGCGTGTATTAAGGAGAAAAAATATAAGTACAAATATCAATCACACAAAAGTTCCTGTGATAGGTCAGGATTTGTAACTTTATTTTTAAATAACATTTTTTTAGAAAGGATGACCCAATAGTTTCATGAAAAAGTTTTGCTTCATCCTTCACACACTATTAAAAAAACTTTGTTTTTACAGCCACAGTTACATCAGATAGGATTACAAATATTATAAGATATATGAACCCCCTTGCTTTAGTGCATCACCTCGGGTTAGAAATAAACTCTCTGATTAGGTTATGCCATAATTATCCATTATTGGGAATTTATACCTTTCGCTGAAGGAGCTGGTATTGACCACTACCAGAATATTGAATTAGAATGATCACTGAGGTGTAAACCTATACGGCAATTACTGTGTTACTAACTCTCATGTTATATATATGCACGCATGAGGCAGGGTGTTTGTACAGGTTCTAGGATTTGTTTGATTTTCATAGATTTTTAAAATCCCTATGTAATTTATATATGAGCTGCAATAATGTGCAATCAGGTTTTTTCTTTTTCCCATGCAAACTGAAATACCATGGGAAGACGAGATCTCATGTTATTCTAATCACATAAATGGCTCCTTGGTGCAAACTATTTGACCATGGATACCGTGGTAATGGGCACCCTGGATATAGACAGACATTGTATTCTGTTCAAAATGAAACAGTTTAACAATAATAAAGAAAAAAGCGATTTACTGATAACATTACTACTCATAATGTTTCATTTTAATTCAAAATACTTTAGCATGATAAACTATACAAGTGTTGCCACAATAGACAAGTACCCAAAAGAGTACTGTACATAATTTCAGGCAGTACTAAATATACAAGGGTCATGAAGTACTGAAGCCTTTTCTTATCTCACCAGTTAACAAAAAATCAGGGAGAATCAAATCAAACAATTTTAAAGGCCCTAGTTCACCACCTACTAATATGACACACCAGATATAATTTGTGATCAATATGTATTCTTAATATCCAAAGATTCCAGCAAATGGTTCTCATGATCATTTATTTTGAGGACAGGAATTGAGATCCAGAGCCTTCCATCTCAACTGACACAGTTGTCTTTATGAGAGCTATATGCAGTGTTGTTGTAGCCATGTCGGTCCCAGGATACTAGAGATACAAGGCGGGTGAGGTAATACCTTTTATTGGAGCAACTTCTGTTGGTGAGAGAGATAAACTTTTGAGCTACACAGAGCTCTCCTTCAGGTCTGGAAAAGGTACCAAGGCCATGTCTACACTACAAATTAAGTTGACCTATGTTAGGTTGACTTAGAGCCAGTGCAGTAATTACTGCTGTTTTTCATGTCCACACTACCCTCCTTCTGTCGGTGGTGTGTCCCCTCATTAGGAGCACCTGCACCCACTTGCATCCAGGCCGACAGGAGAAGCCCTGCAGTCTTTTAAGTATAGGCAAGCCCTAAACTACTTTCTTGCCCCATAGGTAGTTCCTCTACTTTAGGGATTATGCATGTTGGAGCTTGGCTATTTCTACCTGCTCTCTTTGTGCTGTTCTTAATTTGCTGATAAATGGAAGATGTCAGTATACAGTGTGGTGAATTTGGAACCTTTCAAGGGCCTTAAAATTAAAAGAAAAACTGATAAATATATTGCTTATAAATGATTTATTCTGTTTTTGTTCCGCATTGCTGTGTGAAGACATGTACAAAATAATCTCAACAGAAATCACTAAACAGATTCCTAAGTGTTCTGGAATGTAAATGGCAAGTACAGACATATATTGCACTGGTACTAATGCTTGGAAATAGGCACCAGAAGCTATGTCAAGAAGGGAGTGAGCTAGTAAATGTTAATTCTTTGGCTAGCATGTTGTAATATATGGGGGTTGGTCATGTGAAAATCTGATTTCATACAGCTGATATACTTTTCGTTTTATTTATCAATAATAAGCACTTTTTACAAAAACATTTAAAATATCTGTTCAGACTTTGATTTACAGAGAGTTGAGTGCACAGGTCTGTTGGGTTACATCTTTGAAACAAGACATTAAAAAAAAAAAAAGATTTAAACTCATCTTTGGGGAAATTGTATTCAAATCTCTAAAGCATACTTCTAAAAGATGCAGTCAAAAATCCCTTTCCTCTCCTGGGAGAAGGGCAACATTACACATGATATAACTGATTATTTCAAACTACTGTGCTGTATATACTATCAGTATTCCTGTTGGTTTAATAAAATATCCTGAAATCTATGTATAAATCACACAAAAGATCCTTTCTTCTCTAAGGGAGAACTGTCCATCTTTGATGGTACTTGGTTACTGAACACTTCAAATGCAAGCCAAGATCTCAACAAGAATCTATATAGGAGATTCAAAGCGGGTAGAAGACAGTAGTATATAAGCTCTGCGTCTTGTAGAGGCCAAGTGACATGTGCCACACAGGTAGCTGAAATCAGATAGGTTGCTTGAACAGAGAATTATCAAATATAAACATCAGGGATGTTGGCAAGGGTATTTTCAGTGGAAGGACTTTGCCTCTTGAATTTGTTTCCCTTGTTGGCAAAATAGGGACAGTACGTTTATCATTAGAAAATAGGGTAGAACTATTTTATTTTCTCAGAATACGTCTTGAGCTTGGGTGATGATGGATATGGGGGATATTTCAGGTTGTTTATGGGAAGCTGTATTTAAACTTTGTTTCAAAATGGTATATTCAATGGTGTGCCCAGTGCCCTCAGCCTTTCATAATCATACACCCACACTTTGTGCAGGGAAGCATCCATAGCTATATGCCAGTACACAGGTTTTACGGGGGTGGAAGGTGCTTGTGTGGTCCCCCCATTTCCTCCCTCTGAGCACCTCCTTTCCTCTCAGTGTGCCCCCCTTCAGCTTCCTCCTCCACGAGCAGCTCCTTTCCCCCGCAGTGTGGCCCCCCAGCTCCCTCTCTGAGCGCCTCTTTTTCTCTCACTCTGGCGCCCCAGCTCCGCACTCCATGAAGAGCCCCTTTCACGGGCACTGTGGACCCCCGCCCCGTGCTGCCCTGAGCCCTCTCTGTTCCCTTCCCGACATGCTCCTCTCTGAGGCGATTCAAACCTACAGCAACAGCAGCTCTAACCTCCCCACCCTGCCTCCTTTCCCCCTCAGCAACTGGCTGCTCCTGCTCCTATTGGCCGGGACGGGGCTACATCGCGCTCCCATTGGTCAAAGCCGGGAGAGGGGGCGGGTGGTGGCTGGGGGGTATCCAGCGCAGGAAGGCGGCCGCCATTTTGTGTGGGTGGCGAAGGCAGCGAGCGCAGCAGCGGCGGAGCCGAGGCCCGGGCTGCGCTTTGAGGGGCTCGGAGTGTGGCGTTGCCGGCGGAGAGGCGGCGGGGGGCAGCGGGGGATCTGGTTCCCGGAGGCTGGGTGTGTGGGAGCGAGTGAGACCGACAGAAGTCGGTAAGTGGATGAGCCGAGCGCAGCCGCCGCCATGTTGTTGTCACTGGGCTGCCCGGTTGTTGGGGAGACGGTTTGGCGGATTGAGGGGGCGGGGGCGATCGGAGGATCAGGCAGAGTTTGGGGGGGAATCTTGTGGCCGAGGAAAGGAAGATGCCAAGGGGGTTGGGGAAAGGTAACCCGGGGGTACCAAGCCCCTGCCCTGGGGGGAGGACTCTGGTGCGCATGTGTAAGCCCCCGAGCCGCCGCTCCTTTATGAATAGCCGCGAGCCGTTCTGTGGTCACAACAAAATAAAGGTCGGAGGAGCGGGTGGCTGGTTCATTGCAGGGCTTTGGGGGAGGGCGTGGGATAGTGGGGGCGGGGCGGGGAAGTTTCACCAGAAGCAATTGGGTGAGCTAATGAACCGACCCTCGTATTGATTTGCTATCATGGGGGGAGAATGAGTGAATCCCCACTCTGAACTCTCGGGTACAGTTGAGGGGGCCTGCATGAAAAACTCCCTAAGCTTATTTTTACCAGCTTAGGTTAAAACTTCCCCAGGGTACAAACTATTTTACCTTTTGTCCCTGGACTTTATTGCTGCCACCACCCAGCATCTAACAAATATAACAGGGGAAGAGCGTGCTTGGAAACGTCTTTCCACCCAATATTCCTCCAAGCCCTACACCCCCTTTCCTGGGGAAGGCTTGATAAAAATCCTCACCAATTTGCATAGGTGAACACAGACCCAAACCCTTGGATCTTAAGAAGAAGGAAAAAGCAATCAGGTTCTTAAAAGAAGAATTTTAATTGAAGAAAAAGTAAAAGAATCACCTCTGAAAAAAATCAGGATGGTAAATGCCTTACAGGGTAATCAGATTCAAAACACAGAGAATCCTCCTTTTTCTTATGGCTATTCAGTACATTGCCTAGAAACTGGGGCTGTATCCTGTTCCTGTTAAATGGAAAGCATCAGCTGGAGAGCGTAGTAATCCGACTGTGTGAGCGGTACCAAAAGGGGAAGTGTCTTGAAGGTTTAACTGTAAATGTTTTAAATGGAAAATGTTCAGGCAGTTAGGGCTGGAATCTGTAAACACTGTCCTGTGATGCCTGTCTGCTTTTGTGAGCAGTTCTGTTGACTTAAACGGGAGTACCCATAGGGAGGCGTTATGGGACTCCATGCCAAATCAGCATCCTCCCGTTATATTTGACTCTTTAAATAAAGAGTCAAGTCCTGCTTGCCTTTTCATGCTTTACAAAGCTATAGGCAAAAATAAGAGTGAAGTATTAGTAATGTAGCAAATTTTCATCTCTGTAACATGGCTAGTATGCTCTTCGTAGTATACAAATAAAGTATAAAATAATTCAGCCTTATAGAAAACATTTGTGTGAAATCAATATCATCCCCACATTTTTCAGATTCAAGATGGACAAATTATTTGTACTTGTCCCTTGTGTGAATTCTTTCCAACCCCTTCCTTTTTTAGAAGTTGCTGCAAATGCATTCGATGAAGTGAGCTACAAGCTTATGCTCAAATAAATTTGTTAGTCTCTAAGGTGCCACAAGTCCTCCTTTTCTTTTTGCGGATACAGACTGACACGGCTGCTACTCTGAAACCTGTAAATGGTAGTTAGATTCAATCCCAAATTGTCTTTTGGCTAGCACCTGTTTTCCCCTTACCTGAGTTTAAATGTTTTGCTTTTTGTCTTCATAGCTTAGACTTCTCCTCTGGAGCCTGTGTGCCGAGAATCCGATGTTGGGCTCGGCTTCCTGGCTGAACACAGCAGATCAGCCCATGAAAACTTCCATTCCGAGCCAAAGGAAGGGGTCCAACAGAAGACAGCACCTACTCTTTTGGGCTTGGCAGCAGGAAAGGGAACGGGAGGTGGAGGCTGCAGAGTCTGAAAAGAAGACTGAAAGGTAAAGGGGATAATAATGACTGTGGAAGATGTGGTGGTGGGTGGGGAAGAAGAAATGGGGGAGATAGTCATTTGGCACCAAGCTTAGCTGCAAGTGCTATAGAAAGCAGTGGTCTGAAATTGGATTTTAGATTCCAGATAGTATACTTATTCTCTACAGGTTCTTATGCCATGCCCATCACCATGGTATCTGAGTGGGTTCCAGTAATCTGCCACCAAAAGTGTGGTTCTTTTCTTTTTCCTTTCTCTCCAGGGAGAAGGCTGCATGTTTTTATTTTAAGAAAGTACATGGAGGGAGGAATAGCTCAGTGGTTTGAGCATTGGCCTGCTAAACCCAGGGTTCTGAGTTCAATCCTTGAGGGGGCCATTTAGGGATCTGGGGCAAATATTGGGGATTGGTCCTGCTTTGAGCAGGGGGTTGGACTAGATGACCTCCTGAGGTCCCTTCCAACCCTGATATTCTATGATTCTATGTTTCTATTGGTGAAGGCAGGGTTGAAAGAAGTGTATTTGCACTTAGGACAGGAGGGATGTGATGGTTCTTAGATTCTGCAGCAGTTGGCACTTCACTCTTGAACTGGACCAAGAAAGCTACTCCTACACACACCTTGTGTAGTAATCAGTTGTCAACTGCTGAGCTTTGGGTGATATAGGTATCATTAAGTGCCTTTCAGAGTAGGATTAATATTTTGAATTTGATAAAGTATTCTAGGGGAGCCTGTGTAAAAAGTGGAGGACAGGTTTGATGTGCTTCTGGTAACCTGTATTGCTGGGATGGAACTTCTGCACTTCATACTATTTGGAGAGTCCTGAGGGCCTACTGTTTCATGCCGAGGTAGATTGCATTGCTAGAGTTCAGTCAGGAGGGAGTTGAGGCGTGTATTACTGAGGCCAGGTTGGAATGCCATCTCCTATCTAGCCACTGATGTCAGAATGTGTTAGCTCATGACCGCTATATGAGAGTTTAGCATAAATGAAGAAGCTAGGAGAACTTTAACTGTGGACTGACTGGACCGGACCAATTTTAACATTTACAAATTGGCTAGGTATTTAAAGATCCCTCTCGCTACACTTTTAATTAAGGTCTGTCCAATCAGAGAATTACAAAATGGTATCATGTGTTCTACCTTAAGTCTCATGCTATCAGTATACAGTTGCCTTTAATTAATCTAGTGGGAGTATAGTTTGACTTCAGTTCTTTTCTTTAGAACTTGAGAAACTTTCTAACTTTGGTTTTCTCATTCAGAGCTCCCACTGACTGTTGTTCCTCCCTTTCATACAGGTGACATTTAAGTTGAAGATGGGTGGTGGAGAAAGGTTCAGCATTCCAGTTCCCCAGTCTAGAAATATTACCAAGAAGAATAAACAATTTAATAACAGGCAAAAGAGCAAAGATCAGAATTCTCAAATGAAGATGACTTATATGAAGAAAGAAAGAGGACATGGATGTAGCTCATCATCTATTGCATGGCAGGCCATGCAAAATGGGGGCAAGAACACTGTGCACTTCCCAAATAATCAGAATTGGAGTCCTACTTTATTAAGTCCCAACTCACTTTTCACATCTCAAACCAATCAGAACTATGCTGGAGCAAAATTTAGTGAGCCACCTTCACCAAGTGTTCTTCCTAAGCCACCAAGCCACTGGGTACCTGTTTCCTTTAATCCTTCTGATAAAGAAATAATGACCTTTCAACTTAAAACCTTACTTAAAGTCCAGGCTTGAGATGTAACTTTAAAAATTGAAAAGTTAAAATTTTTACAGGGTTTCAAATTTGAGAATGTTAGTTAAATTCATAGTTCCAAAATGCACAATTTTTTATGGAATCAGATTTGTTAGCTGCATACAAAAATTGAGTCACATGATGTGGGGACCTCTCTTGAAGATGTCCAACTTAACTCTTCATCTCATTCAGGGTTTTGTGTGCTGTGTGCATATACTGTGACAAACTATGTACTTGCAATATCAGTATGCAATCTAAACAAAGTTTGGTGGTCAGTAATGCTAATATATTGTATTGTTCTCAGAATTTGAACTGTGACCACTTAAAATATGCTGAGTTTTTCACTGGAAATGAAAGCTATGGCAGAAAACCAACTTTTACATTATGTAATGCAGCTTTGATTGGAAAAAGTAAGCAGTTTACAAAACTACTCAAACCTTAAACTAGTATCTTTCATACTTGTTTCAGATCAGTTAATTGTGTGAAACCTGTTGAAAGCGAATTAAGAGATCATTTTTTTGCAAAACAAATCTACATCTAGCCACTAGGAGATAGATGTTTTTTGAATTATATTAGTGAACCTTTATTTGGAGTTCGTGAATCAGTGATTGACAGGGCAGACAAACCTGTGTCTAAAATTTAGATGATCTTAGGAAATTTACTCCCCAGAGATTGTTTTGTAAGGATGCAAAAAATAATTTGATGTTAAAATTGCCTGTCACCGTGTTCATTTCAAAAATCTAGAAATGCATTTTTATTTTGAACCTGCACAATCTGAAATGTGCCAACTAACAAGCATTTTGCACTGCCAGGTGACTGCCAAAAAACTTCTAAAACCTTTCCTTTATTGGGATTGCACTGAGCAGTTTTTAAAATGCATTTTTGTATCCGTTTTATATCTTTGAAAAAGCTGAAATGATAGAATTGTTTGAGCTAATCTTAAATTGGATACCCTGTAATGTGAATTTGTTTAAACTGGTGTTGCTTGTGGGAAGTATGAAACGTTTAAATAGGTTGGGAAAAGAGCCATGTAAATAAATGTAAAACTTTGTAGCATATGTAAATTTATGCTGGGCTTTCCTGCAGAAAAAGTATTTTTAGTACAAAACTGCTGAATGTAAGATGACCATGCTGAGTACATGGCCTGATTTAAAAAAATATTTTGTTTAAAGAAACTGTAAAAGCACACGTGGCTATGCCCTTGCACTTAAGTACCAGTGAATGTTCACGTTGTTTGATTTTGTTGTAAGCTGGTTTTTTTAAGTAAATTCAGTGCAAATGAGGCTTTTAGAATTTTTAATAAAACAAAAAACCTAAAAAAAAAAAGCTACACCAATCTGTATAAGGTACATCTATTTTGAATGTATAAAAGTGACTTTAGTTGGGATGAACTATTATAGTACGCTAAAAAGGTTCTAAAAATCTATTAATGTAAAAGTCTCTCAGTAGAAATGTTTATATAAATACCTAAGAGCTAGAGCCCTGCCTACAATTTAAAAAAGTATTCTAGCTGGTTTTATCCAGCATTTTTGTATTTGAGAGCACAGTAACTCCATTGATACTGTAATGAAGATTGAGCCATCCACATCTGGCTTTTATTATGTGGAATTTAGATGTCTCAATACTGTATTTAATGTCCCTCCCCTTAAAGAACCACTGAAGTGCTGTTCTATTTAAAAATATATAAAACCCTATTAAGTCTTCCTTCTGGACTTTATTCCCAGTATGCTGGTTGCCAGCATATTAGTGTTTAGTAAAAGCTGTTTGTAATATGATACCCAATGCTTGATTTTATTCAGCGATGCCATAATCCACTGTTTACAAAAGCACAGATGCTTCCACTGTGGAAGCAAGAAACTGATTTGTGACATGCTGAAAGAATATGAAGACAGTTGTTTAAACACAGTAATCAGCAATAATGAAGAATGAGTAAATAGGGTAATGATTACAAAAAGTAGTTTGCTAAAACAAAAGTGGTTCTTTAAGTGCTCAAGATACACTTCTGTGCATATAGTTCTGTTTATACATTCAAAATGTGCTGGCAGCTATCTATGTTTACACATGTTCTCTCCAAATAAGATGAACAGATTGGCAGTTTTCTAAAATTATTACATTCCTGTCTCCCAAACTCTCACCAAATGTCATCCATTGTACCCAAAGTGTAATTGTGTTATATTTGAAATTTAAAGTGTTTATGAAGTACTGCTTGTACATGTATCAATTGGAAATTAAAAAAAAAAAACCAAAACAAATAAACTACCTAACCTTTTCTCCCCTTAAACATGTCTGTTTTTGTTAAAAATTGTATAAAATGAATCATTTCTTGCTACAGCCTTACATTTTACACTGAGATTGAATGTCAGCATAGATTCTAATTAAGACCAGGAAAGAGGTGATTTTGTAATGTATTCTGAAAATGCTTGATTCTGAGGTGAGAGAGACTGAAAGAGGGGAGACTTTAGCAGTATTTTGAACATGAGCACTCAGCAGGAGCTGACTGGGTAGTAAAAGATTTTTGTGCAGATGGTGACAGGAGATTTTTAATGCATGGCTGAACGGGGGGGGGGGGGGGGGGGGGGGGTAGGAGGGAGACACACATTACATTTTATGCCTGGGAGATACAAATGATAGTGGAAATGTAAATTGAAAGAGGCAGAAGAAAACATTCAGGAGTAAAGACAGCACCTAAAGAGATGTTGGTTTCCTCATACTCTTGTCTGTGACCAGAAGTTGTATCTTGTCTTGTATTTGGACTGTAAGCTCTTTTGGGCAGGGTTGTTTGTACAGTACCTAGCACATTAAGGTCCTGATCCATTACTGGGTACTATTAGAATATAAATAAAATGACAACTGTAGAGCTAGGTAGACTTAGAAATTAGTGGTATAGAAGTGGTAATTGAAGCCCTAGGACAAGGTTTCAGAAAAAATGGATGAATATTTCCCTTAAAAAAAAAAAAACTGTTCTATACAGATCTCTCCTATATTACCCATGAGCACTCTTTCTGTGAGAGGGATCAGTATTTGAAAGTAACAACCCTGAGTTATTTTACACCAATGAAACCATGTGCTAATTTCTAACTGCTTGAGACTCATTAGTATGAAGGTCAGAAACCATAAGACAAGTTACTTGTTCCTTATTTTTACTGTGTATGTTTCCAAAGTTGACTAGTTTTTCTAATGGAGAAAGCATGCACTTCTTTGCTGGCTGAAACATTTTACACAAGTGTCAGGTCTTCCCTAGTGGGTCTGGCTTCAAACCAAAACCCAAGCTATACTTGGTTGGGATAGGTTTAAAAAGTCTTCATACCCATTTAACGCCAATGCCTGAAAGGAAAACTCTTTGCAAGAGATTCAATCCTCCTTCCCTTCACCATTGAAGCCTGAGAACTTAGCATGATAGTCATGTCATAAAATGAGCAGAATTTTTTTTTTTTTTTTTTTTAAAAGATAGACACAATCCATACATTTTCAATGCTCTGCTGCAGTTAAATCCAGTAGGTGTAATGAACAATTATAAAAATCCAGATTTAAACTCAATATTGGTTCAAAGTGAGTAACTGGAATTAGAAAAATCAAAGCTTTTCCCCCCAGAAGAGATGGTTCTGTGTTCATATAGCAACTACCATGATGGGATCCTGGCTACTACAGAACAGTGCTTCTCAAGACATTCCAACAGCAGTGGATTTAAACATTCTGCTCTTCTGTAGCGTAGTACACAATTTTTTCAAACAGATTAATGGTAAACAGCACAGGGGACATATAGTTTACATTCTCAGCTTCACCTTCCAATTTCCCCTACTTTTAACTTGCACTTCAGTTAAATAATCTTTCTAGGCTCCCCCAACTGCTATTGAAATTCATTTGGTGTCTGGTGACTTGATTCCTCATCTGTAAAATGTGGATAATACCTACCTCACATGGTGGTTGCAAGGTGTTCAAATACTACTGTAACAAGGGCCCATATAAAATTGCTTGAATGTAAGATTCTCACAATTTTAAGTATCAGCTGCCTACCAAGAACAGGTAGGGATCTGATTTACTAAACTCAAGTATTTACAGATTTATATGAAATGAATAGTTGAAAATGGGAGAGAAAAATACCCCCTATACAACAGACTACAAACCAGGACAGCCTGAAAGTTACAACAGAAAACAACTTTTCAGTGAGTAGTGTTTCTTCTTCATATATTTCAAACAGCTCAAGCAGTTTACAAATAGCAGAACGAGAGCAAATTTCACTTCTGAAATTTAATTTAGTGTGAAGATTACAGTATTAATTTGCACACTTCAAACCTTAATCTTTAATTTGAAATTTTATTTGAAAAATGCCATGAAAACAGCCAATTCTGCTCAGATTAAAACTCATAGCTTATCTCTAGCTATTTATTTGAAATAAGTGCTAGCGTTATTTGATAGTGACTTAGTGCCATCAGCTTCTCAGTAAGTGGACATTTGAAAGAAAGATTTCTATTCCTGGTTGAAATTAAAAAAAAAATTGTATGCATTTGACGCTACAGCTGCTACTCAAATTATTATGCCTGGATGCAGCTTTCAGTTTGTCAACTACAAGTTTCAATGCCAGCTAGACTGACTGAGATGTTAAGACTACAGATTAACTGTAAAACAAGGAAAACATGCCATTTTTCACATCAACTTGTGCAGAACAGAAAAAGCCAAATGAAAGCTGCATACGATCTGAGGAGTAGAAAGCCAATACTTTTTTCCAAATGTGAACAATGAAATAAAAACCTATATTCCAAGTAGAGGACACAAAAGGAAATTTGACAAAACACTGATCAACTCTTGTTCACAGCTGCAACTTCAAAATAAAGTTTCTTCTATGCATTAACTTCCCAGTGGGTCTGCTATTTATGAGTACACTTTGGTTCCACAAACAGTTCGGCCTAAGGAAAGTCTGTTCACAGGTATTTCAAGGTGGGACAACCACTATGTGACTGATGTGGAACAAACTACAGCTGTGTTCATTTTAAGTCAGAAGGTGCTTTCAGGATATAGCCAAAATCCTATACATTTTATTCCTAATTCACAGAGATATTTGAAAAGATGGAACATAGAAAATTTAAGGCAGGACAGTGAGGTGTACAAATAAAACACCTTTTCCCCAAACACACAACAGGGTACAGTCTTCCCTCACCATACACACATTTTCAAATGATAATGTCTTCAGGCAAATCTGATAGCAGCTGTCTAGAAGATTTTTAAGCAGCACTGCTACATTTTTTGCATTTATCTTGTTAGAATATTAATGGACTATTATATTCCTAAATGTTAATTTTATATTCCTTCATACTTTTAAATATTTTGTGCAGTGTTCCTGACCAAAAAACCCCACATAACAGTTCTGTAATACATTGCAATCCTAGTTATAACATCCAACTGTCCTCTAACATGTTTCAAGCTATAGCAATACAAAGTTCATTTTAAACATTTTAAGAGGCTCTTTGAAGAGCAGAAATGTCAAGACATGTAAAACTTTCAGACTCTAAATAAGCTTTCATAATGTACATAGATGTGTAAGCATTTAAAAAGGCACATAACAGAGAAACATCTATGCTGTTTCAGAGACACCTGTATCTGAACATCCAGATACAGTACTTTATCCATTGTGTTTGAAGATTTTCATTAAAATTAACAGTTGGGTGCATGGACTGTTGGATTTAATCCTAGTCACATAGAATAGAAGTTCCAGTAGAACTGTCTGTTTCTGCTGCAATTGTTATGGATTGCAGCTCCCCCACTTTTTTTTTTAAACACTATTTCACTTCTACAGAATCTGCATTAGATGCAAATTCTAGTTTACCACAGAAAAGCATAACTCCCACTCTTCTCACCGCTCCAAAGATGTATATACATATTGTTTTTCAGATGCACACATTCCTGCAGCTAAGCCTGCAGAAAGCTTGCACAAGAGGGGCTTATTTGCTCTAAAGCAGGAATAATGTTTGTGCATTGGGGAAGGATGATGGTGTCTGCAGGGGCTGACTGGCACAAATACACAAATATTCCTTGTCTCCTTGGCCATGTCCTGGTAATCCCTTCCTGGCTGAAAGACCCCACAGAACAGCCTTTTCAACATTTTTTCCCAATTGGAGCAAAAACCAGGGTACCATCTTCACTCTTGCAACGTTGTGTGTTTGTGCTCAGCTTGTCTGGCTTGCTCATATGCACAAGTCAAGTTAAAGTCATGCTACACTTGACTTCAATTGAGCTGGCTTTCAAAATAAAGGACTCTGTTTTATAAAAAAAATCTATCAAACTCCAAATACAAACTGCACTATAACCTCTGAATCATAGTTTTTGTTTTTAGCACTGTAACATTTTCCAAATAGTCAATTTCTCTTTTGCTGTTAATATCTGAAAACAATTCATTGTAACTACAGGCCCCAATCTTATCTACATGCTTAAAATTCCTTTAAGCCTCTACACTTAAAATGTTTTCCAAGATTGGGAGTCCAAAGTAAATTTTATCAGGACATTATTTTCCCTTTTTTCACAAGTTATGCATGCTCCACTATTGCCAAAAGCCATCTTAGGCTTTGAGAGGTTGATGAAAAGAAAAGATAAAAAATAATTTTTATTGTTAGAATTCTATGTAATCTACCAGATAAATGCTTTTGGTACAGTGCAAGACATGGTAAGTGTAAGTAACTGCTAGCTGTTACTTAGAAATGTTGTTCCCTTATGCATCTTTAAATGCTGTTTAACAACTCATGATTTGTCTACTGAATTATCTCAGATATGATAAATGGGGAAATCTGTATATTTGCCGAGCAATCCTGAAAGTTAGGATAAATCTATTTTGCATTATTAGGCCAAAGGTATACTTAACATTCTTCTTATTTCACCCATTAGCCCTCTTTAAACAAAAAAGAAAAATACAGTTGTATCTAGACAGACAAAATAAATGGACTCCTGTTCTACTTTACCACTAAACCTTAAAGAGGTATTTTACTTCACAGAAGATGCACAGCCTTGTTCCTAATGCTGCTCTAGAATCAAATTCTAAAGCTACAATAACTCCAGTGGATCAGTATTTCCTTCATTTTTTTTTTTTATTGTAGCATGTTTGCTAAATTTACAGCAAGCAGAAAATAAGCTGGGTCTTTAGTTATTTTGATCAAAACATTGATGTTTTAAAGGTAGTACACAATATTTGTTAAAAAGAACATATAAAAATACCTTTTTAGAAGCCCCTATATGAAAGAAAATACAAAGTTTAATCCCACAACTTTCCTCTGCTAGAGCTGCACGCTACTGCTAGCTTTAAATAGACTGCTGTTTTTAAACTATACGTCCAGGAAAGTCTACAAAATTAAAGGAACGTGCATATAAATGATTGCATAGCAGAACATGAACATTAACTGCAAAGAGTAAAGAAAAAAAGTTAGAAATACTATCAAGTATACAAAGGTTCTAGAATCAACCCCTTAAGCACATTCAACAGCCAGAATTTAAAAAGCCGTCTGTTTCCTCAAAGGCCCTGCTGAAATTGCTAAAACCAAAACCTAAAAGTAATTCTCTAAAAAGAATTTTTCACCAACATCTTCATAGACTACTATATAGACAGCAAGGAACATAAGGTGTTTGACACTGGCTTTTTTTATTATTATTTAAATTCAAAGCCAGAAGCCATTTTCTTAACAAAACATCTTGCCTTCCAGAGAAATACTTGTGAGATTACATACTGGTATTGTACTATTTTTCACATCAATTTACTCAAGATACTGTATTTGTGATAAACAAAATAGCTAGAGATGCAGCTCTAATTCACACCCAACTTGAAAGATTTGTTCTTAAGTAATTTAAAATGAAACCTTGTAACCAAAGCACTATCCAGTCTGGGTAGGAAGGGACGTAATTTAGGCTTGCTTGACTAGATAAATTTTGAAGTGTAAAAGCAATCCTTTAGTTATTCACAAATAGAGAGATGGCTAGAGTTTGATATCTATGAATGCACCAACTAACCACAAGAGTAATTGGCATAAAAGTTTAGTTCTTATATACTGTACACACACAACTTGAAACAATCTACTTGCATCTAACAGCGGGAAACTAAGCAATTTATGATTAATTGCTCACTAAAATTTAGAATAGATACAAAAACTGAATAAAATGTACACGTTAACCTAATATTGTAGCTGCTCTGTCATTTGCTTAAATGTGACCTTAATATTTTCAAATGTATATGTTTTTATTAAACATCTAATATTAGCAGACGGGTAAAAACAATGAAGCCCTCTCCTGACAACAATCATGACACTCCGTGATCTCCCATGAATCCTCAAGACTGTGACTCTCCCCGTATACTATATGCAATGTTAGTACCATCTCTCCAGATGGTGGGATAACAAGAAACTTCAACACCACATGTCTACTTGCTGTAGGTGGGCATGAAAAATATAGATTTCCTCCCTTTAAACAATGGAAACGTAACGTTGCCAGTCTATTTCACAGCAGACAGCGTTGCACTACAGCTGCCCAGTTTTCCATTCATACTGCAAACTTTTAATATTGAAGAACAAGTTAAACTGCTAGTTTAACTGCTCCACACCAATTTCTCTGTGGGTGTGAAATTTGCAATAGGACAATGTTGCGAATTATGGTCAATCAAGTTATCACCAATATTTTAAGCATCAAAAAATGCAAATCTTTACAAAAATATACATAGACACCACAATCAAATCAATAGCTGCCCATGACATTTCACGAAGTGGACTCTCTTAGTGGCTTCTCAACACTGTTATTTTAATTATAACCATTGCCTGCTACAGGGAAAACTGACAAAAAGAAGTTCTTTTTAGCACTGTTGCAACATCATATTCCTGATAATTTAAGAAAACTGAACTGTGTGTAAATGAATGATTCATGCCTAAAAACAAGATGGTTACACTGTTAGTGGCCACTGGACTTGGGACTAGTCCATGACCTTGATCTGGATTTTGACCTAGATCTAGAGTGTGATCTTGACTGAGATTTGGATCTAGCTGGTTCTTTTTTTCTCGGTTCCTTTTCATATCTTGAGCTGGACTTATACTGTGTTTTAGTATCTGTTTTAGAGGTGCCTCTAGATTTGGTGTGAGATGCAGACCTAGAACGTGATTTAGCCTTCATTTCTTTCTTGGGCTGTGACTTGGATCGTGATCTTGAATTGGACTTAGATCTTGAAAAAGATCGATTGCGGTGTTTGAACCTATCAGAATAAAGGGGAGAGAGATTTGAATATAAAAATGCTATTCTTAGACATCTAGTACATTTTTTTAACCATTTTTGCAGGAGTAAATTTTTAATCTAAAGTTAAGGATTATAGTAATCTAGTTTTGAATTTAAATGGTGTAAAATTTTTTTTTTTTTACCTATCATTGTCCGAACGGCTCCTGCTACGCCGAGGTCTTCCAGTAGGTCTACTGCTAAAAAGGTACATCAGAAAAAGTAAACGGTGACAAATACCTTTGTATTTATATAGATGATTAATAAGTTTAGTTTTTTTGAGATGTGCATTTGCTTTTAATTCTTTAATATGAAGCACAGAATTGTATTTCATTCAATATTTCTCTTTTGATGAAGCATGCAAAATACAGTAACTCCCACGCATGTGATTACAAAGTGAGCATACAAAAAAAGTATTCAAAATGTTAACAACTAAATAGTCAGTGTGATTTTTCTTCTCCAACTGACTGCTGTGTAGTTGAAGCCAAACACTACACTTACTTTCTAGGACTATAAGATCTTCTATAGTTGTAATCAAAAGAACGACTTCTAGACCTCCTCCTTTCATAACTCCGGCTTCTAGATCGCCTATATCTGTCGTAGTCATCATAGCGAGAAGAACTGTACACGTTTCTCCCTTCCTTGGCTTTCATTTGATTTGGAGCTGCAGAAAGATAGCAATAATTTAACTTTTTTGTTAAAAAAAAAAAAAAAATCAAATATAACTTTCTAATTTCCAGATCAGTTCTCCCTGCCCCTTCCTTTGAATTTCAATTATGCATTAGTGGTAGCACCCATGTTTTCAAAATCAATTTAACTGGGTTCAATTCCTGAGTCAAGCCAATGCACTCTTCATGAAGACCGGAATGGACACACGAGGGATGTAAAAGTGGTTGCACACCATCTTTATGCCCCCTTACTGCTGTTTAGAGCAGCCTTGGGGCTGCTGTAAGTTGTGGCCAGTTGCCAGCTGTGAATGATGATTTGGGTAACAGAATATTGCCTGGGTGTAGCAGTGCTTCAGTCATACCCCTGCCCCATATATACCAACTGGTAGCAAAAAGCTGGCTATGCTGGTTCTACCCCACTGGAGAAAATCTTAGAATCTTCAGTTGGCCTGTTAGTCCAGCTTCATGGCCCTATTATGTCTTGACATTTCTGAATTCAGTTAAGAGGACAGTCAATGAGAAATCTAGTCAATTTTTAAAGAAATCAGCAAAAAGTTTCAGGTATTACACCCGCCCCACAGTCTGCTGATTTTTGCAGTCTTACTTTTTTTTTTTTTTTTAAAACAATATTCTCCCTTTTGGAAACAAAAACCAGAATCTATATAGGGAAAGTGGTGAAACTGATTATACACAAGGTAAACAAGAGTGAAGTATACATCGATTATGACCCTGCAACCAAAATTGGCAGGCAATAGGCTTGGTCCTTTTGTATTTGGATTAGATATAGTAGCACATTACTACTACTACTACTACATTGTATTTTCCCCTTTAATTAAATGCACCCCTCATCCAAATCTGAAGCAAATGGGTATATTAACCTCACACTGCTATGCTATGCTTCAATGTATATTTTAATCATTTTCCATGTTCCAATGAAGCCAGTGTCTGGGATCACACACTTGTGATGTGTGCACTAGTAGTTATCAAATGCATGGTAAAGGATTAACTCATTTTCCGAAAGAAATTTAAGGCAATGTTCTAGCCACCCTCACCTCCCCCTCCCAAAACCAAACATACATACACACAGGATTGAATTTTGTCCTTGCATGCACACAATCTGCACAGACTTCAAGGGTTGCATGTAATTTTTTGTGGGAGAACATAACAGGTATATTGTTTCTCCGATAGTTTGTACTACAAGATCCTTGGGCCAACGCATTAGTCTCATTTGTCTGAAGTTGCATATACATGTTTTAGAATACTAACATGTTACAAGTTTCTTGTAATGCAGACTTAAAATCAGCCATTTTCTGAAGTATAATACTCATTACAACCATATTAGTTCTGTTTTAGAGTTACAAAACTAGAATAAGACTACTTACTTTCAGTTATATGATAAACACCCAAGATTTCTTATACCATATGCCATACTAAATGTGAAATAGTTTATATAATCAGAGTATCATTTTGTATTCAGAACCATCAAACCATTTATTTTCATTTGTCAAAACAAAGTAAATTATATAATTTATTAGGGCTGTCGATTAATCGCAGTTAACTCACACGATTAACAAAAAAAATCAATCATGATTAATTGCACTAACAATAGAATACCAACTGGTGTGTGTTAAATACAGTATTTTGGATGCTTTTCTACATTTTCAAATTACTGATTTCTATTACAACACGAAGTGTACAGTGCTCACTTTATTTTATATTTTTGATTACAAATATTTGCACTGTAAAAATGATAAAAGAAATTGTATTTTTCAATTCACCTCATATAAGTACTGTCGTGCAATCTCTTTATCATGAAAGTGTAACTTACAAATGTAGATTTTTTGTTACGTAACTGCACTAAAAAATAAAACAACTTAAAACTTTAGAGCCTACAAGTCTGCTCAGTCCTACTTCTTGTTCAGCCAATCGCTAAGACAAACAAGTTTGTTTACATTTATGGGAGATACTGCTGCCTGCTTCTTATTTACAATGTCACCTGAAAGTTAGAACAGGCTTTCGCATGTCACTTTTGTAGCTGGCACTGCAATGTATTTACGTGCCAGATATGCTAAACATTCGTATGCCCCTTCATACTTTGGCCACCATTCCAGAGGACATGCTTCCATGCGGATGATGCTTGTTAAAAAAACAATGTGTTAATTACATTTGACTGAACTCCTTGGGGGAGAATTGTATGTCTCCTGTTCTGTTTTACCCGCATTCTGACATATATTTCATGTTATAGCAGTCTCAGATGACCCAGTACACGTTCGTTTTAAGAACACTTTCACACCAGATTTGACAAAACGCAAAGAAGGTACCAATGTGAGATTTCTAAAAATAGCTACAGCACTTGACCCAAGGTTTAAGAATCTGAAGTGCCATCCAAAATCCAAGCGGGACGAGGTGCGGAGAATGCTTTCGGAAGACATAAAAGAGCAACACTGAGATGTGGAAACTACAGAACCCGAACTGCCAAAAAAGAAAATCAACTTGCTGCTGGTGGCATCTGACTGAGATGATGAAAACGAACATACATTGATCCACTCTGCTTTGGATTGTTATTGAGCAGAACCTGTCACCAGTATGGATGCGTGTCCTCTGGAATGGTGGTTGAAGCATGAAGGGACATATGAATCTTTAGCGCATCTGGCACAGAAATACCTTGCGATGCCAGCCACAACAATGCCATGTGAATGCCTGTCTCACTTTCTGGTGACATTGCAAACAAGAAGCGAGCAGCATTATCTCCTGCTAATTGTAATCAAATTTGTTTGTCTGAGCAATTGGCTGGAGTAGGAGTGAGTGGACCTGTAGGCGCTAAAGTTTTAAATTTTATTTTTGAATGCACTTATTTTCTGCACATAATTCTACATTTGTTAAATTCAACTTTCATGATAAAGAGATTGCACTATAGTACTTGTATTAGGTGAACTGAAAAATACTATTTCTTTTGTTTTTTACAGTGCAAATATTTGTAATAAAAAATATAAAGTGAGCAGTATATACTTTGTATTCTGTTTTGTAATTGAAATCAATATATTTGAAAATGTAGAGAACTTTAAATAAATATTTAATAAATGGTATTCTATTAACAGCGCGATTAGTTTTTTTTAAATCACCTGACAGCCCTATAATTTATATTAAAAGTGTATAAGTTGAAAAATGTTGAAATTGACATGTTCCTGCAAACAATTCTGATTGCAGTGAAACCGTATTTTGTGATGAAAATCTGTTCCAACTAAAATTTTTTGACCAATTCTAATAGTCACCTTGTGGTAAATAACTTAAAGTATATTATGTGAGTGCAGGGGTTATCAAGAGACTTTATGTATCTAGAAAAGAGCCCTAAAGAAAAAGAATCAAATTGCATTTATTATGAAGTATGAAAAATAATTTTTGATTAATGTTGAAATAATGGTTGTGTACTATCTTCCCAGGACTGAACTCTCCTAACATTAAGGATAAAACTACATTCTGATACTACGCCCAAAGGCACTTACTTTTCCGATCACCCTGCGCAAACTGGATTTCTATCTGACGGCCACAAATCCACTTCCGATCCAAATTATGGAGGGCATCTTCAGCATCACGGACATCTTCAAATGTGCTAAGCGTTAAGGTACTTGGGAATTTGAGTAGTTAACAACTTCAAATTAACAGTTTTTCCTGGATTTTTAATCTCACTATAGGGCACACTAAAAACGGTCTCCCATTAACTGTAAGGTTGTAGGAGAATTTTTGGAGAGAGAATACTATACAAATCTTTTGATATAGGTACAACCAAGAGTATTTATCCTTTAGTGAACAATCACCATGTAACTCCTTAGCCTTCTTTTCTCCTATATATACACTGATGTATCAAAAGTAGTTAAAGAAGTTTAGTTATTAGTGATCTGATTCTCTAGGTTTGCCTTACCCTCCCGCCCCCCAAAAAAGAGGGGGGGATGCTAACTCTTAAAATGCTTAAGCAACATTAGTAAAAAGTGAAAATTCTGCATTCATTACATGACTGTATTCATGAAACTTATTCCCTTTTTCACCTACTCCTTTAAAACTGATTCTGACTTTCAGCAATTGTTACTCAAATATATAGACCACTGTATTCTATTAAAAAATAAAGCATATACTGAAACATTAAGCTATGGATTAGATGATCAATATCTTTAATCCATAAGACTGTTCACTGTAATTCACTCATATTCCTCTGTCTAGCTGACCTGAAAGACTAAATCATCTGTATTGGTCTGCATACCAACTTCGTCCATCATCTCCTGGTTACCATATAGGTATACTTATCTTGATAAATAAACCAAGAATGAATGCATTTCATTCAAGACAGTTACAATTTCAATACCACCCACAAGTGAATATTATAGGTTCTGTCAACAGACTAAACCAGAATAATTTATCAAGTTACCACTTACACGAGAAACAGAAAAAAAACGGTTATTCTGTAGGATACATCAGGTATGACTCCTTTAATCTTGGCCACCATTCAACTTCATCTTGACCTTTAACTCTTTAAGTGCTTGTCAGAAGGACTTGTCATGAGATGCTTGGTCAAAAATGACAGATGGCTTTATCTTTTACTTTGAAAAACAACCTTTTCCCCCTTTTGTAGATAAAGCGAAGCTTTGTCTCCCATTATGGCTTGTCCTTCTTCCAGCTTTTCTTTACTTTTTCTTTTCCCAAACTCTCCCTTCTCTTCAAGCCTGATCCTTAAGAGGTCTTTGGCTTGTCTACTTGCCTTAATTGTTGAACTCTACTCTAAAGGTTCTTTCATGCTTTCTCTTTGGGGTCGCCATTACTGTACAGCTTTACATTCTCTGAGGCAACAACAGAGGACAGTAAATTAGGGGACAATATTAAAGAAAGAAGTTTACCTCATTTTTATACAAACTGCTTTTGATCAAGTGATTCCAATTTCCATGTTTTTAAATTAACAATGAATACCAGCCACAATTTGCTAAGCACAAGAACAAATTAACTTTCAGTATCAGTTATATTAAAAATGTGGTAGACACTTCCGAGTCAGTGATAATTGTCATTTAAATCATATAGTATCAATTTAAGTGACAGATATGCAACAAAATAGCTCTTATCTTACTGGATTTGGTTTAAAGTTTTGCAAAAAAGGTAAAGAGCAATTTGTGAGGAGTTAATCTTTGAAAAAAAATGGAATACGCCACAATAAGACATTTATTAGATACAACACAAAAGTAAACTGCTTTTTCATTTAGATTTGTTACCTCTTACACAAACTTGAATTTCAAACTTCAACACCCCTCACTAATCAGCCATCTGAAGAAAGGATATTGAACATAAGCAAATCCTCTTGGACGACGAGTGTAGAAATCAAGTGGAACGTACACATCAACTATAGGCCCATAACGACCAAACTCACGACGCAAGTCTTCAGACCTGAAATACCATAAATACATTTTTATATATTCTTTCACTTTTTACATTTAAAGAAACTATTGAAAAAATTTTGAATCAAATATGGCCAAAGCTTGCTTTTAGAACTAACTAGATGATAAAGTACAAAAAAAAAATCTGAGTAATTAGTCTTTATGATAAAATTAATCAGAATAAATTAAAAACCTAAATCAACTGTGGGTGCTAAAGCTCCCAAGGTGTTTAAAATCTTGGAATAATTAAAATTTTATGCTAGCATCTTAGAATCTGAAAACTCAGTGTAATTCAATATTGGGCAAGTGTAAATGGAGAAAAATACATGTAATGTATATTTAGTAAACAGTACTGAATTACTGAAGGTGGATGGGAAACAGCAGATCTCAGAGAAGCTTTTTCTTAAATTTTTTTGTAAGACTTCTAATTCCATGTTTTTGCACCATGAAAACAGCAAGTTACAACATTTGGAAATTCAAGAAAGATCCACAAAAATAAGTCACTACCTAACACGCTGAATTTTTCAGACACATCAAACAACACTAGTCTAAAACAGCCATTCAAGCCACTAAGAGTTAATTGCTTCATGGAGGTGATCTAACAAAAGAGTATAATTCTGTTCAATAGGTCTGTCACTGTTTGGAATCATCCCCTCTTCCCCTCCAACATCATCAACTCTCTCATACAGATTTCACTGTATGTTATTTTAGATGCATAAAATGGCCCTGGCTGGGAAAGTCAATGATGAAAATTTACCACTATTTCCTCACTCTTCCTCACAGCCTGTGGAAGAATGCATGACACACACCAGTTATAAGAACACAGGAGATAAACAAAGATTCAATAGGAAATCTCCACATCATGGTATCTGTACAAAGGGCAGAGTTTTCACAGCAAGTTATAGAAAGGGACCAAATAGGTTCCCCATTCTTTTCATAAGTTGTATGTAATAGTTTTCTTCCTCAACTGTTGTGGTCATTAAATACATTTCCCTCTAAAACTAATCACAAGTATAATCACAGAGGAAAGGCAGGTGATCACACAAAAAAAGCTCTCAACACATAACCTATTTCCAATTCAGAACTATCAGTACCATACGGAAAAAAATGCAACTCCTACTTCATCCCATCATTTCTACTTCAATGTTATTTATTGCATGACTCCTTTAGGGTAGATTATTTTCCTGATAGCAAGGTAAACACTATAACCTTAGACCTTAATCCTGCATGCCACAAAAGCAACAGTCTTACTGACTTAAATAGGATTTATAGAGAAATCTCTGACCTTTAATTTATAAATGTACTTTATATAAACTACCAAACTCAAAAACACTAACTTTATAAATAAAAACTACAACGTTTATAAGTGTCAGAAGATATTAAAAAGGTATAAGGGAAATGTGATAGAATGAGCAGTTTGCTAAAATACCCAGAGTACAAAACAGAAAAATATGTTATACAATTCCTTAACACTTCCGTTTCTTGATGAAATAGAAGGTTCAGCAGTCTTATGTATCGGGAACGTGGATACTTTTACTTTAGACAACCGTGAAATGTAAGAACAACAACAAGAACCTTTAAGGTGCCACCGGACTCCTCGTTGTTTAACACGGCTACCCCTCTGATACGCGAAATGTAACTTTAGACAACTCCTCCCCTTATTTATTTCTCGCTAATTACGGAAAACCCGCCATTCAACACCCTACAGAAGAACTGGTGCAGTAACAGCCTGTCCCAACAGGGACCAACACTACGCACGGGTGTGGGGGTCGCGCAGCCTCGGCGCACTAAGAGCCTCTGGCGCTTTTCCAGCTCCCGGCAATCGCTGTTTCTCCTGAGGCTCTAGACTCTACCCTCGAGGGGCCAGTGTTTGAAACCAGCGGGTGTGGGGAAGCGACACGTGATGGCGCACACATGTCCTGGAGCACAGAATCTGGCCCCCGGGTTACCCTCACAACCCTTGCCTCGCGCTGAGCAAGCGCCAGTTAATCGGCGGGGTCTCTACGGCGACCCTGCTTTCCGTAAGTTTCTCCCTCCCGGGTTTTGTCCCGCGGTTTCCCGAACTCAGCGCGCTGGGGCAAGCGGCTGAGAGCCGGGGCGGGAGGGAGAAAACGGAAGGCGTGTGAGGAATGGAGGTTATGAGAAGGATGGGGAAGAAGGAAACGGCCTGGGGCTCCTTTCCCCTTCCTCAGGGAACCCCCCCTCCCCCTCATATGGTGGCTGCCTGCGCGGCCTAGTGAGCCCGCCAAAGCCTGCGCAGCCCTCGCGCCATGCGCCCGCCCGCCCCTGCCCGAGCCCCCTTCCCTGGATCCCCCCCGCACTTACACACACCTGGTGTCGTCGGCCACATTCCGCACGAACAGCGAGGTGTTGGGGGGGCGCAGGTAGCGGGACATGGCGGTGGCTCCCAGGCAGGGCCCAGACGCGGAGGAGAAAAGAGGAGCGAAGCGACTCTCCGGGGAGAGACAGCGCCACCACTATCAACGGCCTCGCCGCCTCTCGCGAGACTTCGGAGCGCTTCCGGCGAGAACCCAGCCAGAACAAGGAGGAGGGGAGGTAGAAGAAAGAGAGCAGGCGCCAAACTGCCGCCGCACCTCGCTTTGCGCGTGCGCCAAGTCCTCTCGTGGCGATGCGCACGCGCCGAACCCCTCTGTCCTTGCTTCGCCGCCAGCTCCAGAGATCCTCCCGCCTGTTTTTTCCGCACCTGTACCGCCCGCCGCTTATTCAGCGCATGCGCTGCACTGTACCGCCCGCTCAACCCGCGCTTGCTGTCTCGCGCGGCAGTGGCGTGCTGTTGGCTGGGTGCGCGCCGCCCGATCCCTTTCCCGCCGGAACAGAGCTGAGGCGCTGAGCGCGCGCCTGACTCTCCCTTCTCAGGCGAGGAATGGGGAAGATGGAGGAAGGGGAACCGGCGCCTGAGGGGCAGCATAACCCATGGCGCTGCCTGCTGCTGTAAGGGGCAGAGAGCCCCCAACCCCACACTATTACTGTAGAGCACCACACCCCTCGGTCTAGCCAGACAATAGACAAGGACAGCTCTGCCCTAAATGAAGGGCAAAGTGGTACACACGTAGGTGCAGTGATGCAGGGTAACGGTGCCTACTACCCCAATCCTCATCCAGCAAGGTATACACAGCCTGAAATGCCATGCTCTGTGGCAGGATAAGTCTCTCTACCATGACACCAGCAATTTACAAGGTGACATTGGAATGCTAGTGCTAGCCCACCTTGGATGCCTGCATGGCATTCAAATCTCAACATGCTGCACCATCCAAAATGCTGACATGTAACCTCTTAGCTGGTGCTGTCAAAACCTTTCATTTTGGTGCCGTTATGTCTTACTGCATCGCAATGGAAGGTCATGATGTTACACATAGAAGCGTCAGTCAGGATGCTTCACAGGACCAAAAAGTGATTTCAGGACTCAAGGAGAGGATAGCTGTTAACCAAAGTCATGATGTTTCTTATTTTATGGGAAAGAGCATGGGCTTGTTGTATGAGCGATTGGCTGAGAGTCAGGGCCCCTGTGTGCCATACCTGCCTTTGCTACTGACTCACTAGGTGACCTTGGGTAAGTCACTTGACCTTTCTGTACTTTGTTTTACCCATATGTAAAATGGGGTAATTATACCATTAACACTATCATTACTTGTACAGTGCATGGTGTGTTACTTGTGCATGGTGCTTTACACAAATAAATGAGAGGTCACCAACTATTAAACCAACCTCTGTAGTGGCTGAGTTAATGAAGTGCTCATTAAAGAAACCTGTTGAGGTTCAGATCACATTGGGTGTGGTAATGTATAACAAATCTGAGGAACAGATGGAGACATCACCACAAGCCTGAAACAAGATGCTGCCAGCATTCAACCCTATCTTTCTTTGACCTTTTAACGTACAGACTTTGCGGTTGCGTCATTTTAGATGGTGGAACATGAGTAAAACTGTAGCAGTTACAGACACATGCTCCCACTCAGATCCTGTTGTTCTCTCTCACATGCCCACAATGGTTTGTCATTACTGCAGGTTCAACAAGGTTGAAGAAGTGAGATCACTGGAAAAGGAGGCCTTGTATTTGCATTCTTCCAAATAGAAAAGTGCCTTGGTGGTTATTGTGTCTGACTAACACTGAGTAAAATCTATGGCCTTTGACTTACGTGATGTACTTTGCTCTTTGGGAGTAGAGATAAGGATCCCGACCTACAGTAATTTGTAAATTATACAATAGGTGTTTCCCTTTCTAACACTCTGTCCTGCAGTATACTTATTAGAAGTGGGCATTTGAGCTGAGTACAATGTGCAGTAAATATTCAATAAAATTCTATGCACGCACAAAAGCTTCTTTAAAAGAACATGAAACTGGTAATAGCAAGCCAGAAAAGATGGTTGAGGATTAAGCTTACCATATATGAGCACAGCATAATGCAGCTGTGTAGTACCAAAGTGTCTAGCTATTGATAGGCTAAATTCTGCCCTCAGAAACCCATGTGGAACCACTGAAATCGCTTCATGGCAGAATTTGGTGCATAGCAATAAATACATGTAGCCAGGAGTAATTACATATCTTGTTCAGAAGCCTCTGGTATTGGCAGCTGGTAGAGACAAGGTTCTCAACTAGATGGACCATGTCCATTCTGCAGTGTTCAGAATTACAAGATGCAATTATATAAATATTCCCTTGAGGGGTACTGCACATGGTTTCACTTGATTTTGGGAGAGGGTGGATGTATCCCTCTTTCACTGCAAGACTTTTCCATGTGTAAATAATGACTTATTTCCCAAACCAGTAACATAAGATCCTTGGCCTAAACTATAGAATCATCACCTGCGTCATTAACCAGTCTACATTTCCACCCAGTTAATCCATTGCTCTTCCCATTGCAGATTGCCTTTGTCAAGAGGTCATATTACCAACTCTTTTTGCGGGATGGTCCCAGTTTTTCCCAAAATTGCCTCTGCTATGTGATAGCATCCTCCCACTGTAAATCAGAGCAAGGGCCCCCAGTTCTTGACAGGTTGGAGTAAGGACCTGCACAAAGGACGTACATTCAAATTCAGATCTCTCACATGGCAGTGGAATGTGCTGAGACTATGTTGCTATGAATAGCCCTGTAGTAGGCAATGTTAAAGCTTAAATAATTTGGACATTGCACTGTGTTTGCTTTCAGAATTTGTTATGGAGGTTTAAACACAAATATTTTAAAAAACAGTTTTAATTTTGTATATTGATAGGTACTGTTTTCAGAACATCCTACCATTCTATAACCCAATCTCCCTTTGCATTACAGAGCATGGCCGCTGAACTGTTTTCCTAGACTTTCACTGAGTTGGTGAGTTGAATGGGTCTGAGTGGGTTTGTATGGGGAAGTCTTTTATTTGTGGAGGGTTGGGAGCTCTTTTGTGGGCATTAACCCAATGTAACTTTTTGTATGTGTGCGTGTTTTCCTTAAACACATAAGTGCTTAGCATTTTAGACACTTGCTTTAAATTAAATCTAAATAAATACATGTGTATGTCATAATATGTAAAAAGCAATGTAGCATACATTTTTACAAGTTTTAAAACCTGTGATTACAATTTTATTTTACAAAATTGAATATATTTTTAGTTAGACTAGTTCAGAAAAGAACCTGAACGTGTCAAATCTCTTGTACAATGCAATTTACAGATGCAGCACCTGATTGTTGAAGCATTGTGGTTTCCTGGGAATTTACCGTTAGACAACTAATTTCTTTTTGTATTGTTTCCTTATCTAGCTAGCAACAGTTACCAAGCAACTTACAAACATACCTTTCCAAGCTGTATTGAATGGTTTCTTGCACCACGAAACATTAAAAGAACTTTCTTCCCATGTTTGTTCTGGCCAACATCTCTTTGTGCCTCTGTGGGATTTTGTATATGTGTGCAACTTCCACTGTACTCAAGTTTTAGGGCTTATATATATGGGGAAAATTACCAGCATACCTATGCAGGTGTAAGTATACTGGCATTGCTATGCTGGTAAAACTCCCCATGCGGACATTCTTATCTCATTGAAGTCAATGAGAGTTTTTTCAAGTGATTCAATTGGGAATTTAATTTGATCTTTAACAAGCATGCCTCTGAGAGTAAGGGCTTGTCTACTCAGGGGAAATTACCAGCATAGCTATACTGACAAAACTTCCCATGTGGACACTCTTATCCCAGAATAAGAGTGCTTTTTTCTGATTTAACTTATGGCACTTTCAAAGTGGTGATGTTTGTTGAAGGTCAGATTCTTTTCCCAGTTGAGTCACTTGACAAAACTCCCGTTGACTTCAGTGGGTGAAGAATAGAACTGGCACTAGATATAATAGAATCCACAAAACTGGTGACCTGATAAGTGGCATGACTGCCATAGTAGGGAATATACTAGGGAGCAGATTCAGTGATTCTGAACCAGAGATCTGATGGGATGACAGCTCATGACCATGGGACAATTAAATGACAATGTCAAATGTGGGATAACCGCAGATTTTGTGTGGGATGGAGGATAATGTGTTAAAAGAGGAATGCACTTTGTAGTGAGGGACAGTTAGGAGGTATAAGTGCAGGGACATTATTCTCATATGCTTCAGTCCTGTATAATTCATACCTCATCCCAGAAAGAGTACAGATACCTATCAAATCTGAAAGCAAATATTCCAGCTATACTCACCAAGACTGTTACAAACTGAGATGCTTAATCGTTTTAGATCTTGAAAATTTAATTAATAGGCATTGAGTTTAATTGCTTTTGGTGCCTCAGCTTTGTTTTCTTTGTGTATAATTACCTGCTGAACATGTACAATACTTTTTATAGCTTTTTAAAATATTTCTATTTATATTACTATTGTGATGACAGAAAGATCAGCAGTGACACTTGCTGGGTAGGAATTAGATATCTGATTTTTGGTAGGTTTCCCAGACTTATTGGGCAGATAGAAAGAGAGAAGGTGTTGGCGTTCACTGAAATTATCGCCTTCCTTAATAAGGATAAGAGGCAGAGACACATTCCTAATAGCTTTCATCCTCTCCCTGTAATCCTTATGGCAAATCACCATTTCACTAGCTGTCCAATCCTGTACTTACACAGGCAAAACTCTTGTTGAAGTTAATCGGAGGTTTGCCTGGATGGGAAGTAGGCCACCAGAAGTTAGAGTATGGGATGTGTCTCTATAGTCAGGGAAAATGAATTCTTATATTAGTGTAAATCAAGTGTGAGCATGGAAAGAAAGCAGAGATCCTATTTCTTTATTTTCCATTGCATTTTTTCAAAATAACAAATTTCACAACTGATGGCAAATGCACTTTATTCTGGAATGTAAAAATGTCCAAAATAAAATGCATCTTTCTTCTTATTGTTTATTCCTTCTTGCTTCTTCTGATGAGTGTTGCTGAACCAACAGTCATAGTCTGTAAAAGACACAAATATGTTACTTGTTTTCCATTTATACTGTAGGGGGACCTGTATGTAGCTAACAGCTTTGAAGTTGCTGTAGTATATTTGTAATTCCATCTCATATCATCTGAAAATACAGTTACAACAACTGCATATGGACATGCTGATTACATTCATACTGAAACAATGGTGTTCTTCTTAGGGAACCAGTTCTGAACACTGAAAATCTAAATAGTCAAATGTTATCTTCAAGTGTATTGTTGGAGTAACCTCAGTCACAAGTATGTTCCCTATACTAGAAACCCACTGCCCCAGATAAGTACTTTTGATCTGGTTCTTTGCAGATTTATTGTAAAGAAAGTAGGCTGGGATTTTCAAAGCCATCTAAGGAAACTGGGCATTTAAAATCCCTAGGCAGTTCTGAAAACCTTAGCTGTAATTCTTATAACAATGATCACACCAACTGGAATACATATTAAAAGCCTGGCAAGTGGAAGTTCAACTCCCTGGGAGAAGGGTTCTGTGCCAGTAGGAAACCGTTCAGGACACATTATAAGTTCCTAGGATTTGTAAATGAAACAGGTGAAAATGTAAATTAGCATGGCTTGATTCAGTTTTCATTCTCTGCTCAAGAGCATCCCAGCTGTACAACCCTGTGAAAAATCTTGCAAAGAGCCTGCCCACATGATGGTCAAAAGCTAACAACGCTAAACCTGAGTGCCTAAAATGGAATGATAACGGAAATGAATTTGGCTTAATGTATCCTGGGAAGTGATGAATAGCAACTTTCAGTGATAGAAATGTATAGAGTGAAACTATAACAGACAGCCACAGGCATTGTCCATGTGTAGAGGAGATTCAATTAAGTCAATAAGTAGCAATGCATCACCCTGGCTGTACTAAATGGTAACTAATGTTGTTTCTTGCTGATTGCAATCACCCTTGGATTATAAAGTTACATATTCTTTCATTAATAAAGTGACATAATCCATGCTCACAGTAGTAATTCCTGTGCTCAACACCGGGACTTTTTAAAGTGATGGTATCATTTTATAAACTGACAGGCATAGAAAATGTTTCCCCATTATTTTTCCTATTGCACCTTTATTTACCAATCACTTACCTCCACCATTTCATTTCCTTTAATTTCCTGTTCATGGGAGAATGTTTCTGTTTTGCACACAAGCTTCCCACCTATCATGTTAACCGTGCACTGTGAACACAGATTTTTAAAACGTAAGTATTTATAGTAGCCCAGCAAGTACATTTCTGGTAGGCAATTTAGGCCAAAAGGTAGAAACTGGGAAATTCAGTTAGAATGGTAGTTAGATACACAGATAAGAAAGAATGGAATTGCAGATACTGATGTTTCATTAATCTCATGCTAACTTCAGATTGACAGGAGTAATGAGCATCTTGTTTAGCATTCAATGAAAACTTCTCTTAACTGTTGAAACAATACCAATGCATGTATAAATGCTGCTTCTTGGTGTGCAGATCATTTTCAGGAAATACAGATATATTAGAAAGACTTTACAGTTATTGGTATTGTGTGTAAAGCTAACTGGCAGTTGAAATATGCAAAATGGGGGTAAAATTTGTCCTACGTAATGTAAGACTATACAATGGGTTTTGCCACACTGGATCAAACTGTTGGTCCATCTAGGATGTTATCCTTCTTCTGGCAGTGGTGGCTGGGGATCTCAAACTTTTTTTTTTTTTTTAATAGTGTGGACAACATCTTAACAAAAAGATTTTCTCATAAACTACCTTCATTTCTATCCATAAACATATGACCCAACTCCCCTGCCATAACTGGTAGCTATAGCAATACCCTACATGAAAAAATTGTAGTAAGAACACATTTAATGTGTTTTATCTTTTCAATGTGCTTTATCAGCTAGAAACTACATGGAGAGCTAGAACCATGGGAACAGTCAGCTCTACTCAGACCACCAGGTGTGCTCCACACACCACTATTTGGGAATCACTGTTTCAGGAGAAAGTGGAAAACTCCATAATACATATGTAGCCAATTATTCATGTACATGGGGAATAAAATTCCTCCCTGACCCCTGGATTGATCAACTTATGCACTGAAGCAGCAGATTTGACTACTTTAAGAAATGTTACCTTTTACCTGAGCGTTTTAATGAGCTGTTGTGTGACAAGAGCTGAATTAGTACAAAGCATTCATTTTTTCTTAGAGGTTAATGGGGGTTTCTTCAAACTGTGCTTTGCAGCAACCATTTTTCCAACTGAAAGGGTCTGGAAGCAGCTCCTTCTGAAGCTAGAGGAGTTTGCTCTAGAGTGGTGTAAGGTGATTGCTCCTCCACAGTTGCTTAATGTGTTGCCACCACAACTTTCTTGGGACCTGCTAACATGGCAGTTTGTGACACAAACTTAGATTCCCTGTGTCACTAACCACAAAGCCAGCTAGACAAACAGTCTTTCTGGCTCCTTCACTTACCATGTAACCTGCATGCTCTCGTTAGAGCTTTTAAGTTTTACTTAATTTCTTACTCGTCAGAAGCAATTGAAGTTTCCTAGTGGGAATAGTACAAAGAAATTCCACTTGCAAAATGATACTGAAGTACTAGTAAAAAGAAAAGGAGTACTTGTGGCACCTTAGAGACTAACCAATTTATTTGAGCATAAGCTTTTTGCGAATACAGACTAACACGGCTGCTACTCTGAAACCTGAAGTACTAGTGAGGGAGCAGTTATTGTTCTTGAAATATATTACCTTTAGTTTTTTGCCATCCATAGTAGTGATATCAGCCTCTTTCCCCAGAGTAAATGAATTTGTTACAGACTGCTTAGGTGTTTTTGATGTCACAACAAAGTTGTTTCCATTTTGTTGTATTTCAATAACAGGCTTAATATCTTTGGCAACTTTGATGAGGTCATCTGCCAATGCTGCAGAAAGAGGAAAAATGGAATTTTAACTTCTCTGTTATGCAGAGGGAAGTGTGGGGTTTGTATGTTATGCAAATATAATACTTTGATTCAGTGAAGTGACAAGGTTGACACAAATCAACAACAGAAAAGAATGTCAGAGTTAGATTACCCTGTTCTCTATGGACATACAATTTCATCAGTGGGATACTTGGTTTTAGATTCATTTTCTTTTCTTATAATCTTGGAGTTTCACTGCCAGTTCTTTATGAGGTACGCTGATTTTCTGAAGATTTTGAGGATCTTCCCTATATATAGTCGTATTTACAAGCACTTTGAAGTGTTTTTGCCCTAATATTACATTAGTACAATAAATTAATTTCTCTTTTTAAATTTTGTGTGCATACTTAACACTGGTGAAAGGCTGACCACCTTTTCTATGTTCTTTTCCATTCTATATAGGTTTTTTTTTATATCACTGTAATGTCTGAGCACCTTTAGTACTGCACTAAATGACATGAGTAGCATTACATAAGGTTCATTTTCTCTCTCATCCTCCCCCAGGACAGACTGAAGTCCTCTGCATAGCCACAGGGCAAAACAGTGCAAGTATCCCCAGGCTTTCTCATCAATAAGCTTCAATGCTGACCTGAAAGGATCGCCTTTGGGGCTGAGGGTGTAGTTCAGGCAACATGCTCTTTGAGAAGGGATTTTCACTGAGCAAGGCATTCCGCTCTATTTAATTTGATTGTTTTGCTGCAACTAACAATGCAAACTATGGTGGTGTTTTTTAGTAACCTAGACACCTCTGACAACTAGCTAGAGACCATCAAACTCATTTCACATAGGCTAACAAACAGCCATAAGGTAATCAGTGATTACTGTCAGAGGCTCTATGTGAACTGGTAACAGAGCTGAGAGGCTCTATATCCCATTACCAATTCCCTCCTAGTTAACGTTATAAACTGAAACAGGTCAACTGATATGCTTCTACTGAAATACCTTTCCTTTCATGAGAAGACGAGTCTTGTGGTTAAGGCTGAGTAGATCTGGGTTTTATCCCTGGCTTTTCCACAGATTTCTGTGTGACTTGTGGGCAAGTGTCTTCACTTCACTTTATATCTAAAATGGGGCTAGTAACACTTACTTAACTCATGGAAGTAGGGTGACCAGATGTCCCAATTTTATAGGGACAGTCCCGATTTTTAGGTCTTTTTCTTATATAGGCTTCTATTACCCCCCACCCCCTGTCCCGATTTTTCACACTTGCTGTCTGATCACCCTACATGGAAGGTGGTTTGTGAAAAACACTTTAGATATTCCCTGATGGAAGGTTCCTTAAATGCAAAATGTTGTTATATTTCACAAATCCAGCAAGTTACAGAAAAAAAATAACAAGACACTTACTAAGAGCTTTCAGAAACTCTTCATAGTTCTCTTGAGCATAGACCCGCCAGGTTCCATTGAATGCCATTATGGATGGTGCCGTACAGTATGGCAGTGATGCCAGAAAGAGAATGGAGCAGCCGTCTACTGAATTAAATGCTATTTATACAGAAAGAAAATGTGGCCTCTCATATGACATAATCTGCTAATTATTAACAATATAGTATCAATTATTAATCATCTGTTTATTCTTAATAGAAATAACCTCTAGTTCATTGTGGTCTGTGGCTGTCTCTTTACCGTGACTGTCTCTTTCCTAGCAAGTTTATTGCTTCCAAAATAGATTAAACTAAAGTACAAAATGCAGCCACATGGGGAGCTAATGTGGAATAGCTATTCCAGGCTATTTCCCTGTTTTAGGCAAGCCCTTGTCTTATTGAAAGCCTATGGTACTTAGGCTCCTAAAGCATAAGGGTTTGTGTACTCATAAAATTTATATCACTTTAAATATAATGGTATAGTTAAAGCAATACAACCTCTCCAGTGTGGATGCACCAATATAAATTTGCTTATACTGGTATAGCTTATTCCGTAAAGGAAGGGGAATAAGCTATACTGGTGTAAGGCACCTTTGTACAGATATAACTGTGTCCACACTAGGGGTTATACTGGTATAACTATATAAATAAAAAGAATCACACCCAAAACTGACACAGTTATACTGGTACATAAACTGTGTAGACCAGGCCTAAGTCATTAGTTAAAATGATACTTAGGCTCATAAGTCACTGAAGCACTTTTGAAAATTTTACCCATATTCTAAATAAATAAATACAAGTGTTCAGTTATATAAAACTTTAGAGAAGTAGTCACTGGATGTGAAATTATATTTCTTATATATTGTAATAAATCCATGGCATGTGAAGAACTTCATGACTCACTATGCTGCATGTGGGTACTTGGAACTTCACAGAGACAGTGAAGATAGAACACAGATCAGTCTTTTCCAAAAGAACTGGCCCCTACGACGTGAGGAAAAAAAGAATCTCCCTTAGCCATTATCAGTACAGAGCCTATGACCCACAGCTGATCAGTTGTGATTCCATCTAGTAGACATCAGTGGGGCACATATGCACTAATCAGTTTCTTACAATATTTAAATGTATTTAATGATGGTCCCAGACATACAGATTTAAGGGGGAAACAAAACATGGAACTGTTGCCTGGGGATTGAAGTGGAAAATAAATGGAAGTACTTAATTCTTGATTGTTACTCTCCACATTCATAACCTCAGAATTCCTCACTCACAGTGTAATACTCATCCCTCCCTGATCAAGCCTGCCTGCTGGCTTTGGAAGGCATTCGGTAAAACTGTATGTGGTTTGCAATAAAGTTGCTTAATTCAAATAGTGTTTGTGCCCTAGAGGTGACTGACCTGCCTAAATCAACATTTCTAGTACTGTATTACAGACTAGGCAGTAGTTTTTAGTTGAGTGGGAAAATAATGATGAATTTTTCTTACAAATTTACTTTACACTGTTGTCCAGTTGTAATTTTTAGAGACTAGCCCAAATTGGGATCAGAGATCCAAATACACCCCAAACTTTGGGACCATTCAGGACTATCTCTAAGTCATCACAGTTTTAATCAGTAAGTATGTCACAGGATTAAGAGTTAGGAGATCTGAGTTCTAGTGCTGGCTACTAAACCTCCACTTGATTTTAAGAGCACACTGCCCTAAACTATATTGTCTTTAATCATTTGAATGTTTTAAAATTAATTTTAGAGATCCAATTTCTGATTTTAAAAGATTAATATATGTTTGTTAATAAGGAATTTTAAAACATATTTGTAAAGGATTTGCTTTAGCTGAGCAAACCATTGATCCAACAGTGTGTTATCCTGTCCCCAGCTATAGCCAATACTTGATGCTTCACAGGAAGGGGGAATATACAAACTGCACCTTGCCAACAATGCAATGCTGCTCATCGGGCAGCTCATCTGTTTGCAGCTGGAAGTTTCAATTTCTGGGAGGAGTTCATGCACAAACACCAGACTCTGACTTTGGAAAAGTTCACTGACTCACGGATTTTGTTAAACTTTTCATAGTGACTTGTCCTCCAACGGCCAGACCTTGCGAAGCTAAACATTAAACTAAAGTGCACAACAGTGGTAAGCATCTGTTGCACTCAAAATTAGGCTTTATAAAGGGATTTCTCTGTGTGTGTGTGTGTGTGTACACACGTATTAGGGACAGAATTCACATATACATCAATCCATAGCAAGGCTATGGGGTTACAGTGCAGCATCTCTGCAGCTGCTACTCTTGCTAGAGACTGGAACAGAGGCTGCTGCCATTCTGTGCCTCCTCCATGTAGGTTTTTTATTTTGCAGACAGGGACTGCTATTTTAAAGCCATATAAAATAATGTAACCGAAACGAATAAACATCAGAAACTAAGAGATTAATTTAAAATTACTCACTGCGAGCCCAGTCCTGCAATCAGATCTGTGCGGGTGCAAAGGTCCGCCTGTGCAGATCTCGTTGCAAAATCAAAGCCTGATAACAGGCCGGCTTAAATCAACTATTTACTAGAATAACTACTATTAACTAGAATAACTGGGTAAAACTGAACACTGATAGTTATAGAATGTAATCAACGACGATAGATTATTAAATTGATAAAATTCATCAGCAACATTCAGTTTGTATGTCTTTATTGTAAGAAATATGAATTTAGAAAGTCCTTTTTCATTAGATGTACTTATTTTTCATCTTCTTTGTGTCTTAGAAATACGAAGTGATATTAGTCCAGATGCTCTTAATAATCTGAATATGTAACTGCAGTTTGTGAGCCAGTGGATTCCATGTAATCTGAACAAGAACAGATATTTAGGACTGTATTTTGTGCGCCTGATTTTTTTCAGCACCTGCTCTATGTAATAATAATAATTAATAATAAAAGGAAGAACAAATAAAAGCCCTTCCACCACAGCTTCTTCCTGTCTCTGCTGACCTTAACTGAAATTAGACCCTGAACCCACACCAACTCCAGCCCAAATTCTGAATGTCAAGAACCATGCGTAATCCTCCAAATACTATGTCATGTTATCATTATTAATCATGTTTGTTATAGAACTGCCTACGGACCAACCAAGATCACAGGCCCATTGTACCTGGCACTGCACAAACACCTTTGTAGAAGGTGTGTTCTGTTTAAACTAATGTAATTAGTCATATAGGGAAGTTACCTCCAATTCAGAAAAGTTTGTATTTCTTGCTCTCTCCCTTGCACACACAAATCTGTTTCTAAACAATCTTTTCTATGGACACTTTTAGGTATGACTCACTCCTGTATTGTTGTCAAGTTTTACATTTTTTATTTACACACCTTTTAAACACTGCATAGAATACAGGATCAACTACAGTATGACAGGCAAACACTGTTCTTGATCAATAGTAACAGATAAAACAGTGGCATGGAAACCCTCTTCTGAAAGTGTGGGTAGTTTAGAACCAGTAGCTGTCAAACATTTTAAAAATGAATTTTTCTATTTGTACCTTGATCTTTATTTAAAACAGCATTATATGTCATGTTACAAGGGTTATTTCATTCCTCTGGATTTCTATTGTCATCCTCTACAAAAATCTTCTGTGTTCTCAGATAAAAGCCAGCTGTGCTACTGATTCTTTGGAGTGTTACGTCAAAAAGCCCATCATGCTTGTGACACAGCATTTTTCAGTTAATTTTTATGGGAGCTGAATTCTAAAAACTGAAGAAGGAAGTGAGTTCTGTACAATTGAGGATTCCTCTTCTGCACAGAAACTAAGCTTTAGTTTGGGGACTGGTGTGTCTGAGAATGTTCAGAATAATTTAGCAGTTGCTTAGACATGTCACTTCATGTGATTTGAGAGGTAATTTGTTATTACACAACCTCTAATCTCATTCATATGAAGAGGCAATTACACCATGTGGGATAGGGAGCTTTATTGTATCTCATAAAGGAATATGCTAAAACACATGAGCTAATATTGTTATGTAATTCACTGTCATTTATCTAGGTGAAAAGGGAAAAAAAATTTCCCATGATTTTTTTTTCAACCTTCAGCCTTTTGAATAAAGAACCAAATTCAGCCTCATCACTCACACCTGGGCTTTAAAATACTGGGCCGGAATAAAAAAAACTTCCCTACCTTTCTGGTGCAGGAAAGTGTAAATTGTACTCTGTGCCAGCTAGCTCATACAGCATGTTCACTTCAAAGGAAGGAGTTGGGGTAGCTTTATGTTAAGGCTGGGGTGAGTTCCCCTCTGTGTGACTGCCTGTGGAAACTGTTGAGCGATTGCACTGAATAGCCCATTTCTCTGTTGTCCTGACCATGCCCCCTCTCCAAAAAGCGCTGCCCGGTTAAGCACTAGTGAAGAGGAAATAGCGATGAGTTTCCACACCATAAGCTCTCCTCTGGAAATATTCCTGCCACTGGAACTCTGTCTCTGGGTTTATACTACTCTAATCTGGGCTGAATCTGGCCCGGTCACTGATCAAAACAGTTGTCATCACTTAAACGTGTTCAGATATAGCATCATTTGAGAGTTTACAATACGTCAGAGTGAAATAACAGCTGTGTAGTTTAAATGTGTTTAAATTTGCACTACGTCGTAGTACACACAGTAATCGCACACATGCTCCTCTGCAAAGCCACAGAGGCTCAAAACCACTGCCTTACTTTCCTCCCACATGGCTTAGACTTGTAAACATGAGTGCATCAAGACCCTGTTTCAGCGAGGTATTTAGGAACATGCCTAACTTTCAGCACACCAGTGGTCCCGCTGACATCTAGTTATGCATGTGCTTGAGTACTGTGCTGAATTGGGCCCAAGCAGGGTTACGTTTTAACAACAACACACACATCAACATTTTCCTGCTATAGGATAGTCAATAACACACAAGGGCTTAATACAAAACGATAAGTTCTTGTATACATGAACCCCCGCAGTGTCCGATACATAGTGCTGTTAGCTGAAAAGTGGTACACTTTATGAAGCAGTTGTCTAATTCTTTTGGGTTAGAGTGGGATTTTGAAGGTTTTCTCCAGTTTTCTATAGGTGCTTTTAAGAGGGTACATTGTGATTTCTTATACTGTAAATCACTGTGAAAACCTTTATTTTATACATAGATAATAAAAAGAGAGAGAGTCTGAATTTTAAGGCCAGGATTTTCAAAGGAAACCAAGTGTCTAAATCCCCTTGACATTCAATGGGAGTTTGGTGCCTAATGCCTTTAGGCCTCTTTGGAAATCCCAACCTGCGTTTCTGAGTGTGTTGGAAATCATTTTTCCCGTAGCTCGATCGGTTCTTCTCCATGCTTGTACACACTGATAGTAACCTGCCCTGTTTCAGAGCCATATTTGTTCTTGACATAGATGCTGTATTTTCCTGTGTCTTCACTGCAGACTTTCTCAATGGTAACTGTGACAACTATCCCCTTCACGTCCATTTTGTAACGATCTTTAAAAACTACTACCTTCTCGTTCTTGAACCAAGTAATTTCTGGGTAAGGGTCACCAGATATGCAGCATGTCAAACACAGGGTCTGTTTTAAAAATATAGTAAATACAGCGTTACAGTGACAATTCACAGCCAGTGGCTTAAAGTATAATTGGGCAAAGAAAAAGATAAAAATGGATCTCCAGAAACCACAAGTTTCACTGATCCAGGAACTCATAAGTTCTTATCAGCTCGGACACTCTGGCCTCAGGCAAGCTACTTATCCACTTTTCTGTCTCAGTTTCCTCATCAGTAAAATGGGGATCATACTGCTTATTCATCTACCCCAGAGAGGGACTTGAGAGGATTAACTGATTAACATTTGTTAAGTTCTTTGAAGATGGAAAGCACTGTATAAATGCTATGGATTATTATTGTTCGCAGTATTGTTTTAGCTGTGTTGATCCCAAGAGATGAGATTCTCTCTCATGTATTATCATTCTTATTAATTATTTGTATTACCTAGGAGACCTAGTCATTGACCAGGACCCCATCGTGGTACAAATACAGAACAAAAAGATGGTCCCTGCCCCCAAACAACTTTAGGTATAAGACAAGAGACAACAGCTGGATACAGATGGGAAGTAAAGAGGAAACCATGAGATGATATGGTCAGCATGAGAGGCAGTGGTCTGAGAATACAAGTCTATGGGCCTGATTCTGATCCCAGCAATTTTTGTACCTAAAACAGATATTGTACTTCTCTTATTCAGTGCCTAGGACAGCATGATCTTACAATACCATTTTGCTTGCCAGGAAATGGAAGGCTGCATTTTTTAAGTGCACAAATATTTAGCCATATAGAAAATTGAAACCATGCAGCTGAAATCATTGCTACTCTGTTTGGGGCCATTAGCAATAGAAGTATGTTTAACTGCTTTCAAAATGTTAAGGATCATTAATGTGACCATAAAATTCAAGGCTGTTTTAGTTTCTAGGCTATGAAGGAGTTATTAATTATGATATAGGACAGGAGTCCCTCAATAGTAGGATCTAGTTGAGTTGAGAAGTATATCAGAGGTGGCAGAACTAGGTTCTTGAGGGGGTGAGCAAGATTTATATTATTAGTGAACAAATCTACCAAAGCAAAACCTAAATACTTCATATGAGGTTGTTAAAATTACAAATTATCATGGCTACTCAGGCTGTTAAGCTGGGCAGGTTTATCTTCTTTTGGATAGGTGTGGGGGTCTTACACACCAGAATAATGTGAATGGAGAGAATGACTGCTCTACATTTTTATTTATTTAGTGCATGCCCATGGTGTGTCTGACATGGTACAAACACACCAACTGCAACCTGTCTACAGCTCCTGCAGGGGTGTAGGTTTCCCTGCAGGGAGGCATCTTTGTTTAGAAGTCACAGCATCACAATGAGATAGAATTACCTTCTCCAGCCTGCAGCTTTAAACAAAGGGCAGTTATGGTTAAAATTTAATTACTCTTCCTTGCATGTTCCATGGGCACAGCTGTGGTTACATGAAGTGCAGGTGGCTTATATTAATCGCTTTCAAAACCTGGGTTATACGTGTCTAAACAGAAGTTAGGCATTTTAAGTGACCTCAGAAGCCGCTAGGATTTTTGATGGGACTGGCCAGTCAGTGAGATTTAGACGTGGGCTTCTTTCTTCTGCCACTTTCCCCAGGTAAATCAGGAATACTTCCATTGAAGTCAATGGGCCTGATTCTCATTTGTGCTAAGGCCCCTTTACACCACTCTGGCAGTGTAAAGGGACCTTAAAGTGGGCATAAATTACATTTACAGTCATTTTAAAGCCTCTTTACTCAGCCACAGTGCTCTTAGAGTAAAGGAGAATCCAGCCCAATAGATTATAAGACTAGTGTGACAGAAGAATCAGGACTCATATTTAAAGTTGTTAGCCTAAAGCAGGGATTGGGAAGGGAGACTAGGGGCATGTGAAACAGCTACCATATACCATTGTCAGCACCTGAAAACCAGGGTCTAATGTCTAAGGAGGGCAGTTGAGTAAGGAGAGAGATGTTCATGTAACTTTTCCTATGGTTAGCATTAAAACTATCCTTGCACTTCACAAGTTCACAAAAATGGAACCTTGAGGCCTAGCTAGATTTGTGGATTTCAAAGGGAACCCCCGCCCTACCCCCCAAAATTTTCTCCTATAGAGAAGGTGTGTGTGTCTGGAAGGACCACCCACCATCATATTGCTCAGTGTTGTTAGCAATGGGTATCACACCAGGCCTCTGACAACTGCAGTGGCTCAGGAAAGCACAGGGACTGCAGCGGTGGCCATCCCCTATATGGGGACACAAAGTAGGGGAAAGCTCCTTGTGTTCTTCCTGCCAGCCATGTGTGCAACCTGGCCATGATAGGTATACAGTTACTCAGTAGTACCTTATCCTCCATGATGGTGGCAACATCTGGCAGACCTTGAACAACTCTGGCACGATCTGGGAAGGAACAAATGTGACTGTTCAACTTTACATACCGGTATGGCCCTTTGATATGTATGACAGAACCAAGGAGAATGTGCAACATTCGTTTACTTACTCTTTTCTGCTATCACCGCTTCCCTGAAAGTAAGAAAAAGATAATTGAAGAGAAATATAGTATTTTTTATTTATTAAATATGTACCCTGAATGTTTTTAATAGGAACCTGTTCCCTAATTTCTATAGAGAACTTCACTTCCAAAGTGAAAGCAAAGATGTGCAGTAAGGTGAGATATTGGAACAGGGAAAATGTCTGAAATTTTCAGGGATTCTCTAGGTTTCATCTGGGGTGGGGGGGATGAGGAAGGGTTTTTTGGCCTGTTTCTGGAATAGAGAGACATGTTGAAAACAAATTTTTTTAATTCTTGATAATGGATAATGCAGCTCCTCTAATGTTTGCTTAAGGCTTGATCTCACAAGTGCTCCACCCAAGAAGGATCAGAGGTCCTTTCTGATTCGCTGGTCACTATAAGAAAAGGCTGATGTCGGAGTTTCAGCTTCATGTCTAGGAAAACTTCTTCTTCTTTAAAAGTGAATTTAGTTTTGAAAACTGTCCCAGAGTGACAGTCTCGAAAGCGGAAGCCCTCTGTGTATCTACAGAAGAGGTACCGCACAGGGACCAGGAAATGCAGGCTTCCTCACGGGATCCCATCATCATGCCTCAAACCTGATCTGGAAGGGTCACTCCTACATGCGAGAGGGAACTCCATCTCAGACTTAGGAGTGGCCATGATCCTTCAGTGACTTTTCTGCTGACCCAACATTTTTTCCCATGGTTCATGCTGCCAATCCCTGTGGAGCCATCCCTGCTGTAGCTACTGGCCCCTATGCCTCTCCTGCACCAATGCCATACTCAGCCCCCACCTTCCAGCCTGGCCTGCCCAGGTGTAGTGTTGCTCCCCATCCCCCGAGAGGGGACAGGGCCTGCTGGAAGCGGATGGGGTCGGGCAGGCCCCTTGAGGGAGCCCTGGTGCAGGAGCTGGCCCGACAGCAATGTTGTGGAGAAGCAGCATTGAGTGACCCACTGCCTACTTAGGTTTGGCCTTGTGGCCCCTCTGTTGTGATGGAGGGGCTGTGGGGGCCAAACCTGAGTGGGCAGTGGACAGTCAGTGCTGCTCCTCCTCGCCATTGTCAATGATATGTACTGTGCGTAATGGGCGTATGGCTGTGGGCACCACTAGTGTACTGTGCCTTTTGCTACAGGGGCCCCAGTCCATCAGCTTCTAGACTGCATCCACCAACTCACGTCACATCAGGTCCACTGCACAGCTGTCAGAGGGTAGTGAGAGTTAGTGGATAGCAAGCAGAGCAGCCTCTAAACTAGGGTTTTAGTGGAAGAAGATACTGTAGTATAACCAACACCCTAAGCCATTCATCCCTCTGTGGGATCCATTTCCTAGATGGTGCAAACAGGCCCTGATTCTGAAATTGGTTCCATGCTGGCAGATCCTTGCCCCAAACAGGGCCTTAGTGATATCAATGGGCCTCTGCATGGGCAATGGGGCTCTGTGTGTATGGATCTGCTTTACAGCAGTGAGGGCAAACAGGGTCCTAAAATGCTATTTTCTATTTTGTTGGACAACATCTCACACATTGACTTACGTTGGTTAAAGTAAAGAAGGATATTATCTAAATGCATATGGACCTTCTCTCCCTTGGTACTAATTCATTTTAATTTGCCTTGTCTTCCAAAGCTATGGCTTACTTATACCTTGCCCAGACATTCTCCTCCCTGCAAATATGAGCTTTGAATAATTTCCTGCATTTAGCAATTTTCACATTACCAAGGCTCTTTGTAAAAGAGAAATCTGCCAGGATTGGATCTCCATGGTGGGATGTGCAGCGTGGAGGTTAATCCAAGCTGCAGAGTCTCATTTATTAACAAAAATAAACCAGGCAGTTTAGCTTTAAATGTTAAATGTAAACGTTTAGTTCAGCTTCAAATGTGAAAGTATTTGAGAAGAAACTCACTTTAGCCGTAGGTGTTCAGCCATTGCTTCTTCGAAAGCTGCAAGGAATAGAAGAGATTTTAAGAAGAAAGTGCAGTTTGTGGTTTGTTATTTAATAGATTTAACCTAACATGTGTGATAATAGGGACATGTAGAGACATACATAGAACAGTATTTATAGCTGCCTCAAGGAAACATGCGATCTATATATGTGCTGCTAAAAGATCAAGGCCCTGATGCTCCGTTCCCACAGAGAAGCCCCAGGGAAGGGGAAAATAATCTGAACAACTCTGAGAGGTCCCAGTGGCAGAGTGAGAGTCACTTTCTCTCCTCCAAGAGAGGGGCAGGGATGCTTCCTGCAAACCCCAAAGGGTCTGTGGGGGAAGCAAATCAATTTTGGGTCATCTCTCAGGACAGCCCTACTCTCTGGAAGCTTCCTCTCCCATGGCAGTAATGATCCCTAAGGGGGGTTGGAGTCTTCCTGCCATTAGCTACTCTGCCTGTGCTGCACATGACCCTCCTCTGTGCACTTCCCTCCACTCCCCCTCCTCACAGCATACCATCCCCTTGGCACTTCACAGAGTTCCCCCTCTTCTGTGCTCCCCATCTCAGCATGAGGGAGATGAGCCTGAAGGCCCAAGTGAGGGGGAAATCTCAGAAAGTAACAGGTGTTTAGCTCTTCCCTCAGACAGAAATGTTCTGCTCCAGTTCACCTTTCCCAGACAAGTCAGTTGACAGTCTGTGAGAATCTTTCCCATCGAATATTTCCAGGGTATATTTTCCCTTATCCGAATCCGTGGGGTTCAGTATGTGTAGCCAGATCTGGTCCATTGTACTTCCGCTTTTCAGCCTCTCACCACTTTCTAGTCGCTTCTCCCTAAGGAAACAAATTATATCATTTTAACAACATTGACGTAAAATTGCACAAGTTTTGAGATTAAACTGTCTTTTTAGGATCTATTGCTTAGAACAAGAGACGGGGAGCTAGGACTCTGGGTTCTATTCCTGATGGCCATAGACTCACTGTGGGCAAGTCTCTTAGGGCTGGATTTGGAAGGTATTTGGGCACCTAAACATGCAGAAAGGCACCTAGTGGGATTTTCAAAAGCCCAAACCTAAATACCGTTGAAAATTTGGCCCTTTCACCTCTAAATTTTGCCTATCTGGAAAATGGGTCTATTCTGCAAGGGTGTTGTGAGGCCAAATTAACTAATGTTGGGAAAGAACTTTGATATGCTCAAATAAAAGGGTGTATAAATGCAAAGCGGGAGTAGCATTTAGTTATTCAGAGTGGGATGAGGCGGTCATTCAGAGAAGTATAAAGCTGCACAGACGAAGTACTTTAAAAAAATACATCCTCCCATGTCTGTAGCTAACCTGTCATTTGATAGTATCATTATCACACCAGTGAAATCGTCACCCAGGAGTACTTGTGCAGCAGAAAATAAATAGAACATGATTGGTAACTGACGAGTTCCCACACACGATTCAATGTAAAGAGACAGTTGAATTTAAAGCCCCTTATCCCCCCAATCCTGCAATCCTCATTCAGACGAATCCCCCACTGTCTTCAAGGAGTGCAGGTTCGGGCACAATGACCCCGATCCTCAAAGGTATTTAGGCCCCTAACTCCCATTGATTTGAGTGGATGTTAGGAGCCTACAATACTTTGAGGCTCTCAGCCAGTGTGCTTTAATTTCCATGACAGATAATACAGACTGTCCATATGTTATGAGCCTTGCCAGCATATCTGAAGTACATACTTGTGATACCAGGTTGTTTTCATGTAGTCCGTGTAGTACTTCACTTCACTGTAGATTCGAATGCCTTCTGCAGTTGGCTGGACTTTCAGAGGTTTAGCAGAAAGGGCTAAGAAGAGAATTCAAAGACTGGAATTTCACTGGGTGACCAGCCAGTCTATATACTGGCAATTTTTTTTTTTTTAAAAAGAACCTAACGTTTCACCCTGTTTGGAGAACACGAGCAGCTGAAAGCGACATGGCGTTCCAGCATATGAAGGCGCTATGGCTTCCACCCAGCAGAAATGTGCATACTTCCTCCGGTGGCCTGGATCCTAAGTAGAGGAGGTCCCATAGACACATTAGGGCCTTCTCTCAACCTCACCTTTCATTGTTCTAATACTGGGGCAGTCACCAATGATGGGGGTAGAGTAACATTTTTACCACCACATCATCTAGGCCTGCTCTGTGCAGGGTTTAACGATGCTTTCTGAACGGGATTTGCTCGGGTCTACACTGCACCAGGCCAGCAGAACCCATTGTCAGCAATGGGCACATTCCCTACTATAGACAAGGCCAGAGAGACTTAGGTCTCAGCTCACTTTGATGTTAGAATGTGACAACTGCAGGTGTCTGGGCAGAAATAACAGATCATAGCAAGAGTTAAAGAGATAACATTTCCTGACCTTCTGGGAGGATCAGGTGAAAAACAGGAGTAGAATATATTTAACTCCTCTCTCACCTGCTGCAGCAGCCCTGCCTTCAGCTCACTTCTCTTCCCCTCTCATTTCCAGCTGTTTACTGACTCTTCTCCCCATACTTCAATTCCCCAAATCCCCCCAAACTCACAGCAGAGTCTAAATGCCTCCTGTTCCCCATTCACTTTACTTCCCCATTTGCCACCTTTACAAAACAGAGGAGTTTTACTTCAGAGGGAAAGGAGTGGCCTCTTGATCGAACAAAGGACAACTCCTAAGTCCCAATCCCAGCCCTGAGACCAGCTCTTTCTCCCACCATGGGCAAATCACTTTGCCTCCCTCTGCCTCAGTTTCCCCATCTGTACAATAGTTATAATAGTTACATACCTCTGATAAGTATTATTTTTACAGTCTGAAGCAGATGAGAAACAGACTTACCACTAACCCTGCAGAGCTCTTTGAGAATGTCTTCAAACCCTGCACACACAGAAAGAAGCTTCAATCAGCCATAAATACGTTCACTAGCAATGTGCATCTGATTCACCAACAGCCTCTTCAGATCATAAAACCTACTGTATATGGTATTTATTTTGTTGTTTTCCTATTGGTAAACTTCACTGGCTATAAAGTTTTTGCCATTGACTCATTTATTTCTACATGTTGGACATATCTTACTTTATTCAGATGTTGTCAGCTTCCTTAACATTCAGCATACACAGTGATGTATCTCGTATGGGATACAAATTTACCTATCAGGATTAAATGATAGATGCCAGATGACATGGCAGAGTTTAAAGCCTGGGGAAAAGAGTCTCCTGATTCCTGCTGAGTTTAAATGCGCGGAATATCTTTGAGTTTCACCCCTTCTATCCCCTGCTGCTCGAGAGGTTTTATAGCACGGTCACGATTTGAAAAATGACTGTGTGGAATGACATTGGGAGGATTGTCAATATTTACTCTCTCTCTAACTTCTAGAAGAATTCACAGCACTGCTAATTAAAGCAGGGGGTTGAAAGTAAAAGTGTCCTTTTTGCATTTGACATCACTGGTACTAAAGATTCTGCAATCAGAAACTCAGTTTTGTTGAGGCTGCACAATGGAAAACAGTACCCAGTTGCTCTTCCCTCACTTTTGAGGATCTGCAGAGCTAGCAGGAGTTTAAACTTGCATATGTCAGTCATTAAATGAGATATGACAGAGACACATGCAAGGAGTAGCCATAGGATATGATCCATTGACTTCAGTGGGCTTTGGATCAGGACGATAGTAAGTAAAAAGGAGCTATTTGTACTTGGTACATTTTCTGATCCTAATCCCACATTTAAATACTTCTTATTCTTGAAATTTACAACATACATATATAAAGGAATACATAGCCTCCTGTACCAGAGAAGAGAAAAGAGTAGAAAACTCTTGAAGTCCACTAGAGAGCTCATAATGTAGACCTGATTACATTTGGAAGCATTTATATATTAAAATAATGAGTACTATAGAAAACACTTAAAACAGGTGGAAAGTTTAATTTTAAAGCCGTGTTGAAAGCCTGATCTCTCTCTCACACACACACATATAAAAAAGTGTAACATATTGCCTATTAGTGTGAAATCATCCTACCTTCCTTACTGAGATCAAGTTCAGTAATGTCTTCTCCTCGGTCATCAGAAACAACCGCTTTGTATATTCCTTTATCCTCTCTGGTAAGCTGGCAAAATATTTCAAAATGGAAATTTCCCATATCACTAAAGAATGGGACAGTTTTGGGCGGGTGAGATCAGAGCTCTGTTTGTAATGTACTGGTGAATTTCCCCCGGTCATCTGGGTGAATTTGGTGAGTTAACAACAGTATTGACTAGAATGAAAGCAGCCCCTTGCAAGCTTCCCCTATACAGCTGTATTGATACACATCAGTCTCCACCTGCAGGATTGATGTATATTGATGGTCCTGGGTCTCATCTAAGCAGAGATTGCCACTCACGCTTATGTATATACTGGTTTTTGATACGGAAATGGTTTATTTGAAATTAAGTTGAAAAACTGAGACCAAGCAGGATAACTCTGCACAGACAAAACTCTAGTTCATTAACTCTACCACAGAGCCCCCTTCATTCACCTGTTGATGCTCTGTGGGTCAAGGATTCATTGATTTTTAAGGGCAAAAGGGACCATTACATCAGCTAGAGTGAGCTCCTGCAGATCACAGGCCATATAATTTCATCCCGTTACTCCTGTATTGAGCCCAATAACTTGGGTTTGACCAAAGCCTCTCACAGAAAGGCATCCAGTCTTGATCTGAAGACTTCAAGAGAAGGAGAATCCACCACTTCTCTTGGGAGTTTGTTCCAATGGTTAATCACTCTCACTGTTAAAAATATGAGCCTTATTTCTAATTTGAACTTCTCTGGCTTTATCTTCCAGCCTTTGCTGTTTTTTCTTTCATGCTTTATTCTGTATTTGAAGAGTGCCTAGCACACTGTGGGTACTGCCAGAAACAAACAGTAAATGATAATAATAATAATATCTTAGTAATATCTACCCACATTTATTGCATGTTGAAGTGATATCACGAATGCCCCCAAATTGCATTATGTTTTTCACCTTTTTAATCCGAAGAGTTCCAGTCCCAGTCTGCAGATCATACAGACCGTCCAAATGTGCTTTTTTATCCAAGAACCATTTAAAGTTGGTGTCTTTTTTCATGTTTGTTGCCTGTTCAAAGTAAAGGTTTAGCAATCAGAATACTGATCTTTCTGAATGCAAGGATGTCTTTCTAATTATGAGACTTCAGCTGTCCCAGGGGATTCCCTCAGTATTAGGTGAAGCTTTCCCCCTTGTTTTCCAGAGCTGTTAGGATTTACTTCCAAGTTCTTGCCTTTTATCAGTAGGCAAATATCAATTAGTTAGAGCTGGTGTTATTTATGCAGTCTCCTTAAAATGCACATCTATATTAACAATAGATGGATGCTACTGTACATAGTAACAATTGTATAGTAATACTTACCTTGCACGTCAGCAGAACTTCACAATCCTCAGTAACCTTCCACTGCAAATTCTCTATAAAATGAGGACCTACAAGTAAAAAAACAAAACAAAAAACCAGTCTTGCTAGTCCTTCCTGCAGGTCTGCTTTTAATATTAGACCATGCAATGGCTCCATCTAGTGGTAAATCGCGGCACTGTCCTCCTTGTATTAACTCTTCTGTGTTCCAATTTTATGGAATTTGTATTTTATATGCAGTAGGCACCATAATGTTAGATGTATAATTTTAAAAAGTTCCCGAGGACAATAGTTCTTATGGTGACTAACAGGACTTTTCTTAAAATGCTGGTAGATTATGCTCTCCAATTACTCTTTTCATTTAGGTTGAGTGTCAGGTCAGTATTGAAAGATTATGGATATTCTGCAGGTAGAGGGCAATGGAATAGATAATGTGTAAATATTCCAATCTGCTCTCCTGCTATGAACTACCTGTGAACCCAATTAAAAGGCAAATTCATCTGTCCATTTTTAATCTGGTTCTGGTGCCCACAATTCAAAAGGATGTTGACTAATTGGAGAGGGTTCAGAGAAGAGCCATGATAATGACTAAAGGGTTAGAAAACCTGCCTTACAGTGATGGACTGAAGGAGCTCAATCTATTTATCTTAACAAAGAGAAGGCTCGGGGTGACTTGATTACAGTCTATAAGTACCTACATGGGAAACAAATATTTAATAATGGGCTCTTCAGTCTACCAGAGAAAGGTGTAACTTGGTCCAATATCTGGAAGTTGAAGCTAGACAAATTCAGACTGGAAATAAGGTATAAATTTTTAATGGTGAGAACAATTAACTATTGGAACAATTTATCAAGGGTTGTGGTGGATTCCCCAACACTCACACTTTTAAAATCAAGATTGGATGTTTTTCTAAAAGTTCTGCTCTAGTAATCATTTTGGGGGAGTTCTATATAGCTTGTGTTATGCAGCAGGCCAGACTAGATGATCACAAAGGTCTCTCTGGACTTGGAATCTATGAATCAGCTACTCTTTTCCATGAAAACAGCTTTTTTATACTCATTATTTATACATCAGCCACAAGGTAGGGGAGGGAGACAGGGGAATGTACTGCTCCCATTGACAGTGAAGATTTCCACATTCTCTGCTTTCCACCAGGAGATAAAGATGGACCTGAGTCCCATCTGAACTGGACCTTTTCTGAATCTCAGGCATGTTCAGAGTCAGGGTGTTGGTTCAGGGGCCCTCTTCCAGAGACAGCTGGTCACATGCCTCGAACTATTAAAACAAATCAAACTTTGATTTGATTTTTAATGGCCAGAAAACAGTAACCTAAAATAAAATGCTCTATCTTAGTCCAGCAAGCAGTTTAAATAAGAGTATACTGAAGAGAGCAATTTACTTTTCAGTTATTGTTTGGGCTCTCAGTAGAATATCCTTGTTTCAGCTTTCACCAACTTTTCACCAGTCCTGGCAAAGTCAGTGACCTTGAGGCTATCTTACCTTGCTTTCTCCTCCAGTCTCTCCGCTTAGCATCAGCCTCCGCCTCAACTTTATCAAAACCTGAAAGAACAAACAGTGACAGATCAGGGTCAACAAAAGGGCATTGAAACAACCATTACAACCCCTTTCCATGTAATATGGTATAGATTCCTAACCAGGAAGGATGTTACTCTAAAACACATACAGTGTATGATATTTCTAAGAGCCATCTCTCCAGCCTCAGTTAAACTCTGTTCTTCAGTATAGAATCCTTGGCAAGGTCAACTCTATTAGCCTTTCATGCTGCTAGCAGCTCAGAATGTAATATTTATTTTCAAGAAGATACAGTGAATTTGCTTTTAAGAGCTGATCTTTAGGCAGTGGAAGCTCCCATCGGTTTAAATAGGAGTTTTTTGGGGTATGTAAAGAATACAAGATGGAGTCCTGGAACTTGAAACTTTTCAAGGGAGAAATATTAGAAATACAGATTCAGGCATCAAGAGACTCAATCCAATAAGATTAAAAACAATCGCCAAACTGTTTAAAAATGAGAACTGTCAAATAAAGGCTACAGTATTATTTAGGGAAGAATTTAGACTGGAAAACTCCAACTTTCTGTTCATAAAGAGCCAAAAATGTTTCTGTACACTTGCATATATGGGCCTATCTGTTCACCTTACAGAGCTCCGTTCTCTTTTCCATATGGACTTTCTCTATTCACTGCAGTTTCTTTATTGCACTTATTCAAATGTAGTTGTTAACGTCCTTGAATTTTCAGGCCAATGTTATGATAAGATAAAATGACTAAAAATCACAGTACACAGCATCAACCCCTGTGTGTCAATAGATAGTTTGTTGTGAGGGAATTACGTGTATAGAGCAAATAAAGAAGAAAATATATGAACACAGATCCATGGCTGTGATGTTCTAGCAGGACCAAAGATTATTATCCAGGACTCCAGATATAAAACTAAAGTCTTGGATCTGTGCTAAGGAGCCATTCAGATAGCTTCTACTGGAAGACTGATTCCTGGCTTTTGAATAAATGCATTAAAATAAATACTTGATACCTTCAATCACTACCCACAATATAACTGTGGGAAACCATATGTGGCCATTAGCTGGCACTCTCTCTAAGGGTCTGATCCAAAATGTACTGAAGTCAGTAGAAAAACTCCCACTGAGTTCAGTGGGCTTTGGATTAAGCCCTGAATCTCTACTTACTGTCATCAATGAGAGCCAGAGTGAACTGGTTTTTAGCTTTTCCATCTTGCAGCTGGGCTGTGTACGTCCCCTTATCGTCATCACAGAAGTCCTGGATTATTAGTTCTATGAGGCCATTTGCTTTGTCAAAGTTTATCTTATGTGTCTACGTAAAACAAAGTATTGGTGGTAAATTGGTCAGTTTTTCATAGGGAAGTTATTCCAGCATCAAATCCCAGCCCCATGCCGTCTTCAACATAGAGCCTGGCTGGAGCTATAGAGCCTGGCTTCGCTCTACACCTGTAGAACCACCCTGGTATATTTTCCCTGGATACCTGTGGTATGACTGCACTGCCTATAAAAGGTGTATTCTTAACGCAGGTTAGCTAACTTGGGTAAAAATAGCAGTGAAGACATGGCAGCTTGGTTCTTAACTCGGGTTAGCAGCTCAAGGGAAACCCTGCAAGGGAGCCTGGGATAAAACTTGAGTTGCTAACCCAAGTTAGAAGTCGAGTCTCCATGTCTTCATTAAGAAAAGGAGTACTTGTGGCACCTTAGAGACTAACCAATTTATTTGAGCATAAGCTTTCGTGAGCTACAGCTCATTTCATCGGATGCATAAAGTGGAAAATGCAGTGAGGATGTTTTATACACACAGACCATGAAAAAATGGATGTTTATCACTTCAAAAGGTTTTCTCTCCCCCCACCCCACTCTCCTGCTGGTAATAGCTTATTTAAAGTGATCACTCTCCTTACAATTTGTATGATAATCAAGGTGGGCCATTTCCAGCACAAATCCAGGGTTTAACAAGAATGTCTGAGGAACAGTGGGGGGGGGGGGGGAAACAAGGGGAAATAGGTTACCTTGCATAATGACTTAGCCACTCGCAGTCTCTATTCAGGCCTAAGTTAATTGTATCCAATTTGCAAATGAATTCCAATTCAGCAGTCTCTCGCTGGAGTCTGGTTTTGAAGTTTTTCTGTTGTAATATCGCAACTTTCATGTCTGTAATTGCGTGACCAGAGAGTTTGAAGTGTTCTCCGACTGGTTTATGAATGTTATAATTCTTGACATCTGATTTGTGTCCATTTATTCTTTTACGTAGAGACTGTCCAGTTTGACCAATGTACATGGCAGAGGGACATGATGGCATATATCACATTGGTAGATGTGCAGGTGAACGAGCCTCTGATAGTGTGGCTGATGTCATTAGGCCCTGTGATGGTGTCCCCTGAATAGATATGTGGGCACAGTTGGCAACGGGCTTTGTTGCAAGGATAGGTTCCTGGGTTAGTGGTTCTGTTGTGTGGTATGTAGTTGCTGGTGAGTATTTGCTTCAGGTTGGGGGGCTGTCTGTAGGCAAGGACTGGCCTGTCTCCCAAGATTTGTGAGAATGATGGGTTGTCCTTCAGGATAGGTTGTAGATCCTTGATAATGTGCTGGAGAGGTTTTAGTTGGGGGCTGAAGGTGACGGCTAGTGGCGTTCTGTTATTTTCTTTGTCTATTTTCATGTCTTCATTGCTATTTTAACCCAAGTTAAGAATGTACCTTTTTTTTTCTTTTTTGCAGTGTAGACACACCCAGGGCTACAATGGGGCCAACAAACCCTCTCCCTCCTCATGCCCATCCCTTACTCTGGTGTAATCATGGTCCAGAATTTGACTCCCAAATGACTTTTGTTTTCTATTAAAAGTCCATATGCATTTGTGTACTGGGTTTTCACATCAGCACAGGGGAACCTGCTTGTGGTAGGGTGTTTCTGTAGAGAACACAGCCTAAGAGGTTTCCACTGTAACACATAGTACAATAGATTCTCCCTTGCTGCGTATTAAAACTCCCAACTCGCCAGGATTCTGTGCGATCACATGGATTTTTATGTAATGAAAAAGAGCTCTTGAAAGCAGCAGCCATGTGTTGCAAGTAGTCGCACCTCTGGGTGGTAGTGAGGGTAACACCTCCACCCCATGGCACTGTGCACTCACTAATATACCATGAACATTTATATATACACACGCTTAAATCCATCAGACGTTTAAAAATGTTAGCTGTCATCATTAGTCGTGGCCAACCTGTTTGCCGCAAGCAAATATTACCAATACAAAGAGCTTGACATGCACTGTTTAATCATGCATTACCACATAAACCACACAGTCGAGAAAAGATAGTGATTGCATAGGGAAAGCCTCAAAGAATGTTGCTAGACACTTTCTGTGTCTGGAGAACACATGGCAACAAAGTCTAGGAGAGGCTTCAGGTTTTGCCTATCACAAAACACCCATGACTTTGTTATTTTGACATTGTTAGACTGCATTTGAACCACAGGTGAATAGTTCCATTATCCTTTTCTTAATTCTGAACCGTCGAGTCCCCCAAAGTAAATACTTTTTAAAACATATATAGCATTAGGTTTTGGGATGGGAGGGCCAAAAAGGGGTTAATATGTTCTTTTAAATGTACAGCAATGCAAGGGTACTTTGCGACACATGATGCAATGTTATTTTCAATGTCTGCAATTTGGAAACGGGTTGCATGCATCTGCTCTCAAAAGCCAGAAGATTTATACACAGCCAACTCAAAGACGGGTGTGAAAATCAGCCAGGCTTGCTGGGTAGTACAGAAGGGGCAGCATTAAGCCTCCCCCTCATCTAACTGGCAAAGACAGTATTTCTTAGCACATGCTCACACCAAGGCTAAATTAGTCATGGGAGACTGGATTCTTTGGTGCACCAAGCTCGCTTATCATGTAAAGTGAACTTAAAATGGTTGGAGATTGCCCCTGGAGAACCCCCTTGTTCGGGGAGAAAGTCTGCTAGTGCAAAGACGGCAGAGGTAGCTCTGCTGCCTGACTGTGTCATATTCTTCATTGCAGCTCCCAACCCCCTTCTCAGCATAAGGGGATGTAGGGTGTGTGTCAGGAATGGGGATGGGAAGGGGTCAGGGTGGAGTGAGGTTCTCTCATGTTCAGTTCTCTGCTGGCACAAGATGCCCAAGGGACGTTACATCATAGACTTTAACTAATGTTGGGACTTGACAGCTGAGAATCCGGGAGCAGTGACTGGCTCTCTCTCAGACCACTGGGGCACGGTGGGGAATGAAGCCCGGAGTGTTTGAAAAGACGAAGCATAAAAATATGTGATGGGAAACAATAGGCTTTTGAATCAATGATCTCCTCTGAGCTCTGGTTTCATAGAGACAGTCTAGCCCATTGTGAAGACGGGTCAGAGGAAGTCACGCACACGTTGGGAGTTTAGAAGGAACACACGTACCGGAGTGCTTGAAAGCTCCTTCCCATTGAAGATTAAATGCAGCTCTGCCTCTGGCGACAGCTTTTCCACCTCCAGCCACAGACGCACTTCTCCTTTCTCAAGGACATCGATGTTCCACCCGGAGATCAGCTCAATCACTGGAAGGAGGGGGAATGTGGCTGGTCATGGTTGAGGATTTAGGATAAAATCCTGATCCAATGGTATCAGTTGGAGTTTAGATACTGATCTCAATTTTACCCTTACTGTGCATTATATTTGAATCTAAATCCTTCCCATGCTATCAGATGACACTTTGGGCACAAACAAGGCTCCTCCATCCCTGTCTATTGTGCTCTTTGTTGGAATGACTACCATATTGTCTTTCCGTAACTTAGGCCAATGACCTAGCCTCATAAAAAAGCTATCATTCAACCCCCAGCCTGGAGGGCCAGTGGATGGCTCTTTGTCTAGTCCCTCCCCATTGACCTGTCCAGCTTGGGTGCCCCTACCAAGAGATCAAACTCCTGCTGGCTTAACTCCCAGGCACACAACTCCCAGGCATGCAATTCCCACTGGCACACAAAAGTCTTCCCACAGTCCCCAGGAAAGTCTCTGTATGATGTTCCCAAATGCCTGTTGCCACTAGTTCAACTTACATGGGTTTCTGATTTCATGACTAATTTTCCGCAAATTGTCCAGTTCTGAAAATGCAAAGAACAGCACAGGACTTAGATCAGTAAAGCCAAACTGAAACCACAACTCATTATCAATTTATCTTGTTAACAGACCCTTCATCATCCAGTCAAGTAGTCCTTAACAGGTACAAAACAAGTCATAGTTGAAGGGATTAAGAAGCTGGGAAAATAATATCCAATGCTGGCATCAGTTAGAGAAACAGCTTTAAAAAAAGCCTAAATTACTGTGATGTTGTGGTAATATGCAAAACTCTGAGGCCTAGTCTACACTAGAAAATTAGGTCAGTTTATCTGTGTTGGCCAGATGTGTGAAAAATCCACACCCCTGATCAGTGTTGTTAAGCCAATCTAAATCCCCATGTAGACAGCACTAGGTTGACAGAGGAATTCTTCTATCAACCTAGCTACTGCCTGTCAAGGAGGTGGATTAGCTACGGTGATGGGAAGGATTCTCCTGTTGGTGTAGGTAGTGGCTGTGCCACTGTAGCATTTTAAGTGTAGACAAGCCCTGAGGCTATGAGAACATTTCTTTTCTGATGCCATATGTCATGACCTTCAAGTTCTCATACCGTAGGAGTAATCAGTCACATCTGGCCATTTAAAGGATAGGAAGTCTCCTTTCTATTCCCATTATGTGGCACCACTTCTTCTGCTAAAGGTCTGGGAAGAGCTTTTGCCCAGCCATTCAGAATTAACAAATTACAGCCCATGGGAAGATATTTGTAATGAGGGATTTTTACCTTCCTGGGTTAAAGTATGGCTGGCGGAGATCTCATCATCTACATCAGTTACCTCCACTGAATATGTCCCCAGATCCTTTTCTGATGCATTTTTCAGTATGAGTTTAGATCTTGAAGAAGAAAAAGAAACACAGTAGGGGTCTGTCTAAAATGGGGCTATTTGAGAGAAGAATGCAACATAGTTTGTAAATCTAGAGGAGCAAACATGTAGTAATTTGAATGCAACTGTGGGAGTAGCACAGCCAAAATGTCTTAAAGCCTTAGCAGAAGAATAACTCTGATTCTTCCTTTCTGTGATGCTCAAGGCCTAACTGAGTTCCACACATCATGGGCTCTGCATTTGGAAGTCAGGACAGTAGCCCAGATATGCTTGGGAAATAAAAGCAATGGGTCAAATTCATCCCTGGTGTATCATCAGCAGTGTTGTCTGGAGTTCCTAATAAGATTGGAAGTTTGGGTTCGTTGTCAGATGTGTCGTAAAAGTGCAAATGTTTATCTGAGGTTTGAAGGGCGAGAGGAAGGATCTTACATTTTCCATACTGGTTCTTCAACCATCTCTAATGGAGAGGTTGAACATTTGGGTTGGCAGGTTGAAAGCTTTGCTTTCCATGATTTCTCTGGCAAATATTTTGTCCTGAAGTTTTCCCCAGCTTAGTGTGTAAACAGTCCTCTGCCTCTCTTTCCAACACTCATTTTCCCAATGTGCATTGCCCACTTACTTGTTGCCTTTATCTTCAATTCCAACTCGGTTAGGATCTGGAGGTCCCTCATAATCCTTTGACCAGATAAATTCAGAAGAGTCACACATATCAGGAGTTTCAAAGGCCATGTAAATAAAGCCCTCTTTGTCCACTCCCAGTTCAATCTCATTTGTGCCTGCATAAGAGAAACAAAATTTTGGAAACATTAGGAAAAACTTTCTAACTATAAAGATAGTTAAGCACTGGAATAGGCTTCCAAAGGAGGTTGTGAAATAAGAACATAACGGCCATACTGAGTCAGACCAACAGTCCATCTGGCCCAGTATCCTGTCTTCTGATGGTGGCCAGTGCCAGATGCTTCAGAGGGAATGAACAGAACAGGGCAATTTTGAATGATCCATCCCCTGTCATCCAGTTCCAGCTTCTGGCAGTTGGAGGGTTAGGGATACCCAGAGCATGGGGTCCCTGACCATGTTGGCTAATAGCCATTGATGGATCTCTCCTCCAGGAATTTATCTAGTTCTTTTTTGAACCCAGGTAAACTTCTGGCTTTCACAACATCCCATGGCAATGAATTCCACACATTGTGTGATGAAGTACTTTCTTTTTTTGTTTTAAACCTGCTGCCTATTAATTTCTTTGGGCGACTCCCTACTTCTTGTGTTATGTGAGGGGGTAAGTAACACTTTCCTATTCACTTTCTCCACACCATTCATGATTTTATAGACGTCTATCATATCCTCCCCTTACTTGTCTCTTTTCATAGATGAACAGTCCCAGTATTTTTAATCTCTTTCTATGGAAGCTATATTCCACACCCCTAATAATTGTTGTTGACCTTCTCTGCACCTTTTCCAATTCTAATATATCTTTTTTGAGATTATGGTGACCAGAATCACATGCAGTATTCAAGGTGTGGGCATACCATGGAGTTAAATAGTGGCATTATGATATTTTCTGGTTTATTATCTATCCCTTTCCTTATTGGTTCCTAATATTGTTAGCCTTTTTGACTGCCCCTGCACATTGAGTGGATGTTTTCAGAGAACTATCCACGATGATGCCAAGATCTCTTTCTTGCGTGGTAACAGCTAATTTAGACCCCATCATTTTGTATGTATAGTTGGGATTATTTTTTCCCAATGTGCATTATTTCATACTTATCAACATACATTGAATTTCATCTGCCATTTTCTCACCCAGTTTTGTGAGATCCCTTTGTAACAATTTGCTGTCAGATTTGGACTTAACTATCATGAGTAATTTTGTATCATCTGCAAATTTTGCCACCTCACTATTCACCCCTTTTTCCAGATTATTGAACAGCACAAGTCCCTGCACTGATCCTTGAGGGACCCCGCTATTTCCCTATCTCCATTGTTACCATTTATTCCTACCCTTTGTTTCCTATCTTTGAACCACTTGCTAATCCATGAGAGGACCTTACCTCTTATCCCAGGACTGCCTACTTTGCTTAAGAGCCTTTGGGGAGGGACTTTGTCAAAGGCTTTTTGAAAGTCCAAGTACACTATATCCAGTGGATCACCCTTGTCCGCATACTTGCTGATACCCTCAAAGAGTTCTAATTGATTGGTGAGGCATGATTTCCCTTTATAAATGCTGTGTTGACTCTTCCCCAGCATATCATGTTTATCTGTGTGTCTGATAATTCTGTTCTTTACTATAGTTTAAACGAATTTGCCTGGTACTGAAGTTAGGCTTACCAGCATATAATTGCCAGGATTGCCTCTGGAGCCTTTTTCAAAAATCAGCATTACATTAGCTACCCTCCTGTCATCTGATAGAGAGGCTGATTTAAGTGATAGGTTACATACCACTGTTAATAGTTCTGCAATTTCATATTTTAGTTCTTGGGTGAATACTATCTGGTCCTGGTGACTTATTACTGTTTAATTTATCAATTTGTTCAAAAACCTCCTCTCTTGACAATTCAGTCGGGGACAGTTCCTCGCATTTGTCCTGTGAAAAGAATGGCTCAGCTGTGGGAGTCCCCCCCAACATCTTCTGCAAGTGAAGGCCAATGCAAAGAATTTATTTAGCTTCTCTGCAACAGCCTTGTCTTCCTTGAGTGCTCCTTTAATGCCTCAATCATCCAGCGCCCTCACTGACTGTTTTGCAGGCTTCTTGTGATCTACTTAAAAAATATTGTGCTGTTAGTTTTTGTGTCTTTAGTTAGTTTCTCTTCAGATTCTTTCTTGGCCTGCCTTATTTTACTTTTACACTTGACTTGCCAGTGTTCATGCTCCTTTCTATTTTCCTCGCTTGGATTTGACCTTCAATTTCTAAAGGATGCCTTTTTCTCCTCTAACTGCCTCTTTTACTCTGCTGTTTCGCCCTGGGGGTGGTTTTTTTTTTCTTTTTTCTTTTTTGGTTCTCCTACTATTTTTTTTATTTGAGGTATATATTTAGTTTGAGCCTTTATGGTGTTTTTATATATGCATGCAGTTTGCAGGCATTTCACCCTTGTTGACAGTTCCTTTTAATTTCCATGTGACTACATTCCTCATTTTTGTGTGGTTCCCTTTATTGAAGTTAAATACTATGTGGTGGGTTTCTTTGGTATGTTTTCCCTACAGAGATGTTAAATTTTATTACATTATGGTCACTATTACTGAATGGTTCATCTATATTCACCTCTTGGACCAGATCCTGTGCTCCACTTAGGACTAAATCAAGAATTGCCTCTCCCCTTGTAGGTTCCAGGACAAGCTGCTCCAAGAAGCAGTCATTTATGGGTCCAGAAATTTTATCTTTGCAGCCCTTCCTGAGGTGACATATACCCAGTCAATATGAGGATCGTTGAAATCACTCATGGTTATTGCATTTTCTGCTTCTCTAATCTCCCTGAGCACTTTATAATCACCGTAACCATTCTGGTCAGATGGTTGGTAGTATATTCCTACTGCTATAGTCTTATTGTTCTAGCATGGAATTTCTATCCACAGAGATTTTATGGCACAGTTTGATTCATTTAGTCCCAATCACTAGAGGTTTTTAAGAATGGGTTAGACAAAGACCAGACAGGGAAGGTCTAGGTTTATTTGGTCCTGCCTTAGCGCAGGGGGCTGGACTAGATGACCTCTCAGGGTCCCTTCCAAGCCTACATTTCTAAGATCCTTTATCCAAACAAAGCAGGACACAGTGTCCACACAGATGACTTCAGCTTTCTCTCTCTCTCTGGCACACAGTGCAAACAAAGATGGGATCTGAATGCAAAGAAAGACGGTATTCTGTATTTTCAGAGAAGTCCAGAGCTATATAATTTAGATCATTTCTGGCCACTGGATTTGCTCATCTATATCCTTTAATCTTGTCACTCCATTTGCTGTTGTTAAAAATAAATAAAAATGGAACTAAATATTTAATAAGCAGGTTCTTATCAGAGTATTAATAAGATTTTTAGAGAAATCTGTCTTGGTGTACCCCGTTAAAAATCACAGCACGGCATCTCTGAGATATGTAGCAAACTCCCTTGCTATGGATGCTTGGGCTGTTGTGATAGACAGTTTTTTCCCCTAAAGCAAAGGGTCAAATTCATCCTTTGTGTAACTGCACTGGAATAAAATAAAATGTGTTTATGCCAGGGCTAAATTAATCTCATTTAGCAGGACAGAACAGATTACATCCACGCAGACTGAAACACAAGATGGGACCATTTTTATTGCACATGGTCCAACTGTGAAGCATGTTAATATGCAGTACATGCAAGCCAGCTGGTCCCTTATACTTAATCCTCCCTCAGTGTGGGGGGGTGGAGTAGAGGATCTTTTGAGGTCCCAACCCTAACCCCCAGCCCTACACTCCTGTGATTTTGTTTGCACTGCAGGTGCAGTGGGTACTCTCACACACATTGCAAATGTTTATCATAGCACGAGATGAACTGTAAACTCAGCTAATCAGTAGTGAAAGAGGATGGTCCATTGGGTAGGATGCTCGCCTTAGACTGGGAAGCACTGTGTTCAGATCCCTGCTCTTCCACGGACTTGTGTGTGAAGTGTAGCAAATCACTGAGTGCCTCTGTACTACAAGGAAATCTAGCATTTCCCTACTTCACAGTGTGCTGCGAGGAAGGATAAATGTGTTGGAGATTACGAGGTGCGCGAACCCTATGGTAACAGGGACAGGAGACGTATACTAGATAGAATACTCTGTTTTCCTTTCACACTTCAGCCTGTGCAATTAACCCTAGTGTCTTTTTATTGAGAGGCACTCAACAAAGACAGAATTTGTTCACCCTTAGGCTCATACCTGGTTTGGTTTCAACCACCACAGGATCAGAGGGGATGGAAGGTAGACTAATCCCTGCCTTGTTCAATGCCCGTACTCGAAAAATGTAGCATTTCCCCGTCTCCAGGTCAGAAACCTGTGGAAACCCAATGTAATGAATTACACCATGCTAAATAATAAGGAATGCTTGCCTGCTTGGCTTGTATACAAACCCTCATGTGGGTGTTGGCTGTCGGCTGCTTATTTAGTTGCTTCCATTCCTCTGACCCCTCTTCACAGACATCAATGTAATATCCAGTGACTGGACCTGCTCCTGTATACAACGGTGCTTCCCAGTGCAGCATCAGGTTTGTGTCCCGCACCTCGGTGAACCTCACATCATAGGGGGGGCCTGTTTGGAAGAAGGGTAGACTGTCACACAGGGACATCACAACAGACGATGCAGTAACGTGCCTCTGGTGTGAGCCTCAGATCGCAGAGGGCAATGAATGAATGGTGGGTTCAGAAGAGGTCCTTTCTCCAGCAGGCTTTGTATGAAAATGGCCATGTTGTTCTATTTAATGTCATTTGTACTTATGTAACATACAGAGAGGTTTACATAGTGCGTCAGGGTTCCCCATTCTCTGGCAACAGGATTCCAGAGCATGGGGCTCCCAACTGGCTACGTGGCGTAGTGTACAATGATCCTTCTTCTTCTTTATTATTTGTATTACTGTAGCACCTAGGATCCTAGTCATGGACCAGGGTCACATGGTGCTAGGCGCTATACAAACAGAACAAAAAGATGATCTCTGTCCCATAGAGATTCTCCTCGTGCTCTGAGGATGGGATCTCAGAGCCTGAGGTGCCTGCTTTATTTTGTAGCAGATGACTTATTTTTTATCTGTGTTCCTTTAGTACAGTCCCAGGAAAAAGGGTGTCCTAAGCTAGGGGCCATGGGGAGCTGCACCTCTGTGCATGCCTGAGGTAAGAGGTGCTTCTCCGGGACCAGCACGGTTTGTATCTCCTTGCCTGGTGACATGTATGCTAACATTTTAGTGAAAGGGATTCAGATTCCCAACTCACCTGCGTGACTGGGAGATGGGCCCAAGCTGCAAAACTCTGGCACAGATTCCAACCCCAGCCTTCCCAAAATGTGGAAGGAGCTCTGAGCAGGGCTTCTGGTTCTGTCTGCTATACAGATCACAATACGGCTTCTGATGCAAACTTCCCCAAAGTTTAGTGTGTTTGAATCCAGGGTTCTTACCGGAGCTCATCAATATGACCAAATCCATAGTTTTCCAAAAATCTCATAACATCACAGAAGAGTAAGTCAGTTTATCTTATGAAAGGGGGATAGTTAATGTCCCTAGAATTGTTTTCTGGCTGTTGCTGACATGTTGTCCTTACCTGTCTGTGGCATCGTCCATTCCTCACACTTGAACAAGTCACTGGGTTCAGATACTTTCCCGACTCCCGCCATGTTCGTCGCACAAGCACGGAACTCATAGAAATGTCCTTCATTGAGGTTGGTAACCTTTGAGATCAGAAGCAAAGAGATTATTAGCATAGCTTTGTATAGTACAGTGTGTTTGTAATTAGGATCTTTAAGGGCATGTTTTTAGGATGGCATGGAAAGGGTTTATAAAAACCCTTCCTAACCTAGTAACAAAGAGCGTTTGTAGATAATTCAGTGCATCTGTTAAAAACATCCTGTGTACACATTGTATTAGGAAAGAAAAGAGCAACCTGCCAATTAAGATACCCTGAAAACATACTGTTGCCCCTTTGGCCTGAGTGGTTAGCCAAAATGTGGGGTCTTGCAGAGTTGTTTCTGTTAGGAGGAGAAATGACTGATATGAGTCAGGCATAGTCTTGGTGTAATCTGGTGCGTTTACAAAAAACTTACACAAAGTCTTGTTTCCCTGAACAAAGTAGAAACAAACCACAGCAGGCCTTTTTTTTTTTTTTTTTGCTCAGAAATCCCTAACTCTGCCACTCCTGTGAGCTCCATGTCCAAGGAGCCATATCCCTCTACTTCCGCTTCGAGTCACACTCACAGCTGCTTCTCCTGGCTTTCTGCTCTAACACACACAACCTGCAACAGATATCCTACACCTCGCAATCAGGGAAGCTCTTCAGTCCACACAGCTGAGCTCTGACCTACTGTGTGGCCTAGGTCCTTGGGTGGTAGCCCCCATACCCAATGCCATAAAGGGGCTTGATTGCTCTTTCTGTTGAGCCGGAACGAGACCTCACAGGGTCTTAGTAACCCTGTAGAATAATTAGTAAGAGATGTGTGATGCTGAATTATGATGAATTAAGAATAGCAGCAACATTGTATTACTCAGAACTCTCCAAACAGCCCCAGATGCACTGGGCATCAGACTGTGGGACAAACTTGAACTGAATTGCATCCCCCAGGTCCAACAGAGAAGTTGTCAGACTTACTGGGGACACTCAAAGGTGTGGGATGAGGAACAGGGAAAGAGCAAGATGGGGAGGGGGTCTGGGCTACAGAAGGGTCAAGGCTGGAGGAGGAAAATGGCTCACCTCTTCATCTAGCCACCACTCCCTCACACAGAAATGCAGTATTGCATTATGAAATCAGTACCTTGTAAACTCGTTGAACAATAGGTCTGATGTTGACTTCATGCCAGTCTAGCTCAGCAGCATCATGCTGATCTAGGAAGTAGCCCAGAATCTTTCCTCCTCCTTTGTGCTTTGGGGCTTTCCACCCAATAGTCATGTCGTTCTTCCCACAGCTCAGCAGGGCAAAGTCACGTGGGGCTGACGGACGAGCTAATGGTGAGGACAAAAGAGAGAGGAAAATAGATATTGTATGAAATATATTTGGGATCCCGCTGGCGATCCAGAAAAGAGCTGTTGATGTTGAATCAGTGAGAGTGACTTATTTGTGCCAGGCATGTTCACACTGGGCTAGATTTTCATTTCATTACACTACTCTGGCTATGTAAAGGGGCCTTCAAATGGGCCTAATTTTCATTTAAATTGTTTGTGGGGAAACTCCTGGGTGTTTCGGAGCTTTATAGTTTTAACTGGTGCAGGGCAAATGCAAGAGAGGGTCGGGGAAAGGCAGCAGTGTGAGATAATGGAGAACGATGAAGGCACGTGACATGACTGCTGGGAGGCTACTAATGGGGTCTGCACCGGAGAAGTGGAAGATACTGAACCAGATTCCCTGCTCTCTTGCATTTTGTGTGGTCACTTACACCTGTGCCAAATGCATGCAATGCAATGTGAAACACTAACAAATCAGAGTGATAACATTCTACAGTCACTTTGGACAAGTGCAAATGAGGAGACAAGCTGCAAGTCCGAAGAGAATAAAGCCCCCTCTACCTCTACCTGCTCAGGGGTGGGATCATTTACAAGTGGCTAGACCCAGCTGTGCATAAAAGATACATTGACGAGGGAGCTAGTTTTCTGTGCGTGTGCATGTGCAATGCAATACTTACAGATAGCCGGCCTCACAATGATGGGGTCAGATTCTGGTGAGCTGTCACTCACTCCTGCTTCATTGACAGATTTCACACAAAATACATACTCCTTCCCAGGCTGAAGCCCTGGAACAGTAAACCTATGAGAGATCATTAATTTGCTTACACATAGGTGTTCAAAGTAAGGCAAAGAGCCCTTTGGAAGAAAACGGCATTTCAATAGTTTTATCAGTGTGCTACAATTTATTTCTGTGTCATGTGGTTCTTTACCCCTGTAGCTTAAAGCGCATTGACTCACAAAAGTGTTACCTATAGAACAATCAGTAAATAGGGGTCTGATCTTGAGAGTTATTGAGCTGATTCTAGGCACTACAATTCCCAATGAAATCAACCGGAGTTGTGGGCATTTGGCACCTCTCAACATCTGGATCCGATAAAAGAAACTTTAGTGAAGGCCTTCTGCACCGGGGCAAACTTGGAGAGAGAGGGTGTTTAATGGCTGTCTCCCAGCTCTTCTTATTGGATCAGAGTCTCATTCACACTAAGGTCCCTTTACACTGCTCTGCCTGTGGAAAGGGGACTTAAAAGTTTTCACTCACCTTGAGACCTCTTTGTGCTGCTGGACTGCTGTAAAGCAGCCTTTATGTAAATGAGAATCCGGCCCCATTGAGTTTCAGCCTGACAGGTATCTATGCTCTGATGCCACCTGCCCTTTGTGGGCACCAGTGCATTTTACTCATGGGGTGACTGAGCATGTGCTGAGCATCCCCTAAAACGCATTCCACGAGAAGCATCTCTATCAGACCATGCCTGCCCACTGTCCAAAATTGCACTTTCTGAGGGAGTGTGGCCTAATGGATAGACCACTGGACTGGGACTCAGGAGACCTGACTCTGCCACTGGACTGCTGGTGACCTTGTGCAAGTCACTTTCCCCTCCCTGTGCCTCAGTTTCCCCATCTGTAAAACGGGGATAATGATACTGCCCTTCTTGGTAAAGGGCTATATAAGAGCTAGGTATTATTACAGGCATTTTCTAATTCATTAACATCAGGCCGTATAACAAGAGGCATTCCCTTACTCCCCATTCTTGAAAGATGACACATTGTTAAACCACAGAGCAAATACAAATGGTCTGTTGTTCCACAGACACTGCAAGATCTACCTCCCCAGTAATGACTGTGTTCTGACAACACATGGAAACATGTGCTACTTTGCTGCCCCACATGTTAACTTGCCTCAGATGTTAAATTAAATCTGGACATTCCAGAACCTGAACAGTGGTTCGGTTCTAAAAACAGGCAAAGGTTTCAGATGTGTGTTATGTGTGCGCGTATGTGTAGGGAACTTCTTTTTTTATCTGCACCCCATTCCTACCATAAACACAGAAATCCAAGTGAATGCACCGTATTTGCTGAATGGAGGTCAATTGCTAAACTCACTTGTTACACGTCACAGGTTTATTGTTGACAGTCTGCCATTCATCTGTCCCAACCTCCCGACAATATACGTAATAGCCGAGGGGCTCCTGATCCTCCTTCAATTTATCCCAATGCACAACAACAGACGTCTTGGTGTCTCTGAAAGCTAGAACCTGAGAGGGAGGTGGGAGCGGAGCTGAAAAAGGGGAAAAAATGGAACAAAATAAGGTTTATCTATTATAAATTGTAACTCAGTTCCAGGGGTGACTTGGGATGTTTGATATCCTCATGGCCGGGGCATCATTTCCCAAAGCAGAGCACAGTGTCTTGATCCAATCTCCTGATTGCAGCCTGTGGGTGTGTCTGTTTGTCTGTCTCTAGATTTATAAGGCCTCATTCTCCTCTCACACCATTGTAACTCCATTGATAACACAGGAGTTACTCCTGGGGTTTATACCTTCCTAAATCAGAGGAGAATCAGGCCCCAATTCCCAACTCCACATGCTGTTTTGGGGACAAAATACAAAGGTCACACTAAATGGGAGCAGCCAGAGGCACAGAACACCCTGAATGAACTTCAGGCCACCTTCAAACGAGAGAATGAAAAAGGCCAGCACAAGGCCTAGAGGCCTAACTTTGGCATGACACATGGGAAACATGAGTCTTTGCCTCCTCGTATTCTAGACATCTCAGCCCAAATATTACACAATTATCGCCCCCAATCAAACATCCCATGCCCTGCTGCTGCTCATCCTGGAGTCCCCAGAGACTGACTCCATCACCCACCATTGTAGAATAGGGCTGTGGCCTTCCTTCTTGTGCTGCTATGTGCTACATCTGTCTTAGAGCATGCACGACACAGGAGACATTTGAGTGAGTCCCAGAAGTATGCTTGGAATGGAATATAGGGACTTGATCTGTTTCCTCTTTTTAATAACTTTAATTCCAGCCTCATTGGTTGGTTAGATTTACACTGTGTGCTGAGCAACTGCAATGTAATTAAATATGGATTTAAGGCTTTGAGAGACTTCCTGAAGTCCAAGTGAGAGCTGTAATGGTGTACCGCAGTGCACAAAAGAAAGAGAAAAGAAGCCAATGCTAGTGTTATAACATATCACCTTTTCCATGTTATTAGTGTCATGCTTTTTATATTGTTACCTAATGTTGTTCCAGCAGTAATGGGCTCACTGGGCAAGGATGGCTCGCTTACTCCGTATTTGTTAGCAGATCGCACTCGGAAACAGTATGATTTTCCTTTCACAAGATCAAAGAGTGCAAATCTTGGGGAATTCACCACCATCTCCAGATTGACATTTTGCCAGCTGTTGCTGCCTGCAATGGACTGGAAAGGAAAATATGGCAATTTACAATCCAGAGTGATGAAAACTTTCTGGAGCGGTTACTCCCCTGGTCCTACAACATAACTGTGTACTGTTTTTGAGAAATAAAGATCTTCTTTACCTGAACTAAATATTTCTTGGGGGCTAATCTAGCCCCTTCCTTGTCGGCCACAAAGGGCCTCTTTGCGGCAGAGGTGGTGCAGTGCTACTGTGCAGATGGGGAATGGACGCGTGGGGGTAAGATATGAATGGAGCAGGGGAGGGATGGTGGGAAGCCAGAATGTTTGGTACTGTGCAGTTCCTCCCATCCTCTCTACTGCTGATGGCTGGGTAAGGCCCCGTGGAGGTTATTCCATCCATATAGGGGGAGTAGTTTCCTGCATGTGGCCTATGGAAGGAAGATTCCTTCCTCCCTGCCTGCTTGTTGGCTTATCATCATGGGCCAGGCATCAGGATCTGGATTTACGCTCTTTTAAATTTAGTACTAGTGAAAGGCTGACAGAGCCATTTCGGAGGCAGTAGGCCTTCAGTTACCCACACAATGTGCACAGCACTGGCAGTTTCCCCACACACTGCCCTCTCCATGTGTCTCGTTCCAGATCGGGACTGGCCATGCTTAGGAGAGAGAGCGTAACTCAGCATCCATACCTCATTGCCTCTCTGCTGAGGCTACCCTCAAGGGCACTAGTTGTGCTAGAGCCTTTGTGATGTGCAAAGCCTGTCTTCAAGTCACCCACTCATTGTACATAGCCCGCCACTGACAAGCCATCAGCTGGTAAAAGCATTCCGTCACTACTGACCTGTGCTGGACTTTGAGCCGTAACCTAGAGGTAAAAGGGGATGTATTCCACTGCCAGTGTCCAGAGTGGTAATATTCACCCTTCCATAGATTATTTCCTTACCTTTTCCACATAATAACTCAGTGGCTCCTTGCCTCTGGGATCTGGTTCATCCCAGGAGAGGGCCACGTAATCTTCTCTGATCTCACTCGCGTGAACATTGGTGGGTGGCAAAGGAATTTTAATCTTGCCTGTGGGAAGCAAGAATTTGATACCGGTTCAGTGATAACATACCAGGAAAGGAGTCTCCTATTAAACAGGGATGTTTATGCTTTTTCAGTATCAGGTAAGCTCCTTTGGTGTAAAGGAGAGGCCTTTAACTCTTTGCATGCATTGGGGATATATATGCGTTCATTTGGTTGTCAATGTTCTGATAATTTTTAATGATAAATTATTTCATTCTTTGCTCTCATCTTCTTGTTTAAATAAAGGGATGTAGCTGTCGTCATACTCTCACTTGCTCTGGAGGTACAAAGGGCCCAGGATCTTGCCTGCAATGTCCACCTTTGAGTACATTACTTTGCCAGTGTCCCTTTCCATTACACCCAGTTTCAAAACACTAGAGGATTTTGCGGTGCACATTACCAGAACCTTGTGGTCCTTCTTAATCCTATGGCCATGTTCCTGAAGCTCCAGATACAACTCCCTCTCAGGAGTTGAACTGGTAACACAGAGTTCCAGATGGCTGTGTCTGGGCTGAATTCTAACCCTCAGCAACCTCACAATGGGTTGTCTCCACAAGTAAAATTTTCAAAAGTCCCTACATACCATTTTCAAAAGTGAGTTAGGATCCTAAGTCCTATTGAGTTTCAATGAGACTTAGGTTCCTAAGTGCCAAAGTCACTTTTGAAAATGAGACTTATGGCCTGATTTTTAAAGGTATTTTGGTGCCTAGTGGGATTTACAAAAGCATCTGGGTGCCTAACACCATGGTTAACACTCAGTTAGGCATTGCAACACAGTGAAGAACAATGCCTAAATACCAGTAAAAATCTGGGCCTTTGTCACTTTTAAAAATGGAACTTGGGCACTTCTGAAAATTTTATCCCATAATCCTTTGCTTTTAATAAAAACTCTACACTACTCCTTAGACTGAAGTCTCTAGGCTTGACACAATCACAAGTCTAACAGTATCTAATGGCTCCATTATAAACTGGCCTTGTATTTTGGAATGCTTCCGTTTTCTTGGAATGTAAGAAGACATTTTCCTGTGCATATTTCCTCCCAGAGTCCTATGAAGTATTATTTTGGCATCATTGTACAATAACAAGCATTAAAAGGAAGGTTAAGTTTAAGTTTGAAATTACCTTCCAGTTCATCTTTGGAAATTGTAATCTCCTTTCCATCATCATAAGGGATGGCTAGTGATTTAAAAAAAAATCAATATTATTCACAAGGAGAAAAAGCCACAAGTTTAGTGGAAAGACAGAGACAAGAATCCTGAGTTTCCCTATATGCACACAAAGCCCATAAGCTGGGGTAGTTTGGCCTTCTCCCTTGCTGTACCAGTTTGTACCAAGAGAAGTGCGACAAACTGAAAACTAATTAAAAAATTATAGGAACTTCCTTGACATTAAAAATACAAAAACAATCATTTTGAGTTAGACACATTTTAGGCCCAGATTCAGTCTACCCATTGCCACTTTTGTCTTCCCATTGCAAGCACTCCAGACAGTCAGGGGTGTGTGAGCAGAGCTTGAGCACTGTTTGGGTAAGAGAGTAACACATGGAATGATAGGGACAGACACTCAGGTGGTGTCAGTCATCCTGGTTTCATTGGCTTCCCTGGAGCTCTGATGATTTACATCTGCCGAGGATCTACTCACAGTCTTTGCCTACCCAGTGCTGTTCACAAAGTGAGAATGGTGTTTTAGGTCGGTCTGTCTCCAGCTTTTTCAGTCTGGACGAATGACTTCAGCTCGTGATTCCAGCAGGGCTGAGGCATGTTTGCAGCATAGGGGCTGCAGTGATGTTTATGAGAATAGGGCACTTGGGATAAGTCATCCCAAGTTAGCGCCGCAGCCTCACAGAGCACATAGGGGAATAATATCCTGTTTCTGATACGTACTTATCACTCTTTTTTCCTCATTGGGATCTTTCATTGTGACTGGGTCGCTGGCCTTGGAAGGGTTACTGATGCCTGAGTGGTTGACAGCCTTTACCCGGAACTGGTATGTCTTTCCCTCCGTGAGGCACAAAACAGGGCACCTGCAGGTCTTCACGGGCATTTCATTATATGGCATCCACTTGTCTGTGCCCGCCTCGCACCTGCAATGAAGCAAGACCATGCAGTACCTCCATGGTGTTCCCCCAATGTGGCAGCGGGCCTTCTGCAGGCTATAACTTTGGTAAAGGGACCGCTCAGTGCAACAAACATATGTTTACTCACAGGACTGCAGGCTGGGTACTTGCTGCTCTATTTAACTGCATCACAACATAATTGGGGTGGGAGGAGAAAATTCCCATTGATTAAACAGGAATTGAGGAGTGGAGCAGGGTGCCATCCCATAATATTCTGGGTATCCCCAGTAACCCTATCATGACCACTTTACTACAATAACATAATCATACAGACCTTTCAATAAAATAACCGAAGATTGGACTTCCTCCACTATCGCTGGGTGCTACCCAGGAAAGGAGCAGGCAGTCTTTATTTACATCATGGCATTTCACATTGAGGGGGGATCCAGGTGCACCGGCTGTTGCTGCCATAGCATCTAAAGGAATATAGAGCAATTCCGTTAAGCTGTTCTTTCCTGCTTGTGTTCTGAATCTTTCAATCTCCAAACACTCTGTTGTCTACAGAGAGAGGCTGTCATTTTGTGTTCAGCTTGCTGCAGACTGCAACAGAGGAGACACACACACTCTGAGCTCTCTCTCGTGGAGATATTCATCCTGTTCTTTCCTACTCTTCTTATTCATTTGTATTGCAGAAGCATTTAGGGCCCCATGGTGCTAGTGCTGTACAAACTCAGAACAAAAAGATGGTCCCTGCCCCAAAGAGTTTACAATCTTATCTATACTCTTTCTTGTTTCGTTGTTGTCTTTGAGCATGTAGGGAAAACAAACTGTCTGATCTGCATGGTGAGGAAAAAATCCACATTTTAAAACTGTAGATAAATGCATTGAGCTCTAAAAGGAAGACATAACTCCAGAATACAACAATGGAGGAACTTCCTATATTATACTGTGACCCTAATAAATGTACAAGGAATGGAAAATATTAGCAAATTCAATTCTGAATAATTCATATTAAGAGTAATTTCTTTTAAGATTAATAACAAGGTCAATTTTTTTTAAGATCTTGAGAAGAACAAGAACTGACCTACTCAGTGTATAAAAAAAATAATCCAGCATCTGATCAGAGTGAAAAACATTTGTCATGCTGATAAAGCAAACAGGTCCTGCAATTAGAACTGGACAACTGTCCAGCAACCCTGACCTTGTCTTGTAAATCTGAGTAAATGGCTGTTCAGTAACTCTTGTAACTGAAAGCCCACCGTCAATTCTCTGTTTGGCCATTAAGGGCTAAACTGGGTTCCCCACATCAAATCTGAGACGTGTGGCACAGAGCATTTCTCTGAGGGAAGGAATTCGCCCAATGGGGTAATGTCGCCATATCATGATGCTTCTGCATCCCTTGTGGGGATCATTGGCAAGAGTGTTTACATAGCATTGGTGCCATCCCTGCTTTCCCCTCACCCACCCCAACCCTGCCCCCAAATCCCACTGCATAGGGGAGCTGCAGAGCTGAGCTCCATGGTATGCAGACCCCCTGCAACAGCTCCCCAAGTCCTATGCTACTTTGGTTCTGATGTTTCTTGTACCCCACATTGCTGTGGAGAAGGGGGCAGGATTTGCCCCCCCCCCCCCACCAAAAGCAAATGAAATCTATTCTCTACCTCCAGTACTGCCTAGGCCACATCTGATAATTACAGGGGGAAGGATGTTGTGTGTGGTAAACAGGTAGGCCTTTGTTTTCCGTGTTTGGCACTAAGGATTCTGTTGTCCACAGAGGCAGGCAGCCATTTAATGCTCAGTTCAGTGCAGACTGCTACAGAGGAAACACGATGGGAAGTCAACGGGATTTGTGCCTAAAATCCCAAGTGCCTAAGTCACTATTGAAAACGGGATGCAGGCACTTTTGAAATTATTACCCCTGGGTTCAAGTTGGGGGCAATGTGGGAAGGCCTTTCATTGTGAATGAGGCTGTGAATTTTCCCACCCCAATGGATCGGAAAAGTCCTTTTGCTTTAAACAGGATAGAAATCTGTAGGTACCTCTAACAAACACGTAAGCACTCTGCTCATTGTACCCGTCCAGTGTAGGGACACGGATAGTGTAGAATCCCTCATCTTCTTTGTAAGCACACAACACGGTCAAAGAAGCCTCGCGATCCAGACACTTTATTTGCTGGCGATCGGAATCCTTCAGAAACTCGCCTGCAGGGAAATGAAAACTCAGTGGAACTCCACCTGAATGATGCCCTGTTCAGAGGGGCATGTAGCACTTGCACAGAGTGTAAAATGCTAGCAGGACGGGCACTGCAGGGGACCCTGGGCCTATGCTAATACAACACTGCTGCACAGCTAGCAAGGCCCAGATCCTCAAAGAGATTTGATTTCAATGGGAGTTAGGTGCATGAATACCTTTGAGTTGCTGAGCCCAAGTTACTTCTGCCTCGTAGTAGATCTGAGGCATTACAGGCTAAGCTCATTAGCCAGATGAGGAACAAGCTCAAACCCCTGCCTTCTGAGATGCAGTCACACTCTGGCCACATCCTTCTATTTGTTATCCTTTGCTCTTGGTGTACACCAATGCGGGAGGTTTGGGACTAACTTCTACTCAGTGCGGAGGACCCTGAGCCAGAGGAGTAAGTCCATTCACTCTCAGTAAATAGTAGGCATTTGTCCTGAGGGCCACAAGGAGCCATGACACATAGTAACAGTAGCTAGCACTTTTCATGAGCAGATCTCACACTGTCATACAAAGGAGCTTGGTACCCTCATTTTACATATAGGGAAACTGAGGCACAGAGCAGGGAAATGACTTGCCCAAGGTCACCCAACAGGCCAGTGGCAGAGCCAGGCTTAGAATCCATGTACAAATGTACACCAAGCCAGTGTATTTTGGCTCTATCCCCAAGCTTTGGGAGAGTTCAGATATGGATCTAAACTCTGTGATCCAGGCCCATCTCTAGAACACAGCGCAGTCTGCTGCTTGCACAGCTGATTCTAGCAGGCCTACTTGTAAAACAAAGGCAGTCTTACTGTGTTGCTCCTGGGACAGGTGCAGCCTCCCACAGTTTAAAGGCACAGAGGCAATTCGCATCCTGTCAAAGACCAGTGTCCTTGATTTTGCCTCTCTGTTTGTAACCTACCCTCCTACGGGCTGTCTGGGAGGCCTACATTTTACTTCATTCGCCAGTGTCTCCTCTGGCTTTACAGGAATATAATAGCAACATTTTGCACTTCCACTGTGTAGAACCAAGGTTCCTAACAACTCTTTATAAACATGAATTAATTAGGGCTCATGTCACCCCACGAAGCAGGTCTGTATTCTTATCCTTGTTTTACAGATGAAGAAATGGAGGCTCAAGTTAAGGGACATGCCAGAACTGGGGCAGAACTGGGAACAGAATCCAGGAATCCTGGCATCCAGTTCTCTTCTGCAAGCACTAGACCAGAGCTTATAGGGGGAAAGCAGTCGTATCAAAGAAAGCTATGTGGATATGAATACACACCGTCTCTGAACCAGGTGATATCTCGTTGGTGTTGAAGTAGATCAGAAGAAAAGAAGCAGGAAAGGGTAAAAGGTTCCTTCTCTCTGGAAAATAGGGGCTTCAGTGAAAAGGCAAAATCTGCCTCCTGGCCAATGAGTGATCCTGTGAAACAAGAGCAAAACCATGCAGCCATGATTAAGGCTACAGTTTTGTCACGGAGGTCACGATGGTCACAGAAATCGTGAATTTGAGTCAAACTGAGTGGTGTTGTAACCTAGCGCCCAAACTGAATGGTGTTGTAACCTAGCGCTCACGGTTGCAGCGCCACTCAGATTTGGTCCTTCTGCCCCTCTGTCTCCTGAGAGGTGGATGAACCAAACCTGAGTGGCGCTGCGACCCCATGTGCCAGTCTCAAAGCCCAGCACGGGGAGCTGGCCCCAGCTCTGTGGAACAGGAGCTGCTGTTTTGGGGTGAGTGCGGGACTCCTCATTCTATAATCCCCACCCTGCTTTCAGAACATAAGAATGGCCATACTAAATCAGATCAAAGGTCCATCTAGCCCTGTATCCTGTCTTCCGACGGCGGCCAATGCCAGGTGCTTCAGAGGGAATGAACAGAACAGGTCATCATCAAGTGATCCATCCCTTGTTGCCCATTCCCAACTTCTGACAAACAGAGGCTTAGGACACCAGAGTCTTATCGGTTTTTCCCCACACCTCTGCTGTGAAATTTACTAAAAGTTTCCATGCCCAAATCACAGCCCTAGTCACGGTAAAAACAAGAGGCTCCTCGGTTCGTGTCATTATTGTGGTCATTCATCTAGTGCCATAGGTGTGTGTAGTGCTTTTCATAACCATCAGGCTACTGGGAAGAGGTACACCTTGTCTGAACCTGTGCCGGGGGCCTCGGCCCATACATAAAAACTCAGCAACAATAATTTACTCACTTTTGTATATTTCTGAATCGAATCCTGACTCTTTCCCATAATATTCTGTAAAAGAAGGGGGAGGGGATGGGAGGAATAAACACATTTAACGAATTTATGTTTCAATATTTATCTTCCTCTTAATAATATGCAATGATACTTAACTCTTATGTATTGTATCACTTCTTCGAAATATGGTCCACTACAAACATTAAATATTAGCCTTCAAAACACACCTGGGTGGTGACTTCTTCAAGCAGGAACACTTTCCAATGCAGAGCCTTTTACTAGCTTAACAAACTTATAAGGATTACTTCACCCATAAGTGAAATGCAGCCACCTCTGGGGCAGAGCCTGGCATCTACTCAGCACCACATGGCAACACTATGCAACAACACAAGAATGGAAGGGAAGAAGAATATTCTGTTGAAAGTGCTGGGGAGATTTAGGACAGCAGAACATATTAGTTACTGAAGCTGGAATATGGCCTGGACACCGAGGTTTCTGTAGTGGTAAGCCGTACCACTACAGAAAACGATATGGGATCTTTAATGACCACATATGCCTGGACTTCAGGTTTGTGACTCATCCCAAGGACAGCATGTCCAGAAGTACAGAATGTTCCAAGACATGGGCTCACTACTGGCTCAGAGGGAAAAGTGTTACACACTGAATCACCAGCAGCGCTTATTGGGGCACCTACGTGTTTCTTGGAGGTCTCTCCCATGAAAACAACAATCCTAGCCAAACCTTGCAAACTGCTGGGATCACAGAACAAAGTCTAGTGGCTTTGAGCTTAATGCAACGTAATCCCGCAGCTGAAGGAACTGAAGAATTCCAAAACAAGATGAAAATGATTGCGTTTCTTAAACCTCTCATCCTAAATAAATGCATATAAGAATTGATCACATTCATTCTTTCTCAGTAGCCAGTACATGGTAATTAAAATGGATGGAAATCAGGAATCTCAGACCGGGACATTCTGATATCTTTTCCAGAAGTGATTTTCTGTTGCTGTGATGAAAGGGAAGGCAGACAAAACTTTGCACTGCTATGGGGAAATCCCACATTCAGAAGTAGCCTCTCACTTGTTGTTTCCATCTGTCCTGGGCCACAATGGATCATGAAGGTGGCATGCTTTGAGCGTGGCATGAGGAGTGGGGAAGGGAAAGCATTGCTTTAAGGGCATACCTGCTGGCCAGGTAGAAAGGATGGCCCTAAATGAATGAAGCCATGTGATAGCATTATACAGTCATAGGCAGAAGATGATGAATGGGTGGCAATGACTAAAGAGGGGAGTCATGGAGAACATCAAAGGGACTTGCTGGGTTCATCAAGGATAACAAAGAACCCCAAAATATCATTGATAGGCAGGGCAGCCCCACTAACCTAGAGAGCCGTTTGGGCTTGGGACCGCCTAAGACATCAAAGGTATGTCAGGCAATGCAGGGGCCAAGAGAACGACTGCCAGTGGCCTGCTTAGTGGGACATGGAGAGCTTCCAGGCCAAGCCCTATGGCTTTGCTTTGGATTCTGTTTTCAGACTGTTAAACACAAATAGCAAAAGGAAGGGGCATGTTACCAGGATGGCATCAGGCAGGGTCAGGGGAGAAGGAACAACGCAGGCCTGCCAACAGCAAATGTAAGAAGCAATATTTGGAAGTGCCAATAGCACAGAGTTTTGCTCCGACCAGAGACTTCATAAAGGAGAATTTGATCTGGTACTAAGTGGTGCTAGGACAGCTGTCTCCTCCAAGGAGGTTTTCTATAATAGATTCATAGATTCCAAGGCCAGAAGGGACCATTGTGATCAGCTAGTCTGACCTCCTGTATAACACGGGGCACAGAACTCCTCCAAAATAATTCCTAGCACAGATCTTTTAGAAAAACATCCAATCCTGATTTAATAATGGTCAGTGACAGAGAATCCCCCCCAACCCTTGGTAAATTGTTCCAATAGTTAGTTACCCTCACTGTTAAGAGTTTACACCTTATTTCCAATCTGAATTTGTCTAGCTTCAGCTTCCAGCCATTGGATTGTGCTATATCTTTCTCTGCTAGACTGAAGACCCCATTATTAAATATTTGTTCCCCATGTAGGTACTTTTAGACTATGATCAAGTCACCCCTGAACCTTCTCTTTGTTAAATTAAATAGATTGCGCTCCTTCAATCTATCACTACAAGGCAGGTTTTCTAATCCTTTAATTTTTCTCATGTCTCTTCTCTGAACCTTCTCCACATTTTCTGACTGTTGTTTAACATCCTCTTGAGATACTAGTGGAATGGAAAGAGTGATAGAATTGTGGTGTATTGAAAATCGTGTTACAGTTATAAGCTATCACTTTAATTCTCATGGGTTTCAGGGGCTCTGTAGGAAGTGTGCAATCTGGGTTTTTCAGCAGTCAGTCTGCAAAGAACCAGCCTAGAGGAAGGTGCAGTGAGTTGTGCCTCAATCTCTGGAGCAGCCTGCTTTCTCTCTACTTGTTTTTGGTTCTTGCGTGTTAGTATTCTGGATTTTAAGAAATAAAGTCATGTTTAAATTGCAACCTTTTAGACAGAGCATTTTATGTTTTTATCTAATTTTTCTGTTTGTATGCTGTGAACATAACAAGAATCATTTGCCTTGTTCTGTTGTCACACCTGTTTTTTTTTTTTCTCACAAGCAGGGTTTGAAAAGAGTGATTGGGAGAGAGAACGAGGGTGGGTACTCTGTGACCTTTCTCGTGCATGTTATTCAGACCACCCTACTTCTGCTTCTCTCCTTTGGAAGCAGTGGAAAGTGTATTTTCCAGTGCTGTGTGCTGCTTGTTTTCATGCCACTTCATCTATCAGCACCAGGTCAGTTTCATTCCCCTTGCAGAATTTATTGCCAATTCAGGGCAGTAAATCAAGCCAGTTGGAATGTATCCAATCACTCGCGGAAGGATCTTGTTTCTGCTGTCTTTTCCCAGGATCTACTCATAGTTTTAAGCTCCTGATTCTTAGAGATATGTGGCCTGATTTTCCAAGGCACAGAGACACTAAAGTCAATGGGATCTGTGGCTACTCTCACCACCTCTGAAAACCAGGCTAACACAATAAGTTATATAAATACTGCAGTGTGGAATTCCTTCACCATGACAGCCAAACTTTCACTCACACGTTTCCTGCCTGGACTGCCCAATAAATTGTTCTTTATTGCTTTCTTAGCTGCAAATAAATGCCACCATCCAATAGACTTTGCACACTGAAGCCCATGTGGTTCCATTGCTTAGCTTTCGGGAGTTCACCTTTGCTCTGTTTGGATGGTGCAATGTACAAGAGTTCTTGGCAGAAAATCATGCTGTCATGTGTGCTTTTGATTTGCATCTCAGTTTGATTTGCACCCCCGGGGGGCGGATGAGAGAACAAACAACATGTGACAGATGGTAGCCACATTGCTTAATGGAAGGGGCTTAGTTACTACAGTGATGAGCCTGCTATAAGAACCCAATAGTATGGAATAGTTGTACACCCCCGAGCTTTTTACATACTTCCTGCATTAGGATAAGAATTATCCAGGCTGGTCCGCCATGCAAACTAAGGGCTGCCATTGTTATCATAAGTAGAGTTGGGTGAATACCAGCAAACTGAAAAATTTGTTAATTCAAAAAAAAAAAATGGTTTTGGGTCAAACCGAAAACATTTATCCAATTTTTCTGCAAATCAGAAAGTCGAAAAAAAATTAATTTCAAGTTGAATAAAATGTTTCATTTCAGTTCCAAGCACTTTAAAAATGTTTTTGATAGTTTGAATAAAAAAAGCAAAGGAAATTGTGAAACAAAAAGTACTTTTGCACCAAAATATGGAAATGTTTGGATTATTTTAGGGGGTTTTATCACCAAATCAATTTGGTGAAATTGACACAAATTTGCAAAACATTTTGGTGTTGCCAAATCTGCTTTTTTTGCTCCCCCGCTCCCACAAAAAGCTTTGTGCATAAAATTTTGCCCGGTTCTAATTATAAGTGAATATCTGTCTGCAACTGGAGTGTGTATGTGCATGTGTGTATGTGCGTGTGTGCTGATTCTGACTCACGTAGGGCACTATTTAACAACAGATTTTAAAGATAGCATAAACAAAACATGACCCTTAAAATTCTTTGGGCACAGTCTGTTCTTGTGAAAGCTGAGTCTACAAAGGAGATCCAGATTTTATCAGTGCACAACATGCAAAGAAAAGGAACGGTGATAACATGGCCGAGGGTGGAGTAGAGAATTTTTTGAATCATATATACTTTTGTAAGACTCAGCTTTCTGAGTAATTGACCAAGCTGGTTTTTGCATCTCACATTGCCACAGAAGCTCATCTCTCTCATACCAATAAGACCTTTGAAGCAGTAGGTTCACCTCCTATTCCAGAATGGTATCGGTTCCCATCTCTGTTATTCTATTGCCCATGTCAGTCTCACTGAGCATGTTTAGCTGTCCATAGTTCTGTAGGTCTATTCCAGTCCAGGTTTTTATGACAGCATTGTTTTATATATAGATTAGAAATGTCAAGGTCTAAACAATGACCCCATGAGATGCCATTGCATATTCCCTAGAGCTTGGCATAATTTCCCTTTGTAAGTACCAGAACTTTATTTCCAGTTGTTTCCCCATGAATCTGGCTTTAGCTTGGGCAGAATCTTGCTGTATATTTGTCTTGCTATAAAGGAATTCATAAAATGGTCCATGCAGCTTATCTTGGGATGACAACAGATACAGGGAGAGGAGAACCCTGAACGCTCTTCTGTTGGGTTACACTCGGCAACGAGAACTGTGTGTTCTGTGAAGCTCTGCCTGGAGAGATATCTGGGAAAAACAGTGCTCTCAAACTGACATTCAGAAAAAACAACTAGATCCTCCACAGACCTGCTGTGCTTTGAACTGCAGGGCCTGGTAGTATCACTGCAGAAGGGGTCAGCAGCCAGACACAGCACACCTTCACTGCAGTGGTGTTAGTCCACTTCAGGGCTAAATTCTGGGCTGTGTCCAGAAGGGGTCTGAAAGATTTTGGCTAAGTCCAGAGGGGCCACAAGGGACTGAGGCAGAGTAGCCATCTTTGAGGTGTATCTGGGCAGGCCCTGAGGGAGAGGGCCTGACAGGCTCTGACAGAAAGGGTGTGAGGGAGAGATTTGGCCTGAGTCCAGTGGCCTGACTGGGAAGCCAGTTCCATAGCGACTGCTGGTGTAGGAAGCACTAATTCTCTGTTGTGGTCTCCAGGGTATTGCACTAAGCTGCTACAAAACAGCATTTCAGCAAATTAAACAATTAAACACCCAGAGAATCGTGGCAGTGGCCCTTGGCTGGATCCTGCCAACAAGAAGTCCCTATGGCCCAGACTGACAGCAGCCTAAAGGGCTGGGGGATGAGAATGGGACCCTGACTGAGAACAGCCAGGAACTTCAGGCTTCCACCCAAAGGCTATTGCAGAGGCAGAAGGGGAAAGAATGGTGACAGTCAGACGTAGGCTAAGCTAGATCCCCGGGTTATAAATACTGGGTTTCATTGTAACATGAGTCCAGCCATTTTGTTTTCTGTTTGTTTAAACAGAACACACTCTAGTTAAAATCTTTTTAACTCAACTCCTGACAACAGCAAACACCAGGAGAAGAGCTCTTTCAAAGAAGGGCTGTTGCTGTTAGACCACACAAGCTGACCCTGACCATTTGCATGAAACTCCACTAGACAAACTTCCATGCCTCTAACCAAAGTGATCTCACTCCCTGCTTTGAATAAGAGAGGAAATAAAACCATGAAGAAAAACAGTCTGTAGGTAGAGTGTTATAATAAAGAAAAAGTGTGTATGGAAATAAGCTGCTAGCAACTCTGCTTTGCACATGTTACGACTTAGACTAGGGAGGGATAGGTTAGAGGCAAGTCAAATGATTACGAACTAAGGCTCAGATCCTCAAAGGTATTTTGATTTCACTGGAAGGTAGGAGACCTAAATATCTTTGCGGCTCAGGGCCTAAAATTTTGTGCATAAGAAAAGTTAATCCGATATGGATTTTCTTTCTTAGGTTTGTGGTTAATTTACCAACAACCTTTCTGATGGGTTGGCTATTTGTCTCTGTAATGACAATAGAAATTGTTTTATGGACAGTTTACCATGGAAAACATATTGATTGATGCTTTTTAAATATATTTTTTAAATCCAATTGTTCTTCCCTCCTACCTCTCCCCCCATCACGAAGGCTTAGCTAGACAACCTACTGCATCCCCCTTGTTCATGTGTATGTGATTAATACAGTAATTTCTTTTAACGAAAACAAATAGAAAAATCCATAAAAAATGTTTAAAAGGAAACTTACTCTGGACAAGCACCGTAGCAAATGAATAGGCCTCACCATATGGATTTTTAACTTCAACACTGTATTCAGCAGAGTCTTCCAAGGAGCATCTGTAAGAAATGGTTTGTTTTTCCTTTTAAATTTCAGTCTTTGATGCTTCCGCTCGAGGGTTAAATCTGAGCAGTGCATGTCAATAGGGGTTGGTCTTTAAGACCAAAAGTTAAAAGAGAAGTCTTGTTTTTTGCCAAGTCTTTTTTGGAATGCAGGAGTCGGGCATTATGGACACTTAGAAGTCAAATAATAGAATTATAGAATATCAGGATTGGAAGGGACCTCAGGAGGTCATCTAGTCCAACCCCCTGCTCAATATATTGTTCTTCTGATATACAAGGAATTATGCACATAAGGTGAGATTCTCAGAATAAGGGCCTATGCATCACATTAATTCCACTGAAGACCTGGCCTTATATATATTACACATATATCTTGCAGGCTTTTTGTTTCTGTAGAAAGGTATCAGTCCATCCAGATTTGTACAGTGCCCTGAGTACACTTAATGCCAAAATGATGAGGTATCCCTAATCTACTGTAGGAAACAAAGTAGAGTAATGAGGATCTGCAATAGATCATAGAGATTTTGCATCTACCTCCATTTATACAGGTTCAAACAAAATAAAATAATATTTAAAGCCCAATGAGCTATTAGAAGTGTTGGGTCAACCTCACAATGGGCAGAGATTTGCTCCAGGTAAATTCCTAGAGCCCTGGAGCAAGGCAGTGGAGAATCAGACTCCAGATGCATTTCCAGTCCTCCTCCAGCCCTCTTTGTTCTACAGAACTGGCCTGGGAATCTCAGCATACCAGGCCTTGCTGCTAATGAAGAAGAAGCTAAGCAGAAGGTCTGTACATTACCTATTGATGTCTAGTGTGAGCATGCCAAACTTGTTCTGGATCCTGTATTTCCCTGCTGGAGCCAGTCGGGGATCAATACGGACTCCATTTTTATACCTAGTTGAATATAAAATGACACACTGTTCAAGAGGGATGTTCTAGTTTAGATGAAAATTAATGGGTGTATTTAACAGCTTGTTTTCAAATTAACACCATCAGCCACATATATTCATGGGGCACAGCAGAACAGGGGAGTGGACAGCTGGTCACAGCTCTCTGATTCTCTGCCCCAGCACATGTTAGAGCAGTCTCAGGGCTGCTTTACCTTGTTCCACCTGGCTATGGTCGCCTAGGGACCAAAAAAGCTGGGGATTGCCAGAGTGCATCACTCTCCAACCACTCCACCTGCTCGCTGCTTCCTACCTTATTTGTTTCCCCCCGCCCCCGCTCTGGGGGTTGCAGGAAGGGAGGTATAGGAGCTGGCTTTTTTGGTTCTGACTACTGCAGACATCTGGCTCCCTTTGCACTGCTGGAAAGGTGCAAAAGGACCAGAGTAGGGAAGTTAATCTGCCCCCAAAGCCCATCTGAAACTTTGACAGTAGAGGAGATTTTCCCCTAGTAAAGTCATTGAAATTAATGTTTGACTATTTCAGGCATTTTCATTTGAGGACAATCAATTTGACTGTCAAACTGAGCAAGGACCTAGGTGCACAATGTGTGAAATGTTATTCCTGGCCTCCTTGTTGTTTCTGCCCGGCTGTTGTTAACAGTAACTTCTGCAGACAATCCCAAGAGATCTCAACAACATTTTCCATCCTGTGAGTTTGTAACTAAGCAAAGCTCAGTAAACAGAAAAGAGTCACTTCATATTTCTCAAATTTTAGTGGCCAGGGCAGTTTAATCCCAAGGCACGTACGGTATGCTGACTGTTAGTCCAGCCCTGATGGCGAATGTCCAGTGTGTCTGCACCTGTCTAGTGCATCGGAGAAATAGTCTCGTCGGCTCTAAGATGCTTTCCAATGACTAAGATTCATGAGCACAAGCTGGAGATGGGGGGGCTTTAGCACAGTGGCCACTCTCCAAAGCTAAGTTCTGTATTGGTACATAGGTGACAATGCTCTGACAGCTGAGATAACTCTGGAGGGAGTGAATCAAAGAGGTCACATTCTGAAAAAGTTTGTATGGAACTGTCTTTAAGAGCAAATGTAAAGCCTGTCCATAAACCTCCCTGAAGCTTGTAACGGGCTAGAGGAATTGAGGCATGTCAGCTTCAGAGTCAGTTCCACCAATGTACAATTCATCTTGTTTAGTTTGCTTATTTGTGTAACTCTTATAACTCTAGATGTGGATTGTAAGCTCTTTGGGGCAGGGACTTGTTCTGTGCTTGTACAGCGCCCAGCACAGTGGGACCCTGGTCCATGACTAGGGCTCCTAAGTGCTACTATAATACAAATAAATAATAAAATAACATTGCCTCATTTAGGCATCTCTGGAGCGCTCACTCCTACACTCTGCATTGGATACAAGGATTTACTACAGTTTATGGGAAGACTATGATGTAAACTAAAAAGTCCATCTCCTCCTTTGAGTAGCAGCCTATTTGTAGAAGTCTCCTGTTCTCTCCCCTCTACCAAACCTCCCCCCCAGGTCAAAATAAAAGCAAGGATGATGTCCAGACCAGAAGTAAGATTAGAAACAACAGCTCCTAAACTGGAACATACTAGGAGTTTCTTGAAATATTTTGTGTCATCCTTTGCTACAAATGGGTAAATAAATAAATAATCCCTGATCAGAGTCAACAGAAGCATCCCGTCTATACAGCAACAACACCCCTGCTTGGAAGAAACATACCTCTTATCATTGCTTACTCTGGAACAGCTGATTTTCTGCCACCATCACACTGTTTTGCTACGTGGACTGTATATATCTGGGCTAAGTCAACAACTAATTTGTCCCACCTGGATAAGATATTTGCTAATGGGCATGAGCCACAGAGTTTTGGATCCAGATTCAGTACTCCCCAGAGTTTGAGGGTGTTGGTCTCTGAGGTTTTGGGCTGGTTTAATCTCTGCCAAAGAACCTAGACTTTTGGGACTTAGCCTGACCACTGTCAAACTTGTTAGAGAGAGATATCATAAATTATTTTAAGAGACTGCAGGAGGGCTTCCTCTAAGTATCAAAATCTGTTTGTGCTGGGGGCTCATTTACTTCTGGTCTGAGGCCAAATCGAAAGCTTTAGGGAGTAGTCTTGTTATTATGTAATACGTTCTAGTACACAACTATAAAGGGCCTCAGAGCCTTCCCTAGCTCGGCTCAGAACTTCTCTGTAACACACTGTGTTTGAGCAGGTGTAGGTGGTGCAGCAGCAGCATTGGAGAAAGGGCGAGACCTTTCCTTCTATTCCAGAGGAGGGAGAAGGAAATATTCTTTCGTTTTCTGGTGAGAGCTTCCACATGGAAATCAGAAGAGGGTATAACCAGGTGGGAAGGAGGATCAGAATCAGGCCCTTTTGAAACAAATGAGCATTCCACAACTGCCTGTTTGCAGACACCAGAGTCTGGGGTAACAGGTTTTCCTGCTCCTCTCCAGTGCTCATACATACCTCCTCATACCCAGGCACCTCCAAACTCAGAACCCATACAGAGATACATAGGCAACTGCCCCTGCACATGCACATGCCTGTGTCCTGAGCCTGATATCATTTACACTGGCATTTATCAGGAGTAATTTCACTGAAGTCCCTGGAATTATATATGTAAGCCTCGCTTGCTGAGTGTAGCCCTGTCTCCCTGTAATGGATGAACCATGCTGAGATTCTTATAGCTCAGGCAGTAGATTAGAGGCTCACGCTTTTAGGTCCATAAGTCCTGGGTTCTATTCCCACTGCTGACAACACAGTCAGAGGTGCTGGGTTATACACTGGTGAGAGTTCAATATCAAGCATTCATCAACTGCTGAGACTTCATTTCCAGGATTGTGGTCTCTGGTAAGAGCTGCGTCAGAAAGGCCACAATGGGTGTAGGCAACAGGCCTGAGCTGACATCCATTGGAGCCAAATGGCAAAGCTCCCATTTGCTTTAGCAGTGCAGAATCTGGACCCATACGGGCCTGATGCTCACTTACACTAAGGCCCCTTACATCACTTTGGCATCGGTAAATAAGAGAGGACTGGCTCTTCTGTCTTTACTTTGAGAATGTGAAACATTGGTTAAAAGAAAAGGAGTATTTGTGGCACCTTAGAGACTAACCAATTTATTTGAGCATAAGCTTTCGTGAGCTACAGCTCACTTCATCGGATGCATACTGTGGAAAATACAGAAGATGTTTTTATACACACAAACCATGAAAAAATGGGTGTTTATCACTACAAAAGGTTTTCTCTCCCCCCACCCTACTCTCCTGCTGGTAATAGCTTATCTAAAGTGATCACTCTCCTTACAGTGTGTATGATAATCAAGGTGGGGCATTTCCAGCACAAATCCAGGTTTTCTCTGCCCCCCCCCCCCCCCCCCGACCCACTCTCCTGTTGGTAATAGCTTATCTAAAGTGATCACTCTCCTTACAATGTGTATGATAATCAAGGTGGGCAATTTCCAGCACAAATCCAGGTTTTCTCCCCACCCACCCCCACACAAACCCACCCTCCTGTTGGTAATAGCTTATCTAAAGTGATCCATAAACCAGTTGGAGAACACTTCAATCTCTCTGGTCACGCGATTACAGACATGAAAGTTGCGATATTACAACAGAAAAACTTCAAAACCAGACTCCAGCGAGAGACTGCTGAATTGGAATTCATTTGCAAATTGGATACAATTAACTTAGGCTTGAATAAAGACTGGGAGTGGCTAAGTCATTATGCAAGGTAACCTATTTCCCCTTGTTTTTTCCTACCACCCCCCTCCCCCACTCCCGTTCCTCAGATGTTCTTGTTAAACCCTGGATTTGTGCTGGAAATGGCCCACCTTGATTATCATACACACTGTAAGGAGAGTGATCACTTTAGATAAGCTATTACCAACAGGAGAGTGGGTTTGTTGGGGAGGGTGGGGAGAAAACCTGGATTTGTGCTGGAAATGGCCCACCTTGATTATCATACACATTGTAAGGAGAGTGATCACTTTAGATAAGCTATTACCAGCAGGAGAGTGGGGTGGGGGGAGAGAAAACCTTTTGTAGTGATAAACACTCATTTTTTCATGGTTTGTGTGTATAAAAACATCTTCTGTATTTTCCACAGTATGCATCCGATGAAGTGAGCTGTAGCTCACGAAAGCTTATGCTCAAATAAATTGACAGGTTTCAGAGTAACTGGTTAGTCTCTAAGGTGCCACAAGTACTCCTTTTCTTTTTGCGAATACAGACTAACACGGCTGTTACTCTGAAACCAAACATTGGTTAGTCTTGCGTATAGCCCAGGAGAATTCTCTCCCTGGGGTGGGACTAGGGTTGCCAGGTGTCCAGTTTTCGACCGGAACACGTGGTCAAAAAGGGACCATGGCGGCTCCAGTCAGCACTGCTGACGGGCTGTCAAAAGTCCGGTTGGCAGCGCAGGCAGGCTCCGTACCTGGCTCTGTGTGACTCCCGAGAGGCTGCTGGCATCTCCGTGGCCAATGGGAGCTGAGGGAGCGGTGCCTGCCGGTGGGTCTTTCTGGAGTCTAGTTTACTCAGAGAGGCCATTAGGATCAAATAAAACCTCCACTGAATCGTCAATATATTTCCCCCCTGTCATTTGTTGAGTGAATCTGGAGCTGGAGGGAGCAGCCAGTTTGATAGCCCTGGCGGGTTTGGTCTTCTGCTTATGCACAGAATCGATACAGCAGCAGGGCAAGTTCTCCGTGCCCCATGTCATCGATATGTGAATCAGCCCTGCCTCAGACAGCTCAGTGGGACAAAAACCACAACCGTTCTCTCTCTCCGGAGCCCATTGGATCCTGCGCTTCTCTGCTGAGACTGCCTATCAGAGGGCAGTTTCTACTGACTGTGCAGATGTTTTCAGACCTGGACACCTTGTTCTGTGGGAGCCGCCCATTTCACAGAGCGTCACCAGACAGTAACAACTCCCAGCCAATCGGGGAGGGTATTTGAAGCACTGACCCAGAAGGGAAAGTGTTTTCTGTATTTTCCGAACACCGTGTTCCCCTTCCCCCCACCCTTTTAGAGCTTTCTAACAAGACACAGCTGCTGCGCCCCTGTTTGCCCCTCAAAGTGCATACATGCTTTGTATCCATAAGGTCAGCTCCAGTCATCGCCCCCAACTCACGCACCAGGTGACCTGCGGTGGAGGGGAAGCCAGAATGGTACATGTAAGCTTCACCCCCATTCTCTCCCAGACTGCATGAACTCTGAGTGGGATCCAGATCAAGGGGGGCCGGCTTGAAAGCAGCTCGATGTACTCCTTCTCCCGCTGGGCCTTCTCTAGAGCCTAGGGCAAGGATTGAATGGACAAGGACAACAGGATTATGTTCTAACGATGCAGGTTCTTTTGAAGAAGAGGCACGTGTAAATGGCAACAGCCTTCTCCCATTGCAAAACAGCAGGCTGCTCCCACTCAGCAGAGATCTTGGCTCTGAAGTTGATTGGAGTGGTTGTCAAAACAGAGCTGCACACCACTTTCATAGCTTCACAAGGGTGAAGGTTTCCAACCCCAACACTGGTGGCAGATGCCTTCTGTTAACAAGCTGAGAACAAACTGTCCCAGAAGAGACACTTTCTTGAAGGGCCATGCAACTTCTGAAAGCCTTTCTCCTTGCTGGATTTAGTGACAGTAAAGAAATAAGGGCCCGATCCTCAGCTGGAGTAACTCAGTGTTACTCTGTTCATTCAAAGGGCTGTCACTAAGTTACACCAGCTGAGGGTCTTACCCTGGCTCTACTGGAGTGACAGCAGGTGGAGAGAAACCTCAAAGCTGGCTTTTTGGGCAGCTACTTAGCCCCTTAATTTTAGAGAACTGTGGGGATCTGTTAACTCCAAAGACAGCGTCACTGGTGGAAATGGCAAGGAAAGACAGGGCTACGTTTTTCACTCCATTACCCACACAGTGATCACTTTGCTGGAGTGCCTGATATGGATGTGGTGGCTGTATGAATGGTGCTGGCCTCAGCCAGCTTTATAGTATTTTAACCTGGGTGGAATGAAAAGTAGATAGTTTCTGGGGTAGATTTTGAAACACTCATCACTTGTAAGAAAATAGCCAGAAATTCCCCCTCTTAGGACCATGAGGTTACCAGCCTGGATCAGACCCATGGTCCATCTAGCCCAGTGTCCTGTCTCGGACAGTGGCCAGCCCTGGCTGCTTCACAGGAAGGTGTAGGAACCCCTTCGCGACAGATGTTGGTAATCTGCCTCTACATTCGGGTTATGTCTACGCTACAAATTACTTCGGTATAATTTACATCACACAGGGGTGTGAATAATCCACACCTCTGAGCGATGTAGTTATACTGACCTAAGTGCTGGTGTAGACAGCGCTATGTCAGAGGGAGAACTTTTCCCACTAATTTAGCTACTGCCTCTCATGGAGGGAGGAGTTATTAAGCCGACAGGAGAGCTCTTTCCTGTCGGCTTAAAGCGTCTTCACCAGAAACATGGCAGCTGCACTGCTGCAAATGCTGTAGTGTAGACATAAGCTAGGTCTCAGCCTGATCTCCAGTAGCTAGAGATCAACTTAAACCCTGAAGCAAGAGGTTTAATATCCCTTCCACATAATGCTTGCTAGCATTAATTGTTATAACTCTGGATATTCTTGCAATCCCTTTGCGACTCTGACCTTCTTGCGAAAGGCCTTCCGATCAGCCTTCACGCGCAGGAGCCTGCAGTTCCTAATGACCGCCTTCTCCAGCTTTTCCATTTCATTCCCAAACCGGACTCTCTTCTGACCCCGCTTCTCCAGCTCTATGATGGTAGCTTCTCTCCTCAGCTTGAATTCCCTGCAACAGCCAATGTTAATAAAACAGCCACAACTGGTGAAGTCCTTTGTGAGTTTTCATTGCACACATGCCGGGCTAAATCTATGCAGGTCTATAAGGAAGGACACATCGGTACCCACTCAGCAGTGGGCACGGATGGGATATTGCTATCGTAAACACTAGAAGCCAGACAGTGCTGGCATGATGGGTTGTTATACACAATGGCACTAGGAGGATGAGGGTTAAGGGTCGTGTATAGTGTCCCATAGAAATTCCCTATTGCGGTCTCTGGAGCTGTGGTTCTCTCTGGCTCCCAGACTAACTAAGACTATGCTGCCTAGTCTCCTCTAAGTCTTGGCCTGGAGCAGCCAGCTCTAGGAGCGGCTGCTAACTGCACTGCAGAGTGGGCTCAGGAATAAGGGCACAGCTAGCCTCAAATCCAGTACGTATTTATTCTGCCACCTGCAGCAACAGATTTCCATTAGCAATGAGTGTTTTGTGCTTGAAGGCAGCAAGTGACAAGCACCCCGGCCTGGAGCAGTGTGGGTCCAAAATGTTCCGACAAAACAGATTTCCTTCGGAAAATGCTGATTCAATGAAATCAAAAGGTTTCATGGGCACATCCTGACGGTGTCGAATTTTCAGCGGACAATTATTGAAACATTTTGTTTTGAGAAGCCTGAAACATTTAACTTAGATGTTATTGTTTGGACTATTCATATTGTGACATATTGTCTGAGCAGAAATGGTAAAGTCCAAACCAAACATTTTTACCCTATAGCAACAAAACATATCAGAATATTTCGTTTTGTGAAAAAATCTGAAATTTTGACCTTTTGTCTCAATTTGGGCTGCAGCACGGGACAGAAATTGTGTTTTTCAACTAGCTGTGCCCTGGGGGTGCTTTGAGCTTGCCTATTGCATGGTACTTTGCCTAGTAATGACATGGATTCCCTTCCACTGGCTGGATCTGGCAGCGTATATACTGAAGCTTCACATCTTCAGAACCCTTTGCAAACATCCACTGATTAAGCCTCACCACCTCTTGGGTGGCTAGTAACTGTTAACACTATTGTAGAATGGGGAAGCTGAGGCACAGAACAGCTGAGTAACTTCCCCATGGCTACATAGAAAACAAGTCGAATTAGAAGCCAGGAGTTTCTGGCTTCTGGTCTTGAGTCAAGTAGCCCAAGCAGCTGCTCTGGCTCTATCCTGCAGCCCTTGCTTTTCTGACTTTCTGGTATGTTGCTAGGATTTGTCCCATAGTGTTTCCTTTCCAGTGAGAACTCTGGAGATAAAGATCCTTTCTCAAACTTACTTTTACTTGCCAGGATGGAAAAATGAATGGGGTGTATAGAGAAACATGAATGCACCAAGAATTTAGGAACCTGAGGCTAGGTCCTGCACCCAGTGGAAGTCACTGAGAGTTTTGCCATTAATCTCACTGAGAGAAGGAATGGGCCGCAGGTCTCTTAAAAATTCACCCAGGCATTATGTAAGCTGTACAATGTGTCTCTTGACCCTATGGGTCCATCTCATAGCACTCTGCACCTCCCAACAAGGATCTCCAAATGCTTTTGCATGCATGCATGCATTGATTAATTAGACCTCACATCTCCCCTGGGAGATAGAGGAGGATTGTTATCATCAGTTTTGGGATGGGAAACAGAGGCAGGGAGAAGTGAAGTGAAATTGTCTGAGGTCATGCAGTCACTTACAGAGCTGGGGATAGAACCAAACAGCATTGGCTCCCGGGCTCTAACTACAAGACACTATACCATATCCACAAATTGCCTTGCGTGGGTAAATCTATGGTAGTAACATTACAAGGTCTATTATTGGTTCAAATTAAGAATTATTGTGAATCTGTGCATCTTCTACGTACATGTGATCTAAATCTAGCCCACTCTATACAACCACAGTAGCAATATTCATGTCAGACCTACCATGATATTTCTGAGGTCAAGGCGAGGGCAGCTGCTATGGATAATTCTGAAACGGTGAAAGTCTCTTCTTCCTCACTTCAGGTGGCAGATACAGAAAAATAATTCAGATCATGTTGAATAGACTCATAAAGAAAATGATCCCTGGAACTGTACATGTCCAGCAGCAAGGGTCACATTTCCAAAAGTGCCTGACTTAGGAACCTAAGTCCCATTTTAAAAAGTGACTTAGGCTCCTAAATACCTTTGAGGATCTGGGTCTTAGAAGCCTCATTGGAAGTCAATGAGAATTAGGCTCCTAGGTACCTAAGTCACTTTTGGAAATGTTACCTCAGTCTACTTTGCTTGGCCCATTAGACCATCCAACCATAGCCATCTTATGGAAATCACTTTCAGCCATGACCAATCTGGGCTGGATTTACAGCAGTGAATGAGAAGAGAAAGGGCCCCAGGCCCAGCTACTCATAGTTGTTTAGACCCCTAGCTCCCATTCATTTCAGTGGGAGCTGGGTACTGTAATACCTTTGAGAATCTGGGCACCCATTCCACCAAACTCAAAGCACAAGAGAGTGAAGGATCATGCTTTAGAGTGAGTATATTGAGCTATAATTTGAACACTGAAGATCTATTTCAGTAGCCCCTAAAAGAAAGATCAACAAAGGTATTTGCAATTATTCCTCTTATAGTTTCTCCTTGGACATTTAAAACAGAAATCTGGACCTTTACGGCCTTTCCCCTTATTGTAGGCTCACAGGCATATTATTGTAGTGTCTCTCACATGCGTGAGGCTGTGCAGACACTAATTTCATATTACAGAGCCATTCCTGAGGGCTGGGCTGCACACACTAGTTTATTATTGTAGAGTTGCCTTTTGGGCTGGTGTCCACATATGCAATGGCTTATAATTATAGGGATGGCTTATGAGATCTGGGACCAACAGACAGACTTGTTATCGTAGGGTTGCTCTTAACATCAACTATTCTTCCCATAGAACTCCATCTACTTACTTACTTCATCTACCACTCTCCGATGGGTTGGGATGCAATGTTCATAGATTGGCACACACAGCTCTTTAGGGCAGGCAGTAAAGAATCAGTTGCTTATGTGAAACCACAGACCAGGTTAGGCAGCACAGGACGTAGCTGGGTGTGTTGTATGAATAAGTGAACAAGGCATTCTATTTATTTCACTTATTGATAACCCCTTGACTTACCACCAGTCCCTTGACTTGCCTAGGCCTGGCTGATTCACTTGGACCTGACTCACTTCATCATAAACTCTTTGACTCCTCACTAGCCCCTTGACTCACCTGGACCTGAACTTTGCCTTTCTTGTGGTAGAGGTCATCTGCAAGCTGCGTTGGCTCTCCTCCTTTTGCTCCTCCTCACTGCGGTGAAACAGAGTCCGAGTTTCCATGCTGAGCACTCACAGAGGGATCTTACCTGCCAGAACAGAGTCAAATACACCTTAAGCCCCCCTTCCAAATGGGCTGTCTCTGACAGTCCAGGATAACCCTTCATTTGCACGTACAAATAAGCACCTATTAACCTCAATGAGACCAATCTCAAATCTTTAAGACAGCAACTTATTTTCGGTTCCTAAGCATCCATTTGCTTGCAAATGAGGGATTCCCATTTTAAAAACTGGGGCCAGCATCTGCCTTAAAAACAAAGCAGTGAAAAAATATTTCTAAAAGATATTCTCTAACTCAAACAGAAGTGCTGGGCTTGATGCAGAAGTTACTGGGTGAGGTTCTCTGGCCTGTGTTATGCAAGAGATCAGAACAGCCCTTTCTGGTCTTAACATCTATGAACAATTTTGGTTCCACATCAGTGAAATCAATTCTTGGTGAAAAATGAAAATCTAAGAGCAGAGGGTCCTTCAAGAGTCTTTAAAAGTAACTGGTGTCAGGAGAAGAACAATAAATAGCTAAAATCCAGTCACTACATTGATTGTTCACGAAGGCCCGATTAAATCGGGGGGGAGTCTTTCCACAGGCTTCCATGGGTGTGGGATCAAGCTCCAAAATAGCATTCACACACTACAAGGAGGAGCCTGGTATAAAACCTAGATGAGCCAGATAGGGTAGATGAGGTGGGATAAATTAAACTAAAATAGATTTGATAGACAATCTTAAAACATTGAGGTCAATGTTAGAAAGTCATCAGAGTTTTGGACTGGAATCGATATGCACAAAACTGAAATCTTTTTAAATCCAAGGGCACCTTAAAATGTGCTTTTATCTTAATTTAAAAAACCTAACTTTTTCATATTCATTAACTGTTCTCTGAGAATCACAGTCAGGTGGCGAGTGACATAAGATAAACGGAATGTTGAGACACGAGCCAGGCCATCTGATTGGCCAAGTGGTGTCATCCTTTACACTGAGACTGAGAAGGGTCAGGACAAGGCCATGGCATTGTAAACTCCTCACAGCATGTGTCAGGAGGCTTTTTAAAAAGCAGGGGGCTAGAAGGAATGGGGAGGAAAGGCAGGTGGGTATGGCATGGTAGAAGAGAAGAAAGCAAAACCTGGCCACCTCCCCTTCTCTAAATGCATCCTGAACCAGCACTGTTGTTCTGTAGCCTTGATCTCTCTGGTAATCCCTCCTATGGGGCGAGATATACCATGAGATCTGTTACTGCAAGGCTGGTGCATAAACCAGCTATATGGAAAAGACACATTTGTGTTGCTGGGAGTCCAAAGATAACTCTCCCTTTATCCCATTGGGCACAGCCTGGGAGCTCATTTAGTTCCCCTATTTCCCTGAAGATGATTACAGAAGTTCTGAGAGAGTCCTGCAGCAATCAAAGGGTTAAGTTTTGTTTTTAAAAAAAAATCTCATCACTCAATAAGACACAGGATTTTCACTAAAGCAGCTGAAGAATCTTCTCGTTTGTTCTCTTTGCTAGAGGTGGAAATGTGGGGGGTGAAAAATGTGGCTATTGGCTCTGGTCCATTTCCTCCCATCAGCTGCCTAAAAAGCTAAGCTATCCCTGCAGCCTCTCCTCCGGGAATGTGCAGTGAGCTGCTTTTAAGTACTGAATAAATGCCTGGGGATTAAATGGCACCAACTTTTAAAAGGGTATCCCTCCCTAGCCCACCCCACCTACAGCCTTTCCAGAAACCCGCTTCATGAAAGCAAACAAGTCCTCCAGAGTAGCCCTGATGTGACTAATACATGAAAGCTAAATCAGTCTGGGTCACATACAAATTACAGGATTCAATGAATGGGTAGGAAAAGACTTTGGCTATAAAAGATTTGGGGTAGATTTTTCAAAAATGCTTAAGTGGATTTAGGAGTCTAAGTCCTATTTTCCAAAATGACTTCGAACTGTAAACACCTGAATCGGAATGCTTTCCAATGAGGCTTAGGATCCTAAATGACTTTTGAAAATAAGATTTAGGCACTTCAGAAAATGTTACCCTTGTTAATAGTATTCCTTGAAAACCCATGCAATTAAACCTGTCACTGGCTCATTTCAATGGAAGGAATTTTTCCCTAGCTATTTTGATTTGGCTTTTAGTTTATTGCATTTCTAGTCCTAAAACATTATTCAGCCAGGAAGATACAGTTTTGATACAATTATGTTGCATTAGTCTAATTCTTTTAATAAGCTGTTTAAATGTTAATGTAAGTAACCTGCTTAAAAATACCCCAGATGAAAACTTATTTGTCATAGGGAATCAAAATGTCCCAACATGCAAAGTAAACTATAGAATTATCATGTCACTATTCCATCAGTAGAACACAGCTTGAGAAGAGGCTTCCCTAGACAGCAAAGGAAATATAAGGAAAAGAAAATAAGACCAACCTTATTTTTCAGAAAAATGCTTCTATGCTCTTTAAAATATGATCTGAACTATATTTCAGCTGAAAAATAACTACCAGGCATCAGATATGTGTTTCCATGGTCTACACATAAATATTGTTTCATGTTTGCTTTTATTTTACTTCAGTTTTTTTCCTCGATCGTTTTGAATTAACGTTCAATGCTCTGCAACCTAAGGTCTGCTGTAGAGACATAGAGCTTTGTTCTGTTAAAACATAATGCCAGCTGTATTGCAGCCGACTGCTTTCCAGTCCAAAATGCAATGATCTATTTAGAAAAAACTACAAATGAATGGATTCTTGCCGGAAAAACAGTCTCAGAAGGAAAAGACTGGGCCGGGGGTGGCGGGGGGGGGGACACACTTAGCAACGCTTTCAGGCAAGAGACACTCAAGAAGCATGAATTATCGTCATGTGCAAGTGCAATGAACGCTTGCAATAGCTGATGCTGTTATAAAAGTCTTATAAGTCTTGTATAAACTGTAGCCTACTTACAGATAAGCCAGATTCACCCAGAGAAGCACCAGAGAGAGTGGCTGTCCTCAAGAAAGATAAAGGACAAAGGACCGTTTCCTTTTCCCTGCTGATGACATTAAGAGTGACTGTTCCCAAAAGAATGTGCCCTATGGGTAAGTGCCCACCCTGGAGTCTTAAATATAGCATTGTGCCATAGCATTGCAATGACAATGGGGGAAACTATCCATGGTTTTCTTTACAATGTTTAAACAGGTTGCTGCACTGGCAGCTACTTGCAAAGCCTTTTCTAGGTCAAGCAGATTAATGCTATTATCAAAACGGTATTGGGGGGGGAGATGCTGCCAGATCTAAGGGCATGGGAGCATAGCGTTACCCATTGCTGATTTACATTGGGCAGAATTTCACAAAGCCTCTAAAATGAATTGAGAACACTTCAATCTCCCCTCCTGGATCTCCCATGTGTTAGTGGACAGCTGCTGAAACTCAGTTACTTTGACATCTCTTTAGTGAATGCCAGTTCCAGCCAATTTGCATCAAAATCTAATTGGATCAGGAGCTGATGGCAGATCTGTGTTTTGATTGGCTTACAGCTGTCTTCATTTGTGGAATATATTACATAGTTCATTTGCCTGATACTTTTACAGTTACTGGAAAATCGAGGCCTGCCTCATCCAAGTGGATCAGTCTTTCCATCCATTGAATGCCAGTCACCATGGTATCTGAGAGTCTTGTGCAGAGTAGCAGAGCCATCTAACAGAAATGATTGATTTTACTTAAAAGTCTGGCCTGAGTTTCAATAAGGACCAACTGCTGCCACCCCTGCGAGGGACTGGCGATGTGTTCTGTGGTCTCAGATCCTGCTACAGAAAAAGAGATGCAGCTCTGAGAGTGGCTGGCTTAGGGGGCTGCAGGAGCAGATTGTCAATCAAGCGCTTCCCAGCTGAATCCAGTTGCATCCGTGTGGCACTGCTCAAAGCAGCCAGAGTTGTGAATTGGCGGAGCGCTGCTATGTATTGCCATGGCATTCACCAGCCGAGCTTGTGCACAGTACATCCAGAGAACGGAGCTACGGGCATGTCTTTTGAGTAGAGCCTCTCAAAGCGAGATTTGTTATAGGGGTTTCTTCGGACTCTTAACATGAGCCTAGAGCTTTCTGTATTTTACATTTTGAGGTAAGCTCAGTGAATGCTGGTGCTCTTCAGAGGCCAGGCCAGTGCCAGCCATTCAGATCTTGGCTCAGCTGGAAGTCACGTGTTGACTCTCTTCATTTGCAAAGACACAAACGTGCATGAGCAGCAGAAATGTTCTGATCCCACGGAAGTGAATAGCCCTGCTCCGCACCAAGTTGCAGATGCCTTGCAAGTTCTCTCATATAGTTCTCCCACTGCACCCATCTGAGCTGCCCTGAAGCAACACACTCTTGGCCCCTTCTGAGTAAACATGTCCATACTGGGAGGCCAGGATTAAGATCATAAAGCCTATTTTACTGGATCTCCTGGGCCTGCAGAGGTGGCAAGTCACAGTGTTTTCCTCTGGGCCATCTAACTCGGCCTGCATCCTCGAAGTTTGGTGCTTTCCAGCTGTTGTCTTTCCCAAGGTGCTGCTGCTTAAATAAAACTGAGTCGAAAATGTCTCCATTTTTCTTCTCTTCAAACGTGACCCCTTGAAAAGATTAAACAAAGAGCATGTAAGAGAAGCACCCAACGCTTCATCTTCTGCTATAGGGACACATTTCAGGTTGCATTGGTGACAATCCATTGTAAGCTATGCCCAGGGTGGCTGGCACAGGGAGTGGCTATGTGACAGCTCCCTAGATATAGATGAGAAACTAAAGACGTAATGCCTTTTTGTAGGGTTACAGATAGCACCTGCCACGCTGATATCACTAAGACAACTGGCATGACAAGGCTTGTCTGTCACTACCATGACATCTGGCTGAGAATAAGTGAGGCCTTTGTTGCAAGGCAACTCCAGCTTTTATTGTCTTCTGAGGCCTAAACCCTCTTATCCCCCAAAGCCAAGGTAAATGCGAAATGATCTCCAGTTAGTGAGGAACAGCTGGCTAGCGTGACTTAAAGGCCTTTGGAGTGACGTTGAAACCAGGCTGTTTATCTGGAGCTGGCCTTCAGTGGAATGGAAAAGAGCAGGCTCAAATCATTAGGCCGTTACCACAGCTTTTTCCATCATGGATTTTATAACAACAGCTTCAGTAAAATTAGACAGGTGTAACCACCCCGCCCCTCCCACCCCAGGAGAATGGTTTCAAAGAGAAGACACTTCCCCTTCAGTTCATAAGGTGACTCACCAGACAAGCATGTATCTCCTGCTGGTTTAGTATTTCAGGGCCCAAAGTACATGATCATGTCCTGGGTAAGCTGTGATCAGAGCAGGGGACTGGGAATATCTCTATCAAGAATCCCTTTTATAGGGCTGGATCCAGAGTGTCTTTCCGTTGACCTCAATGGGAGTAGATCAGGCCCACGTGCATTACAGTTCAGTCCTGTCTCTTCCCTGCCATGAGAGATACAACAGGGAAAGAAAGATGGAACAGTGTTTCAGGGTGCAAGCCTGGGATTTGAGAGACCTGGAGTCCATGCACAGCTCTGCCACAAGCTTCCTATGTGACCCTAGGCAAGTCACTTAGGGCCTGATCCGAACTCAGTGGGAGTTTTCAGTGGGTGATCTCCCCCTAGGCACCTATCTGACACTCTAAACACCTAAATAGTTTAAAAATCTGGCCCTAAATCTCTCTGTGCCTCAGTTCCCCTTGGTACAATGGGGCTAACAGCACATCCCTGCCTCAGAGAGTGTGGTGAGGATAAATACCTGCAGCAGATAACAAAGGGACTGGAAAGGGCTGTTAAATAAAGTGCACAGGCTGAATTTCTCAACGGCTTCTTTTAAAAGCTGTTGCCGAGATGCCCTGCCCTCCCGCATTGTGCTGTCCCTGCTGATCCCGCGTCTTGGGTTTTGTTTCACAACACCAGCCAGTATGACAGCACGGTGGCATTTAATTATTCCCGGAGTAGCATTGCCTGGAATGCTGCTGACATGAGATACCCAGCCTGCAGGCGACGACACTGAAAAAAGAAGCCCACATCACTGGCTTGAGCTGGAGCCGTTGCCAGTGTGGGAGCTGGCTTCACAGAATGTTACTGCTTCTGGCTCAGCCTTTTCCTTGGAAACAACATGTTAACAGGCAGCTGGCATGTTGCAACATCTGCAGCTGTAATTTCCTGGGGGAGAATGTTCTGCTGGCGTCACAGAAGCATGGGATTCATGAGCCAGCGCAAACGGCGTCATTAAGGAAACAACAGTCCAGATCAACTCAATGGCACCAAATGGTGTCAGCAAAGGCAGCACAATAGAAACGTCTTCTACAGGCTGATAGCCTGCACCTTTGCCGCACTGCTAGACAAGCTCCTGACGACAGCACTTAGCTCAGGAGCAGTTCTAGAGCCAGATGACCCAGGGGCTGACTCATGGTGGGTGATGCGCCTCTCAAGCGAATAGTAGAGAGGGTCAGAAATTTTTCATCTGAATGGTTTTATGACAAAAAATGCTGTTTGCATCCAAGTGTTTCCCCAAAATGCATTGATTTAAATTAAATTTCATTTTAAACACCCTCCCTCCCCACAAAATGAGGCATTTCAATAATGCCAGAAGTTCCATTTCAACACCTTTGGAATTTTTCACAACAAAAGGACTTCTTCAAATGAAATTCATTGTTTTCTAGATAACATTTAACAAAAAAATTAAAAAGAAAAATCAGAAAATTGGAATGAAATGTTTAGTTTTTATCAAAATGAAATGTTTCGATTGACCTGAAATCAAGTTGTTGGTTTTATTTATTTTTTTAATCTCATTACATGGAAAATTTTGAACTTTTTGTTTTCAAACAGCAACAAAAATTCTTGAACTTGCGGAACTTCCCACTAAATGGAAAATCCAGTTCCTACCCACCTCTAGTGACAAACTCCTAAAAAACTTGGCCTTAATGACAGCCTGGCCCATCAGGCACCCCAATACTGTTGTGTCTGCTGTTGCATCTGCCCCCATCTCCCTGGGCTGTGACTGCTATTTTTCTTCCCATCCAAATAGAACTTTTTGGGGTGCAGGGTGGAGTAGGGGGAGAACCTTTGCTGGTGCTGCTAGTAAAAGAAACATTCAATCCATTTCTTGTTCCCTTTGCTGCTCCCCTTTGCATGTAATCACCGCTATCCTATCTCTCCAGTCTCCCCGCCCCAATCTTCCCTCTGGATGCAGCACAGACCAGTAGGGCAATTCTGGGTTTTCTCATTTGAATCGTTGACATGCACTATGGACCGTGTAGCACGAACCACTGATGAGGACGTTAGCTCTTTCCCCACACAACAACTTCGTTCTGGGGCAAATCTTGGGGCCTTTACTCAGGCAAAATTCCCGTGGAATTCAGTGAGATGTGTGCCAGAGTGAGAACTAAGGACAGAACTCTTCCTCAGGATTGTAGGATCTGGCCCTTTAAGAAGCTCATCGCCACCACCAGAATTGCAATTTGCTTATTACAATGCTTTGTGCCAACATGTGGCTTCCACGCTACATGTGAGCTCATGCTAGGCAGGACCCCTCCTTTTCCCAGTTCCCTTGTTGCCAGCATAACCACGGCTAAGCCCTAGGGTTAGAGTCAAATTGCAAAACCACACTAAGGCAAATGGAATGTAACCTTTGACCTCATCTCCCTCTGGGCTGAAAAAACATGTCACACTGCCCCCCCGTGTTTTGAATAACTCATCTCCCTGCCGCGCTCATCAACTGAACTCTCCCCACACCACCCAGAGAAGGGCTTTGCTTATTTCTACAGAAACATCCCATTTCTCCCTTAAAACTGACAGCATCATACGCTCAAATGACTTTCCCTCCACACCTGTTCCAAATCACAGGCCGAGCTTGCTCTTCTCCCCGTTCCAAAATAATTACCCACTTGGTTGGTGCTTTAGACAATAAAGCCCACCTGTGTCCTACAATAAAGCCCACCTGTGTGTTAGCAGCTGCTCAGTTTACTGCTGGAAAAGAAACAGATCTGGGGCATCAGCTGCAGATTGCCTCATATTGTTACTCTACAGGAATTTCCCCCTCAGTTTAGGTTAGTGCTGGAGAAAAGATGCTGAAGAGAAGTCCCTGGAGACAGATTTTGTTTAGCAACAGAAGAGATACAACAGTATATGCTTCCCTCTCCCTGCCCTGCTAATGTCCCTTACACTCGACCCAGGCCTGGTCTACACAACCGGGTTAGGGCACTGTAAGCTGCCTCCTGTCGACCTTGTTGTGGAAGTCTCTTCACTGTGTAAGTGCCTCTGTAAGCTGATAATAACACCGCCTCCTCGAGCGGCGCAGAGTCACCGTCACTGTAAGTAGGTCGACGCAGTGTCAGTGTAGACACTGATGGGTTACTCACATCGCCTGTTGCTGGCTTTCAGGAGCCATCCCACAATGCCCCACACGGTCAATGCATTTGACACAAGCGCTCCTGGTGAGGACGCGCACCGCCGCCATGAGCCAAGTGCGCGCACACACCTGCGATGTAATAACTGCACTGGTTGCACACTGATGTAAGTTTAGTCGACGTAATTTTGTAGTGTAGACATGGCCCCAGGGTGGCTCCTCCCCATGGCATTTAAGGCAAGGGATGTACACCACAGGTCCAGCCCTCCTCCTGCCCTCTCTTCTCCATCCTGCAGCTGGGCTCTGCTGAGCTTCCCTATCCCCCCTCAGAGAATAGCATGGGGACTCCATTGGCACTCGGTTCTTGTTCAGTGGGGAAAAAATCTGTTGGCTCCAGGGAATAAAAGAACCAAGTGGAAACTGAGCAAGCACTCAGGGTTTGGTCGGGGACCATGCTGAACTATTGAAAAAGATAAAGGAGGATGGTTTCGTTGCCCTGTTGGCACTGAAGAGCATAGTGGACAAAGGGGAAATTCGGTTTCACTTTATTGCTCATGTCTGAAGCTTATGACCATAAATTCACTTGAGGCTGTAAGGAACCATAGCTGCAAAGCAAAGCAAACATTCCATTCCAGGGAGCAGCCTCTGGCTTTGTAAGGATCGTGAACCCAGAAGCAGAGTGAGTAACTAGCTGATTCTTTTACAGAGATGGCACTTAGTCATATGCCATTGCGTGCATGGCCCAGTGCAACTCAGGAGAGAATCAGAGTAATCAGAGATAAGAAACTTTTATTATAGGAAATATACATATAGCCTCCCCTCACACAGCCAATGCAGGGTTCTCGCTGCCTCATCCGCTTCCCAGCTCAGCCAATCTGAAAACATCCCTTTTCTCCCTTGCCTCTAAATCCTCTTTCCCTCTACTCTTATTTATTGAAGTCTGTAAAGCTTTGGGCAATGTGCTTTTTATGGCAAATACTAGCCAAATTAAGCTTCTCCTGTATATTACTGATCCCTTAAGTATATCTCCTAGGGCTTTGTCCATGCCAGTTTCAAATGATGGGGCTTTCACTCCCCTTTCCCTTGGGAAATGACTCTCTCTCGACCTCACACTCAGGAAGCATTTGATGGGCCTGTACCAGAACTGTAAGAAAGAGGAGTTTGGCTTAAGTAGCAGGTTCCAAAGAAAGGGCCAAATTCTGAAGAGTAGCCTGGAAGCAGGTGTAATGGATCTCTCACCAGGCACACGCACATCCTTATGTGCCTGTATACTTCCTGAGAGCATCTTTGTGCTACCTATTACGAGTAAGAACGGGGTTAATTTTTGCACAGATGGCTGTGCATAGAGATGTGACTGGGTCAGAACATCTGGACCACCCCGCTGAATACCAAGTCACACCCCAGCAAAGCCCTCACTGGCCCCTGTCATGGAAGCCCTGAGTAGTAGCCTGTCTGTGAGAGGGTCAGTTTTCACCCTGTCTGCCCAGCACTGGCTGCAGGTGTACTGAAATGCCCCTGTGAAATTGGATCCTGACGGTTGTGGCTATGACCCCACTGCCTGACGTGTTCATCTTGAACCAGCAGCAAATCCGAGTCACTAGATTGTAATAGCTGCTTATGGGGGTGGTGTTGGGGGTGGGGGGGGTGGTGTCAGTACAAATCACTTCCGGCCATTTGTGTTGGAAGAAAAATCTGTCACACTCAGAGATGCTAATAAAAGGGTCAGAGAACGGGACGTCGCGCTTGTAACATTTCCAGAGTGTTGAACGACACCAAACATTTTAAATGACAGATTCTCAGCTCATCTTCCCACCCCACATAGTAGCATGGGAGTGTCTCTCTTGCCCCACATTGCCTTTAAAGCTTTAGGGTACTTTGTGCTCCCTATTCCATCACTCCCAAGCCTCATTCAACAGCCTTCCTTATAGGGCTCAGGAATAGGAATGTTTATAGATTTTGAGGACACATGGGTGCACTTGGAGAATTTTACCTTTAGCTACCTTGGGAAGTGAATGGGTTAGGACATGGGCCTAAGTAATCAATTTGAATAAATAACCTTGTATGTAGGTACCTTCTAATTCAAAAGATCCCAACTCACCGTATAGACAATGGGCCAGAGTCTGAAGACTTGACTCAGACCTTATCTCAGGCCAAACTCTTATTGACTCCAATGGGAGTTTAGAGTGAACAAGGGATGTATAAAAATGGAGTAGGGCCACCAGTTGTTGGCCATAAAACATACAGTACCCGCTGCCTCTGGAATGCAGGGAACCAGCTGGCCAGCCTGCCCAGAGCACATTGCTCATCAGTGGGGAGAGAAGAAATTTTTAGTTATGGAAACTGGGGCATATCCCTAATGACTCCCACAAAAAGTTCCAAGGGCCCTTTGAGCCTCCACGCAAAGCAGACAGAACTATGACTCGTGCTAAAGCCACAGATGCAGGTTCACTGCCTGGAACTCCATTTAGTTCCCTGAAGTGCACACAGGGTTGAGCTCGCTCTGCCATGATTTGAACCCCTGGTTGCAGAGAGTTTCCAGCAGAGGCTTAGAGCACTCAGGCTGCCTCCTTAGCAGTATAGAGCTGTAACTATTGGGTGTAGAAAATAAGCAGCTAGCTTATGTAACGGAGGAAGGAAGGCCTTGCCTTGCTATGAAAATGAATGGTCATAATTCACTTGCTACAGAGAATGAGGGATGAAACCTAACTCACACGAAAAATGTTTGCAACGTACAGGGGAAATACAATTGTAGCATATTACTGTAACCCGCTCCAGTTTATAAAATTATTAACAGGTTCCCTGGCTCCATTGCCAGAAGTGGAAGTGAACACAACAGGAAAAAGCCACTGAATGATGAAATGATGGAACTGTGATAAAGAACTTGGGTTGGATTGTACGTGAACCAATCCAATTAGCTTTTTTTCCAAATAAATATTTACCTAAAAACATCAATAGAAACATTTAAAACAAGCCAGTGAATTGGCAGCTGTTGCCTTCGTTATGATGCTTCATCTCTTTATTAGTCGCCCTTATTCATTCCTCATTTAAGACAGAGATATTAAAAATGGAAAAGACACATCCGTTATTCCTCCTATAAGCCCAGGGGAGGAGGAGGAGTCAGGTATTCAGTGGATATTACAGTTGGTCTTAGCCAAAAGCCAAAGGGAAAAGAGTGTAACTTGAATTAACCCTTTTTTTCCGGTGACATTGCAAACTGACTCTCCTGTCAATCAGCTTTATTCAGAATCTCTGATAGATTCCGGCTGACCACTGATGCACAACCAACGAATGCGCAATGAGACTCCAGGCCCAGCCTGTAGTCTTCTTGCTTTAAACAAAATCTGCTTAAAAATACTATTATCATCTGGGAAATGACCATTCATGAGAGCCTCTCCAAATGAGATTTGTTTCTTGCTGTGACTTCATCCGGAGCTGAACTTCCCCAAAGTTTAGATCTGAGATTTTGGTGAAAAGAAACAGGCGTCAGCTACGAAATCTGGGTCCTGCCCCAAACTGACCCAAATTTTATGGGGGTTGAATCTGGCAGGTGAGCTTGGGCTCCCTCTCTAGTTTTAAAATAGGCCAACTTTTAGGTGTAATCAATTTGACAACATCCAAGAATCAAAGAGCTAGGTATTATTAAAGTGCAAAGATAACATAGCTTTTCTGGAAGCAGTGCAGTTAGTAAAGGCACTCATGCCCGTGACAATGTAGGGCCAGATTCTAACACTCTTATGCATGTTGATTAGTACCTTACTCAGCGAGTAGTTCCATTTATTTCAGTGAGGACGCTTGCCCAGTAGGGCACTCTTTAATGTGAGTAAAGGTTGGCAGAATCCAGCCCTTAAGAATCATTCAATGCTGTGCTAACACATCAGTGTGTTTTCATCCTGGCCATGCTCTCACTGTACCTTTAAATCCAAGTCTCTGAACAACATAGTCAAAAGCATGTCATTGTCCTGGATGGAGCCAGAGGCATGGGGTGCAAAGGTGTTTAGTTCTAGGCAGCCTGGCTCCCTTGCTGCCGATAACACATCTGTTGTTTGAAAGTCCGGAGGCTTCAGTTTGTTTTCAGGATATGACAATGAATCTAATGACATCAACTGGCCTGTGCTGCATTCCCCGGGTAGGTCATCACAGGTACAGACTGACTTTAGTAAGGGGGAGGATGATGACGGAGAATGCCCATCCTCTGAGACAGAGTTTGTGTCAACTGTCAGCAAGGACAGCAATGGCAGCAACCCTGCCATCTGCCGTCTGTAGTTTCCACCTTCCTGCAGCAGAGACAGTGACTGCTGGGGCATGTGCAGCTTAGCTTCCTCACAGTCTGTCTGGAGCATCAACTGCTGCATTGGCCCCATGGAGAACGCCACTCCTGTCATGTCAGTGTCACTGCTTTCCCATAATCCTCTCTCTACCAGCTTCGGCCTCTGCTCCTTGTAGTTCTCATCACAGTACCTTTCGCTTGGTGTCTTGGTTTTAAGTTTGCCAATGACAAACCTTTCAGGAGAAACATCCTGCAGCATCTGGTCTGACTGAGAATTCCTCCTGTTGATGCATCTTGGACTTTCGATGCACACTCCATATGTCAAGGCCAGAGGTTTCTTGTTCAGCGTGCATGGTAGATTTTCCTGGGCTATTTGAGGAGTGTATGCAGAAGGAAAACCATTTGCTTGGTTGACTGACTGAATGATGGGCTGAAATGCCAACACATTGGCCTGTTGTTGATAGGCAGTTATTGGCAAAGGGAATAAAGACGTCTGCTGCAGCATGTTAATCGGCATTAACTGCACATCTGGGGTGTACGGAACAGGTCTGGATAAATCATTAATGGGGCTTATAATATGCTCCACTGTTAGCATGAGGGGCTGGAAGGCTGAAATCCCTCTGAAGTCCTGTCATGGTAGAAAGACAAACGTTAGTAGCAATGAAGCTGTGAGTTTTCAAAATTTATTTTATATTATTGCAAAATCCCTTTGGGAAACTCTGCATAGGAGCTTGCAATCCGCCATACTGGATCTGATCCACTGACCCAGCTGATCTGTGTCTTCCAGTGTTCCTTCAAAGGAAGGCAAACACCCCTCCTCTGCACCAGACCAATTGTGCAATCCTGCATATGAGGGAACAAACTCCTTCTTGCCCTCTGCTATATTTGGCTCACACCCTGCTGCATGGAAATGGATTGCCCTTAGCTTAGCACGCAGAGCTCCCAATACTGTTAATGGCCATTCAAGTGGAGGGATAAACATGTAGGCCAAGGTTTTCAGAAATGACGAGTGATTTTGGATGTCTCTATTTTTGGGTGCCCAACTTGACGTGCCTCAATGGAGGTCTGATTTTAGAAAGTGCTGAGCATCCATCTTCTAAAAATCAAGTCCCTCTAAGTTATTGCCAGTTGGGCACCCAAGAATGGAGGCACCCAGAATCACTAGTCACTTTTGAAAACTTAGACTGTAAAGAATAATAAAAGTGTTGCTTTTGGGGCTCACAATTTTGAAACCGTCCAGCAGATCATCACCTCAAAGTCAGCCCTTCTCCAAGGAGAATAAACCCAGCTTCCTTAACCTTTCTTAACAAAGTCTTCAGACCTGACATCACCTGTGTTGCCCTACTCTGAAACTCGCCCTAACAATCTTTGCTGAGCTAGAATGGCCAGGCTGCATTGCCAAAGGAGAGCTACACATGCCTCACACAGTTACCTCTTCTGTACAGTTATCTGCCACAACTAGTCATGCTAGAATTCTGTTTTTGGTGGGATAAGTCTCATGGCTGGAATATTGGTGTAGAGGGGTGTATGTTGTTGGGGAAGGGAAGGCAGGATAAAAAGGGAGGAGATACATCAAGAATATATGCTCTCGTTCTGAGGTCCAGAAGGTCTGGACCAGTTGAAAGTCTCTGGGTAAAGACAAAAGGGGTAAAACAATAGGGGTGATGTCATGGTAGGTGTCTACTCTAGACCACCAAATCAGGAAGAGGAGATGGATGAGGCATTTCTAGGACAAATAACAGAACTATCCAAAACACAAGACCTGGTAGTCATGGGGGACTTTAACTACCCAGACATCTGCTGAAAAAGTAATATGGCAAAACACAACATTTCTAAAAAGGTCTTGGACTGTACAGGGGAGAACTTTTCATTTCGGAAAATGGAGGAAGTAACCAGAAGGACAGCTACATTAGACTTGATTCTGACGAAGAGGGAGGAATTGGTAGAACATCTGAAGGTGGAAGGCAATGTGGGTGAAAGGAATCGTGAAATGATAGATTTCATGACTCTATGGAGAGGAGAGACAGAGCAGCAGAACAAGGACAATGGGACTTCAAAGCAAACTTTAAACAATATCTAAGGGGAAAAGGAGTTCAGGACAGCTGGCAGTTTCTCAAGGAGATAATATTAAAGGCACAACTACAAGCTATCCTGATGAAAAGGAAAGACAGGAAGAATAGTAAGAGGCCAGTATGGATCCATCAGGAGCTCTTTAACGACCTGAAAATCAAAAAAGGAATCCTACAAAAAGTGGAAACATGGATGAATAGCTAAGGAGGAGTTACAAAAGAAGAGCACAAGCATGTAGGGACAAAATCAGAACGGCTAAGGCACAAAATGAATTACACCCTACCAAGGGACATAAAAGGCAATAAGAAGCGGGTCTTTAAATACATTAGGCCAAGAAAAAGATGAAGAGAAATGTAGGTCCTCTATTTAGCGAGGAAGGAGAGCTAATAACTGATGACATCAAGAAGGCTGAGGTGTTTAATGCCTATTTTGCTTCGTGCTTTACTATAAAATTAATGGTGCCCAGATAACTCAACACAATTAATACTAACAAGGCAGAAGGAACACAAGCCAAATTAGGTAAAGAACAGGTTAAAGAATATTTAGATAAGTTGGATGTATTCAAGTCAATAGGATCTAATGAAATTCATCCTTGGATATTTAAGGAACAAGTTGAAACAATCTTAGAACTGGTAGCAATTATCTTTGAGAACTTCCGGAGGATGGGCGAGGTCCCAGAGGAATGGAGAAAGACAAACACAATACCTGTCTTTAAAAAAGGGAACAAAGAAGACCAGGTGAATTATACATCAGTCAGCCTGACTTCAGTACCTGGAAAGATACTGGAACAAATTATCAATCAATCAATTTGTAAGCACCTGGAGGATAATAGTGTTATGAGGAATAGCCAGCATGGATTTGTTAAGAACAAATCATGCCAAACCAGTCTAATTTCCTTCATTGACAGGGTTACTGGCCTAGTGGATGGGGGAAAGCAGTAGATGTCATATATCTTGATTTTAGTGAGGCTTTTGACACAGTCCCACGTGACAGTCTCATAAGCAAATTAGGGAAATGCAGTCTAGATGAAATTACTATATTGTAGGTGCATAACTAGTTGGAAGATGGTACTCAAAGGAGTCATACATGGTGCGCTGTCAAACTGGGACAGCGGAGAGGGTCAATCCGGGTCCAGTATTGTTAAAATATTTTCATTAATAACTTGGATAATGGAGTGCAAAGTACCACATTGAGGAAGGTAAAATTAAATGGACAGTTACAAAATGGGGAATGGCTAGGTAGTGGTTCTGCTGAGAAGGATCTGGGGGTTCGAGAGGATCACAAATTCAATCTGACTCAACAATGTGATGCAGTTGCAAAAAGGACTAATATTCTGAGGCGTATTAACAGGAGTGTTGTATGGAAGACACTGAAGGTAACTGTCCCATTCTACTCAGGTGTGGTGAGACCTCAGCTGGAATACTGTACCCAGTTCTGAGCGCCACACTTCAGGAAAAATGTGGACAAACTGGAGAGAGTCCAGAGGAAAGCAGCAAAAATAATAAAAGGTTTGGAAAATCTGACCTATCAGGAAAGGTTAAAAAAAAAACCTGGGCATATTTAGTCTTGAGAAAAGAAGATAGAGGGAGGACCTGATAACAGTCTTAAAATATGTTAAGGCCTGTTACAGAGAGCACGGTGGTCAACTGTTCTCCATGTCCACTGAAGGCAAGACAAGAAGTAATGGGCTTAAATCTGCAGCAAAGGAGATTTAGGTTAAATATTAAGAAACGCTTTCTAACTCTACGGGTAGGTAAGCTCTGGAATAGGCTTCCAAGTGAGTTTGTGGAATCTCCATCATTGAAGGGTTTTAAGAACAGGTTAGACAAACACCTGTCAGGGATGGTCTAGGTTTACTTGGTCCTGCCTCAAGCACTGGGGGTTGGACTTGACTTCTCAAGGTCTCTTCCAGCTCTACATTGCTATAATTCTGTGATCCTATTCAAATGGATTCACATTCTCCCATGCATATTAAACATTTCCTGTAATGACTTAAGGACACTTACCAAAGACTTCGGCCGTGCTGTGCGTTGTTTGATGTATTTATAGATCCCATAACATACCACAGCAAACAGCGATCCTGTAGCAAATGTAATTCCCCCAACACAGTATAGGAGCCAGGTGTTGTCTGTTCAGTGGGGAAAAAAAATGCAGTTTAGCCTCACAGAATAGGTTTGGAAATAATGTGCTGGATCATCTAATCCATCCTCCAGCATTCAGTTCTTAGGGCTTAACGGTGCCATTAAGCACAACAGCTGTTTTCCACTATGCTCCTTATTGCTGCTTGAGATCGTCACTTTTTTCCCCATTCCTAACGGACTGGTGAGAATAAATTGATCCCACTCCTTCTTATAACTCTGAGTGTAATTGCAAACTGTCTCTCCTAGGCAGAACATGCCCAGGACCCCGTGGTTAGCTGTGTCTGATTGCACAAAGGCCTTGGGGTAGTGGAAACTTCAAATAGAGGAATAACATGCTGCTGGACTGTACTCCCTGATGTAGTGGTTCTCAAACCTTTTCATGGAATGGACCCACCTCTTAACAGAGTGTCACATGGACACCTCCCTTCCCATGGGCAGCAGGTATTGAAAGCCCCACCCACGCTCTGCCCCAAGGCCCTGCCCTCCTCCCCCTGTCTCCCAAAGCCAGCAGGGCCTCAGCTCCAGCTGATGGCCTGGAGCCTGGGGCTCAGGCCGGCGGCCAGGGGCTGGGGCGGCCGGGGTGGCTCGGGCCAGCCAGCAGCCCTGGGTGGCTTGGGGGTCAGGCCAGCCAGCGTGGCTGGGGCGGGACTCCTCTGGCCACAGCGGGGAGAGGAGAGGGAGAAGGGGGAGGAGTGCTCAGAGCTTCAGCGGGCGGAGGGGTGGAGCCTTGGGTGGAAGGGGCAGGATCAGTGCTAGCTTCACCCACCACCCACGTCCTCTCCTATTTCCAACTACACGGGCCTCTAATTCAGATGTGCAGATTTAGCAGGCTCACCTGGTAACGTACTAATGCAAAACACACGAGGCTGGCTTCTTTTTTCTAAGTGCTTGAGATATATTGTGACATTATATTCAGTGTCTGGGTTCAAGTCGGAAACTTCAAATTCTTTGTTGTTCTCATTCTTTTCCCACTGTTAAAACAAAACAAAAAAAAAACCCAAAGCAGAGATTTGTATTTTAAAGAGGTTAAATTATTTAATTACTTCAACTCCAATTAAAAAAAATCAACAAAAAATTTGCATTTACAAATAAAATCCTCACCTGACTCTTATTAATAACCCCCAAGATTAGCAAAACATCTAATTAGTTTTCCACCATTAGGTTGTTTCCTTTTTGTATTTCACTTCCCTGAGACAATGAAGATAGTACAGCTGGTTGGATAATTTTCACTGCAACATATTTCCATTGCAAAATGATATTTTGACAAAACTGAAATTTTCCACAAAATCACATCGATGTTGATAAAATTTTGTTTAGGAAACATTCAGGAAAAACTTTCAAAAGTGTCAAAAGAGCCAGTTTTGACATTTTTGGAACAAAGAGTTTTGATTTTTCATTTTTAAACAACTTCTCATTTTGAAATGTACATATAAAAAGAGAGCTAAAATTGAAACAAAATATTTCAGCTGACCCAAAATTAATATTTCATGAAAAAATTTGAAATTGTTGGTTTTTTGACCCCATTCAGAATGAAAAAAAGTTTCAAAATCTTGAAATTTTTCATGGGACAGATTGAAAATCCATTTTCCAACCAACCCTCCCAAATAGGTCACGTTCCCATTTGAGTCTGGTCAGTTTCTAGTCAGTTGTAGGATTGGGCTTCTCTGAATATCAAAGATACTGAAAATTCTCTTGTTCTTCAGAAATCCCATCTAGCATGAATTCACTTTTATGCCTGCCCTGCCCCGCATTTTATTCAGACAAACAAGGCTGGGTTTTACGAAAGCCAACGGTTAGTGGATCTGTGGAGGTGTGTTACCTCTTGGTGCGTCTTTTGGCTGAATAGCGTCATGTGGTAATCGATGGTACCAAATCTGCTGTAGATGTCTTCCACAGTTAGCTGGGAGCCATCCTCATCTCTTAGAGGTGTGTAGGGGGGTTGGATGAAAAACTTTATGGATCTAATGCTAGGAACGTATTTCACCTCCGGCTTTCCAATAGTAGCTAAGAAGATGGAGAGTGGGCAATGTCATTTAACTAGACGAAAGATGATAAATTACTAGAGCATCTGTTTAGCGAGTATAATTATTGCTTCTGACATTGTACAGTGCCCTTCAGCCCGATATGCCCAACAGCCTAGAGTTATTAAACTTTTATGGAGCTTTATAAAATGTGGCGTCAATCATTCCTTATCGCAGGCTGTGAAAGAGTCACTGTGAATGATAAATTCTCAAATAAACTGAAGGGCAAGTGTCAAAAGAAATCAAACAAGATTGCAGGTGGAGGCAAAGCATTTGATCAGCTGTGAGTTAAAAGCAACCACCTGTAGCACCTCAGGGTCACATAGCCTTAAAAATCAAACTGTAGAGATTTCAGAGTAACAGCCGTGTTAGTCGGTATTCGCAAAAAGAAAAGGAGTACTTGTGGCACCTTAGAGACTAACCAATTTATTTGAGCATAACGAAAGCTTATGCTCAAATAAATTGGTTAGTCTCTAAGGTGCCACAAGTACTCCTTTTCTTTTTGCGAAACTGTAGAGAATGGCTGTGGGGCACAATAATCCCACCTTGAGATGCACCCCAAAGAAAGGTGAATTTCTAATAGTTAGGGATACTACATGGCACTTTGATAGCATGTTTCATGCAAGGATGTTAAAGTGCTTTGGAAACACTGAGGCCTATACCTAAAACCTAGGTCGACCTAGCTATGTCGCTCAGGGATGTGAAAAATTCACACCTCTGAGAGATATAGTTAAGCCAACCTAAGCCCTGGTATAGATACACCTAGGTTGATGGAAGCAGTACTGTCGAATTTAGATATAGGTATACCCTAAGTCTCACAATGCCCCTGTGAAGTAGGCATGGTAAATATTACCCCCATTTTACAGAGAGGGAAAAATTAGGCAGAAAGAAGTTATGGGACTTGTCCAAGGCCACACTGTCAATCAGTGGCAGAGATAATTTGGAGGTGGGATTATGTTACATATCCATAAGGCTGACAGATTATCTTAACTTTCTACAGCTCCAATCTCACAGCTTCCATGACTAGGTCCGTGGCTGCTCACAGGCTCCCATCATACCCCTGTTAGTGTCCCGCTGAGTCTCGCTATCCCTTAATAGAGCCCACAAGTGCGCTAACATGGGCAGTTGCTCCTTCAGAGATATCTGGCTTTCCAGGGGAGGTCAGGAGCCCTCCTCCATCTCCAGCCCACTCTGAACAAAAAATGTCAGCAGGAGCCCAAAGCCCCCTAGTCGAACTCCTTCCTGTCTGGCATCACAGTCTCTTTCAGAGGGGGAACACCCACAAGCCTCTTCCCATAGTGGGCTTTGTCCTGCAACACTGAAGCCAATGGACATGTCGCAGTAGACATCAATGAGAACAGGACTGAGCCTACAGTAATCAGGTGTGGTGTTAACAGACTCCAGCCATGTCCCTTACTGTCTTCTCTGGGGTAGAATCTCTGTGAAGGGACCCAGTCAGAGGAACAGCAGTTCTGGATTACGGCCCTCACTCGAGCATAGTAGCGCTCTCTGAAGTTTTCCGTCTCGTGAGTTAGGTTACAGAAGGGCTGCGTGATGTTCTGGCATTCACTTTTCTGAAGCCAGTCTTCGTCCCCGTACCTAAGAGAAGACAAAGTGACTGTTCTCAGTCTGCCCTATCGGATTGCTAGAATATATTTTACACACTCATAGACACACCTGCACGCGTGCTCCCTAAATATTTGAGATCTGCAATATCAAAGTAATGACTAACACCAATGCCACTATTTTCTGCTTCTCGTGTGCTTTTCAGAGCAGGGTCTCAGAGCATTTTGCAAATATGAGTGAATTAAGCCTCAGAATGCTCTTGTGAAGTATCATTTTACACACATCCATTTTACAGATGGGGAAACTGAGGCACAAAGCAGGGAAGTGACTTACCCAAAATCAGCAGTCAATCCCAGAATAGAACCCAGGTCTTATAGCTCCCAGACCCAAAGTGATTTCTAGCCTTCTATAAATGACTCAATATACAGATTTGGGACATACAATTACTGGGTCGTTTAAAGATTCTTTTCTTTCAGCCACTGATAAGAGTTTCTTCAGAGAGCGGGTAACTTTTTGTCCTATCTCTTTACGAAAAAGGGGCTTGTTTACATGAACAACAGAATCAGTGTCACAAAGGGGCCAGGAAGTACACACAACTCATATTCACTGCAGCTGACAAAGACCTTGAACAGATTAAAGGTGACATTTGCAGAGCTGGGTGCCTAACGTTAGATACTTATATCCTTTATCTGGACACTTACAGAGGCCTGATTTCAAGAAGGGCTGAGCACCCACCTACCGGGCAATGAGTACCAGCTACTTTCTGTATTTAGGTTCCTAGATATGGATTTGGGTGCATGTCGACACCCAACATGGAACATTTTGACCCTGTTTACTAGAGGAAACTCCAATTCTGAGCTGTGGATCATAAGGCAGGTATATAAGGAGCACACGCCCTCTCTGCCTTTTCTGGAAGGGGTTCAGGAATCCACTGCTGTGTTTGCCAGCTGGTAACCAGGACCCTAGAGGAGAATTTTCTTATACATGGAGCCTTCCATGCAGCAGCCAGTCTCACTGTATGTGTGCATCCTGCCCAGGACCCCAGCTAATCTGGGATCCACATGGCCCATAGGCAGCAGCTGTGCCACCACCAGGTGATGGTAATCCAGGCAGCAGAGTGAGCTACTGGGAATGGGCTCTTCTTATCTCTGCTGGAAGAGGCTCCTTGCATAGATTGTTTCTCCGCCTCTCAGGGGAACTGTAAGGAGAAGCTGATCCCAGATGCCAGTGCTTAATTTGTAATGAAAGAGATGCTGGGGCTCAAGCAATTTTTTACTTTCATAACTGATGCGGCAAGACCAGAGGTGCCAGGGCTATGAACTGCCCAGGCTAGATGTGCCGGGGCTTAGCCCTGCCAAGCCCTGGCACAGATTAAGCACTGTCAGAAGCTCCTGTAGCTTGGCAGCTAGAGCAGCTACCCAACAGAGCACGGGCTTGGAGTCAGCGTTTTTCATTATTTAGTATAATTAACACACATCTGGGAGCGAATGGTTAATGAGCTGGCTGCAATCTTTCATCTGCTGCTCCTGGCGCCTGCCTGATTATGGAATCTGTGTGTGTCTTGCTTGGAGAAAGTGTTGCCCGTTGGTAAAAGCATGGGGAGGGTGTGGGTTCCATCACCAACTCTGCCACTGAATCATTGTGTGTAAATTCACTGTAAAATTTTCCAGCTGAGAACCCATCCAAAACCCAATGAAGCGAATGGAAAGACTCTCGCTGAGTTCAGTGATCAAGCCCTGGGTGATCAGGACCCTACAGCAGACTTGTTCAATGGACAGGGGCTCCCAGCTAGTGGCTGGATTCACCCTGGGCCTGATACTGCAGCCTTTATGCTTAGCAGCATTTACCCAGCTAAAGTCCCATTGCAGTTCACATGAGTAAGTGTAGCTCAGGAAAAGAACAGGGTTGCATAATTGGGTCCTGCATGTGTCTCATGTACCACCACAGATGCATCCCGGGACCTCATGGCCTGTGGGACCAGATGATCCACACAGGAGCCTCCTTGTGTAGACTGCATTTTCCCTTGGGGCTCTTGGCTAACTGCTAATCCAGCGTGATCACTGTTGCTGACACACAGCAGGCTTGGGCAGAGATGGCAGGGCTGGGGTTAGAGAGTGACAGAACTGTGAGCTCTCCTAGAAGAAGACCCCACCGCACTCTGGTGCAGCTGGAGGATTGCAAGAAAATTCTAATGGTCAATTATCTGAAGTCCCCCTGGGCGCAGCCTGGGAAATGTTATGTGGCCTGTTTCTAAGCCAGCTCTCAAATGCCCATGACTGTACCAAGAAATAACCCCAACCTCTCCCTCCCCACAGAGCAGAGGCTGGGCTCTGCAGGGCAGAAAATATGTGCTGCTTAGAAATGGCTGGAAAATGAACCAACAATAATAATCATAGAACTGAGTTTGTTTTTCATTTGATTTTGTTTTTGCCAAAAGTTTTCCACCCATCACTGGTTCTGGAACAATCATTTGAAGCTCTTCTATAGTCTTGCTCATCTGTTTAGCTCAAATCACTTTACCAAAGGACGGGCAGTATTTCACAGATAGGGAAACTGAGGCACAGAACAGCCTGAGGTCCTACAGTAGGTCAGTAGCAGAGCAGGGATTAGAACCCCAACCGCCAGCCCAGGGTCCTTATCCACTGGGCCAGAGAGCTTTCAGTTTCCATTTATTCCTTCTTAACTGACAATCACTCTCCAGCTGAGATTAACTCCGAGACCCTTGAGCTCAGTTCCAAGCAGTGTCATTTCCCTGGCAGTCAAAGAAGCAGCCACTGGCAGCTAAGCCTGCTTTCCTGATCCAGCCCTTTTCTCCTTGAAATCCAGGAACTCAACACCCATTCAAGCAGGGCCCCAAGGGGAAGGCAAAGCCCACATACCGTTTGTACTGGACTTCATACACCGTGCCTGGGGGAGTCTCTTCTTCGCTTTCCCACTTGAAGATGTTCTCAAAATTCGTAGAACTAAAGGCTGCATGTTTCAGAAGCGGTGACCTCTCTGCGATCGAACAGCCTAGAGGAACGAGGCAGTTGGCATTGAAAGGCACCTTCCAAATCATAACACCAGGGTTTCCAGCTTTGCCACAACACTCAGCCAGCTGCGGGGGTGCTAGCTAGCTCCATGGTAGTGATCAAGAACTGGAGATGGGCTGAGGACCTGGTGTTTGGATCTGGACTGAGCTTAGGCTGGAGCTGGGGTTGAGGCCAGTATTGCTGGAGACAGCCTGCGATTCTGCAGCAGTGCACTTAGCACAACAAGCAACATGCGACAGGTCAGATCCTGAGCTGGACCCCCCCAAGCATTCAGCACAGCTCGTGGGGCGTAGTGAGGGGCAACAGTGCCTTTACACCATCTCTGCATGCCCGTAGACCTCGAGCTCTCCAGGCCTCTGGCTGGTACCCTGAAAGCTGCTCCGATTTACACCATCAGTTCGAAGGGTCATTCAGGCAATCCCGAATCAGCCAGATGTAAAGGAGTGCTGGCCACACTTCCTTTCCCTGGGACATGCCCACGCTGGCCATGGGGAGGGTGGGTGGAGACTAAGCTCTTGGGGCAAGGACCATCTTTCTGCCATATGTCTGTGCAGTGCCTAGCACAATGGGGCCCTGTTCCTTGGTTGGGGGACCCCTAGATGCTACTGCAATAAATATAATAAGTGCCACTCTAGTGGCTTGATACCACCTGAGGATTCCCCTGCTCTGGGTAACAAAGGCAGCTTGCCAGGTACAATCCATGCCTCCTGTCCCTCTCGCTTGCCTCTCTGCCTCTTCCCTGGGCAGTGAGGAGCATTACGCTAAAGTTTGGGGTGTCACTTCCTGGCTGACCTAGCTGAACCCTGGATGAATGAGTGCAATGAACCTCTCCTGCCGAGAGAAGTCTGCCAGCTAGTTGGGTTGGATTCAGGATGACTGTACAGTGAGCAATACTGAGATGAATTGCTGAAGGGCCTGGCAGTGGACTCTGGCCTGGGAGCATCAGGGTGAAGACAACTCCCCAGCTACATGACATCTGGCTTCACCAGGCTCAGCCCAGGAGCTTGGCTCTGGGGAGCAGGGAAATCACTTGACCTTTCTCTATGTGGTCTAAAGAGCTAGCTCTGCCTGGCAATCAGCCCAGCAAGATGCTGATGTGAGCCACTGACCAGCACTTGGGCTTTGGGCTCCCTTCAGAGCACTTACTAATGTAAATACACAAAGCAAAGTTTTCCCACGACATATTCGTGCTACCTGCTGGTCTGGAATGCAGTCGAGGGAACTGATCCAGGCTCTTGTGTTTAGCATCTAGCCCTCAAAGAGGCTGTGTTTACACAGCATGCCCCAGCAGTCCCTCTGGAGCCAGTGACCTACATTTTCAGAAGTCACTAGGTGCAGCCGAAGCGACAAGGAAACATACTGGTACCATGCGATAAGTAAACAGGCTAGCCAGATTCTGCCCTGACGGATGTCCCCATTCTGAGTGAGAGCTGTTCGGGGCAGGGCCGTGCCTGCCTCTGTCTGTGCATGGCCCAGCACAGCTGTCCTCTGGGCACAAGAGCAGTGCACATGGATAGTAACGTGGGCACTGGTGGGGGCAGAAAGAGGGCAGGATGTGTCCCTAAGTATGCCCCAGGGTGAAATGCCCTCTGTGGGCTCCTGGAACCAGGCCTGAGGGCTGACTCTGCGGCCCCTGTGCTCACATAGCCAGCCTCGGAAAGATGCTGCCCCTGGCACTGCTCAGCATAAAAGGGTTGCTGCTGCCTTTTCTCTTGCCCTGCTGTCCCAGAGCGCCCCCTGGGGGTCAGCATGTGGCTCTGAGTCTTCCTCTGCCCACGTGGGAGTGGGAGCGAATGCCATCTGTGTGCTACCTCCACACACACCCAGCCCGCTTGCTCCCCACAGAAGTCCCTTTTGTTCAGATGTGTCCTGGAAGGGGCTCTGCAGGGCTTGGGGGAGCAGGAGAGAGAGGGGGCGGAGGTCTAGCCATGGTCCGTGGTACCGGAGAACCTGCTGGATTCCTGCACAGACACCGGAGCGAGTTAACCCAGTTGGGAGATGCCATAGGTCCCATTGTCCCCTCCGCGGCCGCTACTTAGCATTCCCAGGGGAACCCAGCCACTGGCAGGAGGGGTCCCAACAGAACATGGGGGAGAAAGGCGCTTTCCATGTGGATGGCTCCATCTGCCATGGATTCGGGGGCACACTTCAAACAGATCTCGGGGATCCATGGTGCAGAGAGACCTGAACCCGTCTCCACCCTGACCCCTGTCCTGAGGATCCTACTGTTAAAGGGGGTGACGCGGCTCCTGAGTCGTTAAGCTCAGCTCTTTGCCTAGTGTATTTGCTGACGGTAACTGGCCTCAGCTATGGGGCTGCCTCCTGCAGAAACCCAGCCAATGATCCGACCCCAATGATCCCTCTACCTCCCTTCCTCCCCGGTTTCCTATTGCATCTTCCTCCATCCCCAAGGTCTGCTAATTCCGAGAGGGCCTGATCCAAAGCCCATTGAAGTCAATGGGAGCCTTTCAGTGATTTAGAAAGGCTTTGGATCAGGCCTCCTAGTCCTTCCCTTGCTAGTCCGTACAGCACCGTGCACTCCAGGAGCGCTACAAAAACAACTAAGATTAGAGCAATGCCAGCAGAGAGCTTAAAAACTAACCCAAGCAGAAGCAAACTCTCTAGGTCAGTGGTTCTCAGCCAGGGCCCTGGGGCCCCATGGGGAGCTGTGAGCGGGTTTCAGAGGGGCTACCAAGCAGGGCCAGTGTTAGGCTTGCTGGGACCCAGGGCAGAAAGACGAAGCCCCATCTCCTGGGACTGAAGCCCGGGACCCTAAGTCCCACCACCCGGGGTTGAATCTGATGCCTGAGCAATGTAGCTTTGCCAGGGCCCCTGAGGTGTGGGGCCTCAGGCAATTGCCCTGCTTGTTACCCCCTAACACCAGCCCGGGCTTTTATGTGCAGAAAACCAGTTCTTGTGGCACAGGTGGGCTGTGGAGTTTTTATAGCATGTTGGTGGAGGCCTCAGAAAGAAAAAGGTGAGAACCCCTGCTTTAGGTCTCATTTCAGGGCAGCCACATAACAACCACCCCTGCTGGGGGAGCCAGCCCCTGCACCAGTAAAACCATTGAAGACCGTGGTTCCCCTGGTCAAAAGGAAATGAAAGCCAGTACTTACCCATCAGGGAACAGACAGCCCAAAAGATCAGAGGCTCCTTCATGAATGACTCTGTGAGCTGGGATGGGAAGATGGGGATTTTTCCCAAGCCCAGGTGAGTCACCTCTGAAGGGAAGTAATTTCCTGTCTTCGGGAGCATAAGCCACGCGGCCAGGAACACGCTGTGGAGCTACCAGCCTACCTTCATTCCCGTCAGAGCACAAGGCTGTGCGCGCACAAGAGGGAATGGGAGTCCACGCACACGCTGTGTCGTACAAAGGTGCACAGGGAGTGAAAAGTTCCCTGCTTTTTGAACGGGAGCCAAGTGCCTGTTTTCTGATAAGGAACTGCCTGCCTGAAAGCCCTTGCTGGTATTTCCCATCTGGGGCTGGCTTTTCTGGTCTGGCAGCTTTGCCTCTGTTACTTTAAAAGGCAAAGCTGGTGTTCATGGTTACGTAACCTCTGCCAACAAGGCAGCTAGTTACATTGGAAACACCCTGTGACTGCTTCCTTCACTCCAAAACCACGCACCTCACTTGTTAGTGAGCTCTATACCTGTTGGTTGCATTAGAATTGACTGGCTGACGTGCAGCACTGCCCTCTATGGAATGGAATCTGAAGTGATCAACTGTGTGTCATAGCCCCTATATCATTAGCTAGCTATGGAGATTTTCCTGTAGCTCAAGCAATAGGGGCCTGGGCTTTTGGAGCTGAGCTGTATCCCTTATTACAGCTGTGAAGTTCCAAGTGACCACTACAGCCAACCCATGAACAACCATCCTACTGTAGATGTGGCTGCTTGTTACATAACGTTCCCCCCAAAAATCATGGGTTTGGCCCCCTCAAAAAAAAATCATGAGATTTAATCTTTATTCAGGGCTCTTGTTCTTTGCCTTCTGGTCTTTGAGCCTTTTGGGCACCTTCAGGTCACAGTTTCAGGCTTTTCTCTGCAACCACAAGGGACAGAGACTTCTTTTTAAAAGGCTGAGCGTCTCACCTAATCCCGTGCCTCCAGGACCTGGGGCTTTAAGAACAAACCAAGTATCACGAGACTTTCAATAGAGCCATGAGAGTTGGCACTGCTGCACACTCTGTTTGGCTTGGAAGAGTTCCCAGGCACAGCGACTGTGTGTGCGTAGCCGTGGAAAAGCCCCCACTCCCTGCAAGCTATCTGCTCCCGGACTCTAAGGCATAGTAACTTTCTAGTTAGCAGATGGATTCCTGCTTGGATATTTCTGGGGTTTGTATTAGCAGTTGCTCAGTATCTTACTGTTCATAACAGAGTGAAATCCTGGGGCTCAAGTATTGCCTAGGCCTATCCTGGCCTACTACATAAATCTGGGTTTCACCCGAGGCAGAGCAAAACAGCCACCCCCCCGACATCTAGCTGCTACCACCACCAGAGCTTTCGCCCAAGCAAATGGCTGATCAACGAGATCACCCTCAAAGCATTCCCTGAGTGTGTAACAGAGCTGCGCTATGAACTGGTGGGGGCCAACCTCTCGGCCCCATTCTGGGGTGGGAACTTGGTACTCTTTAAAGCCAATTTAAAAATCCGAAATACTTGGTTTCCCCTTTCATTTTTCCTTGGAGTTTGGTTTAGGTGCAAAGCTTTTCTCCCAAGCACAAACCATCTCAAATGAGCCTGGGGCCCAACTTACAACCTCTTTAAATTAATTACAAACACTCATCAAATACAGTAGTAAAGCCCTGTGCACCATAACCTGGTTGCGATGTCCTGAAGGCCAAACATATATTAGGAAAATACCATACCTGATGCCTATGCAGTCCCTGGCCTTGATCCTCTTTTATTCTCTAGTTCTCTACCTCAGATTTATCTCTAGCACCCGTCCCAGTAGGATATAAGCCCTGATGAATGCTCCGAGTGCGCCACAAATTCATAGAAAAGCTTGTGTATGTATCCCTCCCACCTCACCTGGGCAAGCTGTAGAAGTCCAACCAGTTAATTAAGCAAAACCCACCTATCAGTTAACACTGCTTGTGTCTAATCACACAGCCCCGTCCATCAAGGAGCTCTGTGGATGAAGACTGTAAAACTGCCCTCATATTTTCCTCCCCTCAGAACTGATGTTACTTACAACCCCATGTTGACAGGGGCTTGCTATAACTCATGATGACCTATGTAAGGACTATGGTGTGGGTGCTTGACTTCATCCTCAAGAGCGTTCCATCACCCAAGGTGCTTTGAGATTATTATTTGAAGGCCTTGCTCGTCTGTCTTAATTTGTAGAGGGATGGAACCTGCCTCTTGGAATTTGTTTTTCTTCAGAGAGAGGGGGACCAAGCTGTAAAGCTCAGATATGGGGTTGGAGTCCAGCCTCCCCAAGTTTGTGGGGGTCTGTGAGCTCCAGTGAGGCAGAACTGGAACGAGTGTCATTTATAACACAAATGTTATGCATCCGATGAAGTGAGCTGTAGCTCACGAAAGCTTATGCTCAAATAAATTGGTTAGTCTCTAAGGTGCCACAAGTACTCCTTTTCTTTTTGCGAATACAGACTAACACGGCTGCTACTCTGAAACCTGTCATTTATAACACCGCTTTAACATGAAACTCTGCTTGGAGCTTTGCACCATGGGGGAAAAGGGTGAGAAGTCTTGTCATCCGATTTTGCAGTTAAAAGATTTTAAGGTCAGAGCGATGACTGGACCTCTGCATTACACAGGTTAGAGCGTTCAACCCAGGGATTCCTGTGAATGAAGAGCACCCAGCTGCATTGTTCTACCTGCTAGACCACATATCTGCTTTCACTGACAGTAAGATCAGCGGTGCTGACTTTATGTGAGACTAAATCCCAAATCGCTGAAGTTTTGCTAAAGCTTGCCAGAGTACTGCTGCTGGCTGGGTGTGTACAAACAGCCTGAAGAAGAGCTCCGTGTAGCTCAAAAGCTTATCTCTTTCACCCACAGAAGTTGGTCCAAAAAGAGATATTACCTCACCCACGTTGTCTCTCTAACATCACAGTGACAGCCCCAGAGCCCAAACTTCTAAACCACTGCCCTCCGTGGCAGGTTAGATACATAGCATTTGTTGCCATTTCCCTGGGTGTTTTCACATTAAAGGTTGATTTTTTCCGTTACTCACAGCGGGCCTGGACTTAGCACCTCTGCAAATCAGGCCGCAAACTCCCCTCAAATAAAGAAATCGGATCCCTGCCACATGCAGCAAATTCTTAGCCTACATTCTCCTCCCAAATCTGCAGAGGGAAGCAAATCTGGGTATCTACGATTCCCCATACAAAGGGGGACAAAGGCAATTGTGATGTGGACACGTCCACCGAGAACGGGACTAAGACCATCAACTCATTTCACACAGACTGTCGAACAACTGTCAGATGGTAACAACTTTCAATTGCTACTCGAGTCTCGTCTGAACCAATGGTGTTGGTCCTGCTTTGAGCAGGGGGTTGGACTAGATGACCTCCTAAAATGTCTTCCAACCCTAATCTTCTATGATAATACACCGAAGTCCAGATCTGGTTCTGAACCCTGCAGCTTGCTGCTGTCTCTAGTCATTATCTGATCTGAAACATAGGGAGTGACCCATAATGGTGAAAGGCATTGTTGCCATTATCCATCACGTGATCCCTTCCCCTGCTTCTGGTGCTTGATCTCAGTCTCCCCATCCCCTGAAGGCTGTGAACATTAAAGACCCACATTAATACTCCCCTGCCTTTTTCTCCAAGTGTAAACTCTCTAAGGTATGTCTCAGTGAGCATGGAGAGCTCTGAGCAAAGGCAGCTCACTATTTCCCCTTTAACCAGTTTGCCTTTCTTGATCTCCTTTACCGGAATAAAACATACATATCAAGTTCATTTCAGCCAGAAACACCACAAGTAAAACACCATCAGCCCCTAGAGACAGGCACAGATCCCACCTCTGTCTAGCACCCCCTTCTTGGGTAGTTTGGGGTGGTATTGAAGCTTTGATTCTTCGCTCAGAGATGGGTAAGCAGCAAGGGAACTGCAGCCTACAACAGCAAATAGTAATCTTGGAGGAGAGATGTATGATCAGTGCTTAATTTGTAATGAAAGAGGTGCTGAGGCTCAAGCAATTAAGTGGCAGGCCTCTAGCAATTTTTTTACATTCCTAACTAATGCAGCAAGTCCAGTGGTGCCAGGGCTCTGAACTGCCAGGCCGAGAAGTGCCGGGCTCAGCCCTGGCACAAATGAAGCAATGTGCACGATGAATTGCTCAGAATTTCACTCACACCGAGTGATGATGGGAAGGACTGGAAGGGATTCCATTCTGGCAAATAGCATGGGCTTTCTCCGGTGAGCAGAGGTAGCCCTGTGTTGTGGTGGGAAAATGCAAATACACGCACATGCGGAACGCCCCCCAAACATTACACAGCAGGTTTGAGCCACTCTGCTCAGCAGGGTGAATTTCAGCACCGACAGGTGTGTTTTTATATAAATCAAAATAAATAACCAAAACAAACATCTCACATTGCCCACCTCGATTTTTGTTCTCTCTGTTCAAATACGAAGGGCAAGCGCTACAGGCGGACCAGGAAGCTCCCTTTACCCCACGAAAAACAGATGTGTCCAAATGTCTATGTGGGATGCAAATGTCCACCCAAGATAGTCCCATCCAGCAAGGGAAGCAACTGCACAATGACAGCTGGGGAAACGGAAGTGTGCTGGCCTAGGTTGAAATCCACACACAATTGGAACATACCATGTTGCCAGCATTTTGCTGGCAGTTTTACACAGCCCTTGGCTTTGTCTTCACTGACACAAAGGTGTGTGTTTTTTACAGTACAATAATTAAGGCTAAGATGTAGTCATGGCTATTTTTAAGTCGGGTATTTATAGTAAAAGTCATGGACAGGTCACAGGTCATGAATATTTGTTTATTGCTCATGACATGTCCATGACTTTTACTATAAATACCCCTGACTAAACCTTAGCTGCTCCTGGGGCCCCTGGGCACCATTGCTCTGGGGGAACCTTGGGGGCCGATGGCTGGCCTCTGCTTGACAGCGGGGGCTGACTGCACCTGGCCAGCCATTGCTCTGAGGCCCCTGGGGCCAGCTGCTTGGATGGCCCTGGGGTCAGCTGCACCGGCCATTGCAGAAGTCCCGGAAAGTCACTGAATTCATGACTTCCATGAACTCCATGACAGAGGTCATGCAGCCTTAACAATAACTAGCCCAAGATCCTTATCTCACTGTAAAATTCTAAGTGGAGACAAGGCACTTGTAGTGTTACCATGAGGTAGCTAGGCAGAACTAGCACCATACCCCTGCCTGAGGTCTACCTTGCTTTGCTTACCTCATGGTAAAACTACAGTGCCTTGTTTTTCCAAACAAAAACCCACCTCTTTCTGTGAGTGAAGGAAGACCTAGCCCTAGGCAGGACAAACAGTAGCAGAAAGCATTTTGCATGGGTGGTAATGCATAAGCAGCATAAATCTTGGGTCTGACAAACACTTGTCATTGTTTTCCTCCTGGATGGAGCTCCCTAGATCCAGACCAACCAGAGGACTGCTAACCCCGTCAGTTCCTTGGCATATAACGCACATGCTGATATCCCTGGAATTTAAACTTTGGATCGCTCTCTTGCTGCAAGCTGTCACCTTTCCCCCGTGTCTCTGTTTCAAAAATCTCGCTTACTACCGAGGCCAGGGGTGGTGGGTCTTCTTCTGAGCACACGGTGAGGCTGTCACTGTCGCTTGCAATGCCCTCATCCTCTGCGAGCTTTAAAGTCTGGAAGCAAACAAGCTGCCCATCAAGAGGGAAGCCCTCGGAGTCCTCGCTGACAAGAGGCTTCCCATTCAGCCCCTCCATCAACACAGTCACCTGAAGGAAGGTGTCTCCTTGGCAGACATGCTGCCCATGTCCACTAGTAGCTGGATATCTGGCTTCAGTGAGAGAGAAGTCTCCCAAGGAGGAACTCTCAGAAAGGAAGGATTTCTCGCTGTCTTGGAACCCAGAGGTGTCCTCCTCGGCCGAGCCTCTTCTCCAAACAAGCTGAGAGAACTCTAACCCTGCTAGGTTAGACACAGATCCTCCCTCAAGGTGGGAGCCACCCAGTTCAGAGCCCAAGTGGGACCCTTGGTGACTCGTGCTGGCTGCTTGGCAGTTGGGAGCTCTCTTCGGGAACCGAGGCATTTCAGTGTAGGGTCTGAAACTGCTGCTGTCATCCTCCTCCTCTTCCTCCCAGAGTGAGAGGAGAGAAGCCTTTAGTGATACATTGTTCCTCACTGAAGGACCACTCCTTCTCCCTCCCAATGCTGGCTTCTCCACGCAGACGAGGTCTTCCTCAAAGAACTCCTTTTCGCTGGTCTCCTTCTCAAGGATCTTCCCAGGAGCTCTGAAATGGGAGAAATCCTAGCGGGAAGGGAAATGAGATTGGCAGGTTAAAGGGGGTTTTCATTTTGATGGATACTTTTTAAAGCAACTGTAGTGGGCATGGGAAGTGGCAGAGAGCCTGGAGAATGGCTCTTATTGTGGGCCTGTACAGCACAATGGGGCCCAGTCCCAACTGACTTCAGTTAGGATGACCAGACGTTCCATTTTTAAAGGGACAGTCCCGTATTTAAGCTCTACTGCAGGTGTCCAGACTTTTTCTTAAAAACAGGCAAATGGTCCTGTATTTTCTGTCTCCCCCGCATCAGTACGGTGGGTCCTGCTGCTGGCCAGGTCCCTGCTTGCCAGCCGCCCACCCACCAGTGGTGAAGGGGGCGGGGGTGTGTCCAGTGGCGGACGATGGGGTGGGTGCGCAAGGCTGGTGGTGGGGCGAAGATGCAGCGTGCGGGGCTGGCCGCTTCCCCTGCTGGTTCATCAACGCAGCCCCCGCTGTGTGCCAGCTCTCGGCCAGCAGGGCCCCGCCATCCCATCCTGCTTCTGGCTGGTGCTGGCTGCGTGCTGTGGTGGCTGGTGAGTGCTGGCAGGCACCAGGTGATGGCCAGTTACATGTCGCCTCTGCTGCCCACCCTTCATGCTCCCCCTCTAACTCTCCTCTCCCTGCTTTGCCCCTTCGCCCCCCCTGCCCCTCTGGTCCTCCATATCCCCCCCAGCGGGTCGTATCCTGCTCCCAGCACTGTGTGGAGAACCCCTGGTCAGAGTGTTCAGCTCACCCACAGCGCTGGCACGGGGAAGCCTCTCCGCCCCTCAGCTAAGCTCTGAAGTGGCAGGATTGGGGCGGGGAGAAGCAATTTCCAGCCTGTTCACACCCGAACCTGCAGGCTCCACAGCAGCCCTCAGGGCAGAGGCTTAGCACCCTCTTCAGCACCCCACCCCCGGGTCTTGCCCCCAGGGAGCGCAGGGCTGCTCCATCCCCTAGGAATCCTCCCTTCCTGAACCACCCCTCTGGCCGTGTTCACTGAAGCCCCTGCAGTCAGGTTCCCTGGGCCCTGGTGCAAAATGCATTCTTAGGGCTTAACCCCTTCCTGCCTGCGCCATAGCCGAGGTGGCTGGCTTATGTGGGTGCCCAGCAGCAGCCTGGAGGTGATAGCTGCCTTTTGACACTGTGTGGGCAGAAAGGGACAAGCTGCTTCCAGCCACACTGGGGGTGAGGGGTGGAGAGGAGATGAGCTCTGCAACAACACGGGCCAGGTCATCCCTTCCCTGGGGGGAGGGATAGCTTGGTGGTTTGAGCATTGGCCTGCTAAACCCAGGGTTGAGAGTTCAATCCTTGAGGGGGCCATTTAGGGATCTGGGGCAAAAATTGGGGATTGGTCCTGCTTTGAGCAGGGGGTTGGACTAGATAACCTCCTGAGGTCCCTTCCAACCCGGATATTCTATGATTTCCCCGCTCCTCCCCTGCAGCTGGAAGCAGCTCCTGTCCCTTCCATACCCCTAGTCATTTTTGTTCGCTTTTCTGAACCAATTCCAATATATCTTTTTTGAGATGGGGCGACCACATCTGCACGCAGTATTCAAGATATGGCCATACCAGGGATTTATATAGCGGCAAGATGATATTTTCTATCCTATTATCTATCCCTTTCCTAAGCCTTGTGTGCTACCGCTGTTCAAATACACTGAAGTATGCGTTATCGGATCTCAACTCTGGACCCAATCCTGATAGGTGCGGAGGAAATCAGGAAGAGTTGCAAGAACACGGCAGCTTTCAGGATTGATCCAATAACGCAGTCGTTCCATACCAAAGCTTGAGGCCTCTTCTCTCTCTTGGCAGCTTGTTTACACAGACATAGGACGGAGGCAGCAGCAGCGCAAAGGAAAAGCAGGACGAGCAATGGGACTGCAATGGTGACGAGGAACTTCCAGTCCATGGCTGCAAGAGAGAAAGCCAAGAAATAGTTCTGTTGCTGTGGACATGTTCTACAAATACTGCTAGCTTCTTACAAAGGACTTCCCATCCATCGATCTCAAATCCTAGTGTCATTCTCCTCATCTGACAACAGCCTAGACAAGGGAGTGATTTGGCCAGCAGGTCAATGACCAAACCAGGAACAGAACTCAGGTCTGCCCACATCCAGACCAGCATCCTGTCTAGAGCTGGTCAAAACCTAATTCATTTTTTTACAGAAAACATTGCTGAAAATGGAAAAAAACCAAACAGCTTAATCTAGGTTCTCCATGGACAATTTATATTTTCAGGGGAAATTCAAATACCAAAAATTCTGGGCTGAAAAACCAAGTTATTTTGGCTAAAATATTTTGGTTTATGGCGAAAGTCTTTCAGTTTTTTGGGCATTTTGGTTTTTGACAAAAATTTCCACAGAAAGGAGTCACTTTTTTTGCAAAACCAGCCTCTTTCCTGGACCACCCAATTCTCCATTAAAAACCAGTTTGGATGGAAACATTTCCTCCCAGCCCTGCCCCTTCCCACCGATCCCCTTGCTCCCTCCCAGCAGGGCCGTACCTTTGGACTTCAACAGCACGCACACTGGCTTGGAGAACTTGCTGTGTTTTAGTTGGATTGCTTGGAAGGAAGCCCTGGCACTCAGGCAGTAATTGCCGCTGAGCACAGAAGTGTTGATTGTTACCTTGTCCTGCTTCATGTTGTCATAGTACTGCTTCTGCTGAGACACAAGGAAAACAGAGGGTTGGAGACAGTTGGGGTTCTCTGTTCAGACCTGGATCCTCTGTTTAGACTCTGGAGGGACCTTTGTGACACGTCTTTCCTCTTCAGTGTGTAGATGTTAGTCAGGCAAGAACCACGTATGACTCCACAGACGCCTGGTCTGGCACTGGTATTTCTCATTTGACTATTTCAGTCTTCTAGGCCTTGGCTGCACTAGGGGTGGGGTTGGGGGGTGTTAATTTTGCACTGAGTGTTTTGCACACTAACTGGTGCATGTGAGACGGCCTGCTCTGTATACACAACGTCAACTGTTCTCTGATTCAATACCTATCAGTGTGTCTCACACTTTGGACTTTGTGTGGAGGACGTGGGCAGGTATCCCATGAGGCTTTGCTTCTTTGCAGGACTCTATGTATCGTGGGACTTTTGTCTCTGTACATTGTGGGATATATAGCAGAAGGAACTGGAATCAAACAACTATTCCCATGATTCCCAGTTCCCAAAAACCCAGATCCAACCCTCTCCCCTCCCCAGAACTTTAGAGACATTTGGACCAAGATCCAAGCTTTGCATCTCCAGTACGTATCTATGCCTAATCCAATGAAACACTGGTCTTCTGACCTTGTCTTCAGTTCCGGCTTCCCAGAAATCCAGGTCATACTTCAGACCGATAAAGGCTTCGTTCACACAGGAGGCCAGGGGGAAGGTGGCACTCACGGTGATTGTAGTTTCCGTCACGCTCACTTTTAGTGTCGGGGGAGCCAGTTCCACTGCAATTGAGTGCCCAGATGTTAGAGCATCACTCGCATAGATCCCAGTATGCAGCCCAAAGCCAGCCACCCAAACAGGCCACATATAAAGCAACCCTGGACACTAAGTTTTTGTGAAGCTCAGGCTCTTTCTTAGATGGCTACAAAGAGTTCAAAGCCAGTGCTCAGGCTCGCCGACAGCAATTCCAGGCCCCAGGGCACAACAATCAGTGGGCCCCCATGCATGCACAAGCCGAACCTGTGCGGACGTGGTCCGCCTGAAATCTGGGCGGTGCTGCGCCTGTGCTGGCTGGTGCCCAGCGAGCTGCCGGCTGCGCTCTTCCGCACAGCCAGGGCTTCCACATGCCCGCCCAGTTGGGTTGCCAACTGTCTAATCACGCAAACCCAAAAACCCTTGCCCCACCCCCTGCCCCGCCCCTTCCTCTGGGAGGGAATTGGGTGCGGGAAGGGATGCGGGGTCGGACTCTGGGAGGGAGTTTGGGTGTGGGGTGCAGGGTCTAGGCTTGGGTAGGGGGTTGGGGTTCAGGAGGGGTTCAGGGGGTCGGCGCTTACCTCGGGTGGCTCCCGAAAGCAACTGGCACACCCCTCTGACAGTGGCTCCTAGGTGGGGGGCCTAGGGAGTCTCCGCCTGCCGCTGCCCACAGGCACCACCCCCGCAGCTCCCATTGGCTGCAGTTCCCAGCCAATGGGAGCTGCGGAGTCTGCACTTGGGGCGGGGGCAATGCGTGGAGACCCCCTCCCCAAGCGCTGCCGCAGCAGCGCAGAGTGAGGGCGGGCAGGAAGCCTGCCTTAGCCTGCTGTGCTGCCGCCGGCGGCCCCCGGGCCCTTTTAAATCACCCAGGCCCCTGGGCAGTTGCCCCTGTTACCCCCCGCCCCCCCGTCAGTGGGCCTGCCAGTGCTTTAAGCATCTGACTTGGCAGTAGCCCCTTGATCTGCAGAAGCCACGATCTCAGTGAACATGTTGGATAATGAAGGACAAAGAGCTGCCGATCAGAAACTCCCCAACGGGCACTGTCCTTCCCCCAGGGGAGGTTGTTGAGACTCAGCTCTCTGCATAGGGCCTACAGCTGTAGTGTGGGTCTGTTCTATTCAGGTTCTTATGCCGTGTCCAGCACCATGGTATCTGAGCACCTTACGAAATCTTACAAGCGTGGAAGAGAGTAGAGGGAAACTCCAAACTCTTCTAGCCCTGTGGGGGCATCACACAAACATTCTCTCTGGAAAGGCTGTTCAGCCATAGCATAGACTAACAATAACATACCATCAAAATGATATTCCATGACTCCCGACTCCACCCAAGGGGACCTGCGCCCTGCTGACCGGGCTTTGACACGGGCGCTGAATTTGTTGTACAGGTCTGGCACACAAGTCAGATTGCAGGTGGTTTGGGAAATATTTCTGCAGTGTTGGACCTTTTCCCAGTGCTTTAAGTGATCCCATCTGAAAGAAGAAACAAAACCAACACAGGGTTGAACATCTAGTGCTTCTTTGGGCTAGCAGGGGTGGCGTTTTGCAGAACTAGTACCAAACATGGCTGAGGGCTTACGGCAGAGCTCTCCCCATATTTGCCTATTCCCAGGGATTGGCCCTGGCAAAGAGACAGAGCCCAGATTCTAATTATTTAAATGGCCTCACAGATTTACATTCTGCTTTGCAGCTAAACAATGAAAGGAAGGATTGCCCAGTGGTTAGGGTGCAAACCTGGAACTCAGGCAACCATGGATCAAATCCCCTTTTCTGACTCAGACTTCCTGGGTGATCTTGGGAAAATCACACATGCCGTGATACTGATGGTGGCATGGTATAGGGTACGTGTAGCTACATACTGCAGTGAAAAGTGGGGTGCATGGGAAATTCTCTGGCAGCAGGGAAGCTGCTGCAGCCTTTCCCCACTGTTTCCACCGTGCCAGAGCTGACAGAGCTTTCCCCGCTGACAGAGGCTTTCCCTGCGGTGGGGAAAGGCTCTGGCAGAGGAGAGGTAGCAGGACACTACACTGCTAAAAATAGCAGTCCAGACATGGGAGGCCCAGCTTGGGCATGTAGGGCTGTGTAGGGTACACACACTAAGGTTCTGGCATGTCTCTACTCTACAGGGTTAAGCAGTGCTTCGCCGTCTACACTGCTGTTTACTCCTGTGCTGCGGGGCATGCTACCTCTGGGCTCCACACACCGCGGTAAGCATAGACACCGACTTAGTGTCCGTGCCTCAGTTTCCTCATCTGTAAAACAGGGATAATAACACTGCCCTGCCATGCCTTGCACTGATGTCATGATGAGCAGCACATTAAACACAGTCAGGCACTCAGATATTACATATAAGGTAGAAGGAATGAGACCCAGCCTCTTCCCTAAAAAGCTTTACAACCCCAGGCCAAGATTTTCAAATGTGACTCGTAATTTTAGGCACCCCTGGGGGGGTTTTGGGTGCCCTACTTGAGCTGCCTTAAAAGGTCCTGAGTTCCAGAGGGATGGTCCTCTGCAACTCCTGAGGATCAGACCCCTTGAAAGTGTCTCACACTGGGGCCTGCAAATCACTTTTGAAACTCTTAGCTTAAGCTCATTGGGCCTACTCCCTGCCCATGGAGGCCAGTGAAAAGGCTCCCATTGACATCCCTGCGGGATGGATCAGGATCTGCAAGTCCTCCCAATGTGGGCTGCACAAGCAGGCCCTGGGGAAGAGAGGCAAACACAGGCAGGAGGAGAGGCAGCCCAGGGGAGGGAAGGCTGAGGGAGGATCAAAGGAAGGGGAGGTTTGAAGCAGTGGGTTTTAAGGAGAGAGAAGGAAGAGAGAGATTGTGCTTGGTAGATGAAAACAAGGGGCCAGATTCTCCACTCTGCTGCACCAGCTTCCTGCTGGTGAAACGCCATGTCTCCGGTTACATGGTCATCAACGGAAAGACGTCTACTGACTTGGCTCAGGCCCCAAAGAACCAGGCCCATGGGAACTGACACCACCTGGAGAGGAAGGCAAGGCCGGAAGCAAGGGGCCAGCTGAAGGGAGATCAGCAAAAGAGAGACCCTCTAGGGAGAGGTGAAAGAGGAAGGCAGAGCCTGGGGCAGGTGAGATTAAGGAACTTGAAACTGCAGCGGTAAGAGGCAGGAAGCCAGACAGGGACCACAGGGGTGTGCTCAGAATGGCAGGGGAGAAAGGGAATTTTAGCAGCCAGACTGCGTGGGGTGTACTAAGACAGTCCCCGTGACAGCACAGAGAACAAACACAGCCCTGCTGGCCTGGGCAGCGCCGGGGAGCGCTTTTAACCAGGCTCTAAGTTGCCTGCACCCCAGCTTCCCTCAGTGCTCTACATAGGGTTGCCAACTTTTAGTCGCACAAAACCGAACACCCTGGCCCCACCCCCTGCCCCACCCCTTCCCCAAGGCCCCACCCCACCCCTTCTCTGATGCCCCACCCCTGCTCACTCCTTCCCCCTTCCTTCTGTTGCTTGCTCTCCCCCACCCTCACTCACTTGCTCATTTTCAGCTCATTTTCACCCCCTCCCACAGGGATTGGGGTCTGGGAGGGGGTGAGGGCTCTGGCTGGGGGGTGTGGAACGGGCTCTGGGCTGGGGCTGAGGGGTTTGGAGTGTGGGAGGGGGCTCTGAGCTGAGGCTGGCAGTTGGGGTGCGGGAGGGGATATGGGCTCTGAGCTGGGGGTGCAGGCTCTGAGGTGGGGCCAGAAATGAGGGGTTCAGAGTGTGGGAGGGGGGTCAGGGCTGGGGGGAGGTGAGGGCTCTGGCTGGGGGTGTGGGCTGTAGGCTGGGGCCAGGGATGAGGGGTTTGGGGTGCAGGAGGGGGTTCTGGACTGGGGCCGAGGGGTTCGGAGTGCAGGGGGTGGTTCCAAGCTGGGGCAGGGGGTTGGGGTGCAGGAGGGAGTGGGGGGTGCAGGCTCCAGGAGGACGTTTGGGTGCGGGAGGGGGCTCAGGGCTGGGGCAGAGGGTTGGGGTGTGGGAGAGGGTTTGGGCTCCAGGCGGCGCTTAACTCAGGTGGCTTCCAGGAAGCTGGCAGCATGTCTCTTGGCTCCTAGGTGGAGGCACGGCCAGGTGGCTCTGTGCACTGCCTTGCCTGCAGGCATCACCCCCACAGCTCCCATTGGCTGCAGTTCCTGGCCAGTGGGAGCTGCAGAGCTGGCACTCGCGGCAGGGGCAACACACAGAGCCTCCCTGGCAGTGCCTCCACCTAGGGGCTGCAGGGAGATGTCCCTGCTTCTGGAGAGCTGCGTGGAGCCAGGTAGGGAGCCTACCAGCCCCGTGCCAATGAGACTTTTAATGGCCTGGTCAGCAGTGCTGACCGGAGCCGCCAGGTTCCCTTTTCGACTGGTGTTCCAGTTGAAAACCAGACCTCTGGCAATCCTAGCCCTACAAGGGACGGCCCTGTACCTGATCAGTTTGTTTGCGGGCCTGGTCCATCCGGCATAAAAAGCTGTGAACAGACCTCGCTAATAGAACCGCCACACACAGTTCTCCCCACACCCCAACCGCCATGGGGAACAAGCCCCAGGCACTTCTAGTCATTTTCCCTTGTGGGACACCCACCTTTGGTATCTCACGGTATACAGCACATCTGGCGGGGACCCCTCCCCGGGGAGCCATGTCAAAACCATGCCGAAATCCTTCGACAGCAGCGTCACGTTGCGAGGGGGGGACAGTGGCACGGTGGGCTGCCCCAGAGCTACAGAGCCTGGAAAGGAAGGAAATAGGAAGGAAAAGCTATTCAAATGCTCCAGCCTTGATTCTGGGGCTGGGACGGGTTTGGGCGCTCATGGGAGAACAGCACGTGTGAGGACCTACTGCTCTCTGATGCCTTCCTGCAGCACTCCCAATGGGCGTGATTCACCCCGGCCCTCGGGGGAGGGGGGCGCGGGGTTGGACCATGTTTTGGTTTTGCCCATTTTCCTGCCCCTCAGGCTTTGTCCTTCAAGCGCAAGAACAAGCTCGGGGCACCTGAGTCCAGCCTCAACGAGGTCATAGGCTGCCCATGCTTTTCTCAACCCCTGAAAGCAGCTTGGGGTTCAGATCCGGCTCCGGGGAAAGGACTGGATCAGTTCTTAGTTTACATGCTCTGGTTTGAAGGTGCTGCCTTCAGTTCCTACAGCAATTCCTCAGACAACTGTTTCAACTCCAATTTTTCAAAACAGATCACTCCCAAAATTCCAGATTTCTGAGTCCGAAGCAGGCCACGGCCCTGCCAGCCCTACACGCCAGGCACCTGGGGTTTTCAGGACAGAACCAATTTCTAGCCATCCCTGCTCCTTCAGCAAGATGCTTTTTAGGGTAGGTCCACGTCTGAGGTGGGGGTGTGATGCCCAGCTCCTGTAAATGGACCTGCACTAGCTCTGCGTGAGCAAGCGCCTAAAAATAGCAGCATGTCCACAGCAGCACTGGCAGCTGCTGGGACTAGCCACCCAGAGAACAATCCCGCCCAACCCCCAGGGCCTGGACCCCCACAGACACACTGCTAGTTTTAGGCACTAGCGTGGGTATATCTCCATGAACAGGGAATCGCACCTCCCATTTCAAATGTAGGCACACCTGAGAGGAAAACCTTTCATTTGACATTTATCCACCCCAGAGCCTTTCACTCCTGTTTACATGGCTGAGGCCCCATCCACAGAGACTTTGAGTGCTTTGGCAAAGACAAAGCAAAAAGGATACGCTATCCTTGGACTAAAAAGAAAAGGAGTACTGGTGGCACCTTAGAGACTAACCAATATATTTGAGCATGAGCTTTCGTGAGCTACAGCTCACTTCACCGATGAAGTGAGCTGTAGCTCACGAAAGCTCATGCTCAAATATATTGGTTAGTCTCTAAGGTGCCACCAGTACTCCTTTTCTTTTTGCGAATACAGACTAACACGGCTATTACTCTGAAACCTATCCTTGGACTATGCCTTTAACATGAGCAAAGCAGCACAAAGATGTCCATACCGTACCTAGAATCTGCTGTAAGGAAGACAGAGCTAACAGGACTCCGATTCTCCCGGTAGACATGCTGAAGTCACGACTTCCTGCTTGTAATGAGTTTCTTTTGTATGACCACTTTCATTATCCAGTTTCCTGTAATAAGTAGTGTTGCCCGTCAGCCACCCACAGGAGAACACATGAACCACTCCCTGAGAGAGAGGTAGCCTCACACATCAGCTGCAATCCAAAGGCTGAGCTGTACTTTGAACATACAACACCTGTATGTAAGGGTGCACAGCTCCCAGTTTAACTATTGCTGTAATAAAAGAAAACATCTCTCAGCCTTCAATGATAAATACGCTCTAGCCTTCCCTTCCAAAGTGCTTTACAAATACTTCTGCTTCCAAATAGCCTTCTGGTGTGGGGAAGTATTCTTAGATCCATACATAGATTTTAGGGGCAGAAGAGATCATTATGATTACCCAGCCTGTGTGTCTAGTAGCAGGCTAAAGAATTTCATCCAGTCATTCCTGTGTTGAGACTATGTCTTGGGGCTGAGCATATTTTTAGAAGATATTATTATGCCCATTTTACAGATGGGGAAACTGAGTTACGGAGATGTGGAAAGTGACCTGCCAAAGTCACACTGTTATCAGTGGCAGAGCTGGGACTAGACTCCAGGTCTACACCCAGTCACACCCCTGGGCGCTTTCTCACAGAGACCATAGATTTCTCCTTTGTGTATTGAGAACTGTTATTGCTCCAGGCTGACCCAGTGCGTCCCCTTTCCGGTGGGTGTGGTGTTGCAGGTGAGCCCTGACTTGATTTTTCCCTTACCAGCATTTCAACAAGTCCAGACAGACTGATAGATGATTGTGGAGAGTTTCATCAATTAACAAAAAAGGCAATGCAGAACATAAACAAAACTTTCACCCCAGCATCTCCGCTAGTGCAGATGCTCTAAACTGATGAGAGAAATGTTGAAATCTCAAAATCCCCTGCAAAAGGGAATGAGCTTTCTCCACCAAGCTCTGCCCAGAGGCTGGTTCGCTCACTGCCTGCCTGCATTGTGCCGTGGAACCTTCACTTGCAGGAGAACCAACAAATGGGAGCAAGGTATGGGTGGCCATTGTTTTGTTCCTGTCATTGCCCCGGGGGCATCCCCTCATCCCCCTTCCCCGAGCACATTCCCAGCCACTCTCAGGAGATGCTCCACTCCTGGGCACCAACAACTCTTTAGGATGCCTCAGATCTCAGTGAGGGATCTACTGTGTCCGTTAAAGACGATGGAGAGTGGGTGCTGGGTCTGCAAGGCTCCCCTGTGGTGGTGAACAGGACAGCCGGGGAGAGACAGGCACACAGGAGGTGTGAGCAGTGCACAGAGAGACAGCGAATGCACATGTGTGTGCTAGGGCTGCCTGCACACATGTGCCTGGAAAGAAAGGCTGACACATAGGGTTGTTGGTAGCTAGGTGATCTTTATCCCTAGTCCCCAGTCACCTGACGTGGTTCAGGGTTATAACAGGTTAATACCCCCATCCGTGGCAGAGGTCAGACAGTGTCCACTGATTACAATGCTCAAAGAGGGTGACTCACCATGGTGAAGGTAGAGGAAGTTTCCAGACCTGGAGTGGGGTTGCACAGGAAGGCGAGTAGCAATTTCTGACTCTTTCCCCCCACTCTGCAGCGGAGTGGGCAACAGCATCTAGAGCAAATACCTCACTTCAGGTCTTCCTAAGAGCCCTGGAGGAAGGTCAATATAAAAGAGAACATGCAATTTTTAGCAAGAGTTAGGAGACTCCGACCTCCATGCCTGTGTGTCCCTGTAGAACATCAGGGGTTAAATCCTGGCCTCATGGAAGTTAATGGCAAAACTCTCTTTGACTTCAACAGGGTCAAGGTTTCAGCCCTAGGGTGACCAGACAGCAAGTGTGAAAAATCGGGATGGGGGTGGGGGGTTAATAGGAGCCTATATAAGAAAAAGACCCAAAAATCGGGACTGTCCCTATAAAATTGGGACATCTGGTCACCCTATTCAGCCCCCCAAAACTAACTAAATCACAGAAAAGAAACAAGCTAACATGGCAGGTCAGTACCACCAGGTGGTGCTGCCTAGCAAGCAAAAACCCATGGGATACTTAGCACATGGAATATAGGAGGATACAGGCATTAATCTGGGATGGAATTGAGACTCACTTAGGAACTTGAAATGTGCTTTATTAAAACTCCCTCCACCTCCAGTGCCCTTTTCTGTATTGGCTTGCACCCAGATTTTCAAAGGTGTCCACTAACTTTGGGCATCCAACATGAGACCCTTACAGCCGAACTCTACTCTCACTCCAGCATACCCAGACTTCAGTGGGGCTGTGTGGGCTCCAGATCAGGGCAAAAATGCATGAGCCACAATCTTAAACAGTGTGTAAAATCCAGGTTGTCATACAGCATCGTACAGCATGTAGGGCACTGGCGTGGAAGTCAGGAGAGCTAGGTGCTTTTCCCAGCTCTGCCCTTGATCTATCTGTGTCTCTTTCCCCTCTGTTCTGTCTGTCTAGATTGTAAGCTCTTTGGGGCAGGGATTGACTCTCACTCTGTTTTATAGCACCTACCACAACGGGGCACTGACCTCAGCTGATGCATTTATGCACTACCATAATCACAATAATAGTGAAACTTAGAGAGTCCCAGCTATCTTCTGACTTTGCAACCAGTGATTCAGCCCTTACTGAGTCAGGGCTTGACTACCCCTTTCCCCATGAGCAGCCCTCCTGAAAGCCATGGGATTAGCCCTGTCAGGAAGGTGCAATGCAGTGAAAGTAAGCGGGGGGCAGCATCAGGCCTTCAGTTACTACTCAGGCAAACTCGCGTTGGTTCCAGTGGGCCCCCTGCTTGAGTGATACTAAGTGATGACCGGGGGCTTTGGCCCAGTCGGTGCAGAAGTCATCTTCACAGCCAAGCCTGGAGTGATCCCAATCCCCTGCCAGCTGGAGACCCTTGCTGACAGACAGAGGGGATTTCTGGTATGAGCGTCGCTATGAGGACCAGAGCCATTTCCATGCTCCCAGGTCATGGAATAAAGAAAAAGCGCAGGTGATCTCTGGGCCAGGATTTGGGTGCAGGGAAAAGCGAGGAAGAACAAGAACTCTCCAACCTACAAACACATACAAAGGAGGCACTTCCCTGTGGGATTAGGGATGGGCTGATGGGTCTGAGTCTGACATTCCAGCTTGGACGCTTTGCTTCTCAAAGCTACCTTAACTGCTAATTACCTGGAAACAAATGCCAGGTCAAGCATCCAGCACCAGAGGTAGCTAAGCTGAAAGGAAGCTGAGATGAGCTGGCTGGGGCAGTCAGAGCCTGCCACTATGACCACACCTGCCTCTATCTGCAGGGGATCAAGAGCAACTGAGAGCACCTGTGAATGATGGATGGTAGCACCCCCTATGCACTGGGGCACGGTGGGGACAGCACCGGTTTAATGAACTCTTCCTGTTTGGACAACAGAAAATTGTGATTTTCACAAGCAAGACTAATAAATAATACTAATAAAGGCTGATGGTGGTCTCTACTAGAGTCATTCCAGCTGCTAATGTCTTTTTATTTTTATTTTTGTTGCTCATTTAGAGATCACTGACATTTTTCATTAGGAACACATTTTTTGATGCAAAATGGCCTTTTTGTGTCAAGAAATTTTTTGCTGTTGATTTGGGGTTCTTTCTCCCCTAAATTTTCCAGTTTTTTTTCAGTGAAACATGGACAAAATTTTGAGTTTTGACGACCAAAAAGTTTTCCGTTTTCTGTCAAAGCACTGGAAAACTTCAGTGGAAAACATTTTTTAAAGGTTTTTTTTTTTTTGTTTGCTTGTTTCAAAATTTCATGGAATCCCTGCCCTGCCCCTTATCTCCCATTTTCCTATTGGCTCTCGTTACCTGGGGTAGAATAACGTCACGCTGGATTGACGAATATCTCAGGCAGGGAGTGTCGAGTGAGCCAAGCTGTCTCACATACACCAGAAATTGAAAATCTTAGGGCTTGTCTACACTTGAAATGCTCCAGCGGTGTCACGTGTCTGCATAGATGCAACCCATGCTGACGGGAGGGGTTCGCCCACCAGCGTAGGTAACCCCAGGGCCGGATTAACCTTTTGTGGGCCACCGTGTAGTTATTATGGCCCTCTTCCAAGCATGGGCTCGGTGCGATGGCACCATTGGCACATTGTAAACCTGGTACTGGGTAATCTGCCTCCCCAAGAGGTGGTGACTATGTTGACAGAAGAATTCTTCCATTGACCTAGCACTGTCTACAGCGGGCATTAGTTTGTCAGGGGTGTGGATTTTTCACACTCCTCAGAGACCCAGCTAGGCTGTTGTAAATTTCCAGTGTTGCCAAGCCTTTAGTCAAATGCAGTTAGACTTCCTGGTAGCTCTCACTGGATGTTTTGACAATGTTCTTAAAGGGACGCTATACGGTAAAGATCGTGTTTAAAAACATATCTTACCTCTAGCCCTAAAAGCTTAGGTTAATGATTGACTCCGAAGCCCTTTGGTTATTCAGACGGAAAGCCATTTAAACATCCCAGTGGCTCTTTGCCATTTGGGCTGTTTGTTTCATTTTGCAATTTACCAAAGGGCCCAATCCAGCAGAACATCTTTACCGAGTAATCACCCCAGCTGAGATATAGAGGCCCCATTGCACTAGGCGCTGTACATACACGGAGTAAGAGACAATCCCTGCCCCCTGTATCTTTACCCCCAGTGTTTCCTCCTGTGTATTCTCTCTAAAGTGCACTTCTTTCTCTCCATCCTTCAGGCTGCTGCACTCCTCTGCTTTCAGGGTCCCCCAGCTCTTGCACTGCTCTCGGTCAGTCTGTCCAAACTGCAGTAGCTGACCTCCTCCTCTCCAATCAGCTGACCTCCCTTCATGGGTGCCCAGTTTCTCCAGCATTCAAAAATCATGAGTCAGCCCCCTTCCCCCCCCCGCCCCCCAACATGAGGGGATTGATGTAAAGGTCGTTGGTTCTTTCTTGTTGCCTGCTGGGTTCTGAGCCCTTCGGGTCAGACCTAGGTCACATTTTCAGGCTTTTCTCCAAACCTGTGAGAGCTAGAAACTTGGAAAGCTGCAATTCCCACCTGACTCCTGCAGCTGGGGCTTTAAGAAAGCCACCAAATATCATGAGACTTGGGATCAAATCATGAGAGTTGGGCAACACTGTGTCCCTCTGGCGGCTTCTCTGCAACTCCACATCCTGTGTGGCCTCGTCCTCGACTTCCAGGCTCCACACAGACTGTGCCACTGACATCTTCTCTCCTGGTAGTCCCTGCTCACACCCCTCTGTGCTTCCCTCCGGGGCCCCTCTATCCTTCTCCAGCACTTAGTGCTTTCTCCCTTGCTGGGAACGACTGCCTGGATCACAGATGCTGTGTAGCCTCTCTCTCTCCTCCTTCAGATGCTTCCTCAGAGCCAGCCCCACCCATGCAGCCCGCTAACTAGCATAACGTGCGTGGTGAGCAACCCCCTGACCCGACAGTGTGAAGTCCTCCCCAACCTCTTGTCATCTCTCCTGTGCCCTAGCTCCTCTAACCTAGATTGTAAGATCCTCGGGGCAGGGACGGGTCCCACTGATTTCTCTGTTAAGCACAACACATATTTCTGGGCATCTCCTTTTCTCCTCACCCCGGAGCATCTAGGCAAAGGGAACCAGCCTCAGTGTGAGTGGGATTCTCATCACTCCCAATGTCTTATCACAATGCAATTTTGGTCCAATGGGTCTGATCTAAGGCACTTCATGACCCCCCCTTGCTGTAGTATCTAAGAGCCTCACAGTGTATTTATGCCCAGTGAGGGAGGGCAGTGCTACTGTCCTCACTATACATAAGGGAAACTGAGGCACAGCGCAGCTAAGGGACTTGCCCAAGGTCACACAGGAAGACTGTGGCAGAGCAGGGAATTGAACCCAGCTCTCCCAAATCCTCAGCTAGTGCCCTAACCACCTCTCTAAGCCTGCAGACCCTGAAGTGTCTTAGCTGGAGCTGGTTGAAAAACTGGGATGGGACATGGGAGTTCCATTTGACATTTTTCCTTCAGAAATATTCATGGGAAACTTAGCAATGTAATGAAGACAAATCAGTCTGGTTTTGGTTTGAATATAAGATATGCATTTTGATTTTCAAAAACCAACATTCAATGAAAAAGGCCATTCAAAATGGTTTTGTTTCAAAATTTCCCAAAGACAAATTTCACTAAAACAACATTTTTCACATGGAAGCTCATAATTTTTCAAGGCCACCCTGGTTTCTGGCCAGCAGCTCTGATCTCACTTCCTTTGGCACCGAGCCTCTCCCCATGTGTGTGATGCTGGACGGAAGGGCGCCCTGGAGTTGGGCTGGGAAGATCCCTCTCTGATTCCAACCATGTTTGGCTCCATTTCCACTTCCACAGCAGCCTCCTTCCTTCCTACTTACCGGTTCATACAGTACAGTCACCTTCTGTGGGACGAGTCACATGATAAAGGGAGCAGCCATGGGCACACATACTATACGGCCCTTCCACACTAAGGTCCAGGAATAGCAGCCCATTTCATAAGCAGTGATCACCCTAGGGAGCATCTGTTTCTGTTACTTTGACCTCTTGGGGAAGACACATACTCGAAGAGAAGCAGATCAATCAAAGTGACAAGCACTGGCCGAATCCTCTGAGGTGCTGTAACAGCTTCACGGAGAGCCCCGAGCCTGATCCTGGCACTCTGTGATATGGCAGCTGGACTTGTCCTTGGTTCCCAGGCTGGAGGAGCTTGAACTTTCCCACCCTATCACTGGGAAGTCCTGGAGTGGTTCTCTTCAAAGAGCTTGCAGTGGAGTGTTTAGCCTGTAGCCTGTGGGACTGGGTCTTCTGTGATTCAGTATGGTATATTCGCTCTCTGTATAGGTTCTTATATTGCCCCAGCAGTGTGGAATTTGAGTGCTCTGGCTTCCGCTGTCTCCGGTATTTTGGTTCCTATTCACTCTGGAACGTCTTTCAAAGGATTCAGGAAGGCAAAGGAGAAGACCTGAGGAGGGACATGATAACAGTCTTCGAATATGTCAAAGGTTGTTATAGAGAGGATGGTGATCACTTGTTCTCTGTGTCCACCCAGGAGAGGATGAGAAGTAATGGGCTTAATTTGCAACAAGGGCAGTTAGAAAAACCATTGTATCTGTAAGGACAGTTAAGCACTGGACGAGGTTACCTGGTGATGCCATAACCTCCCTGTCGTCTGAGGTTTTAAGAACAGGTTGGACAAACACCTGTCAGAGATGGTCTAGGGATACTTAATCCTGCTGGACTAGATGACTTCTTGAAGTCCCTTTACTTTGCTATGGTTCTCTGATCACCTCTCATCCCACACAAAGGCCAAATGGCTGCATTCCATGCTAACAGAAGTTTCAGGCTCTTTGCAGGGCATTGCATGGACCAACCTCAGCCCTAGTGGGACTCCTGCATGCACAGATCCGCTTAGGTGCCACTTTAACCTCTCTCCTGGATGACCGTGTTGGTGAGACATGTTACTGTAAGGGGAAAGGACCACTCCAGTGCAAACCAATGAGCTGTCCGTGGCAGCTGAGGATTACCTGCATGGGCACCCACTGCTGTTTGATCTGGGAGATGGAAATAGGCAGAGATTTTTACCTGACTTCCTCACCTCAGCAAAGAGAACCTGCCACTCCTGGGAAGTACAAGATGCAGTCACCAGAATGCAATCAGTCACTGAGAAGCCACACCTCACCCAAGACAAATCTGGCTCAGCTGGCCAAGACTGTATATTTTACAACACTGCTATAAGCCCATGACTAGAGAAAAGCAATGCCCTAAACAGCCCAACGCTGGCACAGGTTTGTCAGCTCTTGGAAGGGCTGATTACACCTTGCCAGGCCTGTGTTTTTCCACCACTGAGGTAGCAAGTGAGAGTCAACACCAGAAGCAGAAGTAGCATTTCCTATCTTTGTGTTCTTTTCTTTCCCCTTTTGTGTTTGTCTTGTTTTATCTTCTTAGGAACCAGGATCGGACCTTAACAATGAGAGCAAAAACCACCACCAGCCCATCTCAACTAACTTCTCTTTTCCCCCAAAAGGCCAAAATTACCATCTTTAATACCATCTAAGAGACAGTCAGACAAGGGTTTTTTCCCTTCTAAAAACTCTCTCCAGCAAAACGGAAAGGGAACAAATATTGTAACTAAAATGAAAGCCTTACTTCACATGATATATTTCAAAAGCTTTAACTGTTTTCCCTTCTTGTCTGTATCTTTAATAAAAGGTTCAAAGGATTTTTAATGGTGTGTTTGCTGAGGTCCTAAGCAGACTGAGGTCTCTGTATTCCAACCCCTGAACCTTGTTTAAAATTGTTTAATGTTAGACAGTTTCATGGTGATGTTATCTGTGACAGCTCTTTGGGCCCATAGATTCCATCTAAATGAACACAGAGTGGACTGCACTGAGAAAAGACCAATCCCTTTGCTTGGCAGAGGGTTCAAAAGAACTTTTAAGATCTCGCTCCAAATCGGAAATGCGTTGGATGCTGGCTGTGTTCAGCTCAACAGCAGTAAGGTGGAGATAACACTACAGCTGTGGGGGAGGGAAGACAAGTATCTCATGTCCCTTACATTGAAACAACATCACGGGAAGGGGAGTGAGCTGCACAAGTGGACACGAGTCAAAGCCAGGGTAGTGGGAGAGAGCACCGCCTAGAGGCGGCAGTACTTTCAAGAGCCCACATGAAGGCAGCGTGGTTCTACCGGATCCTCTTGCGAGCATCAGTGGCCATTTTTACTCCCTGTTTGGGCAAGAGGGGCATCTGAGTGCTGGCAATGTTTTGCATTGTAGAGGTTGGCTGGCAAGGCAATAGGTGCTACCAAAGTTAATTAGCTTGCTAACTAATTCAATACCTCTCACTTCTATTGTTGCTGATTTGCAAGCCAGGGAAGGAAGAAGGAACACGCAAAGGTAAAGGTAAATTCAGGCTTACTCACCAGTGAAATAAGTGATTAACTGTTTGATGACCAACGTGGAATGCCTTTGGTGGGTTCCCAAGTTTGTAGCAAAGAAGTGTCCCCGTCACAGACAGCACTAGCATAACCAGCGCAGACGGCAGCAGAGTTCAACATTTCCACCCCAGTGGTCACTGCTGTGAGGACAGATGCACTGTGGGCTAGTTTCTGAAGGAATGGATGTACATCCGCATCCACACAGGCACGGGGCTGGTGGAGGGCTTACATCATGCAGGGAACCGCTTTAACTTAACTGACGAAAGTTCAGGAGTTTGCTGCCAGGCCTCCAAAATCGTGTGTGTGGCGTACAAGGCTGTGCTGACAGAAGGCAAGCATTGCTGCTAAAGCTTGGTAGTCTAGACCAGTCCTGAGCCTCTTCTTGGGAGTGGGTTATGGAGACTGGCCACCCCCGCCCAGCTTGCCAGGGGGTCCTGCCTGCTGAGGGACAGGACATTTGTGTGGGGGAAGCCTGGGCAAACAGAGGCCACCACCCTTCAGGGCTGTCACCCCAACACCTCTCTAAGGTTCATCCTTTCTTTAAACAAGACAACAGCAAAGGAGAACATTCACCCGGGGCCAAGTCCGTCAGTGGTGTCAGGTACAACTCCATTCGCATCAGCAGCTTCTCCTCCTGACACACCAGGGTACATCTGGCCCCAGGTGATTTGCAGTTGGTGGATGGAGAGTAGACATGTTAAGCTGAGGTTCAACCAGGGCAGTAATTATTTGGCACTAGGGTCCGATAACTCAGGAGAGCCCAGCTCCCATCTAGGCACCAGCGCAGGTGGCCAGGTGTTCCAAGTTGCTCACCACATTGGGTGCATTTTGAGTGCTGAGCGCCTTTGAAATTCTTGCCTGTCACTGCCGGGCCAGTCTCCTAGCAACATCCTGGGCATAGCTGACCCTGGCAGGGGCTACCCAATTGGCTGCACTTCTGGACTGGTGGAGAAGCAGAGCTAAGCTACTACTTGACATAGCAGTGGCCCACTCATCTCCAGGTCTGGCCAACCCCATGGCTCTGATCATTAGGCCCAACCCCCTCCCCATGTCCCAGGCGTGATCCTGACATCACCCCAATTGTGGGTGCTGAGCACTTGGAAACGCACCATGCTAACAGCCCCCAAGTTACAAAGCGGGTAGCTGGGCCCTTGCAGCGAACGTGCCGTGTCTCTGGCATTCACTTACTCCTTTGGTCCAACAGAGCCTGTGTGCTGACTTTCCGAGGATGATGCAAGTTACACCTGGGGCTCGGCAGAGGCTGGGGAGTGAGGGGGACGTTGGGTTGGGTGGCATTATCATGGAGATCAGTCCATGGGCTCCAATGGAGCGACATAGATTTACATCGACTGAGGATCTGGCCCTTAGCCTTAGCAGCGGGATGTTCCCAGAACGCTGGGTAGAATGTGCTTCCCACCACCACACCCATTCTGCAGCTGACAAGAATTAATGCAGAGGCCCCCAGTCTCCTGTCTGAACAGCTCCCGCCCTCCCCATCGCCGGGAGGAAAGTCTCCAAGGAGGCAGGAGTCCTCTCTGGCCCCTTTGCCATCAGGAGAGGACGAGCTCATCTGAATGACAGGAGTATCAGTGAAAGAGAGGCATGGGAAAAGTTGGAAATGGGAGCCTCCAGTGATGTATATGCACTGGGGGAAATGTCCCCCAGCCATGCAGAAGCCCTTCCCACCACTGCTGAGACTTTGAAGCCAGGCAGCTAATGGGTGTTTACTGTTATGGGTAGAGATCGAAGCAGATAAGGTCTCCATGAGCATTTAGGACAGACTTTAATACTCAGCTTTTACAGCACCTTCCAGACTTCAGTTGAGTCGTCCCACTGCAACCCACCCCTCCCCATGGAGAACCTATGGGTTCAGACTTCCCTGGGACAAGGGTGTCTGCCCACCCTACTGCACATCTGGGCAGGGGCAGCAAGGATGCTGGTGCAAGGAGGAGTCACATTGTGGCCTCACAACCTCATGCCCCAAAGGTTGGGGCCGGACACCTTGGTGGGAGGTCTGACATCGGAGGGAGCCCTTGATGCATCTCCAAAGAGGCAGGGGCAGTGAGTTATATGAGCCCATGGTGCCCAGGCACCAGAAAATTCAAGGCCCGCAGGGCCCGGCGCCATCGATGTCCGGGGCCAGGTCTCTCCCCCAGCCTCACCTACCGCCCCTGCGTGCCCCACTCAGAGCATCCCCCAGCCCTGCCTGCCACCCCCGAGCGTCCCTGCCTGCTCTGGACCACGGGTGGCTGCCCCCTACAGCTCTGCACTGCGCTCCCTTGCCGGCCGCTGCCGGCTACAAGGGATTGGTGCTGGGGGCAGGCTGAGGCGGCTGCTGGGGGAGCTATCCTGGCTGGACCTCCTGAGCACCCTGGGGGGAGACTTGGGTGAGTGTTGAGCAGGGGAGGGGCTCCCCTCTCCCCTGGAGCTCACTGTGTCAGCAAGGAGAGGGCCTCGGGGAGTCCTCCTCTCTGGGCCCGAGCCCCAGGGCAACCTACCTGCTGCACCCCAAACTCCTCATCCCCGGCAAGTTGAGATTTCTCCTTTCATATCCCTGCTGCAGGGGTTCGTTCCTCTAGAAAGTCAGACCAGAGCGAGATGCATTTTAGTGGTGGGTGAAATGATCCCTGTGCACCCCTTAACTACCTCACTGGGGCATCACGAGACTTAGCAATAAAGCGCTTGGAGACCCTCCTATGAAAGGCACCAGAGGAGTGCCACGGACTGGTATACCATAGCCTGGAACTCAATTCATTTCTGAGTCATGTTTCCCCTTCTCAGCAGGGGTCACTCCATAGCAGGTGCACCTACTGGAGACAGACAGACACATCACAGATGTTTAACACACTTCAGCCAAGTTGGTAATTCCAGCTGATCAAAGCCCATTACAGCATCTCGTGTGGTCCAGCGGTGCACACGGGGTTTCCTTCCAGCTCCATCTGAGAAGCTGAGAGAGAACGTCTTGATATCATATGCAGTCACTGGTGACAGATGGCCAGGTAGCGGAGCATTGTCAGGCAGGGAGAGGGCAAACTGCCTGCCTTTTTGGCTCCTTCGGTAGTTATTTAGCTCAGGACGTTGGCTTCACTTTCTCAGATGTTTTTCAACAGCTTTGTACTTAAGCTTCAAATTTAAAGTGTCAGTGATTTGAAATGGGACGATTTAACCCCCACCCCGAAATCTAACTGAAATCTTTTCTGAAGACTCACTGCTGTGACAAACCCCCACCCAGGTAAAGGGCCAGGAACTTCCCATGCTCTCGCCTTCATCAATGTTAACTCTCATTAGTGCTAATGGGAGTGATGTGCAGGCATCCAGAAGAGAAGAGGCCTTCTAGGCAGGAACTTTGGTGCTGCTAGGAATTTGTACAGCCACATTCACATTAAAAAATAATTTATTTCTTACCAAGAGTTTTTTTTGCTAGGACAGAACAGGCAGCTTCCAAAAAACAACCACCAGGTGAGACAGGCTCAATATAGCTCTTCATTACTTGGCTGGGGAAATGATGACAGGCATTGATAATGGACCACCAAAGGCATGGAAATGATAAATCTCAAGCAAAGGAAGCCACTGAGACCCATAAGGACTGGGAGATTTACCTTAATATCACAGGATAAGAGAAAGACAGTGTTGCCTAGTGGATAGGACATCAGACTGCAAGTTAGAAGAACTGGATTCTGTTCTTGGTCTCTGCCACTGGACTACTGTATCACTTTGAGGAAGTCACTTCACCTCTCTACATCTCAGTTTCCCCTCCCATCATTTGTCTGCATTGTCTGTTAAAATTACAAGTTCTCAGGGACAGTCTATTATGTTTCTCATACATCATATAGCATAATAGGGTCCTGATTTCTGTTAGGGCCTCTATGTACTAATGTAATGCAAACAATTAATAGTAATAAACACACATCACCTTGCCATGCTAAACTCCAGCTATCAGAGTCTCAACTGTTCTTAGCACCACTCCCCTTCCTGGTTATTAACATTCTCTTTTATTTGGTTGGTTTGCTCTTTTATATATGCCTTTCCCACCCTGCTCACCTGATTGCTGACCCTTTAAATCTGGGAGAGACCACCAACTGCAGCCCTTAGGGGGGCCATTTTGATTCTGATTTCTGTAGGCCCTTCTCTGCTTCCTGGTAAGTGTGTCAGCTCCCTGTATGTTTTCTGTCTGTCCTCACAGTCCTACTTCCAGCCTGAGCGTGTAGCATTCACGTAGCAAATCTGGTTCCTGGAGGGGGAGGATTCAACCAGCTTATAGGATCCACTTTAATGTCTAGCCAGACATATCACTAAAAGCCCTACCCATGGAGGGCTTGGCTCTGTGTGGGTGAACTACGCACCCCTCCCCTTTGAGATCTGCCAGGTCCATGCATTGCCTTGTTGAGGGTATCCTTCATGTACAGCTTTGGAGTTTTCGTAATAATAGACAGCAATTTACAAATATTGGCTCCCCCTCCGACTGCTTCTGTGAGATGGGGCAGCAGCATTACCACCATTTTATAGATGGGAAAACTGTGGCAAAGAGTGGAAGTGACTTCCCTGAGGCCACACAGTGAGTCAGCAGCAGACCCAGGCGTAGAACCCAGGAGTCCTGATTCCCAGCTTTTTTGCCCTCATCATTAGATGGACTTTGCACAACACTGAAGAACGTCTTGGTTGTAGCTGTCAGTATGCAAAGCCTATAATACAGGAGATAGAGACAGATGATATATATGCAATCTATTGCTAACCCCAGCGAGCAAAAATCAAGAGACTGGCTTAAAAATTGTGAGATTTAAAAAAAATATTACCTTCTGGATTCTTTCTCTTTGCCTTCTGCTTTCCCACCTTTAGGGGGCAACTTGGTCCTGTTTTCAAGCTTTTCTCTGAAACCAGGAGGGCTAGAAACTTCCTTTTTCGAAATGACACAGAAATTAGGAGCTCCTTAATAACTGCCTCTACTGCACGTGGTTAAAGTGCATGATGAGCAGCTCAGAATACTGTTTCAAAGAGAGAGAGAGCATGGTCTAGTGGGTAGCACACGAAGCTGAGAGTCAAATCTGTGATCTGTCCCTGGCTCTGCTACTGACTGCTTGTGTGTGTAGGGCAAGTCCCTTCCTGGCTCTGTGCCTCAGTTTCCCCATCTGTCCAGTGGTGTTCCATCGTTCTCTTAGCGGGGCACAGTGAATTAATGGTTGTAAAGCATGTTACAACCCTTGGGTGAAAGCTTCTAGAGGGAGGCAAAGCTTCATTTTCCCATGCTCCCTACGCATGCTGCCATTGACAACAATGGAACCACAATGAATGAAGCTGAGCCGGGACCCAGTGCTGGGAGGCGGGGGAAGGACGGGAGAGTTTAGCCCTGTGTTTGTGCCTAAGGGGTGGTTTGTTTTGGCATAAACACAACAGTGGGTCGACAGAGTAGGGAACGCTGCAGCACTTGCTCCTTACGTTACTCTGCACTAAGCTTTGGTGGGTTGGGGGCAGAACTGGAGCTGAGTTACACTGAGGCTCTGAAAGGAGCTGATGCTGAGCTCAGTTCCAGCAGTGTGAATCCGGAGTGACTCCACCGGGGTGCTCTGGATTCATGTGAGATCTGGCCCATAGCCTTCAGCTTTTCTGGAGAAGAGCAAGGAGGGGTCTTCTCTGGTGCTATTAGAGGCTTAGTGCAAAGCTAATTTCACAATAATAAAGCGTCGGTTCGTGTCTGTTAGGAAAGGGGCTGGTTTCTCCTCGCTGTAGCTACATTGAAGTCTGCGGCGCTACGGCAGAGAGGAGTCTGGTGCAAGCAGGTTTGACAAAGCAGGGAGAGTCCTTATATCTTTCAGGCTGGGAGTGGCCTAAGCCCTGTCCAATTCCTCGGAGAGGGCAAGGGTTGTCCAGGAGGACATATAATTCAGGAAGGACCTCAGTGCATCAACTGATCCAGGCCGCCTGCTCAGTGTCTGAAATGGCAGACCAAGCCGCTGTGGAGGGGTCGGCACTGCATGCCTCAAACTGCACCAGTGCCCCTGGCTCCCGGGGGCAGGGGGTGCGGTCAGAGCAGGGGGACGAGGTGTGACCTCCCAGAAAGAGAATTTATGACGTTTTCTTTAACCCAGATTAACTGCGCTGGCTTGGGGGCTGCAGATCCCTGTTCTGTGGATAAGGACTTCAGTCTCATCAAGCCGGCACTGTTTGTTTTTGGTAATTATTATTCCAATAGCAGCTAGAGGACAAAATTAATTATTATTATTATTATTTGTATTACTGTAGTAGCACAGGGAGCGCCAGTCACAGGCCAGGCCCCCGCTGCGCTAGGCGCTGTACTAACACTGAACCAAAAGATGGCCCCCACCGCAAAGAGCTTGCAGTCTAGCTAGACAAGACATACACAGACTAGGAGAAAGGAAGTATCATTCCCATTTTCTGCAAAGTAAGTTGTTTGCCACCGTCACACAGGAAACCTGCGGCAGAGCCAGGAATCAGTCCAGATCTCTTGAGGCCACCATCCAGGGCCTCTTCCCAAACTGTGCCATGGGTAGGCCAGAGGCAGCCTCCACTCTGGTACGCTCATGTGTGACAGTTTTGCCTTATGTGATCCAAGAAAAATACCATGTATCGGCTGAATGGAATGAAATCTAGTGCATCAGCTGCCCAGCTGGGTAGACAGCTGCAGTCCTGAGAACGTCTTCAGCTCCTCTGCACCTACTGGAAGCAAAGAGTTAGGTAGCTTCATTTCTAAGCCCTGATTTTCAAGAGGCTGGCGAATTTCTACCCTTTCCCAAGGGGAACTGAGAAGGAAAATTCACAAGTCATTTTTTGTGATGACTTGTGCAGACAAAACTGAAATTGGATCTCAGCCCCAAATCCCGTATGGAGCAAATACAGAACTGTGGCAGGCAGGTTAAACCCACTAGCATGCCTTCGTATTCTGCAAGCTGTAAGTGGTGTGTGATGTGGGAGTCACTGCTAAAATCCAAGCGGCCTAGGAGAGAAACAGTGCTTCAATGCAGGAAGGAGTAACCATGTCCTTTGCTGAGAGATCGTGTCCGGGAAAACGCTTTGGAGACCCAATTCCTTGCCCAGCCCTGAGTGGGGTTCTGTGGAATGCACTGAACCCATAGAGGCGGATTCTCTTCTTCCGCCACCTTGGGCAGTGGCTTACTCCAGTGCAAAATGAATGTAATCATTACCCTTCTGACTTTGGTCTGGTCTACGCTGCAGACTTGTGTCAAAAAACCCACCCCCGTGAACGACATACTTATACTGACCTACGGCCCCCCCGGCGTATAGACAGTGCTGTGTTGGCAGGAGAGCTTCTCCCCCGGCATAGCGACCACCTCTTGGGGAGATGGACTAACTAAGCCAACGGGAGCTCTCTGTTCAGCTTAGAGTATCTTCATTAAAGCGCTTAAAGTTGTGCAGATGTGCCTGTGCAGCGTTTTAAGTGTAGACTTGTCCTTAGCTTGATACATCCACTTGGCACTTGTGTAAAAATGACGGGGCAAGCTCCAGGCAATGGAGAATCAGGCCCCTAGTGGTTAGTGGACATAGCAATGTGCTTCAGTGCCATGGAATTCCTGAGTTCAATCCCCACTCTGTCGCCAAGGAAGTCACGTCACCCTTCTGTGCCTCAGTTTCCCCCTGGGTAGAGCTGGTTGAAATGTTGCATTTGAAGAATATCTTTGAATGAAAACTGGCCTTTTGTGTTCAAAATGGAAATTATCATGGGAAATGTCCTTTTTTTTTAAATTTTCCCATTTTCTCAATGAAAAAACAAAAAACTGTTTTCAGTCTTTGTTTTTTTCTTTTCCTCTTCTTTTTCTTTTTCCATTTTTTGCCACTGGCAAAGGAGGGGGGAATAAAATTCCTCTAAATGAATGGTTTTAGTCTTGCAAAACTTTTCATTGATTTTTTTAAGTGAAAAATTTACAAAATTTTTGCACAAAAAACAATTACCATTTTCCAAACCATCACCCGGGGATTTAATAATGATGATGATAATTAATGAATCATAGTTGCTATAGCCCTTTTCATCAGGACATCTCAAAGTACTTTACAAAGGAGGTCAGTATATTGGGGAAAACAAGGCACGGATAAGTGATGTGACTTGCCCAGGGTCACTCAGCATGCCAGTGGCAGAGCCAGAAATAGTACCCATGTCTCCTGACTCCCAGTCCAGAATTGTCTGTTGTGTGCTGCTGATGTGCTTGGCTCTGTACAAGACGCAGAAACACAGACTTTCTACCAAGAAGTCTGTGCAGTGCTTTGAACTCGTACGGTGTTGTGTGCACTAGGTGTTGTTTGTATCTGCTTCCTATAGTTACTGCAAAACACAGCTGGGGATTACACAATGACTAGCTGAATCAACAAACAGCCATGATGATGCAGCTTTCAGAAGCCAATTACCTGCTCCTAATTAATCCCCAGTTCGTTAAGCAGAAAAGAGGCCACACTAGCATTTTGGGGAAGCATGGGCATGCTTAATGATACAATAGTTAAATTTCTGCTCCTGTTTGTTGCAACGGCTCTGAACAGATAACCAGACCTGCCTACGAGCTCCACCCGGGCTCTGCGATGAATGCGTGCTAGGGAGAATGCTTTCTCCATTGCATTTTCTCACCCAGGGTGAAATTCACTTCACCTGCATAAATCCAGTTACTCTGCCTTTCCGTAGGCATGGAAGGGAGAGTGGAAGATCTCAGCTCTCAAGCTGGGGAGTGGAGATGCGTGGTACACCCTGCCAAGCTGTTGCTATGTCTGCAGTCTACGGCCTGCCAAGCTGCTGCTACCGTGCATGGCCTGCAGTAGGGGCTGTAGCCCCCCAGTCCCATGTAAACAGGGGTCAGGGTCATTGCATCCTGCATAGTTATGGATCCTTTTGCCCATCTCCAGCCCACACCAACATTCCCCTGTGGAATCTGTTGCCCATCATCAGAGATGTACCTGCCAGTGTCTCTGCTCTCCTTCTTGGTGCTAGCTTGAAGCCAGGGGGAATTTTGCCTGTGTAAGGAGGGAAGGACGGGGCCTTCAGCTGTGCTAGGTTCCTTCAGCGCTTTTGTGGATGCTGACAACCAGCAAATCTCTGGTTCTCAAATGCTCGGTGAAAGACTCTTTACAAACATGTGGACGGAAAGAGACCAGGCTCTATTTGGTGCTGCAACGGTCTACCCCAGAGAACAATGGTGTAGTGCAGGGGTGGGCAAACTACAGCCCACCGGCTGTTTTAATCTGGTCCTCGAGCTCCCGCTAGGGAGTGGCGTCTGGGGCTTACCCCACTCTGGCGCTCCAGCTGGGGAGCAGGGTCGGGGGCTGCTCCACGTGGCTCCCAGAAGCAGTGGCATGGCCCCTCTCCGGCTCCTACGTGTAGGGGCAACCAGGGGACTCGGATCTGCATGCTGCCCCAGCCTCAAGCACTGCCCCCACAGTTCCCGTTGCCCAGGGACCGTGGCCAATGGGAGCTACAGGGGCAGTGCTTGCGGGCAGGGCAGCATGCAGAGCTGCCTGGCCACATCTCCGCATAGGAGCCGGAGAAAGGACATGTTGCTGCTTCTGGGAGCCGCTTGAGGTAAGCGCTACCTGGAGACTGCACCCCTGAGCCTTCCCCCATGCCACAACTCCCTGCCCCAGCCCTGATCCCCCTCCTGCCCTCCAAACCCCTCGATCCCAGCCCGGAGCACCCTCCTACACCCCAAACTCCTCATTCCCAGCCCCACTGCAGAGCCCTCACCCCCCACCACCACACACTACCCCCAGTTTTGTGAGTATTCATGGCCTGCCATACAATTTCTATTCCCAGATGAAAGTTTGCCCACCCTGGTATAGTGAGTGCACCTTCTCATGCCAGCGACCCCATTCCACCTAGCCCTGCGGAGTTATCAAGGCAAAGAGAGTGTGAGCCAGAGTCCATTCCTTCCGGTAAAAACAACGAGGAGTCCTTGTGGCACCTTAGAGACTAACAAATTTATCTGGGCATAAGCTTTCGTTGCCTAGAACCCACTTCATCATCTGCGGCGTGCATATGCCTTGGCAGCCATGTGGTTGCACAGGTGTCCCCGAGGGGAGAATATGAAAGCCAATGAGGTTGCAGAGATGTCACTGAGGAGGCCACCATGGGGGCAGTGCATCTGGGGAGGCTCCCAAAGCCTTTTACACAGTGATGACGCACAAGCAGGAGAAAGTCTCATCTGTCTTTAAGGTTCCAACATATGTTTGCAGGGCTGGCAGCTAAAAAAAAAAATAAAAAATCATCTTTTACCCCCCATGTAAAGCGAGTACATTTGATACAGAAATCGTGGAGTCAATACCCATGGAACCCCCTGTGATGGCAGCCTTTTTACAGAGTCACTTCTCCAGGGAGGAGCAGTGCTTTTGACACGTGCCTCAGATGCTGCATTGTGCTGTGAAAGGGGAGCTCGGCAGAGCAAGCGAGGCAGGACTGGGTGTGAAAATTGCCATTGGCTTGTAGTGGCTCTTTAATGTGAAAGAGGCTTTAGCGTGTAAACACACAGTGAAGAAATGGTGCCTGTCCCTGTGATCTTTACATATAACAGAGGAGGCAGGTGTGGATCAGTTCCTATAACTACTACTCAGGATAGTTAGTAGCACAACTCTTAACAGTGGATCAGCGCCATATAAATCTCTTCCAAGCTCTGTGTAAACAAGGAGTAATTAATAGCATCTTTCTCGCTGCCCGGGTTGAAAAGTCTTGCAAGCTGTAAACAGGTGAACTAGCTGAGAGGATCACAGAGACCTTTCATGAAGCGCAAAACTGCACATTTTGGCTTTTCAACAGTCTTCCTTTTGCTGATAAAAAGAAAAGGAGTACTTGTGGCACCTTAGAGACTAACCAGTTTATTTGAGCATGAGCTTTCGTGAGCTACAGCTCACTTCATCGGATGCATAGCATATCGTGGAAACTGCAGTTTCCACGATATGCTATGCATCCAATGAAGTGAGCTGTAGCTCATGAAAGCTCATGCTCAAATAAACTGGTTAGTCTCTAAGGTGCCACAAGTACTCCTTTTCTTTTTACGAATACAGACTAACACGGCTGTTACTCTGAAACCTTTTGCTGATGTAATTTTGCAAGGCTTTGTTGTCCCCTGAAGAGGAGGCCTTTCCCAGAGCTGGCTCTTGTGGTTGCTGAGGCATAAAGCACATGCTTTGCTGAATCAGGGCCTAGGACAGAAGGGGATGTTGCAAATCTAGCAAAGAATATTGGGTCAAATTGCCAAAACTGCTTAAAAGACATAGGAGTCCAAGACCCATTTGCATAGGCACTTGGGAGCCTAAATCTTATTGAACATTAATGGTATTTTAGGTTCCTAAACCCCCAAGTCAGTTTTGAAAATAGGCCTCATGCGCCTACGTTTCTTGGGCGCTTTTAAAAATTTTACCCTGCACCAGAATTTTCAGCCATTGCTCTGTGTCTAGTTAAAACATTATGGATGTATGCTTACATAAAATTTAGATAAAACACTGACTGTCTTAACAGGTCAGATTCACAGTAGGCATACAGGGAAGACAGCTTTGCTACGTGAGATGGAATGATGCCTAGCACCTTCATCTGTAGCTTTCAAAGATGGGTGAACATTATTGTCCCCTTATTGCATGTGGGGAAACTGAGGCACAAAGAGGCAAAGTGGCTTGACCAAAGTCATCCAGTAAGTCGGTGGCAGAGGTAGGCTTTAAACCCAGCAGTCCTGACTCTCATTCGAGTGCCCTGTTCATATTAAGCTACATTGCCCTTCTAATTAGATTCCTCCTGTTAGTCAAACCACCTACACCTTGGCGCACTAGCTCAGTCCTAAAGTATCTGTGAGCGAAATATTTATCTCCCAGCCTTTGGCTATTACGATTAGGAATCAGCATCAAGGCATCCGCTCATGAAAACAGCATAGAGAAAATTTCTTTCTGACATCATCTCTGTTCCACACTAAATTGGCCTTGTTGCACAATAAGCATTTTCGCTTGAGTTGAGGGTGAGGTGATGGATAAAAACAACCTACGGCTTAAATCCCCTTTCAGACCACCACGGCCCAACCCTCTGGTTTTCTCTGATGCATTACGGCTGACAGCAGTAATTTTTAATGACAGATAACAGAATTCACCTTAGGCAAAAGACGACAATAATGGAAATTTCCTGTGGGAAAGAACTTTAAAAAAAAAATGCTTTAACCTTTTTTTGGTTTCTGTTTTAGGGCCTGATCCTTGGGAAGTTTCATAGGTTTTAAGGCCAGAACGTCACCTAGTTCTGACCACCTTGCTGAAATCCTTCGGTTCCCATTCATTTTACTGGGATTTAAGAATTAAGATCAGCACCTTATAGGAAAAAAGAAAAGGAGTACTTGTGGCACCTTAGAGACTAACCAATTATTTGAGCATAAGTTTTCGTGAGCTACAGCTCACTTCATCGGATGCATACTGTGGAAAATACCGAAGATGTTTTTATACACACAAACCATGAAAAAATGGGTGTTTATCACTACAAAAGGTTTTCTCTCCCCCCACCCCACTCTCCTGCTGGTAATAGCTTATGTAAAGTGATCACTCTCCTTACAATGTGTATGATAATCAAGGTGTCAGCATCTGCAGAATCAGGCCTTTGAAGCCTGAACAACTGGGCACCCCTTTAGCTAGGTCTGTTGGATCTGCATGGGAGGAAAACCAGGTACATTTGTTGCAATCCCTTGCAAGACCGCGCCTCTCTACGAAACACGGTCTTTCGCCTAGCGACTGATACTGTGAGTTAAGCTGGGGTTGCACAACTGCAGACTCTGATCTCAACTGGGAAGATAGCATCTGTTCTGAGTTGTAGCCAAGTTTTCCCATATCTCGGTGATAGGCTTTTCTGCAAAGGGGGGGCGCGGGGAACAAGATTTACACACCTGTATAAATATTTGAGCCTGATCCCACCATTCTAACTCAGTCTTGACTGGGGCAAAACTCCCATTGAATTAAATATGGACGTTTACCTGTCCTTGCCCTGTGGATCTGACAATCTAAATGTGAAGTGACACAGGAATGGCAGGTTTCAGAGTAGCAGCCGTGTTAGTCTGTATCTGCAAAAAGAAAAGGAGGACTTGTGGCACCTTAGAGACTAACCAATTTATTTGAGCATGAGCTTTCGTGAGCTACAGCTCACTTCATCAGAGGTGCCACAAGTCCTCCTTTTCTTTTTACAGGAATGGCAGTAAACAAAAGGGAGGGCAGGGAAGGAGGAGGGTTACATCAGCAGGAGAGCAAGAGGTTTGTTTGTTGCTCTGCACACGCACTTTGTTGGCTCATCTTCCAAAATCTTCTTTAAAGAAACCCGGTGAAGTTTGCTAAGCCACAACAATGTACCCACATAGATCATTTGCAACTCTTGAGCGCTTCACAGCAAGGAAATGACTGGTTAAGGATATCTTCACTGACCACATCTTACACTCACTGAGTGAAATCCTGGCACCATTGAAGACCGTGGGAATTTTGCGATTGGTTTCAATGGGTCTGTCTACACTGTCCAGAAAAACCTGTGGCACCAAGTCTCAGAGCCTGAATCACTCTACACTGCTATTTTTAGCCCCACAGCCCAAGTCTGTGAGCCCGAGTCAATTCACCTGGCCCCTGAGACGTGGTGCTGTGGGCTTTTCTTTGCTGTGTAGACATACCTAACGAGGCTAGGATTTTCACCCATTTTTTTCGACGATATTAAAAGCGCATATTTTAATGCAACACAGTAACCTTAACTCTGACCCATGCATTACTGGTTTTCTTATCAATTATTTTTGTACTCTTGATTTCAGTATCTATATGTATATTCTTCTTTTAAGAGCTACTGCTAAATGGAGGAAAAATGATGAATCACTACATTTACCAGCTCACACTTAAATATTTTGGTGCAGTTTTGATAACTGTTGTCTCTTGAAAATAATATCACTTCTGTAGTTTAATAGGAAAACATATATAATGTTATTGGTTTATGGCAAACTTCTGGATGGCTTGTAGACTTGCATTTGAGGCTTGTGGGTATTGGTATAGTAATAACAATATTTATTATTAATATTATTTGTTCTGTGGTAGAACATAGGAGCCCCAGGCATGGCTCAAGACCCCATGGTGCGAGGCGTTGTACAAACACAGAACAAAAAAATGACTCCTGCACCAAAGAGCTAACATTTAAAGCTTGGTCTACGCTAGGAAATTAGGTCAGTATATCTATGTCACTTGGGTGTGAAAAATCCACAACCCTGAGCGACACAGTGAAATTGACCAACCCCCGGTGTAGACAGTCCTAGGTCAATGGGCAAATGCTCCCGTCGATCTCGCTACTGCCTCTCAGGGAGGTAGATTACCTATGCCGACAGGAGAACCACTCCCGTCAGCATAGGCAGTGAAACGTGCTGCAGCGTTTTAAGTGTAGACAAGCCCTAAGTAATGTGTGTCAGTAAGGTTGTGGATGGAGCACTAAACTAGAGACCTAGGTTCTATTCCTGGCTCTGCTGCGGGCCTGCTGGGTGATCTTGGGCAAGTCATGACGCCGCCCCATCCCTCAGTTTCCCCATCTGTAGTATGGTGTTAATGAATCTGACCTCCTCTGTAAAGTGTTTTGAGATCTATCGATGAAAAGTGTTAGATAAAAGCTAGCGAGGTATTCTAATTTTTATGTTTTATATTATATATTTTTTATATTCCCCATGTAGAAGGGTTTTGCATTTATATTTTGACATTACAAATAAAAGAATAGGGTTATTTTTTTCCTGTAAGGGACTGTAAGGTGGTTGTGTTGTGATGAAATAGTTATTACTTGATAAGAATAATGTGTTTGTGATTTGAACAGTGTAAGGTTAATGATGTAGTTAGTAATTCATTTCCTTGCTTAGACGCATTTGCGATTTGTAAGTGATAGGACAGATACTGACATTGCTGTCAGTATGCAACTGTGAAACAGATCCTCTGCTAATGTAATTTGCCTTAGCTCCATTTAAGTCAGTGGAGCTATGCTCATTTATATTAGCTGAGAACCTCATCCATGATGTGTTTTTAATAAGGTTTTTTAAATCTTTTCATCATTTAACAACATAAGAACATAAGAATGGCCATACTGGGTCAGACCAAAGGTCCATCCAGCCCAGTATCCTGTCTACCGACAGTGGCCAATGCCAGGTGCCCCAGAGGGAGTGAACCTAACAGGTAATGATCTAGTGATCTCTCTCCTGCCATCCATCTCCAACCTCTGACAAACAGAGGCTAGGGACACCATTCCTTACCCATCCTGGCTAATAGCCATTAATGGACTTAACCTCCATGAATTTATCTAGTTCTCTTTTAAACCCTGTTATAGTCCTAGCCTTCACAACCTCTTCAGGCAAGGAGTTCCACAGGTTGACTGTGCGCTGTGTGAAGAACTTCCTTTTATTTGTTTTAAACCTGCTGCCCATTAATTTCATTTGGTAGCCCCTAGTTCTTATGGGAACAAGTAAATAACTTTTCCTTATTCACTTTCTCCACACCACTCATGATTTTATAGACCTCTATCATATCCCCCCTTTCCAAGCTGAAAAGTCGTAGCCTCTTTAATCTCTCCTCATATGGGACCCGTTCCAAACCCCTAATCATTTTAGTTGCCCTTTTCTGAACCTTTTCTAATGCCAGTATATCTTTTTTGAGATGAGGGGACCATATCTGTATGCAGTATTCAAGATGTGGGCGTACCATGGATTTATACAAGGGCAATAAGATATTCTCCGTCTTATTCTCTATCCCTTTTTTAATGATTCCTAACATCCTGTTTGCTTTTTTGACTGCTGCTGTACACTGCGTGGACGTCTTCAGAGAACTATCCAAGATGACTCCAAGATCTTTCTCCTGATCTTTCCCCATCATATTGTATGTATTCTAGTCGGCGTTATTTTTTCCAATGTGCATTACTTACATTTATTCACATTAAATTTCATTTGCCATTTTGTTTCCCAATCACTTAGTTTTGTGAGATCTTTTTGAAGTTCTTCACAGTCTGCTTTGGTCTTAACTATCTTGAGCAGTTTAGTATCATCTGCAAACTTTGCCAACTCGCTGTTTACCCCTTTCTCCAGATCATTTATGAATAGGTTGAATAGGATTGGTCCTAGGACAGACCTTTGGGGAACACCACTAGTTACCCCTCTCCATTCTGAAAATTTACGATTTATTCCTACCCTTTGTTCCCTGTCTTTTAACCAGTTCTCAGTCCATGAAAGGATCTTCCCTCTTATCCCATGACAACTTAATTTACGTAAGAGCCTTTGGTGAGGGACCTTGTCAAAGGCTTTCTGGAAATCTATATAATGGAATTTTCTAACTTGCTAGGTTATTTCAGTATCGTATATGTTTTATTTTGTGCAGATAAATGAAGACATAGTTTCAACATTTTTAAATAAATGGGAAGGACAGAGCTGGGTCACTGGATTGTTAACATAAATGAGGCATGCAAATCTCAAAATGTCCATGAAATGTTCTGCAGTAGTTGTCATTGACACTTACCCCAAAAATGTGAAATCCTAACCTTTTTAACATTGTCAATTACAAGGGGCATAAAAATGAGCCTTAGAATATTTGGTCTATTCCCCATTCTTAGTGTAACATTTTTCCATACTCGGAGCAGTTACATGGTCTCCATTTGTCTGAGAACCTAGTTCCTGGTGTGTTTTTAATAAGGTTTGTTTCAATGGAATTTGCTAAATGGCTGGGGGTTTTTTCAGTTTAGATTAAATTTACATTAAGAGAGAGAACAAAAGCTACATGCTAAGAAAGAGCATGGGGTGTGCTCTTCTGGAACAGGCTGCAGCTGAATTGAACACAATGGCTGCTCCCTCCAGCGGTTGCCAGGCTCCTAGGACTCTCAGCTTGCAGCAGGCAAAACACAAACAATAGCAGATATGCAGCTGCATATGTCACACATGGGGTCTCATGCGATGGTATTTATCTGATCCCCTTTACCATCGTATCTGAGCATCTCATCAGTTTTAATGTATTAACCTTATTCTTCAACACCCCTTTGAAGTAGCATTTCCCTATTATCCCCACTGTACAGATGGGGAACTGAGTCACGCAGAGACTGAGGCTGTGTCTACACTTAAAACACCGCAGTCACACAGCTGTGGTGCTTCTGTGTAGACCCTTACTACAGTGATAGGAGGGGTTCTCCCATTGGTGTGGTAAATCCACCTCCCTGAGAGGTGGTATCATAGGCATGAACTCCTTGGGTGCTCCGGGGATGGAGCACCCATGGGGAAAAAATGGTGGGTGCAGAGCACCCACTGGCAGTCCCCCGTCAGCTCCCCTGCCTACTGGTGGGCCCTGCTGAGCAGCGCCTCGCCCTCCCTCCCCATGCCACGAACAGCTGTTTCGCAGGGACATGGCACGCTGGGGGCAGGAACTGGGTGGGAAGAGGTGGGGCCTTGGGCAGAGCTGGGGGGGGGTCAAGCACCCCCCGGCACTTTGAAAAGTCAGTGTCTGTGGGTGGTGTCTAGACCAACGGAAGAATAGCGCTGTCTACATGGGGCCTTAAGTCCACTTAACTACGTCACTCACCCAAGACCCCTTGTAGTGATGTCGCTAAGTTGATCTATTTTTGTACACTACAGCACCATAGTGCAGACACTTGCTACAGCAATGGGGAGGGGTTTTGCTGACTCTGTAGTTAACCTACTCCCCGAGAGGCAGGTCAATGGAAGAATTCTGCCATAGACCTAGTGGTGTCTATACCAGGGCTTAGGTTGGTTTGACTACATCTTGCAGGAGGGTATTTGTTGATTTTTCACAGCCCTGAGCAACTAGGTTGACCTTAGTCTTAGGTGTAGACGAGGCCTACGTGACTTGCCCCAGGAAATCTGTTATGGGGCAGGGGCTTGATCCTGCATTTCCGGAGTCCCAAGCTGGTAGCCTAACCACTGGACCATACCTCGGGAGGTGGTGGAATCTCCTTCCTTAGCGGTGCTTAAGGTCAGGCTTGACAAAGTCCTGGCTGGGATGGTTTAGTTGGGGGTTGGTCCTGCTTTGAGCAGGGGGTTGCGCTCCGGAGGTCCCTTCCAACCTGATATTCTAGGATTCTCTCTGCTGCCTGTGGCACACCAGCTCTCCCAAGGAAGTCGCTGGAAGGTACGGGTGCCCCGCACCTTGCAAGGATCAGGGACTAGCCCAGTCCCTTTGCTTGGTGAATTTACCATGATTGCAATGGCATCCTCTGGGTGTGTTAGAGATAGCTGGTTATTATGGCTCGGCCCTGATTTAAAGCCAAACAAAATCCAGGTTGAGCCATAAATATGAAGGATGCCGGGGACTTCTTTTGTGTCTGTTTCTCCTGTTCTTGCTCTTTGGGCTGTTTTCCTGGCGGAGGAGGGGTTTCCAACTGACTCTCAAATGACAGTTTAATGTGTTTATCTGATGTAATCCGTTCCTGTCTGCAAGCCCTCCTCACAGCGACAAAGCAGGAGAACCCCCCCACCTCCTAATCCGCTAAGAGTAAACGCCGAGACCGTCTGAACTAGCCCGACAGGAATGGTGACCGACAGCAGAGGCGGGGGGGTGGGGGTGGGAAAGGGGGGCAGCCTGAGGGAAGTCTGCCAAGCTTTGCTCCTATAAAGGCACTAATCCCTTTGTATCTGAGCCCTGTCTGAGCTGTTGAAAGTGTTACAGGAGAGGAGATCCTTTCATGCCCGTTTGCTAGCACCTGAGTCCTGCCATCTGAATTTTTAAGCTAGTTGTTGCAGGGGTGCTGGTGGGGAGATTACACCTGGGCCTATAACCAGCTAGCTTGGAAGCTCAGGTTAGATCCCAGCAGGGCTGGCTCAGCCCTTCATCCTTCCAAGGTACGGAAAGTGACTTCCCTGCAGGTATACTGTGTGTGTTGGGGGTCTTCTGAGACCTTATAAAAGTGAGGTTCTGTCTGGACACACTCATTCTCATGAGGCAGAAGGGGAAACTGAGGCAGAGTGAGGCAAAGTGACTTGCCCAAGGTCACCCAGTGAGTCAGTAGCAGAGCTGAGTGTTCTGACACTCAGTCCCACTGCCTTGACTTATAGACCCCACTTCCTCCCAGGGCTGGGAATAGAAGCCAGGAGTCCTGATTCTCAATCCTCTGCTCTAACTTCTAAACTCCATTCATTCTCCTAGTACTTTCTTCCATGTGCTATTCAGAGCAGCACAGTGGTGGTGCAGGTGTAGCGATGCTGCCATTGCAAAACAATAATGCACCAAATGTTACTGGGCCTCGGGAAAGAAATAAATAAGAGAAGGCTTTGCCCTTCTGTGGCACCTTTACACCCGAGGAGCTCAACTTATCTCCAGAATGTTACTGAATTCAGCCTCATGTCACCCTGGGTCAGTGTTATGATCCCCATTAAAGCACATCGCTGCTCGTGTTAACATGACAGCACCATCTTCTCATTGTGCAATCAACTTGTCACCTGCCTCAATTTTCCCATCTGTAAAATGGGGATAACAACATTGACCTCCTTGGCAAAGCACTTTGAAGTCTATGGATGAAAAGAGCTGGGAATTATTATTATTATTATTTATTATTATTACTACAAATTCCCACCTCAAAAAGATTAGCAGCAAATGAAAACAAATGGTTATGCTCCACAGCCTCCGCGACTGGGCTGGGTGAAGTCGTTTGTGAGTCACCCTGTTTCTTTCAAATCATTAAACTCTCTTTGGTTGCATCTGCCCAGCTAGGCAATAAGGGGATGTCCTGAGGGTTCCCCACACTCGGCTACTGATGATTGCTGACTAACGAAAGCCTGGGATAAGTGTGATGTATTTGCTTTTCCTTGAACTTATTTCTAGTCCATCCAGTTAGTTTTAAGAGCAGCTGCTCATTCACCAGCAGGTAGGACTGAAGTCTAGGATTTTTTAAAGAGCCCGAAGGGAGCTAGGGATTCAGTGGGATTTGTACTAATAATAATCCCGAGCTCTTATCTAGCACTTTTTGGCCACAGATTTCAAAGCACTTTACAAAGGGAGGTCAGTATCATTCCCATTTTATGGATGGGAAAACAGAGGACCAGAGCGATGACATGACTTGCCCAAGATCACCCAGCAAACCAGCGTCAGAGTCACGAATTGCCTGAGTTCCAGTCTAGTGATCTGTCGGCTAGGCCGGGTACCTGACTCTGCTAGTCTCCTTTGAAAACCCCCGATGACATTTCCAGACTCTTTGTGACAGCAGCATCACTAAGATGATGAAACACAGGACCCGCTTTTCCTCTCATGCCCCTTCTACACCCCCAACTGCAACTACACTGACTCCAATGGAGTTATTCCTGGATTTACCCACCAGGTCAGGCTGATGACTCATCTGGTCCAATATCTTTCTTCCATCAGTAGCCAATACTTGGCATTGCTGGGGAAGGTGAAACCCCTTCAGCATGCACACAGCCTCTTGAGCAACACTGTGCACGGGAGAAACATTCCTTCCTTGTCCCCGGGGGCCCATCCGCTCATGCCCTGAAGCAAGAGCTTTCATTACCCCTATTTTCTCAGTGTATATAGTTGCAAATGTTGTTTGTGGTCATAAAAATTTCCAGCCCGTTTTAAAACCCCGCCATGTTTGCCTTTGTGACACTCCTGCGGCTGTGAATTCCCCAGCTTGGTTATGTGCTGGGCATGCAGGTGTTTCCTTCTACGAGTGGTGCATGCATTGTCCTTTAATTTCACTTCAGGCCCCCTTGTTCTCATCAGGCTTGGCTCTGCAAGGCGCAGAGACCCCCTCTGCTCCCGCTGACTCACTGGGAATCAGGATCAAGCTTGCATTTTAGGGGTGGTCTTAGAGTTTGCAGGGGTTCTAAGCAGAAGAGGGGGCCCCATGCTGCCAGGAAAAGGGAGAAAGGGGATTGAATCAGCCCATTGCCATTCCCACATTGAAAAGGGTGGGTGTGTCTAGTGCTGAATTGCTTCCCCCGACACGAGACACATTGCCAGAGAGGGAGACAGCTGGGGTGGAATAAAGGGCCTCCCCTGAAGAGTGCAGCCCAAAGCAGCCGGTTGCTTGGCTTGTGTCCAAGGTCGTCCCAGGAAAAGAGAACAGCCCCTCCATTTTCACCATGCCCTTCATAACCCTGCTGACCTCCCTCAAGTCCACCCCGACTTCTGAACTCTTGCCACGTGCCAGGGAAATCTCGCTGGCTCTCTGACCATCGTTGTAGTATTTGAGCCTCAATCCCACTCCAGTGTGGCCAGCCCCAAGTGATCCAAAATCAGGAGTCAGGCCCCCAAAACTCACGAGATTGGCTTAAAAGCCATGAGATTCTCAAGTTTTTTTCCTCCAATCACAAGAGCTAGAAACTTCCATCCTCCTCCCATCCATATCCTTGGAAAAAACAAAAACAAAAATACAGCAATAAAAAAAAAGGGTTCTCTTATTTTATTTTATTTTATTTTATTTTATTTTATTTTATTTTATGCCTTTCTGGTTCCTGAGTCTTTTGGGTGCACTTGGGTCATGTTTTCACGTTTTCCCTGCAGCCACGAGGGCTAAAAACTCCCCCCACCCACACACCTCCCACACAAATATGCCACACTCCAGCAAGTACCAGGAGGTGGCTGCTCTCTCAGGAAGATGGGAATTGCCATCCATCTCGGCAAGTATCGTGTCTGCTGTTCCTAGATGCTAAACAGGGAGATGCAAGATACCCCATCGTGGGAGCTTTTTTGGAGTAACCTGCCCCTAAGGGGAGGTGATATTGTGAGATGTAACGAAACATGAAGGTATCTAGTGATTTGACTCCCAGCTGCCTCCTGGCCTCCCTGCATTTGTGTGGCTGGAGGTAGGAACTGAAGTTGAGAAGCGGAGCTGGCTACATTGGTCCCTGATTATTGCTGCCTCCGGGACTGTGACAAAGAAGCAACTCCCAAGGATGAGAGATCCCACTGTAACAGCGACGCAGGACACTGAGTCTGCAAGACAGCGGCGGTGCGGGGAAAAGGGGTTCAGCATTTAAGGCAAGGAGGATTGAAAGATGCTTGTGTTTACTGGAGTGGAGGGTAACTTTAGCTACCTTGAGAATCCTGCAACAATGTCATTGTTCTGAGAGCAGCTGCCGAATGAGAGCCAACAGGGCTCAGACTGATGATGCTAGGAAAGCCATTGTGCCTGCCGGCATGTCTGTTAGAAACAGGTCTATGGACTCATTCATGGTTTGGTTTATTTAATTATTTCTTTCTCCTGGCACTACCAGCGATGGACTGGCAGATTGCTGGCTCTGCAGTGTGGAGAATGAGGAAGGCTAGGTTAATAAATGAGGATCTACTCATAAACCCCCGGCCCTGCAGGGAAAGCAGGGACCAGGTTGGAGGAAAAGGAACCTGGAGGGAACTCCGTGAAATCAGCCATTCCAGTTCTGAGGAATGCTCTCTCCATAGGAGAGGGGTTTATGGCCTTTCAAAGCGGGCAGGGCAGGTGGCCTGCTAACTCACTGAGCCCAGAGACCCATGGCTGTCTCCCTGGGATCACAGGGGATGTGGGCCCTCTGTGATTAGGGGCAGGCACAGAGCAGAGATTAATACTGCTCCAAACACCATCAACTGCTGCGGAAGGAAACTGCTCCCCAGCTTTGCCTTGTCCCAGCATATGGGGAGAGACAGGCCCTGAAGCCTGGTCAGCAGCCAAGGGGCTGTCGTGTCCCCCCTCCCCCTTTGTATTTCTCTGCTTTGCTCCCTCTTTCCCTCCCCGTGGCCTAGTCCTACAGCCTGGGGGCAGCAGGCCATGCATGTCTCACTCTTGGCTATAAGGGATTAGATGGTTAACTGGGCTGGTTCTTGCTCCCAAGCACAGGGTTACACTGATGGTCAGATAGCAGGTCAAGAAGTCGTTTTGCCCCAGGCTCTGTTGGTAGGGGTATAGGGAGGGCTTGGCCTAGAGCACAGCGGCTGGGCTAATCTATCGGGCAGGCGTATCCTGCAGCTCCGATACCCTGCAGTGGCAGGGAGCTTGCCCCACATGCAGCTCTGCCCGTCACGGTGGGCTGGAACCTGGGGAAGATCGGGGCAGAGATGAAGCGACACCAGAAAGTCGGATGGAACCAGAACTGAACTTTGTTTCTGATTCCATGAAAAATTGAGCGATTTGAAAAATAAATGTCTGAGTGTATTGATTTTCAGGGATGGCCCTCGGCTTCGCAGGGTCTGGCTGCAGCTGAAATCTGAACCATCAGGGCCAGATCCTCATAGGGTGTAAATCAGATGTAGAATCCGGCCCCCACTGGAAGCTCAAATAAAAATATCCTTGTGCTACCTTATTAATTTCATGGAGCTCCTCAGATGGGACAGGGGCCCTTTTATGCCATTCGGGGAGCAAACTCAGAACCTGTAAGCAATCCACCCCAGTCTGTCCCAAGACTCTCCGTTCAGATGCTGTATCCTGGTAACTGTCATTCGCAACCCTCATTTACATGATCAGATGGGGAAAGGAGGAAGTTTAATAACAAAGGGTGAGCTAGCTGCCCTACATACAATCTCTGAGATCAACAGATGCATTTAGACCCTGAAGTGCTGGAGCATTTAATCTAAAGAGCGATGGAGATGCTGTTTTCAATAAAGGTTGATGTTTATTACCCCCTCTTAGTCCATTCTTACCTCCTGGGAGCTTTAGATTAAGGGGGAGAGTTTTCAAAGGCACAAAGGTTTTCTGTGCCACCAGCCTTTCCTTGTCTTCTTCAGTGTGTCCCAAATCCCTTTGTCGCAGCTCTGCCGGGGATCCCCCTTTTTCTTATTCACGTCTATTCTTCTTTCAAATGTCTCTTCACCTTGCAATCGCTCTCCAGAACTCCAGCCCCACCAGCATTTCCTGCCACTTGCAATGTTTGCATCCATTCTAGGGTTGGGCCAACTTGCAGGAATGCTTCTGGAACCCGTGAATTTTCAGAAGGTCTGGTTTTAACCCATAGGTTTCAGATGCTGTGATTTATATCAGAAGGCACCTAAGTGCTGGGAAACCCTCTGAAAGAGCCACACCTCGGGTTGGAGTAGGTCAGTTCTTTCAAAACCTGCTTCAAAGTTCTTCCTCTTGTGCTATATTAATTGTTTTAATAAACAGCATGGGAATTACAGACTCCCGCCCCTTCGGTTTCTTGGAACAAACCCAGATTTCGTTCTAAAGTTTTCTGGCTTTTAGTCCCCAGTCAGCTAAGCAGTATCCACATTCCCAATAACCCATAACGAATTGTCAGTTTTCTGTTTTCCTTGCCCAACTGTGGGACAAAAATCACTTGTCCTCCATTTATATATTTTCCTTGAGTTTACCAATGGGGTTCTGGCAAGAAATGAGAGACCTGATCGTTTTCCAAAGAAGATTGCAATGGATGCATCTTCAAAAAAGCATTCACCACCGCTGTGCCTGGAAACCCTGCAGTTATACATACAAATTGGCTGGTAGGTACACAGTTACCAGATTTGTGTGCACAGACATACATTTGCACGAGCAAATAAGGGTTCTTAAATATGCAATCTGTGGACTTTTTTTTTTAAACCTTGCATTGAAAATGGTGGGTCTAATTCTTCTGGCACTTTCACCTCCTGTAAATTAAGATTCACTCCCACGAAGTCAGTGGAGTTACACCAATTTAAAACTGGTTTGAGCAAGAAGAGAATCAGGTTTGCTGGCAGTGTAGTGGTTGCCACTAGAAAAAATCAATATGTAGCATGCTGTGGTAATTGACTCTACATTCTAAGTATAGGAAGTACCTGAGTAAAGTCAACAGCAGCATGGTAGGTATATGATCAATTAATTTATCTTTGATGGCCAGTATTGTACATGTGTGTTGGGCTGACGGAGTGAATTCCAGGCTGAGCTTGGAGTAGTGATGCTTCCTTGCCAGCAGCTCCAGAGAGGAAATTAATTATTCTTGTTAAATCAACCTAGGTAATTTGTATCTTCTGCATAGATACCCTAATTGCATTGGTGTGGTCAGAGTGAACTGCAAAACAGTGAGCCGGAAGTTCAGACACCCTGGTGCTGTCATTAACGGTTGCAAAATTGCCCCAAATGTTTACTCACCCGCCCGATAGCATGTTCGTAGTCCATAGTTCGTGTTTCACCTGATTAATTTGCAAGGGAAGGGAGAAGGTGTATAATTAAATCACAGCCATCCTGTCTTTTAGATCAGGTTCTCATGGAATGGACCCACACACCAGATCCTCAAGCTGGTGTCAATGGGCTTAGCTCCACTGAAGTCAATGGGGGCAGATCCCCAGCTAGTGTAAATCTGCATTGCTCCATTGACTACCCAGATTTGAACTAGCTGAGGATGCGGCCTCGGAAATGTTAACGTTTGTTCCTTCTTTGAGTCTGCCCCGCTTTGTGCTGTCATTAATCGTAGAGAGTGGATGGGATGAGGCTTGGACATAAAAAGGGAGAGATGCTATTGTGAAACACGGAGGCCCAGCACTCTGATCACATTGCCAAGGAGTGAGACTGTAAGTGGCTTTTCCTTTACAGATCTCTGCCTCTTTCGGAAGCAGGATCAATGAGGTATTTCATTTATCAACTACATGGGGTCATTTGTTGTCCTCCAATTAATATGCATGAAATTCACTCCCAGTGCAAGGCCTTCCACAGTAATTAACCTCCAAGGTGAGGCTGGGCAGGAAGGAAGCAGAAAATGCTTCCAGGGACCCATGACTATGTGGATGCAGTGGCCCAAATACCCCATGTCAGGAGAAGGGAGGAACAGCCAGCAGCTGTACTCCAGTGTAACTGAGGCCTGGTCTTCACTAGAAAATTAGGTCAGTTTAACTATGTCGCTCAGGAGTGTGAAAAATCCACACCCCTGAGTGGTGGTGTTAAGCTGACCTCAGTCCCCATGCAGAAAGGAAGAATTCTTCCACCAACCTAGTTACCATCTCTCAGGGAGGTGGATTACCTCCGCCAACAGGAGAACCCCTCTTGGCAGAAGTGTCTACGCTGAAGCACTGCATCATAAGAATGGCCAGACTGGGTCAGACCAAAGGTCCATATAGCCCAGTATCCTGTCTGACAGTGGCCTATGCCCGGTGCCCCAGAGGGAATGAAGTGATCCATCCTCTGTCACCCGTCCGCAGCTTCTACTGCTGTAGCATTTTAAGTGTAGACAAGCCCTGAGCTGAAGTCAATGACATTGCTCCAGATCTGAGGGCAGAATCCAGCCTCTTGTGTTTCCTACTAGGGCTGATGGAAAATTTTCCATCGCCTCTTTTTTGGGGAGGGGGTTGACAAAATGTAAATATTTGCAGGACGTGTCTGCTTTACTTGGACAATTTTGATTTTTATTTTTTTGGGGGGGTCGGAAAAGCAATAAAAAACCCCAGAAAGTTTTAAAAGTTTTTGACAGTTTGGGGACCAAAAAATGTTCAGGGTTTGGCTTTTTTGATGAAATCTCAAAAAATTCCGAGGGAACCTCCTTCTCCCCTCCCATTTTCCAGCTAGCTCCTGCTGTGACTGTCGAGCGCTGCAGTATGATTTACTTAAGGGGCTGGTCCTGCCAGAATAGCCCCTTTCACGGTTCTGTATTGATGCTCCAGGTCCCAGCCAGAAGATGGCAAATAGCAGAGGGGTACGTGTCTGAGAGTGGGTGAGAGAGTGGTGATTTGGGTGGAAGTAAGACTTTCCCCACCCCTTGGGAAAGCTCAGTGTTGAGTTTTGGGTGGAGGGTTCCGGGTTCTGTCTGAATCAGTTCTTCCATCCCTCGGCACAACCACTCAGCGAAGTGAGCTGAGCAAAGAAAAGGGAAGTGACTAACCAGCTGCAATGAATGTGGTGCCCCTGGCCAAGAGCGAGATACATAGTTGGGGTATGATGTGTCAGCGACAGATCCAGCTCCTCGTTCCCAGGCTGAATAGACTCTCTCCATGCTCCTGCTTGTGGCTCTGTTCTCTGTGTCACTGCTGAATGCCGGTGCTGATTCAGATAAACAGGCCAGCCTGGCGTAGGTGGTTTTTGAATACATAATAATGGGATGTGGCGATGCAGATACCAGATCATAAGGTAGATGAATCCTAGCCTCAGCTCCCTGTGGTTAAGGTAGTGGACGAGTTTCAGAGTGGTGGCTGTGTTAGTCTGTATCCGCAAAGACAACGAGGAGGACTCGGACTCAGGAGAGCGAGGTTTGCTTCCTAGCCCTGCCACAGAGTCACTGTGTCAACCGCGGCAAATTAATCACCTTCTCCAAGCTTTGTTTCTCCATCTGTAAAATGGGGACAATGGTGCTGGTTAGACTGCAAGCTCTTCCAATGTGTATATTCAACACCTAGCACAGCGGGGCACTGATCTCTGTTGCCCTCTCAAAGTGCTACTGTGACAAGCAGAGAGATGCTGTTGAGTGCAATAGCCTGCTTTGCTCAGCCAGTATTAACAGTAAGCTCCTTTCATGTGGTCCCAGAATGCACTGGTGTCTGAAGGTGATATTATGCAATATGACATCACAGCCTTGCCACGCAACTGCCACTGTATCATACCATCCATCCCAATCAACCCACCCTGCTGGGCTCCATGTCTTGCTTCAACAGCCTGCTTTCGGGTGCCGTGGGCTACAGCGCACCAGGATCAAGGCAGGCTTGGATTTTCCCCCAAACCAGACCCTGCCAAGAAAAGAGATCAGACTGGTGTCTATATTGTGCCTATGGGAGCTTCCACTTGCTCACAGGTTTCTACACGCCCAGAGCAAACCACACACAATCCTTTTCAATGGCAATTAAAGGACGGATCCTGTTTCAAGGGCAGAACAAAGACATTGCAGAGAGAGCCGCCTAGATCATGCAACCATTATACCAGTGAATACGCTGGATTGATAGATCCTGCGGTGCCATTCAGCTCCAGTTCACCTCTAATTCTGACCATTGGGCCGAAACCCGGTGGGAATAATGAGCGAAATCTCCGGCCGTTGCAGGGGATTTGTGAGCAGCACCTGTTCAAGGAATAATCAGCCCAGCAGGGGGATGTTTGCTGTCAGCTGCACTTGGAGTATTTACATTTTTGACCTCTGTCTAAGTGTGATAATAGTGCACTTTGTCCATGTTGGACAAAACCTCTGCGGGTTCCATGATTGGCCTGTCCCTACTCCTGCCTGCTTCTATTATGATTTCATCCAAAGACCTCCCGTAAGGGTTAAATGACCTCACATTAGTGCTAATTTGGGGCTAACTTTCCTATTCAGCATGGAACAAAGCATTCAGTGTTTATGCAAGTCTCATAAAGCAACAAGGACCACACACAACCTAACCAGGCTCAGCCTGGACATCTGCAAAACTCTTCCCAGCTCTTTCCATTGTCCTCAAAGGGGTCCCTTCTGGGGGTGGGGCTGGGGGAATATTGTCTTTATGCTTTTGTTTCCTGCTTTGTGATGGGATTGGGGGGGATTTATTTTTGCTATTTTTTAATCTTAGAAATAGCTGGTATATCATGTTTGATCATCCCTGTTTTAGTGTCGTTCTCCTGGGAGAACCAGTGACCCCAAGTGTGAGAAGTGAAGGAAATGTTGGCTCTTTAACAGAGATCGTTACCCTGACGGTTTGTTGGGTGTTTGAGTTAAATATGTGTTAACAGACAGTCTTTCCAAAAAGCTCCCTTCCATTCTCAGTTATCCAGGCTTCATTTATTTGATACTTGTGATATCATTATCCTACCAGTGGTCCAGTCACCCATAGATTTTTCTAAGGAAAACAGGGCAGATAAGAAATTTGTATGTTAAAAAATTCAAGCAGAAGTTTTCTTAAATTAAACTCCCAAACTTTTCAGGCCTTCACTCATTTGAACAAAGAATGGGGAAGTGGGGCAGGAACCCACTTCTTTTTCCTTTGCCGGTCACCTTTAAGGTAGCTATGTAGTGATTCCCCTGCGTAGCATCCAACGCTCTCAAGCCATGTGTGTCGTTCTGAGGGACAGTTCCTCCTTGGAGACCCAGATTTCTCTCTGGCCCACACTGCTGTTCTTTCCCTTTCACCGTGGTAAATGATTGACATCAGATGTGCAAAATGATAAGAACAGGGTTATACACAACACTGATGCTAACGCAGCCAGTCTCACATCATTCCCAGCTCCCGGAACGAATAGTTCTGGGCAACCCTCAGTTTGGTTCTTTTCCCTGTTTGGGATGGGATCGGTTAAGGGATGTGCCAGAGAATACAGACCCCGTCTCCTCACCAGATTAAGAACCTGCAGACTCCTTTTGGTCACCCAGTTAGAGCCTTGCTTGAGAGAGGAAGGATGATCCAGTGTTTAGCTGTCCAGCCCAGGACTTAGCTCACCTGGATTCAGTTCCTGTCTCTGTTGCAGGCTCCCCATGTGACCTTGGGAATATCACTTCGTCTCTCTGTGCCTCAGATCCCATCTGAACGTTGTGGAAAATAGAACTTCCCTACTTCACCAGGGCATCGTGAGGAGCTCAGATACTAGAGATAGAGAGCCATCCGCTCCTCTAAACTGCTCATGGGGATTCTCCATTCCCCTGTCTCTGCCACTGGAAGAACTGAAGTCTTAAAGTGGCCATGGATGTTTATTTACAATCCTAAACAGATTAGAAGCTTCCCTGCTGTTTGTGACCTCTCCTGCTGCTGGGTTCACCTCAGCCAAATCACTTCTCGCTCTGGAAGGAAATATTACTCACACTCTTCTGATGCTTTAACTGGCACCAAGCCAAGTTTGACTGGTTGCCAATGGGTCCTGAGTAAGGAAGGGAAGGCTCAGGAACATGGGGCTTCCCTGATTCCAGGGATTGTAATTGAGAAATACTATCCTGCTGCCACCTAGCCAGAGGGACTAGACACCCCAGAAACCTTCCCACTGGGGAAAGAAATCAGACAATAAGCCAAGCCCAGGAGGTGAAACCGCAGTCATGGGGCCAGTCTTGCTTATTACACATCTGGGATCCTCAACCTCATAGAGAGTCATCAGCTGAATTATTAGCTTCTGAGCATCTGTGCTGTTATTAAAAGCATCGTGCTCAGAACTGCACCGGGGCCATCCTGCTTTGCACTAATTAGTACATCCGCCTTTGTGGAGTATTTTGGGTGGCTAATTTGATAGCTTGACCTCAGGGATTAAACGACGAGGGTTGGCTTTATTAGCCACGGGTGCTGTGTTGGGTGTCCTGTAGCAGAGCGTGCTAGGTGAGATCAGGAAAAGGAAAAACCGCTGACAGTACAGTGGTGGGCGCGGGAGAGATGCCTGTGTGATTTCATGCTTGGGCCTGCGTGGGAAGCATTCCAGTGCCTGCATGCCCACTCCTGCCGACTGCCCAGTCTGAGTGGCTGGGCACTGCAAAAGGGAACCTCTTGGTGTGGGAGGAGATGGGATTACCCTAGCCCCAAGGCCACAGAGGAATCTTCCCCTGTGAAGGCCGTAGAACTGTTCTGCAGCTCACTTCAGTCTCCCATCTGGAGGCAACCTCTTTGGCCTCTGTACTCCCCCTTCATTGTGCAGTCAGGCCAGTGGGTCTATGCAGAGACAAAGTTGCCAGCTCTGGCCCAAATCTACCCATGCAGGGGTTCCCAAAATTGTTTCCCATGACCCAAATGGGTGGCAGGTAGAGCCCACCCTCTGTGCATACAGGAAAGGGGTCAGAATTGGCCCCAACCTGTGTTACCTTCTCCCAGCGGTTGCCATCCTGGGCCTAATGTGACCCCCTTGTGGGATTATCTAGGGGCAGGGGAGTGTCTGCTCACAGTTAATCCCATCTGCATCAGTCAGAGTGAAATGGCAGTGCAGTCCCTAAGGCAAGAAACCCCCTCTGTATAACCTGCCCTTTAGCTGAGCGAGTGAAAGAACCTGAGATAGACAGTGAGATAGGAGAGGTGGGAGCCTGGTGTTCCATTAGCCTCTGTCTTTTATTCAGACCAACGCTGTGCAAAATAAATTAAACTCACCGTGACTAGCCTTTCTATCAGCATCTGGCATCTTTTGTTTCACCCGCAGCCTTCCATCTCCACTGATCCCTGGGGCTGCTACTTCCAGGGGTTAGAGATGGGCAAAACTTTTCACCCTACACTTTTGGGGTGGGGGTGGGGGGTTAAAAATACTGATTCGGCAACACCAACAAGTTTCCCAACTATGTATTGATTTTGTGGAATTATTTTGTTGAGAAAAAATAACTTTTAAAAAAACTCTCAAAAAATCAAAATGGCCAGTCATGACATTTTCGAAACATTTCATTTTTTTGGGTCTGAAACAACTTTTTGTTTCAAAATGTCTTAATTTTGTTTAAAAAATTGAGCACTTTTCAATGTTTTTTTAAATGTTGAAATGAAACATTTTAATTTGGTTAAAACTAAACCTTTTGTTTGATTGGAAACTATATTTTTTCTTTTGGATTTGCTGAAAATTTTTTTTTTTTTTTTAAATTTTGGTCCAAGAATTTTTTTTGAACTTTTTGAAATTGCCAGTGAACCAAAAACTCCATTTTTTACCCAGCTTCTACCCCTCTTGTGCCTGATCTGATCCAAGATGCTGTATCTATCTATTTCATGCTGAAATAACTTCAGGGTAGGGGACTTTCTCTTCCTGCCTGTACGGTAGCAGGCTCTCCTAAGACGCTGTATAAATAATGGATATAAGTCTCGAGCTCAAAGGAAAAAATCATCTCGCTGTCAGGGTTTATATCTTCTTCAGGGTTGTGTGAAACTGGGTTCCTTTTTATTAGGGCTATCGATTAATCACAGTTAACTCACGCAATTAACTAAAAAAAACCTTAATCATGATTAATCGCACTGTTAAACAATAGAATACCAATTGAAATGTGTTAAATACAGTATTTTGGATGTTTTTCTACATTTTCAAATATTGATTTCTATTACAACACAAAGTGTACAGTGCTCACTTTAGATTATTTTTTTATTACAAATATTTGCACTGTAAAAATGATAAAAGAAATTGTATTTTTCAATTCACCTCATACAAGTACTGTCGTGCAATCTCTTTATCATGAAAGTGTAACTTACAAATATAGATTTTTTTTGTTACATAACTGCACTCAAAAATAAAACAACGTAAAACTTTAGAGCCTACAAGTCCACTCAGTCCTACTTCTTGTTCAGCTAATTGCTAAGACAAACAAGTTTGTTTACATTTACGGGAGATACTGCTGCCTGTTTCTTATTTCCAATGTCACCCGAAAGTGAAAATAGGTTTTCGCATGGCACTTTTGTAGCTGGTGTTGCAAGGTATTTACATGCCAGATATGCTAAACATTTGTATGCCCCTTCATGCTTTGGCCACCATTCCAGAGGACATGCTTCCTTGCTGCTGATGCTCATTTTAAAAAATGTGTTAATTAAATTTGTGACTGAACTCCTTGGGGGAGAATTATATGTCTCCTGTTCTGTTTTACCTGCATTCTGCCATATATTTCATGTTATAGCAGTCTCAGATGATGACCCAGCACATGTTCGTTTTAAGAACACTTTCGCAGCAGATTTGACAAAATGCAAAGAAGGTACCAATGTGAGATTTCTAAAAATAGCTACAGCACTCGACCCAATGTTTAAGAATCTGAAGTGCCTTCCAAAATCTGAAAGGGACGAGGTGTGGAGCATGCTTTCATAGGTCTTAAAAGAGCAACACTCAGATGCGGAAACTGCAGAACCTGAACCACCAAAAAAGAAAATCAACCTTCTGCTGGTGGCATCTGACTCAGATGATGAAAATGAACATGTGTCGGTCTGCACTGCTTTGGATTGTTATTGAGCAGAACCCATCATCAGCACGGACACATGTCCTCTGGAATGGTGGTTGAAGCATGAAGGGACATATGAATCTTTAGCACATCTGGCACATAAATATCTTGCGACGCTAGCTACAACAGTGCCATGCGAACGCCTGTTCTGACTTTCAAGTGACATTGTAAACAAGAAGCGGACAGCATTATCTCCTGCAAATTGTAACCAAACTTGTTTGTCTGAACAATTGGCTGAACAAGAAGTTGGACTGAGTGGACTTGTAGGCTCTAAAGTTTTACGTTGTTTTATTTTTGAATGCAGTTACCTTTTTGTACATCAAGCTACATTTGTAAGTTCAACTTTCACGATAAAGAGATTGCACTACAGTACTTGTATGAAGTGAATTAAAAAATACTATTCTTTTTTTTTACAGTGCAAATATTTGTAATCAAAGTGAGCACCGTACACTTCGTATTCTGTGTTGTAACTGAAATCAATGTATTTGAAAATGTAGAAAACTTTAAAGTAAACGGTATTCTATTATTGTTTAACAGCACGGTTAATCGTGATTAATTTTTTTAATCACTTGACAGCCCTACTTTTTATATTTTTGAAGCCTTGTCTATAGTGGGATTTTAGCTACTAGGGCACGTTCAGCCTCCTTGAATAGCCACGATTTACACTGATGCAGTGCTCTTTGTGTTGGTGCACTTTGACTTCATTTCAAACCAAGGTGAAACCACACTGCTGTTATGTCACATGTACATTAGTGGTTTGCGTTGGTGGCTAACAACTCACTGTAAAAAAGGTCTTATAAAACTTCCCTAGTATTATTTGCATCACAGTCGTGGTTCGAGGCCCAGCTGAGGTCAGAGCCCCATTGTTCTGGCAGCTGTATTAATACACACTGAGAGAGAGAGTCTGTGCCCCAAAGAGCTTACAACTGAAATACACAAGATGGACAAAGAATGAGGGGGAAACTGAGGCACAGAGCGGGGACTTGACTAGACTCCTGCTCTCCTCTCTCCCAGCTGAGTGCCTTATGCACCTGACCGTACTATAGGAATGGATACTGCTATACTCGTAGATGAACAGCATTCCTCTTCATATACAGCAGCTCAGTTTGTAGACTAATTTCACTTGCCTTTTTCCAGGGGAACATGCACCACTCACCATCACTGACTGACTCATAGGTGCTACATAACGTTTGTGGGAAAACATCGGCGTGTCGGTCAAGAGGACAGGAAGCTTCTCATGAGAAAAAAAACAAAGCCCACAGCAGGTCTTGATGTAAAACAACATGTTTGCACGCCTAAAAGGAACAGCTTGTTTTGTAATCAAGCACATGTGCTGTATCAGGCACTTTCCACAGGGAGGGAAAATCCCCACACCCCTAGGGGCCAGCAGGTAGCATTTGCTAACTGCCACCTGAGATGTTTTTAGTGCATCTCGCTACCTAAACGTTGCAAAACACTCTAGGCTTTTCATTCCGTGGGATAACAGGTACCTTCCATTGAACCTTCTATAGCTTCCTCTCCAGCCACCTGTGCTGAGAAGTGAAAGTTCAAGCCCTACAGAGGCTGTTTGCCAGCAAGGCTTGTCTATCGGGATCGCTTTGTTTGTGAGGAAGGCTCGTGAATTGTACATGCTTAATTGAGAAAAGGGAGAATTTAGAAGAGGTCTCATATAGAACAGTAAGGCCCAGATCCTCAGTGATATTTGGGCACCTGACCTAAAGCAATGGGAGTTAGGACTTTTGCTTGGGTTCCATAAATTAGGAGATGATGCATTGATGTGACTTGTAGTAAAGGGACAGGTTTAAGATGAAGAGTTTTTTCATCCCGGAGGGATTGTGAAGTAGATAGTCAAAAGGCGTAACAGAAATAAGGGAGACTGAATGAGTTCAAAGCATGGATGGGCATTTACATGGCATCAAATATAGACAGGTGCCTGCTGGGAAGCAAGGCGAAGTTTCTCAATGGTAGAGGGTGGAGTAAATGGACCTCTGGTTCTCTGTCTGTCCAAATATTAGAACCACTCAGAACTTGGAGCATGGCAGACTTTCAGTATCCCTCAGAGCTACTCTGCACCTGCCAGCAACCCTGACCTGGAGAGATGAGGAGGGAGTTCGGTCTCCATGGCCCATTGAGTTCTTGGCATCTCTCCTAGCACTATGAACAAGGAGCTCAGTCCATGCCAGGTGTGGTGGTCGTTTTCTGTGAAGAATTAATTGTGGTACCTGGGCCTTGATTATATTGTAAGTTCTGGGCAGAAGCTGTGTCACCTTCTCATCAGAGAGCTAGTGGAAACTCGGGATTTCCATTTAAATGGGAAATTTGGACCTTTTGAAATTTGTTTTTGTTACAATTTGGAATGAAAACAGGTATTTTTGAAATTTCCCACAAAATAGAAATTCTGAGGAAAAAAACCTGTGGTTTTGGAAAATGTTCATGTTGGAATTTTGAACTTTCGTGTGGAATTTTTGCGTGTGTGCTTTTTATATTTTTATTTATTTATTACATAAAGTAATAATTGAAATAGTCCATCAAATGATGGTAACTGTGATTAGATGTTGATGGATGTTTTGGCTGCCTGTGTATGTTCCTTCTGTGTGCCACCCCAGCCCTGTGCGGACAGCTGGTATGGCAGACCTTGAGCGATCCACCACAAGATCCGTTAAGGGATGAAGACACCCAGCCAGGTTTATTGTTGACAAAGCACAGTACTAGTATCCTGCAGACTCTACCGGACCACTAATACATGTATGCCCATAACAATGGACCGGCTCAGTGAACAGCAGGACTTTCCGTTCCTCCCTAGGCCAGACAAAGATATTCCCTCTGAGATACATCTTTGTACCCCGATACAAACAAGTTAGTACTGCCCCCTGACGTTGCTAGTTATCACCCATCATCTTGTACATGTTGGTTCGATCAGAACATCTCTATTACGTACTGTCATCCTGACCTTATCTTTTAGGAGGGGTCAGTGTGTTCCTGTTATCCTGAGGGAATGTTTTTGTACCATCCTTGATATCGGAATGTTGTGGTACCACTTGATATTGGGATGTGTTTGCGTGAGCGCTCTGTGACTAGCGCTCCTTAGGAATGTGTATTTCTACAATATCAGCCGTGTTCTTGCCAAATTCTGTGAGCAGGTCCTGCCTCATACCAGGCCTCATACAAGGGCTTATGTCTCAGGCTCTCTTCCTACTACAGTAATGTTCTGTAGCTACTCCCCTGATTCACATTTTGATAGGATACTAGAAGCTGTGAAGCTCTGTAACCCATTTTCCAAGCCCTGAACCGTCTTTTTGGATGGGAATGATGGGTATAATACCTTTAGTGTTGCAAAATTCTGCTTTGGACTTGCTGCAGTATCAGAGACATGGTGGAAGCTGCATATTCTCTCTTCCCTTTGATGAGCATGCGTTAGCATGACAATAATGGGATGGTGGGGGAGGGAGCCTTGCTGAGAATTTGCATGTTTCAGAGAGATTGTCAAAGGGAAATCCCTACCTCCTGGAACTAGCTGCAAACCAGACCTCTGTGCCTGCAGCTTCTCTCACACTGGATGTTTTCATGTATTTCCAGTTGAGTTCAGTCTCATTCAGTTAGACCATAGCGTCCATGAGTTGTGGGGCCTTTTGGCAAGATTCAAAGATTTCCCTTTGGAAATGAGATTCTGTTCCCACAATTCTGTTCCCACCTCCTGTTGCTCTTCCTGCTCATTCCCAGCCCCTCTGTATTTTTCATTTCATTTCAATCCTTCATCAGCTAGAGAAGGATCCAAACCAAGACCTGGATCTAAAGGCTGGAGGTGTTTGCAAGGGGCTCCTAACTTTACATTGAGCTGAATCAGGATCCCAGATCCAGTGTCCTCTTCCCCCTCTAAAAACATCTGGATCTGAAAGGTGTCAAGCCTCTTGCCATGCCAGGGGTTCTGCCAGCACAGCTGGCTGCTTTGTTCAGAGAACAGGACTTAATATGCCTCCTCTGGGCATGTCTTTTCATAGTGCATATAAAAGACTGGCTCTGGCACTGCAGACAAATGGTCGCATAGCATGAACCCAGTACAGCAGGACAGCAGAAAGTCAGAGTGAGAGAGACTTTGATTCACAACGTATGCCAGATTTTCCCTGGAAAGCATTGCATGAGGATTAAGGTGTTTTCTCTAATAGAACTGCTCTTTCAATGCCGCTCTGAGAAATCTCACACACACACGATGCCCCCAAATGCTTGCATTTAGACAGGCAGTCTCATCTAGTGGCAGGAGCACTGGACTTCAGCTGCTTCTGAGTTCTAATCTTGGCCTGTTCCCTTCTCTCTATTTATAACTACATCACAGGATTGATGTGAACATTAATGACGGACATCAGTATTGTTAACCCCAAACATTCAAAAATCGCAAGATTGGCTTAAAAGTTGTGAGATTGTTTTTTGTTGAAAATTGGGGTATTTTTTATTTGCTTCTTGATTTCTAAGCCTTTAGGGAGTCATGTTTTCCAGCTTTTCTCTGCAACCATAAGGGCTAGAAATGTACTTTTTTTTAAAAAAAAAGAAAGCTGAGATTCTTACATAACTCCTGCAGTCATGGGATTGGGGCTTAAAAAAAAACAGCCAAAAGCCAGAAACGCTACCCCCACTAAATATCACAAGACACGTGGTAAAACCATGAAATGTTAAGTGTTTATGCTAAATGGCATCAACACATTGCTGGTCTAAGGTTTGGTCTACACTACCAACATATGTTGGTATTACTACATCTCTCACCCTGCAGTGACATAGTTACACTGACCTGACCCCGGTGTAGACAGTGCTGTGTTGATGGAAGAGCTTCTCCTATTGATGTAGCTACTGCCTTTCAGGGAGAAGGAGTACTTACGTTGACTTACTATCTACGCTCACGGAGAGTAAGTGTCTTCACTAAGTGCCACAGTGCTGCTGTAGCACTGCAAATGTAGACAAGCCCTAAATTCATCTCTCAGCTAGCTAAGGAAACCCTGTTGCCACATAAGGACATCATGTGGGGTTCTCTCACCAGGTTTGTAAGAATCGTGCAGTGTCAGCTGGCTGTGGAAGAGCTTGCAGAAGGTGGGCACCATGTGGAGTGGCCTACGCATGTGTTCTGTAGCCCATGTCTAATATTCCTGTTTCGACTTGCTAATCAGAAATGGGCCTGAACCCCATCCCAGCTCTGAAAAGTCCCCCAGAGTTCAGATCCAGCTCAGAACTTTGTAGCTGGCAGCATCTCTGGAACTGGCCGAACTGAACACCCTCACGCTCTGGGAAAGTTGGGACTGGACCCCAAACTTTGCCGCTGAGGCCCATCTTAACTGCTGATAGAAGTAATTTGAGGCCGAGCAGCGGTAGGACAGCTAAGCCTGTATCTCTGCAGCTGAAGGGCCAGATTAGTGATGAATGGCGAGCCAGTCCGAAGGCTCTGCACATGTGGGGCCAAATTCATCCCTGGTGCAACTCTCCGTTGACTTCAAAGTTGTTACAGAAGGGACGAATCAGGCCTTTTGAAACTCCGGTTGGGATGGGATAGTGGTGAAGACCGTCAGGACCAACGACTGATTTTACATTTGGACAGGGCCTTTCTTTTTTAAACAAAAGCTTTTCCAGGCACAAGCGCAAGCTACCACAAAATAACAGGCCTAGCTATTCCCTGAGCCCCTTGTTCCATCGCAGCTGCTGGCATCAGCCTCGTGTGGGTCAGTAACTACTGGAAGAAAATTCGTCACCTCCACTTTGATTTGCAGGAGGAAAATTGTCTCTCTGCTTAGACCTGCAAACACAGGACATCCAGCTGATGGGAGAGAAAGGAGGGGTACCGTGGGGGGGGTTGTGACCACTGCTGTCTTGGCTGACACACCAGGGATTGAACTGGGGACCTCTCAAGCTGAATGCATGAGCTGCTGCAGTTTGAGCTAAAGATACACAACCCTAGCCACTGGGACGATAACCAGCTCGTCCTCTGTGGGGGACCAGTAAAACAAGCAAGGGACCAGTAAAACACGCACACCAGGCTGTTACATGGGCACAAGATAACATCCCTGCTAGGAGACTAACTGAAATTCATTTGGGGCTTTGAGACCAATTTCCAGACACGGCGATGAGCAAAGTCAACTTTGGCTCCAACCTACTTGCCTCCACGTACACGTCATGAAACCGCACTGGAGGTTTGGGCCTTGTGGCCTAGGCTGACCTCCCAGGCTGAAGCCTAGAGCTTCTCCACCGGGCCTCAAGCCAACTCGCTCCTCCCCAGCCTGGGACCCGGGCTCCGCTGGGTGGGTTTGCTTTAGTTGAGGTCTGCGTTCTGGCTGAGGGGAGCTGGATAAATGGTTGGCATGACTGCTGGCTTTTAAATGGTCTAGATGGTATGAGACAGAGGCTAAGAATCAGATGGTCATGGAGAGACTGAGGGCAGTGGTCCCTCCAGGTCCAGAGGTACAAGGAACTTTGCCCATGCTGTTGTGGATAAATAGGCCTTCGGTCTCCAGGGCTGTCCACCGTACACCTTTCCCGAGCACTAAGGTTGCTTTATAACTAACTGATAATGATTGAGGCTGATGTCTTAAACTAAAGCTGGCAATTCTGGGGGAGAACAAGTGGGGGGTCACGTTTGTTTGTTTATTTAAGCTGAAAGTGGCTGCCCCCGAGACGGTTGGGTCAGTTGTTTACAACCCAAATCTGTTACCAGGTAAAAACTGGTAGAACTAGCTGAAAGCAACAGGAATTTTCCTACAGCCCCCCAGGCTACAACAGATAATAACAAACAGGGCCCCGTCTCTATTAAAAAGCCACTCAAGGAGAGGGTCACTTGTTTGTTGATGCTAGGGTCTGGCAGACCCAGCTTACCTCCTGGGTATCCTGCTGTTAGGAATGTCTGAGTAACTGAAAAACAACCAGTGGCAAAGGGTCATGTGGAAAGAGAGAAGGAAGGGGGAGAGAAGGAAGGAAATTCGAAAATCAGAGGGCCAAATGCTGAGCTCCTCATGATGATGTGTTTGTAGTGTGTGTAATTATTTGTGCTGCAGGAGCGTAACCCCTTGGTGAGTGTGTGTTACAGGTCCCACCGACTGGCCTCTACCACCTAGGATATTACAATAGTGCTTAGCCACCCAGTCCTGGAGCAGGGCCCCATTGTGTTAGGCCCTGTACAATCACAGAACCAAAAGACAGTTGTTTTCTCCTTACAATCTATGATAGTCCATGCTCAGATTTCACTTGTCCTTCTTCATGCAAAGTTCCCGAACGTACCAGTGGGAGTTTTACCCACACTGGGACATCTGATTTGGACCCAAAGATTTCTGGTGCTGTGGCTTATAACAAAAGCCATTTTCGTGCTGGGAAAGCAGCTGAAGCAGCCAGCCCTCAGCTTGGCGTAGGACAACTGGCTCCAACCTAGTTCAGGCTGCTTCCTCGTACACTTTATTAATTGTTGGAATGTTTTAATAACCTTTGGTCGAGTGCAGCTGAAAATGGGTCCCAGAGCTATTAGAATGGATAATTGACAGCTTTTAGTAGGAAATGCCTGATGTCCTGCAGACGGAAAGATAATACAGTGGCCCCGCTCCCCCAGCTCATTCAAGAAGAATCTCCCCCATCCATCGGAGATTAATTGGAGAGGTGACATGCCCCCACCCAGGTAGAACAGTATGAAGCCATTTAAAAATAATCCCAATCAATTTAGCAAGAGGAGAGGGCTAGGTTGGGAGAAGGGCATTTATGACAGTGTCCAAAGTTGGGTTGGTCTTCAGAAGCCTTATTAGAAGGAGAATACTTGCATATTAATGCATCTGGTGCAATTGTTTTAAATTAATTTCTCTGAAAAACTTGGGGCAATACAAGGGGCCATGCGCAGAAATCCGGTATTACAGTGTCACTTGGGGGGACAATCTGTGTAGACAAGAAGTGGGCGGGGAAACAGAAGCACAGAGAGAGAGAGCTAAAACCCAGGCCTCCTCACTCTGTGGCCTGTCTCCTGGGCCAGGCTGCCTCTCAGGTAGCTTTCCAATTACGTCCTACGGGAGCAGACACCAGAAGCCCGGTTCCGATCTCCGTCACACCACTGCCCCAGCGTATCACTGCTGACTTCAGCGGAGCTGTTCCTGGCTTCCAGTGGCGAGGGGCGAGACCAGAATCCAACCACAGAGGGTTCCGGTGGACTGAGCGGCACAAACCCAAGTGCCAACCCCCTTATCTTAGAGGGGACGCAACTGCGAGCAAAATCTCACCCTCTAACTTCAGAGCTCTTGGAAATCTGGGCATGGAAAGTTCTGCAGTTTATCTTGACTGTGCTTCAAGCTTTATTTTTAGAGTATCATAAAGGGCTTTTGTTCCAAGGTGTATTTAGTAGGGGAGTGGAAGGGGAAGTGGGAGGGCTGTGTGCATAGGGAATGTGTCTCTTGGTCTTTCTCTTCTAACCCACCCTGCTGCCTGATACTCCTGGAGGGTGGAGTGGGAATGAAAAAAAGAGAGAAAATAATAATTAAAAATACTGAAATCATAGTCTAGGCGCCCAGGCCTGGAGGCCTCTGGTTGCCTTAAAACATACATTAGCATAAATAGGGCACGGTGCCCAAAATCACGAAAAAGGTGGGGCAGGGGTGGTCTCCCCTTTGTCAGCAGCTAGTGTGTGGCTTGGAATAGCACAGTGCTGACTGCACTCCCCTTCTATAGATAGTGCTGCCTAGTGTCTCGTGCTCTGGACTGGGCTTCAGAAGAGCTTGGTTCTAGTCCTAGCTTTGCGGGTGGGTGACCGTGGGCAAGTCATGTCACCTTTCAGTTTCTCTACCTGTAAAATGGAGCTAATGATACTGACCTGCTTTGTAAGGCACTTTGAGATCTACTGATGCAAAGTTTTATCTAAGAGCTAGGTGGTCTTATTACATATAAACTCTTCCTCTTTTCTAATATATAGACTAATTCTGGGGATCAAGCAGTTAGAAAAGGGGGCAGTGCTTAAAATCAGGAGTTCTGGGTTCTATTCCCAGCTCTGCCACTTACTTGCTGTGTAAGCATAACCACACTGTGCCTCAGTTTCCCCATCTGTCCAAGGGGATAATAATGCTTCCCTGTCTCAGTGTGGGTTGTGAGCATTGGTTGAGTGTTTGTGAAGCATATTGACATATAAACTCTGGATTAAAGGCATGAAAGGCACAGGCAGTAATAATATATTATGAGGAACATCTGCTGTGTGAAGGAAGAAGAGTCAAACTCACTGAGCCACATTTTCAACAGGCATCTACAAAGGCACCGGCAGCATCGGTTGTTCAGCTTTCACCACGTGCACGAACTGGCATTTGCACATGAAGATGGGGGTAGCTGGGCACCCCGAGCTCCCAAATGTGCCAGCACAAAGGGGTTGGGTTTTTCTGTGAACTCAACCTAGATGCGAATTCTGTGTAGGCTAGGAGAGCCCCCCCAGTGCTGCTTGGAGAGGTGCAGATTTAATTGCACAAGCAGTTGTACCTGCCAGAGCTTGAGCTGTGGCCAGGCACATCGTGTGTATGTTTGTATATCTGGGTACATGTGTAGGTCTGCATGCCTGCATGTATGTATGCCTATGCATGTGATGTGTGTATGAGAAGAGTGCACCTGCATACATATATGTGGATGAAGTGGTGCGTGTTCTGTACCTGGCAAGGTCTCCTCTCTGTAGCCCGCTGCCCTAGACTACTGGCTGGAAAAAGTCAGGGTCTCTTTTAATGACAAAAAAGTTACAGGAAAAGCGATCTCTAAAGGCCAACGGTAATAAAAATGGATAAAGACGCCGCCACTTTGAGATCCCAGGGTTTGGGCTCATTGGAGAATTGTGTTGCGACGATCACAGCTCTGCTCCGTTTCATGAGGGGACTTGATTGTCTTTCAGCAGCATCACTGCTAGCGACCACCAGCGTGAGCCAGGACCTCAGTGAGTCTGTTGAACAGCCCCAGCAGTGGTACTGGCTACCTCAGCTGTGAACAGTGACAGCCCGAGAGAACTGGAGTAGAGACAACAAGAAGTTCCCAGTGCATGTTCTGCACACTAGCATCTCAAGCAATGCTCCAAGCCTGACTCCAAGATCGGTAAGTCAGGTGAACTTGGTGGCCTGGATCCACACCGGTGTTTATACCATTGCCACCTCCTGCAGAGACAGCCTTGACCTTGTCATGGCTGATGTCTCATGGCTTCATGCCACCCTGGCAATAAAACAATGGAGGGGAGCAAGCAACCCAGGATCTGGCATTCATGTGCAGGTATAACCTACGTAGAGGCCATTCCCCTGCTGACCGAGTGTCACCACTCCACATTCCCAGCTTTCTCTGCACTCTCTCTCTCTCTCTCTGTACTTGGCCAGTCTTTTGGCACAAAGCTCTGGCCAGAGGCTGCCATCTGCAGCCAGATCTCCAGCCAATTCCCTTAGCGGCATCTGCTCTCTCTCACTGCCAATGCTGCTTCTCCAGCTCCAGCACCTAATGGGTCCTTCTCTCTAGCAAGCCAGAAAGACCTCGACAAATCCTCTGACCAGTCAGTACTGCTCTTGGGGCTTCCTGTGACCTGAGAAACACCCCCCCCACACCGCACCCCAGTTTGGCATGTAAATTGCACCATTACTGGCTTTAAGCGGGTCCGGATGAAGGAAAACGGCCCAGGACTTCAGCACTGATCATTGCACAATATTATTTCTGTATTTGGAGTCCCAGTCAGAAAACATTTGATTGGACAATGCCACCAGTCCAGCTTGGCTGCTGCTGTCCATGGGTTTTTCTTTTCCCCTCTCCTCTTTTGATCTCCTCGCATTCTCCCCAGTGGTGCTGGACACCAATCCTGGGCCCGATTCAAGGCCGTGATAAAATGGGGATTACCCTTTGGACATTGCACCCCTTTCCTGGGCGGGGCAGGTTACCAAATTACGTTCAGGAGCCAGGGGATACCCAGACATTTCAGCACCTACTCATCTCACTAAAGAGCATCATGTTGGTTGAATGGTGGGTCATCCTCTGTTATGGTGGTTCCCAAGCACTGGCCCACAAACTTACTCTTACAGCTGGTGCTCTAGGCTCCCCCATCTTTCATTCACTAGGCTGTCCCCCTTTCATTCACATTCAACGTCCGTGGCAGGTAGCAGCTTTTACAATGGAATGGAAGACAACAGATAATGGCTAGTTCAGGCCTGGATCCTGAAAGTCCCTGCACAGCCTCGGCTGCTGAACTCCAGGACAAGTGTGAGCAGAGGCTAGGAGGGTCAGAACAGGCATTGTCCTCTGCACCTGATGGGATGCACCTTGAGCCCCTTCTAACCCCCTCCCCGCACACACACAACCAATCTTGCTCCCTTGTTTTATTCACCTGCTGATGCGGGCCGAGAAACAGGCAGGATGGGGTGAGAAAGGGAGACCTGAAACGTTTTTTCCTTCTTTCTTTTTCTTTTTCAGGCTTGCACCAACATGTCTCCTGGAATCCTCGCCTGCCTTCCATGCCCAGCCAACATGAGTCAGGCACCGAGCCCATCCTTTGCCTGCTCCTTGCAACACGGATGACACAAACTATCCAGCGAGAATGGGAACGCTCGAATCCTCAATGAGTTTTCTTTTATTGCATAAACCTTTTCGCTGTTTACAACCAAGTTGCTACAGAGCTATTGCCTAGGAAGCCCTTTCAGATTGCGGTAAAGCGGCATTATGCCTGGGCTACCCTTTGACTTCCTGTGTGCGCTGGAGTAATGCGGTCATTATTGGTTCAGAAAACAGGACAGCAGTGCAAGAACAGTATGTGGAAAGGTTATTGCAGAACTCTTGTTCCCTAGCGTGCCCAGCAAAGTCAATGGAAGGATCCCCTGATCTGGTGCGTTCTGAAGTTGGAGGCAATGTGCTGCAGAGGGGTTTTGACACCTAGTAAAGTAACATTTCTAAAAGAGGTTCATTGAAGAGGAAAAAAAACACCAGTGACCTTATGGGAAGGACGACTAGAGGAGGCGAGGAAAGGGGAGCCAAGGGTTAAGGTGTAAGTACAATGATCGTCTCGTTCAAAAATTGACAGGAAAATATGAAGCTTAATTTAGTCCGTGAGTGTGTGTGTGTATCTGAGTGCTTCCAAATAGACACAGCAAAAAGCAAATCAGTCCCTGGCTTCATGAGAGAGACAGATGCTCTGGGTTGGCGTTGCAGCGTATGAAATGCATTCCCGATACTGAACGTGAGCGTGAAACTAATTATCACATCAATGAATAAATGAATCCACTCCTACTTTGTCATACTTTTCCCCTGGAGGGTTTTTCCTCCTTCCTTCTCCCCTCCTCTTTAGATTCCTCATCTCAGCCAGGCTCCACATTCCTATCTGGTTCAGCACATAAAGAGTTAACAGCTGCACCTGTTTAAGGTGTACCTGTCCCATGGCACCTGTCTCATCAGCCAATCAGTGGCTGAACTCTGGGGAACCTACCTGTCAGCAAAATACCTGTACACAAAAACCTCAACATAAATCAAACACTTCACTTCACAGGCCATGTCTGTAGTTAGCAGGTACTAGAGGAGAGAAGTCCTTAGAATTTGCTGTCTGCAAAGATTTGGAAACCTGGGGAAACATGTCTAATGAACTTGAGTAAGTAGATCATTTTTTATTTTATTTAACTAATCCCCTAAGTATTTCATCTGAGGCAGAATTTAAGTACTTCTGGTCTGAATGAATTAGACTCCACAGGTTTAATCTTCCTGTCTAGCTAGTTACAAATGAAGCTAAAAAAGTGAAACGGGGCTTTTTCTCAGTCTTTCTATTCTACAGTAATCCAGTGCTGCTCTTGTTACGAGTCAGTGATTACTGCTATTAAAAAAAAAAGCAATTTAAAATTATGATATTAAATTTTCCCCCAGACTGAAATTTGACATACAAGGATTCACCTCAGAAATTCCTCTCCTCTTGCCCTGAAACAACAACCAAAAAAAAAAAAAAAATCCAACATATGGTACAATTGATGGAGTTTTTTTCAATTAGAAGGTACCTCAGATAAATCAGTAATCAGTTCTGGAAAATTTCTGGGTTCTTCTAACTAAATAGATTTTATCAAGGCCTTAGAAATGGATGTGAACCCATTTATTTTGATTTTTTTGCAGGGGAAAAGTATTCAGACAAGTATATTGTAATGCAGTTTTTCATGGACAAGCAGCTGTTCCTCCAAAACTTGGGAACTCTTAAATGTTTGGGATTCAAAATACTTTGTACTGTTCATATGCATTTTGGGTAGCACATGGACCAACACCCAAGGGACCATCACACTGTAGGCAAAGGATGAGTTTTATAATTAATGGGCCCATTGGTATGAAATTATATGGTAGAGATAGGACTGATATAGGGGAATGGGATAAGTAGAAGACCACATCCTGCTTCCCTTAATCAAATGGATACTCCAACTGAAGTCAAAGAGGAGATGTAGATATACACACGTTTGTGTATGTGCGCATGTGTGTGTATCTAGAATGTAATGTATATAGAGAGGGTATATACGGAGCTTTGGAAATGTGCATTTTAAAAATGTGTATAATTTTACACACACACAGATTGTCCTGCCTCCCACAGGTATTGGGAATTAATTTGTTAATAATTGTAAAGGACAGTGCAGATGTGAAGTGCTAATTATTATTATATGTGCACGCACACACACATTGCTACAGGCCTGAGTAAAGAATAGAAATGTCTTAATTTTTCCCCTTTTGAACTCTTTGGGTAATTTAAAGTTGTTTTGATTTTTATTTAGCTAGGAGTCCGGTCATATGGCTTATTCCCTAAGTACTATATTTTGTGTGTGTGTGTGTGTGTGATACACCCACACAGAATTAGGTTTATTAGATTTTTCTACTGATTATGGAGCAGTGGGATTATGTTACCTAGTGAATTACATGGTTGCTTGACCCCTCTCTTACTAACGGGACTGTTCTCCCCGCACCCCCATGTCCTTCAGATGAAACAAAGGGAATTGGTGAGAGCTGCATCTGCTTTGTGATTGATAAAAATGCGGAGGTTGCTATCTGGTCTCCATCTCTTGTTTGTTGCTTTTCTAGTTGCCTCCAGATCAGGTAAAAGGCCCCTGGCCACTAACTGAATCCATGTGAACTGAAAACTTTCCTACTGCTTAAGCTTGTGGATAGTTTTCCAGACCTTGGGAGACTTCAGCTTCATTTGTTAGCCCACAGCTGCCACAGAGTTTGGCTCAAGAGCTCAGGCAGTTGGAAACTACAGTTTCAAGCCTGAGTGTGCTGATGTCCTGTCGTGCACTGCATGTGGGCAGGGGGAGCCAATAATTGCAGGCGACTCTAGAGAGAAACAATTTAAGAGGACAATGGGCCTGGAGTACCTGGAGCTGAAAATACCCCTAGGGCCATGCAGGGGGAGATAAGGGAGATGGGAACAGCCTGACATCAAAGTCATCCATGAAACGTTCTCAGACAGCCTTTGGCTTCTGGCTCTGCCACAAGCGAAAGGAGAAAGCTGGGTCACTGAATGAGAGGAACCTGTGGAAGATTTGCTATAGAGGGTGAACTTCTTAACAATGGGTTAATCCCATTGGGCCACATTCATCCATGTGTATTTTCCACTGAATGCATCCGATGAAGTGAGCTGTAGCTCACGAAAGCTTATGCTCAAATAAATTTGTTAGTCTCTAAGGTGCCACAAGTCCTCCTGTTCTTTTTGTGGATACAGACTAACACGGCTGCTACTCTGAAACCATTCATCCATGGTGTAACTCCATGGAGGTCAAGGGGAGAGGAGGGCTCTTGGCATCTCAGGACCAAGCATTTAGAGGGTGACAGCCCAGTTCTGAAGAGGATAGTGGTGAGTCCAGCTAGCAAGGCTCAAGCTCTTTCTTTAATGGTCCTTTTGGTGTGCATCCTCTCCCCATCACCACACGCCTGTTCAAAGACACAGAGAGGAAGGGCCACATTCTGAGCTGGTGTAAATCAGCACAGCTCTATTGACTCATAGACTCTAAAGCCAGAAGGGACCATCATGATCATCTAGTCTTAACCTCCTGCACATCACAGGGCACAGAACCTCCCCCACCCACTCCTGTAACAGACCCCTCACCTCTGGCTGAGTTACTGACGTCCTCAAATTGTGTTCCAGAGAATCCATCATTACACCAGTTTAAACCTGCAGGTGACCCATGCCCCATGCTTCAGAGGAAGGTGAAAAACTCCCAATGGAGCTATACTCCAGTTGAAGATCTGGCCCAAAATGACAAGGACCCCCTCTTTCTCCATAGCAATTTTCAGCACAAAGAAGTGCTGGAAAGGGGCCAGTTTGGCAAGGGCGATGAGCCTTTTCACATATGATATATATAAGAACATCTTAATGTACCGAGCCGTCTCTGTGGAGCAGGTGTATAACATGGCCCCGCTGCAGCATGCGGCTTTGAAAGAGTTAACCAAGAGCTACTCCCAGCTGTGGTTTTGTGGTCGAAACCATGATTGCCAGAAGCAAATTTTTGTCATGCACAAGGTGTGTTATTAAAACTTGAGTTATGCTCCTGGTGAATGAAAAGTTAAAGCCCTTTATTAAATCCTGGCTGTAAAGCCGAGAAGGGCTAACCGTTCCGGCAGCAATGTATATTTTCAAGCAAGCCATGGGTTTTGTTTTTATAAAATGATGTAGCGAGAGATTTGTAAATTAAAAACCCGAATAACTGCAACACAGTGAATGGTAAAGGAAATAGAACCATTCTGAGTAAACCCTAGAGTCAGAGCAATGTTCAATTGACGTTTATACAGTCTCTCTCTATATATATTCTGGATCAGGTTCCCAACTGGCATAAATCAGCATAGTTCCAGTGTAGTGAACAGAGCGAAGAGTATTTACACCAGCTGAGGATCTGGTTCTGTATTGTGAGAGCCACTCTTTGGAATTTTGATCATAATCAAAACGATCATCCAAAAAGCACTAAAATATATATTCTGCACTTGGACCCGATTCAACATCGCACTTAAGCCCGTGCTTAAGTTCTATTGATTTGTATGGTGCTCATTCCAGGATCAGAGCCCTAAGTCCTCAGATACTTAACACTCAAGGACAATTATGCTCATGGTAAACAATTGAAAAAATATTCCCCCATTTGACTTAATTAGCCAGTGATTAAATACCGGCTAAAACTCCATCTCCAATGCATGATTCTCAGTGGGCTCAGAGGTTACGATCTATTGTTTGATTATTGTTGTTACTTATTTGTATCATGCTAGTGCCTTCGAGTTCCAGTTATGGATCAGGACACCATTGTGCTAGGTGCTGTACAAACATGCAGCAAACAGACGGTCCCTTATACAATCTCAGTATAAGACCAAAAAGAAAAGGAGGACTTGTGGCACCTTAGAGACTAACCAGTTTATTTGAGCATGAGCTTTCGTGAGCTACAGCTCACTTCATCGGATGTATAAGACCAGAGACAACAGGGGGTACAGACAGGCAGGGGAGCACAAAGAAACAATGAGATGACACTGATCAACATATTGTTAGTGGCCAAGCTCTTGTTCATTGTCCTTGTTCTGTCTTTGGCGTCCATGATGCCCTGTCTCCAGGAAACGGGTTGTTTAATTGTGTTACATCTAGAACTTTGGGTGAATCTTTTTTGTTCCACAGATACATTATTTGAAAAATATCATGACATGCATTGATTAAATGAAGAAAGTTTTTTCCAGCATGGGGGAGACCTGCTCATGGGAGATCCTTGTGCCCCAGCGTGTGTGGGCTGCTTTGGGAAACCTTACCAACTATCAGTTGGGCTTCTGGAAAAGGCCATTCAGGAAGGGATGATGGTAGCCCGAGCCAGGCCAAAATGTAACTTACCTCTGAGGAGAAAAAAGAGAGGGGTTGGAGAGAGAGCTGAAGGTGGAGGAAGGAAAAGGAAATACAGGAAAGAGGGGAAAGGTGGCGTCCAGAGAGGAAGGAAAAACAGGAAGGGAAGGAAGGAAGGAGGGAGGAAAAAGAAAGATACATGGGTAATTGTAGAGTGTGTGTGTGTGTGTGTGTGTGTGAGTGTGAGAGAGAGAGAGAGAGAGAGAGAGAGAGAGAGAGACACACACACACACACACACACACTCTTGGGTTCAAGTTCCTGCTCTGCCACTGACTTTCTGTGTGACCCTGGACAAGTCACTTAGCCTCTCTGTGCCTTTGCTATTCTTAGTACTGTACTACTTTAAAATGAAAGCGGCGATTCTCTCAAATTCACCTGATTTCAGGAGCTGGTCATGTCAGTCAAAGTCCTTGAATTCTATGGTGATGAGAGTGGAATAGGAAGCTGAATAGAACAGAATGGGGCCTTGATCTCTGTCAGCTATCACAATATAATTAATTAATTTAATTAATTACTGGATTAAACCCGAGTCATCTGAAGAGCTGTCAAAAACATTCACTTTTGCATGAAAGATTGTGAATCCACTTGTGCCAATTCTCATTATTATTGTGAGAATAGGAGTACTTGTGGCACCTTAGAGACTAATCAATTTATTTGAGCATAAGCTTTCGTGAGCTACAGCTCACTTCATCGGATCCGATGAAGTGAGCTGTAGCTCACAAAAGCTTATGCTCAAATAAATTGGTTAGTCTCTAAGGTGCCACAAGTACTCCTTTTCTTTTTGCGAATACAGACTAACACGGCTGTTACTCTGAAACCTGTTATTGTGAGAATATATTTGGTGTTTTTTTCTCTTGAAGTCCCAGTTCCTGGAGTCAGGTGAATATGTGAGAATCTCAGTTTTTATTTAAAAAAGAAGTAAGCTTCTAGCCCTCCTGGTTGCAGAGATAAGTTTGAGAATGTGATGCCTAAATGCTCCAAAATGAGAGTGCCTATAAAAAGCACTCAGAACTCCATATTTTTAAAAGCTTGTGATTTTTAAGCCAATCTTGTGATTTGGGAGGGTTCTCGCAATTTTTGAATGCTTGGAGTTGGTAATACAGAATATGTGTGTATATTAACATGGGGATCTCTCTGTCTCTCAGTCCATCCTCATGGTTGTATATTTATCTGTCTATAATGAATATGAGTAACAGAGAGACTGTCAGCAGAGGTCCAAACCTAGATTTTCAAAAGTGCCTACTGCTCTTGGGTGCCCAATTAGAGGTATCTTAAAGGAACCTTATTTTCCAAGGATGGGTGCTCAGCCCCTTCTGAACATCAGGTTCTTACAAACATCAGTTCAGGCACTGAAAAACATGCATACAAAATCACTGGTCACTTTTGGAAAGCTCAGCCTTAATTCCTTAACTGTGAGCTATTTCCTTGGTTTAATGTCCTGGACTCTGTCTTATTTCATTGACGCTTCATTTCTGTGGATTTGTAGGGTTCTTTTTTAAATAGAATTATTTATGAAATATCTTCCAGTAATGACTGTATACAAGAAAATGTCCTTAGCACATGGGATGAGGTGGTGTTTAGTATCAAATAGTAAGATGTTATAATTTATTAATTAATTAAAATGAGGCACAGGTATTTGGCAGAAATGTTAACGAACCAGAGAGCTTGTTTGGTGGACTCAGATCTTTTCGAAAGGGATTTAAAGAACTTGTGCAGTTTTGTTGCGTTGACTCGGATCAGATAGTTGGTAACTTGGTGGCTTGCTGCTGGTACTGTGTATGGAGACCTCAGTAATAATTAGCAGTTAGCAAGTAAGATGTGCCCGCAGCTCTGTTATTAGGTTATGGAATTGCTCTATATAGCTCTTCTCATGTGAGAAAAACAGCAAATGTCTGGTAGGACTAGGAATCAGGACTCCTGGGTTCTAGCCCCAGGTCTGCCACTGATTAGTTGGGTGACCTTGGGAAAGTCACTTTACAAAATTCCCCATGGCTCAGTTTCCCTACCTGTGATAATGAGCTAACTCCTAGGGGTGGAGGGAGAATGGGCTGGAGAAGGGCAAAAGACAAAATGATTCTGAGCTACAAACACACACCCAGCAGGGCCGCAGAGCATGTGATGTCCTGTTACATTAGACAGGTAGGGACTGCCCAGGAGAAAGATCAGGCCCATAAGCTGTTGTGACTTTACAGCGAAAGGAGGCGTGGGCGGGTCAGCGGGGCTATGGCTAATCTGAGTTTGGGATTACCTAGAGCACATCCCACTAGCCTGTTTATTCCTTTTGGCTGCCCATGCAGCAGGGCCCTGCCCTCTTCCTTCCCGCACGCTGGGTGTGCCATGCCTTTCCTTTGTTCGATCCTGCTCCACTGAAGGCCCATCCTGTGAGGTGCTGAGCACCTACTGCTCCCACTGGCACAGTTCGCGTTTCTTCACTAGAAATCACAACACGTTTTGCAGCTGCCCGTTTCCTTTTCCGCCTGCCCCTTCTTCACTGGGGTCAGCTATCCTTCCACACGAACACGGGGCAAGAGGGAAAGGTTGTCTTCTCATGAGAGTCCACATGGCAGCTAGGAGGCAGAGGGGGGAATTTCTAATTGCTGCACTAACCTGCCCCAGTTGGAAACATGCTCTAAGCAGATTGTGCTGGGGAAGGAAACTCCCTGTGTCAGAGAGTGACACATCAGTGCTAAGTGCATACTTGGCAACTGTAAAAATACAAGGATGAACTGTCATCGTTCATTTGTATGCATCTGTTGTAAGTCTGTCTCTTTTTGCGTGTGTGTCTGTGGTTGGCACGTGTGCCTGTGCGTGTGTGTTTGTGGCTGTGTGCTTGGCGAAAGGCTGGATTGGAGCTTTGCCTCTAGATGTATTTGTTAATTCTTATTATTTTATCCAAATGCTCACAAGCAGGGAATGGAATCAGAGCGGAGGTTTGTCTCCAGCAGCTCTGCACTTCGCTCCTTTCGGAGGGTGCTGTTCTTTTCCGTGAGGGAGCCCGGCTTGCTGGGCCTTGCTCACGGCTGGGTGAAACCTGCATGCTTCCAGAAGCAGGCGTGCTTCACCGATGCTCTTTATGCCTCCTGCTCTGTAAGCTGGGATGCTGATCCCATCCCAGTCCCCTTGCTGGCGTATGTTGCTATAGCACTGGAAACTTTGAATGGGAGGAGCAAGGTTATTCCAGCCAAAAGGCCAGTCGTGTGGCTGTCCGGGCCCTGGGGTACAGCATGGCTGAATGGCAGCCCCAATGTGAATAATCCGGCATATGGCTAGCCTCTCATAATGACCCAGATCTCTGTGCTGGAGCTTTGGACGCTCACCATTGGCTGCTCAGTTCCTGTTCCTACACTGTACAGCCATGAGCAGGGCCGGCTCCAGGCACCAGCTTTCCAAGCAGGTGCTTGGGGTGGCATTCAGAGTGGGCCAGCAGTCCGCGTCCCGCAGCAGCAGTTCGGCGGCAGCTCCGCCGCTCTTCCCGCCGCGGCGGCTTTTGGGCTCTTCCGAGCGTGGCGGCAATTCAGTGGCAACTGCTTGGGGCGGCAAAATTGGTAGAGCCGCCCCTGGCCATGAGCATCTGACGTGACCCATATTTATGCAGCAGCTCTAAAAGGCTACCAGGGTGCGGACAGAAAGGCAGACAACGGGGAGGAGAAACGCACGCAAAACAAACCTCTAACTCAACGGAAGGGAAAATAAATGCAAGTTTTTCCCCGCTTGGCTGCTTGTTCCATCTTGCCCCCTTTGGGCATATCTTCCTGTCTCAGCATAGCCCCCGGTGTTTATTCATGGCCAGAGGGCCGGCATTGGGATAGTAACGGCAAACAAAAGGGGGAAGATGGAGCTGTCACTGAGTGGGACGGGGCAGGGGGTCGCTCTGTGGCAGATTCTAAATGGTTTGGAAACAAAGCGACTCCTACAAAAATCCGGCACTGCTTTGCACGTGATCCCATGGCTCAGCCGGGACAGCTCTCTGCACACACCCGGAGAGACGCCCTCCATCCCGTGTGTTTGTTTCAATAGCTGATCCCTTTTAGTCCGAGGGCCACACAAAGGCAGCTGCTTGTAAAAGGAAAGTTTGTTTTACCAAACAGAAAGGAGACAGTTTGCATTGGGCTCAGCGTTAGCTTGACAAATGCAACAGGGAGGGTGTGGGCCTTCGAGGGTGACAGCTGGAGTGGATCTGGATCCAAAGTTCATGGGTGTTTGGATCTGGGGTTTTGGATCAAGCTCGTTTCTTTTCTGCGCCCAGATTTACAGAGGTTGTGATGCAGGGCTTCGGACAGCCATAGTAGCCGCAGCCGCAGGGCATGATAGTATTTTGCAGCTGAGCGCGCTCCAAAAGGCAGAAAAGTGACCCTAAAAATAGCACATGCTCCCTGGATGACACAGCTGCTTCTCTCCTAGCCCAAGCCCGTGGTTTTATATATGAGGCCCCCTGTACATTGCAGAGTTTTGTCAGATAGCTATAGTGGTCAAGGGTGTGGAAAAAACACAGCCCCTAGCCAAAATAGTGATGCTGGCAAAAACCCCAGTGTAGGTGCAGCTATGCTGACAGAAGAGTGCTTCCATGGGGATAGCTAATTTCATTTGGGGAGGGAGCGTTACTCCTTCTGGCCACATGCGCTGCATCTACCCTCCGGGTCTCTGCTGGTGTAGCTATATGGGCAAAGCATTTGCAGTGTAGACAAGATTTTAGTTAACCCTGCTGACTCCCCCACAGCTGGGAGAGTGAGCTGGATTCTGTTCCGCCTGACGCATCATCCACGGAACTGTCAGGCGAGTTCTGACTGCAGAGCCTTTTCCACGGAGGGTCAGAGCTGGAAGGCTCGCTGAGGCTTCAGATCCAGGGCTGACTTTGTATCCGCGATGGTTAGAAAAATCAGCTTCGGATTATACTGTTACCCCTTTTGACCTGAGTGTCTGGCCAAAATTCAGCGTTCTTTGGATTGTTTCCATAAGGAGGAGAAATTCATGATGGAGTCAGGTGTTTTCGATGTGGTCCTTTTTAATCACAAAGAATGTACAAAGTCCTGCTACCCTGAACACAGGAGGAACCAAACAACTGGAGAGAATTTCTTTGCTCACAATTCCAAGCCCTTTCCAGCCAGCACTTAACCCAAAAGCGCTCTCTCTCTCTCTAGGCTTTTCTCAGGGTCATGCTTGTTCTGACTGTAGCCTTGGCTTCCTTAGCTGCTTCTCGCTCTGGGTATGTTTACACTGGTGTTGAGAGACAATGTACCTGTGCTAGCTCTGCTCAAGCTAGCAAATTACAAATAGTAGAGTAGCTGCAGCGGCTTGGCACAGTTGCTTGAGCACAACCTCATCCAAGATCATATGTATGTCCTTGGGCGGCTAGCCCGTGCTGCTGTGGCCACTCTGCTTTCTGTAGCAGGCTAGTTTGAGTGCAGCATCTGGGCGTATGTCTGTCTGGTCTGGGAATTGCACATCCAGCTGCAGTGTAGACATATCCTCAATCTGTTCTGGTGCTTCTGCCTCTGTCTCACACACACACACGTGCACACAGCTGCCACAAATATTACCCAGCCCCAGCCTTAAGCCATTATCAGCCTTAAGCCAATATGGCCCAGTTGCTGCCCAGGTTTCCATGCTGGTCCAGACTTTGGTGGTTTCCATTGTTTCAGTTATCAGTAAAGAAAGGGCGTTGAATGGCAGGCTTTTCATACACTGATCCATGCAGTCACCAGCACCTCTCAGCCATAGCCATAACCATATCAGCTTCGCACCTCTGAGCTGGAAAGCAAATGAGGAAGAAGAAATATGGGCCCCAGAAGTGTCATTGTTGGCCGGATCCTTGACAGGTGTAAAACCACCACGGTGCCACTGACGTCACCCTTTTTAGCATGCTCGGTGGAGGACTCCCCAGCCAGCAAGACAGAACCGTTAGCCGGGTCCTTTGAACCCCTGACCCTGCATAGGCAGTGTGCGATGTGGTGTGTCAACGGTTTATTGTAACTTGGCCTTAATAGAAAGTTTTCAAAAAAAACCTGAAAGTGACTTTCACCCCAAAGTACCCATCACTTTAGGCTCCTAAGGCATTTTTGGAACTTTTACCTGTCATAGACGAGAGCTGGGCACAAGCTGCAAAGACTGGGGAATCTGATTCTCCCTCTGCCTTGCTCCTTGGAGGGCAAAGCAGGTGTAAGAATGGTACCACTCTGATTCAGTGGCATTGTACATCTGCTGTGAAATCCCTTTGCACAGGCGTTAATGGTGGCGCAGGGGAGACAAAGGGTCTGGATCCAGATGGGAATGCTTTCCCAAAGTGTGAGAGGGTTTGGATCTGGGGTACTGGTCCCAACCCATTTCTCATTTTAACAGATCTGCTTTTCTAACCTCCTCTGCACCCTCCTGTTTCGTCTTTCCACGATGCCTTTCCTTCTGCTGATCCCAGGCGATAGGAATTGAGTCTCACCCCCCAGAGTAGGCTGTACTGCTGACTGTTATTCCTTGAGAAGATTGGGTTGAGAACGGGTGAGGATTCCTGCCCAGACAGGACTGAACAGCCCCAGCCGTGAAATCTGAGTCATCCCGGCTCCTCTCCTTAGAGACAGGCAGAGCAGCACTGGGGGGGAGGGAGGGCTGCGTGAGAACTGCCAGAGACAACGAAACTCGCCAAACAGCTGGTGCAGTTTCACGTACCAAGTGAAACCAAGGTTAGAGCATCAGCCCAGCCGGTGTGGGCGAGGGAATGAAGGGCAAACGCAGCATCTCCGTTATACCAGCAGCTGGACAGGCGGGGGCTGCAAAAATTGGGAAACACGTGGGGCCAGCTTGTTACATGAGTAAAGAGCAAGAGCAGAGAGCTCCTTCTCCCAGGATGGTCCTGTCCAGTTTCTGGGGGAAACTGGGCACCACTAGATTGTTACATCCGCAGCTCCAGGGATCATTTCTCCTCCTCGCGGACCCCTGTTGCCACAGCACGAACAGTGAAGAACAACGAGCTCGCAACGGCACGTTACCCTTTTGCACTGAGTAAAAGGAATGGAGTGCGAAGCGGCCTGTGCGCTGCCCCCCACAGGCGTAGGATGTGCCCAGGGCGGGGTGGTCCGGGCGGCAGCATGCGCTAGCTGCGGGGTGCAGCACCCCTTTTCAGAGCGTTAGCAAAGGCTGCTCCACTGTGCTGCCATTCCCCTGCTGGGGACAGGATGGCTGAAGCAGAAGGCGCCCGCCTGGCTCCCCTTCATAGCTCCTGTCAGGACAGGCCGTGGCCCTAACACTGCACAAAACACAGCTGCAGATGGTATCCCTCAGGGCTTTCCCGAGAAGCTGAGGGGAGGTAGGCATCCGGCACCCACTGAGTTTCAGTGGCTCCTTTGAGAATCCCAGCTCATGTTCGCTGTGTGCCCATTCAAAGGAGCGCTGGGAAACGTCCTTGCCGTGACTGTTTGCCTTCACCCCCACCTCGCTGGCTCAGTTTCAGGTCCGTGTGCCTCCTGAAGAACGACAGCATGAACTTCCCGAAATTCTCCTACACCAATGAAGACGAAGCCTGGAAAAGCTACCTGGAGAACCCCCTGACAGCCGCCACCAAGGCCATGATGAGGGTGAACGGAGACGACGACAGCGTGGCTGCCCTGAGCCTCCTCTATGACTACTACATGGTACGTTCCTAGTGGGCACCGTGCGCCCTCCGTTAGCCTCACAGGGGCCGCCTTTTCGTTTTCCGCCCATGCCCTGCCCCTCCCTGTTTCCCCGCCCCTGCTCTGCCTCCTCCCCAAGGCCCCCACTTGCTGCTCTCTACCATCCCCCAAACTCCTCCCCAAGCCCCCGATCAGCTGTTTGCCGGTGCCCCCATTAGCTGATCAGCCACACCATTGTAAGATGCGCTGTGTAGCCACTCTTGATCCCGGCAGCGAAATAAAACCACCTCCAACGAGGGGCGGTAGCTTCATCGCTGGGAGCGCGGCTCCTGCCAACGGCATGTTTTTTCACACCCCTGAGTGACAAAAGTTTTAAGGACATAAGCGCCAGTGTAGACAAAGCCCTTAGGTACTTCACACGGCTCCCCATTACCCTAGTATCTGAGAACCTCACAACTGTGAACATCTGGATCCACACAACTCCCTTGGGAGGTGGGGCTCTGCTGGTAGTGTACAGAAGGGAAAATGAGACAATTCGCACCGAATTCGGGAGAGGAGGGAAGTGAACCAGAGACGCCTGAGCCACTAGACTACACTTATTATAGCCGGGGTTTATTTTGCTCCTGCGTTCCATACGTAAATCTGTGGCAGTGAGGGATCCGTTGTTTTTCCCTTTTGCAGGTCCCAAAGGAAAAGAGGATCCTTCCAGCTGGTATGATGGGACGCAATGAACTGGGAAAAAGGTTAGATTGAGTCCTGCTCTCTCTAGCTGTCTGTCTGCTGCTGGCATGCATGATGGATCTGTTAGCTTGCATAAAACAGACTTCAAAGCACAGCATTATTACTATCAACAGTGGAAGCTATTAACAGAGAGACACACATTAAAATTCCTTGGGCCAGGTCCTCATTGTGCGTAAATAGATCTTTGCTGATTCACACCAGCTGGGGATCTGCCCCATTGAAGTCAGTGGTAATATGCTGATTTACACCAACAGGGGATCTACCCCCATTGAACTCAATGGAACTAGGCTGACTTACCCCAGCCAAGGATTTGTTCTTTTGTGTCCCTCCTTGTGACACTGGGCCAGGGCAGAGGGACTATTTATATGTTGCTGGGCTGGAATCACAGAGTCAGCGTGGACTCATTGAGTTGATAAGAGTTTTCCGTTTCAACGGCTTCCAATTTGCCCAGTGTTCTCCTCTGATGTCCTCGTAGGCTTCGAGGCTTTTTAGAGAATTCATTGAGACAGTAATGGCCCATTAGGCTCGGGGAAGTCCGTGCCCCTTGCTGGACTCTGTGTACCTTGGCAATCTGCTCTGCAGAACTATTTTTGAACCACTTGCACTACAATGGGCCCAATGAATGACACTTTATTCCTTGTTGGAGGCTAAGTTCTGGCACCATTTCTCCTCTCCCAGCCCGGCGGATGGGCTCTGCGCATTATTTTCAGTGGTGCTCTCCGTTTGTAGGAGCTGGGTATATTTATATTTTTTAATAACGGCAACAGAGCTGCATGTGCTAATGCAGGGCCAGACCCTGAACTGCAGTAAAGCAGTGCACCTTTGACCTCAGTGGCGCTAAGAGTTCTGCACTAGCTGAGGATCTGGCCCCAAGTGGATTTGGTGCTTAGGCTGCTTTCAGGATTTCAGACCTGTTGGTTTTTTAAATATTTGCTCTCCAGCTGGGGTTCCAGCTCCCTGCTGACCTGTTGCAAAAGAGTTACACTCCCCTCCCCTCACTGGTAGAGGAGGTAGGGGAAGAGTTCATTTTCAGGGACGTTTACTGGTTCTCTGAGCACTGACATACTCCACACAGGTGTGAGGAGCCATTGAGTGTTCGGTGGATCCCTGAAATTGAAGCTCGTGAAGCAAGGAGGATGGGAGCTGCTGCTTCTCCTTCGCTTCCTTGGGGACAGCTGGGGCTGCCAAGAGGAGCGCGGGTTGCTAGCATGGGGGTGTGTTTGTTCTTCGCTGTATGGAAACAGGAGTGATAATTTATCACCACCAGCTAGGCCAGGCCTGCAGACCTGGCAATATCGGACTGCGGCCCAGAGGGGGGGCAGGATTCTGCCTGGTAGAAGTGCTTTTTGCTAGGTAGCCTAGGGTAGCTGTATTTTATTCTTCTGCAAGAAAAAATAGTCGTCTTCTTTTCTGGCCCAACGGCACTATGGAGTCTTCAGCTCGGTTTTATCCCCAGGCTCTGTCCCTCTTTCCCCTGCTTGGAGGTTTGCCCCTATCTAGCTCACTCCAGTGTTGCCAACTCCCATGATTTTATCCCAGGTCTCACCATGCGGGGTGCATTTCTCAAAGCCCTAGCTCCTGGAGTTGTGTGAATATATATGAGAATATCTGCTGTCTTTTTAAAGCATTAGGTAAGTTTCTAGCCCTGGTGTTTACAGTGAAGCACCGGAATATGCAGACCCTAAAGGCTCAAAACCCAGAAATCAAATAAAACCACAATTTTTTAAAAATCTCATGATTTTTAAAAAAGGAGTACTTGTGGCACCTTAGAGACGGGCCAATAGCCCAAGGGCAGGCCGGCTCCGCCCGCTCCTGCCAATGGCCCGGAGCAGGGTCCTCCCCTCCCTGCCCTGGGCAGCAGCCAGCTACTTAAAGCTACAGCACCCCCACCCTGTTAGGAGCCAGAGCCACCCAGCCCCAGAGCCCAAGGGGGAGGGGTGGGGCCAGAACTCAGGGAGTCTGCTTGGCCTACAGGGACAGGAAAACTAGGGCAGCCGAGTGCCCTGGGGTGGTGCCCTGGGTGAGGGGCTGTGCTGGGGGGCACACGGCTCCAGCCAGCTCTGGGGGATGGACACTCAGCCCATGCACTCCTTTTCTTTTTGCGAATACAGACTAACACAGCTGCTACTCTGAAACCTGTCATGATTTTTAAGCTGTGCTCAGGATTTGGGGGTAGGAGCTGACTCACGATTTCTGAATGCTTGGGGCTGGCCAGGCTGCACCGTTAATGTTTAATGTTCCAAGCAGAGATGACCTGATCTAAAACCGTAATGCTGCAGCCCATGCCTGTCTCTAAGCACCAGTTATTGCTGTTAAAAGCTTATCCTCTGACTTCCTATGAACCTCTGTGATCCTGCGAGGGGCTGGCTGTACTGGGATTCCTGGTGTCTGCTACCCCACAATATACAGTTTGCTTCTTCATCTCAGGTCTAGGCCTCTGTTGCCTTGTGTAGCTCCGCAAGCCCCTGGTTCAGTGACTCCTGCCCCTGTTTCTGATGGGATCCTTTTTCCCCAGGAACTGTCACGGAATGGAGTACGACCCCGAGATCTCGTCCTTCGAGGGCTCTGCCCACCTCATGAAGCTCCTGGCTGAAAACGTTTCCATGACCCAAGAATATTCCGACTTGCCCAAGAAAAATGGTTTGAGTCTAGAGGGTGTCCCTGCGCCCCTCAAGCCGGCCGTCCTCCTCCCCAGCACCAGCAAGCTGGAGCCCTCCCCCGAGAACTATGCCATCGCCTCGGGGGACATGTACGACAACGGCTCGCTGAGCTCCCTCTTCGAGACCATTCACGTGGTGCCACAGCAGCAGAGGTGGCAGCCGGACAGCACTTTCAAAGACGACCCGCAAGAGGTCAGGAGCTGTTGTGGGCAGTGTGGTCTAGTGGCTAGCGTACCAGAATGGGACTCAGGAGACTGGGTTCTAGTCCTGGCTGTGCTACTGGCCTTTTGGGTGACCCAGTGGCATTGATATAGTGGGGGTGCTGAAAGCAATTGAACAAATCTCTAAACCCTTTATCGGATGGAAACCACTTCAAGCCAGGGGGTGCTGCTGCACCCCCAGCACCCCTAGTTCCAGCACCTCTAGGGTGACCTTCACCTATCTGTGCCTCAGTTTCCCCATCTGTAAAATGGGGATACTGTCCTCCTTTGTAAAGCCCTTTGAGATCTGCTGTTGAAAAGCTTATCATCATCATCTAGGCAGCTGCCAATGAGTGAGACAGCACCTCCTGCTGCAATACGCATCCACATGGAACAAATCCCATGCAGTCAGGTGGGATGCGGTTCCAGTTTGGACCAAGGGCCAAATTCAGACCTGGTGTAAGTGGGTACAGATCCCATCGAGTCTTTGGGTCAAATGTAGCAGTGACTTAAACAGTGGAGTAAGTGACACGCCTGGTATATCTGGGAGGGAGATTTGCACAGCATTGGCGTGCGAGGGGTGTGTGAAACAAGTGTGATTGACACACTGAGGGATGTGGAGCAACATCCAGGCAGGTGAGATAAGAAGAATGGGTGAAGGGGCTTCTTAACCTTCCACTTGCCTGTTTGCCCTGCTACACCCTTCCGCCCCGGGGTGTGTACGTTACTCATTGTGCACGGAAGGCCTGATCAGAGAACACTGCATTGCGTAAGCGCTCACACCCATCTCCTTAGCAATTTCCCCTCATGTTTCATACACCACCATTTGCATCTCTGCTGAAGTGGGCCCTGACTGTTGTCAGTAGCCTATGACTCGCTATGGCTCAGGATTTGTCCAGAAAATTCGGAAGAGTCTCACTCTCTGTGGCTGACATACCATGAATAGTCATGCCCTGCTCTCTGGGAAAAGCATTAACTGTGGGCTCGTTAGAGCCATCTGGGTTTGCCTCAATTGGAAAATGTCCCCACCTGAGAGGTGGACTTCAGTGCAGTGTCTCTAATTCTGGGCCTGGTCATGCAGTTCTTACCTCCTGGAGTCAATGGGAGCTCTGCATTAGAGACCTCATCAACTCCTATTGAATGAATAGTCTTTGCATTGACTTTGGGAGATGATTTCGGACTCCAGGATTGGCTGCTTGTAATGTTGGTAGCTGCTGTTATTAATCACTGGTGCAGCAGGGGGGCAAGTGGGAAAAGATTCCACTTTCATTTATCCTGGTTTCATTTTCCCTACAGTCACTGCTCTTCGGTGATATCCTCAAATCCCAGCCGGACCAGCCATGCTCCGAGGGTTACCCTGTCGATGGTGCTAAGAGGTAATCGACAGTTCGTTAGTCTGGCCTGCCCCCTGGTTTCCAGTTCACCTGGCAGCGGTCACTTCCCCTCGCTTCATTTGCCCAGCTGCCGATCCAGGCAGGCACTCACCTTGGCAGAGTTACAGAATTAATATTTCCACAAGGGTGAGCCAGTCTGGAATAACGTCCCTAGTGTACTGAGGATGAGCGTGCTGTCATGTGACTATTTTGTTCCAAAAGAGGGGTGACTTTCAGTGCATATGGAAGCGAAGGGCTCTTAGCCATGGTTAGGGTTTGAGATATTGCTTGTAGAGAAAGGACCTAGACCAAAACCTTAGATCCAAACCAGCCTTCATGGGGAAGTGCTTTTTCCCTATCACTGTCTCCGCCTGGAAACCTGACATGTCAGCAAACGCGAGAGAACCTTCTCTATTCGTGAGCTTTCCCGCTCAGCCTGGCAAGACTCAGGGATCCACACTGTTGACTTTGCTTTGGATAAAGCAGTTGATGGGCCTTTAGAAGTCTGTCCCCTGTCCCTAGGGAGCACGGAGGCCGAGGATGCTGAGCAGGCTTCCCCACACAGCTCAGCCAATCCCAATCCAGCTTGAACCCTGGTCACCCTGCTAAGGACCTTCCCCTGAAATTGCAGCCAACCAAGGGGCGTTTACACACTGCACATAGTCCCTGTTGGGTTCTTGGGTTGAGACCACATACATTCAGGGTTGCAGAGGGCTTCTCCTCTCGCTCACACGAGTGTAAATCAGGCGTAAGCCATTGACGTCAAGAGGGTCGTGTAAGTCACTGGTGAGTGTGGGTTAAAGGTCCCCCTTTATGCATGTGCTGCAGCCTGTAGCCCTTTAGCTCAAGAGAGGTTCCTGGTTCAGTCCCTGGAGGGGGCTGTTACAGTCACCCGGCTGTAAGTGAGCGGAGAAGCTGCTCTCTGAATCCACTGCCCCCTCTGCAGACATGCCTCCCTGACACTGCACAGCGGCGTTCACGCTAGTCATGCTTGCGGCCGCCGATTCCACATCCTGGCCCTGGCATCCGGGCACTTTCTGCGCCAGTAGCTTCACTTGCTGCTTGTCAGCTTCAGAAGCTGCCTGGAAACAGGCCCAGTTCTTTGGGCAAATGATAGAGCAAGCACAGATCACAAGCCATGCAGGGTAAAATCTACACATCCTTCCTGAGCTAGCATTTTGGGTCCTTGCTTTCAGCCAGCAGAGGACTTATTCACTGCCGTCACCTTGAGTTTTTAAGGCACACGGAAGTTTAACACCCCTCAGGGCTGTTTCCTCTTCCATTTCCTGCCCTCCCCCACAAACAGATCTTTCCTGTGCTGTGGACGGTATGAAATCTGTCACTAGATAACATGATCCTGCCTCCCGGTTTTCATTCACCTCCGGAGTCACTATGATTCAGTTGTTGACAGGTTGCTCTTTCTCACAGACAACAGCTCACCTTAATAGGCGAGAGGCTTTCTGTTTGCTGGACACCCCGACATTTTATTTATTTGTATAAATGGAGCATCCAGCTGCCACTGGCTGGTAAAACCCTTTGTCAACCATAGGTGCTGCCTTTGGAATGGGTTTCAGTGTTGCTAGCAGAGGGGATGAAGCTGAGGGTAAAAGAAAAGCCTGAGCCCCTCAAATGTGAGTTTTGGTCACGTTCAGATGTCGTCCAGGCTCAGGGCTTGTGTGAACGAAGTGCCAGGTGGCAGCAGAGGCCTTGGACACGTTCACTGCAGGAGGCAACAGACTTGAATTCTGGCCCCAGGTTCAGAGCTCTTGCAGCTCCCACTCAGTAGCCCAGGAGACACAAGTGGGCAGCACCTCTGACAATCGGGCTGCTGCTCGTCATCCCACATGGATACCGGTGGAGCCCGACTTCAGGCATTTTGGAAGTCTTGCTCCTGTCTCTATCATTGTTTGTGCTGGCGAGGCGTCAAACCACTCTCTGTCCTGCAATAGCTTTGTAACCACCCCGTAGCAAAGTACCAGCTACAATAACATATGGGGATTCCTACCCTGTCAGCACAAAGTGAGGGTAGAGAGGAAGCGGGGTGCAGTGGTTAGGGCACTAGCTCAGCCCTTGAGAGACCTGACTTCAAGTCCCTGCTCAAATTCTTCCTCATGTGGGAACTGTGAGGCGAAATACATTAAAGATTGTGAGGCATTATGATATGGGTAGGGCCCTACCAAATTCACAGTCCATTTTGGTCAATTTCATGGTCATAGGGTTTTAAAAATCATAAATTTCATGATTCCAGCTATTTAAATCTGAAATTTCACAGTGGTGTAATTGGAGTGTGTGTGTGTGGGAGGGTCGCAAGGTTATTGCAGGAGGGGTTGCGGTTCCGCTACCCTTACTTCTGCACTGCTGCTGGCGACGACGCTGCCTTCAGAGCTGGGCAGCTGGAGATCCCCGCTCTGAAGGCAGAGCCACCACCCGCAGCAGCGCAGAAGTAAGGATGGCAGGGTATGGTATTATCACCCTTACTTCTGCACTTCAGAGCTGGGTGCCCAGCCAACAGCCACTGCTCTCCAGCCGCCCAGCTCTGAAGGCAGCGCAGAAGTAAGGGTTGCAAGACCACTACCCCCTAACATAACCTTATGACCCTCCTACAACTCCCTTTTGGATCAGGATCCCCAATTTGAGAAACGCTCGTCACCCCCATGAAATCTGTATAGTATAGGGTAAAAGCACACAAAAGGCTTTTTTTTTTTCATGGGGGGAGACCAGATTTCACGGTCCGTGCCTTGTTTTTCGTGGCTGTGAATTTGGTAGGGCCCTAGATACGGGGTAAAATAGATGGGGGGAGTGGAAAAGAGACAATTGCTTGTGTGTTTCCACCCTGTAACAATGGAACCTTGCAGCTCTTGAGCTGGCTAAGGTGTCCCTCTCGGTAATGTTCAGGCTGCAGGGGTACTGGCTGGCAATTCCTCATTCTTTCTTTGTTCCTTAGGAGTGACTTTGAATATACCCTGGGCTCCCCCAAAGCCATTCACATCAAATCTGGGGACTCGCCCATGGCCTACCTCAACAAAGGACAGTTCTACCCCATCACCCTGAGGACAGCTGGAGACGGCAAATGTTTACACTTGTCCTCAAATAAAGTGAAGGTAAGAGACACGCTGGCTGTTTTGCTGACAGACGCTATAAATGGACGTCAAGCAACAGTGCTACCCTGGGATAGATCATGGAGGGAAAATGTGCTTTGTGGCTCATGTTGGCTAAAAGTGATGAATGGGCCAGAGAGGCTCAGGGCATGTCAACAGACTCCGTCTTACCCGGCACCTGAAAACCATAGACTTTTCCGCTAACTTTATCATTTGGGTGGGAGATGCCCAAGAGACATTCCCACAAAACACAGGAAGCAAAAGGCTGCCTTGAAAGTGCTCTGTTTGTTAAGGTGGGTTCAGGTCATCGATGATGTGTGGCCCCGTTATATCAGCTAGTTTGAAGCAAAGGGTGTGCAGTACAGGGTTAGCACCCCTTCCTAAGAGGAATATCACCCAAAGCAGGGGACCCCTATACCTGGCACAAAGCCAGCAGAGCCCTGGGGAAAGGAGGCGTTCCAGGGCAGGGTGGAGGGGAGAGAGACCATAGCCAAAGCAGACCTGCACCCCGGAAATCCTGCTCTCCCACAATGGCCCATCCTGGCCATTACAGCAAGTTAGAGCAGCCATGAGGGTGTTCTAACCTGTGCCAAGATGTCTCCTTGCAGCCCCAGAAAGGGGAAGTATAAACTGCCTCCCCTGGCACAGGGATGAATTTGGTCCTTTACGAATAAGCCGACCTCCACGTCCATAGCACAGCCCGATGTTCTGTGTGGGTAGAAGCTGGATGGCAATTCTGGTCTCCCTGGCTAGAAGTTGGGTCCTCTCCCTCCAGCGGTGATGGGATGGTGCACCAAGGAAGGTGTATGAAGTGCTGGGAGGTTCTCCGAGGAAACGGTCTAGTTAAGTGCAGAGCACAAGTAGCAATTAAATGCCCTGTAAATATCTTACCCCTTTGGCTGTCCCAGCCCCGTGCATGCAGCAGCACATCACCGATAGGACTCTACAGCCTGATTCCCAGTTTTGACCTTGGCCAAGTCCTTTCCCTGCTCTGGCCTCAATTTTCCCAGCAGTAAAATGGGGAGAATCATACTATCCTTTGTTTGCCAAGTGCATTAGGCCGATGGCTGAAAAGGGCTATCCCAGAGCTAAGTATGACTAACATATTAATGTGGGGCTGTTCTGCTTGTTTTTCAGAGCACTGTGATGGTCGTTTTTGACAATGAAAAGAATCCAACGGAGCAGCTAAAGTTCTGGAAGCACTGGCATTCGCGACAGCCGACTGCCAAGCAGAGAGTCATTGACGTTGGTACGCAGTGGGGCTTTCCCAGGGGTGATGGTTGAATGTGTGGGTGCTCTCGGTTATTTTTAGAATAAGTTCCATGCCCATTTTGAATGCACAATAAGGCAACGTCAGCTACAGAATTTGGAAACAGAGCTGAGCAGGGATTTTTTTGACCAAATGTTTTTAGTTAAAAAATGCCAATTTGGCGAAACCAAAAGTTTTCATGGGAAAGGTTTTGATGAATTTATCGACTTGGAAATTTTTTTGGAAAAAAAGAAAAATTTCAAAATTGTCAGTGGGTCATTTTGACATCATTCTAAATGGAAAATTCCAGTTTTTCTGTAAAAATTTTTTGATTAACCCAAACCAATTTTTTCCCCAGTTTTTCAATTTCAAGATTTTGCCTTTTTGCTCTACTTTGGGATGGGAAGATTTTTTGAAATCTGTGAAATTTTCACAGGCCGGGAAAACCTTTTCCTTCCCAGCTCCGTTAGGAAGGTGCAGAATGACCTGTGGGCATCAATGCCTTTCCTTCTGGGTACTTTTTTAAAGGTTTAGGTTGAAATTTCAAAAGCACCAAAATGACTTTAGGAGCCTAAATTCCATTTTCCAAATGGACATAGGAGCCAAGTCAGTGAGACTTAGGCTCCCACATTACTTAGGCACTTTTGAAAAACTTACCCTTTTCCTGTTAAATCGTACAAGTCCAAGATGGCAAAGACCTTCTCCCTTGCCAGCACATGGTTATTCTTATAGTGCATTGAACTTGACCTGATAACTCATATACAAGTGTTTTGTCCATCCAGTAAAGTACCTAAAACATAGCCTAGTGGTTTGAGCAGGAGGCTAGTGGCCAGATTCTCTGTTGCACTTTGTTTCCACTGAATGCAGCAGAGCGAGGTGGGGGCTGTTGAGCACCAGGTTATGGCTCCTTGATACTCTGCTCTAGAACTGACCGCAGTGCAGGTTAGAACAGCCGGGGTGGCTGCTCTAAATTATGCCAGCTGACAAAAGTTCCTAAGGGACCATTCCCTGGCTGGGAATAGTCAGAGCACAGTGCACTCCAACCGCTACTCCCTCCCACCCCAACGCCATCCTTTCCACCTCCAACACATCACCTGCACTGGGAGCTATGGGAAGGTGTGGTGGGGAGGTTCATGAACTTGTTCTGTGCCTGCTGGAGTCTTTCCCAAGCTGGCGGTTTCTGCAGCAAGGCAGTTATGGCCAGTCTCCACTCCCTTTGCACCCCAGGCAGCACAAAGGAAGCAGAGTGAGTCAAAGAATCTGGCCCTAGGAATTAGTCCGAGTCCTGCCACGAGCTCAGATTCTTGTAGTCATTTGCACCTGTAAAAAGCTGCTGCTCTGATCTAGCAGAGATCTACAGTCACTTTTCACAGGTGTAAATAACAGGTTCAACCACTCAGCACCATTGGCTCTTCTGTGGCCTGTTCCTTAACCTCTGTGCACCTGAGTTGATCCAACTGTATAAAGAACGAAACACCTATCTCGTGTGTGGGGAGGCTGAAGTGATGCTCTGACAGCTATTTTAGAAATGCAAAGCACTTGTGATGCAGTGGTGTGTTTGTGTACGCAACTCAGGACCGGCTGTGCCCATGGCACGATTGTATACCCCAGGACTGGCTGTGCCCATGGGACGATTCTGCCCGGCCCCCTGAACACGTGCACTGAAGGTGCCCTTTTGTAGAACACAAGGGCATCCTCCACACGGCGGGACCTCCCATGCACTGTACGAGCGAGGTCACGCCACACAGAAGACGCCATTTTGCATGCATGTGTAGAACCGCATGCCTGACTAAAAACGTCATGGCGGCCACTGAAGTGACTAGTTTGGCAGTCAAAGGGTAAATCATGCGTTAAATGCGTTTCAGCCGACTGTAAAGAAAACTTCAACACAGTGCAGCACATTGACGAGATGGCATACAACGCTTTGTCCTTCGTGTGGAACGCTAACGAAGAAGCAAAGGTATGATCCAATCACGGAGGGGAAAGGAGAGGGCTTGTTCTGAGGCAGTTACAGTACACCTGTCTCTGAGCTGAGCACATCTTTTTCCCCTCAGCTGAACGAGAAATGGGGTTTCGAATCCAAAAATCTATTTCTCGTCACTGACCCTGTTTATTTACCAGGGTAGTGGGGGAGAGCCCCCTGCTTTTCTGTATGCTTAAGCATCACCACTAGCTAATAAACATTACGCTTACAGCTCAGACAGGCCTGGATCTGTTTTTCTAGTGCTGATGGGTTTTTAAGTCCGAAGAAAGCCTTTTTCATCAGAGGTCAGGGCCAGGCATATAGGCAAAGCATGTTTAAAAAAAAAACCCAGAAAACAACCCCTCCCCAAAAGCTTAAGGAACAAGAACCCTCCTCCAGATTGATGCAGTAATAGCCAAACGGCATTCCCTGTGCAGGAGATCAGCTAGATGGTCCCAATGATTCCTTTTGGTGTTAAAATCTATGAGATTTTCTTACCGACATCGGAGCTTAACACAGCAGGGAAAGTTCTGGTCTCCCGTGTGTCTGCTCAGACCAGGTCCCCATTAGTACTTTGTGTTACCAGCTTCAGTCAGAAGGTGAAAGGAGCGTCAACAAACAAACAAGCCCAGAGAAAACAGGCCAGAAAGGAAAAGAAACCTGGATCTCTTAAATGAGTAGCTTGGGGAACCTTTGGTTTGCTCTGGGGTCTCCACAGAGCCCTGCTTTCCGCCCAAAGGCGACCGTTGTCTTTTACAACCCCAAGAGGTTAACAAATGCCTCCAAGGCCCGGTTGTCAAGAATGGAAATATGCCAGGTATGCAGCAAGCCCTTGGGGGCACCGCAGCCAAACACAATTTAGCTGTTACCAGAAACTTTGGTCCGCACGCTGGCCTGGGGCTACTTCAGCGTGAGACTTCAGAGAGCTGAAAAGTCTGGGAGCTGCCAAGAGAGGCCAGCTATATAGGGCTGTCTGTAGTACTTCTTACACGAGTTGTCATTCATAATTCTTCTTCTTGCCGCTACGCTTAATGCAACAGATAAGTGGCTTCTTTTCGGTCTAGAAGTATTGGCTAGGCCTGACTTCAGGGTCAGATCCTCCGCACAGGCCCCATTAAGTTGTGCTGATTTACACCATCTGAGGGAACTGGTCCTAGTATTTGTCTCCAAAAACTCCAGGGAAAATATCCGGGTTGCACAGATGAGTTTGTAGTTTGGAATTGGAACTAAGGCTGTGTGAGTGCCCAGCGTTCTCTTCACATTTCCCACCGCAGATAGCTCTATTCAGACAGTGATGCCTGAGACAGGTTTCAGGATGAGTTATTTATTTAACTAACAAGGACTGTAGGTGCTGGAAATAGGGGGTCTGAGGGTCCTGTTGGAATTTTGCAACAGCACTATGGCTCCCAATACAAGAGTTGCAGAAGCCTCCTGGTGCTGCCGCACCCCGTGGCTTGAAGTGGTTTCCATCATATCCAAGGCTTAGAGTTTGGTTCCATGGCTCTCAGCACCCCCCCACTATACTAATTCTTCCAGCCCCCCTGCCAAGGACTAATTTCCAAAGGGAGCCCAGTCGTGCGGTGATCTAGCTTGCCTCCGTCTCTGCAACTGTCTCCTGTCTGTGTGTAACAAAGGGGCGTGCCCGAGTCCAACGGGCAGCGTCGCCACCCAACGGAAATCTCAGTGAGAACATTCGCAGGCAAACGTGAAGCCTGACCCAAGGCCCGCTGAAGGTGACTGGAGCGTTCCTGTCGCCTTAATAGCGCTCAGGGAGGCCTTTGGCAGGGTTGTGAGGAACAGGTTGCAACATCATTAGAACATCCAACTTGTCCAAACCAAAGTGTCCCTCTGGATGGATGGTACCATCTGCGGGGAGTAGGCTGTGAAGAGCAGATGGGAAGATGTGGGGAGGGGAGATCTCTTTATTATAGCACAGAGGTGAGAGGCAGCATGTGGTCGTGATGGGGAATGTAGTGAGTGCAGCCCTAAGGTCAGATTCTCCATCGCCCTGCATCTGGGGCAGCCATTTACACCAGTGCAGAGAGGGCATGCAGCACGACTGAATCAGAATAATAGTGTTAAGCCCACTCCTGGCTGGTGTAAATGACTGCATGCAGGCAGTGCAGGGCAGCAGAGAATCTGCTAGATCTAAGCTGGTGAGGAGTGGTTGGGTACTTGCTGGATGAAAGTTGGGAAGGCTGGAGGGATGAATCTCTGAAGAAACCGAAGAGTCAATTGTCCTCTGATGACGTCCTTCCCTCTGTCATTTAAAATCCCGGGATTGCAGGTTAGCATTCAAGCTGTGCCATTCTCCCTTCTTATCTGCAGGTTTTTATTGGGGTGAATTGTCTGAGTACAGACTTCTCCTCCCAGAAAGGAGTGAAGGGCGTCCCTTTAAACCTCCAGATTGACACCTACGACTGCGGCCCTGGGACAAGCCGGCTGGTGCACCGAGCTGTCTGCCAGATCAAGATCTTCTGCGATAAGGTAGACGGCTTCTCCCTCCCTTGGGAGAACTGCTTCCAGAGAATTTTATACTCACTCCAAACTAGCACAAAAGACTTGGAGCCACTGAATGAGTTGGCAAGGATGAGAACCCTGAATAGACAGGTTCAGCCATCTCGGTGAGAAGAGACTGATTTAGCCAGTGTGTCTGGATCACTGAGCTTGCAGAAGTTAGAGATGGACAGAGCTGTTGGAGGATCTAATCCATCCCTGGCCAAAGTAGGATTCTGCCCTGTAACTTATTCTCTAGTCCTATCAAAGACTCAAGAGTTGAGACTTTCCCCACTCCCTTTGGAGGCTGATTTGCAGTCTTGTAGCTCTCAGGGTTTGGTTTTCCTGATGTTTAGCCCACATTTTCCATTTTAAAAGGGGGTGGTTTTTTCTTAACTTTAGAAATATCAGGAGGGCCTGGTCTTATTCTCCTGAAAGACCTCTGGGAGGTGTTCAGGCTGTTTACTGTGAGTTCCTGCCCCTTGGGAAGTGGAATTTTTTTAACAAGGGCTTCCATTATCCTAAGTGTTAATTAGTCAATGAAGTTAACTGTGTATTAATTAAAAAAAGATGTACGTAATTTGACTAATAATTCCCTCCCCTTTCAATTGGTCACATTTTACGCTCTTAAAATTCCACTAGTTTTCCAGTCACCACAGAGTCTTCCACTCTGAGGCGGATCAAGTGCAAAGTCAGGTGCTCAGACCCCATGGTGATGGGTAGATGGTGTGTCATATTTAACTCAGCGGGGGGCATTGTGGCCTAGTGGATGAAGCACGTACAGGACTAGGGCTCAGGAAACCTGGGTTCTATTCCTGCTCCGCTACTGGCCTTCTGGGTGATGTTGGGCAAGTCACTTCCCCTATCTGTACCTCAGTTTCCCCATCTATAAAATACTTCTCTCCCTTTGTAAACTGCTTTGAGATCTACTGATGAAAAGTGCAATGTAAGAACAAGGTGGTTTTATTATTAAAAGAAAAGGACAACAAAAATTATTAGGGGCATGGAACAGCTTCCGATATCAGGAGAGATTAATAAGATTGGAAAAGAGACGACTAAGGGGGATATGATTGAGGTCTATAAAATCATGACTGGGGTAGAGAAAGTAAATAAGGAAGTGTTATTTACTCCTTCTTATAACACAAGAACTAGGGGTCACCAAATGAAATGAATAGGCAGCAGGTTTAAAACAAACAAAAGGAAGTATTTCTTCACACAGTGCACAGTCAATCTGTGGAACTCTTTGCCAGAGGATGTTGTGAAGGCCAAGACTATAACAGGGTTCAAAAAAGAACCAGATAAGTTCAGTGAGAGTACGTCCATCAATGGCTATTAGCCAGGATGGGCAGGGATGGTGTCCCTAGCCTCTGTTTGCCGGAAGCTGGGAATGGGCGACGGGATGGATCACTTGACGATTCCCTGTTCCGTTCATTGCCTCTGGGGCACCTGGCTTTGGCCACTGTCAGAGGACAGGAAACTGGGCTAGATAGACTTTTGATCTGACCCAGTATGACTGTTCTTATGTTCTTAAAAGGCTCGTTGACTGGACCTTTTCAAACCTTGCTGTGCCCTCACAAACAGAACATTGTTTCTGTGCCAGTGCTGCTGTTATGGAGACTGACAGGGTTAGCGGCCTTTTTTTGATCCCCATTTAAGAGGCAAATGTCCAGTAAAAACAGCAACAATGGGCCAGATTCTCTGCTGATGCGCAATTTCCGCTGAAGGCAGTGGAGTTGCACCAGCAGGGAATTTAGCCCAATCTTCTTAGCATATTAAAAGGTAAAGGTAAGATGTGATCCAAGCCCAGACCTGGGAGTTCGGACACCTCAGTGCTGATCCCAGCTCTGAGACAGTCTTGTCCTTTGGCCTTGGGTAAGTCACTTAGCCCCTCTGGGCCTCAGTTTCCCAGGGATGTTTGCTGTAAAGCAGAGTACTGTTAACACTATACCTGGTGCTAATTTTTGCCTCACCTTCCCCACAGGGAGCAGAGAGGAAAATGCGAGACGATGAGCGCAAGCAGTTCAGAAGGAAAGGGAAATGCCTGGACTCCAATAACAATGGTTAGTATAAGGACTAGTGACCGGGAGGGTACAAGGGGCCTGATCCAAAGCCCACTAAAGTCAATAGGAGTCTTTCCACTGACGCCAGTGAGCTCTGGATCAGGCCCAGAGTGAGTCGGTAAACAGTGTACTAGGATGAGATCTACCCAAACTAGCATCAGAGCCAGAAAACAGTGTGTGCCCAGGACAGGGAGACAGGAGAACCTGGGCTCTCTGCCGCTGACGCACTGTGTAGCCTGGAGCAATTTGCTCAGATCCTGCAGAGATGGACGGAGATTAAGTGCTTAGATGGACAGATAGACCTAACCTCTCTCTGAGTCTCACTGTCCCAGCGATGATACCTGCCTGAGCGAGGTGTTGGGAGGATTTATTAGTCCTGGCTGGGAACGCTTTGAAAAAGTTGAGCACTGTCTGAGAGCTGAGAACTGGGCTAATGCGTCGCTCCCATTGGAATGTGAAATAATGTAACGCGGGTGAAGAGAGTGTGAAACAGGGATTTGTTATGTTACTTACCACAGCCCTGTCCTTCCTAATGCAATGCAATATTCGACAATTGTTGCTTGTGCAAGCCTATTCGAGCAGGGCAGGTGTAGGGCACGCACTAGAGCCAACAGACAGCGGGGGATAACAAAAGACAGATGGTTCCTTCATGAGGAGGTCCGGGGAGGCTGGGTGGCTCATTCTCTGCACGCCGCATCGCTTGTCCCCCCTCGGGTGTCGGTTCCAAGGTCAGTCGTTCCTGTCTGATGGCCGGGGGTCCAAGGGCAATGAGATGGTCTTGGGCCTGTTGAATGGGCACCTAGAGGCGGTTCCTTCAAGTCATGAGTGAGGCGTGTGAGCTCGCACCTGCTATACCCATTCTGGGGTTAAATGGGGCTTGTCTCCAGAGCTGTTAACCTCCTCCTGGTGGGGACCAACGCCGGCCGTCTCTCAGTCTGGGAGGAGGAAGCTGGGTGAGCAGGAGGGTTCTCTGCCTCTGTGGGACTTTTTTCTGGTCCCATGTCCATGCATGCAACCAAGCACATTTGCTCTGGGCAGCATCCACTGACTCTTTGGACTTGGTCTCAGTGCAGTGGGTGCTGTCTGAGGTTCTCTGCTCAGTGTCTCCTTCTGGTTCGCTCATTTTGTGACCTGCATCCCCATTCCTGTTTTATTTTTTGTTGCCCATGCTCACTTGATGTCTGGGTTCTGTGGCCCCTCCCTCATCTGTGCCAGCGGGGCCTTTTGATCTGGTAGGCTCCAGCCAGCGCTCCTCCTCGTCAGGTCGGCTAGTGTCTTTCACCGGCATGAATGGCTCTTCCAATAAGGACAAATAAAATAAAACCTCCTTTGGAAACAGTTAAGGGTAAAAGCTATGAACTGTCCTAAATTTGCGCACCAACCTCATCCATCTATGGATGAGAGTTAGGGCTTTATTCACCGCTCATTAAGAAATATCTTGTGTTTCATGCACTCTGTATGAGTAACACGTGAGTAACTCTTAAAGCTTTGGGCTGTTTGTTCTCAGTGCATGTGCATGAATCTCTGTCATAACGTGACAGCTCCCACTGATGCGAGGAAGCTGCAGACTGGCAAAGCTTTTCTGAAATGAGATTTCCTGTTGTTCCCGTAGGTTTGAAAGGCTGTTTGCTGTCTGGCTTTCGAGGGAACGAAATCACATTCCTCAGGCCGGAGACGGATTTAGAAACTGAGCCGGTCTTGTTTATTCCAAATGTCCATTTTTCAAATCTTCAGAGATGTGGTGTGGTAAGTCCTTGTTAAAACATCCCCCGAACACACACGCACACAAACATCTCCCGAAGACACACACACACATATAACTTGAAAGCTGGGTCAGTGGAGTGGGTCCTAGAGACACTAATTGCATCGTGTACAGGAAAAGAACCAACAGCATCAATTTTATTAACTAACAATTTCAAGGCCAAGGGAGATTTAATTTGGGGAAAAGTGAACTTGAGGAAAAGGTTTTTTCAAGAAGGGCTGTATAAGGATTACCTGCAAATTTGCACAGTGGATTGAGCTGGAAAGAGTAAAAGCATTTTCAGAAAATGACCTCTAGCAAAATTCCTCCATTCAAAACACCTCCATCTGTGGGATATCCCTCAGCTTCTCCCCTGCCTCTCTCTGTGTTCCCATGTTTCAGAGTAGCAGCCGTGTTAGTCTGTATTCGCAAAAAGAACAGGAGTACTTGTGGCACCTTAGAGACGAACCAATTTATTTGAGCATAAGCTTTCGTGAGCTACAGTTCACATCTGATGAAGTGAGCTGTAGCTCATGAAAGCTTATGCTCAAATAAATTGGTTAGCCTCTAAGGTGCCACAAGTACTCCTTTTCTTTCTGTGTTCCCAATGATCCTCCCTCCAGCTGGGAAGAGCTGGGCTTCACAAGTGATCAGTAGTGCTCCAGAGGCTATCACTCAGGAAGTTGAGTTGCCACCTGTCTGAATTTGTCCAAATGGGCAAATTCAGCCATGACAACATTGTGGCGTCCCGGCACCACGTCGTCTTGCAACAGGATGATATTTTGGTGCAACAGTGTTGAAGCTAGGGAACGGGAGAACTTGGTCTGCCACACCAGAATCTGCTGAGAAACCATGGGCTCTGGATTCAGAATTGATTGCGAGATTCAAGCTCTTTTTGGTTCTGACAAGATGTGTATTCTGGACTGTTGTCTGTGGGACAGGAATCACAGTGGATGAGACTCTATCAGGCTTTCACTTCGTCAGAAAGGCGTGGATGTGTGTTTGTTCTTTAATTACAGTTTCCTGGGGGAAATGACGGTATAAGAGGAAAAAATCATCCAACCTTTAAAACAAAAATATGAGCCGGGTTTGCAAACCTGAGACCAGCCCATGTTGTTCCATCCCCGGCTGAATTATTCTATTCCAGTGATGACAGCATTGTCATGCTACTGCATCACCCCACGGCACATCCCAACAAGGCATTTCACAGGCCCCCAAACTCCCGAATGTCCTGCAGATGGGTAGGCCCTTCCCACTGAAAAGGAGATAATGCTGCTCTACAAGGGATGCCAAGCTTCCCGCCAGACCAAGCAGCCGGGGATAAGCTAAGAATCCATTGCTGAAATCTTGGCTCCACTGAAGTCAATGGCAAAACTTCCCTGGATTTAAATGGAGCCAAGATTTCACCCCATATATGCACATCCCTCCCCTGAACCCTACACAGCCATATTCTGCCTTCAGCTGCATGGCTGTAGCCAAGGCCAGGATCGGGCCGTGATGTCGACGTGAGAATGAGGATCTTAGTGGGGAGCCCATCATGGGGCAGATTATGGGCTCTTTAAAACAAAATTTAAACTAAAACAATTTTTGTTCTTTTCATTCAAGGTGCTTCCTGCTGCTGCTGTTTCTAACAACGTTAACAGGTAGGAAAGGACACGTCTTTTTTGGACTTATCAATCTTTTCGCCTCTTCGGGCCAATAATTGTTTTGATACCTGTTGAGCTTAGCACACATACCAGCTACCTGCAGGTGCACCATCTGCCCGAACTGAAGTCTTCTATCATGTCACGGTGTGGAACGGCCTCTCATAACACACAGCCCCACCCCCCAAAAAGACTGCTGTAATGTTTCCTTTACCACCCCGAAAGGCTATTGGGGCTAATCGGGTGACGCGACAGGCTTAAAAATCAGAATGATCCCTGACTAGGCTCAGAAGGGCTAAGGTAGCCAAAGGCAGAGGCAGCTGTAAAGGAAGCTGAAAGGGAGAGAAACCCTTGCTTTCAAAATCACTGAGGTGGGAAGTTCAGATACCCGCCTTAGCCTGATCCAAAAGTCAGTGGAAAGACCCTCATTAACTTCAACAGCTTTTGGACCGGGCCCAATAATCCCGAGACTTTACATGTCTTTTGCCTGGGATGTAAAACCCTCACCGCTTGTGATCACTGAAGAGCCTGTTGCACTCAAGGAGAGGGGTGTTCTCCTCGGTGTCCTGGCCACAGTCCAGCTCCGGTAATGATTCTGTCACCGGTGTTTGGGAACCTCCGCTTTAACTGTTGGAAAGTTTGCTTCTGTCATACGTCTTCCTGATGGTCTCCTCTCGTGTTTACTTAGGTTGCCATTAAAACGGAGCTGTCCCTCCTTCTCGGATGAGTTTGACCCTTCACCTTCCAAACTAGCCAAAGAAGAAGATGCAAAGAGAGGTATTGTAATTATTGAGATTATCGTAGCACCAAGCAGCCCGAACCACAGCCCAGGCCCCCATGTTGCTAGGCGCGGGGCAAACACAGAACAAAGGGTCCCTGCCCCAAACAGCTTCCAGAACCTCCCCGATGGGAATTCAATTTGTTTGGCCAATGGTTCATCACTTGGCCCAACTCACTCAGGATCTTCATTTAAATGGGATCCTACAAGCTTTGGAAATGTGCTGCAAACACCTGCAACCAGTGGTTTAAAAGCTGCCTGTTGTCTGTCCCAGTCTTGTTATATGTGCGGAGGGAATCCGAGGAAGTATTCGATGCTCTCATGTTGAAGACGCCAGATCTCCAAGGACTCAGGAATGCTGTAAGTTTCGTGCCATGACTATGCCACATAAACTGCAGTGTGTTCTAGGAAATCTGTGCTCGGGAGGGTGTTAGAATTAACTCCCCGTGCAGGGGCTCAGCACAAGGACGGTGCACCACTTCTATCTCCCGTCTGCCCTATTTTGAGGATCTAAATGGTTCATGGGCCTTGTGCTAAGAATTCCAGCCCAGTGAAAAAGTCATCTGATGTGTTAAGAGCTGTGGCGTGAGAGGTGAGCTCTCTCCAGGCTTTTGTTCAGATCACAGTATAAAAGCCCTGGGATTCTCCTTTTATTACAGTGTTTTCATATTTTCAGCTGTAAAACATCCCTCACCGTTCCCTGGCTCTATCTGAGGGGGATCTGAAGTCAGGGCAAGTCTACCTGCTATCCACCTTGGGTTGGAATTTTCTGTTTGAGGAACACACAAGGCATATTTCTGTGATGATTATCAGAAGAATCCTCGATAACCCTAGCTCCTCTTTCGGGGGGTGGAATAAAACAAACAATAAACCTAAATGATCCAATGGTGCCTTTATGGCAGCGCTTTGGGTGGGGGTGGGAGGGAGGGCCTTTTGCTTTTGCGAACTTTTAAAAACCGAGCAGAGGCAGGTTGCAGAATGTCAGGTTATAGCTTCCTCACCCTGGCAATGCAGCCATAAACCTTCACAGAAAATGCTGCAGAATGAATGTAAAACTCTCCCTCAACTTCCGAACCTGCTCAGAGCATCATCAAAGTGCTTATGATGCTAGAAGCCTTTGCAGCTTGACCCAGAACTTCAGCAAAAGTCGTGATCGGAAGGGATTCAGGGCTATCGGAGTCAGACATGCACTTTCTGTTGGTAATGGGCAGCATCAAACCAAAAGCTATAAGGTGCAGAGGCTTTCCACAGGTGCATTAGTCTCTGTGCGCATGAAGTTGCAGGGCTGGGGCCCAAACAGACCAGATGGAGAAAGGAAGGGAAGGGGAACAGAGGTGACTTCCCAAGGTCACGTACCGCTTCTGTGGTGGAGCCAGGAGTTAACACCCAGGTCTCCTGATTCCCATTCAACCGTGCAGCATCAGCAAAAGGCCAGGTTACTGTAGTAACCCCAGTATAAGCCGCAGTGTGGTCGATCATTGCTCTAGCATTTTTTTTATAAGGAGGTGGCGAAGGGGAGTGGGGGGAGAATTCCTCCAGTGAGGAGTGACCCAAAGGCAAAGATCCCTTTTATTTTATCTGCTGGAATTTCATTTTGAATGTGCAAAAAAAAAAAGATTGTAAAGTGTCACGTTTTCTCCTGCAGATTTCAGAAAAATATGGGCTGCCTGAAGAAAGCATCTATAAAGTCTATAAAAAATGCAAACGCGGGTAAGCAAATCTCTGATCTGCATTTGCACTGGGCGCCTAGGATCTTTGTACCCTTTGGTGCCCTGCCACAGGATGAAACCGTATTTTAACAAGATAATAAATATCAAAGCTATGTGAGGTCTGTGCCATTTGGAGCATGTAAAACACAGAATTCTTTCTGCCCTTTAAAGATTTGGGATAACGTTTGTTTGTACTAACTTTATTTTGAGTGGTGAAGGCTCCTCGGGAAGGGTGTGTGTGAGGGGGAGTTGGCTGGGTGGTTTAATGGAGGATCTCTCAGAATGAAAGCCTGAGCTTAGAGTGAATTTATCTTATCTCAATCTGCAAGGGACAAATGTTTGCTTCTCACAACTAGTGTGCATAACTGGCATCAGGCCTTGCCCGGATCAGGACTGGCCAGTGTGGAGTCTGACTAGCCTGTTGGGCTGCAGAGAAAACAGCAGGGTTAGAAAGCTTTGCATTGTGTTCCACTGACTCTTCACAAGGGTTAGGTACAAACAGGGCACCTCCTCTCCCAGTTTTGCCAACTCATCAGCCATCATTCGCTACTGGAATGATCCACAGCCATGGGAGTCCTTCCTGGACTCCGGTAGGTGATGGTCAGACCCTACATATGAACACGCACCCAGAATTTATAGATGCCCCTGACAGAATGAACGTTAACATGGATTTAGACATACATTCCTGCCTTGATTAAGAAAAGGATTTGTATCTCCTGCTGAAAGCAACACTATGAAAACGTGTTGTTCTTTGATGCATTGGTTTGATGTGCTAGGGACAACAGGCCCTGTCTAGAGCAACCTTCCAAGCCTGAGGTAAGTCAGTGGTAATGAAGGTTGTTACCATCTGTTGGTGGTTTGGTGGCTCATGTGAAATGAGTCAGAGGGGGTGAGTCTCACCTGGTTCCAGCATGTTCACATCACAAACCACATCACCACCTCTGTAGGTACTAGCTGGCTCCCAGTGTTGATAGTCCCAAGGATTGACTAACCCCTAGACTGAACTCCCTTCTCTCCCCTATAGGTGGTCCCTCCAGATCATGGTTAAGGTACATTGGGCAAGATCATCAGCTGGTGTAAACTGGTGTCACTGCATTGACATGAATGGAGCTATGCAAATTCTCACCAGCTGATGATCTGCCAATCCAATATGGAATTCAATGGAAGATAAAAATTCAGGGATGATGTAAAAAATTTCCAAGAGGTCTCTGAGAACTTTGGGCTCCATCTCCACTAACACTGGAATGAATGAGACTGGGAAAGTCCTCTTAGAGTCTGCCTTTGATAACCACACAGGGTTTGTGAAGGCAGCTTTAGTCAATGTCCATGTTGGACAGTATTTTACTCTGGTACTTTTGATTCACACCTTTGCCTGTTAGCTGTTACAGATGGCTCCTTAATGACTTCCTGGAAACAAGCCGGTGGCCTTTTAGCTCCCAGGGTTGAGTTGTCCAAGAGTTTCCTTCAATGACTTCAGAAGAGTAAAACTGTCATCATGGTGATGTCTGCACATCCTGCCATGGCAGTGTGGGAGATTAACTTCAAGGACAGCTCTGTCCCTACCCTGCCCTACAAAGTGATGGGAGGATTTTTCACACAACGCACAACTGGCCATTGCCAGGGGATGCTGTAAAAGCCAAACAATTATTTGGGTTGAAAAAAGAACTGGATATGTTCATGGCAGACAGGTCTATCAATGGCTATCAGCCAAGATGGTCAGGGATGTCACCCCGTGCTCTTGGTGTCCCTCAGCCTGACAACCAGAAATTGGGAGTGGAAGACAAGGGTAGCTCACTCCATAACTACCCTGCTCTGTACACTCCCCCTGAAGCTCAGGTATGAGCCACTGTTGGAGACACAATATTGGGCAAGATGGACAATGGGTGACCCACTGTGGCAGCTCTTATGGGAATAGACACTTTGAGGGGTATGCAGCACTGTCAGCTTGTTCTCAGCTGATCATTTGATACTGTAATAAAGCTCATGAGAACGGGTTTGCCATGCAGCAGGACTCTCACTAATCTTCTGTCAAAGGGCTCATGTTGCCAGACAAAGACTACGTCGAGTGCACTTTCATTGTGCCCTACCCACCTCTGAGGTGCTTGTTGTGTCTGGAAAACCCTGGTCCTGGGCCACCAAGCTGCAGCTTGACGTTATTGTGTACTGTTGTAATTATAACTTGGGAGCAACGAACAGCAAATAATAGCAATGCCCTCCTCAGAGACGGAGCAAATAGCTTTGTTAAGCTGCCATTGTCTGAAAAGGGAGGCTTTGATTGTTGAAGTTGAAGGATCCCTCCTAGCCACGAGGTGATCCTTTGCCTGGAAAGAGATCAAGAATTTCACCTGAAGTTATTGTACAGCATCTTGCTTTCTTTGCTAAGTGACCCCAGAGAAAAAAGTTGAAGATTGGAGCTGGCGCCGCAGGTGGGAGATTGGGTTGTTTTGTAACCAAACTATGTGCAAAGTGTGATTTTGAGGTGTAATCAGACCTGACAGGGAACACCCCCCCGATGACAAACATGTCTCCCCTACGTGGAAGAGCTTGTGCTTAGGCAAGGTTGGGGGAGCCTGGGGAAAGGGCTTCTGGGAATCAGCCTTTTCTTAGTTTAGACTGTAAGTGATTCTTGGAGGACCTCACTGAAGGTGAATCCAAACCCCAGTCAGTGATCTGCCTGAGCACGCCTACTGCTGCTCTCCTTTCGGTTCCCGGTTCAGCCCCAAAGCTGCTGCTTCGGAAATTCTCTTTCTAAGGTAACCTGTGACTGCCCCCAAGATGCTGGTGGGGGGGAGAGTTTTGCTGTGTTGAGAGTTTGCAGGGCAATATGGCACTTGCTGAACATAGCTTCTTTGCGGATCCTGCGCAGCTCTGGGGCATTAGCTGAAACACTCTTTAAACAGGCCTTGTTACTCCAGCATGCTGAGATATGTGCAGATAAAGCCAGCTCCTGCTCTCTGTTTTCCTAGCAGTCAGAGACACCGAGTTATAGCTGGCGTCTCTTGTACAGTTGAGGAAGTGTTAATCACATATGAAAAACCCTTCAGGGCTTGATCCCTATTGGCAATGGGCAGGATCCTCCACTGGTGTAAAATGGCATAGCTCTGTTGACTTTAATGGAGCGACATGGGTTTACACCAACTGGGGATCTGGCCCATTGATTTCAGTGGAGGGGTGCATCCCTGAGAACGAGCTAATTGCTATTTTCCAGAACGAGTTCTGAAATAAATAACTCTGAACCACTCCCTTCCCCCAATGAATGAGGAAAGACTCATCCACTGCCAGGCTTATTTTCGTAAATCTAGACAGCGAGTCCTCCACGCACACACAGCTATGATCGCACCTTGCAAGCACCAGGGACTGCCTGGAAAATGAATTAATTGTTTTTACTGGCACAGGGCCAGGTTTTAGCGCAGAGGGAGACAGGAGAATTAGATTGACGCCAGTTTGTGCATTAGGTGGTTTTGGTGACGGGGCTCCTGACAAGCGCCTAACAAGGCGGAAGAAACCGGCCCAGAATGTTGGCAGCGGCTAGCGTGTGCCGGGGGTAGGTTAAAGTGACTCTTGCTGCTGTCCCGTTCCGCTGAGGTCGGTGTGAGGAGGTCTGAGTGAAGTGGGCTTCCCGGGTGGGTCTTCTAACACGCTCGGCACTGGTGTCTGCCTGGCAGTTTGATATTGAGGTCAGTGGGAACAGAGCAACAAGCCCCGCGGGCGTCAGAAAATCCCATCCCACGGCTCAAGGCCCAGGTGCAGGAAGGTGATTCAATATGGGTGTAGTTTTCAGCAAACGGGTAGCCCTGACTGGGACCGGTCACATGCTTAGTGTTAGGAAGGAACCTGAGCCTGTTCCTGAATCAAGGCCTTAAGTGTCAGCTTGACAGCCCTGGAGGTTGGCATCTTCTATCCAAAGACCAAGATAGCATGGGCAGCAGCAGTGCTAGTCTCCCCCCCCACCCCCCACACACATCTGCCCTCCTCAGCCCTGACATGAAGAAGCTCCCTCTGAAAACCAGGGTAGCTCATCCCCTGTTCGTACCATCAATGGCCTCTCTGCTGAGACTGACCTCGGGGATGCCTCTTGTGATGTCGGCTCCAACCAGACATCAGATGGTAACTACGCTGTTACTGCTATCTTGGGTCAGAACTGACTATGCTACCTGGCTGTGTGAATCTGAGTCCCCTACGCAGATAAGTTCCTGTGAGGCTGGGGAAGAAAGGGTCCTGTCTGGTTGCGGCAACCACCTATAACTTGATTTTTGTTTGTTACTATATCTGATATGAAGTAATGAATACTTGGGAGATAGAATCAGCCAGGGGTTCTTATCCTTACCCAAATCAGAGGAACAAGGAAATTAAAAGGCAACACATGTAAAGCAGATCAAATGAAATACCATCATATCCAACTTGTAATTAACCTTTGGAACTCATTGCCACCAGTTATTGTTGAGCAAATATCTTACTCAGATGCAAACTCTGCTACAATCTATTAGATCTTAGGATATTGTGAAATGTTTCCTGCTCTCCTAGCCTTAATTTTCCTTTTGCACGATTTCATCCTATTGCTTCACCCTAAGCAATTCTCTTTTTCCTTGGCGTTTACTTTGTGGGCCTCAGCTGGTATAAACCAATGTGGCTCAGTGGAACAACCTTGATTTACCTGGATTTCTCTTCAGGACTTACCTGAGTCTTTTTGACTGAGAAATCGGACTGGAAACCCAATAGCATGAGGTTCGTGTGACTCCAACTGCCTTATGTCTAGGATGAATTGGAGAGAACTTGTGTAACTTTGTGTCCAAAGATTCTCCTTCCATGTTGGTCAAAAGTGCAGAGCAGCATGAAGAAAGTTGACCTAAATTTTCCCAGTCTCCCATAAAGCTTGTGTCTGATTCAGACCTAGATGAAGGTTCGATTCAGTTAATAGTTTTAATGTTACTCAGCATCTATAGTGGACCTTTCACCAGAGGGTTGCTAAATGCCTGATGTAGGCAGGTAGCGTCCCCATTCTACAGATGGGGAAACTGAGCTAATGCAGTGATTTGGTCAGTGTCACACAGGAAGTTGGTGGCAGAGCTGGGAATAGTCTCCCTGGCCCCCTGCTCTAACAACTGGACACACTTGCCTCTTTTTTGAGTCCGAATTGGCGTGTTCACCCACTCTTATCAGTGGGTAGCACTTTCAAAGCTGAAATAAGCCTGGGTGGGACAAGTCGCCTCCAGACTGGGTGCCTTTCCCAGCTGTAGGTGGATGAAATATGAAAGACTTTTTGGAGAGGCTTCATTTGTCATATAAAGTCATCTTGGTTTTCGGTTGCGTAAGGCAGCAGCGTGGGACACACCTGTGTGACACAGCCCTAGACTTCCACTCTGTGTTTAAAGCAGCATGCAGCTGTCTATATCTGGGATGACTGGAGTCGGCTTACAAAGCAGAACTCCTAGTACAAAAGTGGACAAGCAATTGAAGAATCTAAGAGGAGGGTTGGGGGATTTTGGCAGCTGGGTAGATTGTCATCCTACTCCATGACGGTTTTGTTTCTGCCCCTGCCCATCCACTCACCCTTCTATCTGCCCCTACAGCCTCTGGATCTCTGTCCTCTCCCATGTTCATTGCCAAAGAGGCTGGGACCTCCTTGTTGTGTTTGTGTAACAGCTACATGGCTCTGGACAAGTTACTTTGTGCCTCAGTTTTCCCATGGGTCATGTTTAATGCCCTCCACTGAAAGGCCCTAGATATAGGAAATCAACCTGCTTATAAAGCATTTTGAGATCTTCTGAAAAGTGCAGAGAAGAGCAAATTATTGAGCACCGGTCACAGTTCTAAAGCAAGTAATTAACAAATCTGAATGAAAAGGCAAAACTTGCCCCTTCACCTGCTTGATGCACTTCCCGTTTCAAAGGCAATCTGACATTCCTTGGATTCTGCACTGTCTTAGAATGGATGGGCCAGATGCTCTGGTGCTGTCAACTGATGTATCTCCATTGGCTGCCAAGGGACTTTGATGATTTACACCCCCTGAGGGTCTGTCCTGTCCTCTGTGCCTGACAAATTACTAGATTTGCTGGAAACTGACGCCTCTTATTTCTGAGTATTGCACAGTTAATGCTATTGCCCCATTAATGATCCCAGTAGAGACCTGGAGGGAACGTGCTCTGTGCAATGAAAGACGGTTTGTTCTCTTTGCCCCTTCCAAACGGTTACAAGCTCCTCCTGTGATTTATGGGAACGTAGCTGTGTGAGGCCCTGTGACATCAATTATATTTTAATGAGGAACTCTGGTATGACGGGGAGCCATGGCCTTGGCTTTAAATCAGCTGTTGAAATGCTTCTCCCCCTGCCCTTTATAATTTCTGGTTCCAAGCAGTTGATTTTATGACTGTCACTGAAGTTGTAACCAGTCCGCGGCCAGGAAAGATGTAGCCCCTTGGAAGGAGCCAAGAATTTGGAGTGCCGGCTCTCCTGCTGATGCTATATATTCAGGCTGCATTTGTTCTTCTCTGCAGTTGCAGATTAGCCACTGGGCCACTCCGCCCATCTAGCGCTCCTGCTGGGGACCCTGGGGTTGGGCCGCAGGGGCTTGCCGCACTCTGCCTGCCTGGTGCTCCTGCTGGAGAGCAGGGGAGGAGCCCCAACCATGCTCCCCAAGAACAGCGCTGCGGTGGGAGGGGGAAGCCCCTGTGCCCCGACCCCTTTTCCCCCCGGCAGGAGCACGGGGGGGAGGGGCAGGAGGAATTCAGGCAGAAGGGATGGGGCGGGGCTCCCACTTGCTCTGGCCCAGGGCCCCACAAAACCTTAATCTGCCTCTGCCTCTCTGGGAGAACGGGCATACAGCAGCGCTTACATTCTGCACGGGGATCTTGGTGGTTGTAAGTGGAAAAGACTCTCCCGGTCACTCCTCCGTATTGCAGCCCAACTCGGCAATGCCGTGAAGCCTGGGGTAGGATAAAGTGGACAATGCCATATTCTGTGTGTGCCTTCCCAGCTTGCCCGCTGCTGTAGTTAAATGAGCAAGCTGGCTTCCCAAGTGGAAATGAGCCACCCGACGCTTACCGCTGAGCCCCAGAAAGGAACCAATTTGTCACAATACGGGTCTGATTACAAACTGGTTAGTAACAAGAACACATACTGTTTGTATAGAGCTTTGCATGTTCAAAGCACTTTATAAAGGACTATTTGATCCTCCCCACACCTCTGTGGCCCAGGTAGGTCAGTCCTATTATTTCACCTGTGTGGAAACTGAGGCACAGTGCAGTGCTAGGACTTGCGCAAGGCCACATGGCAAGTTAGTGGGAAAGGCAGGACGAGAATTCAGGATGTCCCAGTTCCCACTGCTCTGCAGCCGAAGTGACTGTTTGAAATATGCTCCCCTAATCCAATCTCTCTCCTCTCCTAGCATCTTGGTGAACATGGATAACAACATCATTCAGCATTACAGCAACCACATGGCTTTTTTACTGGACATAGTGGAAGCAGAGGACAAAATCCAGATCATCCTCAAGGAGCTATAAGGAGCCCAGGGCTGCACTTACGCTGGGACTTCTCTCCTGAAGCCGGCATGTTGGACCCAAACGGAACACAACCTCACAGCACGCCTCATTGCCTTTACTTGAACACATTCCCCTGGGCAGGGGGAGACACTCAGCGCGGTGACGCTGGTTCTGAGAAGTGCTTGGACAATCCATTCTCCGTGTGAACGTGGAACTTCTCTTGGTTGAATTTATTGTTATTATTATTATTATTATTATTTGTATTTTGTATTTTCTTCCCCCCAGGCAATAGGTCGGAGCGTCTGTTTCACGGTTGGAATAGCAGATCTGCTAACATGGCTGTCCAATGGCAGCCTACACATAGACAACGAATGCTTTTGTTCACCCTTTGTCTTGGCCTGCTGCTGAATCGACCACAGGCATCAGCTTTCTACTAAACCATCAATCATGCAGAACCTTCAAACAGCACCCAACCTGGGCTCATCCAAGCTGGCAGCTCCTCGCTCCAAAGAGACTTTCTCAGATGCATTTAAATGTGGCTGCTAAACAGATGCTGCTGGCTCTGGGCACGGCCCCTCCACCTCACCCCGGATGTAAATACTACTCGTCAGCCATTTGTTTTATACATTTCTAATGTACCCTTCCTTTTATATTTTGTATATGTATAAATATGCCTCATTTTATATTTGACCCAGCACCAGGACACAGAGCATTTCAAAACCGGGCTGCTTCACATTTCCCCGTGAACTCGTTTTTATAACCGTGTTGTTGGGTTTTTTGTATATTCCATAGTAATAAAGGTTCAGAGATGGAAAGTGGAAGTGTTCTTGCCAAACTCGGTGGGGCTTTGGGAGGAATAGGTAGGACCCATTGGGAAAGCGGGAGGGAGGCAGAGAAAGGACTGAAAGTTGTTTCATGTGACACGTGCTGGGTAATAACATGAAGACTCCAGGCTTGTAAAACTAAACTGGTTCTTTATGAAGAGGACAGTTCACAGAGAGTCTGCAGCCAGCATTCTAGCCATATGGCCACAGACTGACTTCCGGGTGTCTCCTCCAAACTCATCCTTCCTGCAACCCATGGGTCTCCCTCCAAGTCTGTGTTACAGAATTAACACACAGCTCCTGGACGGAGCTCAAAGGGTGCTTAGAACCATTCAGTAACCCTCACACACCCCTGGGGTCGAATGGGGGGATTATCTCCATTCTATGCATTGGGAAACTGAGGCATCAGCCCTACTTATTTCCTGCTAGGGATAATTCCACTATCTTCCTCCCCCCCAACCCTCAGAAGGCTCCATGGTCTTCCATCCTCAGACAACAGCCCTCCCTCAGTAGGGTCTTCCTGTGTCAGATGAAGTCATAGGCCCATGCCCAGGGCCTCAGCGCCTGGAGTCTGATTATTGTATCAGAATCTCAGCATTAATTTTAAAAAAAGACATAAATGTCTAGTACTTGTGACTTGGAAGGAAAGTGTGAAAACATGGCCCAAGTGTAATCCGGGCAGCAAGTCTACCTGAGTCTCCTGAGAGCCTGGAACGTGAGTTGGCCATGTGCATCTCAATGGGGTGTTAACTCCAAGACTCCCTGCCACCACTTCCGCAGAGGGCTCAGTGTGCATCAGGAGTAAGTAGCAGGCCCAACCGGCCTACATTCCAGCTGCTGAGGTAAGTACTGAAGGGCCTCTGCCAACAGGGGGATGAGGGGCACTGCTGCTGCTCCAGACATGGAGGGTGAGGGGATCCCCTGCTGCCAGTCCTGGATGGGGCGAATGAGGCTCTTGGCACTGTCCCTGCCTCTGTGGGAGTGGAGGGGAGGCGCCCTGCAGCTGCAAGTGGGCCCACTGGGGTGGGGCCCAGCTGGAGAAGAGGATGAGCTGGCCACAAGGGATCCTGTAGGAGTTGGGTGCCATTCGAGTGGTAGGATCAGCCCTGCCTCTCGTTCAAAAACTGCTTTTTGGTAACTTCCAGCCCCCTCCTTTCCCATGTAGTCAGGTGCGGAGCACAAAAGAGGGTGGAGAGGCATGAGGGGGAAGCAGATGAGTGGTGGGAAAAGAGGGGCACAAGGGGGGATCTGGAGGAGTCTCGAATAAATCCTCCCTAGCCCATCTACCAGGTTCCTAAAGCTCTGCTACGTCTTTCTGTGGATCCTGACAGGGAGTCAGGACTCCTGGGTTCTATGACTCCGGTGTTCCCAAGTTGTTGTGGACACTCAGGCCTGTGCGCTCTTAGCTCCCCACGGTTTCCAGGGAGAACCCCTAGTGTGCCAGCCCTTCTCGAGGTCACCACCTCTTTGCCAGGGTCGAGCTGCAGACTCCTCCGCCCCTTGGACTGCTCGCTGCAATTCCCAGGGGAACCCTGTCACCGCAAAAGTCCTTCTCTCTCCTAGGGCCAAGCCGCAGGCTCCTCCGCCCCTGAGACAGCTCACCGCAGTCCCCAGGGGGACCCCATTACTGCACAGTCCTCCTCGCTGGTCACACACTCCCAGGGGTTAACCATCCCCCGAAACCGCTCCTCTCTGAGCCTTCAGCACGCCTGGTCCTCATCAATCCCCCTTCGTTTTGCTGCTGCCCCGTCACTTACTGCAGGAAGCGCCATCCATGGGGTGCAGTACATCCCACCGCTGCCACCACTTGTCACGGCGTCCCCGGGCGGTGCTCTGGAACTGCTCCCCATGAAGCCAGACAGGACTCTGGGGAAGTCTCCTTTCTGTGAGCAGACTGTCTTCAGGACACACAGCTCACACAACTTCCACCTTCCTGGGTCTGACCTCGGAGCATTCAGCATCCTCTGCCCCTCCATGCGCTTCCCACAGCGAGTCTGCCCAGGCCGGGTCCTGGGGAAGCCAGAGGGTCCTGCACCCCAACTTCGCAGTCAGACGTGACTCTCAGCCAGCCAGTGAAACAGAGGTTTATTAGATGACAGGAACATGGTCTAAAACAGAGCTTGTAGGTGCAGAGAACAGGACCCCTCAGCCGGGTCCATTTTGGGGGGCAGTGAGCCAGACAACCACGTCTGCACTTCACTCCTTGTCCCCAGCCAGCCCCAAAACTGAAACTCTCTCCAGCCCCACCTCCTCTGGGCTTTGTCCCTTTACCGAGCCAGGAGGGCACCTGACTCTTTTGTTCTCCAACCCTTTAGCTCTCACCTTGCAGGGGGGAAGGGCGCAGGCCATCAGTTGCCAGGAAACAGGGTGTTGGCCATTCTCTGTGTCCAGACCCCTGCACACACCTGCCCTCTAGGGCTCTGCAATGATCATACACCCTTATCCCATCACCTAGATACTTAAGAACTGCACAGGGGAAATGGAGGGACCCCCACACTATTCAGAGGAAACATTAAGAACAGTCCCGCTTCGTCACAGCCTGGCTCTGCCCATAGCTCACCACATGACCTTGGGCAAGTCACTTCCCGGTTTAGTTGCCTCAGTTTCCCCATCTGTAAAGTGGGACTGTGCATTAATCCCGCCTTTGGAAACAGCTGTGAGGCCCCATAGCTGGAAAGTGCCATAGAAGAACTAAGCATTGAAAAAAAAGTAAATGCCCAATTGGTTTCCACTAAGCTTCTGGCAGTTTGGGGAGCTGGGTGCTGGGGCAGGCGCGCACACACACTGTGGGCTAGGCAGGAGTGTGTGTGTGTGTGTGTGTGTGCGGGGGGAGGAGGCCGTGAACTCTCAGATTATTGGTTCCATTATCCCAGGGATTAATTTGGCCTGTTGGTTGGTCAGGGTAGACGACGGCTCTACCCTGACTCAGGTGGCACCGGAATGCAGCTAATCAGTAACAACAACAGGCAGGACCGTGGAAAAGGCACAGCCAGGTGCTGGAGCGCGCCATGCTCCCTGGGTCAGAGATTGTCCGTGGTAACGCTGGTTCTCAACGAACCTTTCCTGTGGCCATGAAAGAGCCTCAAGTACTGACTCTCCTGCACTAATTCTAGTTCCGTGGTTACCGTTTTCCTTCCGATTCCATTGGCGATGTGACTCTCCCACGTAGTTCAGGTGCATTCTCAATAGCTGCCATCGCCCACTGTAGGGGCGGGGATACACCCATGCACAGATCAGGGGAGCAGAGGCAGAGGAAGGGGGGGTCAGAGTTTTCGGAGCCTGCAGAGAAGTTGCCTGATCAGGTTAGGGGATGGGCTGAGAGGTGAAGTACAGATTTCTGGAGGCTGCAAGAAAAACGCATGGTTCTATTTCCCTCCTGTCATGTTGCGAGGTTTCTGTGAGTATCACAAATCCCTCGGTGAGACAGTTGCTCGGCTGGAAAATTGTTTTGCCCACCCTCTGAGTGTATCGTGCTTCCTTATTGCCAATATTCCCGCCCAGCTCCGTGACTGGAAATGGGCACATTGAGGTGTCCCCCTGCAGTCAGGCTGGCACAGAGGAAAGGTTAGAGCCATTTTTCAGTGGGAGGGGGGCAGAGAATGGAGGGAACTGGTTCGTCTGTAACAGCTATGCCCATGCCTATGGCAGGTGGATTGAGACTAGGTGCCAAATTTACCCCTGGTGTAAATCCACTGAAGTAATGCAGTTATATCAGGGATTAATCTGCCCTTGGAGTCTGATTCTCTTCTTCACACCAGTGCAATTCCATGGACTTTAGTTGGGTTCCTTGTGCTTTTCACCAGTGAGAGAGCAGAATAAGGTCACAAGCAATTTTAGGTTATCTACAACCAAAGGCAACTTGGGTGGCATTTTGCCACTTTGCACCAGCTGAGACTCTGGCCTGGAGTTTTGCCAGGTGGGAATCGTTGCCTCTGGAGCTGCTGCAGCCCTCTGCACTAGTGCAGCACAAAGCTCCACCGGTCCGAGCGGGACGTGTTTCACGCTCGCTTTGCACTGGTCTAAGTGGCCACACAAGGTGTTGGGCAGCGGAGGATCAGAAGCCTATTTTGATGCAAGCAAAATGTGAACCTGCCTTCATCCTGATCTCACACCCACTTTATATCGAGGAAACTCCACTGATTTCAGCAAATGCCAAGCTGATTCACATCCTTGTGAGAGCAACCCCAGCCCCTCCGCCCTCCCCCGCCCTGCCTAGGGTGGGTGTTTCGCTGACATTGCTGGCGTGCTCAGTATCGGTTCATCCCTTCCAGCAAAGGCGAGTTGCCGTACAGCGTGTGTGAAGCACAGCGCATAAGCATGCAAGAGCATTCTTGACTGGTCACCCGGAGCCCACCAGCACCTTCAGAAGGTCAAAGTGCTACTGAATAGGCTCTGGGGCAGCAAGTCCTGAGGGTGGATAAAGGTCATGTGAAAGTGTGAGCCCACTTGTGTTTGCCAGGAGTTCATGATGATGAATGAGAGAAGCTTCCACTGAAGCAATATCCTGCTAGGTCCAGTTGGCGGCTGGTTTGTACTGACAAAAAAAAAACAATTAATTCAAAAGTTTTTGACTTATCCTCACTTCCAGATCAGAAAAATGCATCCACAGCTGTCTCTTCATTTTGAAGGCGTGCTGCTTACATTGCACAAATTTTGCAAGTGCATCACACTTACACATGCCAAGACCTGACTGTGCGTGACAAATTGAAGTGCTCTGTCGTCAGAGCAGAAACATCACAGAAATACAAGCTTTCCCCCACATTGCCCTCCCAATGTGCCCCAATCCTGAATGCCACTGATCTCGCTATCTGTACAATCTGCTAGGAACAAGGTCAGTCTCCCCACTCCAGGGTTTCTCTGAAGAATGCCAATAAGAGTGTTGTCACTTTCATTGCTTTTCCTTGTATCTTGCAGTTCCATGTAACTTTCATCTACCCTCCCTACCCTCCTTGGTTTAATTTCATGTCACTGTAGGTTTTTCTACACGCAATTTGTCTGGTGCTATGGGAAGTGTGATCTCCTAAAATCCCAGACTGCCCAGGGCTTTGCTGGAGAGATGGAGCTTACACAACACTCGGTCAGGGTAGCATACTGTACGGGGCGGACTCACCCTTACGCTGCCATGTATGCAGTTATTTACATCAGTGCAATGTGGGTATCAAATGGGGCCCTTTTGGGGCCAGCCTCTGAGCTGGAGTAAATCTGCAAATCTTCATTGACTTCGGTGGAGTTTTTTCTGATTTATGCCTGTGTGAGTAAGAGGAGAAACAGGTGAAGATAGACAGGTGCAATTCCAAACCTCTGATTGAATGCTCAGTTTTGGACAGCTGTTCCTACTCCCACCTCCTTTTGCTGTTGTTGATTAGTTGAGACTGCTCCACACAGGCTCTTATTATTATTTATTATTTGTATTAGTGTCATGACTAGAACACACAGAGATTTATTTTGTGTTTACAGGGAGAGAGGGCACCTAATCCAGCACCACACATGCATTCTAAAAGCCAGAGGCCTAAATGGAGGATCAGGTGAACCACTGTTCCAACCAAGACAACTGGGGATAAAAAGCAAGATATAGATTACCGCAAGTATACCGTGTTTCACGTGATTGGCCGATATATGGCCAGAATTTATCAGTGCCAAAGATACATGACCACTAAGTCCATAGGGTAAAAAAGAATCAAACAATATTTGCATGAATTGTTCAGTGTCAGCTTAATTGGAAGATCTTAGTCAATTTCAGCCTAATAATCACCTTTCAGTTTGCAATATGTGCAAAATACCAGTATCAGATGCCAGACAATAAAGATAGTGAAAACATGGGTGCTGGGGACACTATAGCTTGCTCGTGCGTTAGCGGATGTACTGCTGGTTTTGAATGAAGTCCAGTCTTTGCAGAATTTCTCCAAAATATGTGGGCTGTGATGCCTACAGTACTGGAATCCACTTGTTATCAATATTGTACATAAAGGACTGCTTCCCTGGTACTTCTGGCAGATAAGTACCTATAACGAGAAAGATACATAAATGAGCTAAATGCAAATTTCAGATTATTGACTAATATAGGAACTACGGTGTCTTGTTTGCTCAGGGGGAGGGGTAAGAGAAAGGGCGATAAACCCTTGACTGTATTTTTCATTAACTGCATGGAGCATCTTCAATTGGTAATAAATATGGCGAGATTCCTATACCTTTATTCATGCTGAATAAATACCTAGTTCTGCCATTGAAGTCAATGAGGAGTAAGGACATATTCAGCATGAGTAAAGGAGAGAATGCTAGTCTGGTCTTTGGGAGACCAGGGTTCAATTCCCTGCTCTGCTACAGACTTCTTGTTTGACCTTGGCCAAGTCACTTAGGCTCAGATTAGTATTTAGGTGTCTAACTCCTACTGAACTCAATCAACCTTTAAGGATGTGGGCCTCAGGCTCTCTCTGCCTTCGTTTCCCATCGATACAATGGGAATGCGAGGCACTCAGATACTATGGTAATGGGGCCATACAAGCACCTTAGATAGATAGTGAAGACAGCCAAAGGTGGCCCATAGTGTTGAAAGGTTTAGTGAAGGCAGAAAGACGTTTTTTTTCTCCTTGAGTATCTACTCAGATGTGTATGACAACACGTCAGTTCAGTGAGATAGAAGCGAGCTGCCTCAGCCTTCTGGGCCTTTGGTAATATGCGTGTATATGCTGTTAAGTTACAGAGGTATGGGCAAGCCGTGCTTTCATTAATACCCGTATTAATATTCATTGTAATTAGAGAAGGGTCTGAGCTATGACACTGGGATCTAGTTCCAAAGTTTGGCTCAGATCCTGCGTTTGGACCTTTCTTTAATATTTAGTGGGATCCAAACTTCATCGTGATTGTTTTTTGTATTGACTGTATCTTTCTCGGTGGCTTTTAGGTTAAATGATAAACCAGGAACCCTGGACGTAGTATGAAATATCTGGCATCTTAAAAGCCAGCCACCAAGTACTTGGTGACCAACCATCCCTTAATAAGGCTCCTGCAATAATATAAGCCTATGAATTTAATTGTGTGGTGTTTAGATTGTTCTTATTCTGATGTCATTGTTCCCTACAAAGTACATGCACAGCACGGCAGATCTGTATTATAGACTCATAGATATTAAGGTCAGAAGGGACCATTATGATCATCTAGTCTGACCTCCTGCACAATGCAGGCCACAGTATCTCACCCACCCACTCCTGCAATAAATCTCTCACCTATGTCTGAGCTATTTAAGTCCTCAAATCGTGGTTTAAAAACTTCAAGGTGCAGAGAATCCTCCAGCAAGTGACCTGTGCCCCATGCTGCAGAGGAAGGCGAAAAACCCCCAGGGCCTCTTCCAATCTGCCCTGGAGGTAAATTCCTTCCTGACCCCAAATATAGCGATCAGCTGAACCCTGAGCATGTGGGCAAGATTCACCACCCAGATACCCAGCAAAGAATTCTCTGTAGTAACTCAGATCCCACCCGACCTAACATCCCATCACAGGCCATTGGGCCTATTTACCATGAATAGTTAAAGATCAATTAATTGCCAAAATCATGTTATCCCATCATACCATCTCCTCCATAAACTTACCAAGTTTAATCTTGAAGCCAGATAGGTCTTTTGCCCCCACTGCTTCCCTTGGAAGGCTATTCCAGAACTTCACTTCTCTGATGGTTAGAAACCTTCGTCTAATTTCAAGTCTAAACTTCCCAATGGCAAGTTTATATCATTTGTTCTTGTGTCCACATTGGTAGTATTACAAGTAAGTCATACAGTACTGGGCGATTTTGCATTATATATTAATAGTGCACATGGGCTAATAGTACTTTAGATTTCATTGCAGGGAGCTTTGCCCCACTGGAAGTTTCTTTCTTGTCTTCACAGCTAGCGGTAAAAGGTTAAAAAGAATGGGATTTGATCTTTTCTAATGCCAGAAAGGATGCTGGCAGGGGTGAGGGGGTTTGTGATTATGGGAGATGTCCTGACTTTTCACAAGTTAACAATGCATGTGCATGGTTTTTAATTTAATACTATGGGATGGAAAAACTTTAGACTCTTTTACTGCCTTCTGTTCAAAGTATTTCTAGCCCCACTCACTTCCTCTGCTTCATCTTTGCTTTAATTAAGGTGCATCAATTTACACAAGCTGAGGATCTGGCCCAACATTTAATAAGTAGACCAGTATTTAGGGACATCAGCATTTTTGCCGAAGCACTTGGCATGCTCAGCGTTTGAAATGTAATATGGACAATGGTTATCATGCAATCCTTTAATAGAATCTGTCCCTCTGTTTCTGCTGCCACAAGACCCCCGGGGGAAATGATGGCACTGTTTTAGCCTGGTATGACATTCCCCAGCACTCTGTGGATGTACAAATTCTACAGACGAATAAAATCATATACTGTAAATAATAGCAAAATTGCTATTGTCTGCTTTCCAAACCAGGCATTCACCTGTCAGAGGGACTTAGGGTCATGTTTCTTGTATTGTTTCTTTTCTCGAATACACCTAACTTACTCACTATATGAAAATAGTGTTACTCATGGCAATTATTAATTGCACAAAGGGCACTCGGGGCCAGATTCCACCAGCCTTGCTCACCCTCAGCAGTTCCCTACTCCACACGCACGCCAATACTTGCAGAGTAAGGAACTACTCAACGTCCGGAAATGGTGGCAGAATCTGGCCCTTCATTTGTCCCCTGTATGTTAGCAATCTTACCATCAAAAGGGCCAGATCTGGATCCCCTACGCTGCTGAGCACCTAGTGAGGTGAGCGGGCCGTTTGGCTACAATGGGACTGCTTGTATGAGTAAGGACTACACAATCTAGCTTTCTACATGCACACTGGATATAGTGGTAGGTAATTAGAACAAAGCATATCATACTCATGGAAATGTTAGTACATTTAACACATGAGTCTCTGTGAGTAGGTCCCTCCTTCGATCTTCTGCAAGCATTTTCTGGATACAATTATGGGACCTGCTTCGTCTCCCACATATGCTGATGTAAATCAGGAGCAACTGCCCTGGACTCAGTGGAGTTATGCCAGTGTCAGAGTTAGACCAGTGTTAAGGTGGCATGAGGCAGAGGAGATTCAGGGCTATGATGCCCTGTAAGGTCGCTTTCCTCTTGGACTATGCAAACACTTTGCAGTTTCATGAGTCAGTTTTCTTCTTTCTCCTCTAACTACTTCCTCCCACCCCACCCACACAGGGCTTTACGGCAGTGCAGGTAAAACTTTGGTTGTAATAACAAGAGTTGAACGGTAGTTTTCCAAATACAAACATAACTCACATAAGCTGTTTGTCAAACATGCTGACAGTTGGTGATACTTGAATGGCAATTGCAGTGCAAACATTTATGCTTTTCTCAAAATAGTTTAAACACACCGTCTAGTGGTCCGACCACAGGGCTGGGAGTAAGGAGACTTAGGTTCTGTTCCCAGTTCTGATACTGACTCTCGGTGTAACCTTGGACAACTCACTTAGCCCCATGTTTACAAAAGTAATTAGGTGCCTAAAGATGCAGATAGGTGCCTAATGGGGTTTAATATCAGCTCCTAAGTAGGTTAGGTGCCCAATTCACTTAGGCATTTCAGTAAATTCCACTAAGGCACCTGTCTGCATCTTTAGGTGCCTAGATACCATTGTACATCTGATCCTTAGCTTTTCAGTGCCTCAGTTTCCCTATCTGTAAAAAGGTAGATAACACTGCTTAATCAGCTATGGAAAGTGCTTTGAGCTCTATGTAAATACAAAGTATTTATCAATATTTTTATTTTTACCTGGCCCAGGTATCCCTTGCTGAGATGTGTCCCCTCTCCACCGTCCTGTGTTTGAGACAAATACAGCACTAGAGATGTAATGCTTTGGTGGGCCTTCGTAGTCCACTATTTCATACTGCCCTGGACCAGGCAAAGGTGGATTTTTTGGGGGTGGTATGGCTGGGGCGGAGAAATTCAAGTTTTGCTTTCGCCTATTAGAAGAAAGGAAAATTGAGATACATTGTAAATTGATGGGGTTTGAAGGTTGAGAATAAAAGCTGCGATGTTCAGTGGTGCCTAATTGAGTTAGGTGCTGACACTTCATTGAAATTCAGTCGGTGCTAAGTGTTCAAATCACATAGGCTCCTTTGAAAAGCCCAGCTAAAAGCTTTAAAGAATGCCCTAGAAAAGAACTATCCGGCTCCTCTCGGATCACACACTTTGCAAATCGGGGTACATGTACAAAGCCACGTATCAAGCCTCTTAACTTTCTCGCAAAATATATTGACGCGATGATGGGCCCGATCCGGCTGCTATTGAGAGCCAGGGCCAGATGCTCAGCTAGTGTAAATCATGGTAGTTCCCCTGAAGTCAACGGAGCTGTGCCAGTGTTTTCCAGCTGAGTATGTGGCCCCATAGGCGTAAATCAGTGACTTAAATGGGAGCCGGATCTGTCTCTAAGGGTACACCTACACGGTACTTACATGAGTAGCCCTTAGCACAGGTATAAATAGCAGTGGCGACCGTGAGGTACATACCCTACATGGTTCTCTATTCACCCACACCATGCCCTGCTGTCTACGCTGCTCTTTTTAGCACTGTAGTGTCCTGCTGCTTCCCAGCTGGTGGAGCCTTTTCCCAGCACAGGAAAAGACCCTGGCAGTGAGGAAAGGCTCTGGCAAGGGGGAGGCCACGGGGAAGGGCTCCTCTAGCTCCCTGGTGCTGGAGCCTTTCACCACTGTCCCTCCCCCGCCAGCCCCTTTCACTAACAAGTGTAGCTACAGACTGTAACTTGCTTTTCACTGGAGCGTGTAGCTACACGTACCCTACACGCTACCACCAGTGGACACAGCCTAACTTTGGCATCTGGACACTGATCCTTCTGATATTTGCTGATAATGTAGATTAATAATCCTCTCACTTGAGGTTTAATTTAGCTTTCCGCCCTAGCCCGCTGTGTTTAGCACACGCTGTCTGGCATTGCTTCTCTCTCCCTACAGCTTCCTACTCCTTTCACCAAACCTCTGTTGTAAGATACACCTGCCTGTGTGCAGAGAGCTGCAGACTTGCCCATATACTCCTCATACCTTTCCCTGGTCAAGAATTTACTGTTGATCTTAATCTTATCTCAGGCAACCCAATGTCACTGTCACCGGGTGGGCATAATAAATCTACTTGAATAACCTGCTGAAAGGCAGATTTATCTGCCTTCCCAGAATGATGCCAAAGGGGAAAGAAAGGGGCTTTTCCTTTTCTTCCTTTATTCTGTTTTGGCCTGAACTGAAGGAGCAAGTGTTTGAAACCTTGCAGGAAGGCCTGTTGTCCACCTCAGTTCTGCAGACTCAATGAAGTTCAGAGAAGCATCTAAGCTTTACCCAAACAGAGATGTGGGGTCTGTTTCCTGTTCTGCCACTGGGTCATGTGTGCCTCAGTTTTCCCCATCTGTAAAATGGGGATCATACATCATACCAACAGCACAATGGGTGTGCGGTATTTGATAACAGTTTGTGTATTTTGCTTTTCAGTGTTACCACTGCTTTCACTTCCCAAGGGAGCCATCTTTTGCCCCATCTGTAAACCAGTGGCAACAGAGGCAACCGAGTACGGGCTTGACTGTGATACGGTGGAAGAACTTTGCAGAGAGCCAGGTGTGAGCTCTTCTGCTGCAGGTGTTGGGCCCTCCTGCAATCTGAGGTGATCACAAGCAGTGACTGACAGTGAAAAAGCATACAGGTTAGCACTCACATGGAAGTGGTCTTCTTTGCTGCTTTTGTGGGTTTGCTTAGCTGATAGGCTGCAGGCCCTGGGCTTATTGTATTCACCTTTGTTTCACGATGAGTATTTGATTTGAAGCAAGACACTAGAATCCTGGGGGACTTCTTGACGAGGGATTCGTTGATTCTGTAATGGCCTAATAACACGACAAGAAAAGGGATGTAAAAACCAAACAAAGCCGCAACTATTGCACTAGGGCAGACGTAAGAGGGGATGAGTCCGTGAAAGTAACGGAGGTAAAAGGAAACAGCACAGCAGGGTGTTTTGGGGGGAAAGCATTTCTTGAGATGACAAAAACTGCTTCCTAGAGCAGCTTACCCCTTGGGCACAGAAGATGAGTGACTACTCTAGTGACTTAATCCTGAACACAGGAGCATCCAGGGAGGAAGTACAGGTAGGAAAACTAGCAATTAAAAAAAACAGAAGAGATGTTGACTGTGAACATCACTTGCAGTGACACCACCTAATGTAAAAATGACTAGAGCCAACCATCCTCATGCTTCAGGGTATAAACTTCATGAGGCAGTGGGGCTGGGAAGAAGTTTCCTTCTATGGTAGCATGACAGATTTAGGTGTATTATGGTGTGCGACGTCACACCACTCCCTGAGCCCCTGGCACCCTGGAGGGAGCTCGAGTATGTTCTGGCAATTCCCCTAAGTTCCATAAATCTACACACAGGGGTGTGACTATATCTGGATGGGTGCTTTAGTAATAATTCCAAGGGGCCCATCCTGTAGAACTTGGAAGTGTCACCCACTAATGCCCCTTCACCTATGCAAAATGTCATATCCTGAGTGCCTGGATATCCATGGATTTCAGTGATGGTGGTGAGCACCTGATAAGATCAGACTCAGACTCACAAGTGATGCTTTTCCTCGCATCGCAACAGCTCACTTACACGGAGAAGGCCATTTTTCTGTTTTATCAGTGCTTAATCCTCTTGTCGTTTTGGACAAAAACATCGCCCGGGCACACACGTTGTTGCTTTGCTTGCAGAAATCTAGAGAGGCCTGTACAAAATGAAGTCTCCATGAATTCCTTTGAATTGACCTTCCTCTTGGGTATTTACTAACATAATGAAAACTATGTTTTTTTAGCTCCAGTCTCCATCATGAATCAGAACTGCTCTAATGATATAAACGAATGCAATATTAGGGCCAAATTTTCAGGTGAGCTCACTGGTTTTCGGTGTCTCCGTTTCTGACTGCCCAACTTGCGAGGGTTTATTATCAGACGTGCTGCGGACTGGCAGCTCCCACTGAAAATTTGGCTGCATTTCTTTGGTTGCTGCTGCCAGTCGTTGCTGCACCAGCTTGATCTAAAAGTGCCCAACCTCATTCAAATAACCGAACCAAGCATGGGGTTTGAGGGAGTGCTTCCAGTGCACCCAAAGGTGAACTGCATGATAGCACCTGGAAGAGCATAAACAAACTGTTGCAACTTTGCCCTTCAGGGTAGGCTAGAATGACAAAAATGTAGCCACTAGTTTTCTACCCAGCCCAAAATCGTTCTTCAAAGAGATCAAGTCTATCGTTTAGGGGTTAATTCTGCATGCCTCAAAGCCAATGGCAAAATTCCCCTAGACTTCAGTTGAATCAGGCTAACTTTACCAGACATCCAGTGGAAAGCTTCTGATTGATACTGCTCCCAGGATGTTAGAGACACAAGGTGGGGGAGGAAATATCTTTTATTGGACCAACTTCTGTTGGTGAGGGAGACAAGTTTTGAGCTGACACAGAGCTCTTCTTCAGAGCTGGGAAATGTACTCAGGCTAGGTCTACACTACAGACCTATATTGGGATAACTACATCAGTCAGGGGTGTGAAAAATCCACATTTATATTGACCTAACCCCCCACCCCGTGTAGCTAGCACTATGTTAACAGGAGAGCTTCTACTGTCAACATAGCTACCGCCTCTTGGGGAAGTGGATTAACTATGCTGGGGAGAAGCTCTCCTGCTGACGTAGTTGTGTCTTCATTGAAGCAGGCCCCCTGAATGGGAAGACAAGCCCCTCAGAGTGTCACAACTATTCAAGGTGAACAGATTGTTAAGCATAAGTTTCAGAGTAGCCGTGTTAGTGTGTATTCGCAAGAAGAAAAGGAGGACTTGTGGCACCTTAGAGACTAACCAATTTATTTGAGCATAAGCTTTCGTGAGCTATCCACTAGTACTCCTTTTCTTTTTGTTAAGCATAAGTAGTTAACACATATTTCAAGGGACTATTCAAGGTGACCTGGCCAATTAACACCCCTCCAGTCGGGGGGGAAAAGAAGGCAGGGGGGAAAGGCAGCTGGGGCAGGGGTTGTTAGTGGGTTATAGATTGTTTTAATAAGCCATAAATCCAGCATCTCTATTCAGTCCATGATTTTTAGTGTCTAGCAAAGTTATGAATGTAAGCTCCAAGGCTCGTCTTTTGAGGGTGTTGTGCATATTTCCTTTGTGGATGAGTGCTGAGAGATCAGACATAGAGTGATCATTGCGTGAAAAGCGTTCTCCCACAGGTGATGTGGTGTTTTGTCTTTTATCATTTTCCCCCTGTGAGTTCATTTAAGAGTATAGTGATTGTCTGGTTTCACCCACATAGTTGTTATTGGGGCATTTAATGCACTGAATGATGTACAGCACATGTTGTGATAGGTTGAATTTGGCCCACACACTGAAAACATTATTCCATACAGTTTGGGACACTGCTTCAGCTTTATTTTCTGTTGCAAGCGTGGGTTTTATCAACACTTATTAATTTCGGCTGAGATTACACCTAAGGCCTGATTTGCAGTTTTAAGGAAAAACTCCTGTTGACTTTAGTGGGAGTTTTGCCTGTGTACAGGACTGGGCCCTCTGTTTCTTCCCAGAGTGTCTCTTTGCCTATGGTCATAAATTATCAAGCACTGCCATCTTTTAAATGGATTGTTTCCTGTTGTGCTTCTCGAAGGTTAGACACCATCCCTCACAGTAAATCACAAGACAGTAATTAATCCAGGAAGGTTATTCCCAGAAGCAAATTCTTACAATGTTAGAAATAACATGCTACGAACCCATTATGCTATGATATGTCAAATAATCATGATCTGCAAACTAGCTTAAACAACAGAAAACTTGTTGAGGCAGATCATCGTAGCTGGAAGGCATTGTAACAAAGTCCAGTGTTTTAACCAGAGGCCATCTTTTGGAAAGTCGGCCTTTCTGCAACAGCACAGTCCCTATGCTGGTGCGTTGGTTCAGAATTCACTCAGAGAAAAGGGGGGCAGTGTACAGAATCACCAAAATCCCCTTAAATCAGTGGAGCTGTGCTGGTTTACACCAGCTGAGGATCTGATCCCTTTATAAACAATGAAGACACGTGATCATTGATTCTGACCAAGCCTATAAATGTATCACTCGTTTCTAACCTACAGCCGTGCCACCTTAAGTGGGGAGTTCGTCATGTCTAATGCATTGAGGAGGATGAAGCATGGCTGCTACCCGCATGGCAGACAACCAAGGAAAACTGAGGAAATGGTTGGAATGATTCTGTACGTAGCACGCATCTCTTTAAGCGAATTCTGAACCAACGCACCAGCACAGGGGCTGTGCTGCGGAAGGACTGTCTTTCCAAGAAGGATGGTGTATGGCTAAGGCATTGGATTGGGACTCGGGAGAGCTGGATTCCCAGTTCTGCCCCAGACTTCTTGTGAGATCTTAGGAAAGTCATTTATTATCTCTGTGCTTCAGCTCCCCACCTGTAAGATGGGGATAATACTTCCATTCTCCCTCGGTCTGTCTTGTCTACTTAGATGGTAAACTCTTTGGTGCAGGGTCTCAGTCTTACTACGTGTATGGACACCACCTAGCAAAACGGGGACTCAATCTTTAGGCACTATTTGTAATATAAATAACAACAAGACGGGATGATCCTGACCAGCTACTGTCATTAACGGTCCTCTGGCTCTTCTTACAGAAATAGTGGAGTTAACTACAGCGTCCTGGCCAAATTCAAATGTAATTATATTTTGCATAAACAACCTAAAACTCCTTTGCAGTTTCAGTCAGCTACAGTTTTCTTCTTCACTCACTGTCCTAAACTGTTACAGTGTTACTGTGTGCTTTGAGACAAGACACATTCCCCCCCTGCATCCCACTGGATGTTTATCACACTTGAAGTAAGTACATAGTGTGAAAAAACTCTGGTGAAAAGAAAAGGAGTACTTGTGGCACCTTAGAGACTAACAAATTTATTTGAGCATGAGCTTTCGTGAGCTACAGCATCTGATGAACTGAGCTGTAGCTCACGAAAGCTTATGCTCAAATAAATTTGTTAGTCTCTCAGGTGCCACAAGTACTCCTTTTCTTTTTGCAAATACAGACTAACACGGCTGCTACTCTGAAATCTGATGAAAAGAGCATTGTGTCAATATAAGAGATTCCTGTTCTAAGTGACAGACACTCAGGGAACTACAGCAGACATGGTTTGCAGAAAAAATTATAGAGCAAATGAGTTGAAGTAACAATGATAATAAATCAGCACTGCCTAGATAACAGTGAAATCCATGACCAATAGGTATAATATAATAATAGGCAGCTATTCACAATACTTTGCATTTCTTTAACAACTTCCTTTCAAGACTCTCAAAGCACTTTGCAAACATTCATGGAGTAAGACTTACAACACCCCAGCGAAGCATGTATTATTGTCACCATGTGACACATGGGACGAGGAGGCACAGAAAGGTTAGTGCCTTACTCAAGATCACACAGTGAGTCACTGGCAGAATCAGGAATAGAATCTCAAGGCCAGATCCTTAGCTGGTGTAAACTGGCACAGCTCCATGCAAGTCAGTGGAGCTATGCTGATTTACATCCGTGGAGGATCTGGCCTCTGGATTTCCAGCCCTGTGTTTCAACCACCAGACCACACATCTGTTAGAAATAATACATAAAATGTGAAATCCTGGCTGCATTGAAGGCAGCGGCAACACTCCTGTTGAATTCAGTGAAGCCGGGATTTTACCCAAAGAATCCTGTGGGGCTTTCAACACCTCAGGTTATACTGTGGTGGGAAGACAGAGGGTTGCTGCAGTGGCAGATCCTGGATGCATACTGGCTGCCTCGGTGACCCATGTGCTCTGGATGCACAGAGACTGAGACTGCTCCTTGCACAGGGGTCCGATCTGCTTTCAGTGAAATCAATGGCAAAACTCCCACTGACTTCCAAGGAGCAGGAGGAAGCCACAGATGCATAAAGAGAAATGCCCTCTCCTCCCCTTGCACACCCTTGCTGGGCCAGCCATGCTCTGGTCCACACAGGATTAAACACAGTACAATGATTTCCTTATAATTCCCCATATCTCACTTAAAGTTAGTTTTACATTGGCTTTAACCTCCTGGTTTTTGCCCCTTACGTTGTATTGATTGGGCGCTGGGGTGGACGTTTGCTCTCTCCTCTTAGCGATTGGTTGCTGAAACATGCTGGAGTTTCCCATGCTGAAATCTTGCTTGGATTGAAATGCCAACGAGAGGTTGTAGGCATTTGCGGCAGGGTAGCTGGGTTTTCTTTTCTGTAGGAGACGAGCATCCTGGAAAGAGACAAATCAAAGAAATCAATAGCAGTTGAGCAGCAGTGCTGGAGGGAGACTGGTGAACAGTTTGGATCCAGTCTTTGATCTCTGGTATTTTACGTTTTGTTATAACTGGGTAGGGAATAGCCTCTGTATTTTACATACAGCAGAACCCCACTAAATTGCATGAATGGTTGGGAGTCCCATTGCAAGGGGTCTGATCCTGCCAGTGAGGTGCTGAGCACCATTAATTCCCATTGGCTTCCCTGGGAGAAGAAGATGCTCAGTGGCTTGGCGTGGAAGCCAGGCACACTTTGTCAGTGCATCAGATTATCCTCCATTGTGATGGTTTGAAAATGTGTTTAAAATTCTGTGCAAAATTATCGGCGTTCAGCATTCATATCATTAAAAGGATTGAGCAGATTTTCTTCTAACTCGGCTTATGATTTGTATATCTCACTGAGATTCATAGAAGAACTGACTTTGTTGTCACTAGCTTTAGCCATTTTCAAGCTAGGGTGAGTGCAACATTTCCAGTTAACCCCTCGTGGGAAAGAAATGTGGGGGGTTTTCTTCAGACTTCCATAACTCAAACACGGCTCAGCTAATTTTGCTCCAATTTTCTACTCCAAAGGGAGAAAAATCACCTTTGGATTGAGATCAAGCATAGAAAGTTTTAGCCCCAGAGGAATTTGTTTTAAAAGTTATATGAGCAACTGAAAAAGAAGGTTAGAATGGAGAATGGAATTCAGCCTTAATTATAGCAGTGTCTTCCAGTGACTGGTACAGCGATTGCCTGTCTATCTTCGGTGTTTGTAAGGTGCCCCACCCCTATTGTATCTCAGGCCCAGATCCTTCAGGGCATTTAGATACATAACCCCAAATGAAGACTCTGATTTGAGGTGACCTAAATTTAGGCAGCAAGGGATGAAAAATAAGATGTGATCATTACAGGCTGATGCAATAGAAGTCAACAGAAAATCCCTTAGACCCAGATCCTCAACATTATTTAAGTGCCTACCTCCCATTGAAATTAATGGGAAATTACATTAAACTAACTCCCATTAATTTCAGTGGAAGGTAGGCACTTAAATACCTTTGAAGATCTGGGCCTAATTGACTTTAATGGGCGGTGGATCAGGCCCTAAACAATACAAACCCTTTCCCTTACCATGGAAGGAAAGTAGCCCGTTCCCTTCTTTGACAGTGAGGTGCTGTTAATCTCTGCAGATTGGTGAACAACGTTATAGAATCCCGGGCCTGGAATTTCATTCTAATAAGGAAACATAACACATTTAGTAACAATCATCCTTCTGAACAAACTCAAAACATTATTTAGGAAGTTTCAGAGCTGTGACGGCAGAATTTAGGAATTGCCAGACTGGATCAGACCAGAGATCTAACTGGTCCATTATCCTCTCTCTTGGTGGCCAGTACCAGATGCATCAAGAGAAGGTGCAAGAATGTCTTAATGGACAGTTATGGAATAACCTAAATGGGCTGTTATTGCTGGGCTGGGGATGAGCTCACAGCTCCTATAAAGTGCCCCCAACGGCCAGCGAAACCAATCGCCTCTGACAGCCACACACCTCATCACTTGCATTCATGCAGCAGAGGTGTTTCTGTGAAAAGTGGGGGTGTGAAAGGCGAGTGTCTGTCACCTATAAAAAAGGCAGACTGCTCGGGTCAGGCAGGGCTCTTCAGCCTTGGTATGCTGCCCGTCTAGGAACTGGAACTCCAAATGTAAACCAGGGGTGCCATGCTCTCAAGGTGGAAGATCATCCTTGGCAGACAATGGCACTAGATGCTGGAGAGGAGGTGGATGCCACCAGCATTAGTGTCACTGAATCTTACCCAGTGAAGCATGCCTTATAAATATTGTGTCCTCAATAATGTAACTATTGATATCGTCGTTATCAGTGAAAGGATCTAAACATTTTAAAATCCTACTAACACTTGGCCTTGATTATATCTGGTGGCAGTGAGTTCCACAGGTTATCTGTATTATTATTTTAAAATCCTACTAACACTTGGCCTTGATTATATCTGGTGGCAGTGAGTTCCACAGGTTATCTGTATTATTATTTTAAAATCCTACTAACACTTGGCCTTGATTATATCTGGTGGCAGTGAGTTCCACAGGTTATCTGTATTATTATTTTAAAATCCTACTAACACTTGGCCTTGATTATATCTGGTGGCAGTGAGTTCCACAGGTTATCTGTATTATTTATTATTACCATAGTGCATAGGCACTCCAATTATACACCAGGACGCCTTCATGCTAAGTGCTGTACAAACACGGAATGTGCATTGTGTATACAGTTATTTCCTTTTATCGATTTTCCATTTGATGGCTTTCAATTTCAGTGAATGGCCCTTGTTTTCACATGATGAGAGAGGGTAAATAGGAGCTCCTAATTTACCTCCCTTATACATTTTTTTACATTACACACATCTATCAGATCAAATCTTAATTTTCTCCTCTCAAAACTAAACAACACAGTCTCTCTCCAGGACTAACCATTTTGTCAGCTATTTCTGAGCCCCCTCTGTTTCTGCTGCAGCTTTTATTTTGAGATAGGATGACCAGAACATTCCAGGTGAAGGCGTACCCTGGACATAAATAATGGCATTATCATATTTTCAGTATCATTTTCCACTCCATTCCTTGGGCACCTGAACGTTTTGTAGTAACTGTCATTGTGCAACGAGCAGATGTTTTCATTGTGTCAAAATAATAATCTTATTTTAATGTGAGTCTCAAATTGCACAGAAAAATGAATATGAAATGGGAGATTAAGTTTCCTACAGGGCAATTTATACAGACTGGGAATTCAGAGCAACTGCAAGTCTGAAATCTCACTCGTATATCTGACTTGAATGAATGAATTCAGCATGTGGACGGAATGCATTATTTGCAGTTACCGCACCCTTCCTGACTCAGCTGTCCTCCTGAGCTTTTCAGAAAGAGAACTGGGTGGGATTCTATTTATAGAGCAAAATAAACCAAAACCAGCCTCAGTTCTATGCGATGACACCTTAAGCTCTTGAGGCCCAGTTCCCCGCAAGATGCAGAACACCTTCTGTAAGGTGCTGGGCTCCCTCTAATCCAAGGGACGTCAATGGGATTTGTGGAGGCTCAGGACTGTTTGGGATGAGACCCCTAGAAAGAAATATACCTCATGTCAACATGAATGTTAGATGATTTAGGTATGTAGGAATGGAAATATCTGACACTCCTGACCTCTGAGAGCATATCATTGTCATGTGACCTTGTCTGTCAATTACCAGTGGAAAATATTTTGTATGGAGCACTGGACAAGTATATGAGACTTTATAAGCACATAAAGAGGTCCTGTCCTGTCTGGTTCCTGTCCTGAGGAGTGTATGCTCAGATTCAGACAGAGATATACAATACCCAAGAGAAGACAGTGTGGGAATAACACAGAAGAGATGGGTTTGAAGAGGAGAGAGACGGCAGTTGGTGCAGAGGACATCGGGAGCAATTCCAGCCACACACTCCAGTCCTGCAATGAGCTACACCTGAGTGCAGGCATCTGACACCCCCACCTCCCCTGTGCAGGACTCTGGCAACAGGAAAGAAAGTACAAAGCTGGGAGTGGGGAAAGGAGATAAAGGGAGAAGATAGGAGAGATGTGGGAGAGCCACAGGCAGTGGGAGAGGGTGTAGGAGGAATATATAAGTAATAAAAGCTAGCATCCAAGCAGAGTTTACATTGATGGCCATAAGGCATAGGCAAGTAAGGAATGACCTTGTCACCTTTTTAAGAGGCTACCAATCCAATTGGCCAGACTGGCACTCCAGTGGTAATGTGCTACCATGCATGACATAGAATACCATGGTTGGAAGGGACCTCGGGAGGTCATCTAGTCCAACCCCCTGCTCAAAGCAGGGCCAATCCCCACTTTTTGCCTCAGATTCCTAAATGGCCCCCTCAAGGATTGAACTAGCAACCCTGAGTTTAGCAGGCCAATGCTCAAACCACTGAGCTATCCCTCTTTCCCTGTACCTACCACAATGGGACCCTGATCTCAGCTGGCACTACCATAATGCTAATAATACAAATACACCAGTATGAAACTGGGCAAGCCCTGAGTCTTCAGTTCTGATTACTTACACAGATAGTTCCACAAGACTCTGCCATCCTTATAAAAAATGTCATGGGAGTTACAGTGTGGATGGCCATGTAGATAAATATTCGGCATAGTTTTCTTTATAGACAGAAACTATAGGTTGCACTGAGGACGGATGTAAGTGGTGCAACTCCATTGATTTCAATAGAGTTGTCCCTACTTACACCAGACTTCAGTAGGTCGCTATGTGACTAACGCTTCCTGGCTGGAAGATACATAGGGAGTTAGGCACCTAATTGCTATTTGTGCCTTTGAAAATCTACCCCCCACCCCCCCGAGCTAATTACATACAATTAGGCCCTTCTACCTCCTTGAGATCATAGTCTATTGGTGAATATAGAAGGCCATTAGGTCACAGTATTAGTTGATCAGAAATATTTTGCATACAACACCCAATAATATACATCAAAGTTCTAGTGGGGAGTGAATCCCTGTACCTGTAGCTATGTGTTAATGTACTCTATAGTATACTGAAGTTCTGTGGAGACATGACCAGGTGCGTTTGGAAGGAGAAGCTCAGAAAGCAGCCCTAGAAAGAGCTAGTATTTGATGCAGTAACCTTTCCCTAGGGATAACGCTTAAGCAAAAGTCTATTAAGGTCTTGTGTCGCTTGTGGTTTGGCCCACTTGCTGCTCCATCCTTCCGGCAGGAAATGCTCGGAGTAGAAGGGAGTGTTTTGCGAAACGACCTTAAAACTCTACCTCTTCTCTTTTAGAACTTTGCATCAGGTCATCTGGAACTCTTGGAAGCTGACCAGACAGACAGACGGCGCCTGCAAAAGGCAGTTAAGCAACGTCCCCACCTTGATCATTTCCCTTCATCTTTGGTCCTTGATGTTGATAGTTATTATTATTATTCAGGCCTGAGATAATGTGCTCTTGATATCGCTGAGATGAGAGAGACAAGCGAGAAGGAAGAGAACAAAGGCAGAATAAGAAAAAGAGAAGATACCAAATAATTCTCTGATCTACCCACTTGGAAAAGGGTTCATGAAGCTACAGAAATCCTCAATTGACTTAATTTTCATGGCATTCTAGGGAGCCATAGCAGTGTTATTCACCAGATGGAGAGCAGGGAACTTTCTGCAGGAGGCATGGAGAATCCTCCTCCCATCAGAAGAGGAAGTAGTTAGGAAGCTGAACCCCAAAAGGCCCCTTGCACATAGAGGACGTGTCAGCTGTATTGGCTAGAGAAAAAGAATTTGAGTTGATGTCTGGGTGACTTGTACAGTTTTACAGCATCTTACTGCTTCCCCCTTCTGGCCAAAGAGGAGTAGACATCATAGTCTTTAACTAGTATGAGGGAGTTTATGCACAGAGAGATCAGGATTAAATAAAGGAGTCCTAAAATGTTGGGTCATATTCTGCATGCATTACACCAGTGTAAAATCTGGAGTAACTCCATTCACTTCAGTGGAATCATTCCTGATTGGTAGTGGTGTAAATGAGAACAGAATGTGGGTCTTGGTGGCCTGGCAGTATTAGAATCAATATAAAAGACTAGGTGTAAATAATATTTAGGTTGTAAAACAAACTGACAATCCAAATCAGTGATGAGACATAGTATCCTTCACCCTTAGCACCGAGGATAGGGAGGCTGGAATGGAGAGGAGGAAAAAAAAAGCACAAAAGCTATTTTACAAAGGAGCCTAAGAAAATTAGGTACCTAAATCCTACTGAAATTCAGTGGTGCTCCACTGGTATTGTTAGGGTGACCAGATGTCCCGATTTTATAGGGACAGTCCCGATATTTGGGGCTTTGTGTTATATAGGCACCTATTACCTCCCACCCCCTGCCCCGATTTTTCATACTTGCTGTCTGGTCACCCTAGGTATTGTACAGCATAAGTCAGTGGTGAATCAGGCTCTTGAGTGTTAAATGAGTAGTTTCATACAGTTCTTTATCAACAGGGTCACATGATGCGTTTTCATCAAACTACTTCAGCATAGCTGATTTTCAATAACACTTCTCTTTTGCATTGCTGTTAGTGGTTTTTTTTCCAAAGCCTGATCCATGGAATACTATATAAAACATGTATACAAGCTGTGTGTCCAGTTCAACTCAATCAAACTCATTATAAGACAAGATCACTAAGACATAATAGGAACATAAGATTTACAGCAAAGATCATAAATCTCAAATATTTCTACTACCTACCTGGTTATACTGAAACCTCTTTGCTTGAGAATTAAACCCCTTTTTTTCTGAGTTTGGGATCACTCTTGTCTGGTATTTATAAGGAATGGAGGCGACCTTGTAACCTAAAAGGTAAAGCCGATAAAAACAAGATCCTGAATGTGGAGATACAGGAAATATGTAACGGTAGCAACAGATTTCATTTTAAATAGGAAACAGACATGAAATGCAAATCTATCATTAATGCAATCTTCAGGTCGAGAAATCATCATTTGTTTTTGCATTGAATTTTCCTGTTTTATTTAAGAAGTAAAGAAAAAACGATCACTGCAGCACTTTAAAGGTGCTTCAGTGGTCATGAAGGGCTGTAGAGCTGACCCAATGCTGCTAAATCACTATTGCCACACCTCCTTATTTAGACCTTTGCTGAGACATCCTGAAGTCGGACATTTTAGCAGCCCATCTCATGGGCCCGATCCTGCAAAAAGCTGAGTGCCTTCTGGAAGATCCTGAGCACCCTCTGCTCCTATTGACCACAATGACGGTTTAGGTTACTCAGAACCTCCCAAGAGACACTCAAGCCCAGATCCTCCAATGTAGTTAGGTAACTAATCCCCATTGATTTCAACAGGAGTTAGGCACTTAAATACCATTAAGGATCTGGGTCTCTGTGCTGTGCAGGATTGGACTCAAAGGCCTTGTCCACACTGAAATTTTCTTGCCATTTCCCACCAGTGCAGCTCCTACTTTGGTAACCAAGAGGAGCCAGCAGCTGCTGTGTTTTTACCACTGTGTCATCCAAGTAATGTTAGTTGACGTTGTGGTAAAATCGCCAGCGTCTTGTCTACTCTAGCGCTCCCTCTGTTGCAACATATAGTGGAGCTGAACCAGGAGTAGTGCAACAGAGAGAAGCTCAGTGTAAACACAGCCATGCTGTTGACAAGAGAGGAAATATGTTTTAAGATGATCTTTGAAATTAAATGGAAGGTCAAAGAAGGAAAGAGATACAGGAGGTCTATTCTAGAGAAACTGCAGAGGGGAGAATGATCTCAAACCAATAGTAGGGAGGCTGTGTGAAGGGAGAGGTGGCAAGTGCTAAATGAGCAGGAGGAGCAGAGACACACGGACTATGATACAAATCCACGGAAGTTTTAGAAGCAAGAGGCATGATTGGCCACTGCCTTGCACTGCGTGTCATCATTTACACATTTGCATAGTGGAAGATTCTGATGTGGTGGCATTTTATGTTCACTTTGCACTGGTTTAAATAGCCCAAAGAGAACAATTCTGAACTGGATCCTGAAATGACTGGAACTGGCTGTGGATATAAATTGCTCAGGATGTCACTTCCTATTGATTAGCTTCACTGGTGCTGCAGTTTCAAAGAACAACATATTTGTAGCTATTTTGTCCCCTTTTCAACTGCAAAGTGGTTATTATCCGATTCACAATACTGTACCTCTTGACGTTTTCCCGATCTGCACATCTGCTCCTTTGATACTAGTAGCTACAGAAAAGTTCTCAAAGCAGGCAGCCATGTTACGCAACTACTGCCCACTGGCTGGAAACACTCTCCTCCTCAGGGTCACCATTTTGTTTCTAAAACAGCAACTGGAAATATCAAAATGTTATGAATTTAGAAGAAAAAAAATGAGCCAGAATTTCTAAACAAGGCTGGAATGGTGAAGACTTAATAAACAAGGGAACTTCCTTTTCAGATTATGATTATTATCGTATTTTACATTCATACGGGGGGGGGGGGGGGGGATAACTCAGTGGTTTGAGCATTGGCCTGCTAAACCCAGGATTGTGAGTTCAATCATTGAGGGGGCCATTTAAGGATCTGGGGCAAAAACTGGGGATTGGTCCTGCTTTGAGCAGGGGGTTGGACTAGATGGCTTCCTGAGGCCCCTTTCAACCCTGATATTCTATGAATCTGTCACCAAGAATTCTCCAAATCCCTACAATCCTGACCTCAGTGGGACTGTGGGGTGAATGAAGGCTGGAGGTGCAGGCCCTGCACATAAACATCAACCCTTCTGTCACCTTTGGGGTGGGGTGACATGATGCCAATCAAGCTTCACAGCTGCGAGGGAGGGAAAGGATTTGATCAGAAAAGATTGAGGCAAAGCCCTGTTCTTATGAAAAAGGCTGTGGGAATTTTTTAATGCCTAGAAGGAGCACACTGGCCATCTGTTTTTAAGGTTATCTTAAAGAGAACGCTGGAGAAGGCGCGTGAAGCCCAGGTATTGTGTTTAGTAGTAAGAGCATCTGCTAGGTCAGGTGAGAGGAAGCGTTGCATGCTAGGACAGTGGTTCTCAACCTTTTTTCATTTGCGGACCCCTACAGAATTTCAGACGGCGGTGCGGACCCCTTTGGAAATCTATTGTCTGTCTATATAGTTGAATTCTATTCAGTCAGTTTCCAGTTTAAGTCTTTCGTGGACCCCTTAGACAGGCGAGCCACGGACCACAGGTTGAGAACCACTGAGCTGGGACTCTCGTCTCTGCGGGGCCAGAGCAGAGGAAGCGTTGCATGCTGGGACCCTGGTCTCTGTGGGGCCACAGGGAGGACGCGCTGCATGCTGGGACCTGCCATCCCTGCGGTGCCACCCCTGCCTACCTGGCTGCCGGGGCTGCTTTAGAGAAGGACTCTGAGAAAGTTTACACTTGGTTGCCTAGACAACAGCGGAACCAGGTATTCTCCAATCATTTTGCTTGTTACTTTGGCATCTTACACGCTCCTCCAATCACAGAAAGGCTTTCAAAGTGGCATCTGGTTGCCTTATGCCCTGCTCAAGTTAGGGTGCGTGTTCCCCTAGTTAAGGTGGTCCCGAACAACCTCCTCTGCACATGGGTCTTAAGGCAGCTGTGCTCACCCCCACGGGCCCTGTTACCAAGGGACCACAGGGAAGAGTGGAGCAGCCCCTTCGTCTGCTCCCTGCTCTTCATTAAGATAGAAACGCAACTTGTCAGGCAAAGCCCAGCCAACCCCACTCCGGGTTATTTCAGACACTTCCCCAGACTGATCACTCTAAATGCTAACAAGGTTTTATGTTGGCCTAGAGGGGCTGAGCCGGCTTCTGCTGAGGTCAATGGCACAACATCCACTACCTAAAATTGTGCAGGCTGCTGGCCCAGATTTTCAAAAGCCCTCAGAGTCAGCTGGCCCTGTGACTAGGTGCTGGCCTGGCAATCAGGAGACCAGGGTTTGATACCTGCTCTGTGTCCTTTGGCAAGTCACTTTGGCTCTATATTCTCTCTCCCTCCTTGTGTCTTCAGATCTCTCTGGTGCAGGAACTGCCTCTTGCTATGTATTTCTACAGCAACAAGCACAATAGGCCTGATCTTAGAGCCTCTAGGGCCTACTGTGATATAAATAAAAGCTCAGCATCCACACCTGTAGTCAGAATTGCTCACCTCCCATTTAGACACCTAAATAAGGGTCAGATTTTTTTTTTAAGTGCTCACCAGCACCCAGCAGCTGCCAAGGTGCCATGTTAAAAAAAAATCTGACCCCTTATGGAAGTGCTTAAGTGGGTAGTGAGTTATTTTGGAAATCGGTCCCATCATGTCTAACATTAAGTGATATAATCAGAACACTGAAGACCCCTTTGATCATCAAATCAGTTAACAAGCATTAACGATTACTAGGACTATTGTTTTAGTATGGTAGTCAATGCACTGGCAGCAGAATCCCTTTCATTGGTGCAGCAGGCTGAATCCAGGAGGCTGACTCCAAAGCACATCCATTTAACCAGTGCATCTTTGGGCTGCATTGGAGAGATGCTAAGCACCTGTAACTCTCAACGATTTCACTGGGGTTTGTTTGTGCTCGTCATCTCACAGGATCGGGCCTCAAAAAACGAAAACTGCATGTGTTCTGAGACAGAGCCCCAATGCAGCGTCCTCCCCTCTGAGTGCAATGAACAGGAGATGAGGGTACTCCGCATCTCTCAGAATCTTGCACATTTGGGCCATGACATCCCATTTATTCTGATGCACCCATGAAAGTGGCTTCCATGCAAATACAAAATTGTGGCCACTAGAGGCCACCCCACAAAATGGCATGAAAACACAGCTCTGGGTCTCTGCTTTTATTCTCTCTTCAGTATCTTGTACTTCAAACAAGCTTTACCTTTCCCAACCAATAGGCAAGGCCTGCCCTTTAACACCCTGCCTAGCAGCCAGTAATCTTAATTACACAGGAGTCTCCCAACTGACTGGCAGGTCTAGCACCAAATCACAGTACCCTGGGAAGAGCAAAACACTGCAGCAGACTGGCAGCCCTAAATTGGGTAAGAAATTAACAGCAATTTGTGCAAATCCGTATCCCTGGGTGTAAAGTAGCAGCAGAGATCCCTTCATCACTGATCCGAAGAGGAAAGCCAGATGAGTGTGTGTTTGAAACTCAGATTGGGTGAGTGACATCCATGGCTTTGCCTGGGCAATAGAAAGTTCATGAATTATCTATAATTTCTGGTCTGATTCATGTTTTCTGTCGGTCTGGGAACTTATGTGTCTTATTTTGATTTGTTCCTGCTGGGCATTACTTTAAGAAAAGCCAGCCTGTTTTATTTTTAGGCTCAGAAGGAGCCCGGAAAGGGCAAGGTGGGTTGCCTAAACCAGGAAGTGACATGGAAGAACTTTTTTTGTTTGTCTAGCAAAGCTCCTGATTTGGATTGTGCTTGGATAGTGATTCAAAAATCAAATCTTGCTCTTCCCTCGGCACCCTGACCCAGCTGATTTGCTAGGTGGCTTGCTTCTTCCTCTGCTGGGCATGTGAAGGGCATTTGCTGTATTTGTTGTACCCACTATCACTGGGGGTGGGCCAGGTAAATCCTTTATAGGCCTAAGGCTTGGAAAGAGAGATTGTGGTTTGTAGCCGAGGCATGGAACTGAGCAGTGCCCATGTCCCATCTTTGCCACTTACTTATTCTGTGACCTTGGGCAACTCACTTAGGGTCTGATTTTTGGGGGGTGCTTATCATCCATAGCTTATATTGGCTTCAGGATCATGTGGTTTCAATGGGAGCTGTGGGTGCTCAGCACCTCCAGATATCAGGCCCTTAAACTGCTCTGTGCCTTAGCCTCCCCAGCTATAATAAGGGATCACTTTGTGAGTCTCTGTTCTTGAGTGTTTGTAAAGTGCTTTGATGTTCTCCAGTGAAAGGTGCTTATCAAAGTGCCTGCTACTGCTAGGTCCTTCAGGTGGGCATGGTGCTTCCCAGACAACTAGAGTTTTTCTTGCCCCTAGGAGCGTGAAGTCTCTAAGGGCCCAATCCTGCTCTCACTGAAGTCAGTGGGAAGCTTTCATCAAAATGGGGGCAGGCTCGGCCCCCCTGGTTAGAGGAAATGAAAAGTGGCACTATGATCTCTGTTGGGTAGTGGTGGAAGGGCCTGCGATGTTGTCTCTCCTGGGTGTACAACACAAGGTCACTAGGCACTAAAGGAGTGTAAAACAGGACATGGAGGACAGAAAGCTTTTTGACTATGGCTCTTCAAATGCGATGGCCTGACTTTTTTAATACCACCCAAAGGAACATTTGCCTTCAGTACAACGTGCAGTTTAAGTATCGGCTCAGATGAACTGAGTTCTATGCAGTTGGTGCTGTGTGAGTCTCTTGAGGAAAAATCTTAAACACTGAGGTCCCATCTGATGTGTTTGAATGTTAGTTTGATTCTGGGGAACTTCTTATGAGAGTAAAGGTTTGCCTGGTGTACTTGGCCAGAATTTCTCATCCCATCCTCCCCCAGTTGACCACCTGGCTACCTGACACTTGTGTGTGTCCATGTCACTATAAATACACTGCTCTCAGGTGGCAAGTGTTGTGATTATTGTTCATTGATTTACCTTTTATTTTTAAATCTTTCTTAGTGCCTAAAATCTCAGGAATATAAGCTGCTGTGCTGTTGACCTACTGGAAATACGGATTGATCCACACCTCTTCCTGGAGAGACTGTCTCGTCCCCGCTTTGCTGTGCGGGGAAGAAGGAGACAGCAGCAGATCAGCAATTGTGGGGGTGCTCGGATTCCACTGACCAGCCCATTCCTTAGCTCAGGGGCAGCAAGATGGAAAAGGAGAAGTGGTGTAAAGTGATGGGCCAGGAGGCACCGGCCGTGCCTGAGTCTCTTCTCTAAAGAGCGGTTGCAGTTGTTGAGGAAGCCGGAAGGGAGATGTGTGAATAAACCAAAATGGAAGGAGGGAATGGCCCAGATCTGCAGCTCCAGCAGCTTCCACTCGCAACAGCTGCTGTATCTGTACTGCCCCATGAGGATCCCTATTCTTACAAGGTCAGATCTTCATCAAAGGCACTGCCTATTAGGCGTAAAACTTGACCTGAATGGCGCTGGGATTTATGTCTGGCTTGGAAATATAAATATTGTCTTGCATGTGCTGAGCTTTCGGATCATGTGCTGTGCATTTGTATTACAGCAGCGCCTAGGGGCCCTCAGGTGCTAGGTGCTGTGTATAGACCTCGTGAGGCACAGTCCCTGCCCTGAAGAACCAACAGCAAGAAAGATGAAGTGAGACAGGAAGGATTATTACCCCCCACTTTATAGAGAGGGAGCTGAGGGACTAAGGCCCAGATCCTCAAAGATACTTAGGCTCCTAACTTTCACTGACTTCATTGGAAGTTAGGAGCCTAAATAACTTTGGGGAGCTGGGCCAAAGATGCTAAGTGACTTGCCCAAGGTCACACAGGGAGCTGGGAAGTGAACCCAACCCTTTAACCAGAAGCCCATCCTTCCTCTCTAACTGGTCCTGAGGCTGGAATTTTCAGAGGATCTTAATGAAGTTAGGATTGGGATTTGGGCTGCTGACTCAAAGGCCCCTTTGAAAATCCCAGCTAGAACGACTATAAACACTGTGCAAGGCTCTTTGCTGGGGATGCAGATCTGAGTGCGGTGCAAGTCTAAGTGCTGCTGAGGGAACTGGCATGGGCACGTTTCAGTATGTCTGGCCCTCCTGAGCCAGCAACTCTGAGCTGTACAGCCAGGGCTGTTTGGTGGAGGCAGTGCTTCTGCCATGCCCTTCTAAACTGAGGTTTGGTTGATGAACCAGTGGAACCTGCTGAGTTTCTTAGCATGGAATCCGGTCGGGTTATAATATTGTTCCCCTCCTGCTGTCTGCAGTGGGATGTTCTCTTAGGGCATGTCTACACTGCAATCAAAAACCCATGACTGGCCCATGCCAGCTGGCTCGGGGTAAGGGGCCGTTTAATTGCAGTGTAGACATTTGGGCTCAGGCTGGAGCCCAGGCTCAAGGACCCTGTGAGGGGGGAGGGAGACTGCGCCTCACTGTGTCTATACACAGGACCTAGCCCTTTAGCCCAAGCCCTGAGTCAGATGGCAGCAGTCAGCTGCAGGTGTCTAATTGCAGTGTAGACATACCCTAGGATACTCTGGGAGAAGTTAACTTAATGAGACTCATTGCTTATTAAACTCCTTTTGCACCCTAATCACCTTCAACTTATCAAAGGGCTTTCTGTCCCACTTACATACGTAATTCGTTACTTTAAAGCCACTGCCTGAGTGGGCATGAAAAAATAATGCCAAGGCCTTTAATATCAATAGTTGCGGGGAGAGAGGGAGAGAGAGGAACAAACACTCAGCTATCCCAAATAAATCACCTTGAAGTACCCGCTATACCTTGGATAGCTGTGTTTGAAACGAAAACTGTTAATGATGCTCTAATGCGATTTAGACTGTTGCTAGAGGAACGCAAATGGTAAATGTCCCTACTTGACAGAGAGAGATCACTCCAAGCTCTTCTGGTAGCATCGTGATGTGCATCTCTTCTGTGATTCATCCTGACTTTCATTCATTGTTGCTTTGAATTCTGCCTCTAGCTTGTTCAAGGTATTGCTGGGCTGTAAACACTAGTCTGTCAGGAGTGATTTCCACCCCCTTTTCTCTGGAATGACTAACTGGTTCATTTAAAAGGCACATTCTAAATCTCTTCCTGCAAGCTCTTATCCAGCCAGTTGTGAAAGTTGGAGGTCAGTCAAGATATTTATTAGAGGCTGAACCTGGAATTGAAGAAAGGTGCTGAAGAACCTGCCTAATCCGTACTCTGGTGAACACCAAATTCTCAGGTCCTTTATGAAAATGGAGTTTTAGGTGTGCTACTTACTGAAAAAAGAACATGGTGCAGGGCTACATTACCTTCCTGATGGGGATCTGAAAGAGCTCCATAAACATTAAATTAAGCCTCACAATGCCCATGTCAGGCAGGAAAGTATTATTCAACCCCATTTTACAGATGGGATAACTGAGGCATTAAGAGACTAAATGACTTGCCCAAGATCATATAGGAATAGTGGCTAGATCTGGAGACAGAACCCAGAGACTCAAAAAGAGGTATTCAAAAATCTGCTTTCTATCAGGACTGTCCCTCTCCCCACCTTCCACTGGCTTCACGGGGCAAATCTAATATCTGCATGTTTGCTTTGCTTTACAGGAAAACTTGATCGGTGCATTACTGGCTATATTTGGTCATCTAGTTATCAGTATTGCACTCAACCTCCAGGTGAGTATCATGAAACAAATATTGACCCTCTCCCAAGCGTCCTTTACTTAAAAAGCAGTAAGGATCCCCAAGTATCTGGTTTTTTTTAATTTTTATTTTTTCCTTTCTAGAAGTATAGCCACATCCGGCTGGCAGGTTCCAAAGACCCTCGGGCCTATTTCAGGACCAAGACATGGTGGTGTGGTCTGTTTTTTCTGCTGCTGGGAGAACTGGGGGTGTTTTCGTCCTATGCCTTTGCACCTCTTTCACTGATTGTGCCACTCAGTGCAGTGTCTGTTATAGGTAAAGAAAAAGGACTCGTGTATCTTTGTTTATGTACCAGTTCAAGATTGCTTATGAAAATGCAATGCACATAACTTTGTTTGTCCTTTTTAATAGCTAGCGCAATCATAGGAATTATATTCATTAAAGAAAAGTGGAAACCCAAAGACTTTCTGAGTAAGTTTCACTTCCATTATTCTGTATTCTTCATTTCTGCTTTGAATGCTGCTTAATTTTTCCTCCATTACTTCATATAGTATATAGCATGACAGTTGTTTAAGGGACACCAATGCTTAAAATGATGTTTTTTCCGTAGAAAGGTTTATCTGCTGTTTTTACAAATGGATTTTCCATATCTAGGGTTGATTGTTGAAAATGAACCTGTAAGGTCCCCTCCTTGCTTACTGATCTTAGAAATAGTTCGATGTGGGGTTTATTGGAGGAATCTGATGGAGGCTGATGGCACATCCTTGATCCTGAAAATCCCTTAAATATTGTCTCAGTTCAGATTAACTGCACCTGTATTCCCCCTTGTCTGGTTCAGCAAGGGCTCCCACTCTCAGGTTTCTGGCATCACCTCTCTTGGGTGGAGACCCATGTCTCTCTCCCTTCTGACCAATGTATCTCCAGGCTCAACAGTTCCCTGCCTTCACTATGTTGTTTCTAGCAGAGACAGGGTACCCAAGCAGACCTGCTTGCTTTCTCTGCGGAGACGGTTGACAGTCTGACTGCCCACCGGTATAAGGTACCCCACAGCTCTTTCTAAGCAAGCCTATTTTATTCTTAACATAACAAGCATTACAGAGAACCTATTAAAAACAATTTTAAAAAACCCTACTCCTATACTAATAAGTCTACCAGAGATCACCCCAACCCTAATGTGGGCTCTGGCTGGAGCAGTCCTTCCAAACCCCACCCAAGGGGTTTCCTTGTGGTTTCAAGCTAATCACAGCTTCAGCTCAGACCAAGCATGCTCACAACCTGTTTAATCTACCTTTTTATACAGCTCAAGGGTCTTTGATCGAGAGTTTCCAGGACCAGATAATCAATAGACAATGGGTTTTCGTTCCCCAGGCATAGCTTCAAAAGGTGGATTTGAAATGGGTCATTTGCATTCCCCTTACTCCCAACTATTTTGTAGGAAATCCACCTCACTTGTCTTTTTCAAAAAAAAAACCTTTGAAGTTCCTGATACCTTCCAGAGAGCACATTAGTCAGTCTCCTAGTGAAGTTACATACAATTCCACAATAACACATACACAATTACATTTTTAACATGATTGACCGCAAAGGGTATTAAACCTAATTCAGAATATTGCAGGAAATTGTCAATCTGTCACAAACACAATCAGAGTTCAGTGGAACGACATAGATGTGCAAGTATTTGCTGATTCGGGGCCTTAGCCTTTCTGCCTCCTGACAGAATGAACGCTACCTTGTTAAAGAGGCATTGCCAGGAAGCCTAGGCCCAAAATTTAGCACTCACCCTCACCTATTTGTTTAGAAGACTTTTTATCATGCGTTAACTCTTGGTTCTCAGCTCACAGCAAATATATTGCTTGTTTTTTCTAATATTTTGAAAGTGGGGCACAGAGGGTGGAGGAATGAACTATTTCCAGGGGGAAGCATGATCTGTAGTTATAATGATCACTATGCATGTGCAGTGTGTAACCCATGCATCTGTACTGATCCACTAACATGTCTTCTGTTTCTTGTCCTTGGTTTGCCAAAGGACGCTATGTTTTGTCCTTCATAGGCTGTGGTTTGGCAGTCGTTGGAACTTACCTGCTGATAACGTTTGGACCCAACAGTCATGAGATGATGACAGGAGACAATATCACTAAGCATTTAGTCAGCTGGCCGTTTCTTTTATACATGGTAAGGTGGCCCATAAAATGTGGGATGGATTCCATGCTTTCTGAAATATGCCTGGCTGGGGCATTCACTTAAAATGGATTTTCATAGGTACTTGCTGCATTTTCATAGAATCCAAGGCCAGAAAGCACCATTGTAATCATCTGGTCTGACCTCCTGTATAACACAGGCCATAGAACTTCCCCGAAATAATTCCTAGAGCAGATCTTTTAGAAAAACATCCCATTTTGATTTAAAAATTGTCGGTGATGGGGAATCCACCATGACCCCTGGTAAGTTATTCCAAGGTTAATTACTCTTGCTGTTAAAAATGTATGCCTTATTTCCAGTCTGAATTTGTCTAGCTTCAACTTCCAGCCATTGGATCGTGCTATACCTTTCTCAGCTAGATAGAAGAGCCCATTATCAAATATTTATTCCCCATGTCGGCACTTATAGACTGTGATCAAGTCACCCCTGAACCTTCTCTTGGTTAAGTTAAATAGATTGAACTCCTTGAGTCTATCATTATAAGGCAGGTTTTTGAATGCTTTTAATTATTCTCATCACTCTTACTTGGCTCTGTTAATGACTCTAAGAGCTTTTCCCATAATTGTCTCCCTAGCTTGGAGCATGCATGTGTATGCACAATCTAAAGCAGAGGGTGTATTTTCTAGAACCGATTGGTCTTCAGCTTCCCTTCCCTGTCTGAATTATTGTGCCAGGATTCAAGCACGTTGAAAATATTCCACCCCCTCCCCAACCTGCCACTGTTAACTCCTGGTAACAGACTGCAGATTGGCATCAACTGTGCCTAAGATGCCCATGTACTGTGATTCATATCTGTGCTTTTGCCAGAAGGCAAAAAACCTAATGTTCTCATAATTAGGACCCCATCCAAGTCCCACTTGAAGGCAGTTGAAAGAGTCCTATTGACTTGAATGGGTGGTGGGTTGGGTCCTCAACCTCTTTAGAAAAAGCTGAATGAGAACAGTGACCTGGGTGCACAATTGGGGTTATTTGGCCTGGTTTTTGGGGGTTTTTTTTGTTTTGTTTTGTTTGTTTGGTTTTTTTACTTTAAGGAACACCATGTCCCCAGAAATTCCCACTTCACTGTTCTTGCAAAAGTCACTGAAGATCTCATCCATTCAGATCAGGGCTGATTTGACCTATAGTCTTACTAGATCCTGCCTTAGCTTTGATGGATGTTAGCAGTACCACAATAGGAGAAAATGTGCACAGGATCATTTCCATCCATCAAGTTTCACGGGACCAGGCAGTTCTGTGGCATCAAATAAAGCTATAGTATTACAAGGCTTATGAGAGGTAGTGTGGCCTAGCGGGCAGTGCACAGAACTGAGACTCAGGAGCCCTGGGTTCTATTCCAAACTCTGCCACTGGCCTGCCTTGGTGACCTTGGCAAGTCACTTCCTCTGTCTCTCTGTCTCTGTTTCCCTACCTGTAAAATGGGGATAATGATACTGACCTCCTTTGTAAAGCTTTGAGATCTAATGATGAAAAGAGCTAGGTATTATTACTATTACCAACATGAGCATCAAAGCCGCACACACTGCAAGAAAAAGGATTTCCCACCCCATCCCTCACTTTCTAATACTTATTTCTGCATTTTTTTCTAGCTTGTAGAAATCATACTGTTCTGCCTGCTGCTATATTTTTACAAGAGGAAAAGTGCAAACTATATAGTAGTTATTCTTCTGCTGGTAGCATTGCTGGGTAAGTTCAAATGCGTGCTTAACATTTTCTAACTGTGGTATAATATCACAAATTGGAGTGAAGAGTTCCTGGCGGTGGGGAATGTTTTTTATGTTTTAGCATTTTATGTTGCTAATCACAGCAATTAACTCCAGAAATGTTTATGAAAAGCAAATAAAGCCTGTATCTTGCTATAGTATTTCAGGTTGAAGCAAGTGGAGATGGACAAGACATATTGGACCATCAGTCCATTCCTCATGGAGGCAGGATCTAGCCCCCCAAATAGATGCTATGTCAGATTCTAAACCCTGCTAATGACAATGTGTTGTGTCCATGTATGCAAAACACTGTGAAGTGTCTTATGGCTTCAGCTGAGATGGAAGGATGATCTTGTGGCTAAAATACAGGATTTTTAGTCCGGGAATCTTTTTGGCTCTGACACTGACTCCCTGTGTGACCTTTGTAAGGCATTTGACCTCTCTGCGTCTCCATTTTCCCCATCTGTAAAATGGGAGGCTGGGATGTTGGGGAATCTAAATTACATGAATGTTTGTGAATTGCTTGCTTTTGAGATCCTCAGCTGTAAGGTGCTAGAGGAGGATGGAAGATGATTACTGTGACTGTTGTATGAGCCATTATAGTCTTAAAGGAAGAGCTGTGACACTTTCACTGCAGTTGTATTTATGGCTTCTTGGGGCTCCAATACAATACTATGTCAACAGATCCATGTTGAGTCTAGAAGAAGCTCTGGAGATGGGGCAAAATCCTGGCTCCATTGATGTCAATGGCAAACTCCCATTAACTTCACTAAGGCCAGTATTTCGCCCCTAGCGTTTTCCTTCCTGTTGATCTGTCATCTTAAGAAACACCAAGTGAACGAAATAATAGAAAGGCAGAGAAACAAACTGACGTGCTAAAGAGTTTGGAGTTGAAGGTTCTACTTGGTGTATAACTAGCTCCGTGATCCAGTGCTTGGAAAGCAGTATTCAGTGTGCTGCAGTGCTCTCTCAAGCTTTGCTATATATGTAATATCCATCACTGTGGTATCTAGCTTAATAACTGGAGGCCTGACAGGGCAACCAAATCGTGGACAGGGTGACCACCTTAATTCTGAATTGCCTTGACTTGTGCTTGCAGAAATGGGGAAGAGAATTAGCTTTTCTCAATCTATTTGAGCATGAGCTTTCGTGAGCTACAGCTCCGATGCATCCGATGAAGTGAGCTGTAGCTCACGAAAGCTCATGCTCAAATAAATTGGTTAGTCTCTAAGGTGCCACAAGTACTCCTTTTCTTTTTGCGAATACAGACTAACACGGCTGTTACTCTGAAACTTTTCTCAATCCTAATTCTTGAGCTGTGTTTAGAAAATTTCTCCATTTTAGTAATAAAGCTGGTACACCATCAGAAGTAAGGCATATTTGTACCCTTCTACTCCCTTTTGTTTGATCTTAAGGCTCTGTTCAAACATTAATGGAGATTGGGTAAATACCAGCATTCTACAGGTGGGGAAGCAGCCACATGCAGAGGTTAAGTGACTCACCCAAAGTCACATGGTGAACCAGTGGCAGAACTGAGAACAGAAGTCAAGAATCACACTCCTCCCCGTTTTGTCCTTTGCAGAAGGAAGGCTGAGGCTCGTCACCTTTTGCTTTGTTAGCAGCCACCTGTTGTGCTGGAGATTCCTGTTAACAATCCAGTGGTCTGTGCTGCTATGTTACAACCGAGCTTTGTTACATATTCACAGGATCTATGACTGTAGTGACTGTGAAGGCTATAGCAGGCATGATTATTGTCTCAATACAAGGAAGCCTCCAGCTCGGCTACCCTATATTCTACATCATGTTGGTATGCATGGTTGCAACAGCAGTCTTTCAAGCAAGGTGAGTTGATCAGGTCTCTTTTCCTGTTGTGGCTTACAGCTGTGGAGTAGAATGTAGTTAAGATGTTTAGAAATCAACCCACATGGATAAGAATAGGTAATTAAATTGCTCACTGTTATGCTGGCCCTGACAGAGGGAAGTTCTTCATCTCTTTGCTAGGTAAACACACATCCTTCATAATAACCGTAGTACTGAGAATTAAAAGAAAGATACAAGATTGTAATTAAAAATAGAATACTGGCCATTTCTCTGAAACCATAATGTTAATGAAAACTTGATGCTGACAGATTGCCAATACCTGAAAGCCAGGTTTTGTCATTAAAGGCCTGTTTCTACTCACACTGAAACCTATGGGAGTTTTGCCACTGACTTCAGTGGGAGCACTGTTAGCCCTGCGCTAACACTATTGCCCAAGTCTGCTGTACGCTACAGAAAGCAGCATTATCAGCACTCTCCTCTGACCCTGGTATTAGGAACGTGGATACAAACTTTTTAAAAATCTGGCTCCATTGACATCCATAGCAAAGCTCCCACTGGTTTCAGTGGGGCCAGGATTTCCCTTTGGGGGTCCAACTCTCCTTTTAAACTGCTATGATAAGGAGTGACTCCACTGAAGGTATAAGGAAGAAGAGAATCTAGAATCTTTATCTAGAGAGCATTCTTTTGAGAGGTGTCTTCAAACAGGGAAAGAACTATCTCCTACAGAAGCAACTTCGAAACACATATTGAGAATTATTCTGCTTCTAAAAAAAAAAAAAAAAATCAACCTGCATTGTTTGCCATTGTATTTGAAGGTTTCTAACCCAAGCCTCGCAGCTGTATGACTCATCACAGATTGCCAGCATAGGCTACATCCTGTCTACAGCAACAGCGATTACAGCAGGTAAACACTTGTGCAATGTTATCAGGTTTGTTGTTCTTTTAAAATAAGGGCAAAAGACTTTGGAGAAAAATCCTGATTTTCTAGCTGAGGAAGATAACTTGCATTTTCTTGCTGTTTTCTGTAGTCAGTTTCATTTTGTGTGAATTCTCCCATTAGGTTGTTGGAAAAAACTTTCTCTTAAAAACCAAATCAGCTATCCGATCTTGTCTGAGACTGGATTACTCACTCTGTCCTAAAGTATAAAAAGAGTGGGTGTCTTGCAGTCTGAATGCTTGCTAGATGTGTAGCTAAGGTCCAGGGCTAAAACTCCTCTACTATTTGTTGGGGCTTCACTAAACATAAAAATTGTATTGTTTTAATTATACTGGTGTAGTTAAAGTGACACAACCCCCTAGTGTGGATGGAGTTATGCTGGTGTCTAAAGGTACTTATACCAGTGGAGTTATTCCCGTACAGGAAGAGGAATGAACTATACCAGCATAAGGCCCCATTATAACAGTATAACTGCATCCGCACTAGGGTGTTGTACCAGTAAACCTATTTTGGTAAAATATCCAATCCCTAACTGACAGATTTATACCAGTATAACTTAAGTGTAGAGCAGGCATTTCTATAGGCCCCCGTTCCTCCCCCTAAAAATGATTTGATTGCTGGAGAAAGCAGTGATTTAAAATGTAGCTATATTTGCTCAGTCATGTGGGGGAGAGAATCTAATTTAAGCTAAAACCTGTTCATGTTCTCTCCTCTTGTCTCAGGAGCAACCTTCTACTTGGACTTCACTGGTGAAGATGTTCTCCATATATGCATGTTTGCACTAGGGTACGTTTTTAAAGATACCAGGCCAGATCCTCAGCTGGTGTAAACTGGCATGGTGCTATTGAAGTGAATGAAACATTGCTGATTTACACAGATGCTTACTGTGTTAGCAAATTGAAATGTATTTCTCTATATGGCTAACCTTTAAAAAGGTAGGGGGAGGTTATTGTCCTCTGTGGCATGAATTTTTTTTATTGAAACATATCTGGGACTCATTTATACTACTGCTTTGTCTTCTAGCCTCCATTGGTGTGTAGGATAACATACCCTGAAAACTGTCCTACTAGAATGTAAAATAGTGCATGAAGTCCATGTCTTGTCTCTGACATAGGCCCAAGGTGGATGCTTCAGAAGGTTGTAAAAGCTCTGTTGTGCACGCAATTGTGCAACAACTATACCACGTGGGGAAACTTCTTCCTGACCCTAGATGGAGACCAGTTTATGCCCTGAAGCATGAATCTTCATACCAGTTACCTTTATCCCCTTTAACATTTAGAGTAAGGTACTAAAGGTGTCCCTCCTAATTTCCAAGCAGGACTAGAACAACCAAATAAATGACCGAGAACCCATCCCAGGTTTTATGCTGGGCTGGGGACAGGGTTTTGGGAGTCCAATCAAGTACTGCTTAGAAACTCATGCAGTGCAGACAGGATCAGTAAAGCTCTTAGTTATATATCTCGGTACTGAGTCTCGTTACAATGCGTTGATTTTTAAAGTAGCTCTCTCTAAGCAGGGGACACATTAAACTATGTTACAAATTAATGCAGAAACACAGACCCACTGAAAGTACTAATTAACCTTGTCTCTTCTCATTAGCATACTGCAGAAATTAGGGCTGACAACTGTCAGTACATTTACCTACAGATATGCTAAAAAGGTTATACTGTTGAATCTCGGAATTTAGAAAGGGTGAATCAAACTTTGGGTTGTTACCATCCCCTGTAATTCGTCAAGACTTCAGCACTTCCCATAAGTGCAAATTAATAACTGAGCATTTTGCCAAGGGAAAGGTTGACTTGTTCTGATTACAAGTTGCACACAGCATGGATCTCAATAATGTGAAGACAGTCATTATTCAACTAAGAGACACTGCTCCCTGGTGTAACTCTGCTCTGCAGGTTCCGTCTCTTCCAGTTCTGTGTTCTGTTCTTCTGGTGCAGGATGAACATTCAGAAAAAGCAACAACCTTGGCTTGTTGACTTCTTTTTTTTTTTCCACTCACTTCACTAGGCTTTTTCTCCTCTTCTTCCCCCTTCCCGCCCCTTCTCTCTCAGGTGCCTCATTGCATTTTTAGGTGTCTTCTTAATCACAAGAAACAAGAAGAAATCCATACCATTTGAACCATACATCTCAATGGATGCTATGCCAGGTAACAGGAAAAGTCCAATATTTTGCCATTCTGCCTCTTAAACATCAATTATCAGAATAAAAAGTCATGTTTTGATTTTGCTCTACATTTTATTTTATTTTAGCATTTGTTCAGTGTTGCATCCTGTTGGGCTGCTGTGGTATTATTTTTTCTTCTTTTTATTTGTTAAACGGTTTATGCATCCATAACTTTTTCTCTTCATGATGGGTTGCTTCTATATCTTTGATAGCCCAGCAGTGTAAATCTTCACAATGAGGTTGATATGATGAATGTAGCTTTGGTGTCAAAATCATTTTGAAAGGAATACAGAGGGTCCGATTCTCATTTACGCTAAGGATGCTTTATATTGTTCTAGTTGGCAAAGGGACCTTAAAGTGGGACTATATCCCTGCCAGAGTGGTGTGATGTTGCCTTAGGGTTCATAAAAATCGGGTCTAGAATCTGAAGCAAACTTAATAAAAATCAGATCTTTTAATCTATAAATCACTTTACAAACACCAGTTGGGGAGAAGCTCTGTCCTCCAGTGGATGAGGCAGAGAGAGTAGGGGCCCAATGCCGCACAATGCTGTATGCTCTTAACTCCTACTAACCACAGGGGGAGTTATAGGTGCTCTGTACCCCCTGAAAAATCAGGCCACTAAGACTACATATACAGTGAAAAATGAACATAATTATACTTCACAGGATGAAGTAATCAATTCTTAGGTCCTGAATATTAATTGCTCCAAGCACTCGATGCCCCTCTCATGAAAGGTGCTCCAGAAATTCAAAAGATTAAGAATAAACTTTGGGGAAAGGGGAGGATTGTAACTAAATGATGTTCAAATTAATGATAGCTGACTGCCATCACCCGCCCACAAGGAGCTTAGCCGCTGTAATTTTCCAGGGTTATTTATGTCTTTCGGTTTAACACTCACACAACTGATAGGGCAAATTGCTAGCCCTGAAATTGTATAATTTGTCAATAACAGTGCGGAGGAAGAAGGGACTTCTCTTCCTAACCACTTAATCCCTGTCTTTCCTCCCCCGTCGCAGGCATGCAGAATGTGCACGACAAAGGAATTGCAGTTCAGCCTGACCTCAAAGCTTCCTTTTCCTATGGTGCCCTAGAGAACAATGATAGCATGGCGGAGATCTACACTCCAGCCACACTGCCAATAGTGCAGGAGGAGCATGGTTCCAAAGGAGTTTCTGCACTGCCCTACCGTGTGCTGGAGCACAGTAAAAAGGAGTGAGTGCTCTTTAAGAAGCTGACTTAGGGCAACAAGAGTGTGGTCTTTATTTATTTATCGCTTTGGTTTTTAGATCCATTAAAATATAAATGAGTATGTTACAGCTGAACTCAGTATGGTTTAAAACTAGTCTCAAACTTAACTTTCAAGACGGATTATTTGAATAAAGGACTCTGTATAGTTGTGGACTTGGAAGCATTTGTCCTAAGCTAGCAGTAAATCATTGCAACCTTAAAAGACGGACTAACTTTGAACATGCAATGACAGGCAGTATTGACCGGACAGCTGGCACTGTGAAGATGCAGAGCCGTGTGAAGTACAATGACTGTCACTTTTCAGCTCGGCCAGCAGTAGGTACAACACAAACTGAAATCAACAGTACTGAAGGGCAAAATTTGGTTTATCATGTATCAATTATGAAGGAGTTCCAAAAAGTTGGATCTTGATATGTTGGTTACCTCATGAACACTTCTTTAGCATTGCATTAAAATGTCACTGAACTAAAGCAAAGGAATGTTGCCCGTACTGTGTTTTAGGAATGGTATAAAACAGTAGAATAAGGAAGTAAATGATCTGATCCACCTTTTTTTTTTTTTCAGACCATAAACGTGCTGTATTTCTCAATAACCGCTACGCTCTGTCTAGTGTTGAGTGAGATGTGCATGTCAAATGTGTTTTGTAGCACCATTGTGTTAGACTGCACATCAATTTAGGACACAGATGATGGTCACCAGTTTTCTGATTTCAGAGGATTTGCCACAGACTGGATTAGATGGTGTAGAAATTGACACAGTGAAGTGCAAGAAATGAAAATGGCACTGTAGTTGGTCAAACTTTCGATTTACCAACTTGGTGTTCCTGTATTTCTTTGTAAGGTCTAAATTCAGTTTTGTTTCCTGAACAAAAGATTCAGACTCAGATTTTTTCAAAGCTGTCTGAAAGATTTGGATGCTCAATGGTGTCCAAATCCCTTTGGCAGATTTGAAAATCTCAGCCCTAGTGCTGTGAGGTTTTGTTTTCCTTCAAAAGTAAAAAGGCAGCAGCCCATTACTTGTGAGCAATCCAACAAGAATAAATGAACATGCACGCTTCACCACTTGTGAGCAGGATAACAATAACACAGCACTGTGCATTCATTCATGATAAAGGGAAAAATATATTTAATTTTCTATCTTCTAAAGGGTAGTTAGAAGCAAATAGGGAGGAATTTTGTCAGATTAAAGGGAGATGGTCAAAATATATGTTTTTATGAGTATAATACATGCAGCTGCATATAACTTACATCTGCTTTTCAGGCAGTTGCACTTTAACTTTTTTTGTCCCCTATCTAAATATATCTGTCTTACTAAAGAATGGAATTTTAAGTCTGCTCAGTGCAATTCAGCCTATCTTCATAGCAGTGTGGCTGAACAAACAAGCAGAAGCTTCTTTGAAGTCAATAGCAATTGCTTTCTGTGCACTGCACAAAGTTACTCCTACACAAACTGGGCTGAGAGGACCTAGGATTTGCAAAAGCGGGTTTGTGTATTTATATACAGTGGGCCAGATTCTGCTCTCACTGGCAAAAATCCACAAGAATTCCATTGATTTGGGTAAAATATATTGTAAATGAGAACAGAATTGGTTCTTCTGCATCAAGTGTTTGCTTTGTTGGCTATAAATACTACTTACACCTGCAAATACTTGCCACTGCTTTGGTACTTTCTGAGCAGCTTGAAAAAAATTGTATAAAAGACCTCAGAACAGGTGGATGGCCACTTTATATATTTCTGCTTTACACAGAGCTGCTTCACTAGCTTGACACGTCTGACAATTCAGAGCTTATCAATGGTATCTTGTACATTCGAGCTTAAGAAACCTAGAGAAATATCTGCCTTTTTTTTTTTTTTTTGCCCATCATGCTTAAGCAAGATAACAAAGTTAATGGACTAGTATTGCCAGAACTTTAAACTTATTGGATTTCCCCCTGATATTGATTTAGTACCATTGGCTTTCAATCCCCAGTAGTCAACTATTTGTGAATGTATGTGTGGCTTTTGTTCATTAAAGATACAAAGCAGAATAGTAAAAGAGAGGGTGTATGGGGGGAGGCAAGAATGCTCGCTTCTCATATCTCTTCCCTTTTAATCACTGAGGCAGTAGGCGTTCTGACATTGTGGCTATTAAACCACAGAAACATATTACATCAGTATAGATCAGCACTAAACCACAAATGCATACAAATTCAGTGTTTAACATTCTAAAGCTCTCTATATCCTGGAGCCCTCTGCAGTAAATGACATTAACTAGTGTCTGGTTTAATGGGCCTGATCCTACTATAATAATGGAAGTCAGCTACCAGTTGACTTCAACGTTTGGGTTATTGATCCTGCCATGGGCTACATACAGCCCTTTGTGTTACTCAAATGTTGTTTTCATAGCTGCTTCTGGGATTTCTTAGTGGTATTTAAAAAGAAATAAAAAATTGCAGCTGAACAATATGCAAAATTCCCAGAGAGTAAATATTTAGGCTCTTTAGTACATGGTTGTCTTTATTACTGATACCATGGAAGAGATTCTCTACTGTGCCTTTAAGGGACACAGCACAGAACTCTAAGCCCAAGGGACAGGGGGTCTGGTGACTTTAAGTCACCTTTTGTACTGTTCCTAGGCATAAAAATAATAGATAACCGCCTTCTACAGATCTCCACAGTGCTGCACCCACGCCCCTGCCACACACCTCCTGCCACTGACTCTTGGCACAGCATATGGCTGTCTTCTGCAGATCCTGCACGGGGAAATCCATCCCTGGCCAGGTCCCGGGGGCTTTTAGATTTTCACATAGCTCTGACCCTTTTACTAGGTAGGGCAAGAGACTGTTTGGACTCTTTATAAAGATTTAAGCAGTTCAGCCTCATTTCAAGGGTTAATGGGCCCTTCTTAGATGTGTTTAAATGTTCATTGCATTTTCTTTCAATAAAACTCACTTTTAAAACTTTCTCACAAATGGCTCTAGTGACGGTGTGATGTGTATGGGTGTGTATATAACCTATATAAAAACAACAGCTTGGGCTGCTCCAGTGTGCCGTGTTAAGGCAGCACTGGGTGATCTCAGTATGCAACTTTGTGACCAAACACACTAACATAGGAGCAGCACCTTCACCAGTGTAATTTTTGTTTTATTATGTTGGTCTTACTGCCACTCATGACATAGCCAATAGCTTGTATTTCATGAGTACTTGCTGCATGTGTTCAGTGCTTGATATTTAAAATGGCCTCATAAATCACCTCCCCTGCATTATTCCTCAATACTGTGTCGCAGCCACCATCCCTGTTAACCAAGTAGAAGTGCATGGCACTCCCTCAGAAGCTACACCTATCTCTGCAGAAACCCTGCACTCCGATTAAGCAGTCTTCAGGCCCAAGCAGTTACAGAGCACAATTAGGTATCAAACCAAACTTCCCCCACCCACTTAACAGCCTAGAGCATGCTTACAAGGGCAGGCCCTGTGGACTGGTTTTAATTTCAATTTATATGCTCTTTACAAAATACTTTTAGGGTTGAGATGCCATGGATTACAATTCAGGTTGCAGCAAATATTTACAGCTAAACTGACCATTAGAATTTTAAAAGAGTACATATCCACCTCACTTTCACCTTCCACACATCCCAATCCTCCTTGCAACTTCTAAAATAGTCTATTTATTCTCAAATAAATAGTTTAAGCAGTATATTTTTGTCTGCGCTTCGGTCAGGGCTTGATCCTGAGATGTAGAGAGCACTTTCAAAACCCACTGACTACACCCATTGAGGCACAACTTCTCAAAATCAAGCCCTTAAAGTATGCACAGAAACCAGTGGACTGCTCCCTCTCTTACTAAAATGGTGGTATATGAGAATACTGCAACTGTAATCATCCCTTAACTCCTTCCTTTACTCCTAGAATTAAAAGCTGCTTTATGGAATGTAAGACACTTATTGCCTCCGCAATGGAAACTGCGTGGCTTTTCAATGTACCAGGCGCTTAAATATATTCTAAAAGTCTCTCTCACTTGTAACTTTATACTGTGGAATATAAGCCTGATGTTGGCTGATATACAAAATGATTTGCCTACAAAGTTTTGTTCACATTAAAACATGTAAATAAAGAGTCTTACATTATGAATTATAATAACTTCATTTTTCATAAGCAATGTTGCATGTTTACTTAATTGTCCTTTAGGTAAGCTCTTCAAAAATGAGACTTAATAAAAGGTTCTGGTAAAATCTATGGAACTCTTTCTTGACCAATAAGATAACAATTATGATTGCATTATATTCATATTAAGAGAGAAGTCATGACAGTGGAGCATTATAAGCAATGAATGAGACATACATTCAAAGAGAACAAAGTCTGCTTTTGGATGGGTGACTTACAGGGAAATCCATGGCACTGAGACTGGGTTGGGAATTGCGGTGTTGCCAAGTCTCACAATATTTGGTGTTGGTTGGAATTATTTAGCTGGAAAGCCCCATCTCCTGGATTCATGAAATTACATAAGAAAGTTAGTTTACATTTTTAAAAAAAATCTAGCCCTCGTGATTTCAGAGAAAAGCTTGAAAATGTGACTCAAGCGTACTTTAGAGTTATATTTAGCTTCTGGTTTTTGACCCTTTATTTATTTTTTTTAAATCTCATGATTTTGGGGGCCTGACTCATGATTTTTTGAGTGCTTGGGGTTGGCAATACTAGGATTAAGGACGTGGCACTCTTCTCTCTGAGGTGCTACTCATCCATTACCCTGCTGTGATGACTGGGAGCACTGGAGATGCATGTCTTTGCTTTCAAGTCCAGAGGGATTTGAAAATGTATCAGCATTTCCTATCACTGCCTTTATGAAATAGAGATTATAAATTTAGAATACTGGCAATAAATCTTAATTGAATGCTTGCCAACCTAATTGATACTGACCATATGGGGACCATATTCCACAGGGATAAGCAGAAGATAACCCTGAGAATACTCTTAATTAAATGTATACACTGGGGACCCATATACAAGTGGAAAAAGCACTGGAAGCCATATGTCCTGGTGTTGAAAAGGCTTTTAACAGGAGTCACTACATACTACATTGTAAAATATGAAAGTGAAAATATTAAAACATAGTACAGGGGCACTGGCAACATTCCCCACAGATTTCAGAGTGTTAGTCTGTATCAGCAAAAACAACGAGGAGTCCTTTTGGCCCTTAGAGACTAACAAATTTATTTGGGCATAAGCTTTCGTGGGCTATAACCCACTTCATCAGATGCATGGAGTGAAAAATACAGTAAGCAGTATATATATGAAAAGATGGGAGTTGCCTTACCAAGTGGGGGGTCAGTGCTAATGAGGCCAATTCAATTAAGGTTTCAGCTGGAAACAAAACCTTCCATTGTTCAGTAGAATTTTGCTGTAGTACATTGTCAAACAGTTACTGAATTGCATTCTGAAGTGGCTGCATTTCATCATTAGGTGAAATTATTTGTATTACAGAGATTGTAATCAATTTGTGTTTTAGGGTCAAAGGAACTATATAAATATGCCCCTGCGGAATCAGTTGATAGAGATGGAAAAGAGCTATTAGATTTATTACAGTCCCTATATAAGGACAGAATATATTATTGGCTCTAAGAGAGGAAGTATCACATAGTAAATTGATACGGCATTTGATCGCAGCCATAAAGGGTATGATAATAAAGGATAATTACATATTGCCTCTGTTGCTGTATTTAAATGGCAGAATTCCTTGCCTACAGAAGTGAAATTAAGAATGCCTTTCTGAGAATGCTTTGTTTATCTTCCTTCCTTCCATTACAGGAGAGCCTTTCTTTGAACAGATGTAAATGAGAAAGCTACTAGGAGAGATCAGACTAACGTTCTTTTCTGCCCTTCCTTGGTCATAGGTAAATTTTAGAAGAAAGCATTTAAACCAGGGTAAGTACAGCACGTTAAATTGAGATCCTGGCCTGCAGCAGCCCTCTCCCCATAGCTGCAGAGTGAGGACAAAAATGATCAACAAAAGATTTTTAGCATTGGTGAAATCAAACAGCAATTTTTATTTGCCTCTCATGGAATATAAAAGTACAGGCAAATGTTTGTAGGCACTTGGTTTGGATATAAACTTAGGTAACCATATGCAAATATATCACAAAGTTTGGGCAGGTAGGGGGTTAGGCAAATAATCTCATCACTGGATTGTTTTTACTTTGTGATAGATGAAATATTAATTCCTGCAGGTCCCTCTCTTATTCTGCCATTTGTTCCCAACCCCTACCTAAAAAATGTGAGTGAGGGGACAAAATGAAAATTTTATTTTGAACTTTTAGCTGTGTTAGTATGGATGAACATCATAATTAATAAAATACTAAAAAGCAACATGTCATATAAACATTGTGGAACCCCATTTCATATAATTCTTTTCCAGTTTTGTCCATTTCCAGCTAAAATGTAGGTTAACTGCTACACGTGCAACAGAGGAAAATATGTTTTTGTTTTAACGTAACACTACTTTTTAGAAATTCTGGAGACTTCTGTAGTAGACTCCGCTTCTTGAGATTTGTATTGTAATTTCAAATAGAACGTAATGGAAGAAGGAAATTTCTGATATATAAATTAGGGCTGTCAAGCGATTAAAATAATTAATCATGATTAATTGCACGATTAATCATATTGTTAATAATAGAATACCATTTATTTAAATATTTTTGGATGTCTTCTACATTTTCAAATATATTGATTTCAATTACAACACAGAATACAAAGTGTACCGTGCTCACTTTATATTTACTTTTGATTACAAGTATTTACACTGTAAAAAAACCAAAAGAAATAGTATTTTTCAGTTTACCTAATATAAGTACTGTAGTGCAATCTCTTTATCATGAAAGTTGAACTTACAAATGTAGAATTATGTACAAAAATAATTGCATTCAAAAATAAAACAATGTACAATTTTAGAACCTGCAAGTCCACTCAGTCCTACTTCTTGTTCAGCCAATCGCTCAGACAAACAAGTCTGTTTACATTTGCAGGAGATAATGCTGCCCGCTTCTTGTTTACAACGTCACCTGAAAGTGAGAACAGGCATTCGCATGGCATTGTTATAGCCAGCAAGTTATTTATGTGCCAGATGCACTAAAGATTCATGTCCCTTCATGTTTCAACCACCATTCCAGGGGACATGCGTCCATGCTGATGACGGGTTCTGCTCGATAACAATCCAAAGCAGTGTGGACCGATGCATGTTCATTTTCAATATCTGAGTCACATACCACCAGCAGAAGGTTGATTTTCTTTTTGGTGGTTCAGGTTTCTGCATTGGAGTGTTGCTCTTTTAAGACTTCTGAAAGCATGCTTCACACCTCATCCCTCTCAGATTTTGGAAGGCACTTCAGATTCTTAAACCTTGGGTTGAGTGCTGTAGTTATCTTTAGAAATCTCACATGAGTCCCTTCTTTGCATTTTGTGAAATCTGCAGTGAAAGTGTTCTGAAAATGAACAACGTGCTGGATCACCATCTGAGACTGCTATAACATGAAATATATGGCAGAGTGCAGGTAAAACAGAGCAGGGGACATATAATTCTCCCCCAAGGAGTTCAGTTACAACTGTAATTAACACATTATTTTTTTAACGAGTGTCATCAGCATGGAAGCATGTCCTCTGGAATGGTGGCTGAAGCATGAAAGGGCATACAAATGGCACATAAATACCATGCTGTGCCGGCTACAAAAGTGCCATGCAAATGCCTGTTCTCACTTTCTGGTGACATTGTAAATCAGAAGAGGGCAGCATTATCTCCCGTAAATGTAAACAAACTTGTTTGTCTTAGCGATTGGCTGAACAAGAAGTAGCACTGAGTGGACTTGTAGGCTCTGAAGTTTTACATTGTTTTGTTTTTGAGTGCAGTTATGTAACAACAAAAAATCTACATTTGTAAATTGCACTTTCAGGACAAAGATTGCACTACAGTTCTTGTATGAGGTGAATTGAAAAATATTATTTTTTTGTTCATCATTTTTACAGTGCAAATATTTGTAATAAAAAATAACATACACTCTGATTTCAATTACAACACAGATTGTACAACACAATATATATGAGTATATAGAAAAACATCAAAAATATTTAATAAATTTCAGTTGGTCTTCTATTGTTTAACAGCGCAATTAAAACTGCGATTAATCGCATTTAATTTTTTAAATCGCAATTAATTTTTTAAATCGCAATTATTTTTTTTGAGTTAATCACATGGGTTAACTGTGATTAATCGACAGCCCTAATATAAATTGTAAGGTCCTATGGGCAGGGACTGACTCCCACAATGTGTGTACAGCACCTAGGGTAATGGTGACCTGAGGTCACGGCACACCTGGTGGCTGAGCTTTGTGACTTTGTCCTCACCCACAACCATTTCAGATTTGGGGACAATTTATACCTGCAAGTCAGTGGCACTGCTATGGATACCCGCATGGCCCCACAGTATGCCAACATTTTTATGGCTGACTTAGAACGCTTCCTCAGGTCTCGTCCCCTAGCACCCATCCTCTACTTGCACTACATTGATGACTTCTTCACCGCATGGACCCACGGGAAGGAGGCCCTTGAAGAATTCCACCTGGATTTCAACAATTTCCACCCCACCATCAACCTCAGCCTGGACAAGTCCACACAAGAGATCCACTTCCTGGACACTACAGTGCAAATAAGTGATGGTCACATAAACACCACCCTATACCAGAAACCTACTGACCGCTATACTTACCTACATGCCTCCAGCTTCCATCCAGAACACAGCACACGATCCATTGTCTACAGCCAAGCCCTAAGATACAACCGAATTTGCTCTAATCCTTCAGACAGAGACAAACACCGACAAGATCTTTATCAAGCATTCTTAAAACTACAATATCCACCTGGGGAAATGAGGAAACAGATTGACAGAGCAAGACAGGTACCCAAAAATCACCTACTACAGACAGGCCTCACAAGGAAAATAACATAACACCACTGGCCATCACATACAGCCCCCAGCTAAAACCTCTCCAGCACATTATCAACGATCTACAACCTATCCTGGAAAACGATCTCTCACTCTCCCAGACCTTGGGAGACAGGCCAATCCTTGCTTACAGACAACCCCCAAACCTGAAGCAAATACTCACCAGCAACTACACACCACACCACAGGACCACTAACCCAGGAACCAATCCCTGTAGCAAACCTCGTTGCCTACTCTGTCCCCATGTCTACTCTAGCAACACCATCAGAGGACCCAACCACATCAGCCACACCATCATTCACCTGCACGTCTACCAATGTTATATATGCCATCATGTGCCAGCAATGCCCCTCTGCCATGTACATTGGCCAAACTGGACAGTCCCTACGTAAAAGAATAAATGGACACAAATCAGACATCAGGAATGGTAACATTCAAAAGCCAGTGTGAGAACACTTCAATCTTTCTGGACATTCTATAACAGATTTGAAAGTAGCTATATTTGAACAAAAACACTTCAGATGAAGTGAGCTGTAGCTCACTAAAGCTTATGCTCAAATAAATTTGTTAGTCTCTAAGGTGCCACAAGTCCTCCTTTTCTTTTTGCGGATACAGACTAACACGACTGCTACTCTGAAACCAGACTTCAAAGAGAAACAGCAGAAATAAAATTCATTTGCAAATTTAACACCATTAATTTGGGCTTGAATAGGGACAGGGAGAGGCTGGCTTATTACAGAAGCAGCTTTGCTTCTCCTGGACACCTCCTCATCTATTGTTGGGAGTGGACTACATCCACCCTGATTGAATTGGCCCTGTCAGCACTGGTTCTCCACTTGTGAGGTAACTCCCTTCTCTTCATGTGTCAGTATATTTATGTCTGCATCTGTAATTTTCACTCCATGCAACTGAAGAAGTGGGGTTTTTACCCACGAAAGCTTATGCTCAAATAAATCTGTTAGTCTTTAAGGTGCCACCAGACTCCTTGTTGTTTTTGTGGATACAGACTAACACGGCTACCCCCTGATACTGTTCTTAGTGGAGGCCTCTAAACGGTACTGTAACAAAAATACAAAAAATAAAAAATATAAAAAACGAAACTGGGAAGAAGTCCGAATGGATTAGCAAGTTAGAGGGAGAGAGAAACCTGTGTGTGTACATGAATACAGAATATGAGAGGGGGGTGTTTACGCATACACAGAATATGGTAGGGGCCTAGAAATCTCCCTGTGTGTCTGTACGCACGCTGTGGTAGAGTCCCAAAGGCTGCAACAACACTGCAGTGAGTACATTAGAATTACTTATAAGGGTTTGCTAGCTCAGGGTATCCCGTCTTTAGTGATAACAGTGCGTAGCACTGACCCAGGCTCAACATGGGGAACCCCACAGCCCTTCCAGGAGGGAGCTGCTGCAACTTCAGCTTTGTTCCAGCTTCATCCATCAGTCCAGCCAGGGCTCTGCCCTCTCTAACGTGTCTAGCTCCCCAGTCCCTCCCCCATGTTACCCCCCAAGGCAATGCCCCCTTTAGCCCAGCCCCTCCCCCCTCAGTACCCCCCAAAGCAATGCCCCCTTTAGCCCAGCCCCTCCCCCACAGTACCCCCCCAAGGCAATGCCCCCTTTAGCCCAGCCCCTCCCCCACAGTACCCCCCAAGGCAATGCCCCCTTTAGCCCAGCCCCTCCCCCACAGTACCCCCCAAGGCAATGCCCCCCTTTAGCCCAGCCCCTCCCCCACAGTACCCCCCAAGGCAATGCCCCCTTTAGCCCAGCCCCTCCTCCACAGTACCCCCCAAGGCAATGCCCCCTTTAGCCCAGCCCCTCCTCCACAGTACCCCCCAAGGCAATGCCCCCTTTAGCCCAGCCCCTCCCCCACAGTACCCCCCAGGGCAATGCCCGCTTTAACCCAGCCCCTCCCCCCACAGTAGCCCCCAGGGCAATGCCCCCTTTAACTCAGCCCCTCCTCCACACTGCCCCCCCAAGAGGATACCCCCTGAACCCAACCCCCCCTGCAAGAGGATACCCCGGGGAGGCGGGGCTCCAGCTCATCCCACACACCCCTTCCCACGCGAGTGGCTCCCCAAAGTCAGACGAATACCGGGCGACGGCAGGCCGTTAAGAGCCGGCGCATGCGCAAGAATCGCCATCAGGCCCCCCCCCCCACGCGCGCGCGCGCTCCCTTCCCATCCGGGTCACACTTCCCTCCCCTCCCTCGCCACCCCTGTGGCGATGCGAGGACGGGAGCGCGCGCGCTCGCGCGTCCCCGGGGAGAACTACAGTGAGCGCGCCCGGACGGGGGGGGCCGTTTCCCTCAGCTGCTGCCATCGCTGCCAGCTCCCCCCCGCCCCCCCACTGTCTTTCGTCCTGCCCGCCTTCCTCCCAGAGGGCGCCGGGCCCTGCGCGGCGGTCGACGGGAACCCCAGGCGGGGACGGTGAGTCCTCAGAGCGGAGACCGAGCTGCCCCCCATGTTCTCTCTGTGCCGCCGCCCGCCCCGTCCCGCCTCCTTTCCCTCACAACGGCCCCCCGGGGGAGCCGCCTCGAGCCTCTCCGTGGCCGCTTCCTCGGGGGGCGGGCGGCCGGGCGCGCGCGGGAGGGGGGCAGCTAGCCAGCCGCCCTGGGGCGGCGGTGGGTTTCGCAGCCGCCCCGTGCTGGTGGTTCGCGGGCGGGGGGGCGGCGGCGGCCTCCGCCCCGTCTAAAGGGCGGGGATGGGCGGTTGGCTCGGCTGAGTGTCCGTCGCCCCGACCCGTGCCTCAGGGCTGCTGCGGGCCGCAGGCCCCGGGCGTGAAGGGGGAAGGGCTCGAGGAGCGGGGAGAGGCTCCCCCGCCCGCCCGTCTGTCTGTCTGGCCCCGAGCAGCCCTGGCGCGGTGGGGGTTAAAGGGGTGAGGTGGGCCAGGGGCCGCGCAGGAGCTGCGAGCCGCCCAAAGTTCGGAGGCCACCCGCTGCAGCAGTGGCTGAGCTTTCCCCGGCAACTTCTGAAGCTCGCCGATCTCTTCTGGGGGCATGTGATGGTGGATTAACCCCACAAAGCTCCTCTCCTTCACGTGGGAATGGCTTGCCTGTTTGCTGCCTGCCCGCAGGCACCGATTGCTCGGCTGTCTCCGACGCAAGCGAAATCCTAGAGCTACACTACTCAGTTGTGCGTGTCGAGAATTTAAAAGAATGATCAAATCACCTCTCAGGGTGACAGAACTACAAGAATCGAAGCTGCTTTGTGTGTAGAAGCTCTTGCTTCAAAGCAATTTCTGCACTTCAGAAGATCCGGAGCTTGCTGTTGTTTGCAGCTATAATCGATGATGTGAGACACAAAAATAGGCATTTCATTTTAAGGTTACAGTTATTTATCTCCAGTTCAGTGCGCTGTGATAGAACACAACCTATTATCAACAGTCATGGCGTGGTTAGGCATCACGTGTTCAGTGTGCTGTTTTCTAAGTATATTGTTTGGTTTCCTGTGTTTGTATGTTTTAAAATGGTCTTAAATGCTCTTGTGGTCTAAGAACCAAAGCAACCTACTTAACCATTTAGTTGACTCTTAATGCCTTCATTTCCCCTTGTTTGTTATAACAGAACGTGTTATTTCTAAACTTTGGTGCTGATCTTGCAAACACATTGACTTAAATGAGATTACTCACGTAGGTAAAGTCACACATGTGTTTGTGTTGGCAAGATTGGTCTTAGACTACACACTTTGGGAGCAGATATGTCTGTCTGTAAAGTGCCATCCATGAATGTTTTGACCTTGTCAGCATTAAAGACTTCTGGAAATTTTCTGACCATTGCACTAGTAATGGTAGGAGACAGGAGATGCTAATGTAAATCACCTGCTGCTGGCGTTCTTTCCGTTCTGTCTCATCTAACAATGCTCAGAGCAGGTCTAGAAAAAATAATATTAAAAGCATTGGTGGTACATGATCACCACCTGTTCTTTCTCTCTATTGCTTGAGCAATAGGGGAGAATTTCCCAAAATCCTCATTGTTGACAAGACTGTATAAAGTTGTTTTTTTTAAAAAAAAAAAACACCTTGTCAGTATTTCTAAAAGTGCATATTACCTCGGCATCTAAGTGTGCCAACCAGATCATATTACTTCTCATTGGAATAAAGGAATTAATAAGGGGTCAAGATCAACTGAGTGGCTAAGGCTCCTGGTTTGGTTCACAGAATTGATGTAGTCCTAGTGTATGAGATCACTTAAGCATCTAAAAACATGAGAGAGAATTCAAAGAACATACATTAACTAAAGGAAGATACTGTGTTTGGGATGCCTAACTACACACAAATTGCATTGAATACTGATATCTGATTATGCATTTCTATCATTTTCTGGGTTAATATTGAGGGGTGGAAGGACAGAAAAAAGAGCAACAACAGAGAAAAATAAAAGTATTTCTGATCGGGATCCCTGCTCTGGAAAGAAGAGATGGTGGCTCTGTAATCTGAGCCACCATCTTTCCTTCTGGAACAGGGAGCCAGGTCTGGCTAGTTCTAGCTTTTTTTTTTTTTTTTTTTTAGGAGTTAAGCATGGACATACACATACCTATGTGTTATCTTCCATTACATTGCCTTACGCAAATATACATTCTTGCATTTACACTTAAACTAATTTATTATTAACATAAATGTATCTACCTAATGTATAGGATTTTTGTAACATAATCAATATTTTCACATACTTGAGTGGACCAAAATTTGGGTGAAAATGGGTAAAAAACAAATAATAGCTTTTATAAAACCAAGAAACTGGTAAAAATCATTAAAAAACCCAAAATGAAGCCTCAAACCCATGAGGTAAGTAAGATTATCCCCTTTTTATAGAATAGAAACTGAGGCAGCGAGTTTGTGCTTCACAGTGGTGAGCCCATTAAAAATACCTAGATAGAGGTTGCTCTTTGCCCAAGGTCACACAGTGAATGAGGGTCAAAGCCTGTATTAGAGCTTTGGTACCACTCACTCACTACACAGTGCTCCTCTTTCCTGTCTTGACTAGTATCTCAAAAAGATGCTGTAAAATATTTGTATATAGTCTTTTAGAAGGTAGACTTCTCTCTGCACTGCTTGTAATAATAAATTCTTAAATACCATATGTACATCAGTTACTTTATTTGGCTATCCCACTCTAATTTTAGTGGAGCATTGTATGGCTTTGTGATTAGCCCTTCATAGAGTTTAATGGTGGCTGCAATGCCAGCTATGGTGTTCAGGTACTGATATTTCTGGCAAGTCTGCGAAAATAAATGTCCTGTAAAAATTAAGAGTTGTAGATTTGTTATTTAATAACTAGAATTAGGGGATGCGTTCTTTCTTTTTTTTTTTTTTTTTTTTTTTAAACAAAAATAGTTCAAGCTGTGGATTTAAACTACTTGACAGTTTCCTTTCCAATTATTTTTTTACACTTGCAAGGAAGGTTGTAGTGTAAATAATGCAGAACTGCTGATCTTTGCTGCTAGGAGTTTTCTGCTCATTTCATCTGGCCACAAAGAAAAGATTTGTTAAAACTCAGTTTTGGCTAGAATTGGCATTAATGTAGATACTAAACCCTCGTTTACGCAGACCTTGCTTGCAGTAGTTGAAGGGAACAGCTGCGGTCTCTTCTGCTGCTTACAGCTACCCAGGCTTCCTCTTTTATACCCTAACTCAGGTATAAAATTATTTATCTGGTGATTCATTTTTTGTCAGTTTGAAGGAAACTAGTTATCTGCATCATGACACTAGAATTTGTAAGCTGCTACCATCACCCCAGAATAATTTAGTACTGTGCCAAATTGTCACTTCACAAACCAGAAAATGGTGTATAATATTTTTGTTGCTGCAATCAAACTATTCATAACGTGTTGAGGTTCATTTATAGCAATGCTGCACTTGAAGTGGGTGGGGCTTTTCACAGTGTGTAAAGTTGAGTGCATGTCTTTACAGGATAAGGGCCTTTTTTGGTACTTTTAATCAAGGATCTTAGAGTACTTTACAACAGTGGGTAAGTGGCAATTTTCTATTTTATAGTTGTGTAACCAGGTAACAGAAGTTTAGTAACAAGGCATCACCTCAATTCAGCAAGAGGCAGAGCTCGAAAGAGAAGCCAGGAATCTACCTACTGTGCTTTAGTCGAACAGCTTCCCTTTTCTCCAGTAATAATGTATATCTATATAGCATTAATATATTTAATAACTTCTTAAATTGATGTTCAGCAAAAGTCAGCATTTTCCTCACGTTAAGGGTGTTTATGCCGTAAATGGGGTAATGTGATCATTATGTAGTAGGCTGAGCACACATCTACAAACCAGGAACTCCAAGGCTCTAATCTCAGCTCTGATACTGAGCTGTGCTGGCCTTGGGCAACTCATTTTAACTTCTGCATGTGTGTGTTTTCTTTTCCATCTGCAAAAGAGGGATGATGATTGTCTGCCTCACCTCAGAGTGAGGATGAACTAGTTCGTGTTTAAGGTGTTCAGTGCTAAATGACCGTGTTACGTGAAAACACTTACAAATGGGTTCTTGTGTCCATGCTAAGATACTTATTATATGATATTGCTAAACTTCACTAGACCAGTTTAGGTACAGTGCAAGGTCACTGTGACTTGTAGCCTCTTTCAGCTACTACATTTTACTTCCGTCTGCATCATATTAGCTGAATCACTTCATGCTATACTTCAGCCACTTTATTGTGCGTTGTTTTGTACTGTACCCTAAAATTCTATCTGTATTTACATCGTTTTACTTTGTTGCTTTACTGTGTACAAGCATTGTTTACATAGTGTAGATTGTCTTTTAAACAATTTGTTGTGTATCCTAGTTACAATACACTTTTCCTCATTGTGTGTTAATGTCACAATTGATTATTGCAGCGCCTGATGATGTCAGTGTTGTGAAGGAGTAGACATTATTTCTGTTATAAAACCCAACCTGTAGGATTTTAAAACTTGTCTGTGTTGGAATTCAGCCTAATCATGAGTAGATGGTTCTCCCCTCTACTCCCCAATCTGGTTTAAATGTTTCTTTTGGAATGCACGTCCTTCAGCTTCTGTACACTGATTTTTTTTTTTTTTCACTTGACTACTAGGAATGACACATTAATTATTTTATATTCAATTTAAAATGCCTATTATTTACCAGTCATAACAGTTGTTTTTTATTCACTAACTTTGTTAGAATGTAGAGTTGCTTGATTATTAAACTCTGACACCAGCTCCTGACTCTTAAAGTAAAGGCTAAAAAATACAAGGATTGAAAGTGCATGAGGGTGGTGATTTTGATTCAAGGAGATTTTTCATTCACTTCATCTTCTCTCCAGTTCAGGATTTATGCCTATGAGTCTGAATAACCGCAATTTAACGAGTAAGAGTGAGTTTATCTCAGGAGTGGGATGATGGCGGCTAATGTTGATCTGTAGCCTACACGATAATGTTTTTCAGTGAATAACTTCTAAATATTTGGCATTTGTTTTTAAATTTGTCACTCCTGTTTGTATTTCAGACATAATGAAACTTACCAACATTGATTTTATATGAACAAGTTTGCTGTGATTAGTAAAATAATGCTAAATCACTTCAAGTTTAAATGGAATGAAGTAACTTTGATAAGTACAGCTTTGTAATTCGTTTTGTCAAATAGCAAACACTACATTTCACATATATTAGAAACAAAACATGATTTGATTGCTCAGATTTTTATATAATGTATGATATGCAAAAATCTGTTCTCAAGTACTTAACATTTCTCTAGTGCTTTCCACTCAAAGATCTCATAGTAGTTTACAAACATTAATAGATTAGTCTCACAACCCCACTGTGTTGTGAGACTAATCTCCACTTACAGCTAGGGAGACTGAAGCACAATTAGTTAAGTGACTTGCCCTAGGTATCCGTACTAATTTGTAGTTTAACCACTATTAGCACCTTTTTTCAGAGTAACAGCCATGTTAGTCTGTATTCGCAAAAAGAAAAGGAGTACTTGTGGCACCTTAGCTCACTGTAGCTCACGAAAGCTTATGCTCAAATAAATTGGTTAGTCTCTAAGGTGCCACAAGTACTCCTTTTCTATTAGCACCTTGCCCTCCTTCTGACTCTCAGTTCTTTTCTTTTAAATCCAGAGTCTCTGCAAGAGAGACAATAGTTATTTTTAAACCTGTTATTCCTAAAATGCATTGTGCCTGTGGAAGCTTTGTGTGTTAAAGATATTTCAGTAGTTGTTGGTCAGTTGACCTACAAATATTTAACCAGTCAAATATCAAAATTGCTTACCTCTGTGGAGGAAACAAATCCACCAGAGAGCAGAACGAATTTCCGCTTGCTTGAATTACCCTTGTGGAATATTTTAACAAACTCAATTTATCCTATTGATGTAATCAAACAAACATGTAGGCTTCTTTTTTGTTTTTCTTCTTGGACTCTTGAGGACACACAGATCTGGTCGCTTTTCTTTCGACCATTCTGTGTTGACAGTGTTAGCGCACAGAGTGCTGTACTGCACAAACCCAGCATATGCATCAAATTGTAAATGTAACATGCTGTCTTAATGTCGTCAGCTACTTTTCTGATAGCTGTGTGTGCATGTGTGTAATAAGATCCAGGAATCAATACTCTTACTTTTCTCCAAAATCTTTCATTTTGCAGTATATGGTGATGTCTTCTCAGGTTTCACTGTGAATGCCCCCAGAGCAATACTCCTTTTAAACTCTCAGCCTGGCCAGAAAGAGAAGTTGTATACTTTCAGATGCGAGCCTGTAATTTAAAATCGAAAACAAAAAACGAGGATTTGATTTAAAAGGATATTTACTTTTGTTTTTAAATTTAAAACAACTATCGTTATTTTTTAAATCACTTGTATATGTTCCATGACTGCTTTTGTATAAAATCTTTTACATATGCTCTTTTATTGCACTTTTCATGCATGATCTCAAAGCCCCTTCCCTACAAAGCCACATTTTACAGAATGGGAACGTGAAGTACAGAGTTCTGGGACCCTTGAACCCTGCAGGGTCCTAGAACTGGGGTTCCAGCCTGAGCCTGGAAGTCTACACAGCAATGAAACACCCCCGTGAGCCCGAGTCGGCTGGCACAGGCCAGTGGCTGGTGTTCCTTTGCTGTGTAGACACACCCTTAAGGTCACACAGTGAGCGTTAGCATATATAGGAGTAGAACCTAGGTCTCCTGTTCTTCAGTCCCATGCCTTTTGCATGTGTTTCCTTCCAGTTTAGTATGTCCATATGCTGAGCATACACAAACACATGCTCACTATGTCTTAGTTACATGAGAAAAAATGTAAATATTCCATCTGCTTTTCAGTCATTGTATTGTTTAGTGTCAGTAATCTGCAGATTAGAGCTCCTTAAATGACATAGTAGAATGTAACCATTTTGAAGGAGCTGTAATGGACTCTGATGTTGATAATCCATGGAGTAAAAAAGCCTTTCTCACTTGGAGTAAAGAAGTCTTTCTTTTCACTGTGGTTATGGTTGCCAACTTTCCAAATGCAGAAAACAGAACAACCTTACCCAGCCCCCTGCCCTGCCCCTTCCTGAAACCCTGCCCCTACCACACCCCCTTCTCCGAGGCCCCACCTGCACTCACTCCATTCCCCCCCCCCCTTCTGTCGCTCACTCTCCCCCACCCTTGCTCACTCGCTCATTTTCACCTGGCTGAGCAAAGGGTTGGGGTGTGGGAGGGGATGAGGGCTCTGGCTGGGGGTGTGAGGGCTCTAGCCTGGAGCTATAAATGAGGGGATCAGGGTGTGTGGGGGGGCTCTGGGCTGGGGCGGGGGGATGAGGGCTCTGGCTGGGGGTGGGGCTGTGGGTGTGGGGTGCTGAAGGAAGTTCGGGGTGCGGGCTCTGGGCTGCGCTTACCTCAGGTGGTTTCTGGAAGTGGCCGGCATTTCCCTCCAGCTCCTTCGCGGAGGCGCGCCCAGGCAGCTCTCTGTGCCTCCCCAGCCTGCAGACGTTGCTTGCGGTTCTTAGCCAATGGGAGGTGTGGAACCGGCACTTGGGGGGGGGGCAGCGTGGAGCCCCCATGGCTGCACCTCTGTCTAGGAACCAGAGGGAAGTGCCAGCCGCTTCCAGGAACCACGCAGACCCAGGGCAGGCAGGGGAGCCTGCCTTAGCCCTGCTGCACCGCCGATCGGACTTGTAACAACCCCGTCAGCAGTGCTGACCAGAGCTGCCAAGACGCCTGTCAACCCTAACTGGTGATGGTTTTTACTGTTTAAAGATATGCGGGTTTTGAGAGAGAAAATGAAGACGTTCTCTGTTACAGTAATTAGTTAATTTTCCTTTATCACCCTCTTTGCCTTCCCTCAAACTTCACTGGCTTGATTGGTTCTTCTGTGTCAAGTTCCTTGTCCTTTTTCAAGGCTCTCAGTAACTCAGCCATATTTAGTGTGTCTGTCCATATGTCACCCTATCTCCCCTCTTCCTCATTATTCATTTAAATCTTCTGTTGTCATACCTTCTTTTATGCCATCCCTTACAAAGTCCCATTTCTCTGTGCCAAATACCCTTTCTTTCCTCCTTTGCACATCTAAAGTACTTTTCAGACAGATTGTTAACTTTGAGGGGCAGAGTCCCTGTGGTTTAAGCCTTTTGTAAAAGGGGTGAGTCCCCTTGTCATTCTATGAATAATGCAGCTAGTATTTTCAGTGCAATTTGCTCATGGCTCAGTTTGACTTTGTGTACCCTCGCCCTCTTAATGCCCTTGACTGACTGGCCTGGAAGTATCTCTTAAAATTCAGAGCTTCCAAACCACTCAGTATTTTTTTTTTTTAGTCTATATTTATGCTTTTTTTTTCTTCACTTTTAGATGAGTTAGCCCTCAGAAAATAGTGAATTCTTTACCAGTTACACAAGCACATTCTGGCGTGACATCTCTTTCCCCTGGTGTTTATATAATCAATGCATTTGAAATAGTCTGTTCAGAAAATGTGTAAAACTCACTTTTGCTGGTCAAGTTAGGTCAGATCTACACACAAAATTGCACTGATTTACTGAATGTCTTGATGTTGAGCTGATGCAACTTTGTGCATGAGTTTTCTTAAGTAGGTTGTAAATGTATCCACATGCAGTTTCACTGGCTTAACTAAATAAGTTAACATCACATGTTTGGTTAATCCTTTGTAATTTCTGTGTGTGAACAGGCTTGTTTACATTAGGTCATGGGATGTAAACTGAAATGCCAACTTCCCCATATGTTTCAAAAATGTCCTCGTGTCTTTACAAGTGTGGTAATCACATGAATATGGAGCCTCAGCACTACAGTGCAGAAGCACTTTATAAATACTTAGATCAGTAACTGGGGGTATCAAATAATTTTTTTCCTCATTTCCACAAATTTTGTCTTAAGGGCTTGCTTTAAACAAACACAAGTTAGCATGGATTGATTTATTTTATTTTTTTTCTCATACACCTATGCTGGTTACAGGTAATGGCATTTTTAGCTGACTGCTTCAAAGGAATAAGCTAGTTAAGCAAATAAAATATTCAAAACAAACAACTGCAGATAGTAAACAAATACATAGGCTGCCAGTTTTTCTAGTGTTCTTCGCAACTTACTCCCCACCCTTCTTCCAAAGATTACACATTAAAATATAGTAATGTGATAATTACTTTTTTCTCACCACAAAAGTGCTCCTGTGTTTTATCAAGAGTTGACAACATGTGTTCTATAAAGTGTAGTTGCTTATGCAAAAATAGTTCATATTCTAAGGTCTCTGGTTTAGTATCCTATATGATATCTTGTTTGCATTGCATTTTGTTTCCATCTCACATTTATTGAGGATTGCATGTATAGCACTGTGCAGACTACCCATACAGCTTAGAATATTTTTTTTTCTATTCATACAGTGTCTGTTGTGGAAGACACTGTTGATCTAGCAGTTAGAAAAGGGGGCTTGGAGTATTGGGAATATTGGGTTTTGTTCCTGGCTGTGCTGCTGAGTTGCAGGGAGCTTGTGCAAGACACTTAACTTTACAGTGTGCATGTTTTTTCCATCTGTAAAATCCGAAGACTGCACAACTCACATTAGCTGGGTGAAGCTTGTTTATAAAATACTTAGCATTTTTTTTCTCTGAGTATGTCAATCTAAATGCAAAGTATTATGGCATCAAGGAAAGCTTGTAGAACAGTTTCCTAATACTTTAATGTTCTATTACGCTGACAAAAATTGTTTACATTTATTAGAATGGATGGTTTCTTACATTCCTTTTCACAGCTCAAACAGGTGAGTCTCAGGTTTATAGGAATGAGATAAAGTGGTTCTGTACTGTAGGCTATAGGCAGCCTTCACACTGATTTCTCTTTTCTGCATAAAATGATTCATCTCAAAGAATAACTATAGCAGGAAAATGTGATTTACTGGTAAATTCGGTACTTGTAATCCTCCATTTTCTCTCAATAGATTCCTGCTAGAAGTCCTGGCACATAAAGAAGAGTTGTGTGCGGTGGACAATGCTCAGAGACACTATGAAGTCCTGGAGTGACAGCCAGACAGACATTTACAGCAGTGACCAAGAAGAGGAAGAAGAAATGATCTTTGGAGAAAATGAAGATGATTTGGAAGAGATGATGGATTTAAGTGACTTGCCTACCTCACTCTTTGCTTGCAGTGTGCCAGAAGCTGTGTTTGAGGTACAAGAAGAAAAGGTAAGAGTACATAGGGTATAGTGATATAAATTGGTGCAATTGTAGTTAGAACATATTTTGTCTAAATTTTCAGTGTTATTACTTATTCTAGCGGGTGAAAAATAACTAGATTTGCTAACGAGTTCAAATTGTCTTTCAGTGCTGCTTGCCAATAAATTCAAATAGGCCGTCTGTATGCTGATCTCCTGCCTTACATTTTATGGTCCAGGGAGAACTCAAATATTTGATTCCAGGACAAGGATCACTGTTAAAAGAATTGTATTTGTTCACAGTATACTTTGTCAGACCCAATGAATAAGAAATAACAATTTGAAAGTGATTTGAAATTTCTAGTCCAAACAAGGCTTCTTTGGACCATTATCTTATTTTTTTTTATTCAGTCAGACATGAGGTTATCCTTTGCTTCTAATGGCAATCAGGAAGAATCTTCTATAGCACATGAGTTCTGTAGACTAACAAAACAAACTATGGCTGAAATGTGAGCGGTTTATGTAATGGAGGAGAGCTTGATCTGTAACTTCCTTCCAGTTTTCATTCACAAAACTATGAATCCTACTACAGTTCTGTCTAAAATTTTGCATGCTGCCTGGGGGAAGGTGTGGTATCAGCTAGGAAACATTGGTCTGCAAATCCGGGATGCTAGATGGTGTCCTTCAATTTAAATCAGCCTCTTAAAGGCAGTGGCAGCGAACTGCACTCCTAAACTATTAATCGCAACAAACAAAGCTATTGAAACTCTACCAAAAATATTTATAGGCTGCTAATTGCAATAGATGCAAAACACAATTATAAAGATCATCAAATTGGATTCCACTCTTGCCATCCTAGGGTTTCACTTAAACTTGACCATCCTTTCTTCCCTTCTTCCTCCTTTTTTCTTCCCCTTCCTTTATCCTCCCTTCCGTCAATTATTACAAGGAAACTTCTGCCAAAATGCAGGTTTTGCACTGGACTCTGAAGCTGGGCAGACTAAGACTCATTCTCATCCAGCAGGTGTTTTACAGTCTAGGACCCCAGCACTGAGAATGCCTTACTGACAGCTCTCCCTAGAGATCCTTGCAGTTTCCATTTCCTGAGGCGAGGGATTTCTGGAGCAACGGCTTGAAATATATGATATGACTGCAGACAGTAAATGCTGATACTGCTGTCCTTATTCTGTAAGGGAAAGAATGTCAGGCCTATGATTTATAATGCCACTTAAGTATCAATATATTTGATTAGGGCAGCCTTACAAAATTCTGCTCACCTGCTTCCCCATGACAAGTAGGTTTGGATTTTTTTTGTTTTTTTTGCAGAAAAGTAAAATATCATTATTTTTTCTTTTATCATGACAAACAGCAGGCAAGTAGATTTTGTTTGTGGACAGGTGTATTTTTTGGGACAGTTTTGTGCGAGGCTGGATTAGATATCTTCAAATTATGATTTAGTAACGCATGTTAAAATTGCTGCCAAAACATACATGTTTATGTCAAACACTCTGTGAAGCACTGGCTTGATTGTTAAGTTTGATTGGGGGGAGGGATAGCTCAGTGGTTTGAGCATTGGCCTGCTAAACCCAGGGTTGTGAGTTCAATCCTTGAGGGGGCCATTTAGGGATCTGGGGCAAGAATTGGGGATTGGTCCTGCTTCAAGCAGGGGGTTGGACTAGATGACCTCCTGAGGTCCCTTCCAACCCTTACCTTCTATGATTCTAAGTTCTGTGGGTTGAAGATCAATTTTACCTGCGTTTCTTCTGAAAGAAATATTAGAAGAAAGTAAATAATTTCTTTAAACAACCTGTTTCATCGACAATATTTTTTTAAATCTAACACCTCCCTTCCCCGCACCCTCCCACACACATTATTTGCCGGTTTAAGTGTTAGTTTCCCTCTACCGTCTTTCCCTTGGAGAGGAGCAATCCTGTAGTTGTATCCCAAGTCAGAAATTCGTATAGAAACAAATTTGACTTGTCCAATACACTCATTATCCAAAAATGTCAGTGTCCCGAGATATGTGGATAATTGAGTTTTACACCTAATACTTATATATCACTTCATATTTCCAAAACACCAGACAAATATCATAATGCCTCTGAGATATAAGTATATGTAATTATCCCCATTTTTAGAAAGGGAAACTGAGTTACAGAGGGTGAGAGTAGCTCAAAACCACACAGCAAGCCAGCCTTAGAGCAGGATTAGAATGTAGATAGATGTTCCTGGATCCCATGACTGTGGGTGGAACAAGACTATTACTTTTCTCGCTGATACAGGTTGGTGCTGTAACTAATTATCCAAGGTACAATGAAGGGCTCTAGCCTTGTGGTAATAATGTATCTTTGTTACAGCTAATCACACAAAGAATTTTTTTGTGAAAAAAGCCAACTTTTCAGCAAAAAATCGAAAACTGAAGTAATTTGGCCAAAACCCAAAGTAGTTTGATTTGGAAATACAGCAGAACTCCATTTATCCAATCTAATTGGGACTGGGGCCAGATTGGATCATCAAAAATTTGGGTAATCTGGAGAATGGCTGTAGCACCATCTAGCTGCCACAGGAGAGATCTGCTTCTGGACCTGTGTGCACTTGTTGTTCGGTTAATAAGGAAAGCCGGATAATGGAGGGTCAGATAAAGGGGCTTCTACCGTACTGGTGTGGTGTTTCATGGGGATTGTAGTTCATTTGCCTTACGCTCCCATTCTCCTCTATCAGCCAGGCTCTCTGGTCAGATTACATCTTCCATGATGCTTCATACTATCCTCTCTGTGCGGGGAGCCAGTGCATCATCGGCTTTGGTCTAGTGACCATGGTGCATCATGGGAGATTGTCTGTCCGGCTGGGAAGCCTGGTCCGCACAGGAGAATGGAAACATGAGGCAACCAGAATAAAATGCCTATGAGATAGCATGGCATCCTGTCCCAACTGAGATATTTTGGTATTCAGCTAAAATATTTTTCATTTTTGGTCCAAAATTGAAATCTTTTTGTTTTTTACACTTTCTTTTGTTGAAAAATCAAAATTTTCTACAGTATGAAGACAATTTTAATGAAAAATGTTGTTTAATTGAAAACCACAATTTTTGTGGACAAAACTTAATCTGCCTTAATCAGCCTCAATCTGTGTATATAGTTTTGTTCATTCCAAAGCACTTCATAAACATGCAGCACCACAGAAATGCTGCCATCTCTGGGATGAAGGGTAACAGCCAGGTAGTGTACATGGCATTGCATAACAGTGGGAGAAGGGAAAACAAGGGGCAAGTTCCTGATCTTATTAAGTGTCTTGGGATTTCTAGTGTCCTCATAGAGCAGACAAGGCCTCTGATGAAAAGACCTACACACAGCGAACAGCATAGAGCTCAATTTCTCTGCCCCATAAAGGTAAAGAGCTCATCCATCCCTTCCTAAATCGGAAACTGTTTCCAGGGAGTCTCAATATTTCAGCATCTTGCTGTAGGACACCTTAAATAACAAACTTGTGCTGCATATTAGACTCTGGAGTTGGGATTTAGCCTCCTACTCCCAGAAATGTAGGTGGACAGCAGGAGGTCAGTGCAGAGTGTGTGTGTACGGACTCTCTCTGCATGTTCATGACCCCTAGATAGAAACAAGGCTGGTAATCTAGATCTAATTTTAGGCCTACCTGCCTAGAGTGCCCATTTAATAGGTAACCTACAATTCAGTAAGGATGCTCTTGTCAAAGATGCTTCACTAGTGGTTTTGACAGCTCTTTATATATCTAGTAGTAAACTGTATTGGCCCATGGGATAAGAGTGCATTTTTTTTAGGCTTTGCAAATCCAAAAGAAAAGCCTCAAGGAATGAGGACTCTTATGCAAAGGTTTACTCGTTACAGTACTCTAGAAATATCAAATCTTAATCATCCCTCTTCTTTTACTGCAGTTCAGATAAAACCGCAGATGGCCTGTGTTTAAGAGCCTTTGAAAGGGAAAGGGTATTCTAATCTTCTGACCTATGTCCTGAATACAAATGATACTAAATATAAAAGTGAAATATTGCTAATATGGCTTTGTGACTTTCAGGCTTTTTCCCTTGTTAACATCTGTCCATAATTTCATAACTGCCCCCCAAATAACTTACTGGTCGCTATCTATCAGTTTTATACGTCTTTCCTGCTTGTTAACAGATCACAGGAAGGCCCTGCCCATGCTGAAAACCAGGTCTAAATACAGTTGTTGCTAACAGAATTCTACCATGGCTTCCCTAACCCCAGAGTAGAAATACATTTTTTTTTAAAAAAAAGAACCACACTAGCCAAGCCATGCTATAGAGCCACTAGCCTCCATAGCCCAGAATGCAGTTTTATAATAGAGTTCTAACACAGTTTTCAGATTGAAAAAAAATCCCTGCCTAAACTGGTCATGGAAACAGTGCTAGAATTCTGTCGGCAATAAGTGTTTAAATACATTTCAGATCCTACGGTCTTGGAGGTCTTTTTTCTTCATTACCCTTAATCACAGAGGCCTATATCACAGTCTTCACTGCATTTTTTCTGGTGTTAAGAAAGTGTCTTTCAAAAGCAGGTTTCAGAGTAGCAGCCGTGTTAGTCTGTATTCACAAAAAGAAAAGGAGTACTTGTGGTACCTTAGAGACTAACAAATTTATTTGAGCATAAGCTTTCGTGAGCTAGAACTCATTTTTAAGAACTTTCTTGAAACATTATTGTACCTGATGATTGGGATAAGACTTGGCTTACGGAGACCAGTCCATTTCAAATCACGGAGAGTGAACTTAAAGAATTACAAAAGGAGAAGTTATGCTCAAGGTGGGCTGCTTAGAATATATCAGCAAGATATAAACCCGATTAAACAATTCACAAAACAGAGAGTGTATATCCCTGCAAAATATACAGGTCGGCCAATTTCCCTTCTCCCAAATAGGAATCTGTAAGATGGCATCAGCAATTTCAGGGAGTAGGGATTTTACTCCCTGGCTCCCCAACATCACTTCCAGTGGAGAGGGTAGAGGCAAAAGAGCCCAGCATCCTATAGAACAAATTTGAAATGGTGCCCTGTCAGCGATGGCCAACATACCATGTTTTTAGAAAATCTAGACATTTTGGCTGCTGACTGCTGCCCTTTTCTCGTTTTGCATTATCCTTTAGATGCTGTGGTCGTCCAGGATTTGGTCTTTTCGGTGCGTTGTAGGTGTGTTCTTTGTTCCTTGTTGATAGAACATATTTGTCTTTTAACCATGGCCTCGTGCAGATGCAGTTAGTGTGTTAACTAGCGTACACTGGTTTATGTTCTGTGTGGAACTCATTTTGTATTCTAGTGAAGTCATTTGCAGTTATTCCTCCTGATGCAGTGTACTTTGTTCCCTGCAGATATTGCAGTAGCTACAAGGACCTGTCCAGTGGCTTTCATAGTAGAATACCTACAATCTGATGATTTTTTGTTCCCTATAATCCTCATTATCTTATCTCCAGTAGCTGCATGAACCTTTATCCTATAAGTCTGATCAGCTCATCTAATTCCAGATTTATTTGCTTTATTTCATAGCATTTTCTGCCTCTGCATGTTAATTTAACACCATCTGAAAATGTAATAACTCATGAAATTGTGCCATTTTCAAAGCCATTTAAATATAAGGTCAACCAGAGTGAGCATGATAGTGAACTAGTTTGTCTCTCTCCATGCTTTACATTTTTGTTTTACCAATAGCCTCTGCTTCTTATCTCTAAGCCACTTTGCAGTCCAATTTTAATTGCTCTTTTCCAAGTACAATATATCACAGCTATCGACCTTGGAGATCCTTGATGCTAATGCCAGGAGCACTAGAGCTAAAGGCTCAAAGGGGGGTTAACAAAGAAAATATGTTTCTATTTTTGGCAATGGGTAGCCTCCGGCATCCACACACTAGTACTTCTGTGCCTCACTGACCCTAACAGGGGCGTGTGTAACGGGAGGGTTGTTAGCACCCTGGCACAGAGGCTAACCAAGGAGGTAGCCAATCTGAGAGGCAATCAGAGCCCCTTTTATCCTTTTCTGTTTTAATTTAAAAAAAGAAAAGGAGCTGTAGCTCACGAAAGCTTATGCTCAAATAAATTTGTTAGTCTCTAAGGTGCCACAAGTACTCCTTTTCTTTTTGCAAATACAGACTAACATGGCTGCTACTCTGAAACCTGTTTTAATTTAATTTACTCTTACCATGGTTTAACTCTTTTGGGGGTCTGTTTTAATATTAGTTTTAAACAATTAACTGTTAAAAAAAAATCTGTACTATAGAAGCTACTGGAAATGGATAGTGCAAATAGACAGGAGATGAAGCATAAATCAGATATGCAAATAACTTTTAAAGCAGCTTACAGATCTGCACTCGAATAGGGGAGGGGACGTTATATAATAAGAGCTGTTGCTCTGTCAGCCTGCTATAATTGTATTCCTGTGGTGCAGGAGAAAGGTGCCAGCTGTTGAGTTTTTCAAATGGCTTATTTTCAGTTGCAGAGCTTTCATTTTTTCTTCTTTTCGCCTGCAGAAAATACCTGGTTCATCAGCCATCAATGTTATATGTAGTATTACCCACATCTTTTCAGTTTAGTGTGAGCATGGGGCTTTTCTTTTAGTGTGAGCTAGCTTTTCTGGGGACCTACACAGACCTAACTTCCAGCCCTATATGTTGGCACTAAACTTCTACTAAAGATGAGTCAAGTGTGGCCCAAATATATTTATATGAGTCATCAGTGAGCAGAAATACCTTGGACTACAGGCTGTCAGGAACAGTATCCCCGATAATGTCATGGCAAACCTGGTGACTGAACTTTGTGACTTTGTCCTCACCCATAACTATTTCACATTTGGGGACAATTCATACCTTCAAGTCAGCGGCACTGCTATGGGTACCCGCGTGGCCCCACGGTATGCCAACATTTTTATGGCTGACTTAGAACAATGCTTCCTTAGCTCTCGTCCCCTAATGCCCCTACTCTCCTTGCGCTACATTGATGACATCTTCATCATCTGGACCCATGGAAAAGAAGGCCTTGAGGAATTCCACCATGATTTCAACAATTTCCATCCCACCATCAACCTCAGCCTGGACCAGTCCACACAAGAGATCCACTTCCTGGACACTATGATGCTAATAAGCGATGGTCACATAAACACCACCCTATACAGGAAACCTACTGACCGCTATTCCTACCTACATGCCTCCAGCTTTCATCCAGACCACACCACACGATCCATTGTCTACAGCCAAGCTCTACGATACAACCGCATTTGCTCCAACCCCTCAGACAGAGACAAACACCTACAAGATCTCTATCAAGCAATCTTACAACTACAATACCCACCTGGTGAAGTGAAGAAACAGATTGACAGACCCAGAAGAGTACCCAGAAGTCACCTACTACGGGACAGGCCCAGCAAAGAAAATAACAATGCCACTAGCCGTCACCTTCAGCCTCCAACAAAAACCTCTCCAACGCATCATCAAGGAACTACAACCTATCCTGAAGGACGACCCATCGCTCTCACAAATCTTGGGAGACAGGACAGTCCTTGCTTACAGACAGCCCCCCAACCAGAAGCAAATACTCACCAGCAACCACACACCACACAACAGAACCACTAACCCAGGAACCTATCCTTGCAACAAAGCCCGTTGCCAACTGTGTCCACATATCTATTCAGGGGACACCATCATAGGGCCTAATCACATCAGCCACACTATTAGAGGCTCGTTCACCTGCACATCTACCAATGTGATATATGCCATCATGTGCCAGCAATGCCCCTCTGCCATGTCAATTGGTCAAACTGGACAGTCTCTACGTAAAAGAATAAATGGACACAAATCAGATGTCAAGAATTATTCAAAAACCAGTTGGAGAACACTTCAGTCTCTCTGGTCAGTCGATTACAGACCTAAAAGTTGCAATTCTTCAACAAAAAAAACTTCAAAAACAGACTCCAACGAGAGACTGCTGAATTGGAATTAATTTGCAAACTGGATACAATTAATTTAGGCTTGGATAGAGCCTGGGAGTGGATGGGTCATTACACAAAGTAAAACTATTTCCCCATGTTTATCTCCCCCCCCGCCCCTTCCTCAGATGTTCTTGTCAACTGCTGGAAATGGCCCACCTTGATTATCACTACAAAAGGTCCCCCCCCCCCCCCCCCCCCCCGCTCTCCTCCTGGTTACACTCTGGTTACAGTGTGTATGGTAACACCCATTGTTTCATGTTCTCTATGTATATAAATCTCCCCACTGTATTTTCCACTGAATGCATCCGATGAAGTGAGCTATAGCTCACGAAAGCCTATGCTCAAATAAATTTGTAAGTCTCTGAGGTGCCACAAGTACTCCTCTTCTTTTTGAAAATCCATCTCTGTTTGTAAGGACTTCAGTGCCTTCAGCATTGGCTACCTTTCGGAAAGTTAGTAAAACTGTAACGTTAGTTAAAAACAAAACTGAAGAGGAAATACTTTCTTAAACAAGCTACCCAAACTGCTACAGTTCTTCCTCCATAGAGCTGGCACTATCCCATCATTCCTTCTTTGTGTGGAAAGTATTGAAGACATGCACCACAAGATATTGGCTTTATAATTTGTTTCATACATGTCTCTGATAAGTGTCACTTGTCACCATACTTCTGCTCCAAAAGCATTACCTGGGCACATGAGGTTAATGTATGGAGACATGCTAGCTCTCTGTCTAATGACACTTGGATAATTGGCTGCCACATGAAATCATTCTGTAAGGTGTTTGTCACGTGGGCTTTCAGAATGCAACCTGCATTGGCATGTAAATTCACATGGAGCCTTCTTTTGAACTGATATATTTTAGGATTTGGTTAAATTTTCTCTAAATGTAGTTTGTGAGCAGTACTGATTGACCTGTTAGCAAGCTCATCTGAGTTGATTGATTTTAGTAGATAAGACATTATTTTAGAACAGGCCAGGATTGTGTGTTAGGTCTATAAATGGAAAACTTATTATGCAGGCTTATTCCTAATGCTTGCAAGAACAGAGCTGCTTTGATATATTATTTGGCTTTTATCTGTTTTATGAAACTCTGCTTTGTCAGCCTCTGGACATAGATTTCAGTAGCTTGATTTAGTTCTCCCTGTATCTTCTTTTAAGGGGTGAATGCACAGCAGACACACTTACTGAATCACATGGAAAATGTGCTGTGTGTGCACATACTGAAAGTGCATCCAAAAATCAGCTCTTTTGGGGGGGCTTGCGGAGTTATTCTATCCATTCATTTTATTCTTCTAACTTTTCTAGTGAATTTGGTGCTTGCAAAAGGTGCTGGATTGACAGATCTGGAGTCTGATTTCACTCTCTAGCTACATAATCAGAACAGCATGGACCTGTTTCTCCTATGCCGCCCTCCACACCCAACTTGCCCTCCTGTAGTTCAAGGAAACTTCAAGCTCCATTGGCAAAACTAGTGGAGTTTTCAAGCTGTGCAAGCAGAATATATCTGGACCAAAACATAATCTTCCCTCTTCCCCCATTCAAGCCCCACTTTGCAATAGTTAAACCTGTAAATAGTGTATATGTATTGCACAAATATTTTTCACATACCACTTTTCGTCTGTAGCTCTCAAAGCTCTTTACATTGGTGGGTAATGATCAGTATTCCCATGTAACTGATGGGTGGGCACTGAAGCTAAAAGAGATGCCATGAATTTGAAATATAGATATTTAACTTCTATTTTTTTGAAGTATTTTCAGGTACCAGGCCTGCCTCCTAGTCATCTTACAATTTTTGTGATGTTAATGATATTTTGCTATGTCTTTTTTTTTTTTTTTTTCCACTGATGCTTTGGTGAAGGCTCGCCCAAACAAAAGGTGAAACTTACTGACTGCAGTGTATGTATAATCAGCTAGGCAGTGAACTATTTTATTTCAGCTTTTAAAAGGCAAATACATGAAACATACACTTACAGAAAGGGTTGTCAAATGCAGAAGTTAACAAAATCCTTTTCAGGGTTTTTTTTTTCTCTCCTGTAAGTGGAAGAAATTAATCATTGGAGTTGCATTTAATAATAGAAGGCAGAAGAATTCAGACAGAACTGACTTATGTAGTGTCATAAGAACATATGAATGGCTATACTGGGTCAGATCATTGGTCCATCTAGCCCAGTATCCTGTCTTCCGACAGTGGCCAATGCCAGGTGCTTCAGAGAGAATGAACAGAACAGGCAATCATTGAGTAATCCATCCCCTGTCATCCACGCCCAGCTTCTGGCAGTCAAGAAGCTGGGGACACCCAGAACATTGGGTTGCCTCCCTGACCATGAACTTATCTAATTCTTTTTCGAACCCTGTTGTAGTTGTGGCCTTCACAACATCTCCTGGCAATGAGTTCCACAGGTTGACTGTGCTTTCTTTACATGAAGCTGTGGTAAACTTGCTACCTTTTAATTTCATTGGGTGACTCCTGATTCATGGGTTATATGAAGAAGTAAATAACACTTGCTAATTCACTTTCTCCACACCGTTCGTGACTTTATAGGCTTCTATCATATCTCCCCCTTAGTCGTTTCTTTTCCAATCTGAAAAGTCCCAGTCTTTTTAATCTCTCCTTATATAAAATTAATTCCATACCCTTTCTCATTTTTATTGCTCTTCTATGTATCTTTTCCGATTCTAATGTATCTTTTTGAGAGAGGATGACCAGAACTGCACACAGTATTCAAGGTGTGGGTGTACCAAGGATTTATATAGTGGCATTATGATATTTTCTGTCAATCTATCCCCATGGTGTTTTCGAGTGCCGTAGGTGAAAGACCCACAAAAGTGGAAATATCTTTATGTTGAGCTGTCACTAGATGGCACCATATGAATTAAGATCTATAGGCCTTTGTTTACATGAGTCCAAATTACTATAAAAATGGAGATGGAATTGACAAGAAAACAAGGCTTAGAGTTTCAGGTTGGTTAATTTCTCTTACAAGCTTCTAATAGAAGAGATGTCCAATACATTTGCTGGGCAAGTCTGTACTAAACTTTTAAAATCAAGGGGGTGAGTGAACTAGAGAATCTTCAGGTTCTAAGGGAGTAATTTAGTTGAAGAAACTTAACTGGAGGGAAAAAGTCAAAGGAAAATGTATTTTCACTGAATGAAAATCTTCATTTTGTGTCTGAAGAATCTTTTTATTTCACCTTTAGGAAAGATTCGAAGCACTTTTCACAATCTATGATAATCAAGTGACATTCCAGTTGTTTAAAAGCTTTAGAAGAGTAAGGATAAATTTCAGCACCCCAGAGGCAGCAGCAAGAGCACGGATAGAATTGCATGAGACAGACATCAGTGGGAAAAAGCTGAAGCTGTATTTTGCACAGGTACGATGCAATGTGTAGATGCTCTAAATGCACCCTTATTTCCTCTCCATTCTGTACTTACTGATGGGTTCTCATTCCTGACAGCATTCTGAAGTTCCCTCTAACCACACGCACATGCATCCTTTCTCCAATTCAGCGTGAATCTACACATTAGGGAGTCTTTTTCCACCTGCAGATGATACAGCTCCGCAATTGGCTGGAATGGTCACTCTTGAGTGACAAAGCTCTCCCCTCCTCCACAAGCTGAATGCACTCCTTTTCTTAAAGTGCAGTCCTGCATCTCCTCTCCACAGACACTGGGTCCATATACAAATTGTGTTGGATTAGTGGCTCAGCATGTGTTCTATACAATGCCAAGTTCATTGTCAGCATTCAACAAAGTAACTAGAAATAGTCGGAGGAAATTGAGAGGAAAAAGTAGACTTAGGCTATGTCTACACTACGCACCTGTTAGCGACACAGCTGTGCTGCTACAGCCGTGCCACTAAAAGGCGAGCAATGTAGCCACGGTTTGTCAGCAGGAGAGAGCTCTCCCGCCAACAAAAACTTCCACCCCCAACAAGCGGTAGTAGCTTTGTCTGCTGACAAAGCGCTGTTCACACCGGTGCTTTTCGTCGGCAAACTTTTGTCGTTCGGGGGGGTTCCACACCTCTGACTGACAAAAGTTGAGTTGTTCAGGTTCCCGTGTAGACAAAGCCTTAGTATTAGGAAAAACTTTGTGACCATGAGAGAAATCTCCCCGTGGAATAGTCTCCCAAGGAAGTGGTGTAAGTTCTGTTGCTTGCAGCTTTTAAAGCTAGACTGGATAAAACACTAGAAAGGTGTTATGAAGAACAGTCCTACATTGCAAGAAAACAATATCTTTTCTTTCTCTATTAGATCCTTTAGTCTAACTTCTGTGATTCTGTTATCATGGTGGCATTGTTTCTTCAGGTCCAGGTGTCCAGTGAAGTAGGAGACAAGTCCTACCTCCTTCCCCCAGAACCTGTCAAACAGTTCCTGATATCGCCTCCTGCATCTCCACCAGTTGGGTGGAAGCAGAGTGAAGATGCAACTCCTGGAATAAACTATGACTTACTCTGTGCTGTTTCCAAACTGGGTCCAGGTAAGAATGTCTTCCTGCTTTTGTTGCTGTTCTGCTTCAGAAATGTCTGTTCAGTAGCTTTCTTCACCTCTCTAGGAAAAGGAATGGAGTATAGACACAGATCTCCTGTTTGTCCCTACATGGTTGCTTGTAGGGACAAAATGGTTCAATGCCTTTTCTGCCAATTTCTTAATCGATTGAGAGAGCTTCAAAGTTTAGCACTCTGCTGGATTGGATGCTTTTGAGCGAGAGCCACATATTTACTTAATTTTGCCAGTGAAATCTCAGTGCATATTTAATTGAATGAGAAACACATGGAAAGGTTCAGTTAGTTGGAGTGATCTATCTTAGCTGTTTTCTAGAGTGCCAGTCACTGCCATATTTAGATATGGTCACCATGTAATTTAACTGTCAAACCTTTTAATTGACCTTTTCTGGGGACCTTGCCATTTCTTTCCCTTGACAACGGAAACTCCAATTTCTCAGTGCATGGTGTGACATGCTTTGTTACTGACTTGATGTGTTTTACTTTGGTCAAAAATCCCTTTCCCTCACTAGAACTCCGTTTGTTCATTTGTAAAATGCATAAAGTAGTAACACGACTTACTTCAGGGGGAGGCTTAATGTTTGCAAAGCTCTTTTTAGATCCTCTGAAAGGTATGGTAGACATGCATAGTGTAAATGATATTGCTTCAGTTTTGTATGCAAATTAAGACAAATATAGCTATAAACCCTTTAACGATGCACGTAAATTTGTTTCCATCTCTCCCTCCAAAATATCAATTAAGTGTTATTAGTGTGCAGAGAGCACAATTTACCAAATATGGTGGCAATGTATTTCAAAACATGTAAGCAGCGCTAGTCAAATCAAGTATGAAAATGGACTAAACTAAAGATGAAAAGGAATTAAAATGAATCTTTAGATTTTTAGTACATCATTTACTGTGAATAATAATGGAAACATGTTTTAATAAAAAAATAATCACTGAACTATTTTTATTTCTCCTGTGGGATGCTGTTATAGGTTGCAGAGTAACAGTTGTGTTAGTCTGTATTCGCAAAAAGAAAAGGAGTACTTGTGGCACCTTAGAGACTAACCAATTTATTTGAGCATAAGCTTTTGTGAGCTACAGCTCACTTCATCGGATATATATAGGTTATATAGGTTATAGGTTGGTTACTTTGAGTTTAACTGTCAGACCTTTTCACTTTTTTCTTTGTGTTGTACTCTATAGGGGAGAAATATGAGCTTCATGCAGGAACGGAGTCTACTCCTAGTGTAGTCGTTCACATTTGTGAAAGTGAAACAGAGGAGGAGGAGGAGATGAAAAATCCCAAACAGAAAATCCTGCAGACAAGGCGCCCAGATCCTAACAATCCAACAATACTAAATGAATCTAAAACATTTGATTGTACACAGGAGGTAGGGGGTACCATGCACTGCTAAGTCTTGTGATGCTGTAAACAATATCTATATGAGGATATTAAATTAATACATGTATTGATGTCTGCATTGCTGCATTATATATGGCAGCGGGAGATTTTACTTGTAGTTGTCTCTCATGTTCAAGTTCTTAGATGCCAATATTCTAAACAGCACTTTAATTTTTAAAGACTAACCCCCCAAATGTAGCAAATCCACCAGATTTAAAATAATGGCAAAGCAAGAGTTTGGGTTTTTTTGAAGATATGTTACCATTTTCTTGATATTGTATAGCACGATGTACCGAATGCTAAAACAATATCATATCAGTACCATCTATAATGTTGGTTACAAAATAGTTTCTTCTGTAACAGTCAAATGTGGTATTTTTTGTACTGGTACAACAGCTTCTAATTAATATATTGATTAAATATAAGTGTAATATACAGTGTACACTAAAATTCCTACACAGATTGGCCCATTTTTGAACATGTTCCGGTTACTTTTCTCAGAAATGCCAAATACTTTTTATTTTAAAGGTACCTTTATGATTTGACATGAGGCACAAATACATGTGCAGAATTAAATAAGTTGTAGTTGGCAGAACTGCAATTAGGAAAAAAAATAAAGAGGGAAAACCACAGACCACTTAGGAGGCAGATGGAGTTTGCCTCTAAAATATTATGCTGCTGTAGGGTGGTGTTATACTGATAGGTACAATTGTTCGCATTGACAGTTGATTAAAATAAAAACGGACTTACAGTATGTTGAGTGAAACATGGTTTTGCCTATAGAATGTTAAGCCTCCAGCCCTCTCTAACAATACTGTAATGTCCCCCTGTCGTGGAGATGGCCTACATTATATGTAAAGTGAATAATCATTATATTATGATTGTGATGTTAGAGGATAAGAGGTCCAGGGTTAGTTTTTAACTTTTGCTCCTAAACTTTTACAGTTTGCTTCCTTTTTTTAAGACAATCAGTTGCTAGATTGGTTCAGCTAATCTCCACTCTGTTTTTACCCAGGTTGCACTCCTGATTTACTGTTCTGATTAAAAACATGGTATTTTTCATGGCATCCTGTATGGCTGATAGCATATCTGCAACTTCTGAAATAGGAAGCACCTTTTGAAATATACATTTGTGGTTTTGTGAATTTCTGTGTTAAGTGTTTTAGTAGGAGGAAATATGCCTCAATATAGTGGCACATGCTCCTATGGTTTTATGCTATTTTATAAGCAACCTTTTTTAGCCTACACAGATTTTTTTCTATAAAAAATAGTTAAGAAATTCTTCGTGAACAAACTAGGCTGTTTAGGTTCATATTTGATTCTGTACATAAATCAGTCTGAAATTGGCCTTTACCCAAATCATGATACTGTTTTTTAATTATGTATAAAGTGTTTATTGAACTCTCAAAAGCATTTTGACTTGATTGACAGCAAGAGAGTGCATTAATGGTGATAAATTCAAACAGGCACAGTAGATATGACTTCAGTATTGTGTCAGCTATTGATTCTTTCCTGCCATCAACTTCAAGTTGCAAGATGGGATCCTGCAGGCAGGGCCTCGTTTTGGAGACAGGAATAGTATACATTTGAGGTGCGGGGTGCGGGGGGGAGTAAGAAAAATCTTTCCTCTTATGTGTCTTGCTTGTATTGACATAACATTTATGTAGCTCTTTATTATCAAGCCATTCAAAGCCTATCTTACCTTTTTCACTGTTCCCCACCTCCAGTTGCAAACTTATATTGTCAGTAGGGACTTGTGCATTGTAAAATGCCAGAAATCAATTTGGGATTTTCTGTAATGTTACATTTTTGTTAGTTGTTCATTTACCCCCTAGTAAATGTTGTTATAAAGTGGAAAAACTTCAGGAATGCCGTCTTATTAGGCAAATGATCAAGTCAGTAATGCTATTGTGAAAGTAGCTTGTGTGAAATGTATGACGTGCATTCCAGCATAAAAGATCCATGGTGTAAAAAAAGACATGGAATAAAAATAACAGTGCCATTCAATGTTTTCCATTAACTGTATCAAGCTTGGGCCCATATGGAATATGTAATTTGTCTTTTTTGGAAGCTGGGCATCCTAACAAAATCTGTATGCTTGCAAGTTGAACGAATCGTCAACACCGAGGGTTTCTGGTTTGTGTTGGTCTTCGTTCAGATTTGTGGTGTTAGTGTATAAGCAAATTAGGAGTAAGACGACGTTTGTGTGGCTTAAAAATACTGCCTTGAATTAAATATAAAAATTGCCCATGCACGTCCACACTCTGAATGCTTGGCTTTGAACTGCTAGTGCCTACCTTGAGCTAATTTCAGCACTGCAAAAACTGTTGATTTTCAACATGTTTTGTAAGAACAAACTGTTCTCACGTTGTTTTTGTTTTGGTGAGGTTATATCATTTTATCCTAAAACTGGAAAATGCCAATATCCCAGTCCCTTATTGTAGCTGATCAGAACATTCACCTTGGAAAGTTTTGGGTGGGAGGGTTGTTTTGTTTTTCTTCTTACTAAACTTAGTTTCTCCAACTCAGTTGGTCAGGCAAGTTTTATTTTCAGCAAAATACCAGATACTTTTTCCTCCACTACAGAAAAAGTCCAGTCTCTGTTACCACCATTGGGGAATATAAGTTATTCTTTAGATAACTGGAGTGAGGAAAAGACCTTGGTGCAAGAGATGAAAGAATATTTTTGATCAAGTAAACCTAGATGTTCTTAAGCAGTCTCTGTTGAAATACTTGTCTGGTATGTAATAGATGCTGCACTGGCATTGGTTGACATTTGCTTGATCAATAAATCCATCTTATCAAGCCCTTGAGTATACAGCCAATATGGGTCAATCATTTGGCCCTGAGGATCTGCTGGTAACCTCTATGTCCCATATATCAGATCTACCTTGAAAAGAGTTGATGTGCATGCTAAACAGCCAAATTCATCCCTGGTGTAATTCTTACTAGTCAGTGGTGTTTCACAAGGAATTAACTTGACCCCTTCTTCCTACCTTGAATGTTATTCTGATCAGTGGTATAAGAGTAGTGTGAATTTTGACTGGGAGTTCTTTTAAAACATAATTATTTGAACTTCTATGAAAGTAAAAGGATTGTCGACCCAAAAGTTCTGGGTATCTTTGAGAAATAAAATTAAACAGCAAATTACCCTCAACAGCCAACAGAACTAAACCTCCTACAAAATTCTTCTCCCCCCCCGCCCCAAGATCTAATCTCTATCAAGCCCCCTCACTTTGCAGCACCCTGTACAAATAGATGAGCCTTTGCAGCATTTTAGTTGAATTATATCTCTTTGTGACTTATGGGATGTTTATACTGAGCAGTCAGCAGATCAAATTAATAGGAAAACAGCCCCTTCTTTGGGAATGTGGAATGAGGCTCTTTCACATTGCTTTGTTCATCTTTGCCACATAATTCTAAAAAGGGGAAGGTATCTGACTTCATGATGCCCGTGGCAACATGCTTAATTTAAATCATATTGACTACTCTAGTTTGTAGCCAGACTGACTGCTCAGCCTGAAAATAAGCTGCAAAGATGACAGAACTGTCTCACAAGATGACACATGGTTGGAGAAGACCAGTTAGGCGAGATACTCAGCTGTGTAAATCAGCACAGCTCAGTTGAGGGCAGTGGAGCTGTGGCATTAGCTGAGTATCTCGCCCATCTGCTGAACGATCAAAGTTTTAAGAAAGTAATGAGTTTTCAAAACTATTTCCAAAAGCAAATACTAGAAAGCACACTTGTTGCTGGTGCTTCAGCGCTATGTGAAAGGTTCATTGAAGAGATGAGAAGAGCTATAGTTTCCCAGTTTGGATAATTCACTTCTCCCCTGGCTCAGATGATAGTAACTAATTAGTTGCAGCCTGTGTAACTCACGTAATGAAGTAATCCTCTTTCTCCTTCTCTCAAGATATTGGGTCTCCCTTTGTGAATCCTCTTTTCGGAATTAAAAAAGACTACATATGATTTGTAAGAGGCAATGCAAGAGAAGTAGATGGACAGTATTTACGGGCCTGTTCTCCCATTTGTTTTGGTGGGAGGCTACACAATTAGAGAACTCGCCCAAAATGGTGATTTTTTTTTTTTAAACCGTGCAACTACAAGGTAGGAAGTTTGAATCCATGTGAGGTTCCACAGTGTCTCAGTCTGTCCTCTGTCTTCATATTTTTATGGCTCTCCTCTTCACCATATCTGAGCACCTTGCACTCATTAATGGATGTTATCCCTGATGAGGTAGGGAAGTACTGTTATCCCCATTTTACAGATGCAAGAGCTGAGGCACAGGGAGGATGGTGTCTTGCCGAAGGTAACATAAGCCATGTGTGGCTGAGCTAGGAATTGAACTCTGGGCTTCTGAGTCCAGTGCCCTGTCTGCTAATCATCCTTCCTAGGCTTGAGCCAATCACTTTTTGGGTTGACAAACTCCCTGCTCCTGTATGTTGGAGATACTAGATTTTTTTGATGGAGTTTCAGCTTTCGCTCACAATTGAGACAGTCAGTTTTCCCTCCATCCAGTAGAAATTGCCATTTCACCTACCTGATCTTTCCCTTAGCCCATATTTTGCTTTACTTAATCACTAAGGGCTTGTCTACACTGCAAAGTTGTCAACAAAACTTTTGTCTTTCACAGGTACTTCAAAAAGCGCTCCCCCCCCAAAAAAGACAAAAGTTTTGCCAATGCAAATGGCAGTGTGAACACAGCTTTGTCGGCAGAAGCACTCTCCTGCCGACAAAGCTAATGCTGCTCGCGGTGCTGCAAAAGTGCCGCGGCAAAAGTGCCGACAAAGTACCAAAAAAGAACATTTACACACACTGACTTTTAGCGACAAGGCTGTGTCAACACAGTCTTGTCACTAAAAGCTGCGTGGTGTAGACAAGCCCTAAGATGGATTTTACTTTCTCATAGTGCAGTTCCCTGCCAGCAGTTGTTCATTTTACAGGTGCTGAATTCTTTTCTCAAATTGGGAACTGAACATCAGATGTATATTCACACACAAGAAAATTGCAGTGGTTGTAAGTGTGGAAATTTGTGTATCAGAGCACTTTTGTGTGCCTAAAAACAAGGTTCTCTGCAGGCCAGTTGCCATCACATACAGTACTTGCATGGTTTCTGATATGTACCTCCTTAAAAAAAAGAACACTATATCGTGTCTATCTCCTGGACTTCATAATGTCTTCTTTGGAAATGTACATTTTTTACTGGAGGGTTCTGTGTCAATCACTGTTTAAAATGTTGACTTTGAACAGATCTGGACTTTAGAGAACTGATCTATTAATTTCCATTAAACCAGTACTTTTTAACACCTAAACATTGCACAATTAAAGGATTACATTTGAGAAGCAAGACGAATGCATCAGTTGAGAACAATGGTGTCTGTCGTCCTACTTGATTTCTATCTCTCACTCTTGCTGCTACTTTGCTGAAGTGTTATAGTTCCAGGAAGTATTCAAGTAAATTCCAGCTGTTGATCACATGACAGCTTGTTCCATAGACATATGTTTCTCTTGCACATGTGATTTCTGTACTGTTTGGTCTTTGCCTAAATCTTCCATCACTTTCATGTCAGTATGTGACCGTTTAATTCAATAACATTCTTTAGGAATTGAGAGTACAATCAGTTTTTCCTAGATGCAGTCTTTGCCTGGTCTGTCCTGTATTTTAGATGTACATTACCATTTTTGTCCACCTGTCGATGCGTGGTATGTCTGTGTTCTCGAGACGAACTATAATAACATGCACTCCATATTATATTGTACCTGATGTGACAATCCAAGCTGTAGTCCACGTAGACTGGCTAAATATGACCATGCTATGTTGCTCTGACAACAAAATCTATAATGTTCTGTAAAGATGGCAAAGCAGAATGTGTGGTTTGGGTTTTTTTGTTTTGTTTGTTTGTTTTTTGAAGCTCTTGTGATTCCTGGTAAGTTTTGTTTTTCAAAACTAAGAAATAAAATTAGTTTATTTTTGTTTTTTAAACTCATTGGAGGAGACTTCTTTCTGCTTTGTGTATGTGTGATGTCAATGTATCCCGTGCATCAGATTACCCTGGGGTTAATATTACTGTTTCAATATTGTGGTGCTAAATAAGTGCCTCTCCTGGACTGTACAAGTGGGAATGGCTAGCCTCTGTTTTAGCTGTTGAGAGAGGGAGGATGGTCCAGTGGTTAGTGCACTAACCTATTTGGAAGACCTGGGTTGATGTGCCTGCACTGTCATGTATGACCTGGGGCATGGCACTTAGCCTCCCATAGCCTTGTCTGTAGAATGGGCATCAGAGCACCTAACGGGTGTTGAGGATAAATCCATTCAAAGTCGTGTGGGGCTCAGAACTATGTAGTAGGGGGGCCACATAAATATGATACAATACAGACCTTGGGATTTTGGAATGGTGTGTGGAGATTGTCAACCTTTTAATATATGGGAAAGGCACCTAAAGGTTTGGAGAGATGCATTTTAATGTCTACATAAATCTAAATCAAACATACACAGATATAGATATTAAAGGGAACAGCTCTCAGATTCTGGGTGGGGCAGAGAAGGGTTATTAATTGTGCAGCTGAGAGGTGGAGTTAAAGTTGAAGGGGGAGGTTGGGGAATCATTATCTCTGGGTCAGGTGTGTGTTGATGGAGTGGAGTGGTTTTCTCATGTAGGATTGAAGGGGTATGTCAATAGGTTTTGCTTGGGGAATTTTGTGATCTGTGAATGTTTCTGTGTTCCTGTGGGGTTGGAGAGACTACAGTGGGCTTTTCCTTGTCCTTTACACTAGCCCGTGCCCTTCAGCCAAACCTTGTGGCATTGGAACTGGGATGGGTTGGGTGCCATCCCTTATTTGGTGCATGTGAGATGCTCCAGGGAGAGTTGGGGGGTCATTGTCTTTTTTGTTTTTAATGGGGATGGAAATTATTGTCCTGTGGGGGTGGGATGGTCTGTGAGGAGGGAGAGATCGGGATGGATTGGGTAGGAAACACCCTATTTTTAACTTGAGGAGGAAAGGATTGGGATGGGATGGTGAAAATTCTAAGCAGAGGCATCTTGAGTGAAGTAACCCACCATGTGCACAAAGCCAGTGCCCCAGGGTCTGCACTGTCTGCCCATTGGCTACTGGGTTAGAATTTAAAATGTTGGTTTTGATCTCTAAATCCCTAAATGCCCTGCAAGCTGTCTGCTTGAGAAATTGCCCCTCTCCCAGTGCCATGCTGTCTCCTCCCACCCCTAGGCTCGAGAGCCCAAGCTGTGACATTTTGCATCTTGAGCCATTCTTTTTAGGTGACAAATCTGAAAACCTGTTCCAGATGGAGGTGCTAATAAAGGAGGTTTTAGAACAAGTTAATAAATTAAACAGTAATAAGTCACCAAGACCAGATGGTACTCACCCAAGAGTTCTGAAGGAACTCAGCCATGAGATTGCAGAATTACTAACAGTGGTATGTAACCTATCGCTTAAATCAGCCTGTGTACCAGATGGCTGGAGGGGAGCTAATGTAATGCTCATTTTTAAAGAAAGCTCCAAAGGTGATCCTGGCAATTATCAAGCAGTAAGCCTAACTTCAGTACTGGGCAAATTGGTTGAAACTATAGTAAAGAACAGAATGATCAGACATCTAGATTAACATGATATGTTGGGGAAGAGTCAACATAGCTTTTGTAAAGGAAAATCATGCCTCACCAATCTATTAGAATTTGCTGAGGGGGTCAACGAACATGTGGAGAAGGGTGATCCAGTGGATATAGTGCACTTGGACTTTCAGAAAACCTGTGCAAGGTCCTTCACCAAAGGCTCTTAAGCAAAGTAGGCAGAGGGAAGGTCCTGTCATGGATCAGTAACTGGTTAAAAGATAGGAAACAATTAGGAAAATAAACAGCCAGTTTTCATATGGGAGAAAGGTAAAATAGCGGAGTCCTCCAGGGATCTGTACTGGGACCAGTGCTGTTCATCATATTCATAAATGACCTGGAAAAAGGGGTAAACTGTGAAGTGGCAAAATTTGCAGATGATACAAAATTACTCAAGATAGTTAAGTCCAAAGCTGACTGAAGAGTTACAAAGGGATCTCACAGAACTTGATGACTGGGCAACAAAATAGCAGATGAAATTCAATATTAAAATAAATGCAAAGTAATGCACGTTGGACAACATAATCCCAACTATACATTCCAAATGATGGGGTTTCAATTAGCTGTTACTAAAGAAAGAGATCTTTGAGTCATCATAGATAGTTCTCTGAGATAGTTCATCTGTTCAATGTGCAGTGGCAGTCAAAAAGGCGAACAATGTTAGCAATTATTAGCAAAGGGATAGATAAGACAGAATATCATAATGCCACTCTGCAGTTGTGGTTGCCCCATCTCAAAAAAGATAACTAAAATTGGAAAAAGTACAGAGACGGGCATATGAGGAGAAATTAAAAAGTGGGGCTGTTCAACTTAGACAAGAGATGACTAAGGGGGGATATGATTGAGGTTGATAAAATCATTAATGGTGTAGAGAAAGTGAATAAGGAAGTTTTATTTAACCCTTCAGATAGCACACAAACTGGGGTCACCCAATGAAATTAACAGGCAGCAGGTTTAAAACAAACATAAGGCAGTACTTCTTCACACAACGCACAGTCATCCTGTGGAACTTGTTGCCAGGGGATGTTGTGAAGGCCAGAACTATAACGGTTCAAAAAAGAAGTAGATAAGTTCATGGAGGATAGATCCATCAATGGGTATGAGCCAAGTTGTTCAGGGATGCACCCCCATGCTCTGGGTGTCCCTAAACCTCTGACTGCCGGAAGCTGGGACTGGACAACGGGCTAGATGACTCGATAAATTGCCCTGTTCTGTTCATTCCCTCTGAAGCATCTGGCACCCACCACTGTTGGAAGACAGGGTACTGGGCTAGTTGCACCATTGGTCTGACCCAGTATGGCCGTTCTTGTGCTCTTAACATCAAAGCAGCATCTGTGCCGCTACTTTGAGCATGCTAGCACAAGCCCACTAACACACGTCTGTGGACCCAGGATGGGAGACTTATGTGGCAACTTTAACTGTCTCTGAGTGTAGATCAGGGATATGAATGAGTATGAAAATTGATCTACCCTTTCCCCTGAGATTAGTCTCTCTAAAAAGGGCTAAACCAGGGCATGGGGCTTTCCCCTGTGGTGTGCCAGCTTTATGCAGGAGGAATCCTTCAGTTCCTAGTGCAGAAAATCTAGAAAATGAAAAACGTGCACCCCGTCTCCCCCATTCAAACACCCAGTGCCAAATTCCATTTGCTGGCTAAGAAAAGGTGCAAAATAAACCCCACACGGCTGTTTTTTGCCCTGAGATCAGAAAGGACTGATTTACTCTGCCAGGTAAAGGGATGACTCGTCATGGCCCCTCAGCACACAATGTGATGATGTCCCCAGGAAATGAGTCTGTTAAAGTGGACAGGTGTGACCTAGGTTTCATGTTTACTATGTTCATAGCAAGCAAAGCCAAATTAATTGTAGACGTACAGCAATTAAAGTTGTGCACTTCACCCTCATTTTTGACACTGTGGTTGTTGAATCGTTGCTAATACAAAATGATTCTCCTGCCAGTCCAGGACTACTTAGGGTTTCCAGAGCTTTTTCTCACCAACTAACTCGAGAACAGACAAACACTTTGCTGCACACCTGGCTCTGTCTCTATCTTTTTCAGAGATTTGGTATAATTTCATCCATGATCAGCTCTGCGGACAGCATCAACATTTGGAGTAGTAACTACCATAAAGAAGGATGGAACTGACTTGCAAAGGGAGCTGGAAAGATTAGAGCTGTGGATGAGAGGAGAGTCGGTCCTAATAAAAGTAGGTCCTACACCAGGGGAAAATACAGCACAGATACAAGGGAGGGGGAGTGTATAATCAAGGAGCTGCATCACTTTCAAATATTACATTAAAATCATGTAACACAAACTGAGCTCTCTTGTAGCTGCAAGAAAGGGGTAAAATCGGGATTGGAAGGATCTCTGTATTAAATGAGAACTAAGGGCCACAATGTTAAATGTTTGGTTAGATATCGTAACCGGATGACTGTTCATAAGGCCTTGTAGACATACGCTAAGCACAGGCACCTCAAGATGCTGAAGGAGGAACTAGGGACTGGGAGTCTGGACTAGAGAAAGTTCTGCAGGGAAATCCTTGGAAGAATCAGACTCAGGAAGGAAGTGTGGGTTGAGTTTTCTTTTGTTACTCTTTGGGTAACCAGTAAAAAGCCTCTCAAAGGCACAAAGGACAGCTAGGCTCCTAACTCCCATTGACTTTCAGTGGGAGTTTGGCACTCATTTAGATTAAGGTATTTGTAACCAAACATGGTATTGTGCAGTGCTTAGCACAACGGGCCCCTGATTTCAATTGGCTCCTCGGTGCTACCATAATACAGATTAATAACAATAAATTGCCTGTGAAATTCTTCCCCAAAGCCAAACCCCAGGAAGGGTATGTGTTTGGACTTTGCATAGGGTGTGCATAAGAAAAGGCTAATGGTACTTACCTCTTTTGTAAAGCACTTTGAGATCTACAGGTGAAAGTTCTACATAAAAGCTAGGGGTCATTACACACTCTTCAAAGCATGTTGAGAACTTCACTTACTTACAGTGTATATATCTTAATAGAAACATTATGAAAATGTAATCATCCACACACAGATGGGCGGAAAATATGATTTACTACAAGAATAGTCAGTGTGAGAGGCAAGGTGGGTGAGGTAGTATCTTTTAGGGGACCAACTTCTGTTGGTGGAAGGGAGAAGCTTTTGAGCTTCACAGAGCTCTTTCTCAGATCTGGGGAAGGTAAGACTGTCCAAGCTAAATACCAGGTGGGAGTGGTTTACATATTATAGGTTTCAGAGTAACAGCCATGTTAGTCTGTATTCGTAAAAAGAAAAGGAGTACTTGTGGCACCTTAGAGACTAACCAGTTTATTTGAGCATGAGCTTTCGTGAGCTACAGCTACAGCTACTTGCTATGCATCCGATGAAGTGAGCTGTAGCTCACGAAAGCTCATGCTCAAATAAACTGGTTAGTCTCTAAGGTGCCACAAGTACTCCTTTTCTTTTTACATATTATAGGAGACCAGGTACAATGAAGTGGGCAATTAACACCTTTTTTTCCCCTAGAACTGAAGTATGAATTGCCCACTTCAATTTAAGTGGTCTCCTACAACATGTGTGAACCCTTTCTGCCTAACAATTTGTCCCACCTTGTATTTCGCTGGCACGTTCTGGCTACCCTACCTTCCCCAGACCTGAGGAAGAGCTCTGTGAAGCTCTAAAACTTGTTCCTTCCACCAACAGAAGTGGGCCCAGTAAAAGATACTACCTCACCCGTCTTGTCTCTCTCATCCTGGGACCAACACAGCTTCAACATCACTGCAAACACTAATGGGCAGTGAAACATAAGCCAGTAACAGAATTTGGGCCCACACCCTCCTCCCACACTCAGTCACCAGGCTAGACATGTGTTTCCCTGTTAGCATATTGAGAGACTGAATTCTTGAGTCTGAGCATTTCTGTAGTCCATTCCTTTTTGGAAACAACATTTTGCACTGGTATGTGTACTAACTACTGGATGATGCTGCCTTCTTAATTTAAAAAGGAGGACTTGTGGCACCTTAGGGACTAACAAATTTATTTGAGCATAAGCTTTCATGAGCTACAGCTCACTAAAGCTTATGCTCAAATAAATTTGTTAGTCTCTAAGGTGCCACTAGTACTCCTGTTCTTTTTGCGAATACAGACTAACACGGCTGCTACTCTGAAACCTTCTTAATTTAACTATTTAGTGAATCAAGGAAAGCTTGGAAAGTAAGGAAGGGTTTCTATATTAAATTAGCCAGCAGAAGGAGCCTGTAAACCTCTGTGAATGAACATTGAAATAATTAGTTTATTATTTTAAAGTCTACAGAAACTGCATTCCTTTTGGTCACATGAAGTTCTACTTTATGTGTTTTGCTCGGGTCCCAGCTTGGATTGCAGCCCTGTGGTACTAGGTGCAGTACAAACCATAGGCACCGACTCCGTGGGTCTCTGGGGCTGGAGCACCCACGGGGAAAAATTGGTGGGTGCTTTGCACCCACCGGCATCTCCCCGCCCTGCCCTGCCCCAGCTCACCTCCGCCTCCTCCCCTGAGTGCGCTGCGTCCCTGCTTCTCCCCGTAGCTCCCAGTGCTTGCCACCTCAAAACAGCTGTTTCGCGGTGGCAAGGGCTGGGAGGGAGAGGGAGGAGGGGGAACGGGGCGTGCTCTGGGAAGACGCAGGGCCGGGGTGGGGATTTGGGGAAGGAGTCCAATAGGGGTAGGGAGGGGGCGGAGTTGGGGCGGGGACTTTGGGGAAGGAGTTGGGAATGGGGGCGGGGCAGGGGTGGAGGCGGGGCGGGGCCGGGGTGAGCACCCACTGGAGCCGGGAAAAGTTGGTGCCTATGGTACAAACATAAGGAGACAAATCCCTACCCCCAAGATTTTACAGTCTGAAGACAGGCTTGTCAGAGGAACTGAGGGGGGTTGGGTGCCCTGCTCCAACTGAAATTCAGGCTCCTTTTTCAAAATACCAACATAAATAGGCAAGATGGACAATGAGTGACAGGGGATGCAGGTGCACAAAGCGGGACGTGACTTGTCCAGGATCACACAGTTGGTCAATAACAGCAAGAAAGAGAACCCAAGTCTCCTGACCCCTAGTCCCGTTCCCTACCTCTAGGGCACCCTACCTCCCTTGTAGCCTAGTGAAATTCAGACTTCCTGAACAAAAACATGAACTATAGTTAATTAATGAGCATCAGTTTCCCCCCTACTTTTTGATCCTCATTTTCTCTCTTAATTAGAGCCCCTGCTAATATATTTGAATGGGTGTTTTTTTAGAATGAATGGGTCTGCAGATAAACACCTTTCTTATGTCTGTGTTGTCAGAAAACTAGCAATTCTCTTGAGGAATTTTCTCCCTCTTAAAGAGCTGACAAATATTTACCACCATCTGTCCAGTTTAACAAAGTGTATACCCTGGGAAGAGGGAGACTTCAAGAAAAAGTAAGTGCTGGCTTGTTTTAAGAACTTCTAAACACAGATTCTGGCTTCATGAACTTGTTGCTGCTGTTGGTGTTTCAATTTCTCGCTTCTCACTGAGCAATCTCCTGCGAAAAGGCCTCAAGCATAAAATGTCCCCACTTAATTTATTCCCAGGAAGGGAATGAATATTCCATATACCTTTTGAATGGGCTGGTGCCTCTCTGCACATGTTGGAAGCTCCATTATCTTTCACTCTCTTCTGCTTATCTGGGTTTTATTGCTCGGATCATTTAGTGTCTTGAAAGAATATATTTGAGGGTTTAGTGCTCCTGTGTGGTTTTTTATGTGGAAAGGACCATAAGCAAACAGCCCCCACTCCCTTGGGGAAAATGCAGAAGTACTTGCCTTTGCTAATCTGAATAGGAGAGATGCACACCTAGCTGTATCTGTGACTCTGCTTCTACGTGGGCTTTTATAGCACCTGTATAATTCTCCCACTTCTCCATTTTGAGCACTTGAAGGCCAGCGCTGATGGGGAGCTGAGCACCCTCAACTAAACTTGATGGGGATATTGAATTCCAGGGGCATTGAGGAGCCCCTAGGACCTTACGGGATTGAACTCTTAAACAGCTACTTCCCTGCTCTTTCCCATTTTTTCCTTATTTTTTAAATTGATTGCTGTTTAATGAATTGTATTGGCTTTGAACTGTATATAATGATCAGTGGGTCAGAGAAGTGTCCAGAGCGGAGAGAGCACCCTGGAGTGGGGACACCCTAGTCGCTGTCCTAAGTGACCTAAGTGGTTTAAAACAAAGAAAAGGAAGTATTTTTTCACACAACGCACAGTTAACCTGTGGAACTCCTTGCCAGAGGATGTTGTGAAGGCCAAGACTATAACAGAGTTCAAAGAAGAACTAGATAAGTTTATGGAAATAGGTCCATCAATGGCTATTAGCCAGAATGGGCAGGGTTGGTGACCCTAGCCTCTATCTTGTGTGTAAACTCAGAAGTGGATGCCAATGCATTAGCTAATAATAGAAGTTTAAGGCCTATGGCAAGTCTGACCCTCTGTAGACACTCTCTGCACAGACTTTCATTGAAGCCAGTGAGAGCTTTGTAAGTGGAGTTCTTGCAGAATTGGCTTCTATTTTGTATGGTATCTTTCACACACGCTCTAGTTCAAAGTGCTTTGTGGAGTTAAATAATGTGGAAGGACATAGATGAGTCATACACATAAAACAAGAGGAGGTTTTTTTTTACCTGGAAAGGAAACAATGTGATTCTGTCACTACCCGTGTACCTGCTGCAGAGAAAGAAGACATGTGTTGAGAGTCAGAGGGGGGCAATAGGAATCAGGAGCTCTGGGATCTGTTCCAAAGTCTGCCTCTGATTCACCGTGTGACTTTGAGCAAGGAACGTAGTAACCTCTCCAGGCCTCATTTTCTTCATGTGGAAAATTGGGTTAATATCTAATTCTGTAGGCCTCACCCCACCCTCCAGCCCCAAAACCCCAACTGATCCAGTTTTGCAGGACTTCTCTTTAGTACACCAAAGGGTCCAGGTGCTTTGAGCTAGTGGACAAAGGGATCAGGGACCATGGATTCACCAAGTAATTTCTCAAAGCAATAGCACAGCCCTGTGAGGCATCCACAGTTCCTAGTCAGTCAGATCCTGATTGCCGAGGGCCTCACGGGCTGTAGGAGAGAGAGCCACTATTCAAGCTTCTTGCAACCGGGGCATTATCCTTTCCCTGTATTTTGTAGGGCCTCCAGCCGTACATCCTATAATCTGGGTTCCCCAGAGACTGACTTTGTCCTTAGGCACAACTGCCCTGTACTGGATGGAATTAGGACTCAGTTCTGTGTCAGAGGCCCTAATCTGCTGACCATTCACGGAGATTCCCCTTTAGCTCAAGTGTACTTCTCCTCGCTGTCACTGTGAAATGCCAGGTGGTCACATGACACAGCATGAGAGCCTCAAATTTGTCACAGCACTTTTTGTTGCCCTGATTCACTCATTGGTTCATTTTATCCCTTTGTTCCTTGACACCCACGCACAGTGCTTTGTCTGTAACACACTGTACTGCTGTGATGACCCCAGTTGTTGATGGTACAATTGATTCAGTGTTGACTGACCGTGCAGTGGGGCAAAGGTTATGCTAAATACACTCTTCCTGTTTGGTTGTTTTTTTTCTTTCCATGATTGAGAACTTTACCCTGTGGAGCATCAAGATCAAGACGTTCTTGTAAGTAAATTTTTACATCGGATCCATAATCGCAGGGTCCGGTGCTACAGGTGATTTCCGCTTGCATAGAGCAATTTTATGTCAAAAATAGGAGAGGATCTCAGTACTGGGAAGCACTAGTTCTGTCTCTCAGAAGCTCTCTAACCTCCTGACTTCAGGAAAAGTCAGTAACAGACAAAATAGATGTTAGAGATTTCAAGGACCTCTAATCCACTCCTGCCAGCCAGTGCTGAATTGTTTCATGTACTCTGCTTTCTGGTGCTTTGACCATCCTAACGTTAAATATCTCATGCAATGGAGACAGCTGGTGTTTTAGCCACTGGGTCCTCTAAACCTGCTCTGAATGAGGTTATTAATGTGCCAATAGGTTTAAGAAAAGGATGGCCGGTCAACGTAGCGCTCCCCTCAGCTGCTGCCACAAGTGCTGGAGCTAATAGACCTTTGGGGGGAAAAGCCTCCAGAGATCAGTACAAGGTCCTGTTTATGCAGGGCCCTCAGCAAAGAATCCCCTTCACATCCATTGCATCTGAGTCCTGTTTCTTCACTACTGTGAGGGACGCTATAGAGATCTAAGAGTGAGCGCCGTCCTCTCCTAGACTTGTATCATCTTCAGCCAGACGAGCTCAGTGGGGCATCCGTGCCAAAGTGTGGCTAGTTCACTGCAGCACTAATCAGGATAACAATGCTCAACACGCACACCGTGCTTCACAAACTGAGGCTCCCAGGTAAGCATTTATGACGTGGTATCCAGGTTTTGGGACCCTGCAGGGAAGAAACTCTCACGCTTGCAACACCTTAGTTCTGTTTCTCCCAGGGGAAGAAATATCAAGATCTGAGTGGAGGTGCAGCGTATTCTGCTGGCTGCCCCAGCAGCCAGACCAAGTGGATCTCATTAGCTCCCATGCAGCAGAGATGAAAGGCTGTGAAATTCTCTTCAGGAGAAGCTAGAGTGTCAGACAGGAAGTCCTGGGAATAGCCCACTCAGAAGACAGCTGAGGCCAACCTTGCTCTGTTCTGAAGTTCAGGACTTCATCTGAAGTTGCTGCCTGAAGTGAACGAAAGCAGCTGCCAGAATTGTGGAGGTAAGGGGTCAGTAAGAGCCCATCCTGCAACATCCTGTGCTGTTATGTTACTTTACAGTGTTACTTTCCCTTGATGGGGAAAAAGAGAGATTGGTGACTTGTCCAAGGCCAGCCAGTGTGTCAATGGTAGAGCAGAGATTGTACCTCCCTGGTGTTTCCTGGCACTGAGCTCCAGTCACTAGAGTCTCTAGTCTGGAAAGTCCCTCCACTAAGAGGCGCGTTCTCTCCCCTGAGCAAATCAAGCCACTGGCTGCTTCGTAAGGGCATGCCATGCTTTACACACACAGGAGACTATAAACCTTTCAATAGCTTTTATTGCTCAGGTAATGGAGAAGGGCTGGGCACCGAGCCCCATGTGCTCAGGGGGCCCTGTGCAGCGCGGAAATGCTGCCAAGTAGAAGAGAGAGAACCAAAATCGCTAGAGATCCTCTGGGCATTTCCAAAGACCCCACCCCAAAGCCGACAGAACAGCTGGAACTGGCTGGGCTCTCCATTAGCTCCAGACCCGGGTGCTCTAGCTTCACTGGGGAGAAAAGTGTGTTTAAGGATCTAGGCAGCAATTTACAATGGAAACCTTTACTCCTGCTCTCCTCTCTAGCATTCCGCCCCAACCCACTCACTGATGGGCAAAGGGCAGACCATAGGAAAGCAATTGACTGGAGACCTGGGACTTTCTCCAGAAGTCTGGACTGTTTGGTAGTCGCATGGGCTGATGTCTCCTTTTTTGGACTAAATGAATTGTTAGGACTGTTGTAATACTATTTAACCACTGTGTAGCCCCTTTTACCAGCTACACACGTCGCATCACTGAAATGCAGCCTGCTCTGAGGTGAAGAATGGAAGGGGAATGTGGGGTAAGGATACCACCCCTGCGTTCACAACAGTGCCTCAAGTTCTTTCATGTCCAGGCAGAATCATGTTATTTTTTAAGAGTCTTATAAAGACACCCACTAAACTAAATTGTTCACCTTGGAAAGATGAAGGACTGCGTCAGCCTTGTGAACTCTGAACCTGCAGCTCAAGGAAATCTTAGTTGCTCCATGCTGATTCGTAGGTCACTAAGCTGCCCCGTTAAATGGTGCATCTTTAAACTTCTGCAAAAAAAAAAAAAAAAAAGCCACCAGCAACTAGGTTTTGAAGCTCTAATTCCCTCTGGAATCCATTGTCTCCAGAGTAAAAGCTTTCACATTTTGTTCCCCTGGTTACATTTGATAAAGTGTTAAAACGAGCTTCGTACCCAACACTAAATCTGAATCAATCCGGATACTTACAGTAAGCACCTTGCCAAGCTCAGGAAACACAAACAATCCTATACAAGAGGTGACTTTCTGTTTACTGCAGTAGTCGCATGCCAAGCACGTACCTCACCTATGGAACCCAACCATCACCTGGGATTACAGAACCAGCTTTTTAAAAGCTAACACTGCTGCTTGAATGTATTCGCCAAGGTGACTGGCACCAAAGCTGGGGGCTGGGGAACTGACAATGGGAACCCGACCATAGCAGTGCTTTACCCTTACATAATGATTTCCATTCAAGGATCTCAAAGCACTTTACACATATTAACACTTCACAACACCCTGGTGCACTGGGTAAATATCCTTATGCCCACTTCAGAACTGGTGTCTCATCTTATCTTGCTCTACACATACAGGCTATTCCTTTTCTTCTCACCCCCACCCAGCTGGAATGGCCAATCAATGAGAACTCAGGAGGCTTAACTTGCAGTGTTCTGTTCTAGCCATTAGACTAGTAACCAAATACACAAGTAACCAGATGACTACACTGTACTGGTGGTAAGATAACTCTGGTACCATAGCCCATCTGCCCTGTCGGTCCCTCACTGGTCTGTTCCATTAGCATGCGTGGATCCAATGAGCTGAGCTAGCTTATGGTGAGAGACAGTTTCAGTCTCGCTCTGAACAATTTCAAGGAGTGGAAAGGTGTATTGAGTGGAATGAATTACATTCCCTGTTCCCAAAGTATCTCCTGTTATATTTCAAATGATCAGCGCTGCCTTTAGACATTGATGCTCATCACCTGGGTAGGTCTAGAGGAGGGAAATAGGGGACTGCTAGCCTGGCATGGTAAGGAGACCCTGTTTTGTTAATTGCAGGTGAGGTGTGCACAATGGATGTGTGACTAAGGGCTGATGCACCATGTCTCTGAGTGACAGAAGGGTGGGTTTATTCTACACAGATGGAGAATCTGAATGTGCATAACCAATGGCTCCTTAACCAGAGGGGCAGGCTGGGCTGGCAGAATTAGCGCAGGGCTTCTCACTTTTAGTCCTGACTCATCTGCTGATTCACTGAGCGGCCTTGAGTCACTCTGTCAGTGATACCAACTCTTGTGGGTGATTTTTGGTGTTTTACTTAACACCCCAAGCCCCAGCTCCTGGAGTCAGGTGATCATGGGCAAATCTAGGCTTTCATTTAAAAAAAAAAAAAAAAGTTTCTAGCCCTCATGGAGCATGCAGAAAGAAAATTGAAAATGTGGCTCCTAAAGGCTCAAAAGAGCTGCAGGAGCCAAATAAAAAGCACCCAATATTAAAAAAATCTCATGATTTTAAGCAATCTCTTGATTTTTTTTTGTGGTGGGGGGTTGATTCATTATGTTTGAATGCTCATTGGGTTGGCAATGCTGCTCTCGGCCTCAATTTCTTTATATGTCACATAGGGATAAGAAAATTGAGCTACTTAGTTACTGTTTTTGAGGAGAGTTGACGTTAAAACACTAAAAGGCACTGGACTGTGAGTCAGGACACCCGGGTTCTATTCCCAGCTCTGACATGCTCTGTGACCTTGGGCAAGTCACTTTACTGTTGTGTGCCTCTGTTTCCCCACCCACATCTGTCTTGTCTATGTAGCTCGAAGACTCCTCCGGGCAAAGCCTGTCTCTTGTGTCTGTACAGCATACAGTGTCACGGACCCTGATCTCAGGTAGGGGTCTTTAAGCGCTATCGCAATGCAAATAAATAGCAATTGCAAAAAGTCTTCTTGCCTGACTTACGCAAAGCTACAGCTAATATGGCGCTCCTGGCTGTTCTCACAAGCCTGGTAGTGGGAATCATCAAGTATCTTCTTTTTAAGGTGTAAAGTAGTTTCTCTTTTAAATATCAGCCCATAAAGGGCCTCGCTGTTGGGTCTCAGAGACCATGGACCAAATCCAAAGGCAATGTGGATAGTGGTGTACGTTACACGTAGGTAAAGCAGGTGTGAGTCTAAAGTGAGAAAGTGGATGGTAAGAAATCTCTCCCCCACGTTCCTGCCTAGACATGCCCAGCGACATGCAAACCCATTTTATTTCACACCCTCCTGCTAGCATTTTCCCCATTCCTCTACCTCAGTGTGTAAGTTACACCATTTATTTCACCTCTGAACTTAAGTGTGCCTCTGGGGCTGAGGAGCTCTGGTCCTTGTTTCCAGGGCCTGATCTAAGGGTGGGCAAGGCTGGCAAATGCTAACTGGCTCCTCCCTGTGTTGGGCTCTTTGGCTGGGCAGTGATAAAGCTTCCTGGTATTAGGTTCCCCCAAGTTCTTTTGCTGTGTAGAACTTTTAATGTGCATCTGTGGGCGGCCGGGAGGCAGTGGAATTTGAGCCAGTCGCAATAATGCTGCTTGCCTTCCGATCCCTGCCTCTGTCCAACAGAGCGATTAATTACTGAGGTTTTTATTTGCCTTAGCAGCTCTACCAGGGAGATAAGGAATGCTAATGCACCCATCAGAACACTGGATTTCCCAATGCCCGCATACCATGGGATTGTTATCTGCCATTATAGCAGGGCCCCTTGGTGAGCAGTGAACTGCAGTAGTTGGTTTTAGGCCAATCGCCAGGTATCAGCCCCCTGTATTCTCACATCCGTGGGAATGACTCTTACTAATGCTTCAAATGTTTAAGGGTGATGGCAGAAGGGAGGATCAGGTACTCCTGCCCAACTTGCAGCTGCAGGAGGCCCTAGATGAAGGGGGCCAACCACGCCAGGGACAGGTAGTGATGAGAGCCACACTTCAGCGTAAACTGTTTCATGCTAACTGTGAGCTCTATGGGGATAACAACTTGGGCCCTCTAGGGCTTTGGGATGATCTCCTGCTTTCTCCCAGTCCTGCTTGGGATATAGCACAGATTTCCTCCAGATATTATTCGCCTAACTCTTTGCATAAAGGCATAGCCCAGTTCTGGAAGTGATCTGTCCCCCCTACCCTCATTTCCACCCAGCTGGCATGAGATAGGAGGTTGAGGCTGATCTTCCCCCAGTCTTTGCTGGAGGCCCCAAATTTGCTTGCACCACCCCGGCAGAGAAGCCTTGTATGCAGAGAAAGGCTTGCACAGGGGTAGCAGGAGCAGAGATGGGTTTGAATCCAAACGCTCTGGATCCTGCTACAGGTGTGAACTTTCTGAGCTGGCTCCCACCTCTTCCAAGCTGGACTGAAATCCCCCCCACCCCCCACCCTTTTTTTTTTGGTCATGTGGATAGCAACATAGGTGGCAATACAGGTTAAATCCATCACAATGCACAACCAAGTGGTAGCAGATTTACCTCCTGAACAATATAGTTCTAAAAATACAGATGGAAATGAGGAAGTGACTGTCCTATCCCATGGGTGATCTGATCCCATCCTGCTCATGCACCTTTACACCATCGTGTATGCTGCAGGGCGTATTTAGAGATTCAGGGAGGGGCAAATCTTAGTCCCACTGAAGTCAACAAGAGCTTCATTGGGATCAGGATTTATCCCAGAATGGCTACAAACTATGCTCTCCAGCTCTAGGGAGCTGGCTGACGGACCAGCCTCAAGCAAATTCTGAGTGAATTTGTACTGTGCTTTTCAGCCATAGATCTCAGAGCGCCTTACAAGGAGGTCAGTAAAAATGGGAAAACCAAGGTACAAAGAGGTGAAGTGACTTGTCCAAGGTCACCCAGCAGGCCAGTGACAGAGCCAGGAGTTGAGCCCTACTCTCTTTCAGTCTCAGTCAGGTGCTCTATCCACTAGGATACACTGCACCCCGAGTCCCCAATCAGGGATTGGGCCCCCATTGTTCTAGGCACTGAACCCACATAATGAGTGTGGAACATTTAATTTAGAAATCAGTCTACTCACATGGCACTCCAGTGATGCGTGTAGTGTAAACACCTAGCTTGATGGCTCTGGCTGATAACTTGTGTGTCTTTCCTTTGTTCCTAATTAAGGTGTGGACGGAAACAAGGTCTTTTGGTGGAAAGAAAGGAGACTCCTCGGTTCTTACTGACCCTGACATTATTTTAAAAACTCACATGGCAGAATCATTCCCACAGAAACCAGTCTGATGCCTGAAGCTTATGACTTCAAGTGAGGTTAAAAAGGAATTGATGATTACAAAGATCCTTTTTTCACGGATATACTAAGGAATGAGGGAATACAGGAAATAGGACAAACAGGAGTGTTTATAAAAAGGATTTGGTTCAGTTTTCCAGGAGACATCAGCTGCTTTTTAACACAAGCCAAGCCAGTATTGTCCGTTTGCAGTCTGTGTCAGCTGTATTGGTTAGATCAGATTTTGTGCCTTATGGAATACGGCAGGGATTTTCAAACTCCCTCCTGAGTGTCAGTGTATTTGGGCACCGAACTCACACAGGTGTCTGAAATGCCCAGCCTAAGACTGGATATTCTTTGGAGGCCCACTCCCCTTCTGTTCCTACTAAGGGCTTGACCTCAATATCTTGTAGCAGTGAGTTCCACCAGCTAATTATGTGTTGCATGGGAAAAGGATATGCTATTTGTGAAACCATTCACATTTATTTTTTAGTTCTTTTCCCCTTTACTCAGAATGATGTTCCATGCTTACAAATATCATTTCCATCACCGGACTGCATTCCCATTAGTCCTTTTTTTCAATAGTGGAATGTGGGTGAATACATTGCTTCTGAAAGCGAGGTGCCCAGCACAGGGTAGGCAGGGCGTATATAAAGCTTCCCACAAAAAGTTCCACCTATCCTGGTCTGCAAGGGGACCACTGGCCCTCTCCTGGGACTTTTTTCAAGCAGAGAATCCCAATGGTATTGTGAATGTGATAGTGGCAGAAGGGTTGGCAGAGCTGGAGGTAGGAACTGCTTCACTGCATCTGACTAGTGACCTATCTAGCCCAGTGTCTGGTCTCTGATGTGACCAGCCCCAGATGCTTCAGAGGAAGGCACGCTTGGGTCTGCAGTAGAAAGCCATGGAATAACCCACTCATCAGGAAAGCCTTTTCCTAACCCACAGTAGCTAGAGATTGGCTCATGCATTGAAGCAGGAAGGTTTGGTCCATCCCCAAATGTTTCTTTGTTTGTAATCCATCCTAATGTGACTGATTTTCTTTTGATGCCCAATCCTCTTCTGATCTTGTTAAGGTCATGACCTCAATATCTTGTCGCCGTGAGTTCCATGGGTTAATTACGTGTTTGAAAAACTATTTCTTTTTGTTTGCTTTAAATTTGCCTATTTTATTTGCTGTTTATGTAGGAAGGTTTAACAGGTTTAAAGAAAAGGCGGACTTGTGGCACCTTAGAGGCTAATAAATTTATTTGAGCATAAGCTTTCGTGAGCTACAGCTCACTTCATCGGATGCATGTAGTGCATGAAGTGAGCTGTAGCTCACGAAAGCTTATGCTCAGATAAATGTGTTTAGTCTCTAAGGTGCCACAAGTCCGCCTTTTCTTTTTGTGGATACAGACTAACACAGCTGCTACTTTGCAACTTAATGGGTTTACAGATTTTTCCCATGTAACAAAACAACCATTACAACAGTGAGCTTTGTTTAAAGAGACATTGTCCAGGAGTGTAGTCATCAGATCACTCTAGTGAACAGGGAAAACCACATTACAGGGTGCGTCATTACAACACCCATGGCACGTCATTTCTATTGATTTTTTTTTAAACCGAGTGAAATCTCTGATTATGCATAGTTAACCAATTCAGCGTGTCTATCAAAGGTTAATATTAAAAAAATTGGAAAGGTGCGCAGAGGGCTTTTTGCAGGTGAAAGTATTTTGTCTCGGTATTGAGTAAATGATAACCAAATACCTACATGCCTGTTTTGCTTGGATGTGTAATTGGTAAATTTGCCACTTTTAATTTCACCAAATGTCCCCTTGTTCTTGTGGTAGGAGAAAGGGGGAACAGAAGTGTGTGATCTACTTTCTCCAAACCAAATGCACAATAGTAGTGTGCGTTCTCTCTTGTAGGTGCTTTACAAACATTATTTAACCCTTCCAGTCTCCCTGCTCTGAGGTAGGAACAATTACACCCAGGTTACGGATGGTTAAATTGAAACTTTAACCATTAGATTAAGTGACCTGTCAAAGATCAATGATAGAGCCAGGAAGAGAAGCAAGGAGTCCGGAGCCCCAGGCACACAGGCTAACATCTAGACTACACTATTCCCTGTCACATGCTGAGATTTCTTCTCTGACCTCTGGCTTTCTGTGCTTAGTCTGTGAGTTACTTGGAACAGGGATCACACCTTCCAGTATGTCTGGAAAACACTGAGCATGTTGGCGACTCTGCTGCAAACAAATCATAAATTATAAGATTCAATAATCAACCAAATCTTTTTCACCTGTGATTTTAAAGCAGTGTATGCACTCAGGCCTCCAGAAAAGAAATGGCCCACGTGTTTAACCCATTGTGGAGCTGGTGCCCACTCACCCCCAGGTATTTTTCCCAATCAGTTGTTTAAGTAAACCCAGTCAGACTCTGCTCCTCTCCCCTTGCTTGTGGGTTGCTGCCTCTGTACCTAGGGCTGAAGGCTGGGTCTGAGCGTTCCACATATGAGTACTGGGTGCGTTGATGGGCCATTTGTGAATTCCTTTATTTTGGGCTGGTCTGCGGGGTGGGAGGTTCTTGTTTTCCAAAGCTGTATGTTACATTAAATATTGTGTGTGTGTGTCCGGAGGTGACATTCGATACATTTAACAATCTGTCACGCTGGCTTATGACTTTCTTGAGGGGGATGGGCACATGGCTCCAGGTAAATACCATGTAGAAATACAGGCTTTGATTGTGCAATTGGATCTGTGTGAATGGCCCCCTGTGTTTGTGCAGAGCCCCGGTGACACACAATGCAGGGCTCCATCCGAGCCGCTCTGACTGCAGAATAGGGGACAAACTTAGCAAATTCCGACGTTAGCCACAGGCACCTGCATAGAGCGGGAGGGAGGTCACCCACTCTCGCAATTTTATCACAAGTCTCATGATATTTGGTGTTTTTTCCTAAAGTCCCAGCTCCTGGAAGTGTGATGACACGAGAATCTCAACTTACGATTAGGAACAAAAAGGGTAAACGTCTAGGACTTTTTGCCAAGAAAACATAGAACATCTCGGCTCAAAATATTTTTGCCTAAAGATGCGGTTTCGGGTCAGCCGATACTGTTGGTGAATTTGGGTCCAATTTGGTCAATAGTTTTGGCTGGAAAAAAAAAAAGAGGGAAAATTTTCAGAAAAAGTAAAAAAGTTTTGTTCTAGACATTTTGGAAACACAATGTTTCCACTTTTCATTTGGCAATGTTGTGTTTAGAAATGTAGCTCGCTTCCACTGAACGCACCCAAAGGGTGAAACACCTGAAAACCAAACGTAATGGTTCCTTCAACCCACACTGTTTTTTTTGTGTTTTGAATTTTTTGGTTCGATCCCTGACTGCAAAAACCAAGGATTCACCCAGCTCTACTCAAAAACCAGAAAGCAAATGAAAAAAGCCCCCACTTTATTTCAATCTCATGGCTTTGGGGGAGCCTGACTTCTGATATAGAGACAACTGTGCAGATCTGAGAGCAGGGACAGGGTACAGAGCTTATTCTGATGTTAAGGACAGACATGCATAGAAATGGGGGGTGACACATCCACCCTTAGCTGGGGAGTTACTGACCCCAAAGGGTATGTCAAGGCTGCATTGCACACCAGGGCTGTGGGACCCAGGCTTGTGGACTCTGTGTTTCCAACACTGCAGTTGAGTGTCCACACTGCATCCTAAACCTAGGTTTAAAGTTGCTGGACCCAGGTGCTAACACGTTCATATTGTGCTACCCAGACCCTCTGACTGGAGTCTGGGGCTTAAGCTGTGTCCGCACTGCAAAATGACAGGGCTTGGACTTGCGTCCCAGGGGGACGCCGGTTCTGAGCCACCCTCCCAGCAGCTCCTGAGAGCTTGCTGACTCAAGTCTGACTGATTTGTGTGTGGCGACAGAAGGGGGGGCCAAACCGGAGTCAGAATCAGGGGGCTTAGTGTGCAGTGGAGACATGTCCAGAGCGGGAGGGGACAGAATGGTGGGGTGGGGCAATTCCTCCCTAGCCCCCCCCCCTTTTACAAATAAATCATTGCCCAGCCCTGCCAAGGGGGGATGAGGAGGGATTTCCTGCTGCTGCGGGGTGCTTGGGGGAATCTTCCCCCCAAAAAAACTTCTTTAAAGTCATGGGGGGAGGGTAAAAGGAATTTCTCTCTCCCCCTCCCGTGCCGCAGGCTGGCTCAGGGGATCCCCACCGAGGCTGCTGCCCCCCACGTGGGGGGGAATCTCCCCACACTTGCCGCGGGGGAGCCCGCGGGCTGGGCCGGCCCGGCGGGGGAGGAGGCTGGCCGCCGGGCGGATCACCTGGAGCGGAGGGTGGGGCTCCAGCCGGGGCGGCTCGCACAGGCGGGCGGGGAGCGCAGGGCTGCCCCGGGTGTCCGCAGGCGGAGCGGGGCGCTAGGGCTGCGGGCGAGTCCCGGACACGGGCAGGTAAGTGCGTCCTCGTCCCGCTGCCAGCCGGGGCGGACCCCGTGCGCCGGCCAGGATCGGGGCCGTGCGCCCCCTTCGCCGCCCGTCCTTATGGGACCTGGAGCCGAGCCTCCGACCCGCCCCGCGGCTCCGAGCCTGGCCTTGCTGCTGGGCTCCCCGCTCTGCGCCCCGGGGCAAGGGCCTGAGCCAGGGGGTGGGGGGACCTGCAACGCCCATTGCAAGCGGGGACACACGTGGGGGTCCCCGGCTGTCCCCCAGGGCCAGTCGTGGGGTGCTTGCCCTTTGGGCGCTGACCAGACTTTCCCCCTGTAGCTCGGGGCTGTGGGGCTGCTGTTGTAGCCCCCTTGGTCCCACCGTAACAGAGAGACACCCATAGGTGCTGGAAGGAGGGGGGCTGCCGCACCCCCTGGCTTGAAGTGGTTTTCATGATAGACAAGGTTTCCAGTTTGGTTCAGTGGCTCTCAGCACCCTCCCCCCACCCCACTATACAAACTGTTCCAGCCCCCCAGGAGACAAGGGGGGGGGGAATCTCTGTTATTGGAGGGGGACCCACTGCCGTAGGTTTGGAGCTCGGGCAGAGCTTTTCCTGGAGATCCTCAGCTCCCTGGGAGCCCCAAAGCTTGTCTCTTGCCCCAGGAGAGGTTGGGTCAGTAAAAGAGATTCCCCCCCTCCTCTCTTGTGAGAGAGAAGGAGGAGGTGGTGGGAATGGGGAATCCAGTCCTTTGCTCTCTCCTGGCTCGGGAAGGAGGCAGCCCCCCTGGATTAAGCTGCACTTTGCTAGGTGTAGCCCAGCGTTTACAGTCTGAGGAGCTGGGCTGGGGTGAAATCCCTTGAAGGGGCTGCTTGTGTGGAGGCTTCTCAATGCCCCTCACTGCTGCAGTGCTCTTTGGGGGATGTGTCTGTGTTGTGTCTGGCCAGGATGGGGGGGGTGAAGTGCCGCAGAAGTGGGGAAAGTTGCCCCAACCTTCCTTTCCTGTGGCGGTTTAACCTTTTAACAAGAGGTTCCCACTCCCAGGTATCAGTGCTGAGAGCAGAAGCTGGCTGATGCCGAATACAGACAGCACGGAAGGGAGGCCAGTGGGCTTTTGTAGACTTGTTGGAAAGGCTTTTGTTGGTTCTAAAAGTGGATTGTGACATGTAATAAAATAGTCTAGATGTTCCAGTATGCATCCAATGAAGTGAGCTGTAGCTCATGAAAGCTTATGCTCAAATAAATTGGTTAGTCTCTAAGGTGCCACAAGTCCTCCTTTTCTTCCTATGAGCAGTGTAACCAATCTCCTCTTTTGTGTGGCAAACATACAGACCTCTGGTATTCTCCATCAGGTCCTTTCCAGAGCATTCCTGGGCTTCATCCGATAGCAGGTTTAAAACCTTAAACAAGAGGTGTGCAACCATTGTTGGCCTCCAGAGTCCAAAAGCCATTGCACTCGTTTTCCCCGTTTGGTTGCATCGACCCACTGCAATCGCAGTAGATTAACTTGCTCTTTGTGCAGTGATTGCTTATAGGAATAAGGCAAAACAAAAGTCTTCGGGGATCCAGAATACTGTAGACATTGTTTGTGGCATTATTATGTGGTTAGATTACATGAGGGCCTAGGACCGGATTCTGCAAAGACTTACATAGGTGCTTTACCACAGACATGTGAGCAGTCCCATCAATTCCAATCGGGTTACTCGCATGTGTAAAGTGAAGGATGTGTAAGCATCTTTTTAGGGTAGAAGCCCCTGAGAAGTTTCCACTAGTTTATTTTTCCATCGTTAGTACAGTGGTTAGTTGCAAGATTACAGAGGTTTTATAAGGCTGTTACAGAATTAACCTTTCTGCTTTGTACGCTGTCAGTCACATTCTGCTACCGGTTATATGGCTGCAATCATTTCATGTGAGTTACTTTGGATTCACACCTGTGTGAGCAGAATTTAGACCAGTTTATATTGCTATATACTGAGCTTGTTATATACAGCCATAAACAGGAAGGAAATATGATACTGATGTGACATTTTGTTTTGCTGCCAAGCTAGCCCATTAGCAGCGACTTGTTTCTTTAATTTAAAAACCATTAAGGCATAACATTCGAAACGATCCAGGGCAATTACCTCATCCCTGGGGAGAAGTCTGGAATGCCTACTTGTTAGTGAAAGATTTTGTTCTTGCAATTTTCCTCCTTCATCTCCGTGGATGTAACCGAGTCTGTTGTCTTTATTGTGCGGCGGGCGAGCAAATTGGAAGGTGTTTCCTTAAAGTTGGCTGAGTTATGTGTTCAAGCCCTGTGATTCTGTGCTGGCAGATTAGTACTTAATGTGGGGTGAGACCGAAGGCTTGGAACATGTCATTTTCGCCTAATGTCTAGGAGTTGCTGTAGCCGGTCAGCACAGAAAGGATGGATGTGAATTCCATTATTGCTGGGAACATGACGAGGTTGCTGACAGGTTCGAAACGTGGGATTTCTAGATTTTCAAGGTAATTGAGACGCTTAGTGCTCTGGGAAGTCACTTAAAAAAAAAAAAAGACTGCAGGTTTTCTGTGCAGAAAATGTCATGAATCCAGTACTGTAGAACCCCAGAGTTACGAACACCTCAGGCATGGAGGTTCTTTGTAACTCTGAAATGTTCGTAATTCTAAACAAAGCATTGTGGCGGTTCTTTCAAAAGTTTACAACAGAACATTGATTTAATACAGCTTTGAAACTTCACTATGCAGAAGAAAAATGCTGCTTTTAGCCATCTTAATTTAAATGAAACAAGCACAGAGACAAATTCCTTACCTTGTCAAATCTTTTTTTAAACTTTCCCTTTAATTTTTAGTTGTTTATGTTTAACACAGTCCTGTACTGTGTTTGTTTTTAGTTTGGTCTCTGCTGCTGCCTGATTGTGTACTTCCGGTTCCAAATGAGGTGTGTGGTTGACCGGTCAGTTCATAACTCTGAGGTTCTGCTGTGGATGGAGCATTCGGAAGAATTGTGGTCAAGTGGCTGGCGCCCAGAAGTAGTAAACAGGATGATTGACTAGCTGTGTGGGCTGGTCATATAACCTGCCTCTCTAAAATGGGTATAGTGCTATTTAATTCCCAGGGGATGTGAGGCTTAAAGAATTAACATTTGCAAAGTGCTGTCAGAATCCCAGAGAAAGGGTGGCAGATGGAAGCGCAGTGTATCATGTGCATGCTCATACAAAGTGTACCCTGAATAGTTCAGTGGGTTTCATGGGTTCATATGTCCGGTAGTTAGAGAAATCTTGTGACTAGTTTCATCCAGTTGTTTGGAAAGAGAAAGGAGTTGCCAGAGTTCTATATCACAGAGAAAGTGGCTTTTCTCTTTTAGTATCCAGTGAAAACTCTGCGGAGGGAAGGAAAAGTGGAGTGAAGTGCATAGGAATTCTTGCTCTGCTGAATCCCAGACTAGTGCCGGGTGCTTCTGATTGTTAGAGAAATAGAGCAACTCAGTGGACTAGCAAGGGTGAGTCGAAGGTGCCTGAGCAAATATTGCATGGCTGATAAGCACATATCAGCTCGTGAATTTTGCAGAAAAGTGGGACCTCTAAGCACAAAGGCCTAGTGAAATGCACAATCAGGGAGGTGGGGCTGTAGGATCTGCTGCTGTGGTTTAAAGTGCTCAGAGAGCAAAGGCTTCTGGGAGTTCACGCTTTAGGAAAAAGTGGGCTGGTTTCCCAGCTTTATAGACTGAGGGGTCTGTCTGTTCATCAGTGCATGTAAATTACCTGTATTTAATGCCCATAAGTGCTAGAAGGAGTTACAGCACACGTGCACTCCCCTGCATAGTTGGGTGAGAAGAAGCCTCCTGGAGCTGTCGCTTTCATGCAGCGTGTCTTGGGCTGTGTCTACACTACGCGGCTTTTAGCGACATGGTTGTGCCGCTTCAGCCTTGCTGCTAAAAGGTGCGCAGTGTAGCTGCTGTTTGCCTGAAGGAAAGCAGCTTCCACCCCCAAGGAGTGGCCGCAGCTTTCTTGGCAGGAGAGTGCTCCTGCCGACAAAGGGCGGTTCACACTGGTGCTTTTCACTGGTAAAACTTTTGTCGTTTGGGGGGGTGGGGTGGGGTGTTTTTTTGTAATGCTCACAAAGTTCCAGTGTAGACAACGCCTTTGAAGTGTCACTTGAGACATGAGACTTGCAGAGGCTGTTGCAAAAAAAAAAATCCAGCATATAAAAAAAAATCATGGAGCTTGTCTGTAGACCCTGCAAACTGAACCGGGGGGATTCAGGCTAGTTTCCAGTGGACAAGGGTGCATCTCTCACACACCATCACCACTGGTGTTAATTGGTTCCCTTGATAGTTGGCTAAACAAAGACACTAAGAACTGAGTGGGCCATGGAGGCTGAATTGCCTTTCGTCCTTAGAAGTGTCCTTAATGGGGCATGTTGGTAGGACACGTGAAGGTGGCTTGTCCTGCCTGTGCTGTACCTGTTCTGCAGACAGAGGATGCTCTGGCATCTTTCACCGGCACTAGCATTCATCTGGCCCTACGCAGGGGCTTAGAGTAGATAGAAGAGGGAGAAATAGCTCCACTGCGGACTGTAGTGACCTGCAGGAGGACCTGATTTCTGAGGCTCCAATCCTGCCAACACTGAGTGAAGCGCATTCAAACTCGATGTGTGGGAATCAAGTTACACTGTCCTTAGGTGAGGTCAGAACCAGGGCCTCTCACTGGGAACTAACTAGCAGAAATCTGAAATTCTGAAAGAACAGGACATCCGAATCCATGTGTCTTGCTTTGCAGCTGAGAGATTAAAGTAGAGCTATTTTGCCTCTTAAAATTGTCCGCCCATCAGTGCCCTGCTGTAGGTATCTTAAGTTGATCAGAAAGCGTAAGTGACACTTCCCAAAAAGAAAATATGGAGACAAAAATTTGCAGGGCTTTGGAGCTGTGCTCCGGCTCCGCTCCAGCTCCAGGCAAAAACCTGCAGCTCCCCTGTTCTGGAGCTGCTCCGCACTCCAGCTCTGGGGTCCGCTCCAAAGGCCTGAAAATTTGTATGGGTTCCTCCAACAACAGAGAATGTTTTGGTTTGTACCAAACTGCTCCCATTTGTCTGTGGGAAGCAAAAGTGCTGTTTACTAGCACCTGGCTCTCTGATGCCATAAGCAACCATGGGAGGGGATGCCCACCATGCTAGGGTGCTAAAGGAACCTGCAGATGGTGCACTGAGAGAGGGCAGCTGGACATGAGCGGTCACTGGGAGAAACAGCCTCAAGCCAGAAACTGCTTCATTTCACTTTGTACAGCTGAGCAAATCCCACAGACAGCAAACAGTGCGCAAAGCCCTGGCATATGCCCAGGCCGACAGTCCTTGCTCTTGGGGAATGAGCTCCAATGTGCTGTGTTCTCATGAACCTTGTGCCTGTCTGGGGTCAAAATTCCTGCAGAGTGGGTGTGTGAGTTCCTCCCTGTCCGGTTTGCATTGGATTTGGCCTGGATCAGCTTATTAACTTTGACCTTGCTTATTGTTAGTCATGTGAGCTGCCACTGTGGGAGAGGCAATACATGAGAGATGAAGAGAGACCACACAGACTGGAGTCAGAGGAGATGGGCAAGGGAAAAACTGGATGTACCAATCCTCTAGTTCCCCATAGACACAGCTCATTGCTGCCTCGCAGAAGGGACTGTGAGGGCAAAGCCATGAGACTATGGTGATGGGAAGCCACAAAAGTAACCTAGCTAGGTAAAGGCACCTGTCGATGGACAGTGATGGTGTCCCGAGCCTCTGTTTGCCAGAAGCTGGGAATGGGCAACAGGGGATGGATCGCTTGATGATTCCCTGTTCTGTTCATTCCCTCTGGGGCACCTGGCTTTGGCCACTGTCAGAAGACAGGAGACTGGGCTGGATGCACCTTTGTTCTGACCCACAGGGCCGTTCTGATGAATTTTGCCATGCCAGTGTAAAGTGCCACAGCCCTTGTGTTGGCACTTTGCTGTGTGGAAGTCCTGCCTGATTGCTGGAGTTGGGAGATAGCTTTATATCAGTTGTGTCTCTAGTCCAGAGGCGAACCACATGGGGGGGGCACGTGGGGTCATGTGCCCCCCAACGTTGCTGCTTGGCTTGTACTGAGCATGCTCAGCAACATCTACTGAAGCTGCTGCCCTGACTCTGCCCCCCGCCCCCCCACTGTCGGCAGGTTCGGGTCTCATACAGATCTAGAACTCTCTCTGTCTGTCCATGCCAGGGATGTTACTTCTGGCTGAGACCTCCTGCCGGTCTGACTAGACCTGCTTAGCAAACAGCAAACGCAGTCACATCCCTGACCTGCTAAAAAATGCACTGAAATCTGCCTCCCCAGCCAAGGATCTCATCTAACAGGGGGATGGAACTCTGGAATAGTCTGCTCTTCCTGAAGACCTGGGCTGGCCCCGGGGCATGGCGTTAGGATATGTCTGTGCTGCAGTAAAACACCCACAGCCGGCCAGTGTCCGCTGACTGGGGCTCGAGCTGCGGGACTATACGATTGCAGTGTAGACGTCCAGGTTTGGACTGGAGCCCGGGCTCTAGTCATGAGTTTAATGTTTCTAGTTTGAGCTGCTGCATGTAAATTGCTCAGGGATTCTTATGATCCATTCTCATCTCTTCAGTTAAAACCACCCCGGTTCTGATTTTGCCCCCAACTATTTCCTCGTCATGTCTGGGAGCGACTAGCAATCCCTGACTAGTGCGTAAGGTATTTTTGTTCTGACTTGTTTGTGCTGTTTTAAGTGCCAAGCCCTCTTCCCTTCATCTGAGATTATTGCAGGTGGGGACAATGGTCCTGCCTCTCTCAAACTGAGCCCCGTGTGCCTGGTCCGAGAGGATTCTGTCTCTGTTTACAGCAGGAGCGAAGAGCTGTTCTGACAATAGCACGGAGCCAGAAATGCCCTTTCAAAAACAGGCCCTCAAGAACACGCGGGCAGAGCCACAGCACCCCATGGGATGTGTCTGAGGGCAGAACTGACCTGGGTCTAGGCAGCTTGCTGTTCTCTCTCTCTCTCTCAGCGCATCAGATAGTCAAAAGAGGCCTCCGACTCCCCTTCAGTTTTGCCCCAGGCTTGCCCCCCACTCGCTCCACTTATGGAGGAGGAAGGATGGTCTGGTGAATGAACTGCAGGACTGCGAATCAGGAGATGTGGCCTCTGTTCCCAGCTTTGCTAGCGACTTCCTGCCTTGGGCATGTCCCTTCACCTCTCTGGGCCTCTGTTTCTCCATCTGTGAAATGGGGAGGACGACACACACTGCAGCGATTAGAGTAAAGCAGAGATACTTGTGCCAGTTAAACTGGGTGGGCAAAGCTTTCGGAAGCCGTGAACTCTGTTGCCACCTCTCAGCAAATGGCGCGCCCCATGTAGGTACAGCGCTTACGTCAATCAATCCTGCAAAATCAGTACCGCATGCGGCCTGCTATTCAACTCCAGGCATGGAATCCCAGCTCCGCATGCGTGTCGTGCTGGAGTCGAAACCCAAGCTGCTCTAAGCTTCACGTTGGAACAAGCAGCCTCCAGCAACGTTCAGCAGACCCTGGCTCACCCTCAGTGAGTACAAGGGGGCAGGATCCACCCGGTTCCATGCTGGAGCTACTGCAGAGGAGAGGATTTAATAACTCGAGTCGCTCAGAAAGGCCCCAGTCATGGATCAGAGACCAGTGTGCAAGGTGCTGTATGCTGTTGAAGGTGCCATCTTTTGCCTGGGACATAAAATTAGGTCCTTGCAGCCACAGTGTCAGGGCAACTGCACCGGTATTCCCCCTCTGGGATCCACCAAAGGCCCCCATTTTAGGTTTCTGGATCCCAGCTGTCACCTCTCTTGGGCAGAGAGCCCTGTCTCATTCCCCTCTGACCAGGGGTTTTAAGGCTGCCCAGCTCCCTTCCTTACACTGTGATATCCCCAGCAAGCCAGACTGCCTAAAAGGCCAGGGTCTGTTTTGCTTTCTCTCTGAAGGCTATGCCCAGTATGTTGCAAGCAACTGCAAGTTACGATCCAGCTGCTTCTAAGCAAGCACATTTATTCTTAAGGTTTCAATACAGAGAACATGTATTCAAACAATAAAAGTTCCTACAAACCTGCTCAGTGTCCACCCCAAACTCCAGCCTAGGGCTCTGGTAGGTTTTAGTCCTTCAAAACCCACAACTGGCTTTTCCCTGGGGCTACAAGTTCATCTATCTTAGATCCAGAACCAGAACAAAGGCCGGGCAGATTGGCTGTTTCTTTATACAGTTCAGGCCTTTAATCTTGGCTTTCTGAAACAGGTAATCAGCAGATAGTGAGCCTCTCCTAAGGGCATAGCTTCAAAAGGCTGGGTTTTTGCACATCCAGAGTTGGGGAATTTGCATTAACTCCTCCCTACGGATACCCCAGGAAATCCACTTATTATCCCTAGAGTCCATATTTGACTGGCACGTTTTCAATATAATCTTTTGAACTCCTAGGTTTTATATCTGCCACATCTCCCCCCTAGAGAGGTTACGTACATTCCCAGCCCACAATAACACATACACTTAATACAGTAAGTTCTGTCAAGGATATTGCAGGAAATTGCCCTATCTGTTACACACGCCACCTGTCATTAAAGATCCTTTAGTATAATCCTTTTGCAAAGGGGACACTGGACTTTTTCTCCCCCCCCACCCCCGTTTCAAGTAGGTGTGGCATCCTCCTTCACTTCCTGTCCTAAAGTACTTTTATGTAGGGTCACTGTGCACAGTTAGATAGGTGCTGTGTTCCCAAAATTGGCTGCATTTCAGTTTTGGACAACGTGATTCTTTGGACAACGTGTATAGATAGTTTGTAAAGCTAGAAACTAGTGCATGGAACCTGTCACTATCTAAGAGGTGGCAGTTGAAATGAAAGCCTATATAGTTAAGATTGTAAGTTCTTTAATGTAAGTTGTTATAACACAAATATAACTTAGAGACAAGATACTGGTCATGGAGGTGTGACTGAATGAAACAGGCTACTATGAGATGATTATTTGGGTTATGGTCGCACCCACACTATGGGCTTGTCTACACTTACCGGGGGATCGATGTGCGGCGATCGATACATTGGCAGTCTAGTGAAGACCTGCTAAATCAACAGCAGATCGCTCTCCCGTCGACTTCTATACGCCACCGGATCTAGAAGAGTAAGGGGAGTGGACTGTAGAGCGTCTCCCATCGACGTTGCGTAGTGTGGACCCTGTGGTAAGTAGATCTAAGCTACGTCGATTTGAGTTACGCTATTCACTTAACTCAAATTGCGTAGCTTAGATCGACTTTTCCCTTTAGTGTAGACAAGGCCTATGTATACGACACATGCCTGTCCACACAAGTTCCCAGGAATTCCTACCATGCCTTTGGAGTTGCTGGTTTTGTCTCTGACCTTGCAAAAGCTTAACACATTTGACAGGTTTCAGAGTAGCAGCCGTGTTAGTCTGTATCCGCAAAAAGAAAAGGAGTACTTGTGGCACCTTAGAGACTAACAAATTTATTTGAGCATAAGCTTTCGTGAGCTACAGCTCACTTCATCGGATGCATACTGTGGAAAATACACAGAACATGAAACAATGGGTGTTATCATACACACTGTAACAGAGTGATCAGGAAAGATGAGCTATTACCAGCAGGAAAGTGAGGGGGTGGGGGGGAACCCTTTGTAGTGATAATCAAGGTGGGCCATTTCCAGCAGTTGACAAGAACGTCTGAGGAACAGTGTGTGTGTGTGTGGGGGGAAGAAACATAGGGAAATAGTTTTACTTTGTGTAATGACCCATCCACTCCCAGTCTTTATTCAAGCCTAAGTTAATTGTATCCAGTTTGCAAATTAATTCCAATTCAGCAGTCTCTTGTTCGAGTCTGTTTTTGAAGTTTTTTTGTTGAAGAATTGCAACTTTTAGGTCTGTAATCGAGTGACCAGAGAGACTGAAGTGTTCTCCAACTGGTTTTTGAATGTTATAATTCTTGATGTCTGATTTGTGTCCATTTATTCTTTTACGTAGAGACTGTCCAGTTTGACCAATGTACATGGCAGAGGGGCATTGCTGGCACATGATGGCATATATCACATTGGTAGATGTGCAGGTGAACGAGCCTCTGATAGTGTGGCTGATGTGATTAGGCCCTATGATGGTGTCCCCTGAATAGATATGTGGACACAGTTGGCAACGGGCTTTGTTACAAGGATAGGTTCCTGGGTTAGTGGTTCTGTTGTGTGATGTGTGGTTGCTGGTGAGTATTTGCTTCAGGTTGGGGGGCTGTCTGTAAGCAAGGACTGGTCTGTCTCCCAAGATCTGTGAGAGCGATGGGTCGTCCTTCAGGATAGGTTGTAGATCCTTGATGATGCATTGGAGAGGTTTTAGTTGGGGGCTGAAGGTGATGGCTAGTGGCGTTCTGTTATTTCTTTGTTGGGCCTGACTTGTCGTAGGTAACTTCTGGGTACTCTTTTGTCTTTGTCAATCTGTTTCTTCACTTCAGCAGGTGGGTATTGTAGTTGTAAGAACGCTTGATAGAGTGAGCTGTATCTCACGAAAGCTTATGCTCAAATAAATTTGTTAGTCTCTAAGGTGTCACAAGTCCTCCTTTTCTTTTAACACATTTGGAGTCTCTCCATTGCCTTCCATGGGCTTTGGATCAGGCCCAAGTGATTGAGTGATTCCACTGAAGTCAATGGGACAGCTCCCAAGCTTAAAGTTAAGCGTGTGCCTAAGTTTTTGCAGGATTGGAGCCTTGATTCACAAAATTTGTGGTAACAGGTAGTGGAACTAAAACTTTGGCTTGTTTTTATTAACGACAGAGCCCCTGCTGCCACGTCCCATTCTGATCTTTGCTGACTAGGCACCCTGCATTTCATAGATCTGCTCACTCGTAAAGATGATGGGAATTAAATCAAACTTCTGGTTGCTGAATTAACTATTGAAGGAGCTCCTCTGAGCTCCAGGAGCGATATGAAGGAAGTCAAAGAGATTCTTATGTTTGCGCAGCCAGAAAATCCGGTGCCCTGAATAAAGTTTAGAAAAAATATTTATCTAGGTTACCAAGAAAAATCACCTCCTGGCCTTCTGTAAGCGTCTCTAACATGTCTCCTGACGCCGCCGTGGACACACACCCTTCCTCCAGCACGGCAGGAATGAAAACAGACAAAAAGCGTTTCTCATGCAGGGGCTTTTGAGCTGGGGCCAACAGACTGGATCGAAGCTCTGGGGCTGCTCAGCTTTAGATCCAAATCCACACATCGCGCCTGGTCCTAGCTCTGATGGAAACACACAGGGCTGGTTTTTCTGTGGGGACTTGTTACTATGAACGACAGGCTCACAATAATCTGTCTCGGAGCAAGAACATTGTCTGTGAAAAGTGAATTCACGCGCTCAGCCTCTTTCATTTGGCACAAGGAAGAAACTTCAAGCCATACGTCTGTATTCTCTCCTCTTTAGAGGCCGAAGCCTGAAGTCAATGGCACTGACGTCCTCACCACGGAGGAGGCCTGCCTCGCACATCGAGGATCCCGGTGTGGGAGCATGATCTGGTGGGTAGAGGAAGACCTGGAGTCAGGACATCTGGGTTCTCGGCCACCACCTTGTTGAATAGCCATCAGCAAGTGACTTAGGCTCTCCACCCCCTCCACCGTGTGAAATCGGGGGATAGTTGTCTACATCTCCGTGGGGCTTAATTAAAGCATTTTGAGAACCTCTGATGAAGTTACTATTCGTATAAAATTGCTGATGTGCTGGGAGTGGTTGCGTGTGCAATCTGTACATCGTTTCCCTTAGAACTTGAACTCCTTCCTTTGGGGATACCTACGCTGGAGCTGGAAAGTGTCAACTCCAGCTCAAGGAGACGTCGCAGGGCTTCCTCTGATTGAGCTGGTATGCGAAAACTAAATGTAGCCACGGCAGCGTAAGGGGTGGGAGGAGCTAGCCACCCGAGGAACCATCCTGTCCGAGACACTAGGTTTGTACTTGGGTGGCTAGCCCCTCCTTCCTCGGAGGCTGCCACGGCTACATTTCATTTTTAGCATGCTAGCGAGGTACCGTGGGAAATTACACCACCTGCTCTGTGCAGATTAGGGTCGCCAGTTTTGATTGGATGTATTCTTGGAGGTTTCGTCACATGGCATCACCTTTAATTAAAGACTAGCTGGATTCTCCAGGATAACCCTACTGTAGATGTTCCCTCCGTGTTCTGGGGAGAGCAAGGAACCCTTTTGCTATAAAAAGGCTAAATTCTCTGTTGCATTTCCCCCTATGATTTGGATAAGGCTTTTTACATTAGAAACTACCTAAGTCTCATTTGCCAAGTCTGAATTGCCGTCGATGGGTGCTTGGTATAATGCTTCTCATGTGTCCAGTCATAACTTAAAAATGTACAGTGCAGCTGGACAAGCGAGGCACTGTTGTAAAGGGGCCTTTTAATTAAAAAGTGTTGACAATAAAGGAAACCCTCTAACATTCCTTTCAGGAATACACTGTATAATTGTTCCCAGGTCTCTGCTGATGTCTGATCCATCATTCAGGCATTGCACATAAATGGGCAGTTTTGTTTAAAAAGCAGTTTAGGGTAGATTCAGGGATCTAGGTATTTTTTTAAAAAGGAATCATTTTTAGGCTGAAACAATGAAGTAACTCAACCTTCTGGCAATGCCATCCTTCGAGCACACCGTTTCTGGTCAGTGTTTACTGCCCAGTCTTACTGTATCGCCGTACGGTTGCCAAACATACATTGAGCTGTTGAGCTGCGTAGATTTTCTTCTTTGGATGCTGCCTTGGCTTTAACTTTCACTGGGAGTTTAGGTTTAGGGTCCCCTCCCCAATCATCTTTGAGCACGAAGCATTTGAGCTCAGCCTCAACGGACACCTTGAACAGTTGATCTCGGCAGTGGAAGTCTTATTTGAGTGGTGTGAACTTTGTAGGGTGATCTCGAACTCAGGAGATCTGGGTTCATTTTTCAGCCAGGGGTCAGCACCACCATGTTGCGCGATGGACACTTGACAAAATTACTGGACTTAGTGACGGGCATTGGCGGGGGGGTTATGTAATTCAGTCATTCAAGCCATAAAATAGCGCACATCATTTTCCATTTTCCAGTCACCTAGTTAGCTAGCTAATGATAATAATAATAAATTCTACTCACTTCAGTGTTTTTTAATGTACCTCGCTGCCGCAGCTAGTATAGGGAGGCCTCCCAAAGGTTGCATGAGGCTAAATTCGTTGTTTATGATGAACTCAAATACTATGTTACTGAGTTCCGTACAAGTACCGAGGGAGATGTTTGGAAAGAGAATGAAGCCCTGATCCTGCAAGGTGCTGAGCAGCTGCTCTGAGCTTCTGAGGGCCCTCAACAGCCATTGACTGCAGTGCGAGTTCAAGAGACTTAGGACCTTCCAGGACTGGGCTAACTAACTTCAGCTGAAGTTGATGGCACTCAGAAACGTATCCTGTGTGTTGTAAATTGTTGGGTGGATATGTAGGTAGGTAGAGCCATAGATTAAAACCTGCTATATCTGTGCATGGGTTTGGTTGGCATCAAAGCACCATAGGAAGTAAAAGGTACCCCTGCTGCATTTTATTGGGCTTGCAATTAGTAGAAACAGTTTATACACTTATTAAATATGGAGGAAATGCTTTTGAATTACGACTTCTTTTTTAAAATAACTACTTTTTACAGGGTCTACAGAAAATCAAAGTTCTGTGATCTATACACCAGTAGTAGTTCACTAATAAAAACTACGGGCCAGATTGCACCTGGGCCCTGCATGGATGATCAGTTGTGTGTGGGGGAAGGGTACCAGAAATTCTCCTTCCCCACCCTTTGAATCTCTTTTTAGCATCAGACTTTCATTCTCTTTCCAGATATTTCTTTATGGCCCCCATTACTGCAAATGGCTTATCATCATCCCTGTGTGATGGCTGAGGAATGGAGGCCTCGCCCAAGGTCACACAGGAAATCAGTGGCAGAGGCAGAGCCAAGAATAGAAACCTGGTCTCTCAGGGACCACCAAGCACCTTCACCAAAACCATCCTTCCATGATGCAGTTCCTGCTCCACTTTCGCACGCTCCATGCTCTGCTGACAGTGGGGCCTTGCTGGGCCTCTTTGGGCACAAAAGGGGCTGAGGAGGAGGCAGGGTCTTGGCCTGCCCACAGGTCAGATGCAGGAGGTGAGGAGCGTGGCTGAAGGGATGGGACCATGGGGGTTCTAACCCTGTGTGTCTGGAATTAGGCTCCCATCAGGTTCAGTGCTTCCTGGTGCGCCCGCTGAGATGGCCCTGTTCTACCTAGCCTACCAACATGGGACAGTGGATAATTGTGTAGGGACCCATTTCTTTACAGGGACCTGCAGTGCCAACAGCTAGAAAGAACCTCTTTCTTCTTCACCTATTTCTAGCACCCCGGGCGGCTCCCCGTCTCCGCAAGCGGCTCCCCGTCCTTGCTGTTGCTGGCGGAGGTGCAGCCAGGCAGCTCTGCCTCGGTTCCCACCTGTCAAATGGGGATGATGCTTCCATTCTCCCACGCTTTCTGTCTCGTCTATTTAGCTTGTTAACTCAAGGCAGGGACTGTCTCTTACTGTGTGTACGTACAGGGCCTGGCGCAATGGGGCCCTGATCTCAGCTGGGCCTTCCAGGTGCTACTGTCGTATAGGTTAAGAACAAAGAGCATGTATTCACACAGGGAGGAAGGGGCAGAGTGTGTGGTTCAGTGCTTTAGACAGACGCAGGGAACTGGGAATCCTGCGTTCCAGTCCTGGTTGTGACATTGACTCCGTCAATGGCCTTGGGCAAGTCAACTGAGCCCAAGTTTTCAGAAGCGGCCTCTTCTTTTGGATGCGTCCTCGTTTTGGGAGCCCAGCTTTAGACAACCTGTGGCCTGATGATTTTTTTTTTTAACAGTGAGGTTCCCGTAGATTCCAAGGAGAGTTGAGGGCACTGAGCACCTCTGCAGACTGAGGGCATGATGCCCAAACTGGGCCTTTCCCGTGACAACCTCCATCTACCATACATCCTCCTGGGAATTGCCCATCCCAGAATGCAGCTGATTTCTTTGGATCAGGCCCTTTATGCTGTGGATCTGATGTGAGTGGGAGACTAGAGTGGCTTCCTCGGCAGCACTTCAGTCTCTGTGTCAAAACACCCCTGCTCCCACCCCTATTCCTTTGTCTTTTACCATCACTCCTTTTCTCTTAGGTAACCCTCTAGAGGGCAACCTGCCCGATCTGATCTCCTTAGAAAGTAGCTCTACATGAGGAGGAGCAAGAGCTTGGCGCGTGATCAGATGGAACAGATGTCTCTCTCTCGATATCTGTGGTGCAGTGGTTCTCAAACTGTGGTCTGCGAGCTCCACCCAGGTGGTCCGTGGATAGTTTCCCTCTAAGGTGCGCGCCTGGGTGGCCGCACATGAGAAAATGAAGGGCCACCCACCTAATTAATGGAGCCACGCAGGCATGGCTCCACTAATTAGGGGCCTGGACCCTGGAGAAGATGCACATGTGAGGTGGTGGCCTTGGGGGGAATAGGGGGTAGTTGGGAAGGGGCAGAGGGGTGAGAGGAGTGCGGGGGGGAATCTGCGGCAGCCAGAGAAAGAGGTGACTTTCCCCAGCTCCAGGGCTGCGGCTGCTGGGGAGAGATGGCCCTCTATCCCAGCCCCAGCTCTGTGGCTGCTGTGGTGGGGGAGAGACCCCCTCCTTCCCAGCCCCAGCTCGGGGGCTGCCGCGGCGGGGGAGAGAGGGCACATCCATGACATTAGAAAGATTAGACTACTGATATTAAAATAGGAGTTGTGTTCTTTTATCTGTAGAACAAAAAAACATTGTTTATTATTACGGGTTTTATCCAAAGCCCTTTACAGTAGTTGGCTAACTGTACAAACAACATTTGGAAAGATCATTAAGTGGTCCGCCGAGACCCTCAGCAATTTTCAAGTGGTCCATGAAAAAAAAAGTTTGAGAACCACTGCTGTTGTGTCTAGCAATTACGGTGAGGCGGGCATTAGAAAAGCACCAGATGGATTTCAAAGGCGCGCCCTCAGCTACTTCAAATGTTCAAATATTACTACTGAGGACTGGGATGTTCAAGAGAACCTAAGGGAATTGGGGCCCAACTCTCCATGAAATTTGGGTGCTGGGCTCCTTTTGAAAATCCTGTCCATAATAACGATTTAAACCAAGAAAGGGGATAGTCAGGCCCTGGCTGTGGGCTCGTACAGCAGAACTTGGGTCAGAGGCTGCAGGGTGATTGATCAAATAGGAGCTGAGGGCTTTCAGTGCTTTGCTGGCTCTTGTCCTCAGGCTGTACAGGTGGGTTTTGGTTTTTTGTTTGTTTGTTTTTGTTTTTTTTTTAACGCCGCTGCTGTTGCTGGATGCAGAAACCACCTGTAGTTTAATGCGATTATCACTCCGCCTCAGCAAGGAAATGAAGTGCTCCTTAATGTGTGTTTAACAAGGCTAAACCTGGAGGGCTTCATGCCAGAGCCTGAGAGACACAAATGCTCATGTAAAGGCGCTGGTCTGACATCAGGGCAAACACTTAATACATAGTTGTATTGTTTGCCTGAAGCCACACTTATGCAATCGCTCCTGCAGGCTAATCTGAGCCTCGATTTTTTTTTTATTTTTATTTTTTCCTCTTCTCTCCAGAGATCCTCCCAAGGTAAATTCGGGCGCATTATTTCACTGAAGCACATTGTGTTTTTATTTTGCCTTAAAACTTGGGCAGCGGGCCCAGCTGTTATGGCTGGTTTTGTTGTTGTAAATTGTCCGGGGGGTGGGGGGGGGGTGCAGGATTGAACAGGCGGTTGGATGGCCTGTCGGTTTATGGGGGAAGAAAAATGGATTTTGTGATTTTTTTTTTTTTTTTTTAGAAACCTCTTTTCCCCCCTCTGCGTTGTTGGATCTTGCCACGAACACCTGATCGATTCCCTCAAAGAGGATAAAACCTGTAACCCAGGGGAGAGCTCCTTAGCCAATAATGCTGAATGTCAGCGCTGCGTGCCAGTGAATGCGGCTGCTTCTGAAAGGTAGTGGGTTGACGGAGACAAAAGCCTGGTTATCCACCAAACACTTCGAGCCCCAGCCCTGACCTAGAGGGGAGAGGGTAGTTTGGTTTCTACGGCCAGTTGAGTCCTTGGCCTCTCTGGTGGAGGGTCAAGCGTAGTGATGAATTTGTGACGTGGGCACCTTTCTATAGGGAATTGGACTGAGACTCGCTGAACTCATTTCTCATTGGCTGCCCAACAGCCAGGATTGACTGAACGTGTGGGGCTGGGGCTTTCAGTGGGCCTATGGAAGTGAAAAACACCAACCCCTAATTGATTTGAGTGCATAACTCTCCTAGGCTCCTTTGCAAATCTTAGCCTGTATGCATTGTGACTAATGCTCCCTGCTTACTGATCAATGGGGTGAGGGAGACACCCCCCGCCCATCTTTAGCTTCCTGGAGCCCCCTTTGCTCTCGCAGGGGTGCAGCTATAAATGATTTCAGTTCAATCACATTAAAAGTGTTGCTTCCTAGACTGCACTGCTTCAACAGCTCTGATTATAATGTGGAAAGTACCCATGTAAAGGAGCCAAATCCCATTCTCAGAAGCGATTTAGACACTTAGGAGCCTAAATCTGATTGAAAGTTATGGAGAACGTTTGCCTTCCTACCAGCTGTGACATGGCCATTGATCCAGTTTTCTTTATTAACACAGTCACACAGACTACTGTTTAGCTTGGTCTAATGCTTTCAGTGGTTTTTCTTTCATCACGTATTACAGGCCAGTGTGGTCTAGAGATTAAGTGGCTAGAAATCAATGGCTGTTAGCCAAGATGGTCAGGGATGCAGCCCCATGCTCTGGGTGTCCTCACTGCCAGAAGCAGGGATTGGATGACAGGGGGTAGCTCACTCGGTAAATAACCCTGTTCTGTTCACTCCTTCTGAAGCATCTGGCGCCAGTTACTATCAGAGACAGGATACTGGGCCAGGTGGACCATTGGTCTGATGCAGTATGGCCATTCTTAAGTGCTTGATCTTGCCCCATTGACATTAGTGGGAGCAGGGGTAAGTTCCAGGGTAGCAAATCTGGAAGTCAGCACTTCTCATGTTCTTCCCAACCCTGCCAGTGACCAGCCGCACAACTGAGGTCACTAATTCTCAGCTTCAGGGTTCCCCACATGTTAGATGAGGTTATTAACAAGCACCCAGTGGAGCTGGAAAAATTAATCCATTGTGCTTTGAGATCCCCAGACCGCAGCTGCTACAGAAGTATAAATATTTTTGCAGGTAATACAGATAAAATGGCTACTTTGATATCCAGCTGAATGTCTGGCTATAGCACAGCGTTTTAAAGAGGGACTGGAGCCAACAGGCACTCCTGAACCTTTCCACTATTAGTGTCTGACATCATGACACCCTTTTCCTGGGTTGCTAAGTGCTGAAGTCTGCAGCTCTCTCCAAGCAGCACCTGCCTTTCCATAGCAGGAAGTCAGCTCTCGAACTCTTATGGAAGCATGCAAACAAACCCTATATATTTCCCCACCGCCCTCTTCTGTCCTCACCAGGTGTTTCAGGAAGTAGCACTAGCTGTTTGGCTGGTTAGCTCCAACCCTGAAGCTCTGGTAGATGAGCATGTCCGTTCAGCTTGCAATGCTGGGGCTGAGGGGAACAGGGAAGGTTTTATAAATGGATAGATTGCAGTCAGTTGCCAAAACAACCGATGTACTGTATCTGCAAAGGTGAGTTAAATGGAAACGTTCCAGGGGCTTCACTCTGCTGGTTATGTTTGCATCCACCTAATGAATATCTGGAAATATTTTGACAATCTGTGGTCCCTTTTATCTGTAGAATTACACATAATTAGCAGCACTCAGGAACCCAGACAGGTGTGTGCATGTACAGAATGAGGTACAGTCTTGTGTGTAGTGAAGAGAGCATTTAAAATGAACGTTGATAGTAGTGCAAACCATAGAACGCCTGTTACATAGCATCTACCCAGTGCTATTCATCTTCAAAGCACTTTATAGACAAATCAGTGAGCTTTGGATTAGGACCTAAAGTCGATGGAAAGATTCCCGTTAAATTCAGTGGTGTTTAGATCATATATTATGGGCCAGTGTGGTCTAGAGATTAAGTGGCTAGAAATCAATAGCTATTAGCCAAGATGGTCAGGGATACAGCCATATGCTCTGAGTGTCCCTAAACCTCTGACTGCCAGAAGTTGGGACTGGATGGATGACACCCAATTGTGCAACTCAGTAGAACTCTTCCCTGTTTCACAGCTGAGAAACTAAGCAGAGAGGCTTCTCCAAGACACTCTGGCAGACCGGAATTAGCCCTCCAGAGTTGCTTGCTCCCACTCCTGTGCTCAGAATACTGTACCTCTCCAACAGGATTTACAACCTGTATGTTCAGCAGGTTTATGGTAGCGATATGGAAACGAAGTTATGACATAACTTTATTTTCACACGGAGTCCTTGGTATGATTGTTTGAAAGCCAGCTGTGGCCCGTAGACAAAATTCATCCCTGCTTTAAACAAGCACAATCCCATTGTCCACAATGGCGTTTCACTCACTTAGATCACAGATGAATTTGGCCCCATAAATGCCTGTACACCAGCAGCCCTCTATTTACTCTAGGCAGATTGAGTGGCCAGTTGGTAAATTACTGGTATGGATTTGAACTAGTGACCAAGAACTGACAGATGCAAGATCCTGTTACCAATCCGCCGAAATGTCCAACCCTCTCTCATGGGCGATTGTTTGGCATTCTTGGCACACAGTCCAAGAAAATTACCCATCCGGTCTGCACTCCGAAGGCCCTGGAACGTGTGTTTCTATAGTCATGAACAGTCTGCTAGTTGGTGAAAGCTGGGCATGACTTTTCCTGAGTCGGGCCCTTAAGGAAATATTTGCTCAGCTTTCCCCCAGCTGTAATGCCTGACTCCCACCATGCTCTGAGGGCTTTCATCCTGAAATGAGAGCAAAGCAAATGCCTGAGATGCCTTGTGCAGGTTTCTCATTAAATAGGCACATAGTGCTAAGCAACAGCTTTAATTGAAATGGAAATGGGGGGCAGTGGGTGATGACAAATGCAGCTTTGTGGAGAAGCTACGCTATCTTTGTGACACTGAGCTGTCAGGTTTTAGCAGAAGAGTTGCAAATTCTCTGCAAAACTCCATGGACGAGGACTGGGGGAGCTTTTGATCCAAAATCCTTCTTTCAGGGTGAAAAGATCTATGACCAGACTAAATCATCATGTTACAAACGTAACTTGGCCTTGGTTACACAAAGGAACCATTCAGTCAGAGCAGAATGACCCAGTTATGGATTCTGGGACAGAGTTATTTTCATTTTTTTTTTTTTTGACCAAAGAGAGTTGAACCATTTGATTGAAACAACCTTGCGATTTTAACTTTTCGCGCTGGGGCAAACATTGGAAAAAGCAGCCGCCGGCTTCCCCTCTGCCAGTAACTTTCTGAATTCCCATTCTCAGTTTATTAAAAAAAACTATTAATAGAACTCTTTACTATTGTAACAAATCCATGACGATGAGCTCTCACTGTGGTGCGCATACTGGCCAATTAGTACTTAATAAGGACAGAACTCAGATCCTCCGGCTCCACCAGCCAAAGGCCAAGGTTCTCAAAAATCAGAGTGACATTCTGGCCCTGTCGCAGTCACTGGGAGTTTTGCCATGAACTTTATTGGGGCCAGTATTTCACCTTACGTGCCTAAAGTTAGGCTCCTAAATCTCTATTTAGTCTCTCAAGTGGCCTAATTTCCAAAACGTCTGAGAATCCAGCAGCTCATGTTGAGCCTGGTGCTCCATACTTTTAAAGATCATTTACTTAGGAGCCTAACTCTAGGCTCCAGGTTTCATAATCTTGGTCCAGATTCTCATTATTTAACTACTAAAGGAGAATCACTATTAGCTGCTAGCAGTATAGGGCATATGCTATAAAGTTTAACCATTCTGATTCCATTGAGCAGAAAGGGATGTAACTCACACATGGATGCCAGCTCAATGCAGTATTAATACAAATCTCCATCCCCCACCCCTCCCAAAACATGGCATACATAAAAAGTTATCCATCAAAGGCATGATCGTCTATTTGCAGGAAATGATTGATACCTATTTCTATCATAGATGAAAACAGCAGCCTTTGTCCGCCAGGTCTATATACGCAATCCAGGGTACTGCCGTTGTGCTTCATTGCCTTCTCGTGGCCCAGCGCATCACTGGGATAGCAGACTAGGAGAACCCCAGTCAGCTGTGTGCTGGGGAGCGTACATGCCCTGTCGGTTCCCATGGTGATCGTGAGCTCCCTAGCTCCTGGCACCCAGTGACAACTTGTCAACCGAATACTGGGCCAGTACAGTATGTTCTCGATGCACCCACAGAACAATGACCACGTGTTGACAGTCTCTCTAAGCCTGCTGCCCAGCCCCTTTTACCATTGCCCTTTTCATTCCTCTTCCTTCAGTGGCAGGAAGAGCTCCTGCCAAGACCCAGGTTCAGGGATTTGTGTTCCGCTTGGTGCCACAGTTGACCACAAACGCAGCAGGCTGTACAGCCTCCTGCTCTGTTAACGATGGCAAACCTGACCTCTGCTTTCAGGAGGTAAGGAAGGGGGCAGAAGTGGATCTGTGGTTTTGCAATGATGCGATCAAGCCCCACAGATGAAAGGTGCTGTAGCAGTATAAAGGATCGTTGTCAAGGCAAAAATGTGAGTTAACTGGAGCCTCCTGGCCTCATGGGTGGAGACTCAATTATGTCCCAGTTTTTTCCTGAGAGATGGAACCCAGCCCCAGCAAAGGCGATTCGAGTCATGACCCCGCTTCTTTTCCCAGAAACTGCACCTGGTGTTTGCAGTTTCTTTCTTTGGTAGATTCTGCTTCCGCAAAGCTTTTTGAGGATAGTGTGGGAGGGGGAGAGAGAGATCTTCAAGGAGCCTCAGTGGCCAAGATAGTCCTAGATTAGCATTTGTCTTTACTTGTTAGCTGGCTGGTTGAGTGTGTGGTAAACCTGTGCAACTTATCGTTTTCCCCATCTCACCAGTTGGCTTCTCTCCATTTAAAAAAGCCTTATATTGGGCTCTGGGTTAGCTTTAATTTTACATGACACAAAGCAAACAGATACTAAGAACTTGCCCATAAAGTGTACAATATCCCAGTGGTGTGTAAGAAAACGAGTAAGGCACACTCCTGATCAGTATAGACGAGATTCAGCTCAAGCATCAAGCATTGAGGAATGATTTAATCGTGATAGGTTGGAGGGCATTATATCTTTAAATCAAAGAGTTGAAATAGATTTTGTGGTCTCTATGAAGTGGTGTTTGGATCCTTCCACAGTTGAAGGATTATTTTAATGGCTAAGGTTACTAGTAACACACAGAATGCTGACGGGGCTATAAAGCGTTTCCTACATTAACATGTACAGGCTATATGTTTTCCCTGAGAATGCTACCACATGAAGTAGAAAGAAGAAGCAAACCAAACTCCCACAATCGATCCAGTCACACACATGTCCTGTCCCACTTCAGATGCATTAGTAAGAGTGGGCTGGATTGCGTACCTCATTTCACTTTGCCATTGTGGCTCTGTTATAGGATGTGCCATCTGTGGGATCATAATTGACTGCAATGTGATTTAATTACAGTCATGGGTTTTTTTCCACCTAGGATGAAGAAAGTAATTTGATGATTTAAATCTTCCTTTGGCATAAAGGTTTTTTTCTTCCCCCTCCCCTCGGAAAACTCTAAAAGAGAGAGAGTGCAAAGTATTTTACTTATTATCATAGATACATGCTGTAGAATCTCATGCATTCTCCTGTTTGCCAACCCCAAACCTAATCATTCTCACAAATCTCGCCTTACCTCACTTGTCAGCAAAGATTTAGTGGGGCGAAATCTCCTAAGGCTTCATGGACATTATGGAATGTTTACTATAGAGATTTATCACAAATAATCAAAATTGACACAATTGTCAAAGTACATTTGCGGATGCAGTAGCCTTTTTAAAATAGCCTCTTTGTTCGTTTACTGAATCACAAAATTTAGTACTCCTGACTGAGGGCTCGTCTCCGCTAACCGGGGGATCGACACGCGGCGATCGATCCACTGGGGGTCGATTTAGCGGTTTTAGTGAAGACCTGCTAAATCAACCGCCAATTGCTCTCCCGTCGACTCCGGTACCCCACTGGAACGAGAACCATAAGGTAAGTCGATGGGAGAGTTTCTCCCATTGACCCAGCGTGGTGTAGACACTACAATAAGTCGACCTAAGATATGTCAACTCCAGCTACGTTATTCACGTAGCTGGAGTTGCGTAACTTAGGTCGACTTTGCTCCATAGTGTAGACCTGCCCTGAGTCTCCCAGTCATTGGTGCAAATCAATGAGAAATGTAATACTGTGTATGGCATATTTGAGAATCTTCTATTCTTTTCCAGTTGTTCTCCCTTTATATGCAAAACAAAGTCCTAAAGATTGCAGTATCACTATTTCAAGCGGTAGTGGTTTGGACAAGTACTGCAGAATACAATTGTTCATGATAATAGAGAACCCTCCTGTGTTTTCCACTTTCAAGGTCAGAATTGTCATTGTGCCAAGGTTATGGCCTGATTCTTTTGCTATTCCAAATATCAGGAGTTCTAGGCCAAACTGCGATGTGGACTTTGAAACTCACTGTCTTTGTAGTTTGGTTGCCTGTTGCCACTTGTTTCCAATTTATGCCAATGTTTCTCCTCTGAAACTCAGTTCTGTGGAATGGTAAAATTGCACCTTTGGCATGCATGGAATTTGTTTACTTTTTCCGTGTGTCAGCAGTGCTGAGCACTGTACATTTTAAGGTGAATAGCTTACTTGGGGTTCGAAGAGTATCCTTACTCTCACTGGTGAAATCTTGCCATGGACTTCAGTGGTGCCATAACTCCCCATGGCAGCAGTGGGGCCAAAATTCCATGCATGGTACAGTACTTTACTCTGCAATTGGTTCATTCATTTCAATAGACCTATTCATGGTGTAAGGTGATTACAATCTGGCTCTTGGTTAAGATCCAAATATCTGATGGATAATTGTCCAGTTATCTCAAATGAGTGCTGACAGTAGCTATTTCAGTGTTTGTTTGTTTGTTTGTTTTTTAAATCATTCTTCTTTCTTTCCTCTAGCTGGAATCAAGATGACGACAGCTGCACCACTGGGCAATAATACCCTGTCTCCAACAAATGTGACCACAAAGTCTCAAGAAGAAATTCTTTATCAGAGTAAGAAAAATATTGCGACAATGGATATATTTGAGTTGCATTTTAAACGCCATGTGTCTGGGGAAGATTTTGAAAAGATGTCCGAAAACATTCCCATGTACAAACATTGTTAAACATTGTTTTGTTATACAAAACTGCCACATCACCCTTTGAAAATTCATCCTCCTAAAGATAATCAACATTAAATAGAATAAAATGGATTTCAGTGAGCTTGTTTTAAAAAAGTGTCGGTCTTGAAGGTCCTGTTTAAATGCAATTGTACTAGATTTTTGATGTGTGTTTTGATGCTTTCAGCTATTAAATAGACACTGGCTACTTGAAATAAGGAAAAAAGTCTTCTGTTACTTATAACTTATTTTTTTATTAATTGTTTTTCTTAAATCTAATTTACTCGACATCATTTGCTAGTCTTGCAGAATTTACTAGCCCAGGCACAAAGTCTAGTCACCTCCCCTCTAGTATGAAGATTATAATGAAGAACTTATGATACGTAGAGCCCGATCCTCCAAAGACTTAGGTATGCGCTTAACTTTCTGCCCAGCAGAGATCATAGCCTCATTGTGCTGGGCTTCACACAGATTCTTGGGGTGTGTCTACACTGCAGCTGGGAGCACTAGCTCTGCCCCAGAAAGTGCTCAAAATAGCAGAGTAGTCAGGGATAGCACAGGTGGCAGCTTGGGTTAGCTGCCTGAGTACAAACCCACCTTGGACCCGGGTGGTTAGCTTGAGCCACTACTCACGCTATGCTCGGCTACACTGCCACTTTTAGCTATCGTGTATCCATCTGCCCAAGCTGGGAAGCACACTCCCAGCTGCAGTGTAGATGTACCCACACTAAGGGCATGTCTACACTTCCCTCCGGAGCGAAGGTAGTGAAGACGTGATAAATCGACCGCTGAGCGCTCTCCCGTCGACTCCGATACTCCACTGGAGCGAGAAGCGTAGGTGGAGTCGATGGGGGGAGCGGCAGCAGTCGACCTACCGCAGTGAAGACACTGCGGTAAGTAGATCTAAGTACGTCGACTTCCGCTACATTATTCACGTAGCTGAAGTTGAGTAACTTAAATCGATTCTCCTCCTCTCCTCTCCCCTCCCCTTCGCCCCCCCCCCCCAGCATAGACCAGACCTAAGGTAGAGTTCCTGCCCCAAAAAGTTTACAGATGAAACAAAGGGTGGAAGGGAACACAGAGGCACAGAGAAGGGAAGTGACTTGCCCAGGGTCATATAACCGGTTGGGCAGAGCCACAGGTCTCCTGAATCCCCACACACTGGACCAGACTGTCTCTCAATGGGTTTGTTTACGTATTTTATTTCCTTCAGCAAGGATGAGGAAAACAGACCAGTCAGTTTGTTTTATTTCTAGTCAGTTTTACTCTCTAGTTCTTAAGCCCTAATTCAGTGCCACAACGTTTGGAGTTAAGCCTTTGCCTACAGAGTTTGCATCTCAGACCACCATTTTTCCTGAATTAAAAATAAAAGTGAAAACAAGTTTTGGAAATCTTTTTCTCTTTAAGCATGCAACTTAAATTAACCGGGTAAAGTCTTGTTCGAACAATACAATACAAGCTATTTAAACAAAATATACTCAGTCTTTTTTTCCCCTCATTCGTAGGTTCCGGAGCAATCGTAGCTGCCATCGTAGTTGGAGTGATTATTATATTCACAGTGGTTCTGCTCATGTTGAAAATGTATAACAGGTACATGGCTTTGTTCCTAATTTCTTTTATGTAGCTCAGGTTAGACAAGATAAACCAAAATCACTGCCACGTGCTTAGAATTTCTCAGGTCTACGCTGTATTATCTCGCAGGCCATTTCAAGGACTTAATTGCCAAAATTCCAAGGACTAAAACTACAGTACACATTCCTGATTGTTCACTTGAAATTTCAGACATCATAACCATTCTCTCTTGCTACCTTGAGGATCTTGTCTTTTTCTGTTCTTTCCACTCCGCTAGCACTGGTTTCCTTGCTGTTCTGCCTTCTCCTCTGCACCTCCTGTAGCTTCATGTCTCAGCCACGCTTTCTGATATCTCAAACTTCAGAACAAAACATTTTAAATTCCTTTTGCATATGCCTCTTGATGTCTCTCTCTCTCCTTCTGCTATTCTGCTGTATTTAAGTCTGTATAAACTGTTTTAGATGCAGTTTTCATGAAAGACTCTACAAGAAACAGAAATGTAACTTCCCCGTCCTCCTCCTTCCTAGTTCCATTTCCTCTCCCTCTCATCCTGATTGCTGGCCCTTCCTGGCCTTCCTGCTCCATGTGCTCTGTGTAGCACAGCAGCAAACTGAAACTGACCATAAATCAGGTCAGTTTCATTTTGCTCCAAGCAGGAGAGTCCAAGTGGATTTGTCAGTTTTTACATTGTTGCTTTCCAAGATACAAAAAGTGTAAATGAATGCAAGTCTGGCAGAGGCTTTTTGCATGCCAGCTCCAGGCTTTGTCTACCATTTTCTGGCATATGCTGCCCTCTGGTTACCTGCTTCTTCCAGATGAGGCAACTTAAGTGAACCAGGTCATCTTCATGAATCCTGAAGGAGTTTGTGTCTTCAGTTGTCTTTTTGTACCTCTGGTGACAGAAGCCTGCTGCCTTTTGTCTCAGTGGAGGATACAGATGCCCACATGGTAGACAGGGCAGACGGGCTTCCTGTTTGCTTTCGGGGCTAATTATCTATAAATCCCTAAATGACCTGGGTCCTGGCCTAAATTTTTGGAACTTAAAAATGTATTTGAAAAATGGCCTTTTTCAAAAAGTAAAATCTTTGCAAAAACTTGACTTTAATTTTTTATGACATGTATTCAAATTTTTTCATTCAGCAATAAAATAAACTTGTAAAAACTGGGGGTGGGGGGAGATCCATTTCATAACCTGCAAAACAGTAACAACTTTGCAAATTTTTCAAAAAACAATTTACTCATTTTTTCAACCTGCTGTACTGGTCGTTTCCTCCTCTTCCCCATCCCCCAGAGCAGTTAGCCAGCTGTAATGCCTTCACTTTCTGTCCCCAAGGAGAAAAGGAGTACTTGTAGCACCTTAGAGACTAACAAATTTATTTGAGCATAAGCTTTGCTCAAATAAATTTGTTAGTCTCTAAGGTGCCACAAGTACTCCTTTTCTTTTTGCGGATACAGACTAACACGGCTGCTACTCTGAAACCTGTCCTCAAGGATTAACTCTTGGGAGCAGGCAGCAGAAGATTCTTGATGTTGGACCCTGTTCTTTGGAACTCATTGCCCGAGTTTAGCAGAGTGGGGCAACAGAAAGCTGCTTATTCTGGCATTTTCGTCGCAGAAAGTGGAGTAGGGTGTAAATCTAAAACTCTCATCACCACACTGATGAACCATTAGTAACACTGGGTTTCAATTAAAATCTTGGGATGAAATCTTGGCTCCGTTGACTAAAATGGCAGGGATTCCCAATGACTTGGGAGTGGCCAGGATTTCATCCTTGATGTTCAACACACCATGATTCTTGCCATTTTTCCCCAGACAGTACTTAGAATGGTAAAGACCATTCCCGGACAAGTAAGAAACAATGAGGAAATTTTAATTTTAATTTTTCTTTACAGACGCATGAGGGAAAAACGAGAGCTGGAACCCACAAGCATCAAAGCCAAGATCCCACCTGCTTTTGGACAGAACAGTAACAATGCTAACCGACCCAAAACAGTAGCTATCATACCAGTGGACATCCATATGCAGAACAGATGACTGTGGACCTTGGCCCTACCTATGGGAGATCACTCTCCTTGAAGAATGAGACTTGACAACCGGACTCTTTGTTCACATAGACCTGTGACTCTTTACCAGAGGAGGATTGGCACTGGAATAGTGACTACGCGTGGAGTTGAAACCAAGGATTACGTGGGTAACTGGCCACGTTTTTTCTTTTATTAGAAGGAAAAAATAAAATGCTGAGCACCTTTGTATGGCTGATCTAACAATGTGATGGCATTATATCAGCAGGAACATGAAGAATCTTATTTTCTCTGTAGAAGTTAAGTGGCAACAAGTGGCAAAAATACCCTTTAGATGGGTCAAAAGATGCACACTCCTTTATTTACAGTGTCCTTGATGAGTCGTGAGCAGTTTGGTGGGCTTTCTTTTCCTCTCCTGCAGTGATCAGTAGTGAAGAAAATGAAAGATCTGGATGTAAAGGCTACAACTATGCTTCATTCTTGGATTTGTTATGCTTGTATCTTTTTATATTTTTAGCATGAGGAATAACATGTGAAGTAACAAAACTGTATTTAGACTTCACTGGCCTTTCTGATTCCCAATCAGATACATAGATGTGGATTCAGATAAAACAGGGTATGAATGTGATATGCTTTAAAAAATTTTTTGATGTGTTCTAGCAACTTGACAGAGTTTGAATCCAGCTGAATCCCTCTCTTCAGGGATTTTAACTCAGCAGCCATATTTGTGCTGGGTTCTCAGTTTGGGAGCGCTTATTTATTTATTTTTTTTTTTACAAATGATGGGATGGGGAGAAAAATTAGTTCTATTTTTAAATTAGAAGAGGTTCAAACAGGAAGAGAATGAAAAACTAGTGATATTTTGTGTGCGTGGGGCTGCTTTTCTTTAAAGATAGACTTTAAAAAACAACTGAAATGTTGCAATCCATAATGTAGATTACAGACTTTGGCTTTTTTTTTTTTTTTTTTTTTTGAGAAAAATAAATTTTAAAAGCAACCACAAGCTATTTGGTTTTGCATGAGTGACTCTTGTGGGTGTGCAGTAATTCAACAAAAATTTCCCAAGGATTTTTTCACAGGCCCACTGGGTGCATACACAGAAGCTGCATTGTTACAGTCTCTATGGCCTATTGTTTCCATGATCTACATGTTAAACGTCCCTAAACATTAGCTAACAGAGTAGACAGCAATGGTTCAGCAGAAGGCGGTGTAGCCTATTGATCTAATAATTCACCTTGTGCAAAAGCCCCTATATAGCGATGCACATCATTGACCCCATCCTTCAACTTGCCCTGCCTCGGTGTTGTAGCACAAGCCACACACTGGAATACCCAGGCACAACAGAGGGTGAACTGACTATACAGTATTAACGTCTGAGTCTGAATTCACTCGGTTCGGTGGGTTTAAATTACGCCCATGGCATTGTATTAAAAGAGAATGTTTTGGGTTAATACAGACTTGCGTGTAGAGCTGGCTTTAAGCACAAAAAAAGCTAGTGACCAGTTGGGGTCCACTCTTCTGAGGGCCTTAAGAAAATTTGCAACTGGCAGGCCAGCTTGACTTCTCCTTCTGGCACAGAGATAGGAGAGGAGGACACTCTGATCTGATAAGTTTCAGAGTAACAGCCGTGTTAGTCTGTATTCGCACAAAGAAAAGGAGTACTTGTGGCACCTTAGAGACTAAAAAATTTATTTGAGCATAAGCTTTCGTGAGCTACAGATCACTTCATCGGATGCATCTGATAGTGATCTGTTTTGGCAACTTGTGGCTCTTTAGGTACTATAAGGCCAGCCCTGCCTGGCAAACACTTTGTCATTTACAAAGGGGTGTTACTAATTAAACTGATCAAAGAACCAATTTTGAAAAGGAATTTTTAAAAAATGCAAAGCCTGAGATTTTTAAAATAATTGTCCATGATTTAAATCTGACTGCAACTCATTTGTAATTCTCCCCACCACAAAAACTCCACTACTGTCACAAGTCAACCTGACTCCCCTGGGTGCTTCAGTTTAAAACATGCAACCAGAAAAGACATTAGGCTGATTGCTCTACAAACAAAAGCTGGTGAATATTTTATCCTGAGCCAGGACTCGGAAAGGTACATTGTTACATTGCCAACACCACCTCAAAAATGTGAACTGAGTGTAAATGATGGAGAGATGAGTCTGCAGACTGCCTGGAATGATAGCTTGGACAGGTGTGAATTGTCCATCTAGCCCAGTATCCTGTCTCCCGATAGTGGCCGGTACCAGATGCTTCAGAGGGAGTGAACAGAACAGGGCACTTAGAGTGATCCATCTTCTGTTGTCCAGCCCCAGCTTCTAGCAGTCAGAGTTTTAGGGACACCCAGAGCATTAGGGTTGCATCCCTGACCATCTTGGCTAACAGCTATTGATGGACCTATTCAACTTTTCTAACTCTTTTTTGAACCCAGTCATACTTTTGGCCTTCAGAACATCCTCTGACAACAAGTTCCACAGGTTAACTGTGCACTGGGTGCAGAAGTACTGCTTTATGTTGTTTTAAATCTGCTGCCTATTAATTTCATTGGGTGACCCCTGGTTCGTGTGAGATGTGAAGGGGTAAATAATACTTCCTTATTAACTTTCTCCGCACCATTGATGATTTTATAGACCTTGATCATCTCTCCCCTCAGTCGTCTCTTTTCCAAGATGAACGGTCCCAGGCTTTTTAATCTCTCCTCACATGAAAGCTGTTCCATCCCCCTCATCATTTTTGTTGCTCTTCTCTGTACTTTTCCCAATTTTTATATATCTTTCTTTGAGATGGGGTGACCAGAATTACACGTAGTATTCAAGGTGTGAGTGTACCATGGATTTATTTTGTGGCACTAGGATATGTTCTGTCTTATCTATCCCTTTCCTAATGGTTCCTAACGTTGGTTTTTTTGACGGCTGCTGCACTTTGAGCAGATGTTTTGCAGAGAATGATCCACAATGATTCAAAGATCTTTTTCTTAAGTAGTAACAGCTAATTTAGACCCCATCATTTTGAATGTATAGTTTGGATTATGTTTTCCAATACGCATTACTTTGAATTTCATCTACCATTTTGTTGCAGTCACCCAGTTTTGTGAGATCACTTTGTAACTCTTCGCAGTCTGCTTTGGATGTAACTATCTTGAGTAATTTAGTATCGTCTACAAACTTTGCCATCACACTGTTTGTTTCTTTTTCAATAACATTACTATGCTGGTAAAAGCCTAGTCTAGCTACAGTTTGCTAAACTGGAATAAGCTATACCAGTAAACACTTTTATACTGGGATAATTGTATCTACACTGGCGAGAGGGAGTTAAAGCTGCAAACTCTTTAGGATAGACAAGGCCTCACTACTCTACTTGCTCCTAGGCAGAAGCTATAACATTCTTCATTTTAAATACTTTACTGAAACATAACTACAGACAAGACAACCCTTCACAGGCAGGGAAAGCTTTAGCCAGTGTAGTAGCATCTTAGACACCAATGCTGTAACATGACATGCAAGCTATGTACAGAAACAAGCCTGGCAATTCTTTGGTCCCAGAGTGAAAATAAGTAAGCAAACACACTTAAAAAACCCCAAACTACAACCATACAGCTACAACCTCACCGAATGAATTCGCAAGCAAGCTTCTGCAAGCCAGCTTTTGTTCCTTTTGCATTGTTCAATTGACTTTTTTTTTTAGCAGTGGGTATGTAGCGCCACCTAGCATCATCCTTCTATATGACAGGAAGCAGCTACCCTATATTACAGGCAGTATTTCCCTACAATAAGGGATGGACTCCACAGCTTTGCACAGTTGCTAATATCGCAGAAATTTGTCCCCATTCATGGTTATAAATAAGCTTGGCAGAATTCTATTTTTATTTTTTTAATATATAATTTTTATGAATAATTTCAATGTTTATTTTAAAGTGTTTTTTCAACTTTCATCCATTTTAAATTTTCACAGCTGTGGGAAATTATAAAGGGGTTTAGACAATGGGAAGGCAGTTGATAGACTGACTAATGACAGAAGATGCTGAGATTCAAAAAGTTAAAGCTTTATAACCATTAAAACACAAATGGTCAACATCATAAGACAAACATATGCAAAGAAATATCTTTAAACAAAGCTTTTTCTTTCTTTGCCTATTTGTAATTTCTATTTCTAATATATTTTCATTGGTTGGTGTGTGTACAGTGAAATCGGCATTTATTGACATTTACTCATAAAAAATCTAATCCTTTCAATCCTAGTTACAAAGCTACTTACCGCTGCTTCACATTATCAAAGTGCTGTAGAAACGTTAGCTGATCCAGCAGAATAGTATCTCCAGTCTGGATGTATGACATGCTGGAAAAGAGACTGTCAGTTTGAAATCTAGTTTTTCCCTCCTCTTTTTCATAGTGTCTGAAGGCCCACACCTGCCCTTGAGTCCCTGCCAAATGTTGCGGTTTTACACACACACTCACTCGCCTGGTCTGTTTCAGCTAAGTGCCAGCAAATGCACAGCAAAATCCAACTGAAAAACTCCAGTTTTGTTCTCTTTAAAGATATACAGACTCCGTTTTTATCGTGAAATGATTTTTATAGTGGGGGCGCTGAAGGCAGAAACCATGTATCTGAGTGGTTGTTACTACATCAAGCCAAAGGGTGTGGCAGCACCCCTGGTTCCAGCACCCATGTACAGACTTAGTTTTTTATCTAAAAGAAAAACATAACCCCTACCCCCAATTTAGACGGGAGTGTAATTTTTAAATAGTCTTTTTAAATATACAACAATATGAACATAGCAATTGTCACAGACTACAGATCTGTCTAATCCAGTACCCTGCCTTTGACTGTAGCCGTTACCACCACCTTCACAGGAAGCTGATGCAGTCAGATGTTGTTATAAACAACCGAGAAAGTTTCTTTCTAATCCCAATCAGATTGGTTTATTTCTGAAAGCATGAGGGGGTTTTATCCCTTCCAAAATTTGTGTTTTAAATCTGTATTATTTTCTATTGTAACTGTTATGGTAACTTTTTGACATTGACCTATTCTCTCCCATATATATTAGATAATTTTGCTTTCAAAATATTGCTCTCTGTCAGTACAAATAATGAAGCAATGGGAAAACTGGCTACCATATGTTCAGATGCTCTCTTCCTCTAGAGGCTGGAAGCATTTTGCAGACGAGCCAGTTTAAGGGTTTGGGGAGCAAGTAATTTCCAGCAGGTCACAGTTGCTAAAGACATAAGGCCTGAAAACAGTCTCAATCCTGTTTGATCCTTGAGTGGCTCTTGACTTACAGTGCTGTAATGACAGATGGTTGAGGTTGCTATGCCAGGACGTGACAGTGGAGTCCATGTGGCGGGAAGACTACTGCTTAACATCAACCACCAAAGGGTTCCTCGTCACAGACCCTACTGCTCGCCCGTCTGGCTTCAACCTGCCATGTCAGCAGGGGGACCTTCTTAACCGATTCCGGACTGGGCAACGCCTTCGTGCAGCCAGCCAGCACCGTTGGGGTCTTGGAGACAATCCAAGCTGTGGCTGTGGTGCAGACTGAACAAGAATATGCGTTGTCGAGGAGTGCCTGCTCACCAAAGTCAGCAGTGAGCTCCACTGGGCCGCTAACCACGCTACTGCCTGGCAACTATGCAAATGCTAAATCAATCAATAAGTTCCTGATGCACAGCAGAGGGGAAGTGGAGCGACATTGCTTTAGTGGCTGATAGGCAAAAGAGCAAATACGGGGGCGGGAGGAAGACTCCCATCCCACTCAGGCTTTGCCTTCGCTACAAAAGGGTGATTTTTCCCAGCTGGAACAGGGTAGTGGATTGGGTTGTTTTCCCCATGGAGCTAGGCGCGTTCAGCACTAGACCCCTTCCGCGTAAGCGTTCCCCAACGCGGGTTGGCCGGGCTAAAGGATGCACTTTCGGGGCTAGTGACGACAGCGCCTGTGTGTGTGTGTTGGGGGGGTAAGTGGGGAAGACCTTGCCAGGGCAGGGAGGGGACCTGTCCTGTTAAAGGTGGGGGCGGGGAAGACCTTGCCGGGGCAGGGAGGGGACCTGTCCTGTTAAAGGTGGGGGCGGGGAAGACCTTGCCGGGGCAGGGAGAGGACCTGTCCTGTTAAAGGTGCGGGCGCGGAAGACCTTGCTGGGGCAGGGAGGGGACCTGTCCCAGAGGAAGCGGGGGAGGGCCCTGTCCTATTAAAGGTGGGGGCGGGGAAGACCTTGCCGGGGCAGGGAGGGGACCTGACCCAGAGGAAGCGGGGAGGGCCCTGTCCTGTTAAAGGTGGGGGCGGGGAAGACCTTGCTGGGGCAGGGAGGGGACCTGTCCCAGAGGAAGCGGGGGAGGGCCCTGTCCTATTAAAGGTGGGGGCGGGGAAGACCTTGCCGGGGCAGGGAGGGGACCTGACCCAGAGGAAGCGGGGAGGGCCCTGTCCTGTTAAAGGTGGGGGCGGGGAAGACCTTGCCGGGGCAGGGAGGGGACCTGACCCAGAGGAAGCGGGGAGGGCCCTGTCCTGTTAAAGGTGGGGGCGGGGAAGACCTTGCCGGGGCAGGGAGGGGACCTGACCCAGAGGAAGCGGGGAGGGCCCTGTCCTGTTAAAGGTGGGGGCGGGGAAGACCTTGCCGGGGCAGGGAGGGGACCTGTCCCAGAGGAAGCGGGGAGGGCCCAGTCCTGTTAAAGGTGGGGGCGGGGAAGACCTTGCCGGGGCAGGGAGGGGACCTGTCCTGTCAAAGGTGGGGGCGGGGACGCAGGCCCTATACCCGTGAGGGGGCTCCTAGGAAGCGCGGAGTCGTAGGAGGCAGATGCGGCGCGGCAAAGAGGGGCTGGGGGAGGGGCCGATTGCCTCGCTGGGAAAGGGGCGGATGAGGCGACACCAGCTCCACCGGCCCCAACTTCAGTCGCCAGGCCCCCTTCGGCGCATGCGCAGTCGACTCCAGAATCACATGACCACCTGAACCCAAGCACCCCACCCGCGACCCAGTGTGCGCGCGCATTACAATCTTCCCTTCGCTACCGCGCTGGAAGGGCAGGTTCCACCTCTGGCGCCGCGAGAGCCCACACGCTCCATGGTCAGCCTCCTCATTGGCCGGCGCCCGCCGGATAGACCCTTGAACCCTCCTCCCGTAGTCCCGCCCCTCCATCACGGTGCCTTCTGATTGGCTTAGGGTGGAGCGCGGCCCGCCCTCTTCGCCGCGTCCGCTGATTGGCTGACGGCTAGGGGGCTCGCGGTCGCGTTGGGACCCGCCCCTTTCGTTCTGTGTCGCGCGACTCTGTCTCTCATCTCGCCGCTTTTCCTCCTCCCCGCGGTGAACGTGAGGGAGGGAGAGAGGAAGGGGTCCTGCGGGCGCGGTGCACGCCGGGATAGGGAGTGCTCTGCGGCCAGGAGGAGGCAAGATGGATGCGGGCTTCTTCCGCGTAAGTGTTCCCCTAAGCGGGCCGGTGGAGCGGCCCGGCCGGGCGAACGCGGGGAGCCGGGCTGCTGGGAAGCACCGCGACGGGCGCTGCCGCCGCCGGGTCCCCCTGCGAGCGCGGCCCTGCCTCCCTCCTCTCCCGCCCTGCGCAGGCTCCCGTGAGGAGCCGCGGCGCAGAAAATGGCGGCCGGAAGGTGGTCGGTGCGGTTCGTTCCACCCGGGGGGGCGAGGGGACGGTGTCATCGCGCGGGGTGGAGGGGGGGGTGTCTCTGGGGTTGGGTAGGTTGGAGGAGGGAGGGGCCTGCCCTTTCCTCTGGGGCTGGGGGGTGGGATGCCCAGGGAGGGGGGGCGGCTCTTACCCCCTCCCCCCGCACGCGCACACTCATCCAAAGGCCGCGCTGAGGCCGCTACCTCCAGTCCAGGGCCTGCGCCGCCAGGAGGAGGCGGGCCTTTCCGTGCGCCAGGCCCTGCTGCCCCGCGGCGCCATGTGGGCCGCCCGGGCCTGGTGTCCCGCGGGAGGGCGAGGAGTCTCCCTCCCACGCCAGGGGCCCGGGCCGGGACCCGAACTCTGCTCGCCGTGGCCGCTCTGGAGTCCGGTTCCTGAACCTCACTCTGCGCCCTGCTGGGTCTCCTCATGGCCAGGCACTCTCTTGTTTTGGTTATGCGCTGGAGACTGTGCTGGACAGCCCTCCCCCTGATAAAGCTGGGAAACTTTATTTATAGCGATACCTGGGACGCAGCTGCCTTTTCACTATGAGATGTTAGGGAGAAAGTGGCACCGGAGGATCTAAAGGCCAAAATCACAATCGGGCAGCAGAAAACAATTAGATCTATTTTTCCCCCTCCCCCTTGGGGCGGGCGGGAACGGATCTTCACACATGTAATGGTCTAGTTACTTAGCAAGTGCCAAGCATTGGAAAAAGGTAAATGATAAGAAAATGGTTATTCTCCGTGTTTGTTCATGTTGGCTTTTGTCTTTGCTAAAACAAACACTGCAAGAGAAAATGTCTGGAACATCATATAAAACTTAAACAATAACATATCCAGGGTATATTTATCCTTCTTCCTTTCCCCCATCTTGTTAGAATTAACTTGTTTTCTGCATGGGACTAACATATGAGTTTTATGTATGCCAGAAGCTATCATGAGAGTAGGTGGCACTAAAAATATCAACTTCAAATCCTTCCCTATGCAAGTTCTCCAGGAAGTATTAATAATTTAGCTTGGAGGAAAGACTCCAAAGCAAAGGCTGTTTGATTGTGTATGCATGGTGCTTTAAAAACACAAGAAAAGGTTATTTTTGCCTCAGGGAGCGTACAGTCTAAGGGCATGCTCCTGCAGACACTGGACTCTATACATTTACTAAAAAGAAAAGAGTACTTGTGGCACCTTAGAGACTAACCAATTTATTTGAGCATAAGCATCCGATGAAGTGAGCTGTAGCTCACGAAAGCTTATGCTCAAATAAATTGGTTAGTCTCTAAGGTGCCACAAGTACTCCTTTTCTTTTTGCGAATACAGACTAACACGGCTGTTACTCTGAAACCTATGCATTTACTGCTTCACAGAGAGAATTGGTATGCCTGGTCCTCTGGTTTTGCAGAGTTTGGTTCAAAGTCTGATGATTCAAGGTTTTTCCGAGTGATGTGTTTGTACACACACAATTTTTGTCAGAGAGTACTCAAATAATTACAGTGAAAATACTTTTTTTGTAAACACATTTTTAGTTTAAAAGCAGGTTAGCAGTTTAATGTCTTCCTCAGAGCAAAGAGGACTGTTGTTATTGATAATAATCTCAGGGTGTTACATGTTCTCAATGCAGTGTGTACAATTTACAGATTGGCTTCTTCATTGAAATGCAGATTGTACCATTCAATTTCAAATCTCTCTTGGTGACCAATGCTGCTTACCATGCCTTGTGAACAAACTTCTCGGCTATGGGGCTGAGCAAAATTCCAACTGCTTTTTTCTGTCTCCTATAGGGAGAGAGGAGGCAGGGAATCTTATTTCTATATGTGACTGCAGAATCTTGAATATTTGGGTGATATGACAAATATGCTAAATTCAGTTTTGACTGAAGTGGGAACACATCAAACATGGAAGCACTGTGGATAGTCTTGTATTCAGATGTATCTTAATCCGTGAAAATAAATGCTAGCCCCTAGGATTTCTGTTCTTCAGAATTAGATGAGTACATTAGGAGTTATAGGCCCATCTCTGTGTGTAATGACTTCATTTTATAGCATCTTATCTTGCCGACACATCTGAAGGTGCTTTTGTAAAAGATGCACAATTTTACAATACGGTCTGCAGTGCCAATTTAATAACTGAAAGCAAGCAAAAACAAATGTGCTTTTACTTTTTTGATTTAAAGTGCCAACATTCTTATTTCATGTCTCTGGGCATAGAGTTAGAGAGATGGTACTAAGGTTGAAGCAGTATAGGACTGGTGAGCTTGCAGTTCAGGATCAGATTAATTCAATTTATGTTTGCATAGGAAAGAGTGACTAGAGAGCTTGGATTAAATTCTAAATGGCTTTAAATCAAGTGGATGGAGTACCTTAATGCAGCAAAAGCTCCGTATACTTGCTTGCGCTCTAGTTCCATCCCAAGATGTATGCTTGGACCAGTATGTTAAAATAAATAGTTACCATATTGTAATGTATGGAAAGGTTCGTGTATAAATCCCTCTCTTTTGAATCAGTTACAGTGGTAGCTGGTTAAATAAACTTTGAATATGAAAACATAGTTAGTGATTCAAGACTGAACAAATGAACAATATTTCGGAACCTTTGGTCTCAGCAGACTGAGCTATATTAACTTTTGTTGCATCATGTTTTTTAAAAAAATACAATATTAGGACCCAATCCTGCAAATTCATACTTTCATGTGTATGAAGTAAATGGAACTATTTATGCAAATGTTGTTTCCAGGATTAGACTCAATCTCTGACTATACTGTAAGAAATGAACTATAGTTACACTATACATGAAAGTGTACAGCATTATAAATGACTGATTCAATCATCAAAGCAAGATTCCCCTCTTTATAACCTGTATCTTATTACATGCAAGATTAATGAACTGTGCAGGGTGGTGGTAAATTTCAAAGAAATTTCACCTGAAGCTTGAGTAAAGGATTGAGTGTTTGTAATCTTCTGTGATAATTTCAGTGTATAATGTCATTTCTGAGGTTTTAGCTCTAAGGCTGGGTCTACATTCAAAAGTTAAGTCGACCTGTGTATGAAAAGTCCACTCCCCTGAGTGACAGATTTAAGCCGACCTAACCCTCAGCATAGACATCTCTTTTTCCCTGGACCTAGCTACTGCATCTCTGGGAGGTCAATTTAACTACACTGGCAGGAGAACCCCTCCTGTTTTTATAGTGAGTTTCTACACTTGTAGCGCTACAGTGTCTGCAGCTGCCTCTGTAGTGCTTCAAGTATAGACAAGCCCTGAAAATCTGATTTAAAACCGAATCTATCTTTAACACCAGATTTCAAGAAGAAAATGAGCACTTGAAGTTATTAAAAATAATGAGGGTACGGGTGAATAGCAGTATTAAAAAGATTTCACCTTTGATCTATACCATAAATGCTCCAGTTTTTTCCTTCTGCTTTTTTCTGCTCTTGGACAGAAAAAACTGAACTGATTCCTGCTGAGCAGATCTCTTTGAGAAGGCTGTATACTGCAACTCAAAATTATTTGACAACATTGTGCATGCTTTTAGATTTGCAAGTACTGCACCATGGTGAATTATATGATTTAAGTGTCAGAGTTGTGAAACCTGATTACCATCTTCAGTAGGATATGACGATTGGTTAGTGAAGTGGAATGCTTCTTGAAGATGTCTGTACAGGTGGTACAACTGAATATTTTTTAATTGCTATGCAGTTTGTCAAAATTGTTTTTAATGCAAATATATGGCAAGGGACCAGTGGTAGACTAGCTGTGGAACAAAGTTTGATGGCATACTCACTAAAATCTTTCTATTATAGGGAACAAGTGCGGAGCAGGACAATCGCTTCAGCAACAAACAGAAGAAGCTCTTGAAGCAGCTGAAATTTGCAGAATGTCTAGAAAAGAAAGTAAGTTGAGTTTATTTATTTGGGCAGGATGGGTGTGGAATAAAGTAAACTTTTAAGATGTGACAACCCAGATGCACAAGACAAAATTCTGAATGGCTATCAATGATTTGTATAGACATTGGAGGGAAGTCAAACACAAAAATACATGTATAAAAATGATGTTCAGGATATCCAAATGCATATTAAAGTACACCCTTTAAAAGAGCACACGGTATATTTATAATATTAAAAGGATAGTGCCAGTAAGCGTTGGGTCCGAATTTAGGGTTTGGCTTTAAAAAACAAGGAACAGAAAACCAACTTTCAAGGTGACCAGAGAATATTTTCAAAAGTGACTTGTCTCTAGATGCTTTTACAATATTGCCCAAACTGTTGTCTTGATATTTTTACATTTCAGCTGAGTGTCTCTCTCTCAAAAAAAAAAACAAAACAAAACCAGAAAAACAAACAAACTGGCAATACCTACTTTAACTGGTGGTAAAACTGATGCACTTGCAGTGTGTCCTCAGTAGGAAGAGAGAGAATGCCTAGAGAAACTACATTGTAGTCTGGGGCTAATGATGATTTTGTGTGCTGGGGAAATGGTTCCTCTGAAAGTTGGCAGTAAGTAACCACCCATTTCTGTTGTCACTACAGCCGACAATGGGGTTTCAATAGTTTCTATTGCTCATGTGTGCCTACTTTGTGGATGATAAGGCTGGCGAGTCCACAGGCAGTGACTGCTGCAGTAGG